>NC_141691.1:205598345-208175845 GCF_964263255.1 Lissotriton vulgaris
GTTGGGGGGGGGGGGTCACTGGTTCTGAGGCTGCAGGTGTCGTCTGGTTCGTCGAAGGGGGTCTTTGGGCACTGGACTTAGAGTCCCAGTCGCCGGGGGGACGTCCTAATAGTCTTGATTCACTCCGGCACAGGCCATGCTTGGTGGGTGCAGACTGTGCAGGGTTCGCGGTTCCAGGCTGATGCCAGGGTTTGTTACTTGCTTCGAGCAGTACCACTGCTCGTGGGAGACCCGGGTAGTCAAGAGTCACAAGGCAGTCCGGTCCTCCGGGGTTTTTGAGGTTGCTGACCAATGGAGTCGCCGGGTTTAGCAGGTTCGAGGGTCGACAGGCCGGTGGGGCTGGAGCCAAATCAGTTGGTGTCTTAATCTTTTTAGCAGCTGCACGGCAGGTCTTCTTGTTCCTTATTCTTGTTTCTTGTTTAGGAATCTGGATCTGAGGAAGGAAGGTTCAGGGCGCCCCTAAATACTAAATTTAGGGGTGTTACAGGTAGGGCGAGGGCAGGGACCAATAGGTCCCTGTCCTGGGGTGGGTACACCCCCTAACCTCATCTCCTGTGGGAGGGGGGCAGGAGGCTAGCTGTGAGTGGGTAGGGCTCCCCATCCTCAAGATGGCGGTAGCCCGGAGTCGTGCTGGCCGGAGCCTACCTGTCCCAGATGTGTGCATGTTGGGATTCAGCCCTCTGCTCATCCCTCCGGCCCACCGTCAGGGCAGAGCTCATATTTCACCTAGACTCCGGTCCCTCTCCCGTAGGCTCAGGGATGCTTGGCAGAGAATCAAACGCCTTGTGTGGATTCAAGAGACGTGGCTAAGAAGCGCAACAGCGAAACACAGAAAGGGTGACAAACAAGCCGCTGAAGTACGACATGGCACTCTTTCTGCAAAATGGGGATTACGTTGAACTAAAGAACGTAATATAATGGTTCTATTTTCATAGAGATCAAAAAATGAAGTACATGAAAGAAATGTTTACAGTATTTGACAACGACCGTAGAACAAGCGGGGGGCGCGCTGAAACATAGCACGTCCGTGTACATAAACGTTAGGCGCATTGTGGGCAGTGAAGCGGCCGACATGATAATACAAGCGCTGAAAGACAAGCGCAGCCCGTGGCTGCGAAAGTTAAAGCGATGCGCAGCGTTTACCTTACAGGAGCGAGCAGCGGCAGGTGCGATAATTGCAAATAGATGGCACCGCTGCTTGCTCTCGAAAAGGTAAACGCCATACATGCACGAGGGCTCATTGGAAACAGTGCAGAACATGCACGAGTTTCCACAAAAGCCCGGAGTGATTCCAGGCAGTCATTCCATAGCAGCACTTGCATTGCACGCTGCATAGGCGAGACCTAAAAAGGGAAAAAAGCAGTAGAAAAAAGTAATAAAAGCGAGGAAGAAAGTACTTAGAAAAATTGGGGAAAAGGCAGGGAGAAACAGTAACAAGCATTTGCAATGCAGTAGGTCTCACATTTGCGAGAGTTTGAGCTGTTTTTATTGTAAATGACATTGCCTTTCATTTATGTTTTGTTTTTTGAAACATAAATAAAAGCCATTGTCATTTACAATGCCAATAGGTCAAACTCAAGTAAATGTGAGACCTAATGCATTGCTTGTTGTTACCAAAAAGCCCTTTCTAAAGCGCATAATGGCTCTTGTAACGTTACTCACAAAAACAAACAAGTACAGGTAAAGCACGAGATGGCTTCACGTTACCTAAAGCACAATGCTCCAGCACTGGAATTATAATCAGCATAGTGGCAGAAATTAAATCCCAATGGCAGGAGTCAGGAGGCCTCACAAGGAACATATTAACCTGTAATAATGTGCTATAATCTGTTGGAGGGATATGGTTAAAGACCAGTGTGCACACTGATGAGAGAGAGGCATATTAGTCTAGGACAGTGCCTCCTATGAATGAGCAGTGCGGACCCTGAGTAACAGTCTTTTAATCTTTCAGTTTTGCCATCTGCACTAGTCCTGTTATCATCAGCGTTATTCTTTTTGTTGTCATCGGCACTAGTCTTGTCATCAGCACTAGTCTCGTGGTCATCGGCACTAGTATCATTGTTGTCATCAGCGCTATTCTCACTGTTCTCGATAGCACTAGTCCCACTGTTCTCATCAGAGCTATAGTCATTGTTATCGTTAGTGCTATTCTCATTGTTGTCATGAGCACTAGTCCCATTGTTATCATCAGGGCTATTCTGTTGTTATCTTCACCACTAGTCCCGTTGCTATCATCAAGGCTATTCTCATTGTTGTCATGGGCACTAGTCCCATGGTTATCAGTGCTATTCTCATTGTTGGTATCGGCACTAGTCCCATTGTTCTCATCAGTGCTATTCTCATTGTTGGCATCGGCGCTAGTCCCAATGGTATCATCAGTGCTATTCTCATTGTTGGCATCGGCACTAGTTCCATTGTTATCATCAGTACTGTTTTCATTGTTGTCATGGCCACTAGTCCCATGGTTATCAATGCTATTCTCATTGTTGACATCAGCACTAGTCCCAATGATATAATCAGTGCTATTCTCATTGTTTGCATCAGCGCTAGTCCCATTGGTATTATCAGCACTATTCTGATTGTTGTCATGGGCTCTAGTCCCATTGGTATCATCAGTGCTATTCTCATTGTTGGCATCGGCGCTAGTCCCAATGGTATCATCAGCGCTATTCTCATTGTTATCATGAGCACTAGTCCTATTGGTATCATCAGTGATATTCTCATTGTTGGCCTCAGCACTAGTCCCATTGGTATCATCAGTGCTATTCTCATTGTTGGCATCGGCACTAGTCCCATTGGTATCATCAGCGCTATTCTCATTGTTGTCATGGGCACTAGTCCCATTGGTATCATCAGTGCTATTCTCATTGTTGTCATGGGCACTAGTCCCATTGGTATCATCAGTGCTATACTCATTGTTGTCATGGGCACCCATCCCATGGGTAGCGTCAGTGCTATTCTCATTGTTATCATGGGCACTAGTCTCATTGGTATCGTCAGTGCTATCCTCATTGTTGTCATGGGCACTAGTCCCATTGTTATCATCATGCTATTCTCATTGTTGTCATTGGCACTAGTCCCATTGTTATCAGTGCTATTCTCATTGTTTGCATCCGCACTAGTCCCATTGGTAACATCAGCGCTATTCTCATTGTTGGTATGTGCACTAGTCCCATTGGTATCATCAGCGCTATTCTCATTGTTGGCATCAGCACTAGTCCTATTGGTATCATCAGCGCTATTCTCATTGTTGGCATCAGCACTAGTCCTATTGGTATCATCAGCGCTATTCTCATTGTTGTCATGGGCACTATTCCCATTGTTATCAGTGCTATTCTCATTGTTGTCATGGGCACTAGTCCCATTGGTATCATCAGTGCTATTCTCATTGTTGGCATCGGCACTAGTCCTATTGGTATCCTCAGCGCTTTTCTCATTGTTGTCATGGGCACTATTCCCATTGGTATCAGCGCTATTCTCATTATTGGCATCTGCACTAGTTCCATTTGTATCATCAGAGCTATTCTCATTGTTGTCAGAGGCACTAGTCCCATTGCTATCATCGGTTCTGTTCTCATTGTTGTCATGGGCACTAGTCCCATTGTTATCATTAGTGCTATTCTCATTGTTGGCATGGGCACTAGTCCCATTGTTATCATCGGTTCTGTTCTCATTGTTGTCATGGGCACTAGTCCCATTGCTATCATCAGTGCTATTCTCATTGTTGGCATGGGCACTAGTCCCATTATCATCAGTGCTATTCTCATTGTCGGCATCAGCACTAGTCCCATTGTTATCATCAGTGCTATCCTCATTGTTGTCATGGGCACTAGTCCCATTGGTATCATCATGCTAATCTCATTGTTGTCATGGGCAACCATCCCATTGGTAGCGTCAGTGCTATTCTCATTGTTATCATGGGCACTAGTGGAGAAGTGTGGCTCAGGGGTTAGAGGCGGCAGACCCGGAAGCTGAGATCGGCCCTGGACCAGGGTTCAATTCCCCGCCCCGACGGGGGTTGGGCTCAATAATTCCACAGACTCGATAATTCGCACTCCGGTGCCTACTCGACTCACGAGTTCACACTCTGCGACTCTGGGCAATAGCTTGCTTAATCTCCACAACGGCCCCTCGCTGCGGGATGCCTGGCTTTCACCTTGTGGATACCCTGCCGGGGTATCTCACAGGGGAATACTAGGACGGGTTCCCTAAGCAAGCGCATAGATGCCTGCGATGTGGGCGATTTGCGCTATATAAATACATGTACATTTACATTTACATTTAGTCCCATTGGTATCGTCAGGGATATCCTCATTGTTCTCATGGGCACTAGCCCCATTGGTGAAATCAGTGCTATCCTCATTGTTGTCATGGGCACTAGTCCCATTGGTATCATCAGTGCTATCCTCATTGTTGTCATGGGCACTAGTCCCATTGGTGGTATCGGTGCTATCCTCATTGTTGTCATGGGCACTAGTCCCATTGGTATCATCAGTGCTATTCTCATTGTTGTCATGGGCACTAGTCCCATTGTTATCATCATGCTATTCTCATTGTTGTCATGGGCACTAGTCCAATTGGTATTGTCAGTGCTATCCTCATTGTTGTCATGGGCACTAGTCCCATTGGTATCATCAGTGCTATCCTCATTGTTGTCATGGGCACTAGTCCAATTGGTACCGTCAGTGCTATCCTCATTGTTGTCATGGGCACTAGTCCCATTGGTATCGTCAGTGCTATCCTCATTGTTGTCATTGGCACTAGTCCCATTGTTATCATCATGCTATTCTCATTGTTGTCATGAGCACTAGTCCAATTGGTACCGTCAGTGCTATCCTTATTGTTGTCATGGGCACTAGTCCCATTGGTATCATCAGTGCTATCCTCATTGTTGTCATGGGCACTAGTCCCATTGGTATCATCAGTGCTATCCTCATTGTTGTCATGGGCACTAGTCCCATTGGTATAGTCAGTGCTATCCTCATTGTTGTCATGGGCACTAGTTCCATTGGTATCATCAGTGTTATCCTCATTGTTGTCATGGGCACTAGTCCCATTGGTATCATCGGTGCTATTCTCATTGTTGTCCTGGGCACCCGTTCCCATTGTTATCGTCAGTGCTATTCTCATTGTTGTCATGGGCACTAGTCCCATTGGTATCATCAGTGCTATCTTCATTGTTGTCATGGGCACTAGTCCCATTATTATTATTAAGGGAAGCTTGTAAAGCGTCTGGTTACGCCCACCGGCGTGTCCCCGCGCTGTAGTAAGTGGGAGATCCTAGAGCCCCATACCCAGACCAAACGCCCAGGCCCATTATCATCAGCGCTATTTTAATTGTCATCAGAACTAGTCCCATTGTGTCTTCAAGGTTACTCCCATTGACTTAGAACAGGTCTGAAAACGCTAAAATGTGGTGCCTATTGCGGTTGCTGTTGTCTAACTACAGATTTTGAAAAGCCCTTGCTGTTGACTTTGCTTAAAGAGCAGATCTGCCTTCCAAAGAATTGGTCACAGTCTGGGTATCTGTTACAGGTGATTCTGGAAGGAAGCCAGGTGCTGACCAAAACAACCTCCATGGGTGACAATGTATATGCTAAGAATGTTGTCTGCTGTGAAGCCTAACGATTTCACCGTCTGCCAGCCACATATAAATAGGTAGACTTTGTTTTATAAACATCGCTATCCTGAGAGGTGTGAAAGTGGCACTGAACAAAACACGGCTTCTATCATTTAGTTGCTTCCCTGAGAAATGGATCCAAAAAAAAGAACAAGCCCGCGAGTGGTGCGTCCGCGCTACTGCCAGCCATGTGGTTTCAATTATCTTGCCCGTGTCTGGGCACAATAATTGAAACCACATGACGGCTGGTGCGCGTAATAGACACCAATAGGCCATGAGCGGAGCAATGCGACCGCCTTTGGCCTATTGCTTGCTCTTTTGTAAAAAATACGCACACAAAGCCCAATAGCGTGCCACAAAAGGAAAAGCACACGCTTGTGCGTGTGCCATTCCTAGGTCAGCTTCTGAAACCCCATTTTTACCTACTAAATGTCTCGCTGTGCACTGCAACGCTAGGCGCAAGACCAAAAAACGAGGCTGAATGCAGGTGAAAGCACTAGTAAAAACAAGAGAGAAGGCAGGAGGAAGCAGTAAAGATGAGGCAAAAAGCAGGAAAAAGGACTTCGAAAAACAGGGAAAAAGGCAGGATGAAACAGTAAAAATAGGGCAGAAAGCAGGAGAAAGCGCTAAGAAAAATGGTGGGAAAGGCAGTAGGAAGCACTAAAGCGAGGCAAAAGCAGGAGAGAGATGCAGCAGTACAGGAGAGCTGGGCCAGGGACCTGCTCTAGCATTACAGAAACGTTTTTCTAATTGATATTTGCCATTAGAAAAGTGTTGAAGTTCAACACCTGAAATGTTCGAATGAAGTCTGTATTTTTGTTTTTTAGATTTAGTGGACTTGTATAATTTTTCGTATCCAATGCTGCTGCGTTTGGATAGCTCCCTCTAAATGTATTGCCTTATGCCTTTACCCACTACTTATTGAATGTGTGGACAACTTTCAATGAATGGAACTGTTTTGTTTTGTATTTTTTATACTTTTTTCCTTTTAAGGCTTTTTCTCCCCCCCAAAAAACTGTTGCTTGTAATGACTCATTTTGGACAGTCGTGTGGCCAGATGCGTCACCACATATCAATTTATAAAAAGTTGTGTGGTGTCTTTGATGGTACTGCTATGGCACAAAAAAACACAGATTGAGTGGTCACCTGGACATTTAATGTCCCCAATCTCCCAAAAAGCAGTGCCATTACATTACTCTTTAGGATTTGCACATTATCTACCTAGCCCTCTAGGCATACCTTCCTTCTAACACAGGCAGTTCAATCGAGGTATTGAAAGATTACACAGCCACCATGTGGTAATTTTACAAGCAGGACCGTGTGGAATTTGTTATCCTTTCTGGTGGCTCAGGATGATGCAATGTCTGGACCAAAACAGGATTTTCTTGTGGACAGTAAATGGAAGCAAGACACAGGATCCAAAGGACAGCATTCCTGACCATGCCAGGTTGGGAGAAGCCGGCCCGCAACCAAAGATTGTAGGAAGAGTAAAGAAAACATGTTCTCCTGGCAACAGCTAACGTCGGACAGATGGGTTTTCAGTTTTGTAAATAATGGATATTCGTTCGAGTTCCTGTCATTACCAGAGGAATTGAAGACCATTCTTATGCCTGTTTCCAAGAAACCCTCACAAGAAAAAGGCTCTTCTCTAGGAAATCGTAGTTTTAGTTTGCAGGGGAGTGATTCACCTAGTTCCTTTAAAAAGAGCAGGGTATGGGCATTTACTCCATTGTGTTTCTGGTGAAGAAATCTACAGGAGTGTTTTGGCTAGTGATACATCTGAAGAATCTGAATTACTTTATTCGAGACATCACAATCATAATGGAGACATTACAGAGCATAGTCTCTTTTGATCTGATCCAATCATTTTCATGATTATGCTAGGCCTCATAGACAAGGGGCAAGCAACACTGGCAGTTTATTGTTCTACTATTCAGCACCAAATCAGCTCCAAGGGTTTTCACAAAGATGATCGCATGAGTTGTTCCCATCTGCATCTGCAGGACATCCTGGTTTTCCTCCATCTCAACGACTATTTGCTGCATCTTCCTTCTAAACAAATCATACTACAATATCTCAGAGACCTCTAGCCACAAATTCCCTAGCTTTGAATTTCAGCGATCAGCAATCTAGAGATGTTATTGAACCTCCATTAGTGCGAAGTTCTTCCATCCAAGAGTCTGACTTTCTTCTTCCTGACAGTGAGCCACCTGGCAGGGTCCCTCAACGTCAATCATAGGCTGACGAGCTCAGCAGGCTACTTGCATATTGCAAGTGGCATCAGCAGCCGCAAGTGGCACATGCCATCAGTAGATCTTCTTGCTTCCTCTGAAAATGCTCAATTTTGCACATTTTGCGCTTTTGAGTCTCCTCCACAAAGGCTTTAAGGGACAAAGCTTTACGCGTTCTTTAGGCTTCCGTTCTCATTTATATATTTCCATCTCTACTGCTGATCCTGTGGTTCATGAAGTATAGAAGGTAGGATCAAATGCAACTTATCCTGTTGGACCCTGATTAGTCCAAGCATGTAAAGTTCTCAGAATCGCGGACCTATGATTATCTGCCCTCCTCTTTGGCTTCCACTACTTGCGTATTTGCTATCCAAGCAGTAGTGCAAAGTGTTGCATTCGATTCTTAACAATCTACTACTCCATGCATGGAGATTGAGTGGGACCAGCTTATAATTTTTGATAGTCTGTTGTAGGTGGAGTACGTCTTCTTGGCTGCTCTTCTTTCTTGAAGTCAGTCTATTCAGACCAGTGTTCTAAGTGCTTAACCTGGTGCTAGAAAAAGCAGGTTGATCCTTTGAAGGCTAAGTTGCCTGTTGATCTTTTTATTCATGTTATCTTTGGCCCAGTAAGGTTTTGCTGTAGACACTATTGCAGGTTACTTTTTTGGTGTTCCTTTCAACCTTTGTTAGTTTACCTGATCAGCCCCTCTTATTCAAACCACCCCCTTGTGTTTCTTAATATGGCATTCCACATGTTTTCCTGCATCAATCACCATGCCACATTGGGACATCAGTTTAGTTTTAACATTATTTTGATGTGCTCTTTTTGAGTTTCTTCATAGTTACACTCTGAGACTCCTAACTTTGTAGACTGTGTATCTTTTTCCAGTCACTTCTGTGTTGCTTCAGGGAGCTGCAAGCATTCGCCATTCCTGCCTCTGTAACCACCTTCTTTTCCTGACAAACCGGTAATTAGGACAAGTGCATCCTTGCTCCTGAAAGGGATATCTCATGTGGGGCAGTCTATCATTCTTTGCATGCTGTTCAGTCCACCACGCTTTTATAAGGAGAAGGAATGTCTACTACCATTAGATCCTCAACGAATCCTTAACAGCACTTTGTGGATGATCAGCTCTTTGTTGTTTTAGCTTTGCAAAGAAAGAAAAGGAGTGCTCTACCACAATGGACAATACTTTAATTAAAGCTTAGTGATGTTTTGGCCAAAAGAGACACTCCTGAGGGACTAATAGCTCATTCCATCTGGGAAAAACCTGGAACGACTGCCGTGGCTCAAGGGGATCCCACATTTTGTTATGCTTTCACCAGTCACTACTGTATTACTTTCCATGTCTACAGGAATGTTCATTTTGCCCACTTGATCCTGTTGGACGTCCTGTGGCAAAGCCCTTTTCTCAGACCGACCTCTTTCGAGGGGGCATTGCTTTTGTATTAACATGGTGGAGAAACTCCGGTTAGAAGTATCTCTCTGAAGAATGTTTCTTATCTGTTCGTGTTCTTCCTGGTGGATAGTCTAACAGAAGATTCCTAATCGCCATCCATACTCCCTACCCCTAGTTCTGTGGAGTAGACCTCTGTGACTTAATAAGGTTGCAAATTAGATTTGCAATTAACCTGATGTAGCTGTTCTGTTGTATCAGACTTCTGGATTAACCTTTACATCTGTGTATGCACTCCACCTTCTGTGAGGGTTTTGATGTGTTTACATTTGTTTACCCTGCCCTGTGGCATGAAGTGTCTTTACTTCTCATTGGGGTATAGGCTTTGATTTAGGTGCTGATACATCTGCAAGTTTCCATCAGAAGAAAGTTGCTTAGCTTTATTAATGATCTTTCTAGTGTGTACACTATTTCACTGCAGGTGCCTCTCAATTCTAAAGTACGACAGTTATGCGCTTTGACGGCCGGTAATTTGAACAAGAGGGCTGGACACATACATACACACACACATGCACACACACCCACCTCCACACACACACATGCACACACACATGCGCACGCGCACACACACATGCGCACACACACATGCGCACGCGCACACACATGCGCACGCACAAACACATGCGCACACACACGCGCACACACACACGCACACGCGCACACACGCACACACATGCGCACACACACACGCGCGCGCACACACGCACACACACACACGCGCGCGCACACACACACGCGCGCACAACTCACACACACATCTACATACACACTCACCCCCCCATTCATTCTCAAGCGTTCACACATACACCCATAATTCACGAGTTCACACACACACAGCCATTTGCAGCCTGCACACTCAAATTACACATTCATTCATAGGTGGCAGTAGTCCCTTACTGTACACAGAGTGGGATGGGGTCACGGAGACTGCTAAACCTACCCAACTCTGAGAGTGTGTCACTGATTGGCACACAGCCCTGGACACTTCAGGGCTCAAGTCTAAAACACTTGGGTCCGAGGCTATCAGTGACGCTTTCCCACATCAAGAGCAGGAGGACCACCAAGTGCTTTACTGGTCTAAGGAGGTCCTACCCACAGGGCTATGACATCTTCAGCCTGTCAAAAGTTCGGCTCAGGCAGCCAGGCACCACATTTAGCGCAGGTATAGTCCCTTGCTGACTGACCTGAACAAATTGTCTGCCGGACTGACCTTTACTCAGACTCACAGACACTCTTCGTGTTTGAAGAAAGGTTGGGGGAGGGCGTGGCCTCCCTTAATGATGTGTTGCTGATCTCTATGTGATAGTTTGCTTATCATTGATTTTACTCCAGTATTGGAACTTTCATAGATTCACTTGCTTGAATCATTCCCCGTTGTCGACATGTTAGTCCTCGGTATATCAAAACAGCAATGCAAAGCTAGTACAAACTGAAAAAAATAGGGCTATACCCATTTCAGTTGTGTAACATATATCTCTTTTTGTAAAAGAGACCAACAGAAGTTCTTAGCCAATCAGAGCAAGGCTGCTTTTAGAACCTTCCTGAGAGAATACCAGTGTATCAAGCTAGCTCTATATCCCAAACCAAATTGAGGTATAGTGTGCACAGAGCCCAGTGGAACCTCAAAGCCAGGCAGAGGTAAAAGTAGATAGGACCTTACTCTCTATGTGTGGTTGTGTGGGCTAGCAGTAAGGTTTTATCAGATGGTAGTGTTAAGCATTTGTTGTACACACTTAGGCAGCAAATGATGTCACACACTCAAAGACTGAACTCCGACAAATTTGTTTGTATAAAAAATATTATGTAGGTATATTTATTTTCTAGAATCAAGCAAGCCTGGCATAGGTAAGTATAAGTGAATCTTTTCATGGCAAAGATACAAGCAAGCTCAATGAAAATGACTGTACAGGTATGTAAATACTTTTGAATACAGTGGAAACTATTGTTAGATTACTTTTGATTATTTTTCAGATTACTTTATGGATTACTTTTTCTACTCAGGGTGATATGCCTAGATATCACACTGGGACATTTCCTAGAGAAAAGTTAAGTAAAGCAATTTTTAGATATTTGCAGTTTTTCAAGTTCTCATACAAAACCAACTCCTCACTTCAAGCAATTTTTTAAGAAAAGCAGTCAGTGCAATCCTATGGAAGGAAATTGAGTTATCGGTTTACAGGTAAGTAATTATTTGTGGGAGTTGGTATTCTTGAAACACCATCAGTGGCACTAGGGCGGCCGGGTGCAGAGTGCTGAGGCCCAATTTTATCCAATTCGGTATAGGGGGTGTTGGACCTGGCCCTCTTTGGAAGTTCACTCCGAAACTTTTTGCTTTTTCCTAGCCTATTTCTGTAACCTGGTATTGGTGATTTTAGGCCTCTGCGCACTTTTTTCACTGTGGTACAGTGTAAAGTGCGTGAGCTCTCTGTGTGAGTAGTGAGAGTGACCTGCCCTCCCATGGAAATGAATGGGGAATATGTATGCCCATGGTAGTTCCTGATGTGTGGGGAGTACAGGGTCGAGTTTGGTATGTGCAAACTCGTGAGATTGAATGCTGCACAATGATGTATGCGGCATGAATGTGTCTAGTGTAGAAGTGCCACTTTTAGAAGTTGGCATATTTATGTAATTTGTGTCTGGCGTGTGATTGGCTGGAGCTGGCTGGTGAGCCTGGCTCCAAGAGTCTGGGTGGGTCTGCCCCGGAGGTGAATGGGGTGATTATCATGCTGATGTGAGGGGAGGGGTGCACCTGGGCCTGAATAGGGCTGGACTTTCCCCACACAATGCTGGCTCCACCCCCTGTGGTGCGTCTGATGTCCCTAGCCTGGCCAGTGAAAGGAGTTCCCTATAACCAGTTGTAGCTAGTTCTCACATTGCCTGCACCCTGCTAGACAAAGGATTTTACTGTATAAAAAGGGGCTGTGTCCCCTTACAAAATGTTCTTGTTTCTGACTGGAATCTGCCAGGGGCGTGCTGCTGCTTGGGCCCAGGGGAAGGCTTGCCTCTCTGGGCCCTGCCCAGCCCCTGGATGTCCTACCCCTGAATGCTGGAGGATTTTCCTTAAGGGGGAGCTGTGTTGCTCCATCTTTATTCTTCCAGGACTGCTGGGACTTCTTTTTGCTTACTTTTAATGATGTCAGGACCTTGAACAGCCCCCCCCAGCGCCTTATTTTGGCCAGGAAGCGCTTTTGATTTAATTTCCTAGAGAAGGGAGAGGAGAGTGGGCTGTGCAGCGTGATGCTGCAGGCCCTTTACAAAGGATTCCCCCGAGATTGCCTTGGGGGTCATTCTGAGAGCCCACTTCGCTTATTTTAAATTTAATCGAGGGTGCCCACCCCTCATGTGGTGCCAGAGAAATCGGCGTCCTCAGCCCGGAGCCGCGGACGGAGAACCGGAGGCGCCACGCTGTCATTGGTGGGCTGCGGGAGGCTCGTTCTCTGAGCCGCGTGGTGATTGGGCCGATGTTGGGTGCTGGTCCCGTGGAGCCGCGCTCTGATTGGTGGGTCCCTGGGAAGAAGCTGCCACGTCACGAGGGACTCGACTTGTGAGCCGCGCTCCGATTGGCCAAGAGCTGCCCTGTGACAAGAGGGCCAGAGTGAAGCGAAGATGGCGGTTGAGGCCGCCGACAGCAGTGCGGGGCTTCCCGGAGTCCCGGGAAGCCCCGCAGGAGAAGAGCTGCCGCGTCCTGAAAGAAGCTCTTGCCCGGAGAGCCGGTGAGTACAGTCGGCCGGGGGGGAGCGAAGTGGAGGCACCACGCCGATGCGACCCTCAGAGCAGTCCCGCTTGACAGAGGGCTGCTCCAACGGCATGGGGGCATTTCTGTTTTCGCTCCATGAGGGAGCAGATGGATTTTGGTGGTGCCATTGCAGGCACAGAGCCAGAGAGGCTCGAGGCGGAATGACGTTGTTTTTCAGAGTCCCCAGTAGCGGACTCCAACGATAGGGGCATATTTAATTTTAAAGCGCTAGTGCGCTCTGCGAGAGGCCCACAGTGGTTTTAGAGTCCCCACGAGGGACTTGGGGGCATTATGTTGTTTAGGAGCCAGAGTGCTCCAGAGGGCCCATGTAGTGTGTGCAGAGCCTAGAAGGCTCCCAGTTGGTGCAGTTTTAGTCCCTGAGGGCTAGTGAGAGCCCTGTCGCAGTTCTGCTTTACAGCTGCCCAGCAATTAGTGGGCAGCTGCACCATTTAGGCGCAATTTGAGTGGAAGTCCCTGGGAGGGACATAGATGGCACAGTGGTGCCAGGCCTGCTACAGCTGCGCAGCATTTGGTGCCAGCAGCAACGTTTAGGCCCTGTTGTTCTCAGCTGCCCAGCAAGTAGTGGGCAGCTGCAACGTTTAGGTTTGCGCGGGTGCGCACCCCTCACTGGCGCTGCGATGGCAGCGCGCCCTGACATTCTGGACACAGGGCATTTGAGACCTTCTTGAGATGGCCAGGGGGCTGGTATGTGATTTCTGCCCAATGTGATTTTACTATGTTTATAATGGTAATTGCCTAATGTGATTTTTGCTCAATGTGATGTTACTGTGATTGTGAGGTTACTTTACCTGTGTAGGTTCATGTTAGTAAGAGTTTACTTCACTGTGAGTCACGCCCCTAAATGTGAGTTATGCTTAGGGGGAGAGTCTAATGTGTTTAGTCTAGCGAGAGATTGCCTACTGTAGTTATACTGTTTAGGCCCAAATGTGAGTATGCGTAATGTGCTATGCCATTATGCCTGTGACACCTCTGAATGTGTTTGATGCATTATGTGTCTTACCTACACCTCTGAATGTTTTTAGGAATCACGAGTAATGCTTCTGACCTATACCCCTAACTGTATTTTATTCTTAGGTGGTTGTGTTTTGCCTAGTATAGTTTATACTAGAGAGGTTATGTGTCCATGCATGATCTAGGCCTATGGTTATTAGTATTGCGTAGTGTGTACCTACCTGTTACCAGTAGTTACTAGTTGTGTGCTCTGTTTCATTTTTGTCCTACAGTGATTATTATTCTAAAATCTACAAGTGCATATTCCTGACAGTGGTCCCTGTGGCCCTGTCCTGTACATAATCCTGTGTGAATATTGCCCGTGCCAGTTGGCACAAAGTATATTGTGTGATTACTATCTGATGTGCTTTGACAATACAAAAGTTCTTTTTATATAACATTGTGTGAAGTTCCTTTTGTGGTGTGCCTAGGATGTTGTTGCTGTTGTGTGCGTGCGCAAATGCTTTACACATTGCCTCCGGGATAAGCCTGTCTGCTCGTGTCAAGCTACCAAGGGGGTGAGCAGGGGTTATCTTGGCGTGTGACTCCCTTGCCCGGACTAGAATGGTGGTTTCTGCCTGGCTTTGGCATAAGCCTTAGCCAACCAGAAATAGCCAGTTCTAACAGGGGGCCTCCGATTGGTGGTTGCTCATGAGCAGGCCACAAGGTTTTGGGAGCAAAGCTCCTGGTATTAGGCTCAGGGAAAGGGATATCTGAGTTAGCACACAAAGGTGTACCCGCGGAGGCGCAGGGGTACCTGGATGCCGGGTGCTGTTTTCGCGTTGGGTCCCCTCGTGTTTTCCATGGCAATTGCCGGTTTTGGATTTTGGCTGCAGGCTCGGTCCAGGAAGACTTACGGGAGGAACCAACAGTTGGGCAGGTATGTTGGAGGGCTCATGGACTTAAGTGCACCTCGGATTCTCTTCTCCAGGGCTCAGGGCGGCTGGATGCAGGGGTGTCTTTTGAGGTAGGATTTCACCTTACCGGGCCACTCGCTTTTGGGGGGTGTAGGAAGCTGACTCTGTGTATACTATACCAAAATGAGGTATAGTATGCACATTGTCCAGTGGAACCCTAAAGGTAGGCAGAGGTAAAATTAGATAGCACCATACTCTCTATTTGTGGTAGTGTGGTCGAGCACTAAGGCTTTATCAGAGTATAGTGTTAAGCATTTGTTGTTCACACTGAATCAGCAAATGATATCAGAAACCCAGACTGAACTTCAGACCAATTAGTTTTGTTTAAAAATGTTCTTTTAGTAATTTTATTTCTTAGAACCAAGCAGCCTGGCACAGGTAAGTGATAAATACAGTAATTATACAGTTTTGAATTGCAGTTGTATATATACTTTGGTTTGGTTACAAGTGTTTTGGCTATTCGGTTACAGTTTTAAAGATTTTCATAGATTTTTCCAACTCCATACTTAAAAAAGTTGTACAGAAAACAGTCAAGTTTTCCTAAGGAGGAAAATTGTGTTTTTAGTTCAAGGGTAAGTATTCGGTTGTGGGAGTTGGTATTCTGAGGTAGACTCAGGGGTCCCCCAGGGTCAAGGTTGCACTCTTGTTACACCGTCAGCTGCAAAGTGTTGAGGCCCAATATTATCTAATGGGGGATAGAGGGCCTCTGGTTGGTGGCTGCTTATGAGCAAGCCACAAGGTTGTGGGATCAAAGCTCATGGACTTAGCTCAGGGCAAATAGGGTGGCCGGGTGCTGAGTGCTGTTTTTGTGTTGTGCGTCCTGTTACCTTTAATGGGGTTTCTCCAGTTTGCAAACAAACTGCAGGCTCGCGTGGCCTCCCTTAATGATGTGTTGCTGATCTCTATGTGATAGTTTGCTTATCATTGATTTTACTCCAGTATTGGAACTTTCATAGATTCACTTGCTTGAATCATTCCCCGTTGTCGACATGTTAGTCCTCGGTATATCAAAACAGCAATGCAAAGCTAGTACAAACTGAAAAAAATAGGGCTATACCCATTTCAGTTGTGTAACATATATCTCTTTTTGTAAAAGAGACCAACAGAAGTTCTTAGCCAATCAGAGCAAGGCTGCTTTTAGAACCTTCCTGAGAGAATACCAGTGTATCAAGCTAGCTCTATATCCCAAACCAAATTGAGGTATAGTGTGCACACAGCCCAGTGGAACCTCAAAGCCAGGCAGAGGTAAAAGTAGATAGGACCTTACTCTCTATGTGTGGTTGTGTGGGCTAGCAGTAAGGTTTTATCAGAGGGTAGTGTTAAGCATTTGTTGTACACACTTAGGCAGCAAATGATGTCACACACTCAAAGACTGAACTCCGACAAATTTGTTTGTATAAAAAATATTATGTAGGTATATTTATTTTCTAGAATCAAGCAAGCCTGGCATAGGTAAGTATAAGTGAATCTTTTCATGGCAAAGATACAAGCAAGCTCAATGAAAATGACTGTACAGGTATGTAAATACTTTTGAATACAGTGGAAACTATTGTTAGATTACTTTTGATTATTTTTCAGATTACTTTATGGATTACTTTTTCTACTCAGGGTGATATGCCTAGATATCACACTGGGACATTTCCTAGAGAAAAGTTAAGTAAAGCAATTTTTAGATATTTGCAGTTTTTCAAGTTCTCATACAAAACCAACTCCTCACTTCAAGCAATTTTTTAAGAAAAGCAGTCAGTGCAATCCTATGGAAGGAAATTGAGTTATCGGTTTACAGGTAAGTAATTATTTGTGGGAGTTGGTATTCTTGAAACACCATCAGTGGCACTAGGGCGGCCGGGTGCAGAGTGCTGAGGCCCAATTTTATCCAATTCGGTATAGGGGGTGTTGGACCTGGCCCTCTTTGGAAGTTCACTCCGAAACTTTTTGCTTTTTCCTAGCCTATTTCTGTAACCTGGTATTGGTGATTTTAGGCCTCTGCGCACTTTTTTCACTGTGGTACAGTGTAAAGTGCGTGAGCTCTCTGTGTGAGTAGTGAGAGTGACCTGCCCTCCCATGGAAATGAATGGGGAATATGTATGCCCATGGTAGTTCCTGATGTGTGGGGAGTACAGGGTCGAGTTTGGTATGTGCAAACTCGTGAGATTGAATGCTGCACAATGATGTATGCGGCATGAATGTGTCTAGTGTAGAAGTGCCACTTTTAGAAGTTGGCATATTTATGTAATTTGTGTCTGGCGTGTGATTGGCTGGAGCTGGCTGGTGAGCCTGGCTCCAAGAGTCTGGGTGGGTCTGCCCCGGAGGTGAATGGGGTGATTATCATGCTGATGTGAGGGGAGGGGTGCACCTGGGCCTGAATAGGGCTGGACTTTCCCCACACAATGCTGGCTCCACCCCCTGTGGTGCGTCTGATGTCCCTAGCCTGGCCAGTGAAAGGAGTTCCCTATAACCAGTTGTAGCTAGTTCTCACATTGCCTGCACCCTGCTAGACAAAGGATTTTACTGTATAAAAAGGGGCTGTGTCCCCTTACAAAATGTTCTTGTTTCTGACTGGAATCTGCCAGGGGCGTGCTGCTGCTTGGGCCCAGGGGAAGGCTTGCCTCTCTGGGCCCTGCCCAGCCCCTGGATGTCCTACCCCTGAATGCTGGAGGATTTTCCTTAAGGGGGAGCTGTGTTGCTCCATCTTTATTCTTCCAGGACTGCTGGGACTTCTTTTTGCTTACTTTTAATGATGTCAGGACCTTGAACAGCCCCCCCCAGCGCCTTATTTTGGCCAGGAAGCGCTTTTGATTTAATTTCCTAGAGAAGGGAGAGGAGAGTGGGCTGTGCAGCGTGATGCTGCAGGCCCTTTACAAAGGATTCCCCCGAGATTGCCTTGGGGGTCATTCTGAGAGCCCACTTCGCTTATTTTAAATTTAATCGAGGGTGCCCACCCCTCATGTGGTGCCAGAGAAATCGGCGTCCTCAGCCCGGAGCCGCGGACGGAGAACCGGAGGCGCCACGCTGTCATTGGTGGGCTGCGGGAGGCTCGTTCTCTGAGCCGCGTGGTGATTGGGCCGATGTTGGGTGCTGGTCCCGTGGAGCCGCGCTCTGATTGGTGGGTCCCTGGGAAGAAGCTGCCACGTCACGAGGGACTCGACTTGTGAGCCGCGCTCCGATTGGCCAAGAGCTGCCCTGTGACAAGAGGGCCAGAGTGAAGCGAAGATGGCGGTTGAGGCCGCCGACAGCAGTGCGGGGCTTCCCGGAGTCCCGGGAAGCCCCGCAGGAGAAGAGCTGCCGCATCCTGAAAGAAGCTCTTGCCCGGAGAGCCGGTGAGTACAGTCGGCCGGGGGGGAGCGAAGTGGAGGCACCACGCCGATGCGACCCTCAGAGCAGTCCCGCTTGACAGAGGGCTGCTCCAACGGCATGGGGGCATTTCTGTTTTCGCTCCATGAGGGAGCAGATGGATTTTGGTGGTGCCATTGCAGGCACAGAGCCAGAGAGGCTCGAGGCGGAATGACGTTGTTTTTCAGAGTCCCCAGTAGCGGACTCCAACGATAGGGGCATATTTAATTTTAAAGCGCTAGTGCGCTCTGCGAGAGGCCCACAGTGGTTTTAGAGTCCCCACGAGGGACTTGGGGGCATTATGTTGTTTAGGAGCCAGAGTGCTCCAGAGGGCCCATGTAGTGTGTGCAGAGCCTAGAAGGCTCCCAGTTGGTGCAGTTTTAGTCCCTGAGGGCTAGTGAGAGCCCTGTCGCAGTTCTGCTTTACAGCTGCCCAGCAATTAGTGGGCAGCTGCACCATTTAGGCGCAATTTGAGTGGAAGTCCCTGGGAGGGACATAGATGGCACAGTGGTGCCAGGCCTGCTACAGCTGCGCAGCATTTGGTGCCAGCAGCAACGTTTAGGCCCTGTTGTTCTCAGCTGCCCAGCAAGTAGTGGGCAGCTGCAACGTTTAGGTTTGCGCGGGTGCGCACCCCTCACTGGCGCTGCGATGGCAGCGCGCCCTGACATTCTGGACACAGGGCATTTGAGACCTTCTTGAGATGGCCAGGGGGCTGGTATGTGATTTCTGCCCAATGTGATTTTACTATGTTTATAATGGTAATTGCCTAATGTGATTTTTGCTCAATGTGATGTTACTGTGATTGTGAGGTTACTTTACCTGTGTAGGTTCATGTTAGTAAGAGTTTACTTCACTGTGAGTCACGCCCCTAAATGTGAGTTATGCTTAGGGGGAGAGTCTAATGTGTTTAGTCTAGCGAGAGATTGCCTACTGTAGTTATACTGTTTAGGCCCAAATGTGAGTATGCGTAATGTGCTATGCCATTATGCCTGTGACACCTCTGAATGTGTTTGATGCATTATGTGTCTTACCTACACCTCTGAATGTTTTTAGGAATCACGAGTAATGCTTCTGACCTATACCCCTAACTGTATTTTATTCTTAGGTGGTTGTGTTTTGCCTAGTATAGTTTATACTAGAGAGGTTATGTGTCCATGCATGATCTAGGCCTATGGTTATTAGTATTGCGTAGTGTGTACCTACCTGTTACCAGTAGTTACTAGTTGTGTGCTCTGTTTCATTTTTGTCCTACAGTGATTATTATTCTAAAATCTACAAGTGCATATTCCTGACAGTGGTCCCTGTGGCCCTGTCCTGTACATAATCCTGTGTGAATATTGCCCGTGCCAGTTGGCACAAAGTATATTGTGTGATTACTATCTGATGTGCTTTGACAATACAAAAGTTCTTTTTATATAACATTGTGTGAAGTTCCTTTTGTGGTGTGCCTAGGATGTTGTTGCTGTTGTGTGCGTGCGCAAATGCTTTACACATTGCCTCCGGGATAAGCCTGTCTGCTCGTGTCAAGCTACCAAGGGGGTGAGCAGGGGTTATCTTGGCGTGTGACTCCCTTGCCCGGACTAGAATGGTGGTTTCTGCCTGGCTTTGGCATAAGCCTTAGCCAACCAGAAATAGCCAGTTCTAACAGGGGGCCTCCGATTGGTGGTTGCTCATGAGCAGGCCACAAGGTTTTGGGAGCAAAGCTCCTGGTATTAGGCTCAGGGAAAGGGATATCTGAGTTAGCACACAAAGGTGTACCCGCAGAGGCGCAGGGGTACCTGGATGCCGGGTGCTGTTTTCGCGTTGGGTCCCCTCGTGTTTTCCATGGCAATTGCCGGTTTTGGATTTTGGCTGCAGGCTCGGTCCAGGAAGACTTACGGGAGGAACCAACAGTTGGGCAGGTATGTTGGAGGGCTCATGGACTTAAGTGCACCTCGGATTCTCTTCTCCAGGGCTCAGGGCGGCTGGATGCAGGGGTGTCTTTTGAGGTAGGATTTCACCTTACCGGGCCACTCGCTTTTGGGGGGTGTAGGAAGCTGACTCTGTGTATACTATACCAAAATGAGGTATAGTATGCACATTGTCCAGTGGAACCCTAAAGGTAGGCAGAGGTAAAATTAGATAGCACCATACTCTCTATTTGTGGTAGTGTGGTCGAGCACTAAGGCTTTATCAGAGTATAGTGTTAAGCATTTGTTGTTCACACTGAATCAGCAAATGATATCAGAAACCCAGACTGAACTTCAGACCAATTAGTTTTGTTTAAAAATGTTCTTTTAGTAATTTTATTTCTTAGAACCAAGCAGCCTGGCACAGGTAAGTGATAAATACAGTAATTATACAGTTTTGAATTGCAGTTGTATATATACTTTGGTTTGGTTACAAGTGTTTTGGCTATTCGGTTACAGTTTTAAAGATTTTCATAGATTTTTCCAACTCCATACTTAAAAAAGTTGTACAGAAAACAGTCAAGTTTTCCTAAGGAGGAAAATTGTGTTTTTAGTTCAAGGGTAAGTATTCGGTTGTGGGAGTTGGTATTCTGAGGTAGACTCAGGGGTCCCCCAGGGTCAAGGTTGCACTCTTGTTACACCGTCAGCTGCAAAGTGTTGAGGCCCAATATTATCTAATGGGGGATAGAGGGCCTCTGGTTGGTGGCTGCTTATGAGCAAGCCACAAGGTTGTGGGATCAAAGCTCATGGACTTAGCTCAGGGCAAATAGGGTGGCCGGGTGCTGAGTGCTGTTTTTGTGTTGTGCGTCCTGTTACCTTTAATGGGGTTTCTCCAGTTTGCAAACAAACTGCAGGCTCGGGATGAAGGTCTTCTGGGTGCGACTACCACTTGGAGAGGTAAGTTGGGATGCTGGGGTTGGCTAGACACTGTCGTTTGGGCCATCCAAGGCTGTGAGTGTCGGGTGCAGGGGTGTCTTTTCGGGCAGTCTTGCTAATTTTGCTGGAGCTGGAGTCTGTTGGTGAACAAATCCGGTGTTCACTGGAGATAGGGTCTTTTTTTTAAAAAACAGGGCACGTCCTCTGGGTTCTTGAGTCTGCTGGCTGCAGGGCACACCGGAGTTAAGCTTCTGCAGGTTTGAGGTGGGGACATGCCGGTAGGGCTGTGGCCAAGTCAGTGGGTGTAGTCCTCTAAGCTACGCAAAGGCTGTTCTTTCCTTCTTTCCTTCTTTCTTCTTGTAGTTTCTTTTCTGCTTTCTTGGTTCAGCGTTGCCCCCTAAATACTGTATTTAAGGGGCTTTTAGGGGTCTTGAGATCAGTAGCTAATGGGCTACTGACCCTAGGGTGACTACACCCTTGGTGTGTTCACCCTACGTGGGGGAGTGAGCGCAATCCCTAATCCTGATTGTGGAGTGCCTGCCATCTGCAAGATGGCGGGCATTGAAGAGTGAGTTCACCTTGCCTCCCCCACCTGAGGGGTGGGGTTGTCCGAGGTAGGCACACCTTCTGGGCTAGCTAATTTTCCCGCCTGTCTTCCCACCGAAAAGGAGGGGAGACAGGAGTTTGGCCTGCTCCCACCCATTTCCGATCCAACACCGTCCCCTAACATCCTTTACACCTGGAAACCAATCACCACCAAGACACCATCCGCCTGATGAACTCCATCCACTCAGGATCGCCAACCGACCCTTGTCCCCCCCACATTTTCAACGAAGCAGACTCCATCATCGCACCCCATTTCCGAGACGTCATCAACTGTTCCTTCAACTCCGCTACCTTCCCGGAAATCTGGAAACATGCCGAACTCGGCGCCCTTCTGAAGAAACCCACAGCAGACCCCACCTAGCTCAAGAACTATCGCCCCCATCTCGCTCCTCCCTTTCCCCGCCAAAGTCATCGAGAAAGCCGTTAATAGTCAGCTCTCCGCCTTCCTCGAATCCAACAAATCCCTCGACCCTTCACAATCCGGCTTCCGAGCCAAACACAGCACCGAAACCGCCCTCATCGCAGCAACAGACGACATCCGAACACTACTGGACAACGGAGAAACAGTTGCCCTCATCTTACTTGACCTCTCCGCAGCCTTCGACACAGTCTGTCATAACACCCTTATACAACGCCTCAGCAACATCGGAATACAAGGAAAAGCATTGGATCATCTTGTTCCTCGCCGGAAGAACCCAGAGAGTCCGCCTCCTCCCCTTCAAATCAGAAGCTAACAAAGTCATCTGCGGCGTACCACAAGGTTCTTCACTCAGTCCCACCCTCTTCAACGTTTACATGAGTCCCCTCGCATCCATCGCGCGCCAACACAACCTCAACATCATCTCCTACGCAGATGACACCCAGCTGATCCTCTCCCTCACCAAAGACCCAAACACCGCCAAAACCAACCTACACGAAGGAATGAAAGAAGTAGCCGAGTGGATGAAGAACAGGCGCTTAAAACTGAACTCTGACAAAACGGAAGTCCTCATATTAGGATCATCCCCCTCGGCCTGGGATGACTCTTGGTGGCCAACTGCCCTGGGAACCGCACCCATTCCAACGGATCACGCACATAACCTGGGCTTCATCCTAGACTCCTCCCTCTCAATGACCAGACAAGCCAATGCCGTCTCATCATCCTGCTTCAACATCCTACGCATGCTCAAAAAAGTCTTCCATTGGATCCCCACGGAAACAAGAAAGACGTTCACCCACGCACTTGTCACCAGCCGACTGGATTACGGAAACACCCTCTACGCCGGAACCACAGCCAAACTACAGAAAAAACTTCAACGCATTCAAAACGCATCAGCCAGACTCATATTGGATATCCCTCGTCAAGCTCACATTTCCGGTCACCTGAGAGATCTCCACCGGCTCCCTGTCAACAAGAGAATAACGTTCCGTCTCCTCACCCACGCACACAAAGCCCTCTACGACCTAGGACCCGAATGCCTCAACACGAGACTGTCCTACACCCCCACCCGCCAACTACGATCATCCAACCAAGCCCTCGCCGCCATTCCTCGCATCCACAGATCCACCATGGGGGGGGGGGGAAGATCCTTCTCCTACTTAGCAGCCAAGACCTGGAATTATCTCCCCACCCACCTACGCCTGACTCAGAACCACCTTTCCTTCAGAAAGCAATTAAAAACTTGGTTATTCGATAAGTAAACGCTCCCGCCTCCCCAAGCGCCTTGAGACCCTCTGGGTGAGTAGTGCGCTATATAAATTTATGAACTTGAACTTAGGGACATCTCTAAGATGCCCTCCAAGTGAGTTTTTCATTAAATCCCACACTGGCATACCAAACTTCCCAGTTTTCAGTAAAGCCATAATGGTGCTGTGGAGTTCTTAATGACAAACTTCCAGCACCATATACTCTTAATGGCATTACTTCACTTACCATGCCTAAGAATTGGTCTAGACATTGTAGGGGTACAGGGCTCCAACACCTGTACCCTCATCATTGATATAGTGCACCCAGCTAGAGGGGTGGCTGACCTATGCCAGGGCAGTGGGTTGTAGGTATGGCACACAAGGATGTGTGACATGTCAATTCTTAACTTACTTCCGCACCAAAACACACAGCCTGCAACAGCAGTGTGTGTGTACAGGTAGAGGGCCTGTAAGTGTGTCACAATTAGTGCTGCAGCCCTTAGAGCCCTTCCCTGGCCAGAGTGCCCTTGGTACCCATCGTACCTTTTTACACGGGACTGACATGTGGCTAGAGCTATGCCAATTGGAGGGTAAAAGGTACAGTTTTGGTAAAGAACACAGACCATGGTAACCTGATTGGCAGCAACCCAGGGCAGCTCAAGTCAAAGTGCATCAGTAGTCTGGCAAAAAGGGGTTGGGTTACTGCAACAGAAACCCAGGTTCGTACACCTGGACCTTCAGCTTTTCTACCACACGTTGTGCTAGGGAGTCTCCCCTGAGCTCAGCTTTTCCTTAATTTCACTCTTGCTAGGTTTTTCCTAAACCTTTTTTCAGATGTATACTTATTGAGATTGGTTTATCTTCTTTCCTGATGTCGAACAAGTAGAGGAAGAGTCTTTTTAGTACTTGTGCCACGGGCTCTAAAAAAAGACTCTATGTGGATGACCTTCATAAGTACTGTATATACTGTTTGCATCCGGACCACAAAGCCAAGGATTGTAAGGTTTAGTACCTTCTCCACCGAGACTCTGAGGGATCGTGAGGGGCGACATCATTTGGCTCCAGAAGCTGGAAACAAGAAAAGAGCCTATTTCTAGTGAAGAGAGCAATGAGGCCTTGTTGTCTTCATCTTTCAGAAGGTCTCACAAGAGGGGAAGATCTGACCTCACTCATCTGAGGAGCGCCCTCATAAAGCCTAAAAAAAAGAACACCCATGGATCTTACAGGCATTTCTCTGATCCGAACCCCCATCTGTATTCAAAATGATAAAGACCTCTATTCTACCACTATGGGCAAAAATTAACGCCTCTCTGAGGCAAGGCTCCATACCAGACTACCTTAAAATAGGGCAGGTCACACCTATACTATGGAAAGCCAATTCCCTCTCACCATACCTCAACAACTATCGCCCTATATCCAACATCCCTTCTCTGGCGAAACTATTGGTAAAATGTGTACAAATTCAACTTTGCAACCACATCGAGAATTCAACCTTCTGGATAAACACCAGTCCGGCTTTCGTCAAGGCCACAGAACTAAATCCGCACTCATCCACATAATGGTTGACATTTTAAAAATGTTAGATCATAACGAATCGTGCCTATTAATACGCCTTGACCTATCTTCAGCTTTCGACATGGTTAAACAAGACAATCTACTATCCCTACTAGAAAGAAAGATGGGCCTAACCGGTCCAGTGTTACAATGGTTCACCTCCTTCCTAAACAACAGAACCCAAAAAATCAAGATGAAGCAATCATTCTCAAAACCATCCATGGTCACCCTAGGAGTTCCACAGGGATCAGCACTATCACCAATATTTTTTAATCTACTCCTGGAACCCCTTGCTAATGCCCTGAATTCTACAAACATTCTATATCACCTATACACGGACGACAGACAATTATATATGAAAATCTCCTCACCAGATGACTTCCTCTCCTTCCCCGCCATTCTTCCTAATACCCATAGTTGGCTCAATGGCAATCACCTCATGCTCAACACCAAGAAAACTGAATTACTTTTCAACTTCCCTCCGAATCACACACCCAAGAAAGACTTTATTGCTGAAGCATCTAACTTCCTTTGATTGCGCCCCAGACATCATTGACTCCTCAAAATCCCTGGGAGTCACCCTGGACAAACCTTTAAATATGCACGTGCAAATCTACAATACAACCAAGGGAGCCAATCATCAGTTGAGTATCCTCATTAAACTTAAACCCTTCCTCCCACAGATTGATCTAAAAATGGCGGTACAAGCTCTAGTGTTACCAAGACTGAACTATGGAAGCACCACTCTATGTGGTCTTCCAAAATACAAGCTAGCACTGCTTAGGGCATCGCTTAACACTGCAGCCAGGCTGGTTTCCGGAATAAAAAGAAATAACCACATCGCCTTGAAGGCTCTGAACTGGCTACCCTACGAGGCGAGAATACATCTAAAGATCGTCTGCATGACACATAAAGCCCTACATAGCAACACCCCCAGCTATTTAGCAGAAAAGCTACAGCGGTCAGGAGGATGCAGACATTCGCGAAGTTCGAGCTCACTACTACTAAAACCTTAAACCTTCCACAAAAAGAGAACTGGGTGCAGAGCTTTCTCCGGTATTGCACCGAAGATTTGGAATACCCTTCCCCCAGATGTACGCAGAATCTCCTCCTTTACGCCTTCAAAAAAGAAGCGAAAATGTTATTAATGAACAAATTAACATCCTAAAACTTTAACTCTCTAAGGACTAAATGCCACGATTATATCCAATTATAAATGTCTACCTCTTTTGTATTGTAGGCGATTTCCGATTGTATGTATAATGTGTGATAACTGTGTACTGTAAAGTGCTCTGATACCCCTGTGGGTCATGTTTGCGCTATATAAAACTTTATAAATAAATAGTACTACAGAATTGCCTCACTGAGGTGAAAAGAGGAAAGGACGCCTGTCAGGGGAAAGCAGGCTGAAAAAGGCAAGCTCTGTGCCGCCCTCGGACTCTCCTGAGGGCAGTAAAACCTTCAAGAAGCCCTCTTCTGTCCCTCCTGAGGAGAAACAGTCGACAAAATCATGGTCATCAATGACACTTGACGAAGAAATCCTCCTCGTCAACGGGAAGCAACGTTTTCCAGGTCACCACAACTAAGGGTCAGTCATTGTCCATATCTCCTCCAACGTTGGCACTGACTGGATCGTCGTCGAGGGCTCCGCAGGTATCGCCGGTCACGGTTCCGCCGACATCTTTCTCGTCAACGGTTACATCTACGACGATGACATTGATGATGGCAGTGATGATGGCAACGATGACTAAAGCAACAACAACTGCGGCTCTGTCGGCGGCATAGACTGAGACAGCATATAATTTACCACTGACCCTGTCAACCCCAAAAGTGGCTCCACCGATGTCATCCTCGATGACACAGTTGACGAGGGAGAACATTTCTAAGGAGAAATCTAGATTAAGGCACTTAACTCCAGAAATCACATCACCTAGTAAGGTGACCCTGTGAGAAAGTGCCTTCTTTCTGCATGGGTGCCCCCACTTTTTACTGAATTGCTGATGTGCTTTGACTGAGTGTGCCCTGGGCTCCTGCTAACCAGGTACCCCAGGCATATGTTATTTCACTAAAACTGCCAAAGCCTAAACCCAATTGACACTCTTTGGCCACAGGTCAGTCCCTGGTAAATGGTACCACAGGTACACAGGGCACTGTGGCCAGGGAAGGCCTCTAAGGGCTGCAGCACTTATTGTGCCACCCTTAGAGGTCCTGTACCTTCACACTCGCACACTGCTTTTGCAGTCTAAGTGTTGTGGTGCAGAACAAAGTGAAGAGTCAACATGGCACACATCAAAATTCTTGAACATATGAAATTAACTGAAAGGAGTACAAAAATAATGAGAGGTTGAAAGGATTATACCTTGGATGCTCCCATTTCATTTTGGTGACCTATTTATAAGGAATGTTCGTTTATAATTGATTGAAAAACATCCTTTTGATATTATTGTGGGCAAAGAACCCGGAAAAAAGGTACAAGGATATTTGTGCTTGTATTTGTTTGTGTATATATATTTGTTAGTTGTATATATATATGTATGAGTTGTGTATATATATGTGTAAAATAGAGTACCGAATGATATACAAGTAATTTGTTAAGAAAGAAATGGTTTATTAAATGAAATATATAAACCAATTAAGTTGAAATTAATCATTTGGAATTCCAGTGAGTTGGAGGAGTGTCAAAGAAACGAACGATTCATTTAAGAAAAATAACTTTGTAGAGGAAGAGATAATTAAGGGTATCTGTTCCATGAAAAAATATATGTGCAAATGTTCTGTAGACATCACGTTTTTTACCTTATGCCTACAACCCACTGCCACCCCTCTAGCTGGGTGCACTATACCAGTGGTGAGGGTACAGGTGCATGAGCCCTGTACCCCTTTAGTGACTTAAGTCCATTCTTAGACTTTGGAAGTGCACTGCTGCCAATAAGAGTATATGGTGCTGGGAGCTTGTCATTATGAACTCCACAGCACCATAGTGGCTACACTGAAAAGTTTGGTATCAAACTTCTCAGCACATTAAACCCACACAGATGACAGTGTGGGATTTACTGAAAGTGCACACGCAGGGCATTTTAGAGATACCCCTGAAAAACAACCTAAAAAATGTGTCCAGGCTGAGTGGCTGCTCGCCAGCTGCCACCACCAGACATGTTTCTGGACCCCTGGGTCGAGAGCCTGCTGCGATTGGGGGTCTAAAACAATGAGCATCCTGGGACGAGGTGCCAAGCCTCTTCCCCCAGGATGAGCAGGGTCCACGAAGGGGAAGCTTCAAAGGTTTGCTCCTTTGTGAACTTCCCCAGGCCTTTTGCTGCTTCCAGCAACTGTCCCCTACCAGTTCTGACCCCCACTTTTGGCGGGAGAATCGGTAGGAAAACTAAGTGCGGAAGGGTGGTGTGCCCACCTTTGCTAACCGCACCCGTCAGGTTGGGGAGGCGAGGTGAAGCATAACTCTCCGTCCCCGCCATCTTGCAGATGGGGGACCCAGCCAACCAGAGTGAGGCATATGCCCCCCCCCTCCGCCCAACCCCCCACTGGAGGGTGGCATAATAGGTGGTGTACCCACTGCAAGGAAGGGACCCGTTGGTTTCAACTTTTACTTACCTGTAACGCCCCTAAATTTAGTCTTTAGGGGCAACCTGAACCATGCCTCATCAGACAAGAACCGACTTAGAAGAAAAAAAGGACTGAAGAAGCCATGCCAAAGCTAAGAAAAGGAGGACACCCACTGACTTAGCCCCAGCACTACTGGCCTGCCCCCACCTCGAACTTGCAATAGCAAAATCCCACTGTATCCTGCAGCCAGCAACCTCAAGAACCCCAAGGACCTGCCCTGCCTTCCACAGAAAAGGCTTTGTCTCCTGTGAGCACTGGATTTGTTCACTCGCAGACTCTGGCTCCGACCAAATCTGCGAGTCGCCACCGCACGGCCCGAGTTAGTGGCCCAGCACCACGAGGAGGTCTCCCTTGCGACCCTGACCTGAGATCTGGTGATCTCTGACCTACCTCGACTCTCCAAACAATGCCTGCAGTCTCTTTATGGAAGATCCCCCCTAACCCCGACCGTAGCTGGTTCAGAAAACCCAACGCCTTAAGACACCCCTGCACCCGAAGTCCCACGTCCTTGGATGGCCAGACGGAGAGTTTCCCGGCATCCCCAGGCATCCCAACTTAACTCTACAACTAGTGGTCACCTCCAGAAGATCTCCGTCCCCTAGCCTGCATTCTTTGTTGAAACCGGAGAAACCCTATTGAAATCAACTGCGTTCCCGACAACAAACCAGCACGCTGCACCCAGCCGCCCCTGTGCCTCTGTGGGTGTACCTTGGGTGCTAAAACGATCCCCTTTGCCATGAGCAAACCCCAGGAGCTTTGTTCCCACAACCTTGTGACCTGCCCGTGAGCAGCCACCAACCGGAGGCCCCCTATCCTCCATTGGATAACATTGGGCCTCAGCACTTTGCGCCCGGCCACCCTAGTGCAGCTGAGGGTGTTCTGAGAGTGCATCCTTTATCCTGGGGGATCCCTGGTTCTAACCCAGAATACCTACTCCCACAACAAAGTACTTACCGGTTAACTGATAGCTCTATTTTCCTCCATAGGATTGCATTGACTGCTTTTTCCCAAAAATGTATTTGTCTGGAGTTGGTTTGTATGGAACAATAACACAACTGCAAATGTACTAAAAGTGATGTACCTAGCTTTTGTCTGAGAAGTCTCATGGTGATATCTAGGCATATCACACTGATTAGCAAAAGTAATCCAATAAGTAATGTGTAAAGTAATGTTCGAGGCATGTGAGCTGCAGATCGTACATTTAGCAATAGATCGCCACCTTGTGTTGGGCTCGGATGATTGCAGGTTGTTGTCTTCTTGGAAGAAGTCTTTGTAGTCACGAGATAGGTGACTCCTCCCTTGGACAATACTGCGCATGGTCATCGACTCCATCCTCAGATTCTTTTTTGCCATGATGGGAAATGATGGAGTTAGTAGAAGTAAAGAGAAAAGATGTCCATGCGTGTGCATCTAAGCAAGATGAGTACTGGAACGGATACAAGTCCCGGGGAGGCGTGTGGGTGTGTAAGACTCTGCAGATCTACATGCCAAGAACATTGCTTGCATCCATTGCAGCATACTGAAATAGTGTTTTAAGGACAGTTTGGCCTACTGCAGCTTGCTGCTTGGCTTGCACATCAACACAATAGTGTTTAGTGAAGGTGTGTATTGTAAACCATGTTGCTGCCTTGCAAATGTCCTCTAGTGGTATATTTCCTAAGAAAGCCATAGAGGCTCCTAGTTTACGAGTGGAGTGCGCTCTAGGAGGAACCGTTAGTGTACGTTTAGCTTTTTGATAGCATATTTGTTTACACTTTACAATCCATCTGTCAATTCCTCCTTTAGAGATGGGATTGCCCTTGTGTGTTTGTAGTCACGGGATAGGTGACTCCTCCCTTGGACAATACTGCGCATGGTCATAGACTCAATCCTCGCATTGTTTTTTTCCGCCACTGGGTTCGGATGAGTTTTCCGCTCCGGCTGGAAAAGACTTTTTCAGCAACTTCGAAGCGTGAAACATTATATAAACATTTTCGACATCGAATAGACTTTTTTGACATCACCAGCTACATTCCGGTGCGTCGACACGGGCCGTTGGGCCTATCTGCGCCGTACGGCCTACGCCTCATGGACAGAACTGCATTCAAGAGAAGCCTGGTATGTAGAGCAAAATTCCCTCATAGTGACCATCACGAGTGTAGGAAGGTGGATATCTGACTGTGGTTACCCCCAACTTTTTGCCTGGTGTTGTGCTGGTTTTTCGACTTACTTGACCTGGGACCCTGCTATTCAGGGCCCCAGGCCTACTGCTCTCTCTGTAAAATGGATTCCATGTACCTTAGGTGCATACCCAATTGGATACTGAGTCACCTTATCAGTCCCTGTACAGTGTACCTTAGGTACCCAGGGCCTAGGTGTACCCAGGGCCTACCAGGGGCTGCTAGTTTAGGGAGAATATGGCCCCTGCCTAATAGGATGAACCCTGGCAAGGAAACAGCATGTGGGGGTAAAGAGAGAGCAAATGTGCACCGGGTTATGTGCCTGGTTGAAAAAGGGAGAGAAAACTAACCAACTAATGACTAGAAACACTCTAGTGTTAATTTATTATGATATTTTATTTTTATAACATCTTTTTTTCATGGCAATTATTTTTCTTGATTCATTATAAATACAATTTACTATATATAAAAAGGACAATACATGTGCAAACGGTGAAATAATAAACAATTGAATCAATTATTATAAAAAAATACAGAAGTGCATTCCTTTTTCAACGCGTTTCGGCGATTACATTGATAAATAACGTGGTATTCACTCCACTCGAAATAACTGTCCATCCGCTGGTTCCGACTGTCGGAACCTGCGGATGGTCGAACGGGCGACGGACGGAATTCCAGGAATATCGATGGAGTCCCCATTGGATCCATGAGGGTTTACATCTCTCCCTTATAAAAACCGGCGCCCTCTGATTGGTGAAACCATACACTCCTATACAGTTATTTCGAGTGGAGTGAATACCACGTTATTTATCAATGTAATCGGTGAACCTAGGAGAATTTATCGACTGCGTATCTACAGACCATCCTCAGTTTAAGATATTGGTGCATGAATACAGACTTCCTGAAGAAGGCTTACGCCGAAACGCGTTGAAAAAGCAATGCACTTCTGTATTTTTTTATAATAATTGATTCAATTGTTTATTTCACCGTTTGCACATGTATTGTCCTTTTTACATATAGTAAATTGTATTTATAATGAATCAAGAAAAATAATTGCCATGAAAAAAAGATGTTATAAAAATAAAATATCATAATAAATTAACACTAGAGTGTTTCTAGTCATTAGTTGGTTAGTTTTCTCTCCCTTTTTCAACCAGGCACATAACCCGGTGCACATTTGCTCTCTCTTTACCCCCACCTACCAGGGGCTGCAGCATGTATTATGCCACCACTGGCTGGCCATCCAAATCTGACACAACTGGCTGCACGACAGCTGGGGCAAGGTGGTGTAAACACCCTTTGCTTTAGATATAGTACCCCTATATCTAACCCTAAAATGGACACATGTATTCCTATCAGTCACTCCTATGGCAGGCCTTAGCAATCCTGAAGGCAGAGTGCGTGGAATTATGTGAGATGGTGCTCTGGCATGAGCTGAGCCCGTCTGCAGCTTGCTGAACCAAGTCCTAATAGCTGTTCCATGGTAACGCGTACCATATACTCTTAAGTGCATTATAATCCTCGCGGTTATTTGCCAACTTTGGTATCGCTTTATCAAAACATGTCGAGTAAGGTGTCATACAAATTGGAATACTAACCCCTCGCCAATTCTGGCGACGGGGTTAGCATTCCACCCTTCTAGAGGGACACGACATGTATGAACTGTGAACCCCGGTTAAAGTTAACTCGAGCCTCCGCATCACAAAATGGATGCTGCCACCACAGACACAAGTCTGACCTCCTGCTGCTGGGAGTCCTTCCAGCGAGGAGAGCTTGGACAAAGGGTTTCCTGTCAGGGGCGGTGCTAGCACCATCCCAGACAGGGTTTTGTGTATCCCAGGTAGGCAGGGCTGAGAGGAAGGTGACTGCAAGTGGCACCCCGGTGCTCACTGTGCATATGCCGGCTCAAACCAGTTCCAGGGGCACACCAGCCCCTGAGCTGGGGAAAGTCCGGACAAGGGAGAGGGGTGTAACCACCCCCCTCCTGGTCCCACCCATGGGCAGGACCTAGCCGCGTGCCAGCCCCTGAGTCCAGCATCGCCGACAGCAGACACCTTCGTGGGACAGCTCGCACCTCAAGCCTGGTCGCCGACCACGCCTCCTAGCGCGTGTGACTGCAGAGTCCAGCGTCGCCCACTCACCTGGTCGAGGTGACTTCATCCGGTGCCATCCTGGTGCCCACACAATCACTGGCTAGTGATTAAGAACCGAGTCCCCTCTGCTTTCAGGTCGTCTCCATCACCGATCCAGGCTTGGATCACATCGAACATCTTCACTGGTCGCCTGCCAGCAACTTCTTCTTTCAGGCTCCATAGACTACAACGAGGATTCCCGACGTCTTTTGAACCCTATGCAGCCGCAGCCCCTGGGCTAGGTAACCCGAGCATTTTGGTGCTCCAATGCAGGTTCACTATCCAAGTGTCCAGATCCTTTTTCGTTTTAAGACTATCTAGTCCGATTCGTCCGATAACAGTAACTTTAGAAATACTAGCCTCCATAGACTTTGTCCCGCATCCCGCGTGAGAGTGCACACTCTGCACCCGATGTCCCTAGGCCTCCTGCTCCTAACCTTAGGGTCCAGTAGTGTAGTCCTAGCGATCCTGAAGCCTCTGGATCTTGTTACTTACCTGCTAGTATTTCGCATTCCACTTTTAGTGTATATGGTTTTTCGTGCCCCTCGGGCATTTGTGTAAATTATGCAACTGAAGTATTTTCTTAAGAGTTTTGTATTGTGCTTAGCTCCCTGACTCATAAAGAGTTCAGGGTAGACTTGTTATAAATAAATATCCTTTATTTTTCATAACAACTTGTGTGGTGTCCTTTCACTTGGTGTTCAGGGGGTATATGTGACGGTAAAACAGCTGGCTTAACACGCCCTCTAGAGTTTAGCCTAAAGACTGCTTTTGTCCACGCTACTAGGATAGCTGGTCTATAAGGTTGACTTACAACCAATCATCAATAAGGGTCGTTTGGTATGATACACAATGATCACTAGAATAGTGAGCACTATACATCAGGCCAACTTCTCACAACGAGGTCTGCAACCTCTGTCTATTGCCGGAACAAGACGAGTCGACCTGCACAGCCTGTGCCTCCTTCCGATCAAAGAAGACCATTCGGGGTCGGAGGGCCCGTCGACACGAAATGAGGAGATCAGCGCCAGCACCGCAGGCCTTCTTTGAGGAGGAGATCGTCGGAGAGGACGTCTCTGGGGACGAGGATCCACTCGAAGATGTCTCCGAGGACGAGGCTCCACTTGTCGCCGAGGAAGACTCGCCTGATCATATCGGGGGCAGAGGACTCGGACAACTCGATTCCATCTCGACAGCCCGTGAGTACCCCTGCACAACATACACTACCCAAGCCAAAGGCAGCGGTCGGCACTCCGCCCATGGGGCCCAGTCGAGACCGAAATCTACCCTCTGATGCCCCGCCTTCGGGCTCGGCTCCGAGGAAAAAGACTACGCCTTACGGTGCCTCTGCACCGAAAAAACAATATGTGCCAATTCCACCTCCTCCATTGGCACCGAAACATCCTTCGACACCGAAGGACTCTTCGACACCGAAGCCAAAATGCCCTTCGGTGCCGAAAGACAAAGACCCTTCGGCACCCACACCAAAAGATACATCGGCGCCGAAGCCAAAAACTGTATTGGATCCGAAAGCTTCGACTCTGAAACCTTTCAGTTCCAAAAATACAGATGGAAAGCCAGAGTCAGGCGCCGCAGGCCCAGCGAAACCTGTCTCCACGCCAAAATCTCCAACATCGGTATCAAAGACTCCAAGGCCTGATACAGAGACGCCTAAACCCTCTAGCAAGCCTACCAAGCCGAAACCACCTTCGGCACCGAAGAATTTGCCACAGGACTCGGTAACTCCTCCTAAAGCAAAGGACACTAAAAAACCACTATCGGCACCGAAAAAATCGATGCCGAAAAAGACTGTAGAAGAGGAAGAAATCTTTAGACCAGATCCTAAACAGAAAAAGGTCTGTCAACCCAAAAACTGGACATGTGGAAGCAATTCCTTACAAGAAAAGAGCAGGCAACACACCACTTCCACCTGTGGTTACTGCCAAAAAGGATTGTGCAACTTCTCCAATGCACCCTTCCTCTCCTTCACCTTCTTTCTCTCCTATCCCTCCTTATATTGAACCTATAGCTTCTCCTGTTCAATCTCCTGCATCATCACACCACACTCACGAGGAGTATGATCTAGGTGGGGGGAATGACGTACCAGAGCCAGAAGCATACCCTTTAGATGAGGATGTCAATCCAGAATATCCTAAGGATGACGACATATATGGTTTTCCACTATACAATGTGCCAGACATTCCTGATCCTCAGTACTACCCAACAAAACCTTCCCCTCCAGAAGATAGTATTGGGTTTAATCATCTTTTAAATAGAGCTGCCCTTCACCATAGAGTTCCAATGCACTCTGATGCCAGAAGTGTGGCTCACTGGTTAGAGGAGGCATACCCTGAAGCTGAGGTCAGACCCGGGACCAGGGTTCGATTCCCGACGCGGCAGGGTCCTGAACCCAATTGTCCACGGACTCGATAATTCTCGCTTCGGTGCCCACTCTAAGCACGAGTTCACACTATGCAGTTCTGGGCAACAAGCTTGCTTAAACTCCACATCGGCCCTCCAGCGGCGGGATGCCTGGCTTTCACCTTGGGGATGCCCAGCACGGGTGATCTCACAGGGAAAAACCAGGACGGGTTCCCAAGGCAAGCGCCGAGATGCCCAAGGGTACATCGAGCGCTATATAAGAACACACACACACACATTGATGAGGATTTTTTACTGGACACTTTTGAGCAGTCACAAATCCCTACACAAATACTACCTATGATCAAAGGAGTCATTAAACATGCTCCAGACCTATTTAAAGACCCCGTACAATGTAGGGTGTTAAATCCCAGAATAGAAAAAAGTATAGATCTGAAAGAAACACGTTAGTGTTAGATTCCTTACCTTAGAATATCCCCAGGCGTCAGTCTGGATCCGGAAACTTTTGCGTAGCAGTACCCCTGCGCGTCGGTAGGCGTCGTCTGCAGGCGTCCTTTGCGGCTCCGCGTCCGTCGTCGGTGTCGTGCGCCGTGATGACGTCGCTGGAGTATATAGATGCCGCCTCCGCGCGCTGACGTCAGTTCTTCTTTTTTCCGCGCCAGTGGACGCAGATCTGAAGAGCAGTACTCCGGTCTTTTGACCAAGTTTTTCGAATTGTTATTTCACTCTTTGTGCCTGATAGGATGCCTGGGTTCAAGCACTGTGATGACTGTGAGCGCACGATGTCGGTCACAGACCATCACCGCCTCTGTCTCCGGTGTCTGGGCCCCGACCACGACGTGGACTCCTGCGTCGACTGCCGGGCCCTCACCAACAAGGCTAGGCGGGAGCGGTCCCGCAAGCTACTGGAGCTCTGGGTGTCGGCCCCACGTCGGGACCGGGAGCGGTCCCGGTCCGGCCGGAGGTCGAGAGAGCGTTCGAGGGAGCGGTCGCGGAGCCGCGCCGAGCGTTCCGGAAGTCGACACCACTCGTCAGGCTCATCAGGTAAGAAGCACAAGAAGTCGGGGCGTCGTCATCGTACCCCCGACTCCCCCCGACGCTCGCGCGATGCGGCCGGGGGCTCGGGTGACCCCAACCCCGCGGCTCCGCGAGAGTCGCCGGCGCGGCCTGCCTCATACACTCCGGTCCCTGGGCACGGCGCGACGCCTGAGATCGAGGCGTTCCTCATGGCCATGAGGGCGCTCGGTTCTCCGACGGGGCCTACGGCGCCTTCGGGCCCAGTGCCACCGTCTGGGGGCCCTGGCGGTTCGGGTGTCCCTGCCTCGGCGCCGTCGGGTGCTCCGGCCCCGGCGCCGCCGACGGCTCCGACCCCGGCGCCGCAAGGGCCTTCTGGATCGGCGCCGGCTGCTCTTCCGGCCTCTCCGGCGCCGTTACCTTCGGGGTTACCCCCGACGCGTCCCCGCGCGGCGCCGGTTCTCCGGTGCCGGCTCCGGCCGGCAACGGGGCTCCGGCTCCGGGCGGCGCCGTCCCCCTACCTTCCCCGACGCCGGACGCGGAGTCGGACCGGCGTCGCTCGACGCCGGGCTCGGCACCGGTGGGGCCCATGAACCCCGAGGAGCCGGTCTACATCGTTGACTCCGAATACGGAGAGGATGAAGAGTTCGGTGAAGGTTGGGAGGGGTCCGAGGACCCTCTGTCACGCGAGTGCCAGTATGACCCGGACTGGACAGGTGACTTGGGGGATGCCAGTGGTCTGGACGACTCTCCTAACCCTGGTTTGATCTCTCCTCCATCCGTGGCATCGGTGGAGGGAGCTGCATATTCAGTGGTGCTGATGAGGGCTGCCAAGGCCTTACACCTTGAGCTCCCCGTCGCGGCCGTGAGGCCTAACATCCTCACTGAGGTCTTCAAACCGCAGTCATGCCCACAGGAGCCACTGCTGCCGTTTAATGAAGCCTTGTCAGACGTTCTGTTGGGCACGTGGTCCAGGCCCGCTTCAGGTGCGCCTGTTGATCGGAACGTGGCCAGGCGCCACCGTCCTTGTCCGGACGACCCCAAGTTCCTGTCTACCCACCCCACCCCTGAGAGTCTGGTGATCCAGGCCTCGACCTCCCAGTCCGCATTCCCGTCGGCCCCGCCCGACCGGGAATCCAAGAGGTATGACCAGTTTGGCAAGAAGGTCTTCTCGTCCATTAGTTTGGGCCTGCGGTCTTGCAACACCGCTTGCCTCTTGGGCCGCTACACCCACTCTGTGTGGGATACGGTTGCGGAACTGCTGCCAGAATGCCCCATGGAGGTGCGGGCAAAACTCGGTCAGGCTGTGGCTGAGGGCCGAGATGCAGCGAAATATTCGATACGGTGTGGTCTTGATACGACCGACTCGCTGGGCAGAGCTATGTCAACGACGGTGGCGATTCGTCGCCACGCCTGGCTGAGATCCGCCAACTTTTTGGCAGATGTCCAGAATACATTGATGAACATGCCGTTCGATGGCTGTCACCTGTTCGGTGACAAGGCGGACCACGCGCTGGAATGCTTCAAGGACCCCAGGGTCACGGCCAAGTCCTTGGGTCTCTCGACCCAGCGTCAGCAACCGGGTTCGTTTCGTCCCTTTCGTGGCCAAGGAAGGGGCGCCCCCACACGTGCTGCCAGCCACGTGCCGCAACAATCCTTTCAACGCGGTGGCGGTCGTGGAAACCGCCGTGGTGGCGGTCGGGGACAACGGCGGGGTCAGACCACACCTCCCCCCGCAGCATCTGCCTCAAAATCCTCCTAGTCCGTGCTTTCGGCCCCATGTGACGCCAGTGGGTGGCAGGGTTCGCCATCACCACGCTCACTGGCGCACGATCACTTCGGACAGGTGGGTGCTGCAAATCGTCCGAAGGGGCTACTCCCTCCCCTTCGAGACCACTCCTCCAGCCATGCCACCGCAGAACCACCGTGTGTCGGGGGACCACTTGACACTTCTGCAGGAGGAAGTTACGGCCCTCTTGGCCAAGGGGGCCATCGAGCGCGTTCCTGGGCCAGAAGTAGGGCGTGGTTGTTATTCCCACTACTTTCTGGTACCCAAGAAGGACAAGGGGGGCCTACGTCCTATCTTGGATCTAAGGAACGTCAACGCCTTCCTCCGGAAGGAGAAGTTCAAGATGTTGACGTTAGCTCAGGTCTTGGCTGCTCTAGACCCACAAGACTGGATGGTAGCGTTGGACTTGCAGGATGCCTATTTTCACATCCCCGTCCTGCCGGCCCACCGGCGTTACCTGCGGTTCACGGTAGGCCAGGAGCACTTTCAGTTTATCGTGCTTCCCTTCGGCCTTACCAGCGCCCCACGGGTGTTCACAAAGGTGATGGCGGTGGTCGCAGCCCATCTGCGCAGGTTGGGGGTTTCAGTCTTCCCCTACCTAGACGACTGGTTGTTGAAGGCGGGCTCGCCCCAGACAGTCGTCCACCACCTTCAGATGACGGCAGACCTCTTGCACGACCTGGGGTTCTCCATCAATGTGCCGAAATCACACCTGTGTCCCTCTCAAAAGCTCCTTTTCATCGGAGCGGTTCTGGACTCGGCGCAGTTTCGGGTTTATCCTCCGGAACGGCGGGTTCGGGATATTCAGGCTTTGATTCCCATCTTTCAGCCGCTATCCCGGGTTTCGGTCAGGTTGACGCTGCGGCTGCTGGGACTGATGGCTTCCTGCATCCTTCTGGTGCATCACGCCCGGTGGCGGATGCGGGCTCTGCAGTGGGACCTGAAGTTTCAGTGGGCCCAGCATCAGGGCAACTTGTCCGACCACGTCTTGATCTCGGAGGGCACTGCGAGACAACTGCAGTGGTGGCTTACGGACCGCGATTGGGTCAGAGGCAGATCCCTCTCCCTTCCCCAACCGAAGCACGTTGTCGTGACGGACGCGTCCCTCCAGGGCTGGGGTGGCCACTTGGGAGAGACAGAGATCAGAGGCATCTGGTCTCCGGCGGAGTCCCGGCTCCATATCAACCTGTTGGAGCTGCGGGCGATTCGTCTGGCACTGAAGGCATTCCTCCCCTTTGTCAACGGGAGTGTAGTGCAGGTGTTCACCGACAACACCACCGCCATGTGGTACTGCAACAAACAGGGCGGAGTGGGGTCGTGGACCCTTTGCCAGGAGGCTCTGCGCCTCTGGCAATGGCTCGAACGTCAGGGCGTGACTCTGACGGTTCAACACCTGGCAGGTTCCCTGAACGCCAGGGCGGACGAACTCAGCCGTCGGTGCTCGATGGATCACGAATGGCGTCTGAACTCGGACGTGGCGCAAGGCATCTTTCTGCAATGGGGAGAGCCTTGGTTAGATCTATTCGCCACAGAAGAGAACGCGCAATGTCATCAGTTCTGCGCGTTGGAGTTTCCAAGACGGCACTCGCACGGCGACGCCTTTCGGCGCGAGTGGAGTTGCGGTCTGTTATACGCCTTTCCGCCTATACCACTTCTGCCCAGAGTGCTGAAGAAGATCAGGCGCGACCGGGCCCAAGTTATCCTTGTGGCTCTGGACTGGGCTCGAAGGTACTGGTATCCCGAGCTACTCAGCATGTCAGTCGGTCCCCCGATCCGCCTGGCCCTTCAGGAGGACCTTTTGTCGCAGCAGCAGGGGACGGTCCTCCACCCGAACCTGTCCAGTCTCCACCTCCATGCTTGGAGATTGAGCGGCGGCAGTTGAGGCCATTTGACTTGCCTCCTGAAGTCTGTGATGTTATTCTGGCAGCCAGGCGTCCCTCCACTAAGTCGGTATACGCCTGTCGGTGGAACAGATTTGTGGCATGGTGCACAGCAAAGGCTGTGGATCCTCTTTCTGCCCCTCTTTCGGAGGTTCTTCTGTTTCTTCTTTCTCTTGCCCAGCAGGGCTCTGCTCTGGGCACTATCAAGGGCTACCTTTCTGCCCTTTCAGCCTTTTTGAGGCTTCCTGATCAGCCTTCTTTGTTCAAATCCCCGATTGTAACTCGATTCTTGAAGGGCATCACTCACATGTTTCCACCTGTTCCGTTTGTGATGCCCCCGTGGGATTTGAACCTGGTTCTAACCTTTCTGATGTGTGCTCCCTTTGAGCCCCTTCATTCTTGTCCTCTCCGTCTCCTGACTTTAATGACGGCTTTCCTGGTTGCCATCACCTCTGCCAGGAGAGTGAGTGAGCTCCAGGCTCTTTCTGTCCAACCCCCTTTCCTGTCCATTCATCCTGACAAGGTGGTTCTGAGGACTAGACCTTCTTTCCTGCCCAAGGTTGTTTCGGCCTTTCACATCGGGCAGTCCATCACCCTCCCTTCCTTCTTCCCGCCTCCGCATCCTTCAAAGGATGAAGAGCGGCTCCATCGTCTGGACCCAAAACGTGCGCTTTCATTTTACATGGATCGCACACGCCAGTTCCGGGTGGATGACCAGCTGTTTGTTGGCTACGTGGGTGCGAAGAAGGGACGGGCGGTCTGTAAACGAACTATCTCTCGATGGGTCGTTCTCTGCATCAAAGCGTGCTACTCTTTGGCTCGGAAGGAGCCTCCTGTTGGGCTGAGGGCCCATTCCACTCGGGCCACGGCGGCTACTACTGCCCTGGGCCGGGGAGTCCCCTTGCAGGACATTTGCCAAGCGGCTACGTGGGCCTCGCTACACACCTTTGCGAGGCACTACTGCCTGGACAGTCAAGTCCGGAGGGATGGCTTCTTTGGCCGTTCTGTCCTCCAGGACTTTCTGGTGTAGTATTGTATTGGTTCGCAGACCCACCACCGGGGTTGGTATTGCTGGGGTATGTATTCTAAGGTAAGGAATCTAACACTAACGTGTTTCTTTCAGATGAACAAGTTACTTACCTTCGGTAACGGTATATCTGTAAGAAACATTAGTTAGTGTTAGATTCCTTACCGAACCCACCCATCCTCCCCGTTCTGCGAACTGATACCTAGGGTTAAGGACATCCCTTTCAGGGCCCTAGTTTTACATGGCACCAGTGTTGGTTCTCTCATGGCTCTGCGTCTCCTGGCGCGGAAAAGCTGTGTACAAAGAACTGACGTCAGCGCGCGGAGGCGGCGTCTATATACTCCAGCGACGTCATCACGGCGCACGACGCCGACGACGGACGCGGAGCCGCAGGGGACGCCTGCAGACGACGCCTACCGACGCGCAGGGCTACTGCTACGCAAAAGTTTCCGGATCCAGACTGACGCTTGGGGATATTCTAAGGTAAGGAATCTAACACTAACTAATGTTTCTTACAGATATATCGTTACCGAAGGTAAGTAACTTGTTCACCAGCACCATCTGATCCAATGTATATTAAAGGACATCTGCCACTAGACTCTTTGGTAGTGTCTAATGCACGTAAAAGAGCCAATTCCCAGACCTCTGGTGACACGCCCCCGCCTGACAACGAATCTAAAGTTATTGATGCATCAGGGAAACGAATTGCTGTGCAGGCAACAAACATATGGCGCATAGCAAACACACAAGCCTTACTCTCACGCTATGACAGGGCTCACTACGAGCAACTAGAAAAACTCATGGAGCACCTCCCAGATCAATACAAAGATCAGGCAGCAGAGCCCTTATAAGAAGGCAAATTAATATCCAATGCCTCAATTAAATGTGCACTAGGTGTAGCTGACACAGCATCCACAGCAGTCAACACTAGTGTTATACTCAGACGTCATGCGCGCTTATGCATTTCAGGTTTCAAACCAGAGGTTCAGACTACCATCTTGAACCAGCCCTTCAATCAGATCCAGTTGTTCGGGCCGGAAGTAGACAGCACACTAGAAAAGATGAAGAAAGACACGGACACAGCTAAGTCTATGGGTGCATTACAATCCACACAGACTAGAAGTTCCTTTCGCCGCTCCTTTTATAGAGGGGGCTCCAAGCAGACCGGCGCAGACACAACATCTTTTAAGACGCACACACAGACCTCCTCTAACAAAGGCTACTTTAGAGGAGGATACAGAGGCAACAATATTAAGGGAAGAGGTAGAGATAATAACAACAACCGCTCCTCTTCCACTCCCAAACAGTGACTTCCCTCTGCCTCCCTTACAGCATTCCACTCCTGTGGGGGGCAGATTATCACCGTTCCTACCTGTCTGGAATTCCATCACAACAGACAGGTGGGTAAGATAGATTATCCAACATGGCTACTGCCTAGAACTCACAGCAACCCCCCCAAACATACCACCCAGGCAGCGTCCAATGTCCACAGAACATATAACTGCTTTAACAGGAAGTTCTAGCACTTATACAAAAGGATGCTATTCAAGTAGTTCCTTTAGAGGAACGAGGAACAGGAGTTTACTCCCTGTACTTCCTAATTCACAAAAAGGTCGGGACACTAAGACCAATTCTCGACCTCAGGCCGCTCAACCATTACATACAATCAAATCATTTTCACATGATAACTCCCACTACTACAACATGGAGACTTTCTATCAACACTAGACCTAAAGGACGCCTATTTTCATGTTCCTATACATCCTGCGCACAGGAAGTATTTAAGGTTTTTCATACAAGGACAGCACTATCAGTTCAAAGTCCTTCCATTCGGAGTCACAACAGCACCACGAGTGTTTACAAAGTGCTTAGCAGTAGTAGCAGCGCATCTCAGAAGACAACAGATACATGTCTTCCCTTACCTCGACGATTGGCTCATAAAAGCAAAATCGTTCAACCAGTGTGTACAACCCACAAAACAAACCATTCAGACATTGCACGACTTAGGGTTTACAATAAACTACACCAAGTGGCACCTACAGCCTTCGCACGTTCATCAATATCTAGGAGCTACCATAGACACATCTACAGCTCTAGCGTGCCCCAGTCAAGCCAGGATACAGAGCATTCAGTCCTTAGTCTCCCTTTTTCAACACCAGCAGTCTCTCCAAGCCAGAGTGTTCATGAGACTAATAGGGATGATGGCGTCTTGCATCTTCATAGTTCCTCACGCGAGACTGCAAATGCGCCCATTAAAAGAATGTCTAGCACAACAGTGGAATCAGGCTCAAGGTCAGCTCACAGACCTGGTGTTGGTAGACAGCCGTACATATCACTCTCTGCAATGGTGGAACACCAAAAACTTGACAAAAGGACGGCCGTTCCTAGACCCTGTTCCACAAGTAGTGCTCACAACAGATGCATCCCTCGCAGGATGGGGAGCCCATCTCTTGCATTATACCGCACAAGGCCAATGGAACAACCAACAGAGACAGTTCCATATCAACCATCTAGAGCTGTTAGCAATTTTTCTAGCACTCAAAACGTTTCAGGTACAAGTACGAAACAAAGCTGTCCTAATCCAGACGGGCAATATGACAGCCATGTATTATATACAAAAACAGGGGGGACACACTCTCTGCAACTCCCAGCTTGCACAGAACATTTGGAGATGGGCCATTCTTCAAAACATACACCTGACAGTAGAACACCTTCCAGGAATTCACAATCAGATAGCAGATCTGTTGAGTCGTCAGTCACAACAGATTCACGAATGGGAGATACACCCACAAATACTTCAACCATTCTTTCAAAGGTGGGAGCATCCACAGATAGATCTGTTTGCCACCCATGAAAATGCAAAATGCCCAACTTTCGCCGCCAGGTTTCCACACCCACGGTCGGAGAGGAATGCTATATGGATGAACTGGTCAGGCAGATTTACGTACGCTTTTCCGCCTCTACCACTCATTCCACTAGTAGTACGCAAGCTCAGACAACAGTCTCTCAAACTAATACTAGTGGCTCCCACATGGGCACGTCAGCCGTGGTTCACCACACTACTAGATCTCTCACTGGTTCCACATCAGAAATTACGGTTCACGCCATCCCTGTTAACACAGAACCATGGACAAATAAGACACCCAGAACCAAGTCAACTGAATTTGGCGATCTGGCTCCTGAAGTCTTCGAGTTCGGTTACTTAAACCTACCACCAGACTGTATGAACATAATTAAAGAAGCTAGAAGACCCACTACCAGAGCATGTTATGCCGCTAAGTGGAAAATATTTGCAATATATTGTAACAATAATCACATTGATCCACTGGATGTTTCCATCCAAAATATTATTTGCTACCTTCTACACCTACAAAGGTCCAATTTGGCGTACTCTTCAATACGCCTGCATCTGGCAGCAATTGCAGCCTATTTACAGAATAGGCAACATCTATCTCTATTGAGAGTACCTGCAATCAAAGCATTTATGGAAGGATTAAAACGAATAATCCCACCTTGGTTACCACCTGCTCCAGTATGGAACCTAAACGTGGTCATTACAAGACGTATGGGACCTTTACACAAGTGTGAGTTGCAATTCCTAACATGGAAAACTGCTTTCCTTGTTGCCATCACCTCTCTCAGAAGAGTTAGTGAAATACAAGCTTTCATAATACAAGAGCCATTTTTTTAGATACATCCTAACAAAGTGGTTCTTAGGCCTAATCCTAAATTCCTGCCAAAAGTCATTACCCATTTTCACCTTAACCGATCAGTAGAGTTACCAGTGTTTTTTCAAAAACCGGACTCTGTTGCAGAAAGTGCTTTACACACCGTAGATGTTAGAAGAGCTCTGTTATACTACACAAACAGGACTAAATCCTTCAGAAAGACAAAACAACTATTTGTATATTTCTCTCCCCCCCACACAAGGGCAATCCCATCTCTAAAGGAGGAATTGACAGATGGATTGTAAAGTGTATACAAATATGCTATCAAAAAGCTAAACGTACACTAACGGTTCCCCCTAGAGCGCACTCCACTCGTAAACTAGGAGCCTCTATGCCTTTCTTAGGAAATATACCACTAGAGGACATTTGCAAGGCAGCAACATAGTCTACAATACACACCTTCACTAAACACTATTTTGTTGATGTGCAAGCCAAGCAGCAAGCTGCAGTAGGCCAAACTGTCCTTAAAACACTATTTCAGTATGCTGCAACGGATGCAAGCAATGTTCTTGGATTGTAGCGCTGCAGAGTCGTACACACCCACCCGCCTTCCCGGGACTTGTATCCGTTCCAGTACTCATCTTACTTAGATGCACACGCATTTACTTCTACTAACTCCATCATTTCCCATCATGGTGAAAAAGAATCTGAGGATTGAGTCGATCACCATGCGCAGTATTGTCCAAGGGAGGAGTCGCCTATCTTGTGACTACAAAGGCTTCTTCCAAGAAGACAACAACCTGCAATCATCCGAGCCCAACACCAGGTGGCGATCTATTGCTAAGAGTACGACTCTGCAGCTCTACATGCCAAGAACAGATGCATACTGGTAAGTAGCATTTTCCTTACCAAGTAACTCAAAAGTAATCTCAAAAACTCAACTGCATTTGAACCTTTATTCAATTGTAAAACAGTGCATAAGAAATTGTATTTCACTTAAATGCACCAGGCTTGGCTTGGTTCTAGAAATAAAATAACTAGATAATATTTTTATACAAACAAAATTGGTCTGAGTTCAGTCTTTGAGCGTGTGACATAATTTGCTAACTGAGTGTGTATAACAAATGCATAACACTAACCTCTTAAAAAACCTTAATGCTCTCCCACACTACCACAAAAACAGAGTATGGTGCTATCCACTTTTACCTCTCCCTACTGTTGGGGTTCCACTGGACTCTGTGCACACTATACCTCATTTTGGTATATTATATACAGAGCCATCTTCCTACAGCAGGTGCCTGTGAGGGGAAGAATTTCTTTGTACATCCAAAACTGGCAAAAGTTAACAAATGATGAATGGGTGCTCAACAAGTTTGGCCATACATTGGAGTGTATTCAACTTCCACCATCCACTCCATCTCTCTTACAGGCGACGTAGAAACTACATCTTCTGCGCCTAGAAGGCCGGCTGATGCTACAAAAAGAGGCACTAGAACCATTTCCGACATCTCAGAGAGGGAAAGCGTTCTACTCCCGGTTCCTTTTGGTACAGAAGGTTTTAATAAAGGGCCGAGCTATCTTACACCTGACGACGCTCAACACCTATCTCAAGTAACAGTCCTTCTGCATGGTTTACTTGCAAGACATACTACTGCTTCTTAATTTAGGAGCTGTCATGGCTGCTCTAGACCTACACTGTAGCCAGAAGTTACTATCAATTCAAAGTTCTGCCTTTCGGCCTAAGATCGGTGCCAAGGATATTTACTAGGTGTCTGGCCCCAGTGGCCCATTCCTCAGAAGGTAACATCACCAGATGTTTCCTTACTTGGACGAATGGCTGATTAAAGCTCTTTCCATGGCGGCAGCCTGATCTACAGCGACAGCTTGCACAGGTCTTTTCGAAAGTCTGGGGCTTACCCCAAACAAGGAGAAATAAAACTTTCACCCAACGAAAAGCACTACTTTTCTGGGAGTCATATTGGACACGTCTCTCAACAAAGCCTTTCCATCACTGGACGACAAGCCAAACTAATGACTGTGGTTCAGCTCTTCCTAAGAAAAAAGTCACTTTCAGTTTGCTGTTACAAGTCCCTCCTGGGGTCATTATCATCCTGCATCCCCTTGATTACCTTCTGCCACCTGAGGATGTGCCCTTTCAGGAACAACTGGACTTACAATAGCGCCAGGTGAGCCTGTCCTTCGAGAATATCATCTAGGTGGAGTGGTGTGGCTCACTGGTTAGAGGCGGCAGACCCGGAAGCAGAGAACGGCCCGGGACCGGGGTTCAATTCCCGACGCGGCAAGGTCGTGGACCAGGGTCAGCGGACTCGATAATTCTCGCCTCGGTGCCTAATCTAACCAGGGATCACACTCAGCAACTCTGGGCATTAGCTTGCCTCATCTCTACAACGGCACCCCACATTCGCCGGGGATGCCTGGTTTCACCTTGGAGATACCCAGTAGGGACCATCTCACAGGGATAGCCAGGACAGGTTCCCCAGCGGTCTACAGTGCCACAACGCCTCAGGGCAGCAGTGTGCTTTACAAGACACATACATACATGGGTAACTCCGCTGATGCTATAAGCCATTTCTTGGTGGGCCCACCAGAAAAACATTTCAGAAGGTCTCTTTTCTGGCATTCCCGGCTCTACAAGTAATAACCACAGTTGCATCTCTGGAGGGATGGGCAGCTTTCATACAAGATCTTCAAATCTGTGGCCTTTAGTAGCAGCAGCATCGTCTTCTCCACATCAATTTGCTGGAACTACAAGCAATTCTTTATCCCTACAAGCATTTCTTCCAAGGATAAGAAACTCATAGGTTCATATCAGGACGGACATTAACAACCGCAATGCATTATGTCAACAGGGAGGCAGGGAGGCACAAGGTCCCTTCTGTTGTCATTGGAAGCTCACAGCATCTGGGAGTAGGCGATGCAGAATGGGGTTTCACTAAAAGCAGGACATCTTCCTGGGAATCTCAACACAACAGCAGATACTCTCAGCAGGCTCAGGTCTGCGTGCCATGAATTGAAACTGCATCAGGAAACTCTGGACAGCATTTTTCGGCTGTGGGGTAAGCCATCGATAGACCTATTCACAACACCAGAGAACAGAAAATGCTGGTACTTCGCAAGTTGACATCACCATCAAGGATTCTTGGGGAATGCATTTTCGATGGAATAGTCAGGTGCCTTTGCCTACGCTATTCCTCCCATTCCTCTCCTGCCAAGACTACTCATGAGGATGGAGAGCTCTGCAGGATGATCCCCATGGCTCCATCTTGGCCACGCCAGTATTGGTACACAGGGCTCCTTCTTCTCTGGGAGAGACGGCTTATTTTCTTGGATCCCATTCCATCGCTAATGGCGATGTCTGGGGGTTCAAGTGCTGCATCCGGATCCCAAATCACTTTGATTAGCGGCATAGCTCCTGAGCACAGAGTTGTATCACATGAGTCTATCCACAGTGTGTAAGGACATTCTTTCTCATGCCCAGGCTCAGAGTACTAATAAAACAAATCAAATGAAATGAAAGAGGTTTTTTCTCTGTTGCCAGGAATCGGGCATTTACCCCTTTCTGTTCTTCAGCTCATGAGATTCTTCCTTGCTTCCTTTCAGTGGCCAAAGCTGGTCCAGCTCACGTATCTATTAAGGTTCATCTCGCAGCTATTTCTCGTTTCAGAAGAACATCTTCAGGCCCTTCTTTATGGTCAGCGAGAATGATCAAACAGTTAATGAAGGGACTTTTTAGAGTTTTTTCCTCCAGTCAAATCTTCTCCACCACTCTGGCACCCTAATGTGATCTCTGCTAGAAACGTTGGTGAAATGTAGAACATCTCTATCCAGGAGCCTTTTCTTCATTTCAAAGATGACAGAGTAATGTCACGTATCAACCACAAGTTCATCTCTATAAAGTTCCATCAAACTTTCATTTGAATGAACTTCTGGTCCTTAAGACTTTTTTCCTGCAAACCAACAACCCCGGTGGAGAGAGTCCTTCATTCTTTAGACATTCAGCTCTGTTTGAAAATCTATCTCCACAGAACTAAACGCTTCCAAAAGCCACCCAAACTCTTTGTGGCATATAGTGCTCCTTGTAAGTGCTATCCCCTCTCTAAATGCGACATTGCACGTTGAATTTCATGTGCCATCCAGGACTGTCACCTAGCGGCTAGAAAGCCCAGCCGGGGGAGAGTCCATGCACATTCCACTGGAACAGTGTATTCCTCAATGGCCCTTTTTGCTGGGGTACCTATCCAGGAGATCTGCAGGGCCGCAACCTGGAAGAGTGTCCACACCTTCACCAAGCACTACTGCTTGGAATCTTCGGTTTGCAGTGATACAGTAATAGGCCAAGCGGTCCTGAGGAACCTGTTTCAATGATGGTGAGCTTTCTGTTTCATCCCTCCTTCCTTTCCTTCCTAGGAACCTCACACATTCTTTTGTATTATTTTTCTTACTCCATTCATTTCTTTTCTAATATCCACATTAAGTGCATTTGAAGTTGTATATTTACATAGGTATGGATATTCTTATGTTCGAGGCATGTGTGCTGCTTCATATCTGTGCATAGATCGCCGCCTAGTGTTGGGTCCGGATGATTGCACATTGTTGTCCTGGAAGAGCCTTCGAAGTATCACGAGATAGGTGGCTCCTCCCCCGGACTACAGTGCGCATGGGCATCCTCTCCATCCTCAGATTGTTTTTTCCCGCCATTGGGTTCGGATGTACTTTCTTTACTCAAGTTCGGAAACTTTTCAAAAGGCCAAAAGGCCTTCGGGGTCGTCGGTATTGTTATTTCGATAGGTGCCGAGTACTTTGTTCTAGTTCTTTTCGAGCAGGACGTCGAAGAGAGCCGCGTGGCCTTTTCGACACCAGAGGCCCGATCGTCGATGGAACGGAGCCCGTTCAAACGATGTCCCCTTTGTAATCCTAAGTACCCACACATCGATGTACACCCGGTGTGCAACAAGTGCCTATCTCCGGAGCACAATGAGGCCAACTGTCTAACTTGTGCTCAATTCAGGTCGAAGAAGACGCTTAGACTTGACGCGCAGCAAGGCAGACGATGACGAAGCCAGCGCCCGACCCGGTGAATATCTTTGATGAAGAGGATGAAGTCGTCGAGACTGAGGATCCAGAACAGCAGTCTGATCCCGGTTCGGAACATGACTCATACTATTATGAAGACGATGAGGTAAACGTAGAGGATGAAAACGTCGTCGAGGTAAGGGACGACACATCAGCCATCGGAGCAGTCTATGACGACTCGAGCGATGAACCAGGCCCAACAGTGGGTACGGGGCCCGGAACAGACTCTGAAAGACTTCCAAGGGCTCAGGTCAAGCCAGAAGGCCTTAGCCAAGATCATGACGAACATTCTATAGCCCCGCGTCTCGGCCCGGCTAAGAATATATCACACGAGCCATCGGTCGAACATTACCAGTCACTACTTAAATCGAAACCGAAAGCTGTGGAGTCGAAAACGAAACCAAAACTGCTGGAGACAGTCTTCGGATCGAAGAGTTCAAATCCATCGGATCCGACAAAGAAAAAAAGTGTCAACGACCAAGCGGGGTCACAAATAAGGGGTGTCGAACCGAAGATTGGTACGCTGAAGTCCATGACTAAGGTCAAGCACGTCGATCCGGCGAGGTCGACGTCGACGGACAGCGACACAAATAAGGGACTCGAGTCTCGGAAGGTTCTCGATCCGAAGCAACGAGTCAACAGGCCACAGTTCGTCAAAGGCCTCGAGCCGAAGTCCAATAGCGGCTCGAAGGAGCACGTCGAGTCGAGGCAGAAGAGCGCGCCTCCAACGCAACAGGCGCCTAAGTCGGCGCAAGGCCAAAAACATATTGGCGAAAAGACAAAGTCGGTCGGATCAATAACGACGCCGGCCCGAAGAAGGTCAGTCTGTCTACAAAACCTATGCCACCGATACAATTCGGACTGCTCCCGACTGCACGGCCTAAGGCGTTCGATCCGAAAACTGGGATCGAAACGTCCAAGAAGGTGTCAATGGGGAAAAGGAGTCATTCTCTAGATTAGGACACTGTGTACCAAGAGCCCTCCTATGATGAGCAGTCAAAGCTACATATAGACTCCGACTCTGGCAGACTTACTATTTATCAGAGGAAGATCAGATCAGAAAATCCTCTTGAAACATATAAAATTCCACTCAAAAAGAAAAGGGATTCTTCCACATCACCTGTCCTTTTTGAGACTGTAAGGTACCATGGCCAAGACACTTCTGCATACTCACCCACACGCACTAATGAGGATATGGAGTATGGCTACAATGAAGATTTTAATTACACTGTGGACACTGATCTGGATGACCAGACTCAAGTCTGGACAGACCCTGTTGACCCGGGGGAGTCACAGACTATTCCTGACACTCCTTCTTATCCTGTCAAGACTTCCCCAACAGAGGATACAGCTGCTTTTAACGCATTAATAGAAAGAGCAGCACGCAACCATGATGTGGAAATGCATGCTGACCCAATTGAAGAGGACTTCCTACTTGACACTTTCGCCACTTCAGAGAAATCAGCCAAGACATTGCTAATGTTGAAAGGTGTCCTTAAACACGCAGGAGACATTTTCAAGGAAACCACAAGAGCAAGGGTTGTTAACCCCAGAATCGTAAGAAAATACAGACCGGCGCCTGTAGACCCTACATATATTAAGGGACAGCTGCCATTGGACTCTTGCTGGTATCAAATGCTCGTAAGCGTGCCAACTCACAAACCACTGGTGATGCTCCTCCTCCAGACAAGGAGTCCAAGATATTAGAAGCTTCTGGAAAAAGGGTAGCTGCTCAAGCAGCTAATATATGGAGAATTTCTAATACACAAGCCCTATTAGCTAGATACGATAGAGCTCATTATGACACACTAGAGCAGCTGCTACAACATTTGCCTGATGTCTACAAGGAGGGAGCAGAAACACTGATACAAGAGGGAAAACTCATATCTAACGCATCCATTAAATGTGCGCTAGACGCAGCAGACACCGCAGCCAGGGCCATCAATACAAGTGTCATGCCCTGGGTTCAAACCTGAGATTCAAACCACATTATTAAATCAACCTGTGAACCCTGATTATTTATTTGGTCCTGATGTGGACACAATGTTAGAAAAGATTAAAAAGGACACAGAGACAGCCAAGTCTATGGGTGCCTTGCATTCACAACAATTCAGAGGAGGCTCCTTTCGTCACTCCGGTAACGGAGGAGCTACACGAGGCCAGGCATCTCAGCAGATGCCATACAATAAAGGGAGCACGCAAACCACCTATAATAAAAACAATAGAGGTGGATACCGTGGCAACAGCAACAAAGGCAGAGGACGAGGGAATAACAACACCAGATCCTCCGCCAATACTAAACAGTGACGTCTTGTCACTGCCCCCAGACCATGTAACACCGGTCGGGGGACGATAACAGCAGTTCCTGCCAGGATGGGAACCACAGACAGGTGGGTGAGGCAACTTATCCAGTACGGCTATTGTCTAGAGTTAACCTCCACTCCACCCAACATACCCCCAAGGCACCGTCCTATGTCCGCAGAGCACATGCACTTATTGCAGCAAGAGGTCATCAGCATGCTGCAAAAAGGGGCCATAGAACTCGTACCTATACAACAACAGGGTACAGGGGTATACTCGCTGTACTTCTTAATTCCCAAAAAAGACGGGTCTCTCAGGCCAATACTGGACCTCAGGCCCCTAAACCAATACATCTTGTCAGAACATTTTCACATGCTCACATTTCATCAGGTTCTACCATTACTCAGTCAGGGAGATTTCCTCGCAACACTAGACCTAAAAGACGCATATTTCCACATACCGATACATCCGGCACACAGGAAATATCTCAGGTTTACAATACAGAATCAGCACAACAGTTCAAGGTCCTGCCTCTCGGGTGACAACGGCCCTCAGGGTGTTTACCAAGTGCCTAGCGACAGTAGCTGCGCACCTACGGAGACAGCATATTCACGTCTACCCATATCTGGACAACTGGCTTATCCAAGCAAAGTCAGCCCAGCAATGTGCCAGCCACATGTCCCGCACTATTCACCTCCTACACAGCCTCGGATTCTCATTAAACTACCTAAAGTGTCATCTTCAACCCGCCCATGTACGACAGTACCTGTGAGCGACAATAGACACTCTGGCAGGAAAGGCACAGCCAAACTCGGCAAGAATCAACAGCATTCAATTACTGATTCAGAAATTCAGACCTCAACACTCGCTCCCGGAACGGGTGTTTATGCAGTTGATAGGCATGATGACCTCCTGCATCTTCATAGTCCCTCACGCGAGACTACACATGCGTCCGCTTCAGGAGTGCTTAGCACGGCAGTGGACCCAGGCTCAAGGACAATTAAAAGACCTAGTGTTGGTGACCGGTCGCGCATACAACTCTCTGCATTGGTGGAACCAACAAAACCCTTGCAGGGGACGACCGTCCCAAGAGCCTGTACCACAAATAGTGCTTACAACGGACGCATCTCTCCTGGGATGGGGAGCGCATGTCCTCCATTACACAGTGCAGGGACTATGGACGACACAGCAAAAGAAGATGCACATCAACCTGCTGGAACTGATGGCAATCTTTATGGCAATGAAGGCGTTCAAAGTACATTTGTGCAACAAAGTCGTGCTGATCCGGACGGACAACATGACTGCCATGTACTATATACAGAAGCAGGGAGGGACACACTCTCCACAGTTATCACATATAGCGCAAAGCATGTGGAAGTGGGCCATTCAAAGAAACCTATTCCTCATGGCGGAACACCTCCCAGGCAGGGACAACCAGATGGCGGATCTGCTCAGCAGACACAGCCACCAGATGCACGAGTGGGAGATACATCCCTCAGTGCTACAACCATACTTCCAGCAGTGGGGTCACCCAGAGATGGACCTGTTCGCCACAAGGGAAAACGCAAAATGCCAAAGCTTCGCCGCCAGGTTTCAACATCCGCAGTCTCAGGGCAATGTGATATGGATGAAGGGGTCAGGCAGGTTTGTGTACGCTTTTCCCCCAGCCCCACTCATACCACTAGTGGTACCCAAACTGCGACATCACTCAATGACACTCATCCTAGTTGCTCCAACGTGGGTGAGGCAATCGTGGTACACCACGTTCCTAGAACTTTCCGTGGTGCCTCATCAAAGGCTGCGATTAACACCCAGTCTTTTAACGCAGAGCCATGGAGACATTCAGCACCCAGATCCGCAACAGTTGAACCTTGTGATCTGGCTCCTGAAGTCATAGAGTTTGTTTACCTAAATCTGCCTCCTGACTGTATGAATATTATCAAGGAGGCAAGAAGACCTACGACCAGAGCATGCTATGCGGCAAAGTGGAAAAGATTTGTCCTATTTTGTAACAATAATGACATAAATTCGCTAGATGCATCAACTCAAAACATCATATGTTATCTGTTACATTTACACAGATGCTATCTAGCCTACAGTTCCATGCGCATACATTTAGCTGCAGTGGCAGCTTATCTTCAGAACAGGCAGCCCCTTTCACTCTTCAGAGTACCTGCTATTAAAGCTTTCATGGAGGGACTCAAACGAGTGATTCCTCCAAAACACCCAACCTTCACCTGTCTGGAACCTGAACGTGGTTCTAACCAGACTGATGGGATCACCTTTTGAACCTCTACACTCGTGTGAAATACAATTTCTAACATGGAAAGTGGCTTTTTTAGTGGCGATTACATCACTTAGAAGAGTTAATGAGCTGCAAGCCCTAACTATTCAGGAGCCATTCATCCAAATTCACGCAAATAGGGTAGTGCTACGTACAAACCCTAAATTTATGCCAAAGGTGGTATCCCAGATTCACATCAATCAAACAATAGAACTGCCAGTGTTCTTCCCAAATCCAGATTCAGTGGCAGAAAGAGCTCTACATACACTAGACGTTAAAAGAGCTCTCCTGTTTGTTGCCTTTTCACCACAGCACAAAGGCAACCCCATTTCCAAATCAGGTGTAGCCAGATGGATTGTTAAGTGCATACAGATTTGTTATCAGAAAGCTAAACGCACTTTAACAGTTCCCCCAAGAGCGCATTTAACACGCAAGTTAGGGGCATCCATGGCTTTCCTAGGAAACATTCCTCTAGAAGAAATATGTAGAGCAGCCACATGGACAACCATACATACATTTACCAAACACTACTGTGTAGATGTACACTCCAAACAGCAAGCAGCTGTAGGACAAGCTGTACTCAAGACTATTTCAGACTGCTACAGCTGGCACAGGCAACCACCGCTAAGGTCGAGACTGCTATACATTCTATGCACAGATATGAATTCAGCAGCCCACATGCCTCGAACTGAATATGCTACTTACCAGTATGCATCTGTTCTTGGCATGTAGGGCTGCTGACATTCATATCGCCCGCCCCCCTCCCCGGTGCTTGTCGCAGCTGTAGCACTTAGAATTAATCTCTAGCATGGACATCACTTACTGTATCATACTCTATCTCTGCCACAATGGCGAGAAACAATCTGAGGATGGAGAGGATGCCCATGCGCACTGTAGTCCGGGAAAGGAGCCACCTATCTCGTGATACTTCGAAGACTCTTCCAGGACAACAATGTGCAATCATCCGGACCCAACACTAGGCGGCCATCTATGCACAGATATGAATGTCAGCAGCACTACATGCCAAGAACAGATGCATACTGGTAAGTAGCATATTCCTTGTCTCTATTCTGATCCCCATCGTTAAATGCTTTGGTTCGAGGCATGTGGGCTGCTGAATTCATATCTGTGCGTAGATCGCCGCCTAGTGTTGGGTCCGGATGATTGCACATTGTTGTCCTGGAAGAGTCTTCGAAGTATCACGAGATAGGTGGCTCCTCCCCTGGACTACAGTGGGCATGAACATCGCCTCCATCCCCAGATTGTTTTTTTCCGCCATTGGGTTCGGATGTGTTTCGGTTCCCTCTGTCGGAATCGATAGTTGTAAAACTTTTCTAACTCGAGACCAAAAGGTCTTTAGGCTGGGCGTCGGTATAGTTTCGTTCGGGTTTTTGTCTGTTCTCAGCTCCGAACTCTTGCTACCTATCCGCGTGCTCTCGGCGCGGACGGGCCTACTCGACGCTCCAGACATGGAACGAACTCCGTTCAAAAGGTGCCCGGTGTGCACCTCCAAGTATTCACACCTCGATGTGCACCCTGTGTGCAACAAATGTTTGTCACCGGACCATGATGAGGCCAGGTGTATGGCCTGCTCGAAGTTCCGGTGTAAGAAGACTCTCAAGATTCGTCGGGCCGCTAGACTCCAGGCCCAGTTATCGGCAGCCCCGGCGCCCCCGCCGGACGACATCTTCGAAGAATTTGTTGAAGACGACGATGTCTTACAGGTTTCGGACTCTAGCCCCGCGTCTGAAGGGGATGCCTACGACGCGGGAGACGAGGACTTTGACGAAGCCGGCGACGAGGTAGGGGACACGATGGGGCCATTGCCACCGTGGGGGATAGCTCGGAGGAAGAGCATCCCCGGACTGACTCAGGGGTCAACCCCCTTCATGCGGCCCAGGTCGAGGGATCGCCTTCGGGCCTTACCCAAGACCTCGTTACTAGTCCAGCAGCCCCGCCTCCGGGCCCGGTCACGGACATTTCGGATGCGCCACTCCCGTTAACAAAAACGAAAGTAAAGCCATTGGGATCCACTCCTCCGGTTTCGAAACCGAAAGTGAAAGCTGCACTGGTGCAGAAGGCTGTGGAGGCATCGACTTCCAAGAAATTCAAAATGGCCGACTTGAAGAGCCGTGCCAAGATGGCCGACCTGAGGGCCTCGGGGTCGACGCCGAAGGCGAAGTCGACCGACGCGGCCGCGTCGGCGCCGAAGATGGTCGAGGTCGATGACCCGAAGAAAGCTTCGAAGAAGCGTCAAGGAGATTCCACGGCTCCGCCCGTCGGGGACAAGGAACGTGAAGTGTCGGCTCCGAAGACGGTGCCTCTCGCCGACCCGACTCCCGACTCGGGGAGATCGCTCAAGCCGGTCAAGCCCTCTCCAGCCTTGACGAAAAAGGTCGCGGAGTCCCTGCAACGGATTCGGAAGGACGCTGTGGTTCCCGATCCAGGGGATGTGGTGCCGAAGCACACACCGAAGCCCACAAAGGCGCAGACGCCTATCCGCTTTACCCTGCCGCCGAAGTCGACGCCAAAGGCTTTCGCTCCGAAGCATGGGGCAGGCGTGCCCTCGAAGGAGGTGTCGACGCCCAAAGCGGCATTGGTGGTGTCGAAGCCTCGGCTCCAGCCACTTGCAGAGGAAGAGCGTCGAGAGGTCATCATCGACGCCAATACCGGAAAACTGTCTCTCCTCAAGAGGAAAATCACCACGGAGCCGGTGTTGGAACATTTTCGTATTCCTCTCAAAAACAAGAAGGATTCTGCGGGTACTTTGGCCCCGATAGAGCCTGCATCTCCACAAGCCTTAGAACATTCGCCAACGCGTTCCAACGCAGGGGATGGTGACGATGAGGAGGTTGAGTACAACTATCCGGCGTACTCGGATCCGGAGGAGGAACATGAACCTTGGTCTGCCGGGGGCGACCCAGAGGACCCGCAATCGGGTCAGGAACCGCAGCTCTTTGCGGCAAAGACCTCACCGACGGAGGACTCGGCAGCCTTCAACTCTCTGATTGAGAGAGCTGCAGCTAACCATGATGTCGAGCTGCATTCGGATCCTGTGGATGTGGACTTTTTGTTTGACACTTTCTCAGTGGCTGAAAAGTCAGTCAAGACACTGCCAATGCTCAAGGGAGTGCTAAAGCACGCGACTGAGGTCTTCAAAGAGCCCACTCGGGCGCGTGTCATCAATCCTCGCATTGACAAAAAATATAAGGCAGCGCCCTCGGATCCAACATACATCAAGGGACACTTGCCATTGGACTCTTTGGTTGTATCCAACGCACGCAAGAGGGCGAACTCGCAGACCACTGGTGACGCTCCTCCCCCAGACAAAGAGTCGAAAATATTTGAGGCCTCAGGGAAACGGATTGCTGCGCAGGCAGCTAATATTTGGCGTATCTCAAACACGCAGGCCCTACTTGCACGCTACGATAGGGCTCATTATGACACCCTAGAAACACTGCTGCAACACTTGCCTGACCAGTACAAGGAGGCAGGGGAAATGTTAATTCAGGAGGGAAAGCTCATCACAAACGCTTCCATCAAATGTGCGCTGGACGTGGCTGATACAGCCTCCAGGGCAATCAACACTAGTGTGTTGCTGAGAAGACATGCATGTCTTAGGATATCAGGTTTCAAACCAGATATACAGACAACCATCCTGAACCAAACAGTTAATCCTGACCACCTGTTCGGCCCTGAGGTGGATGCGACACTGGAAAAAATGAAGAAAGACACAGACACTGCTAAGTCTATGGGGGCCCTCCAGTCTCAGCAGTTTCGGGGTGGTTCCTTTCGCCGCTCCAATACCAGAGGCACCTCAAGGGGTCAGGCATCGCAGTCCACACAGTATTATAAAAGTAATACCCAAACCTCATGCACCAACAAGGGTAGAGGTGGCTACAGAGGCAACAACATCAAAGGCAGGAGACGTGGAAACAACAGCTCCAGGTCCACCACCGCCAACAAGCAGTGACGCCTTGTCACTGCCCCCCGACCACACACACCGGTCGGGGGGAGGCTCCAGCAGTTCCTGCCCGCGTGGAAATCCATCACCACGGACAGGTGGGTCAAGTCTCTTATCCAGTACGGTTACTGTCTGGAACTTACTTCCACTCCACCAAACATACCTCCAAGAAGCCGTCCTATGTCCGGCGAGCACTTGCACTTGTTGCAGCAGGAAGTTCAGGTCATGCTGCAAAAAGGGGCAATAGAGCTCGTCCCACTGCAGGAAAGGGGAACAGGGGTTTACTCTCTGTATTTTCTAATCTCCAAAAAGGACGGATCCCTCAGGCCCATCCTGGACCTCAGGCCCCTCAACTGGTACATTCTCTCGGAGCACTTCCATATGCTCACGTTACAGCAGGTACTCCCTCTGCTTCAACAGGGGGACTTCCTGGCTATGTTGGATCTAAAAGATGCATACTTTCATATCCCCCTGCATCCTTCCCACAGGAAGTATCTCAGATTCACGATTCAGGACCAGCACTACCAGTTCAGGGTTCTGCCGTTCGGGGTCACCACAGCGCCAAGGGTCTTTACAAAGTGCCTGGCGACTGTGGCGGCGCATCTACGACGCCAAAACGTCCACGTCTACCCTTATCTGGACGACTGGCTCATTCAGGCAAAAACAGAACAGCAGTGCGCCGACCACGTGTCCCGCACCATTCATCTCCTGCACGATCTGGGATTCTCTCAGAACTACCCGAAATCCCATCTCCAGCCCGCCCATGTACGACAGTATCTGGGCGCGACGATAAACACTCTGGCAGCCACCGCGCAGCCAAATTCAGTGAGAATCGCCAGTATCCAAACGCTGATCCAACGATTCAGGCCTCAACACTCGCTTCCAGCGAAAGTGTTCATGCAGTTGATAGGCATGATGGCCTCCTGCATCTCCATTGTCCCGCACGCGAGACTACATATGCGTCCGCTTCAGGAGTGCTTAGCACGTCAGTGGACTCAGGCTCATGGGCAACTGACAGACCTAGTGTTGGTGAGCGGTCGGGCATACAACTCTCTGCATTGGTGGAATCCACAAAACCTTTGCAAGGGCCGACCATTCCAAGAGCCTGTGCCACAGATTATCCTGACAACGGACGCTTCTCTCCAGGGATGGGGAGCGCATGTACTCCACTACACAGTGCAGGGACTATGGACACTACAGCAAAGGAAGATGCACATCAATGTGTTGGAACTGATGGCAATCTTCATGGCCTTGAAGGCGTTCAAAGTACATCTGTGCAACAAGGTCGTGTTGATCCGGACGGACAACATGACAGCCTTTTACTACATTCAGAAGCAGGGAGGCACACACTCTCCGCAGCTGTCTCATCTGGCTCAGAGCATGTGGAAGTGGGCCATTCAGAGGAACATCTTCCTCATGGCAGAGCATCTCCCGGGCAAGGACAACCAGATGGCGGACCTGCTCAGCAGGCACAGCCATCAAATGCACGAGTGGGAGATACATCCATCAGTACTCTAACCGTACTTCCAAAAGTGGGGTCATCCAGAGATAGACCTGTTCGCCACAAGGGAGAACGCAAAATGCCAAAGCTTCGCCGCCAGGTTCCCACACCCGCAATCACAGGGCAATGCGATGTGGATGAACTGGTCAGGCAGATTTGCGTACGCTTTTCCCCCAGCACCTCTGATACCGCTGGTGGCACGCAAGCTCAGGCAGCACTCGATGACTCTCATCCTGGTTGCTCCAACGTGGGCTCGGCAACCATGGTACACCACGTTTCTGGAACTCTCCGTGGTACCGCATCAAAGGCTTCATCTCACTCCCAGCCTTCTGACGCAGAGCCATGGCGACATTCAGCACCCAGATCCGCAACAGCTCAACCTGGCGATCTGGCTCCTGAAGTCCTAGAGTTCGGCTACCTCAATCTTCCCCCCGATTGCATGGACATCATTCGGGAGGCAAGGAAGCCCACTACTAGAGCTTGTTATGCGGCTAAATGGAAGCGGTTTGTCGTTTACTGTGTAAACCATGATATTGACCCGCTAGATGCTTCCATTCAGAACATCATTTGTTACCTGTTCCACCTGTACCAATGTAACTTGGCGTATTCTTCCATACGCATTCACTTGTCTGCAATGGCAGCGTACCTCCAGAATAGGCAACACCTATCACTTTTTAAGGTCCCTGCTATTAAGGCTTTTCTGGAAGGACTCAAAAGGGTCATTCCACCACGGACACCACCAGCTCCGGAATGGACCCCCAACGTGGTTCTTACTAGGCTGATGGGTCCTCCCTTTGAGCCACTGCACTCTTGTGAGCTTCAGTTTCTGACTTGGAAGGTGGCTTTCTTAGTAGCAATCACATCGCTACGGAGGGTTAGCGAGTTGCAGGCGCTCACCATCCAAGAACCTTTCTTCCAAGTACACGCTAACAGGGTGGTGCTCCGCAATAACCCCAAATTCTTAACCAAGGTGTATCTCAATTCCATATGAATCAAACAATTGAGTTGCCAGTGTTCTTTCAGAACCCAGAGTCGCTGGCGGAGCGGATGCTCCACACCCTTGACGTTAAAAGAGCCTTAATGTACTACATTAACAGGACCAAAGATTTTCGTAAGACCAAGCAACTTTTTGTTGCTTTTGCCTCACACCACAAGGGAAACGCTATCTCCAAAGCTGGGATCGCTAGGTGGATTGTAAAATGCATTCAGATCTGTTACGCTAAGGCCAAGCGCACTCTCACAATTCCACCAAGAGCCCACTCCACCAGGAAGCTGGGGGCCTCTATGGCTTTCTTAGGTAATATTCCCTTAGAAGATATCTGTAGAGCAGCCACATGGTCTACCACACATACTTTCACTAAACATTACTGTGTAGACGTGCATTCCAAACAGCAAGCAGCTGTTGGTCAGGCTGTTCTCAGGACACTTTTTCAGACTGCTGCAGCTGGCACGGGCGGCCGCCAATAATGGGAGGACTGCTATGTATTCTATGCACAGATATGAATTCAGCAGCCCACATGCCTCGAACTGCAAATGCTACTTACCAGTATGCATCTGTTCTTGGCATGTAGGGCTGCTGACATTCATATCGCCCACCCTCCTCCCCGGCGCCTGTAGCAGCTGCAGTCTTCATACATATATATATGTGTTCGTATATCTGCTCGCAGCATAGGCATCACTCACTTACTTCACTCCATCTCTGCCAATGGCTAAAAACAATCTGGGGATGGAGGCGATGCCCATGCGCACTGTAGTCCAGGGGAGGAGCCACCTATCTCGTGATACTTCGAAGACTCTTCCAGGACAACAATGTGCAATCATCCGGACCCAACACTAGGCGGCGATCTATGCACAGATATGAATGTCAGCAGCCCTACATGCCAAGAACAGATGCATACTGGTAAGTAGCATTTGCATTTTAGTAGAAATTTAAGATTTTATACTGTAAAGTTTTTTTTTTCCTTTTATTCTTTATCTTGTATATGTTTTATTCAGAGAGAATTTGAACAAAAATGTGCCTCTAACTGCTAAGTACTCTGATTTAAGCATGTGAATCTATGAAAGTTCCAATACTAAGGTAAGAAAATAAGTTACTTACCTGTAACTTTAGTTCTCCAGTATTAGAATCTTTCATAGATTCACATGTGACTCACCCTCCTCCCTCTCAACCTTTGAGACATTCATGGCTAAATTTATTTTACTGGTGTTACGACAATCTTAATGTCTGAGGTACCCTCAGGAGGTTTCTAGAAGATGGGGTTGTTCTGATTGGCTAAGAACTTCTTTTGGTCTCTTTTACAAGAATAGAGGGATATGTTACAAAATTGAAATGGGCCTAGGCCTATTTATTGTAGTTTGTACTAGCTTTGCAGTGCTGTTTTGATGTACCGGGGACTCCCATCTCAATGCCTGGGAATGATTCAAGCATGTGAATCTATGACAGATTCTAATACCGGAGAACTAAAGTTACAGGTAAGTAACTTATTTTCTTCTGCACTCCCATGCTGGATTTTTTTTTACCCTGTCTCCACCTATAAAGACATAGAATGAAGAATAGAAACTAGTGTCTGCCTGCTGGGTGGTTCCTTATATGGCTCTGTGACTTCTCAATCAGGGAAGAGCTAGAGTTGAGTGGTAATGCACCACCTGCTAGCAAGACTTAACTATATCAAGCTTCTGCATCTAGTCTAGGCCTGAAAGGATTCACTTAGTGATGAATATGTAGGTAATATAGAGTATCCCCCACAAAAGAAGTGACTTTTCATCACTCTGGACAATACTCGGAATTTGCCTGGCAAGTGAAGGTAAGTTGGATAACCCTCATAATTTATTGCATTTGAACCAAGTTTTGGGTTCCGATCAGATTGGTGTATGTTGAGGTATGCATTTAAAGAGGCAAAATGTAATCTGAAGAGTAGTAGTCAAAAAAGTCTTGTTTGTTACATATGCCGGCTGATTTTTCATTGCTTTGCTACATATAATGCAGTTTTTCAGATATCTATTAGTGCAATAATCTGAATTGATGAAATTTGGGGGCTCTAATTTATTGTACTTTTTCCTTTTAGTGTCATGATACGCTGGTGCAGTTTGGTGGGTTTTTAGCATCCAATTTAAGCACAGAGGATTATATCAAGCGTGTGCCTTCAATAGATGTCCTTTGCAATGATTTTCATACACCTCACGATGCTGCATTTTTTCTCTCGAGGCCTATGTATGCTCACCATATTTCAGTAAGTGAAACCATTTTATGAAATGCTTGCATTTGAGGAGAGGTGCATTTGTTTTTAACCTGAAACTGTTTCCTAAGAATTTTTTTACAGAATGTCTGAAACATTATTCGATTATGAAAATTCAGCTGGATAGATTGCTTCTAAACAATAGGACATATTATATTGTGTATTAAATATATGGTTTTGTAGGGGGCGTGTGTAAGAAAGTGGCTCTGTATATACTGGACCAAAGTAAGGTACAGTGTGCACAGAGTCCACAGTCCCCAGAGGTATGGCGAGGCTGAAGCTAGATAGAACCTTACTCTCCATTGTGGTAGCTTGGTCGAGCAGGAAGGCAGTATCAGAGGACAGTGTGAAGCACTTGATGTACACACTCAGTCAGCAAATGGTCTCACACCCTCAAGAACTGAACTCTAGGCCAATGGTTTGTATAGAAAAATATATAGTTATTTTATTTTAATACCAACAATGGGTATTAAAATATTCTTTCTCAGAATGAGTTACTTTAGTTAAAAACTTTTCAAATAGGCAATAGACTTTGAGTACAATAGTTACAGTTGTTGCAATAGGCAACACAGTTTCAAACACAGTGTGACATTGAGCTCAATGGGAATTTCTAGTTAAATGCAATTAATTATTTTATGGATTACTTTTCTAACCACAGGACTGGATTCTAGATTTAGTCCTGGGACATCTGCAAACAGTTGAGTAAAAGTGTTTTGGTTACAGTTGTGATTTTTAAATAATACTATTGTATTTTAAAAGTTGACAGAAACTGAGATTCTTCAGGTGCAACCACCACTTCGAGAGGTAATTTGGGATCTTGGAGGATAGGTAGGCACCCAGGAGTTGGGCACAGGGGGCCTTGGGGCCCCAGGTGCAGGGGTGTCTTTTGACGTCAGAAAATCTTGCAGTTGGAGGGGACCCTTGTTGTGAGGCTGCCGGTGGCTTCTGGGTCGTCTAGGAGGGTCCTTGGGCACTGGATTCGTGGTCACAATCGCTGGGGGGGCGTCCTCGTGGTCTTTGTCCACTCAGGCACAGGCTGGGCTCGGCGGGTGGAGAGTGTGCTGAATTCGCGGTTCCTGGCTGGCACTAGGGGTGTTGCTTGTTTGAGCAGAACCACTGCTCGTGGGAGTCCCAGTCTTGGTAGAGTCACAAGGCAGTCAGGTCCTCTGTGGTTTTTGAGGTTGCTGACCACTGAAAGCGCCGGGGTGTCAGCAGGAGCAGGTTCGAGGGTCAACAGGCCTGTCGGGCTGGGGCCAAGTCAGTTGGTGTCGTCCTCTTCATAGCAGCTGCATGGCAGGTCTTCTTGTTTCTTGATCTTCTTGCTTGGTTCGGTATCTGGATCTGAGGAAGGAAGGTTCATGGTGCGCCTAAATACTAAATTTAGGGGCGTTACAGGTAGGGTAAGGGCAGGGACCAATAGGTCCCTGTCCAGGGGTGAGTACACCCCTCCTCTCCAGTGGGAGGGGGGCAGGAGGATATCTCTGATTTGGCAGGGCTCCCCATCCTCAAGATGGCTGGAGCCCTGAGTTATGCTTCACCTCGCTACTCCCACCTGAGGGTTGGGGTTGGCAGAGGCTGGCACACCCCCTTTCCTCACTTAGGGTTTCCCGCCTGTCTTCCCGCCAGAGTGGGGGTCAGAACCGGTGGGGGCCAGTTGCTGAGTACAGCAATTGGCCTGGGGAAGGTCACAATAGGTGGCATGCCTTTGAAGCTTCCCCTGTCCATCCTGGGGGAGGATGCTTGGCACCTCGTCCCAGGATGTGCATTATTTCAGGCCCCCCTGGGCGGCAAGCTCTCGACCCAGGGGTCCAGAAGCATTTCTTGTGGTGGCAGCCTTGGTAGCCACGCAGTCAGGACATTGGGAGTTGGTTAGGTTTCAGGGGGCATCTCTAAGAAGCCCTCTAGTGCATTTTACATCAAATCCCACACTGGCATCAGTGTGGGTTTAATGTGCGGAGAGGTTTGATACCAATTGTAGCCATTATGGTGCTGTTGAGTTCGTAATGACAACCTCCCAGCACCATGTACTCTTAATGGCATCACTGCACTTACAGTGCCCAGGAATGGTCCTGGGTACCGTAGGGGCACAGGACTCATTCACCTGTGCCCACACCACTGGCATAGTGCACCCAGCTAGAGGGGTGACTGATGTGTGCCAGGGCAGTGTATTTGTGGGCATGGCACACAGGGATGTGTGCCATGTCGATTCTGTTTAGTTCTGCACCAAAACACTCCGCCTGCAAAGGCTTTGTGCGTCAGGGTACAGGGCCTCTAAGGGTGGCACAATAAATGCTGCAACCCTTAGGGGCCTTCTCTGGTCAGTGCCCTGGGTGCCTAGGGTACCATTTACCAAGGGCTTACCTGTGGGCAGAGGTGCCAATTGGGTTTAGGCTTTTGGGTTCCTGATTGGCAGGGACCCAGGGCACACATAAGGAAAAGTGCAGTCATCAGGCAAAAAGTGGGGGGGTTCCTGCAACAGAAACCCACTTTCCTACAGCGTGGCCAATCTGAAAGAGACACGTTAGTGATAGATTCCTCACCTTAGAATATCCCCAGGCGTCAGACTGGATCCGGAAATTTTTGTGTAGCAGTACCCTTGCGCGTCGGTAGGCGTTGTCTGCGGCTCCATGTCCGTTGTCCGCGTCGTGGGCGCCGTGATGACGTCGTCGGAGTACTTAGACGCCGCCTCCGCGTGCTGACATCAGTTCTTCTTTTTTCCGCGCCAGCTAGCGCAGATCTGGAAAAAGTTGTACCCAAGTCACTTTTTGACTAACCTTTTGAGATCCTTTTTGATCCATTTTTCGAAGTCTATCGACTCCGACGGTGCCGGTAGGGATGCCCGGGTTCAAGCCCTGCGCCGACTGCAACCGACTGATGTCGGTTGCCAACCCCCATCGCCGGTGCCTGCACTGTTTGGGCCTGGAACACGACGACAAGTCCTGCTCCGACTGCCGGGCCCTGACGTCTAAGGCTAGACGGGAGCGGTCCCGTAAGCGACTCGAGCTTCGGCAGTCTGCCCCACGCCGCTCGAGGTCCCGGTCCGAAAGGAGGTCGAGGGACCGGTCGCGGGGCCGGAGCCCCCACAGTTCCGGAAGTCGTCATCGCTCTTCGGGCTTGAAGTCCTCAGGTAAGAGGCACAAGAAGTCGAAGAGGCACCATCGCTCTTCTGACTCCCCCCGACGCTCGGGCGACGCGGCCGGGGGTTCGAGCGACACCGCCCACGTGGCTCCGCTGAAGCCGCAGGTGTCGCGGCCTGCCCCATACCCGCCGGTCCCTGGGCAGGACGCGACGCGGGGGGAGATTGCTGACTTCCTCATGGCCATGAGGTAGTTCGCTCAGCCGTCGGGTTCCGCGGCGCTTCAGGCCAAGCGGTTCCGACTGGGTCCCCACGCGGGCCGGGTGCTTTGGCACCGGCGCCGTCGGCGACTTTGGTCCCGATGCCGCAGGGCCCCACTGGGTCCGATTCCGGATCTGGGTCATCGCCGGTTGACCTAACGACCTCGCCGACGCCGGCCCCTCGGGTGTCGCCCCCGGCGTCGTCCCTAGACGACGTCGGCCCTGGTCCTGTCCTCGTTTCGGGTCCGGTGCCGCTCTTGACACCGCTGGGAGATTTTTATTTCAATGACCCGGCCCCATCTTTTGAGCCCGAGTACCAGGCTCGCATACATTGAATTTTCTCCATACCTTGGAGATCTTCAGTCTTCAACAAGCAGTGACACAGCCTACCCATCAAGCTGGCCACACCCTAGACGGAATATGCACCAACTTTCCCCCTCTGGAAATCCAGAATCCCATCCCCCAAATTTGGTCAGACCATTGCTTGACTCCCTTTCACATTGAACTTCCACGGTCTCAAACACCAGCTAAACCTACCCATAATCCAGTGAACCAGGTCAACTGGACACGAGTAGAAGCTAATTTTAAGATCAACCCCATTGTCAATGCACTTATCCTGAATATGCCTGGTGATGCTGTCCAGGGCTCCAAATGTTTTCACACTTGGATGCGACAGGAGATCAAGGACAGGAGATCAAGGACAGGATACCTCCAAACCGCCCCCAGGGAAAAGGGAAAAACAGGAAGATAAACGCCCCTTGGTTTACTTCTGAGCTAGCAAAAATCCATCTATTATGCAAGAAAAAAGAACGCAGCTGGCAAAAAACCTATGACCCTATAGACAGAAGTTCATACATTCAGCAGAGGAAAACTTACCTCAACGCTATTAAAATAGCTAAGAAGAACTTCTACATCAACGCCATCAATACAGCCAAACAAAAACAAAAAACGGTTTTCTCCATTGTCAAGTCATTTATCCATCCAAGAGCTCTACAACCTGAAATTCCACCATCCTTAGAGTTCTGCAACCGGATTGCGGATTTCTTCGAGGAAAAAATCTTATCAATACAAAAGGACTTCCAACCACCTCGTCAAGCCCTGCCCCCTATTACATCGGCCTGTGGAGAGAACTCGTTGAGTTGCCTTAGATCCTTCACCCCGGTCACACTCCTCCAGACCCGGGAGGCAATTCTGACATGTAAATCCGGTGCCCCCTCTGATTCATGCCCCCCTCGAATCCTTCATCAATTTATTGAGGTGGTCAATCCCATCATAAATGAGATTGTCAACGCTTCTTTGAGCTCAGGCGATGTGCCCCGCGAATGGAATCATGCAATCGTGAAACCTCTCATGAAAAAATAAAACAAATCTCCCACAGACCTCTCAAATCTATGCCCAATTTCACTCATCCCTGTTTTAGGCAAGATAACCGAACAAATTGTCCACAAAGAACTAAAAAGTTATGTCGAAGCTCTTCACATCCTTCATCCCCAACAATCGGGTTTCCGTTCACACCACTCGACGGAAACTGCTTTGATAGAACTCTCCGATTCAATAAAACTATTACAGGATGGAGCGAAGAACACCGTCCTGATCTTATTAGACCTCACGGCGGCGTTCGATACCATCTCTCACTCCATACTGATAGACAGATTGAGGGATATAGGAATCACTGATGTAGCATTAGACTGGATAATCTCCTTCCTGGCAGATAGATCCCAAACCATCTCCTTAGGCCCTTTTCTTTCTAAAGAGAAAAAAGTACACTCTGGAGTCCCTCAGGGCTCAATATTAAGCCCATTAGTGTTCAACATCTATATGGTCCCCCTCATCTCTTTAATAGAGTCATACGGCATATTAGTGACATCATATGCCGATGACACTCAGCTCATTGTCCCTTTTGGAGAACGATTCTACAGATGCTGAGCTAAATCTAAAAAAGTGTCTAAGAGATGTCTTCTGCTGGATGGATCAAAACCACCTTAAATGCAACACCAATAAGACAGAAATCCTCCTCATGGGTAAAACCCCCGAATTCTGTCCCAGCAAATGGTGGCCTGAGGACATCCCGGCCCCCCCTCCTCACTGAGGTCCTTAAACCGCAGTCAAGCTCGGCCGAGCCTCTGCTGCCCTTTAATGAGGCCTTGTCAGACGTTCTTTTGGGCACTTGGTCCAGACCCGCCACAGGACAGCCTGTGGATAGGAACGTGGCCAGACGCCACCGCCCGGCTCTGGGTGACCCTTGCTTTCTGTCTACCCATCCCACCCCTGAGAGCCTGGTTATCCAGGCCTCCGATTCCCAGACCGCATTCCCGTCGGCTCCCCCCGACCGGGAATCTAAGAGGTACGAGAATTACGGGAAGAAGATATTCTCCTCCCTAAGTTTGGGATTGCGGTCCGTTAATACCGCGTGCCACTTAGGCTGCTACACCCACTCTCTGTGGGACACGGTCGCGCTGCCACACTGCCCGTTGGAGGTACGGGCTAGACTCGGCCAAGCCATGGTGGAGGGCCGGGATACAGCACGGTATTCCATCGGTGTGGGCTGGACACTACCGACACTCTGGGCAGAGTGATGTCAACGACGGTGGCGATTCGTCGTCATGCCTGGTTGAGGTCCACCAATTTCTCAGCCGATGTCCAAAACACACTTATGGACATGCCGTTCGATGGCCGTCGCCTCTTTGGCGACAAGGCAGACCATGCGCTGGAGCGCTTTAAGGACTCCAGGGCTATGGCCAAGTCATTGGGCCTCTCGGCACGGTACTAGCAAATTGGAGGCTTTCGCTCCTTTCGTGGCCAAGGAAGGGGCGCCCCCACACGTACCGCCAGCCACGCACCGCAGTCTACTATCCAACGCGGTGGCGGACGTGGAAACCGCCATGGCGGTGGTCGGGGTCCACGGCGAGGCCAGTCCACACCTACCCCTGCAGCATCCGCCTCGAAACCTTCCTAGTCCGTGCTTTCAGGCCCATGTGACGCCAGTGGGGGGCAGGGTTCGCCATCACCTCCACCACTGGCGCACTTTCACATCGGACAGGTGTGCTGCAAATCGTCGGGAGGGGCTACTCCCTCCCTTTCGAGACGTCCCCTCCAGCCATGCCACCGCAGTGCCACCGCGTGTCGGGGGATCACTTGACACTTCTGTGGGAGGAAGTTAGGCCCTCTTGGCCAAGGGGGCCATCGAGCGCGTTCATGGGCCAGAAGTAGAGTGTGGTTGTTACTCCCACTACTTTCTGGTACCCAAGAAGGGCAAATGGTGGCCTACGCCCTATCTTGGACCTACGGAACGTCAACGGCTTTCTCCGGAAGAAGTTCAAGATGCTGACGTTGGCTCAGGTCTTAGCTGCCCTAGACCCTGTAGACAGGATGGTAGCGTTGGACTTGCAGGATGCTTATTTTCACATCCCCGTCCTGCCGGCCCACCGGCGTTACCTGCTGTTCACGGTAGGACACGAGCACTTTCAGTTTACCGTGCTCCCCTTCGGCCTTACCAGTGCCCCACGGGTGTTCACGAAAGTGATGGCGGTGGTCGCAGCTCATCTGCGCAGGTTAGGGGTTTGTCTTCCCTACCTCGACGACTGGTTGTTGAAGGCGGGCTCGCCCCAGACAGTCGTCAGCCACCTCCAGACTACTGCCGACCTCCTGCACCTGCTGGGGTTCTCCATCAATGTGCCGAAGTCACACCTGTGTCCCTCTCAGCAGCTCCTTTTCATCGGAGCGGTTCTCGACTCGGCGCAGTTTCGGGTTTACCTACCCGAGCAGCGGGTTCGGGATATACAGGCTCTAATTCCACTCTTTCAGCCTTTATCCCGGGTCTCGGTCAGGTTGACGCTGCGGCTTCTGGGGCTGATGGCCTCCTGCGTCCTTCTGGTGCATTACGCCCGGTGGCGGATGCGGGCTCTGCAGTGGGACCTGAAGTTTCAGTGGGCCCAGCATCAGGGCAACCTGTCCGACCATGTCCTGATCTCAGAGGGCACTGCGAGACAGCTGCAGTGGTGGCTCACGGACCGCGATTGAGTCAGGGGCAGATCCCTCTCCCTTCCCCAATCGGAGCACGTGATTGTGACGGACGCGTCCCTCCTGAGCTGGGGAGGCCACATGGGAGAGGCGGAGATCAGAGGACTCTGGTCTCCGGCGGAGTCCCGGCTCCATATCAACCTTTTGGAGCTACGGGCGATTCGTCTAGCACTGAAGGCATTCCTCCCCTCTGTCCAGGGGAGTGTAGTGCAGGTGTTCACGGACAACACCACCGCCATGCGGTACTGCAACAAACAGGGCGGGTATGAGGTTGTGGACCCTCTGCCTGGAGGCTCTGCGCATCTGGCAGTGGCTGGAACATCAGGGAGTCACCCTGGTGGTTCAACACCTGGCAGGTTCTCTGAATGTCAGGGCGGACGAACTCAGCCGCAGGTGCATGATGGATCATGAATGGCGTCTGAACTCGGACGTGGCGCAAGGTCTCTTTCTGCAGTGGGGAGAGCCTTGGTTGGATCTATTCGCCACCGAAGAGAACGCGCAATGTCATCAGTTCTGCGCGTTGGAATTTCCAAGGCGGCACTCGCTCGGAGACGCTTTTCATCGCGAGTTGAGTTGCGGTCTGTTTAACGCCTTTCCGCCTATACCACTTCTGCCCAGAGTGCTGAAGCAGATCAAGCGCAACCGGGCACAAGTCATCCTTGTGGTTCCGGACTGGGCACGAAGGTACTGGTATCCGGAGCTACTCAGAATGTCAGTCGATCCCCCGGTTCGTCTGCCTCTTCAGGAGGACCTTCTGTCACAGCAGCAGGGGACAGTCCTACACCCGAACCTGTTCAGTCTCCACCTCCATGCTTGGAGATTGAGCGGCGACAGTTGAGGCCATTTGACTTGCCTCCTGAAGTCTGTAACATCATTCTGGCAGCCAGGCGTCCCTCTACGAAGTCGGTATACGCCTGCAGGTGGAACAGATTTGTGGCATGGTGCACAGCAAAGGCTGTGGATCCTCTCTCTGCCCCTCTTTCTGAGGTTCTTCTCTTCCTTCTTTCAAGGGCTACCTTTCTGCCCTTTCAGCCTTCCTAAGGTTGCCTGATCAACCATCTTTGTTCAAGTCCCCTATTGTGAATCGATTTCTGAAGAGCATCACACACACGTTTCCACCTGTTCCCTTTGTGATGCCTCAGTGGGACTTGAACCTGGTTCTTACTTTTCTGATGTGCACTCCCGTTGAGCCACTTCACAGCTGTCCTATCCGCCTTCTTAGCTTGAAGACTGCCTTCCTGGTTGCCATCACCTCTGCCAGGAGAGTGAGCTCCAGGCTCTATCCTCTAAGCCTCCTTTCCTTTCGGTCCATCCGAACAAGGTTGTGTTGCAGACAAGGCCCTCTTTCCTGCCCAAGGTAGTCACAGCCTTCCACATCGGGCAGTCCATCACCTTGCCCACCTTCTTTCCACCTCCGCATCCCTCGAAAGAGGAAGAGAGGCTCCACCGTCTGGACCCAAAACGTGTGCTCTCTTACTATCTGGATCGCACACGCAAGTTCCGGGTGGATGACCAACTCTTCATTGGTTACGTGGGTGCTAAGTAGGGAAAGGCGGTGCACAAGCGGACCATCTCCCGGTGGATCATCTTGTGTATCCAGGCTTGTTACTCCTTGGTTAAGAAGGAACCCCCTGTTGGGGTAAGGGCTCATTCCACTCGGACCATGGCGACTACAATAAGGGCTCATTCCACTCGGGCCATGGCGACTACAACTGCCCTTGGCCGAGCAGTGCCCTTGCAGGACATTTGCCAGGCAGCTACTTGGGCCTCGCTGCACACGTTTGCAAGACATTATTGCCTGGACAGCCAAGTCCCGAGGGATGGCTTCCTTGGCCATTCCGTCCTCCAGGACTTTCTGGTGTGATATTGGTTCGCAGACCCACCACCGGGGTTGGTATTGCTGGGGTATCTATTGTAAGGTAAGGAATCTATCACTAACGTGTCTCTTTCAGATGCACAAGTTACTACTTGTGTAACAATATATCTGTAAGAGACATTAGTTAGTGATAGATTCCTTACCGACCCACCCATCCTTCCCCGTTCTGCGAACCGATATCTAGGGTTAAGGTCTTCCCCTTTCAGGGCCCCAGTTTCATTGGCACCAGTGTTGGTTTTTAGCATGGCTCTGCGTTTCTGGCGTGGAAAAGCTGTGTCTAAGAACGGACGTCAGCACGCGGAGGCGGCGTCTAAGTACTCCGACGACGTCATCACGGCGCCGACGACGGACGCGGAGCCGCAGACGACGCCTACCGACGCGCAAGGGTACTGCTACGCAAAAGTTTCCGGATCCAGTCTGACGCCTGGGGATATTCTAAGGTAAGGAATCTATCACTATCTAATGTCTCTTACAGATATATCGTTACACAAGTAGTAACTTGTGCAGCAGGCTACGATGGTGGACGTGCCAAGCTGAGGCTCTGACACCTGGCACAAATCTTTCCAGCCACGCTGCGCCGAAACAGCTAAAAACGAGCCCACAGCCAGCGGAACAATAAAGGAGGCATATACCAGACTTCCTTCCTCAGAGGCGCCGCAATGCGGTGCTAACACGCGCGCCAGGCTGAGACGATCCCGGTATCAAGACGGCAGCTGCTTCTCCGAAGAAGACGGTCACCTCTGCGAGCTTCCAGATAAGCTCCTGATGCTGCCCCCACCCCACCCTCCCCATGACCGGCAACGATGCAGAGAAACATGTGAACTGCCACGAGGCGCAGGACTGCACACCTGAGCATGGGGTGCACAAGACATTGTCCTGGTAAGCAGCAGTGACATTCCTCAAGAGCGCCGTAAGTCGGTGCTGACACAGGCACCAAGCTGAGACGGACCTGGAGTTGAGTTGGCAACCGCCAGGTTGTATCGGTGGCACCGGAGACAGCGCTCACCCCTGTGAGCTTCGGGATAAGCTCCTACAATAGCATGGAAGTTCTATCTTTTAGAATTGACCTGCACCCGCAACACACTTGGAAAGGCTTCTTGGTCTCCCGGCCCACTCAGGGATTTCTCACTCCAACTAATGTAACTACTAATCTCTTCGCATGTAATTTCCACAAAACATTTCGTCCTTTTGGGTGATTTTAATGTTCATAGCGATGGCACCTCGAACCAGGATGCTGTGTTGCGCCTAACAGATCTACTAACATTAAATTTAAACAAGATCAACCAAGGCCCCACTCACTCTGCAGGACTCATGTTAGATCTTATTTTCACCAACTCTTCCAATATGCTGTGCAGAGCCACCAGCCCACTCACATGGACCGAACACTCACTGGTTGAGTTCCAACTCAGGTGCCCTAGGGCACATGACACGTTCCTGAGTGGACGCAGACAGTGTCACAAAATTACTCCTGATAATTTTCAGGATTTAATTATCACTCATTGGAATCTCGATACAGAGAATATTGAGGCTGGCCTAGTCCAATGCAACTTTACTATAAAAACGGCCATTGATCTCTTGGCCCCTCTAAAGCAATGTACCAGATCAGCCATGCGTACCCAGACAGCTTGGTTCACTCCTGTCCTCAACACAGAAAAGAGTTCCTGTTAAAAACTGGAGCGGTGCTGGCACCTTTCCCACAAAGCACTAGACAAAGCATACTCGGTCTAAACAGCTCGGCCTAAATATCACAAGAACATGAACAATGCTCGCATAGCCCATATTGTACTGCAACTAGAGCAGGCTGCGAATGCCCCCAAAACCCTTTCTAAGATTCTTAAACCTTTTACTCGCCCAGAGACATGCAATAATGAGCAATCCCCCACGCAAGCTCTATGTGACAAAATTGCTACGCATTTAACAAAGAAAATCGATATAATTTATAACCTTATCCTAGACGGAAGCTGCCAACGTAATCCCTCTCTTGGCCTCGTACCCCCTGCCTAATATGCAGAAGCTTGAATGCTTCCCCTTGCTTAAGCCTGAGGCTGTAGAGTCCTTACTCAACACAGTTTAATCAGGCTCACCTCTTGATATCATCCCAGCTAAGACCACCGCACTACTGTCCAAACAGCTTGCTATTCTATTCTGTTCTATTCTCAATCTCTCGCTGGAAAAAAGTCTACCCCCTACTGAGTGGAAGGCAGTACAACTAATTCCGATACGTAAGAACTCAAGGATGACCTTTCCAACTGTTGTCCTATCTCGCTGTTACCTCTCCTGAGCAAGATTTTGTAATAACATATTAAACACCTTTTGGACTTTGTTGAAGCCTCCAATTGTCTTGATCCCTCCCAGTCAGGTTTTAGACCCAGTCATAGTACTGAGGCAGCTCTGATTGCTGTCACTGATAACATCAGACAGTCTCTGGACAACGTACAGGCAGTTCTACTGGTGCTGCTTGATCTGTTGGCCTTTGACACTCTCTCACATCAAATCCTGCTCAGTAGACTCAGTGAAATTGTTATTCAAGGGACAGCCTTACAATGGATGCTGAGCTTTCTTTCACATATATTTCAGACTATCAATTTGGGCCCTTTCTGCTCCGAGACTGTGGAACTGACTAAAGGAGTATCTCAGGGATCCTGTCTCAGTCCCACAAAGAAACATCTATGTTGCCCCATTGGCAGGATTACTTATGAACTTAGGTTTCATACCTATCTCATACTCTGAAGATACTGAGCTCCTACTCGCCTTCGATAAAAACCAACCCCAGCGCTCAGTACATCTTCTCAGAAGGTATGAAGACCATTGCCAGCTGGATGAGAGACAATTTTCTCCAGCTCAGTGCAGGAAAAACTGAAATTATGTTGTTCGGCGACGCATCTATGAGATAGTTCCCGAGCTGATTACCAGTGGAGCTAGGATCTACACTGACCCCCAAGACCTTGGTAAAAAACCTAGGCGTCTGCCTAGACCAGAAGTTAATATTGAAGGAACAGGCCTCAACCACCACCAGTGCCGGCTTCCATGTTCTAAACCTCCTGCGAAGAGTATTTCCCTTTCTCCCTCTGTCCTCTGGGAAAACCCTTATCCAGACACTAGTATTATGTCGCCTGGATTATTGCAATGCTCTGTTGATCTCCACTAATGAAGCGTCATTGAACAGATTGCAAGTGGTCCAAAATACTGCAGCCCGGCTGGTCTCCCATGCTCCTATCAGTACCTCTTCCCTTCCCCTCATGCAGAGATTGCATTGGCTTCCAGAGCGTAAGCAGATCCGTTTTAAAATCTGTTGCATTGTACACAAATCCCTAAACGGCAAAGGCCCCAGCTATCTGGCAGAAAAATTTACTAAATACCAGCCTGCCAGGGTGTTGAGCTCTGGGACCAAATCTCTACTTGTTGTTCCACGTTGTAAAAAATCACGGCTGGGTGGGAAATCTTTCTTCCATTTAGCCCCTACATATTAGAACCAACTACCTATCCGTCTGCTAGAGTGCTCTGATCACCTGCAGTTCCGTAGGCTCCTTAAGACTGCATTGTTCTAATCTGTCCTTTGCTCTGGCCGACGAAAGCAGGTCCTTAGCGCGGAGAAACCCCTTGGGGGGGGTGGTTCAGGAGCTTTATAAATTAAATTAAACCAGTCACAGGGTCTGTTGACTGATCTAGTGTTGGTAAGCGGCGATACTCATCGCTCTCTGCAGTGTGGAACACACAAAATTAGGCAAAAGGACTGCCTTTCATAGACCCAGTTCCACAGATAGTACTGACAGCGGACGCGTCCCTCACTGGCTGGGGAGCTCATCTACAACAACACACAGTGCAAGGCCTGTGAAGTCTACAGCAAAAGTTGCTTCACATCAATCATCTAGAGCTGCTTGCAATCTTTCTAGCTCTCAAGGCGTTTCAGACTCACCTGGAGGGCAAAGCTGTCTTGGTTCGTACAGACAACATGACCGCTATGTATTACATACAAAAACAGGGGGAACACACCCTCTCCAACTATCAAACTTAGCCAAAGACATCTGGAGGTAGGCCATTCACCACAAACTTTATCTCCTAATGGAGCAACCCCCAGGAGTGAAAACCAGTTTGCAGATCTCCCCAGCAGACAGACTGCAAATACTCAAATGGGAACTCCACCCTCAAGTTTTCCTCCTATCTTTCAAACTTGGGGAGTCCCTCGCATAGACCTGTTCGCCACATACCAAAACGCAAAATGCCAAAGCTTGGCCTCCAGGTACCCACACCTGCAATCCAAAGGAAATGCACTATGGATGAACTGGTCAGAGATATTTGCCTTCGCTTTCCCCCCTCTCATTCCATTAGTGGTTCAGAAGCTCCGGTAAACATCTCTGACACTAATCCCAGTAGCCCCCACATGGGCACGTCAACCATGGTGCACAACCCTGTTGGAGCTATCTCTAGTCCTGCATCAAAAGCTACATTTAACCTCCAGTCTCCTCACACTGAGCCATGGAGAAATCAGACACCCAGATCCCAAGACACTGAACCTTGCTACCTGGCTCCTGAAGTCGTAGAGTTTGGTTACTTAAACCTTCCACCAGAATGTATGAATATCATTAGGGCGGCTAGAAGACCTAAGACAAGGGCCTGCTACGCAGCTAAGTGGAAGAGATTTGTTATTTACTCTGGTAACGACCATATCAACCCTCTTGATGCTTCCATACAGAACTTCATATGCTATCTGTTGCACTTGCAATAGTCAGCGTTGGCTTATGCTCATGGCTCATTTAACAATCACCTCCCTCTCCTGTTCTCGCCTGTTCTTCTGTCAGCGATGGGGTGCTTGAGGGCAGCCATGCGCTTTAGAAATCTTTATCACATTTAACATGCCTCAGACTACACCTAGCGGCAATTGCTGCATAGCTACAAAATAGACAGCATTTGTCGTTATTTAGAGTACCTGTTGTAGAAACTGGCTCTATATATACTGCACCAAAGTGAGGTGCAGTGTGTATAGAGTCCAAGGGGCTAAAGTTAGATAGAACCTTACTCTCTAAAGTGGTCGCTTGGTCGAGCAGTAAGGCAGTATCAGAGGACAGTGTAAAGCACTTGATGTACACACTCAGTCAGCAAATGGTCTCACACACTCAAGAACTGAACTCTAGGCCAATTGTTTTGTATAAAAAATATACTGCTGTTTTATTTCTAGAACCAATCAAGCCTGGTGCAGGTAAGCATAACAATACTTTTCAGTATTAAATTACTTGTATGAACACAATTTAAAATAGCAGTGTAACTTGTACTGGTTTCGGTTACAGTTGTAAGAAAGCAGTTTGCAACACATTGCAGGTATAGTATATTCAATTGAATAGGCTTTTTAAGTAGAGTGCAGTTAATTACTTTTCAGATTACTTTTGATAACACAGTGCTGGATCCTAGATTCAGCCCTGGGACATTTCATGAAAACAGGTGAGTAAATGTGTTTCGGTTAAAGGTACGATTTTTAAAGAATATTATTGCATTTCAAAACTTGACAGAAATGTTTTCACATTGAATCACCAATGTTATCCTATGGACGGAAATTCACTTAGCAGGTAAGTTAGGTTATCGTTACTTTTTCTTACTCAGTGCTGGATCCTGGATTCAGCACTGGACATTTCCTGAAAACATTTGAGAAAATGCGCTTTGATTAATCGGCTGATTTTTAAGGAGTATTTGCAGTTTGCAAAAGCCGACAAACTTTTTGGGAGAAAAAGTGTCAATATTATCTTATGAGGAAAAATGAGTTATCGGTTTCAAGGTAAGTAATCAGTCTTTTGAGTTAGGGTTCTGGGGTTAGACTCTGGGATCTCCCAGGGTCAGTGATGCACTGTTGTTGCACCCTCAGTGGCTCTCTGTGGTCTGGTGCATAGTGTTGAGACCCAATGTTATCCTATGGAGAAAAGGGAAGTTCCGGTTGGTGGCGGTTGGCAAGCAGACAACAGGGTTGTGGGAGCAAAGCTCCTAGGGTTAAGCTCAGGGCAAGTTGGGGACCAAGTTGGCACCAAAGGGGCACCCTCTGCGGCGCTCGGGCAGCCGGGTGCAGGGTGCTGTTTTGAGGTCTGGTGCCCAGTTGATTTCAATGGGGATTATCCGGGACAAAGAAACACTACAAGCTCGGGGACAAGGATCTTCCAGGAGTGACCACCACTTTGCGGGGTAACGTGGGATGCAGAGGGATGGTTAGACACCGCTGGGTTGGGCACACAAGGCTATGGGGCGTCGGGTGCCTTTAGAAATAGATTTTCTTACCCATTCTGGTCGCGGTGGGGGGGAGGTCCTCTGTATTGAGGCTGCATGCGTGCTCTGGAGGCTTGAGGCTGGTCAGGGGTTGCCGGATCTCTGGTCAGGATTGACGGGGGTCCTCCTCGTGGTGTTTGTTCACTCAAACACAGGCCGGGCTCGGCGGGTGCAGAGTGTGCTGGATTCGCTGGCACCAGAAGCTGCAGTTTAAACACATCCAGTGGTCACAGGAGAAACAGCTTGGAAAGTGAATACAGACAGGTCCTCCGGGATTTTTGAGTTTGCTGGCCGCTGGACACGCCGTGATGTTGCAGGAGCAGGTTCAAGGGTTGACAGGCCTGTAGGGCTGGGGCTAAGTCAATGGGCGTCGTCCTCTTGTTAGATCTGCACAGCTTCTCGTCCTTCTTTTCTTTTTGTTGCTGGATCTAAGCAAGGAAGGTTCAAGGTGCCCCAAAATACTAAATTTAGGGGCATTACAGGTAGGTAAAGGACAGGGACCAATGGGTCCCTTCCCTGGGGTGGGTACACCCCCTATTCTGCCACTCTCTAGTTGGAGGGGAGCAGGAGCCTGTCCCTGGTTGACTGGGTCCCCCCATCCTCAAGATGGTGGGGACTCGAGGTTGTGCTTCACCTCGCCTCCCCCACCTTAGGGGTGGAGTTGGCAGAGGTGGGCACACCTCTCTTCCTCATTTGTTCTTCCCGCTGGTTCTGCCACCCAAAGTGGGAGGGTAGAACCTGTGGGAACCAGTTGCTGAGTACAGCAAGTGGTCTGGAGAGGCTCGCAAAGGCGAAATGCCTTTGAAGCTTCTCCTTCGTGAACCCTGCCCATCCTGGCGGAGGAGGCTTGGCACCTCGTCCCAGGAGGTGCATTATGTTCGAGGCATGTGGGCTGCTGAATTCATATCTGTGCATAGATCGCTGCCTAGTGTTGGTCCGGATGATTGCACATTGTTGTCCTGGAAGAGTCTTCGAAGTATCACAAGATAGGTGGCTCCTCCCCTGGACAACAGTGCGCATGGACATCCACTCCATCCTCAGATAGTTTTTTTCCGCTATTGGGTTCGGATTCATATTTGTTAACTCAAGTTCGGAATCGATAAAAAACTTTCCTTTTGGCCAAAAGGCCTTTAGTTATCGTCGGTATTGTCTTTGCGATCGGTGCCCAGTTCTTGTTCCAGCACTGTTCCTGAGCCGGACATCCAGAGGAGCCGCGTGGCTTTTCGGGACTGAAGGCCCGGTCAACGCCAGAGGCCTTATCGACGATCCATCATGGAACGGAGCCCGTTCAAAAGATGTCCCGTTTGCAACTCCAAGTATCCTCACATCGATGTCCACCCGGTGTGCAACAAGTGCCTGTCTCCGGATCAAGCAGCAGAGATGCTAATACAGGAAGGGAAGCTTATATCAAACGCATCTATCAAGTGTGCGCTGGACGCAGCAGACACCGCTGCCAGGCCAATTAACACAAGTGTGATGTTACGGCGACATGCCTGGCTGAGAATCTCCGGTTTCAAGCCCGAGATACAAACCACCATACTAAATCAGCCTGTTAACCCTGATCACTTATTTGACCCAGAGGTGGATACCACCTTGGAAAAAATCAAAAAGGACACTGACTGCAAAGTCTATGGGGGCTCTACAGTCGCAGCAGTTCAGGGGTGGTTCCTTTCGTCGCTCCAACAATAGAGGAGCTTCCAGAGGCCAGCTATCCCAGCAGACGCAATACGGTAAAGGAGGCACGCAGACCACCTACACCAAACAGAGTAGAGGTGGCTATTGTGGAAACAGCACCAAGGGCAGAGGTCGTGGAAACCGCTCCCAATCCTCCGCCACTAACAAACAGTGGCGCCTTGTCACTGCCCCCCGACCATACCACACCAGTCGGGGGGAGGCTACAATAGTTCCTGCCAGTCTGGAAATCCATCACTACAGACAGGTGGGTGAGGCAGCTTATCCAGTACGGTTATTGTCTGGAGTTAACATCCACTCCACCCAACATACCCCCAAGACACCGTCCTATGGCCACAGAGCATTTGCAATTATTGCAGCAGGAGGTTGTCGTCATGCTGCAAAAAGGAGCCATAGAGCTCGTGCCTGTGGAAGAAAAAGGTACAGGGGTGTACTCGCTGTACTTCTTGATCCCAAAAAAGGACGGGTCACTCAGACCCATACTGGACCTCAGGCCCCTAAACCAGTACATTCTATCAGAACACTTTCACATGCTCACATTACAGCAGGTTCTACCGTTACTCAGTCAGGGAGATTTCCTCGCAACATTAGATTTGAAGGATGCATATTTCCATATTCCGCTACACGCGTCACACAGAAAATACCTCAGGTTCACCTTTCAGGATCAGCATTATCAGTTCAAGATCCTCCCTTTCGGAGTGACGACGGCACCCAGGGTGTTTACCAAGTGCCTGGCGGCAGTGGCTGCACACCTACGGAGACAGAACGTTCACATCTACCCTTATCTGGACGACTGGCTTATCCAGGCAAAGTCGGCCCAGCAGTGTGCCGCCCACATGTCCCACACCATTCACCTTCTTCACGATCTGGGGTTTTCACTGAATTATCCAAAGTCCCACCTTCAGCCCGGCCACGTACGGCAGTATCTGGGCGCGACAATAGATACTCTGCAGCCAAAGCACAGCCAAATTCAATGAGAATCAACAGCATGCAATTGCTGATACGACAATTCAAGCCACAACACTCGCTTCCGGCACGGGTGTTCATGCAGTTGATAGGCATGATAGCCTCCTGCATCTTCATAGTCCCGCACGCGAGACTAAACATGCGTCCGCTTCAGGAGTGCTTAGCACGTCAGTGAAATCCGGCTCAACGACAGTTGAAAGACCTAGTGTTGGTGACCGGTCGTGCATACAACTCTCTACATTGGTGGAATCCACAAAATTATTATTCTGACGACTGACGCATCTCTCCAGGGATGGGGAGCTCATGTACTCCACTACACAGTGCAGGGACTATGGACAGCGCAGCAGAGGAAGATGCACATCAACCTTGTAGAACTGATGGCTATCTTCATGGTGATGAAAGCATTCAAAATACATCTGTGCAACAAGGTTGTGTTGACCCGGACGGGCAACATGACGGCCATGTACTACATACAGAAACAGGGAGGAACACACTCTCCACAGTTGTCTCATCTGGCTCAGAGCATGTGGAAGTGGGCCATTCAGAGGAACATCTTCCTCATGGCGGAACACCACCCGGGCAAGGACAATCAGATGGCGGACCTGCTCAGCAGGTACAGCCACCAAATGCACGAGTGGGAGATACATCCATCAGTACTCCAGCCGTACTTCCAGCAGTGGGGTCATCCAGAGATAGACCTGTTCGCCACAAAGGAAAATGCTAAATGCCAAAGCTTTGCCGCCAGGTTCCCACACCCACAGTCGCAGGGCAATGCGATATGGATGAACTAGTCAGGCATATTTGCGTACACTTTTCCCCCAGCACCTCTAATACCGCTGGTGGCACGCAAGCTGAAGCAACACTCGATGACACTCATCCTGGTTGCTCTGACGTGGGCACGCCAACCATGGTACACCACGTTTCTAGAACTATCCGTGGTACCGCATCAAAGGCTGCACCTCACACCCAGGCTTTTGACGCAGAGCCATGGCGACGTTCAGCATCCAGATCCGCAACCACTCAACCTGGCGATCTGGCTCTTGAGGTCTTAGAATTTGGCTACCTCAACTTGCCTCCTGACTGTATGGATATCATAAGGGAGGCAAGAAAGCTCACCACCAGAGCATGTTATGCGGCAAAATGGAAGCGGTTTGTCATTTATTGTGCCGACTACAACATCAACCCGCTAGATGCATCTACTCACAACATCATTTGTTATCTGTTACATCTATACAAATGCAATCTGGCATATGCTTCCATTCGTATACATTTGTCCACGATGGCAGCTTATCTCCAAAACAGGCAGCATCTCTCGCTTTTCAGAGTGCCTGCCATTAAAGCCTTTCTGGAGGGACTCAAACGAGTTATTCCTCCCCGACACCCATCAGCTCCTGAATGGAACCTAAATGTGGTCCTCACCAGACTGATGGGTCCACCTTTTGAGCCTCTACACTCATGCGAGATTCAATTCTTGACGTGGAAAGTGACTTTCCTAATAGCAATCACATCGCTACGACGAGTTAGTGAACTTCAGGCACTAACTATCCAGGAGCCATTCATACAGATTCACTCCAACAGGGTGGTACTCGGCACTAACCCTAAGTTTCTGCCTAAAGTGGTTTCACAGTTACATATCAATCAGACTATAGAACTGCCAGTGTTCTTCCAAAATCCTGAGTCAGTGGCAGAGAGAATGCTCCACACACTAGACGTCAAAAGAGCTCTAATGTACTACATAGACAGGACAAAAGATTTTAGGAAAACGAAACAACTGTTTGTTGCCTTTTCGCCACAACACAAAGGCAACCCCATTTCCAAAGCAGGTATAGCCAGGTGGATCGTTAAGTGCATTCAGATTTGCTATCAAAAGGCCAAGTGCACATTAACGGTTCCCCCAAGGGCCCACTCCACGCAAAAGTTGGGGGCCTCCATGGCTTTCCTTGGAAATATTCCTTTAGAAGACATATGTAGAGCAGCCACATGGTCTACCACACACACATTTACAAAACACTACTGCGTAGATGTGCACATCAAACAGCAGGCAGCTGTAGGGCAGGCTGTTCTAAAAACACTTTTTCAAACTGCTGCAGCTGGCACAGGCGGCCGCCGCTAATGGAGGGACTGCTATGTATTCTATGCACCGATATGAATTCAGCAGCCCACATGCCTCGAACTGAATATGCTACTTACCAGTATGCATCTGTTCTTGGCATGTAGGGCTGCTGACATTGATATCGCCTGCCCTTCTCCCCGGCGCCTGTAGCGGCTGCAGCACTCAGAATTACTCTTAGCATCGTCATCACTTACGGTGTTACACTCCATCTTTGCCACAATGGCGAAAAACAATCTGAGGATGGAGTGGATGCCCATGCGCACTGTAGTCCAGAGGAGGAGCCACCTATCTTGTAATGCCTCGAAGACTCTTCCAGGACAACAATGTGCAATCATCCGGACCCAACACTAGGCGGCGATCTATGCACAGATATGAATGGCAGCAGCCCTACATGCCCAGAACAGATGCATTCTGGTAAGTAGCATATTCGTTCTGGCCCCCGAGAGCGGCAAACTCTCGACCCAGGTCGAGTTTCAGAGGGCATCTCGAAGATGCCCTCTGCCGTGCATTTTACATTAAATCCCACACTGGCATCAGTGTGGGTTTAATGTGCTGAGAAGTTTGATACCAAACTTCCCAGTCTTCAATGCAGCCATTATATGGTGCTGTGGAGCTCATAATGACAAACTCCCAGCACTATATACTCTTAATGGCAGCACTGCACTTACAGTGCCCAGGAATGAACCTGGGTCCTGTATGGATACAGGACTCATGCACCTGTACCCTCAACACTGGCATAGGGCACCCAGCTAGAGAGATGACTGATGTATGTTAGGGCAGTGTTTTGTGGGCATGGCAAACAGAGATGTGTGCCATGTCGACTCTTTACTTAGTTTTTTTGTACCAAGACACGCAGCCTGCCAAGACAGTGTGTGAGGGTCGGGGTGCAGGGCCTCTAAGGGTGGCACAATAAGGGCTGCAGCCCTTAGAGATCTTCCCTGGGCACCTCTTACCAGGGGCTGACCTGTGGCCAGAAATGTCAATTGGGGTAGTTTTTGGGGGTAGAACACAAGCCCTGGGAACCTGATTGGCAGGGACCCATGGCACACCAAGGAAAAGTGCATCAGTAGTCTGGCAAAAAGTTGTGGGGTTACTGCAACAGTGTGAGAAAGTGGCTCTACATATACTGGACTAGAATGAAGTACAGCGTGTATAGAGTCCACCAACCCCACAGGTATAACAGAGGTTGAAGTCAGAACTGACCTTACTCTCCAAAGTGGTAGCTTGGTTGAGCAGTAAGGCTGTACCAGAGGACAGTGTAAAGCATTTGTTGTTCACACTCAGTCAGCAAAAGGTTTCACACACTCAAGGACTGAACTCCAGGCCAATTGATTTTATATCCACAGATATGTGTTTTATTTTTAGAACCAGCAAGTAATAAAAATATACTTTTCGTGTTATGAGTTCTCCCATGTAATTACTTTGCAAAGGAGCAATAAAGTTTGTGCACACAATTAATACAGTATTGACAGTAAGCAACACAATCCTAAATCACACTATAGCATTGAGCTCAATGGGTTTTCCGCATGGAAGTACAGTTGATTACTATATAGATTACTTTAGTAGTCTCAGGACTAGATCTTAGATTCAGTCCTGGGGTCTAAGCTGAAACCAAATTAGCAAAAACGTTTTGGTTATTGTAGTGAATTTTCATGAATATAAAGCTGTTTTAAAAGTTCACTCGTAGAAACTTTTCAATGGAAATCTGACCATGTTATTCAATGGGAGAAAATTCAGGTTGCCGGTAAAGTACGATCGCGTTACTTTTGTAATCTAGTACTGGTCTCCTAAGGCCAGCACTGGGGTCTTAACTCAAAACAGGTAGGTAATTGCATTTCAGTATTTCGTGTGATTTTTAAAGAATATTTCAACTTTTCAAAAGTAGACACTTGAAAGAAATTTCATTGAAAAGGAGACAATGGGTTCCTATGGAGAGAACAAGATTACTAGTAACCTCGCTAAGGATTACTTTTGCGGTTCAGTACTGGGCTGAAGGGTACAGTACTGGCTTCTCCCCTGATCACAGGTGAGTACTTGGTTGGTGAAGTTAACGTTCTGGGCATAGACTCAGGGGTCCCCCAGGGTCAGGTAAGTACAGTTAGTTCACTCCCAGCGGCACAGGGGCAGCCGGGTGCAGAGGTAGGTAGGCCCAATGGTATCCCATGAGGGAAGGGGGGGCCTTCGGTTGGTGGCTGCTGGCTAGCAGGCCACGCGGCTGTGAGAGCTGGGCTCCTGGTCACTTGCTCAGGGCAAGGGGGGGAAGTAGGATAGGACACAGTGGTCATAGCCAGCGCCACTTGGGCGGCTGGGTGCAGGGTGCTTATGAGCCGTCGGGCGCTCAATGTTATCCAATGGGAAAGGTCAAAAAGGAACAAAGGCTCCAGGGGCGACCAGCACTTCAAGAGGTAAGTTGGGATCTTCGAGCACAGGTAGGTACCCCAAAGGGAAGCACAGGGGGCTCTAGGGCGCTGGGTGCAGGGGTGTCTTTGGGTGTCGGAAAAGCTTACCCTTGGCTGGTCGCGGTTGGGGTGACCCCTGTTTCTGAGCCTGCAGGCGTTGGCTTCTTCGTCGAGGAGGGTCTTTGGGCACTGGACTTCGGGTCCCAGTCGCCGGGGGGACGTCCTCGTGGTCTTGGTTCGGTTGGGCCCGGCCCGTGCAGAGTGGGCTGGTCCGGAGCTTCCTGGTTGGCACCAGGTGGGTTGTTGCAGCAGAGCCTCTGCTGATGGGAGTCCCAGTCTTCAAGAGGGTCAAGGCAGGCAGGTCCTCCGGGTGTCCCAAGGTTGCTGTCTGCAGGAGGTGCCGGGATTAAGCAGGAGCAGGTTCCAGGATCGACAGGCCGGTAGGGCTGGGGCCAAGTCAGTTGTTGTTGTCCTGTTGTTAGCAGCTGCATGGCGGCTCTTCTTTTTGATCTTCTTTCTTCTTTCGTATTGGGATCTGATGAAGGAAGGTTCAGGGAGACCCTAAATACTGAATTTAGGGCCGTTACAGGTAGGGCAAGGACAGGGACCAATGGGTCCCGGCCCTGGGGTGAGTAAACCCCCTAGCCTGCTCCTCTCCTGTGGGAGGGGGGCAGGAGCCTAGCTGTGATTGGGCAGGGCTCCCCATCTTCAAGATGGCCGGAGCCCGGGGTCGTGCTTCACCCAGTCTCCCCCACCTGAGGGCTGGGGTTAGCACAGACTGGCACACCCCCCTTCCTGACGTAGTTTTTCCCGACAGTCTTCCGGCCAGGGTGGGGGGCAGGACTGGTTGGGGCTGGTTGCTGGGTACAGCAAATGGTCTGGAGAAGCTCACAGAGGCGGCATGCCTTTGAAGCTTCCCCCTGCCCATCCTGGGGGAGAAGACCTAGCACCTCGCCCAGGATGTGCATCAATCAATCAATCAATGACACTTATAAAGCGCGCTACATACCCGTAGGGTCTCAAGGCGCTGGGGGGGGGGGGGGTGCTGCTACTGCTCGAACAGCCAGGTCTTCAGCTTCTTCCTGAAGGAGAGGTGGTCTTGGGTCAGGCGCAGGTCGGGAGGGAGGGAGTTCCAGGTCTTGGCGGCCAGGTAGGAGAAGGACCTTCCTCCTGTAGTCGCTCTTCGGATGCGGGGGACGGCGGCAAGGGCGTGGTTGGCTGATCGGAGGTGGCGTTTGGGAGCGTAGAAGTTGACTCGGCTGTTGCGGTAGCTCGGGCCTTGGTCGTGTAGGGCTTTGTGTGCGTGGGTGAGGAGGAGGAAGGTGATTCTTTTGTTGACGGGGAGCCAGTGAAGGTCTCTCAGATGTCCGGAGATGTGGCTGGTTCGTGGGATGTCGAGGATGAGTCTGGCTGAGGCGTTCTGGATCCGCTGGAGTCTCTTCTGGAGCTTGGCGGTGGTACCGGCGTAGAGGGCGTTGCCGTAGTCCAGTCGGATGGTGACGAGGGCCTGGGTGACGGTCTTCCTGGTCTCGGTGGGGATCCACCAGAAGATCTTCCGTAGCATGCGTAGGATGTTGAAGCACGCCGAGGAGACGTTGTTGATTTGCCTGGTCATGGAGAGGGAGGAGTCCAGGATGAAGCCCAGGTTGCGTGCATGGTCTGTCGGTTTGGGTGCGGTGCCCAGGGCGGGAGGCCACCAGGAGTCGTCCCAGGCGGAGGGTGAGGGGCCCAGGATGAGGACCTCCGTCTTGTCCGAGTTCAGTTTCAGGCGGCTGGTCGTCATCCACTCGGCTACCTCTTTCATCCCTTCGTGCAGGTTGGCTCTGGCGGCGGTGGGGTCGTTGGTCAGGGAGAGGATCAGCTGGGTGTCGTCGGTGTAGGAGATTATGCTGAGGTTGTGTTTGCGTACGATGGCCGCGAGGGGGCTCATGTAGACGTTGAAGAGGGTGGGGCTTAGAGATGATCCTTGAGGGACGCCGCAGATGACTTCGGAGGCCTCTGACTTGTACGGTGGTAGGCGGACTCTCTGTGTTCTTCCGTCGAGGAAGGAGATGATCCATTCCAGCGCCTTGTCCTGGATTCCGATGTTGCTGAGCCACCGTACTAGGGTGCGGTGGCAGACCGTGTCGAATGCCGCGGAGAGGTCTAGGAGGATGAGGGCCGCTGTTTCTCCATTGTCCATCAGGGCTCGGATGTCAACGGTGGCGGCGATGAGGGCGGTCTCGGTGCTGTGATTGGCTCGGAAGCCGTACTGTGAGGGGTCGAGGGATCCGTTCGTCTCGAGGAAGGCGGCCATCTGCTTGTTGACGGTCTTCTCGATGACTTTGGCTGGAAACGGGAGGAGCGAGATGGGGCGGTAGTTCTTGAGGTCGGTGGGGTCCGCTGTTGGTTTCTTGAGTAGAGCGCTGAGTTCGGCGTGTTTCCAGCTCTCAGGGAAGATGTTGGTGTCGAAGGATGTGTTGATGATGTCTCGCAGGTGGGGTGCGATGACCGCGTCGGCCTTGTTGAAGACGTGGTGAGGGCAGGGGTCGGTCGGTGATCCGGAGTGGATGGAGTTCATCGTGCGGATGGTGTCTTCGGTGCTGATCGGGGTCCAGGCGTGGAGGGTGGTGGTGGGGGGTGGTTGTTCGGTCATGGTGTGCGTTGGTTGGTTGTAGAAGCTGTTGTGTATGTCCGCGATCTTGTTGTGGAAGTATGAAGCGAGGAAGTTGCAGAGGTCTTGCGATGGGGTGATGTCGTTGTTTCCTGCGCTGGGGTTGGAAAGCTCTTTCACGATGTTGAAGAGTTCCTTGCAGTTGTGTGCGTTGTTGTCCAACCGGTCCTTGAATGCTGTTTTCTTGGCGGCGCGGATCAGCTGGTGGTGTTTCCGGGTGGCAAGTTTGAAGGAGGTCCTGTTGTCCGGTGTCGGTTCCTTTCTCCAGACTTTCTCGAGGGCTCGGCAGTTCTTCTTGGAGCTCTTGAGTTCGTCGGTGAACCATGGGGCCTTCTTGCTGCCGGGTCTGCTAGGCGGGGTCCTCAGTGGGGCGAGTTCGTCCGCGCAGTTGCTGATCCACTTCGTGAGGTTGTCGGCGACCTGGCTGGGGTTCGCTGAGCTGGCAGGAGGGTGCTGGCTCAGGGAGGTGGCGAGCTGGTCTGCTGTGATCTTGTTCCAGCTTCTGCGGGCGGCCTGTTGCTGGTGGTGGTGGGTCGTCGTTCTCTTGAAGGTGAAGTGGACGCAGCTGTGGTCCGTCCATTGAAGCTCTGTGGCGTGGCTGAAGTCGATGTCTGTGCTGGAGGAGAAGACTGCGTCGAGTGTGTGTCCGGCGAGGTGGGTGGGGGTGGACACCAGTTGCTTGATTCCCAGGTTGGCGAGGTTGTCGAGCAGGGTGCTGGTGTTGCGGTTGTTGTTGTTCTCTAGATGGAAGTTGAGGTCTCCCAGGAGGATGTAGTCAGCGGAGGGGAGGGCGTGCGGGCTGACGTAGTCGGCGATGTCCTCGCTGAATTGTGTGCGTGGTCCAGGGGGTCGGTAGATCAGGGTGCCTCTGAGGGTGGTGTTCGGGTTGGTGTGGATCTGGAAATGTAGGTGTTCGGCGCTGGTCAGGGTGTTGTCGGTGCTGGTCGTGAGCCGGATGGTGTTCCTGTGGATGATGGCGATGCCTCCTCCCATCTGGTTGGCGTTTCGGTCCCTCCGGACGATCTTGTAGCCCTCTGGGATAGCGATGGCGATGTCGGGAGCTGAAGAGGCGTTCATCCAGGTCTCCGTGAGGAAGGCAACGTCAGGGGCTGTGGCGTCTAGAAGGTTCCAGAGTTCGATAGCGTGTCTGTGGACGGAGCGGGTGTTGAGCAGGATGCACTTGAGGTGGGTGCTGCTGGTGTTCGACTTGGCGGGTGCTGGTGCGAGGCTGGTCCGGATGCAGGAGAACTTGCAGGCGTGGCAGCTGTAAGGTCCGTGGGTACGTCGTGGAGTGGCTTGGTGGCATTCTGGGAGTCGGCCGGTGTTGAGTGCGGTGAGGGTGGCGGCGGAGTACGTCAGGCGGGTCGGTCGGGGTCTTCGGGGGCCAGGGGTCCTGGCGCTGGTCGCGATCCGGTCGCGGACGGGCGCAGACGGGCTTACCTTTGGCGCGCCTTCGGCGCACAATCGGCGCGCCCGCTGCGCGTGACCGCTGCGCGTTCGCACGGTCGCCATTTAAAGGCGAAGTGCGCGGGTGGGCGGAGCAGCTGGGAGGCGGGAGCGGGGAGGGAGAGCGGGGGGCGGCGAGGTAGGCGGGCAAACAGGAAGGAGACAAGCACAAATGCACAAATGGAGGGCAAAAACACGAAGAAGAAACGGTACAAAAATACAGGCAACAATGCAGGTCAAAACGGAGGCAAAACAGTTAACAAACGATCATACGGAATACAAAGAAAACAAGCACAAATTTCGGTCAAAAAACCGGCGAAAACCAAAGGGGAGCGCTCAAGGCGGCAGCGAGGCCGGCGCTGAGGCAGAGGGCAGGCACTGGGGCACACGCAGCAGCTGGTGGCCGTGCGGCGCGGGGGTTTTCCCACAAGTGGGTCACACTCACCTGCGTCGCACGGTCGCCATTTAAAGGCCAAGTGCGCGGGTGGGCGGAGCAGCTGGGAGGCGGGAGCGGGGAGGGAACAGAAGAGAAAAGGGGCGGGGCTAATGGCGGTGGCGGGGAGGGAGAGCGGGGGGCGGCGAGGTAGGCGGGCAAACAGGAAGGAGACAAGCACAAATGCACAAATGGAGGGCAAAAACACGAAGAAGAAACGGTACAAAAATACAGGCAACAATGCAGGTCAAAACGGAGGCAAAACAGTTAACAAACGATCATACGGCATACAAAGAAAACAAGCACAAATTTCGGTCAAAAAAACGGCGTAAACCAAAGGGGAGCGCTCAAGGCGGCAGCGAGGCCGGCGCTGAAGCAGAGGGCAGGCACTGGGGCACACGCAGCAGCTGGTGGCCGTGCGGCGCGGGGGTGTCCCACAAGTGGGTCACACTCACCTGCGTCGCACGGTCGCCATTTAAAGGCCAAGTGCGCGGGTGGGCGGAGCAGCTGGGAGGCGGGAGCGGGGAGGGAACAGAAGAGAAAAGGGGCGGGGCTAATGGCAGTGGCGGGAAGCGGGAGCGGGGAGGGAGAGCGGGGGGCGGCGAGGTAGGCGGGCAAACAGGAAGGAGACAAGCACAAATGCACAAATGGAGGGCAAAAACACGAAGAAGAAACGGTACAAAAATACAGGCAACAATGCAGGTCAAAACGGAGGCAAAACAGTTAACAAACGATCATACGGCATACAAAGAAAACCAGCACAAATTTCGGTCAAAAAAACGGCGAAAACCAAAGGGGAGCGCTCAAGGCGGCAGCGAGGCCGGCGCTGAGGCAGAGGGCAGGCACTGGGGCACACGCAGCAGCTGGTGGCCGTGCGGCGCGGGGGTGTCCCTCAACAAAGCCTGCATTGTTGCAGGCCCAGGAGAGCACGGGCTCTCCAACTCAGGGGTCCAGCAACATGTCTGTTGTGTCGCAGCCTCTGCAGCCACTCAGCCAGACATGGATTGTAAGTTAGGTTTTCAGGGGGCATCTCTAAGATGCCCTCTGGTGCATTTTACATTAAATCTCACACGGGCATTAGTGCTGGTTTAATGTGCGGAGAAGTTTGGTACCAAACTTGTCAGTCTTCAGTGTAGCCATAATGGTACTGTGGAATTCGTAATGACAACCTCCCAGCACCATATACTCTTAAAGGCATCACTGCACTTACAGTGCACAGCAATGGCCCTGGGTGCAGGGGCCCAGGACTCCTGCACCTGGGCCCACACCACTGGCATAGGGCACCAAGCTAGAGGGGTGACTGATGTATGCCAGGGCAGTGGGTTTGTGGGATGGCATACAAGGATGTGTGCCATGTCGACTCTTTCTTTAGTTTTTTACTTAGGCACTCACCCTGCCAAAGGCAGTGTGTAGGTTCCCTGGTACAGGGCCCCTAAGGGTGGCACAATAAGTGCTGCAGCCCTTAGGGGTCTTCTCTGGTCACCATGCCCTGGGTACCATTTACTAGTGGCTGATAGGTGGCCAGAGATGCCAATTGGGTTTTGTTTCAACACAGTTTTTAGGGAAGGAACACAGGCCCCTGGTTGGCAGGAGCCCAGGGCACACTCAGTCAAAGCACATCAGCAATTCAGAAAAAAGTGGGGGCCTACCAAGGCAAGAAAGATGGGACTTTCTCACTAACAGAAACCAACTTTCCTACACTGTGATCAAAGCTTTCATGGAAGGACTAAAAAGAGTCATACCACCAAAACTTCCAATAGCTCCAGTGTGGAATCTTAATATAGTCCTCACTAGGTTGATGGGCCCACCTTTTGTCCAAACTACATGTCCTCTCTTGGAAAATAGCTTTCCTCATTGCAATCACATCATTAAGGAGAGTGAGTGAATTACAGGCATTAACCATACAAGAGCCATTTTTCCAACTACACAGAGACAAAGTGGTTCTTCGTACTAATCTAAAAATTTTACCTAAGGTCGTATCTGCATTTCACATAAATTAGTCTGTAGACTTACCTGTATTCTTTCCTCAACCTGATTCAGTTGCAGAAAGAGGTCTACACACCTTAGATGTTTGTAGAGCACTCTTGTACTACATTGAAAGGACAAAATCTTTTTGTAAAACAAAACAATGCTTGGTTGCTTTTGCGCCACCACACAAGGGCAATCCTATCTCCAAATCAGATATTGCATGGTGGATTGTTAAGTGCATTCAAACCTGCGATGTGAAAGCAAAGAGAACTGTAACTGTACCCCCTAAGGCACATTCCACTCGTAAGCTAGGGGCCACTATGGCTTTGCCATTTGCAATGTTGCAGCATGGTCTACATCTCACACATTCACTATACATTATTGTGTAGATGTGTCAACAAGACAACAAGCCAATGTGGGTCACGCAGTACTTAAGACACTATTTCAGACAACTCCAACAGCTAGATGTTCGCCACCGCTTTGGGAGGATACTTCTATGTAATCAATGCACAGCAAGTGATCTGCAGCTCACATGCCTCGAACTGATAATGTTACTTACCCAGTCAGTAAGCATCTGGTCTTTCCATGTAGAGATGTAGATTCACATGTGCCCACCCACTTCCCCGGATTCTCTATTTAATTTACAAACATACGCATGGACATCTCTGTTCTTTACTACTACACCATTCTCACCCTCTGCGGCAAACAATCTAAACATGGAGTCAATGCCCATGCGCACTATTATTGAAAGGAGGAGTCCCCTACCTCGTGACTGGAAAGAATTCTTTGAAGAAAAAGAAAGTGCAAACATCCGCACCCAGCTCTAGATGGCGAGCTGTGCACAGCATGTGAATCTACTGCTCTACATGCCAAGAACAAATGCTTACTGGGTAGGTAACATTATCCTTCACTTACCTGCACCAGGCTTGGCTTGGTTCTAGAAATAAAATAACCAAATAATATTTTTGATACAGACAAATTGGTCAGAGTACAGTCTTTGAGTGTGTGACATCATTTCTTGCCTGAGTGTGTACAACAAATGCTTAACACTACCCTCTGATAAAGCCTTACTGCTCATCCGCACTACCACAAATAGAGAGCAAGGTGCCATCTACTTTTACTTCTGCCTACCTTTGAGGGTTCCACTGGACTCTGTGTGCACTATTCCTCATTTTGGTATAGTATATACAGAGCCAGCTTCCTACAGCCTCGCTCTGAGTCCCTGACATACAGGTACGTTTTGACTGCGGTGTTGTTCTGACTGAACACAAACAAGCCTTAGTGCTTGCAGCTGGCTCTTGTACCTCGGGTATTGGTGCAGGGCGGCTCCTAGGGGGCACTGGCATCTCCAAATTTGGCAAGGGGACCAGTCTGACCTTCTTGAGGGCAAAGACCTCTATTTAGCGGTGCTGCTCTCTCGTGGGCTTGGGGGTCCACAGAACGGTGTAACAGGCAGCTGCTGTTGGTGCCTGCGTGTTCAGGGGGGTGTCTCCTCCACTCCAAGGGAGATGTTGCTGGGTCTAGGAAGTGCTGGGCAGACCTCCAAGGGTTTGAGGAGTCTGTTCTGCTTCTGGACGAGTCCGTGTCGGTGGCTGTCGGGATGGCAGCAGTCAGGCAGGGTTTTCGCCCAAAGTTGATTCCGGTTCACAGTTCTCATGTCTTTGGCACTTCATTGCCCTTCAAGTTTACAAATGTGATTTCCTGATGTCAGGGGGCCACCTACATTCCTGAGCCTGTGTGCCATGCCTACAGACACTGGATGCAGTATAGGTAAGTTGCCCCTACAGCAGGCCTCCAGCCCTAAGGCAGGGTGCAATATACTACAAATGATATTGCATGATCAGATATGCCACTGTGCTGGTCAGTTTCATTACTGTCAGCACAAGTGATCGGGGAAGCCATTTTAGGTTTAAAGCATTTTTATTAAGACAAAAAACATAGGGAGAGGGAACAGGAGGTTAGGGCCACATACAGTAAAGCAAGGAAAATAAGCATGACGTTATGAGTGCGATTGTGGAGTAATCCGGTATGGAAAAGAAAGCAACAGCAAATAAAAAGGCGAAATACATACTATATCTCCATTCTGAGCATAGTCCACACTACCAGTCTGAGCATAGGAAATAATAAGTAATGACACAAGGAAGCCCAACCCATCATCCCCTAAACACCCCAACTCCCCCAACACCCCTGTCCAATGTTCCACCGATAACACCACCTGCCCCCCAGCCGCACCCCTGCCCCCCGAAACCCAGCCCCCCCACCCCTCCTAGTCTGCTGGAATCACCGGTGGCGTCAACCTTAGAAGCCTGAGGTACCTCGGACAGGTGAGTTCCCTAAATTCGGTAGTCAACAGCGCACTAAAGAGCTGCCACAGCTCATCAAATTGGTCTATCTCTCCCGCTACCATGAGTGACAATTTTTCCATACCCAGCACATGCCAAAGCCTATGCAACCAGCCAGTGATGGAGGGGACCGTGGTAGTGCGCCAGTGAATGAGGATGTTCTGAACCGCTGAGCCCAGCGCAATCGCGATTTGCCTGCCCCTACGGGACTTCAGCGGATACATCAGGCCATTAGGAAGGCCCAGCAACACGTACGCCGGAAAGCGCGGTAATTCTATTTCAAAATGCATGTCCACCTCATCAAGAACTTCCTTCCAATAAGCGGCCAGCAAGGGACAATCCCAAAGAATATGTGAAAGGGTCCCCACCTGACCACAACCTCTCCAGCACCCCTTGCCAATGCGTCTGTTCATCTCGTGCAGTCTCTCTGGGGTGTAGTACCAGTACGTGGACACCTTAGTGAATGTTTCCGTGAGGCCAGTGTGATACGCTGAGTGTCTCGCCCGGTGTGCAATCTAGTCCCACTCCTTGTGACTAAGTGTCCTACCTAGTTCCCTGTGCCATCGTTCCCTGCCCGGGTTATAATAGTGAAACGGAGGGGGCTGTAAAAACTTGTAAAGATCAGTGATCAATTTAGCATCAGAGGCTCGGGTCACCAGCCACCGCTCATACGGTGTTATCTGTCGATCAGCGGTGTCCCGCACCTGGGGTTGAAGCGCCCAGTGTCGGACCTGCATGTATCGCAGTCTATCCAACTCCGTTAGGCAGAACTCCTGTTGAAGCTGCTGAAAGGGGACCACTCCCTCCGACCCATAGATCTGAAAGAGCGCTCGGCAGCCCGCTGTCCTCCAATGGGAGAAAGCGCCCGGCTCCATCCCCGGGGAGAAGTCAGGGTTATCCACAATGGGCGTAAATGGCGAGGGGAACGTGGTGAGGTCCCGGACCTCGCAAACCACGTCCCACACCCTCAAGGGAACCCTCGTAACAAAGGAAGCATAAAGGTTGGGGGGGCGGTGAGCGCGGCGCAAGAATGGGACTTCCTGGAGGGTACGCCCTGCAACCGCCTGGTCCTGAAAGAGCCAGTGCTTATCGGTTTCCCACCTGCTCCGCTCCACAAGGTATCGCAGCTGTGCCGCCTGAAAGTATTTACGTAGGTCCGGAATACCAAGGCCCCCCGCCTCCGGGGCAAGCGTGGAGAGAGCCCTCTTCATCCGGGGTTTACGGCCTTGCCAGACAAAGCGTGAGATGTCAGCTTGCGTCTGTCTGATCCAACCCACTGGAGGCTGGAGCGGCAAGGCTCGGAAAAGATACAGGATCTGGGGCAGAACCGTCATCTTGACGGCCGCGATCCTACCAAGCCAAGACAACAGGCCCTTACTCCAGCGGCCAAGCTCCTCCTTAATCTTCTTACTGAGAGAAGCGTAATTAGCCGTCACCATCGCTGGCAACGTCGGCGCCAACAGAATCCCCAAGTATGGCACCAGGGACAACAACCACTGCATGGGGAAGAGCCGCTGAAGGTCCTGTCTAGTGTCCGCAGCGAAGGACACATCTAAAGCCACCGATTTGCTCATATTCATTTTGAAACCGGCCACACGTGAGAAAGCATCCAGCTCATGGACGCAAGCGGGAAGGGACCGTCTGGGGTCATCCAGGGTCAGCAGGACATCATCCGCATAGAGGCTGACCGTGTGAACATACTGCCCCATCTTGATCCCAATTGCATCCGGGTTGCGGCGTATTCTTTGGGCAAACGGCTCCATGTAAAGAGCAAAGAGGAGTGGGGAAAGGGGGCACCCCTGCCTCGTGCCACGCTCGATCGCAAAACTGCGGGAGCTGCACCCATTGACCCTCACCGTTGCCGAAGGGTACCTATAGCAGTTGAAAACCATCGAGCAGAATTTATTACCGATACCCAGTTTCTTGAGCACCAGCTCAAGGTACGGCCAATGAACCCTGTCGAAGGCCTTCTCAGCGTCCACCGCCAGTAGCATCCGCTCGCCCGGGACCCGTGAAGCCTTCTCCAAGATGTGCGTCACTCGTTTAGTGTTGTCGACAGTTTGCTTGCCGGGTACAAAGCCAGCCTGGTCAGCCTCAACCAGACCGGAGAGGTGCAGGGCCTGCCTGGACGCCAGAATCCCCGTGTACAGCTTGAGGTCGACATTCAGGAGCGAGATGGGCCTATATGAGCCACATAAGGCCCGGTCTTTCCCAGGCTTCGGGATCACCGAAACCGTTGCACTTAGGAGATCTGGTGGGATGGCTCCCGGGTCGGAGAAGGAGTTAAACAGCCGAGCGAGGATAGGGGCCACGACAGGGCAAAAGGTTTTGTAAAACAGGGACGTGTAGCCATCCGGGCCAGGGGCTTTCCCGTGCTTAAGTCTGGCTATAGCGGAAATTACTTCTTCAATGTGGATATCGCGCTCAAGATATTCCGCCTGAGCTGGGTCAAGCGCCGGAAGGGGTACAGAGTCCAGATAGTCCACGGCTTCCCGCGGTGAGGAAGGCTCCCCGGCGTACAGCGCCTCATAGAAACTGCAGACGGTTTCCGCCACCTCCGCATCACCAGAGACGGCCACCCCATCCGCACCCACGAGTTCCTTCACTACGTTGCGCTGTTGCGCGACTCGGAGCCTATGCGCCAGGAGCTTGCCGCACCTATCTCCCCCTGTATAAAATGCATGCTTCAGTCGTAACGCTGCGTATTCCGCCCTATCCATGTCCAGCGCCGACAGGAGCTTCCTAGCAGCCTTCAACTGCCTCCAGACCCTTGGAGCACCCGTACGGCGGTGGACCTGTTCAAGCTCCCGGACCTGGGAAGTCAGCTCCTCCCTCTTCCGCTGCCACTCCCTGTTTTCTGCCGAGGAGACGGAGATGAATTCCCCCCTGAGAACCGCCTTCAGCGCAGCCCACTGTGTCGCCAATGAAGTGTCTGAATTACTATTATGTGCCTGTTAGTCCCGTATGGCCTCCTCAATATGTTTCACAACAGTTTTCTTGTGCAGAAGGGGAGAGGGGGAGGCCGCCGGCCACGCAAACGCACCTACTACCGGCGCATGATCAGACAAAGCCAGGACCCCAATGTCCGCCGCCGTGGCAGCGGCACGCATCAGTCCACTAACCAAAAGATAGTCCAACCGTGCGTAGGTCCGGTGCGCATGCTAATAATAGGAGTAGTCCCTGTCCGTAGGGTGGAGTGAGCGCCAGAGGTCGTGCAAATCCATGTCAGCGATTCGGGCCTTCCCGGCTTGGGAAAGTTCCCCAGTCTGCGGGAAGCGCTGAGCCGACCTGTCTAATGCCGAATCGAAGACTATATTGAAGTCACCCCCTAGAAGAACATGACGATCGAGGGAGGCAGTGACCTCCACCAGCACTGAATCCAAAAAGCGTTCCTGATGATCATTCGGGCTATATACGGAGCCAATAGTAAACGATATGCCCCCCAGGCGGAGGCGGTATGCCAAAAGCCTCCCCTTCTGTTCAGCATATTTATACAACACCTCCCCCTTGAAGGAGCTCGCTATGAGAATGGCCACCCCCGCAGTTTTGGACGCCGCAGAGGAGAAAAACTGGGTGGGAAACCTAGCGGAGCGCATTCTATGGCAGTCGCGGGACAACAAGTGGGTCTCTTGCAAGAGGCAGATATCAGCCTGCGACCCCTCAAGCAGAATCGCCCTGCGCTTAACAGGATTATTCAGGCCCTTAACATTAAGGGTCACCACCTTCAGGGACGACATGTCTCCCAGAGACCAGGGACGCTATGCCGCGGGCAGGTAACTGGAGAGGGAGGGGCGCAGGGCAGCAGCGCGGGGCAGGTAAAAGTAGGCCAAGCATGAACACAGGCAACATCGGACAGTTCTTTCCCAACCCCCGAACAACTCCCAACTCCCAACCCCACCCCAAACAAACCAATGGCAACTAGCCAAATACCAACTCAAACAACCCATTGTCCCAGTCAAGTCCCAAAACGGACCAGTCTGCAGAAAGTAGTAGAAGTGGACGTCAGGCCACTCACTTCCCCCCGTTCCCCCCCCCCCCGACCCTCCCTCCAGCCCCCGAACCTGGCACCGAAGAAGCTGTGTCCATCTCCCCCCCGGAGTGAGTCTAGGCCGTCAAGGCCACACCGTTCGAGGCGGCCGAGTCCCTGGCCGCTTCTCTCAGGGCACTGGCCATGTCCGCTCTGATGGTGGGCGAGTCAGGCGGCCCAACGCTCGCCGCCGATCGTCTTCTCGCCGACCTCCACCGACCTCCTCTATCTGAGCGCCTCCAAGTCGGCGTTGCTCCATCCTCCTCCGCAGCCGTGAGCCCCAAGACACCGCAGATATCCTGCAAGGAGCGCAGCTGGTGAAGCACCCCGTTCCAACGAAATATCAAACGGAAGGGATGCCCCCAGGAATACGGCGTCTCATGTTCACGCAGGAAATCGGTTGCAATCTTGAAGGACCTGCGCTTCTGCAATGTGATGGCGGACAGGTCTTGATACAGCGCCACGGGCTGCTCTCGGAAAGTCAATGGTTGTTTCCTGCGGGCTTCGGACATGATGCGCTCCTTCAGCGGGAAGTCAGGAAGGAAGGCTAAGATGTCTGGTGGAGGCGCCGCCGACTGACGCTGTCGGCCAACTCTGTGGGCCCTATCAATGCGGATAGGAAAGTCCGCGGCCTCTCCCAGAATCTCCCGGAACAAATCTTGCAGATAGCCCACCAAGTCCGTCCCCTCGTCTGCAGACGGTACACCCCGTACCCGGATATTGTTCCGCCTCGACCTGTTCTCTAGATCTTCGGTGTGGGCCTGGAGTTCAACACATTGCTCCCGGAGACGGAGAACGTCCTGTTACAAGTGGACAATCTCGTCATCCCGGCGTTGGGCCGCTGTCTCCACCGTCTCTATCCGCCCGCCAAGGCCCTCCACCTCTCTGCGGACCTCGCATACCTCACTGGCCACCTCCTGCTTCAGTGTCTGGAAGTCTTCCTTAAGCGAGCTGAACAGTTCCTCCATGAAGGATCTCGTGACCGGGGGCTCTCCCCCGGTCGCGTCCGCTGCGGCCCGGGAGGATCCCGGTGACGGTTGCGCCCTGTCCCGCTGCTGCTGGGCCCTGCTGAGCATGTCCGGCAGGGTACGGTCCCCCTTCCTCGATCCACCTCTGCCGGACATCCTTGTCCCGTACACTGTCACGCTCAAGCGAAGAAGGGGCACAGGCCTCGATCACCCCGGGGAGTTTCCAGCAGAGTCCACCAATATGAAGCTCTCAGCCAGACGGGACCTGCGCCACAGATGACAAAATGGCGGGCCAGTCTAGTTACAGCGAGCCGTGGGCGCCCGACCAAGATAGCAACTGGGACCCCCACTGGGGGAGCCCTGGCTGGCGCGTCCCACTGGAAGGAGAGCTAAGCAGAGGCAGAGGTGCGGGAGATGACTCCAAGCGACACTGAAGGAGGTCCGTGTCTCCGTCTCCGTGAAGACAAGATGGCGGTTGGGTGGGGCCAAACAGATCATCCGAGCCTGGCGATGCCACCGGGGCCACCTAGAAGCCAGGCAAACGGGGGAAAGCTCCAACCAGGGCCGTCCGGCTAGAAAGGAGAAACAGTAGATCTGGCTCCAATCCCAAATCGGTTAATTGGCCCCGGGGCCGGGGCTCTCGCCACAAGAGAGGCCACCACCGCAAGTTCAAGCACCGCGACACTCACTCGGCAGGTCCCCCGTGCAGTGAATCACACAGCCGGCAGCCCTCCGTCGATCCCCGTCGAGCACCGGGGCGATCCCAACACCAAGTCGCCAGCCATCAGCACCAGGCCCAGCCGAGGCCTCCGGACAGCGCTCCGATCAGCTTCGCCCCCACGGCGCTCCGTCGTCCTGCAATCGGTCTTTTAAGTTGCTTCTATCGGAGCAATCGGGGCCAAAGTAGCATCAATGCGTGCTCCAGGGTCTCCGCCACACTCCTCTCAGCCGCTGAGCATCAGCGGGGGGAGAGAAGCTGATGAAAAAGGGCTCGAGCCTAGTCGGGCCGGAGGAGCTACGGGAAGAAGCGTCCGCTCACCCCGCCATCTTGGCCACGCCCCCGGGAAGCCATTTTAAAAGTATGTGCTGGACACTGTCAAAAAATAAAATTCCCCAGCAACATGATGCCAACACTGAAAATAGGGTTGTTTGATATCAAACATCTCATGTTAATAAACCCACACTGATGCCAGTGTTGGATTTATCAATACATGCACACAGAGAGCACCTTAGAGGTGCCCCATGAAAACCAACAGGCCACTGGTGTGCTGACTGACTAGTTTTCGCAAGTCTGCCACCAGAGACAAGTTTTGATGCCCGAAGGGTGAGGGCTCAGGCAGAGGGGCTATTTTCACCCCCTTCCATAGGATGACCTACAGATTAACATTCTAAGACATGGGAGCTTCAATCCGAATCTGGCTTCCTTCACAGGAGAAAATGACGCCCCCATTTTGTCCAGAGCCCTTTGGCACATGGACAGGCGGTAAAATTAGCTACTCAGATGGGCATGTCCACCATCAGGCTAGTAACACCCTTAAGGTGGGCTACCTGAAGTCGAGGCAACTTTTCAAAGTTAGCTATCTTGGTGATGGCAAACCTAGAAGCTCTGGGACAGGGTTATGCCTACTTCCCTCAGAAAGAGGTCATATGGGGCGTAGTGACCCCAGGGGTCAGTAGCCCATTGGCTTCAAAAGCTACACTACCCTAAACCCCTTAAATCCAGTATTTAGGGGAGCTCCTGGCACCAGTAGAGTAGATCCTGCTGACGTACGAAGGAGGACATTGAAGAGCCGCAAAACCAAAAGACAAATGAGGGAGCAACTGACATGGCCCCAGCCCTGTCGGTCTATCTGCTGTTAACGGTGAATTGCGCCAAAGTCATCTCGTCCTGCAAGCTGTCGTGCCTCCCGAACCCTAGGAGGACTGCCTGCCTTCAGCAAAGACTCAGGGACTCTTCTGCATGCACCCCAAGAAGAACTGTGCGGACTTCAGACCCGCCAAAACCTGACTCTGCCAAGCACCCCTGCACCTGAGCCCCCCAGCCCGAGTCAGTGGGCAAACAATGCGAGCGTTGTCCTCAAGCCCTCCAAGAGACAGAGTCCACTTTGGTTTTGCCCCTCGTGATCTCCCTGACTCCGCCTGCAGCCTCTGTGTTCAGGCCTCTTCAACTACGAGTGCTCCCGGACGAAGAAACCCAGACTCATCAAAGACCCTCATCATCCCAGCTGCCCTGTCAAGAGGAGAAGAGAACCACCGGTGTTCCCATGTTACCTAGCATTGTAAGATGTGAACCCCTGTAGTTGGGTCAGCCTGATTAGCCTCCCTGTACAAACCTGCAGCCTATTTTTGCCCAGACCGATCCCTATTGACTAACATCTGAAAGAAACCCATTAGTGTTAGATTCCTTAACTTAGAATATCCCCAGGCGTCAGACTGGATCCGGAAAGTTTTCATCAGCAGTACCCCTGCGTGTCGCTAGGCGTCGCCTGCGGCTCTGCGTCAGTCTTCGGCGTCGTGATCGCCGGGATAACGTCGCCTGAGTACTTATACACCGCCCTCACTCGCTGACGTCGGTTCTTCTTTTTTCTGCGACAGCAAGCACAGATCCGGGAAGAGCAGTACTCTTAGTCATTTTTTGACCAACTTTTTTGATCTATTTTGATCACTTATCGAGTCGACCTTCGACTCGCGGCGCTGATAGGGATGCATGGGTTTAAACCTTGCGAGGACTGTCACCGCTTGATGTCATTGACCGACCCCCACCGTCGATGCCTTTACTGTCTCGGGCCGACCACGATGACAAGTCCTGCCCTGACTGCCGGGCCTTGACCTCGAAGGCTAGATGGGAGCAGTCCTGTAAACGGCTCGAGCGCCGGCAGTCATAGTCGCTCGACGAGTCACCAGCACTCGTCGGGCTCCAAGTCCTCAGGTAAGTCGAGGCATTCAAAAAAGAAGTCGAAGAGGCGTCATCGCTCTTCCACGCTCGCGCAACGCGGCCGGGGGTTCGGGCCACACTGCCCACGCAGCTTCCCCTGAGCAGCAAGCGCCGCTTCCAGTCCATCATTTCAGGCCCATTCGTGGTCAGTGGGGGGAAGGGTATGCCATCATCTCCCCCACTGGCGTACCATCACGTCAGACAGGTGGGTGCTTCAAATCGTCCGAAGGAGCTACTCTCTCCCCTTCGAGGCGACCCCTCCAGCCATGCCACCGCAGTACCACCGCATGTTATGGGATCACTTGCAACTTCTGCAGGAGGACGTTATGGCCCTCTTGGCCAAGGGGGCCATCGAGCGCGTTCCTGGGCCAGAAGTAAGAAGTGGTTGCTATTCCCACTACTTTCTGGTACCCAAGAAGGGGAAAGAGGCCTATGCCCTATCTTGGACCTATGGAGCGTCAGCGGCTTCCTCCGGAAGAAGAAGTTCAAGATGCTGACTTTGGCTCAGGTCCTAGCTGCCCTGGACCCAGGAGACTGTATGGTGGCGTTGGACATGCAGGACGCGTATTTCCACATCCCCGTCCTGACGGCCCACCGGCGCTACCTGCTGTTCACGGTAGGCCACGGGCACTTTCAGTTTACTGTGCTCCCCTTCGGCCTTACCAGCGCCCCACGGGTGTTCACGAAAGTGATGGCGGTGGTCGCAGCTCATCTGCGCAGATCTGGGGTTTCAGTCTTCCCCTATCTCGACGACTGGTTGTTGAAGGCCGGCTCGCCCCAGACAGTCGTCTCTCACCTCCAGACTACGGCCAACCTCCTGCACTCGCTGGGGTTCTCCATCAACGTGCCGAAGTGACACCTGTGCCCCTCTCAAAAGTTCCTCTTCATCAGAGCGGTCCTGGACTTGGCGCAGTTTCAGGTTTTTCCCCCCGAACAGCGGGTTCGGGATATTCAGGCTCTGATTCCGATCTTTCAGCCTTTATCCCGAGTTTCGGTCAGGTTGAGGTCAGAGTTTCTGGGGCTGATGACCTCCTGCATCCTTCTGGTGCATCACGCCAGCTGGCGGATGATGGCTCTGCAGTGGGACCTGAAGTTTCAGTGGGCACAGCGTCAGGGCAACCTGTCCGGCCATATTCTGATCTCGGAGGGCACTGTGAGTCAGTTGCAGTGGTTGCTCACGAACCGCGATTGCGTCAGCGGCAGATCTCTCTCCCTACCCCAACCGGAACATGTGGTGGTGATGTATGCGTCCCTTCTGGGATTGGGGGGCCACATGGGGGAGAGGGAGATCAGAGGCCTCTGGTCTCCGGCGGAGTCCCGGCTCCATATCATCCTTCTGGAGCCGCAGGCGATCCGTATTGCACTGAAGGCATTTCTTCCCTCTGTCCGGGGAAGTGTAGTGCAGATGTTCACGGACAACACCCCCGCCATGTGGTACTGCAACAAACAGGGCGGGGTGGGGTCGTGGACCCTTTGCCAGGAGGCTCTGCGCCTCTGGCAATGGCTGGAACACCAGGGCGTCACCCTGGTGGTTCAACACCTGGCAGGTACCCTGAGTGCCAGGGCGGACAAACTCAGCCGCCGGTGCATGATGGATCACGAATGGCGTCTGAACTTGGACGTGGTGCAAGGTCTCTTTCAGCAGTGGGGAGAGCCTTGGTTAGATCTATTTGCCACTGAAGAGAACGCGCAATGTCATCATGCGCCTTGGAATTTCCAAGGTGGCACTCGCTCGGCGACGCTTTTCCGTCACGAGTGGAGCTGCGGTCTGTTGTACGCCTTTCCACCCATACCACTTTTGCCCAGAGTGCTGAAGAAGATCAGGCGCGACCGGGCCCAAGTCATCCTTGTGGCTCCAGACTGGGCACGAAGATACTGGTATCCCGAGCTACTCAGCATGTCAGTCGATCCCCCTATTCGTCTGCCTCTACGGGAGGACCTTCTGTTGCAGCAGCAGGGGACGGCCCTCCACCCGAACCTGTCCAGTCTTCACCTACATGCGTGGAGATTGAGCGGCGGCAGTTGAGGCCATTTGACTTGCCTCCTGATGTTTTCGATGTGATTCTGGCAGCTAGGCGTCCCTTCACAAAAACGGTATACGCCTGCAGGTGGAACAAATTTGTGGCATGGTGCACAGCAAAGGCTGTGGATCCACTCTCTGCCCCCCTTTCAGAGGCTCTCCTCTTCCTTCTTTCTCTTGCCCAGCAGGGCTCTGCTCTGGGCACTACCAAGGGCTACCTCTCTGCCATTTCAGCCTTCTTAAGGCTTCCTAATCAGCCTTCTCTTTTCACGTTCCCTGTTGTAAATAGATTCCTGAAAGGCATCACACACATGTTTCCTCCTTTTCTCTTTGTGATGCCTCAGTGGGACTTGAATCTTGTTCTAACATATCTGATGTGCGCTACCTTTGAGCCACTTCATAACTGTCCTCTTCATCTTCTGACTGTTAAGACTGCATTCCTGGTTGCCATCACCTCTGCCAGGAGAGTGAGTGAGCTCCAGGCTCTATCTTCAAAACCACCTTTCCTCTCTGTCCGTCCGGACAAGGTTGCTCTGAGGACTTGTCCTTGTTTCCTGCCCAAGGTAGTTACGGCCTTTCACATCGGGCAATCCATCACCTTACCCACCTTCTTTCTGCCTCCGTATCCCTCGAAAGAGGAAGAGAGGCTCCACCGTCTGGAGCCAAAACGTGTGCTCTCCTATCTAGATCGCACACGGCAGTTCCGGGTGGACGACCAGCTCTTTGTTAGTTACGTGGGCGCTAAGAAGGGACGGGTGGTGCACAAACTGACCATCTCTCGAGTGTCGTCTTGTGCATCAAGCTTTGCTACCCCTTGGTGAAAAAGGAGCCTCCTGTTGGGCTGCGCGCCCATTCCACTCGGACCACAGCAGCTACTACTGCCCTGAGTTGGGGAGTCCCCTCGCAGGACATCTGCCAGGCAGCTACGTGGGCCTTGCTGCACACGTTTGCTAGACACTACTGCCTGGACAGCCAAGTCCGTAGAGAAGGCTTTTTCGGCCGTTCCGTTCTCCAGGACTTTCTGGTGTGATCTTGGTTCGCAGACCCTCCACCGGGGTTGGTATTGCTGGGGGATCTATTCTAAGGTAAGGAATCTAACACTAATGTGTTTCTTTCAGGTGCACAAGTTACTTACCTTCGGTAACAATATATCTGTAAGAAACATTAGTTAGTGTTAGATTCCTTACCGCTCCACCCATCCTCCCCATTCTGCGAACCGATATCTAGGGTTAAGGACATCCCTTTCAGGGCCCTTGTTTCATGGCACCAGTGTCGGTTCCTATCATGGCTCTGCGTACCTGGCACGGAAATCTATGTACAGAACTGACATCAACACGCAAGGGTGGCGTCTAAGTAATCTGGCGTCATCCCGGCGATCATGACGCCGACGACGGACGCGGAGCCGCAGACGACGCCTAGCGACGCCAGGGATACTGCTGACGAAAACTTTCCGGATCCACTCTGATGCCTGGGGAAATTCTAAGGTAAGGAATCTAACTAATGTTTCTTACATATATATCGTTACCGAAGGTAAGTAACTTGTGCATTAGGCACAGAAAGCTGTATTGCACGAGTGCACCCGGCCGCCCAAGTGCCGCTGGAGGTGACCTGCGGTTTCTGCCTTGTACCTTGTCATATGCTCACCTTAAGTCCAGGAGATTAGTCATAGGTTGCTATACTCTACCTGAATGCCGTACTTGCTTTTCCTCCTATTGGATAACATTGCAACTGCCAGCTTCTTAAACATAATAGTATGTTTGAGGCATATGAGCTGCAGATTCTACACTTAGCAATAGATCGCCACCTGGTGTTGGGCTCAGATGATTGCAGGTTGTTGTCTTCTTGGAAGAAGTCTTTGTAGTCACGAGATAGGTGACTCCTCCCTTGGACAATACTGTGCATGGTCATCAACTTCATCCCCAGATTGTTTTTTTTCCGCCACTGGGTTCGGATGAAAGTTTTCCGCTCCGGCTAGAAAAGACTTTTCTGCATTTTCGAAGCGAGAAACTTTACTTAAACTTATTTTGACATTGAATAGACTTTTCAACATCACCAGCTACATTCCAGTGCGTCGACGCGGGCCGTTGGGCCTATCGGCGCCGTACGGTCTACGCCTCATGGACAGAACTCCATTCAAAAGATGCCCGGTATGTCGAGCAAAATTCCCTCATAGCTACCATCACGGGGTTTGAAACCTCTGTCTCTTGCCAGAACACGACGAGTCGACCTGCACAGCCTGTGCCTCCTTCCGATCGAAGAAGACCATTCGGGATCGGACGGCCCGTCGACACGAAATGAGGAGATCAGCACCAGCACTGGAAGCCATCTTTGAGGAGGAGATCGTCGAAGAAGACTTCTCCGAGGACGAAGATCCAATCGAAGATATCTCCGAGGACGAGGCTCCACTCGGCGCCGAGGAAGACTCGCCTGATCTCCAGATCATATCGGGGGCAGAGGATTCGGACAATTCGATTCCATCTCGACAACCCGTGAGTACCTCTGCCCCTGCACGACAGACACTACCCAAACAAAAGGCGACGGTCAGCACTCCGCCCTTGGGGCCCAGTCGAGACCGAAATTTACCCTCTAACGCCCGCCTTCGGGCCCGGCTCTGAGGAAAAGAATATGCCTTCCGGTGCCTCCGCACTGAAGAAACACAATGTGCCAATTCCACCTCCTCCATTGGCACCGAAACATCCTACGATACCGAAGGACTCGTCATAACCGAAGACAAAACGCCCTTCGGTGCACAAAGACAAGGACACTTCGGCATCCGTACCAAAACACACATCGGTGCCGAAACCAAAACCCGTACCGGACCCGAAAACTTCGACTCCGAAACCTTCCGGTTCCAAAAACAGAGGGGAAGCCAGATTCCGGCTCCACAGGCCCAGCAAAACCTGTCTCTACGCCAAAACCTACAATATCGGTACCAAAGCCCCCAGATAAGACTAAACAACCTTCGGCACCGAAAACATTGCCACGGGACTCAATTACTCCTCCTAAGACAAAGAACACTAGACAACCTCTATCGGCACAGAAATAATCGATGCCGAATAAGATTATAGAAGAGGAAGAGCTGTTTAGGCCAGATCCTAGACAGAAAAAAGTCTACATTAATCCAAAAACTGGACATGTGGAAGCAATTCCTTATAAAAAAAGACCAGCAGACACACCACTTACACCTGTGGTTCCTGCCAAAAAGGATTTTGCAACTTCTCCAATGCACCCTTCCTCTCCTTCACCTTCTTCCTCTCCCATTACTCCATATATTGAACCTATAACTTCTCCTATTCAATCTCCTGCATCATCACACCAAACTGATGAGGGGTATGATTTAGGTGGGGGGATGATGTACCAGAGCCACATACATACCCTTTAGATGAGTATATCAACACAGAATATCCTAAAGATGATGCATATAATTTTGCACCAAACAATGCACCAGACATCCCTGATCCTCAGTACTACCCAACAAAACCTTCCCCTACAGAGGATAGTATTGGGTTTAATCATTTATTAAACAGAGCTAGAAGTACAAACAACCATCCTGAACCAGCCCTTCAATCAGAACCAATTGTTCGGGCCGGAAGTAGATAATACACTAGAAAAGATGAAGAAAGTCACAGACACCGCTAAGACTATGGGGCAGTACAATCCACCCAAACTGTATGTTCTTTTCGCCGCTCCTCTTATAGAGGAGGCTCCAAGCAGACGGCGCAGATACATCATCGTCTTTTAAAGCGCACACACAAACCTCCTCTAATAAAGGCTACTTTAGAGGAGGATACAGAGACAATAACAACAAGGGAAGAGGTAGAGGTAATAACAACAACCGCTCCTCTTCCACTCCTAAACAGTAACTTCCCTCTGCCTCCCCTACAGCATTCCACTCCTGTGGAGGGCAGACTTTCACAGTTCCTACCTGTCTGAAACTCCATCACAACAGATAGGTGGGTAAGACAAATTATCCAACATGGCTACTGCCTAGAACCCACAGCAACCCCCCAAAACGTACCACCCAGGCAGGGTCCAATGTCTCCAGAACACATAACTCTGCTTCAACAGGAAGTTCGAGCACTTCTACAAAAAGATGCTATTCAAGTAGTTCCGTAAGAGGAACAAGGAGCTTACTCCCGGTACTTCCTTATTCCCAAGGACGGGACATTAAGACCAATTCTCGACCTCAGTCCCCTCAACCACTACATACAATCAGATCATTTTCACATGATCACTTTACAACAAGTACTCCCATTACTACAACAGGGAGACTTTCTGTCCACACTAGACCTAAAGGACGCCTACTTTCACGTTCCAATACATCCTGCGCACAGAAAGTATTTAAGGTTTGTCATAAAAGGACAACACTATCAGTTCAAAGTCCTTCCATTCGGGGTCACAACAGCATCACGAGTGTTGACAAAGTGCTTAGCAGTAGTGGCAATTCAGAAAAGGGGGTGGTGGTGAACAGAGTGTCTGAATTAAGCAGACCACTCTTACCCAGTCCAAAGATCAGGGCTTGATCCATCACCGTTATTTATCTCTCTGCACCATCCCAGCTCAGAACCTGGCTATATGCAAATCAGTCTGTCCCTGGCCCAGTGCATCAGGGGAACAGGGCAGACTAAACTATCAAGCCAATTCTTCACCAGAAAGGAGACAAGCTACCGGGGACCGGTTTCTGGCATTTCAGCCGTCTTCGGCCTGGCTTGCTTGAATCCTGATGGTGCAGTGAGAAAGGGACTCATGTCTGAGTATACCCTGCCACACCTATAGTGGCCAAAAACGATTCAGAAAAGGAGGTGGTGATGAACAGAGTGTCTGAATTAAGCAAACCACTCTTACCCAGTCCAAAGATCAGGGCTTGATCCATCACCGTTATTTATCTCACTGCACCATCCCAGCTCAGAACCTGGCTATATGCAAATCAGTCTGTCCCTGGCCCAGTGCATCATGGGAACAGGGCCGACTAAACTACCAAGCCAATTCTTCACCAGAAAGGAGACAAGCTACCGGGGACCGGTTTCTGGCATTTCAGCCGTCTTCGGCCCGGCTTGCTTGAATCCTGATGGTGCAGCCCCTTTTCTGAATTGTTTTGTCCACCATAAGCGTGGAAGGGTATACTCAGATGTGAGTCCCTTGCTCGTTGCACCATCAGGATTCAAGCAAGCCGGGCCGAAGACGGCTGTAATGCCAGAAACAGGTCCCCGGAAGCTTGTTTCCTTCCCAGTATAAGAATTGGCTTGGTAGTTTGGTCTGCCCTGTTCCCATGATGCACTGGGCCAGGGACAGACTAATTTGCATATAGCCAGGTTCTGAGCTGGGATGGTGCAGTGAGCTAAAAAACGGTGATGGATCAAGCCCTGATCTCTTGACTGGGTATGAGTGTTCTGTTTAATTCAGATACTCTGTCCATCACCACCCCCTTTTCTGAATAGCAGTAGTGGCAGCACATCTCAGAAGACAACAAATACATGTCTTCCCCTACCTCGACGACTGGCTCATAAAAGCAAAATCGTTCAACCAGTGTGTACAACACACAAAACAAACCATTCAAACACTGCACAACTTAGGGTTTACGATGAACTACACCAAGTCGCACCTAGAGCCTTCGCACGTTCATCAATATCTAGGAGGTACTATAAACACATCTGTAGCTTTAGCGTATCCCAGTCAAGCCAGTATTCAGAGTATTCAGAACTTAGTCTCCCTTTTTCAATGCCAGCACTCTCTCCAAGCCAGAGTGTTCATGAAACTAATAGGCATGATGGTGTCTTGCATCTTTATAGTTCCTCACGCAAGACTGCAAATACGCCCACTACAAAAATGTCTAGCACAACAGTGGAATCAGGCTCAAGGTCAGCTCACAGACCTGGTGTTGGTAGACAGCCGTACATATCGCTCTCTGCAATGGTGGAACACCCAAAACTTGACAAAGGGAGGGCCGTTCCTAGATCCTGTTCCACAGATAGTGCTTGTAGGAGAGTGGGGTCTGCAATCCTATGATCACCCCCGATTTTTGGTTTTTGCTTCACTGGTTTACGACTTTTCCTGGCTGTGGGCCTGCTAATCAGACCCACAGCCTAGCTGTTCTCTCTCTAAATTGTCTCACATGTACCTTAGGTGCATTTACCAATTGGTACTGGGCCACCTTATCAGTCCCTGTACAGCATACCTTAGGTATCCAGGGCATAGGTGTACCCAGGGCCTACCAGGTGCTGCAGCATGTATTATGGCAACCCTGGCTGGCCACTCAAATCTGACACAACTGGCTGCACGACAGCTGGGGCAAGGTGGTGTAAACACCCTTTCCTTTAGATATAGTATTCCTATATCTAACCCTAAAATGGACACATAGATTCCTATCAGTCACTCCTATGGCAGGCCTTATCAATCCTGAAGGCAGAGTGCTTGGAATTATGTCAGATGGTGCTCTGGCATGAGCTGAGCCCGTCTGCAGCTTTGCTTAACCAAGTCCTAATAGCTGTTCCATGATAACGCGTACCATATACTCTTAAGTGCATTATAATCCTCGCGGTTATTTGCCAACTTTGGTATCGCTGTATCAAAACATGTCGAGTAAGGTGTCATACGAATTGGAATACTAACCCCTCGCCAATTCTGGCAATGGGGTTAGCATTCCACCCTTCTAGAGGGACACAACATGTATGTAACTGTGAACCCCGGTTAAAGTTAACTCGAGCCTCAGCATCACAAAATGGATGCTGCCACCACAGACACAAGTCTGACCTCCTGCTGCTGGGAGTCCTTCAAGCGAGGAGAGCTTGGACAAAGGGTTTCCTGTCAGGGGCGGTGCTAGCACCATCCCAGACAGGGTTTTGTGTATCCCAGGTAGGCAGGGCTGAGAGGAAGGTGACTGCAAGTGGCACCGGTGCTCACTGTGCATATGCAGGCTCAAACCAGTTCCAGGGGCACCCCAGCCCCTGAGCTGGGGAAAGTCCGGACAAGGGAGAGGGGTGTAACCACTTCCCTCCTGGTCCCACCCATGGGCAGGACCTAGTCTCGTGCCAGCTCTTTTTTTTAGAATAAAGGTAGGAGCGGGCCCCCTTCCCAAATTAGATCATCCTGAACGACTTTCTACGAAAGGAACTCTTGACTTTCTTTGAGGACTCTCCCTTTTGGCTAAGCAGTAGCCACCCTGCACCTGCAGGCACCACCTAAGCATCACGGTTTGCTGCACGTCCATCCTCCGGATCAAGACTGACCAGCTCGACGAGACCCGGATTCCTGGGCATCTGTGACCTCTACCCGCATCATCATCCCAGCTGAGATTCGTGGGTGTGACGAGACCTGAGGGACCGGCCATCTTCTGAAACTGCACGACGCTTAACCAGCACGACCGCCGAGGGATCCTCGAGTGAGTGCACTGGGGTTTGAGAAGCACCAACCCTGAGCAGCTCCAGCACCGAAGTCCAGCCTCCCAGCATCCACGAGATCTGCGTGGGGCCCTTCTGCTCTTTGCTGCTCACCGTGTTGTCCGGTCACTTGCCTGCTGGCTAGTGGCCCTCCTGACGACGTACCACGACGATCACACCGCTGGTCTGGTTGCTCCAGACTGGCCCTTGCTCCTTTCCAAAAGAGGAGCTCCCCGGACCCTCCTGGTCCACTCCAGGCGCCATCTTGACTCCACCGCGTGGGCTTGCCTTTGCCAAGGTTTGTTGCCCCAATCCTGGGTCCAGCATCGCCGACAGCAGACACCTTCGTGGGACAGCTCGCACCTCCAGCCTGGTCGCCGACAACGCCTCCTAGCCCGTGTGACTGCAGAGTCCAGCGTCGCCCACTCACCTGGTCGAGGTGACTTCATCCGGTGCCATCCTGGTGCCCACACAATCACTGGCTGGTGATTAAGAACCGAGTCCCCTCTGCTTTCAGGTCGTCTCCATCACCGATCCAGGCTTGGATCACATCGAACATCTTCACTGGTTGCCTGCCAGCAACTTCTTCTTTCAGGCTCCATAGACTACAACGAGGATTCCCGACGTCTTTTGAACCCTATGCAGCCGCAGCCCCTGGGCTAGGTAACCCGAGCATTTCGGTGCTCCAACGCAGGTTCACTATCCAATTGTCCAGATCCTTTTTCGTTTTAAGTCTACCTAGTCGGATTCGTCCGAAAACAGTAACTTTAGAAATACTAGCCTCCATAGACTTTGTCCCGCATCCCGCGTGAGAGTGCACACTCTGCACCCGATCTCCCTAGGCCTCCTGCTCCTAACCTTAGTGTTTAGTAGTGTAGTCCTAGCGATCCTGAAGCCTCTGGATCTTGTTACTTACCTGCTAGTATTTCGCATTCCACTTTCAGAGTAAATGGTTTTTCGTGCCCCTCGGGTATTTGTGTACATTGTGCAACTGAAGTATTTTCTTAAGAGTTTTGTATTGTGCTTAGCTCCCTGACTCATAAAGAGTTCAGGGTAGACTTGTTATAAATAAATATCCTTTATTTTTCATAACAACTTGTGTGGTGTCCTTTCACTTGGTGTTCAAGGGGTATATGTGACGGTAAAACAGCTGGCTTAACACGCCCTCTAGAGTTTAGCCTAAAGACTGCTTTTGTCCACGCTACTAGGATAGCTGGTCTAGAAGTTTGACTTGCAGCCAATCATCAATAAGGGTCGTTTGGTATGATACACAGTGATCACTAGAATAGTGAGCACTATATATCAGGCCAACTTCTCACAGTGCTCACGAAAGATTCATCCCTCACAGGATGGGGAGCCCATCTCTTGCATTATACCACACAAGGCCAGTGGAACAATCAACAGAAACAGTTCCACATCAACCATTTGGAGTTGCTAGCAATTTTCCTAGCACTCAAAACTTTTCAAGTACAAATCCAAAACAAAGCTGTCCTAGTCCGGATGGACAATATGACAGCCATGTATTATATACAAAAACAGGGGGGACACACTCTCTGCAACTGTCCCAACTTGCAGAGAACATTTGGAGATGGGCCATCCCTCAAAACATACATCTGACAGTAGAACACCTTCCAGGAATTCACAACCAGATAGCAGATCTGTTGAGTCGACAGTCACAACTTATTCACGAATGGGAGTTGCACCCACAAGTTCTTCAACCATTCTTCTAAATGTGGGGGCATCCACAAATAGACCTGTTTGCCACCCACGAGAACACAAAATGCCCAACCTTCGCCGCCAGGTTTCCACACCCACGGTTGGAGGGGAATGCAATATGGATGAACTGGTCAGGCAGATTTGCGTACGCTTTCCGCCTCTCCCACTCATTCCACTAGTAGTACGCAAGCTCAGACAACAGTCTCTCAAACTAATACTAGTGGCCCCCACATGGGCACGTCTGCTTTGGTTCACCACGCTACTAGATCTCTCGCTGGTTCCACATCAGAAATTACGGCTCACGCCCTCCCTGTTAACACAAAACCATGGAGAAATAAGGCACCCAGAACCAAGCCAACTGAATTTGGCGATCTGCCTCCTGAAGTCCTAGAGTTGTTTACTTAAATTTACCACCAGACTGTATGAATATAATTAAAGAAGCTAGAAGAACCACTACCAGAGCATGAAATGCTGCTAAGTGGAAACGGTTTGCAATATACTGTAATAACAATCACATTGATCCATTGGATGTTTCCATCCAAAATATCATTTGCTACCTTCTACACCTACAAAGGTCCAATTTGGCTTATTCTTCCATACGCCTGCATCTAGCACCTATGTTACCACCTACTCCCGTATGGAACCTAAATGTGGTCCTTACAAGACTCATGGGACCCCCTTTTGAGCCGTTACATAAGTGTGAACTGCAATTCCTAACATGGAAAACTGCTTTCCTTGTTGCCATCACCTCTCTCAGAAGAGTTAGTGAAATACAAGCATTCACAATAGAAGAACCATTTTTACAAATACATCCTAACAAAGTGGTTCTTAGACCCAATCCTAAATTCCTGCCAAAAGTGATTACTCCGTTTCACCTTAACCAATCAGTAGAGTTACCAGTGTTTTTTCAAAAAACAGACTCTGTTGCAGAAAGGGCTGTACACACTTTAGATGTGAGAAGAGCTCTACTATACTACACAGACAGGACCAAATCCTTCAGAAAGACAAAACAACTATTTGTATCTTTCTCTCCACCACACAAAGGCAATCCCATCTCTAAAGGAGGAATTGCCAGATGGATTGTAAAGTGTATTCAAATATGCTATCAAAAAGCTAAGCGTACACTAACAGTTCCTCCTAGAGCACACTCTACTCGTAAACTAGGAGCCTCTATGTCTTTCTTAGGAAACATACCACTAGAGTACATATGCAAGGCAGCAACATGGTCTACAATACACACATTCACTAAACACTATTGTGTTGATGTGCAAGCCAAGCAGCAAGCTGCAGTGGGCCCCAAGCTATCCTTAAAACACTATTTCAGTATGCTGCAATGGATACAAGCGACCGCCGCTAAGGGAGACACTGCTGCACAATCGTTGCTAAGTGTAGGATCTGCAGCTCATATGCCTCGAACGGAAAATGCTACTAACCAGTATGCATCTGTTCTTGGCGTGTAGAGCTGCAGAGTCCTACACGCCCTCCCGCCACCCCGGGACTTGTATCCGTTCCAGTACTCATCTTACTTAGATGCACACGCATGGACATCCTTTCTCTTTACTTCTACTAACTCCATCATTTCTCATCATGGCGAAAAACAATCTGAGGATGGAGTCGATGACCATGCGCAGTATTGTCCAAGGGAGGAGTCCCCTATCTCGTGACTACAAAGACTTCTTCCAAGAAGACAACAACCTGCAATCATCCGAGCCCAACACCAGGTGGCGATCTATTGCTAAGTGTAGGACTCTGCAGCTCTACATGCCAAGAACAGATGCGTACTGGTAAGTAGTATTTTCCGTCTCTTGCAAAATGTACTAAATAGTATCGATTCTGGTGCGTAATCATATATGACACTTGTTATTTCTATAATTTGCTGAGGATCTCCTTCTTGAGTTGTGTGCATCATTTATTGACTGTGTTTATTTTGCCGATGTCCAATAGTCGTCTCTGATAAACCTAAGTCTGCTCGACCACACTACCCCCTAGAAGAGTACCTTGGGATTGCTAGAGCAAACCCCCTGTCCAGTAATAAGGAAATACCTTGACACTCTGCATGACACCTCTTTTTGGTATATCCTATAAAGAGCCAGCTTCCTACAGGGGGCCACCTAAATACTATAGTTAGGGGCGTTAAGGGAAGTGAAGGGTAGAAGCCAATGGCCTTCCTACCCATTGGGGTCACTACACCTCCTTGAGGACCACTTCCTGTGGGAAGCGGGCATCACCATGTCTCAGAGTTGCTAATTTTACCACAACTGTAGGAAGCATCCTCTGTATGTACTATACCAAAGTAAGGTAGAGTGTGCACAGAGTCCAGGTATTCCCCAGAGGTATAGCATAGGCTACATTAGGTAAGTGCTAACAGCTCTTTGTGGTAGTGTAGGCGAGCAGTTCGGCTTATCCAGAGCGTGTGTTAAGCATTTATTGTATCCACTGAATCAAGGCTGATGGCACAAACTCAGAAACAGAATCAAGACCAATTAGTTAAAGTATAAAAAAGGTATAGTTAAATTTTATTTTAAGAATCAAGCAGGACTTGGCACAGCTAAGTAAAATATACTCTCAGATGCAAGACTGCTGAAGGAAATGCGTTTGGGGTTGAAATTTCAATCGTTACAGGTGTGTATATGCTCTAGAAATGGTTTAAATTACATAGACATTACTTTTCATTACTCTTGGATTACGTTTTAGTTACTTTGAGTACTTGAGGTGGTATGCTAAGATACCATACAATAGGGTTTGTCACTTGCAGGTAAGTACGACAAGTTGAAGTTACAGCAGTTACTTTCTTTTCATACAAACATCAGTTCAATACAGAGAAAATGTTTAGGCCCAAAATATCTTAACATGGGTTCCTATGGGGAAAAGGTGTTAGTGGTATCTCAGGAAAGTACACAACTTACGAGTGGGATTTTTGAGGGTTAGGTCTAACGTTCCCAAAGGTCTAGATTGGCACTTAAGTTACTCCACCAGCGGCTCTTGGGCGGCCGGGTGCAGAGTGCAGGTGGCCAATGTTAGCCAATGGGACAAAGGGGGCCTTTGATTAGGGACTGATGGCGTGCAGGCCACTTGGGTGTGGGAGTAAAGCTCCTGGGGTTAAGGTCAGCACTGCAGGGGCCAGCAATCAGCACAGCGCCATCTTGTGTATACGGATATGGTCAACATAGGGTATGTGCACTACGTAATTTTGTGTGTGTATATATGGTCACTTTACTTTAGGTGCATACACCGGGCCGTTTTGCTGTGTGTGTGTGTGTGCACCGAGTCAAATTGCTCTGGATGTGTGAGCACACAAGGGATTCCTACTTTGTGTAAGTGTGCAGTCATTGCTGTACTGTCACCCTGTGCGCGCCCACGAAGGGTCCCACTTTGAGTTCCCCATCGGCTCTCATGTCCACACAGGACTGCCTTGTGGGCATAAAATCATTTCAGTGTGTTCATATGTGCACATCTTTGGCTTCCTGCGACTAAAGACCCAGGCTTTGCACATCCATGCATATATGCACAGAAACATCTCTCCTCAAGGGCTCTATGCAACCGCTGACCAAAGAAGCACAGAGCGACTCAAAACATGAGCGCTAGTGTTCCTGCTAAAAACAGTGTTAAAAAAAAAACGAAAGCACGGCGCGTTGTCTGTAAACAGTAACCAGACCCTAGACGATTGCAGCTGCCGCCCTGAGCGCTGCTGCTCGCTCCCGAGAGCAAAACGCAGTGGGAGTCAACATTACAAAAGAGGCTACGGCAGGGAAATTTATCAAACAATTGAAGGAGTATACCCTGAAGACAGTGTCCGCGTGGTATAGGAGAAGACACACCAAAAAGGAGAGAAGTTTTTCCTTTTCTAAGAAGACTCCTCACTCACCAACCTAGTTGGTGACATGCTTCATTATTGGGGTCCCACCCGAATTGCTGATTGCTATCCGGGTGTCCTGCAACCCCTGATTACAGTGGAGCAGGTTTTAGTCGCAACAGTGGTGCAGGTGAATGAAAGCAAATTAATTAAAATGTGTCTTAATTTAACTTCCAAAAATGCTTTAATATGGAGCAACAAGACAATATTAAAAACAGTATAAGATACCGTGCTAGGCTAGATTGACCTCCGGTATCTTTGTGGCGATAAAAAGTGATCGTGGTCTACATGTTTCAACCTATCGGCGATATTAACAGGTTTTCATCAGGACCTAGCTATGTGACCAGAGTGGTATACATGCGCTTAGGTGTACCCAACCCTGGGTCACTCAAATATCACACCGTGTACTCACAGTATGGCGACCTCTCATCAACTGCTGATGGGGAAGAATCTGAAAGAGAAATAAACAATCACATGTAGGTCAAATCAATTACGTGTGCCTTGAGTTGTTTTAAATGTTCCTCCCATACATGGCTCAAAGTAGTTGTTTAGGTAAACGTGGTGTGCACTGTGTTTCGGGCATTACATGCACGGCGTACCATGCGTCTGTGAAACAAAGGTGAATGATATCTGCCAGTCGTTCATTCACTGTGGACTGGTAATCACCCCATTTCAACCCACACACAACATTCTTGACGGTGGGTATCTTATTGCTCAATTCCTAGAATGAGCATATATTAAAAGTGAGAGTTTTAGGTTAAAAGTGCATGCATGCTTGTTTTGTCCTTCAAAAGACTGCCATATAGAATAGGGGAAACTCGGGCTTACTAGAGACTCGATTTGGTCACACTATGGAGATAAGCAAGACATTAGATTGTAGTGTTCGCACAGCACATAACTTAAGAATAGTCCGTTGAGCTTTGGAGCCCACCCGCATGACACCTGGTCTATTTACTCTGTCAAGCCATGCAGCCCACTTGTATGACTATTCTGTGAACCTTTCACGGCGAACCGAGGATCACCGTGTGCGCACCTCATCGGTATTTAACCCGGACTGGTTCCAGTGGCCTTCCGGGTATGTCACGTGTGATGTGGTCACGTCCGCGCGTGACTATGTCAGTAGGGGGCGGGGCCGGGAGTTGGATGGAGATGTATGATAGAGCGTTCGTAAGAAATGTTCTCATGGTGTGAAAACGGATTCTATCTCACTCATGCAAGTATAGCAGAGACAATATCACAAACAACTGATTGGGACAAGCTTACTGAAATAAAAATTATTAGGATTAGGACGATACTGCATGGGACTATCCTAAAAGAATATCTAAGAAACAACATGGCACTAAAGGGTTTACTGGTCACTAACGCATCACAGATCTTCCCAGAGGACCCTGTGTTAAGGAAAGATTGGGCCCAGATCGCGTGGCACTGTATACGCGACTGGATTGTGTTGATCATCAAAACAGCATTAAGGCTTTCTGAGACCATGCTGGTTGAAATACAACTTACAGAAAGCCATATCAAAACCACCATTACTGGCTATAAGAAAAAGTTAGATGAACTTAATAAAGAGATCAATGAGTATAAGGACAACTTAACCCAACAGAAGGTTCAGAAATTCCAGATGGATCTTAAGCATTTTTTTCATTTGTTAAGACCTATCCTTACTCAGATCCAAAATTCATACCCCCCTGTGACAACAAAGAGAGATTCAGACGTATCCAGCAATGATTCCACAGCCAGTAGTGGTTATAGTACAGGAAGTGCAAGGTCAAGATAAAGAGGGAGGAATAAGCCCAAAAAACCCAGGGCCCATGTATAACGCACTGATGATGGGGGTGGGGAGGGGGTAGTTTCAAGGTCCCTTTAAACCACAACACCAGTTTGAGAGAGGTAGGGATTGCAGTAGTGAACACATGTAAGAGGTTTTCACTATCAAGACATGTACAACTTGAAAGTTCATGTCCACCCTCTAAAATGCATAGCACCCTGCCCAGTAGGCAGTCCAGATCCTGCCCTAGGGGTGATTTATTTGTATTAAAAAGGAAGGTTTGGTCCTGGCAAAAGGTTTATTTTGCCAGGTCTAAACGGTATTGTAAAACCACACACAGGCTGCAATGGCAGAGCTGAGACATGTTTAACGGTCTACTTAAATGGGTGGCTCATTTAGTGCTGCAGGACCACCTAACAGACTCTGGGTGCATGTAGTGCCACTTTACGAGGGACTTGAAAGTAAATTCGATGTGCCAATTGAGTGTAAGCAAATTTTACTGTTTAAGGGAGAGACCACAAGTACTTTAGCACTGGTTAGCAGTAGTAAAGTGGGCAGAGTTCTGAAAGCAAACGCAACTGGTTCAGAAACCGGAGGGGTGAAGGCAAAAGGTTTGAGGACCTTATAGAGAGGCTGCAGGATACATTCCTGTAAATGTTTTGCATGCATGTTTCCAGTTTTAGTCTCACGATCTTGTTTTGTAGGACTTTTTATTTCAGGGGGGTTTTATTACAGAATTCAGCAATTAATGTTTTAAGAGCCATATTGCTAGCATAACGATTCCTTTTCCGTATGTAAAGTGCTTAATGCATTGGAGTGCATGGGTACCATCTAGGATGAATTTGAAGTTAGCAGGAACGGTAGTGAGGTAGTTGAAAAAGTAAAAATTGTGAATTGTGACCTCATCGGCTCAAGACTGGTGATGCTTCTCAAAATGGATAAGTTGTATCATGTAGAGATTTCCTAGTAGCTGCTGTTAAAAGATAAATGATTTCTCTTAAATGCTATGGATTTTTAGTATTTTGTTGCTGTATTTTCTCGGAAGCACTCTAAAATAATCTGATGTCTGCCATTTGTTTACAAATACATTTTCATAACTTCGGCCACTATTGTTAAACTCTTAACCTATGTTGAACTTTAGGCTTTTAAATATGATTTTACATGTGAATAGAACTAGGTTATGATGTCAAACATGCATCATCTAAAATAATGCATTTCTTACTCTGCAGTCTAAATATGATGAACTCAAAAAGGCTGAGAAGGGTAACAAACAGCAGCAAAAGGTTCACAAGTATATCACGTCCTGTGATTTAGTAATGGCTCCAGTTCATGAAGCTGTGGTCTCTTTACATCTGCCTAAAGTTTGGGATGATATCAGTCCTCAATTCTATGCAACATTCTGGTCATTGACGATGTATGACCTTGCTGTTCCTCAAAAAAGCTATGACCGAGAAGTGAATAAATTAAAAATCCAGATGAAAGCCATCGATGACAACATGGAAATGGTATGTCATTCAGAAATACTTTTAACATATATGTTCATTTACATGTGTTAAGAATCCATATTTTAAGTTGGAGTTTTATCCATTGTAATGTATATTGGACTTGACGTAACTGATATACAAATGGTTTTCATTACAGTTGACCTCTGATTTACACACTGCTTTAACCTACAAACCCACACCTTTGCAGTATTAATAGTGTTTCTCAGACCCACACAACTCAGGATGAGATGGGAATTCCGGTCATGGACTGAAGCTATTTCTTGTGCTTTATGCCAATATTACATGTGTACAGATCACCAAGCACACTTAAACTGTTGTTAAAGGTAACAGTTTGAGATTAAAAGAAATGGAGTCTTTTCAGTGTCCATCCTGTGAACATCATAGGATGGTGGCTGATAAATATGCATAGATATGTATCCCATATGTAGTATTGTCTGTTGTGCACTTGTGGTCAGTTTGGTGCAAAACCCCACATTTCACTTGTACCTTAGAAAAGTGTGAGTCTTTTGCTTGCAGCTCCACTTATTGGAACGGTGAAGACTGTTCTTTTATTCGGTAATTACTCCATTTTTTCATTAGGTGTATTCATCTCAAAAAGTGTTTTCAAAGTGAAATTCCTACAAGGATCTGGGAAATGTACCCGGTTCAATACCACCAGAATGTTATATATGTTCTCTTTGTAATGAACCTGTAAGCATTTGCTTATCTTACATGTTTTTGTCACAGATTAGTTTGTTTTCCTCTTTCATCTGACTTTATTACTTTCAGTGTTGTAAAATAAGTGCAGAAAAATCCCTGCTAATACAGTGAAAATCCCCAAAAGCATATTTTTCCAATCTTTTTTAGGTCTTGACTATTATATCCCGCAGGGATAAATAGTTGAGAGTAATGTAGTTGAAACAAACTCTCTGACCAAGCAGATTCCATGCGGATTTCTCACATTGCATGTTAACCAGCGCGCGCTTGGCCTCGCACACCATCAAAGGCTTCTGCTCCCCTCACTCACACCCCATCCCCAATGCTCCTTTCCTCCCTCCCATTCACTGGCTCCCCGCCCCCCCACCCCCCCCTCCACCAGGCTCTTGAAGCGCGACACTTCACCAGCGCTTCCCTCCCACTCGCTCATTCCCCTTCTCCCCCGCCTCCCACCCCCATCCAACTTGTTTTTGGGACTCGAACACTGTTTCCTACGCCAGCTCGCTTCTGCCCTTCTCTTCTCTTCAGGCCCAGCTTGTTTTGGTTGACTCTTCACTTTTGGAGCTCACACACAGCATTTGCATTTCTAGGTTTCCTGCTAATCCGACTCAGAGGGCATTTCTAATCTAATGTGGTTCCAGGGCTTTTTTCCATGCATCCCTGCACTTTCCCCTCCCGCTTTGGCTTTCTAGCAGCATTTGAATCTCTTTGATCAGGGTGGTTTGATGCCGGGTGCTCCGTGCATTGCCCCAACCCTTGTTTTATTTTGCTCCAGAATGTTTGTTTCACGGATCGTGGATGCCTTTAAATTTAATTATTACGTCTGCATTTTTAAAATAGAGCCGGCGGGACTCAAACACTGTTTCCTACGCTCAAAGTCGGCAGCTCGAGCCACATCCCTATACATGTATACTTGCAGCCAATCACAATATGGCCATTATTGACGGCCGATCCTTTCAACTCCTCTTTCCATGTCAATCATGTTGGTATTCATATGACGTCTGAGGTTTAAACAATCGGCCTCGCAGTTATCTACATTGCGTGTTTACTCTCGTACATGCCTTCAGTTTTTTACACTTCTGACGAGCCTCAGACAGGCGTTTTTCAAAAGTTGACAGAACTAGATCAGTGATGTGCTGCTCACTTGGGTTAACTCTTGGGTTCACATGTTAACTCTTGAAACGTGACGCTTCTCCAGTGCGCGCTTGGCTTCGCACACCACATCAAAGGCTTCTGCTCCCCCTCACTCACACCCCATCCCCATATGCTCCTTCCCTCCCTCCGGGTCCCCTGCCCCCCCACCAGGCTCTTGAAGCGCGACGCCTCACCAACTAGATTATGTTGTATCCTGAAGAAATGATTGACACTGGCGGACCCTTCCACCCATCTAACTTGGAAAACCAGATATATACGCACTTTCTGTGACTGCTGCCCAAAGGCCAAATCATTTCTCATCGCCGTGTGTCTCTTTAACTTGTTCCTATATTCCGCACCCAGTGCTTTCCCCTCCGGTGCTGGCATCTGAGCTCCCCTTTAAATAAGAGAATCTAATTTCTCTTCCTGTCAGACATGTATCTAGATGTCAATTACATGCAGCCTACCGACTCTCATTAGCTTCTCATCGAAGGGCCTCTCTAGAGGGACGTGATGTAAACAATGTTATTTCCGCCTCAAGCTCCCGCGGCCCATTTCCAAAGACCAAAAGCATATTTACAGCCAACATGATAACTTTCCACAATTTCCCACTACTGATCTTAAGCACTCCCAATAGCAGAGGCACAGGCATGCTTTCAAGACTCGTTTTAGGTCTCGCCTGTCGATGCGCATGCGCATCGAGCAAGGCGAGAGTATTGGCACTTATCGGCTCTTTATCCACACTGCAAGGAATCGTGGCGATTCCTTGCAGTGCACGATAAATTTAAGCTCAATGCGCATGCGCATTGAGCTTAAATGCGCGTGCACATGCACCCAGCCGCCTACTCTCTCTCTCAGCCTTCCCACAACTCCGCCCCCTCACTACTTGATTGCACGGCCGCTAGGCCGTGCCTCCCCTACTCTCCTCCCCCCTCCTCCTCTCCTCCCATGCCTGCCTCTCATATTGCCTTGCTATAACACTCTTTCTTCGTTTTACAACTTCTCGTTATTCACAATGCCCTTTCTTTTCCGCTTTCTTTGTGTTACATGGGGACCTTTGTGTGCTACTAATGGTGGCCTTTTATGTACATGAGCATTTTTGTCAGGATAGCCGTAATACGGCCTTAAGATTTAGTTGGAGCCGCTTCATTATACTTTTGACTTGTCGGTTTTCACTTTTACTAACGAGACTCCGAACCTCCCTAATTATATTTTCGGGACTTTTAACCTCCGCAGCGGTAATTCAGCCCGTTGTTTATCTCGCCATCCACAACGGAGGTTCGCATTCTAGGCTTTCTCTACCTGTGGAGGCTATAACCTTGCCTTCCGGGTCGGGTGGTAGTCACTTCCGGGTCGAGGACGCGAGTCTCATCGAGGGTGATTCTACACAGGTACGGTTGGTTGGTGTTATATTGCGGACTTTATCTTATATCTTTTGGACACTGCTTGAATTAGATAAGTAGCTTTCAGTACTGGGATCGATCTACTAATAGATCGTTTTTTTTTCTGACTTTTTAGAATTCGAACACCACACGAACCCATGTGGTGTATTTTGAAGAATTTCTTAAACTCCACGATTGGAACCATAGATTTGTTGTTCGCATAGATATGCGTGAAGTTGGCGTCTCCTCTACACAGTGTGTTGAACCGTTTTAAGGGGTAAGAGACCACCTTTGTGTGGTGGGGGTAGGATTCATGACAGCTCAGTGCATGTACCCAATTATAGGCTACTTCAGTTTAATACAGGGGGCTGTGTCAATACATGTACCCGGGACACCAGGAACACTAGAACAAAATGTCATGGGTGCAATTTTGAAGACATGCGTCTCGTAACTGGAGCCCCGTTTCTGTCTTATCTGTCTATACAGCGCTAAGAGGGGTGTTATGATAATAAAATGGCTTCCAGCTCCGGCCCCCAGGTTGAGTTTGCTTTCTTTCCTCTGTTGACATTTCACCCCCGGCCTTCTCCAGATTCCGTTACAAGTGGACAAAGCACTACAGCAAGTGGTTGTGTGTATGGAACACCCTCTGCGGAGGCCACAGCGTTGTGTCGTTCTCATGCGGCCAGGGGGCATTTGCTAGCTTTTCCGAGAGGAACCCCTCACCCTCAACCCCTCAAACTCACCCTCACTCACCCTCACTCACCCTGACCATCACTCACCCTCAACCCCTCACTCACCCTCAACCCCTCACTCACCCTCACTCTCACTCATCCTCACTCACCCTCAACCCCTCACCCTCACTCACCCTCAACCCCTCACCCTCACTCACCCTGACCATCACTCACCCTCAACCCCTCACTCACCCTCAACCCCTCACTCACCCTCACCCTGACCATCACTCACCCTCAACCCCTCACTCTCACTCATCCTCACTCACCCTCAACCCCTCACCCTCACTCACCCTCACTCACCCTCAACCCCTCACCCTCACTCACCCTCACCCTCACTCACCCTCAACCCCTCACCCTCAACCCCTCACTCACCCTCACTCACCCTCACCCTCACTCACCCTCACCCTCACTCACCCTCACCCTTACTCACCCTCAACCCCTCACCCTCACTCACCCTCAACCCCTCACCCTCACTCACCCTCAACCCCTCACCCTCAACCCCTCACTCACCCTCACTCTCACTCATCCTCACTCACCCTCAACCCCTCACCCTCACTCACCCTCACTCTCAACCCCTCACCCTCACTCACTCACCCTCAACCCCTCACTCACCCTCAACCCCTCACTCACCCTCACTCTCACTCATCCTCACTCAACCACCCTCAACCTCACTCACCCTCAACCCCTCACCCTCACTCACCCTCAACCCCTCACCCTCACTCACTCACCCTCAACCCCTCACCCTCACCCACCCTCACCCTCAACCCCTCAAACTCACCCTCACTCACCCTCAACCCCTCACCCACACTCACCCTGACCATCACTCACCCTCAACCCCTCACTCACCCTCAACCCCTCACTCACCCTCACCCTGACCATCACTCACCCTCAACCCCTCACTCTCACTCATCCTCACTCACCCTCAACCCCTCACCCTCACTCACCCTCAACCCCTCACCCTCACTCACTCACCCTCAACCCCTCACTCACCCTCAACCCCTCACTCACCCTCACTCACCCTCACCCTCACTCACCCTCACTCACCCTCAACCACTCACCCTCACTCACCCTCACCCTCACTCACCCTCACCCTCACTCACCCTCACTCACCCTCAACCCCTCACCCTCACCCTCAACCCCTCACTCACCCTCACTCAGCCTCAACTACTCTCACTCACCCTCAACCCCTCACCCTAACTCACCCTCACCCTCACTCACTCTCAACACCTCACTCACCCTCACTCACCCTCAACACCTCACCCCCTCCCCCTCGACCCCTCCCCCTCAACCCCTCACCCTAACCCTCACTCACCCTCCCTCACCCTCAACCCCTCACTCACCCTCAACCCCTCACCCTCAACCCCTCACTCACCCTCAACCCCTCACCCTCAACCCCTCACTCACCCTCAACCCCTCACCCTCACCCTCACTCACCCTCAACCCCTCACCCTCACTCACTCACCCTCAACCCCTCACCCTCAACCCCTCACCCTCAACCCCTCACTCACCCTCACTCACCCTCACTCACCCTCACTCACCCCCACTCCATCACCCCCACTCCATCACCCCCACTCCATCACCCTCACTCCATCACCCTCACTCCATCACCCTCACTCCATCACCCTCACTCCATCACCCTCACTCCATCACCCTCACTCCATCACCCTCACTCCATCACCCTCACTCCATCACCCTCACTCCATCACCCTCACTCCATCACCCTCACTCCATCACCCTCACTCCATCACCCTCACTCCATCACCCTCACTCCATCACCCTCACTCCATCACCCTCACTCCATCACCCTCACTCCATCACCCTCACTCCATCACCCTCACTCCATCACCCTCACTCCATCACCCTCACTCCATCACCCTCACTCACCCTCACTCATGGAACTCAATACCAGCGCTAAATCACAGCACGAGCACCTGGCCATTTTCTAGCATCAGCCGGGGTTCATTTAAATGACAATAGACTTTTGATAGTTTTGCTTGGCTACCTGCTATTTTGTATTACACGCTCGTTGGGCTTGGACCTCCTTATGTGTTGTGTTCGATTTTTAACATCATTATTCTCCTTTTAAAATACACCTTTCCTTGCATTGGTTCTGTTTTAAACCTAATGGCTGTTAATTATATATTTTTTTCTACTTATTTGATTTTAAAATTAAATCGCACTTTCCTTTGGCTTTGACGTTTTTAAACATGAGCATTTGCACTATTTTTATGATACAACACGTAGCCATGAACCGGCCCACTATGGCATTGTTGAACACCCGAATGCGCTTGTACAAGAGAACATGGCATGCCGGTATCTCACTCACGTTTTCACAGGTCACACGTAATTTTAATATGAGACATCCCATACCGTAGCCACCCTCACTCACCCTCACCCTCACTCACCCTCAACCCCTCACCCTCAACCCCTCACCCTCAACCCCTCACTCTCACTCATCCTCACTCACCCTCAACCCCTCACCCTCACTCACCCTCAACCCCTCACCCCCTCACCCTCACCCTCCACCCTCACTCACCCTCAATCCCTCACCCTCACTCACCCTCAACCCCTCACCCTCACTCACACTCACTCACTCACTCAACCTCAACCCCTCACCCTCACTCACCCTCAACCCCTCACCCTCACTCATCCTCAATCCCTCACCCTCACTCACCCTCAAACCCTCACTCACCCTCAATCCCTCACCCTCACTCACCCTCAACCCCTCACCCTCACTCACCCTCAACCCCTCACCCTCACTCACCCTCACTCACCCTCACTCACCCTCACTCACCCTCAATCACTCACCCTCACTCACCCTCAACCCCTCACCCTCACTCACCCTCAACCCCTCAGCATCACCCTCACTCACCCTCAACACCTCACTCGCCCTCACCCTCACTCACCCTCAACCCCTCACCCTCACTCACCCTCACCCACCCTCACTCTCACTCACCCTCACTCTCACTCACCCTCAACCCCTCACCCTCACTCACCCTCACTCACCCTCAACCCCTCACCCTCACCCACCCTCAACCCCTCACCCTAACTCAACCCCTCACCCTCACTCACCCTCAACCCCTCACCCTCACCCTCAACCCCTCACTCACCCTCACTCTCACTCACCCTCACTCAGCCTCAACTACTCTCACTCACCCTCAACCCCTCACCCTAACTCACCCTCACCCTCACTCACCCTCAACACCTCACTCACCCTCACTCACCCTCAACACCTCACCCTCAACCCCTCACCCTCACTCACCCTCACTCACCCTCACTCACCCTCAACCCCTCACCCTCACCCTCACTCACCCTCAACGCCTCACCCTCACAATGCGCATGCGCATTGAGCTTAAATGCGCGTGCACATGCACCCAGCCGCCTACTCTCTCTCTCAGCCTTCCCACAACTCCGCCCCCTCACTACTTGATTGCACGGCCGCTAGGCCGTGCCTCCCCTACTCTCCTCCCCCCTCCTCCTCTCCTCCCATGCCTGCCTCTCATATTGCCTTGCTATAACACTCTTTCTTCGTTTTACAACTTCTCGTTATTCACAATGCCCTTTCTTTTCCGCTTTCTTTGTGTTACATGGGGACCTTTGTGTGCTACTAATGGTGGCCTTTTATGTACATGAGCATTTTTGTCAGGATAGCCGTAATACGGCCTTAAGATTTAGTTGGAGCCGCTTCATTATACTTTTGACTTGTCGGTTTTCACTTTTACTAACGAGACTCCGAACCTCCCTAATTATATTTTCGGGACTTTTAACCTCCGCAGCGGTAATTCAGCCCGTTGTTTATCTCGCCATCCACAACGGAGGTTCGCATTCTAGGCTTTCTCTACCTGTGGAGGCTATAACCTTGCCTTCCGGGTCGGGTGGTAGTCACTTCCGGGTCGAGGACGCGAGTCTCATCGAGGGTGATTCTACACAGGTACGGTTGGTTGGTGTTATATTGCGGACTTTATCTTATATCTTTTGGACACTGCTTGAATTAGATAAGTAGCTTTCAGTACTGGGATCGATCTACTAATAGATCGTTTTTTTTTTTCTGACTTTTTAGAATTCGAACACCACACGAACCCATGTGGTGTATTTTGAAGAATTTCTTAAACTCCACGATTGGAACCATAGATTTGTTGTTCGCATAGATATGCGTGAAGTTGGCGTCTCCTCTACACAGTGTGTTGAACCGTTTTAAGGGGTAAGAGACCACCTTTGTGTGGTGGGGGTAGGATTCATGACAGCTCAGTGCATGTACCCAATTATAGGCTACTTCAGTTTAATACAGGGGGCTGTGTCAATACATGTACCCGGGACACCAGGAACACTAGAACAAAATGTCATGGGTGCAATTTTGAAGACATGCGTCTCGTAACTGGAGCCCCGTTTCTGTCTTATCTGTCTATACAGCGCTAAGAGGGGTGTTATGATAATAAAATGGCTTCCAGCTCCGGCCCCCAGGTTGAGTTTGCTTTCTTTCCTCTGTTGACATTTCACCCCCGGCCTTCTCCAGATTCCGTTACAAGTGGACAAAGCACTACAGCAAGTGGTTGTGTGTATGGAACACCCTCTGCGGAGGCCACAGCGTTGTGTCGTTCTCATGCGGCCAGGGGGCATTTGCTAGCTTTTCCGAGAGGAACCCCTCACCCTCACCCTCAACCCCTCAAACTCACCCTCACTCACCCTCACTCACCCTGACCATCACTCACCCTCAACCCCTCACTCACCCTCAACCCCTCACTCACCCTCACTCTCACTCATACTCACTCACCCTCAACCCCTCACCCTCACTCACCCTCAACCCCTCACCCTCACTCACCCTCACTCACCCTCAACCCCTCACCCTCAACCCCTCACCCACCCTCAACCCCTCACCCTCACTCACTCACCCTCAACCCCTCACCCTCAACCCCTCAAACTCACCCTCACTCACCCTCACTCACCCTCAACCCCTCACCCACACTCACCCTGACCATCACTCACCCTCAACCCCTCACTCACCCTCAACCCCTCACTCACCCTCACCCTGACCATCACTCACCCTCAACCCCTCACTCTCACTCATCCTCACTCACCCTTAACCCCTCACCCTCACTCACCCTCACTCACCCTCAACCCCTCACCCTCACTCACCCTCACCCTCACTCACCCTCAACCCCTCACCCTCAACCCCTCACCCTCAACCCCTCACTCACCCTCACTCACCGTCACCCTCACTCACCCTCACCCTCACTCACCCTCACCCTCACTCACCCTCACCCTTACTCACCCTCAACCCCTCACCCTCAACCCCTCACTCACCCTCACTCTCACTCATCCTCACTCACCCTCACTCTCACTCATCCTCACTCACCCTCAACCCCTCACCCTCACTCACCCTCACTCACCCTCACTCTCAACCCCTCACCCTCACTCACTCACCCTCAACCCCTCTCACCCTCAACCCCTCACTCACCCTCACTCTCACTCATCCTCACTCAACCACCCTCAACCTCACTCACCCTCAACCCCTCACCCTCACTCACCCTCAACCCCTCACCCTCACTCACCCTCACTCACCCTCAATCCCTCACCCTCACTCACCCTCAACCCCTCACCCTCACTCACCCTCAACCCCTCAGCATCACTCACCCTCACCCTCACCCACCCTCACTCTCACTCACCCTCACTCTCACTCACCCTCAACCCCTCACCCTCACTCACCCTCACTCACCCTCAACCCCTCACCCTCACCCACCCTCAACCCCTCACCCTAACTCAACCCCTCACCCTCACTCACCCTCAACCCCTCACCCTCACCCTCAACCCCTCACTCACCCTCACTCAGCCTCAACTACTCTCACTCACCCTCAACCCCTCACCCTAACTCACCCTCACCCTCACTCACTCTCAACACCTCACTCACCCTCACTCACCCTCAACACCTCACCCTCAACCCCTCACCCTCACTCACCCTCACTCACCCTCACTCACCCTCACTCACCCTCAACCCCTCACCCTCACCTTCACTCACCCTCAACCCCTCACCCTCACTCACCCTCAACGCCTCACCCTCAATCACCCTCAACCCCTCACCCACCTTCACTCACCCTCACCCTCACTCACCCTCACCCTCACCCACCCTCAACCCCTCATCCTCACTCACCCTCAACCCCTCACCCTCACTCACCCTCAACCCCTCACCCTCACTCACCCCCACTCACCCTCAACCCCTCACCCTCAACCCCTCACCCTCAACCCCTCACCCTCACTCACCCTCACTCACCCTCAACCCCTCACCCACCCTCAACCCCTCACCCACCCTCAACCCCTCACCCTCAACCCCTCACCCTCAACCCCTCACCCTCAACCCCTCACCCACACTCACCCACACTCACCCACACTCACCCACACTCACCCACACTCACCCACACTCACCTTCACCCTCACTCACCTTCAACCCCTCACCCTCACTCACCCCCACTCACCCTCAACCCCTCAACCCCTCACCCTCCCTCACCCTCATTCACCCTCAACCCCTCACCCTCACTCACCCTCAACCCCTCACCCTCACTCACCCTCAACCCCTCACCCTCAATCCCTCACCCTCACCCACACTCACCCACACTCACACCCACCCACAATCACCCACACTCACCCTCACTCACACTCACACTCACCCACCCTCACTCACCCTCACCCTCACTCACCCACCCTCACCCTCATGCTAAAGATTTACAAAAAAAACCATTAACAATTCTAAAAGCACTAACTCTAATGCTGCGAGACCTATTGCATTTCTAATGCTTGTTTTATTTGGTTCGGAGCCTCTTGTTTTATATTGTCACATGACTATTACAATTCAGGAAAGTTGACATTTTCCAGCAAAATAACATTTGGGGCATGCTTTGAGGGGGAGCAGGCAGTGACTACTTTCAACACATTTTTAAGCATTCTAAGACATACAAAACATTATTCTTTACATTTATGTTGCAGCGTCACAAAAAAATGGGAAGACGATCTAATTAATCTATAGGTGTCCACAGTCAGCTCCTGCGCAATTAAACCACTGGATATTTTCTCCAATAGAATACCTCCAGATCTGTTTCTCACATGAACATATCTTGTTTTTTTATGTGTTCAAGCGCCACCCAAGATCCCATCTCCGCACTGCTGCATCTGTAAATTCAAACCCCCCCATTCCCTGCCAGGTTCTTCTCCCCTTTCACTTCGGCCCGCTTTTAATTATTTATTTAGTTGCACGCATTGCTTGTTTAGTGGAGCCAGCTTTAAAAAAAAAAATGTGTTTGTGTTTGAGCGGCATCCAAGAGCACCTCACCGCACTGCGCCATCTGTAAAATTAATTCACCTTTCCCTTCCAAGTTCTCCTCCCCTTGTGCTTCCCGTGACTGCCCATAGTCCCCACAGCTATTAGCACTCCTACAATACGGCCACACAAGGCAAAACAAGCATTTACAATGCAATAGGTCTCCCATTTATTCAAGTTTAAGCTATTGCCATTGTAAATGACAATGCCTTTTATTTATGTTTTACAAACAAAAACATAAATAAAAGGCATTGTCATTTACAATGCAATAGCTCAAACACGCATAAATGCGAGACCTACTGCATTGTACCACTCAACGCCACAGCCTCCCTCAACGTCACAGCCTCCCTCAACGCCACAGCCTCCCTCAACGCCACAGCCTCCCTCAACGCCACAGCCTCCCTCAACGCCACAGCCCCCCCTCAGCGCCACAGCCCCCCTCAGCGCCACAGCCCCCCTCAGCGCCACAGCCCCCCTCAGCGCCACAGCCCCCCTCAGCGCCACAGCCCCACTCAGCGCCACAGCCCCACTCAGCGCCACAGCCCCACTCAGCGCCACAGCCCCACTCAGCGCCACAGCCCCACTCAGCGCCACAGCCCCACTCAGCGCCACAGCCCCACTCAGCGCCACAGCCCCACTCAGCGCCACAGCACCACACAGCGCCACAGCACCACTCAGTGCCACAGAATCACTTAGCGCAACTGAATGCCATAGCACCCCACAACCCCACAGCACCGCTCAGTGCCACAGCACCGCTCAGTGCCACAGCACCGCTCAGTGCCACAGCACCGCTCAGTGCCACAGCACCGCTCAGTGCCACAGCACCGCTCAGTGCCACAGCACCGCTCAGTGCCACAGCACCGCTCAGTGCCACAGCACCGCTCAGTGCCACAGCACCGCTCAACGCCACAGCACCGCTCAACGCCACAGCACCGCTCAACGCCACAGCACCGCTCAACGCCACAGCACCGCTCAACGCCACAGCCTCCCTCAACGCCACAGCCTCCCTCAACGCCACAGCCACCCTCAGTGCCACAGCACCGCTCAGTGCCACAGCACCGCTCAGTGCCACAGCACCGCTCAGTGCCACAGCACCGCTCAGTGCCACAGCACCGCTCAACGCCACAGCACCGCTCAACGCCACAGCACCGCTCAACGCCACAGCACCGCTCAACGCCACAGCCTCCCTCAACGCCACAGCCTCCCTCAACGCCACAGCCACCCTCAACGCCACAGCCTCCCTCAACGCCACAGCCTCCCTCAACGCCACAGCCTCCCTCAACGCCACAGCCTCCCTCAACGCCACAGCCTCCCTCAACGCCACAGCCTCCCTCAACGCCACAGCCTCCCTCAACGCCACAGCCTCCCTCAACGCCACAGCCTCCCTCAACGCCACAGCCTCCCTCAACGCCACAGCCTCCCTCAACGCCACAGCCTCCCTCAACGCCACAGCCTCCCTCAACGCCACAGCCTCCCTCAACGCCACAGCCTCCCTCAACGCCACAGCCTCCCTCAACGCCACAGCCTCCCTCAACGCCACAGCCTCCCTCAACGCCACAGCATCCCTCAACGCCACAGCATCCCTCAACGCCACAGCATCCCTCGGCACCACTGAAGGCCACAGCATCCCTCGGCACCACTGAAGGCCACAGCATCCCTCGGCACCACTGAACGCCGCAGCATCACTCGGCACCACTGAAGACCACAGCATCACTCTGCACCACTGAAGGCCACAGCATCACTCTGCACCACTGAAGGCCACAGCATCACTCTGCACCACTGAAGGCCACAGCATCACTCTGTGAAACCATTCAACAACAACTGGTTCTAATATGTTCTCTCAATGTTTCAAGCTTTATTACAAATGTCACAAAAAGATGTTAATATTTCACTTCTGTTCTTGGATTTTCATCACAATAAAATACACTGAACATAATCTTCCCAAAATGTATTTACAAAGGTTTAAGCTATTGCCATTATAAATTACAATAACTTTTATTTAAGTAATAGTTATTACAAAAAATTAAAGCCATTGTTATTTGTAATATTAATACATCTAAGTCATGTAAATACAACACATATTGCATTACAAATGCTATAGGTGTCACATTTGCGAAAGTTAAAACTATTGGCATTGTAAATGACAAAGCTATTAATTTCGCTATTTTCAAAACCAACACATAAATAAAAAATGTGTCATTTACAATACCAATAGCTCAAACTTTCCTAATGCGAGACCTATTGCATTGAAAATGCTTGTTTCAGCTGTTACTGTAGGGTATGGATTCTTCTTGTGATTTGTCTTGCTACGTCCGCACCATTTGCCCTGCTCTATAATGCCTACTTTTATCTGTGTTACTCATAATACAGGGCATTTGCATTTCTTCAAAGCTGGCAAAATGGCTCCACTTGGTAATTTCTACTTATTTATACAATTTTGACTGAGTAGAGCCAATGGTATCATCATTCCTTGGGTGATAAACATATTACGACAAATTTGTGTCCTTATTATCCCAACACCATGGGGATTCTAAATGTACCCAGGATTTGTGGATTTCCCTAGAGGGGACTAAGAAAATAGCTCAAATATAGCTAAATGTGTTTTGGGGGAAACATTTAAAGAAAGTGCTGTGCAAAAAAGGGATTGTCCTTTTTTCCTCAGTATGTCCTCAATAAAAGGTTTGCTGTGCTAAAATCACAATCTTCCCTGCTTCAAGGATATATATTAAAAAAGAAAAAAACCTTGGTAGTGAGTGTTGGCTGCAGATAGGCATGCTATGCAAATTCTTGCCATGTAGTGTACTGCTTGGATGCAAAAACATGTTTTTCTTGGAAAGGTTCTGGTTGCTGACATGGCGTTGAGGCTCCTCCTCTTAGACTGAATGCACATTCTCAAAGATTCCATAATAGTTTTTTTCCACCATATGGCTTGGACAGATCGCATCAGAGCTCCGTGCGACTTCTCGACACAGACCAGTCACAGAGCCTTTTCTACGCCCAGTACTCACTCGATGACTTGGATCATCGAATTTTCAAGCCAATTACACTTCATCGACCGAGGCGGCCAGCTCATCTGCACCCCTTCCACCGGGTGGATGATAATGCTCGGCTCCTAGTGATGAAAGGGAAGAGGGAGAGACTTATTAGTAAGTGCCCAGAGTGTGGCGCAAAATACGCCTATTCGGACCAGCGCAACTTGTTTGAGAACAAATAGACCCTTCACTCCCAGCATGAACTGCTGGTGCTAAAAAACACAGCAAAGTCCAAGACAATGACAAAGCACGTCAATGCTCTACAGGAGCATCACCCAAAAAAGTCTCGCATGGACAAGTTACCACCAAGAGAGGTGTCTGTAAAATAGAAAACCAAAGCTTCAAGATACCCACACTTACAAATGCCTCCACAACACCGGACCCCAATACCTCAACAAGAGAATCTCCTTCCGCATACCATACAAAATTGTTCTGTGCCCCAGCTTGCCACGATTTTAATATTTGACCCACCTGCATTACTTTTGTGCCCCTGTTTGCACCCATCCTCCCGTTTCTCCGTCTTTGCCGATTCTGGCGCCGGAGGGAGACTGGGAAGGACCGGGCAAGAGGGAGACGCCATCTTAGGGAGGGTGCAGGGTCGGCGCACTAGTTGCTCGGGACCCCACCAGGCTTAGGCTATAAAAAAGCCAGCTCGAACCACGCCGGTCCTTGAAAAGTAACCTGAGGTGGAAAGCCTGGACCCCGTACTACTGCGTGATTTTGTAAATACTTTGTGACTTAGGGAATCAGATTACGTGATTCTGTTTTTCCTTTTTTTTAAATTGTACTGTGCCCCAGCTTGCCACGATTTTAATATTTGACCCACCTGCATTACTTTTGTGCCCCTGTTAGCCCTGATCCTCCCGTTTCTCCGTCTCTGCCGATTCTGGTGCCGGAGGGAGACTGGGAAGGACCGGGCAAGAGGGAGACGCCATCTTAGGGAGGGTGCAGGGTCGGCGCACTAGTTGCTCGGGACCCCACCAGACGGCCCCATATAAGGATGACACCAGACCGGGCTAGAAGCAGACACGCGCAGCGGGCGCGCCGAAGGCAAGCCCGTCTGCGCCCGTCCGCGCCAGACCGCGACAGGAGGTGGGTGATGCTGCCCAGACACCCTCACCCACGCTGAATGTTTTAAAAACCCACTCGTATTCATAAGAAACTCTTCGATTCATTAGGCGAAATATGCCAAAAAGTTCTACTAGTAGTCCTTCCCTGTCCTGTTGGAGGGACCACTGTCGTGCAACTCATGTCACTTCCAAGGCATGCAAGGGGAACCCCCAAGTAGGATGTTTCCCCTAGCGGACCCCGCGGACTGCCAGTTGATCCTCACCCATATTCTGTGCAATGTCCGATCTCTCGCGAAGCACGCGATAGAGATATGGGATTTGATTAATACCCTCTCACCGGACTTATGTTTTCTTACAGCAACATGGCTCAATCCTACTAATATACCTGCGGTTAACATAGCTATTCCCACAGATTATAATTTCATTCAACTTGATAGAAAGAAAAAAGTAGGAGGCGGCATAGGTATTGCTTTCAAAAAGAAACTTAAAGTCCAATGGACAGCGTCCATAAACAATGATATGATGGAACTAGGTATGTTCAGGGTACAAGTGTCTCCGATAGTCTCATGTCCCCGATAGTGTCATGTCCCCTATAGTCTCATGCTTGCTCTATCGACCACCAGGCCCCAAATCGAAACTCAACTTTACCACGGCCCTAACAGAAATTATTGCCACGCAGGCCATTACCTCCAATAACTTCATATTATTGGGCGACTTTAACTTCCATGGTGAAGTCCAAGATAACCCAGAAGTAAATACACTATTCGACTCAGACAGATGGTATTAGGTCTCCACCAGGGCTCTGCTGGGGGGAGCCTTTGCTTTCTTTTGAAGCTTTGCTCCATGATTCCCTTTTGGGGGCGTAGGGGTGCCCTGCCAAGGGGGCCCCAGTGCCTCTGCCACTGCTTCGGCTCCACCGCCCGGCTCCACATGGGCCCACTTGCATTTCTTCCCATCCTTCTGCCCAAGGCCCCGTTCTTCAGGCTGCCTTTCCGTCCTTGCCCTCGGTGTTGCTCCCCCCTGTCATGGGAAGCTCGTTGGTTAGACACTTGGGGCCGTAATGTTTTTGCATCTTCGAGCGCCGCTCTGCGGTGCTCAACGCGCTCTGTGTTTTGGCTAGGGCTACCTCTGCCCTCTGAGATTCCACAGAGTCTCTTCTGCGCCGCATCTCTGGGGACAGTGCGGTGGCGGCCTTGCGGAGCCACATGCTCGATGGTCGCGAGTTGGCATAGTTTATCGTGCACTCAGCTCTGGATGTCGCGGACTCCGTCGCCCGTGTTCGGTTGTCCACCACCGCCATGCCTGGTTGCGGGATGGTGTCTCCCCAGAAAATATCCCAGAAAATATCCGGGAGAGCTTGGTTGATTTGCCCTTCGACGGAGTCCTGCAGTTTAACACTCAAGTGATTCTGCAATTCAGCAGCTCCTTGCAGGACTCCGCCCTCCTCCTCCCGTGAGTTTTGGTGGTCGATTCTGGTGTGCTCTTTGGGAGGCGTTTATCCCATTGCTCCGTTGGAGCTCTGTTTTTCGTTGCCGTCTGCGTTTTTGGTTGAAGTCTGCCTTGGTGGCCTTTTATTGGCCCTTCTGCGCGTTGGTTGCTTGCACTGCCCTTCAGCCTTGTTTTTTTTGCCTTCTGAGGTTCTTGTGGCTCCTCGGGGTCACTGGTGTGTATGAGTTTAGGTTGGAGTGCGCCCTCGAGGTCTTGCTGTTGCCCTCGTTGTGCCTTTGGCTGCTGGTTCAGCCTTTCACCATCTTGGTATGTCTTCTTTTGGCTGCTTGGTAAGCTGCCTGTGGTTCTGTCTATGGGCCCCTCTTCGTTCTTCCTCTGCTGCGGGATTTGCCCTTAACCGCATCGCTGCTGCGGCTATTTTTGCGCTGTGCGGCTGTTTTCAATTAACCGCGATACATGACGAGCTCAGCTCGTCATCCGCACACGTCACCCGTGGCTGATGACGAGCTCAGCTCGTCATCAGCATCGAAGGGGTTAAGAGTTGTTGTAAGAAAGTGGCTCTGTATATACTGGCCCAAAGTAAGGTACAGTGTGCACAGAGTCCACAGTCCCCAGAGGTTTGGCAGAGGATAAAGTTAGATATAAACTTACTCTCTAAAGTGGTTGCTTAGTCGAGCAGTAAGGCAGTATCAGAGGACAGTGTAAAGCATGTGTTGTACACACTCAGCAAATGGTCTCACACACTAAAGAACTGAACTCTACGCCAATTGTTTTGTTTGGAAATATATAGTTGTTTTCTTTTAGAACCAACAAGGTGTCAAAATATACATTCTCATAATGAGTTACTTTAGTTAAATACTTTTCAAAAAGGCAATAGACTTTTTGATTACAATAGTTACAGTTGTTGCAATAGGCAACACAATTTCAAACACAATGCAACATTGAGCTCGATGGGAATTTCTAGATGAATGCAATTAGTTACTTTATAGATTACTTTTCTACCACAGGCCTGGATCCTAGATTCAGTCCTGGGACATCTCCTGTAAACAGCTAAGTAAAAGTGTTTTGGTTACTATCGTGATTTTTAAGGAATATTATTGTATTTTAAAAGTTGACACTTTGAAACTTTTTCACATAGTCACCAATGTTTTCCTATGGGAGGAAATTCACTTAGCAGGTAAGTAATGTTATCGTTACTTTTTCTTACTCCGTGTTGGATTCTGGATCCAGCACTGGTGTATCTCCTGTAAACAATTAAAAGAATCCGTTCAAGTCATACAGGCAATTTTTAAGGAATATTTGTAGTTTTTGAAATTTAACACTTAGAAACTTTTCTGGTGAAAACCAGACAATGGATTCCCTTGGAAGGAAATTCAAGTTACTGGTAAAAATGGTTGAAATTAGTTTTCAGGGTCCGTATTGGGCTAAAAGATGCAGCGCTGGGTTCTCTCCTGATAACTGATAACAGGTGAGTAAATTGGAATTCGTAGTTCAGCTGATTTTAGATGAATTTAAAGTTTCAAAACTCCACACTTTGAATTTCTAAGTGAAACCAGTCAATGTTACCCTATGGAAGAAAAGTGAGTTATCGGCTTTTGGGTAAGTACTCCTCTGCCCCCCTCCTGCGGGAGGGGGAAGGAACCTATCTCTGATTGGGCAGGGCTCCCCATCCTCAAGATGGCCGGAGCCCGGAGTTGTGCTTTACCTCGCCTCCCCCACCTGAGGGGTGGGGTTGGTAGACGCTGGCACACCCCTTTCCCTCACTTAGGGTTTCCTGCCTGTCTTCCCGCCAGAGTGGGGGTCAGAACCAGTGGGGGCCAGTTGCTTGGAGAAGCAAGTGGCTTGGAGAAGCTCACAAAGGCGGCATGCCTTTGAAGCTTCCCCTGCCCATCCTTGGGGAGGAGACCTAGCACCTCACCCAGGATGTGCATTGTTGCAGGCCCAGGAAAGCGGAGGGCTCTCTACCCAGGGGTCCAGCAACATGTCTGCTGTGTGGCAGACTTGGTAGTCTCTCAGACATGACGTGAATTGTAGGTTAGGTTTCAAGGGGACTCTCTAAGATGCCCTCTGTAGTGCATTTTACATTAAATCCCACACTGGCATCAGTGTGCGTTTAATGTGCTGAGAAGTTTGATATCAAACTTCTCAGTCTTCAGTGAACTGTGTAGTTCGTAATGACAACCTCCCAGAACCATTTACTCTTAATAACCATATACTCTTAATGGCATCACTGCACTTACAGTACCCAGGAATGGCCCTGGATACTGTAGGGGCACGGGGCTCATGCACCTGTGCCCTTACCACTGGCATAGTACACCCAGCTAGAGGGGTGACTGGTATATGCCATGGCAGTGTGTTTGTGGGCATGGCACTCATGGATGTGTGCCATGTCGACTCTTTGTTTAGTTCTGCACCAGGACACTCATCTTGCAAAGGCAGTTTGTGAGGGTCAGGGTGCAGGGCCCCTAAGGGTAGCACAATAAGTGCTGCAGCTCTTATGTGTCTTCTCTGGTCATGATGCCCTGGGTACCATTTACCAGGGGCTAACATGTGGCCAGAGATGCCAATAGGTTTTATGATGGATACATCTGCCAGTGAATTCCTCACCTTGTGAATATCCCCTGCGTCAGCAACGTTCGGAAATTCTTTTGTAGCTCTACGCCGCCGACGTCACAGAAGCACAGCATCGCGCGCGGCCCCGCTGACGTCACCGACTCCATAATAGGCCCACGTTGGCGTGATGACATCAGTTCCCTTTTTTCCGCGTCGTTTTTTCTAGTGTTTTCTTGCCTCTTTGTTTCCTGTCGAGATGTCTTCGAAGAAGACTGGGTTCAAGCCGTGCGGAGAAAGCGGGAAGATGATGTCCATAACGGATCCGCATGAAGACTGCGTATGGTGCCTTTCTTCTGACCATGATGTCCAAGGGTGTCCATGCTGCAAGAAAATGAACCCCAAGGCGTTGTGGGAAAGAGAGGCGAATCTTCTTGTAGCGAAGATGAAAGGCAAGAAAGATAGGAAGAGTTCGAAGTCGCGCTCGAGGCGGTTGAGGTCGCGTTCGAGGTCACGCTCAAGGTCGCCTTCCAGATAGTCTTCGGGGCATGCTTCTCGATCCAAGAAGAAGCACAAGAAGAGGAAGCATGGGTCTCGACGCCATTCTGAGAAGGATTCAAACACACGAAGTCTCCTGGTAGAAGACATCGGAAGGATTGTGTCTCCTTCACCTGTCCTTCCGGATCCGGAAGGTGAGACTTCGCCTGTAGAGTCTCCGGAGCATTCTCCAGCTCTGGCATCGAATCAGTCTCCGGCACTGTCCCGTTCTCCACCTCGAGAAGAGGAAGAGGCTCCATTGCCAGAAAGGTCTGTGACTCCGAGGCATCAGCCAGAGGATTTGACTGACACAGTTCCTGTACCTTGGCAGGAGCAGCCTGAGGGTCAATAGCCTCCTTTTCCAGGTCCAGTACAGGACCCCACGCATTATTTAAATGCTATGTATGGTGTCTTCTCGAGAGCCATGTATCCCTCTGGAGCACCGACTGGTCCCATGGGTCCGATGGCCTTTAATCTAGGCGTACCTCAGGCATATGCACCGGCACAGTTTATGCCGACTCAGGCTTTAAATTTTCTGACGCCGAGGTCATCTACGCTGATTCCATCTTCACCGGCTCCGGTCCGACCTTGTGCACTCCATACTGATCCACCGGCTCGGAGTTCGATGCCAGGACCGACTCCGTCGGTTGTGGCTCCGTCTATGCCGACCCCGAAGATGAGGTCTAGGCGGGAGGCCCAAAGGCTTTTGGAGGCGCATAGATATAGAGCGCAGGAGATTGAAGAAGGTGAGATGCAAGACTCCGATGACTTCTTTGAAAAACTTAAGGAGGCTAGTGGTCTGGAATTATCTCCAGATTGGGAACTTTCCTCAACTCCCGACGTCCCTTCGAAGGATGTTGCGCCATATCACATGGTGAGTAGAAAGGCAGCTGAACTTTTGGATCTCAATCTGCCCACTGCGGAGTTTAGGTCGAACATTTTAACTGAGGTACTCCATTCTCCCTCTTCAGTGGTGGAACCTATGCTGCTTTTTAATAGGCAATTACAGAGCCTGTCTTAGAAGTGTGGAAAAAGCCCTTCTCATCGCCAGCTGTATCAAGGGCTGTTGCTAGGAGATATAGGGTGGCTCCTGGAGATCCTGACTTTCTCTCAACTCATCCGTCTCCAGAGAGTTTAGTTGTACAGGTAGCCTGTTCCAAGACATCGACTGGAGCTTTTCCGCAGGTACCTGCTGTTAAGGAATCTAAAAAGCTGGACCAATCAGCTAAGAAGGTATTCTCTTCAGCTAGCATGGCTCTCAAGTCCACAAATGCCATGTGCCTTCTAGGACGCTATATACACGCTTTGATGGACTCTGCAAAACAGTTGGTACCAAAGATACCGGCAGAGGATAGGCAGAACTTCAATGAGGTTCTTGCGGACACTCAGGCTGCTGCTCGCCAGGTGATCCAGAGCGGTTTGGATACGGCTGACTCTGTGGCAACGGTCATGGGATCATCTGTTGTCACCAGGAGGGCTGCTTGGTTGAAGTCTTCTGAATTTTCCCCTGATGTACAGGCTACTTTAATAGACCTTCCATTTGATGGTTCCGGCCTGTTTGGAAAAAAAGGTGGATGCTGCCTTGGAAAGGTTCAAGGACAATAGGGCGACGGCTAGGTCTTTGGGCCTTCACACCAGAGGTACATCGGGTAAGAGATAGAGGATTTGGGAGATCTTCCTTTCGCTCTTACAAGCAACCAAAGCAACAGCAACAGCAGCAGAATCCTCTGTACAAGTCGTTCAGGGGTAGAAACGGAGTCCGCCCAAGAGGTCGTCAAGCTTCCTCCTCCTCCTCCTCTTCCTCTTCCCACCCCCCTCCAGCCACAGCAAAGCAGCCCTAGATCTGCCATTCTGGGTCATGCTGGTCCTGTAGGGGGTCGGCTTACTCATTTTCTACAAGATTGAGAATCGGTCACATCGGATCTTTGGTTTCTCAATTTCGTGGAGAATAAGTATGCTCTTCCCTTTCGGGAGTTTTCCCCCAGATTACCCTCCTTGCCAAGGGCTTTGCACAATGGACCACCTTCTCCTACAGGAGGAAGTCCTGGCTTTACTAAGGAAAGGTGCGATAGAGGTGGTTCCGGAGCAGGAAAGGGGTCAGGGATGTTACTCCCGGTATTTCCTGATACCCAAGAAGGATGGCAGGCTTCGACCAATCCTGGGCCTCAGGGTCTTGAATCTCTTTCTGAAACAGGAGAAGTTCAAGATACTCAACCTTGTGCAGGTTCTTCAAGTGCTGCTGGAAGAAGACTGGATGGTGTCGATCGACTTGCAGAATGCGTATTATCATATTCCCATCCTGAAGTCGCACAGGAAGTATCTCCGTTTCATGAAAGGGTCGCAACATTACCCGTTTGCGGTCCTTCCTTTTGTTCTTACTACTGCACCTCGAGTCTTCATGAAGGTGATGGCTGTGGTGGCAGCACATCTCAGAAGGTCAGGGATACCAGTATTCCCTTATCTGGACGATTGGCTGATCAAAGCAGAGTCTCCAGAGAAGGTGCCCCATCATCTGCAGGTCACAACTCAGTTGTTGTACAGATTGGGCTTTTCGATAAATGTGCCCAAATCTCACCTGGTGCCCTCCCAGCGCAACCTGTTCATAGGTGCGGTACTGGATACCAATGTGTGTCGGGCATTCCCTCCTCCACAACGGATTCTCGACATATAGGAACTGATTCCTTTATTTTACAATTGAGCTGTCATTCCAGTCCTGAAGGTCCTTCGTCTGCTCGGTCTGATGGCTTCCTGCATTCTGTTGGTCAACAATTCACGCTGGCACATGAGGGCACTCCAGTGATGCCTCCGCAGGCAGTGGTATCAACACAACGGAGATCTCAGGGAGTCAGTGAGGATCTCTAGAGAATCTGTGGCAGATCTATCTTGGTGGAGCGTGGAAGGCAATCTGTCTCAAGGAAAGCCCTTTCATCTGCGTCCATCGGTGGTCACAATGATAACTGATGCATCCACCCTAGGGTGGAGTGCTCATTTGGGGGATCTGGAGATCAAGGGTATTTGGTCTCCAGAGGAAAGGTTGCTTCACATCAACCTTTTAGGGTTGCATGCGATACGTTTGGCGTTCAAGGCTTTCCTCCCTTCCCTTCGCGGTCAGTCGGTGCAAGTCTGGACAGACAACACTACCGCGATGTGGTATGTCAACAAGCAGGGAGGTGTGGGATTGCATTGCCTTTGCAGAGAGGCTCTGCGTCTCTGGTCCTGGGTTCAGGACCATCAGATTTGTCTGATGGCAAATCATCTGGCCAGAGTTCTGAACGTATGTGCAGACAGTCTCAGTCGGCAGTTCTCGGCCGACCACGAGTGGAGGCTTCATCCGGCGGTGGTTCGTCACGTCTTTCGGACGTGGGGAAATCCTCGGGTGGACCTGTTTGCCACTTACAAGAATGCTCACTGCCCGTCACTCTGCAGTCTCCAGTATCCGATGCAGGGAGCTTTGGGGGACGCGTTTCAGTTGAGTTGGAGCTCTCAACTCCATTACACGTTTCCTCCCATACCCTTGATTCCTCGGGTTCTGAGGAAGATACGCCAAGACCGGGCCCAGTCATACTGGTCGCCCCGGATTGGCCAAGAAGGGTGTGGTACACAGATCTTCTCCACCTCTCCTCATGCCCGCTGCTCCGTCTCCCTCTCAAGGCTGACCTCCTCTCTCAGATGGAGGGGCAGGTTCTACACCCCCTCCTCCAGACCTTACACCTTCATGCCTGGAGTTTGAACGGGCAACCTGAATTCTTTTTCTCTCCCACATGACGTGATGGATGTCATTTTATCAGCCAGGCATCATTCCACCAAGTCTATCTACTCTTATAGGTGGTCCAAATTTGTCTCTTGGTATGGAGAGAAGTCAAGTGACCCCTTGAAGCCTCGCTTGTCCGACATTCTTCAGTTTGCACTCTTTGGCTCAGCAAGGATTTGCTGTAGCGACAGTTAAGGCTTACTTTTCGGCCTTGTGGGCATTTTTTTGCCTGCCGGACCAGCCGTTCTTATTTAAGTCACCTATTGTTTTAAGGTTCTTAAAAGGCCTTATAAATAAATTTCCTCCTACTCCTTTTATTGTGCCTCAATGAGACTTGAATCTTGTCCTTACTTTCTTAATGGGTTCACCTTTCGAGCCCTTCCACAGGTGTCTTTTAAAACGGTCTTTCTGATTGCGATAACCTCTGCAAGGAGGGTAAGTGAGCTTCAAGCTCTAAGTTCAAAACCTCGTTCTTGACTATTCATGCTGAAAGAATGGTACTCAGGACCAGGGCTGCTTTTCTGCCTAAGGTGGTAACTCCCTTTCATCTGGGGCAGTCCATTACCATCCCTACCTTCTATCCTCCCCCTCACCCTTCTAAGGAGGAGGAGCGGCTTCACCACTTGCACCCAAAGAGGGCGGTGAGCTTCTACCTTGACAGAACCAGAGAGTTCAGAGTTGATAACCAACTCAACGTGGGTTTCGTTGGTGCTAGAAAAAGCAAAGCGGTACATAAGCGTACGCTGTCAAGATGGATTGTCTTGTGTATCAAGATATGCTACTCTCTGGCCGGTAAGGAACCTCCAGAAGGTTTGAGGGCTCATTCCACTAGAGCAAAGGCTTGTACATCTGCTTTGTCTAGAGGTGTTCCTGTAGAGGACATATGTAGAGCGGCAACTTAGGCTTCCCTCCACACCTTTGCGAAGCATTACTGCTTAGATGCCGAGGTGAGGAGGGATGGTCACTTTGTGCGGTCTGTCCAACAGGATTTCTTGGTATAGAAGGGTGGACACCCTCCTCCGGGAGTGGGACTGCTCTGGGAATCTATTTACAAGGTGAGGAATCCACTGGCAGATGTATCCATCAGAAGAACAAGTTACTTACCTTCGGTAACGCTTTTTCTGGTGGATACAGTATCTGCATGTGGATTCCTCACATGCCCACCTGCCTCCCCGTTGTCCACTCTTCTGTACCTACGATAATGCAATGTTTATATGTTACTTTCAAAAGAAGTGTGTTACGCTACTTGGTTTGCTACATTGTCTTCACACGGTGTTTGTTACCTTGATTATATTGTACTGTGTACACTGTATATATATCTACTGTTGTCGGAACATCCGTGTGCCTCAAAGGCACGGAAAAAAGGGCGGAACTGATGTCATCACGCCGACGTGGGCTGTGAGAAAGTGGCTCTACATATACTGAGCAATAAGGAAGTACAGTGTGTATAGAGTCCACAAACCCCAGAGGTATAACAGAGGTCAAAGTCCAATCTGACCTTACTCTAACTCTCCAAAGTGATATCTTGGTCGAGCGGTAAGGCAATACCAAAGGGCAGTGCAAAGCATTTGTTGTACACACTGTCAGCAAAAGATTTCACACACTCAAAGACTCCAGGCCAATGGTTGTTATATCCAAAGATAGTTTTATTTTTAGAACCAGCAGGCATAAAAATATACTTTGCTAGGTATGAATACTTTCATGTAATTACTTTGCAAGTAAGCAATAAGGTATGTGAACACAATAGGTACAGGGGTTGCTGAAGGCAACACAAGTCTAGACACACTTTAGCATTGAGCTCAATGGATTATTATCATGAAAGTACAGTTAATTACAGTGTAGATTACTTTAGTAGTTCCAGGTCTAAATCCTAGATGCAGTCCTGGGGTCTAAGCTGAAACCAGATTAGCAAAAACGTTTTAGTTACTGTAATGAATTTTCATGAATATAAAGCGGTTTTAAAAGTTCACACTTAGAAACTTTTCAATGTAAATCTGTCCATATTATTCAATGGGAGAAAGTTCAAGCTGCAGGTAGAGTACGATCACATTACTTTTGTAATCCAGCACTGGTCTCCAAGGGCCAGCACCGGGGTCTTAACTTAAAACAGGTAGGTGATTGCGTTTCAGTATTTCGTATGGTTTTTAAAAGGATTTTTCAAGTTTTTAAACGTGTAGATAGAAGAAATTTCATAGAAAAGCAGACATTAGATTTCTATGGAGAAAATACAGATTACTAGTAAACCCGGTAAGGATTACTTTTGCGGTTCAGTACTGGGCTGAAAGGTACAGTACTGGCTTCTCCCTTGATCACAGGTGAGTACTTCGGAATTCGGCTGATTTTGTATGAATATTTTCAGTTTTCAAAACTTCAAACTTAGAAAAATTTTCCGGTCAAAATTGGTCAATGTTATCCAAGGGCAGATAAGTGAGTTACCGGTTTCCAGGTGAGTACTTGGCTGGTGAAGTTAGGGTTCTGGGCATAGACTCAGGGGTCCCCCAAGGTCAGGTAGGTACAGTTGGTTCAGCCCCAGCAGCACAGGGCCGGCCGGGTGCAGAGGAAGTTAGGCCCAATGATATCCAATGAGGGAAAGGGGGCCTTTGGTTGGTGGCTGCTGGCTAGCAGGCCACGCGGCTGTGGGAGCTGGGCTCCTGGTCACTTGCTCAGGGCAAGGGGAGGAAGTAGGATAGGACAAAGGTGGCACAGCCAGTGGCACTCGGGCGACTGGGTGTAGGGTGCTTTTGAGCTGTCGGGCGCTCAATGTTATCCAATGGGAAAGGTCAAAAAGGATCAAAGACTGCAGGCTCGGGGACAGAGACTCTCCAGTGGCGACCAGCACTTTGAGAGGTAAGTTGGGATCTTGGAGCACAGGTAGGTACCCCACAGGGGGCTGTAGGGCGCGGGGTGTCTTTGGGTGTCGGAAAAGCTTACCGTCAGCTGGTCGCGGTTGCGGTGGCCCCTGGTTCTGAGTCTGCAGGCGTCATCTAGTTCGTCGAGGAAGATCTTTATGCGCTGGACTTCGGGTCCCAGTCGCCAGTGGGACGTCCTTGTGGTCTTGGTTCGGTTGGGCCCGGCCCGGGCTCGGCGGGTGCAGAGTAGGCTGGTCCGCAGCTTCCTGGCTGGCACCAGTGGGTTGTTGCAGCGGAGCCTGATGGGAGTCTCAGTCTTTAAGAGGGTCAAGGCAGGCAGGTCCTCTGGGTATCCCAAGGTTGCTGTCCGCAGGAGTCGCCGGGATTAGGCAGGAGCAGGTTCCAGGATCGACAAGCCGGTAGGGCTGGGGCCAAGTCGGTTGTTGTCGTCCTGTTGTTGGCAGCTGCACGGGGGTCTTCTTCTTGTTCTTCTTTATTCTTTTCGTATTGGGATCTGAGGAAGGAAGGTTCAGGCAGCCCCTAAATACTGAATTTAGGGTTGTTACAGGTAGGGCAAGGACCGGGACCAATATGTCCCTGCCCTATGGTGAGTACACACCCTAGCCTGCTTCTCTCCTGTGGGAGGGGGGCAGGAGCCTAGCTGTGATAGGGCAGGACTCCCCATCTTCAAGATGGCCGGAGCCCGGAGTCGTGCTTCACCTGGTCTCCCCCACCTGAGGGGTGGGGTTGGAACAGGCTGGCACCCCCCCCCCCCCCTTCCTGACGTAGTTTTTCCCGCCAGTCTTCCCGCCAGAGAGGGGGGCAGGACTGGTGGGGGCTGGTTGCTGGGTACAGCAAATGGTCTGGAGAAGCTCACAGAGGCGGCATGCCTTTGAAGCTTCCCCCTGCCCATCCTGGGGGAGGAGACCTAGCACCTCGCCCAGGATGTGCATTGTTGCAGGCGCCCAGGAGAGCGGGGGCTCTCCTACCCAGGGGTCCAGCATCATGTTTGCTTTGTGGCAGCCTCTGCAGCCACTCAGCCAGATGTGGATTGTAGGTTAGGTTTTCAGGGGGGCATCTCTAAGATGCCCTCTGGTGCATTTTACATTAACTCTCACACTGGCATCAGTGCGGGTTTAATGTGCTGAGAAGCTTGGTACCAAACTCGTCGGTCTTCAGTGTAGCCATTATGGTGCTGTGGAGCTCGTAATAACAACCTCCCAGCACCATATACTCTTAATGGCATCACTGCATTTACAGTGCCCAGGAATGGCTTTGGGTACTGTAGGGGCACAGTGCTCATGCGCCTGGGCCCGCACCACTGGCACAGGACACCCAGCTAGAGGGGTGACTGATGTATGCCAGGGCAGTGGGTTTGTGGGCATGGCACACATCCCATGGCACACAGGGATGTGTGCCATGTTGACTCTTTGTTTAGTTCTGTACCTAGGCACTCACCCTACAAAGGCAATGTGTGGGTACCAAGGAACAGGGCCCCTAAGGGTGGCACAATAAGTGCTGCAGCCCTTAGGTGTCTTCTCTGGTAGCCATGCCTTGGGTACCTAGGGTACCATTTACTAGGGGCTGATAGGTGTCGAGTGATGCCAATTGGGTTCTGTTTCAACAGTTTTTAGGGAAGGAACACAGGCCCTGGGTACCTGGTTGGCAGGACCCAGGGCACTCTGTCAAAGCACATCAGCAGTCAGAAAAAAAGTGGGGGCATACCACTGCAAGAAAGATGGCACTTTATCACATGGGCCTATTATGGAGTCGGTGACATTAGCGCGCGATGCCATGCTTCTGTGACATTGTCCACGTCGGCGTAGAGCTACAAAAGAATTTCCGAATGTTGCAGACGCAGGGGATATTCACAAGGTGAGGAATCCTCAGGCAGATACTTTATCCACCAGAAAAAAACGTTACCGAAGGTAAGTAACTTGTTCTTTAGTTCAACACAGTTTTAGGGAAGGAACACAGGCCCTGGGCACCTGATTGGCAGGAGCCCAGGGCACACTCAGTCAAAGCACATCAGCAATTCAGCAAAAAGTGGGGGCATACCATGCAAGAAAGATGGCACTTTCTCACATCCACCTCGAGCTCCCTACGGTGGCCGTCAGCACTAACCTCCTGACAAAAGTGCTTCGGCCGGCGTCTTCCTCTACGGAGCTGCTGCTGCCCTTTAATGACACACTTTATGATGTTCTTTTGGGCACCTGGTCCGGGCCCAACACAGGGGCTCCTGTGGATAGGAACATGGCCCTATGCCATCGCCTGGCACCAGACTACCTCATTTTCCTCTCCCAACACCCTACCTCTGAGACCTTGGTTGACCAGGTCTCTGCATCCACTGCGCATTTCCTTCCGCACCACCGGACAGGGAATCCACGAAAATAGAGCAGTTTGGGAAGAAAATGGTTACTTCCGCCAATTCAGGGCTGCAGTCTGTTAACACTGCATGCCTCTTGGGCTGTTATTCTCATTCAGTGTGGGACACGGTTGCACAGGTGGTGCCTCAGTGTCCGAAGGAGGCCAGGACGGTGCTCTCCCAAGCTATTGCTGAAGGGAGAGATGCAGCCAAGTTCGCAATTTGTTGTGGCCTTGACACCGCTGACTCGCTGGACAGGGCGATTTCCACAACAGTGGTGCTGCGCCGCCACGCCTGGCTGAGGACAACTGGCTTGTCCGGGAAGTCCCGAACACATTGATGGACATGCCCTTTGATGGCACTCGCCTTTTTGGCGAAAAGGCAGATAGTGCGTTGGAGCGTTTTAAGGACTCACGGTCTGTGGCCAAGTCCTTAGGCCTTTCGGCCATGCTCCTTCCGCTTCTGCTTTTTGATCCTTTCGTGGCCAAGGTCGGGGTGCCCAAACGCTTTCGTTTCAGAACCACAGGCCTTCGCAGCAACAGTCTCATGACAGCCACGGACGTGGGACCCGCAGATGTGGGTCACGCGGCCAGCGGGCGGGTCAGTCCACCACCTCCCTTGCTGCCACTGCCTCCAAACCTTCCTAGTCCAGTGTTTCAGGCCCACCAAACGCCAGTGGGTGGCAGGATTCACCATGGCCTCCCCCACTGGCGCATCATCACCACGGCCAGGTGGGGTTTGTAGATAGTCCGAAGGCGTTTCTCCCTCCCCTTCGAGACTACCCCTCCCGCCAAGCTGCCGCAGTGCCACTGCATGTCGGGAGATCACTTGACACTTCTCCAGCAGGATCTTGCGGCCCTCTTGGGCAAGGGGGCCATCGAGCGCGTTTCGATGTCAGAAGTTACTCCCACTACTTCTTCGTTCCAAAGAAGGACAAGGGCCTGTTTCCCATTTTAGACCTTCGGAACATCAATCGCTTCCTCGGGAAGGAGAAGTTCAAGATGCTTACACTAGCTCAAGTCTTGTCTGCCCTAGACCCGCAAGACTGGATGGTGGCGTTGGACTTCAAAAATACGACAGAGGGTCCCTGAAAACTAATACTTGGAGAGGGAGTAAGGCAAACAAATAAACATAACCTCTCACTAGTAATCCTTTAAATCTAGGTAATATATATTTACATCAATTCAAAAAATGACATTGTCCCAAAGCAGAAGATAACAAAAGATATTTCCTTTTTTATTCAAATGATTTTCTGATACGTAAGAACAAAATAATTACAATATATCATAATCGTGGTACCAATTTTGTATGTACATTCTATACACATATATTTATACTATATACAATACCCCCAAGCAAGACATCACACATCAAGGCCCAATCAAAACCAACCACACAGTTCATCAAAACACACTGTTTTACCAATCTCACAAACTCTCACTACATCAAATAACAGAAGAAACAAATCAACACAATAGGGAGACTTAATAAATTATACAAAAAATATATACACAACACAACACAAAAAAAGTGAAGCGCTGACACGCGTTTCGGAAAAGGAATCTTGTCCTAGCTTCCTTCGTCAGGGCGCATTAGATCAATATTTTCATATTTCACAATCTTTTTCTAGAATATTTAGTACAGTGGTTCCAATCCAACAATTTAATAGCACGGGGGCTAAATCTGGAATCAGTATAGATAACTGATCATATTTTCTCTAAGGGACAATGAAACAAACATTACAAATCCATAAACATTTTTTACAATGCTACATGCTGTTGCTGTGGGAACCATCACCAGAGTGCAAAGCGTAAGATCCGCGAATAGGGTGCCAAGAAATGAAGAAAAAATGAAGTGCCACATCAGATGGGTGCTATAGATGAGATAAATGTTCAAAATAAAAAGATAGCTCGGAAAGGCAGAAAAATAGCTAGATAAGAACCACAGTCAGATAATAAGTAAAGGGCATAAACCAAATCACCAAAAATATTAATAGGTTTGAAAGTAGAGCCATATATCCGCCCAAGATATATTCCAAATGAGAATCCGATATACCCTTTGTCTCACTATATATCCCGAGACAGAATAGTACAGAATATAATATCGGTCCCACGTTAACCTCCAGATGGGGACATCGGAAAATAGAGATATCATCAAAATAGAACCGGTCAGGATAAAAGTAAACCGTATTCAATAGTGGTAAACAGGCCTGTCATTATATAAATCTATTAGCAAGCGTGGGGTCCTGATGCTGTACAGTAAAGACCTCAAGCAAACTAACCTAGACAAGGGCGATACATGTGCACGCTAGGTGTAAACAAAGAAACTAACTAGGGAGCTAATCGTCAGTTCAATGAAGACAGCGAGCGTTAACTTACCAAAATAAACCCACAAATAGGTCAGATATCGATGCTGGTCCCTTTCACAAAAACACTCCTGGGTGCGCCACCACAAAATCATTCCCGTTAAGAATATGGGGAATTAAAAGGGTGACAGAACTGATTAAGATTACCTCTCACAGTTAACTATAATTTGTGGGTCGAGAGATAAGGAAATAAGGGCACCACAGGACACGTCATACCTCAATCGTAGATGCATCTGATTGATGAGGCCATATAATGTGGTACAGGCAAGACTTCCAATAACATAAAGGCAAGTAATTGCTTTCAGATAAGTTGACACTGTAGATAGAAGAGAGTGCGGAAACAGAAGTTCAATACGCCTCGTCTGACCCGATAAGCCTCACAAACAATCATAATAACGGATGCGCAGGTCTACAACTAGTGCCCCAAGGAGTACATCTTCCCATAAAGAGAAGAGCCCACACCCTAAAGGGGCCCGTCCTGATCGAGGGGTAGTTATGTTCCTACCTGCTAAGAGTCCTGCGACGCGTCCGGGGTCTTGTCTTCTCACTAAGCGGCAAGCCAGTGGAGCCGTCCTCAAGTGAGGCGAGCGTACTAATATACTGCCATTAATGACCGGGATACAATGCAACTGGTCGCGGAGTGTGGAGAACTAAAAATAGAAATTGGACTAGTATCTCCCAAGCACGGGCGCCATCTAGGAATAGTAAATAGTGGCGACCCGACAGATGTCTCCCAACCAACTCAGAAAGAATATGTAAGAGCGTGTCCCTAAAACAGGGAAATAACTCATCGAAAAGCTAAGATATGAAGCGGACTAGTTTATACATCAGCAGAGAATAGAGATACAAAGTGAACTCGTTTTTACCGAGCACGGACGCCATCTTTGAAGAGTAAATAGTGTCGACCCGACAAATGTATCCAAGACAACTCAAAAAAAGATATGTAAACACGTGTCACCAAAAACAAGGAAATAAATAAGCGGAGAATTAAGATACAACAATATAAACTGGCAAAACAAGGTAAAGGAACCTAATAGTATATAGTAAATGTATCGCATGTATTTGGCACGCACGGGTACAGCAATTCCCAGGCACACAACGAAATACATAGAAAAAAAGAGATGAATACATAAAAGAAATATTATATCGTAGGGGACCTCTCTCCCAAGGCTGCTCCATTCAACTGGCCAGAAGGGCTGGCTAATATATGCTGAAAACAGTCAAATGGGCCGGAAGATAACCAGAGGTACAAACAGGCAAGGAGTAGAGGTTCATTACAGTAAAGCATTACTCCATGGGATGTATACATTTAATCCAGTCACCGCTGTTTGAAGAGTGTATATCCAATATACCTCTCTCTTGCCTCTCAAGCCGTTGATGTTGTTATCCTTCGGGTTATGTACTTTTTCCAGGATAATCCATTGCTGAGTTACACGCATGGCAATTACCACATCTATGTGTTCCTGTGATGGGATTACCTCCTGTAATGGATTTTTGAAGTGAATTATCATTGGTTCTATACTTAGAGTGGACCAGGTAGTTGCGCAGATTCTTATTTCTGCGAAAAGCGAATACAGGCTTGGGTAAATTAGATTCATTTGTTCCCATATTGAGGATATGACAATTGGAGCAAATAATCCTGCGTAGTTCATTGTTCATATTGGAGTGCCCGGGAACGCACACTAATTTAGAATCGCTCTCTGTTTTGGTTTTCTGTAATAACGCATTCATGTCATATTATTTAGCCCTTTTGAGGAGTCCCGAATGAGCCTAGCTGGATATCCACGTGCGAGCAGTTTAGTTCTTAATTGCTCAGCATGTATTACAAAATCTCTCATATTCGTGCAATTCTGTGGCAATCGTAAAAATTGGCTAAACGGAATGCCATCTTTTTGACTTCGCGGATGGAAGCTTTGGTATTGGAGAAGTGTGCTGCGTGCCATCGGTTTGGTATATAGTGAGACCTCAATCTGACCAATCGCCTGGATCCAAATATCAAGGAATTCTATTCTATGTTTACACCTGTTAGTGCTGAACTTTAAATGTAGATCACATAAGTTTAGCCAGAGAATGAACTCATTGAGTTGTTCTTCAGGTCCCCTCCATATAAAAAAAGAATTCATCGATAAAACTGTGCCACTTACGGATGTTCTCAAAAAAGGGGGCAATTTCATAAAAAATTAATCGGTCCTCAAATTCGCCCACATAAATATTGCGCACCCATTCTACCAGGGCGACAGCAGCTATTACTGCATTGGGCCGTGGTGTTCCCCTGCAGGCAGCCACGTGGGCCTCGCTGCACAGTTTTACTAAGCATTATTGCCTTGACAGTCAGGTACGGAGAGACGGCTTCTTTGGCCGCTCTGTTCTCCGTGACTTTCTGGTGTAATCTTGGTTCGCAGAGCCACCACCTGGGTTGGTATTGCTAGGGTATCTATTCTAAGGTAATGAATCTATCACTAAGGTGTTTCTTTCAGATGAACAAGTTACTTACCTTTGGTAACGATATATCTGTAAGAAACATTAGTTGGAGATAGATTCCTTACCGCCCCACCCATCTTCCACGTTCTGCGAACTGATTTCCAGGGTTAAGGTCATACCTTTCAGGGCCCTAGTTCCAAAGCATCAGTTGTCAGTATCTTGCATTGCTCTGCGTTCCTGGTGCGGAAAGTCGTGTACAGAACAGACGTCAGCGCGCATGGGTTCGTCTAAGTAGCTACAGCGATGCCATCTCGGCGACTACGACGCCAAGGACTTACGCGAAAGCGCACTACGCCGCCTACCGGTGTGCAGGGGTACTGCTGACGAAAACTTTTCAGATCCAGTCTGAGGCCTAGGGGTAATTCTAAGGTAAGGAATCTATCACTAACTAATGTTTCTTACAGATATATTGTTACCGAAGGTAAGTAACTTCTTCTTTTCACATTTGTCTGCACCATTTCACACACCCTGCATGAGTTTGATGGTGGGTCCCTTAGAGTGGCACAATACATGGTGCAGCACTTTTGGACTCTCTTTAGTACCCAAGCCCTAGGTACCATTTACTAGGGACTTAGAGGTGCTAAAGGTCTTGCCAATTGGGGAACAATTAAGCGGTTATCTTGTTTCAGAGAAAGAGCAATGGCCCTGGGGACATGGGTGTGACATACCCCACCACAGCCCCTGGGTTTCGGGCGGGCCCTCGAGCTCCAGCGGCCCCCTAAGCTCACAGTGCAGTCATTGACTGACAGCAGGGTTCACTGGGACGTAGTTTTCATTTTATTTTCAAGTCCCTACTCCCATCATAATAAATTAAATGGTGTGTGTTGCACCGTTTGCAGTTGAGTGGTCTTTAGCCAGGGTGGGGTAGGGCTGGGCTGGAATTGTCATGCACAGTGAGAACTGCACGTGAGGCGTCCGGTGCATCCGGGGTACTGAGACTGAGAGGCTATAATTAAAATTGCAAGCTGTGGTCTCTTGCCGCCCACCTATGCCTGCCACTGAAGCTGCAGGTGACTATTAAATAAGTGCTTGTAATTTGTCTCCTTTGACGCACTTCTCCCTCTGCAGCTTTTGTGTAGTAATTAAACCAGATTATTACACTGATCTCCCCCACCCTGGACGTGTGTGTCTCTTTTGTGTGCGGGAAGCTGAGCTGGATCCACTGACAGCATCACAGCCTGCCACATCCTCTTTCCCGGATCTCCCCTCTTTTCCCGCCCCCCCCCCCCTTTTACACTCTGTCTCACCGAACAATCAGGCTTTTGGACTATGGCATAGAGAAACAAGCATTTGCAATGTAATAGGTCTCGTATTTGCGGGAGTTTGAGTAATTGACATTGGAAATGACAATGCTTTTTATGTATGTGTTGTTTTTCAAAACCGAAAAATAAAATGGCATTGTATTTTACCATGCCAATCGCTTAAACCCTTGCCAATGCGAGACCTATTGCATTGAAAATGCTTGTTTTTTTTACTCCGGCTACTTCAACTACTGCATAAGTAAGAGGGAGGAGCGATATAGGGGAGGGGGGGAAGAACAGCTTGAATGAAATCGAGGGTCAATTTAAAGGAGGAGTCCAGGAGGAAGGACTATTTCAAAGGAAGGATACGAACAGAAGCTTGGCTGGAAGTATCTTTGGAAGAGGAGCACTTTGAAAGCAGACCAGAATGTAGAAAGCGGGTGTGTATTCATAAACAAGGGGGCAGAGATCGGAATTCTAGTTATACTGCCTAACAGGACTGCACAATTAAGCATTGCTCTTTGAAAGCCAGAGGTTCAACAAGCAGTGCATCGGCACCGCCAAAGGCCTGAGCTCTCCAGACACATACCGCTTAAAAAGACCCATTTGACACCGAATCCACCACCTGGCCCCCAGAACTAAATGTGCCTGCGCTGAGCGCGCTCCCTCCCGGCAGCTCCACGGGGCAGCCCGCTCATAGACCGCACACGCAGGATCTGCTCTTAATGTCAAGAACAATGAGCCATCTCTGTGCCCGGAATACCGAGGCGGCGGACCTTCCGGGCACAGAGGTCCTTGTCTATGCACACAAATTACCGGCTCGGCACTGTGCACCCATTCACCGGCCCTAACTGCATAGATATTCGCCCATGCTGCATAATGTACATTTTGATCTCCCAGCAATGGATAGAAAGAGATCAAAGTATAGGTGATATCTTTAGCCCGATGAAAGGGTATTGCTGCCCGCCCTGTCATTAACAAAGAGTTTATCGGATCAAACACAGTCATAAAAAAGTATTGAAAAAAATAAACGGAGCGCAGTGTCCCTGAAGCGGGCGCCGGCTTTGAATTAAAGTAAAAACGCATAATAAATAAAGTGTGGTGTCCCTGAAGCGGGCATCTGAAAGAGACACGTTAGTGATAGATTCCTTACCTTAGAATATCCCCAGGCGTCAGACTGGATCCGGAAACTTTTGCATAGCAATACCCCTGTGCGCCGGTAGGCGTCGTCTGCGGCTCCGCGTCCGTCGTCGGCGTCGTGAGCGCCGGGATGACGTCGTCGGAGTACTTAGACGGCGCCCATGCGCGCTGACGTCAGTTCTTCTTTTTTCCGCGCCAGCTAGCGCAGATCCGGAAGAAGCTCTACCCCCAGTCACTTTTTGACTGAAAAATTTTGATCCTTTTTGATCTTCTCTTAGTCGACTGTCTCGACTATCGGTGCCAGGGATGCCCGGGTTCAAGCCTTGTTCGAAGTGCGGCCGACTCATGTCGGTCACGGACCCCCATCGCCGGTGCCTGAAGTGCTTAGGCCTCGACCACGACGATCGAACCTGCGCCGACTGCCAGGCCCTGACGTCGAAGGCTAGGCGGGAGCGGTCCCGCAAGCGTCTCGAGCTGAGGCACTCGGCCCCGCGCCACTCCAGGTCCCGGTCCCGGTCCCACGGGAGGTCGAGGGACAGGTCGCGTGGTCGGAGTCATCGACGTTCCGGAAGTGGACACCGATCGTCTGGTTCCAAGTCCTCAGGTAAGAGGCATGAGAGGTCGGAGCGACACCATCGGTCCTCCGACCCGCCCCGACGCTCGCTCGATGCGGCCGGGGACTCGGGCGACACCGCCCACGCGGCTCCGCGGGAGTCGCAAGCGTCGCCGCCTGCCCCACACCTTCGGGTCCCTGGGCACGGCACGTCGCAGGAGGAGGTCGAGAGGTACTTCATGGCCATGAGGGCCCTCCCTCCTCAGTCGGTTCCCGTGGCGCCTTCGGGCCGATCGGCTCCGTCTGGAGGTCCTTCCGGGTCGGGCGCTTCGGCCCCGACGACGTCGGGTGCTTCGGCCCCGGCGCCGCTGGCGACTTCGGTCCCGGCGCCGCGCGACCTCGCTGGATCCGGCTCCGGATCTGGGACCTCGCCGGTCGACCTTACGACCTCGCCGGCGCCGTCCCTTCAGGTGTCGTCCCCGGCAGCCGATGTGGTTGCCGCCCCCAATGTTTCCTACGGTCCTTCTCAGGAGTCGGAGGGGCGCCGCTGGGCGCCGATTCCGTCGGCCTTTGGAGACTTCTATCTCCACGAGGAGGCCCTGGCTGTTAATCCTGGTCTCCAGGAGCCAGGTGACGAGGAGCAATGGGAGGGGTCCGAGGACCCTCTGGCACGTGATTGCCAGTCACATCAGGACTGGACATATGAGCTTGGGGAGGCCAGTGGTATTGACACCTCGCCAGACACTGGATTTACGTCGCCCCCGACTGTGGCTTCGGAGGCGGGTTCTGCTTACAGCGTAGTGTTGACGAAGGCAGCTAAGGCCTTAAACCTTCAGCTCCCCGTCGCGGCCGTGAGGACTAATCTCCTCACTGAGGTCCTCAAACAGCAGTCCGGCTCCGCGGAGCCCCTCCTGCCGTTCAATGAGGCCTTGTGTGACGTTCTTCTGGGCACTTGGTCCAAGCCCGCCACAGGCCCCCCTGTGGACAGGAACGTGGCCAGACGCTACCGCCCGGCACCGGGCGACCCATGCTTTTTGTCCACCCATCCCACCCCCGAGAGCCTGGTCATCCAGGCCTCTAACTCCCAAACCGCATTCCCGTCGGCCCCGCCCGACAGGGAATCCAAGAGATATGAGCAGTTCGGGAAGAAGGTCTTCTCGTCTGTGAGCCTAGGGCTACGGTCTGTGAACACCAACTGTCTCTTGGGCCGCTACACCCACACTCTGTGGGACACGGTTGCGGAGGTGCTGCCACAATGCCCTGAGGAGGTCAGGGCTAAACTCAGCCAAACCCTTGCGGACGGCCGAGATGCGGCACGCTTTTCTATCCGGTGTGGGCTGGATACCACGGACTCACTGGGCAGGGCGATGGCAACGACGGTGGCGGTTCGACGCCACGCCTGGTTGAGGTCCGCCAACTTCTCGGCCGATGTCCAGGCCACCCTCCTGGACATGCCGTTTGATGGCCGTCGCCTCTTCGGCGACAAGGCAGACCATGCGCTGGAACGTTTCAAGGACTCCAGGGCCACGGCCAAGTCCTTGGGCCTTACGGCCCCACGCCAGCAATCGGGTGCCTTTCGCTCCTTTCGTGGCCACGGAAGGGGCGCCCCACCACGGACCGTCAGCCACGCGCCGCAGAATGTTCAGCAACGCGGTGGCGGACGTGGGAACCGCCGTGGCGGTGGTCGGGGCCAGCGGCGAGGCCAGTCCACACCTCCCTCAGCAGCCCCCGCCTCAAAACCTTCCTAGTCCGAGTTTTCAGGCCCATGTGACGCCTGTGGGAGGCAGGGTTCGCCATCACCTCTCCCACTGGCATACAGTCACTTCGGACAGGTGGGTGCTGCAAATTGTCCGAAGGGGTTTCTCCCTCCCCTTCGGGTCTTCCCCTCCATCCATGCCACCTCAATACCACCGTGTGTCGGGGGATCACTTGCAACTTCTGCAAGAGGAGGTTTCGGCCCTCTTGGCCAAGAGGGCCATCGAGCGCGTTCCTGGGCCAGAAGTAGGACGTGGTTGTTACTCCCACTACTTTCTGGTACCCAAGAAGGGCAAAGGGGGCCTACGCCCTATCTTGGATCTGCGGAACGTCAACGGCTTCCTCCGGACGGAGAAGTTCAAGATGCTCACTTTGGCTCAGGTCCTGGCTGCCCTGGACCCGGGAGACTGGATGGTAGCGTTGGACTTGCAGGACGCCTATTTCCACATCCCCGTCCTGCCGGCCCACCGGCGTTACCTACGGTTCATGGTAGGCCAAGAGCACTTTCAGTTTACCGTGCTCCCCTTCGGCCTTGCCAGCGCCCCACGGGTGTTCACGAAGGTGATGGCGGTGGTCGCAGCCCATCTGCGCAGGCAGGGGGTATCAGTCTTCCCCTACCTTGACGACTGGTTGTTGAAGGCGGGCTCGCCCCAGACAGTCGTCAGCCACCTCCAGACTACGGCCGACCTCCTGCACTTGCTGGGGTTCTCCATCAATGTGCCGAAGTCACACCTGTGTCCCTCTCAAAAGCTCCTCTTCATCGGAGCGGTTCTCGACTCGGCGCAGTTTCGGGTTTACCCACCCGAACAGCGGGTTCGGGATATTCAGGCTCTGATTCCTGTCTTCAGGCCGTTATCCCGGGTCTCGGTCAGGTTGACGCTGCGGCTTCTGGGGCTGATGGCCTCCTGCATCCTTCTGGTGCGTCACGCCGGGTGGCGGATGCCGGCTCTGCAGTGGGACCTGAAGTTTCAGTGGGCCCAGCATCAGGGCAACCTGTCCGATCATGTCCTGATCTCAGAGGGCACTGCAAAGCAACTGCAGTGGTGGCTCACGGACCGCGACTGGGTCAGTGGCAGGCCCCTCTCCCTACCCCAGCCGGAGCACGTAGTTGTGACGGACGCGTCCCTCCAGGGCTGGGGAGGCCACATGGGAGAGGCGGAGATCAGAGGCCTCTGGTCTCCGGCGGAGTCCCGGCTCCACATCAACCTTCTGGAGCTGCGGGCGATTCGTCTTGCACTGAAGGCATTCCTCCCCTCTGTCAGGGGGAGCGTAGTGCAAGTGTTCACCGACAACACCACCGCCATGTGGTACTGCAACAAACAGGGCGGTGTGGGGTCGTGGACCCTCTGCCAGGAGGCTCTGCGCCTCTGGCAGTGGCTGGAACATCAAGGCGTGACCCTGGTGGTTCAACACCTGGCAGGCTCTCTGAATGCCAGGGCGGACGAACTCAGCCGCCGGTGCATGATGGATCACGAATGGCGTCTGAACTCGGACGTGGCGCAAGGTCTCTTTCGACAGTGGGGAGAGCCTTGGTTAGATCTGTTCGCCACAGAAGAGAACGCGCAATGTCAGCAGTTCTGCGCGTTGGAATTTCCAAGGCGGCACTCGCTCGGAGACGCTTTTCGTCGCGAGTGGAGCTGCGGTCTGTTGTACGCCTTTCCGCCTATACCACTTCTGCCCAGAGTGCTGAAGAAGATCAGGCGCGACCGGGCCCAGGTCGTCCTTGTGGCTCCGGACTGGGCACGAAGATACTGGTATCCCGAGCTACTCAGCATGTCAGTCGATCCCCCGATTCGTCTGCCTCTTCGGGAGGACCTTCTGTCGCAGCAGCAGGGGACGGTCCTGCACCCGAACCTGTCCAGTCTCCACCTACAAGCTTGGAGATTGAGCGGCGGCAGTTGAGGCCATTTGACTTGCCTCCCGAAGTCTGTGATATCATTCTGGCAGCCAGGCGTCCCTCCACAAAGTCGGTATACGCCTGCCGGTGGAACAGATTTGTGGCATGGTGCACAGCAAAGGCTGTGGATCCTCTCTCTGCACCCCTTTCGGAAGTGCTGCTCTTTCTTCTTTCCCTTGCCCAGCAGGGCTCTGCTCTGGGCACTCTTAAAGGGTACCTCTCTGCTCTATCAGCCTTCTTGAGGCTACCAGATCAGCCTTCTTTATTCAAGTCCCCTATTGTGAGTAGATTTCTGAAGGGCATCACGCACATGTTCCCTCCTGTTCCCTTCGTGATGCCCCAGTGGGACTTGAATCTGGTTCTCACCTATCTGATGTGTGCTCCCTTTGAGCCGCTTCATAACTGTCCTCTTCGTCTCCTTACTCTAAAGACGGCCTTCCTGGTTGCCATCACCTCTGCCAGGAGGGTGAGTGAGCTCCAGGCTCTTTCTTCTTCTCCACCTTTCCTGTCTGTTCATCCTGATAAGGTGGTGTTACGTACACGACCTTCCTTTCTGCCCAAGGTTGTCACGGCCTTCCACATCGGGCAGTCCATCACCTTGCCCACCTTCTTTCCGCCTCCGCATCCCTCGAAAGAGGAGGAGAGGCTCCACCGTCTGGATCCAAAACGTGCGCTCTCCTACTACCTAGATCGCACACGCCAATTCCGGGTGGATGACCAACTCTTCGTTGGTTACGTGGGCGCGAAGAAGGGAAAGGCTGTGCACAAGAGGACCATCTCTAGGTGGATCATCTTGTGTATCCAAGCATGTTACTCCATGGCGAGGAAGGAGCCCCCAGCTGGATTGCGGGCTCACTCCACTCGGGCCACGGCAACGACAACTGCCCTGGGCCGCGGTGTCCCCCTGCAGGACATTTGCCAGGCAGCTACGTGGGCCTCGCTGCACACGTTCGCAAGACACTACTGCCTGGACAGTCAAGTCCGGAGGGATGGCTTCTTTGGCCGTTCCGTCCTCCAGGACTTTCTGGTGTGATATTGGTTCGCAGACCCACCACCGGGGTTGGTATTGCTGGGGTATCTATTCTAAGGTAAGGAATCTATCACTAACGTGTCTCTTTCAGATGCACAAGTTACTACTTGTGTAACGATATATCTGTAAGAGACATTAGTTAGTGATAGATTCCTTACCGCCCACCCATCCTCCCCGTTCTGCGAACCGATATCTAGGGTTAAGGTCATCCCCTTTCAGGGCCCTAGTTTCATGGCACCAGTGTTAGTTCTATCATGGCTCTGCGTATCTGGCGCGGAAAAGCTGTGTTATCAGAACTGACGTCAGCGCGCATGGGCGCCGTCTAAGTACTCCGACGTCATCCCGGCGCTCACGACGCCGACGACGGACGCGGAGCCGCAGACGACGCCTACCGGCGCGCAGGGGTATTGCTACGTAAAAGTTTCCGGATCCAGTCTGACGCCTGGGGATATTCTAAGGTAAGGAATCTATCACTAACTAATGTCTCTTACAGATATATCGTTACACAAGTAGTAACTTGTGCGACGCTCTCTGAATTAAAGTAATAAAATAAACAGAGGGAGGTATCCCTGAAGCGAGCGATGCGCTAAGCATGCACATACAACAAAAGAAGCAGCAGCTATTGTCAAACAAAATAGTGCTCACCCACTAGATAAAGCATGCCGTGTAACGAGCGAAGTAAAAGGTCCAGTCCTTATGTGCAGCAACAAATGGAGACCGGGCGGTACCAAGGTGGGACTTAGATGCCTCATAATTAATCGGAAGCCAGCATTTAAGGACAATTACACAAGCCAATTACAAATATGGGAGGAGAGTGGGCGAGGCTTCCCCAGCATACTCTACTACAGCATGCCTCGCAGACCGAACAGTATGTGCATGCTGCCGCTAGGCTCGACCTAAACAGGGATTCCCAGGGATGAAAACAAAATACCTTCACGCCCTTGGCTCACACAGACCTTTAACTGACCCATGGAGGTCCCTTGTGGCATAATCTAATGCATTCACACCTCTGGGACGTCCCTTTGTGCCCCTGCCATTCCCCAGTGAATGTAATGGCCCATGTCGAAGATAAGTGCAAAAGCTCAAGCACCCACATTGATGCTCTTTTACAACAGAGGTAAGTTGCTCTGCTACACTTGGTTTGCAGTTTGGTTTATTCAGCGCCTCGCCAGGGGTTGTAAGCGCTAATGTTTTTCTCAATATGTCTTAAATTCTCTTTGGAGGGTGCTGCTTTCATTCAGGTCCCCGGGGCGGCTGGGGTGCAGGCGGGCCTTATTGCGTTAAGAGGCTAGAGCCATAAAACTGGTACCTTACAGCTCAATATTGGAAATGCATTGTGAGCCTGCATGCAGCCCTGTGAGTGCATTGGATTGATGTTTTTTAGGTCTCGCCCTGGCGAAAGCGCGCAAAAGCACTCTCTCGCCGCGAGAACTATAGCTGTTGACTCAGCCGACAACGAGTGGAGACAAGAGCTGGCAACGCGCACCATTAAGAAGCATGGCAGAGTCGGATTCCGACGCGCGCCTTGGGAAAGGGTCGCGCACGTGTGTTTCTGCCTAGAGAGCTTATGACGCGCGGCTTGTCTTTCCTTGCCCTCTCTCTCACCTCGCTCCTCCACCCCACTCTCTCTGCTGAACCCCTCCCCCTCCCTTCCAAACATTCATGAGACTCCCAAAGCTTGCAAGATCTGTGCCTTGATTGAAAGGCAGCTAGTGGGATACGGATGTTGCTCCCAGACATGAAAGAGCGACATGATTTTCTACAGAACACGCAGCAAGGCAAACCTTGTTTGGCGAGTGACGGCTCAGTTACGTATTTACTGCCACCGGTGCGACTGACTTCGGAGTCTGCTGACAGCTGCGTGGCACTCGAATGTGACCAGCATCTGGCAGTGAAAACACGCTGCCCTGGGCATTGCGCAAGATGGAGGCTCTGCTGAGGTGCTTCTTGTGTGATGCACCTCTTCACAACAGACGTGACGTTTTCCCCTCGTAATTGCCAGTGTGAAAAGAGCCCCGGGCTGAGAGTGAGCTCTCTCGCTCTGACTTGGTGTTTGCTCAGTGGATAAACAGGAGACTGCTCGCGCTGGCGTGAATATTTTCCTACCTCAGTCTCCACATTTCCACTGTGACTTCCCGCCACTGTCTCAGAAGAGACTCAGAACCGAACTGTAGCGTCCCCCCTCTGATTCTCTTTTAGTGCATTGGAATCTCAATGCCCCGTTCTTACAGAAATAGTGACTGTCCGTTTTGGCACATATTTATTGTGGGCTTTCAGCCAACCTTCTTCATATGTTTTGTGGCAATCACATTTTCCTCCCGCCCAAACAGCGTTCAGCAAGGGCAGTGTGTCAGCCCACTTCTGCTATTGGCTAACGTCAGAGAAGAGTGATGGCATTCTGTTCTTTCACAAAGATCACATCCACACACAAAGCAGTACCTTTCAGTTCTGCTGAATACTACGGTCACGTGTGCTTTTTGAGACTAAAACCAAAGTTTTTACTTTCAGTAAATTTCTTTTTAAAGCTAGAATTACCAGGGCCAGGCAGCTTCCTCAGGAACAAAGTTTTGGCAAAAAAACACGCCAAAACTAGTATTGATGAAGCCAAAAAGCAGCCAATGCCAGACCTACAGGCTTTGTCAATGCGTGTTCTGCTTGGTGTATTGTGCGATCCTGGTCAAATTAGGTCATGCCTGTCAGTTCCCTTACCTACGGTTTGCAGGGCTATATAAATACTTTGAAAAGGAGTGTAGGGTGCAAGTCTCAAGGAATGGAAAGACAGTTCTCTCTTTCTCCCTCGTCTTACATACCGGAGCCCAACATCACGTGATCCGCTGTTTGGTTTCTTCCTGTCCGTGACACTGACACTATCAGCAGGGGCGTGAGCTAGATAGATGGGGTATGGGGTGGAGGGATTGAAGCTTACAACGGGGCTAGACACGGGGGGAGCGTGTGACGCCCTGAGCAATGGGTCTGTGGAATGGCGTGAGTGGAGGGGGAGCCCAGGACTGCTTTTAAGTTGTGCTGAGTTTAGGGAGATTGGCACGGGGCCTACCCTTAGCTCCAATGGAATGGCCATTAGAGGTAACCCCAGGCCCCGTACCCACACCCATGTTGTACCTCCTGTCTCCTGGGCCGATTTACACCTCGCAGGTTGACCTCTGCCCTGGCCTAGCCATGCAGGGACAGGCAGACAGGCCAGTTCATCATGCCAGGTGGCCTGATGGCTTCCCCAAGTCAGCGGGGGAGCACCCCTTGAGAGAGCAGGGCTAAGCCCAGACATCTCTCCTCTTGGGATGGTCTGTAAACATCCGTGGTCGTGATGTCCTGCAGATGCTGTCTGACCAACTCCAGCGGACACGTCACACCACATCTCAGGCCCGGGCTCTCCCAGTGCTGCCGCTCACGGGAACTCCCCCCCCCCCCCCCCTCCCTCTTCCTCCTTCCCTCCCTCCCTCCCTCCCTCATGAACAAGGGGACAACAGATGGTTTCTTGGGCAGGGCTGAGACAGTATGTACCTTTGTATCCATTAAGCAACCATCTTTTCCCCAACGACCGTCCCCAAAAGGCATAAAAAGTGCAATAGCAACGTTCTTCTGAGAAATTTTTTTTATGCTTTGCTGACAGTGGCGTCGCTATCAATGGTACAGCAAGTGCAGTGACACTTGGGCCCAGGGTTGTTAAGGGCTCACTGGGGAGAGGATGTGGCCTAACAAACTAAGGCGGTGGAGGAACCAGGTTCGAGCCTCGACAATGACGCTCATCATCCTGTGATTCTGGACAAATCATTCAATCTCCCCGTGCCTAACAAAACCAAGCGCGTTTTTAGTGCGCTGCACCTCTTGACAACAAACGCCGTGTTTTCCCCTCGTTCCCAGGTGCCAAAATCTAAATGTTGCCGTTTTTACCTAAACAAACGCCACCTGTAAACATGATTCAAGGGAAATAAACCAGTGGAGTTTGTATAATAGCAGTATCCTAGCTTGGTGTAAACTCCTTCGCGAGTCACAATGAAGTGGGAGTATCTTGGTACCCTTCTTTACACTGCATTCTATATAAACATGTGTATCCGTGTGCACGTTTTCACCAGGAGACCCCTCGGCCAGGGCCTCTCACAGTGCACGATAAGTGAAAGCACTGTAGAGAAGTAGGGAACAGGCTCAGCTTCATTCACAAACAATGTTTATATACCAATTGCAAATAAAAAAAATTATGCAAAGCATTGTCATTTACAATGCCAGTAAATCAAACTTTAATGATGCGAGACCTATTGCATTGCAAATGCTTGTTTTAAATGGGTCCAGTGACTCCAGTCGCTGCGAGGAAGGGGGTAGTGGTGCGAGGTCCTATGGGGTTTGTGATGACATCGTTGCTTTTTTAACTCAGGTGGATATTGGGCATCTGAGAATGTTAGCCGTTTTTGACTTGCAGAAAATCGGTTGTTAATTATTCGCACATGAGTACTCATAGAATTATTGTGATTCCAAAAAGGCAGGGCATTTACTCCAAGATAAGAATCAGTCTAGGAAGCAAAAGTCCTACTTTTTTTTTCTTTAATAAATGTAAGGTGATGCAGTACTTAAATGAATGCGTATCATTATCTTACTGCAGTAGCCAATACGAGATGCATGATTTAAGCCTAACGTGAAGAAATGCTGGACAATTCTAACATTCCAGTAGAATGAAGATCGAAAATAAAAAAAACTCATATTTTAATAGATATCAAGTTTACATATTTTGTACATACAAAGACACTAAAGTGGTATATGATTTTACAGGTGCTGTTGAAGCTTTGCATTTCACAAGTTAGGAACGGGATCACTTAACTCCATATTACCCAGAAATCACTGAGTTGTAGAATGGAAGCTCAACATATGTTTAACAGATGTCCTTAAGTAGTGCAGAGGCAGCTGTGGCCCGTCTTTATGGGTGGAAGGGCCATCAGCCAGCCAGCAGCTAAACATGCGCTAAATGTACAGGCTTCTTGCTGCCTGAGGCAAACTTTGCCAGGCTGAAGATGTCACACCTCTTGTGTGCAACAAAGACAGTCACACTGGGTGCCAACATCACTAAAGCCAGCTGAGTGAGATGTATTGGTTATGAGTGCCACAAGTTTATATTTTTTTATCATGTGTGTATTGTGTTTGGTTAATCTAATTTAGGCCCATGTACATGACTGACTTGGATGGTGAGATATTTTCGACACTGCCTTTTCACTCAATTTAGACATTTGCAACCTTCCCTTTTCTTCGCTTAGAATGCAGTACATTTTTCAAAGAGAGTGAGAAGTCCTTCTCCTCTGATCATAATTTAGGATACAACCCACCAGTCAAGCCTATACTCAGGCTCTACGTTCTATTATGAATTATTATTTTGCCATCCTCGTTTGCACTTTTTCTCTCTTTCCGTTATTAGCATGAGGTCGCTAGTCCAACTGGCTGACTCATGCTAAATTGGATATAGTGGCTAGATTTTCTACATTTTCTGCAGCACCTTCATTGGTAACACCGCTTTGAATTCTGGGATATGAAGTCTCAAGTTCCAAATACAGGTGTGTAAGTTCAGCACTTACACTCACTAAAAAGACAAAACTAGCTGATGGTATTGCACACTACACAGGCCACTAAACGTATATTCATATATTTATATGCAACTATTTGTCAGTAATACTGAGTGTTACCTCTGCGTATACTGAAAACGATAAAAAGCCCTCATTTCAGTAAAGACCAACTGATGAGGAGTTGCCCACAGTGGCTTAACAAACCCCCCCGCAGTGCGGGGATATGTGGACCGGGGCTGCGTGGCCCGAGCTCCAGTCCTGGCAGGTCCCTGACCTGAGAGCTCCGGAATGGGTCCAGAGTGTGGGGGACCCATGCATGTAATTTGCAGGGGGCCCCCTCAAGTTTCTTTATGCCACTGTCTGGGGACCTGGTTAGCAGGAACCAAGTGCACTCCAGTCAAGATTGCATCAAATACCAGACAAAAAGTGAGGATGACTATGTTAAAAAGAGGCTCTTTCCTACACCTGTTCACCTTTGCTCACGTGTAAGCAAACCGCATTACTAGATTCAACCAGATACATTGAGTTAGATCATTTTCCTCAATCGTAGGAAGCCACTAGCGTATATCCACAGGGGTTAACCTCAAAACAAGTTCCTCTCCTGAGAAACCTATTCAGTTCTAAATCGTGCTTGAGTGGATTTTGTCTTGTGGTCGTTTTGCACAACGATTGCACTGATGTAAAGACAATGCAAAAGAGTTTTCTGCCTGTGCAATATGGAGTGAAGCAATTAATATTTGCTCACGTCATAGCAAATGAGCCTTATTGCAGCTGCCCAAAATAACGTGATTGGCAGTCTTGAATCCCAACCGCATTCAAGCATACTATGTAGTAATTTAGTTCTCTGCAGCCATCTACCCAATGTCTCCACTGCACTACAGGTTACGACAAGCATTGGCAAAGCAATAGGTTTCGCCAATGAGGGTGCTATTGACTTTGTCAATGTTTTTTAGTTGTAGTGTACAGCAGCACATTTGCTATGGAGCATATCTAAAAGTTGTGGGGTGATCACAATCATAAGGGCCTGGCACTTAAAATCTCTTTGGTGAGACCTATTGACTTTGCCAATGCTTGTTAAAAGTGGTTTTATGTGACAGCACATGAAAGGGAGAAGTGGGTTATTGCATATTCTTTTCAAAGAAGCAGAGCTTGTGTGGCTTTGATTCAATCACTGCTTATTTAGATATGCATTATGTTTTGTTTTAATTTGTACAAGCCCAACTGACTGAAGTGTTCTTGCTCGCTTGACTTGGCATGGGAATGAATGCAAGTATTGGAATTCTTTTCTCCTGAATACTCAATAGATTATCCAGCTTAAGTAAGCATTGGGTGGGGGGCTGTTTGAAAAAGCATTAGAAAAAGGTTAGATATAATGTTGTTTGTGTCAGTTGTAGCTGGAATAATGCGCAAAATGCTATCTTCTATTAATGTAACTGTCAGTCCTCGTTGATTAAATGATGTTCGTTATTTTTTAGCCTCCAAATAAAAAGAAAAAGGAAAAGGAGCGCTGCACTGCTCTTCAAGATAAACTTCTTGAAGAATTTAAAAAGCAGCATGAGCACGTATTGAGGGTTTCGCAAAGAATGAAATTGGAAAAGGATAACTGGCTTCTGGCAAGTGAGTATAGATTCTCTCTGGTTGCCTTGGTATTTTTTTTATTTTTTGGTACTGCAGTGTATTGTTGATTATTGAATGCTTGTGAGTCAACACTTCGTTTGATGTTACATTTTTCACCCTAGAAATACATTACATTTTCCTGATGGATAGCCTCCTTTTTTAAGAAATTGGGTTTTTCGCAAGCCTGCAACTCAAATATTCCTGCACTGTTGGTGCATGGGTGATCTGATGAGGCAAATGTTTCTGTTGAATGACATATCTGTAACCCTAGTCTCGCAGTAGAACCTTAAATCACCACTTGTTATTCAGCTATCTGTGACGTATTAGTTCACTGCTGCATTGATGCAGTCAGATAGAATTAAATGAGTGCAATGAGTACTTTTTCTGTCCACCCTTCACCTATGTCTGCCCAGAAGATCTGAGATCTGTAGTGGCTTTGCTGCCCAAGGTGATTAGTCCATTGTTTTTGAGACAGCATATTACACTTCACACAGTTTTCCTTCTGCCCCACATCACCAAGGAGAGGCTACACTCATTTTCTGCTCATAAGGCTGTCAATTTTAAATTCCATCGGATGAATCTCCAGTCTGACAGCCAGGTCTTTATTCGGTAAATATGCATCAAGAAGGTCCCGGCGGTCTAAAAGAGGATTTTATTCAATTGGTAATCCTCTGTTTTAAGACATGTTAATCCCTTGCTGAAAAGGAACTGCCAAAATTAATATGTGCTCATCCCACCAGACCTGAAGCTTCTACCTCCGCATTGGCCTGGGAAGTTCCTCTGGTCAGACAGTGAAATGGGCGTTCCTTCACACTTTTCTACGTCTTATTGTATTATTGGTTCAAAGTTAAGTACTTTTTTGTGGGAGTTGGTATTCAGAGTCTCTGGTCTCCGGCGGAGTCCCGGCTCCACATCAACCTTCTGGAGCTTCTTGCGATCGGACTTGCACAAAAGGCATTCCTTCCCTCTGTTCGGGGGAGTGTAGTGCAGGTGTTTACGGACAACACCACCATGTGGTACTGCAACAAAAAGGGCGGGGTGGGGTCGTGGAGCCTATCTCAGGAGGCTCTCCGCCTCTGGACATGGCTGGAACGTCAAGGCATTACCTTGGTGGTTCAACACTTGGCAGGTTCTCTGAACGCCGTTTCATGATGGATCACAAATGGCTTCTGAACTCTGACATGGCGCAAGGTCTCTTTAAGCAGCAGGGAACGATGTGGTTAGATCTATTAGTCACCGAAGAGAACACGCATTGGAATTTCTAAGGCGGCACTCGCTCGGAGACACTTTTTGTCACGAGTGGAGCTACGGTCTGTTGAACGCCTTTCCGCCTATACCACTTCTGCCCAGAGTGCTGAAGATCAGGCGCGACCGGGCCCACATCATTCTTGTGGCTCCGGATTGGGCTCGAAGAGTATGGTATCCCGAGCTATGAGCTTCGATCCCCCAATCCGTCTGCCTCTTCTGGAGGATCTTCTGTCGCATCAGCAGGTCCTCCACCCGAACCTGTCCAGTCTCCACCTCCATGCGTGGAGATTGAGCGGCGGCAGTTGACACCTTTTGAACTTCTTTCTGAAGTCTGTGACTTCATTCTGGCTGCCAGGCGTCCTCCCACCAAGACGGTGTATGCCTGCAGGTGGAACAGATTTGTAGCATGGTGAACAGTGAAGGCTGTGGATCCCCTTTCTGCCCCTCTTTCGGAGGTTCTTCTGTTCCTTCTTTCCTTTGCCCAGTAGGGCTCTGCATTGGGCACTATAAATGGTTCTCTTTCTGCCATCTCTGCCTCCCTGCGGCTCCCAGGTCAGCCTTCTCTTTTTAAATCCCTGGTTGTTAACCGCTTTCTCATAGGCATTACACAGAAGTTTCCTCCCGTGCCTTTCATAATGCCTCAATGGGACTTAAATCTTGTCTTGACTTTTCTGATGTGCGCTCCCTTTGAGCCTCTTCATAACTGTCCTTTAAGTCTTCTTACTCTAAAGACGGCTTTCCTCGTAGTTATTGTGAGAAGTTGGCCTGATATATAATGTTCACTATTCTAGTGAGCACTTTGTATCAGTCCAAACAACCCTTATTGATGATTGGTTGTAAGTCAACCGTAGACCAGCTATCCTAGTAGCATGGACAAAAGCAGTCTTTAGGCTAAACTCTAGAGGGCGTATTAAGCCAGCTGTTATACCATCACATATACCCCTTGAACACCAAGTGAAAGGACACCACCCAAGTTATGAAAATAAAGTATATTTATTTAGAACACAACAGCCCTGGACTCTTTATGAGGACAGGGTGCTAAGCACAATACAAAGCTCTTAGGAAAATACGCAAAGTTACACAATTTACACAAATGCCCGAGGGGCACGAAAAACCATATACTCTAAAAGTGGAATGCGAAATTACTAGCAGGTAAGTACTACTCTAATAGGCTTTGGGATCGCTAGGACTTGACTACTTGAACCTTCAGATTACTAACAGGAGGCCTAGGGAGATCGGGTGCAAAGTGTGCACTCTCACGCGGGATGTGGAACAAAGTCTATGGTTGCTAGGAATTACAAAGTTAGTGTTATCGGACGAATCCGACTAGGTAGAGCTGAAACGAAAAAGGATCTGGACCCTTGGATAGCAAAGCTATGCTGGAGCACCGAAATGCTGAGTTTACCTAGCCCAGGGGCTGCGGCTGCATAGGTCTGAAAAGACGTCGCGAATCCTTGTTGCAGTCTATGGAGCCTGAAAGAAGAAGTTGCTGGCAGGCGACCAGTGAAGAGATTCGGATGGATCCAAGCCTGGATCTAAGATGGAGGACACCTGTAAGCAGAGGGGACCAAGTCCTGAATCACTAGCAAGTGATCAGATGGGCACCAGGATGGCACCGGATGGAGTCACCTCGACCAGGTGAGTGGGCGACACTGGGCTCTGCAGTCTCACGGACCAGGAGGCGTTGTCGGCGACCAGGATGGAGGTGCGAGCTGTCCCACGATGGTATCTGCTGTCGACGTCGCTGGACCCAGGATTGGGGCAACAAGTCTTGGCAAATGCAAGCCCACACAGTGGACTCAAAATGGCGTCTGGAGTGGACCAGGAGTGTCCGGGGTGCTCCTCTGTTGGAGGGGAGCAAAGGCCAGTCTGGAGCAACCAGACCAGCAGTGTTGATGTCGTTCGTCGTCGGGAAGGCCACAAGCCAGCGGGCTAGTAGCCAGACAACGCCGTGAGCAGCAAAGAGCAGAAGGGCCCCACGCAGATCTCGTGGAGGCTGGGAGGCTGAACTTAGGGGCTGGAGCTGCACAGGGTTGGGGCTTCTCACACCTCAAAGCACTCACTCGAGGATCCCTCGGCGGTCGTGCTGGGCAAGCGTCGTGCAGTCCTGAAGATGGCCGGTCCCTCGAGGTCTCGTCACACCCACGGATCTCAGCTGAGCTGAAGATGTAGGTAGCGGTCAGAGGTGCCAGGGAAGCCGGTTCTCGTCGAGCTGGGCAGTCTTGATCCAGAGGTGAGACTTACAGCAGACCGCGATGCTTGGATGGTGCCTGCGGATGCAGGGTGACTACTCCTTAGTCACAAGGGAGAAATCTTAAGAAGTCGAGAGTTCCTTTCGTAGGAAGTAGTTTCAGGATTCAAAGATGATCTAATTTGGAAGGGGGCCCGCTCCTATCTTTATACTAGTAAAAGGGGCTGGCACGCGACTAGGCCCTGCCCATGGGTGGGACCAGGAAGGGGGGTGGTTACACCCCTCTCCCATGCCGGACTTTCCCCAGGTCAGGGGCTGGTGTGCCCCTAGAACTGGTTCTAGACGGCCTATGCATAGTGAGCACCGGGGTAGCACTTGCAGTCACCTTCCTCTAAAGCCCTGCCTACCCAGGATACACAAAACCCTGTCTGGGATGGTGCTAGCACCGCCCCTGACAGGAAACCCTTTGTCCAAGCCTCCCTCGCTGGAAGGACTCCCAGCAGCAGGAGGTCAGACTTGTGTCTGTGGTGGCAGCATCCATTTTGTGATGCTGAGACTTTAACCGGGGTTCACAGTTACATACATGTCGTGTCCCTGTAGAAGGGTGGAATGCTAACCCCATCGCCAGAATTGGCGAGGGGTTAGTATTCCAATTCGTATGACACCTTACTCGACATGTTTTGATAAAGCGATACCAGAGTTAGCATATAACCGCGAGGATTATAATGCACTTAAGAGTATATGGTACGCGTAATCATGGAACAGCTATTAGGACTTGGTTCCGCAAGCTGCAAACGGGCTCAGCTCATGCCAGAGCACCATCTCACACGATTCCAAGCACTCTGCCTTCAGGATTGTCAAGGCCTGCCATAGGAGTGACTGATAGGAATACGGGTGTCCATTTTCGGGTTAGATATGGGTATACTATATCTAAAGCAAAGGGTGATTACACCACCTTGCCCCTAGCTGTCGTGCAGCCAGTTGTCAGATTTAGATGGCCAGCCAGGGGTGGCATAATACATGCTGCAGCCCCTGGTAGGCCCTGGGTACACCTATGCCCCGAGTTACAGGGTCTGATAAGGTGGCCCAGTACCAATTAGATATGTACCTAGGGTACATGGAATCCATTTTACAGAGAGAGCAGTAGGCCTGGGGTCCTCAATAGCAGGGTCCCAGGTCAACTATGTTGGAAAACCAGCAAAACACCAGGCAAAAAGTTGGGGGTAACCATAGTCAGGTATCCACCCTCCTACAGTTATCACCTCTGCCAGAAGAGTGAGTGAGCTCTAGGCTCTTTCTCCCAAACCTCCTTTCCTTTCTGTTCATCCAGACAACGTGGTTTTAAGGACCTGTCCTTTCTTGCCAAAGGTTGTCACGCCCTTCCACATCGGACAGACCATCACTTAGCCCACCTTCATTCCGCCTCCGCATCCTTCCAGAGAAAAGGAGAGGCTCCACCGTCTGGACCCAAAACGTGCGCTAGCATTCTATCTGCAGCGTACACAACAGTTCCGGGTGGATGACCAGCTCTTTGCTGCCAACGTGGGCGCCAAAAAAGGTCGGGCTGTGCACAAACAGACCATCTCCCGGTGGGTGGTTCTGTGTATTAAAGCATGTTACTCCGTGCCCATTCGACCAAGGCAACTGCATTCACTACTGCCTTGGGACGCGGCGTTCCGTTGCAGGACATTTGTCAGGCACGTTTACCAAGCACTACTGCCTTGACAGTCCGTTTAGGAGAGACAGATTTTTGAACCGTTCCGTGCTCCGTGACTTTTTGGTGTAATCTCGTTTGCTGACCCTCCAGCAGGGTTGGTATTGCTGGGGTATCTATTCTAAGGTAAGGAATCTATCACTAACGTCTCTTTCAGATGCACAAGTTACTACTTGTGTAACAATATATCTGTAAGACACATTAGTTAGTGGTGGATCCTTACCGCCCCAACCATCCTCCCCACTCTGCGAACTGATTACTGGGATTAAGGTCATCCCCTTTTAGGGCCCTAGTTTTATGCACCAATTGTCAGTTTCTTGCATGGCTGTGCGTTTCGGTGCGGAAAGTCGTGTACAGAACTGACGTCAGCGCGCATTGGTGGCACCTAAGTAGTCTACGTGACGTCATCTCTGCGCATAGGACGGCAGCGACAGACGCGGAGCCGCATGACACCACCTACTGACACGCAGGGGTACTGCTAAGCAAAACTTTCCGGATCTAGTCTGACGCCTGGGTATATTCTAAGGTAAGGAATCAATCACTAACTAATGTCTCTTATAGATATATTGTTACACAAGTAGTAACTTGTGCTTTAGGGCCAGCATAAAAGATGTACCCTCAGCGGCACTGGGGCAGAGTGCTGTTTTGGCGTCAATGGGGAATCTCCGGTTTGCAAAAGCACTGCAGGCTTGGGGAAGAAGGTCTTCTGGGTGCGACCACCACTTGGAGAGGTATGTTGGGGTTTGGTTAGGCACCGTTGGTTGGGCCACCCAAGGCCATGGGGCTTTGGGTGCAGGGGTGCCTTTTATGGACGGATCTTCTTACCAGCTCCTGGTCGTGGTTGGGGGGACCTTCGGGTTTGAGGCTGCCGGTTTCAGCTTGAGGCAAGTCAGGGGGTCACTATCCGGTCAGGATCGCCTCCTCTTGGTGTTGGGGCACTTGAACTCGGGCCATGGGCGTCGTGTGCAGAGTGGTTCAAACACGCGGATCCTTGCAGAACTGGATTCTGGTGTTTGAACAAATCCGGTGTTCACGGGAGACAGAGTCTTTGGGATTGAAGGCAGGCAGGTCCTCTTGGTTTCTCGAGGTTGCTGGCTGCAGGACACACCGGGATTTCGCTGGAGCAGGTTTGAGGTGGGGACAGGCCGGTAGGGCTGGGGCCAAGTCAGTGGGCATCCTCCTCTTGTTAGCTTCGGCACAGGTCGTTCTTCTTCTTTTCTTCTTGTAGTTTAGTGTCTGAGGGAGCAAGGTTCAGGGATGTCTCTAAGTTCTAGATTTAGGGGTGTTACAGGTTGGTAAAAGGTTGGGACCAATGGGTCCCTTCCCAGGTGTGGGTACACCCCCTATTATGCCACCCTCCAGTGGGAGGGGGGCATAATCCTTTCCCTGGTTGGCTGGCTCCCCCCATCTGCAAGATGGCAGGACTGAGAGTTGTGCTTCACCTCGCCTCCCCCACTTGAGGGGTGAAGTTGGCAGAGGTGGGGGACCCCTCTCTTCCCCACTTGTTTTTCCCACCGGTTCTCCCGCCCAAAGTGGGGGTCAGAACCAGTGGGGACTAGTTGCCTAAAGCAGCAAGTGGTCTGGGGAAGCTCACAAAGGTGGCAAGCCTTTTGATGCTTCCCCTTCGTGGACCCTGTCCATCCTGGGGGAGGAAGCTTGGCACCTCGTCCCAGGATGTGCATTGTTTCAGGCCCTCGAGAGCAGCAGGCTCTCGACCCAGGAATCCAGAAACATGTCTGGTGGTGGCAGTTGAAAGCAGTCACTCAGCAAGGACACTAGTAGTAGGTCGTTTTTCAGGGGGCATCTCTAAGATGCCCTCTGTGTGCATTTCTCATTAAATCCCACTCTGGCATAAGTGTGGGTTTAATATGCTAAAAAGTTTGATACCAAACTTCTCAGTGCAGCCATTATGGTGCTGTGAAATTCATAGTGACAAACTCCCAGCACCATATACTCTTAATGGCAGCACTGCACTTAAAATGTCTAAGAATGGACTTAGACACTGTAGGGGTACAGGGATCATTCACCTTCACCACTGTTATAGGGCACCCAGCTAGAGGGCTGACAGATCTATGCCAGGGTGGTGGGTTGTAGGCAAAGCACACAGGGATGTGTGCCATGTCAGCTCTTCACTTTGTTCTGCACCAAGACATGCAGCCTGCAAAGGCAGTGTGTGAGTGTAATGGTACAGGGCCTCTAAGGGTGTCTCAATAAGTGCTGCAGCTCTTGAAGGTCTTCCCTGGTCACAGTGCACTGGGTATCTCTGGTACCATTAACCAGGGCTGACCTGTGGCCAGAGATGCCAATTGAGTTTTGTTTTTAATGCAGGTTTAGGGAAAAAACATAGGCCCTGTGCACCTGATTGGCACCAGTTGGAATTCACTGACTGATCCAGATCCAGATCTACGGTATAGCCGTCGACGGAGTCGTTGTCAGGGTCACCGTCGACGGGCGATCAGCTGGAGACTAGGTCGTCGACAAAGCAACCGTCGACGGAACGATTGTCGACGCCGGTAGAACCTCTGTAGACAAAGTCTTCGTCGACGAGGATTTGGTCGACGATGTTTTCGTCGACGAGTCCTTGGTCGACGGTATCTTCGTTGACTAGATCTTGGTCGACGAGTCGCCGACGATGATTTCTTCGAGACTTTCGTCGACGAGGATTCTTTCTTCGTCGACGAGGAGATGGGAATCGTCGACGGAACTGGCTTAGAAGGCAATGAAACTCTTGTCGATGTGGATGCTGTCGATGAGACGGTCGTCGACGAGGAAAAAGCTGATGTTGTAGTCAGCGTCGTCGTCGAGGATGCAGCAAATGTCGTTCTCGTCGTCGGAGCGCAAAACTTTAAGAGGCGTGGAAACACCTTGAGAGGCAGCAGAAGACGCCTGAGAACCAGGTCTCGTGGGCATAAAGGTGGTAGGGGTGGCTGAAGACGTCCCAGGAGCCAGAGGCATGGCCAACTTCATCTTTTTTAGGAAAGGAGATGGAACATCCTGTAAACTACCACACTTGGATGCTGCTGAAGAAAGTCCAGAATGAAAACTTTCTGCGTCTGACAGGACTGAATCCTTGTCCTTTAAACGTTGAAGCCAAAGGAGAAGGCGGCCTTCTCTGTCCTTCAGAGTCTTAATAGAAAAAGTTATACAGAACTTGCAGCTGCCAGCCTCATGATCAGGGTATAAACAGTATATACACTTCTGGTGGGGGTCCTTTTCAAAAAGGCGCAGCTTCCCACAAGAAGAGCAAGGTCTAAATAAAGACTTCTTACTTGACATGTTGAGAAAAACACTGGAACTAGAAGAGTAGAGGTGAAAACTGAGCAGAGCTCTGGGAGACTCCCTTCACACGACGTGCAGTAGAAAATCTGAGGGCTTGAGCTTCTGAGGAGAAGGTTCTAGAGGGTGCTGGTGCATGATTGGCTATAATTTGGACTAACATAATGACACTGATGTTTTGCAAATAGTTTTTCTCTTTACCATGCATTCCTATGTAGGAATCTTATTTTGAGGTTTCTATTATGTTTTTCCTCTTCTTTATCATATATTATGTGTACATATATATTTATATACATATTTAGCATTATTGCTATTTTATTTACCGTGGGACTCCCACTTCGACGACGGGGGAATATTCAAGCATGTGAATCTATGAAAGACACCAATACTGAAGAACCACCTGTTTACAGGTAAGTAACAATTGTTCTTAACCCTGGTCCTTTCTGCCCTCGCCCCAGGAGGCTAGATAGTGGCATTAGACTTGTACAACGCTTTTTTCCATATCATCATCCTACTTGCCCACAACGTTACTTATGGTTCACAGTGGGCCGTGAGCACTTTCAGTTCACTATGCTCCCCTTTGGCCTTAGCAGTGCCCCTCTGCTGTTCCCAAAAGGGATGGTGGTGGTCACAGCTCATCTGCGCAGATCAGGGGTACCAGTCTTTCCCTAACTCGACGACTGGCTGTTAAAGTTGGGCTTGCCCCATGCTGTCACCTCCCAAATACAGACTACAGAAGACTATGGCTGACCCCCTGCACTCGCTGGGGTTCACTATCAATATGCCGAAGTCACAACGGACTCCCTCTCAGATGCTCCCTTTCATCGTAGCTATACTGGACACAGAGCAGTTTTGGAGCTGTCCTCCCGATCTGCTAATCTGGGATATTAGGGCAATGATACTGATGTTACAGCCTCTATCCAGGATTTCGTTGAGAATGACTCTGAGGCTACTGGGCCTCATGGCCTCCTGCACCCTGCTGGTGGATCGTGTCAGATGGCATATGAAGGCTCAGAAGTGGGACCTGAAGTTCCAGTGGGCGCAGCATCACTGAAATCTTTCAGACTACGTCCAGATCTCAGAGGGAACTGTGCACCAACTGCAGTGATGGCTAACAAACCAAGATTGGATCAGATCCTGCTCCCTTCCCCACCCAGTTCGGGTGACCCCACCCACGAGGCTCGGACTGAGTCGCAAGCGTCGCCGCCTGCCCCACACCTTCGGGTCCCTGGGCACAGCGCGTCGCCGCAGGAGATAGAGTGGTACCTCATGGCCATGAGGTCCCTCCCTCCTCAGTCTAATTCCCGACGGGCCCGACGGTCCCGACTGGAGGCCCTAGCGGGTCGGTGCTTCGGCCCAGACGCCGTTGGGTGACTCTGCCCCACTGGCGACTTTGGTCCCGGCGCCGCAGGACCTCACCGGATCCACTTTCGGATCTGGGTTGTCGCCGGTCGACCTCACCGGCTCCGGCCCCGCGGGTGTCTCCCACTGTGGACGCCATCCCCAATGTTCCCTTCGGTCCGACTCTGGCACCGGAACGGCGCCGCTGGACGCCGCTTCCGACTGCCTTTGGAGATTTTTATTTCCATGAGGAGGCCCTGTCTCTTGCACCTGTTTTACAGGAGACGGGTGACGAGGGTGACTGGGAGGGGTCTGAGGACCCTCTGGCACTGGAGTGCCAGTCTCAAGAGTACTGGACATATGAGCTTGGGGAGGCCAGTGGTATTGACACTTCGCCAGACACTGGATTTGTCTCCCCTCCCACTGTGGCTTCGGAGGAGAGGGCTGCTTATAGTGTAGTGTTGACGAGGGCGGCCAAGGCCTTAAACCTTGAGCTCCCCGTCGCGGCCGTGAGGACTAACTTCCTCACTGAGGTACTCAAACCGCAGGCAAGCTCCAGTGAGCCTCTACTGCCGTTAAATGAGGCCTTGTGTGACGTTCTTGTGGGCACTTGGTCCAAGCCCGCCACAGGTCCGCCTGTGGATAGGAACTTGGCCAAACGCTACCGCCCGGCCCCAGGCGACCCTTGCTTTTTGTCCACCCACCCTATCCCCGAGAGCCTGGTTATCCAGGCCTCTACTTCCCAGACCGCATTCCCGACTGCTCCGCACGATCGGGAATCCAAGAGATATGAACAATTCGGGAAGAAAGTGTTCTCGTCCCTGAGTTTGGGGCTGCAGTCTGTCAATACCGCGTGTCTCTTGGGCCACTACACCCACACCCTGTAGGACACGGTCGTGGACGTGCTGCCACAATTTCCGGAGGAGGTCCGGGCTAAACTCGCCCAAGCCCTTGTGGAGGGCCGAGATGCAGTGCGATATTCCATCCGGTGTGGGCTGAATACCACGGACCCACTGGGCAGGGTGATGGCAACGATGTTGGCGGTTCGACGCCACGCCTGGTTGAGGTCCGCCAACTTTTCGGCCGATGTCCAGGCCACACTTCTGGACATTCCGTTCGATGGCCGTCGCCTCTTTGGTGATAAGGCAGACCATGCGCTTGAGCGTTCTAAGGACTCCAGGGCTACGGCCAAGTCCTTGGGCCTCTCGGCCACACACCAGCAAACGGGTGCCTGTCGCTCCTTTCGTGGCCACGAAAGGGGCGCCCCCCCCACGTGCTGCCAGCCACGCACTGCAGAATGTTCAACAGCGCTGTGGCGACCTTGGAAACCGCTGTGGCGGCGGTCGGGGACAACGGCGAGGCCAGTCCACACCTCCCTCCGCAGCACCTGCCTCAAAACATTCCTAGTCCGAGTTTTCAGGCCCATGTGACGCCAGTGGGGGGCAGGGTTCGCCATCACCTCTCCCACTGGAGCACTGTCACATCGGACAGGTGGGTGCTGCAGATCGTCCGAAGGGGCTACTTCCTCCCCTTCGAGGGGACCCCTCCAGCCATGCCACCGCAATTCCACCGCGTGTCTGGGGATCACTTGCAACCTCTGCAAGAGGACATCACGGCCCTCTTGGCCAAGGGGGCCATCGAGCGCGTTCCTGGGCCAGAAGTAGGGTGTGGTTGTTACTCCCACTACTTTCTGGTACCCAAGAAGGGCAAAGGGGGCTTACGCCCTATCTCGGACCTACGGAATGTCAACGGCTTCCTCCGGAAGAAGTTCAAGATGCTGACTTAGGATCAGGTTTTAGCTGCCCTGGACCCTGGAGCCTGGCTGGTAGCGTTGGACTTGCAGGACGCTTATTTTCACATCCCCGCCCTGCCGGCCCACCGGCGTTACCTGCGGTTCACGGTAGGCCACGAGCACTTTCAGTTTACTGTGCTCCCCTTCGGCCTTACCAGCGCCCCACAGGTGTTCACAAAGGTGATGGCGGTGGTCGCAGCTCATCTGCGCAGGTTAGGGGTGTCAGTCTTCCCCTACTTCGACAACTGGTTGTTGAAGGCGGGCTCGCCCCAGACAGTCGTCAGCCACTAGCCACCTCCAGACTGCGGTCGACCTCCTGCACTTGCTGGGGTTCTCCATCAACGTGCCGAAGTCGCACCTGTGTCCCTCTCAGAAGCTCCTCTTCATCGGAGCGGTTCTAGACTCGGCGCTGTAGGAGAGTAGGGTCTGCAATCCTATGATCACCCCAGATTTTTTGCTTTTGTTTCACTGGTTTACGACTTTCTCTGGCTGTGGGCCTGCTAATCAGACCCACAGCCTAGCTGTTCTCTCACTAAATTGACATGTGTACCTTAGGTGCATTATCCAATTGGTACTGGGCCACCTTATCAGACCCTGTAACTCAGGGCATAGGTGTACCCAGGGCCTACCAGGGGCTGAAGCATGTATTATGCCACCCCTGGATGGCCATCTAAATCTGACACAACTGGCTGCACGACAGCTGGGGCAAGGTGGTGTAATCACCCTTTGCTTTAGATATAGTATACCTATATCTAACCCTAAAATGGACACATGTATTCCTATCAGTCACTCCTATGGCAGGCCTTAACAATCCTGAAGGCAGAGTGTTTGGAATTATGTGAGATGGTGCTCTGGCATGAGCTGAGCCCGTTTGCAGCTTGCGGAACCAAGTCCTAATAGCTGTTACATGATGACGCATACCATATACTTTTAAGTGCATTATAATCCTCGCGGTTATTTGCCAACTTTGGTATCGCTTTATCAAAACATGTCGAGTAAGGTGTCATACGAATTGGAATACTAACCCCTCGCCAATTCTGGCGACGGGGTTAGCATTCCACCCTTCTAGAGGGACACGACATGTATGTAACTGCGAACTCCGGTTAAAGTTAACTCGAGCCTCAGCATCACAAAATGGATGCTGCCACCACAGACAGAAGTCTGACCTCCTGCTGCTGGGAGTCCTTCCAGCGAGGAGAGCTTGGACAAAGGGTTTCCTGTCAGGGGCGGTGCTAGCACCATCCCAGACAGGGTTTTGTGTATCCCAGGTAGGCGGGGCTGAGAGGAAGGTAACTGCAAGTGGCACCCCGGTGCTCACTGTGCAATTGCCGGCTTGAACCAGTTCCAGGAGCACACCAGCCCCTGAGCTGTGGAAAGTCCGGACAAAGGGAGAGGGGTGTAACCACCCCCCTTCCTGGTCCCACCCATGGGCAGGACCTAGTCGCGTGCCAGCCCCTTTCTTTAGTATAAAGGTAGGAGCGGGCCCCCTTCCCAAATTAGATAATTCTGAATCTTGACGACTTTCCACGAAAGAACTCTTGAACCTTTCTGAAGACTCTCCCTTGTGGCTAAGGAGTAGCCACCCTGCACCAGCGGGCACCATCTAAGCGCATGCGGTTTGCTGCAAGTCCATCCTCCGGATCAAGACTGCCCAGCTCGACGAGACCCGGATTCCCTGGCACCTCTGACCTCTACCTACATCAGCCCAGCTGAGATTCGTGGGTGTGACGAGACCTGAAGGGACCGGCCATCTTCAAAACTGCACGACGCTTATCCAGCACGACCGCCGAGGGATCCTCGAGAGTGCTTTGGGGTTTGAGAAGCCCTAACCCTGAGAAGCTCCAGCACCGAAGTCCAGCCCCCCAGCATCCACGAGATCTGCGTAGGGCCCTTCTGCTCTTTGCTGCTCACCGCGTTGTCCGGCCACTTGCCTGCTGGCTTGTAGCCTTCCTGACGACGAACCACAACACTTCCATCGCTGGTCTGGTTGCTCCAGACTGGCCCTTGCTCCCCTCCAAAAGAGGAGCACCCCGGACCCTCCTGGTCCACTCCAGACGCCATCTTGAGTCCACCGCGTGGGCTTGCCTTTGCCAAGGCTTGTTGCTCCAATCCTGGGTCCAGCATCGCCGACAGCAGACACCTTCGTGGGACAGCTCGCACCTCCATCCTGGTCGCCGACAACGCCTCCTGGTCCGAGAGACTGCAGAGCCCAGCGTCGCCCACTCACCTGGTCGAGGTGACTTCATCCGGTGCCATCCTGGTGCCCATCTGATCACTGGCTAGTGATCAAGAACTGAGTCCCCTCTGCTTTCAGGTCGTCTCTGTAGGAGAGTAGGGTCTGCAATCCTATGATCACCCAGACTTTTTGCTTTTGTTTCACTGGTTTACGACTTTCTCGGGCTGTGGGCCTGCCAATCAGACCCACAGCCTAGCTGTTCTCTCGCTAAATTGATGTGTACCCTAGGTGCATTACCCAATTGGAACTGGACCACCTTGTCAGACCCTGTAACTCAGGGCATCGGTGTACCCAGGGCCTACCAGGGGCTGAAGCATGTATTATGCCACCCCTGGATGGCCATCTAAATCTGACACAACTGGCTGCGCGACAGCTTGGGCAACGTGGCGTACTCGCCCGTTGCTTTAGGTATAGTATCCCTATATCTAGCCCTAGAATGGACACCCGAGTTCCTATCAGTCACTCCTATGGCAGGCCTTGACAATCCTGAAGGCAGAGTGCGTGGAATCGTGTGAACTGGGCTCTGGCACGAGCCGAGCCCGGTTGCAGCTTGCGGAACCAAGATCCAATGGCTGTTCCATGATAACGCGTACCATATTGGTAACTTCGGTATCGCGTTATCAAGACATGTCGAGTAAGGTGTCATACGAATCGGGATGCTGACCCCTCACCAATGCTGGCGACGAGGTTAGCATTCCGCCCTTCTAGAGGGACACGACATGTACGTAACTGTGAACCCCGGTTAAAGTTAACTCGAGCCTCAGCATCACAAAGTGGATGCTGCCACCACAGACACAAGTCTGACCTCCTGCTGCTGGGAGTCCCTCCTGCTGCTGGGAGTCCTTCCAGCGAGGAGAGCTTGGACAAAGGGTTTCCTGTCAGGGGCGGTGCTAGCACCATCCCAGACAGGGTTTTGTGTATCCCAGGTAGGCAGGGCTGAGAGGAAGGTGACTGCAAGTGGCACCCCGGTGCACACTGTGCATATGCCGGCTTGAACCAGTTCCAGGGGCACACCAGCCCCTGAGCTGGGGAAAGTCCGGACAGGGGAGAGGGGTGTAACCACCCCCCTTCCTGGTCCCACCCATGGGCAGGACCTAGTCGCGTGCCAGCCCCTTTCTTTAGTATAAAGGTAGGAGCGGGCCCCCTTCCCAAATTAGATCATTCTGAATCTTGACGACTTTCCACGAAAGAACTCTTGAACCTTTCTGAAGACTCTCCCTTGTGGCTAAGGAGTAGCCACCCTGCACCAGCGGCCACCATCTAAGCGCATGCGGTTTGCTGTAAGTCCATCCTCCGGATCAAGACTGCCCAGCTCGACGAGACCCGGATTCCCTGCCATCTCTGACCTCTACCTACATCATCAGCCCAGCTGAGACTCGTGGGTGTGACGAGACCCGAGGGACCGGCCATCTTCAGAACCGGCACGACGCTTATCCAGCACGACCGCCGAGGGATCCTCGAGAGTGCTTTGGGGTTTGAGAAGCCCTAACCCTGAGCAGCTCCTGCACCGAAGTCCAGCCGCCCAGCATCCACGAGATCTGCGTGGGGCCCTTGTGCTCTTTGCTGCTCACCGCGTTGTCCGGCTACTTGCCTGCTGGCTTGTGGCCCCCCTGACGACGAACCACGACACTTCCTTCGCTGGTCTGGTTGCTCCAGACTGGCCCTTGCTCCCCTCCAACAGAGGAGCACCCCGGACCCTCCTGGTCCACTCCAGACGCCATTTTGAGTCCACCGCGTGGGCTTGACTTTGCCAAGGCTTGTTGCTCCAATCCTGGTCTCAGCAGCACCGACAGCAGACACCTTCGTGGGACAGCTCGCACCTCCATCCTGGTCGCCGACAACGCCTCCTGGTTCGAGAGACTGCAGAGCCCAGCGTCGCCCACTCACCTGGTCGAGGTGACTTCACCTTCGATAGAACGACGATCCACCACCACCAGCAACAGGCCGCTCGAAGAAACTGGAACAAGATCACGGCCGACCAGCTCGCCGCCTCCCTGAGCCAGCACCCTCCTGCCAGCTCAGCGAACCCCAGCCAGGCCGTCGACAACCTCGCGAAGTGGATCAGCAACTGCGCGGACGAACTCGCCCTTCTGAGGACCCCGCCCAGCAGACCCGGCAGCAAGAAAGCCCCATGGTTCACCGACTAACTCAGGAGCTCCAAGAAGAACTGCTGAGCCCTCGAGAAAGCCTGGAGAAGGGAACCAACACCGGACATGACCACCCTCAAGCTCGCCACCCGGAAGCACCACCAACTGATCCGCACCGCCAAGAAAACTGCATTCAAGGACCGGCTGGACAACAACGCGCACAACTGCAAGGAACTCTTCAACATCGTGAAAGAACTCTCCAACCCCAACGCAGGAAGCAACGACATCACCCCTTCGCAAGACCTCTGAAACTCCCTCGCCTCCTACTTCCACAACAAGATCGCGGACATACACAACAGCTTCAGCATTCAACCGACGCACGCCACGACCGCAGCAACACCGCCCGCCACCACCCTCCGCGCCTGGACTCCGGTCAACACCGAAGACACCGTCCGCATGATGAACTCCGTCCACTCCGGATCTCCGACCGACCCCTGCCCTCACCACGTCTTCAACAAGGCGGACGCTGTCATCGCACCCCACCTGCGGGACATTATCAACACCTCCTTCGACACCGCCACCTTCCCTGAGAGCTGGAAGCACGCTGAACTCAGCGCTCTACTCAAGAAACCCACAGCGGACCCCACCGAACTCAAGAACTACTGCCCCATCTCGCTCCTTCCGTTTCCAGCCAAAGTCATCGAGAAGACCGTCAACAGACAGCTTGCCGCCTTCCTCGAGACGAACGGATCCCTCGACCCCTCACAGTCTGGTTTCCGAGCCAACCATAGCACCGAGACCACCCTCATCGCCGCCACCGACGACATCCGAGCCCTGATGGACAACGGAGATACAGCGGCCCTCATCCTCCTAGACCTCTCCGCGGCATTCGACACTGTCTGCCACCGCACCCTAGTGCAGCGCCTCAGCAACGTCGGAATCCAGGAGAAGGCACTGGAATGGATCATCTCCTTCCTCGACGGAAGAACACAGAGAGTCCGCCTACCACCGTTCAAGTCAGAAGCCACCGAAGTCATCTGCGGCGTCCCTCAAGGATCCTCGCTGAGCCCCACCCTCTTCAACGTCTACATGAGCCCCCTCGCGGCCATCGCACGCCAACACAACCTCAACATAATCTCCTACGCCGACGACACCCAGCTGATCCTCTCCCTGACCAACGACCCAGCCGCCGCCAGAGCCAATCTGCACGAAGGGATGAAAGATGTAGCCGAGTGGATGGCGACCAGCCGCCTGAAACTGAACTCAGACAAGACGGAGGTCCTCATCCTGGGCTCCTCGCCCTCCGCCTGGGACGACTCCTGGTGGCCCCCCGCCCTGGGCACCGCACCCAAACCGACGGACCACGCACGGAACCTGGGTTTCATCCTGGACTCCTCCCTCTCCATGACCAGGCAAGTCAACGTCGTCTCCTCGTCATGCTTCAACATCCTACGCATGCTACGGAAGATCTTCTGGTGGATCCCCACCGAGACCAGGAAGACCGTCACCCAGGCCCTCGTCACCAGCAGACTGGACTACGGTAACGCCCTCTACGCCAGTACCACCGCCAAGCTCCAGAAGAGACTCCAGCGAATCCAGAACGCCTCAGCCAGACTCATCCTCGACATCCCACGAACCAGCCACATCTCCGGACATCTGAGAGACCTGCACTGGCTCCCCGTCAACAAAAGAATCACCTTCCGTCTCCTCACCCACGCACACAAAGCCCTACACGATCAAGACCCGAGCTACCTCAACAACCGAGTCAACTTCTACGTTCCCAAATGCTACCTCCGATCAGCCAACCACGCCCTCGCCGCCATCCCCCGCATCCGAAGAGCGACAACAGGAGGAAGGTCCTTCTCCTACCTGGCCGCCAAGACCTGGAACTCCCTCCCGACCGGCCTGCGCTTGACCCAAGACCACCTCTCCTTCAGGAAGAAGCTCAAGACCTGGCTGTTTGAGCAGTAACGGCACCAAACCCCCCCCCCCCAACGCCTTGAGACCCTACGGGTAAGTAGTGCGCTCTATAAATGTCTTTGATTGATTGATTGATCCGGTGCCATCCTGGTGCCCATCTGATCACTGGCTAATGATTAAGAACTGAGTCCCCTCTGCTTTCAGGTCGTCTCCATCATCGATCCAGGCTTGGATCACATCGAACTTCATCACTGGTCGCCTGCCAGCAACTTCTTCTTTCAGGCTCCATAGACTGTAACGAGGATTCCCGACGTCTTTTGAACCCTATGCAGCCGCAGCCCCTGGGCTAGGTAACCTGAGCATTTCGGTGTTCCAACGTAGGTTCACTATCTAAGTGTCCAGATCCTTTTTCGTTTTCAGCCTATCTAGTCGGATTCGTCCGATAACTGTAACTTTACGAGATACTAGTATCCATAGACTTTGTCCCGCATCCCGCGTGAGAGTGCACACTCTGCACCCGATCTCCCTAGGCCTCCTGCTCCTAACCTGAAGGTTCTGTAGTGTAGTCCTAGCGATCCTGAAGCCTCTGGATCGAGTTACTTACCTGCTAGTATTTCGCATTCCACTTTTGTAGTATATGGTTTTTCGTGCCCCTCGGGCATTTGTGTAAATTGTGCAATTCAAAGTATTTTCTTAAGAGTTTTGTTGGGTTCTTAGCTCCCTGACTCATAAAGAGATCAGGGTAGACTTGTTTTAAATAAATATCCTTTTATTTTCATAACTTGTGTGGTGTCCTTTCACTTGGTGTTCAAGGGGTATATGTGATGGTATAACAGCTGGCTTAACACGCCCTCTAGAGTTTAGCCTAAAGACTGCTCTTGTCCATGCTACTAGGATAGCTGGTCTATAAGGTTGACTTACAACCAATCATCAATAAGGGTCGTTTGGAATGATTTATAGTGATCACTAGAATAGTGAGCACTGCCGATCAGGCCAACTTCTCACAGTTGTGACGGACGCATCCCTCCAGGGCTGGGGAGGCCACTTGGGCGAGGCGGCAATCAGAGGCCTCTGGTCTCCGGCGGAGTCCCGGCTCCATATCAACCTGCTGGAGCTGCGGGCGATTCGTCTAGCACTGAAGGCATTCCTCCCGTCTGTCCGAGGGAGTGTACTGCAAGTGTTCACGGACAACACCACCTCCATGTGGTACTGCAACAAACAAGGCGGGGTGGGGTCGTGGACCCTCTGCCAGGAGGCTCTGCGCCTCTGGCAATGGCTGGAACATCAGGGCGTGACTGATGGTTCAACACCTGGCAGGTTCTCTGAACGCCAGGGCGGACGAACTCAGCCGACGGTGCTCGATGGATCACGAATGGCGTCTGAACTCGGACGTGGCGCAAGGCCTCTTTCGGCAATGGGGAGAGCCTTGGTTAGATCTATTCGCCACCGAAGAGAACGCGCAATGTCATCAGTTTTGCGTGTTGGAATTTCCAAGGCGGCACTCGCTCGGAGCCGCTTTTCGTCGCGAGTGGAGCTGCGGTCTGTTGTACGCCTTTCCGCCTATACCACTTCTGCCCAGAGTGCTGAAGAAGATCAAGCGCGACCGGGCACAAGTCATCCTTGTGGCTCCGGACTGGGCACGAAGGTACTGGTATCCCGAGCTACTCAGTATGTCAGTCGATCCCCCGGTTCGTCTGCCTCTTCAGGAGGACCTTCTGTCGCAGCAGCAGGGGACGGTCCTCCACCCAAACCTGTCCAGTCTCCACCTCCATGCTTGGAGATTGAGCGGCGACAGTTGAGGCCATTTGACTTGCCTCCTGAAATCTGTAACATCATTCTGGCAGCCAGGCGTCCCTCCACAAAGTCGGTATACGCCTGCAGGTGGAACAAATTTGTGGCATGGTGCACAGCAAAGGCTGTGGATCCCCTCAATGCCCCTCTTTCTGAGGTTCTCCTATTCCTTCTCTCTCTTGCCCAGCAGGGCTCTGCTCTGGGCACTGTCAAGGGCTATCTTTCAGCTCTTTCAGCCTTTCTGAGGTTTCCCGACCAACCTTCTTTGTTCAAGTCCCCTATCGTTAATCGATTCCTGAAGGTCATCACTCATACGTTTCCTCCTGTTCCCTTCGTGATGCCTCAGTGAGACTTGAACCCGGTTCTTACTTTTCTGATGTGTGCTCCCTTTGAGCCACTTCACAACTGTCCTCTTCGCCTTCTTTCTTTGAAGACTGCCTTCCTGGTAGCCATCACCTCTGCCAGGAGAGTGATTGAGCTCCAGGCTCTATCTTGAAAGCCTCCTTTCCTTTCAGTCCATCCGGACAAAGTTGTGTTACGGACAAGGCCCTCCTTCTTACCTAAGGTAGTCACGGCCTTCCACATTGGGCAATCCATCACATTGCCCACCTTCTTTCCGCCTCCGCACCCCTCGAGAGAGAGGAGGAGAAGCTCCACCGTCTGGACCCCAAAACGTGCGCTCTTTTTATCTGAATCGCACACAACAGTTCCGGGTGGATGATCAACTCTTTGTTGGGTACGCGGGCGCTAAGAAAGGGAAAGCGGTGCACAAGCGGACCATCTCCCGGTGCATTATCTTGTGCATCCAGGCGTGTTACTCCTTGGCTAAGAAGGAACCCCCTGTTGGGCTGAGGGCTCATTCCACTCGAGCCACAGCCACTACGACTGCCTTAGGCCGAGGCGTGCCCTTGCAGGACATTTGCCAGGCGGCTACGTGGGCCTCGCTGCACACGTTTGCAAGACACTATTGCCTGGACAGTCAAGTCCGGAGGGACGGCTTCTTTGGCCGTTCCGTCCTCCAGGACTTGCTGCTGTGATTATTGGTTCGCAGACCCACCACCACGGGGATGATATTGCTGGGGTTTCTATTCTAAGGTAAGGAATCTATCACTAACGTGTCTCTTTCAGATGCACAAGTTACTACTTGTGTAACGATATATCTGTAAGAGACGTTAGTTAGTCCCCTTTCAGGGCCCTAGTTTCATGGCACCAGTGTTGGTTCTATCATGGCTCTGCGTATCTGGCACGGAAAAGCTGTGAATCAGAACTGACGTCAGTGAGCATGGGCGGCGTCCAAGTACTCAGACGACGTCATTCCGGCGCTGCCGCCGACGGACGCCGTCGCACCAGCGGGAGATGGTGCTTCACCCGCACCTGTCCTGTCTCCACATCCTTGCATGGAGATTGAGCGGCAGCAGTTGACCGCTTTCCACCTTCCCCCCCCAAAGTCTGTTATGTCATCTTGGCAGCCAGGCGTCCCTCCACAAAAACTGTATATGCTTGTAGATGGAACACATTTTTGGCATGGTGCACAGCAAAGGCTGTTGATCCCCTTTCTGCCCCTCTTTCAGAAGTTCTGCTTTACTTACTTTCGTTGGCCCATCTGTGCTCTGCTTTGGACAGCCTTAAGAGTTATCTTTCGGCTATCTCTGCCTTTCTGAAACTTCCTGATCAGTCCTGAAGATCGTCCATTCCGACCTATAGTGTCTGGAGTAAGTTCCCTATTTGAACCTTTGGGAAAATACATAGATTACTTTTTACAGAATTTCGTGACAACCTGGAAGACGAACATCAAAGACACTACGGACTTTTTGAACCGACTGAATTCTCTAGAAACATCACACAACGAACAATGGATACTCTGTACCATCGACGTAACCTCCCTATATACGTCCATCCCATTGAACGAAGGAATGAAAGCAGTAGAGTGGGCCCTGTTAAGAATGGAAGAAATAGGAGCAAATAACGTTTTTTTACTTGAATTATTGTTGTTTTGTCTACAACACAATTATTTCAGATTTAAAGAAGAATATTTCTTACAAATCAGCGGTACAAGTATGTGATTTGGAGGAGCACCCACGTGCGCTTACATTTTTATGGTGGTATTTGAAGAGGAATACATTTTATCCAAAAGAGAATGGAATCAACAACTGGTAACGTATCGTCGATTCTGTGACAATATATTTCTAATTTGGTCAGGATCCGTGGTTAAGTTAGAAGACAACATCAGAACTCTGAATACAAAAAATGTTATAATCAAATTTACCCATGAAATAAGTCAAACAGAAATATCTTTCTTGGACGTGAGGATAACAAAGAGGAACACCAACATACATACTGAAACATATGTCAAACCAACAGATCAAAACAATACGCCACTATATCAAAGTTTACACTCTCCACAATTGATAAACAACCTTCCTTTTTCTCAAATGTTGCGGATCAAAAGAATTTCGTCTACCACAGAAGCATGTCAAAAAGATCTTGTTCGAGTAAGAGAAAGATTCCTCAACAGAGGGTACCCTCCAGACTGTATAGACAAAGCGGAATTACGAGTAGCAGCCATAGATCGTAAAGATCTACTAAGCAGCAGATCCTAACAGGCTACTGTGAGAAGGTGGCCTGATATGCAGTGCTCACTATTCTAGTGAACACTATGTATCTGTCCAGCAACCCTTATTGATGATTGGTTGTAAGTCAACCTTATAGACCAGCTATCCTAGTAGCATGGATACGAGCAGTCTAAGGCTAAAGACTCGAGAGGGTGTGTTAAGCCAGCTGTTTACCACACATATACCCCTTGAATACCAAGTGAAAGGACACCACACAAGTGTTATGAAAATAAACAAGATATTTATTAAGAATCACAACAGCCCTGTACTCTTTATGAGGACAGGGTACTAAGCACAAAACAAAACTCTTACGAAAATACTTAAGTTAGCACAGTATATACAAATGCCCGAGGGGCACGGAAAACCATATACTCTGAAAGTGGAATGCGAAATTACTAGCAGGTAAGTACAGTACTCATAGCCTTTGGAATCGCTAGGACTTGACTATAGAATCGTTAGATTACTTCTAGGAGACCCAGGGGACTCGGGTGCAGAGTGTGCACTCTCACGCGTGATGCGGGACAAAGTCTATGGTAGCTAGATTTCAGAAAGTTAGTGTTCTCGGGCGAACCCGACCTGGTAGGAGGAAAACGAAAGTGGATTCTGACCCTTGGATAGTGAGGCTATGCTGGGGCACCGAAATGCCGAAGTTACCTAGCCCAGGGGCTGCAGCGGCATAGGACTCAAAAGACGCCGGGAATCCTCGTAGACGGACCAGGAGCCTGGAAGAAAGAAGTTGCTGGCAGGCGACCAGTGAAGAAAGTTCGATGGATCCAAGCCTGGATCGAAGGAAGATGACACCTGAAAGCAGAGGGGACCAAGTTCGAGACTTACTAGCCAGTAGTCAGTGGGCACCAGGAGGGCACCGGATGGTAGCCACCTCGACTAGGTGAGTGGGTGACGCTGTGCTCGCAGATCTCACGGACCAGGAGGCGTTGTCGGCGACCAGGATGGAGGAGCGAGCTGTCCCACGAAGATTGAAGCTGTCGGCGTCGCTGGACCCAGGATTGGGCAACAAAGCCTTGGCAAATTCAAGCCCACGCGGTGGACTTAAAATGGCGTCTGGAGTGGACCAGGAGGGTCCGGGGTGCCTCTCTTGAAGGAAGCAAGGGCCAGTCTGGAGCAACCAGACCAGCAGCAGTGATGTCGTCGGGCGTCGTGAAAAAGGCCACAAGCCAGCCGGCTAGTAGCCACACAGCGTGGTGAGCACGCAAAAGCAGAAGGGCCCCACGCAGATCGTGGAGATGCTGGAGGGCTGATCTTCGGTGCTGGAGCTGCTCAGGGTTGGGGCTTCTCGGACCCCAAAGCACTCACCAGTGGAGGACACGGTGGGCTTGTTACAAAGAAGTCGTGCAGTCTTGGCGATCGTCGGTCCCTCGAGGTCTCGTCGCACTCACAGTTCTCAGCTTTGCTGTAGAGGTGAGTAGAGGTCAGAGGTGCCAGGGAAGCCGGGTCTCGTCGAGCTGGGTCGTCGGATTCGTGATGAAGGACTTGCAGCAGACCGCAGTGTTCTTAGGATGGTGCCTGCGGATGCAGGGTGACTACTCCTTAGCCACAAGGGAGAATCTTGAAGAAGGAAATCTTGATGCCTTTCGCAGAAAGTCGGGTCTTGATTCCAAAGATGATCTAATTTGAACAGGGGGCCCGCTCCCATCTTTATACTAAAAAAGGGGGCTGACCCAGTGACTAGGTCCTGCCTATGGGTGGGACTAGGAGGGGGGTGGTTACACCCCTCTGCCATGCCGGACTTTCCCCAGGCCAGGGGCTGGTGTGCCCCTGGAACTGGTTCTGACCGCCCTATGCGTAGTGAGCACCGGGGTGCCACTCATCAGTCACCTTCCTGAAAAGCCCTGCCTACCCAGGATACACAAAACCCTGTCTGGGACGGTGCTAGCACCGCCCCGGACAGGAAACCCTTTGTCCAAGCCTCCCTCGCTGGAAGGACTCCCAGCAGCAGGAGGTCAGACTCGTGTCTGTGGTGGCAGCATCCATTTTGTGGAGCTGAGGCTTCAGTTAACTTTAACCGGGGTTCACAGTTACATACATGTCGTGTCCCTCTAGAAGGGTGGAATGCTAACCCCGTCGCCAGAATTGGCGAGGGGTTAGTATTCCAATTCGTATGACACCTTACTCGACATGTTTTGATAAAGCAATACCAAAGTTAGCATTTAACCGCGAGGATTATAATGCACTTAAGAGTATATGGTATGCGTTATCATGGAACAGCTATTAGGACTTGGTTCCGCAAGCTGCAGACAGGCTCAGCTCATGCTAGAGCATCATCTCACACGATTCCAAGCACTCTGCCTTCAGGATTGTCAAGGCCTGCCATAGGAGTGACTGATAGGAACCTGTGTGTCCATTTTAGGGTTAGGTATAGGTATACTACACCTACAGCAAAGGTTGATTACACGACTTTGCCCCAGCTGTCATGCAGCCAGTTGTGTCAAATTTAGGAGGCCAGCCAGGGGTGGCATAATACATGCTGCAGCCCCTGGCGGCCCTGGGTACAGCTATGCCCTGAGTTACAGGGTCTGATAGGGTGGCCCAGTACCAATTGGAAATGCACCTAGGGTACATGGAATCCATTTTAAAGAGAGAGCAGTAGGCCTGGGGTCCTGATTGGCAGGGTCCCATGTCGACAAGGTCCAAAACCAGCTAAAACACAGGGCAAAAAATTGGGGGCAACCATAGTCAGGAGGTACCTTCCTACAGCTACTAATGGCAATGTATTTGTATCTAAGTATTCAACCAGATCCGCGAATATCAAAAACAGAATCTTAAAAATATGGGAACTACTTCAAAAGGATGTGGATTTCAATAACATTTTCAAAGAAAGACAAATTTTTGCTTTTACGAGAAGTTCCAATCTTAAGGAGCAATTAACTTCACCCAAGATCGTTGAAAATGTTGTAAATAAAGGCATGAGAAAGTGCAACAATTGCACCCATTGCAATAATGTAATGCAGCAATATTGGATGTCTCATCCCAGAACAGGAGAAAAAAAATCACATTACGATTCACAACAGACTGCAATTCCAGCTGTGTCATTACAGCATAAAATGTCCCTGTGGACTTTTTTACATAGGGAAAACGGAGAGAAAGGTTAAAACAAGAATTGGAGAGCATAAAAGCATGATAAGAAATAAAAACACAAACTCCAATCTGGTAGTGCATTGGATTAATCACCAACATAACATCTCTCAAGTATGAGACATGGTCATTGAAAGGATAGCAATTCAAGAGGGGAGGACCACAAGCCAGTTCTCATCACAACGGGAAGTAATGGCAATCAAAAAATACCAAACAATGGAACCACTCGGGCTTAATGATAAAATAGACTTAAGCTGTTTCCTTTAAACCAAGCTAGAACGCTAGTCTGGTAAACTTGTTTCCAACAACAGCAGGAATGCTCTAGAAAGTAACTGACACGATTGACTCCTATGCAGGAGCTGTGAAATAGTATTTTCCATGAAGAACTAATGAATATACATCCCTGTGTGCAATGCCCACAAAACCACTGCCCTGGCATACTTCAGTCATTCCTCTAGCTGGGTGCCCTATGCTAGTGGTGGGCACAGGTTCATGAGCCCTGTGCCCCTAAGTGCCCAGATCCATTCTTGGGCCCTGTAAGTGCAATGCTGCCATTAAGAGTATATGGTGCTGGGAGGTTATCACTAACTCCACAGCACCATGATGACTACACTGAAGACTGCGTATTTTGGTATCAAATTTCTCAGCACATTAAATCCACACTGATGCCAGTGTTGGATTTAATGTAAAATGCACAACAGAGGGCAACTTAGAGTTGCCCCCTGAAACTAACAACCTGTGTCCTGAGTGAGAGGCTGCCTAGGCTGCAACCCAGCAGACATGTTGATGGACCCCTGGGTAGAGAACCATCCGCTCTCTTGGGCCTGCAACTATGCTCATCCTGGGTCGAGGTGCTAAGACTCCTCCCCCAGGATGGGCAGGGGAAGCTTCAAAGGCATGCCGCCTATGTGAGCCTCTGCAGACCACTTGTTGTACTCAGCAACTGGTCACCATCGGTTCTGGACCCCACTCTAGCGGGAAGAATGGCAGGAAAACCTAAGTGAGAGAAGGGCGTGTGCCAGCCTCTGCCAACCCCACCCCTCAGGTGGGAGAGGGAAGGTGAAGCATAACTCCGGGCTCCCGCCATCTTGAGGATGGGGAGCCCTTCTCAATCAGAGATAGGCTCCTGCCCCCCTCCCACATGGGGAGCAGGATAGGGGGTGTACCCCCCCCCCAGGACAGGGACCCATGGTCCCCGCCCTTGCCCTACCTGTAAGGCCCCTAAATTTAGTATTTAGGGGCACCCTGAACCTTCCTTCCTGAGATCCCGATTTTGAAACACGAAGAAGAACAAGAAGAAAGAAGACCTGCCGTGCAGCTGCTAACAAAACGACAACACCAACTGACTTGGCCCCATCCCTACCGGCTTGTTGATCCTTGAACCTGCTCCTGCTAAAACCGTAGTCTCCTGCGGACAGCAACCTCAAAAACCCCGGAGGACCTGCCTGCCTTGCTCATCTGAAGACTGGGACTCCCACGAACAGTGGTTCTGCTCAAACAAGCAACACCCCTTGTGCCAGCCAGGAACCGCGAATCCAGCACATTCTGCAACCGCCGAGCCCGGCATGTGCCTGAATAAACAAAGACCACAAGGACGTCCCCCCGGCGATTGTGACCACAAATCTAGTGCCCAAAGACCCTCCTCGACACTCCTGACGGCGCCTGCAGCCTCACAAGGGACCCCTCCAACCGCGACCAGATGAGGGTAAGATTTCCTGACTTGAAAAGACACCCCGGCGCCCTATGGCCCCCTGTGCCCAACTCCTGCTTGCCTACCTGTCCTCCAAGATCCCAACTTACCTCTCGAAGTGGTGGTCGCACCTGAAGAATCTCCGTCCCCGAGCTTGCAGCCTTTGTTCAACTTCCATAACAAAACAACACACTTGCCAGTGCTGAGAAAGTTATTTACACAAACTGGTGTAATATATAGTGTACATGACAATGACATGGACACTTGCTTTATGAATTGCAACTTTTTAATTTTTCTTTTTTTCTTGCAACCTATTCAGTTCTGCATCTTTTTGGTTTTGTGCATGGGAATACAAAACATTCTATGTACATATATATACAAACATGAAATACAAATAAACACACAATAAGGTATGTACAGTGAGTTCACAACTTACATGCAACACATTTGTGGCCATCCATTCATCCAAGACATACACACTGGTCCCAGTGTCAAAATAAACTTTTTTGTTCAATAAATGAATAGTCCGTTCTTTGACCTATCTAACATTCAATTATAATAGTTGTAAGGCAAGCAAAAAAGTCTTTCTACAGGTTCCTCAAGATTATTTCAAACAAATCAGGGGAATGACCCGGGCCCTGGTCGGTCGACGCGTTTCGAACCCTGTGACTGGCAGGGTTCTCCTCAGGACCAAACAATAAATTTAGCGTTGGGTCATGGCTCCAACAGGTAATTGTATTCCAAAAATGCAAGGAGTGGTTTGGGGGGGGGAAATGCTGCGCTGTAAAAAAGTTGTCGGGGAAAATCTCCCGAGGGTCTGGTTCTATGTTGGAATGTCGTTTCGTTGGTGGAGCTCCGCGTTAGTTCTCAAAGTTGAACTCTTCGCTACTGCCGGGGAGGCTTCGCTCGTGAATGCGGTTCTTAAACAAATGACGTTAGTCGTTAGTCATGCTCCGTGCTGGTTCTAGAAGTGGACCGCTTGTCGTACTGTTCGCTCCTGCCCCTTCGGTCTGTTGTGGCTCATTCTGCAACCGCCGAGCCCGGCATGTGCCTGAGTAAACAAAGACCACAAGGACGTCCCCCCGGCGATTGTGACCACAAATCTAGTGCCCAAAGACCCTCCTCGACGCTCCTGACGGCGCCTGCAGCCTCACAAGGGACCCCTCCAACCGCGACCAGATGAGGGTAAGATTTCCTGACTTGAAAAGACACCCCGGCGCCCTATGGCCCCCCCTGTGCCCAACTCCTGCTTGCCTATCTGTCCTCCAAGATCCCAACTTACCTCTCGAAGTGGTGGTCGCACCTGAAGAATCTCCGTCCCCGAGCTTGCAGCCTTTGTTCAACTTCCAGCTTTTCCATTGAATAACATTGGGTGCCCGGAGGCCCAAAAGCACACTGCACACAGCTGCCCGAGTGCCACTTGGAGTGCAACACCTATCCTACTCTACTTCCCCACTTGCCCTGCGTAAGTGACCATGAGCCCAGCTCCCACAACTGTGTGGTCTACCTGCTAGCAGCCACAAACCAAAGGCCCCCATCCTCCATAGGATTACATCGGGCCTACTCACTCTGCACCCGGCTATCCCTGTGCCGCTCAGGGTGTAACAACTGTACTTACCTGACCCTGAGAGACCTCCGAGTCTACCCCAGAACCATTACTCTGCCAGCCGAATACTTGCCCAAAGACAGATAACTTGATTTTCTCCATAGGGGAAAATTGGCTGGTTTTACTTGGAAATTCTTCTAAGTGTCGATTTTCACAAAGTTGAAATATTCCTTAAAATCGTCTTAACATCAAAAACAAAACTACTCACCTGCAATCAGGAGAGTTCCCATTGCTGCATCTTTGAGCACAGCACTGAACCTGAAAAGTAATTATAACCGTGATTTTCTGTTAACCCAATTTTCCTCCATAGGAACCAATTGTCTGGTTTTTACCAGAAATTATTCTGTGTAGATTTTTCAAACTTACAAATATTCCTTAAAATTCACATGTATAACAAAACGATTTCTTTCAACTGTTTACAGAAAATGCACCAGGGCTGAATCCAGGATCCAGCCCTGAGTAAGGAAAACCTACGTAAAGTAATTGTATTACATTTACTTAAAAATTCCCATTGAGCTTAATGTTATTTTGTGTTTAACTTGGGTTGCATATTGCGACAACTGTATCTATTGCATTTAAAAGTCAATTGCTATTTAAAAGTATTCAATTGCAACATCTCATTCTGAGAAAGTATTTATGATACCTCCTGTGGTTCTAAAATAAAGTAACTGAATATTTTTATGTACAAAACCATTGGCCTAGAGATCTGAAAGAAACATGTTTGTGTTAGATTCCTTACCTTAGAATATCCCCAAGCGTCAGACTGGATCCGGAAAGTTTTCGTCAGCAGTACCCCTGCGCATCGCTAGGCATCGTCTGCGGCTCCGCGTCCGTCATCGGCGTTGTGATCGCCGGGATGACGTCGTCGTAGTACTTAGAAGCCGCCTTCATGCACTGTCGTCAGTTCTTCTTTTTTGCACGCCAGTAAGCGCAGATCTGGGAAGAGCTAGTACCCTTAGTCACTTTTTGACTATCTCTTTTCGATTAGACTTCGAATTATGGTGCCGGTAGGGATGCCCGGTTTCAAGCCGTGTGACGCCTGTCACCGACTGATGTCGGTTACCGACCTCCATAGCCGGTGTCTCTACTGCCTAGGGGCCAACCACGACGACAAGTCATGCCCCGACTGACTGGCCTTGGCGTCGAAGGCTAGGCGGGAGCGGTCCCGTAAGCTCCTCGAGGTCTGGCAGTCAGCTCCGCGCCGATCAAGGTCTCGGTCGAGGAGGAAGTCGAGGGCCGGTCGCGGAGGAGGAGCCATCACCGCTCGTCGGGCTCCAAGTCCTCGCACTCAGGTAAGTCGAGGCACTCCAAGAAATCGTCGAAGAAGCGGCGTTGCTCTTCTGACTCCCCTTGCTGGTCGCGCGACTCGGCCGAGGGTTCGGGTGGCACCACCCGCGCGGCTCAGCCGCAGCCGTTGCATCCGGTCCCATACCCTCCCGTCCCCGGACGCCGGAGGAGGTTTGTGATTTCCTCGTGGCCATGAGGACTCACTTCCCTCCGTCGAGGCCTACCGGCGCGCCTTTGGTCCCCGCAGACCCGACTAGGGGCCCTAGCGAGCCGACGGCTTCGGTCCCGGTGCCGTCATCGACTTCGGTCCCGACGCCTTAGGGCCCCGGGGGATCCAGGCCTGGATCCCGGTCTAGGCCAGTTGACCTCATGATTCCTCCGCTGGCGCCGACCCCGATGGTGTTACTCCCGGCGCCATCTTTGGACGACGCCACCCCTGGTTTCAGCCCCAGTCCGGGTCCGGCGTCGGAGAGGCACCGCTCGGCGCCGTCTCCGGTTTCGGTGGGTGAGCAATTCACCTATGACCCGGCTCCCTCATTTCTGCCTGTTTATCAGGACACAGATAAAGGGGAGGACTGGGAGGGGTCTGAGGACCCTGTGGCACAACAGTGCCAGTTAATACAGGACTGGGCAGATGAGCTGGGGGAGGCCAGTGGTCCTGACACTTCGTCTGACGCTGGATTCATCTCTCCTCCCTCCGTGGCTACGGAGGAGGGTGCTGCATATGGTATGTTGTTGCGCAGGGCAGCCAAGGCCTTGGCTCTTGAGCTCCCTGCTGCTGTCATGAGGACTAATCTCCTCACCAAGTTGCTACAACCGCCAGTAAGCTCTTCATAGCCTATGCTGCCGTTCAATGAGGCCCTCACGGACTTTCTGATGGGCACTTGGTCCAAGCCCTCCACAGTGCCCCCTGTGTATCAGAACGTGGCCCGACGCCACCGCCCGGCTTCGGGCGACCCCTGCTTTCTGTCCGTTCACCCTACCCCCGAGAGCCTGGTGATCCAGGCCTCTACGTCCCAGAGCGTATTCCCGACGCCCCCCCCCCTCACCAGACCAGAAATCCAAAAGGCTTAATCAGTTTGGGAAGAAACTGTTCTCCTCAGTTAGCTTGGGGTTGCGGTCCATCAACCCTGCATGTCTTTTGGGCTGTTACACCCACTCTTTGTGGGATACGGTAGCGGACGTGCTGCCCCAGTGTCCGGAGGAGCACCACGTTATTTTATCAGATCTGGACTTGATACAACGGACTCGCTGGGCAGAACGATTTCCACGATGTGGCGATACGTCTCCACGCCTGGCTGAGGTCCGCCAATTTTTCAGAGGATGTCTAGAATACACTCATGGACATGCCCTTTGATGGCAGTCGCTTGTTTGCGACAAAGCAGACAGCGCGTTTGAGCGTTTCAAGGACTCCAGGGCTACGGCCAAGCCCTTGGGCCTATCGGGTCAACGCCAGCAGGCTTCTGCTTTTCTTCCCTTTTCTGGCCAAGGAAGCGGCGCCCCAGACTTTCGTTCAGCCACAGGCCGCAGAACCAACCTCAACACGGACGTGGTGACCGCCGTGGCTGTGCAGGGGGACAACAGCAAGATCAGTCCACATTCTCTCCCGCAGCATCTGCCTCCAAACCTTCCAAGTCCGAGCTTTCAGGCCCATTCCACGCCAGTTGGAGGCAGGGTTCGCGATCACCTACTCCACTGGCGCACCATCACTTTAGACAGGTGGGTGCTGCAAATCGTCCAAAGGGGCTACTCCCTCCTCTTCGATGCGACCCCTCCAGCCATGCCACCGCAGTACCTCCGCATGTCGGGGATCACTTGCACCTACTGCAGGAGGAAGTTACGGCCCAATTGGCCAAGGGGGCCATCGAGCGCGTTCCTGGGCCAGAAGTAGGATGTGGTTGCTACTCCCACTAAGGGCAAAAGGGGTCTGCGCCCTATCTTAGACATCCGGAGGGTCAACGGCTTCCTCCGCAAGGAGAAGTTCAAGATGTTGACTTTAGCTCAGGTCCTGGCTGCCCTACCCCCTGGAGACTGGATGGTAGCATTGGACTTGCAGGACCCACATTTCCATTTCCCCGTCCTGCCGGCCCACCAGCGCTACCTGCGGGTCACGGTAGGCCAAGAGCACTTTGTTTATCAAGCTCCCCTTCGGCCTCATCAGTGCCCCTCGGGTGTTCACGAAAGTGATGGGGTGGTCGCAGCTCACCTGCGCAGATCAGGGGTTCCAGTCCTCCCCTTTCTGATGGATACATCTGGCAGTGGATTCCTCACCTTGTGAATATCCACTGCGCCATCAGCATTCGTAAATTTTTTGTAGCTCTCCACACCGATGAGGATGACGTCAGAGAATCATGGCTCTGCGCGCGACTCAGCTGACGTCACTGAAGCCATAAGAGAGACTTGTCGGCGTGATGACGTCAGTTCCCTTTTTTCCCCGCCGTCAACGCTAACGGTTTTTCTTGGACTCTCCGTAGTTTCATTTGCTACGTTGTGTTTCTACTTGTATTTCTGGTCTTATTCTTGTTTCCTTTTCGAGGATGTCGTCGAGGAAGTCTGGGTTCAAGCCCTGCAGGGATTGCGGAGGACACATGTCCATTACAGTTCCACATGAAGATTGTGTCTGGTGCCTGTCGTCGGATCACGACGTCGAGGGATGTGCCTGCTGTAGCAAAATGAACCCGAAGGTGTTAAAGGAAAGAGAAGCTAAATTCGTCATGGCGATGATGAGGAAGGAGAAAAGCGGTAGAAGAAGGTCGAGATCTCGTTCCATGTCGAGGTTGGCTCGAAGTCGACGTTGGGGCATGCTTCTAGATCCAAGAAGCATAAGAAGAAATAGAGGCACGGTTCAAGACTTCGTTCAGATAAAGATATGGCTCCTAAGTCTACCTCGCCAGCTCCTCGAAGAAGTAAAGACTTTGTGTCACCTTCTCCTTCGAATCAAGGTTCTCTGGTAAGATCGGCTTCACCTGTGGCTTTGCCTGCTCATTCTCAGATGCCGGCTCCATCCCGACTTCGGCACATTCTCCGGCTCCGGAGGAAGACGTTCCAGTGCCAGATGAGTTGTCGACTCCAGTGGCTCCACCGTCGGTGCCGAAAGGCCCGAGTCGGTAATGCCTGCATCTGAGCCTTCTCTGGATGCCTACTCACCTTTCCCTGGCTCTGGGCAAAATCCATTGCATTACTTGAATGCAATGTATGGAGTCTTTGCAAGAGCTATGTACCCCTCTGGAGCACCTTCGGGCACAATGAGTCCTATGGCGTTTAATCTGGGGGTTCCTCAAGCATATGCTCAGGCTTCCTTTAGGCCATTTCTTCCAGTGGCGCCGTCTTGGCATTTCCCAGCGCTGAGGACGTCGACGCCGTTCCCTTCATCTCCGGCGCCGTCAGCTCGACCTCGTTCGACGCAGGCTGTGTCTCCGGATCTGTGTTAGACGCCGGCTCTGTCGGAGTTGTGTCCGGCTCCATCGATGCCGGTGCGGAGAATGAGATCTAGGAGAGAGGCTCAGCATATTTTGGAAGAACAGAGGTATTGTTCGGAGGAAATAGAGGAAGGTGAGATTGAGGATTAGGATGACTATTTTGTTGAACTGAAGAAGGCAAGTGGCCTTGATATGTCTCCAGAATGGGAGCTTTCACCTCCATCTGATGCTCCTACAAAGGATGTGGCTCCTTACCACACAGTGATAAGGAAGGCAGCAGAAATTTTAGACCTCCAGCTTCCCACGGCTGAGTTTAAGTCTAACATCTTGACCGAAGTTCTTCATTCACCTTCTACTGTGGTGGAGCCTTTGCTACCATTCAATGATGCCAACACTGAGCCTGTAATGGAAGTTTGGCGTAAGCCCTTTTCTGCTCTGGCAGTTTCCAAGTCTGTTGCCAGGAGATACAGGGCATTTCCAGGGGACCCAGACTTTTTAACTTTCCATCCTTCCCCTGAGAGTATGGTGGTTCAAGCTGCCTGTTTCAAAAGGTCTACTGGGGCTTTTCCACAGGTTCCTGGCGATAGGGAGTCGAAAAAACTTGACCGGGCTGCAAAAAAGGTGTTTTCCTCGGCAAGCATGGGATTGAAGTCCACAAATGCCACCTGTCTTTTGGGACGTTACATCGATGCCCTAATGGACTCTGCTAAGCAACTTGCCCCTAAGTTGTCTGAGGAGGACAGACTGAATTTTAATGAGGTCTTGTCGGACACACAAGCGGCTGCTCGTCAGGTAATACAAAGTGGTCTTGACACTGCAGACTTTGTTGCCAGGATCATGCGTTCTGCTGTTGCTACAAGATGGAGTGCCTGGCTTAAATCTTAGGAGTTCTCCTCAGATGTACAGGCAACTCTTTTGGATCTCCCTTTTGATGCTTTGGAAAGGAAACGGATGCAGCCTTGGAAAGATTTAAGGACAGTAAAGCCACTACCAAGTCTTTGGGCCTTCAGGCTCAGCCTAGAGGATCCTTGTACAGGAAGTACAGGGGTTTTGGGAGATCGTCCTTTCGGACCTACAAGCAGCCACAGCAGCAGCAGCAGCAGCAAAACACTTTATACAAGTCCTACAGGGGGAAGAACAGAGGTCTCCCACGAGGCTGTCAGCCCTCCTCCTCCTCTTCGTTTACCCCTCCCCCCTCTTGCCAAAGCAAAGCAGCCCTACATCCACCATTCTGGATCATGTTGGTCCTGTCGGGGGTCGGCTTACTAATTGTCTTCAAGATTGGGAATCTGTCACCACAGACCTTTGGGTTCTCAATCTTGTAGAGAATGGATATGCTCTTCCCTTTCAGGAATTCTCTACAAATTAGCCTCCTTGTCAAGGGTCTAGCTCGGAGGACCACTTTCTTCTCCTGCAGGTAGAAGTGTTAACTTTACTGAAAAAGGGAGCGATTGAGGTGGTTCCAGAGTGGGAAATTGGTCAGGGATTCTACTCCCGGTATTTCCTGATTCCCAAGAAGGATGGCAGGTTATATCCAATCCTGGATCTCAGGATCTTGAACCTTTTCTGAAACAGGAGAAGTTCAAGATGCTCACACTTGCGCAGGTTCTTCAAGTGTTGCAACAGGAAAATTGGATGGTGTCGATCGACTTGCAGGACGTGTATTTTCAATTCCCGATCCTGAAGTCGCACAGGAAGTATCTCTTTTTTACGGTAGGGTCACAATATTATCAGTTTGCGGTCCTCCCGTTTGGACTTACCACTGCACCTCGAGTCTTCATCAAGGTGATGGAAGTGGTGGCAGCCCATCTCAGGAGATCGGGGATTCCGGTTTTCCCCTTTCTGGACGACTGGCTGATCAGAGTGGAGTCGCCAGAGAAGGTGCTTCACCATCTGCAGGTTACAACTCAGCTGTTGTACAAATTGGGTTTCTATATGCACGTGCCCAAGTCTCACCTGCTGCCCTCTCAGCGCAACCTGTTCATAGGGGCAGTACTGGACACTACTGTGTGTCGAGCAGTCCCTCCTCCTCAAAGGATTCTCGACATTCAGGAAATTATTCCATTGTTTTACAATGGAGTGGTTGTTCCAATCCTGGAGGTCCTTCGCCTGCTCTGTCTGTTTGCTTCCTGCATTCTGTTGGTCGACCATGCACGCTGGCCCATGAGGGTACTCCAGTGGTGCCTCCGCAGGCAGTGGTATCAACACAATGGAGATCTCAGGGAGTCTGTGAGGATCTCCAGAGAAGCTGCAGCGGATCTGTCTTGGTGGAGCGTGGAGGGCAATCTGTCTCAAGGAAAGCCCTTCCATCTACCTCCATCGGTGGCCACAGTGATCTGATGCCTCCGCTCTAGGGTGAGGTGCTCATCTGGGGGATCTGGAGATCAAGGGTCTTTGGTCTCAAGAGGAAAGGTTGCTTCACATCAACCTTCTAGAGTTGCGGGCGATACGTTTGGCGCTCAAGGCCTTCCTTCCTTCCCTTCCGAATGCTGCTGGCGCAGGGGATATTCACAAGGTGAGGAATCCACAGGCAGATACTGTATCCACCAGAAAAAGCCGAAGGTAAGCAACTTGTTCATCTCGACGACTGGTTGTTTAAGGCGGGCTAGCCCCAGACAGTGGTCTCCCACCTCCAGATTACGGCCGATCTCCTGCACTCGCTGGGGTTCTCCATCAACGCGCCGAAGTCACAACTGTGCCCCTCTCAGAAGCTCCTCTTATTCGTAGCGGTTCTGGGCTTGGCGCAGTTTCGGGTTTATCCTCCCCAACAGCGGGTTCGGGATATTCAGGCTCTGGTTCCGATCTTTCAGCCTTTGTCCCGAGTCTCAGCCAGGTTGGCGCTGCGGCTTCTGGGGCTGATGGCCTACATCCTTCTGATGCATCACGCCAGGTGGCAGATGCAGGCTCTACAGTGGGACCTGAAGTTTCAGTGGGCGCAGCTTCAGGGCAACCTGTCCGACCACGTCCAGATCTCGGAGAGCACTGCAAGACAGTTGCAGTGGTGGCTCACGGACCGCGATTGGGTCAGCGGCAGATCCCTCTCCCTTCCCCAACTGGAGCACACAGTAGTGGCAGATGCGTCCCTCCTGGGCTGGGGGCGCCACATGGGAGAGGCGCAGATCAGAGGCCCAGCCACATGGAAGGAAGTTGATGTGGAGCCCCAGTCCCGGCTCCACATACAACCTTCTGGAGCTGCGGGCGATCCGGCTTGCACTGAAAGCATTCCTACCCTCTCTCCGGGGAAGTGTAGTGCAGGTGTTCACGGACAACACCACCGCCATGTGGTACTGCAACAAACAGGGCTGGGTGGGGTCGTGGACCCTTTGTCAGTAGGCTCTGTGCCTCTGGCAATGGCTGGAACACAAGGGCGTCACCCTGGTGGTTCAACACCTGGTAGGTTCCCTGAACGCCAGGGTGGACGAACTCAGCCGCCAGTGCATGATGGATCGCGAATGGCGTCTGCACTCGGACGTGGCGCAAGGCCTCTTTCAGCAGTGGGGAGAGCCTTGGTTAGATCTATTAGCCACTGAAGAGAACGTGCAAATTCATCAGTTCTGCGCGTTGAAATTTCCAAGGCGGCACTCGTTAGGACACTCTTTTAGTCGCGAGTGGATCTGCGGTCTGTTGTACGCCTTTCCGCCTATACTACTTCTGCCCAGAGTGCTGAAGAAGATCAAGCGAGACTGGGCCCAAGTCATTCTTGTGGCTCCGGACTGGGCACGAAGATACTGGTATCCCGAACTACTCAGCATGACAGTCGATCCCCCGATTCATCTGCCTCTTCAGGAGGACCTTCTGTCACAGCAGCTGGGGACGGTCCTCCACCCGAATTTGTCCAGTCTCCACCTACATGCGTGGAGATTGAGCGGCGACCGTTGAGGCCATTTGACTTGCCTCCTGAGGTCTGTGATGTGATTCTGGCAGCCAGGCGTCCCTCCACAAAATCAGTATAGTCCTGCAGTTGGAACAAATTTGTGGCATGGTGCACAGCAAAGGCTGTGGATCCTCTCTCTGCCCCCCTTTCAGAGGTTCTCCTCCTTCTTTCTCTGGCCCAGCAGGGCTCTGCTCTGGGCTACCTCTCAAAGGCTACCTCTCTGCCATTTCCGCCTTCTTGAGGCTTCCTGATCAGCCTTCTCTTTTCAAGTCCCCGGTTGTAAATAGATTTCTTAAAGGCATCACGCACTTGTTTCCTCCTGTTCCTTTTTTGATGCCTCAGTGGGACTTGCACCTTGTTCTGACCTATTAGATGTGTGCTCCTTTCGAGCCACTTCACAATTGCCCTCTTCGTCTTCTGACTCTAAAGACTGCTTTCCTGGTTGCCATCACCTCTGCCAGGAGAGTGAGTGAGCTCCAGGTTCTATCTTCTAAGCCTCCTTTCCTCTCTGTCCATCCGGACAAAGTTGTCTTGAGAACTCGCCCTTTTTTCCTGCCCAAGGTGGTTACGGCCTTTCACAACGGGCAGTCCATCACCTTGCCCACCTTCTTTCCGCATCCTTCCAAGGAGTAAGAGAGGCTCCACCTTCTGGACCCAAAACGTGTGGTCTCAATTTATCTGGACTGCACACGCCAGTTCCGGGTGGACGACCAGCTCTTTGTTGGTTACGTGGGTGCAAAGAAGGGGAGGGCAGTGCACAAACTGACCATCTCTAGGTGAGTCGTGTTGTGCATCAAGGTCTGTTATGCCTTGGCAAAAAAGGAGCCTCCTGTTGGTCTGCGCGCCCATTCCACTCGGGCCACGGCGGCTAATACGGCCCTGGGTCGGGGAGTTCCCTTGCAGTACATCTGTCAGGCATCTACGTGGGACTCGCTGCACACGTTTGCTAAACACTACTGCCTGTAAAGCCAAGTCTGGGGAAATGTCTTTTTCGTCCGTTCTGTTCTCCAGGACTTTATGGTGTGATCTTGGTTCGCACCCACCACCACCGGGTTGGTTCTGCTGGGGTATCTATTCTAAGGTAAGGAATCTAACACTAACCTGTTTCCTTCAGATGCACAAGTTACTTACCTTCGGTAATGATATATCTGTAAGAAACAGTAGTTAGTGTTAGATTTCTTACCGCCCCACCCATCCTCGCTGTTCTGCAAACCGATACGTAGGGTTAAGGACATCCCTTTCAGGGCCCTAGTTTCATTGCACTAGTGTCTGTCTCTGACATGGCTCTGCGTTCCTGGCTTGGAAAGCTATGTACAAGAACTGCCGTCAGCGCGCGGGGGCGGCGGCTAAGTACTCCGACGTCATCCCGGCGATCACGACGACGGACGCGGAGCCGCAGACAACGCCTACCGACGCGCAGGGGTACTGCTACGCAAAACTTTCCAGATTCAGTCTGACACCTGGGGATAATCTAAGGTAAGGAATCTAACACTAACTACTGTTTCTTACAGATATATCGTTACCAAAGGTAAGTAACTTGTGCAACAAATGCTTTACACTGTCCTCTGATACTGCCTTACTGCTCGACCAAGCTATCACTTTGGAGAGTAAGTTATATCTAACTTTAGCCTCTGCCATACCTTTGGGGACTGTGGACTCTGTGCTCACTGTACCTTACTTTGGTCCAGTATATACAGACCACTTTCTTACAACATGTCACTCCGTTTCCTATGGATAAACTTTTGAAAGTTCTCCACAAGGGCTCTGGTGGACAGGAGTTGCTTCTTCCTTTTGAAGCGTCACTCCACCATTCTCTTGCGGGGGATTGAGGGTGCCCTGAAATGGGTGATCCAGTGCCTCAGGCGCTTCTGCATCGTCTCCGCCCTGCCCCGCATGACTCTGTCTGTCTTTCTTTCCACCCTTTTAATCGAGGCTCTCTTCTGTGGAATGCCTTTCCATGTTTGCCTGTGGTGTTGTTTCCTCTGTCTTGGGAGGCCCGGTGGTTGGGTTCATGGGGGCGTAATGTCTTCGCTTCTTCCAGCGCTGCCTTGCAGGCGCTTAACTGTTTGTATGTGTTGACCAGGGCTGCTTCCAGTCTGTTGGACTCTGTGGATTCCCTTCTTTGGCATGTTTCTCATGAGGGTACCCGTGCTGATCTACGGGGCCTTGTGTTGGATGGTAGGTAGTTGGCCACATTTATTCTTAGTGCGGCTTTTGATGTTGCCGATGCTCTCGCCCGTGCTATGGCCACTTCTGTGGCTCTCCGTCACCATGCTTGGCTACGTGATGCTGTGTTTCCTGAAAATATCAGGGAACGTCTGGTTGACCTACCCTTTGACGGGGTCCTTCTGTTTAACACTCATGCAGACCCTGTCATTCAGCGCCTTATTGCAGGGCTCCGTCGTCCTCCTCCTCGGTCGGTTAGTTTGTTGATCCTCCGGGTCTTGGTGGGAGGTGTTATCCCACTGTTCCTGGAATCTGGTTTTGGGGTGACCGTTACACTTTCTGTGAGGGTTGCTGTGCCCTCTGGGTCCTTGGTTGGCCTACCTCTTCAGTTGGCTGCTGGTTCAGCCCCCCTTTTTTGGCAATAGTGTACTTTTTGGCTGCTTACCAAGCCTTCTGTGGTTTCTGCCGCAGGTTTTCCAGTTTGTTCTCTGATGTGGAATTTTTCTTCCCTAAGAGTGGTTCCCATACTTTCTTGGGACGTGTCCTACTCTACGTGGGGGATTTGTAGCTATTCAATAGCCCTGTCTTACACTGGGAGGGTGTGGACTCCTCCTTGCGGGTTCCTCGCCCTTCCTGGTGTTGCTGTATGCCGCTGGTGTTTTTTCTTGGGCAGCTGCGGCATTGTGCTGTGGTGTTTTTGCCCTTTGTCTGCCGTTAGGCCTGGCCCTCTGTCTGGTGTTCCAGAAGGGTTATTTTCTTATGTTGACGGCTTGGTTCGTCCTACTTCTTTCTCCTCTTGTCTTCCGGCTGGTTGCTTGTCGGCGTCCAGCTGCGCCCGCCTCTTCTTCTGGTCTACAGCAGGGGCCTTGGAGTGGGACCTGGCGCCCCTGCTTCTTGTTTTGCGGGAGCCTTGTGGGACTATGTTTTTCTTCTCCCACTTGCCTTATTGCTGAGGCGCTGTTCTGTCTGGCGTGTTGACTTCCAGCTGTGATGGATTTGGCTGCCCTCTTCACTGGGTGTTTTCCCGGTGGAGGGCGCTTGTCTTCGTTTCTATGCCTTCTCCTTGGAGTCTCTGGGTTGCTCTTCATCCTCAGTACTCCGCTGCATTGCCTGTACCTGGTGCTTCCGGTGGAGGTCCCTGGTACATTGACTGCTGGCCTCCTTTCGTATTGCCTTTGCTTCTCCTGCTTGGTGAGGACTGGGCTGCCTCTTTGTCGTTATGACGCATACCCTGTGGGTCCGGTGTTCTTCCACGATGCTGAGGTTCTAGTCTGCTTGGGGAGGGGTGCGGGGGGCACTGGGCTCTTTCCCCTGTCCCTGTGGCTCATCCCCTGTTATGGAGGACTGGGCTATTTTCTCTGTCCCTGTGATTTGTCCCCTGTTGGAGTTTTGTGTTCGCCTGAGCTGGAGAGGTCCTCTTGCAGACCCTCCTTCCCCTTGGGTATGGCTAGGGTATCTTTTCTACGTTAAGGAATCTGCGGCTAGTAGTCTCTATCAGATGTACGAGTTACTTACCTTCAGTAAGGATGTATCTAGTAGAGACGTTTCTAGCAGCAGATTCCTTCACGACCCGCCCTTCCTCCCCATTCTGCGAGGACCCTGCATGGTCTTCTGCACTCGCCTCCCTCCAGGTGGTTGTCTTTTGCGAGTGCCTTTTCTTACTCCCTCCCTAGGGGGATGCTCGCCTTGTTGCCCTTCCTTTCTGGTGCTTGGTTGATGAATTCATGGGTACTTCTGTCCCCCTGAACCCTGGTCTCCAGTGTGAGGTTTGCTTGTGCACTTCTGACTCTTTTTTTCAGTCCTTTGGGTTGAGGACCCTTGGCTGGGTCTCGACCCTTGGCTCTTTCGGGAGACTTTCTCCCTGCTGGTGTTGTCTGAGGTTGAATGGTCGTTGCTCTCCATTCTGACCTTGGTGCCCTTTTCTGTTCCGGACGGTGGCTGCAGACTTGTTGGTCTGCTATGTATTTTTCACATGCTTTCTGCCCCCGGGGAGTCTGTTGTATTTGTTTGCACGAATGTTTTCCAGTAGCTGTGCCCTGTTCTTTAATTCCATGCCTTTTGGTGCCTTAGTACCTGGCACTATTCTAGATGGTGCTGTTCCTCACCATTTGTTTCTTTCCCTTCTGTTTAGCTGGGTTTTTCGTACACTGTTCCAGTATTCTCACAGTTTTGTTTGTGATGGCTCCGCATTGTGGCGCAGAAAAGTTCTCAGAAGAAAACTGACGTTGGCACGCCGGGGTGGGACTTATGTATCCTTTTGCGGACGACATCAGGGCAGAGTCACGTGGTGCCGTCTCCCCGGCGCGCAGGGATGCTGTGGCAAAAAGTTTTCAGGATCCAGTCTCACACCAGGGGATAATTCTACGTTAAGGAATCTGCGGCTAGAATCGTCTCTACCAGATACATCGTTACCGAAGGTAAGTAATTTGTACATTATGTTGTCGGTCCACCCTTTTGCCTCGAGGATACAGATAAATTGGTGGAACTGACGTCAGCACACCAACGAGGTCTTCTTATGACTCCGGTGATGTAATACGGAGTCGCGCGCGGAGCTGTGCTATTGAGACGTCCTCGTTGACGTGGTAGAGCGAAGTAAAGAATTTCCGTGGAATGCTGGCGCAAGGGTAATTCAAAATGTGAGGAATCCACAGGCAGATAGTGTATCCACCAGAAAAAGCGTTACCGAAGGGAAGTAACTTGTTAGTCTTGACCACATATTACTGAAAGCTCAGAGAATTTGTTAGACTCACTAAGTGCCGTAGAATTCAAGCTGGACTACGGCCGCAATCATCTGAATCATGATGAAATTTGGAAAACATAATTCTGTGCAGTGCTGCAGTCCTTGTGAAATCCATTTATTGCTGGAGTGTTAGTTCTGAACTCTAGCTGAAAAACAAGAAAAGCTAATTGTGGAGTCAAAATTTAAATGCATCCACATTGCACAAATCCCCCACTTGGATAGGCATCAGGAAGTGGACCATGTCTAACTTGGATCTAATCAGATCTAACAATAGCTGGAGTCCCTCAGGGAGCAGGAATTCTTGCCATCAGGCTGTCCTGGTCTAGGAGGTATTTGGCAGGTACTTACCATTGGTGGTCTAAACAATAGTGCAAAAGATATTTGGCTATTAGATCTAAAATTCTCCCCCCCCAGCCAATATATATATTAAGCTCCTCTTTTGAGAATAGTAGCCAACGCGTTTTAACCTGTCTTTTGCTTTGCAAGAGCTCTGCATGTGAGAAGCCTTGTCGAATTGTATGGTGACCAGGCACTACTGTCTGTGGGCCATATTTGTCAAATGGGAAACCGGTAGAGAGCACTCGCTTGTGTGGCTAGTCTACAAACGTTCTCGTACCTGGACTGCGGCTGCAACTCTGAATCGGTAGCATGAAGGCTCTGGAGACAGAGGATCTGAGGGCAGGTAGAAGACCATTTAGAAATACCTACATAGTGCATTTACTTGGCCCACGCTCGACAAGGCAACACACTGGGAGATAGTAGCACTTCGGGCAGCAGCAAGAAAGGGTAATTAAGTCAGCAAGCCTGCTTACTTACAGGCAAATGATAGTGCGCTTCTGAAGAAAACTGAACAAATGACAATAACCGATTATTAAAAGGCAAATTGCAGTCCTGTTATGTGGCTGAGCATCAAAGAAATAGGGTGACATGGCGGAGAGGCTTAGTCTGCGTTTATGTGACTTGTTATTAAGAGCCTCATGGATATAGTTGTGTGATGTTCTTTTAGTAAAGAAAGTGAATAGTATAATCCTCTCTTTTGACCTAAAATGATGAATGCATATTAAGATTCTACAAGCTAGCGAAAAATCATTATTTTACTTGCAATGGAAATATTTACTAAAAGGTTCAGTGTTTAAAGACATTGGCAGTAGCCTGTTAATTTATATGGCTGTTGAGTTTGATAAGTGCATTTTTGTTCCGATCAAAAAAGTTAATGTTGTTTTTCTTTCCTTTTGGTTACCAGGATCTACAAAAAATGAGACAATCACTAAATTTCTGCAGCTGTGCATTTTCCCACGATGCATCTTTTCAGCCATTGATGCAGTTTACTGTGCACGATTTGTAGAACTAGTACATGAACAGAAAACTCCAAATTTTTCCACACTACTTTGTTATGACCGAGTGAGTAATTTGCTCCATGACACATGCATTGTTTTGAACAAATCTTTGTTTTCAACAAATCTTTGTTGCAAGTGCTTTGTACTAGACTGTCATTGTAATTTTTATTAGCATTTGTGTTGCAAAGTCGTCCTGTGCCCTGGGCACCCCCCAACCTTTTGCGGACTGGAACTGGTGGTAACTGACTCTGACTGAACCTGGGCTCCTTTTAGCCAGGGCCAGTGCCAAACTAAAAGGAACACAGAGTACAGTTAAGACACCCAACATACACTAGGGTACACTATGGAATGGTGGGGTATTCCTGTAATTGGCATGACCTACCCCATAAGCCCCTAGTATGTAATAGGTCAGGGGATCGAAACTACCTAGAAGTCCCCAGTATCCTCGGGCATGGAAGTTTAGAGGCCAGCAGATTCTCTGCACCAGCATGTTTGCAGTGCTGAAGCCTGAGGTCAGTTTAAAAGCAGCACTGGTTGCCAGGACACTTTTAAACCTTAAGTTGTGCCCAAACTTGACTTTGGTGTTAGGGGCCCTTAAAAATTAAAAACCTACCATGTTTTTGCATATTATGGACCCCCAGGGTCACCCCTAGGTATCTCAGGGGTTGGGGTCAGTTATCTATAAGGTACGCCCTTATAAATTGAGTTTTTATATGCCTGGGTAAAGTGAAATTTTACATTTCACTCCCCACATTGTGTTAAAGAGCTGCTCAAATTCGACTTTGATGCTAGAAGAATTAGGTAAGGATAATCTGCATGATTTCTGCAGATTCAGAACCCCTGAAGTCTCCCCTAGTTGCACAAGGGGTTGGGGGTCCTGTAGAAATTGGGGAAATACTTATAAAATATGGTTTTATAAGCCCTGGTGCTAGAAAAGTGGCCCAGTCTTTTTCCCCATTGCAAACCCCAGGGCCCATAGGTTAACATGGTAGGAAGTAATTGATTAATAAATATTGATAGGAGAGGACTAGCCGGACCATTCAAAGACTTCCCAGAATGGTAGTAGTAAATCCAACAATATTATATTGTTGAATTTCTCCTAAAGTGTACAAACAAGAAGTTATGAGACTTTCTTGTTTGTAAGTCCAAATTCAGCCTTTCAGTGGTCTGCCCTGATAGGTCAGAGTTACGTGGTTGCCGCTGCTGTGCTTCTTGCCGCTGCCGTTGCTCTCAGCTTTCAGCTCTCAGCTTGCTTCCTGCTTGCTACCTGCTTGCTGGCCGTTGGTTGCCTGTAGGTTGTTTTCACCCGCGGCTGTTTCCATCTAGGGCTGCTTGCACCTTCGTGGCAGGAGCCACGAGCACCCTTCACTTTCTGGGAACTGCGTATGCAGTCTCTGGCTCCAGAACACCTCCCGCTGCACGGCTGGAGCCGATTTCATCCCTTGACACTCCATAACCGCGGGCGCGGTTATAATCCTTGTTCTAAAACTGCCCGGGGAGTGCGGCTGGAGCGGTTGATTTCTCTTCATCACCTGACCGCGTTTTTTTTGCCATTCCTTTGTATCCGTGGTGCGCAGCGGAGCCATGAGCACAGTTTATTTGTAACACCGTGGACAAGGTTCTAAAATAAACTTTGACATTGTCTCAGGTGCACCAAGACCACTGTGACGGTCTCATTTTCATTTCACGTTCCCCCAGGTGTGCGGCCGTAGCCGTGAGCACCATTTGTTTCTCATACCGCGGAGGTGGTCCCCACAAATCAAAGACTACATTTCCCAGGGTGCATGGCTGGAGCAGCGTAAACACTCTTCGGACCTAGACTACAGCCTTGAGAGACATTGTGCGTCACCTACTGGAATCGAGTTTTAATGTCGCGAGTGGAGCAGACGCGAATAGAAGCAGACTGCGGGGGGGGGAACGCCTTCAACAGTTTGGCCATCAGTTTTAACTTTCCCTGCCTACCTTCCTTCTCCCTGTGGACTTTTCTGTGGAAATCCCTGAAGCCGCCGCACTCCTCCAGAACGCGGGCCGCAGACTGCCAGGACGCTACATCACCCAGCAGGCAGTGTGGTCCCGCAAGAGGAGCGGCGCGAAACACCGTCAGCCAGCCATCACCGGGGGATAAATTGCACAGAGGGCTCTCGCGGCGCCGGACGCGCGCGAAGCCCGGGCCAAGGGCGGGCCCGTCCGTGCCCGTCAGGGCAAGGAAGTGACAGGGTAGGGCCACCCCCTTTGGTTGTTTTGAGGTGCGGGTAAGCCCTTCACTGACTTTAATACTATTCTATTCCCCGGTTGACAGCGCAGCCCCCTTGGCTCATTTGTAACCTGTGTTTCCCAATCATTGTCCAATTATACTATTAAGCTACTATGGAGATACCTGTTTCTTCATTGTAACATCTTTAATATTACCCTCCTGTTACATAATCTCACAGCTATTGTCTTTGGTCTACTTCTCTCCATTTAGAGGTCTTTAACAGAAGAACAGCATTAATTTTTGAGATTGAACTTATATTTTAGGCTCCTTGTTCCATACTTCTTGGAGCCAAACGGTTTTTAACTCTAACCCATTTTTCTTTGCTATTGCTGGAATTACTGCTAGAACATATACCAAAGATGGAGAAACGAAAGACTACAGCAGGCACCTTAGATGCCTTTTTAATTAGAGCTGAGTCACTTCTCACCCACGAGATCCCGCTAACAGAACGGCGGCTCACTCGACCCTACTCTATTCCCACTGACAAGGGAAGCAGGATCCACTACTCCCTTATTGTCTAAAACTATCACCCAGTGTACTGGTACTAATTCTCCTCTGGCTAATCAACCGCTACACCAGTTTAATCAAGAAAGGGAGATAGCTGATTGTTCATCTTCAGGGACGAGACCCCAAACTCGGAATAAAACTAAACTAACCAAAGGAAATGTAGCTAGATCTATACAGAAGGGCATAAAGGGGGGGTAAGGATCTTAGTCCCCAAGTCCTTGTCGAAGTAGAAATACAAACGGATTCAATTCCAAAGTTGACTGGTGCTCCGGCAGAAGTACCTATTCCCACATCCAATGAATTTCCCTCAGGCACACAGGTTGCCTTTGAAGATTTCCTTAGAGGGAGGCTGGATTCGAACATTAGTTCAATGGTGACTCAGATAAATACTCTCATTAAAGAAAGATTTGGCCCCATGGAGGAAAGAATTGAGCAGCTGAAAGAGGTCGTAGGGACAATTAGTAATACTTTGGATAAAATTACACCCCGCCACAGCACAAAGGAAATCATCTCCCCTAATACGGTGGGACTTGAGTCCACTAATCGGGTGCGAATACGTTGTAGATTAAGGGAACCACAAACCACCATCTTCCCTCCACATGTAACCGAGGATATTGAACGCAGGGATTCTTTTAGGAAGGGAGACACAAGTAGATCAGGGCAAGATGGATGTGACAACTCTAATAAGATAACTTTCCAACATAACCCAGACACACTAGATCTCCCTCCTGCCCTTGTGTATTGATTTTAACAGGGACAAAGTGAATCTTGGTCTTCACTCCGTAATAAAGTGGTAGATTGGTTGACCAAATATAAGAACTTTAACCTTCTTCATAGTAAAGATATCTTGATGGTTCGAAGAGTTGGGTGGGTTGGAGCCTCAGCAAAGACCATCCCTGGAGATTGCATTGTTATCAACTTACGACGCCCCCGAATGGTTCAATCTCTATTAAAGCATAAGGATGAATTCCTCCACCAAAGTTCAAGCATTACTGCTCTCCCCCTGGGCTTTTTCTATAAACCTACTCTCAGGCCAAGAGGAGTGGGGGATGGCTCAATCTTAACAGCTAATAAGTTTGAGGTATTATCCCCCCTAGATGCAGTGGACTGACAATCAACTCCCTCTGCGTGTAACGAGTGTAGCTCCAACAAAAGACAGAGTGAGAGTCAGATTTATTTAGAAAATCCTTCTAGTCTCTCCCAAATGGCGGAGGAGCGGGCACCAATTCATTTTATTTCTAATTTGAAACCCCGCATGGCCTCTACAGACATGGAAGTAATATGCCCCCTAGTCATTCCCGGTAACAGTGGCCTGCCACAGCGTACGGGCACAAATAACAATGTATGTTTAAACCCTAAAATTGGTACAGATGCCATTACTCCACTTCAAGTAGGAGGTTCTGTTATTCTTCCCCTTCAGGAGGCAAATCCCGGGAGAGGCTCGCCACTCAGTATCGTTTTTTGGAACATAGCCGGCCTACGATCAAAGGTCAATTATGATGAGTGGCTTACCTTCTCGCAGGCTTTTAGCATTCTCTGCTTCCAAGAAACGTGGGCCGTGACATCTATTCATCTAAATGGTTATAAAACATATTTTTCCCCAGCAATTCCATCTCCAGCAGGGCGTGCAAAAGGAGGTTTGACGGTCTATATTTCTAACTTACTTTCAATACGGAAAAAAATTGCCTTTAAATTGAAGCCTAACTTCCAAATTATCATCCTTAAAATTAATAATATGGATATTTGTGTCGTAGTGAATTTTTATAACAACTTGCAGCAATACGAGTTGATTGACACACTGAAGGAGATTCGTAATACCCTATTAGAACTTAATACATTTCAAAGGAAAAGACCTTGTATTATCTGGGGTGGTGATTTTAATCTATCCCTCTGCGCCCACAATGATAATCTAACGTGTGGCATACAAGATGAAAGTGATAACAACCTTACTAATTTTTCACACACTGAGGGTGGGGCCTGCCTGAACGAAATCTTATTTACCCTTCAGTTGGCCTTGGCCAATGAATTAATGCCATCAATAGTTCTCCTTATTCCAACCTTCGATGGCAGAGGAGCTTCTAGTTGCATTGATTTAATCTTCTTGTCCAACATGTCGGCCACTCTTACTCTGAACTTTAAAACACATGACTGTGCTTTTAGCGATCATTTTCCAAATTCTATCACTCTTTCTCTCCCCCCAGGGCAAGGAAAGACCAACCTTATTAGATCATATGGGGTGGAAAACTTGGTCTTGAACAGAATAAACGGCTACTCACTCAAGTGGGAATTTGTTGACCCAGTTAGGATTACTGAAGTAGTTGTTAAGAATTCTATGAAAGCCATCAATAACAGTTTGGACGACTCCTCTATCCCTCAAGAGATTCTAGATAATTTTATGGTAATAACTGAATCTGTAAAGGAAGCCTTAAGCATTAAATCTAAAGAGAAAAAGAAAAATAAGGTGGGCTGGTTCAATAGTTCCTGTACTAAAGCACTGTTGAATTTAAAAACTGCCCTTCTTCACTCAGTAAGAGACCAGAAATATTCCATCTTAGAAACATCTGTCACTTTACTATTCGAAAAAGGAAAATTGCATTGAAACAGGAGTTATGGGATGAACTCCGTAAGAGTTACCTATTGAAAGACAGTGCTGCTTTTTGGAGTGTAATTAAGTCCCCATTTTTGTCTGGACCTAGGGAACCTAGCAAAATAGATACAGCAATTGATGAATCATCCTTGGTGGATCATTTCTCTCAGATTTCCGGACAAACGGCTAGTGTATCCACTGCCCAGAATCACTCAGTGATGAATAGTTCATGTACTAATTTTCCATTCACTCCATTTTACCATGGCTGAAGTTGAACTGGCCCTAATGAAAAGTAAAGGGGGTAAGGCACCCGGCCCGACGAGGTTCCAGTTGACTTTTATAAATTTAAAATGGACCTGTGGACGCCAGTTCTGCTTAGTTTTAGAAGCAACTTGTAAAGTTGGACTGTTGGACTCCTGGTCAGATTCCATCCTGGTCCCGATATTTAAAAAGGGAGACCGTCAAAGTCCATCCTGCCACCGTCCCCTTTCGTTATTGGACTCTTTGGGTAAAGCGGTTGGGCGAATTATATTAGATCGTCTACAACAATGGGCGGACGACAATAGATATTATCGGAGCTCCAGTATGGATTTAGGGAAGGTCTGGGTACGACCAAGCAAGTTTTAAATTTGACCTATTAATAGGCAAATATGTAAACGCGAAAGGCGGGAAATTGCACATGGCTTATGCGTAAGCCATTCGAAACTGTGGGTTGCCTAACATAAATGGGTGTTGAACTCTCCTTAATTAATTCCTTACGTGAAATTTATTCCAGCGCAACAGCCAGAGTGAGATTTGGAGTAGGAGGAGAATTGACAGCGCCGTTTAGGGTTGAGCGGGGTGTCAGGCAGTGTTGCGTCCTGGCCCCCTACCTCTTTACTCTCTATACAAATGGTTTAGAAAAAGGTATGCTGGAGGGGTGCCAGGACCTTCCTCTATTTCAAAACCGTCCGATTCCCGCTCTCCTCTACGCGGACGACGCAGTGATCATCGCCCGCACCCCCCTGGAACTCCAACGCTCACTCAATCGATATAACACCTTCATGTTCAACCTCGATTTAAAAATTAACATCAAAAACATTTTTATAATGAGTGTTGGGCTTAGGCATAAAAAAAGGAGTGACCTCTTCATCAACAATTCCAGGGTGGAAAACACAACTTCTTACCCCTATCTTGGAATCCTAATAGACGATAAAGGTTCATGGAGAAATGCAATTGAAGCAAGAAAGCGGTTGTTTTTAAGGTCAACTATGGCGTTCGTTAGTTTTACCCAGAGGCTAGGAAAAAGACCTCCTGCTGAAATGATCCGCATATATCAGGCAAAATGCATCAGCACTGCAATTTACGGATCAGGGGTATGGGGCTACGTACAGGCAGATGCTCTTCAGAAAGTGGAGAATAGCTTCCTGAGGTTTATCCTTGCTGTCCCACAAGGCATTTTGACCTTCGGTTGCCACTCAGAATTAGGCTTGCCTTTTATCACTGACACCATAAAGATGCAGCCAATCCTGTTATGGCACCGTCTTTGGTCATCAACTAAGTTAGTTCTCTCTCAGTCTTTTGAAGGACTGCCTTGCTTTTGAAAACTCTGTAAAGATTGGTTGGCTCTGGTACGTTAAGAAGTTCTTGTACGATTTGGGCCTAGAAAATATTACCATAATCCCCCACTAATTGCAGAGTTGTCAAGAAAAAAGTTTAAAACACAGTGCCTGTGTCATCTAGCGGACCTACGTTTGGCTTCTGAAGTCTGAAGCCTACAAACCCTTGGTGCAACACTACTTATTGATTCAATCTTCCGTGGCCGTTCTGCCCTATTTAGTTCGGAATTTGAATGGCTATGACCGGTTTCTGTTTCCCCGATTCAGGTTTAACATCTTCCACCGCTTGGTCTCCTTTCCAAAAATTAACGATTGTTCAAAGTTGCTACCTCCTTGCCCCTGTGATGACATGTCAACCCAATCTTTAATTCATTTGACCCTTTTTTGTAAATTTTATACAGAACCGAAAAAACGTTGGCTAGTTCCAATTTCAAAAGGTTTAGGTTTATGCCAATGCCGCTCTGCCTTCATGGTCCTTCAACTTATGGATTCTGATTGGTTTGCACTAAATATTGCTGAATTTTTGAACTAAATATTGCTGAATTTTTGAAATTTTGTATTCGTCATAGGAGTAACCTATAACACCAGCACGATGCAATTTCAACTCCGTTTTGATGTATATTAATTCTGTATTTTAAGCTTTTTACTGGAATCATGGTGTCCTTTTTAGAAAACGTTTTTAACTGTCATAAATGTAACCAGTTTATCTGTATGTACTTTTATGTTTTTTCTTAAATGAAACCGAATAAAGTAATTTTGAAATTGAAGTGGATTAGCCAGGCTGCTGGGAGGGCAGTGTGCTGGCTTATAGGAATGCCAGGCCAGAAGGTGGTGTTGTTAACTATGCTCTTCAAAGGCAGAGGGGAGGCCTGGAGTTCAGCTTCAATCTGACACTCTTGACCCAGAGTCGGGGCTAGGCTTATGGAAGGTATGTGCAGAAGGTAGGGGGAGAGTCCATGGAAATAAGCCATCCCATGAGGGGGTGTTTAGCCAGCTCTTACCTCCTTGCTGGAAAATCAGCCATTAAGGATTTGGAAGAATGATGCACTCTGGGACAAACTAATGCCACCCTCTACAGGATGCGGTCATAACTATGAGGAGTTGCCCTGCTCTCATTGGTCGGCAGTGACCTGGTGCTTGACCCAGAGAATTTTGAATAAGTATATGAGAGGGGCAGAGCCCTCCAGATCTGCTGCTTGATACTTACTGAAGCAAGAAGTGCCCTGCTGAAAATATTTTGCTGTGCAAGGAACTCTAAGCCCTGTCCTCCGAAGACTGCACCAAGTAAAACTGCAGCCCTGTGGATTACCTTGCTGCCAAAGGACTCAAGAGTTGAACTCCCTGCAAGTTACAGGTTAACAGAGCTCACTTGGACAGCCCCATAAGGAATTCAAAGCCTGGAGTACGAGTGGATTTGTAAGGGCTTTGTTTAAGTAGATTGCGGAATTAAAGTTTCACACTTTCAAGGACCCTCTTGGAGATTCCAGAACCTTGGATTGTGTGTTGGATACTTTGTCTTCTTTTTGAGTAATACACAGCAGACACAGTGGAAATGTCTCTGGCACCTAGGTATTGATATTAATGAGTCTCCTCAATAACCATGTTTTATCATGCAAATTGCAACCTTAACACATTTTTTAATTTCAGCCATTTTTCTCCGAACATCAGCTTATAAGTTCTGAAAATACACACATTTGTTGGCTCAAATTCACAATCAGTTTTGGTGTACATATATTAATTCAGTCAAGCAAATGTTCTAAATAATTAGTTTACTGGGCTGCACACAGGAGAGGTACTGTCGGAGAGCCACCGGTGAATCACAAGCTACTCTGGTAGAAGAATGTCTCAAACTATTCTTCCATGTATTAAATAGCTATCAGTTGTTGTACCAGGCACAACTATCTAGGGGGAGAGCTGGGAACGGCACACAAGTGAGGGTGGAGGGGCAGAGAAACCGGACATGGGACACTAGATGATGACTTTATGGGCAGAACCTCAGGGAAACGGTCGAGTGAGAGAGACATAGTTGTGTGCTGGGTTCATTCCTGGAAGTTCATGCTTTGCTGTGGGAAGATCAACCCACATACCAACCAGGCAGGAGGAAAAACATTACAGCTCCTCTGTTTGGACCTGCCACCAAAAGAGTGTATAGACCTTGCAAACGGGGTACTTTACTTTGTTACACCTATGTTTCTGACCTCAGTGATGCACAAGATGACATCCAAGAGATTCTCCGGGATCAGGGGTCTCCCTTACCCGTAGAGAGTCGCTGATCATGGTAATTCAGGGATATCTGCAGAGAACACTACTCCACAATCAAGGTATCATGTCTAGGGAGGCAATCAAAATAATGAAGACTTTGTGCAATGTGAGTAACCTTGATTGGCCAAATGTTGGCCACCAATAGGGACATAAGGGAACTAGAAGAAGGAGACCAAAGAAAACGCCTAGGATAAGACTGTAGCAGCCAAAATAAAGAGCCCATTAGCAGCAGACAAGGTAATTTTCTTCAGTTGAATACCACAAAGAGAAATTCACCATCTGCTAGAACAGTAAATATCCTTGATAATAGTGGATAGTAATAGCATAACATTGTAGATTTCTATTTCTGATGGATACATCTGCCTGTGGATTTCTCACCTTATGAATATCCCCTTCCGCAGACATTTTTCCTAGCTCTCCGAGCCGACGAGGCCGTCACAATGCCATGGCTCCGCAAGCGGCTCGGCATGACGTCACCGGAGCCATAAGAGGACCACGTTGGCGTGATGACGTCAGTTTCCTTTTTTCTGTGCTGTCGATGCTAACAGGTTTTTCGTTTGGATACTTTGTAATTTCGATTATATCTTTCTCTTTTGTCATATCTGTTCCAAAGAAGTCCGGTTTTAAGCCCTGCAGGGAGTGCGATAAAAATATGTCTATTACTGACCCGCATGAAGATTGCCTTTGGTGTTTATCTTCAGATCACGATGCCGAGGGACGTTCTTCGTGCTTGAAGATGAATCCTAAGGCGTTGAAGGAGCGAGAAGCCAAACTTTACATGGCCATTGCAAAGAAAGAAAAAAGGGGTAGAAAAAGGTCAAAGTCCAGGTCTTTGACGTCGCACGACTCCCAAGTGGAAGCATAAGAAAAAGAGGAGACCTGCTTCTCGGCGCCGATCCTCAGAGTCTGTGGTGTTGAATTCGCCTTTTCCTGCTCGACGTCGAGAAAAGGACTTGCTTTCTCATTCAGTCTCTCCTCAAGAGACTCCGGCTCGATCTCCTTCCTATAAGGGGACTCCAGAGCAAGCGACGCTGCCGAGATTCTCACCGACTCCAGAGGGTGTGTCGAATCTGGCTGATGATGGTAATGGTAGTTGCATTTGTAAAGCGCATTGTCACCCAGGGGTCTCTAAGCGCTGTACGAATACCGCTGAGGAACCCTTCCTGGCTTGTTCCTGTGAGGTGCCCACTCCTGGGCACCCCCAGGTGAAGCCAGGCATCCTCGCGTTGTTGGGGCCAGTGTGGAGATTAAGCAAGCTATTGCCCAGAGTTGCAGCGTGGGACCCATGATTAGAGTAGGCCCCGAGGCCAGAATTATCGGGTCTGAGGACATTGATCCCAAGACCCTGCCGCGGCAGGAATTGAACCCTGGTGACTAGGTTCCTTCGGCTCCACTGTTCTCCCTGTGGCTCCGATTCTAGAGGTACCTTGTTCGGCTTCATACTCTTAGTTTCAGACACTGGGCTCAGATCTGTCGCATTTTCTGAATGCGATGTATGGTGTGTTGGCCAGAGCCTCGTACCCCTCTGGAGCACTTTCTGGTCCCATGGGTCCTTTGGCATATAATTTGGGTGTGCCTCACCAGTATCCTCAGGCCCCCTTTATGCAGTTCATGCCAGCGACGCCATCCTGGCCCTTTAAGGCTCAGAGGATGTCGACGCCGTATGGTCAATCCCCGGCTCCATTCCGTGAAGCCTCTCAGATTCGATCAGCTCCAGCTATGGTAGAGGATCCACCTTCGACGCTGCTCCCGGAGCCATCGACGCCGCAGCTGAAGATACGCTGGAGGAGAAAGGTGCAGAGATAATTGGAAGAGTATCAGTACCAGGCTGAAGAGGGGGCGGAAGGAGAGGTGTATGACACAGAAGATGTGTTTGAAGGCTTGTGTGAGGCAAGTGGGCTTGACACTTCTCCGGAGTGGGACTTTGCTTCTTAAAAGGCTTCTCCCTCGAAGGATGTTGCTACTTATCATATGGTTATTAGGAAGGCAGCTTCCTGTGGCGGAGTATAAGCCTAATCTTCCTACTGCGGTGCTTCATTCCCCATCTTCGGTGGTTGAACCACTTTTGCCATTCAATGATACTCTGACGGAGCCAGTCCTTGATGTGTGGCGCAACCCTCTTTCGGCTCCTGCTGTTTAAAGGTCTGTCTCAAGAAGGTATAGCCCTGCTCCTGGAGATCCGGTTTTCCTTTCTTCTCACCCCTCTCCTGAAAGTCTGGTGGTGCAGGCTTCTTGTTCAAAGCAATCTACAGGGGCATTTTCGCGGCTCCTGCAGACAGGAATTCCAACAAATTGGAGCAATCTGCGAAAAAGGTCTTTTTGTCTGCTAGTATGGCACTGGAGTCTACCAACGCCACTTATCTCTTGGGCAGGTATATTCATGCCCTAATGGACTCTGCAAAGCAGCTTCTTCCAAAGTTGTCTGAAGAGGACAAGGAGAATCTGAGTGAAGTGTTTGCGGACTCTCAGGCTGCGGCTCGCCAAGTCATCCAGTCTGGCTTGGTCACAGCAGATTCTGTTGTCAGAGTAATGGGCTTTTCCATTGCGACAAGAAGACATGCATGGTTAAGGTCTTCTGGGTTCTATCCTGACGTGCAGGCTGCTCTCATTGATTTGCCATTTGATGGTTCAAAGATTTTTGGTGAAAAGGCGGACTGTGCCCTGCAAAGATTTAAGGGCAGTAAGGCTACTTCAAGGTCTTTGGGTCTGTAGACTCAGGCAAGTGGCTATGGAGATAAACGTTACAGTGGTTTTGGGAAGACTTCCTTTAGTGGGTCCAGACCACCTCAGCAACAGCAGCAGGACCCCTTGTATAGGAGCAACAGGGGTAAAGGCAGAGGTCGCCTTTGTGGAGCTGGATGGCAATCCTCTTCCTCCTCCTCCTCTACCTCCCCAACTCCTCTCGGTAATGCAGGAAAGCAGCCCTAGATCTACCATCCTGGATCATGTGGGTCCCATGGGAGGTCAGCTTGGACCATTTTCTTCAAGATTGGAAATTAATAACTTCGGGCCTTTGGGTTTTAGATCTTGTAGAAAATGGGTACGCCCTTCCCTTCAGGGAATTCCCTCCTCCTTACCCTCCTTGTCAGGTTTTTTGCACAGAGGATCATTTGCTTTTCTTTCAGAAGGAGGTTCTTACCCTGTCACAAAAAGGTGCAATAGGGGTGGTTCCGGAGCAGGAAAGGGGTCAGGGTTGCTACTCACGGTATGTCCTGATCCCCGTGAGGATGGTAGATAACGTCCTATCCTGGACCTCAGAATCTTGAATCTGTTTCTCAAACAGGAGAGGTTCAAGATGCTCACCCTACCGCAGGTTCTTCAAGTGCTTGTGAGAAAGTGGCTGTATATATACTGGACCAGAATAAGGTACAGTGTGTAAAGAGTCCACAAACCCCAGAGGTATAACAGAGGTTAAAGCCAGGTGTGATCTTACTCTCTAAAGTGGTCGCTTGGTCGACAGGTAAGGCAGTTCCAGAGGACAGTGTAAAGCATTTGTTGTACCCACTCAGTCAGCAAAAGGTTTCACACACTCAAAGACTGAACTCCAGGCCAATTGTTTTAATATCCTAGATCTAGATGTTTTATTTCTAGAACCAACAGGTATCAAAATGTTCGAGGCATATGGGCTGCAGATGGTACATTATGAATAGATCGCCATCTGGTGTTGGGCTCGGATGATTGCACTTTGTTTTTCTCTTGGAGAGTCTTTTGTATCTTGGTGACTCCTCCTTTAGTTGGTAGTGCGCATGGGCATCGGCTCCATCCTTAGATTGTTTTTTTCCGCCATCGGGTTCGGATGAGGATTGAGACGCTCCAGATCGACTTCGAAAAGAAGGGACTTATCGGCGCGTATTCCCTTTCCAATTCGACGGTATTGTTATCGAACGCAATTTCATTTCCATTCCGGCGCGTTTCGACTCCAACATCGAAGAAAAAACTTTGATCTACGTCGACGAACAGGAGGCCTTTCTCGACGTAGTCAAGCCCGGAGTCCATGGAAAGGACTCCATTCAAGAAATGTCCAACGTGTGGTGCTAAGTTCCCACAAAAGGACCTACACGAGGTGTGCAACCTCTGCCTATCGCCTGAACCTGCGCAGCATTCTCCTCCAAGTCCACGATTAGAAATCGTCGAGCTCGAAGACACGAGGTTTCCAGAATGCAGTCGGAGGCGATCCCGGAGCTGTTCGAAGACCAGCACCTCGATGAAGAAGAGGATCATGAGGATCAGTCTGGGTCGGAAGGGGACGAGTCGGATGTCGAAGAACTCGACGTGCAACAAACCGTGAGTGACGACGTCCCTTTACCAAAAAACCGACCCCGTGTGGTAACGACCCCGCCTTCGAGCCCGGTCAAACCGCAGAAAAAAGTTTCCGACGCCCCGCCTTCGGGCCCGGCAACGAAACCGAAACTGAAACCGAAACACTCGGTCTCCCACCATGTCGGATCCGAGAAGAGGTCGACATCGACTTCGACGCCGAAGCTCCATGCAAGGGAAAGCTCGGCATCGAAACATTCCATGTCGAAACAGAAACATGATTCGACGTCGAAGACTCACTCGACACCGAAAAAATCGGAATCGAGCAAACACTCGGTGCTGAAAACACCGAACATTGACGATCGAAAACAAAGGCACCTTTCGGAACCGAAGGCTTCGATACCGACACAGGAGCAGCAGACAGATCCCAAACAAAATATTTTGTTTATCGATCCACAAACTGGCAAAGTAGTGACGAAGAAGAGGAAGAATGAACAGATAGAAGACAAATCTCTTCCTTCAAAAAAGAGAACACTGGGGACAAATACAACTCCTCCTACTTCTCCTCGACCTAAAGTCACACCCTCTTCTCCTATTCCTCACACTATGCCAAATATTCCTGCACCTTCTACACCAAGACCATCTACACCTCAGTCTGATGTAGACAGTGATACAGGGGAGGGAGAACCTCAAGGGGATGATGACAGTATCCCAGATGAGGATGACCCATGGGAAAATTATAACGCAGGGTCAGATGATGACAACGACCCAGAGTTATATCCCTCAAAGCCTTCACCACCTGATAACACAGGGTTTGTACAGCTCATTAATAGGGCAGCAAAATATCATAAGGTAGATCTACATACAGAACCTCAAATAGAGGACTTCCTATTAGAGACACTATCTACTGCACAAAGAACATCAGGTACTCTACCTATGCTGAAGGGTCTTCTCAGTCACACAGGAGAAATATTCAAAGACCCAGTGAGGGCTAGGGTGTTAAACCCAAGAATTGATAAAAAATATAAGGCGGCTCCAAAGGATCCAATATTTATCAAAGGGCAGGTACCTCTGGACTCGCTTGTAGTGTCAAACGCTCGCAAAAGAGCGAACTCATTATCTACAGGAGAGGCCCCTCCACCTGATAGAGTCAAAATTTATAGATGCATCAGGCAAAAGAGTAGCATCACAAGCGGCAAATAGCTGGCATATAGCCAATACACAGGCGCTACTTGGACGTTATGACAGGGCACATTATGATGAATTAGAAAAACTCATCACACATCTCCCCAAAGAACATCAGAAGAGGGCAGATCAGCTAATACAGGAAGGAAAGATAATAACTAACACTTCCATTAAGTGCGCCCTAGACGCAGCAGACACTGCAGCAAGATCCATCAACACCAGTGTCATGTTAAGGAGACATGCATGTCTTAGAGTCTCAGGGTTCAAACAAGAAGTACAAACATCCTTCTTGAACCAACCCTTTGATCAGAAAACAGTTTTTGGCTCAAGCACAGATGAGACCTTTGAAAAGATGAAGAAAGAACCAGAAACGGCTAAGTCAATGGGAGCATTGCAACAGCCAACACAAAGGGGTTCCTTTCGTAGATCCACCTATAGAGGAGGCTCAAAAAATACAGGAACAAATCAGCAATCCACCTCTCTCACACCTACGTCACCCAAAGGTAATTCAAGAGGTAGTTACAGAGGTAACAACAAGGATAGAGGCCGCGGAAATAATAACAACCGCAACTCCCCAACCCCAAAACAGTGACTTAATACAACTTCCGCCAGACCACATACCACCGGTCGGGGGACGTCTATCACAGTTCCTACCTGTCTGGGAAAACATCACATCAGACAAGTGGGTGAGACAAATTATCCAACATGGTTATTGCCTAGAACTCACAGCTACCCCACCAAACATCCCCCCAAACAGCGTCCAATGAGTCAATATCATCTGACATTGTTAAAAGAAGAAGTACTATCACTGCTACAAAAGCATGCCATAGAGAAGGTCCCAAAAGATCAACAAGGGACAGGAGTATACTCTCTATACTTCCTAATCCCCCAAAAAGATGGGTCTCTAAGACCAATCTTAGACCTCAGACCTCTCAATGCATACATAAATTCTGAACATTTCCACATGGTCACGCTCCAACAGGTACTTCCTTTACTGAAGAAAGGGGAATTTCTTTGTACACTGGATCTAAAAGACGCTTACTTTCATATCCCAATTCACAAAGCCCACAGGAAATACCTAAGGTTTGTAGTGGAAGGACAACATTATCAATTCAAAGTCCTTCAGTTCGGGGTCACAACGGCACCAAGAGTGTTCACAAAATGCCTAGCTGTGGTGGCAGCACACCTAAGAAGACAACAAATACATGTCTTCCCCTACTTGGACGATTGGTTAATAAAGGCCAAGTCACAAGAAGAATGTCTTCACAACACACAGAAGACGATTCAATTGCTGCACCACCTAGGGTTTACGGTGAACTACAAAAAATCACACCTGCAACCAAACAAAATTCAGCAATACCTGGGGGCTACTATAGACACAGAAAGAGCCATAGCATACCCCAATCCAATCAGGATACAGACAATGGTCAGGTTAATACAAAGATTTCAACCACAACACTCACTACCAGCACGAGTGTTTATGCAGCTGTTAGGCATGATGTCCTCCTGCATACTGCTAATACCACATGCCAGACTACAAATGCGTCCACGACAGGAGTGTCTAGCGACACAGTGGAATCAGGCTCAAGGTCAGATTACAGATCTGGTGTTGGTAGACGACCGTACGCATCGCTCTCTGAAGTGGTGGAACACAACAAACATTTCCAAGGGACGGTCGTTCCTAGAACCGATTCCACATGTGATACTAACAGCGGACGCATCGCTCTCCGGATGGGGAGCGCATATGGACAAATACACAGTGCAGGGGAAGTGGAGTGTGCAGCAAAAGAAACTGCACATCAACTACTTGGAACTATTAGCAGTATTTCTAGCACTAAAAGCTTTCCAAATGCAGATAACGAACAAGGCAGTCCTGATCAGAACAGACAACATTACTGCAATGTATTATATTCAAAAACAGGGGGGGGACACACTCTCTCCAACTATCCAAACTAGCACAGGACATTTGGAGATGGACCATTCCTCAAAAGATCTATCTGTTAGCAGAACACCTACCAGGAGTTCAAAATCAGATAGCAGACATCCTATGCAGAGAGTCAGAACAAGTACACGAATGGGAGCTGCACGACCAAATACTGCAGCCATTCTTCCAAAGATGGGGGCAACCAGAGATAGATCTGTTTGCCAATCATCAGAACGCAAAATGCCAAAACTTCGCGTCCAGGTACCCACACCACCGGTCCCAGGGCAATGCACTATGGATAAATTGGTCCAACAAATTTGCTTACGCTTTTCCGCCTCTCCCACTAATCCCGTTAGTGGTTCGGAAACTGCAGCAGCACTCAATGACAATGATACTAGTGGCACCCACGTGGGCAAGACAGTTGTGGTTCACCACGCTACTACAACTCTCACAGGTGCCACATCAAAAGCTAAGATTATTACCCATGCACCTTACTCAGAACCATGGAGAAATAATGCACCCAGATCCCAAACAATTGAACCTAGCGATCTGGCTCCTGAGGTCATAGAGTTTGGATATTTAGATTTACCACCAGAATGTATGGAAATCATTAAACAAGCAAGACGTCCTACCACCAGAGCATGCTATGCAGCAAAATGGAAGAGGTTTGCTATACACTGTAACAGTAAGCACATCAACCCTCTGGACGCATCCACTAAACAGATCATTTGCTATTTACTACACTTGCAGCAATGTAACTTAGCATATACCTCTATCAGGGTTCATCTTGCAGCTATAGCGGCGTACCTACAAAACAGGCAACATCTTTCCCTGTTTAAAGTACCAGCAATTAAAGCTTTCATGGAGGGACTCAAAAGAGTCATTCCACCAAGACGACCACCTTCCCCAGTCTGGAATCTCAACATAGTACTTACCAGACTAATGGGACCACCATTTGAACCTATGCATAGGTGTGAAATACAATTCCTCACATGGAAGGTGGCCTTCCTCATAGCTATCACGTCACTTAGAAGAGTAAGTGAGTTACAAGCTTTTAAGATTCAAGAACCATTCATGCAGTTACACCAAAACAAAGTGGTTCTTAGAACAAACCCAAAATTCTTACCAAAAGTAATTTCTGCATTCCACATCAATCAGTTAGTGGAATTACCGGTCTTCTTTCCAAAACCACAGACGGTAGCGGAAAGGGCCCTACATACATTGGATGTCAGAAGGGCAATATTGTATTATATAGAAAGAACACAAACTTTCAGAAAGACAAAACAGCTATTTGTTGCGTTTTCTCCTACACATAAGGGCAATCCCATCTCTAAAGCGGGCATTGCCAGATGGATTGTAAAATGTATTCAAATATGCTACTTAAAAGCAAAGAGAACATTAACTGTTCCTCCTAGAGCTCACTCTACACGTAAACTAGGAGCATCTATGGCATTCTTGGGAAACATTCCACTAGATGACATATGCAAAGCAGCTACCTGGGTTACACCGCACACCTTCACAAAGCACTATTGTGTAGATGTGCACCCAACACAACAAGCTAGAGTGGGACAAGCTGTATTAAAGACTTTATTTCAAACAGTTGCAACAGACACGGGTGACCACCGCTAGGGAGAGAACTGCTGTATAGTCTGTTCATAATGTACCATCTGCAGCCCATATGCCTCGAACGGAATATGCTACTTACCAGTATGCATCTGTTCTTGGCATAGAGGGCTGCAGAGTGGTACATGCCCTCCCAGCCTCCCCGGAAACCTGTGTCTGTTCCAACATTATCTTATTTAGATACACTTACATGGGCATTCCTATCTGTATTCTATCATACTACTCCATCTAACCCTACTATGGCAAAACAATCTAAGGATGGAGCCGATGCCCATGCGCACTACCAACCAAAGGAGGAGTCACCAAGATACAAAAGACTCTCCAAGAGAAAAACAAAGTGCAATCATCCGAGCCCAACACCAGATGGCGATCTATTCATAATGTACCACTCTGCAGCCCTCTATGCCAAGAACAGATGCATACTGGTAAGTAGCATATTCCATACTGCTCTCAATATGAGAGGTCTCAGATGAGTACTTTGCAGAAAGGCAATAAACTTTGTGAACACAATAGATACAGGGGTTGCAGTAGGCAACACAATTCTAAACTCACTTTAGCATTGAACTCAATGGGTTCTCATCATATAAGTACAGTTGATTACTTTGTAGATTACTTTGGTAAATCCAGGACTGGAACCTAGATGCAGTCCTGGGACCTAAGCTGAAAACTATTTAGTATAAACGTTTTAGTTATTGTAGTGATTTTTCAGGAATATAAAGCTGTTTTAAAAGTTGACACTTAGAAACTTTTCAATGAAAATCTGGCAATGTTATCCAATGGGAGAAAATTCAGGTTGCAGGTAAAGTACGATCTCGTTACTTTTGTAATCCAGTACTGGGCTCCTAAGTCCAGCACTGGGGTCTAAACTCAAACAGGTAAGTAATTACGTTTTAGTATTTTGTAAGATTTTTAAAGAATATTTCAAGTTTTCAAAAGTAGACACTTAGAAGAAATTTAATAGAAAAGCAGACCATGGATTCCTATGGAGAAAATACAGATTTAGGGTAAACCCGGTTCGGATTACTTTTGTGGTTCAATACTGGGCTACAATGTACAGTACTGGCTTCTCTCCTGATCACAGGTGAGTACTTCTTTATTCGTTACTCGGCTGATTTTATAGGAATATTTCAAGTTTTCAAAAGTAGATTTTTCGAGTCAAACCAGTCAATGTTATCCAATGGCAGGTAAGTGAGTTACCGGTTTCCAGGTGAGTACTCGGCTGGTGAAGTTAAGGTTCTGGGCATAGACTCAGGGGTCCCCCAGGGTCAGGTAGGTACAGTTGGTTCAGCCTCAGCGGCACGGGGTGCAGAGGTAGTTAGGCCCAATGTTATGCAATGTGGGGCAGGGGGCCTCTGGTTGGTGGCTGCTGGCTAGCAGGCCACACGGCTGTGGGAGCGGGGCTCCTGGTCACTTGCTTAGGGCAATTGGGGAAGTAGGATAGGGCAAAGGTGGCACGGCCAGCGTCACTTGGGCGGCTGGGTGCTTTTGAGCCATCGGGGGCTCAATGTTATTCAATAGGAAAGGTAACAAACTCTGCAGGATCGGGGACAGAGACTCTTCAGGGGCGACCACCACTTCGAGAGGTAAGTTTGGATCTTGGAGCACAGGTACTTACCCCACAGGAAGGCACAGGGTGCTGTAGGGCACCGGGTTCTGGGGTGTCTTTAGGTGTCGGGAAAGCTTACCCTCAGCTGGTCGCTTTTGGAGGGGCCCCTGGTTCTGAGTCTGCAGGCGTCGTCTGGTTCGTCGAGGAGGGGCTTTGGGCTCTGGACTTAGGGTACCAGTCGCCGGGGGGATGTCCTTATGGTCTTGGATCACTTGGTCATGGGCCGGGCTCAGCGGATGCAGTGGACTGGTCCGGAGCTTCCTGGCTGGCACCAGGGGTGTTGTTGCAGCAGAGCCTCTGCTGTTGGAAGTCCCAGTCTTTAAGAGGGTCAAGGCAGGCAGGTCCTCTGGGTGTCCCAAGGTTGCTGTCCGCTGGATTCGCCGGGGTTTAGGCAGGAGCAGGTTCAAGGATCGACAGGTCGGTAGGGCTGGGGCGAAGTCAATTGTGGTCGTCCTCTTGTTAGCAGCGGCACGGCGGGTCTTCTTCCTCTTGATCTTCTTTCTTCTTTTCGTATCGGGATCTGAAAAAGGAAGGTTCGGGGAGCCCCTAAATATTCAATTTAGGGGCGTTACAGGTAGGGTAAGGGCAGGGACTAATAGGTCCCTGCCCTGGGGTGGGTACACGACCCTAGCCTGCTCCTCTCCTGTGGGAGGGGGGCAGGAGCCTAGCTGTGATTGGGCAGGGCCCCCCATCTTCAAGATGACCGGAGCCCGGGGTTGTGCTTCACCTAGTCTCCCCCTCCCTGACGTAGTTTTTCCACCCCGTCTTCACCGCCAGAGTGGGGCTCAGGACTGGTGGGGGCCAGTTGCTGGGTACAGCAAATGGTCTGGAGAAGCTCACAGAGGCGGCAGGCCTTTGAAGCTTCCCTCTGCCCATCCTGGGGGAGGAGACCTAGCACCTCGCCCAGGATGTGCATTGTTGCAGGCCCAGGAAAGCAGGGGACTCTCCACCCAGGGGTCCAGCAACATGTCTGCTATGTGGCAGCCTAGGCAGCCTCTCAGTCCAGATGTGTATTGTGGTTTGGTTTAAGGGGGCATCTCTAAGACGCCCTCTGTGGTGCATTTTTCATTAAATCCCACACTGGCATCAGTGCGGATTTAATGTGCTGAGAAGTTTGATACCAAACTTGTCAGTCGTCAGTGTAGCCATTATGGTGTTGTGGAGTTCGTAATGTCGACCTCCCAGCACTATATACTCTTAATGGCATCACTGCACTTAGTGCCCAGTAATGGCCCTGGATACTGTAGGGGCACAGGGCTCATGCACTTGTGCCCACGCCACTGGCATAGGGCACCCAGCTAGAGGAGTGACTAATGTATGCCAGGGCAGTGGGTTTGTGGGCATGGCACACAGGGATGGGTGCCACGTCGACTCTTTTAGTTCTGTACTTTGGCACTCAGCCTGCAGAGGCAGTGTGTGGGTGCCAGGGTACAGGGCCCCTAAGGGTGGCACAATAAGTGCTGCAGCCCTTAGGGTGTCTTCTCTAGTCACTATACCCTGAGCACCTAGGGTACCATTTACTAGGGGCTGACAGGTGGCCAGAGATGCCAATTGGGTTTTAGTTTCAACACAGTTTTAGGGAAGGAACACAGGCCCTGGGCACCTGGTTGGCAGGAGCCCAGGGCACACTCAGTCAAAGCATATCAGCAGTCAGAACAAAGTGGGGGCATACCAATGCAAGAAAGATGGCACTTTCTCACAGTGCTGCAACAAGAGGACTGGATGGTGTCCATCGACTTGCAAGATGCATATTTCCACATCCCTATCCTGAAGTCACACAGTAAGTATCTCCGTTTCATGGTTGGATCGCAACACTACCAGTTTGCGGTCCTTCTGTTTGGTCTTACTACCGCACCTCAAGTCTTCACCATGGTGATGGCAGTGTGGTGGCTGCTCATCTCAGGAGGTCTGGGATTCCAGTTTTCCCCTACCTGGATGACTGGCTGTTGAAGGTAGTCTCCAGAGATGGTGCGTCATCTCCAGCTGTTGTACAAATTGGGTTTTTTAAATTCAAATGTGTTTTATTGATTTTAAGAGAAAAAATAGGCATCACATTAAGATGAAAAGGCATTAGGCATATTGTGTGAAAGAGACAGACAGGCACGTCTTCTCTGTAAATCGAACAGTAGGCGAGGTACATATGCCAGAGCAGAGGTATGATGCCAAGGAAACAAATGATAGGCAGTGTAAGAGAGCAGAATTGTAAAAACAAAAACTAGGAACCCAGCCCCGCCCCAACCAACCCCTCCCCCCCCCACTCACCCTCCCCCCACCCCAACCAGTGTGCCATGCGCGAGAAACAATCTCAGAAGCAATCAAGTAGTGGATATTGTGATAATACATGAGATCACGGAGGGTCATGCGTAGCTTCGGTAAGACCCAGAATGCGGAGATATCTGGGGCATGTGATCTCGTTAAATTCTTTGGACAAGAGGGATAGCAACGGAAGCCAAGCCTTCCGAAATGCACCTGTGGTGTGTGTAAGTGTAGCCTGAATACGTTCCATCCCCAAAATGAACCAGAGTTTATGTAGCCATCCCGTGTGTGTGGGCCTGGTGGTCGAACCCCAGAGCGATAGGACATGTTTGCGTAGCCGCTTGCATGTGATCCCTATTTGCCGACCCCGTGTAGATTTCAAGGGAAAAGTGAGTGCGTTAGGTAGGCCCAAGACTGTGTAGGCTGGGAATCTCGGGATTTCGGTGCCAAAGGTGGAGTCAATGTTGTCCAGGACCGCCTCCCAATAGCTCCGAACTTCACAGCAGTCCCAGAGGAGATGGGTTAATGTGCCTCGTTCCTCACATCCCCTCCAGCACAATGCGCGGGTTGGGTTCCCCTTATCAAATTGGGTTTTTTGATAAATGTTCCCAAGTCTCATCTGGTGCCCTCTCAGCGCAACCTGTTCATAGGGGCGGTACTGGATACCACTGTGTGTCGAGCTTTTCCGCCTCCACAAAGGATTCTCGATATTCAGGAAATTATTCCCTTGTTTTACAATGGAGCGGTTGTTCCACTTCTGAAGGTCCTTCCCCTGCTGGTCAACCATGCGCTCTGGCACATGAGGGCGCTCCAGTGGTGTCTCCGCAGGCAGTGGTATCAGCACAACAGAGCTCTCCGGGAGTCAGTGAGGATCTCCAGAGAAGCTGCTGCGGATCTGTCTTGGTGGAGCGTGGAGGACAATCAGTCTCAAGGAAAGCCCTTCCACCTTCCTCCATTGGTGGCCACAGTGATAACGGATGCCTCTACCCTAGGGTGGGGTGCTAATCTGGGGGAATCTGGAGATCAAGGGTCTTTGGTCTCCAGAGGAGAGATTGTTTCATATCAATCTTCTGGAATGGGCGCTCAAGGCCTTTCTCCCTTCCCGTCGCAGTCAGTGGGTTCCAGTCCTGACGGACAACACTGCCGCGATGTGGTACGTCAACAAGCAGGGAGGAGTAGGGTCGTACCATCTCTGCAGAGAGGCGTTGCGGCTCTGGTCCTGGGCTTATGACCAGCGGATTTACTTGATGGCAAATCATCTGGCTGAACGTTCGTACGGACAGTCTCAGGAGATAGTTAAACACATCGTTCAGACATAAGGAACTCCTCGGGTGGACCTGTTTGCCACTCTCGAACGTGCACTGCCTGTCTCCAGTTTCCGATGCAGGAAGCTTTGGGGGGACACGTTTCAGTTGAGTTGGAGCTCACAACTCCTTTACACGTTTCCTCCCATACCCTTGATTCCTCGGGTTTTGAGGAAGATTCACCAAGATCGGGCCCAAGTTATATTGATCGCCCCAGATTGGCCAAGAAGGGTGAGGTACACAGACCACCTTCACCTCTCGTTGCACCCTCCCGCTCCGTCTCCCTTTCAGGGTAGACCTCCTCTTGCAGTCAGAGGGGCAGGTTCTACAGCCCCACCTCCAGAGCCTGCACCTTCATACCTGGAGATTGAACGAGCCAACCTGAATTCTTTTTCTCTCCCGCCTGACGTGGTGGATGTTATATTATCGGCCAGGCGACACTCCACCAAGTCTATCTATTCCTATAGTTGGTCGAAATTTGTTAGATGGTGTAGAGATAAATCTATTGATCCTTTGAAGGCACATCTTTCTGATGTTCTTTGTTTTTCACTTCGTTTGGCTCAGGAGGGTTGTTCTGTAGCCAATGTCGGCATTTTTATGTTTGCCTGATCAACCTTCTCTTTTTAAGTCTCCAATAGTCTTAAGCTTCATTAAGGGGCTTACTAACATGTTTCCTCCCACTCCTTTTATTATTCCCCAGTGGGATTTAAATCTAGTGTTAATTTTTTTTAATGTGTTACACATTTGAACCTATGCATAGTTGTCCTTTTTTGAGGTTACTGACATTCAAGACCGTCTTTCCAGGGGCCATCACTTCGACTAGAAGTGTGAGTGAGCTGCAGGCTTTGAGTTCAAAGCCACCTTTTCTGACCATACATGCTGAAAGGATGGTACTCAAAACCAGGCCTGCGTTTCTGCCTAAGGTGGTAACTCCCTTCCATCTAGGACAGTCCAATACCCTCCCTACTTCCTATCCTCCCCCTCACCCTTCCAAGGAGGAGGAGAAACATTTCATTGTTTGGATCCAAAGAGGGCGATTAGCTTATATTTGGATAGAACAATGGACTTTCGCCAAGATGATCAGCTCTTTGAGATGGGGCCTTGCTTTATCGACCACCTGGTCCCAAATCCAAATCTAATTTCTCCACGGCTCTGACAGAACTCATTGCCATGCAGTCCGTGGCTTTCAGCAATTTTATCCTTTTGGGAGACTTTAATTTTTACGGAGAGGATGTGAAAAACCCAGATGCAATGAGACTCTTCTCGAATCTGAGCGATATGGGACTTAAACAGATGGTGTCTGGACCAACACATACGGCTGGCCATACCCTGGACCTCATTTTTACCAGCTCAGAACAACTGAGAGTATCGCAGACGCTTCCCCTTATCTGGTCAGACCCCTACATGATTCAATTTTCCCTTTTGCTTCAATCAGGGCCAAAATATAGGACTAATCCTACATATAAAAACGGGAAAAACAAAAGGCCATGGCACAACCTAACTCTGGACAATTTTTTACGAAACATTTATCCAATTCTACCCCAATATTGAGCTAAATGACCGAGATCCCTCAGCTATGTTATCTAGCTTTAATTCAGCCTTAACGAAAACATTTGATATAGTGATTCCATTAAAAAATGTCAATCCCTCATTGAGGCGACTTTCGGCTCCCTGGTACTCTGGTGAATTGAAAACCCTAAAATCCACGTGAAAAGCACATGAGAGAAGATGGAGAAAGGAAAAATCACCCAAGGATAGGAAAATCTATAAAGCATCCCTATCCCACTATCCTCAATCAATAAAGACAGCCCGATGCTCATATCTACATAATCAAATCGAACAATCTAGAAATTCCACTAAAGCTTTATTTGACATTGTCAAAGATTTCTCCTCTCCTTTAGCATGCAAACAAACACCGCCTGAATCCCAAATATTATGTGACTCTATAGCACACTTTTTTTACGACAAAATTGCCAAAATCTATGTTAACTTTCCTGCCACCATCACCAACACCTCCTGTTGTTCCTGTTCAAACATTAATTTGGAAAACTCCCCCATTTCTATTGTAGGTGCTCTCAACCAGTTCAAGCCCATTTCACTTGCTGATACAAATAATCTATTGCTAACAGCAAAATCCGGCTCACCAATGGCCCTAAGTCCACCTAGTGTTATGGCTCTTCTGTCTCCAACTTGCACTCCCATTATCCAAAACATCCTCAATGCCTCTATTTCTACCGGCTGTGAGAAGTTGGCCTGATATGCAGTGCTCACTATTCTAGTGATCACTATGTATCCGTCCAAACGACCCTTATTGATGATTGGTTGTAAGTCAACCTGATAGACCAGCTATCCTAGTAGCATGGACAAGAGCAGTCTTTAGGCTAAACTCTAGAGGGCGTGTTAAGCCAGCTGTTATACCATCACATATACCCCTTGAACACCAAGTGAAAGGACACCACACAAGTTGTTATGAAAATAAAAGGATATTTATTTAGAACACAACAGCCCTGGACTCTTTATGAGGTCAGGGCGCTAAGCACAATACAAAGCTCTTAAAGAAATACTGAAAGTCGCACAATTTACACAAATGCCTGAGGGGCACGAAAAACCATATACTCTGAAAGTGGAATGCGAAATCACTAGCAGGTAAGTACTACTCTCATAGACTTCAGAAACACTGGGCCTACAATGCTGAACGCTTAGATCTGAAAGAAACACGTTAGTGTTAGATTCCTTACCTTAGAATATCCCCAGGCGTCAGTCTGGATCCGGAAACTTTTGCGTAGCAGTACCCCTGCGCGTCGGTAGGCGTCGTCTGCAGGCGTCCCCTGCGGCTCCGCGTCCGTCGTCGGCGTCGTGCGCCGTGATGACGTCGCTGGAGTATATAGACGCCGCCTTTGCGCGCTGACGTCAGTTGAACAAGTTACTTACCTTCGGTAACGATATATCTGTAAGAAACATTAGTTAGTGTTAGATTCCTTACCTTAGACTATCCCCAGGCGTCAGTCTGGATCCGGAAACTTTTGCGTAGCAGTACCCCTGCGCGTCGGTAGGCGTCGTCTGCAGGCGTCCCCTGCGGCTCCGCGTCAGTCGTCGGCGTCGTGCGCCGTGATGACGTCGCTGGAGTATATAGACGCCGCCTCCGCGCGCTGACGTCAGTTCTTTGCACACAGCTTTTCCGCGCCAGGAGACGCAGAGCCATGAGAGAACCAACACTGGTGCCATGTAAAAACTAGGGCCCTGAAAGGGATGACCTTAACCCTAGGTATCAGTTCGCAGAACGGGGAGGATGGGTGGGTTCGGTAAGGAATCTAACACTAACTAATGTTTCTTACAGATATATCGTTACCGAAGGTAAGTAACTTGTTCATCTGAAAGAAACACGTTAGTGTTAGATTCCTTACCTTAGAATACATACCCCAGCAATACCAACCCCGGTGGTGGGTCTGCGAACCAATACAAAACTACACCAGAAAGTCCTGGAGGACAGAACGGCCAAAGAAGCCATCCCTCCGGACTTGACTGTCCAGGCAGTAGTGCCTCGCAAAGGTGTGCAGCGAGGCCCACGTAGCCGATTGGCAAATGTCCTGCAAGGGGACTCCCCGGCCCAGGGCAGTAGTAGCCGCCGTGGCCCGAGTGGAATGGGCCCTCAGCCCAACAGGAGGCTCCTTCCGAGCCAAAGAGTAGCACGCTTTGATGCAGAGGACGACCCATCGGGAGATGGTTCGTTTACAAACCGCCCGTCCCTTCTTCGCACCCACGTAGCCAACAAACAGTTGGTCATCCACCCGGAACTGGCGTGTGCGATCCATGTAAAATGAAAGCGCACGTTTTGGGTCCAGACGATGGAGCCGCTCTTCATCCTTTGAAGGATGCGGAGGCGGGAAGAAGGAAGGGAGGGTGATGGACTGCCCGATGTGAAAGGCCGAAACAACCTTGGGCAGGAAAGAAGGTCTAGTCCTCAGAACCACCTTGTCAGGATGAATGGACAGGAAAGGAGGTTGGACAGAAAGAGCCTGGAGCTCACTCACCCTCCTGGCAGAGGTGATGGCAACCAGGAAAGCCGTCTTTAAAGTCAGGAGACGGAGAGGGCAAGAATGAAGGGGCTCAAAGGGAGCACACATCAGGAAAGTTAGAACCAGGTTCAAATCCCACTGAGGCATCACAAACGGAACAGGTGGAAACATGTGAGTGATGCCTTTCAAGAATCGAGTTACAATCGGGGATTTGAACAAAGAAGGCTGATCAGGAAGCCTCAAAAAGGCTGAAAGGGCAGAAAGGTAGCCCTTGATAGTGCCCAGAGCAGAGCCCTGCTGGGCAAGAGAAAGAAGAAACAGAAGAACCTCCGAAAGAGGGGCAGAAAGAGGGTCCACAGCCTTTGCTGTGCACCATGCCACAAATCTGTTCCACCGACAGGCGTATACCGACTTAGTGGAGGGACGCCTGGCTGCCAGAATAACATCACAGACTTCAGGAGGCAAGTCAAATGGCCTCAACTGCCGCCGCTCAATCTCCAAGCATGGAGGTGGAGACTGGACAGGTTCGGGTGGAGGACCGTCCCCTGCTGCTGCGACAGAAGGTCCTCCTGAAGGGGCAGGCGGATCGGGGGACCGACTGACATGCTGAGTAGCTCGGGATACCAGTACCTTCGAGCCCAGTCCGGAGCCACAAGGATAACTTGGGCCCGGTCGCGCCTGATCTTCTTCAGCACTCTGGGCAGAAGTGGTATAGGCGGAAAGGCGTATAACAGACCGCAACTCCACTCGCGCCGAAAGGCGTCGCCGTGCGAGTGCCGTCTTGGAAACTCCAACGCGCAGAACTGATGACATTGCGCGTTCTCTTCTGTGGCGAATAGATCTAACCAAGGCTCTCCCCATTGCAGAAAGATGCCTTGCGCCACGTCCGAGTTCAGACGCCATTCGTGATCCATCGAGCACCGACGGCTGAGTTCGTCCGCCCTGGCGTTCAGAGAACCTGCCAGGTGTTGAACCGTCAGAGTCACGCCCTGACGTTCCAGCCATTGCCAGAGGCGCAGAGCCTCCTGGCAAAGGGTCCACGACCCCACTCCGCCCTGTTTGTTGCAGTACCACATGGCGGTGGTGTTGTCGGTGAACACTTGCACTACACTCCCGTTGACAAAGGGGAGGAATGCCTTCAGTGCCAGACGAATCGCCCGCAGCTCCAACAGATTGATATGGAGCCGGGACTCCGCCGGAGACCAGATGCCTCTGATCTCTGCCTCTCCCAAGTGGCCACCCCAGCCCTGGAGGGACGCGTCCGTCACAACAACGTGCTCCGGTTGGGGAAGGGAGAGGGACTTGCCCCTGACCCAATCGCGGTCCGTAAGCCACCACTGCAGTTGTCTCGCAGTGCCCTCCGAGATCAAGACGTGGTCGGACAAGTTGCCCTGATGCTGGGCCCACTGAAACTTCAGGTCCCACTGCAGAGCCCGCATCCGCCACCTGGCGTGATGCACCAGAAGGATGCAGGAAGCCATCAGTCCCAGCAGCCGCAGCGTCAACCTGACCGAGACTCGGGATAGCGGCTGAAAGATGGGAATCAAAGCCTGAATATCCCGAACCCGCCGTTCCGGAGGATAAACCCGAAACTGCGCCGAGTCCAGAACCGCTCCGGTGAAAAGGAGCTTTTGAGAGGGACACAGGTGTGATTTCGGCACGTTGATGGAGAACCCCAGGTCGTGCAAGAGGTCTGCCGTCATCTGAAGGTGGTGGACGACTGTCTGGGGCGAGCCCGCCTTCAACAACCAGTCGTCTAGGTAGGGGAAGACCGAAACCCCTAACCTGCGCAGATGGGCTGCGACCACCGCCATCACCTTTGTGAACACCCGTGGGGCGCTGGTAAGGCCGAAGGGGAGCACGATAAACTGAAAGTGCTCCTGGCCTACCGTGAACCGCAGGTAACGCCGGTGGGCCGGCAGGACGGGGATGTGAAAATAGGCGTCCTGCAAGTCCAACGCTACCATCCAGTCTTGCGGGTCTAGATCGAAAAACTTGGTCAAAGACCGGAGTACTGCTCTTCAGATCTGCGTCCACTGGCGCGGAAAAAAGAAGAACTGACGTCAGCGCGCGGAGGCGGCGTCTATATACTCCAGCGACGTCATCACGGCGCACGACGCCGACGACGGACGCGGAGCCGCAGGGGACGCCTGCAGACGACGCCTACCGACGCGCAGGGGTACTGCTACGCAAAAGTTTCCGGATCCAGACTGACGCCTGGGGATATTCTAAGGTAAGGAATCTAACACTAACGTGTTTCTTTCAGATCTTCTTTTTTCCGCGCCAGTGGACGCAGATCTGAAGAGCAGTACTCCGGTCTTTGACCAAGTTTTTCGATTGTCTTTTTCTCTATTGTGCCTGATAGGATGCCTGGATTTAAGAATTGCGATGACTGTGAGCGCACGATGTCGGTCACAGACCATCACCGCCTCTGTCTCCGGTGTCTGGGCCCCGACCACGACGTGGACTCCTGCGTCGACTGCCGGGCCCTTACCAACAAGGCTAGGCGGGAGCGGTCCCGCAAGCTACTGGAGCTCCGGGTGTCGGCCCCACGTCGGGACCGGGAGCGGTCCCGGTCCGGCCGGAGGTCGAGAGAGCGTTCGAGGGAGCGGTCGCGGAGCCGCGCCGGGCGCTCCGGAAGTCGACACCACTCGTCATCCTCGTCAGGTAAGAAGCACAAGAAGTCGGGGCGTCGTCATCGTACCCCCGACTCCCCCCCGACGCTCGCGCGATGCGGCCGGGGGCTCGGGTGACCCCAACCCCGCGGCTCCGCGAGAGTCGCCGGCGCGGCCTGCCTCATACCCTCCGGTCCCTGGGCATGGTGCGACGCCTGAGGAGATCGAGGCGTTCCTCATGGCCATGAGGGCGCTCGCTTCTCCGACGGGGCCTACGGCGCCTTCGGGCCCAGTGCTACCGTCTGGGGGCCCTGGCGGTTCGGGTGTCCCTGCCTCGGCGCCGTCGGGTGCTCCGGCCCCGGCGCCGCCGACGGCTCCGACCCCGGCGCCGCAGGGGCCTTCGGGATCGGCGCCGGCTGGTCTTCCGGCGCCGTTGCCATCGGGGTTACCCCCGACGCCGCCCCCGCGCGGCGCCGGTTCTCCGCTGCCGGTTCCGGCCGGCGGTGGGGTTCCGACGCCGGCTCCGGGCGGCGCCGTCCCCTTACCTTCTCCGACGCCGGACCCGGCGCCGATGGGGCCCATGAACCCCGAGGAGCCGGTCTTCATCATTGACTCCGAATACGGAGAGGATGAGGAGTACGGTGAAGGTTGGGAGGGGTCCGAGGACCCTCTGGCTCGCGAGTGCCAGTATGACCCGGACTGGACAGGTGACTTGGGGGATGCCAGTGGTTTGGACGACTCCCCTAACCCTGGTTTGATCTCTCCTCCTTCCGTGGCATCGGTGGAGGGAGCTGCCTATTCTGTGGTGCTGATGAGGGCTGCCAAGGCCTTAAACCTTGAGCTCCCCGTCGCGGCCGTGAGGCCTAACATCCTCACCGAGGTCTTCAAACCGCAGTCATGCCCACTGGAGCCACTGCTGCCGTTTAATGAAGCCTTGTCTGACGTTCTGTTGGGCACGTGGTCCAGGCCCGCTTCAGGTGCGCCTGTTGATCGGAACGTGGCCAGGCGCCACCGTCCTTGTCCGGACGACCCCAAGTACCTGTCTACCCACCCCACTCCTGAGAGTCTGGTGATCCAGGCCTCGACCTCCCAGTCCGCATTCCCGTCGGCCCCGCCCGACCGGGAATCCAAGAGGTATGACCAGTTTGGCAAAAAGGTCTTCTCGTCCATTAGTTTGGGCCTGCGGTCTTGCAACACCGCCTGCCTCTTGGGCCGCTACACCCACTCTGTGTGGGATACGGTCGCGGAGCTGCTGCCAGAATGCCCCATGGAGGTGCGGGCAAAGCTCGGTCAGGCTGTGGCTGAGGGCCGAGATGCAGCAAAATATTCAATTCGGTGTGGTCTTGATACGACCGACTCGCTGGGCAGAGCTATGTCTACGACGGTGGCGATTCGTCGTCACGCCTGGGTGAGATCCGCCAATTTTTCGGCTGATGTCCAGAATACCCTGATGGACATGCCGTTTGATGGCTGTCACCTATTCGGTGACAAAGCGGACCACGCGCTGGAACGCTTCAAGGACTCCAGGGTCACGGCCAAGTCCTTGGGTCTCTCGACCCAGCGTCAGCAACTGGGTTCGTTTCGTCCCTTTCGTGGCCAAGGAAGGGGCGCCCCCACACGTGCTGCCAGCCACGCGCCGCAACAATCCTTCCAACGCGGTGGCGGCCGTGGAAACCGCCGTGGTGGCGGTCGGGGACAACGGCGGGGTCAGACCACACCTTCCCCCGCAGCATCTACCCCAAAATCCTCCTAGTCCGTGCTTTCGGCCCCACGTGACGCCAGTGGGTGGCAGGGTTCGCCATCACCACGCTCACTGGCGCACGATCACTTCGGACAGGTGGGTGCTGCAAATTGTCCGAAGGGGCTACTCCCTCCCCTTCGAGACCTCTCCTCCAGCCATGCCACCGCAGAACCACCGTGTGTCGGGGGACCACTTGACACTTCTGCAGGAGGAAGTTACGGCCCTCTTGGCCAAGGGGGCCATCGAGCGCGTTCCTGGGCCAGAAGTAGGGCGTGGTTGTTATTCCCACTACTTTCTGGTGCCCAAGAAGGACAAGGGGGGCCTACGTCCTATCTTGGATCTAAGGAACGTCAACGGCTTCCTCCGGAAGGAGAAGTTCAAGATGTTGACGTTAGCTCAGGTCTTGGCTGCTCTAGACCCGCAAGACTGGATGGTAGCGTTGGACTTGCAGGACGCCTATTTTCACATCCCCGTCCTGCCGGCCCACCGGCGTTACCTGCGGTTCACGGTAGGCCAGGAGCACTTTCAGTTTATCGTGCTCCCCTTCGGCCTTACCAGCGCCCCACGGGTGTTCACAAAGGTGATGGCGGTGGTCGCAGCCCATCTGCGCAGGTTAGGGGTTTCGGTCTTCCCCTACCTAGACGACTGGTTGTTAAAGGCGGGCTCGCCCCAGACAGTCGTCCACCACCTTCAGATGACGGCAGACCTCTTGCACGACCTGGGGTTCTCCATCAACGTGCCGAAATCACACCTGTGTCCCTCTCAAAAGCTCCTTTTCATCGGAGCGGTTCTGGACTCGGCGCAGTTTCGGGTTTATCCTCCGGAACGGCGGGTTCGGGATATTCAGGCTTTGATTCCCATCTTTCAGCCGCTATCCCGAGTCTCGGTCAGGTTGACGCTGCGGCTGCTGGGACTGATGGCTTCCTGCATCCTTCTGGTGCATCACGCCAGGTGGCGGATGCGGGCTCTGCAGTGGGACCTGAAGTTTCAGTGGGCCCAGCATCAGGGCAACTTGTCCGACCACGTCTTGATCTCGGAGGGCACTGCGAGACAACTGCAGTGGTGGCTTACGGACCGCGATTGGGTCAGGGGCAAGTCCCTCTCCCTTCCCCAACCGGAGCACGTTGTCGTGACGGACGCGTCCCTCCAGGGGTGGGGTGGCCACTTGGGAGAGGCAGAGATCAGAGGCATCTGGTCTCCGGCGGAGTCCCGGCTCCATATCAATCTGTTGGAGCTGCGGGCGATTCGTCTGGCACTGAAGGCATTCCTCCCCTTTGTCAACGGGAGTGTAGTGCAAGTGTTCACCGACAACACCACCGCCATGTGGTACTGCAACAAACAGGGCGGAGTGGGGTCGTGGACCCTTTGCCAGGAGGCTCTGCGCCTCTGGCAATGGCTGGAACGTCAGGGCGTGACTCTGACGGTTCAACACCTGGCAGGTTCTCTGAACGCCAGGGCGGACGAACTCAGCCGTCGGTGCTCGATGGATCACGAATGGCGTCTGAACTCGGACGTGGCGCAAGGCATCTTTCTGCAATGGGGAGAGCCTTGGTTAGATCTATTCGCCACAGAAGAGAACGCGCAATGTCATCAGTTCTGCGCGTTGGAGTTTCCAAGACGGCACTCGCACGGCGACGCCTTTCGGCGCGAGTGGAGTTGCGGTCTGTTATACGCCTTTCCGCCTATACCACTTCTGCCCAGAGTGCTGAAGAAGATCAGGCGCGACCGGGCCCAAGTTATCCTTGTGGCTCCGGACTGGGCTCGAAGGTACTGGTATCCCGAGCTACTCAGCATGTCAGTCGGTCCCCCGATCCGCCTGCCCCTTCAGGAGGACCTTCTGTCGCAGCAGCAGGGGATGGTCCTCCACCCGAACCTGTCCAGTCTCCACCTCCATGCTTGGAGATTGAGCGGCGGCAGTTGAGGCCATTTGACTTGCCTCCTGAAGTCTGTGATGTTATTCTGGCAGCCAGGCGTCCCTCCACTAAGTCGGTATACGCCTGTCGGTGGAACAGATTTGTGGCATGGTGCACAGCAAAGGCTGTGGACCCTCTTTCTGCCCCTCTTTCGGAGGTTCTTCTGTTTCTTCTTTCTCTTGCCCAGCAGGGCTCTGCTCTGGGCACTATCAAGGGCTACCTTTCTGCCCTTTCAGCCTTTTTGAGGCTTCCTGATCAGCCTTCTTTGTTCAAATCCCCGATTGTAACTCGATTCTTGAAAGGCATCACTCACATGTTTCCACCTGTTCCGTTTGTGATGCCTCAGTGGGATTTGAACCTGGTTCTAACTTTCCTGATGTGTGCTCCCTTTGAGCCCCTTCATTCTTGCCCTCTCCGTCTCCTGACTTTAAAGACGGCTTTCCTGGTTGCCATCACCTCTGCCAGGAGGGTGAGTGAGCTCCAGGCTCTTTCTGTCCAACCTCCTTTCCTGTCCATTCATCCTGACAAGGTGGTTCTGAGGACTAGACCTTCTTTCCTGCCCAAGGTTGTTTCGGCCTTTCACATCGGGCAGTCCATCACCCTCCCTTCCTTCTTCCCGCCTCCGCATCCTTCAAAGGATGAAGAGCGGCTCCATCGTCTGGACCCAAAACGTGCGCTTTCATTTTACATGGATCGCACACGCCAGTTCCGGGTGGATGACCAACTGTTTGTTGGCTACGTGGGTGCGAAGAAGGGACGGGCGGTTTGTAAACGAACCATCTCCCGATGGGTCGTCCTCTGCATCAAAGCGTGCTACTCTTTGGCTCGGAAGGAGCCTCCTGTTGGGCTGAGGGCCCATTCCACTCGGGCCACGGCGGCTACTACTGCCCTGGGCCGGGGAGTCCCCTTGCAGGACATTTGCCAAGCGGCTACGTGGGCCTCGCTGCACACCTTTGCGAGGCACTACTGCCTGGACAGTCAAGTCCGGAGGGATGGCTTCTTTGGCCGTTCTGTCCTCCAGGACTTTCTGGTGTAGTTTTGTATTGGTTCGCAGACCCACCACCGGGGTTGGTATTGCTGGGGTATGTATTCTAAGGTAAGGAATCTAACACTAACGTGTTTCTTTCAGATGAACAAGTTACTTACCTTCGGTAACGATATATCTGTAAGAAACATTAGTTAGTGTTAGATTCCTTACCGAACCCACCCATCCTCCCCGTTCTGCGAACTGATACCTAGGGTTAAGGTCATCCCTTTCAGGCCCTAGTTTTTACATGGCACCAGTGTTGGTTCTCTCATGGCTCTGCGTCTCCTGGCGCGGAAAAGCTGTGTGCAAAGAACTGACGTCAGCGCGCGGAGGCGGCGTCTATATACTCCAGCGACGTCATCACGGCGCACGACGCCGACGACGGACGCGGAGCCGCAGGGGACGCCTGCAGACGACGCCTACCGACGCGCATGGGTACTGCTACGCAAAAGTTTCCGGATCCAGACTGACGCCTGGGGATATTCTAAGGTAAGGAATCTAACACTAACTAATGTTTCTTACAGATATATCGTTACCGAAGGTAAGTAACTTGTTCATTAGAAGCAGGAGGCCTAGGGACGTCGTGTGCAGAGTGAAAACTCTCATGCGTAATGCGGGACAAAGTCTATGGTTGCTAGAAATTACAAAGTTAGTGTTCTCGGGCGAACCCGACTTGGTAGGTCAAAAACGAAAGTGGATCTAGAAACTTAGAGAGTGGATCTACGCTGGAGCACCGTGGTACTCTGTTTACCTAGCCCCAGGGGCTGCGGCTGCATAGGGTTCAAGTGTCGTCGGGTTTCTTCGTTGACGAACCAGGAGCCTGAAGTGGAAGTTGCTGGCAGGTGACCAGTGAAGATGTTCTGGGCCGATCCAAGGACCGGATCAGTGAAGAGAGTACCTGTAAGCAGAGGGGACCAAGTTCTGAATCACTAGCCAGTGATTAGATGGGCACCAGGATGGCACCGGATGAAGTCACCTCGACCAGGTGAGTGGGCGACGCTGGGCTCTGCAGTCTCTCGGACCAGGAGGCGTTGTCGGCGACCAGGATGGAGGTGCGAGCTGTCCCACGAAGGTATCTGCTGTCGGCGTTGCTGGACCCAGGATTGGGGCAACAACTCTTGGCAAATGCAAGCCCACGCGGTGGACTCAAAATGGCGTCTGGAGTGGACCAGGAGGGTCTGGGGTGCTACTCTGTTGGAGGGGAGCAAGGGCCAGTCTGGAGCAACCAGACCAACGATGGAAGTGTCGTCGTTCGTCGTCAAGAGGGCTACAAGCCAGCAGGCAAGTGGCCGGACAACGCGGTGAGCAGCAAAGAGCAGAAGGGCCCCACGCAGATCTCGTGGATGCTGGGGGGCTGGACTTCGGTGCTGGAGCTGCTCAGGATTAGGGCTTCTCAAACCCCAAAGCACTCACTCGAGGATCCCTCGGCGGTCGTGCTGGATAAGTGTAGTGCAGTTCTGAAGATGGCCGGTCCCTCGAGGTCTCGTCACACCCACGAATCTCAGCTGGGCTGATGAGGCAGGTAGAGGTCAGAGGTGCCAGGGAAGCCGGGTCTCGTCGTGCAGGTCGGTCTGGTTCCGGAGGACGGACGTGCAGCAAACCGCAGGTTACTTAGTTGGTGCCCGCTGATGCAGGGTGGCTACTCCCTAGTCACAAGGGAGAAATCTTAGGAAGAAGTCTTGAGTTACTTTCGTAGAAAGTAGTTTCACGATTCAAAGATGATCTAATTTGGAAGGGTCCCCGCTCCTACCTTTATTCTAAAGAAAGGGGCTGGTACGCTACTAGGTCCTGCCCATGGGTGGTACCAGGAAGGGGGGTGGTTACACCCCTCTCCCATGCCGGACTTTCCCCAGGTCAGGGGCTGGTGTGCCCCTGGAACTGGTTCAAGCCGTCCTATGCATAGTGAGCACCGGGGTGCCACTTGCAGTCTCCTTCCTATTCAGCCCTGCCTACCCAGGATACACAAAACCCTGTCTGGGATGGTGCTAGCACCGCCCCTGACAGGAAACCCTTTGTCCAAGCTCTCCTCGCTGGAAGGACTCCCAGCAGCAGGTGGTCAGACTTGTGTCTGTGGTGGCAGCATCCATTTTGTGATGCTGAGGCGCGAGTTAACTTTAACCGGGGTTCACAGTTACACACATGTCGTGTCCCTCTAGAAGGGTGGAATGCTACCCCCGTCGCCAGAATTGGCGAGGGGTTAGTATTCCAATTCGTATGACACCTTACTCGACATGTTTTGATAAAGCGATACCAGAGTTGGCATATAACCGCGAGGATTATAATGCACTTAAGAGTATATGGTATGCGTTATCATGGAACAGCTATTAGGACTTTGTTCTGCAAGCTGCAAACGGGCTCAGCTCATGCCAGAGCACCATCTCACATGATTCCAAGCACTCTGCCTTCAGGATTAAGGCCTGCCATAGGAGTGACTGATAGGAATCTATGTGTCCATTTTAGGGTTAGATATAGGTATACTATATCTAAAGCAAAGGGTGATTACACCACCTTGCCCCAGCTGTCGTGCAGCCAGTTGTGTCAGATTTAGATGGCCAGCCAGGGGTGGCATACTACATGCTGCAGCCCCTGGTAGGCCCTGGGTACACCTATGCCCTGAGGTACAGGGTCTGATAAGGTGGCCCAGTACCAATTGGTAAATGCACCTAAGGTACATGGAATCCATTTTACAGAGGGAGCAGTAGGCCTGGGGTCCTGATTGGCAGGGTCCCAGGCCAACTATGTCAAAAACCAGCTAAAACACAAGGCAAAAAGTTGGGGGCAACCATAGTCAGGAGCTACCCTCCAACACCGGCCCTATTCCAAGCGCCTGGAAAGAGGCCTCTGTTCGGCCCATCCTAAAAAAGCCATCAGCAGATCCCCAGGGGTTAAGTAATTACAGGCCAATATCCCTGTTACCCCTACTGGGGAAACTGCTGGAATCCACAATAAATACACAACTCAGTCAGTATCTGGAATCCAATGACCTACTATATCCCTCCCAGTCGGGCTTCCGCACCGGCTTCAGCACAGAAGCAGCCATTTTGACTGTTACTGACTCACTGAACGCACCCTCGATGCTGGAGGATCTCCGATCCTGATCCTCTTAGATTTCTCCGCAGCTTTTGACACGATATCCCATCAGCGGCTAGCGGAGAGACTGATTTGAGTGTGGTATTGGGGGCATAGCCTTACAATGGCTGAGGAATTTCTTAATGGACAGATGGCAAACCACTACACTTGGACCTTTCGTCTCAAAAAATAAATTCCTGCCTGAGCCCCACTCTCTTTAATATATACTTGGCCCCCCTGGCCAAGATTGTCCAATCTTTCGGCTTCGAGATAGTCTCGTACGCCGATGACACGCAGCTACTATTTTCTATAGGCAAAAATATCACTGACGAGAAACTACGCTTTTCGGGCGATATGCTAGCAATCGCGAACTGGATGAAGGAGCGGTGTCTGCAGCTCAACCCAGAACAAACGGAGCTTATGCTCTTAGGTAAGGACGCCCACTTTTGGACTCCTGATTGGTGGCCCCCCAATTGGGTGAAGCCCCAACGCCATCCTAATCAGTGAAAAGCCTAGGAATCCAGCTGGATGTTATGCTTAACATGAAAGACAATGTAAAAAATAGCGCAGGGTCCTGCTACTATAACCTGCGTCTACTACGTAGAATTGTTCCCTATCTACCATTGGAACACCGTGGAACTGTAGTGCAGGCAATGGTAGTGAGCAGGTTAGATTACGGAAACGCCCTGTTGGCTGAAGTAGGTGTTACCACTCTGGCAAAATTGCAGGTAATACAGAAGACCGCCACCAGAATGGTTTCAACTGCCCTCCTGGATCCCCATCCCTCCCCTTGCTCAGACAAATGCACTGGCTTCCGGTGCAAAAAAGATCGTGTTTAAGATATGCTGTCTCTCCTTTAAAGCACTTAAAGGGGAGGACCATCCTACCTCCAAAATAAACTTGAATGCAATTTAAGATTTAATGCTTTGGCTCTCTTGAAGATTTCACGTATTCGGTTAACACGCACAGGTGGCAGAGCTTTTTCGTACATAGCCCCTAAATACTGGAATTCGCTACCAGTGGCCCTGCGAAAATCCAGCGCTCTTTTAGGAAACAATTAAAAACATTCTTGTTCTAAGCTCGCCTGTCTGTTTCCACGTTTCTGGATTCCCATTGGTAAAGCGCTGAGATGCCCCCGGGTGAGTCATGCGCTATATAAGAATCCATAACATAACATAACATTTGTTGGATATGCTGGTCGTATGAAGGGCAAGGCGGTGCACAAGCGCACTCTATCCAGGTGGATCATCTTGTGCATCAAGATATGCTACTCCCTGGCTGGTAACTAGCCACCTGTAGGCATTAGAGCTCATTCCACCATGGCTAAATGGTCTACTTCTGCTTTGTCCAGGGGTGTTCCTGTATTGGACATCTGTAAAGCAGCTACTTGGGCCTCCCTCCACACTTTCGCAAAGCATTACTGCTTGGATTTCGAGGTGAGGAGGGATGGCCATTTTGCGCGCTCTGTTTTGCAAGTCATTTAGGTATTGGGGATTGGACTGCTGTGGGATTCTATTCATTAAGTGAGGAATCCACTGCCAGATGTATCCATCAGAAGAGCAAGTTACTTACCTTCCGTAATGCTTTTTCTGGCGGATACAGTATCTGCCTGTGGATTCCCCACTGACCCACCCCTCTCCCCGTTGTCAACCCTATTATACCTTAAAAGACGTATTGTTGGGGGCGTGGCCAAGATGGTGGCGGGATAGGACTTGTTTTACACAGCTCCTGTCCGCCGCCTCCCAGAACAGCACAGCACAGGCCTTTCTGGGCGCCTACCAGCCTTAGGAAGGGTTGGAATCCTCCGCCAAACGACCTGGACGTTGTTCGGACCTGGCAGCTGATCAGCAGAGGGCATCTACTTGAACCAGCTGGAAGACAGACCGTGAGACTGCCCCGGCGTCCCCGAAGCGGGAGGCCCTGATAACGCAGTGGTTTACGGTGCGGACCACCGAGGCTTGCTCCTGGTCTCCCGGCTCCCCCGATGTGCCTGACCCACCCGGCGCCCTTCGACACTGGCGGTGGCGTGGGGGGGTTGGGCCTCGTTTGGGGATCGGGGATCGCGGAGCTGCAGGCTTCCCCTGGACGACCCCCGCAACGTTGGGCGGCCGATGAGGACCCCTGTGAACTCGCGAGGCTGCTACGGACACCTTCCTGACACTGCTGCCGCCGTTCGGCGCGGGTCGAGTGCTGCGCCTGCCCGGTCCTCATGCCACTGGACTGGGCCGCGCAGATCCCCGGTCGGTGGTGAAATAGAAGCCTGCCCCAGACACGAGCAACATGCCCCCGACCTACGCAAGCCCACGGTGGAGAGGGGCGCGCCGAGAGCCTGCTGCCACATCTTTGTGACGCCTCGCAGGACTCCCCGCCCCTACGCTGCCTCTGGACCTTCGCCGGTGCTAGAGGAGGCCGCTGTGTGGCGTCAAGTTGGGGCCTGGCGGACCCGAAGCCGCGAGAGCTTGACAGCAGCGGTCCCACGTGGAGGGCCTACAGGTACTGTGGCGGTTGGTGCGCCGGGGTGCGGGGGAGCAGACTGGATCCCCTATTCACCCTCCGTGAACCGCCATCTTGGGCCTAGACGGGATCCGGGGACGTACTCAGTGGTGAGCCGAGTGGAGGGGGTTTCGAGCGGTGGGAGGAGGCTAACCTGAGGCACCCGCGACACGCAGGAGCCTGGGAGTGCGGTGGTTGACACCCCGTAGGCGGCACCCAGTGAGGCCCACGAGTACAGGTCTTTGACTGCCCAGCAGGCCGGAGAATCTGGAGTGGAGGGCTGACGCCCGGGGGCTCAACGTGAGGATTGGCGACACCGCCTTGGTGCTCAGCATCCCTCCAGATGGGGGGGGTCCCCTGTTGTTGGGGTGAGGACCGGGAGTGGCGGCAGTGGATGAGACGTGGGTCGCCCTGCCCTCTCGGAACGTGGCACCCCCTCCCCCTAGGGTTGTGTGGCGGCTGGGGGTGTTCTGCACCCTTAGCACACGGAGGCCGGCGGCCGGAGATGGGGGACGTGACACCATTCTGTCGCCATATTCGTGCTGCGGTGGACTGTGGGGCCACTCGCATGATCAACCACTCCTAAACGCTTCACGACTGGATCGCCCCTCAACGCAAGGCTGAGGCACGAGGCCTGTTTTCCTGACCAACCCTGGGGGGACGGGGGAGCATGTCCAGATCTAGAGGCACAAAACCGAAAAACCTCAAAGACATTTTTGGCTGGGCGTAGTCAACTCCCAATATGGCAGCTGCAGCACCGACCGCCGAGCTGAAGGGACCCTCTGTGACTCCCGGAGATGAGCCCATCACCAAATCATTTCTGGAATCACTTTTCCTCACCCTCAGGGAAGATATCCAGTCGGTGAAAACCGAATTCACCACTGAACTCAAAGAGATCCGGAGAGATGTCGACAATGTCGGGGAGCGGGTGGCCATGCTGGAGGAGAAGAGCGACACCACGGTCTCGGACCTAACAACTCTCCAGCAGGAGGTAATTAGGCTTCAGGACGAGAATATAGACATGCAGCTGCACCTGGAGGACATTGAAAACCACTCTCTTAGGCACAACATAAGAATCCGGGGGGTCAAGGCCTCAGACGACACTCAGGACCTGTTTGCTTCTGCCGCTTGTCTTTTCCGACACATAATGGGCGGCGACTCTGAGGCAGGCATCATACTTGACAGGGCCCACAGGGTGGGCCCGCCCCGCGGCCCCAACGCTCCGCCGGCAGACGGACTTGTGTGTGTTTATGACTTTAAAACCAAAGAAGCTATTCTCGCGAAGGCGAGGGCGGCCCATCCTATCTCATTCCAAGGTCTCTCCCCTGTGCTGTATCAGGACCTGGCATTGACCACACTGCAACGGCGTCTGCAGTTTCGGCCAGTAACGGAGCAATTTCGAGGGCTGGGAATCTCATACTCCTGGGGTCATCCCTTCCATCTGATATTCCAACACAGCGGCAAATCGCACCAAATTCGCTCATTGCTACATGCCTGCAGAATGTTGGGACTGGCGCCACCCAGTAAAGAGGACAACGCTAGCGGCTCGGGGTCTGAGATCTCACCATCGGGTTGGCAGCGACAGGGCAGGAGACGGCGCCCGCGGAGGCCGGCGGCCTCGCACATAGTTCGTAGTCAGCGAGAGGCTCTGTCTGTGGTGGTGGAGGCACTAGCAGGGGAGGATTCCACCGTCATGTGATGACGTTACGAGGAGGTTCCGTTTTCTTCTCCTCCTTTAAGCATCCTCGCTGTCCACTGGGGTGTGGCGGGAGGAGAGAATATCTTAGTTGACCGTACCACAGACCCCGATTGACAGTGTTGCCAGTTGTCCTGGGATGACGGACTTTCTTCATAGACTACTTGTTGTTCAAATGTTTTGGGGGGTTTTTGTGTTGGGGTTCCCTCGTCCATCTTCCCTAGCTGCCCCCTGGAGACATCCACTTCAGCGACCTAAGAGCCTGGACCCTTCCCTCTTGTTGCATACGTTAGCCAATTGCGCATCTCATGCTAATCTCCGATCTCAACCCTCTGATGCAATATGACCCCATCAAGGTTCTCATGCTCAATGTAAGGGGTCTAAACAATCCAATTAAGCGTAGGGCTTTACTCTCTGGAGCATTCCAAGGCAGACATCTGTCTCTTACTGGAAACTCACCTTCTTGCGAAGGACCACCATAGATTGAGGTCCAGGGCCTTTCCCCACGCAGCTATTCTCCTCTAACACCTTGATGTCAGTGGCTATTTTGGTATCTTGTACCTTCCCCGGTAGGGTCTTGCAGAAAGAGGCAGAGATAAAGGGAAGCCTACTCACCTACCAATTTTCGCTTGGGGGCTTGAACTTTGTGGTGGGTACCATATATGCTCTTAATGAAAGGCAAAACAAGTTTCTCCTCAAGGCTCTCAGTGAAGCAGCAGCAACACCGGATAGGCACTTATTGTTGGGGGGGGGGGGGCTTAATATTGTCTTCGACAATGTTGTGTACGACTCATGCCAAAGAACGACACAGGTAGGTGTGCTGACACCCGCAGGGCGGGCTCACCTCCGCGATCTGGAGCTTTTGGATTTGTGGCGCCACTTCCACGCACACTCAAGCAGCTGCACTTTCTATTCCGGTTCCCACAAAACATACGCACGCCTGGAAGATTTCCTTTGCTCCACTGCAATACGGGCACACACGACGGAGGCGGAGATTTTAACTGCTTCTCTCTCTGATCATTCTCCTGTCCTAGCCACCTTTCGGCTTCCCCGCTCCCCACGCCCTCTCAGACAATGGCGCCTGGGCAACACCCTGCTGCACAACCTGTCGGTGGTCGACCAAATCCGGAAGGCCATCACTAATTTTGCAGCCCAGAATGCTAACCCAGACACTTCCTTAGCGACGCAATGGACGGCATTGAAGGCAGTCCTTCATGGTGAGTTTATAGCTATATCTTCCGCACAAAACCACGACAGGAGATTACTAAGAGAGTGGCGGAGCTTGAACAGCTGCATCAACGAACGGGCGCCTTCAGGGCCTGGCAGCAGCTCTGCGTGAGACGAAAGCAGTTGGAGGCCCTGGATCAGGACAGGGCAGAGTATGCGGCTCTCAGGCTTCGGCACTCTTATTACACTGGAGGGGATAGGTGTGGCCGCCTCCTAGTGAACAAGCTGAGGGAGGCCCGACTTCCCCAGGGGGTGCAGAGTATCCGGTCTCCGGAGGGTGAATCCTTTTCCGAGGACGCGAAGATATCCGAAACGTTCTGCGACTTTTACGGCGATCTCTACACTGGGGATACACTGGATAACCACCACAGCGCAAGCTACATCGTTGCAGCACACATGCCCTCCCTGTCCCAGGCGCAGGCCGACTACTTAGTGATCCGGACGGAAGAAGTGATCTCAGCGATCTCCCGTCTTAAGCTAGGCAAATCACCCGTCCCTGACGGCGACACTGCTGTCTTTTACAAATCATTCTGCACTCAGTTAGGCCCATTCTGACAGCCCTATTCAATACATTTGAGCAGTCTGGTACTATCCCAGGGGAATTGCTTGAGGCGGCGATAGTTGTTATCCCAAAGCTGGGGAAAGATAGGACTGAGTGCAGCGCTTATAGGATCATATCGCTCCTAAACGTGGACATTAAGTTGTACACTAGCATTTTGGCAGCCGTTTGGCACCATACATGGCCCAATTAGTGGAGTCTGATCAGGCCGGTTTCATCCCACAGAGACAGACCAGTGACAACACCAAACGCATCTTGCACCTAATAGAGAAGGCGTCCTGCACCCAGGGCAAGTACATGCTTCTGGCCCTCGACGCAGAGAAGGCCTTCGATCGGGTGCACTGGCCCTATTTGGAGATGGTTTTGATAGCTACTGGTCTCGGTGAGAAATTCCGTAACCGGATTCTGAATTGCTATCGCTCTCCCATGGCTACAGTTCAGGTCAACGGCCACACCTCTTCCCGCTTTCCTATCGGTAGGGGTACCTGGCAAGGAGGCCCCCCTATCACCCCTTCTCTTCGCGCTTTATATGGAGCCCTTGGCGCTCAGGGTAAGACGGCAACCTCTAACTGGGATTAAATTTGGGGGTGACACGCACATCAGCAGCCTTTACTCCGAGGATATTCTCCTCTCTCTATCCGGTCACATCTATGCTCTCCCTCTTTATAGAACTAGACAGCTTTGCGCGGGGCTCGGGCTTTAAAATCAGTATGGGTAAATCCATGGCTCTTAACCGTCTCTCTCTCTCTCCACACACCCTTGCTTACCTTCAGGAGGAACACCCGGTTCAATGGACCATCACCGCAATTCCCTACCTAGGCATTCAGCTAGCCTCCACTATTCAGGCCACCATCGATGTCAATTATGCCACCCTTCGCACTCACGTTAGCTCAGAATTGAATAGGTGGAAACACTGCACAATATCTTGGTTGGGTAGAATTGCTGCTACCAAGATGACCATCCTCCCCCAGATTCTATATCTCTTTCAGACTCTTCCCCTTAAGCCTCCGTTTTACTGGATTCAACAGACTCAAAGGAACTTATCGCACTTCATATGGCACGGTCGCAAGCCCCGCTTCAGACACCAGGTAGCAATTCTTCCACCTGAAAAGCGTGGAGTGGGGCTGCCAGACCTCCAACTATACTTCCACGCTGCCCAGCTTAGACACCTTGTGGAGTGGCAGCGGCTGGAATCAGAGAAACATTGGCTCTTCCAGGATCAGGCGGTGGCAGGCAGACCACTACAAGGCGTTCCCTTTCTGCCCAAACACCACCGCCCGTCTAATCTATACGCCTCATTCATTACAAGCACTGTCATGGACTCCTGGGACCGTACCAATGTTACCGCCCAACTGACCACTTTCCCATCGCCCCTTACACCGATATTCGATAATCCAGATTTTCAGCCCGGCACGGACACCCGATTTTTTCACCCTGTCTGTCCCTGGGCACCTTTTTGATCTGGATGGTATAATTGCTTTCCTAGACCTCAGGGAACACTATGGTCTATCGGAAAGGGAACGCCTACCATATCTCCAGACCGGCACTGGGCTCTACACCCACAAATCAAACCGCACCCACAGCGCTTACTGACCCCATACGATAAATGGCTAGTGACACGCACCTACGACAAAAAAAATCATTTCCGATCTCTATAAAATGCTCCTGGACAATACCACATTTACATATAACGTGGGCCGCACACGGTGGGAGAGGGACCTGGGGAGGTTAAGCCACAAGGAATGGGAAGGCATCCCCCACAGGGCCAGACATTCAGCCTATCATATGGTACTCACGGAGACCTTGACCAAGGTTGCCACGTACTGGTGGTACACCCCGAAGCGGTTGCACCGCTTTGACCCCCGGCGCAGCGATCTATGTTGGCTGGAGTGTGGCGAGGTGGGCACCCTGGAACACATACTCTGGAGCTGCCCCTGTCTTCAACCATACTGGTACCAAGTCCTTGACGAAATAGACCTACACCTTGAAACGCAGCTCCCGCACTTCCCTTCCTACATCCTACTGTGGTTCCCCAACCCATTGACGTATCCACTTAAATCTAGAAGGGGTCTGGTGATTACGATTGCCCTAGGGGCTGCTATACCGAAGATTTTGATCCACTGGCGCACCACTCATCTCCCTACACATACTGGCTGGCTCCAGAGACTTTGGCTGGTGTTAGGCATGGAGAAGCTTACTCTTACACTGGCAGGCAGAGGGTCAGAGATTCCTGAGCTGTGGCGGACCTTCCTTACACCACTGATGTCTGAATTCCGGTAGTTGACGTGTCCCCGGTACCTACGTTTGCTTTGCCTTCCGGATACACAGATTCCAGACGGCGACTCCACATAATAAGCGGAAACGCTGATCACCGGGTCATTCCCCCTCACCCCACCCCCCCCCCCCTTCTTTCCTTTTCCTTTAATTCCCCTTCTTCCTTTTTGTTCCTCTTTTCCTGTTGGTTCACGGTGGACGAGGGGAGGGTGAGGGATTGGGGTGGGTGGGGGGGGGGGGTTGGTGGGGCTGGGGGGTCTTTCATATTCCTTTTGGATTGTCTCGGCCCGCTCCATGCTGTTTACCCTTGGTAATGTTACGCAACGTGACTTCATTGTCTTTCATACACTGTTCTCGAGGAGCTGAGGGTCTTGTTCTTCTGTATGTTCATGAAAACATTCAATAAAAAGATTTAAACCTTAAGAGGTATTGTTTAATATAGTTGTTTCATGTTGGAATTTATTTTGCCTCTGTTTTGATCTTGTTAGGTTTATAGGAAATGTTTACTTTCTTTGATTTCCCATTTCACTTTACACTGTGTGTATTTGTGTGAATACTGTGCACTATGTATGCATTGTCTCTATGGTCGTTCCGCCCGTCTTGCCTTGGTGGCACGGAAAAAGTGGTTGGAGCTGATGTCATCAGCCTGACGTGGTCCTCTTATGGCTCCAGTAACGTCATGCGGAGCCACGTGCGGAGCCATGGCATTATGATGACCTCGTCTGCGCGGAGAACTAGGAAAAATTACCGCGGAATGCTGGCGCATGGGATATTCTTAAGGTGAGGAATCTACAGGCAGATACTGTATCCACCAGAAAAAGCGTTACCGAAGGTAAGTAACTTGTTCGTTAGTTGTTAGAAATTGTTACAAATGAAATATTGTTTGAGGAGCTGTACAGACATGCCTTCATCGCTGTAACCGCTGCAAAACAAGTTCTTTCCATGACAACAGTTTGCCTTTATTGACGCTCATCCTACATAACTTTTCAATCAAGTAGACAAAAACTCATGTAATGACATCTCAATGTTGCACGTGGTATTTAATCTGGTGGTACAGATGACAAATCTAATTTGAGACAATCGTTATGACTTAAAAGCATGTAAGCATGTTCATGTATCGTGCATGGCTTGGATACAGCTGACATTGCATTCTGTCTTTGCACAAATTATATTTAAATTTTCAAAAAGTCCAATTTACTTGCGTCTTTTCAGGTTTTCTCTGACATAATTTACACAGTGGCAAGTTGTACTGAAAATGAATCAAGCCGATATGGACGATTTCTGTGCTGTATGCTTGAGACTGTGACGCGGTGGCATAGTGATAGAGCTATCTATGAAAAGGTATGAGTATTAAAACAGAGTCTCATTTGAACTGGTTAAGATTTAACTTTTTGTTTATTCTCACTACAGAATTGGAATTTATATCACAATAGTAGTTGGTGAATTAACCTGCCTCAACCCACCCATGTTTCATGTGTCTGTGTCCTTGAACTTCTTTTTAGGGTATTATATGTCTGCATAATGTTTATCTGACTTGTCTCAACAACTGGACTACTCTAACATAGTGAATTATATTCACAACTGTATCTTTTGCCCTTGTTCTAGAAGCCCTCTTTACAGAACCCCGTTCCCTAGCAGAGATAATGGCCCTTCCTTCTTAATACTAAAATGATTGCATGTTTCTTTTTCAAGAATCTCTTGCTGACTTCAGATGACTACTTTTTGGTTAGGAACACGATCCAGAATTAATTTTGAAAATATGAATTGTTTCTAAAAAGTGTTAATTAGTTCAGGCATTGCCTAATTTTAATGACCTGTTATTATATGATACCCATAAGTATTGGCAGTTCGGGCTAGACTGTTCCCATGAGGCACAGGGTAAGACTGATTTGCATATGGCCATGTCTGAACTGGGGTGGCGGAGTGAGCTGAAGAATGATGATAAATTAAACCCAAATCAGTTGACTGGGGGTGAGTGCTTGCAATGTTCAACACTCCACCCATCATCATTAAACAGTAGGATCTGGTCCTTGTTACAGTATGGCATGTTTTTCTTTGACTTTTACTTCAATGAACTGTCCCTACTGAAGCCTAGCTTCGGCCTATGTGAAAAAGTAGTCATCTGAAGTCAGTTGCCTAATGCCCAAGGTCATTAAGAATTACCATCAGGGACTCAGTCACAGCTGTGAGACCTGCCTTGCATATTGCCAGGTACTTTTGAAAGTCACTAACCTATGGTAGCAGAATACAAGGGCAATCAATCCTGCTCTCATTTTGTCAGGGGGGATTTAAGTTAACAACAGATTACAGGTAATCTACACAAATGGGTAAAGCATCGGTAAAGGAAAATCAAACCTTATGATATCTTTTTGGCCTTGAAATATTTTCTTTTGAGGATTTGTATAGGTTAATATGAACAGGTTTCCTGTAATGATTTTTTTCTTTTTAAATGGCCTTGTTGTAAAAGTTCATGACCAGGCTTTTTTCTTACATGGTCACTTCTGCTATGCTACCTGAAGCATATTCCCTAGATGTCACTGATCTGAAAGAAACACGTTAGTGTTAGATTCCTTACCTTAGAATATCCCCAGGCGTCAGTCTGGATCCGGAAACTTTTGCGTAGCAGTACCCCTGCGCGTCGGTAGGCGTCGTCTGCAGGCGTCCCCTGCGGCTCCGCGTCCGTCGTCGGCGTCGTGCGCCGTGATGACGTCGCTGGAGTACATAGACGCCGCCTCCGCGCGCTGACGTCAGTTCTTCTTTTTTCCGCGCCAGTGGACGCAGATCTGAAGAGCAGTACTCCGGTCTTTGACCAAGTTTTTTCGATTGTTTTTTCTCTATTGTGCCTGATAGGATGCCTGGGTTTAAGAATTGCGATGACTGTGAGCGCACGATGTCGGTCACAGACCATCACCGCCTCTGTCTCCGGTGTCTGGGCCCCGACCACGACGTGGACTCCTGTGTCGACTGCCGGGCCCTTACCAACAAGGCTAGGCGGGAGCGGTCCCGCAAGCTACTGGAGCTCCGGGTGTCGGCCCCACGTCGGGACCGGGAGCGGTCCCGGTCCGGCCGGAGGTCGAGAGAGCGTTCGAGGGAGCGGTCGCGGAGCCGCGCCGAGCGTTCCGGAAGTCGACACCACTCGTCAGGCTCGTCAGGTAGGAAGCACAAGAAGTCGGGGCGTCGTCATCGTACCCCCGACCCCCCCCGACGCTCGCGCGATGCGGCCGGGGGCTGGGGTGACCCCAACCCCGCGGCTCCGCGAGAGTCGCCGGCGCGGCCTGCCTCATACCCTCCGGTCCCTGGGCATGGCGCGACACCTGAGGAGATCGAGGCGTTCCTCATGGCCATGAGGGCGCTCGCTTCTCCGACGGGGCCTACGGTGCCTTCGGGCCCAGTGCTGCCGTCTGGGGGCCCTGGCGGTTCGGGTGTCCCTGCCTCGGCGCCGTCGGGTGCTCCGGCCCCGGCGCCGCCGACGGCTCGGACCCCGGCGCCGCAAGGGCCTTCGGGATCGGCGCCGGCTGGTCTTCCGGCCTCCCCGGCGCCGTTGCCATCGGGGTTGCCCCCGACGCCGCCCCCGCGCGGCGCCGGTTCTCCACTGCCGGTTCCGGCCGGCGGTGGGGTTCCGGCGCCGGCTCCAGGCGGCGCCATCCCCTTGCCTTCTCCGACGCCGGTCCGGGCGCCGATGGGGCCCATGAACCCCGAGGAGCCGGTCTTCATCATTGACTCCGAATACGGAGAGGATGAGGAGTACGGTGAAGGTTGGGAGGGGTCCGAGGACCCTCTGGCTCGCGAGTGCCAGTATGACCCGGACTGGACAGGTGACTTGGGGGATGCCAGTGGTTTGGACGACTCTCCTAACCCTGGTTTGATCTCTCCTCCTTCCGTGGCATCGGTGGAGGGAGCTGCCTATTCTGTGGTGCTGATGAGGGCTGCCAAGGCCTTAAACCTTGAGCTCCCCGTCGCGGCCGTGAGGCCTAACATCCTCACCGAGGTCTTCAAACCGCAGTCATGCCCACTGGAGCCACTGCTGCCGTTTAATGAAGCCTTGTCAGACGTTCTGTTGGGCACGTGGTCCAGGCCCGCTTCAGGTGCGCCTGTTGATCGGAACGTGGCCAGGCGCCACCGTCCTTGTCCGGACGACCCCAAGTACCTGTCTACCCACCCCACTCCTGAGAGTCTGGTGATCCAGGCCTCGACCTCCCAGTCCGCATTCCCGTCGGCCCCGCCCGACCGGGAATCCAAGAGGTATGACCAGTTTGGCAAAAAGGTCTTCTCGTCCATTAGTTTGGGCCTGCGGTCTTTCAACACCGCCTGCCTCTTGGGCCGCTACACCCACTCTGTGTGGGATACGGTCGCGGAGCTGCTGCCAGAATGCCCCATGGAGGTGCGGGCAAAACTCGGTCAGGCTGTGGCTGAGGGCCGAGATGCAGCGAAATATTCAATTCGGTGTGGTCTTGATACGACCGACTCGCTGGGCAGAGCTATGTCTACGACGGTGGCGATTCGTCGCCACGCCTGGCTGAGATCCGCCAATTTTTCGGCTGATGTCCAGAATACCCTGATGGACATGCCGTTTGATGGCTGTCACCTGTTCGGTGACAAGGCGGACCACGCGCTGGAACGCTTCAAGGACTCCAGGGTCACGGCCAAGTCCTTGGGTCTCTCGACCCAGCGTCAGCAACCGGGTTCGTTTCGCCCCTTTCGTGGCCAAGGAAGGGGCGCCCCCACACGTGCTGCCAGCCACGCGCCGCAACAATCCTTTCAACGCGGTGGCGGCCGTGGAAACCGCCGTGGTGGCGGTCGGGGACAACGGCGGGGTCAGACCACACCCTCCCCCGCAGCATCTACCCCAAAATCCTCCTAGTCCGTGCTTTCGGCCCCATGTGACGCCAGTGGGTGGCAGGGTTCGCCATCACCACGCTCACTGGCGCACAATCACTTCGGACAGGTGGGTGCTGCAAATTGTCCGAAGGGGCTACTCCCTCCCCTTCGAGACCTCTCCTCCAGCCATGCCACCGCAGAACCACCGTGTGTCGGGGGACCACTTGACACTTCTGCAGGAGGAAGTTACGGCCCTCTTGGCCAAGGGGGCCATCGAGCGCGTTCCTGGGCCAGAAGTAGGGCGTGGTTGTTATTCCCACTACTTTCTGGTGCCCAAGAAGGACAAGGGGGGCCTACGTCCTATCTTGGATCTAAGGAACGTCAACGGCTTCCTCCGGAAGGAGAAGTTCAAGATGTTGACGTTGGCTCAGGTCTTGGCTGCTCTAGACCCGCAAGACTGGATGGTAGCGTTGGACTTGCAGGACGCCTATTTTCACATCCCCGTCCTGCCGGCCCACCGGCGTTACCTGCGGTTCACGGTAGGCCAGGAGCACTTTCAGTTTATCGTGCTCCCCTTCGGCCTTACCAGCGCCCCACGGGTGTTCACAAAGGTGATGGCGGTGGTCGCAGCCCATCTGCGCAGGTTAGGGGTTTCAGTCTTCCCCTACCTAGACGACTGGTTGTTGAAGGCGGGCTCGCCCCAGACAGTCGTCCACCACCTTCAGATGACGGCAGACCTCTTGCACGACCTGGGGTTCTCCATCAACGTGCCGAAATCACACCTGTGTCCCTCTCAAAAGCTCCTTTTCATCGGAGCGGTTCTGGACTCGGCGCAGTTTCGGGTTTATCCTCCGGAACGGCGGGTTCGGGATATTCAGGCTTTGATTCCCATCTTTCAGCCGCTATCCCGAGTCTCGGTCAGGTTGACGCTGCGGCTGCTGGGACTGATGGCTTCCTGCATCCTTCTGGTGCATCACGCCAGGTGGCGGATGCGGGCTCTGCAGTGGGACCTGAAGTTTCAGTGGGCCCAGCATCAGGGCAACTTGTCCGACCACGTCTTGATCTCGGAGGGCACTGCGAGACAACTGCAGTGGTGGCTTACGGACCGCGATTGGGTCAGGGGCAAGTCCCTCTCCCTTCCCCAACCGGAGCACGTTGTCGTGACGGACGCGTCCCTCCTGGGCTGGGGTGGCCACTTGGGGGAGGCAGAGATCAGAGGCATCTGGTCTCCGGCGGAGTCCCGGCTCCATATCAATCTGTTGGAGCTGCGGGCGATTCGTCTGGCACTGAAGGCATTCCTCCCCTTTGTCAACGGGAGTGTAGTGCAGGTGTTCACCGACAACACCACCGCCATGTGGTACTGCAACAAACAGGGCGGAGTGGGGTCGTGGACCCTTTGCCAGGAGGCTCTGCGCCTCTGGCAATGGCTGGAACGTCAGGGCGTGACTCTGACGGTTCAACACCTGGCAGGTTCTCTGAAAGCCAGGGCGGACGAACTCAGCCGTCGGTGCTCGATGGATCACGAATGGCGTCTGAACTCGGACGTGGCGCAAGGCATCTTTCGGCAATGGGGAGAGCCTTGGTTAGATCTATCCGCCACAGAAGAGAACGCGCAATGTCATCAGTTCTGCGCGTTGGAGTTTCCAAGACGGCACTCGCACGGCGACGCCTTTCGGCACGAGTGGAGTTGCGGTCTGTTATACGCCTTTCCGCCTATACCACTTCTGCCCAGAGTGCTGAAGAAGATCAGGCGCGACCGGGCCCAAGTTATCCTTGTGGCTCCGGACTGGGCTCGAAGGTACTGGTATCCCGATCTACTCAGCATGTCAGTCGGTCCCCCGAGCCGCCTGCCTCTTCAGGAGGACCTTCTGTCGCAGCAGCAGGGGACGGTCCTTCACCCGAACCTGTCCAGTCTCCACCTCCATGCTTGGAGATTGAGCGGCGGCAGTTGAGGCCATTTGACTTGCCTCCTGAAGTCTGTGATGTTATTCTGGCAGCCAGGCGTCCCTCCACTAAGTCGGTATACGCCTGTCGGTGGAACAGATTTGTGGCATGGTGCACAGCAAAGGCTGTGGATCCTCTCTCTGCCCCTCTTTCGGAGGTTCTTCTGTTTCTTCTTTCTCTTGCCCAGCAGGGCTCTGCTCTGGGCACTATCAAGGGCTACCTTTCTGCCCTTTCAGCCTTTTTGAGGCTTCCTGATCAGCCTTCTTTGTTCAAATCCCCGATTGTAACTCGGTTCTTAAAAGGCATCACTCACATGTTTCCACCTGTTCCGTTTGTGATGCCTCAGTGGGATTTGAACCTGGTTCTGACCTTCCTGATGTGTGCTCCCTTTGAGCCCCTTCATTCTTGTCCTCTCCGTCTCCTGACTTTAAAGACGGCTTTCCTGGTTGCCATCACCTCTGCCAGGAGAGTGAGTGAGCTCCAGGCTCTTTCTGTCCAACCTCCTTTCCTGTCCATTCATCCTGACAAGGTGGTTCTGAGGACTAGACCTTCTTTCCTGCCCAAGGTTGTTTCGGCCTTTCACATCGGGCAGTCCATCACCCTCCCTTCCTTCTTCCCGCCTCCGCATCCTTCAAAGGATGAAGAGCGGCTCCACCGTCTGGACCCAAAACGTGCGCTTTCATTCTACATGGATCGCACACGCCAGTTCCGGGTGGATGACCAACTGTTTGTTGGCTACGTGGGTGCGAAGAAGGGACGGGCGGTTTGTAAACGAACCATCTCTCGATGGGTCGTCCTCTGCATCAAAGCGTGCTACTCTTTGGCTCGGAAGGAGCCTCCTGTTGGGCTGAGGGCCCATTCCACTCGGGCCACGGCGGCTACTACTGCCCTGGGCCGGGGAGTCCCCTTGCAGGACATTTGCCAAGCGGCTACGTGGGCCTCGCTGCACACCTTTGCGAGGCACTACTGCCTGGACAGTCAAGTCCGGAGGGATGGCTTCTTTGGCCGTTCTGTCCTCCAGGACTTTCTGGTGTAGTTTTGTATTGGTTCGCAGACCCACCACCGGGGTTGGTATTGCTGGGGTATGTATTCTAAGGTAAGGAATCTAACACTAACGTGTTTCTTTCAGATGAACAAGTTACTTACCTTCGGTAACGATATATCTGTAAGAAACATTAGTTAGTGTTAGATTCCTTACCGAACCCACCCATCCTCCCCGTTCTGCGAACTGATACCTAGGGTTAAGGTCATCCCTTTCAGGGCCCTAGTTTGTACATGGCACCAGTGTTGGTTCTCTCATGGCTCTGCGTCTCCTGGCGCGGAAAAGCTGTGTGCAAAGAACTGACGTCAGCGCGCGGAGGCGGCGTCTATGTACTCCAGCGACGTCATCACGGCGCACGACGCCGACGACGGACGCGGAGCCGCAGGGGACGCCTGCAGACGACGCCTACCGACGCGCAGGGGTACTGCTACGCAAAAGTTTCCGGATCCAGACTGACGCCTGAGGATATTCTAAGGTAAGGAATCTAACACTAACTAATGTTTCTTACAGATATATCGTTACCGAAGGTAAGTAACTTGTTCGTTTTGATCACATCTGCCTTTAACATCAGCCGCTGTTGCTTTTGACTACAGCACCAACCAAATCTATGGCTTCCTACTGATTCTTCGCCTTAACCATATCATCCTGGCATTAGACTGGGTCTGCAAAACTTTCACTGTGGCAGTAGCTCTCCAGCTCCACAGGTGACACCACATGCCTCCAGTCATGGCTTCATCCATTCATGAATTGTGGACATTCAACTACGTTTTGTGCTGTTCCTGTTTTACCTGCCTGACAAACGTGTGTACAGGTTTCTTCTTCAAAATCCACTGATCAAATTCCTCCACAAACCCAACAGAAACTTGGTTAAATTTTAACTTCTGAGGTCTCCGTATTTAAACTTTGTTGATTGCATTGTGAAAACATGTTCTTATTGGATACTCACAACATCTGCATGTGGTATTTTGTTTCTAACCATGACCCATTCGCCTTCAAACGCTTATATGTACACCCGAAGGCTATCTTTACGAGCCAAGATATTTTTGGGAAAATGCCACTAAGGATGCTCAAAAGTGGTCACTGTTCCATCCTTCCTGCTAGTCTCTTGACTGGGTGCTATGTTTGAAGTAACCCTTCTTGAATTGTTCCTACTGATTGCAAATTATGTTACCAACAGCTCTGCGGCATTCATCTTGATTGCCCCAGAAACTGTACTCCTCTTAACAAGGCTTGACTGGAGCTGGTAATGGTGACCTGGGAGAAGCCCTTCTCTGGCATGGCAGTTCACAGGTAGATCACACAGCATCATAGGTTTTCACCTTCCGAGACCATGTATCTGTCAATGTCAATTGACGGGTCAATGCATCCTTCTCCTTAGAGCTTGGTAGTACAAGCGTCATCATCAAAGTTGAACTATGGCGTTTAGCACAGTTTTTGCTTAGGACATCCTGCACCCTGGAACACTCAAAAAATAGCTCTGACATGTCATGCTTGCTGGGCCTAGACTCTCCAGCCAATCAGATCTGAAAGAAACACGTAGTGATAGATTCCTTACCTTAGAATTCCCCCCCAGGCGTCAGACTGGATCCGGAAAGTTTTCTTCAGCAGTACCCCTGCGCGTCAGAAGGTGGCGTTGTGCGGCTCCGTGCCCGTCGTAGTTGTTGTGATCGCCGGAATGACGTTGTGGCAGCTACTTAGACGACGCCCTCACGCACTGACTTCAGTTATTTCTTTTTCTGCACCAGCAAGCGCAGAGCCGATAAGAGCAAGTACCCCAGTCACTTTTTTCGAGGCCTTTTGTCTCAATTCTTTTGAATTGATCGACTCCTGGTGTCGTAGGGATGCCTGGCTTTAGGAACTGTGGGGACTGTCGCCGCATGTCAGTGATGGACCCACACCGCATGTGTCTCTACTGCCTGGGGACCGACCACGACTCCAAGTCGTGTCCTGACTGCCAGGCCAAGCGGGAGCAGTCCCGAAAGTTGCTTGAAGTCTGGCAGTTGGCTCCTCACCGCTCAAGGTCCCGCGGGAGGTCGAGAGACCGGTCGCGGAGCCGTCACCATTGTTCCTCTGGATCTAAGTCTGCGCACTCGGGGTCAGGTAAGTCGAAGCATTCCAAGAAGAAGTTGAAGAAGCGTCGTCGCTCTTTGACTTCCCATCGCCCGTCACGGCTTAGGGTACGGGTGGTACCACCCCCTCGTCTCCGGCAGAACCTGTGACGTCGCCGCCGGCCTATCTGCCCTCTCCGGGTCCGTTGGTGATGCCTGCTCAGGTGCAAGAGTTTCTTGCTGCCATGGCCAGACTTTTTGGCCCGTCTGGCCCCACCGGGGCGCCGACGGGCCCGACTGGATACGGGCTCGGATCCCGGGCAATACCGGTTGACCTCATAACACCTCCACCGGTGTCGTCTTCCGTTGCTACCGCCGACATCTGCCTCAGTTTCAGCCCCGTCCCCGACACGCTGCTGGATCGGCGTCACTCGACACTGATTCTGACGCCGATGGGGCCTTTTTACCCCTATGTCAGACCTCCTTATTTTCAGCCTGTTTTGCAGACTTCGAAGGAAGTGGAGGACTGGTAGTGGTCTGCGGACCCTCTCACACAACAGTGTGACTATGATCTGTACTGGGCACAGGACTTGGCGATGCTAGTGGTCTTGACACCTCACCTGACCTTGGCATGCTGTCTCCTCCTACTGTGACTACGGAGGAGGGAGACTATTATCCAGTGGTTTTGCGTAGGGCGGCCTAGGCCCTCCACCTCGAGCTCCCTACTGTGGCCGTCAGGAGTAACCTCCTGACAGAAGTGCTTCACCCGGCGGCAACCTCTTAGGAGCCCTTGCAGCCTCTTAATGACCCACTTTCAGATGTTCTTTTGGGCACTTGGTCCAGGCCCAACACAGGGGCTCCTGTGGACAGGAACGTGGCCCGATGCATGGTCGCTCCGGGCGACCACCTGTTTCTCTCCCAACACCCCACTCCTGAGAGCTTGGTTGTCCAAGCCTCTGCTTCCTAGAGTGTGTTCCCTTACGCACCTCCGATAGGAATCCCAGAAGCTGGAGGAGCATGGCAAGAGCTGTTTTCGTCTGCCACCTTAGGGCTGTGGTCGGTGAACACTGCATGCCTCTTGGGCCGTAATTCCTAATCTGTTTGAGACACGGGTGCACAGGTGCTGCCCAACTGTCCTTAGGAGGCACGCACAGTACTCTCCCAAGCTATTGTAGCTGGGAGACGCGCAGCTAAGTTCACAATTCGTTGTGGGCTTGATACCGCCGACTCTCTGGGCAGGGCAATTCCCATGATGGTGGCGCTTTGGCGCATCGCCTGGATGAGCGCAACTGGCTTCTGAGGGGATGTCCAGAACACTCTGTTTGACACGACCTTTGTTGGCATTCGCTTTTTCGACAAAAAGGGAGATAGGGGGTTGGAGCGCTTGGAGAACTCACGGGCTACGGCCAAGTCCTTGGGCCTGTCGGCCACTCGCCCTCCTCCGCCTTATGCTTTTTGCTCCTTTCGTGGCCTCAGAAGGGGTGCCCCAAACACGCTCATTTCAGAGCCACAGGCCTGCGCAACAACATCCGTGCGGACGATGGAACCGCTGAGGCGGTACTGGGGGCCAACGGGCGGGTCAGTCCACCTCCCGCCGCAGCATCCACTTCCAAGCCTTCCTAGTTCGAACTTTCAGGCCCATCAGACGCCAGTGAGCAGCAGGATTCACCACCATCTCCCCCACTGCCACAACATCACCTCAGACAGGATGGTGCTGCAAATAGTCTGAAGGGGATACTAACTCCCCTTCGAGACTACCCCTCCAGGCATGCCACCTCCATACCACCGCATGTCGGGAGACCACCTTGCGCTTCTTCAGCAGGAAGTCACGCCCCTCTTGGCCAAGGTGGCCTTCAAGCGTGTTCCTGGGCCAGAAGTAGGTTGTGGTTGTTATTCCCACTACTTTCTGTTCCCCAAGAAGGACAAGGGCTTGCGTCCTATGCTGGACCTCCGGAACGTCAACCACTTCCTCTGGAAGGAGAAGTTCAAGATGTTGACGCTAGCTCAGGTCTGGTCTGCCCTCGACCCTGGAGACTGGATGGTAGCGTTGGACGTGCAGGATGCATATTTCCACATCCCCGTCCTGCTGGTCCACCAGCATTACCAGCGGTTCACGGTAGGCCACAAGCACTTTCAGTTTACTGTGCTCCCCTTTCGGCCTTACAAGCGACCCTCGGGTGTTCACGAAAATGATGGCGGTGGTCGCAGCTCATCTGCGCAGATCAGGGGCTCCAGTCTTCCCCTATCATGATGACTGGTTGTTGAAGGCGGGCTTGCCCCAGGCAGTCGTCACCCACCTCCAAACTAGGGCCGACCTCCTGCATTTGCTGGGGTTCTCCATCAATGTGCCAAAGTCGCACCTGATTCCCTCTCAGAAGCTCCTCTTCATCTGAGCGGTTCTGGACTCAGCGCAGTTTCGGGTTTATCCTCCCGAGCAGTGAGTCCGGGATATTCAGACTATGATTCCGATCTTTCAGCCTCCATCCCGGGTTTCGGTCAGGATGACCCTCCGGCTCCTGGACCTGAGGGCCTCCTGCATCCTGCTAGTGGATCATGCCAGATCGCATATGCGGGCTCTGCAGTGGGACCTGAAGTTCCAGTGGGCGCTGCATCAGGGCTACCTGTCCGATCATGTCCAGGTCTCGGAGGGCACTGCACAACAATTGCTGTGGTGGCTCACGGATCGCGATTGGGTCAATGGCAGATCCCTCTCCTTCCCCATCCGGAGCACACCGTTGTGACAGACGTGTCCCTCCTGGGATGGTGCGGCCATATGGGAGAGGGGGAGATCAGAGGCCTTTGGTCTCCGGCGGAGTATGAGCTCCACATCAACCTTTTTGAGCTGCAGGCGATCCGGCTTGCACTGACGGCATTCCTTCCCTCTCTCTGATGAAGAGGGGTGCAGGTGTTCACGGACAACACCACTTCCATGTGGTAATGCAACAAACAGGGTGGGTTGGGGTACTGGACCCTATGTCAGGAGGCTCTAGGCCTCTGGACTTGGATGGAACACCAGGGCATTTCCCTGGTGGTTCAACACCTGGCAGGTTCTCTGAACGCCAGGGCAGACCAACTCAGCCTCCTGTGCATGAAGTATCAAGAATGGCGTCTGAACTCGGAGGTGGCACAAGGTCTCTTTCAGCAGTGGGGAGAGCCTTGGTTAGACCTATTCTCCACCAAAGAGAACGCGCAATGTCATCAATTCTGCCCATTAGAATTTTCAAGGCGGCACTCGCTAGGTGACGCTTTTTGTGGCGAGTGGAGTTGCGGTCTACTGTACACCTTTTCGCCTATACCACTTCTACCCAGAGTGCGGAAGAAGATCAAGCGCAACCGAGCCCAAGTCATTCTTGTGGCTCTGGACTGGGCTCGAAGAGTATGGTATCCCGAGCTCTCGGCCATCGATCCCCCGATCCGACTGCCTCTTCGGGGGGATTTTCTGTCACAGCACCAGGGGGGAGGTCCTCCACCCGAACCTGTCCTGCCTCCACCTCCTTGCGTGGATATTGGCAGGTGACGTCTTTTGACCTGCCTCCCGGAGTTTGTAATCTAATCTTGGCGGCCAGGCTGCCCTCCACTAAGACGGTATACGCCTGCAGGTGGCATACGTTTGTGGCATGGTGCAGGGCAAAGGCTGTGGATCCCCATTCTGCCCCTCTTTGAGGTTCTTTTGTTATTACTTTCTTTGGCCCAGCAGGGCCCTGCTCTGGGCACTATCAAGGGCTATCTCTTGGCCATTTCAGCCTTTTTACTGATTTCAGGTCAGCGTTACCTTTTCAAGTGCCCTGTTGTGAGTAGATTCTTAAAAGGCATTACTCCTCTTTTTACTCCTATTCCTTTCATATTGCCTCAGTGGGACGTGAACCTGGTTCTGACATATCTGATGTTTGCTCCCTTTGAGCCACTTCACAACTGTCCTCTTCGTCTTCACTTTAAAGACTGCTTTCCTGGTTGCCATCACCTCTTCCAGAAGAGTGAGTGAGCTCCAGGCTCTTTTTCCTAAACCTCCTTTTCTCTCTGTCCATCCGGACAAAGTTGTTCTAAGGACTTGTCCATCTTTTCTGCCAAAGGTTGTCACTGCTTTTCACATCGGGCAGACCATCACTTTGCCCACTTTCTTTCCGCCTCCACATCCCTCGAAAGAGGAAGAGCTACTCCACCGTCTGGACCTAAACGTGTGCTCTCATTCTACCTGAACCGCACTCAACAGTTCCGGGTGGATGGCCAGCTCTTTGTTGGCCATGTGGGTGCCAAGAAAAGTTGGGTTGTGCACAAGCGAACCATCTCTCTGTGGGTCATTCTGTGCATAAATGCTTGTTCTCCTTTGGCTAAAAAGGAGCCTCCAGTGGAGCTATGTGCCCATTTTACCAGGGCGATGGCAGCCACTACTGCTTTAAGATGGGGAGTTCCCTTATATGACATCTGTCAGGAAGCTACGTGGGCTTCGGTGCACACGTTTACCAAGCATTACTGCCCGTACAGCCAAGTCCGGAGAGTCAGCTTCTTTGTCCCTTCTGTTCTCCAGGACTTTCTGGTGTGATCTTGGTTCGCAGGTATTGCTGGGGTATCTATTCTAAGGTAAAGAATCTTTCACTGCATGTTTCTTTCAGATACACAAGTTACTTACCTTTGGTAACAATACATCTGTAAGAAACATTAGTAGTGATAGATTCCTTACCGCCCCAACCATCCTCCCTGTTCTGTGAACTGATTTCTAGGGTTAAGGTCCTCCCTTTCAGTGCCCTAGTTTCAAGGCACCAGTTGTCCGTATCTTGCATGGCTCTGCATTCCTGGAGTGGAAAGTTGTGTGCAGAACTGACGTCAGCGTGTAAGTGCGGCATCTAAGTAGCTGCCAAGACGTCATCTTGGCGATCACGACGACGTTCGCGGAACCGCACTACACCACCTTCCGATGTGCAGGGGTACTGCCAATGAAAACTTTATGGATCTAGTCTGATGCCTGAGCATAATTCTGAGGAAAGGAATCTATCACTATTAATGTTTTTACAGATATATTGTTACCAAAGGTAAGTAACTTGTGCTTTTAGTATAATTCCTTTCTAACAGCAGATTCCTCTCTTATAGAATATACCCAAGTATCAGATTGGATCTGGACTTTTTTCACGTGTGCTACCATGTGTCTTCAGGTATTGTAATTGCATTTATATAGCGCTTACTACCCCGGACGAGGCGTCGAAGATTTTTTTGGCGGGTAGCACGCTACTCCAGGACCCATAGTGTTGAATTAGTATAGTGAAACATGCAAGTACATTGTAAGTGGTGAATAGGTTAGTCAGTTATTTGGATTTGGAATGATAGCAGAAGGATAGAGGAGGACAAAGGTTTGTATTTATTTATCGCTTGTTGACGCACGCTATTCCGGAAGCCTATAAAGGATTAGTGATGAATTAATATGGTGAAATATGAGGTCATTTCAGTGGTGGATATTTGTTTGTTACTTGGAGTGAGAAGGATAGCGGAGGGATAAAAGGGTAAGAAAGATTAGCATTCATTATAGCATTTGTTACCCCTGATGGGTGTTAAAAAGCTTTTCTGGCGAGTAGCACGCCACTCCAGAACCCATAAAGGATTTGTGTTTAAAATTAGTATAGTATAAATATGAAGTAATTTGAGTAGTAGATATGTTATTCAGTTATTTGCTTAGTATATTAGTATAATTGAATATGGAATTTGAGAAGTGAACATGTTAGTCTGTTAATTTTGATTGAAAAGCATAGAGGAGGGATAAAACAGAGATTATCCTTTACAACAATCCATCTTGAGAATCCGAGTCCAACAAACAGAGTGCAGGAGAAGAGGTTAAATGAGCTTCCTTCCGTGAGAATGTAACACTATTGTTCTAAAGTGAGATGGTGCATTTCAGCCTCAAAGGCAGCAATTTCCTTGAATAGAACATTGCTAGCACCAGGATCTAAAGCAGGCTTTAGTAGCGTTAGAGACAGTCAGTATTTTAGTAACTATCATGGCCAACACAATGTGATCCATATCACTTCCATCTTGACAGAAACTATATTCAGGCACTGGCTCCCACTATAAGGTGGTGAGGACATTCTGATGCGGTGAACCTCTTTTTAATACCTAAAGCAATGATTGTGAATTTTACTTACCATATAAATTGGTAAAATGATGACGTATGCCGGAAGTCATCCATTTTTTTTCTTCAATCTCTGCAATTCAGAGAAACTCTGTTGTGAAACACTGCCACTGCTGGTTTTTCAGTATAATCATATAAATTGGTAAAAGTAGTGCTTGCGACTCCTTGTTGACCTTGTTTTGCCCCAGTAGTGACAGAGCCAAGCCACTCATGTGCTGACTTTCTTTTTTCTCTTTAGACCGCTAGCAAAGGTTCTGCTACCAGTTTTGCTGGTTATTGATGATTTTGCTATTAAAATCCCCTGTGCAACAGAATAATGTTCCCACCTAAAACTAAAGTTTCAAACCATGCTCTGACTGCAGAAAATACAGGTCGATGACTTAAACATGCGAGGTGTGCTTTTGGCATTTAGGCTTGTTGCCGGACTCCCAATCTGACGATATGTGACCTAATGGCCCCTAAAGTGAACTTGGACTGCAAAGTGAAGCCGTACATCGCCGAACATCAAAAGAAGTCCTGGACCTTTGGTAAGTACAACTCCTTCTCTAGGTTGAGATGCGGATTGCTTCTGCTCTCTAGGTCAGTCCATAGACTGATCATCTTTGTGGTCGAAATCATCAAAGAGGAAACACAAGAAGGTGGAAGGGTGACTGCTTAAACTTAACCGGATGACTTTCTGGTCAAACTCTGCGCATGTAGGCCTTCTGGGCCTCCTTACGTCTCCTGTCTGCACATCTTCAGAATGTCTTGATGGTGATGGAAAGACGCTATTTCATTACTGTTATTGCTGCCACACAAAAAACCCTCAGACCAACCTCCATCAGGTCTGTAATTTGTGTCTGTCTCCCAAAAATAGTGAGGTTGCCTGTGAGCCCTGCTGCTCCTTCCGCTCCAAGAAGACCCTCTGTGACTTTCTGGCTCGGCGCCTCGAGATGTCGCATAGTAGCTGAAATGGCACACTGACTTTTTCGTCCAAAGTGTCTTGGAAGGACATCGCCTTTAACGTTCTGCAGAAAATAAAGGGGATATCACTCCCTCTGACAGCTCCGGTTCCAAAATGGAGATCAAAGGCTTGCCTCTGGTGCAACCTGCTGTGAGTACACACTTTCCTTCCCCACCCTATTGCTTGCATGTCGAAGACCCAGCACAAAGATCGTCCTGCCGCTCTGGAACCTCAGAGACCGGCTGCCAGGACACTTCTGCCTTCAGGCCATGGTTGGCACCCACCTTTGGACGAAACACCCAGTTTCGGCTTGGCGCAGAAGAAACTGTCAAGGCCACCATTCTCTGTGCCAAGCGCGCCCACCTCTGCACTGACCAGCCCTTCATAGCGTACACTTTAAGCATCGAAATCTGCATCGGAATGAGAACCTCAGCACTGACATCAAAGCCTGGCCTCGACACAGGCTTTGTCACACCGATCCTTCATAAGCTTCAACAGAAAATCAACATCAGACAAATACATCTATTCATTCACTCCCATACAGCTTTTATTCTAGACCGCCCTTCGGGGTCTGGCGCACAACTCTCTAGGCATCAGCTATCCTTCGAAGAAGCTTTGGACCTGCTGTGAGAAGGTGGCCTGATATCCAGTGCTCACTATTCTAGTGATCACTATGTATCAGTCCAACAACCCTTATTGATGATTGGTTGTAAGTCAACCTTATAGACCAGCTATCCTAGTAGCATGGATACGAGCAGTCTAAGGCTAAAGACTCGAGAGGGCGTGTTAAGCCAGCTGTTATACCACACATATACCCCTTGAACACCAAGTGAAAGGACACCACACAAGTGTTATGAAAATAAACAGTGTATTTATTAGAATCACAACAGCCCTGTACTCTTTATGAGGACAGGGTACTAAGCACAAAACAAAACTCTTACGAAAATACTTAAGTTAGCACAGTATATACAAATGCCCGAGAGGCACGGAAAACCATATACTCAAAGTGGAATACGAACCTACTAGCAGGTAAGTACAGTACTAATAGGCTTTGGAATCGCTAGGACTTGACTATAGAATCGTTAGATTACTTCTAGAAGGCCCAGGGGACTCGGGTGCAGAGTGTGCACTCTCACGCGTGATGCGGGACAAAGTCTATGGTAGCTAGTAAAGGCAAAGTTAGTGTTCTCGGGCGAACCCGGCCTGGTAGGAGGAAAACAAAAGTGGATTCTGACCCTTGGATAGTGAGGCTATGCTGGGGCACCGAAATGCCGAAGTTACCTAGCCCAGGGGCTGCAGCTGCATAGGTCTCAAAAGACGTCGGGAATCCTCGTAGACGGACCAGGAGCCTGGAAGAAAGATGCTGGCAGGCGACCAGTGAAGAGTTCGAAGTGATCCAAGCCTGGATCTTGAAGATGGACGATACCTGAAAGCAGAGGGGACCAAGTTTGTGACTACTAGCCAGTAATCAGGTGGCACCAGGAGGGCACCGGATGGTAGTCACCTCGACTAGGTGAGTGGGCGACGCTGGGCTCTGCAGATCTCACGGACCAGGAGGCGTTGTCGGCGACCAGGATGGAGGAGCGAGCTGTCCCACGATGGATGAAGCTGTCGGCGTCGCTGGACCCAGGATTGGGCAGCAAAGCCTTGGCTAATTCAAGCCCACGCGGTGGACCTAAAATGGCGTCTGGAGTGGACCAGGAGGGTCCGGGGTGCTCCTCTCTTGGAAGGGAGCAAGGGCCAGTCTGGAGCAACCAGACCAGCAGCGGTAATGTCATCGGGCGTCGTTCAGAAGGCCACAAGCCAGCGGGCTAGTAGCCAAACAACGCGGTGAGCAGCAAAAAGCAGAAGGGCCCCACGCAGATCGTGGAGATGCTGGGAGGCTGGACTTCGGTGCTGGAGCTGCTCAGGGTCGGGGCTTCTCTGACCCCAAAGCACTCACCAGAGGGTCACTCGGCGGGCGTGCTGTAAAGAAGTCGTGCAGTCTTGGCGATAGCCGGTCCCTCGAGGTCTCGTCACACTCCCGGTTCTCAGCTTGGCTGTAGAGGTGAGTAGAGGTCAGAGGTGCCAGGGAAGCCGGGTCTCGTCGAGCTGTGTCGTCGGATTCCTGAGGCAGGACTTGCAGCAGACCGCAGTGTTCTAAAGATGGTGCCTGCGGATGCAGGGTGACTACTCCTTAGTCACAAGGGAGAATCTTGAAGAAGAAATCTTGAAGTCCTTTCGCAGAAAGTCGTGTCTTGATTTCAAAGATGATCTAATTTGGAAGGGGGCCCGCTCCTAACTTTATACTAGGAAAAGGGGCTGACCCGGTGACTAGGTCCTGCCTATGGGTGGGACTAGGAGGGGGGTGGTTACACCCCTCTCCCATGCCGGACTTTCCCCAGGCCAAGGGCTGGTGTGCCCCTGGAACTGGTTCTGACCGGCCTATGCGTAGTGAGCACCGGGGTGCCACTCAGCAGTCACCTTCCTGTAAAGCCCTGCCTACCCAGGATACACAAAACCCTGTCTGGGATGGTGCTAGCACCGCCCCGGACAGGAAACCCTTTGTCCAAGCTCTCCTCGCTGGAAGGACTCCCAGCAGCAGGAGGTCAGACTCGTGTCTGTGGTGGCAGCATCCATTTTGTGGAGCTAAGGCTTCGTTTAACTTTAACCGGGGTTCACAGTTACATACATGTCGTGTCCCTCTAGAAGGGTGGAATGCTAACCCCAGAATTGGCGAGGGGTTAGTATTCCAATTTGTATGACACCTTACTCGACATGTTTTGATAAAGCAATACCAGAGATAGCATATAACCGCGAGGATTATAATGCACTTAAGAGTATATGGTATGCGTTATCATGGAACAGCTATTAGGACTTGGTTCCGCAAGCTGCAAACGGGCTCAGCTCATGCCAGAGCACCATTTCACACGATTCCATGCACTCTGCCTTCAGGATTGTTAAGGCCTGCCATAGGAGTGACTGATAGGAATCTGTGTGTCCATTTTTTAGGGTTAGATATAGGTATACTATATCTACAGCAAAGGGTGATTACACGACTTTGCCCCAGCTGTCATGCAGCCAGTTGTGTCAGATTTAGGAGGCCAGCTATGGGTGGCATAATACATGCTTCAGCCCCTGGTAGGCCCTGGGTACACCTATGCCCTGAGTGACAGGGTCTGATAAGGTGGCCCAGTACCAATTGGAAATGTACCTAAGGTACATGGAATCCATTTTACAGAGAGAGCAGTAGGCCTGGGGTCCTGATTGGCAGGGTCCCAGGTCGACTATGTCAGAAACCAGCTAAAACACAGGGCAAAAAGTTGGGGGCAACCATGGTCAGGAGGTACCTTCCTACACCTGCCACCTCCTCCAAAACAGCACAAAAAGGTGGACAGGGCTACACGCCCTTTGGCCTTTTCTCCACATTGCCACTCTCCACAGCACTCACCTTCCCCACTCACCTCCCCCGACGACCCTCATCCTCAGACACCTCAGGGGGTCTCCTCACTCAGACCCAGGGTAATGGGGATACCTTCGATACACCTCCACAGAGGAATCTTTTCAATTCTTACAATTCTGACCCACCAGGTAATACTGATCCAGATTTGTACCCTGCACGTCAATCCCCCAAATGATTCCACCTCATACCATGAGCTGATTAGTAGGGCTATAAGGTCGATATTCATACTGAGCCTTTGGAGTAAGACTTCCTTTTTAAAACCATTTTCTCCATTCAACGCTTAACCCAGTCCCCTCCCCATGCTCGATGGCATGCTCTGTCAAACCCCTGCTCTTTCAGGACCCCGTTTATGCCATGCTTAATAGGCCCAGGGTGGACAAGAAATATAAGGCATGCCTTACCGATCCATTCCACATACGGGGCAACTCCCGCCTGACTTCCTGGTAATTGCTACTGCCTGTAAGAGTGTTAACTCTCAAACTACTAATGATGCTTCTTCACCATACAAGGAAACTAAACGCTTTGATGCAGCGGGAAAAAGGGGGGATGTGCAGGCGGCTAACCGCTGGCAGATTGGCAGTTCTGTCGGCCTCCTCTCTAGGTATGGCTGTGCTGACTGGAATGAGATGGAGCAGCTCCTCCAACATGTGAAAGGAGCATAGCAAAAGGGGTTATCAGATCATTGCTGAGGGAATGCAGATCTCTAATACCACCATACTCGGTGCTCTAGATATCATGCACACTGCTGCGAGGTGAACGGACTCCAGTGTCCTTCTGTGTAGACATGCTCGTGTCTGTATCTCTGGATTTAAGCCAGAAGTCCAGCAAAATGTCTTCAACTTGCCGTTCGACAGTCCGCATCTATTCGAGCCCAAAGTTGACCGGATGCTGAAATTTTTTTAAAAAGGATTAGGGTATGGCAAAGGCAATTGGCGCTCTTCAAACACCAGTTAATCACCGGACCTATAGCTGCACTCCTTTTCGTGGAGTCTCTGAGCCCACCTCCGCAGAAACCTCTACAACCTATCATTGTCCGCAGACACAGAAGTACTCTTCTAGGGTTTACGTTAGATGTTCCTACAGGACGAACAACTCCAGAGGCAGAGGGTAAGGGTGGCTCTCCCAAAGGAGCTGCCACCACCCCAAAACTCTGACATACCTCTCCTCCTACACTGTCCATAGAACATCTATCTTAAACAAACAGTTATTTATAGATTACTTACCTTAGAATTACCCCCGGGCGTCAGACTAGATCAGGAACGTTTTTCGTCAGCAGTATCCCTGTGCGTCGGAAGGTGGCATCGGTCGACTCAGTGTCAGTCATTGGTGCGAGAAGTTGGCCTGGTATATGCTGACCACTAGTTATAGTGGGCACCTTATACCAGTCCAAACTACCCTTATTGATGATTAGGTTAAAGACAATCCTGTATGAAATCTATCCTAGTGGTAGCTATGGAGAGCAGCCTTCAGGCAAAGTCTTAAAGGAATGTAAAGCAGCTTGTTTTACCAGTCTATAACCTCCTGAATGACCAAATGAAAGGAGAACCACACAGGTGTTTTATTAAAATAGGTATATATTACTAAACACTCTCTACTAATCTTTTTTCGAGATTAAGAGCACAAAGTACACAATATTAATTCACTAGAACAACATTGAATCGCACAATACACAGTGGGCTCCAGGGGGAGACCAAACCATATACTAAGAAAGTGATATAACAACAACAACTTGACTAGAGACAGTGCCTAGAGCATGTAGAATCACTCGGACCCCAAGGAACTACCCAAGGTAGTGACACAGGGGACTCACAGGGACGCGTGCAGTGTGAGAATTCAGCTGAAAACTCCGTACAACTCTATGGGAAAGTCGCGGTTGGAATTTAAAGTTTAAGGACACTTAGGAGAGGACTTTGAGCAAACCATTTCAAACTTAGAAGGTTCTAAGCCCAGCACCCATGTGAGCACCGGAGTACTAGTGTTACCTAACCCAGGGAAGCCGGGTGCATAGGTGTTAAATGATGTCGGAAATCTTTGTTGTTTTCAGTAGCGTGATGCTGCAAAGTGCTGCTGCCACGAAGAGGAAAAGAGTCCGGTTGGATCCAAGCCTGGATCGGGGATGAGAAGAACCTGAAAGCAGAGAGGACAGAGTCTGGGTCACTTGCCAGTGACCAGGGGCTCTGTAGACAAATGCCCACTGATGTCGGATGCTTCAGGTGAGAAGAGGTGATGCTGGACTCTGCAGCCATGGGTACCAGGAGACCTTGAGAACGACCAAAGTCCGGAGGCAAGCTGTCCACAAAGGATGTAGAGTGCTGGGCGGTCAATGTCTGGATTGAACACAACAAGCCTTGGCAACTGCAACCCACGCGGTGAGAGAAAAGATGTTTCGGTGGGGACCAGTAAGGTCCTGGGGACTCCCCAACCGATGGAAAGTGAGGGCACGTCTGGAGCAACCAAGAAAACCCACTGAAAGTTAAAGTTGCCTTCATAGGGACCCACAGGCCAACCGACCAGGGATCGCGAAGGGACCTAGAGAGTAATCACAAAATACTAGCCCTCGGAACACTCGTGGAGTGTAGGCCGGTAATCTTAGGTGGAATCAATGCTCTGGGTCTGGACTACAAGTTGCCCAAGGCACAGCTTGAGTTGTCACAGGAAAGCAGATGCTTCTGCATATAGACACTGTGCCCAGGGGTTCGAGTTGCACGGTCCCCACAAGGGATACGGGTCTCAGGTTTGCTGAGCATACTGATCGACCTCGGGGACGCTTGGAACCCCACCTCCTGTGTTGCAAAAGTCTTTTGAGTCCTCAGGAGCTTCGGAGTTGCAAACTGGTCAGATGCGTCTTTGATGCCTGCTTAGCAGGGGAGTAACTTCTTTACTCCAAGGGAGATTCTTCAGTCATCTAGCGCAGTGTAAATGAATGAAGGAACATTTGTAGAGCGCGTGTTTACCCAAGGGCATCCCAGCGCTAAGACACCCTGTGTTCCATGAGGCAACTACTGAAAGAGGAAAGTTTTCACAAGTTTTCTAAACTTAAGATGGTCAGTTTCCGAGCGTATGTACAATGGAATACTGTTCCAGAACCTCGGACCATTGTTTGAAAACAATCGCCCTCCACTTTGCACATGTTGGATTTTCGGCACACACAGTAGACCTTTTTCACCTAACCTAAGAGTCCTATTGGGTACATACCGTTGACTCCAAGTACAAATCAAGAGCGAGCCCTTTCCTGCTTAAGATTTATGAATAATACAGAGAGCTTTAAAGTGTACTCTTTGCTGGACAGGAAGCCAATGAAGAGAGGACAGGACTTGCCTAGCAGACGTGCGTTTGGGGGCATTCATTAGCATACGTGCTGCACAATTCTGTACAATTTGTTAATGGTAGCCGAGGGGGCTCCCATATATAGCGCACTAGCATAATCGAGCCGAGACAATACAATGGCCTGTACCAATAATCGTCTTGCTGGTAACGGGAGCATAGGAAGTAGCTTTCTAAACCTTCTAAGCAATCCGTAGCAATGTACTGCCACTGTACTGGATTGATCTCCAAAATCTAGATTGGAGTCAATCCATACTCCTAAACTCTTGACTCGATTTTTTGGGACCAGGGGGGGAACCCAAACAATTAGGCCACAGATGGTCAATGTTTACAGGAGCACGTTTCCCAAATGCATGAGCTCGGTTTTAGCTCCGTTAAGCTTCAAGAAGGAGCTTCTCGTCCATCCCGAGAGTTTCTGAAGACAAGTAGCCAGGTCCGGGTCATATCGGTTAGACTGTTTTAAGGAGACAATCAATTGAGTTTCGTCGGCATAAGATACGACCTGTACCCCAAATGGGAATACTGTTTCTGCCATCAAACTCATATAAACATTGAACATCGTGGGGCTCAGGGTAGATCCCTGGGGGATCCCACAAGTAGAGGAAATAGCTTTCGAAGAGAAATCTCCTTCAAAAACCGAATATACCCTCTCCTGAAGGAAGGACTGTAGCCACCTAAGTGTCGGCTCAGTCACTCCAGCAGCCCTCAGTCTTTGTATCAAGAGGTGATTGACGGTATTGAAGGCTGCGCTGAGGTCCAACAAGATAAGGACGGCGCAGCCTCCACCGTCCAGTGTCTTCCTGATTTCTTCTACTGCCGCCAGCATGGCTGTTTCTGTTCCTTGTTGGGGTCTAAAACCAGTCTGTGTGGCTTGTAACCGTTTATTATTTTCCAAGAATGCGGATAAAATTGAGGTTTGTATGTTTTTACGCAAATTTACTAACCCCTGGAAGCAAGGAAATTGGGCGGTTGTTTCCCCAGTTATCTGGATCAAGGTTAGGTTTTTTAAGAAGAGCTTTAACTCTGGCATGTTTCCATTGCGATGGCACAATCCCAGTTTTAAATGAAGAATTTATACAATCACGTATAACAGGTGACACTACAGAGACTTTTTGAAGAACACTGGGGGGGGGGCGCGCAGTGTCTAGAGGAGAACCCAATTTAAGTTCTTTAAGCAGCCCATCTAAGGTCTCAAGATCCAAAAGAGTTAAGAATTCAAGCTGTGGACTGGAGGGGTGGTGGGGGGTGGGGGGGGGGATCAGCTCCATCACTTGATACCAACCTTTGAGAGACAGTAACAAAGGGGATAGTTATATAACTTCTCATTGAAAAAATCAGCAATTTGCACTTATCGTAGCTGGACATTCTCTGAAACAAGAGTGGATGTGGCAGGAGACAGAAGATTTTTAGCAATTTTAAATATATTGCCCGAAGATCCCGCCGCGAGAATCTCTCCCTGGTAGTAAAGAACGTGTGCATTTTTTATTTCCTTTTTATATATTTTAATGGCTTCTCGATATTTAATTCTGCTCAAAGCAGAAAAATCTTTTCTCCATTGTCTTTCACATTTTTTACGTCTGTTTAGGCTAACGTAGGTGAGGGGCGTACCAAGGATTATTTTTATCTCCCAGTAATTCTGAAATTTCTGACTTAGGGAGGACAGAGTTAGGAGCCTGATCAATCAATCATAACACTTAAATAGCGCGCTACTCACCCGGAAGGGTCTCAAGGCGCTTGGGGGAGGAGGGCCGCTACTGCTCGAACAGTCAGGTCTCGAGTTGTCTCCTGAAGGCGAGGTGGTCCTGGGTCAGCCGAAGGTGGATGGGGAGGGAGTTCCATGTCTTGGCCGCCAGGTAGGAGAAGGATCTGCCTCCGGCGGTGGCTCTTCGGATGCGTGGTACGGCGGCGAGGGCGAGGCTAGTGGACCATAGCTGGCGGGTGGGCGTGTGGAAGGTTAGGCGGTCGTTGAGGTACTTGGGGCCCTGGTTGTGGAGAGACTTGTGTGCGTGGTTGAGGAGCTTTAACGTGATCCTCTTGACGACGGGGAGCCAGTGCAGGTTCCTCAGGTGGCCGGAGATGTGGCTGGGTCGAGGGATGTCCAGGATGAGTCGGGCGGAGGCGTTCTGGATGCGTTGTAGTATTTTCTGTAGCTTGGCTGTGGTTCCGGCGTAGAGGGTGTTTCCGTAGTCCAGCCGGATGGTGACGAGGGCCTTCCTGGTTTCGATCAGGATCCATCGGAAGATCTTGCGGAGGGTGTGAAAGCATGAAGAGGAGACGGCGTTGACTTGTCTAGTCATCGAGAGGGAGGAGTCCAGGATGAAGCCTAGGTTGCTTGCGTGGTCTGTCGGCTTGGGGGCGGTGCCAGGGCTGGGGGACACCAGGAGTCGTCCCAGGCGGAGGGTGATGGTCCTAGGATGAGGACTTCCGTCTTGTCTGAGTTCAGTTTCAAGCGGCTGTTCTTCATCCACTCGGCGACGTCTTTCATCCCTTCGTGGAGGCTGGGTCTGGCGGTGTCGGGGTCTCTGGTGAGGGAGAGGATCAGCTGGGTGTCATCGACGTAAGAGATGATGTTGAGGTTGTGTTGGCGTGCGATGGCTGCAAGAGGTCTCATGTAGACGTTGAAGAGGGTCGGACTGAGTGATGATCCTTGCGGGACGCCGCAGATGACTTCGGTGGCCTCGGAACGAAACGGGGGGAGGCGGACTCTCTGTGTTCTTCCAGCGAGGAACGAGATGATCCACTTCAATGCCTTCTCTTGGATGCCGGTGTTGCTGAGTCGTTGGACTAGGGTGCGGTGGCAGACAGTGTCGAATGCGTCGGAGAGGTCCAGGAGGATGAGTGCTGTTGTTTCCCCGTTGTCGAGAAGGGCTCGGATGTCGTCGGTGGCTGCGATGAGGGCAGTCTCGGTGCTGTGGTTGGCTCTGAAACCGGACTGCGAGGGGTCGAGGGATCCATTCGTCTCGAGGAAGGCGGCAAGCTGTCTGTTGGCGATCTTCTCGATGACTTTGGCCGGAAAAGGGCGGAGCGAGATGGGGCGGAAGTTTTTGAGGTCGGTGGGGTCCGCTGTTGGTTTCTTCAGTAGGGCGCTGAGCTCGGCATGCTTCCAGCTCTCCGGGAAGGTGGCGGTGTCGAAGGAGGTGTTGATGACGTCTCGGAGTTGGGGTGCGATGGTGGAGTCGGCCTTGTTGAAGACGTGGTGGGGGCAGGGGTCAGTCGGAGATCCGGAGTGGATGGTGTTCATCGTGCGGGCTGTGTCTTCGGTGGTCACTGCGGTCCAGGTGCGGAGGGTGGCAGTGGGGTGCATTGTGTGAGAAGTTGGCCCGATATGCAACGTTCGCGATTCTAGCGACCGCTATGTATCGTTCCAACGACCCTTATGGTGTTTGGTTGTAAGTCAACCTATAGACCAGCTATCCTAGTAGCGTGGATACGAGCAGTCTAAGGCTAAAGACTCGAGAGGGCGTGTTAAGCCAGCTGTTTACCACACATGTACCCCTTGAACACCCAGTGAAAGGACACCACACAAGTGTTATGAAAATAAACAGTATATTTATTAAGAATCACAACAGCCCTGTACTCTTTATGAGGACAGGGTACTAAGCACAAACCAAATCTCTTTAGCAAATACTTCAAGTGCACAGTTTAAAACAAGTGTCCGGGGACACGGAAAGGTTAAGGCAAGTCGGAAGCGAGGGACTCGGGACCCTAGAGTAAGGAGGCTATGCAGGCACCGAAATGCCGAGTTACCTAGCCACGAGGGCTGCGGCTGCAAGTCTTACAGGCGTCGGGGTCTTCGCTGACGAGCCAGGAGCCGGAAGAAAAGGAGTTGCTGGCCGGCGACCAGTGATGAATAGTTCGTAGTGATCCAAGCCTGGATCGGAGATTGAAGAAACCTGAAAGCAGAGGGGACCAAGTTCGTACTACTAGCCAGTAGTCAGAGGGTACCAGGAAGGCACCAGTTGGCCGTCACCTCGACCAGGTGAGTGGGCGACGCTAGGCTCTGCAGTCTCACGGACCCGGAGGCGTTGTCGGCGACCACGGTGGAGGTGCGAGCTGTCCCACGACGGATGTCGCTGTCGGCGTCTTGAGTGGACCAGGAGGGTCCGGGGTGCTTCTCAAAAAGATGGAAGCAAGGGCCAGTCTGGAGCAACCAGACCGGCAGTGTTGATTCTCGGATGTCGTCACAGAAGGGCACAAGCCAGCGGCAAGTGACCAGACAACGTGCTGAGCAGCGAGCAGAAGGGCCCCACGCAGATCGTGGAGATGCTGGGAGACTGCACTTCGGTGCTGGAGCGGCTCAGGGTCGGGGCTTCTCGGACCCCAGAGCACTCACCAGAGAGTTACCTCGATGGTCGTGCTGGTTTTTAAGAGCGTGCAGGTTCTGATGATGGCCGGTCCCTCGAGGTCTCGTCGCACCCACAAATCACAGCTGAGCTGATGACGTGGGTAGAGGTCAGAGGTGCCAGGGAAGCCGGTTCTCGTCGAGCTGGGCCGTCGGATTCCTTGAGGAAGGACTTACAGCAAACCGCAGAGTTCTTAGATGGTGCCCGCTGATGCGGGGTGACTACTCCTTAGCCACAAGGGAGAAATCTTGAGAAGAGTCTTGAAGTCCTTTCGTAGAAAGTATTCTTGATTCAAAGATGATCTAATTTGGAAGGGTCCCCGCTCCGGCCTTTATTCTAAAGAAAGGGGTGGGTACATGACTAGGTCCTGCCCTAAGGGTGGGACCAGGAAGGGGGGTAGTTACACCCCTCTCCCCTGCCGGACTTTCCCCAGGCCAGGGCTGTCGCCCCTGGAACTGGTTCTAACCGGCAGATGCGTAGTGAGCACCGGGGTGCCACTCCGCAGTCACCTTCTCGCAAAAGCCCTACCTACCCAGAATACACAAACCCTGTCTGGGACGGTGCGAACACCGCCCTCGACAGGAAACCCTTTGTCCAAGTGCTCCTCGCTGGAAGGACTCCCAGCAGCAGGAGGTCAGACTCGTGTCTGTGGTGGCAGCATCCATTTTGTGGAGCTGAGGCTTTCGTTAACTTTAACCGGGGTTCACAGTTACGTACATGACGTGTCCCTCTAGAAGGGCGGAATGCTAACCTCGTCGCCAGAGTTGGTGAGAGGGCAGCATCCCGATTCGTATGACACCTTACTCGACATGTCTTGATAACGCGACACCGAAGTTACCGATATGGTACGCGTTATCATGGAACAGCCATTGGGTCTTGATTCCGCAAGCTGCAACCGGGCTCGGCTCGGGCCTGAGCTTAGTTCACACGAGCCCATGCACTCTGCCTTCAGGATTGTCAAGGCCTGCCATAGGAGTGACTGATAGGAACTCGGGTGTCCATTTGGGGGTTAGATATAGGGCTACTATATCTAAAGCAAAGGGTGATTACACGACTTCGCCCCAGCTGTCATGCAGCCAGTTGTGTCAAATTTAGGAGGCCAGCCAGGGGTGGCATAATACATGCTGCAGCCCCTGGCGGCCCTGGGTACACCTACGCCCTGAGTTACAGGGTCTGATAAGGTGGCCCAGTACCAATTGGTAAATGCACCTAGGGTACATCTCGTAATTTAGAAAGAGAACAGCCAGGCTGTGGGTCTGATTGGCAGACCCACAGCCAGAGAAAGTCGTAAACCAGTGAAACAAAAGCAAAAAATCTGGGTGATCATAGGATTGCAGACCCTACTCTCCTACATGACCCCCCCCCCAAACGTCGGAACAACTAACTAACCTTGACCAGGTGAGTCTTCTTGTTCTAAGTGGAAATATCTGGAGAGCCCATCGGCATTGCCATGATCAGTACCAGGTCTATGTTCCACTGTGAAGTCCATCCCCTGTAGGGAAATGGACCACCTAAGCAGTTTGGGGTTTTCACCCTTCATCTGATTTAGCCACAAGAGGGGCTTATGGTCGGTCTGAATCTTGAAGTGAGTGCCAAACAAGTATGGCCTCAGCTTCTTCAGGGCCCAAACCACAGCAAAGGCCTCCCTCTCAATAGCTGACCAATTCTTCTCTCTAGGGGTCAGCCGTCTGCTTATAAAAGCAATGGGCTGGTCTTGACCATCAAAATTCAGTTGAGAAAGAACAGCTCCCACACCCAACTCAGAAGCATCTGTTTGGACAATGAATGGTTTGGAGTAGTCCGGACTCTTGAGGATAGGCGCCGTGCACATGGCCTGCTTTAGGTCATCGAATGCTTTTTGACAGCTCGCTGTCCACTGAACCTTTTTTGGCATTTTCTTACTTGTCAGTTCATTTAATGGTGTCACGATGGAACCATAGTTCCTGACAAACTTCCTGTAGTAACCAGTCAGGCCCAAGAAAGCTCGAACCTGAGTCTGGGTGGTTGGAGGAGCCCAGTCCCTGATTGACTGTATCTTGCTCTCCAGTGGCTGAACCTGACCTCCACCGACAAGGTGGCCCAGGTATACAACCTGTGTCTGCCCTATCTGGCACTTGGTGGCCTTGATAGTGAGACCTGCTGCTTGCAGTGCCTCTAACGTCTTCCGCAGGTGGACCAGGTGATCCTCCCAGGTGGAGCTAAAGACAGCAATATCGTCAAGATACGCCGCACAGAAGTCATCCAGCCCAGTAAGGACGTGATTCACCAACCGTTGGAAGGTGGCAGGTGCATTTTTCAGACCAAAGGGCATCACCACGAACTGATAATGCCCACCAGGGGTTGAAAATGCTGTTTTAGGCTTGGCGTCCTCAGCTAACCTGATTTGCCAATACCCAGCTGTCAGGTCAAACGTACTTAAGTAGTTGGCCGAAGCCAATCTATCGATAAGCTCGTCTGCCCTTGGTATTGGGTGGGCGTCAGTCTTAGTGACTGCATTGAGACCCCTGTAGTCTACGCAAAACCTCATCTCTCTCTTACCACCCTGGGTGTGAGGTTTCGGCACTAGAACTACGGGACTAGCCCAAGGGCTATCCGAGGGTTCAATGACTCCCAGCTCCAACATTTTCTGCACTTCACTTTTGATGCAGTCTCTAACGTGATCAGGCTGCCTGTAGATTTTACTCTTTACGGGCAAGCTGTCACCAGTGTCGACCTCATGGGTGCACCAATCGGTCTGACTGGGTGTTAGAGAAAACAGATGTCGGAACGACTGAAGAACCTGTTTACAGTCGCTCTGTTGATGTTCGGAGAGGCTGCCACAAAAGACAACACCATCTACCGAGCCATCGTCAGGATTCTGAGAGAGCAGGTCGGGGAGAGGGTCACTCTCCTCTTCCTGTCCCTCATCTAGGGCCATGAGCAAACTCATGTCCTTCCTGTCGACATATGCTTTTAGCCTGTTGACATGAAGCACCCTGTGGGGCTCCGGGGAGTTCCCAGGTCGACCAGGTAGGTGACCTCTCCCTTTTTCTCCAGGATGGTGTGGGGCCCGGACCATTTGTCCTTGAGTGCTGCTGGGGCCACTGGCTCCAACACCCACACCTTCTGTCCGGGCTGGTAAACAGTCAAGACAGCCTTTTGGTCATGCCAAGCTTTTTGGAGTTCTTGGCTGGCCTTAAGGTTTTCGGATGCCTTCTCCATGTATTCAGCCATCCGCGAGCGGAGGCCGAGCACATAGTCCACTATGTTGGTTGCAGGCTTTTTGAGAGGTCTCTCCCATCCTTCCTTCACCAAACACAGGGGTCCTCTTACAGGATGCCCGTACAAAAGTTCAAAAGGGCTGTAGCCAACCCCCTTCTGTGGGACTTCTCTGTAGGCGAACAAGAGGCAGGGGATCAGGACGTCCCATCTACGCCGAAGCTTTTCCGGTAGTCCATGAATCATCCCTTTTAGGGTCCTGTTGAATCTCTCAACAAGCCCATTGCATTGTGGATGATAGGGTGTAGTGAACTTGTAGTTGACACCACATTCCTTCCACATAGCAGTTAAGTAGCTCGACATAAAGTTTGCACCTCTGTCGGAGACGACCTCCTTAGGGAAGCCCACTCTGGAGAATACTCCAACTAGGGCTCTTGCCACAACAGGTGCTGTAGTGGTCCTAAGGGGAATAGCTTCAGGATACCTGGTGGCATGATCCACTACCACCAGTATAAACTTGTGCCCTGATGCTGTCGGTGGTTCCATGGGACCGACGATGTCGATCCCCACCCGTTCAAAGGGCACCCCCACCACAGGCATTGGTATAAGGGGGGCCTTTGTCGTGCCACCTGACTTACCACTGGCTTGGCAAGTGACACAGGAGCGGCAAAACTCCTTGGTATCTTCGTTCATGTGAGGCCAGTGAAAGTGCGAGACATGCCTGTCCCACGTTTTCGTCTGGCCTAAGTGACCTGCTAAGGGAATCTCGTGGGCCAAGGTAAGTAGGAAACCACGCTGAGACAAGGGGACGACCAGCCTCCTGGTCATGCCAGGCTTGGGGTCTCTTGACTCAGTGTACAGGAGTCCATCTTCCCAGTATACCTTGTGGGTACCTGTGGCGTTCCCAGCAGCCTCAGCAGCAGCCTGCTGTCTGAGGGGTTCAAGAGAAGGGCAGTCTAACTGGTCCTTCCCCAGATCTTCCCTTGAGGGTCCCCCTGAGCCCAAGAATTCAACTTGATCAAGTTCGAACTCCCTCGGCTCAGTTTCCCTCAATTCCTGTAGGTCAGCCTCCTCTGAGACTTGATCCTCGACCTGGGGCAAGGGGGAAGGCGCAGCCTTAACCCTACTGCTCTTTTTCTTGGGAGGTGTCTGGTCCGTTGTTCCAGGATCCAGCACCTGTTCAGTGGGGCATTTCCTGACCTGTGACCTAGTCACAGCGAACACATGTGCTGGCAAACCTAACATTTCCATGTGAGTCCGGTGCTCCACTTCTGACCATTGTGACGACTCCAAATCATTGCCCAACAAACAATCCACTGGGAGGTCTGGACTAACTACAACCTTCTTTTGGCCAGTTACCCCTCCCCAGGAGAAAGCTACAATTGCCATACTGTGATTGGTAGTGACATTGCTTGCATTGGTCACCAGGAATTCTGTACCTGGCATGATCTGTCCAGGGTCCACAAAGTTAGGCGTCACCATGGTGACGCTGGCACAAGTGTCCCTATAGGCCTGAGCCATCTTTCCGTTTATGAAAGGCGTCTGTCTGTATTTGCCCAAAGTATTGGGGCTTACGTCAGGGGACACGTCCACGTCCCCTGTACTGACAAGGACAGCCTGAGTGAGTGTACCAACTAAGTTGTCACGCCCCTCAGAACCCAGGGTTAACCCTACTAAACCCTTGGGAGGCGCACTACCACTGCTGACTGTACTAGGGGGCACAGGTGCCTTAGGGGCTGCAGTGGCAGGAGTCTGCCCTCCTCCTTTCTTGGTGCACTCACTAAACCAGTGAGATTTACTCTTACAGTACTGGCACCATCGTTTGGATTGGCCTTCTTTCTTCTTTTGGGGAGCCTGACCCCCACCCTCTTTGGGTTGTTGGGGACCTGTCGAAGACTTCTGGTCATTTTGTTCCCCCTTAGAATCTTTACCCTTCTGGTCTGCTTTCTTCTGACCACCTTGATTCTGGCCCTGGTTCTGTTTAACTCTCGTACAAACCCATTTGTCTGCCTTCTGTCCCAATTCTTGGGGAGAGGTCAGATCCGAGTCGACAAGATGCTGATGCAACAACTGGTTCTGACAATTGTTTAAAATTTGTTCTCTCATCATCAAATTGTACAATCCTTTGTAATCAGTAACCTTACTGCCCAGCAACCAGCCCTCAAAAGCCTTAGTGGCACAATCGACAAAATCAGACCAGTCTTGAGCCTGCGTTTTCTGGGTATCCCTGAACAGCACCCTGTACTGCTCAGTGGTTAGGCCGAACCCTTCAACGAGTGTATTCTTCAAGACTTGGTAATTGTTAGCGTCCTCTACCCTTGTGGTGAGGAGCTTGTCTCTTCCTTTACCTTCAAAGGAGAGCCACAAGATAGCTGCCCACTGACTCTGGGGAACACCTTGCACAGTGCAGGCCCTCTCCAAAGCAGTAATCCATTTGTGGATGTCGTCCCCTTGTTTAAAGGGGGGCACTATCTTCCCAAGGTGTTTCGTATCGAAACTCTTTTCCCTATTACTAGGTACATTGCTGCCACCAGTGGGGACTGCCCCACTTAACTGTTGCTCTCTAGCAAAAGCAAGCTTTTCCTTGGCCAGGGCAAGTTCTTCCCTTTCGATCCGCAGATTAGCTGCCCTTTCCTTCGCTTCGTACACTCTCCTCTGAGGGGACGTCATCCCTCTTTGAGAAGAGTTGTGAGAGCCGTTGGTATGAAGGGATCTGCCAGAGCCTCTTGATAGAGATCTGGCTCGTCCATTCCCCATGTTAAGCGGAACCGACAGTAGCGCCGGGGTTCCCCCAGTACCACTATCGTGTCTGCTTAAGTTGGACCGTGTTAGTCTGACGACTTCTACCTGTCCCTTATCTGCCTCGTCCCCTGAGAGATCCTCATCCTCATCCTCCTCCACATCCTCGTTCTCGGTTGCGAGGTGAATGAGGTCAGGATCGTCCCGGGTTCCCTCGAGGGGAGGCATGTCTCCTTCTGGATTAGAAGAGCTACGAAGTTTCTCAGCTCTCCTGGCATCATAAGTCTCCAAGAGACCAATCAGAAAGGACGTTGTGGGGTTAGACCCCTGCTGAATCTTCCGGGAGTGACACAATCGTCTTAACTCCTTGAAGCTCAGCACAGTATATCCTGAAGGGATGACCTGTGGAGGGTCAACTGACACAAGGGGAGACTCAAAGTTTCCTCCTTGGCCCGACATACTGTTTCTAGTGTGGTGTAAGTGATGCACCTACCTACACTATGTGTTTTCCTACTGATCCCTTGCTAAGAGTTGTAGCCAAGGTGTGCTAAGCCTTGAGGAGCTACAACAGCTGGTTCAGTAGAACTCAGAGTATTCTAAGCTTTAGTTATATGTGCTAACAGTACTTGTGCGATCTTTCAACAAGATATTCTTAGGATACGTGTGGTAAAACAACAGCAAGCTCAAATCCCAACCGCTGCTCACCAATGTGAGAAGTTGGCCCGATATGCAACGTTCGCTATTCTAGCGACCGCTATGTATCGTTCCAACGACCCTTATGGTGTTTGGTTGTAAGTCAACCTATAGACCAGCTATCCTAGTAGCGTGGATACGAGCAGTCTAAGGCTAAAGACTCGAGAGGGCGTGTTAAGCCAGCTGTTTACCACACATGTACCCCTTGAACACCCAGTGAAAGGACACCACACAAGTGTTATGAAAATAAACAGTATATTTATTAAGAATCACAACAGCCCTGTACTCTTTATGAGGACAGGGTACTAAGCACAAACCAAATCTCTTTAGCAAATACTTCAAGTGCACAGTTTAAAACAAGTGTCCGGGGACACGGAAAGGTTAAGGCAAGTCGGAAGCGAGGGACTCGGGACCCTAGAGTAAGGAGGCTATGCAGGCACCGAAATGCCGAGTTACCTAGCCACGAGGGCTGCGGCTGCAAGTCTTACAGGCGTCGGGGTCTTCGCTGACGAGCCAGGAGCCGGAAGAAAAGGAGTTGCTGGCCGGCGACCAGTGATGAATAGTTCGTAGTGATCCAAGCCTGGATCGGAGATTGAAGAAACCTGAAAGCAGAGGGGACCAAGTTCGTACTACTAGCCAGTAGTCAGAGGGTACCAGGAAGGCACCAGTTGGCCGTCACCTCGACCAGGTGAGTGGGCGACGCTAGGCTCTGCAGTCTCACGGACCCGGAGGCGTTGTCGGCGACCACGGTGGAGGTGCGAGCTGTCCCACGACGGATGTCGCTGTCGGCGTCTTGAGTGGACCAGGAGGGTCCGGGGTGCTTCTCAAAAAGATGGAAGCAAGGGCCAGTCTGGAGCAACCAGACCGGCAGTGTTGATTCTCGGATGTCGTCACAGAAGGGCACAAGCCAGCGGCAAGTGACCAGACAACGTGCTGAGCAGCGAGCAGAAGGGCCCCACGCAGATCGTGGAGATGCTGGGAGACTGCACTTCGGTGCTGGAGCGGCTCAGGGTCGGGGCTTCTCGGACCCCAGAGCACTCACCAGAGAGTTACCTCGATGGTCGTGCTGGTTTTTAAGAGCGTGCAGGTTCTGATGATGGCCGGTCCCTCGAGGTCTCGTCGCACCCACAAATCACAGCTGAGCTGATGACGTGGGTAGAGGTCAGAGGTGCCAGGGAAGCCGGTTCTCGTCGAGCTGGGCCGTCGGATTCCTTGAGGAAGGACTTACAGCAAACCGCAGAGTTCTTAGATGGTGCCCGCTGATGCGGGGTGACTACTCCTTAGCCACAAGGGAGAAATCTTGAGAAGAGTCTTGAAGTCCTTTCGTAGAAAGTATTCTTGATTCAAAGATGATCTAATTTGGAAGGGTCCCCGCTCCGGCCTTTATTCTAAAGAAAGGGGTGGGTACATGACTAGGTCCTGCCCTAAGGGTGGGACCAGGAAGGGGGGTAGTTACACCCCTCTCCCCTGCCGGACTTTCCCCAGGCCAGGGCTGTCGCCCCTGGAACTGGTTCTAACCGGCAGATGCGTAGTGAGCACCGGGGTGCCACTCCGCAGTCACCTTCTCGCAAAAGCCCTACCTACCCAGAATACACAAACCCTGTCTGGGACGGTGCGAACACCGCCCTCGACAGGAAACCCTTTGTCCAAGTGCTCCTCGCTGGAAGGACTCCCAGCAGCAGGAGGTCAGACTCGTGTCTGTGGTGGCAGCATCCATTTTGTGGAGCTGAGGCTTTCGTTAACTTTAACCGGGGTTCACAGTTACGTACATGTCGTGTCCCTCTAGAAGGGCGGAATGCTAACCTCGTCGCCAGAGTTGGTGAGAGGGCAGCATCCCGATTCGTATGACACCTTACTCGACATGTCTTGATAACGCGACACCGAAGTTACCGATATGGTACGCGTTATCATGGAACAGCCATTGGGTCTTGATTCCGCAAGCTGCAACCGGGCTCGGCTCGGGCCTGAGCTTAGTTCACACGAGCCCATGCACTCTGCCTTCAGGATTGTCGAGGCCTGCCATAGGAGTGACTGATAGGAACTCGGGTGTCCATTTGGGGGTTAGATATAGGGCTACTATATCTAAAGCAAAGGGTGATTACACGACTTCGCCCCAGCTGTCATGCAGCCAGTTGTGTCAAATTTAGGAGGCCAGCCAGGGGTGGCATAATACATGCTGCAGCCCCTGGCGGCCCTGGGTACACCTACGCCCTGAGTTACAGGGTCTGATAAGGTGGCCCAGTACCAATTGGTAAATGCACCTAGGGTACATCTCGTAATTTAGAAAGAGAACAGCCAGGCTGTGGGTCTGATTGGCAGACCCACAGCCAGAGAAAGTCGTAAACCAGTGAAACAAAAGCAAAAAATCTGGGTGATCATAGGATTGCAGACCCTACTCTCCTACACATTGGTTCAACGGTTGGGTGCGAGGATGGTGCGCCAAAGCTGTTGTGGATGTCGGCAATCTTGCGGTGGAAGAACGAGGCGAGGGAGTCGCAGAGATCTTGTGATGGGGTGATGTCGTTGTTGCCGGTGCTGGGGTTGGAGAACTCCTTGACGATGCTGAAGAGTTCCTTGCTGTCGCGGGCGTTGTTGTCCAGTCGATCCTTCAGTGATTTCTTCTTGGTGGCGCGGATGAGCTGGTGGTGCTTGCCGGTGGCGTGTTTGAGGGCGTTCATGTTGTCAGTGGTTTGGTCGAGGAGCCAGACTTTCTCGAGGGTGCGGCAGGTCTTCTTGGAGTCCTTGAGTTCGTCGGTGAACCAGGGGGCCTTCTTGCTTCTGGGTTTGCTGGGAGGGTTCTTCAGTGGTGCGAGATCGTTGGCGCAGGCGGTCAGCCATTGCGTGAAGTTGCGGGCTGCTTCGTTGGGGTCCGGTGTGCTGGCTGGTGGGTTCTGGCTGAGGGAGGTGGTGAGTGGGTCGGCGGTGATCTTGCTCCAGCTTCTGTGAGGAACCTGCTGCGGGTGGTGGTGGGTGGTGGTTTTTCTGAAGCTTAAGTGGACCCAGCTGTGGTCTGTCCAGTGAAGTCCGGTGGAGTGGCTGAAGGCGATGTGCTTGCTGGAAGAGAAGACGGGATCCAGCGTGTGGCCGGCGTAGTGGATGGGGGTGTTGACCAGTTGCTTGAGTCCAAGGTTGGCGAGGTTGTCCAGCAGGGTGACGGTGTTGCGGTCCTTGTTGTTCTCCAGGTGGAAGTTGAGGTCCCCTAGGAGGATGTAGTCGGCGGAGGGGAGGGCTTGTGGGCTGATGAAGTCTGTGATGTCTTCGCTGAATTGTGTGCGTGGTCCCGGGGGTCTGTAGATGAGGGTGCCTCTGAGGGTCGTCTTTGGGTCGGTGTGAATCTGGAAGTGGAGGTGTTCGGCGGCGGTGTAGGTGTCGTCGGCGTCGGTCGTAATGCGGATGGTGTTCTTGTGGACGATGGCGATGTCTCCCCCAGTCTGGTTGACGCGGTCCCTCCTGATGATCTTGAATCCATCCGGGATGGCGATGTCGGGGGCTGAGGAGGCGTTCATCTATGTTTCAGTGAGGAAGGCGACGTCTGGTGATGTTGTGTCGAGCAGGTTCCAGAGTTCGACGGCGTGTCTGTGGACGGAGCGGGTGTTGAGCAGGATGCACTTGAGGTCGCTGCTGGGGTTTGACTTGGCGGGCGCGGTGCATGTTCGGAGGCAGGTGAACTTGCAGGTTGTGCAGGTGAAGGGTCCGTGGAAGCGTTTTGGGGCGGCCTGGCAGCAGGCGGGGTTCCGGCCGGCATTGAGTGCGTTGAGGGCGGCGTCGTCGTAGGTCTGTCGGGTCATCTTGGGTCGGTGGGGGCCAGGGGTCCTGGCGCTGGGCGCAGTCCAGGCGCGGACGGGCGCAGACGGGCTTACCTTTGGCGCGCCTTCAATCCAATTGTTAAAATTATCATTAGCCACGATCGGGTTAAGATGGCCTATAGGAACAGTGTTGGTCAATTTATCAATGAAAGTGTCTAGTGGGAGTTTCGACCACAGACAAACAATTTTCGTGGCTCTGGCCGTACATATATTCGCCTCTGATAGCATCAGCACAGAGGGGAGTGTAGATCGTCGAAGTACTTGGTTTCTGTAGTAGAGTTTCGTCCAGGTAAATCTAAAGTCCTGTAGCCAAGGGTTCCTTCTTTATACCCAAGGAAGGGGTGGGACAAACTCTGGGGAGCCACCAATGGGAGGGTCAGGGGAGAGGGGTGGCTACACCCATGTCCTTTGTCCTGTTTTGCGCCAGAGAAGAAGCAAATGGCTCCTGAAACCAGCTTTAACTGGACTATGCACAGGGACACCAAATGTGCCCCCAGTGCAGAGATCAAAGCACTCTGAGTGCACCCACCCAGCCCCAATACACTAAAGCCTGTCTGGGATGTGGTTACACCCCCCTGTGACAGGAAACCTATTGTCCAGCCTCTCCTGTCGGAGTTTTGTCCAGCAGCAGGAGGGCAGATGCGTGTCTGTGGCTTGCAGCATCCATCTTGTGATTCCAAGGTTCTGGAAAGCTGGTACCGTGTGTACTGGTGTATTCATATTTCTCCCTCTAGGAGGGTGGAAACATACCTGCCATACCAGTAACTGGTGTGGAGGTATGATTCCAAGGTGTTTGACACCAAACACAACCGGTTTCTGTGCAGCATTTTTAAAGTTGGCATTTACCACAAGGTTATCATTCAAGAGTATATGGTATGGCTGCATCTCAGAAAAACCCCGGAGTATAGATTCTGAAGGCTGCAGAGGGGTTCTGATCATGCATGGGCACCCTCTCACATAAAACCCTGCTCCCTGCCTTCAGGATTGATAAGGCCTGCCATAGAGGAGACTGATAGGTTTATATGTGCAGTTATAAGGTAGATATATTGAACCAATATCTAAGTATGGGGTGCATGCACCTCCTTTCACAGGTGGCAGTAGCAGACCTGTTGTGTCAATTTGAGTGGCCTCTCAGGGGTGGCATAATACATGCTGCAGCCCCTGGTAGGCCTCTGGGGTACCTATACCCTGGATATGTAGCATACCATATACTTGGGACTTATAAGGGTACCCCAGAATCCAATCTGAAGTGTACCTAAAGTACATGCAATCAATTTAGAGGAGAAAGCAGCTAGGCGGGGGTCCTGAATAGCAGGATCCCAGCTAGACTAAGCTGAAAACAGTGAAACATCAGCAAAAAGTGGGGGTAACTATAAGAAACAGATAATACACTCCTACACCTCCAGCAAAGGGATAAAAGTGCCTGGGACTAACTGAAGACTGTTTTCCCTGCCAAGGTAACTGTTCCTGAGGGCTTTGCTTGTCCCCTTGGCTTGGTGCCCTATCCGAGTTGGTCACCAAAGGTAACTCTAACTGACTGCAATACAACTAGGTAAAGATTTTGCTCAAAAAGTTTCTAAGTGTCAGATTCTTTGAATTTGCAAATGCTTGTTAGCGGTTGAGTCAAAATTGCATATTTACTGTACCTTGTAAAATCTATATCTCCAGAACCCTCCGGTGGATTTTTTGTTGTCTAAAAATACAGTCTATTTTTCTAGATTGGTGTTAATTTCTTTAGTGTCTTGTTATTGTTATTAACCCACCTTTAAACTTATGCAGGTTTTGACATCCTTGGGCTCTTAGGGGTGAGCTGCCGGCTGGGGCTGATCGTGTTTTTCGCGGGCTCGCAGCGGGCGCCATCTTGGCTTGGGCTTCGCTTTCCACCACAGTCCTGCCCCTCCCCCGCCGCTCCGCCCCTACTTAAACAGGCATCATGAGGCAGCGCAGGGGACGAGCGCAGCGGGCGCGACGGAGGCGCGCCGGAGTTGCGCCTGAGTTAAGCCCATCTGTGCCCGTCCGCGGCCGGCCGGGGCTAGGGGCACGAGACGCTGCTGGTTACATCTCCTATACCCCGTCTCAGTTATGCCTCCTCTGGTCCCCCGGCAGTATCAACCCCTCTACCTCTACCGATCTACAACACCTTGGCCTATACAGTTCCCCTCCTTCCTCCCCCCCTGGTTTAGTATCACTTCTTGCTTCATCTGCCCTCACATCCTCCCCAGTTCCCCCCTCACCCCCAGCCCCCCCGCTCAGGTGTTTTCTACTTCGGCTACCCTTCTAAATACCAGGTCCGCCGTAAATCACCAATACGAGCTATTCGACTATCTCGACTCCAATGAACCAGATCTCCTGTTCTTAACCGAGACCTGGTTCAAGACCGACTCCCTGCCTCACGTGCTTGCCGCCTTACCATCAACATATTCCATCATTCGTGCGGATCGCCCTGAAGGCAAGCGGGGTGGTGGAGTGGCTTTAATAGCTCGTACTGATTTCAACTTTCAAACCCTTCCTTCCCCACTTATCACCGATGTTGATCTTCTCGTAGCCCGCTCTACCTTCCACCAAGCCCCCCTCACCTTTGTTCTTATTTACCGTCCTCCCCAGTTCACTCCCTCGTTTCTCCCCGATATCCAGACTCTTCTGGCCACTTTGGTAGTTGATAATTCTTCTGTATTAGTTTTAGGGGATCTCAATTTCTGGCCCAATGACCCTGCCGAAAGCCCCCAATCCAAGGAATTCACCAGCCTTATGAAAAATTTGAATTTTGTACCTCTCATCCACAGCCCAACCCACCTACATGGCCACATGCTAGACCAAATTTGGACACTGAATGTTCCATTCACTTCTCCCATTATTTCCCCTTGCCCATGGTCAGATCACTCCACCATCACGTTTTCCCTCGCCCTAGCACCCCCGGTCAAACCCCCTCTTCCCAAAAACACTTGGGTTCGGAAATGGGGTAAGGTAAACATTCCCTCCTTCTGTTCGGCCCTGGCCAAAACCTGTCCGGATCTTACCGGTTTGACAGCCGCCCCTCAGCTGGCCGCAATTAACAACTGGCTCACGGTGGCAGGCGACGAATTCGCCCCCCTCAAGCGTCTCTCAGTTAAACGGGCCCATGCAGCCAATCGTTGGTTTACCCCCGACCTTAAAGAGAAAAAACTTGCTGCAAGAAGGGCTGAACGAGTTTGGAGAAGAACTTACGACCCTGCCCAAAAAACAATCTACCTGGCCGCTCTGCAAATCTATAAAAAGAGCATCCTGGAAGCAAAAGCTGAATACTACACTCACAGGATAATGGTCGCTGAGTCACAATCAAAAGAAATCTTCTCCACCGTCCATGAGCTTGCCTCATCCACCAGAGCGACAGCAACTATTCCCCCGTCCCAATCCCTCTGTGACTCACTCAATGAGTTCTTTATAGACAAAGTCGTAAAAATTAAACACAACATCCCTCTGCCCTCCTCCACCTTTGTTGACCCCTCCCCCCCCTCTACCGTTAAACTGACCAACTTCCCACTTCTAACTATTGACACCCTCCGTTCTCTGCTCCAACGGGTCGAATCAGGCTCACCCCAGGACTTTGCCCCTGCCTGCATACTCAGGGAAGTCTACTCAGCCTGCCCCACCCCCCCTTTGACCCTCCTCAACGACTCACTTATCCATGGTCATGTTCCCATTTCACACAAATCGGCGACTGTCATCCCAATCTTAAAAAAATTGGACGCCGACCCCTCCTCCTCATCCAATTACCGCCCCATTTCACTCCTCCTCTACTTTGCAAAGGTTCTCGAAACCCACATCACCTCTACCTTGAGCACTCACATTGAGGCTAACCATTGCCTCTCCCCCTGCCAAGCCGGTTTCCGTCCCCTGCATTCTACCGAAAAAAGTGGTCATCTCAGTCATGGACAAGCTGCGTGAAGGCATCGACATCAACCTTCCGCAAGCCCTGATTCTCCTTGACTTATCCGCCGCTTTTGACACGGTGGACCATACCATCCTCCTTAACCGTGTCAAGGCGGCGGGTGTAGAGGGCCTAGCCTTTTCTTGGCTGGAGTCCTTTCTTGCTGGGAGAACACAAGGAGTCCACTTGGCTGGTTTTGCGGCGGCCTCTCGTAAGGTAGAATGCGGGGTCCCCCAGGGTTCATCACTTTCCCCTCTTTTGTTTAATCTTTATATTTTTCCCCTCATTTTTATGTTACAGCAACTGGAGGTCACCGTGTTCAATTACGCGGACGACCTCCAGTTAATCTTCAATCTGTCCCACTCACCTTCATCTGCCCTGAACGTCCAAACTACCATGACCCTCCTTCAAGATTGGATGAACTGCAGCCACCTCAAACTCAATCCGGACAAGACCGAGCTGGTCTTGACCGGAGGTGGCTGCAGCCCCTGGTCCCCTTCCTTCTGGCCCCCCTCCCTTGGTGTCCCTCCACTCCCGGTGTCCAAAGTGAAAACTCTGGGAATCTTTCTTAATCCCCAGCTCACTGTTCACCCACAAGTCAACTCCGTGGTTTCTTCATGTTTCTTTTCCCTCAGAGTAATCAGGAAAGTTTCTTGTTTCTTTTCCCCTTCAGCCTTAAAAATCATCATGCTGGCTATGGTACTGTCCCGTATAGACTACGGTAATATAGTCTATAATGGAGCCCCTGCATACATGATCCATCGACTACAACTGGTGCAGAATCAGGCGGCCCGCCTGATCCATGGCCTCCCCAGATATCATCGGGTCACCCCATTACTCAAAACACTGCATTGGCTCCCGATAAGAGAGCGTGCCCTGTTTAAACTCGGCTGCCTTACATATCAAGCCAGAGCGGGCACTGCCCCCGAGTTCATCTGCTCTCTTATCAAACCATACTGCCCAGGCAGAGAACTTCGCTCGGCCCATTTGGCCCTCCTTACCATTCCTCGCTTTAAAAAGCAGAGGGCGGGCGGAGCGAGATTCGCTGTCCTGGCTCCAATTTTTTGGAACTCTCTCCCGGTTACTCTGCGCACCTCACCTTCCTACCCCCTGTTCCGGAATAACCTTAAAACTTTTTTGTTCACACAAGCCTACCCTTAATCTCTCTGCTGCTGCCATCCACTGATCACCACTAGCGCCATGAAACCGTTGGGTATGCGAGCGCTGTACAAATGTTTTTAAATTCAAATTCAAATTGTGTATCTATTCCTTGTCTGCCGGTGTTTAAATTACGTACGCTTGTTCTTTCCTTTGTGTAAGCCTTGCTGCTCAGAGCCACAGCATCCCAGGGTTGAACTAAAGGTTTGACAAAGGAAGGGTACTGGTCCTAAAGGGATTGGGGATTGATAAATGTATTTTCAGATGTTCTCCTGTTCTGTCTGTCCTTAGCCCTTTAAGGCCATGCAGTGCAGACAGATTAAGCTTATCTTTAGGCCTTATTATGTTTTCCTGATCAGTCATCACTCTTCAAGTTACCTGTTGTGATGCGTTTTTGAAGGGGCTATCCATGTTTCCCGCCAACCTTATTTTTGATGCTTCAGTGGGTGCTTAATTTGGAATTTACTTACCTGATGTGCACTCTCTTCAAACCAATGCACAGCTGTCCTCTGTCTACTTAGTATCAAAACCACATTCCTCATCGCCAAGATATTCGATCAAGTGAGTGAGTGAATTTCAGATGCTGTCCGTAGTCCCACGCAATACGTACTTCTTCCTGGATAAATTGAACCTATGGTCAAAATTGGCATGCCTGCTCAAGGTAGTCACACCCTCCCACATAGGCCAACCAATCACCTTACTGGCTTTCTGTGCACCCCCTCATCCCTCTAAGGAGGAAGAACAGTTTCTTTGGCTCAACCATAAGGGAGTTCTTACCGTTGATGTGGTTAAAGCTACAGAACCATCATTGGACACAACATTTGAAACTATTCGTCCGGTACATTGACGATATTCTAATGGTGTGGAATGGTCCCCATGATGATTTGGTCAACCTTTTGACTGTGTTAAATGAGTGTCATGATCAGATAATGATTACCTACTCTATTCATGCCAGCGCTATGAATTACCTAGACATCCTTATAGAAAAACAGGGTCAGGAACTACACACAAGGGTGTATAAAAAAGCAGCAGACCGTAACAGTGCGTTACACTACAGTAGTTTTCACACAATGTCATTGAAGAACCATTTACCTTTTTCTCAGTTCTTGCGGGCTCGCAGAATTTGTTCACAAGAGACACAAGGTCTCCAAGAGATGGAAACTATGGCACAGGCATACAGAGACAGAGGGTATCCGGAGGAGGTACTAAAGAAAGCCATGCACAAAGCATGTCTTAAAGACAGGCAAGAATTATTGGTCAAAACTATCAAGGAACCATTAAAAAGGGAGGTGTTTGTTATCAAACACTCAACGGCATCTAGATCAATCAAGAAAAGTATCTTGAACAGATGGGAGGTCATTGAACAGGAGGCAGATTTCAAAACTGTATACACAGGCAAACCTATGTTTGCCCATACAAGATCAAAGAATCTCAAAGAGATATTGAAACAACAACAACACAAGAAAGGGTACAGTTCAACACAGAGGAATGGTGAAATGTCATAACTGTAGCCATTGCCGCAACGCCATGATAGGGGACGTATTCCCACATCCGCACACAGGCAAACAAATTCGATTGAGGCACACGGCAGACTGCAACACCAGCATGGTAGTGTATACCATCAAATGCCCCTGTGGGCTGGTATACGTGGGGAAAACCACAAGGAAGGTAAAAGTCCGTATCACGGAGCACAAGAGTATGATTAGAAACTGCAACCCTAAGTCCAATTTGGCCATGCACTGGAAAGAGAGACAGCACACCATACCTCAATTGCGATTTACAGTGTTGGAGAGCATTGATGAAAAGTTACATGTTGACACCAATCGCCAATTGTCTCAAAGAGAAACGTACTGGATCCGGAGTTTGAATACGCTTGAACCATGTGGTCTTAACGATAAAATGGAATTTGTGTTGTTTATGATTTGTTATTTGTTGTGTACCATTAAGACATTGTAATTTGTCATGCAATGTAATTTTGACAAAATCAGAAACAATCAAAATGTGCTAGTTAGTGACCAACAGAACACCGTACAGAGCTATTATCAAGGGGGTTGTGGTAACCGCAAAATTTTCCTAACATGGGAATCTATTACATACTAGCACCGGTAGTATATATCTCTTGTAGTTTGTATCCTTATGGTGAAATCTCATATTTGCATTGGTCATGAAAAGCGAATTTTTGTATATTTGATCAATCTACTTTAAGATGGCGCCCGCCATAACATCAGGTTAGCAGTCCGTTTTTAGTGTCCACAATGAGGGAGGTGGTAATACATAGGAAGCAGGAAGTTCACAACATGGAGCGAGAGTCCGAGTGATGCCGATTGGAGTGTGGCTAAGCTAGGTAAGCGGCGGCTGTCGCGCCATGGCACTAAGCGTTAAGTGTAGTTTAGACGTCTCGAAATGGATTGTCACGTTATTTCATTGGTTACAGAGCTTAGAAAAACTATCAGCGAGCGGACACGAGGAAGCAGGGCGATAGAGAAATCAAGTGTCTTTGAGCTCGATTGGTGATTAAAGGTAGGCAGAGACCTGATAGCAAGGTTAGCAAAGGAGACGCTAGTTGCTCCAATGTTGATTCAATGTTGACATGATCCCGTTTTTCAGACAGGAATCGAAGCGCATTGAATATAGCGTTATTCACACGGCTTAGTTGTTCAGGTATGAACATATTTGATAATGGCCGGCATGAGGCTTTTTTGTGACACCGGGCAGCTTGGCATGCTAATTGTACACCACAGTGGTTGCATGGTATGAACACAGGGATGAGAGCACCGATTTGACTTGGGTCTTGTTGTGACAAAATTACACTATGATTGCATGTACACGGGGTTGGTCAAGGATATCCCGTATTCCAGGTTTAAGACAACTTATGTTTTTTTGGTTTCAATTACAGTATTCCCCTGACGAAGGTATTTTAATACTGAAATGCATTGGGATTGACTGAATATGATGCTGTGACGAACATATGTACATGATGTAATGTGCAGAGAGAAAAAATCAAGCAAGAAAATTGTCATTAAAAGATAACGTCTTCAAGGACCTGAATTTTCTTTATTGTGGATACAACAAACTGTATCTGAAAGACACGTTAGTGATAGATTCCTTACCTTAGAATATCCTCAGGCGTCAGACTGGATCCGGAAACTTTTGCGTAGCAGTACCCTTGCGCGTCGTCTGCGGCTCCGCGTCCGTCGTCGGCGTCGTGCGCTCCGTGATGGCGTCGTCTGAGTACTTAGACGCCGCCTCCGCGTGCTGACGTCAGTTCTTCTTTTTTCTGCGCCAGCCAGCGCAGATCTGAAAAAAGCAGTAACCCAGTCAATTTTTGAATAACTTTTTTGAGATCATTTTTGATCCTTCTCGAAGTCTTGCGACTCCGATCGGTGCCGTAGGGATGCCTGGTTTCAAGGATTGTGACGATTGCGACCGCACCATGTCGGTCACGGATCCTCACCGCCTGTGCCTGACTTGTCTAGTCGTCGACCACGACGAGGCCTGCCCCGACTGTCGGGCCCTCACGAGGAAAGCCAGGCGGGAGCGGTCCCGCAGGCGGCTCGAACTCTGGCAGTCGGCCCCACGTCGAGTGAGATCCCGGTCCCGGTCCCACGGGAGGTCGAGGGATAGGTCGCGGGGACGGAGACGTCACAGCTCCGGGAGTCAGCACCAATCCTCCGGGTCCAAGTCGTCAGGTAAGAAGCACAAGAAGTCAAAGAGACGTCATCGCTCTTCTGACTCCCCCGACGCTCGCGCGATGCGGCCGGGGGTTCGGGTGACACCGCCCACGCGGCTCCTTCGGAGTCGCGGGTGTCTCCTCCCGCCCCACACCCTCCGGTCCCTGGGCAGGACGCGACGCCGGAGGAGATTGAGCGCTTCCTCACGGCCATGAGGTCCCTTTCTCCTCCGATGGGCTCCGCTGCGCCTTCGGGCCCAGCGGACCCGTCTAGGGGTCCTAGCGGGTCGGGGGCTTCGACCCCGACGCCGTCGGGTGCTTCGGCCCGGACGCCGCCGGCGCCTTCGGGCCCGGCGCCGCAGGGCCCCACGATCCTGACACCGCCGGTGCCTTCGGGCCCGGCGCCGCAGGGAACAGCGGCTCCGGTGCAGCCGGCGCCTTTGGGCCCTGTGCCACAGGACGCCGCTGGGCCTTCCTCGGGCTCTGGATCGTCACCGGTGGACCTTACGACCCCCCGGCGTCGGTCCGTCAAGTGTCACCTCCGGCGCCGTCCTTGAGCGGAGCCGTCCCCGATACCTCCTTTGCTTCGGTTCCGACGTCGGAGCGGCGCCGCTGGGCGCAGCACCCGACGCCGTTTGGAGATTTCCACTTCTATGAACCGAACCCATTCAATTACAACCCTGAGTCTCAGGAGATGGGTGAAGAGGAGGATTGGGAGGGGTCTGAGGACCCTCTGATCAAGGAGTGTCAGTCTCATGAGGACTGGGCAGGAGACCTTGGGGAGGCCAGTGGCCTGGACACCTCTCCAGACACTGGGTTTGTCTCTCCTCCTACCGAGGCTTCGGAGGAGGGGGCTACCTATGGTGTGGTGTTTACGAGGGCTGCCAAGGCCTTGGGCCTTGAGCTCCCCGTCGCGGCCGTGAGGACTAACCTCCTCACAGAGGTCCTTAAACCACAGTTAAGCTCGGCTGAGCCTCTGCTGCCCTATAATGAGGCCTTGACCGACGTTCTTTTGGGCACTTGGTCCAGGCCCGCTACGGGTTCGCCGGTAGATAGGAAGGGTGGCCAGACGCCACCGCCCGGCTCCGGGCGACCCATGTTTCCTGTCCTCCCACCCCACCCCCGAGAGTCTGGACATCCAGGCCTCTAATTCCCAGACCGCATTCCCGACTGCTCCGCCGGACAGGGAATCCAAGAGGTATGAGAATTATGGTAAAAAGATATTCTCCTCCCTTAGCTTGGGACTGAGGTCTTCCAACACCGCATGCCTCTTGGGCCGCTACACCCACTCTCTGTGGGAGACGGTGGCGGAGGTGCTGCCAGAGTGCCCGTTGGAGGTACGGGCCAAACTCGGCCAAGCCCTTGTGGAGGGCCGAGATGCAGTCAAGTATTCGATCAGGTGTGGGCTGGATACCACCGACTCGCTAGGCAGAGCGATGGCTACGCCGGTGGCGGTGAGACGCCACGCCTGGCTGAGATTCGCCAATTTTTCGTCAGATGTCCAGAACACTCTGATGGACATGCCGTTCGATGGCCGTCGCCTCTTTGGCGACAAAGCGGACCACGCGCTTGAGCGCTTTAAGGACTCCAGGGCTACGGCCAAGTCCTTGGGCCTCTCGGCCCTGCGCCAGCAAACGGTTGCCTTTCGCTTCTTTCGTGGCCAAGGAAGGGGTGTCCCCACACGTGCCGCCAGCCACTCGCCGCAGACTACCATCCAGCGCGGCGGCGGCTGTGGAAACCGCCGCGGAGGCGGTCGGGGAAACAGGCGAGGTCAGTCTCCACCTTCCCCCGCAGCATCCGCCTCTAAACCCTCCTAGTCCGTGCTTTTCGGCCCATGTGACGCCAGTGGGAAGCAGGGTTCGCCATCACCACTCTCACTGGCGCACTGTCACTTCGAACAGGTGGGTGCTGCAGATCGTCCGGAGGGGCTACTCCCTCCCCTTCGAGACGACTCCTCAAGCCATGCCACCGCAACACCACCGCGTATCGGGGGATCACCTGCGGCTCCTGCAGGAGGAAGTTTCGGCCCTTTTGGCCAATGGGGCCATCGAGCATGTTCCTGGGCCAGAAGTAGGACGTGGTTGCTACTCCCACTACTTTCTGGTACCCAAGAAGGGCAAAGGGGGCCTACGCCCTATCTTGGATCTGAGGAACGTCAACGGCTTCCTCCGGAAGGAGAAGTTCAAAATGCTGACTCAAGCTCAGGTCTTAGCTGCCCTAGACCCAGGAGACTGGATGGTAGCGTTGGACTTGCAGGATACGTATTTCCACATCCCCGTCCTGCCGGCCCACCGGCGTTACCTGCGGTTCACGGTAGGCCACGAGCACTTTCAGTTTACCGTGCTCCCCTTCGGCCTTACCAGCGCCCCACGGGTGTTCACGAAGGTGATGGCGGTGGTCGCAGCTCATCTGCGCAGGTTGGGGGTCTCAGTCTTCCCCTACCTCGACAACTGGTTGTTGAAGGCGGGCTCGCCCCAGACAGTCGTCAGCCACCTCCAGACTACGGCGGATCTCCTGCACCAGCTCGGGTTCTCCATCAATGTGCCGAAGTCACACCTGTGTCCCTCTCAGAAGCTCCTTTTCATCGGAGCGGTTCTCGACTCGGCTCAGTTGCGGGTTTACCCTCCCGAACAGCGAGTTCGGGATATACAGGCTCTGATTCCGATCTTCTGGCCTTTATGCCGGGTTTCGGTCAGGTTGACGCTGCGGCTTCTGGGGCTGATGGCCTCCTGCATCCTTCTGGTGCATCACGCACGGTGTCGGATGCGGGCTCTGCAGTGGGACCTGAAGTTTCAGTGGGCCCAGCATCAGGGCAACCTGTCCGACCATGTCCTGATCTCGGAGGGCACTGCGAGACAGCTGCAGTGGTGGCTCACGGACCACGATTGGGTCAACGGCAGATCACTCTCCCTTTCCCAACCGGAGCACGTAGTTGTGACGGACGGGTCCCTCCAGGGCTGGGGAGGCCACATGGGTGAGGCGGAGATCAGAGGCCTCTGGTCTCCGGCGGAGTCCTGGCTCCATATCAACCTTTTGGAGCTGCGGGCGATTCGTCTGGCACTGAAGGCATTCCTCCCGTCTGTACGAGGGAGTGTAGTGCAGGTGTTCACGGACAACACCACCGCCATGTGGTACTGCAACAAACAAGGCGGGGTGGGGTTGTGGACCCTCTGCCAGGAGGAGGAGCTAACCTCCACCCCCCCAAACATACCCCCAAGAACCCGTCCTATGTCCGCAGAGCACTCGCTCTTATTGCAGCAAGAAGTACTCTCCATGCTGCAAAAAGGAGCCATAGAACTCGTGCCTGCCGAGGAAAAGGGTGCAGGGGTTTACTCCCTGTTCTTCTTGATTCCAAAAAAGGACGGGTCCCTGCGGCCCATTCTAGACCTCAGACCCCTCAACCAATACATCCTTTCGGAGCACTTTCACATGCTAACTTTACAACAAATCCTGCTGCTGCTCCGTCAGGGCGACTTCCTAGCCACCCTGGACTTCAAGGATGCGTATTTCCACATTCCCATTCACCCAAGTCACAAAAATATCTCAGGTTCACAATCAACAGTCCGCATTACCAATTCAAGGTTCTGCCGTTCGGGGTCACTACTGCTCCCAGAGTTTTCACCAAGTGCTTAGCGACGGTGGCAGCACACCTTCGCAGAGAAGGTGTTCACGTGTACCCCTACCTGGACGACTGGCTCGTGCAGGCCAAATCTGCCGAGCAGTGCGGCTGCGACATGTCACGCACAATTCACCTCCTTCACAGTCTGGGGTTCTCTCTCAACTACGCAAAGTCTCACTTGTAGCCGGCCCATGTGCAACAGTACCTGGGGGCAACACTAAACACCCAGGTGGCCACGGCTCAGCCGAACCCAGCCAGGGTCAGCAGGATGCAAACGCTCATCCGGAGGTTCCAACCTCAGCGATCCCTCCCAGCGCGAATTTTCATGCAACTGATCGGCATGATGGCATCCTGTATATTCATTGTCCTGCACGCGAGGCTGCACATGCGACCCCTTCAAGAATGCTTAGCCCGTCAGTGGAACCAGGCTCATGGCCATCTAAAGGACCTATTGTTGGTGACCGGTCGCGCATACAACTCTCTGCATTGGTGGAACCCACAAAACCTTTGCAGGGGACAACCGTTCCAAGAGCCTGTCCCACAGATAGTGCTAACGACGGACGCATCTCTCCAGGGTTGGGGAGCGCATGTCCTCCACTACACAGTGCAGGGACTATGGACAGCACAACAGCAATGTCATATGGTTACTGCGTTTCTATATATCGTGTTAAGTTAGCATGAGTTTATTAAAGGTTTAAACGACATATTTTCTTTCGGCTTCAGTTTGCACACGACACCTAATTGTTATTGTAGCTTTCAACCTAGACGAAAGATGTGATTTATTTGAGAATATTATGTTATTGCTCTGATATCAGTTGTGCTTGGTACACTTGGTACAACTGTCTGCACACTGAGAACTGCACCCTCTAAGAATAACCTAAAACAAGGTTGCTGGAGGCCTGATCTTCGCACCACATTAGACATAACACAAATATTGTTGCTGCCAACATTGGGCTCTACGCGGGTTTAAGATAGAGTTACAGGGAATGAATCAACACACTTGATGCTTCGCATGCAGAGAGCTGGTAGCTGTTGATGTGATCTTCTACTACTGACATTTAGAGGTATGGGCCCGCCCTGCTAAAAACCCAAATGAGACCTTCTTAGATATAATATAATATGCTAAATAGGGTGTGCGAAATATAGGTGACACAGATTTCTATAGATTTTTGCATTATAACATGCTATCACCTTTTGCTTACTATGGATCAGTGACTATGCTGATAACTCTGATTTTTATAATATGTATGTTGGTATTATATAAGATGCTGCGTTTGAGAACTTTGCATTGAAAAATAAACATTTCAAACTTGCACGTGTGTTCTTTGACTCCCAGTTTTGGTTTGCAATGATTATTTAACGAAAGAGTGTTCATGTGTTCCACGATACCTGAGGTACCCTAAGTTCATGTTCTGGATTGTCTAAGTCATTGGGAAGTTGTTAGTACCAATGAGACACTGTAGCTAGCTTGGTAAGGGGATTTCTGATACTAAGGTGAGTTTTGGGTCACCCTAACTCACCCAGGTTCTAGATCTCAGTGCACAATTCTGTGGGAGAACGGAAAGCCTGCTACAGCAACGGATGCATATCAATGTGTTGGAACTCATGGCAATCTTCATGGCACTGAAGGCATTCAAGCTGCACCTGTGCAACAAGGTCGTGTTAGTCCGGACGGACAACATGACCGCCATGTATTACATCCAGAAGCTGGGAGGCACGCACTCCCCGCAGCTGTCTCACCTAGCCCAGAGCATGTGGAAGTGGGCCATTCAAAGGAACATCTTCCTCATGGCGGAGCATCTCCCGGGTGTCGACAACCAGATGGCGGACCTGCTCAGCAGGCACAGTCCTCAGATGCACGAGTGGGAGATCCACCCGTCGGTTCTCCGTCCGTACTTCCAACAGTGGGGTCATCCGGACATCGACCTCTTCGCCACAAGCGAGAACGCAAAATGCCCAAACTTCGCCGCCAGGTTCCCACACCCGCAGTCTCAGGGCAATGCGATATGGATGAACTGGTCAGACAGATTTGCGTACGCTTTTCCGCCAGCCCCCCTCATACCTCTGGTGGCGCGCAAACTGCGACAACACTCCATGACGCGCATCCTAGTTGCTCCAACGTGGGCACGGCAGGCTTGGTACACCACGTTCCTGGAACTTTCAGTGGTGCCTCACCAACGGCTGCGCCTCACTCCCAGCCTCCTCACTCAGAGCCATGGCGACATTCAGCACCCAGATCCCCAACGGTTGAACCTTGCGATTTGGCTCCTGAGGTCATAGAGTTTGGATACCTGAACTTGCCTCCTGAGTGCATGAACATCATCAAGGAGGCAAGACGGCCGACTACCAGGGCCTGCTATGCAGCCAAATGGAAGCGGTTTGTTATTTACTGCTCCAACAATAACATTAATCCGTTGGACGCATCTACGCAAAACATCATATGTTACTTATTGCATCTGTACCAATGCAACCTGGCGTACAGTTCCATCAGGATCCATCTGGCGGCCATAGCCGCTTACCTTCAAAACAGGCAGCACCTTTCCGTTTTCTGGGTACCGGCTATTAAAGCCTTTTTAGAAGGACTTAAGAGAGTACTCCCTCCCAGACTCCCCCCTTCACCAGTCTGGAACTTAAATATCGTTCTCACCAGACTCATGGGGCCGCCCTTTGAGCCACTCCATTCCTGTGAAATACAGTTCCTCACCTGGAAGGTGGCCTTCCTAATAGCTATTACATCGCTGCGGAGGGTCAGTGAACTGCAAGCTCTCACAATTCAGGAACCCTACCTGCAAATTCATGCGAATAGAGTGGTGCTTCGCACCAACCCTAAATTCATGCCAAAGGTGGTTTCGCAGTTCCATCTTAACCAAAATATAGAACTGCCAGTTTTCTTTCCTAACCCTGACTCAGTGGCAGACAGAGCACTGCACACTTTAGATGTCAAAAGAGCTCTCCTGTAATACATCGACAGGACAAAAGACTTTCGAAAGACTAAACAACTGTTCGTTGCATTCTCTCCACAACATAAAGGCAAGCCTATCTCCAAGTCAGGTATAGCCATGTGGATTGTTAAATGTATCCAGATCTGTTATCAAAAAGCTAAGCGCACATTAACAGTTCCCCCTAGAGCGCATTCCACACGCAAGTTGGGGGCTTCCATGGCTTTCCTGGGTAATATTCCTCTAGAGGACATATGTAGAGCAGCCACATGGACCACCATACATACATTTACCAAACAGTTCTGCGTAGATGTACACTCCAAACAGCAAGCTGCTGTAGGACAGGCTGTTCTCAGAACTCTCTTTCAGACTGCTGCAGCTGGCACGGGCACCCACTGGTAAGGAGGAAACTGCTATTTATTCTATGCACAGATATAAATTCAGCAGCCCTCATGCCTCGAACGGAATATGCTACTTACCAGTATGCATCTGTTCTTGGCATGAAGGGCTGCTGACATTCATATCGTCCGCTCTCCTCCCCGGTGCCTGTCGCAGCTGCAGCTCTCAGAAGCATTTTCAGGCATGGTCATCACTTTCAGTATTACACTCCATCTCTGCCACAATGGCGAAAAACAATCTGGGGATGGAGAGGATGCCCATGCTGGGGATGGAGAGGATGCCCATGCGCACTGTAGTCCAGGGGAGGAGCCACCTATCTCGTGATACTTCGAAGACTCTTCCAGGACAACAATGTGCAATTATCCGGACCCAACACTAGGCGGCGATCTATGCACAGATATGAATGTCAGCAGCCCTTCATGCCAAGAACAGATGCATACTGGTAAGTAGCATATTCCTTACTACTTGTGTAACAATATATCTGTAAGAGACATTAGTTAGTGATAGATCTTTACCGACCCACCCATCCTCCCCGTTCTGCGAACCGATGTCTAGGGTTAAGGTCATCCCCTTTCAGGGCCCTAGTTTCATGGCACCAGTGTTGGTTTTTGGCATGGCTCTGCGCTTCTGGCGCGGAAAAGCTGTGTCTAAGAACTGACGTCAGCACGCGGAGGCGGCGTCTAAGTACTCCGACGACGTCATCACGACGCCGACGACGGACGAGGTGCCGCAGACGACGCCTACCGACGCGCAATGGTACTGCTACGCAAAAGTTTCCGGATCCATTCTGACGCCTGGGGATATTCTAAGGTAAGGAATCTATCACTAACTAATGTCTCTTACAGATATATCGTTACACAAGTAGTAACTTGTGCTTCATGAACATTGAATTTGGAATAATATTTTTGGTTATTATTTTGTAAACTGTAAATGTGTATCAGCACTATTATGTTTCAAACATTTGCACCCATTAGGGGCATGTGATCAGTGCGCCATTCTCAAACAGTATCTGTTTGTTTGTAAAGCTAGAGAGTACCAGAAAAATGGCAAACCTTTTGTTGGTTTCAGTGGGATCTGGAAAATAAAGACTATGCAAAGTACAATCCATCTGGAGATGGTCATCTTCTGCACTAAGATTTGCTATGGGCTAGCCAAAAAGCAGCCCCCAAGAAGGTTTGCAAGTGCACTCAACCAAAGTGAATGATGCTACCACTGTGCTGACATGCGGTGTGCCAGTTTTTGGCATCTGTCAGGCTGTGGTATGGGCATCCCTCCACATGTTCACAAAGCATTACTGCCCTGATGGCTAGGTCTGGCGGGATCACTCTTGCAGGATTGCCTGGTCTGAGCAATTCCACATAAACCCATCACCTGTGGAGGTTCTGCTTTGTTGTCTATTCACAAGGTGAAGAATCTGCAGTTAGAAGTGCCTACCAGAAGAACAGGTTTCTTACCTTCAATAACACCCATTTGTATATAGACTTTATCTAACTGCAGATTCCACACCTGCCCCCCCCCGTCCCCTTTCCCCCCCCCCACCCCCCCCCCTCCCCCATGTCCCGTGGAATGCACCATATAATCCATTAAAAAGATTTCAACTTGAAAGTCTGCACTCTGGTATATTCTGTTTTCAGTGGCTCTGCATCCATCGGGGCAGATGGAGTTCAGAAAGAAACTGACACCGGTATTCAGAAGGTGGTGCAGATATAGGGGTCCGATGTCCTATGCAGGGTGAGACAGACATGACGTGGAGTCATACAATGCCATCTAGCGTGTGACAGAATGTTTCGAAAATTTCTGGATTCTGGGGAAATTTACCCTGTGAGGAATCTGTGCTTAGATATTCTCTATCAGAAGAGACATTACCAAAAGAAAGTGAGTAACTTGTTCTTTTTTACTACTCTTGAATGTTAGTTTAGGAATATTTATCAATAAAAATATTTATTTTCTGCAGGAATGTGGAAATTATCCAGGATTTATCACCATATTAAGAGCAACCGGATTTGATGGTGGCAATAAGGCTGATCAGTTAGACTACGAGAACTTCCGACATGTTGTTCACAAATGGCATTATAAGCTAACTAAGGTAAAAGGCAGTTGGACTGCCTTTTTTTTTTTGCTTAATTATATCTATGAATAACAGTCAGCACAATTGAGGAAAAACTCTGTAAAAGCATATTGTTTTTTTTTAGGCATCCGTACATTGCCTTGAAACAGGTGAATATACTCATATTAGAAACATCCTGATTGTGCTGACCAAAATCCTTCCTTGGTACCCGAAGGTTCTCAACTTAGGACAAGCCTTGGAGCGAAGAGTGGACAAGATCCGTCAGGAAGAGAAAGAGAAGAGACCTGATCTTTATGCATTGGCAATGGGGTAACACTATATTTTAAAGCAAAATATGATTGCGAGAAACTATAAGGAAGGTTGATAGTTACTGAAGGAATAGACGAACCACAGTTTTAATCACGTATTTTGCCTATGGTAACTTCATCTGCTGGGTAGGTAGATGAATAGAGCTAACTGAAAGGTATTGGCGGGTTTCCCATAAGGTTGCTTATTAACTTTCTTGGTAAAATAGTTTTTAATAGTCATAATTTCAAATTCCAGGAATTTGTAGGTGATGTATGCATCCAGTTATATGATAGAGAGGTCAGGCCGCAAATTAATTTTCTTAGAATTATCCCCAGGCGTCAGCGTGGATTAGGACACTGCATGGCGGTAGGTGACATCGTTCGGCACTGTGGAGTTCTTCAGCACCGTGTGGCGTCGTTCGCAGCAGATGCGACGTGCAGTGCCTATATAGGCCCCCCAGCTTTCCGACGTCAGCTTTTTTCTTTCCTGTGCCAGTGGTAGGAAAGTGTCCTTTTTTGTATGGTTGCCCCCCCCTCCCCCATCCGTGTTTGCCTGACACTGATTCATGTGCACAGGGTTCCTGCTAACCACTAGGAACTAGAACCTGGAATATTTGCTGCTCCAGTTGAGATTGCCACAATCAGAACTTCTGTTCAGGAAACTGCTAAAAACATGGATTTTCAGTGCACCTGACAACGTGGTACTCTCTCTCGTCTGATCTTCTCTTTTAACTCGACCCCCCGCTGCTCTATACCACAGACCTCTTGATTCCCTTCAGCTAGCGCCAAGATGGTCCTTAGAGTGAAAGTTGCGCTTTATAAATATACTCATTCATTCATTAAACCAAGTTCCCAGTTTCCGTGTTTCCGTTTGTTGTGGTCTGGTCCCTGAAGTAGTTGAGAACATACCTGTTGCATGCTCACTTCCTTGTTCAAACCGACCACAAACCTCTCAGATGGCATATGCAGGTGGGAGCCCCAAACTTTTAAGGTTTTCCATCTCCCTACAGAGAATGGACTTTACAGGGGAACACAGACCTTGGGCTTCCCATGCCAATGCAGATGGACTTTCCAGGTTCTGACACTTAGACAATGAAGACTCTCTTGGGGAAGGTTAGCCTCATCCTCTTTCAGTGGCGAGGGGGCCTGGTTGTGCAGGAAAGAGCCCCCTTTTGCATAGTTAACCTCACTTTTTGCTTGGTCTTGTGGAACTTTGTCTGAATGTGCATGGGTTTCCTGCTAACCATGTTCCCATTGCCTGTGTTATTTCCCAAAAACATACCTTGGTTTCCACAATTGGCACACCTCTGGCCCACATGCAAATCCCTTGTAAAAGGTATCAGTGGTATCAAGAGCATTATGACCAGAGAAGGTCTGTAAGGGCTGCAGCATGTATTATGCTTCCCAAGAGACCCCTCACCAAACACCTGCACACTGCCAGTGCAGCCTGTGTGTTTTGGTGCGGTACAAAAGGGGGTGGTGATGGACGGAGCATCTGAATCAAACGCTCACACCCAGTCAAATGATCTGGGTTTCACCGTTCTTTAGCCCACTCTGCCACCCCAGTTCAGACATGGCTATATTCAAATCAGTCTGACCCTGTGCCTCATGGGAACAGTCCTGCCCGAACTGCCAAGCCATGTCTTCCCTGGACCGGAAACAAGCTTCCGAGGACCGTTTTCTGGCATTCCAGCCGTCTTCAGCCCGGCTTGCTTGAATCCAGTGGCAAAGTGAGCAAGGGACTCATGTCTGAGCATACCCTGCCACACTTATGGCGGTCAAAAGCGGTACAAAAGGGGGTGGTGATGGACGTGTGTTTTGGTGCAGCTGAAAGTGAAGTCAATCTGGCACACATATGTGTGTGCCCGGCCTGCCAGCTCTGCAAGGGGTATAAGTAAGTCATCCTTACAGCAGGACTTAAAGCCCTAATACAGAGTGCACTATACCTCTTGTGAGGGCATAACTTCATGAGCAGATATGACCCTCTAGTGTCTAAGTCCATTTTTAGACGACATAAGTACATAGTTAAGCCATACTCCTGACATGGTCCGAGAGCTTGTCAATAGGAGTTCCACAACTCCATGATGGCTTCACTGAATCCCAAGATGTTTGTTACCAAACATCTCAGATTAACGAATCCACACTCATGCCAGTGTTAGATTCATTAATAAATGCACTCAGGGGCACCTCAGTGTTGGCCCCTGAAAACCTAGCAATCCACTATGAATGAATTTGTGTGATCACTTAAAAACTATTGCAATACACAAAATTAAAAACATATAGCAAAAAGTATAAGTTCTTGTTAAAAATATAAGTTAAAAGCTCCTAGTATTTAAAGACTGGTCTTCAAGAACGTGTCTGGACAGCCAGTATAGTCTTGATGAATAAAACGAACGATACAGAATTGATGTCTGATGCGGGCTTCAATGGGTGTCCCTGGTATCATGAGGCTCGTCAGGCTGTTAATCAGTCTCTGCCTGTACCAGCTTATCTTTCAGAAGTATGTGAGTGTAATGTTCAAATTTCCCAAAGCTGGCCATGTTCTTCACAATGTCTAAAGTGTAGAGCTTACAGACAGCCTCCTTTGAGGTGCAGATCCCCAGGTGGAAAAGTATTGGTCTGAGGTAGATTCGGCTGACTTGCTGCAAAAGGCAACATAGCAAAAAATGTACCAGGGGACTCCCTTTTATAGTTATATAGGCGACACTCTGTAATGTCTGACAGTGTTTTCCAGGATGGAACTAATTATTTTAAGGGAAGCGGGTGTAGTCTTGCGGCTAAAATCTGGTTCAGTGTTCGTCCCCCCATGGCCTGTGTGAGGTGGGGCTTGCGGGCCAAGACCCTGGTTACTTCTTTGGTTTTAACATCTACTACTGTAATGGACTCTTTCTTAACGCACAATCTCGAGTCACAAAAAAGCTGCAGACTATACAGAACGCGGCGGCACGCCTGTTGTCCAGAACACCTAAATTCGCTCCTATCTCAGACACCTTGAGGACTTACCACTGGTTGACCATTCAAAACAGGATTACGTTTAAATCTCTGTGCACAGTCTATAAAGTACTGCAGGACCAAGGACCTCGCTTTCTCAAAGACCAGCTTATTCTTTATAACCCGGTTAGACAGCTCCGATCTACATCCCTTAATCAACTAGTGGTCCCACAGTCTCCTGGGGTGACCGCCGCTTTTTAGTTGCGGCTCCTAAGATCTGGAATACTCTGCCACACCACATAAAAACCAGTCCTTCACTACTGCAGTTTCGAAAAAGACTGAAGACTTGGCTATTCAACCAATAACATAGCACATCAATCTGCATGAGCTTTCAATCACTGGGGAGGGACATTACTGTAGTCTAGCGCCGAGACGCCTACGGGTATTCGTTCGCGCTCTATAAATGTCAGTAAATAAATAAATAACATTTAAGGGAGGCATAGGGTTTCATGAGAGTCTCTGGCTGCCGAGGATTCCATGTCCAAAATGCGAGAACGGGAGCATAGTTGCATTTTTATTGATGATTTGATGGTAGCATAGTTAATTAAGCTTGAGTCCCAGTTCTCGGTCGCTAATTGTAGCAGGTCTTTAGCTATGGAAAGATTGGCAGACCAAGGATTGCTCAGTTTTAGAAAGATGGAATCTATGAGAGCCTTCATGGAATTCTCAGGAGACACAGTTGCCATGTAAAAATATTTTGCCAGGGTGGGCAGTCCTTCTAATTTTTGTCGGATGAGATCGAATTCAAGGCGAATAAACGTGTTTCTTGTGCAAGAGCTATGCAGTGTATGTTTTCTATTTCCATTGTAAACATTCCTGGAAATGCCTGTTACGCATAGTTGAGAGACGGTAGTCGTTTGGCCCGCAGTACCCTTTGAGTTGCTGTGGTTGTTGGGCTATCTAAGGTAGCATATAGTTTGCAGAGGGCTTGTGTGTCAGTCTTCCCTCTCTGCCGTAATTTTTGTAGGTGGAGCAGTGGGCGGCTGGTCTCACTGAGCCAAGCGCCAAGATAGTTATAGATTTGTACACAGTCAAGGGTCCCAGGTTCCACTTAGTAAGTTTTTTCTTTGGGTGGCAGCCAAAGATAAACATTTTAGACTTGCTTGCATTGGCTACCAGCTTGTTCTAGATATTATATTCCTACAGAGCAGCAAGAGCTTTTTGGATACCTATTTCGTGTGGTCCAAAAGAACGAGGTCATCGGCGTACTGCATTAGGTGGATCTTTGTATTACCAGTTTTTGTAGCTGCAAGGTAAGCTCCATGCAGCGCTAAGCCCAATTTGGCAATAGATATATTGAATGGCATCAGTGGTTTGATGCATCCCTGCTTTAGCTCCTGATCTGGGTCTATTTTTTCATGGGGGACACCCTGGAGAGTTTAACCCTTACCCAGGTGCCAGAGTACAGAGATTTAATGGCTCATAATATTTACGGGCAAATGTTCCACTGTGCCAGTTTCTGCCAAAGGTTGCTGCGATCTACCCCATCAAAGGCTGATGAGTAGTCGATAAGGCAGGCGAAGAGCGGGGGAGAGCAACAGGCTACTGCTTGTTGGGCTAAGTATGACAAAACTGTAATATTGTGCACAGTTGAGCCCCTTGGTCTGAACCCCATCTGATGAAATGGCAGCAGGCCTTCAGTATCTACCCTGTCTGCTACTTCCTGAAAAAGTGTACTCGCATAAGCCTTTCCCTCAATGTCCAGCAGGGCAACCATCTGATAGTTCTTATGATCAGTGTTTGTCCCTTTTTTAAACATTGGTTGCTTCAGTGAACCCATCCAGGAGTCCAGGACGTCCTCCAGAAACCTGCATATAGCAATGTAAGATTTGAGGCCCAGAAATGTAAGTCCTCCAGGAAAAGGGAGCCGGGAAGCCCATTGGGTCCTGGGGCTTCATTTTTCCAAATCTTTTTTAAGATGGTGCAGAATCCTGCTCAAGCAGGAACAGCATTCTTGGGCAGTGAGCCTCCAAGACGTCCTGCCCTTTGTTATGCTAGCCCGGTGCTCTCCATATTGCTTTGGAGGATTTCAGCCAATAAGATTCGCGGCACGCACCCTCCCCAAAGGGAGTGGACATACAAAGGGTCACCCTAAAGGTAAGAAGCCCATTGGCTGCTACCTTCCAGCCCCTGTAATGCCCTGAAATTGATTATTTAGGGGCACCCTTGTACCTTAATCCTTAGTTCCTGCAAACCTAAAAAGAGAGAGGACGAAGTAGGCGCTTTGCAGAGAGGACTGAAGACACCAACTGACTTGGCCCCCAACCCTACTAGCCAGCTTGCAGCTTCACAGATCCTGCAAAGAAAACTACTCTGGTCCTGCCACCAGCAACCTACAAAACCCCTGGGAGGACTGCTTGCCTTTGAAAAAGACCAGAACTCCCGAGGACAGCATACCTGTCCCCAAGATACCAAGATAAAGGACTCTGGTGCCCTCCGGAACAGCGATCCCTGATCACTCGTCACCTCCGGCCCAATTCCAGGTGGCATACCAGTCCAGAAAAGGTTCTCCAGTGATCCTAAGTCCAAATCCAGTGTTGGCTAATCCCTCCTGGACTCCACAACGACACCTGCAGTCTAAGTCCGAAGACTCACCACAACCGCGACCGGCCCCAGTTGGAGAATCCCGACGTCCTAGGACAACCCTGCACCCGAAGCCCGTGGGCCTGGGAGAGCTTGACCAAGTGTTCTTGCGACCCACAGCATCCCAACTTACCACTACTGTTGTTGGTGTTTTTCATGCAGCCTCCGGTTCGACTCATGCAGCCTTTTTCGAAAACCTATTTGTTCTATTGACTTGCATTGGGTGCCCAACACTGTTTGCACCCTGCACCCCTGTGCCGCTGATTGTGTATGATTGATGCTGCCGTGTGGCTAATCCCCCCTTTGGCTTGCCTAAAGTTCCGGAGCTTGAACCTAGCACCCGCTTTACTTACCTGCAAGCAGTGTTTCTTTAAGCACCCCCAGTCTCCATTGGTTAACATTAGGCCCTAACTCCAGATTTGACCTCTGGACATGGCTGCCACTGTGCTGCTGGTGGTTCAGTGTTTGTACTTACCTGAACCGTTTCCTCTGCTGACCTCAAACCCAGAGGACTGAAATTGTAAGTTGAGTTCTTACCTTCAAAACCTCCATATTGTTTTCCTCCCATAAGATAACATTTTCTCATTTGAGATATTGCTCTAAGTGTTTGCTTTTCTTTATCTACAAAGAATGCTGTTACTGAACTGAAGTGCTGCACTAGGTATTCACTTACTTCATAGGAAAGTATTGCCAGTTTGAAAACGGTACTTACCTGCAACTAAGTTTCTTTGGTTCTAGTAATAAAAGTAACAAAGTAATATTTTTTCAAACCATTGGTCTTGGATTTAGTAATTAGTGTGTGTAATCATTTCAAATGCAACAAATACAACAAATGCTTAACACTACCCTCTGATAAGCCTAAATGCTCGCCCACATTACCACAAAAGAGAGCATTAGTATTATCTACTTTAGCCTCTGGGGATCCACTGGACTTTCTATACACCATACCTTACTTTGGTATAGTATATACAGAGCCAGATTTCTGCACCAGTCCGCGCAGATCCGGAGAGCTACCCCAAGTTTTTTTTCAAATAACCTTTTTTCGACTTTTGTCAGTTATTTCAGATTTTTTTCCTAGTGTGGCAGGTATGTCCACTAAGAAAGCTGGCTTCAAGCCATGCAGCACCTGCCACCGCCCGATATCGGTGACAGACCTGCATTCTGTTTGCCTCTGATGTCAAGATGTGAAGACCTGCTTCGACTACTGTGCCCTTCAGATGGGTGTCTGATCCCTATTCCTACGGGCTAAGACATGGGGAGGGATGGGCCGGGCCACTGGACACTTATGAGCCCGAGACCCTAACATGGACTGGCGTGAAGAACTGGACATCTCTCCAGATACTGGTATGCTCTCTCCTCCTACCTTGCCTATGGAGGAGGGAGTTTCTTTCGCTATGGTATTTAGAAGGTTGCCCGAAGTCCTGGACCTCAGCCTGCCCCTCAGTGGCACATAAGAGTAACGTCTTGACAGAGGAGCTTCAGCCGGGAGTGACTCCCTCGGAACCAGTTCTCCCTTTTAATGATACTCCTATTGATGTCCGGCTTGGGACCTGGTCCAAACTCAGTTCAGGGGCTCCTGTGAACAAGTCAGTTATCTGCCGCCCTGGGGGGTCCCAAATTTCATCACTCAGCACCCAAACCCCAAGAGCTTGGTGGTCCGAGCCTCCACGTCCTGCGTAAACCATGATGCATTCTGTACCACCCCATCGGAAGGAATCCAAGAGACTGGACACCTTAGGCAAGAATCTTTTTTTTCCAGTCTGGCACTCTAGTCCGTGAACTCTGCGTGCCTTTTGGGCCATAACTCCAAGGCACTGTGGGATTCGGCTGCATAGTTTCTGTCCATGGTCCCGGAACATACTCTCCCAAATTATGGCAGACAGGGGAGTTGAATCCAAGTTCACAATCCGATGTAGGCTGGATTTAACTGACTCACTAGTTTCTTCGTCTGTGGCCTTACAACACCACATCTGGCTAAGAACGACTGGATTTTCAGGCGATGTGCAAGCGGCGCTTATGGGCATGCCATTTTGATGGATCCTGTCTTCGTAGATAAGGGGGACTCAGCGCCGGAGTGCTTCAAAGAATAGCAGAGCTACAGGAAGTTACTTGGACCTTTCCATGACCTCCACCAACCCCAAACACCTTTCATAGCCACAAACGGGACTTCCAGCCATGCCTTTCCCAACCAACCACCATGGCACCCAAGCTCCCCTGCCTCTTCATGACAAAGGGCGCAGAAAACCCAGGTTGCATGGCTCAAGCAGTCAGAGATCTGGACATTCCACCACCCCCAGTAGCTGCAGCCTCCAAACCTTTTTTGCTCGCCATCCAGCCGTCATGGGCAACCAGTGGATTGCTGAATATTGCACCAGTGGAGGTCGAATACAGACTGTGGTGGTGTTTAGATTGTCTGAAGGGGCTACTCTCTCCCCTCCATGACTACCCCTCTACCCATGCCACCCACATGCAACAGGCTGACTAGGACCATACATCCATACGCCACCAGAAATTGGCATCTCTCTTAGCCAAGGAAGCCATTGAGAGGGTTCAGATGCCAGAAGTAGGTCGAGTTGTTATTCCCGCTATTGAAGGATGGAGGTTTTGTCCTGTCCTAAACCTGTGTTCTCTCAATTTCTTCCTGAAAAAGGAGAAATTCAAAATGCTCATGCTTGACCAAGTCATGTCTGCCCAGAACCCGGGAGATTGGATGGTAGCGTTGGACTTGCAGGACACACATCCCGACCTACCAGCCTACAGACGATAGGCCGCAAGCACTTTAAGTTCGCTCTGCTCCCTTTTGGCCTTACCTTTTGGCCTTACCAGCGCCCCTTGGGTTTTATCCAAGGTGATGGCGATGGTTGCAGCTCATCTGCAGAGATCTGAGTATTTAAATTGGAATGGCATGGTGAGCAAATTAATGATGGGTTTAGGCCTAGATCTCCGTACTGGGGTGACTGTTTGACATTGTTCAACAGTCTATCCATTAATTGTTCTTTTTGCATTTGTCGCTGTGAGTCGGCCGGGTATGCCTGTTGTGGTTCCTGTGCTTTCAATGCCACTGGTGTAAAGCTAGCCTGGCTGATAAAGAGTGAAACCCTTAAACCAGTCCTAGGATGCTTGTTTCCGTGCCAGGGAGAGCCTGGCATGGCAGTTTGGGCTGGACTTTATCCATAAGGAGCAGGGTCAAAACTGATTTGCATATGTATGGGTTTAAACTGGAATGGCATGGGGAGCAAGAAAACGATGGATATAGGCCCAGATCTCTGTACTGGGGTGAATGTTTGACATTCAACATTCTGTCCATTAATTGTTCTTTTTGCATTAGCGGATCACAAATGGCATCTCCATCTGAAGGTAGTGCAAGATATTTTAGCTGTGAGGGAACCTTGGTTGGATCTGTTTCCCACCGCTGAGAACGCAAAATGTCAGCAGTTCTGCAAGGTGGAGTTTCGCTTGTAGATGCTTTTCCTCTCAAGTAGAGCTCCGGCCTCCTGTACTCCTTTCTGTCCATACATACCACTCCTGCCCAGAGGTCTCAAGAAGATCAGGAACAACCAAGACCAAGTCAGCCTTGTAGCTCCAGACTGGGCTCGGAAAAATTGGTGTCTCGAGTTGCTGAGAGAGGCCATTCAACCTCCGATCAGGCTGCTCCTTCAGGAGGATCTTCTGTCGCAACAGCAGTGGACCCTTTCAGGGTACTAGTTTTCCACAAGTAACACATTACAAAAGGGAGGGACAATGAGCAATTATAGAAAAAGGGGAAAAGGTCCAGTACCAGTGCTCCCAAAAGTAAATGTCAACACACTGAGTGGTAACTGTTCCTAAACAAGGGGAAATTTCTATAACTTTTTAGTTGAGAAAGAGTGTGTCTCAAGGTGGAGTGAGCAGAATAAAAATAGAGATAGGGGAATTCCACCTTTTGACATTGGTGCCCTCACACACCCTGGCGGGTGTCGTGCTTCATCATCGGGCGTTGCTCCTCGTGGAGGTGGCACTGCAGACCCCTATAATAATAATAATACTGATGCTTGTAAAGCGCAAACAGCTACCTCACAAGGAGGTGTCCCGGCGCTAGTAGAGAGCTTTCAGCTAAGACAGAAACTAGATGAAATGCTTACGTTTTTTGCATAAAAAGCCAGGTCTTTAGGAGTTTCTTAAAACTTGCTTCTGTCGAGGTGGATTGAATATCCAGAGGCAGGGCGTTCCAGAGTTTCGCCGTGCCGACAGAGAAGGATCTGCCCCCAAGTCTGGCCTTCCTAACTCTTGCTATGGTTAGCTGAAGCAGGGAGTTTGAGCGTAAATGTCTTTCCTGATGGTAGCGGGGAAGTGTACGTTTTAAATAGTTAGGGCATATGCCTTTTAGTGCTCTAAACGCCAGAGTAAGAGCTTTGAATTTAATTCTGCTCGTCACTGGGAGCCAGTGCAGTTCGCGCAGGTGCGGAGAGACATGATGTTTAAAAGGAATCGATTTTATGAGTCTCGCAGCCGCATTCTGCACGGTCTGCAGGCGCTGCACCAGATATTTGGGCAGACCAAGGTAGAGGCCGTTCGAGTAGTCTAGTCTAGAGGTAACTGTAGCGTGGACTACCGATTTACGGCACTCAGCTGGTAGGAGAGACAGAAATTTGCGAAGGTTCCTGAGTTTGTGAAGGCAACATGTGGAGACCTGCTGAACATGCGAGGAGAAGGAGAGGTTAACATCCCATCTAACTCCCAAGTTCTTCGCATTGGTTCCAGGGACTGGAGCTGGTCCCATTTCGGAGGGCCACCATAGGTCTGGAGAAGGACATGTATTTTTTCCCAAGACTAATACTTCCGTTTTGGATGCATTCAACTTAAGTTTGTTTGTATTCATCCAGTTGGCTATATCTTGAAGGCAGCCCTTAATTTTGCTAAAAGCAACCTCAGATACTTCATGAAAAGGGAAGACTAATTGAGTATCATCGGCATAAGAGATTGCCTTGACCCCCCATTTAGCGATCAAGGTAAAAAGTGGGGCCAAGTAGACATTAAAAAGTAACGGGCTGAGCGCAGACCCCTGGGGGACACCACACCAGAGACGTTTTGGTTTGGAGGAAAAGGTGCCTAGTGCAACTTTCTGGGAGCGATCCGTTTGGTAGGATTGAAGCCAGTTCAGTGCTTTACCCTCAAGACCTGTGTCTCTTAGCCTCAACATCAATCTTCCATGGTCCACTGAGTCAAATGCGGCCGATAGATCCAGGAGCACCTGCAGAGGGCTCCCTTATGGGCCCCGCTAGAGGGCTCTTTGTCAGAGATCTTTTATAGGAGGTGCCGCAGTTAAGCATGCGGGTGTGTGACCTTCATGAAAAAGTGTGTGGATGAAGATAAAATTACCTTGTCGGTACCCCAATACAATTTTATTCAAGAGTCCGGAAGGTAAATTAAAGTAAAAGGGGACTGGAGCCTATCTTAGAAACAAATGTGTAGGGGGTGGGGGTGGGGGGTAGATATGCTCTCACTCCGTGCAGGTGATGTGAAAGTGCAATAGGGTCAACATGTTTTGCGCATCAAGTGGGTCCCTAGTGGATCCGCAGTGTGCTTCGTCAGGACTGAGTGAGTTAAGATCAAATCTGTGGGAGTCGGGGAAAGACACCCAGTACTCTCACCATACCCAAGTGTAGGGTCAGATGCGTATAAGGCGATAGGAGACTGTTATTGTTTGTAGTTTCGTGAACCCAATCTAGCAAAGACACAAACAAAAAGAAAAACAGAAAAAGCCAAAGTACATGACATAGAGAAAATATCAATATGATCATACATGTTACTTGCAATGTCATGCTACTGAGTAACAAGTCACACAACTACAAAACATGCTCAATGTAGCAAGCCTTGGTGTCTAAGAACAAGTTCTATTATGCGTGGCAAATGTGACCAGTAAGAAAAAGAATACCCATATGGAGGATAGTAAAAACATGCAGGTATTACAAGGACATGGAGGCTTGGTGGCCTGAAGAAAAGGGACACCCATTCAGCAATCGTGAGACAGTGGTCGTGGACCAATCCCATACACTCTGTGTGGTGTAACCCCCAAATGCGAGCTCAAAATAATGCATCAATCAATCAGAGTACTTGTAAACGGCACTTCTTACCCATGAGGGTCACAAGGCGCTGAGGGGGGTTGGGGGGTGGGGGGGGTATGCAAGGTGCTGCTACAAGCCAGGTCTAGAGTCTTCTGAAGGCGAGTAGGTCTTGGGTCTGCCGTATGTGGGTAGGGAGGGTGTTCCAGGTCTTGGCGGCGAGGTAGGAAAAGGATCTGCCGCCGTAGGTCATTCATTGGATGCAGTGGACCGCGGCGAGGCTGGCGGAGCGGAGCAGAGCTGGCGGGTGGGGGTGTGGAAGCTGAGTCTGCTGTTCAGGTAGGCTGGCCCGTCGTTGTGGAGTGCTTTATGTGCATGGGTGAGGAGCTTGAAGGTAATGCTCTTGTCACCAGGGAGCCATTGTAGGTCTCTCAGGTGGGAGGTGATGTGGCTGCGGCGGGGGACGTTGACTATCAGTCGGGCAGAGGCGTTTTGGATGCTTTGTAGTCGTCGTAGGTGTTTGGCTGGGATTCCTGTGTAGAGTGCTTTGCTGTAGTCCAGTCTGCTGCTGACAAGAGCCTGTGTCACCGTTCTTCTTGTTTCGATCGGGATCCACTTGTAGATCCTCTGGCGCATTCGGAGGGTGTTGTAGCAGGAGGAGGAGACTGCGTTGACCTGCTTAGACATGGAGAGGGAGGAGTCGAGAATGAATCCTAGATTGCGTGCATGGTCGGTGGGTGTTGGTGCTGTTCCCAGTGTGGTCGGCCACCAGGAGTCGTCCCAGGCTGAGGGGGTGGGTCTGAGGATGAGGACCTCCGTCTTGTCCGAGTTCAGCTTCAGACTGTTGCTCCTCATCCAATCGGCGACGGCCTTCATTGCCTCGTGGAGGTTGGTTTTGGCGGTGTGCGGGTCCTTGGTGAGGGAGAGGATGAGCTGGGTTTCGCCAGTGAAGGAGATGATATTGAGGTCGTGATTGCGGGCCACTTGTGCGAGGGGGGCCATGTAGACGTTGAACAGTGTTGGGCTTAGGGATGAGCCCTAGGGGACGCCACAGATGTCGGTGGCTTTGGATCGGAAGGGTGGGAGGCGGACGCTCTGGGTTCTGCCAGAGAGGAAGGAGGTGGTCCAGTCAGGAGCCTTCTCTTGGATTCCGGCTTCTAGGAGGTGTGACTTTAGAGTGCGATGGTAGACCGTGTCGAAGGCGGCTGACAGGTACAGTAGGATGAGGGCTGATGTTTCGCCGTTGTCTAGTTGGCGCCTGATGTCGTCTGTGGTGACAATGAGGACTGTCTCTGTGCTGTGGTTTCGTCTGAATCCGGACTGGGACGGGTCCAAGATGTTGTCTTCGAGGTGGCGGGTCAGTTGCATGTTGACGATTTTCTCGATGACCTTTGCTGGGAACGGGAGCAGGGAGATGGGCCGGAAGTTCTTGGGGTCCGCTTTGGGCTCCTTGAGGAGAGCGTTGATTTCGGCATGCTTGCAGCTTTCCGGGAATGTCGCTGTTTCGAAGGAGATGTTGATGACCCTCTGTAGTTGGGGTGCGATAGCTGCGTCTGCTTTATTGAATACGTGGTGTAGGCACGGTCAGACGGAGATCCTGAGTGAATGGAGTTCATGATCATGCGTGTTTCGTCGTTGTTGACGTTGGACCAGGAGGTCAGGCGGTTGGCGCTGGTGGTGTTCACAGGGGAGGTGGAGTCTGGCGTAGTCGGGGCGGTCGTGGTGTTGAAGCTGTTGTGGATGTCAACGATCTTGCATGGATCTTGGTGGAAGAAGATGGCTAGTGAGTCGCACAGTTCTTGTGAGGGCGGGATGTCGTTGGCGTTGGGGTTCGAGAGTTCCTTTAAAATGCTGAAGAGCTCTTTGCTGTTGTGTGCGTTGTTATCCAAGCGGTCTTTGAAGGAGTATCTCTTGGCTAATCTGATGAGGTGGTGCTGTCTGCGGGTGGCGTCCTTGTGGGCTGCGTGGTTGTCCGGTGTGCGTTCGTGGAGCCATGTTTTCTCAAGTTTCTTGCATGCGTGGGTTAATGATGCACGGAACGGTGCTCGCGTTTTTAGTATCTACATCTCTCATTCGAAAATGCGGTCGTAACATGCAGCTGTAATGATAGCTGTGCATGGCGTGTAAAGTGGAACGCGGTAAGGCAGCAGATAAAAGAGACAGATGAAAATAACGCCTACCCCTCTGAAAGTAGGGTCGGGCTGTGTTGGTGAGTGCTTCGGATATGAAGGGATCGAAGCTGCATGGTGATAGAAAGTGATGCCAAAATTATATTAGCAATACCAAACAGGCGGTCCAAATACTTGTTAGTCTGGTCTGGAGCAGTTGGAGCATGCTTCCTGTATTCCCTTCACTTGACAGCCTATTTACCTGCCCCTCCGAACAGGCTCGCCGGTAACGAGTGAAAGAAGCCGCCGTCTGAATAGAGCAGGGCTACTTGGTCGGACTGGAGATGGCAGTGTGGAAGTCTCCCATTACGTGAGGAGGGTCAGCGAAGGGTACAGGTGATCATGGCGGCCATGATGGGGTTGAGTTACTCAGACTTACATCAGATATCTGGATGGGGGCTATGTGCTACCGGCAAATAGAATAAATGAAAGTACACTCAAAGGTGACAAACTTGCAAACTTAAGGCAGTCTCACCTTAGAAAATTGAGTTAGAAATGTGGCATATGTATCAAGTAGTTCCTGTTTCCAATTGTCGGGACCCGTAATGGGAAGATTCCCGTCACATGAGTGGTGTTTAGAGGGATCATGGGGCAATGGTGGCCATGATGGATGAGTATTGATACAAACTAGTGAGCCAGTCAGGAGGTATTGAAAAAATGTATATACATATATGCAAATCCTCCACCCTCCCATAGATACAATTGCCTACATATTAGATAGGTGCTGCTCTCGTTGTGGGAAGAGCAGTGCATGGTCTAATAAACAGACATAGTTGAGTAACACGGAATACAGTGTATTGTAAGTGTATGCTTATCCTCAGGTGACTGGGGTTACACTTATCATGCTAATAACCCCCGGTGATGGCAGAGCTCACAAATGACAAGATGATGGTCATAGTATTAGCGAAGCCCTGTATAGTGTCGGTGGATGAGGGAGGGTCTGTCGAATTCTACCAAGAGCAGAGAACTATAATGTGAACTCTACAAGGCTGGCTATCAGTTCCAAAGGACTGATGGTCTTAGCTGAATGTTGGGACCAATGGTTGCATTGGCAATCTTTACACCTAGCAGAACACAAGGGGATCTTTCATGGTAGCCGAAGTCGGTGTGGAAAGGGATTTATATACGCTCAAAACAGTCTAAACACTCCCACAGTCTCTGTAAAATATCAGAGCACGGGTGATCCCATGAGTACAGAATGAAACTAGAGTTTAGGATACCAGTTCCACCCAAGGTATATCGTCATTCAGACCAATCATGTTGCTTTTAAAGCGAAACACCCACCATTGTTCTTATTTGAATAATGTGCGTGTGGACCAATTGGGATGGGATTCAATTATGGTCCAGCAGAGACTATCAGGAGAGAGATTGCTCTCTAGGCAGTAGTTCTGTAGCCTTGTGTTGGTTTTTCTACAGCGGATGGTGCTCTTGTGTTCCCCCAATGAGGGTCTTGCCAGGGCGGGTACACATGCCCACATACCTCCTGGCGCAGGGGCAGGTGATAAGGTATATACAGTTTTTTGTGTTACAATTAGTATGGCGTTTTTGAAGCCAAGGTTTAGGCAAACCAAGATCAATCTGGTTAGATGCTGTAGTCTGGGGACAGACTGCACAGGTCCTGCACGGGTAGTGTCCTCCTACTGGGGGGTAAGGAGCAGAGAGTGGGTTGTCTCTGAATAGTGGTTTTGACCGATATGTCTCTCTAATTTTGTGTGTTTGAATGCAAACAATGGGGGTGTTTTGCTTAAAAAGCAACATAATTGGTCTGAATGACGATATACCTTGGGTGGAACTGGTATTGGCATGATGAGTGTAACCCCAGTCATCTGAGGATAAGCAAACACATACAATACACTGTATTCAGTGTTACTCAACTATGTCTGTTCATTAGACCGTCCACTGCTTTTCCCACAACGAGCTTGGCACCGATCTAATATGTAGGCACTTGTATCTACAGGAGGGTGGAGGATTTACATATATGTATTTAATTTTTTTTCCAATACCCCCTGACTGACTCAGTGGTTTGTATCAATATTCATCCATCATGGCCGCCATAGCTCCATGATCCCTCTAAACACCACTCATGTGACAGCAATCTTCCCATTACCATTAAGGGTCCTGACAATTGCAAAACAGGAACTACCTGATACTTCTGATAGATACATCTGCCGTGTGGATTCCTCACCTTGTGAATAACCCCCTTGCGTCAGCAACATTCGGAAATTCTTTTGTAGCCTCGCGCCGACGTGGACTCGGACGTCATAGAGACAAGACATTTCTAACTCAATTTTCTAAGGTGAGACTGCCTTAAGTTCGCACATCTGACACCTTTGAGTGTACTTTAATTTGTTGTATTTTCGGGTAGCAGATAGCCCCAATCCATATATCTGATGTAAGTCCGAGTAACTCCACTCTGTCATGGCTGCCATAGTCACCTGTACCCTTCCCTGATGCTCCTCACGTAATGGGAGACGTCCACACTGCCATTTCCGGTAAGACCAAGAAGCCCTGCTCTATTCAGACAGCTTTTACTCGTTAACGGCGAGCCTGTTCGGAGTCGCAGGTAAATAGGCTGTCAAGTGAGGAGAATACTGTAAGAATGCTCCAACTGCTCCAGACCTGACTAACAGGTATTTGGACAGCGTGCTTGTTGTTGCTAATATCATTTTGGCATCACTTTCTATCACCATGCAGCTGCAATCCCTTTATATCCGAAGCACTCGCCAACACAGCTCGTCCCTGCTTTTTCGAATGAGAGATGTAGATCCTACCAACTCGAGCACCGTTCTGTGCACCATTAACCCATGCATTTTGAGCTCGCGTTTGGGGGTTACACCACACGGAGTGTATGGGATTGGTCCACGACCACTGTCTCACCATGGCTGAATGGGTGCCCCTTTTTATTCAAGACACCCAGCCTCCATGTCCTTGTACTACCTGCATGTTTCTACTATCCTCAATGTCGGTATTCTTTTTCTTACTGATCACATTTGCCACGCATATTGGAGCTTGGTCTTAAACACCAAGGCTTGATACATTGAGCATGTTTTGTAGTTGATTGTGACTTGTTACTCATTAGCATGACATTGCAAGTAACATGTATGATCATATTAGAACATTGGAATGTTGGGAGCTCCATTGAAAACAATGGAGTGCTCTGGGCTTATAATGGCTGGTATAAGCCTGGAGCTCCAACATTCCAACGTTTCTTTGTTCACAGCTCTGGCTGTGAACAAAGGCTTCAGGGAACCTAAGGGGATTCCAATCCCCTCACGCTCCCAAAAGGCTTTGTTTTTTTTGTTAGAACATTCTGTCCTCTAGTGACAGAATGTTCTAATAGCCTTATAGCCCTTCGTAGATGGGCTATACCGCTATTAAAGTCCCTCTCCCTTGTTAAAGGCCCTCGCCTTCGGCTCGGGGCCTTTAACGCTGGAGAGGGCCTTTAATAGCCGGTATAGCCCTCTACGGCGGGCTATAAGGCTATATTGATATTTTCTCTGTCATGTACTTTCTTTTTCCGTTTTTCTTTTTGTTTGTTTCTTTGCTAGGTTGAGTTCACGAGACAATGAACAATACAAGTCTCCTAGAGCCTTAGACGCATCTGACCCTATACTTTTGTGTGGTAAAAGTACTGGAAGTCTTTCCCTGACCCCAACAGTTTTTATCTTAACTGACATGGTCCTGACGAAATGCACTGCAGATCCACTAGGGGCCCACTTGATGCTCGAAACATGTTGACCCTATTGCAATTCCACATAACTTGCACGGACTGAGTGCAGTGGGAGCATATGCACGGACTGAGTGCAGTGGGAGCATATCTATCCCCCTACACATTTGTTTCTAGGATAGGCTCAAGTCCCCTTTTATTTTAATTTACCTTCCGGACCCTTGAATAAAATTGTATTGGGGTACCGATGAGGTAATTTTATCTTCGCCCACACACTTTTTCACGAGGCCCACACACCTGCATGCACAACTGCGGCACCTCCTATAAAACAAGATCTCTGTCAAAGAGCCCTCTCGCGGGGCCCGTGGGGGGCTGCAGCGCCACCCTCACAAGGAGCAACGCCTGATGATGAAGCACGACACCCGCAAGGGTGTGTGAGGGCACCAATGTCAAAAGGAGGAATTCCCCTATCTCTATTTTTATTTTACGCTCCTTCTCAGCAAAAAAAGTTGTAGAAATTTCCCCTTGTTTATGAACAGTTACCACTCAGTGTGTTGATACTAGTTTCCACACCAATAGTCATTTTTGTTTATGGCTTCATGCTCCTGACATCTAAAGTCGCGAAAAGAAACTGACGTCAGTGTGCTGGTGTGGTGCCTGTACATGCGTACAACGTCAAAGACGCCACATGGAAACGAACGATGCCACCTACCATCGTGCAGGTGTACTGCTCCTAAAACATTTCCGGATCCAGTCTGACGCCTGGGGATAATTCTAAGGTAAGGAATCTGCAGCTTGATAGTCTGTACCAGATAAGGCTTATAGAAGGTACGTAACTTGGTCTTCAAAATGGGTACACATTAAAAACGTGAGAACCACATTTAAGTCTCACTGTAGTTTCATAAATAGCTTAGGTGGAAACGTTTTGTCATGGTTTTAGAAAACTCTTCCCAACCGATTATATGCAGAAGGACGGTTCTGGCAAATGTAAAAAGGAATAAAAGGGCTGACTGCTATACTTTAACTGTGCCCAGAGCAAGTTCTTGCTGAGCTGCTAACAATATCACATTAACTGTTTTGTCTGCAACGGATAGAAGAACCATACCACAGAATGGGGAGGTGGGAGGGCAGTGAGAAATCGGCAGAAAGTGGTATACCAAAGGTAAGTTGTTATTAAAATACTGCAAAGGAAGTCACCACCCCTTCAAATTAGAGTTCCTCATAGGAATTTTGTATTGCACTCTTCCCATCGGTTCACACTAAAAGTCTTTCTTCAGGTCTCGCATGGAATATATTTTTGGGTGACCCCTACTTCAGCTAGTCAAGTGGAATAAACGCAGTTCCTTTGAATCTTGCCTGCATTTCCAGTCGTCTTGAAGTATAGGTAATCACAAGTGAAGTCTTCTTTCTTAACAATACTTGCCTTAATTTGGCAGAAGTACTTTTTCTGCTGTACATTTTTCATTTTTTTTATTTAAGTCTTTTTTATTGACCATGCTCATCACAAACAGAAAAGTGAACAATACATAGCAGTCACAAAGCATCACAGACTGATCGTTTGGAGTCACAAGCTATGCATTTTTTCTGGCACCTCATCTGCCAAAAGATGAGGAGAGACTGCATAAACTTTATCCTTAAAGGGTCCTTGGTCATTACAATCAGAGGTAGCTATGAACTAGTCTGGTGCCTTGGATGCCCCCTCTGTAGGAAGACATTGCTACAAATTGGTTAGTAAGAAATCATTAAGCAATTCTGGGAAAACTCAGTAGGATGGAAGCTGCAGTCTCTGCTCTAAGAGCTGTTCAGGTTCTGTCCCTTTGTCAAGCACCTAGTTAGTCTAGTTCACCCCTTCATTCAACGCCACTTTTAATGCGCAGGACATGCGGTCGTCTGGTTGGGAGAGAAGTACCTAATAGTTTTCTGGTTGAAATGTGGGGTCCTCCTTGTCCCCTTATTTGTTAGTAGTTTTGTGAGTGACTCATAAAAATAATCTACTGGAGGGAATATCCCATAGAGTAATAATTTGAATTTGGTAGAATTTTCTGATGGATATAACAGCTTCTGCCTATTCCTGATCACCTACTCTGCTCCTGTTCTGACAAGTGTTTTTTGTCATGTTTTCCTATTCTTCGCTCTGCCCACTGCATCTTTAGCCTCTGTATGGGTGTGGATAAGTTGGGCTGAACTGATTATGCAGGTTTTAGTTTCAGCTTTTTTGGGTCTCAATATCACCTACAATTCCCTTGGCTCTATCTAGGCTTGACGTCGTAAAGCTCTACATGGTATGTTGGGAGAGGGTTCATATAAGGAATCTGTGGAAGGTATTGTATTTATCTGAAAGAATGTTGACAAATGTAAGTGACTAGTTAATTCTAGGTAAGAGGTTAAGAGCTTATTTGTAGTACAAAAGTTCAAAATATTGCGCTTGAACTTTTAAGTGTTTCCTGTATTTTTTATTGTGCCTAATAATTCACTGGTTTGCACAGTAGAAAAGTAAAATAACTTCAATAGCATACTTATCAGACTGTGCTTAGGCTAGTTAACTATTATGTGTGAATCTGCATGCAAACCTTGTTTCTCATTTTTATTTCTTTTAATTTTCTTTGTGTATACTTAACAAATTGCAAATTTCAGCTATTCTGGGCAGCTGAAAAATAGAAAAGTTAATATGGTTCCAGAAAATGATTTCCATCACAAAGACCCCCCTGTCAGGAGTGCTGCACCTGTTGCAATACAAAATGGGCCTAGCGGTGTTAGCCAAGCTGCAGCGACTACAGTAAATGCTGCAAAACCTGAAGAAAGTACAGAGGAGATTGGTAAGATATTTTTAGCATGTTTGAGTTTAATCATTGCAATGTCTCTTTTTTTAAGATCATTTACAACCCTTTTTGCTGTTACTGTTATAATATTTTTGGGTGCTCTAGGTAAAGTATAACTTTCCCTGCTTTGTTCAGCACTAGGGCAATTTATGTATGTGGAGCTCATCTGGTGGCATTATGGTGACATTATTTGTAGTATCCTAGTATTACCTTTTTCTATAATAGCCTGTTATTTCTGTCCAACTAACTCATTGCTTTTCCTACCATCCAGGCTTCTTGCGATTCCTTAATTGTGGTAATCAACACATTGTAGTCAGTCAAAAAAGTTAAAATATTCCTGATACTGCTACAACAACATGTTTAACATCCGCCTTTTCCAATTAACGTGTGAAGGATGGAGGGCTTTGGTTGGTCGAATAGCTACACTTGACTGTCAAACTGGGTCTAGTAAAAGAGAAAAAATGTGGGCACCTTTTTTTTCACTTTAAAATGTTTGTTTGAAAAACTGTGTGGTAGGGGGAAAGAGTACATTTTTGCTGTGATATTGGAAAAAGTCCAAGGATTAAGACAACTTTTCTACTGGTTGGTGGTGGTTGCCACAGTTTCCTCGTCAAGTACTCGTTTCAAAAGGAAAAGGTTGGTAAAAGTACCTAAAGCCAGGTGGAGGTGTTGTACCACTTCTTTCAGATTAAACACCCCTTGGATATGATCCTTACCTTTTCCCCCAAGTCTGTAAATGAGGACTTAAAATTTAAAAAAATATATTAAAGTGTTTCACCTTATGAATTTACCCCTGCGCCAACATTCCACTGAAACTTTTTCGTAGCTCTCCCACGTCGACGAGGACGTCACCATAGCAAAGCTCCGCTCGTGACTCCGTATGACGTCGCCAGAGCCATAAGAAGACCTTATGGGCTTGCTGGCGTCAGTTCCCTATTTTTTGCACCGTCGACGCGCAACGGTTTTTCTGTGACTCTCCATTTGTTGTGGTTTAAATTGTTTCAGTTACAATCTGTGGTTGTAGCAGTGCGATAGCTGCACAAAAATAGGGTTTAAACCTTGTTGGGAATGTGGGGGTCATATGTACATCATGGACCCCCACGAAGATTGCCTTTGGTGCCTGTCTGATCACAACGATAAAGGATGTTTGTCTTGTCGAAGGATGAATCCGAAGGTGCTTAAGGAGAGGGAGGCAAATGTATTCATGGCCAGGGCTAGAAAAGAGAAGAGAGGCCGCAAGATATCCAAGTCGAAATAGACTACCTTGAGGTCGTCGAAAAAGCACAAGAAGAAGCAACGTCATGGGTCCCGGCGTCGTTCTACGAAACACAAATCTTTGAGGTGGGCTTCTCCGGGCCAGCAGCGTCATGGAAAAGATTACGCGCTCCTGCGCTCGAGTTCTCGCCTCCCAGCAGGAAATGTGGGTCTGGGGTCTGGAGTAAAGTGCTCTGTTATATCTCTCTCTCTCACCTTCTCCGCAGGCAACTCTGGTCCATTCTCCGGCACCAAGGGATTCGCCGACGCCCAGGGAGACGTCTCCTGCTCCTCCAGCTTCACCTGCTTCGGTTGCGTTGTCTCCGGTGTCACAGCCTCAACCCGCCTCATGGCCTCAGTCAGATCCAGACCAGGCGGCTCCAGATCTATATCCAGCTTTTCCAGGTCCAGATGTGCAACCGTCGCATTTTCCTAATGCAAGGTTTGGCATGTTGGTCAAATCAGCTAACACATCCAGCGTAGCTGCTGGCCGCGTGGGTCTACTCTCCTATAATTTGGGCATACCCCAACATTATGTCCAGGCACCATTCGTGTCCTTAATGCTGAGGACTCCATCATGGCCTCTCTAGCCACCAGGATTCTTGACACCGATCCTGCAATCTCCAGCGCGTCTAGTTTTGGGCCGACGCCATCCCGGTTTTGTGCGGTGCTGCTGGCCACTACTGAGGGGCCTCCTTCGGCGCCGAAGTAACCAGCGGCGCCGATTCCGAAGATACGCTCCAGGAGGCAGGCTCAAAGGCTCCTGGAAGAAGAGTGCCAGGAACAGAAGGAGCAAGCTGGGAAGGGTGAAATCCTTAATTCTGTGGATGACTTTGATGGTCTTCGGGAGGCCAGTGGTTTGGATCCTTCCCCAGAGTGGGAACTTTCTTCCCCTAAGGCAATGCCTTCTCAAGACGTGGCTCCATGCCACACTGTTATCAGGAAGGCTGCTGACCTGTTGGATCTGCAGTTGCCTACTTCAAAGGTCAGGTCTAACGTTCTGACCGAAGCTTTGCACTCTCCTTCAGTGGTAGAGCCTTGGCTCCCATTCCACGAGGCAATGACGGAGCCAATTTTGGAAGTGTGGCAGAAACCTATGTCTGCCCCGGCAGTTTCCAGACAGTGGCAAGGCTGCTTCTGGGGATCCGTCCTTTTTAACCTTTCACCCTCCACTAGAAAGCTTGGTGGTTCAGGCTTCCTTTTCGTCTAAACAGTCGGCAGGATCCTTTCCCTCCACCCCGGTAGATAGAAATTCCCAAAACGTGTCGCAGTCAGCAAAAAAAAGTCTTCTCTTCGGCAATCATGGCCTTAAAGTCCTATTGAGGAGTTTCCCCTTCCTTAACCTTCTCGCCAGGGCTTGAGTTTTGAAGATCATCTTTTACTTCTGCAGCAGGAGGTCCTGACATTGTTACAGAAAAGTGCGCTAGAGGTGGTTCCAGAGCAGGAAAGGGTTCATTGGTGTTACTTCCGATACTTCCTGATCCCCAAAAAGGACTGTCGGTTGAGGCCGATCTTGGACCTCCGGGTCTAGAATTTTTAACTCGGGCAGGAGATGTTAAAGAGGTTGACCTTAGCTCAGGTTCTTATGGAGCAGGAAGACTTGATAGTGTAGATTAATTTGCAGGATGCGTATTTCCACATCCCCATCCTGAAGTCTTATCTGAAGTATCTCCATTTTACTGTATAATCTCAACTCTACTAGTTTGCAGTCCTTCCGTTCGGCCTTACTTCCGCACCTCGGGTCTTCACAAAGGCGATGGCGGTGGTTGCAGCTCATCTCAAAAGATCAGGGATTCTGGTGTTCCCCTATTTGGAGACTGGCTGCTCAAAGCAAAGTCTCCAGAGTTGGTGCTGCATCATCTGCAACTAACAGTTCGGCTGTTAGACGTTGTTTTTTTTTTTATAAATGTACCCAAATCTCACCTGGTACCCTCTCAGCGCAACCTGTTCATAGGGGCAGTAAGGACACTACTATGAATCGTGCCTTCCTTCCTCCTCAGAGGATTCTAGACATCCAGGCATGATTCTGTTTTCAAGAAGGAGCGGCAGTTCCAGTCCTGAAGGTCTTATACCTGCTCGGTCTGTTTGCTTCCTGCAGACTGTTGGTCAACCATGCATGCTGGCATGTGAGGGCACTCCAGTGGTGCCTCCCCAGGCAGCGGTTTCAACACAATGGAGATTTCAGGGAGGTAGTCAGAATTTCCAGAGACACTGCGGCGGATATATGGTGGGGTGTTTCAGGCAACCTGTCTCTAGGGAAGCCGTTTCAACCTCCTTCTCAGGTGGTCACAGTGATAACGGATACCTCCACTCTGGGGTGGAGTGCTCATCTGTGGAATCTGGAGTTCAAGGTTCCTTAGTCTCCGGAGGAAAGATTGCTTCATATCAATCTTCTAGAAACGTTTGGCTCTCATGGCCTTTCTTCCCTCCCTTCGCGGTCTGTCGGTTCTGGTCCTGACGGACAACACTTCTGCAATGTAGTACATCAACAAACAAGGAGGAGTAGGGTTGTATCATCTCTGCAGAGAGGCTTTTTTGGCTCTGGTACTGGGCTCAGGACCATCAGATTTGTGTAATTACAAATCATCTGGCTGGAGTGCTGAATGTGCGTAAGGACAGTCTGTCGGCAGTACTCAGCCGATCACGAGTGGCGTCTCCAACAGGAGGTGGCCCGCCACATTTTTAGTATGTGGGGTTGCCTAGGTTGGACCTCTTTGCCACTCATGAGAACGCGCACTGCCTGTTGTTCTGCATTCTCCAGTATCCATTGCAGGGAGCGTTGCGGGACACGTTTCAATTGGATTGGAGTCTTCGGCTTCTTTGCGCGTCCCCCCCCAACCCTTAATTCCCCAGGTTCTGAGGAAAATTCGGCAAGATCGGGTTCAAGGCATATTGATCGTCCCGGATTGGCCAATAAGGGTGTGGTACACAGACCTTCTTCATCTCTCATCACACCCTCCGCTCCTTCTTCCTCTCAGGACAGACTTCCTGTTGCAGGAGCAGGTCTACACCCCCACCTCCAGAGCCTGCACCTTCAGGTCTGGAGCTTGAATGGGGCAACTTGAGTTCTTTTTCTCTCCCACCGAATGTGGCGGATGTTATTTTATCTGCCAGAAGACACTCCACCAACTCTGTTTATTCCTGTAGATGGGCTAGATTTCTTAAGTGGTGTGGAGAGAGTTCAATTGATCCCTTAAAGGCCCATTAATCTGATGTTCTTAGCTTTTCACTTTCCTTGGCCCAGCAAGGTTGTGCTGTGGCAACAGTTAAGGGTTACTGGTCTGCTTTATCAGCCTTCCTTTGTTTGGCAGATCAGCCATTGTTTTTTAAGTCTCCCATAGTTATGAGGTTCATTAAGGGCCTCACTAATAGATTTCCTCCCCCTCCCTTTATTATGCCTCAGTGGGACTTAAATTTGGTTGCAACTTTCCTGCTGGCTTCTCCTTTTGAGCCCCTTCATAGTTTTCAGTTGAGGCTTCTTACTTTCAAGACTGTTTTTCTGGTTGTTATTACCTCTGCCAGTAGGGTGATTGAGCTTCAGGCTCTTAGTTCTAAGCCTCCTTTTACAACCATCTATGCAGACAAGATGGTTCTTAGGACCAGAGCTGCTTTCAAGCCTAAGGTGGTTACACCTTTTCATCTAGGGCAGTTGTAACTTTAACTACCTTCTATCCTCCCCTATGCCCCTTTAAGAAGGAGGAGGAGAGACTTCATTGCCTGGAACCTAGAAGGGCTGTCCTCTTCTACTTGGACAGAACCAAGGATTTGAGGCTGAACGATCAGCTCTTTGTTGGTTACGTGGGAAGAATGAAGGGCAAAGCTGTCCACAAGAGAATGCTTTCCAGGTGGAACATCTTGTGCATCAAGATCTGCTACACCTTGACCTAGAAGGAGCCACCTGAAGGTATTGGAGCGCATTTTACTAGAACTAAGCCTTCATCTTCAGCTTTGGCTAGGGGTGTCCCTGTGGTAGACATCTGTAAGGCGGCAACTTGAGCCTCCCTCCACACTTTCGCAAAGCTTTGTTTGGATTCAGAAGTAAGGAGGGTCGGCCATTTCGCACTTTCTGTGCTGCAGAATTGTTTGGTATAGGTAGGTGGACACCCTCCTCTGGGAGAGGGACTGCTTGGGGATGCAACTCAAAAGGTGAGGAATCCACAGGCAGATGTATCTGTCAGAAGAACAAGTTACTTACCTTCAGTAACGCTTTTTCTGGTGGATACAGTATCTGCCCGTGGATTCCTCACTGACCCACCCACCTCCCCTTTATCTACCTACATATACCAAAAAGATTTGTGGGCATGACCTTCTTGTATTTCTTTGTCATTATAATGATGTTTGTCGCTAGGAAATGTCTTGGCTTTAGCTTTTCCTGTTTTCTTTCTTCTTTTAATCATACACTGTGTATATTTCTGTATTTATTGTATGCTGTGTATACTTGCGATATATTTTCGGTCCACCCATTATCCTCAAAGGCATGGAAAAAATGGGTGGAACTGACGACAGCAGCCCGACTTGGTAGTCTTATGGCTCTGGTGACATCATACAGAGTTGTGAGCAGAGCCATGCTATTGTGACATCCTCGCCGATGTGGGAGAGCTTTGAAAAGAAAAAGTTTCTGTGGAATGCTTGCACAGGGGTAAATTCAAAAGGTGAGAAATACACAGTCCGATACTGTATCCACCAGAAAAAGTGCTACCAAAGGTAAGTAAATTGTTCTTTGTGTCTCTCTACCAGGCGGGGATCCATTTTTGGTCGCATTTAGGCTGTGCTACAACATATTATTTTGCCTACCTGGATGTCCTATCCTTCTTAACAAAAGCATCTTGTTTTCATTTAAATAAAGAGAAATATTTCTATTATCATCCAGGCTTCAGGATCTGTGATTATGCGAGCATTTCTTCTTAGCTTGTTGAGGACCTGCCACACCTCAAATACTTGAAACTCATATTGCTGAAAGAATGTTGTTAACATATGCTACATTCATGTCTTCTACAAGAAAAACAAGTTTATAACGTTCTCCTTTAGAGGGATCTCAATTGATAATCCTAAGAATGTACTAGACCTGTCCATGTTCAGCATACTGGAGCACTTAGTCAAAGAAAATATATATGTTCAAGGCATGTGTGGCTTTAGAGATGCGGGCTTTGCATACTCATGCGACCTAGTGTTGGTCCAGATGTTTGCAAGTTGTTTTCTTCGAAGAAGTATTTCGATTCACAAGGTAAGGTGACTCCTCCTTGGTAATAGTGCGCATGGTCATCGACTCCATCGTTAAATTGTTTTCTTCTCGCCATCAGATTCAGACATGTATTTGAGCTCTCTGGTTTGAGACAGTTATTGAGATCCTCTTGGTGCGTAATCCACTCTTCTCTCGTCGGTATTGATTCCGAACTCGCTTTCCATCCCTCACGTGTTGAAATTCAGAGGACTCTTTCGTCGTGTCAGAAAACTCCAATCACGGCTTTCGGGCCTTGCCCGTCTAAGCTACCTTACACTCATTTGACTCCATTGATGATACTCTGCTGATGGAACAGACTCCATTTTGATTCTGCCGTCGGTGCTATTCCAAGTACCCGCGAACTGACCTTCATGAGGTCTGCAATCTGTGCTTATCCCTCGAGCACAAAGAAAAAGACTGCGAGGCCTGTCGGTCGTTCTGTTCCAAAAAGACCTTGCAGGACTGTCGAGCACGATGCAGAGAGATGCAGAAACATGACATCGAACACATGCCCAATATCTTCAGTCAACAACTTATCGAACCAGAAGAGGAAGATCTGGAAGCTTCAGTTGCCGATGAGGAAGGTTCCTTTTCGGTTCAAGCTTCGGACTCAGACTTTGAGATTGTTTTGAAGTCACATGATCTTCCGCCGGGTCAAGATGTCGTGAGTACTCAAAGCCCTCACCTGGCCACACAGAAAACTTTGGTTCCTATAAAACAAATGGCTTTCGGGCCACCACTGCCATCAGGCCATGGTAGGCACGGAGAATAAGCTTCTGCTGCCCTTCCCTCCGGTTTGGCTTCGAAAGCAAATATGAAGCCTTCGTGCTTCACACCGAGCCGAGAAAACACCTCTTTGGCTTCCACTGTTCCGGTTCTGAAAGTGTAACCAGGTTCTGTTCTGAAACTTTCGGCACCAAAACAAAAATAAGCTCCCCCAACAGAGACTGGCTGCATTATCCTAAAGACTGCGTCAGTTCTTTCTTCAATGAGGCAAACTTCTTACCAACAGGACATTGATCTCTCAATGCCTTAGAAAAAGGACAAACCTACCAGTTCCTGCACCCTGTTGCTCCTCTTTCTCCATTTCGTATATAACCAACTCCATCACCTGCACCTCCTGTGCCTCATTTCACCACACAATCCTTTAAACACTAAACCTCTGGGTTCTTCACACACAGACACAGATGCAGATATAGGAGAAAATGGCAATTATGGAACACCACCACCAGACCCCTCATGGCTTTACTGAAGATTGAGAAGTTTGGATTCAAACTTTTCAGCATAATAAACCCACACTGATGCAGTGATGGATTTATTATAAAATGCACCCAGAGGGCATCTTAAAGATGCCTCTGAAAAATGATCAGCTTCTAGTGCATTGCATGACTGGTCCGTGCCAGCCAGCTACAACCAGACAAGTTTCTGACCTTATGTGCTCTTGGAGGTCAGAAACAAAGCCTGCTCTAGGTGGAGGTGTTTCACACCTCCCCCTTGCAGGAACAGCAGCACTTGGTGGCGAGCCTCACAGGCTCTCACCTTGTGTTATGCTGATTTAGGCAGCTCCAACTAGTGGAGATGCCCACCCTCCTGTCCGAGCCCCGCTTTTTTGCGGCAGGACAGGCGAGAAAATTAGTAAGCAGAGTAGCAGTATCCACCTGGGCCTGGCATACCCCTAGAGTGACCAGGACCTCTATTGAGAATTCTCCATCTTGATTTGGAGTTAGACCCAATAGGAATAGGGATGTGCCCCTCTCCGCAAAGGGAGGGGTACCCAAAGGGAGAAGTCACCCTAGGGGCAGTAGCCATTGGCTTCTGGCCCCCAACCTCAGTAATGCCCTTACATGTTGTATTTAAGGGCTCCCCTGAACCTTGTGCCTCAGATTCAACTACCTAAGAGGACCAACGAGCAGTGCAGCAGCATAGGATGAAGACAACTAACTTGGCCCCAGCCCTTCCGGGCTGTCTCCCGCTTCAAGGACCCCTGCACCCCTCTTCCTGAAGGTAACCCAACCACCCTCGTGGACCTGGTCAGTGAGAGACAACAGGCGCCTAAAGTCACCACTACCCCTCCCCCACCCCCCCCCCCCCACCAGTGCCGAACTGAATGTCCTGCATCCCCCCACTATCTAACTCACCTCTCCAGTCATTGGATTCCTTCAGCCAGTCTTCTGTAGCAGTTTTCTCCAATTGAGGATCTCCATTGATTTCTACAGTTCACTCGACGCCGCCTTTGCACCCTGCACCAGGCTGCCTGTGTGCTGCTGATGTGCCACTTTCATGCTGCTTGGTGGCCCCCTCACTGCTGACCTCATCCTCCAGTACCTGCTACTTGCCTGCAATCTGTGCCTGTTCGATATGCCCCCAGCTCCCCAAGGCTGACATTGGGCCCAGTACCCTCTGCACACAGCCAGCCCAGTGAATCTATTGGCCGGGCCAGTGCATTTTTCTGACCCTTGCCCTGTGCTGGTTAATCCTCCGGAAGACTAAACTTTTAAGATGAGTAATTACCTGAAAACTAATCACCTGTCTCTCCTCCTAAAGGATTGCATTGTTTTCTCTCTGTATTGCACCTGTAAAGTATGTTAAGTGCTTATACAAATCTTTGGCAACTGTGATTGAAAGTATTGCATTCTGAAAGTGTACTTACCTGTATCTAAGTGCTACCTGGTTCCTAAATAAAAGTAACTAAAGCAGTATTTTTACAAAACAGTAGCCGGCAGTTAGTCATTGATGTGTGTTCCTGCCTTGTATGAGTATGTACAACAAATGCATTCACACTACCCTCAGATCAGCCTGACTGATCAGCCTAGCTACCACTAAATTGAGAGTAAGGTATTATCAACTTCATCCTCTGCTATACCTTTGGGGACTTACTAGACTCAGTGCACAATATAACACTTTTGGAATAGTATATACACAGTCAGCGTTCTACACCTCCACATCTTCCTGTAGGCCACAACTCAATTCTCTCCATCTAGAGGATATTTTAGAGGAAATTATAGGGGTAACAACTCGAAAGGTCAGGGTAAAGGTACAGCAACCCATAATGCCCCATCCTGCAACAAACAGTGACTCTCTTATTATTCCCCCCAATCATCCGACACTTGTCAGGAGTCGACTAAAGCATTTTCCTCCCACTTGGCAGTCAATAACATCAGAAAGGTGTGTGTTGGACTTTCTCAAGCATGGTTATTGCCTGGAGCTCATCTGCAATCCTTCTGATATTCCATCCTGCACCCACAGGCTCTCTCTGGATCATAAACAACTTATCAAACAGGAAGTGCTAGCGCAATTTCTCAAAGGAGCTCTAGAGCCAGTTCCTATAGAACGTTAAGGATCAGGGATTTACTCCCTGAACTTTCTAATTCCCAAAAAGGACGGCCTTCTATTACCTATTTTAGATCCAAGGCCTCAAATTCACTACATACTGTCAAAGCACTTCATATGGGCACGCTTCAACAAGTGCTTCCTCTTATACAGCAAGGTGGCTTCATGTCAGCAGTAGACTTAGAGGATGCATACTTTCACGTACCCATTCACCCAGCACTTCGCAAATATCTCAGATTTGTGACAGAGAAATATTATCAATTCAAAATCGTTCCATTCGGAGCCACCACTTTATCCAGAGTATTCACCAAATGCTTAGCAGTGGTAGCAGCACATTTACGAAGACAAAACATTCTGGTCTACCCATAAGTGGACGACTGGCTTATCAAAGCCAGTACACACCTCCTATGTATAAACTTTCAATGTAATTATGGATCTACATATTTAGCACTTTCTTCTAATTTAGCATTTCCAATGCACTACCCTATTTCTCAGCCTATACTTCACTCAATATATCTTCTAGCCCAACCTTCTGACTCATCTTAAACTTCTTCTACTACTCCTTCCAATGCACTACCCCATCTCTCACCCCACACATCTATCAATATATCCTTTACATCCACTCTCATTTATCCCAAACCCCTCTACCCCTCCGTGTATCATCTGACACCTCTTTTACTATACCGATCCCCTTAAACAAACGTTTCTAAACTTTCCTGTGAGTCCTCCCCTCCAAAACTCCTTTTTACTCATCCAAAAGCCTTCTTCTATTGCTAAGACCTAAAAAGAAAAGAAAAAAATACATATTTCACTCCTATCCCTCCACTATCCTTTTCAATCAAATTAACAGACTAACATGTTCACTTCTCAAATTCCATATCAAACTATACTAATATACTATCCAAATAACTGAATAACATATCCACTACTCAAATTAATTCATATTTTTTTTACTGTACTCATTTTCAACAATAATCCTGTATGGGTTCCGGAGTGGCGTGCTACTCGCCAGAAGAGCGATTCAACACCCATCAGGGGTAACAAGTGCTATATGAATGCAAATCTTTCTTCCCCTTTTATCCCTCCGCTATCCTTCTCACTCCAAGTAACTGACTAATATCCACCACCATATTAATTCACCACTAATCCTTTGTAGGCTTCCTGAATAGTGTGCATCAACAAGCGCTATATAAATACAAACCTTTGTCCTCTATCCTTCTGCTATCATTCCAAATCCAAATAACTGACTAACCTATCCACCAATTAAAATGTGCTTGCATATTTCACTATACTAATTCAACACTAATCTTCTATGGGTCCCGGAGTACCGTGCTACTTGCCAAAAAAGCTCTTCGACGCCTCGTCAGGGGTAGTAAGCGCTATATAAATGCAATTACAATACAATATCTATACGCTATGCCCAGCACACAAGTAGGTCTAACCTATACAAATGCAGTCGGGATTCAACATTTTCAAACTATGCTACCACAATGTTAAGCCAATCAATACTTGACAGTCAAACTTCATGTGTCTTCTGGGGATGATGGCATCATGCATTGCCATAGTGCCTCATGCAAGAATAAACATACGTCCTCTACAGAAATGTTTAGCACAACAGTGGACTCAGTCACAGGGTCGACTCAACAATCTAGTGTTGGTAGACAGTCACACTCATCACTCTCTCTGCAATGGTGAAACTCTCGAAACTTGTTAAAAGGGCAACTGTTCATCGAACCTCAACAGCAGGTGCATCCCTCACAGGTTGGGGTGCTCCCTTCCAAAATCAAACAGTACAGGGTTTTTGGGACACCAGACTCTCTACATCAACTACCTAGAGCTTCAGCCATGTACTATGCATAAAAACAGGGGGGACATATGATGGGATGGGTGAACACGATGTCAATGAATGTCATGATTGTAATGAATGTGCTTTTCACTAAAAGGACACACCCAAAGCCTGCACTCCCACTTTGAAGGCAAATATATCACTGCACCTTTAAATAATACCCTTTGAACAGCACTTCCTAAAGATGAGGAAAGGGCACAGCAATCCCTTTAGGTAAGGCAAGGCAAGAAAAACAAATTCTGGTGCATTTAACTTAACACACACACACACGTTTATTAATGTAATGTTTAGAACGGTAGGCCAAGTAGATCAGTAAATACAGACACAAAAACTGTTAATTAATGCAATGTTCAGAAAGGTAAGCCAAATATATCAGTAAATGCATATTCCCAAATGTCAAATGAATGATTAAATGAACAATTGAAATAGAATCCAATATATATTCAAATAGCAAAGAATAGAAAATATGTACAGAACTCGTTAGGAACACCTCACAGACTGATTCTGCAACATCCTTGCCAACTCTAGCTGGGGAAGCCCGTTTAACTGCCCAGGAAGGAGTACAGTCAGGACTCAAGTTCCGTCAACTCCACAGCAATACTTCTATTTTATGGTGAACTTCCATCTGATACTCGAAGGTTCTCAGCTTAAATTTCATTACTAAACGCAAGACAAAGCTTCTAGAAAACCTTGCGTCCTTCTCATGAGAAAGAACCGAGCTGGCTGTACCAGTCTGCGCCAAGGCCGAGACGAAGGCTGGCCAAGCTCCGGTATTTTGACTTCGAGGCAGAGTTGCAAATTCAACAGATAATCTCCAGTTCCCTCTGGTCAGTGAAGAGCGAAAAACAATTGAAGAGCAGACACCTGCCCTCCCCACCTGGCAGCTATGTGCGAGCAGCAAGCAAAGCCAGAGAACAAGATGACATGAAGCCATTTCAAAACCAATACTAAGAACTAATAATTAACCCAAACAACTTGAAGCACTGCTGTGCACGCAGAAGCAAGGCAAAGTCAGCAAACAAGATGACACGAGGCCATGTCAAAGCCAATAGTAAGCACCTATGATTCTCATAACCCAAACAACTTGCAAGCCAAGCACTGCTGGGCACACAGAAAAGCTTGAAGCAAGGTAAAGTCAGACAGCAAGATGACATGAGGCCATGTCAAAGCCAATAGTATTTCTCACCAAAGTACAACACAGTGCACATTTCTGCACAACTGCTTATAGCATCACATACTTTATCTCTCAATGTACAACACCGAGCACGTGTGCATCACCGCTCACAACACTGCACTTCGACATTCCACACCTCTCTCTCCCTCTCACGCCTTCAAATGCACATCCCACACGCTCTGCTTTTGGCAAGGCTGTTCTACTTTGGGACAGCTCCCACTGAAAGACAGCAAGATTACAAGAGAGGAGACTAGCAGGCATATGCAGGACCGACCGTCTCATAAATCCGGGCTAGGGTAAAATAACACACTAAAGTCAGCTAAAATGGTGGTAGTTGAAGGTCATCATAGGGTGCCAAACCACAAGAGCGCCACTTTCCCTACAATGATGTGTGCGAACCCGACAATGGCAACATCAGTTAATGCAATGTGAACGTATGCCACAGCCTGTGCCCGCGTAACCGCAACTATGCCTGCCAATGCAATGTCAATGTATACCGTAACTTTGACCTGCACAGCTGCACCATCAGCAATAATGTTACTAACGTGTATCATAATCCATGCTTGTACATTAATATTATTGTTGCCAATAAGAACAGTGTCATTGCATGTTTAGACCAAAGCAAACATACCTTTGACAACACCAGTAAGAACAATGTGCAAGAGGACAACTGTATGCACAATGTTGATAATATTGATAAAAGTGATACAGTGGCTGCCATATTATTCTTAGGCATTACAATTAACTCACATCATTGCTGTCAGATTCACCGAAAAGGACCTCTCCATCAACCCCGAGTTGTAGATATGTGGTCAGGCAGGTCCTGCGACCCATACACACACTTATCAAGTAACAAGTCACAGGTGGGGCCATACATAAGTTATAGGCAAACATGCACACCACACTTAACGATGGAATCGTTTAGGAAAACCCTAAACGATTCCACAGATAATTGCTCCACAAACAAGGCCAAAGGCTCGTTTTCCCCAGAAATACCCCAAAGCTAAATATCAGATGTAGATAGGTACACTTAAACAGTAAACGGTAACATTTTATTTGATCCAGACCTCCACTGAGATCAACAAATACAGAATTAAAATATTTTAGTACACTTAACTAATTAGGACACACCATGCACACCACACTTAACGATCACACGCTCCTCACACAATACGTCTGCACACCTACACACTGGCCCACATTAGCACTCCCCAAGGTGGAGAGCCATCTGTGTCCTTATCAGATGTGCATATGTGATTGATTCAGGACTAAGATGGTCTTTTTGGGGCGGCCATCCCCGTGATACACTGTGAACGGGATGGCCGCATGGAGCTGAAGCTCTGCCTCCTTAGCGCCTAATCGCTCCTATCCCGGCCCCCTATGCGGCAAAAGAATCCAAAATATTGAAGTGTAATCCTTCAGGCAGTGCAGATAACCACGGCAGCGTGCTGAAGACCCTGGTAGCGGTGAGCGAACGACGGACTGCGGCGATTCGGTCCGGAGCGTCTGCCCAAAATGGCGGTGGCCTAGATCATGGCAGGGGAAGCGGCCGCAGCGGATTGTAGGCACAGCCCGCGAACAACGAGAGGACAGTGCGGTAGGTGTGGGTGTCCCTCGGTGCTCCCGGGGCTCAGCGACCACCTCCTTCAGTCTTCACAAGGAGCGGGAGGTCCATCCGGCCTCCCGTATAGCGCGCTCAGCTGCCCCGGGAACCACGGGTGCCTGAGATTGCACAGCGGCGGCCCCAGAGTACATTTCACAGAGGGAGCTGATTCGTGCCCTAACTCCATCTGCCTACTGCACTCCCGGGGCCAAAAGAAACAGCCCGGAGCCCCAGCGCTTGTGTGTGTACGCGGCACCTCCTCTCCCCTCCATTTGAGGCCTTGCTTGAAGACGGGGTCGCTCTCTACTGCGGCCTGCCTGCTGTCGGTCAAACAGCCTGATCGTGCAACGGCCCCCTTTCCAGCACGGGACCGCTGGTACAAGAGAGGACAACAGACCACATTGTGCCCTACCTGACCCCCTCGTACTGCACTTGGGTGGACGCTCCCTTTGCATCCTGCATAGTCAGTGAAATATAAGGCAGGTTCTGCCTGGGGCCTAGCTGGCAAGACACTGGGACTGGTTGCGGCAACAGTGCGCCTCCAACAGCGGCGGGGGGGATCCCATTCTTGGCATCATCTGCAGAGAGCCCCCCCTGCATCATACCACAGGCTACTTATCGACTAAGCGCCCGATTGCCTCCACAAGTCCACATGCCAGAGCAGCTGCGGGATGGGCTGCGGAGACCCTAAACAACACGTCCTTCCCTTCGAGAAAATAGTAGACCCTTCTAGAGACCAGCCAGGCTAAATGGCGGACGATGGGCATCCTCCTCCTACCTCAACAAATGACTCAAATCAATTGCACCCACTGCTGTTGGAAATAAGGGCTGGGTTCAAGGCACTAGATGCCCGCTTTGACTCTCTAAACAAGCACATAGCAGATCTTGGTGCAAAGCTCCAGGTACATGATCGACGACTGGATGTTGTTGAGTCCCGCACATCGGACCTAGAAGATGGAATGGCGCAATCAGTGAAGAAGATAGACCGTATGGAACGGATCCTAAAAAGTCTCAACGAAAAATAAGGATTTCGAGGCGCGAAGTCGTCATAATAACATTCGCCTGGTGGTTGTACCGGAGTCCACTGCTTCAGGACTCATGGATAACCTAGTGGAGACAATCCTCACTGACCTGTTTGGGAAAGAAACTTTTACTCCTGGCTTTGTGGTGGAGCCCACCCACAGATCTCTTGGCCCCCGCCCTAACCCAGGCTGCCTGCCCAGGCCCATAATTTCACGAATAATGAACTTTCGAGACAGGGACACCGCACTGCGACTGGCCTGTGAGCATGGCGAACTCTCTTGATAGGGCTCCAGACTGTCGCTATATCTGAATTTCACGACCATGGTCCAATACGCAAGGAGGAAATACCTGGGGGTAAAGGCAACGCTAAAGAATTTAGGGTTGAAGTATGGCATGCTTTATCCAGCCAGGTTGAGGGTGGAGGTCAATGGACGCGTTCGAATTTTTGAAAATCCTGCAGAAGTACAGGAATTTTGCCGTAATTATAAACTTAACAACAAGCGCCCCACAGAAACAGACGCTGCTTTACCTCCACACAGGGGCTCTGCTGTCAGTGTGGATCTGTTCTTGAATTCTTAGCATGGCTGAGTGTTGGCCACTTGCTACCTGTTACAATGCAGCACATTTGACATGTTAATAATGACTGCCGGGATTTCATATATTGAGTATTATATTTGTTGAGGCTGCTTGGCCGTTGGAAAGTGATCGCCCCCCCACTTTGGTGTATACCTAAGAGATCGTAATGTTGATGTTTGACTGTACCACATGTGCTCCCTTGTCGGTTATTTTTGAAATGCCATTGGTACTATTGCATGTTTTTGTAACATTGGTATTGCCTCTCCGGATGGGTAGGAAGGCTGGGTGGGGGAGGGGGGAGTGGTATTGTTCGTATTGCACTGTTGCTATGATTCTCTTGTTTGTGATCACAATGATTGGGTCCTGCGCTTGGTTAGTCTTTGCCCATAAGATTTTCTCTTTTGGATGGCATAGTTGGGTTATAACTCAAGCCCATTGAACGTCACATTAGCAGCGTGGAATGTCCGAGGCTTATACGATATGTGCAAAAAACGTTCGATTGTCCATTATTTACTTAGACACGGGGTAGATGTGGCCTTTTTGCAGGAGACGCACCTTCCCATCAGCGATCAAGCCAGGTTCCCCTCCTCCTGGGGCCCGAACAGATTTTTTGCAAACTATAGCAACTATGCTAGGGGCACAGCCATCCTTATACACAAGCGACTCCCCTTTAAGTGTCAATCTCACTCTGTTACTTACAACCCTGAAGGCTGGTATGTGATAGTAGTGGGCACATTGCTAAACCACAAGCTGTGCTGGTATATATATATAGGCCCGAATAATGACTCCCCAGATTTTTACTATGCGTTACTATCCAAATTGCTACTTCTAGGCCCTAAACCCCTTCTTTTGGGGAGCGATTTTAGTATCGCCTTGCACCAGCCCACTGACAGTACCTCTACTGCCCCATACCTCAAGCCTCGAGCTCGTAAGGCTCTGCACTCTATAAGTGAACACTTCTCGCTCCAGGACATCGCCCGGGCACGAGACCCGAGTCAAACCACCTATACCCATTACACCAGTTCCCAAGACACCTGGACCGACGTGACTATTGGTTGGCTACACTAGACATTTCCAGAACATATTCAGACCACTCCCCGTATTGCTATCCCTGATGATCCCACATCCTGAGGGCTATGAAAGGCAGTGGAGGTTCCCCCACCGAGCTCTGGATGACGAGGTATTTAGGCAGGAGATCAAGGACACAATTGAAGAATATTTTACACTTAACACTGGGTCGGTGGACACAGACTGTCCTGTGGGAGGGCTTTAAGGCTTACATTAGAGGTGTGTGCATGGCCAAATGCTCCGGAGTGCTACGTGATATTCGTGGTACTCTGACCCGGGTGGAGGGTGAGATTGGTGCCCTAGACGCTGCACAAACGGTGTCAACAGACCCGGCCAACGGCACGAAGAGGGCAGCATTTCTCCTGGAATACAGGGAAGAGGGCTGAGAGGGACATTCTGTATATGGGGAAATACCACAATGATAGGGTGTACGGGGAAGGGGACCGCCCTGGTAAGATTCTGGCACAAATGGTTAGGCTCCTTTACACGAAAGCCTACATCACAGAGCTGCATTCATTGGCGGGACAGCACATGACTGACCCCGTGGGCATACAACAATGATTTCTCACCTCCTTTAAAGCACTGTACTCCACTAGACTGGGGCGAGACCTCACTGCTCAAGAGGCATATTTAGCGGAAGTGGCGCTGGTATATCTTGAAAAATTAATGCAGGACTTTTTAGCGATACCCATCACTGCGGAAAGCATAGACGAAGCCATCACTTCCTTGAACCCTTCCACTGCCCCCGGGCTGGATGGGTTCACTGGGGAATTTTACAAGGCATACAAGGAGCTTTTGATCCCTAGTCTGTTAGATATGTATTTAGTGGGTGTTTTAGGGTCTCGAGGTCAGTAGCCAATGGGCTACTGAGCGTTGTGTTATTACACCCTCTGTGTGCTCAACCCAAGTGGGGGAGTGGACACAATCCCATATCCTGATTAGAGAGTGCCTGCCATCTACAAGATGGCGGGCACTGAAGAGTATGTTCCACCTGATGGGTGGTGTTGGCAGAGGTGGTCACACCTTCTGGGCTGCTCTAATTCCAGCCGAAAAAAGGGTTTGACAGGAAGGGAGCCCGCCCTTGATAGCAGGAGAGGCTGGGGGTTGTGGTACAAAAGCAGCAAGTTGTTTTGTATCAAGGAAGAGGAGTGAAGGGCTATTACTGTTCTGGAAAGAGCAGAAGGTCCAGTCACGACATGCCCTAACGATATGTCTATTCAAAAAGTTGTTGTGCTGTTCCTAACGAAAGAAAGAGATTGTTACAGTCAGTGATGCAGGTGAATTATGGTAGGGTGGTCAGAAGTTCACCATGGGAATCCATTTTGTTGGATTTAATGCCCTCACACACACCCTTTCAGGTGTCATGCTTCATCATTTGGGCCTGCTCCGCGTTGGGTCGGCGGTGCAATACCCAACGGGCAACACCTCAAAGAGGGGCTCTTTAGCGGAGATCTTTTTCCAACTGCCGTATGGATGAAGTGTGGGTATGGGGCCAGAATCAAGTGGTAGACGTAGATATGGTGGGTTAAAATAAAGCTAGTGGTACCAGGAATACTTTATTTCAAAGGGCCACTGCCTTAGTTAAAAACGATTAACCTGGAGGAGAGTAGTGGAAAGTAATGTTTCCAACTCTTATCCAAGGATTATTGTAGTCCGGTCAACATGTTTCTCGCTATAGTGAATTTATCTAGCGATTCTTCAGGACCAAAAATGATTAGCTAGCAGGTATCTAATGGTGAGAGAAACTGTCTACACTAATTTATCTAGAGTGTGGTGTATGTATGCACGTATGGCTACCACACTGATGGGTGGAGGGGATAACACTATTTTATTACCCTTCTTCAAGTTGTGATTGTCAGTACCTGTTAGGAGAAGAGGCAAAAGCATATCACAAACACGTTGATAGAAAAATGCATCATTGACTGTAATACTTGTGCGTTTTGCATGCCAGTGGGAGTCAGGCGTGTCACAACACCATTGCACAAGTGTTCAGTTCAGTGAGAGTGACATGTGAAAAAATAAAAACTTTAGATTAGAAAATACCAATATGGTATTCCTCATCTACGGCTATTCAAAACTCACCTAGCCTCGAAAAATCTCCTCGGCCACTCGCTATGACAAGTCAGATTTAATCAGGGCAAGCTATTTTTTGGGCCTTATGTCCCACTCTGGTGAGAGTGCTGGCAAACAGCAAGTGTTCTGTTCACTCAAAGTGAATGAGCTATAAGGATGCCTTTAAATCTTGTTGTAACCATGTCGTGTTTGATGCATGTTCAAACAAAGTGGTCAAATGTCCACTTGTGTTGTCTTACAAATTGCTGCTTTTATCATGGAGATTGGTGTTTACTTTCTCAGATGGCAAAGTTAGAGGATTTTGTAAAGTGAACTGTCTGCTAAATGTCCTGGGGTACAGGGAATGTGAAATGAAAGGCTATTGGATGTCAGTTTTGTTTTTCCTAACATAGATTGTACATAAATATCTTTTTTGTATGGTCACCCACTAAAGGTTTGGACTGATACTGTTGGTTTTTTGACTGAGAGTGAACTGATGCCTGCTAACCAGACCCCAGTACCAGTGCCATGACCTTTAAAGGTGTATTTTTGTTTGGCTTATACCGAATTGGCATACACTTACTTCTAAGTTCCCAGTATATGGTACGAGGGCTACCCCCAGGGCCTGTAAGTCACCTGTAAGTCACCCCAAGGACTGCAGCACTGCTTGTGTCACCCTGAGTGGGATTAGGTAAAACGTGACTCCCAGCATGCCACTGCTGACTTGTAGAGCAGTTAAACTGCCAACTCGACTTTGACATTTGAATCAATGGTAAAGTCCCAACTTTACTTTTAATGTGTGTAGGTCTCCCCTACTGCAGGCCTATCTAGTCCTAAGGCAGGGTACAGTACATTAGGAAGTAGAGCATGTGTTCAACATGTTCTGGTAGTACGTACCTGCAATTGCCGTTTTCACAGAGAGAGAGAGTGAGAGACTGCTAGCCCCATTCATTGACAAGTACAGAGTTGCATGCTACAGCTTAGCTGTGTTGACTTCTGAATGGGACTAGCGAAGTTGGTACTTCAAGGTATCAAACTATGCGTTATATTTAGCCTTACTTGATGTCCAAGTGGAAATTAATGTAATATGGTGCCACGTGCATCTTTTAAACAGTGGTCACTCTGTTGCCCTTTTTTTAGGTGGCCATTTGCTGAGGTTGGCCACTAGACCACCTGGGAGATGTCATTGGCTCGTAGAACAGGTAACAATGGAGGCCTGCTGACAGAGATGGTGTTAACTCCTCCTGGCAGGAAGGCACACAGGGTGTTAGCCCAAAAGGCATGCCACAAAAGAGAAGTAACCTTTGATGGTTCAATGGTAACCACACTTGAGAGGGGATGCTCTTTTGTGTGGGTAGGCAGGTTTGCGTTGGGGTCAGAGAAGGGGAAACACTAACCAAACCATTTTTTTCCAGGGGCCAGTTGCCCAGAAGTAACTACGCCTCTAGGACGTGCTACTGAGCTTCACACACCAAGAGAGGGGTCCTAACTTTTGGAAGTGGGCAAAATAGATCATTCTGGGATAGCTAGATGACCTACATTATGAAAAAATTTCATCAGGCGTGAGGGACCCTGGAAGCCCATTGGCTAGTGACACCAACCTCCCCTGAGGTCACTTTCTGAGCATAAAAGGGGCACCCCTGGGACAGAGAACTCCGATTTTGCTTGAATAGGACTGCCCAGCTGACAGAACCGGAAAAGAAGAAACTGCACCGAAGTTGGACTACACCTGTTGGTCCTTGGGCTAGCGAAAGAAAGGACTGTGCCTGATTGTGGACAAGTCTTCCTCTGAGCCCTGCCAGAAGTAGAGATTCAAAGAGTCAGTTGGCTGACTGCCTTATCGCAGCATAGGGCAAAAACTGAAGAAGGCCTCCCAGGGTCCTCATGTTAGAGCACCCTGGGAGGAGGCCAAGACCCAACCCTCAAAAGGTGCACCCTAGTCTTCTGGAACCGGGAGAGTCATCAGAGTGTAGCTTGGACACCCAGAAGGAGAGGTGTCACGAAAAGAAGGAAACCACTGAGTTTGTTGTGACCAGTAGTCCAGTGGCGACTGGACTTTTGCTGGACCAAAAAGGATGTTGACCCCTATGACCTGAGTCACCCCACCAGGACTGTGGCATGGCTCTAGGAAGATCCCCGTTAACCTTGCATCATCTTCGAACATCTTCAGCATTCTGTATCCCTTGCATCAGGGCCACTTCATAGATTTTAGTGGCAAGGGACGACTGACACGAACTGGACTGAAGGCTGGTTTTCTTGTGAAAGTAAATGTTTCTTCTGACCTTGCTGGTCCCCTTGGCTGGCTCCCTGCCGGAGTTGGTCGCCTAAAGTAACTCTAAGGAACCACATTCCAATTTTGACCAAAGTTATTTTTAAACGTTTCAAAGTGTCAAATTCGTTGAATTTGGCAACCCTTGTTCACGGTTAAGTGAAAAGTCTTGATTTATTGTTCCTTGTAAAATCTATTTCTGCAGAACCCTTCATTGTATCTTTTTCATTTTAGTTTTCATAAAATCATAAATATATAAGCTATTTTTATTAATTGGAGTCGGATTTCTTGAGTGAGTTTCTTTCTTCATTTGTGTTTTGGTTCTGTTTAAATGCTTTACACATGTTCCTTTGTTGAAGCCCGACTGCTTGAAGCCACAGCTCCCAGAGTTGTTAATTTTTGACAAACGAAACCTTACTGGTCCTAGAAGGGTTAGTAGTGTATTCACAACCACACCATATAATGTACCCCATCTGCCTAGATATAACATTTTAAATATTTTGTAAATGAACTGTACAAATATCTCTAAATACATCAGCAGTTAACGCACAGTTTTGTTATTCTGAAGTGTGATTGAAACATAAATTTTAATATCGTCAAAGCAAATCAGAACACTTTGACTTGGTCCAAGTTATAAATGTTAGCTGAAACCAGAATTTTGCACATTGTTTGTATGCAGTATAGTTGAGTCTGAAAATCTAGATGTCAGTAAGAATGTTTGTAGCAATTTCAATGAAAAATATGCTGTCATTCCTTCCTCGATGATTGGCTATTGGATGCTGGTTTGCTACAGTTGTAAACTACCTCCAGATGATGAAAAACCTCCTATCATCTTTGGTGTCCATGATCAACATGCAGAAATCACGTGACTCCTTCACAGTGGCTGCTCTACATTGGTGGTAAATAAACAAATAGAATCCACTCCTCGTGTTGTGGGATTGGTCTCCGCAGTGGGGAGCACCCTCCTAGTTTTTATGTCCCCTCACACACCAACAGGCCCCTTGGTGTCATGCTTCATCATCTGGGTCATCGTACCCCTCTACGGGGTACGGCGTGCTGCAACCTCCGGGTACGTGGGAGCACTTGATGGACTATGTGTGGTGCAGGTGAGGAGTTGTTTTATATGTGAGTGTATGGTGGGGTTTAAAAACTAAGTGAAAGTTAAAAAGGACCTGGCTCGTGGGGTGACTAAAAAATATTTAATAAGCCCCCGGGCTGGTGCTATTAAATTTAAAAAGTCGGAGGTTGTGCCGCAGTCAATGTGCGTTACCTCCTATCTGTGTGTGTCGACATGTTTCGGTGTAAAAACACCTTCTTCAGGACGGGGTACACAAATCCCCACCTTACTCGCGTTTCTCTAACTCGTATTAAGGGATTTCTAATAAAAGTGAGAAATATAGTGCCGGGTAAGACAATGTACCTAGCAAAAGCCGTTGTTTGTTAGTCAACCTGTAAAAGAAAAGAAGATAAAGAAATTTTTTCTGGTGGTCTACTTTTCTACATCCATAGGCAAAATGGCCAGTGGTTACAGGTGATACAATCGTGATTACGACTATTGCAATAGGTGTCAATTGTGCCTATAGTGGGATAAAAGAAAAAGACAAACCAGACTCACTGACAGAAAATATAAAACATACACTTTCATATTGTAGTTATGGTGTTTAGCAAGATTTGAGAATAAAACACCATTCGTCCCTCTAATCCCATGAGGTAGGTTCCAAGTTAAATAGGGCTATAGTTTGTTCCCCAGTGCGCTCCCATAAACCACCTCCTTACGCAACTTGGGCTGACTTAAAGCAATATCTTTATAAACCCCTTCAATACAGACTTTGGCATGGGAGAGCCAGTGTTCCAGCTAAGCCCAAATAAATAGTTTGCTCGTTCAAAGGACCTAAAGAATGTTTATTGTTCCTTCAGCTTAGCAAAGATATCCACTCTGAAGGCAGCCTTGAGTGTACTCTCTCACCCCCCCCCCCCCCCCCCCCCCCCAGAGGAGGGAATTACCCCACCTCAAAACCGTTGCCAGGAATAAAATAGATGAGGAGAGTAAGCCAAATTCAAGACGTAAAGCTTGGGGGGTGGCTAGAGAGTTTAGGTTACAGATTCGGCGTAGGATTCGACCTTCCGCCTTTTTGAAGGAAATTCGATGGTTCATATCCAGCACCTCAGCAGCATATAACAGGTAAGGGGGAATTTGAACCTTGAACACCGACAAAACATGGCCAAAAGGGCTTCTTCCACATGTTCTGTAGGAACTTTTCAGTGCGCTAGCCTGGGAAACGGCCCTACTAACACAGAGTTTAATATGCTCTATATCCCGCCCGTTTTTGAAAAAAACATTTCCGAGATAAATGGTATTCAACCAATTCCAGTTTTTCAGACCCCAACGTCCACTGGTAACATCTCTTTTAATCTGAGCCCTTTCTTATGGTCAACCAAGATCTTACTTTTGGCAATGTTAATTTTCGAGTAATGGGCTTCTGCATATTTTATCAAGGCGACGGTGCAAGCCAATAGGTGTTAAATCAAAAAATAAAGAGCCAACGGACATTGTACCAATTCTAGGGACATCCACCCTCACCGAATTAAAGGCGCCTGGAATGTCAGTTATATAAAAAGAAAACAAGAGAGGGGCCAGCAGGCAACCCTGCGTGAGCCCGTTATGTGTTCTGATTTTACGAGATAAACCCAGCAATCCTCCCATCAAAACTTGGCATCCGGTATCTGAGTGTAATTCCATGATGAGAACAAGAAGGTGATGTGAGATAACCAGTCGAAGAAGCTTTCTCCACAGCATTTGGCGGTCCACTTTTATCAAGCGCCATGGAGAAATCAATGAATGCGCATGCCTGTAACAAACTTATTTCTCTACGATGGTGTGGAGGACTGCAATGTTATCCAAGGTACTATGTTTGTTTCTCAAACCGGCTTGTTCTGGGGGTATGATATTCTGGTCATGGGCCCATTGTTGCAGATGACCTAGGATGCTTTTAGCAAATAATTTGCCCAAAGCATCCAGCAAAGTAATCTGGATGGTGAAGTTTTCAAACCCTTTTTGTACAAAGGGACTATAACGCTCCCCTTACGAGAAAGGGGAATCTTCCCAGTTCAATAGCAGTAATTAAACAGCAGGGCAAGAAAAGCTCCCCAGGCAACTGCCTACTTTTTAATTAACACAATCTGGACCTTAATTAATTAATCCGTCTGGACCTTGCGCGCCTGATGTTCTGGCGTTCTTTATAAACACCACTAATTCATCCCCAAAAGGAGAACCAAGTACCGAAAAGGAGGGCTCATCCGCTGCAGTCCTCACAGGTACGACTGGACTGTTATTCTTATATAATAGGGAGATACAATCCACCCATTCCTTCTCTGGGATATGAATAAGCAGAGCCTTCTTTCTTGAGTCACAGTATTCTGCTATCAGGCACCAATACTTTATAGAATCTTTGACCCTTGCAGCTTCTCTCAATCCAATCCACTTAGTCTTACCCCCTTCTCCTTTCACTGAATTTACAGTGACTTCTTACTCATTTGAGGTGTTTATTTCCTGCTGATGACCCATAGAGAACTGTAAATGCTGTTTTTGAACTAATCGATTAATTTCTTGATTTAATATTTTCAATGAAAGTGTGCCCTGTTTAGACAAGCGAGGGCCAACGGATCTAGAGCTTGAATTGTGAATCTCTTATATTTGACCTTCCAAACACTGAATGGTATCAGGAACACACCCGACTATTCTACAGAAGCCTTCTTAATTATCAAACAGACTTTAGCCATATTGTTTTATGTCCAAAAGGAACGTCCATTTACTTTATTAAAACAAGCATTGGAAATGCAATAGGTCTCGCATTTGTTGGAGCTATTGGCATTGTAAATGGCAATGTTTTGTACTTTGCAATAGGTCTTGTATTTGTTGGAGCTATTCACATTGTAAATGGCAATGTTTTTTATTTATCCTTGGCGTTTTATATAGCGTGAACTTAACAGCCTCAGTTGTGAACTTCAATTTATCAAAGTTTAGTGAGCCCTGAAATTTGCAAAAGTAAAGTGCTAACAGTATAAATATTGGCACTGTTTAATAAACGAAGCCACTGCAATACAAGAGCAAAGGTGACCGAGTTGCTGCTTCTGGGTTGACAGAGTTGCTTATAGTCACTGCCCGTTAAAGCTAGCAGGCCCTCTACTATGAGTTTATCAAACTTAATGCTATGTTTTCTTATGTTATGCTATGCTATGTTATGCAATGCTATGTTTTGTTGCGTTTTGTTAGGCTATACTATGTATCTGAAAGAGACACGTTATTGATAGATTCCTTACCTTAGAATATCCCCAGGCGTCAGACTGGATCCGGAAAGTTTTGCGTAGCAGTACCCTTGCGCGTCGGCAGGCGTCGTCTGCGGCTCCGCGTCCGTCGTGGGCGCCGTGATGATGTCGCCGGAGTACTTAGACGCCGCCTCCGCGTGCTGACGTCAGTTCTTCTTTTTTCCGCGCCAGCCAGCGCAGATCTGGAAAGAGCAGTAACCCTTAGTCAATTTTTGACTAACTTTTTGTTATCTTTTGATCCCTTTTCGAAGTCTTCACGACTCCGACGGTGCCGTTAGGGATGCCCGGGTTCAAGAATTGCGAGGAGTGCGACCGTACCATGTCGGTTACGGATCCCCACCGCTTGTGCCTGATGTGTTTGGGCGTCGACCATGACGACGAGGCCTGCTCCGACTGTCGGGCCCTGTCGAGGAAGGCCAGGCGGGAGCGGTCCCGCAGACGACTCGAGATCCGCCAGTCGGCCCCGCGCCGTGTGAGGTCCCGGTCCCACGGGAGGTCGAGGGCCAGGTCGCGGGGACGGAGCCATCACAGCTCCGGGAGTCGGCGCCACTCCTCTGGGTCCAAGTCGTCAGGTAAGAAACACAAGAAGTCGAAGAGACATCATCGCTCTTCCGACTCCCCCCGACGCTCGCGCGATGTGGCCGGGGCTTCGGGTGACACCGCCCACGCGGCTCCTCGGGAGTCGCGGGCGCCGCGTTCGGCTCCATACCCCCCGGTCCCTGGGCTGAACGCGACGCCGGAGGAGATTGAGCGTTTCCTCATGGCCATGAGGTCCCTTTCTTCTCCGACGGGTTCCACAGCGCCTACGGGCCCAGTGAACCCGTCTGGGGGCCCTAGTGGGTCGGGGGCTTCGACCCCGACGCCGTCGGGTGCTTCGGCCTCGACGCCGCCGGCGCCTTCGTGCTCGGCGCCACAGGGCCCCAGGATCCCGACACCGCCGGTGCCCTCGGGCACGGCGCCTCAGGGCGCAGCGGTCCTGGCGTCGTCGGCGCCTTCGGGCTCGACGCCGCAGGGCGCCGCTGGGCCCTCCTCGGGCGTCGGATCGTCACCGGTGGACCTCATGACCCCCCCGGCGTCGGTCCCTATGGTGTCCCCTTTGGCGTCGGCGTCGACCGGCGCCGCCCCCGATGCCTACTCTCACTCGGTTCCGACGTCGGGACGACGCTTATCGGCGCCGATCTCGACGCCGTTTGGGGACTTTCAGTTCTATGAACCGTCCTCATTCGCTCATGACCCTGAGTCTCAGGAGATGGGGGACGAGGAGGATTGGGGGGGGTCTGAGGACCCTCTGGCACGGGAATGTCAGTCTAACATGGACTGGGCAGGAGATCTTGGGGAGGCCAGTGGCCTGGACAACTCTCCAGACACTGGATTAGTCTCTCCTCTTACCGTGGCTTCGGAGGAGGGGGCATCTTATAGTGTGGTGCTGATGAGGGCTGCCAAGGCTTTGGGCCTTGAGCTCCCCGTCGCGGCCGTGAGGACTAACCTCCTCACTGAGGTCCTTAAGCCGCAGTCATGCTCCGCAGAGCCTCTGCTGCCGTTTAATGAGGCCTTGACGGACGTTCTTTTGGGCACTTGGTCCAGGCCCGCTACAGGTTCGCCTGTAGATAGGAACGTGGCCAGACGCCACCGCCCGGCTCCGGGCGACCCCAGTTTCCTGTCCACCCACCCCACCCCTGAGAGTCTGGTTATCCAGGCCTCTAACTCCCAGACCGCATTCCCGACGGCTCCCCCCGATCGGGAATCCAAGAGGTACGAGGCCTATTGCAAGAAAGTGTTCTCGTCCCTTAGCTGTGGACTGCGGTCTTCCAACACCGCATGCCTCTTGGCCCGTTACACCCACTCTCTGTGGGAAACGGTTGCGGAAGTGCTGCCAGAGTGCCCGTTGGAGGTGCGGGCCAAACTCGGCCAAGCCCTAGTGGAGGGCCGGGATGCAGCGAAATATTCTATCAGGTGCGGACTGGATACAACTGACTCGCTGGGTAGAGCGATGGCTACTACGGTGGCGATACGACGCCACGCCTGGCTGAGATCCGCCAACTTCTCGGCAGACGTCCAGAATACCCTCATGGACATGCCGTTTGATGGCCGTCGCCTCTTTGGTGACAAGGCAGACCATGCGCTTGAGCGCTTTAAGGACTCCAGGGCTACGGCCAAGTCCTTGGGCCTCTCGGCCCCGCGCCAGCAAATGGGTGCCTTTCGCTCCTTTCGTGGCCAAGGAAGGGGCGTCCCCACACGTGCCGCCAGCCACTCGCCGCAAACTGTCGTCCAGCGCGGCGGCGGCCGTGGTAACGGCCGTGGAGGCGGTCGGGGAACCAAGCGGAGCCAGTCCATACCTGCCCCCGCAGCATCCACCTCAAAACCCTCCTAGTCCGTGCTTTTCGGCCCATGTGACGCCAGTGGGAGGCAGGGTCCGCGATCACGTTTCTCACTGGCGCACAGTCACTTCGGACAGGTGGGTGCTGCAGATCGTCCGGAGGGGCTACTCCCTCCCCTTCCAGACGACCCCTCAAGCCATGCCACCGCAACACCACTGTGTGTCGGGGGATCATTTGCGGCTCCTGCAGGAGGAAGTTTCTGCCCTCTTGGCCAAGGGGGCCATCGAGCGCGTTCCTGGGCCAGAAGTAGGTCGTGGTTGCTACTCCCACTACTTTCTGGTACCCAAGAAGGGCAAAGGGGGCCTACGCCCTATCTTGGATCTGAGGAACGTCAACGGCTTCCTCCGGATGGAGAAGTTCAAAATGCTGACACTGGCTCAGGTCTTGGCTGTCCTAGACCCAGGAGACTGGATGGTAGCGTTGGACTTGCAGGACGCATACTTCCACATCCCCGTCCTACCGGCCCACCGGCGTTACCTGCGGTTCACGGTAGGCCACGAGCACTTTCAGTTTACCGTGCTCCCCTTTGGCCTTACCAGCGCCCCACGGGTGTTCACGAAGGTGATGGCGGTGGTCGCAGCTCTTCTGCGCAGGTTAGGGGTATCAGTCTTCCCCTACCTCGACGACTGGTTGTTGAAGGCGTGCCCGCCCCAGGCAGTCGTCAGCCACCTCCAGACTACGGCGGATCTCCTGCACCTGCTAGGATTTTCCATCAATGTGCCGAAGTCACACCTGTGCCCCTCTCAGAAGCTCCTTTTCATCGGAGCGGTTCTCGACTCGGCGCAGTTTCGGGTTTACCCGCCGGAACAGCGGGTCCGGGATATACAGGCTCTGATTCCGGCCTTCCAGCCGTTATCCCGGGTTTCGGTCAGGTTGACGCTGCGGCTTCTGGGGCTGATGGCCTCCTGCATCCTTCTGGTGCATCACGCACGGTGGCGGATGCGGGCTCTGCAGTTGGACCTGAAGTTTCAGTGGGCCCAGCACCGGGGCAACCTGTCCGACCATGTCCTGATCTCGGAGGGCACTGCGAGACAGCTGCAGTGGTGGCTCACGGACCGCGATTGGGTCAACGGCAGATCCCTCTCCCTTCCCCAACCGGAGCACGTAGTTGTGACGGACGTGTCCATCCAGGGCTGGGGAGGCCACTTGGGAGAGGCGGAGATCAGAGGACTCTGGTCTCCGGCGGAGTCCCGGCTCCATATCAACCTGTTGGAGCTGCGGGCGATTCGTCTGGCACTGAAAGCATTCCTCCCGTCTGTCTGAGGGAGTGCAGTGCAGGTGTTCACCGACAACACCACCGCCATGTGGTACTGCAACTAACAAGGTGGAGTGGGGTCGTGGACCCTTTGCCAGGAGGCTCTGCGTCTCTGGCAATGGCTGGAACATCAGGGCGTGACTCTGGTGGTTCAACACCTGGCCGGTTCTCTGAACGCCAGGGCGGACGAACTCAGCCGTCGGTGCTCGATGGATCACGAATGGCGTCTGAACACGGACATGGCGCAAGGCCTCTTTCTGCAATGGGGAGAGCCTTGGTTAGATCTATTCGCCACCGAAGAGAACGAGCAATGTCATCAATTCTGCGCGTTGGAATTTCCAAGGCGGCACTCGCTCGGAGACGCTTTTCGTCGCGAGTGGAGCTGCGGTCTGTTGTACGCCTTTCCGCCTATACCACTTCTGCCCAGAGTGCTGAAGAAGATCAAGCGCGACCGGGCACAAGTCATCCTTGTGGCTCCGGACTGGGCTCGAAGGTACTGGTATCCCGACCTACTCAGCATGTCAGTCGATCCCCCGATTCGTCTGCCTCTTCAGGAGGACCTTCTGTCGCAGCAGCAGGGGACGGTCCTCCACCCGAACCTGCCCAGTCTCCACCTCCATGCTTGGAGATTGAGCGGCGACAGTTGAGGCCATTTGACTTGCCTCCTGAAGTTTGCAACATCATTCTGACAGCCAGGCGTCCCTCCACAAAAACGGTATACGCCTGCAGGTGGAATAGATTTGTGGCATGGTGCACAGCAAAGGCTGTGGATCCCCTCAATGCCCCCCTCTCTGAGGTTCTTCTCTTCCTTCTTTCTCTTGCCCAGCAGGGCTCTGCTCTGGGCACTATCAAGGGCTATCTTTCGGCTCTTTCAGCCTTTCTGAGGCTGCCTGACCAACCTTCTTTGTTCAAGTCCCCTATTGTGAACAGATTTCTGAAAGGCATCACTCATACCTTCCCCCCTGTTCCTTTCGTGATGCCTCAGTGGGACTTGAACCTGGTTCTAACCTTTCTGATGTGCGCTCCCTTTGAGCCACTTCATAACTGTCCACTTCGCCTTCTTTCTTTGAAGACTGCCTTCCTGGTAGCCATCACCTCTGCCAGGAGAGTGAGTGAGCTCCAGGCCCTCTCTTGCAAGCCACCTTTCCTGTCAGTCCATCCGGACAAGGTTGTCTTGAGAACTAGGCCCTCCTTCTTGCCGAAGGTGGTCACGGCCTTCCACATTGGGCAGTCCATCACGTTGCCCACCTTCTTTCCGCCTCCGCACCCATCGAGAGAGGAGGAGAGGCTCCACCGTCTGGACCCAAAACGTGCGCTCTCATTCTATCTGGATCGCACACGCCAGTTCCGGGTGTATGATCAACTCTTTGTCGGGTACGTGGGCGCTAAGAAAGGGAAAGCGGTGCACAAGAGGACCATCTCTCGATGGATTATCATGTGCATCCAGGCGTGTTACTCCTTGGCTAAGAAGGAACCACCTGTTGGGCTGCGGGCTCATTCCACTCGAGCCACGGCCACTACAACTGCCTTGGGCCGAGGTGTGCCCTTGCAGGACATTTGCCAGGCAGCTACGTGGGCCTCGTTGCACACGTTTGCTAGGCACTACTGCCTGGATAGTCAAGTCCGGAGAGACGGCTACTTTGGCCTCTCCGTTCTTCAGGACTTTCTGGTGTAAATATTGGTTCGCAGACCCACCACCACGGGGATGGTATTGCTGGGGTATCTATTCTAAGGTAAGGAATCTATCACTAACGTGTCTCTTTCAGATGCACAAGCTACTACTTGTGTAACGATATATCTGTAAGAGACAATAGTTAGTGATAGATTCGTTACCGACCCACCCATCCTCCCCATTCTGCGAACCGATATCTAGGGTTAAGGTCATCCCCTTTCAGGGCCCTAGTTTCTTGGCACCAGTGTCGGTTTTTGTCATGGCTCTGCGCTTCTGGCGCGGAAAAGCTGTGGCTAAGAACTGACGTCAGCACGCGGAGGCGGCATCTAAGTACTCCGACGACGTCATCACGGCGCCCATGACGCCGACGACGGACGCGGAGCCGCAGACGACGCCTGCCGACGCGCAAGGGTACTGCTACGCAAAACTTTCCAGATCCAGTCTGACGCCTGGGGATATTCTAAGGTAAGGAATCTATCACTAACTAATGTCTCTTACAGATATATCGGTACACAAGTAGTAACTTGTGCTTTGTTATGCTATGCTTTGTTTTGTTATGCTTTGTTTTTTATGCTATGCTTTGTTATTCTATGCTATGCTTTCTTGTGTTTTGCTATGCTTTGTTATGTTATGCTATGTTTTGTTTTGCTATCCTATGCTTTCATTTGTTATGCTATGCTGTGTTTTGCTATGCTATGCTATGCTATGTTTTGTTATGCTATGCTGTGCTATGCTATGCTTTGTTTTTCTATCCTATGCTTTGATGTGTTATGCTATGCTATGTTTTGTTACACTATGCTATGTTTTGATATGCTATGCTATGTTTTGTTGTGTTTTATTATGCAATGCTTTGCTATGCTATGTTTTGTTATGCTATGCAATGCTATACTATGTTTTGTTGTGTTTGGTATGCTATGTTTTGCTATGATATGTTTTGTTTTGCTATGCTATGTTTTGTTGTGTTGTGCTTTGTTATCCTATGCTATGTTGTATTGTGTTTAGCTATATTTTGTTATGCTATGTGTTGTGTTTTGTTATGCTATGCTATGTTTTGTTATGCTATGATGTTTTGTTTCGCTATCCTATGCTTTGTTTTGTTATGCTTTGTTGTGTTTTGTTATGCTATGCTTTGTTATGCTATGCTTTGTTGTGTTTTGCTAAGCTATGCTTTATGCTATGCTGTTTTGTTATGCTATGCAATGTTTTGTTATGCTATGCTTTGTTTTGCTATGCTGTTTTGTTATGCTATGGTTTGTTATGCTATGCTTTGTTTTGTTCTGCCATGCTATGTTGTGGTGTGTTTTGTTATGCTATGCTGTCTTTTGCTATGCTATGTTTTGTTATACTATGCTTTGCTATGCTATGTTTTGTTATGCTATGTTTTGTTATGCTATCTTTCTTATGCTATGGTTTGTTTTGTTATGTTATGCTATGTTTTATGATGTTATGCTATGCTTTGTTCTGCTATTTTTTGCTGTGTTTTTTCATACTATGCTATGTTTTGTTATGATAACGTCCACTATGCCTACTGTATGGTAGAACACAAAGAAGGCATTGACTAAAAAGAGTAAGTGTACATCAACTAATGCACTCTGTCATGGTGCCGAATATTGGTCAGGATCATGCCAGCTGCCCTCAGAATGTGCTCATGTAACTTGGTGAATTGGAAGCACTGTGCCATTTGTAATTCACATACTACAACATGCTCTGCTGATCTGTAAACTTGAAATGGAAGAAATATATAGATCTGCCTGACTTTTAATTGGCCTGTGTTAGGAAACTTCCCAAAAAATGTTGTGCATCTTTTCTAGAAATGTTGCAGAAGCGGACTCTCTAGGGAGTGATATGATTGTTTGGTGAGAAAGTAAGTGTTCAGCCTTGTCAACCAAAACACCCATTCTGAGGCAGACATTTGAGGCTCACCTGTGCTCAAAATCAGGTACAGAGAAAAGGCTTGGTACATGGAGTGCTTGGTAATTGCTGCAGTTATTTCTGATGCGTCTCCCACAGCCTAAAGTGTTGAATATTGCCAATATCTGACGAACCACCATTATCACGCTCACCTTCTTTTTAGGGGCTCAGCCTGACACCGCATATGAAAGACTGGAATGCCTGGTGGTGTTTGCACTGTGCCTGCCCAAGAGAGATCCATCTCTGTTATGTCCTCTACCAGAGTTTAAGCATGCAGGCGTAAGGGGAGTGTGCATACATCGTAAAGTAAGATTGTACTACTGAATAGCAATACCCACAATATTGTGCTATACGAATATTGAAGACAGACTATCTAGGGACAAAATATCGAAAGGTAGGTGCATATAGGGAAGTGATTCCATCACTTACCTGTAATCATCATTACATTTAGTCCTAGTGCTCCCCATCGCATTCCTGAACACTTGAGGTGCCCCGCCTCCAGGCAAGGCAATCTGGTCGACACCAAATACTTTTCATCTGAAAGAGACACGTTAGTGATAGATTCCTTACCTTAGAATATCCCCAGGCGTCAGACTGGATCCGGAAACTTTTGCGTAGCAGTACCCTTGCGCGTCGGTAGGCGTCGTCTGCAGCTCCGCGTCCGTCGTGGGCGCCGTGATGACGTCGTCGGAGTACTTAGACGCCGCCTCCGCGTGCTGACGTCAGTTCTTCTTTTTTCCGCGCCATCCAGCGCAGATCTGGAAAAAGCAGCTACCCTAGTCAATTTTTGACTGAGTTTTTAGTGATCTTTTGATCCATTTCGAAGTCTGTACGACTCCGACGGTGCCGTAGGGATGCCCGGATTCAAGCATTGAGACGAGTGCGACCGTACCATGTCGGTCACAGATCCCCACCGCCTGTGCCTGACATGTTTGGGTGTCGACCATGACGACGACGCCTGCTCCGACTGTCGGGCCCTTTCGAGGAAGGCCAGGCGGGAGCGGTCCCACAGGCGGCTCGAACTCCAGCAGTCGGCCCGCGCCATGTGAGGTCCCGTTCCCACGGGAGGTCGAGGGACAGGTCGCGGGGACGGAGCCGTAACAGCTCCGGGAGTCTGCACCACTACTCCGGGTCCAAGTCGTCAGGTAAGAAGCATAAGAAGTCGAAGAGGCATCATCGCTCTTCTGACTCCCCCCGACGCTCGCGCGATGTGGCCGGGGGTTCGAGTGACACCGCCCACGCAGCTCCTCGGGAGTCGCCGGCGCCGAGTCCGGCCCCATACCCTCCGGTCCCTGGGCTGAACGCGACGCCGGAGGAGATTGAGCGTTTCCTCATGGCCATGAGGTCCCTTTCTCCTCCGACGGGCTCCGCGGCGCCTTCGGGCCCAGCGAACCCGTCTGGGGGCCCTAGTGGGTCGGGGGCTTCGAACCCGTCGCCGTTGAGTGCTTCGTCCCCGACGCCGCCGACGCCTTCGGGCCCGGCGCCGCAGGGTCCCACAATCCCGACACCGCTGGTGCCCTCGGGCCCGGCGCCGCAGGGTGCCGCTGGACCTTCATCGGGCTCTGGATCGTCACCGGTGGACCTTACGACCCCCCCCCCCCCCCCCCCCCCCCCTGGCGTCGGTCCGTGTGGTGTCCCCTCCGGCGCTGTCCTCGGGCGGCGCCGTCCCTGATGCCTCCTTTCATTCGGTTCCGACGTCGGGACGGCACCTATCGGCGCCGCTCTCTACGCCGTTTGGAGATTTTTGCTTCTACGAGCCGACCTCATACAATTACGACCCTGAATCTCAGGAGATGAGGGATGAGGAGGATTGGGAGGGGTCTGAGGACCCTCTGACCAAGGAGTGTCAGTCTAATATGGACTGGGCAGTAGACCTTGGGGAGGCCAGTGGCCTGGACACCTCTCCAGACACTGGATTTGTCTCTCCTCCTACCGTGGCTTCGGAGGAGGGAGATACCTATGGTGTGGTGTTGACGAGGGCGGCCAAGGCCTTGGGCTCCCCGTCGCGGCCGTGAGGACTAACCTCCTCACTGAGGTCCTTAAGCCGCAGTCATGCTCCATAGAGCCTCTACTGCCGTTTAATGAGGCCTTGACGGACTTTCTTTTGGGCACTTGGTCCAGGCCCGCTACGGGTTCGCCCGTAGATGGGAACGTGGCCATACGCCACCGCCCGGCTCTGGGCGACCCATGTTGCATGTCCTCCCACCCCACCCCGAGAGTCTGGTCATCCAGGCCTCTAATTCCCAGACCGCATTCCCGACGGCCCCGCCGGACAGGGAATCCAAGAGGTACGAGAACTATGGTAAGAAGATCTTCTCGTCCCTTAGTTTGGGACTGCGGTCTTCCAACACCGCATGCCTCTTGGGCCGCTACACCCACTCTCTGTGGGAGACGGTGGCGGAAGTGCTGCCAGCGTGTCCGTTGGAGGTACGGGCCAAACTCGGCCAAGCCATTGTGGAGGGCCGGGACGCAGCCAAGTATTCCATCAGGTGTGGGCTGGATACTACTGACTCGCTGGGCAGAGCGATGGCTACGACGGTGTCGGTAAGACGCCACGCCTGGCTGAGATCCGCCAATTTTTCGGCAGACGTCCATAACACTCTTATGGACATGCTGTTCGATAGCTGTCGCCTCTTTGGCGACAAGGCAGGCCACGCACTTGAGCGCTTTAAGGATTCCAGGGCTACGGCCAAGTCCTTGGGCCTCTCGGCCCCGCGCCAGCAAACGGGTGCCTTTCACTCCTTTTGTGACCAGGGAAGGGGCGCCCCCACACGTGCCGCCAGCCACTCGCCGCAAACTGTTGTCCAGCGCGGCGTCGGCCGTGGAAACCGCCGTGGTGGCGGTTGGGGACCCAGGCGGAGTCAGTCCACACCTGCCCCGGCGGCATCCACCTCTAAACCCTCCTAGTCCGTGCTTTTCGGCCCATGTGACGCCAGTGGGAGACAGGGTTCGCCATTACCTCTCTCACTGGCGCACTGTCACTTCGGACAGGTGGGTGCTGCAGATCGTCCGAAGGGACTACTCCCTCCCCTTCAAGACGACCCCTCAAGCCATGCCACCGCAACACCACCGCGTATCGGGGAATCACTTGCGGCTCCTGCAGGAGGACGTTTCGGCCCTCTTGGCCAAGGGGGCCATCGAGCGCGTTCCTGGGCCAGAAGTAGGACGTGGTTGCTACTCCCACTACTTTCTGGTACCCAAGAAGGGCAAAGGGGGCCTACGCCCTATCTTGGATCTGAGGAACGTCAACGGCTTCCTCCGGAAGGAGAAGTTCAAAATGCTGACACTGGCTCAGGTCTTAGCTGCCCTAGACCCAGGAGACTGGATGGTAGCGTTGGACTTGCAGGACACGTATTTCCACATTACCTGCGGTTCACGGTAGGCCACGAGCACTTTCAGTTTACCGTGCTCCCCTTCGGCCTTACCAGCGCCCCGCGGGTGTTCACGAAGGTGATGGCGGTGGTCGCAGCTCATCTGCGCAGGTTGGGGGTCTCAGTCTTCCCCTACCTCGACGACTGGATGTTGAAGGCGGGCTCGCCCCAGACAGTCGTCAACCACCTCCAGACTACGGCGGATCTCCTGCACCAGCTGGGGTTCTCCATCAATGTGCCGAAGTCACACCTGGGTCCCTCTCAGAAGCTCCTTTTCATCGGAGCGGTTCTCGACTCGGCGCAGTTTCGGGTTTACCCGCCCGAACAGCGGGTTCGGGATATACAGCCTCTGATTCCAATCTTCCGGCCTTTATCCCGGGTTTCGGTCAGGTTGACGCCGCGGCTTCTGGGGCTGATGTCCTCCTGCATCCTTCTGGTGCATCACGCTCGGTGGCGGATGCGGGCTCTGCAGTGGGACCTGATGTTTCAGTGGGCCCAGCATCAGGGCAACCTGTCCGACCATGTCCTGATCTCGGAGGGCACTGCGAGACCGCTGCAGTGGTGGCTCATGGACCGCGATTGGATCAACGGCAGATCCCTCTCTCTTCCCCAACCGGAGCACGTAGTTGTGACGGACGCGTCCCTCCAGGGCTGGGGAGGCCACATGGGAGAGGCGGAGATCAGAGGCCTCTGGTCTCCGGCGGAGTCTCGGCTCCATATCAACCTTTTGGAGCTGCGGCGATTCGTCTGGCACTGAAGGCATTCCTCCCGTCTGTCCGAGGGAGTGTAGTGCAGGTGTTCACGGACAACACCACCTCCATGTGGTACTGCAACAAACAGGGCGGGATGGGGTCGTGGACCCTCTGCCAGGAGGCTCTGCGCCTCTGGCAATGGCTGGAACATCAGGGCGTGACTCTGATCGTTCAACACCTGGCAGGTTCTCTGAACGCCAGGGCGGACAAACTCAGCCGACGGTGCTCGATGGATCACGAATGGCGTCTGAACTCGGACGTGGCGCAAGGTCTCTTTCAGCAGTGGGGAGAGCCTTGGTTAGATCTATTCACCACCGAAGAGAACGCGCAATGTCATCAGTTCTGCGTGTTGGAATTTCCAAGGTTGCACTCGCTCGGAGACGCTTTTCGTCACGAGTGGAGTTGCGGTCTGTTGTACGCCTTTCCGTCTATACCACTTCTGCCCAGAGTGCTGAAGAAGATCAAGCGCGACCGGGCACAAGTCATCCTTGTAGCTCCGGACTGGGCACGAAGGTACTGGTATCCCGAGCTACTCAGTATGTCAGTCGATCCCCCGGTTCGTCTGCCTCTTCAGGAGGACCTTCTGTCGCAGTAGCAGGGGACGGTCCTCCACCCGAACCTGTCCAGTCTCCACCTCCATGCTTGGAGATTGAGCGGCGACAGTTGAGGCCATTTGACTTGCCTCCTGAAGTCTGTAACATCATTCTGGCAGCCAGGCGTCCCTCCACAAAGTCGGTATACGCCTGCAGGTGGAATAGATTTGTGGCATGGTGCACAGCAAAGGCTGTGGATCCCCTTAATGCCCCTCTTTCTGAGGTTCTCCTCTTTCTTCTCTCTCTTGCCCAGCAGGGCTCTGATCTGGGCACTGTCAAGGGCTATCTCTCAGCTCTTTCAGCCTTTCTGAGGCTGCCTGATCAACCTTCTTTGTTCAAGTCACCTATCGTTAATCGATTCCTGAAGGGCATCACTCATACGTTCCCTCCTGTTCCCTTCGTGATGCCTCAGTGGGACTTGAACCTGGTTCTTACGTTTCTGATATGCGCTCCCTTTGAGCCACTTCACAACGGTCCTCTTCACCTTCTCTCTTTGAAGACTGCCTTCCTGGTAGCCATCACCTCTGCCAGGAGAGTGAGTGACCTCCAGGCTCTATCTTGTAAGCCTCCTTTCCTTTCAGTCCATCCGGACTCGGTTGTGTAACGAACGAGGCCCTCCTTCCTACCCAAGGTAGTCACGGCCTTCCACATTGGGCAATCCATCACCTTGCCCACCTTCTTTCCGCCTCCGCACCCCTCAAGAGAGGAAGAGAGGCTCCATCGTCTGGACCCAAAACGTGCGCTCTCATTTTATTTGAATCGCACACAACAGTTCCGGGTGGATGATCAACTCTTTGTTGGATACGCGGGCGCTAAGAAAGGGAAAGCGGTGCACAAGCGGACCATCTCCCGGTGGATCATCTTGTTCATCCAGGTGTGTTACTCCTTGGCTACGAAGGAACCCCCTGTTGGGCTGAGGGCTCATTCCACTCGAGCCACAGCCACTACAACTGCCTTGGGCCGACGTGTGCCCTTGCAGGACATTTGCCAGGCGGCTACGTGGGCCTCGCTGCACACGTTTGCGTGACATTATTGCCTGGACAGTCAAGTCCGGAGGGATGGCTACTTTGGCCGTTCCGTCCTCCAGGACTTTCTGGTGTGAATTTTGGTTCGCAGACCCACCACCACGGGGTTGGTATTGCTGGGGTATCTATTCTAAGGTAAGGAATCTATCACTAACGTGTCTCTTTCAGATGCACAAGTTACTACTTGTGTAAATATATATCTTTAAGAGACATTAGTTAGTGATAGATTCCTTACCGACCCACCCATCCTCCCCGTTCTGCGAACCAATATCTAGGGTTAAGGTCATCCCCTTTCAGGGCCCTAGTTTCATGGCACCAGTGTTGGTTTTTGGCATGGCTCTGCGCTTCTGGCGCGGAAAAGTTGTGTCTAAGAACTGACGTCAACACGCGGAGGCGGCGTCTAAGTACTCTGACGACGTCATCACGGCGCCGACGACGGACGCGGAGCCGCAGACGACGCCTACCGACGCGCAAGGGTACTGCTACGCAAAAGTTTCCGGATCCAGTCTGACGCCTGGGGATATTCTAAGGTAAGGAATCTATCACTAACTAATGTCTCTTACGGATATATCGTTACACAAGTAGTAACTTGTGCTACGGGTTCGACCCAAAAGTTGATATGGATGTTACAATTGTCATTGATAACGCCGAAGAGGCCCTTAATGATACTGATAGTGTTTATGAGGTTCCTAAGAGCTCAGAATTCTAATACACAGCCTTTTAGGTTTACATCATGGAATATTGTGTGTGTTTCTTCAAAACTAACAGATGAGGCTTGGTTGCAATATGTGAAGACATCTGACATTATCTGTCTTCAGGAAACTTGGAGCCGGGTTGATGTTACTATCGATGGATATTGCTCATCAAATACTCATGCAATTCCATCAGCTGCCGGGAGAGCTAAGGGAGGTTTAGTGACTTTCATTTAGCTTAAGTATGATTCGATGGAGAGTATAATAAATTCCCATTGATACCAATTATTTTAATTTTTAATTTAACCAATACTATAATTTTATTAATGAATTGGTACTATTATATTTTAAATCCAATTAATAATATACTTAAAGAGGAGATTGATAATGTGGCTGCAAAATTCCAACCCCTGTGTATAATCTGGGCGGGGGGTTTTAACTGTATCACTTGCCAATATAGCTCACACAAAGTATGTGGTGTAGTTGACATGGAAAATAGACCAGTGCCGCATTTTAATCGTACACCACTGGAGATGCATTGAACACTATTATTTTGGTAAACGATCTTTGTATGTTGAACTCTTTGGATAGTAATCTTTCAGTCTAGCTTCCAACCAAACAGGGGGGAGGTAGTGTGAGTACAATTGACTTTGTTAATTACTAGCAAATACACCTGGCTTGTAGACAGTTTCCCTGTTGAACCACATCCCGTCAGAGACCATACTCCCCTTATTCGTTCTATGTATGTCACACCACAGAAAGCTCGGGGAGATGAGCACCCGTTAAAGTATAACCACAACCAAGGGGTAAGGCTCAAATGGAATTTAATAGACTCAAAGCAATTTGAAGAGGCCATTCTTAAAGAAATCCAAAGTAAATATATGACTTTCCTAACCTTTAATTCCCCCCAGACATAGTCATTCAGTCTTTTGAATCAATCTGTGTAGATGTGGCCCAAAAAATTAAATAAGCCAGTTAGAAAACGGGACTCACCTGAAATTAGGTGGTTTAATGCAGAGAGCTCAAGGGCGCAAAGAAAACTTGAGGAAGCCCTGCAAGTGACTCCTCAGAATATGGCTCTGATAAAGATAGCGAGACACTTATAAAAAGCTATTAATGGCAAGAAAAAAGCTATTAATTGCAGGAAAAATTATTTAAGAACAGCCTGGGAGGATCTAGAGAGAGCCACCGCACTCAAGGACTCGAAGAGTTTATGGGAGATTATAAATCGCCTGATCTTCTCTAATGATGCCAGGAGCATTGACTCGACCATAACAGATGAAGCTTGGGAAGCTCATTTTAAAAAATATTTAGTCCACGGGGCATATCAATAGAAGAGCAAAGGGATAAGACAGTTATTAATCCACAAATGACATATGAACTGAGCGTAACACTATCCTTGAGTGAGGTCGAAGATGCAATAATTAAGGGCAAATCTCTAAAAGCACCAGGTCCAGATGGAGTTCCCTTAGATTTGCCTAAAAGCAATCTCCACTTATGGCGCCCCTGTTGCTTAATGTTTTTAAGGCGGTAATAGTCGGCTCCATCCCATCTTCATGGAAGGAAGCGGTGGTAGTACAAATTTTTAGGTCTCGCCTTTACCATTCCACAGGAATGGGAAATGGGGAGAATTCAAGTCGGCAAAATCCTCTTCAAACCACAGGCTTTCAGCCGCGGTTTTCTTTAAGTTCACGTGAATCACGTGATTAAACATGCACGCGCATCGGCAGCATTTCTCCTGCAGGCTCGCAAAAGGCTCTCCTCCCTCCCCACATCAAAGGCATCAATCACCCTCCCACAGGCTTCCCCAGCGCTGCCCTGCCCCTGCTTCCCAGCCAGGCCATCTGTTCCCTGCCAGACCTCTCACACCTCCGTCACAGCATGCCTGTGTACTTCAAAGGCTTATCACTTCACACGGCCGGCCGCAGGCCGTGCAACCAGAGCACTTCAGTTGGTGTGCAGCCCCCCTCCCAGCACTGCCTTGTTACTCTCGGCAGCCGTGAGTCCCTAAACACTTTTTATATTTAATTAGCAGCAGCAGCATTTCTCCTGCGCCAGGCCACATCAAAGGCTCTGTGACACTTTCACCCACACAGCAACACTTACAGACACGCAACGCCACTCACACCCACGCAAGCCCACTATCATCCATGCAACACCACACTCACCCACGCAAAGCCACTCACGCCCACGCAGTGCCACTTTCACCCACACAGCACAACTTTCAGACACGCGATGCCACTCACGCAAGCCCACTATCACCCACGCAATGCCATACTCACCCAAGCAACGCCACTCACCCAAGCAACGCCACTCACCCAAGCAACGCCACTCACCCAAGCAACGCCACTCACCCAAGCAACGCCACTCACCCAAGCAACGCCACTCACCCACGCAACACCACTCACCCACGCAACCCCACTCATCCACGCAACGCCACTCATCCACGCAACCCCACTCATCCACGCAACCCCACTCATCCACGCAACCCCACTCATCCACGCAACCCCTCATCCACGCAACGCCACTCATCCACGCAACGCCACTCATCCACGCAACGCCACTCATCCACGCAACGCCACTCATCCACGCAACGCCACTCATCCACGCAACGCCACTCATCCACGCAACGCCACTCATCCACGCAACGCCACTCATCCACGCAACGCCACTCATCCACGCAACGCCACTCATCCACGCAACGCCACTCATCCACGCAACGCCACTCATCCACGCAACGCCACTCATCCACGCAACGCCACTCATCCACGCAACGCCACTCATCCACGCAACGCCACTCATCCACGCAACGCCACTCACCCACGCAACGCCGCTCACCCACGCAGCGCCGCTCACCCACGCAACGCCGCTCACCCACGCAACGCCGCTCACCCACGCAACGCCGCTCACCCACGCAACGCCGCTCACCCACGCAACGCCGCTCACCCACGCAACGCCGCTCACCCACGCAACGCCGCTCACCCACGCAACGCCGCTCACCCACGCAACGCCACTCACACCCACGCAGCGCCACTCACACCCACGCAGCGCCACTCACACCCACGCAGCGCCACTCACACCCACGCAGTGCCACTCACACCCACGCAGTGCCACTCTCACCCACGCAACGCCACTCTCACCCACGCAACGCCACTCTCACCCACGCAACGCCACTCTCACCCACGCAACGCCACTCTCACCCACGCAACGCCACTCTCACCCACGCAACGCCACTCTCACCCACGCAACGCCACTCTCACCCACGCAACGCCACTCTCACCCACGCAACGCCACTCACCCACAGCCTCTCACACACACGCAGTGCCACTTTCACCCACACTGTGCAGTGCACAATAGGTCTCGCAGTAGGAAAGTTGGAGCTATTGGTTTTGTAAATGACAAAGCCCTTTATGTTTTTAAAATGAAAACAAAAATAAAAGGCATTGTTAATTGCAATTGTAATAGCTCCAACTTTCCTACTGCGAGACCTATTGGCAACGCCAGTGCTTGTTTAAAAAGGTAATAGGAACGACCCCACCTGCTTCAGGCCAATTCCCCTGATAGATTCTACGTGTAAAGTCATACGGAGGGTGATGTTAGCCAGATTGGAATCATGGGCTACTGCATCAGGTCTAATGGCTGATACCCAATACGGTTTTAGAAAGGGATTGTGAACAAACGAGCAGTGTCTTAACCTGTCCCTGATTATGGGCAAGTACATGAAGGCCAGGGGGTTTTCGATTCACCTGGCATTCATGGACTTGTCCAGAGCTTTTCACACTGTGAGTAGGGGAAAGCTATGGACCTTGATGGGGGAAATGGGGTTTGAAGAACCCCTCATCACCCTGCTACGCAGGTTGCATGAATCCACCACCTTAGCTGTTCGCTTTGGCCCAGGAGGGGAGAAGACTCGGCCCATTGCCTCTACGGAGGGGGTCCGTCAGGGTTGCATCCTGGCCCCATTTTATTTCTTGTATATACTAATGGCCTTGAATCGTTCCTGATTAAACTGGATTTTTCAAGAATAGATGGTACAAAGGTCCCCACTGTTATCATATGCTGATGATACCGTTTTACTGACTCTAATGACTAACAGCCTACAAAAAGCCCTGACCCCTTCACTGATTTTATGCTAGCATTGTATCTGAAAGTACATTTTAGTAAATCCTTTGTCATGGTCTGCAGTCCGAAAAAAACAAAACTAGGAAATTCACTGTAAAAAAAAGACTATTGTGGAGGTGCCCAATTTTACTTATTTAGGTAATGTTTTTAATAATAAACTGCAGTTGGATGACCTGGTCTTGACAGGGGCCCAACAGACCAGTAGAACTATAGAGGGGCTGTTTTGCTTCGCTTTTAAATTGTGACACAAGCCGGTAGCTGAAATGATAACTCTATACAAGTCAAAATGTTTATCAGTGGTTACTTATGGGGCCAGAGTATGGAGTTACCATGAGAGTTACCAGATTCAGGTTTTAGAGAATACATTTTTAAAAAGATTATTATTAATCCCTAGTAGCTCTTCAACATTATTTTGTAATTCCGAGGTGGGCCTGGCATATGTGAAAGATAGTATAAATATCTCACCACTGATCTTATAGGTGAAAATCTGGTCCTCAGAAGATAGGACTTTCTGTAGGAGTCTCCTCAAGGACTGAATGAACTTGGATAATACAATGTCACTTCCTTGGCTACGTTATGTTAAGGATACCTTCTATAAAGTTGACCTAGACGAATATTAAAACAATCCAGATACCATCCAACCTAACATGAAAATGATTATTAAAGATGCATACCGTATTGAATTAAGTATACCTAATCATGACCGGGGAATGTTAGATGGTGGGATCTGAAGACATCAGCAATTTACTCTCTTTTACCTTACTTGCACAATCACTTTTGGTTGTTGACTAGAATTTGGTTGGGCACTTTGCACTTTTTAGTGGCCTATCCTAAACAGGCTGGCTAGTGTGAGAGACTAGCCCCTTGTCCTTGTGACAATCTGGCCAGACAGAGCACAATGCACTTTATGCTGTTTTGCTCACTCTATGTAGACCCAAGAGCATGCTTTATTACGCCTATACTGAAAGCTATTAGTCCCTGTTCCTATCAGGAGGGCTTTGACTACGTGAGGTCATTGATTACAGCTGCAATCTTAAGTGCAGTGCTTAGTTTTATTAGAGTCGCACTCTCAATCAGAAAAAGTTATGAATTGTGAAAAGGAATCTAAATCTTTGTAGGTATCATTTAGAACTAGTCAATTGTATAAATTATGTGGGGGAGGGGTATGATGAAGTTGATTAAATATTTACTGGTACACCAAGATTTATGGAAGGGAACATGTGGAAACTTAATACTTTTAACTGGTTTTTATTATGTATATATGTAAACTTTTATGATTCTAAAGAATCGAATAAAGTTATTTGAACTGAACTTACTTCCCCATGTTATCATATGGACACTGACCCTGAGTATCACCTCTACATACAGGCGCCTAGGGAATCCTGGCAACTTATCTTTGGTGGTTCCGGGCTTTCCCTGTCCTAAAGACCCTTGGGTGGTAGTCTTGATTAGGTACACTTTTGGCATTCCATTTTTTTCTTTTAGTTAATGGTTTGCGGCCCCCAATAGGGCCCAAGTGTTTTATGTGCTTCTTCACCAGTTTTTATGGTATATTTGTTGTGTATTCATATCTCCGAGTAGGATATATACCAAAGTAGTTTAGTGTTGGTGCTACGATAAATGCCACATTATTTTTCCAACACTTGTGTGGTTCTTTCCTGTGTGAACATCACTTTCTAACTATTGTGGTAATTGCACCCGCTTTACACCCTCCTGGATAAGCCTTAGCTGTTCTCCACAGCTACCCCTTGAGAGCTTTGCTTATTAGAGACAACTTTCACTATCACAAAGGGTTGTCTGGACTCAGTGCAGGGTGTATCACCAATTGGTGTACACCCTATACTGAGCCAGCCTCCTACAATCTCCACCCCTGGATGTGAGACCATGCTGTAATCGTTTTCAGAGTAACCGCATGTCTGCAGTTCTCTGCAGTGCTTAATGCCTGGTCATCATAGTCTCCGGACATAATAAAAAATGAATTACAGAGTGAGTAAACGCAGTAGGAATTAGATCCTTTAAAAGCTTAAGCTTGAGCAGCTTACAGCCAATACATAGGAGTTACCTAGTCAGCTGAGGAAGATGTTCCCTACCTCCACAGATGTCTCCAGTTACGAGGTATGTAGGGGACTCTGAGAAGGCTTGATAGAACTACTCAACTGATCAATAAAAACAACCAACCAACGTTAGTGGCGCCATGTCGTTTAATTTCCACCCTATAGTAGGAACTGCATATTTGTGGACAGCACACCGTTGGTGTGTTGCCAGACTGATTCCCTGCATCTCCTCCGGATATGTTGTCCAATAGGCCAGCTAGCTCACAGTCCCAACATCAACCCCCCTAATCCTAGGCGCGTGGCATATGGTTCTGGCAACCATTGAACATGACAACCCAGATACCCCAGGAATCGTGGCAACAGATTTAGAACCCTTTTACTCAGTCACTCGTGCTCTCATGTCAGAGAGATATGCAAGGAATACACAGTGGGGATTTTCAAGATTTATTGAACAAACATGATTCTTGTATCAAATATATGTACTGCAATCATCAATAGATTGAAGCAGATGAGTTATTAGCTGGACTAGGACAGTGAACAGAATGAAAAGTTCCACCATCATGCTATAACAATGTATATATGCAAGCATATAAAATAAAATAGAAATCTGGAATTATCCTACTATGCACCCCCTAACCTAAGTGTCTAGGGCTTATGTATGCGTTCTGCCAAGAATCCCCATATTGGGTAATCCAACCCCCATTACCTGAAGGGAAAGAGTGTAGGTGCCCCGTTGTGGTGATGAGCTGGACACCGCTCAGAGAGATATCAGCAGGCTGCCGAGCTGAAGCATCCGCATGTAGAGACCTCTGACAGCAAAGCGTTCCTCTCCCAACACCCAGAAACTGATGTTTATTAATAAAAATAAACATCCTTGCCTTGGGTCGAGATCTTGATCAGGCTGCCATTTTTTGTGTTATAGATAGCTATGTCGTCATATGTACAAAAATAATTATCATATTTGCATAACGTATGTATAAACCTTGTACATGGTATCAAGTTGGCATGATCGTGTTCTTGCTAAGTTTATTCTGTGAGTAAGTATCGTTTCCAAGAAACTAATCTAGTCTGTCACAGATGCAAATGTGTGTGAGAAGTCATCGTGTAAAAGTGCAGGCAATTTTAGGAAAGACTTGTGTACATGTAAAATGGCAGTGTTTCACTCCAGGCCTAACTGTGACACATGGCATATCAGACAGGAGCCTGTGAACTGTGAGTTGCTTTGACCCCGTATGTCGGGGAATAGGGGGTCATTTGGAGCACCAAGGGCTGCAACCGATTCACCCTCCTTGGCTCTCCCACTGCAAGAGAAGTGAGGACGTTGTGGGAGCACCTGCACATCATCAGCCAGGTGGGTTTCCCATGGTAGGATCTTCACAGCTACTCCCCACCTGGAGACACAGAACACTTAACACATTGGAGGAGCCACAGGCAGCCTCTGGTTGCTTCAGGAGTGCAACCGCGAGTGAGACTCTGTATCCCCCAGTGCGGGAAAGGCTGGTTTGAGGATTACTGTGCCCAGTGGAGGAGGTATTGTCAGATTTTTGTTTTGTTTTGTGAATACCATATTTTTTTTGTGTAGATAGCATTAGACAATAAAATACTACTTTTTCATAAAAGTGAATATTTGACGACATAGAGTTGCTGTTGCATAATAATAATTAATAAATTATTTATAAAGTGCATGGTAACTTAAGCCGAAGTGTCCTCGCTCTAAAACTTCACTCACAGATACAGAACCTTTTCATCATGCTCAAAATGACCTATAGGTTTGTCTAAATAGGCAGATTTTAAGTTTCTTTCTAAGGGCTAGTCCAGAACTGTCATGTCGAAGTCCTAGCAACATTGTTTTCCATATTTTGGAGGCTAAAAGAGCATCTTCCCATGCATGCTCTTTTCACCCTTTGAGATCACGGCTAGAGCGACTCCCACAGACCTCAGGCTTCTGCCAGGTATATAAGTCTTCACAATAGAGCGCAAATTCGGAGGTTCTTTCCCATTCGAGATCCCAGAAGCACATCGCTTTGAAAGACACTCGCTAGCTTAAAGGCAGCAGTGTAATGTGACAAAAGATGGCTTTGTAGGCGATTGACTCGGGAGGTTGAGCTGTAGGCACGCTGCCTCATTTTGCACCCTCCAAAACCTCAATCTGAATTGTGAGGCTCCTAGATACAGCACATTGCAATAGTCCAATCTGGATATTACCAAAGCCTGGACTGCTGCCTTTCTGGATGCATCTGAAAGCAAACCCAGGATTTTCTTCAAAGTTTTTTAAATTCCAAAACATTTCCCCTCAAGGCTGGATATCTGACTATCAAATAACAAACTAGCATCAAACCAAATTCTGGCATTTTTAATTTAAGCTTGGGGTCTGGTAGCGGCCACCAAGCAGTGGACCAGACAGATGGTTGCTTCCTTAGGACAAGAACCTCATTTTTTTCTGCATTTAGTTTCAGGCAGCTACGGTTTATCCACTCAGCCTGTTCAGACAGAGAGGATCTTAACCGAGGGGCAGTGTCTCCTTCATTCTGGGACAGGGTAATATTAGGCTGCATGTCGTTGGCATATGACACAATGTTAAAGTCGTAACGCTCAAAGACATATGCTAGGGGTGGATATAGAGATTGAATAAGGTGGGGCTCAATGCAGATCCCTGTAGCACCCCTTGTTGCAGCGAATGGACCTCAGATGAACACAGATCCTTACCGATGTGAAATCCACTGCAGGAGTGCATCTGGCATGACTAAATAGCCTGCCTTCAAGGAAGGCGTGACTAAGTCACCTGCCATGCTGAGAAATTGAAATGCCACCCAGAGGCAGCTATATAGGAATGCAACGTGTTCAGTGCTCCTTACCCTAATGAAATTTGCAACTGCGTGCATTTTGACTTGTGAGCCTGTGTTCACTATCTTGTATCCACACTGTGACTTTCCCCTGCCCTAACCCCACTCGAGGGAACCTAGGTCTGTTTGAACCACGCATACCCGGAGTCCAATGCTGAAGGGGTACTTGGCCCAGTTACTCAGAATTTATAGTAAGTCGGGCCCGGCGCATGAGGAGTAAAATACCTCAACCCCAACGGTGGGGCCCAATATCCCCTGTGTGCCTTGTGGCCCTTTGAAAGAGGTCAAACATTTGCATTTGTGAGTGCTAAGTAAATTTTTGCTTGACCTAACAAAAATAGTTAAATCTTTGTATTACCAAATATGAAATCAATCAATCATAGGCATTTATATCGCGCACTACTTACCCGGAGGGTCTCAAGGCGCTTGGGGGGAAGGGGGTGGGGGGGGGGGGGGGTCCGCTACTGCTCGAACCGCCAGGTCTTGAGCTTCTTCCTGAAGGAGAGGTGGTCTTGGGTCAGGCGTAGGTCGGGAGGGAGGGAGGGAGTTCCAAGTCTTGGCGGCCAGGTGGGAGAAGGACCTTCCTCCTGTTGTCGCTCTGCGGATGCGGGGGACGGCGGCGAGGGCGTGACTGGTCGAGCGGAGGTGGCGTTTGGGAGCGTAGAAGTTGAAAACCGCTGTTGTAGGAAAAGCTTGTTGGCAGAAAGTAGCTGTACATAAGTCTATAATATCCAATTTAACAATTTCATATCAAATCTAGTTATGTATGTAAAGGAAGATAATTTTCATGGTCCTCTTTTGGGAAATGTCAAAGCAGCATTGTAAGAATTTAAGGTCACTATAACAGTCTAAGGTTTTGTTTGAAAACACTTGAGGCTGGCAAAGTGCAAATGTTTCTACGTTGATATGTGTGACACCAGTTGTAATTGAAATACATTTACTTTTTTTGTTAAAGAAGAACTGTAAACATTCTTATAAACATTTCTAGAAAATAATGCAGGAAAATAAATTATACAGGTCAGCCGTTTTTCTGCATTCCTCTTTTTTGTATACCAAATTGTATATTGCTAGTATAATCTTTCCAAAATATTGTTCTAAAGAGATTGCTTTTTGTTTTAGCAGATAAAATAAAGGAGAAAACGCAAAATGCTATGAAAATAATGGCCAAAGCTGCCGGTGTCACTCCAAAAATAAACTCTAGCAATGGAAGTAGCACTTCAAACAGGTGAGGTATTTTTCTCCTTGGTTTCTAATTAAACAGCAAGCACTTGCTATAGTTGATAGAATACAAATGGCTTACTGTACTCAACCTTGGCAAACAGAGCAAGCAATATTAAATGTTTCACTAATGTCTGGTTCTCACAAACATTTAAAATAAGACAGTCATTTTTGATTCAAAGAGAAAGAAAAACCTATTTATGTAAGGCATTGGTATAATATATTTGTTTCTGACCGTACAATAGTTGTTGGAGCTTTAACATCAAATAGGAAATTTTCATAAGCCATCTATGTTGCTATTCATCCACAATTGTTTGGGATGGAATCAGCACAGCCAACACGTGTTTCATCAATCAATCAGAGTACTTGTAAAGCGTGCTACTTACCCGTGAGGGTCCTAAGGCGATAGAGGAAAGGGGGTGGGGGGTACTGTTACTGCTCGAAGAGCTAGGTCTTGAGGAGTCTTCTGAAGGCGAGTAGGTCTTGGGTCTGCCGTATGTGGGTAAGGAGGGTGTTCCAGCTCTTGGCGGCGAGGTAGTAGAAGGATCTGCCGCAGGAGGTCGTGCGTTGGATGCTGGGGGACAGCGGCGAGGGCGAGGCTGGCGGAGCAGAGCTGGCGGGTGAGGGTGTGGAAGCGGAGTCTGATGTTCAAGTAGGCTGGTCCGGCGTTGTGGAGTGCTTTGTGTGTGTGTGGGTGAGGAGCTTGAAGATGATCCTCTTGTCGACGGGGAGCCAGTGTAGGACTCTCAGGTGGTGAGTGATGTGGCTGCGGCGGGGGAAGTTGACGATCAGTCAGGCGGAGGCGTTTTGGATGCCTTGTAGTCGTCGTAGGTGTTTGGCTAGGATTCCTGTGTAGAGTGCGTTGCCGTAGTCCAGTCATAGGCCTGTGTCACCGTTCTTGTTTAGGTCGGGATCCACTTGTAGATCCTGCGGAGCATGCAGAGGGTGTTGTAGCAGCAGGAGGAGGAGACGGCGTTGACCTGCTTAGCCATGGAGAGGGAGGAGTCGAGGATGAATCATAGATTGTGTGCATGGTCGGTGGGTGTTGGTGCTGTTCCCAGTGTGGTCGGCCACCAGGAGTCGTCCCAGGCTGAGGGGGTGGGTCTGAGGATGAGGACCTCTGTCTTGTCGGAGTTCAGCTTCATTCGGCTGCTCCTCATCCAGTCGGCAACGGCCTTCATTCCCTCGTGGAGGTTTGTTTTGGCGGTGTGTGGGTCCTTAGTGAGGGAGAGGATGAGCTGGGTGTCGTCGGCGTAGGAGATGATGTCGAGATCCACTTGTGCGAGGGGGCCATGTAGAAATTAAACAGCGTCGGGCTGAGGGATGAGCCCTGGGGGACGCCGCAGATGATGTTGGTGGCTTCGGATCAGAAGGGTGGGAGGCGGACGCTCTGAGTTCTGCCTGAGAGCCCAGTCTAGAGCTTCTCTTGGATTCCGGATTCTAGGAGGCGTGTCTTTAGAGTGCAATGGCAGACCGCGTCGAAGGCGGCTGGCAGGTACAGGAGGATGAGGGTTGTGTTTCGCCGTTGTCTAGTTGGCGCCTGATGTCGTCTGTGGCAGCGATGAGGGCTATTGTCTTCCAGGTGGCGGGCCAGTTGCATGTTGACGATTTTCTCGATTACCTTTGCCGGGAACAGGAGCAGGGAGATGGGCTGGAAGTTCTTGAGGTCCTTGGGGTCTGCTTTGGGCTTCTTTAGGAGGGCGTTGATTTCGGCGTGCTTCCATGTGTCCGAGAATGTCCCTGTTTCGAAGGAGATGTTTATGACCTTCCTTAGTTGGGGTGCGATGGCTGCGTCTGCTTTGTTGAATACGTGGTGTGGGCACAGGTCAGACGGAGATCCTGAGTGGATGGAGTTTATGACCTTGCGTGTCTCGTTGGCGTTGGACCAGGAGGTCAGGCGGTTGGCGCTGGTGGTGTTCACAGGGGAGGTGGAGTCTGGCGTAGTCGGGCGGTCGCCGTGTTGAAGCTGTCGTGGATGTCGGTGATCTTGCGGTGGAAGAAGATGGCTAGTGAGTCACACAGTTCTTGTGAGGGTGGTATGTCGTTGGCGTTGGCGCTGAGGTTGGAGAGTTTCTTTACGATGCTGAAGAGCTCTTTGCTGAGAAGACTTCCTCAGGGCAGCTGTCGTGTAGCACCATAGGGCTGCATACACATGGTATATACATCAATTTATACAGATGAACGTGGATAATTTATGTATGTATCACAGAAAAGTAGTCAATGATGTAGCATGATAATTCACAAATCAAAAGTGATGAGTATCGCTGATGTAAACAATTTATGACCTAAATATTGGCATCCCCATTGATAAGGGGTGCCCTCATGCCAAGTCCAATTATACATCCGGGGCTTTCATGCGGTTCAGTGCAGTCGGTGTCTGCAGATGCAGGGGGATGGCTCCGCCGCCCCAAGGGATATGCTAAGTGGTTGTTGCAGCGCTGGACAGACCTCCAAGGGTTTCGGGAGGATGCACCGCTTTTGAACGAATTGGGTCTTTGCAATTGTCGAGGTGTCAGCCGCCAGTCAGGGTTTGGTGCCAAGTTAGGTGGTGTTCCTCTGTTCTCACGGTGACTGCTCTTCTTTGTACTCCTTCTGTTCCCAGGTAGACTATTGTCTCTCTGCTGTCAGGAGACCCCGAAGTATTGAATATAGGGGAGTTTAGGTAAGTAACCAATGGGCTGCCTACATCTGGGGTGTCTATAGTCCCTACATTACCACTTCCTGTGATGAGTGGGCGTAATCCTGACCCTTTTTCGACTGTTCACTTCAGGTGACCCATCTTAGGGGTGTGCCTAGCATGTAAGTGACACGCCTTCTGACTATCTAATATCCTACCTGTTGTGGTGCCAAATGGGCCTCAGGGCAGGGGGTAGCGTTCCGCAGGTCTGAGGAAGCTGGATTTGCATTTCAAAGGCGGTAGAGGCTTTGAAGCCTCTGGCCTTGAGAAGAAAATCCTGCTGGAGGAGTTGTGAACACCTTCGCCAGAGCAGGAATTGTTTGTGATGTCTTAGAGCATGCACTATACCTTCCAGGGGGACCGAAACTGGTCTGTGGTGGGGTGTCCCTCCTGCCTGGAGTATAGTCCTGCAGGATATCAGATCCCTTCAGTGCGTTGTAGGGTTGACTTTTATGTAAAGCCTCTGTGGGAGCTTCTTTTTGTGTCTGGTGCTGTTCTACTCCTCCTGGGTGGCCACCGTGTTGAGGTCCGGTGCTAAGGGGTATGTGGAGCTGCCCTGTGGGCCCCCCAGACGCCTGCATTGCCCAGTGTGTGCTTCTTTCCCGGCCACCAATCACCCTTCGGGCAGCAGCTCACTCTTCGCCCGCCCCACTGGAGCGTGCAGCTCCTCAGGCCTGTCTGCAGCTCACGGGCTGCCATCTTAGGGTTGGGCTCCCAGAGAGCCTCCCCGAGTCCAGGGGTGCGGAGGTTCCTCACTTATTCCCCCGGTGCTCCTGCTATCTATTAGGCATGGTTCCTGTCTGGGTGTGGCAACGTTTGAGGTGCTGGGTGCAGTCGTAGTGTGCCACATCTCACCGGCACAGCAGGAGCTCTCACCTTTGCTCCTGGGGCCCGTTTAATTTCAATGCCCCCACCTTCCTGCTGTCTTCCTCTGCCGGGGGCGGCCCGCTAATCAATGCAGCCCCATTCTGTTGACCGCTGCCCTCCTTGATGTCTTCCTGGTGCCCCCTGGGGTTAGCGCATAGCTCCACAGCTTCGACGATTCCTGTATTCGACCCCCGGTGAGATCTTAGTGCCTCTGTTAACTCTGGTTTCTAAGCACATTTCCTGGGTTAAAAATATGACTTCATTTGCTTGGTTAGGTGACTTTTTTCCACTTTCGCCATGTTACACGGTTTAGGTCTTCTAGGCCATCTTTTTTTGATAAATGTCTAGACTGTGGCAGGAAAAAGGTCAAGGCTGATCCTGACAAAGTTTGTATACTCTTTCTACCTGAAAGTCATATTCCTGACTCTTGTCAGATGTGTAAAGCATTCTCCAGGTACACTCTTCTTGACAGAGAGAAGATTCGCCTTCAGGAAGCAGAGGCTTGGCGAAAGCAGAAGGAAGGTGAGACCTTGAATATTTAAGGGCTCCCCTGTGGGGGGGTCCTCAAATTCGTCGTGGAATAAGACTCACCTCTGAAACAAAGACACTCTTTGACCGTCTGGACACTTGAACTTGGACTGGAACTGAAACTGCATCAAGGAAGACTCCTGCTTCTGGTCTCACTGTTCAAGTCTTCTGCCTTGTCGTTGTCTGTGCTTAACCCAGGTTCTCCAGAAGGCCTGTGGGCATCAAGGACATCTGAAGAAATCTCCCTTGGAGTGAAGGAGTCACTCACCTGCATCTGCAGGCACCTCAACAAAGCTGACCGGTCTGCTGCTCCTGTAGTCCTACGGACTTCCTGAGGCCCAGCAACACAGTTGGTGGTTCTGCAGCTCCCTAGAAGCCTGAACTGTCTTCTCTGCAATTTTGAGGACAGTATCCCTCGTCGGAGCTTTCTGATAGATACATCTGCCAGTGGATTCCTCACCTTGTGAATATCCCCCTGCGTCAGCAACGTTCGGAAAATTCTTTTGTAGCACGCAGGCGTGGCGACGTCACAGGAGCACGGCATCGCGCGCGACTCCGGCTGACGTCACCAACTCCTTATTAGGCCTACGTCGGCGGGAGGACATCAGGTTCGAGGCATGTGGGCAGCTGAATTCATATCTGTGCATACATCGCCGCCTAGTGTTGGGTCCGGATGATTGCACATTGTTGTCCTGAAGAGTCTTCGAAGTATCACGAGATAGGTGGCTCCTCCCCTGGACTACAGTGCGCATGGGCATCCTCTCCATCCTTAGATTGTTTTTTTACGCCATTGGGTTCAGATGTACTTTCCTGTACTCGAAGTTCGGAATCAAAACTATACTCTATATAGGCCAAAAGGCCTTTGGTATCGTCGGTATTGTCTCGAATCGGTGCCAACAGCTTCTTTACAAACTTTAATCAACTTGGGATGTCGAATCGGGCCGCGGGCCTTCTTGGCGCCACGCGACCAGTCGTCGATGGAACGGAGCCCATTTAAAAGATGTCCTTGTTGTAACTCTAAATACCCACATATCGATCAACACCCTGTTTGTAACAAGTGTTTATCTCCAGAACATAATGAATCCGACTGCCTAGCCTGTGCCCAATTTCAATCCAAAAAGACACTTCGGACTCGACGGGCCGCTAGACTAATCATGCAGAAACAAGCGCCAGAACCAGACAATATCTTCGGCGACGAAGAAGATATTGTCGAGGTCGAAGAATACGAACAACTGTCGGATCAAGAATCGGAGCATGACTCCGACTACTGCATCGAAGAGGAAGAAGACCTCGTCGAGGTAGGGGACGACGAACAAGGGATGGGAGCCGTAGAGGACGACTCCAGTGATGAACCGGTCCCAACCGTGAGTACGGGGACCTATACCTTTACCTCCATGGTTCCACGGGCTCAGGTCGAGGCATCGCCACAAGGCCTTAGCCAAGATCTCGAAAGACATTCTATAGCCCCGCAAACAGTCCGGCTAAGAATATTCACAAAGAGCCATTGGATCAACGAGATTGGTGATATCGAAACCAAAAATGGTGGAACACAAAACTAAACCGAAACTTATCGACTACACGGTCTTCGGACCACACTACGTCGTTTCATCGGAGTAGACACCAAAGAAACTCGTCGCCAATACAGTCTTCAGGCCGAACTATATCGAACCATCTGCATCGAATACAAGGGTCGTCAAGCCTAAAACCAGTGGCCCTATATCTACTCTAAGACAAAAGGGCGTCGAACCGAAAACATCGGCGTCGACGGACGACAATACAAAAAAGAGACTCGAACCGAAGAAGGTTGTCGACCCCAAACTAAGAGGCGACAAACCATTGGCTCCGCTAAAGAAAACGATCGAGCCCAAGAAAGTCGAGCCAAGAAAGGCTATCGAACCAACACCAAAAGGCGTCGATCCGAAACCATCAGTTCCGAAATCAACACAGGGACACAAGGCCATGATCGAACCGAAGAAAACGGTCGACACAGGAACATTTTTGGCTCCAAAGACACAAGCACTACAGAAACAAACTGCGGTGCCACAAAAAAACATCGGACCGATTAAGTTTGGCCTCCCACCTTCCTTGAAAACAAAGGTGACCAACCCAAAAAGCAGCATCGAACCAAAACAAACTAAACAAAGGACAATGGCTAAAACAACCACAACTGCTGAACAGGAAGTCCTACATCCAGACCCTGAATCAGTTGACCAGTCAAAACTTTACATTGACCCAAACTCTATGATACTCACTCTCTACAAGAGGAAAATAAGACCAGAGACTTTGAAAGAGACTTACACTATACCACTCAAAAAGAAAAGGGACTGTTCTACCTCCCCTATTCCATTTGAGCCTATTCAACCAACTAGACCTAGCCAATACTCATATACACCCATACACTCAGATGAAGAGGTGGATGAGGAATATGATCAGGAATATAACTACCCAGTAGACACTGACCAAGACAGTTACTCAACCATGGGCTGACCCAGTACATCCTGGTGACTCTCAACCCGTTCCTGATACACCTGCATACCCTGCTAGGCCTTCTCCTACAGAGGACACAGCTGTTTTTAATTCATTAATAGAAAGGGCAGCCCTACATCACAATGTGGACATGCATGCAGACCCTGTGGAGGAAGATTTCCTCTTTGACACTTTTGCCACATCAGAAAGAACGGCTAAAACACTACCTATGTTGAAAGGGGTACTTAAACATGCAGGAGACATATTTAAAGATACCACTAGGGCAAGGGTCATTAACCCAAGAATTGAGAGGAAATACAGGCCAGCGCCACTAGACCCTACATATATTAAGGGACAACTGCCTTTAGATTCTTTAGTGGTAGCAAATGCACGTAAACATGCAAAAACTCAAACTACTGGGGAAGCTCCAACTCCCGACAAAGAATCAAAAATCTTTGAGGCTTCGGGAAAAAGGGTAGCCGCACAGGCAGCTAACATATGGAGAATATCTAACACACAAGCCCTGTTAGCTAGGTTTGACAGGGCACACAATGATACCTTAGAAACACTTTGATGCTTACAAAGACCAGGCTGAACAATTAGTACAGGAGGGAAAACTAATCTCTAACGCCTCCATTAAATGTTCTTTAGATGTAGCAGATACTGCTGCAAGGTCTATTAACACCAGTGTTATGATCAGGAGACATGCGTGGCTACGCATTTCTGGTTTTAAAAACGAAGTCCAATCCACTTTGTTAAACCAGCCAGTCAACCCTGACTACTTATTTGGTCCAGCCGCAGATACAATACTGGACAAAATGAAAAAAGACACAGACGGCTAAGTCTATGGGAGCCCTACAGTCACAGCAACATAGAGGCTCCTTTCGTCGCTCAAGTTACAGGCAAGAGGCAACTCATCACAGCAAACCATAGGCTACAAGGGAAACGCACAAACCACCTATAATAAAAACAATAGAGGTGGATACCGAGGCAATACCAACAAAGGCAGAGGATGAGGGAACAACACCATCAGATCCTCTACCAATACTAAACAGTGACTCCTTAGTGCTACCCCCAGACCATATAACACCGGTCGGGGGACGATTACAACAATTCATACAAGTCTGGGAAAACATCACTACAGACAAATGGGTACGGCAAATTATCCAAAATGGCTACTGCCTAGAGCTAACCTCCACTCCACCCAACATACCTCTAAAAAACCGTCCAATGTCTGTAGAACACCTCAACTTATTGCAGCAAGAAGTAATCAGCATGCTGCAAAAAGGGGCCATAGAACTAGTACCATTAGAACATCAAGGTACAGGAGTATATTCACTATACTTCTTCATCCCCAAAAAGGACGGGTCTCTCAGACCAATATTGGACCTCAGACCCCTAAATCATTACATCTTATCAGAACATTTTCATATGCTCACTCTACAACAAGTGTTACCACTGTTGCAGCAAGAAGATTTCCTCGCAACCTTAGATCTCAAAGACGCATATTTCCATATCCTGATACATCCAGCTCACAGGAAGTATCTCAGGTTCACGCTATCAAATCAACATTACCAGTTCAAAGTCCTTCCATTTGGTGTAACAACAGCTCCAAGAGTGTTCACAAAATGCCTAGCGACAGTGGCTGCACACTTAAGAAGACAACATATTCACGTCTACCTGTACCTAGACAACTGGCTAATACAAGCACAGTCAGCCCAGCAGTGTGCCAGCCACATGTCCAAAACAATTAATCAACTGCACGGCCTAGGCTTCATGTTAAACTACCAGAAATCTCACCTTCAGCCATCCCAAGTACAGCAGTACCTGGGAGCAACAATAAATACTCTGACAGCAAAAGCATACCCAAACGCTGCAAGAATCAACAGTATGCAGCTGATAATCAAGAAGTTCAAGCCCCAACACTCGCTCTCTGCTCGAGTGTTTGTGCAACTCGTAGGCATGATGTCTTCCTTCATCTTTATAGTCCCTCATACCAGACTACACATGCGTCCGTTACAGGAGTGCTTAGCACGGCAGTGAAACTAGGCTCAAGGACTATTGAAAGACCTAGTGTTGGTAACCAGTCGTGCGTACAACTCTCTGCATTGGTGGAATCCACAAAACCTTTGCAAGGGACGACTGTTCCAAGAACCTGTACCACAAATAGTGCTGACAGCGGACGCATCCCTGTCCCTGATAGGATGGGGAGCCCATGTCCTTCAGTACACAGTGCAAGGCCTATGGACAGCACAACAAAAGAAAATGTACATCAACTTGCTGGAAATGATGCAATCTTTCTGGCAATTATTATTATTATTATTATTAAAACAGTTTTGTATAGCGCGTGGTTACCCTAGAGCATCCCAGCGCTTCACCAAACAGAGTAACGGATTAAGAGAGAGAGAGGCACAGCGGTTTAACAAAAGAGAAAAGTTTTCAGTTGTTTACGAAAACGCAAAAGGCATGGCTCCGAGCGCAAACATAGGGGGAGTGAGTTCCAGAGGGTTGCAACCTTTACGGAGAATGTCCTCCCTCCTGAGCGGGACTTTTTGACCCTGGGGATCATGAGTAAGTGTTGTTGGTCTGAGCGTAGTGTTCTACTTGCCTTATATGGGGTCACCAGCTTTTGAAGGGCAGGAGGCCCTTTGCCTTGCAAGATTTTATGTGCAAGGCAGAGAGATTTACATTTCACCCTTTCTCGCACTGGCAACCAATGCAGCGCCCTCAATGCGTGTTTGGCCGATCGTGACATAGGGATGTTGTGGAGCATTCGTGCCGCCGCATTCTGAACTTGCTGTAGTTTGTTCAGAGTGATCTCGGGGGCACCCAGATAGATTGCATTACTGAAATCTAATCTAGATATAATCAGGCCCTGGATCAAAAGCTTCCGAGATAGAAATGGAAGCAGGGGCAGCACTTTGCGCACCGATCGGAGAAGGCCGAAACAGACACCAGCCAGTTTGGTAGCCTGGGTCCTGAAGGAAAGATCTTGCTCCAACCAAATACCAAGGCTCTTGATCTCAGCCTTGGGTTTGGGGCGGGATCCCAGGAAGCTAGGCCAGGCAGACCGGGGGAGTGAGGGACTTTTCATCCCCATCAGCATTATCTCGGTCTTTGAACCGTTCAGCTTTAGTGCTGATTCCCCCATCCAGGTGTGGGCTTTGGATAGACAGGAATGTAGCACCTGGGGATTTCCGTGGCCTGGGAGAGGGCAAACACCAGCTTGGTGTCATCGGCATAGCTCACGATTTTGATGTTAAATGGAGCCACCACATCCTCCAAGGGGGCAATGTACACATTAAATAATGTGGAGCTCAGGGAGGAGCCCTGGGGCACTCCACAATGGAGGTGGGTGGATGCCGATCGTGCGCCCCCTTCCCAGACCTGAAAGGTCCGTTCGCTGAGGAATGACCTGAGCCATTTCAGCGCTGTCCCCCTCACTCCGGCATCTGACAGTCGTTGAAGTAACACTCGATGGTTAACGGTGTTGAACGCTGCACTAAGGTCCAGGAGGATCACTGCCACTGATCCTCCTGAATCCAAAATGCAACGTGCCTCTTCCGCGACTGCCAGCAAGGCGGTGTCAGTGCCTTGACCCGGGCGGAAGCCTGTTTGGGAACTTCTCAGCACACCGTTGGACTCAAGGAAGTTGGATAGCTGGAAATTAACCAATTTTTCTGTGATTTTACTGGGTCCCGGAAGTAGCGAGACGGGCCTGTAGTTCGCCATGTCAGGGGGGTCTAGGCTAGGTTTTTTTAGGAGGGCTTTTACTATTGCACCCTTCCAATTGGGTGAGACCACACCGGCACCTAACGAGGCATTGATTACCTCCGTGATAGGTTCCACAATGGAAGGGGCAACCAGTTTGAGAATCCTCATGGGGACTACGTCCCGGGGAGAGCCACTCTTAACGGACACTAAGACTTTGAGAGCTTCGTCCTCAGTGACTGGTCCAAAAGACTCCAAGGTCTTCAGGGGTCTTCCCTCATCCTCGAAGGGCTCAGCTCCTATGTTAATTTGGGGCAGGGTAATCAAAAAATGTTCAATTTTAGTGTGGAAGTACTCTGCTAGATCATTGCATTTTTCGTCCAGATTATCCGTGGAGGCAGGTGGTGTAGGGACCCTCAAGAGCTCCTTGACCACTAGAAATGTTTCTCTGGAGGAGTGGAGGCATTGCTGATCCTCTCCTCCAAGAATTGGGGTTTTGGCGCACCGGATGGTGAGCTTATAATTCCTTATCGCCACGCGGTATTCGGTCTTACAAGCTACTTCCCAGTTCTTCCTCCAGGCACGTTCTAGTTTTTTACAGGCTCTCCGCATAGCCCTGTGCTCTGGCGTGTACCACGGAGCGGAGCACGATCTTTTCTCCCTCCTTCCTGCCGATCTTAAAGGGAGAACGGAGTTGAGTGTATTAGACCTCCATCTGCAGAAATCTGCTTCCGCCAGTACTGGGTCCTTCGCTAGTGAAGGGCGTGAGGCCTCCAGACTGCGTGACAGGTTTTCTACAGACAGCCTGGCCCAGGGTCTTTCAGGCGCACAGACACTAATGGAGGGGGTACTCTCTGGCTCGGTTTGCCAGGCAAAGGGGATCATAAAATGGTCCGTCCATGGAAGAGGGATCGGGGAGGCTGCTTTCATAGTGGTAATGTTAGTAAAAATAGGATCCAGTAGGTGACCCTTATTATGGGTAGCCTTCAGGTTTATACGGTTAACCTCACAGGTTTTCAAGTCACATTGAAGGGCTGTCGCCGACCGGTCTTCCTGGTTGTCGAAATGAAGATTAAAGTCTCCCAAAGTAATGAAGTTTGTCGCAGAAGCGGCAAGAACCATTACCGTCGCCATAAAAGAGCCGATAAAGTTACCATTACTTCCTGGGGGACGATAGACTAATAACCCAGACATCGCCATAGTAGGTGAGATTTGGAAGGAAAACTTGCAGCTCTCACAATCCTCAACCTCACCTTTTTGGGCTCTGCATATGAAAGCGTTCAAAGTACATTTATGCAACAAAGCTGTGTTGATCCGGACGGACAACATAACAGCAATGTACTACATACAGAAACAGGGAGGAACACACTCTCCACATCTAGCACAAAGCATGTGGAAGTGGGCCATTCAAAGAAACATTTTTCTCATGGCGGAAGACCTCCCAGGCAAACACAACCAAGTGGCGGATCTGCTCAGCAGACACAGCCAACAGCTGCACGAGTGGGAGATTCATCCCACAGTACTCCAACCATACTTCCAACAGTGGGGAAAACCAGAGATAGACCTGTTCGCCACAAAAGAAAACGCAAAATGCCAGTACTTTGCCGCCAGGTTCCCACATCCGCAATCACAGGGCAATGCGATATGGATGAACTGGTCAGGCAGATTTGCGTACGCTTTTCCCCCGGCACCGTTAATACCGCTAGTGGCACGCAAACTACGCCAGCATTCACTGACCCTGATCCTGGTTGCTCCAACATGGGCGAGGCAACCATGGGACACAACGTTCCTAGAACTTGCCGTGGTGCCTCATCAAAGGCTGCGGCTAACACCCACTCTACTCACTCAGAGCCATGGAGACATACAGCACCCAGATCCGCAACAACTGAACCTTGCAATCTGGCTCCTGAAGTCTTAGAGTTTGGGTACCTAAACTTACCTCCTGATTGCATGAACATTATCAAAGAGGCAAGAAAACCTACAACCAGGGCTTGCTACGCTGCAAAGTGGAAGCGTTTTGTCATTTACTGCAATAACAATGACATAAACCCACTAGATGCTTCAACGCAAAATATCATTTGCTATCTTTTGCACCTACATCGTTGCAATTTTGCCTATTCATCTATAAGAATACTCATCTATAACAATACACTTAGCTGCCATTGCAGCTTATCTTCAGAACAGACAGAATCTTTCGCTATTCAGAGTACCTGCAATTAAGGCATTCATGGAGGGACTCAAAAGAATAATTCCCCCAAAACACCCACCTTCACCTGTCTGTAACCTAAACGTTGTTTTAACCAGACTAATTGGACCACCTTTTGAGCCATTGCATTCATGTGATTTACAATTTTTAACATGGAAAGTGGCATTTCTAGTAGCAATTACTTCACTTAGAAGAGTTAGCGAGCTACAAGCCCTAACTATTCAAGAGCCATTCATTCAAATACATGCAAATAGGGTCGTTCTTAGAACCAACCCTAAATTTATGCCCAAGGTGGTATCCCATTTTCATATCAATCAAACAATAGAACTTCCAGTGTTCTTTCCAAATCCACAGTCAGTACCTGAAAGGGCTCTACACACACTAGATGTCAAAAGAGCACTTCTATACTACATTGATAGAACTAAGGATTTTCGAAAGACAAAACAATTGTTTGTTGCCTTCTCACCACAACACAAAGGCTACCCCATTTCAAAATCTGGGTTAGCCAGATGGATAGTTAAGTGCATCCAAATATGTTACATTAAAGCAAAACGCACCTTAACAGTTCCCCCAAGAGTGCATTCTACACGCAAACTAGGGGCATCCATGGCTTTCCTAGGAAACATTCCTCTAGAGGAAATATGTAGAGCAGCCACATGGTCAACAATACATACTTTAACAAATTGTGTATATGTACATTCAAAACAGCAGGCAGCTGTAGGACAGGCTGTTCTAAAAACGCTTTTTCAGACTGCTGCAGCTGGCACAGGTAGCCACCGCTAAGGGAGAAACTGCTATACATTCTATGCACAGATATGAATTCAGCTGCCCACATGCTATGAACGAAATATGCTACTTACCAGTATGCATCTGTTCTTGGCATATAGGGCTGCTGACGGCCGATTTCCTTTCTGCCTGCTCCAGCCAAAATTTTTGAATCACACCTCAATCAGCATCTTACTGCTTTCCTTGATACCTCTGGGTTCCTGGACCAGTCTCAACATGGTTTTCGAAAGTTCCACAGCACTGAGTTGGCGCTCACAGTAGTTACAGACAATATACGATCAAGGGTCGACCGAGGCCAGACCACTTTTTTGGTCCTCTTTGACCGGACCGCCGCTTTTGATACCCTATCTCCCTCGACTTTAACAGCTCGTCTGAGGGGTGGAGGGCCCAGCACTGAGCCTGCTGTCCTCTTTTCTTGATCAGAGAGAACAGAGGGTGAAGCTAGGAGAGTTCCTCTCCCCTGCCAAGCCCGTGCAATGTGGAGTTCCACAGGGTCACCCTTGAGTCCGACCCTCTTCAACATTTATGTGGCCCCACTTGCTAGACTAGTAAGAGCTCAGGGGATGGATGTGGTGATATACGCTGATGACACCCAGATCATGGTGTCCCTCTCCCACCTGGTGAGTACCTCCGCGCTCAGCTTCAGGAACTGCATGCAGGCTGTCTCCGATTGGATGATTTTAAACGCCCTGAAGCTGAACGGAGAGAAATCCGAGGTCTTGATCTTCGGTAAAGATCAAAACAGTTGGTCTAGTGAATGGTGGCCTCCTTCTCTCGGAGCTTGTCCTGAACCGTCAAATTCCGCCGGAATCTTGGCGTGATCTTAGATACCTCTCTGGACATGTCATTACAGGTCAATAGAACTGTTTCTACCTGTTGGGGAGTTATTAAGGTTCTTAGAAAAATCGCCTATTATCTCTCCCCTCAAGCCCGCAAACAGACCGTGGTGGCCTTACTTACATCACGGCTGGATTATTGTAACGCCCTTTACGCTGGCATCAATAAAGGCCTTATCCAACGCCTCCAGACCATCCAGAACGCGGCTGCCAGATTTGTTCTGGATGTCCCTAGCACCGCTTCTGTTTCTCTTGCTAGGAAGAGTCGTCACTGGCTCCCGATCCAGTTCAGAGTCTCTTCCTATGCCTAGTTTTCAGTGCCCTTTCCGGCGGAAGCTCTGAGGCCATAAGCTCCCTTTTGAGTCCCTACACCCCTAGCAGAAATCTTCGCTCTGCCAATAAGAACCTTCTTACCGTCCCTCGGACAAACAAAGTCAGATTGGGTGGAAGAGCCTTTTCATCTGTAGCCCCTAAACTATGGAATGACCTCCCCTCTGAGATCAAATCCCAACCCACCATGGCTCTTTTTAAAAAAGCTCTGAAGACGTGGTGTCTCACCAAGGCCTACCTGTAATCATGCTCTTTGACCTCATCGTTTTATTTGGCTAGGCGCCTTGACGCCCGCTGGGGTTAAGTTGCGCGATATATAAATCTGGCTTCATTCATTCATTCATTCACATTCATATCGCCCACCCTCCTCCCCGCTGCCTGTCGCAGCTGCAGCATTCATTATTACTTTCTTACTTTCCTGCATGGCCTTCTCTTACTGTAAACAATCTAAGGATGGAGAGGATGCCCATGTGCACTGTAGTCCAGGGGAGGAGTCACCTATCTTGTGATACTTCGAAGACTCTTCCAGGACAACAATGTGCAATCATCCGGACCCAACACTAGGCGGCGATCTATGCACAGATATGAATGTCAGCAGCCCTACATGCCAAGAACAGATGCATACTGTAAGTAGCATATTCCTTCCCTTTTTTCTGTGTCGTCGACGCTAACGGTTTCTTGGGATCTCTTGTGTTACGGATAGTGACTTTGTTGCTATTTGTGTGTTTCTGTATCTCTTTCGAGTTGCTGTCTTCCGCCGAAGATGTCGTCGAAGAAGACAGGATTCAAGCAGTGCGGATTGTGTGCCAGGATGATGTCCATAACCGAGCCTAATGGTGATTGCTTCTGGTGTCGGGGCTCGGACCACGATGTCGAAGGCTGTCGATCCTGTTCTAAAATGAACCCGAAGGCTCTGCGTGAAGAAGAAGCTAAACTCCTTCTGGCCAAGGTAAAAGGAAAGGATGCCAAGAGGTCTTCGAGGTCAACATCAAGACGCTTGAGGTCGAAGCCGAGGTCAAGGTCCCGATCGGAATCGGCGTCTAAGTCGGCTTCGGGACATGCTTCGGGTTTCTCGAAGAAAAAACATAAGAGAAAGAAGAGAAAGAAGCATAGCTTGAGGCACCATTCCGGCAGGGAGTCTGACTCGAAGAAGAGGTCTTCTTCTCGAAAGCATCGTAAGGACTTTTTGTCTTCCACACCATCTCGTGAGCCTGTAGGTGAAGCCTCGCCTTTACAGTTCCGAGAGCCATCTCCGGATCTGGGACCGGATCCGTCTCTGGATCCGTGTCAGTCTTCAGCACATGAGAAAGAAGACATTGTGGATCCTCAGGCTTCGGCGACTCCGGTGCATCATCCAGAGGAACAGGAGGGTCAAGAAGAAACTATTCCGGTGCAACCTCCTTTGGAGCAGCCAGTGGGTTCGTACCCTCCGTTTCCTGGTCCTGGTCAGGACCCCTCGCATTTCCTTAATGCTATGTATGACGTGTATGCGAGGGCAATGTACCCCACTGGTGCACCGGCTGGTCCCATGGGTCCATTGTCGTACAACTTGGGTGTCCCTCAAGCTTACACTCCGGTGCCTTTTCTGCCATTTATGCCAACGCCATATCCACCTTGGCTTGGTTCGGCGGTGCCGAGGTAATAGACTCCACTCACGGCTTCGCCGGCTCCGGAGCGACCTCTGGATCGGAATCGAGGTTCCAGCTTCCCATCCTTAGGCTGTTCCAGCTCCTCACTCGACACCGGCCCGACTTCGTCTGAGTCGTTACCGGATCCGACGACTTCGGTTGGTTGGAGTGGTTGAGGCGTAGAGTGTCTCATGGAAGAGAAGGAATATGAGGACCCTGAAGTGGAGGAAGGCGAACTTCAGGAACAGGAGGATTATTTTGAGGAGCTGCATAGTGCAAATGGTTAGGAACTTTCGCCGGAATGGGAGTTGCCCGCATTTTCTGATGCACCCTCTAAGGATGTGGCTCCCTACTGTAGGAGAGTAGGGTCTGCAATCCTATGGTCACCCCAGATTTTTGCTTTTTGCTTCACTGGTTTACGACTTTCCCTGGCTGTGGGCCTGCTAATCAGACCCACAGCCTAGCTGTTCTCTCTCTAAATTGACATCCATGTACTTTAGGTGCATTTACCAATTGGTATTGGGTCACCCTTGTAAGTCCTTGTACAGTGTACCATAGGTACCCAGGGCATAAGTGCACCCAAGGCCTACCAGGGGCTGCAGCATGTATTGTGCCACACCTGGCTGGCCATCTAAACAGACACAACCCTTTGCTTTAGATATAGTATACCTATATCTAACCCTAAAATTGACACATATACTCCTATAAGTCACTCCTATGGCAGGCCTTAACAATCCTGGAGGCAGAGTGCTTGGAATTATGTGAGATAGTGCTCTAGCATGAGCAGAGCCTGTCTGCAGCTTTTGGAACCAAGTCCTTTAGCTGTTTCCATGATAACGCTATACCATTTACTCTTAAGTGCATTATAATCCTTGCGGTTATTGCTAACTTTGACATAGCATTATCAAAACATGTCGAGTAAGGTGTCATACGAATTGGAATACTACCCCCTCGCCAATTCTGGCGACGGGGGTAGCATTCCACCCTTTTAGAGGGACACGACATACATGTATGTAACTGTGAACTCCGTTTAAAGTTAACTCGAGCCTCAGCATCACAAAATGGATGCTGCCACCACAGACCCGAGTCTGACCTGCTGCTGGGAGTCCTTCCAGCGAGGGAGGCCTGTACAAAGGGTTTCCTGCCTTGGAAGGTGCTAGCACCACCCCAGACAGAATTTTGTGTATTGAGGTAGGACAGGCTGAAAGGAATGAGACATGCCTGGGGCACACAAGGTGTCCCTGTGCATACCCCGGTTCAAACCAGTTGCTGGGGCACTCCAGCCCCAGCTCTGGCGCGAAACTAGACAAAGGATAAGGGGTGTAACCACCCCCCTTCCTGGTCCCACCCATAGGAGGGACCTAGTCACAGTACAGCCCTCTTAAGAGAATAAAGGTAGGAGCTGGTCCCATTCCAAATTAGATTAATTCTGATTTGAAACTACAAGAAGAAACTCTGGACTTGGACGTTCTGCTCCACAGAAGACTGAAGAAATCTCTCTTGTGGCCAAGGAGTGACCGCCCTGCACAAGCAGGCCCCATCAAGCGTCCTAGCGGTTCATTTTGTCGTCGTTCCTGCCGGAACCAGACTTCAGAGCCCAACGAGATCCGGACTTCCAGACCTCTCCGACCTCTACCTACATCTGCAGCACAGCTGAGATCCGTGGGTGCGACGAGACACGTGGGATCGGCCATCTTGGAGAAACTGCACTTCGCTTCCAGCACGACTTCAGAGGCATCCTCGAGAAAGTGCTTTGGGGATTGAGAAGCCCCAGCCCCGTGCAGCTCCTGCACAGATCAGCCCTCCAGCATCCACGAGATCTGCGTGGGTCCCGTTTGCTTGATTGCTGCTCGACGCGTTGTCTGGTCACTTGCCGGCTGGCTAGTGGCCTCCTAATCGACGATTCATGAAATCTACACCGCTGGTCTGGTTGCTCCAGACTGGCCCTTGCTTCCCTGCAAAGGAGAACACCCCCCCCCCCCCCCCCCCCCAAACCTCCTGGTCCACACCAGACGCCTTTTCCACTCACCGCGTGGGTTGCCTTTGCCAAGGCCTGTTGACGCCGAATCCGGAACAGACACCGCCGACAGCGAGAGCCTGCGTGGGACAGCTCGTGCCTCTATCCTGGTCGTCGAAGACACCTCCTGGTCCACGTGGCTGCAGAGTCAAGCGTCCACTCTTCACCTGATCGCGACGACAGCATCTGGTTCCTTCCTGGTTCCACTCCAGTCACTGGCTAGTGACTGTGAACATTGTCCCCTCTGCTTTCAGGTCTCCATCTTCCTCTATCCACCCTTGGATCGCTCCGGACATCTTCCTCATGGTCGCCTGCGGCATCTTTCTTCAAGGCTCCATTGACTTCAACGCGGAAACCCGACACACTTTCACACCTATGCACCCGCAGCCCGTGGGTGAGATAACAAGAGCATTTCACTGCTCAAGGGTAGATTGACTCTCCTAGTGTCCAGGTATCCAGTCGTTTTAGTCCTGACTAGTCGAAACTGTCTTTTACTTACCTTTTCGTAATTTGTAGTGTCCATTGGCTTTGTTACGCATCTCGCGTGTGAGTTCACACTCTGCACACGCGTCCCGTGGGCCTCCTGCCCCTTACCTAAGGTTAGGGTAGTGTAGTCCCAGCGATCCTACAGCCTCTGGACAGCTCCATTCCTCCTATCAATGTCCTGATACAATTTACTTAGTATATGGTTTGACGTGCCCCTAGGGCACCATTATAATTTGTGCAACTTAACGTATTTTTCTTAAGACTCCTGTTATGTGCTTAGCCCTCTTAACTCATAAAGAGTTCAGAGGTGTTTTGTTAGTAATAAAGATCTTGTTTATTTTCATAACAACCTGTGTGGTGTCATTTCATTTGGTATTCAAGGGGTTATATGTGGTAAAACAGCTGGCTTCACATGCCAAAAGAGTTTAGCCTAAGACTGCTTTGTCCATGCTACTATTAGGATAGCTGGTCTATAAGGTTGACTTACAACCAATCACCATAAGGGTTGTTTGGACTGAAACAAGGTGATCACTAGAACTAGTGAGCATCATATATCAGGCCAACTTCTCACACCTACCATGTTGTTATTAAGAAGGCTGCAGAACTGCTGAACTTGACTTTGCCTTCTGTGGAGTTTAAATCTAACATCCTTACTGAGGTTCTACATTCACCTTCTTCTGTTGTTGAGCCGACTCTCCCGTTCACTGAGGCTCTTACTGAACCGATATTGGAAGTCTGGAAAAGGCCTCTGACTGCTCCTGCAGTGTCTAGAACAGTGGTGAGACGCTATAGGGTGGCACCTGGTGACCCTGAGTTCTTGACCATCCTTCTCCAGAAAGTCTGGTGGTTCAGGTTGCTTGTTCAAAGAGGTCGGCAGGTGCTTTTCCCCAGGTTCCAGGGGATAACGACTCAAAAAGGTTGGATCAGAAGGTATTCTCGTCAAGTAGCATGGCCCTGAAATCGACAAATGCTACTTGTCTGCTGGGTAGATATGTACATGCTTTGGTGGACACGGGTGAGCAGTTATCATCTAAGCTTCCGGAGGAGGATAGGAAGAACTTCAATGAGGTAGTGTCTAACACGCAGGCTGCGGCTCGCCAGGTGATTCAGAGTGGCATGGACATACATGGCAGACTCTGTGGCTAGAATAATGGGATCTTCAGTCACAACTAGAAGGGCCGCTTGGTTAAAGTCGTCCGAATTTTCAACTGATGTTAGGCTGCTCTGTTGGATTTGCCTTTTGATGGCACTTGCCTTTTTGGGAAGAAGGCGGACGCTGCCTTAGAAAGGTTTAAAGATAGCAGAGCGACTGCAAGGTCTTTGGGCTTACAGACAAGAGGCTCTTTCGCTAAGAAATACAGAGGGTTTTGGAAGATCTACTTTTCGTTCCAATAAGTAGAACCAGCAACAGCAGCAGTAAAATCCTTTGTACAAGTCCTATAGAGGTAGACAAAGGGGTCGCGGTTGTGAACGTCAAGCCTCCTCCTCCTCTACTTCCTCCTCTAATACCCACCCCCCACCTACAACAACAAAGCAGCCCTAGATCCGCCATTCCGGATCATGCGGGTCCTGTAGGGGGTTGGCTTACTTATTTTCTACGGGATTGGGAATCGGTTACATCAGGCCTTTGGGTTCTCAATCTGGTAGAGAATGGGTACGCTCTTCCCTTTCGGGAGTTCCCTCCCAATTACCCTCCTTGCCAAGGTTTTTGCTAGGAGGACCACCTGTTGCTCTTGCAGGAAGAAGTCCTGGCACTGTTCAGAAAAGGTGCGATAGAGGTGGTTCCGGAGCAGGAGAGGGGTCAGGGGTGCTACTCCCGGTATTTTCTGATCCACAAGAAGGATGGCAGACTTAGTCTAATCCTGGACCTCAGGATTTTGAACCTCTATCTCAAACAGGAGAAGTTCAAGATGCTCACTCTTGCCCAGGTTCTTCAAGCGCTGATGGAAGAAGACTGGATGGTGTCGATCGACTTACAGAATGCTTATTTCCACATCCCCATCCTGAAGTCGCACACAGGAAGTATCTCCGTTTTACGGTGGGGTCGCAACACTACCAGTTTGCGGTCCTTCCGTTTGGACTTACTACTGCGCCTCGAGTCTTTACCAAGGTGAAGGCTGTGGTGGCTGCACATCTCAGAAGGTCAGGGATTCCAGTATTCCCTTATCTGGACGATTGGCTAATCAAAGCAGAATCTCCAGAGATAGTGCTCCATCACCTGCAAGAGACAACTCCGTTGTTCCACAGGTTGGGTTTTTCGATAAATGTACCTAAATCTCACCTTGTAAGTTAATCTACCCCTGAGGCGGCTGTTTTTAGCTTTGAATTACAGCTTGCGCATTGTCTTGAATTTATCTTACCGCGCGCGCCTCACGTTTTTAAGGAACCAATTTCGTTTAACACATTTTAAATTATTTCTGTGCTGAAATTGCCGATGCATTTTTAGATTGCTTAAAAATTGCATGTTACCCAATCCTTACCTCATTCACCTCGCTCACGACCCCTACTCCCTGCACAGCCGATTTAGGGCTGGTGCGAGAGAGGGGCGGATGCCATCTTGCGGGTACTAACCGGGTAGCGCTCTAGCTGCTGGCTACCTCCGGTTCTTTCCCGCCTTACTCAGACATAAATGTTACACCAGCCCGGTTGGCGCAGCGGGCGGGCGCAGCGGGTGCGTCGGTGGCGCGCCAAAGGAAAGCCTGTCTGCGCCCGTCCGCGCCAAGACCGCGATAGGCGCAGGAGGCTATGACCGATTTCACTCCACTCTTAGCGTTTCAAACTCCCCTCTCAAGCTTCACGGTTCCCTTGCTTTTGTGTACAGAGGGCGAGATCTCCTAATGTACAAGGACACCAATAAATGTTTACACTATCCTCCTATGGAGTCGATATGGGGTCCCTTTTCATGCATCATATGCAAATGGTCCACCCTATGGATCCCGGATCCCCTGCCTACTGCAGCCCCCACGAGACTTAGCATTAGTAACTTCAAGGGTGGCTTGATTAATGCCCGGTCCCTATGCTGCCACAGTCAGGATATCAGGGATTTGATCCTCGATCACGATCTGGACTTCCTTTTTGTGACGGAGACACAAGAAATCCCGATCTAGCCATCGCCATCCCTGCCGGCTTCACCATCTTCAGATGAAATACCCTTAAATGCCATACATTCAACCTAGGCCCGCTGAAGGGGGCAGAAGGAATAGGCTTTTCCATCTCGCTTAATGCCTCTGCGTCCTTTTCCGGGGGTCTGGTTTATCGCCCTCCAGGTAACGCCGCTCCATTTCTTGACTCAATAGGAGAATGTCTAGGACAACCCCTGGTGCGCTACCCACATGTTACACTTATGTGGGACTTGAATCTACAGCTAGAGTCTAAAAATGACGCCCAATCCATTAATTTCTACTAGACTCTGGATATCTTCGGCCTGCATCAACTGGTGGAGTCACCCACTCACAACGCAGGGCACTCACTGGACGGAGTCTGTTCCAACTTTCAGGCACTTTCTACTCTTAATCCAGCCCCACAAATCTGGACAGACCAGTCTCATTCCATTTAATATCAACCTCCCAGACCCGACCAAAACACCTAATTCTCATCAACAATGAACCTGTAATATAAATTGGAGGAAGGTTGCCGAGACGCTAAAAGCAAACCCCCATGCCAGCGGCAACAGCCTAGTATATCAGGGGACGCCTCTCATGACTCAAGAAATTTCCATTCCTGGATGCACCAAGTCATTACAGAACGCTCCCCGCCTACAGCCCACCAATGTAAGGGCAAATAGCAAAAATCAAATGCCCCTTGGTTCTCGCAGGAGCTAACAGAAAGTCACCTACAATGTAGGAAAATGGAACGCAAATGGAGGAAGTTCTATGATCCATCTGCCAAATTAGCCTATGTCCAACAACGTAAACTCTATTTGGCCAATATTAAGCTTGCCAAAAGAGAATACTTTATTAAGGCCATTAATGACGCCCAACAAAAGCAAAAAACAGTCTTCTCTATAGTTAAATCTTTTACGCACCCTAAAGTTCTCCAGCCGACGATCCCAGTCTCAGAAATCTTCTGCAACCAAATTGCAGACTTCTTTGAGGAGAAGATTGCGCTCATCCAAAAGGACTTCCCTAGCCTTCCACCGGATGCTCCTACTATCCAACTGGAGAATGGCAACAATGTACCCCACGCTCTGATCACTTTTCGACCTGCCTCCCTCCTTCAACAAGAGAAGTCATCTTAGCCTGCAAATCTGGAGCACCTTCCGACTCCTGCCCTCCTCAGATACTACATCAGCTAATTGACTTAGTTAACCCCACTATTAATACCATCGTCAATGCCTCATTGAGCTCAGGGATCGTACCCCTTGACTGGAAAAAAGCGATTGTCAAGCCACTGTTGAAGAAGCCTAACAAACCTACCAACGAATTGTCAAATCTTCGTCCAATATCACTCCTTCCAGTCCTAGGTAAAATAACAGACAGTGTATCAAGAGTTAAAGAATTTCGTAGATACCCATGACAGTCACATCCACAACAATCAGGATTCCGCCCAAGACACTCAACGGAAACTGCACTCATAGAGCTCACTGATTCCATTAAATTCTCACAGGATGAAGGTAATAAGGCTGTCCTGATTTTATTGGACCTCACGGCAGCATTTGATACCATCTCCCACGAGATTCTGATCAATCGACTTAGAGGTATAGGGATAACTGACACTGCCCTAGCTTGGATAATATCCTTCCTGACCGATAGATCGCAATCAGTCTCTCTGCCCCCTTTCCTCTCCAAAGACAAAAAGGTTACTACAGGGGTCCCCCAGGGCTCGATCTTAAGCCCCCTATTGTTCAATATCTTTATGATCCCACTTATTGCATTAATAGTCATTCGGCATAATGGTAATATCTTATGCCGATGACACCCAACTCGTGGTCTCCTTAGACAAAAACTCTACTAAAGCAGAACAAAATCTAAAGACCTGCATGACGGATGTATTCCGTTGGATGGACATCAACCATCTAAAATGTAACACTAACAAAACAGAGATTCTACCACTGGGAAAGGAGGCCTCTTTTTGTTCCAAGGATTGGTGGCCAGAAGACTATCCCGCTCCCCCTCCTTCAGTAGAAACTGCAAGAAACTTAGGGGTCCTATTCGACTCCTCCCTTTCTTTTGACCAACATGTAAGGTGCACAGCAGGGAGCTGTTTCAGCATTATTAAATCCCTTAAAAAGTTCTTTGACTTTTTACCCATCGAGTCCCGCAAATCGGTCGCAGTGGCCCTCATACTATCCCGATAAGACTACTGTAACGTACTTATGGCCGACATAAAAAAATCCACACTAAAAAACTACAGAGCGTGCAACACGCGTCAGCGAGATTAGTATTGAAACTGCCTAGAATATCCTCTGCTTCCACAGCGCTTCGAACCCTCCACTGGTTACCACTACATAAAAGGATTCTTTTTAAAATCCTACTAATCGCCTCCAGATCCTTCAACGGGACAGGCCCAAAATACCTGAGGAAACGTTTCACCCGATATGACCCGCTGAGATGCTTGAGGTCGTCGGGAGGTAACCTTATCAAAATACCAAGATTCAAGCTCACAACCAAAGGAGGAAAGACTCTTACAGTGTTGGCATCTAAGGCCTGGAACTCCATGCCCCCAAGTCTCAGATTACTCACACAAGAAAATGCCTTCAGGAGACAGTTACAAACCTGGATCTTCAGTTTGCCGGACGACTTTGTAACGGCAGCCATCTAGAATTTCACCTCAGGCCCGCCTACTAGTCTATCAGCGCCAGGATGCTCCTTCCGGAGTGACAGCTTGCGCTTTAGAAATACCCCATACAAAATACAAAATACAAATACCTTGTGCCCTCCCAGCGCAACCTGTTCATAGGTGCGGTACTGGACACAACTGTGTGTCGTGCATTCCCTCCTCCTCAAAGGATTCATGACATACAGGAAATGATACCTTTATTTCACAATGGAGCGGTCGTTCCAGTTCTGAAGGTCCTTACTCTGCTCAGTCTTATTACCTCTTGCATTCTGTTGGTCAACCATGCACGCTGCCATAGGAGGGCACTCCAGTGGTTCCTCTGCAGGCAGTGGTATCAGCACAACCGAGATCTCGGGGAGTCAGTGAGGATCTCCAGAGAAACTGTGGCGGATCTGTCTTGGTGGGGCGTGGAAGGCAATCTGTCTCAGGAAAAGCCTTTTCAACTGCCTCCATCGGTGGCCACAGTGATAACGGATGCATCCACTCTAGGGTAGAGTGCTCATCTGGGGGATCTGGAGGTCCAGGGTCTTTGGTCTCCAGAGGAAAGGTTGCTTCACATCAACCTTCTGGAATTGCGGGCCATACGTTTGGCACTCAATGCCTTCTCCCTTCCCTTTGTGGTCGGTCTGTTCAAGTCCTGACGGACACCACCACCGCAATTGGTATGTCAACAAGCAGGGAGGAGTAGGGTTGCGGTGTCTCTGCAAAGAGGCTCTGCGTATCTGGTCCTGGGTTCAGGACCATCAGATTTGTCTGATGGCAAATCATCTGGCCGGGGTTCTGAACGTACGTGCAGACAGTCTGTCGATCACGAGTGGAGGCTTCACCCAGAGGTGGTTTGTCACGTCTTCCGAACGCGGGGAACTCCTCAGGTGGACAGTCAAGTCAAGTCAATTTGTATAGCGCACTACTCACCCGGAGGGTCTCAAGGCGCTTGAGGGAGGGGGGGTTGTTACTTATCAAATAGCCAAGTTTTGAGTTGTTTTCTGAAGGAGAGGTGGTTCTGTATAAGGCGGAGGTGGGTGGGGAGAGAGTTCCAGGTTTTGGCCGCCAGGTAGGAGAAAGATCTTCCTCCCATGGTGATTTTACGGATACGTGGAATCGTGGCGAGGGCTTGATTGGACGATCGTAGTTGGCGGGTGGGGGTGTAAAAGGTCAGGCGCGTGTTGAGGTATTTGGGTCCTAGGTCATAGAGGGGTTTGTGTGCGTGGGTGAGAAGACGTAACGTTATTCTCTTGTTGACGGGGAGCCAATGAAGGTCTCTCAGGTGACCGGAAATGGGGTCATGGCGGGGTATGTCTAGGATGAGTCTGGCGGAGGCGTTCTGAATGCGTTGGAGTTTTTTCTGTAATTTGGATGTGGTTCCAGCGTAGAGGGTGTTTCTGTAGTCCAGTCTGCTTCTGCAGTCTCCAGTTTCCAATGCAAGGGGCACTGGGGGATGCGTTTCAGTTGAGTTGGGACTCGCAACTCCTTTACGCGTTTCCTCCCATACCCTTGATTCCTCTGGTTCTGAGGAAGATTCGCCTAGACCAGGCCCAAGTTATATTGATCGCCCCGGATTGGCCAAGAAGGGTGTGGTACAAAGATCTTCTCCACCTCTCCTCGTGCTCGCCGCTCCGTCTCCCTCACAGGGCAGACCTCCTCTCCCAGATGGAGGGGCAGGTTCTACACCCCCATCTCCAGACCTTACACCTTCATGCCTGGCGATTGAACGGGGCAACCTGAGTTCTTTTTCTCTCCCTCACAATGTGGTGGATGTCATTTTATCAGCCAGGCGTGATTCCACCAAGTCCGTCTATTCTTATAGGTGGTCTAAATTTGTTGCTTGGTGTCGGGAGAAGTCCATTGACCCTTTAAGGGCTTGTTTGTCCAATATTCTTCAATTTGCACTTTCCTTATCCCAGCAGGGTTGTGCGGTGGCTACTGTCAAAGGTTATTTGTCGGCCTTGTTGGCTTTTCTCTGTTTGCCGGATCAGCCGTCTCTGTTCAAATCTCCTGTGGTATTAAGGTTTCTGAAGGGTTTCACTTAATACATTTATTTCCTCCTACTCCCTTTATTGTGCCGCAATGGTACTTAAATTTTGTCTTAACCTACTTGATGGGTTCTCCCTTTGAACCCTTGCACAGGTGTCCCTTGAGACTTTTGTGTTTTAAAACGGTCTTCCTGGTCGCAATTACCTCGGCAAGGAGGGTAAGTGAGCTTCAAGCTCTTAGTTCAAAGCCCCCTTTCTTGACCATTCATGCTGAAAGAATGGTACTCAGGACCAGGGCTGCTTATCTGCCTAAGGTGGTAACTTCTTTCCATCTGGGGCAGTCCGTTACCCTCCCTACCCTTTATCCTCCCCCTCACCCTTCCAAGGAGGAGGAGAGACTTCACCGCTTGGACCCTAAGAGGGCTGTGAGCTTCTACCTGGACAGGACAAGGGAGTTCAGGTTGGATGACCAGCTGTTCGTTGGATTTGCTGGCTGCAGGAAAGGAAGAGCTGTGCACAAGCGCACACTTTCAAGATGGATAATATTATGCATCAAGATCTGCTACTCCCTGGCGGGTAAGGACCCTCCTGAGGGTATAAAAGCTCACTCTACTAGAGCAAAGTCTGCTACTTCTGCTTTATCTAGAGTTGTACCTGTTGAGGATATTTGCAGAGCCGCGACTTGGGCCTCCCTCCACACTTTCGCAAAGCATTACTGCTTGGATGCCGAGGTGAGGAGGGACGGCCACTTTGCGTGCTCTGTCCTTAAGGATTTTCTGGTATAGGAGAGTGGACAACCTCCTCCGGGAGTGGGCACTGCTGTGGGACTCTATTCACAAGGTGAGGAATCCACTGGCAAATGAATCTATCGGAAGAACAAGTTACTTACCTTATGTAACGCTTTTTCTGGTAGAAACAGTATCTGCCTGTGGATTCCTCACTGACCCACCCGCCTCCCCGTTGTCCACTCTGCTATACCTGAGTTTATGTATTTTTATGTATATTTATATTTGTATATATATTGGGTTTTTCATACCTTTGCTAAGCACTATGTGTGCAGTTTTGAATTGTATGTACTATGTACACTGTATATATGTATATCTACTGTCATTGGTCCGTCCGGGTGCCTCGAAGAAAAGGAAAAAAGGGCGTAACTGATGTCATCACGCCGACATAGGCCTAATAAGGAGTCGGTGACGTCAGCCGGAGTCGCGCGCGATGCCGTGCTCCTGTGACGTCGTCCACGCCGGCGTGCTACAAAATAATTTTCTGAACGTTGCTGACGCAGGGGGATAATCACAAGGTGAGGAATACACAGGCAGATACTGTATCTACCAGTAAAAAGGGTAAACAAAGGTAAGTAACTTGTTCGTTTAGTTCAAACCCCTGTGCACCACTTTGAATTGATATTGCCAATGCTTGTTGGCTGTGCACTCCAGAAATCTTCAAGATGCTCCAGCCTCCAGCACCTCATCCCTCAAAGATCAACATCCTCACTGCATCCCTTGCACTCTGGGCCTCCATCTTTGGTGAGTTGGGAGGTCCTCTTGCGACTCCTGTGCCTTTGGCCTGTGGGTCCTCTTGAGGTTCTTCCTTTGCTTCAGTGGTTTGCCCTGTTTGCGCGGGGCCTGCTCTGACTATCTTTCCATGGCAGTTATGGCTACCAAGGCTTGTTGGTGCTCCCACCGGACACCGACCACCTAAAGACTGACATGGGGACAGCCCGTGCACTGCTCCAGGTCTTCCTCATCGTCTCCTGGTCCTCACAACTGCAGCGACAAGGTCATTGTCCTCACTCCTGAACCTCTCTACATCAGTGGGCATTGTGCTTCCTTGCCTACAGGTCACCTCTGATTGGCATAGACCCAGTCCCCTCAGCTTGCAGGTTCTCCTCTTCTAGATTCCACCTTGGATTCTGGCTTCTCCAGAGGCATTTTCTTCGAAGTCTTCCATTGTCATTTACGACAATTTCTGATGTCACTTGAACCCTATGCTCCCAGCTTCCGTTGTCAGGCACTCTCTTTTTGGGGTTTGGAAGCATGTCTTCTGAGAATATAGTGTTCTGTCCTCAGAGCTTCTTTATCGTTTTGTTTCTTTTCAACTGTTTTTTGTGTCTAGCGCCAAGATGCTTCGGTTTGCGTATCAATAGAGCATTTTTGTCATACTCGTAAGCAAATAATGTTACTTTTTGTAAAGTAAAAACACTATAATTTTTGTAAATAGGGTGCATTGCTTTCAAGCCCATGTGTGTGATTGAAGAGTCTGTCTGCTAATGAGATGATTTTAGAAAGAAATACACACATGTAATATGTATTTTTAATAAATTATTTTAGTCTATATTGAATTGCAGATGTTCCTCTTATCAGAAAGAGACAGTTTACAAAATGGCAATATGTGAATTCTACCATACTGTGAATAAAAAAAATTAACATGCTTTAATCCATTTTTTGTAGCAAAGTTATTAAAGAAAAAGAAGAGAGAGAAAAGATTGGGAAAGAAAAGGAAAGAGAAAAAAAAGAAAAAAACCCTGCTGTTCCACTGGAAGTGAAGGCCCCAGGAAAGGAGGGCAAAGAAAAACAGAAGGAAGAACGGGCAAATCGAGAAGAGAAACCTAGAGAACCAAAGGAGAAAACACCAAAATCTGACAAAGAAAAGGAAAAAAACAAGAAGGAAGACAAAATTAATAAAGAAGACCGATCGAAGACTCCTGTTGCCAACAACGAATCAAAATCTGCTGCCGAGAAGGAGAAAGAAAAGGAGCCGTCCAGAGAGAGAGAGGGGGCGAAGGATAACAAATCTAAGGAAAATATGAAAGGAGAAAAGTCAGCAGCTGCTGGGTCCTTGAAGTCACCAGTTTCCCGCTCTGAGCCACTGGAATCTGAAAGGGGTAATTTATTTTACTTGGATATGTGATGTCAGGAGGTGTAAAGTGTTAGCCAGGTAAAAGTAGTAGATATTTTAAAGAAATGCAATCAGGATTTAGTAATGAGATACTGTTATAGCTAGCCAAATAATCTATGTGAAGTGATGTGATCACCTGCTTCTGTCTCCATAAAATAAACTTCACTAGCCTCCTGAGGGCTAGAAACACCCCTTCAAAAACGATTCTCTAGTAACTGTTAGTTCATTAGTCTCAAATCTCATTCACCACCTCAGGGGCACTTTAAAATTCGTGTGCCCAGTGACAATGTGTCACTAAAAAAGCAATATCTAAGCACATGTGCTTTCATATAAAATCATGACCATGCTTGCTCAGGTCAAGGTCCGTACTGACAAGGAAGTCATGTTTTTTACTGGCACATGGTTAATAAATCTCAGCATCGATATTGTCGAAAGTTATCACAAAGACAATGGTTTCTCGAGTTCTTCAGGCGGCATTGAGCCATATCTTTACCATATGCCTTGACAGCAGGATTTGTTACAATATTGATAGTGCATTTTCATTTGATGCCTTGTCATTGCAATAAGACTCTGCCTCCAGTAATTGATAACTTTCGATGTCCTGTGACATGCTTAAGTTGGTGTAATTACCAACATCATGATTAACATTTTCGATGATGTAAAAATGTCTGACATTCTGAGTAAGGACATCACAAGGTCCATAGTCTATAAAAGATGGAACATTGAAACCAAAAACTAAAGGCTGTGTATGCGTGTGAATCTTTTTAACATACGACAGCAATGACTACAGTATTGCTACAGTGGCAGCTAAAGCCAACTCTGTCACAGAGCTTTCTATCCATGTTGTTAACAAGCCATTGCTTTATTGGAATCTGTAGGGTTTGCGTGGTTTTCACATATGCTGTAGTTGTGCGTTTACTCTATTGTGGAAGAGGAATTCTGACGTAGGTCCAATATACCAAATACCATTTCCTTTATTTATGTTATAGAATTATGAAATCGGTAATCCTCTTCTAGTTGTCATTTCTGACTTTCCGAGGACATGTTTTTCTTCTTCAAAACACCTACCCTCACCTGTTATTGTCTCCCAGTTTCTTGCAAGAGAATCTTGAATCTAAAAGCCATTTCACCTTTATAGCTTTTGATAGAAGCGATGCATATGCACAATTCTGTTATAAAAACAGTAGCATCCTTTCAAGAAACCACAATAATAATGTACATAGGAGCTTATTTTCCTGTCTACTCTAGCAAACTGGCTTTTTATGTGTAATGTAAGGGCACATCATGCAAAAAGTACAGACAACTGTTATTGAATTACAGGGCTTACATTAATAATCCCAAGTGATCTATATGTGAAATTGTGGTTAAGGAGTTTTGGCTTATCAGAGTGTAGTGTTAAGCATTTGTTGCACACAGTCAATAAATTGACACACACTCAAGAAGAAATTAGAGACTAATTTAGAAAAATAACACATTTTTATATATTTTTAAACAGTTACTGATTTTAGTCAAAATTGAAAAATACAGTCCAATAACTCTTTTGAGGTATGCGCCTCAAACGCAGTAATGTTACCCTATGGGAGAAACATACACTGCATACACATACTTGCAAGTGGTTCTTGAGGGTGCCTTTTGGGACTTAATGTGCTTAGCGGCCAAGGTCCAAGACCCACCAGCAGTTCGGTTTTACCTGCCCTGGTGAGTCTGGGTGCAGAGATGCCTGACGCGTTGCTGGCCTCGGGCACTACACTGTAAAATCAGTGTCAAATGTACCGGGAAAAAAAGCTACTTGGGTTACAAGTCCGGCAGAACCCAAAGGGGGGATTGGCTCTTGAGGGTCTTTGGAGCACAGGGACACTGCTGGTTTACGTGAACCTGGACTGGAGGGCTCAGGTGCATAGGTATTTTGTCCGGGAGGGCGATGTAGTTGTATGCTCTCACTTGGCTTTGACAGCCTGGACAAGGAGAGAAAACAGGCTGACAGAGCCACTTTGGATGAGGATCTTGTGGATCCTGAAAACCCTCTACGGCAGATCAGGAAGGACACCACTGAGTCCAATACCGGAAACTCAACAAGCCTCATTAGTTGCAAGGGGCTCTGGTACCCAAGGTATTGGTGCTGAGAAGCTCCTGGAGGGGTCTGCAGCTTGAAACTTGGTGAGAGCAACAGGGTTGGTCTACTGGACTCACGACAACTGCTTCCTAGAGAGTTAAACACTCGGGCCAGCAATATAAAGTACCAGGTCGATGCAGACTTTGCCTGCAGATGCAGGGGGACTCCTCCACCCCAAGGGAGATGCTGCTTGGTTGTTGAATGTAAGAACAGTCCACCAGGAGTTTGATAAATCTGTTCAGCTTGGTAAGAGTCTGTCTTTGTGATTGTCGCAGTGCAAGCAGCCAGGCAGGGTTTGGCACCAGTTTTGGTGCAGGACCACTGTTCTCATGACTTCGACTCTTCTTTGTCCTTCCTTCGGTTCCTAGTAGATGAATATGAACCCTGGTGTCAGGGGGATCCCTAAATACTGAATTTAGTGGGCATATAAAGGGAGTGTAGGATGGGCTACTTAGCCCTGAGGTGACTACACTTCCTATATGACCACTTCTTGATAAAAGTGGGCATAAACCTGACCTAGAGTTCTTAGTTTCACCAAATTCAAAATGGTGAAACCCTACCTTCGTTTTCCACTCCAGGTGGCCCTCCTAAGAGGTGTTTACAGAACAGGATGTCTGGACAAGTTTTTGTGTTCATTCTAATTCAGGAAAAAATCCAATAGGCTGATTTCATACGGAAAATTGTTCATATGAAGGTGATTTAGGAATAATTTTCAGGTAATCAATTAAGCTAACGAGTCTTCTAGAGTTAAAACGTACAGAGATCCTAAGTCGGTCTATATGTCTCTGACAAAATCCCACCGGTGTGTCTTTGAGAGAAAAGCATTGCCTACTGGAATATTCCCTGAATCAGAACGAACACAAAAACTTGTCCAGACATCCTTTTCTGTAACCACTGCGTATTTAGGTGGTCCGGGCTCTCCCCTTCTTCAGAACAAGTAATCAAAAGCAGAGCTGCCTAAATCTGCACAGCGAGTAAGGAATTGGGACCCATCACCCCTTCTCTTCCACATTCCTCCTTAGAGTTCTGCCTGGCCTAAAAGTTTGACACGCCTCCTGACTAATTTCCAGCCTGCTCTGATGCCAAATAGGCCTCTGGGCAGGGGGTGGCATTCCCCAGGTCTGGGGGGAAGACATTGTCACATATCTAAGTTGGTAGAGTCTTCGAAGCCTTGACCTGCTAATTCCATAGCCAGCCTGCTGGAGAAGGTGTGAACACCTCTCCGGGGAAGAAAAGAGTCTTTGTCGAAGGAAGCTCAGTCTTTTGGGATTCTTGGAGGTTGCTCCCTGCAGGACATGCCAATTTCTGCAAGTAGAGTCCTAGAAGCAGGAGACAGGCTTGTAGGGCTGGGGATAAGTCAGTTGTCATCTTCCTCCTTCACTGCTGCACGGCTCTTTGGTCCTTTTTAGGTCATTGAATCTGAGGAACAAGGTTCAGGGAAGCCCTTAATACTGAATTTAATGCGGTACTGAGGTGGGGGTGGGGGGGGGGGCAGTAACAAATGACTACTGTCCCCTAGTGTGACTACACCCTTTAGGTGCCGCCTCCCTTTGGGGAGAGGGGCACATCCTTATCCCTGCTGGTCCTAATTCTCCAATCCAAGATGGAGAATTTTTAAGAGATGGGTTCACCTCAGCTCCTGGTCACCCTAGGGGTATGTCAGGCCCAGGAAGACACTGCTACTCTGCTTACTAAGTTTGCCGCCTGTCCTTCTGCCAAAAGTGGGGCCTGAACAGGGGGTGGGCATCTCCACTACCTGGAGCACCCAAATAAGCACAACACAAGGGGAGAGTCTTTAAGGCTTACTGCTAAGTGCTGCTGTCCCTGTGAGGGGGAGGTGAGAAGCCCCTCCACCCAGGGCAAGATTTGTTTCTGAACTCCGAGAGAACAAAGGCTCTCACGCCATGAGGTCAAAAACCTGTCTGGTGGTGGCGGCTGACTGGCTGGCAGGGACTAGTCAGCCAATGCACTATTAGTTGGTCGTTTTTTTACTGGGCATATCTGAGATGCCCTCTGAGTGCATTTTATAATAAACCCATCACTCGCATCATTGTTGGTTTATTATGCTGAAAAGTTTCGCTTTTTTTGGGGGGAAATTGTCACAAACGTACCTGATGTCAGCGAACCTTGATGACACATCAATAGGCGCTGCGCTCGTCACTACCAACTCAGACGATGCCAAGATGGAGCCCATCTATGCCACCTACTGGCGCGCAGAGGTACTGCTCAGAATTATCCAGATCCAGGCTGATGTGGGGAAATATTCTAAGGTGAGGAATCAGCAGTTATATGGAGTCCACCAAAAAAAGTTTTACTGAAAGTAAGTAACTCGTCCTTCCAGAACATTTACTCCAAAAAAAGAGACTTATTCTATCGGCCAGGTTAGGGTAATTATTTGGTACAATAACCCTGTTCCATTTATCTTGAAGAAGGGGTAGTTCACTTAGTTCCTAAAATTGACAAAACATTCCAAATAAAACCAGTAGCCTCAGAACTTAGTAACAGATAAGTATGTGTTCAAAACCCATTTTTGGCCTTTCTAAGCAAATTGGCAGTTAATAGTATTTTATTCAATGGAGCTTGGTATCTATTGCTTAAACAACTATTTTGAAAATTGTAAGCTAACCCCTTTTTACTCTTTTTTTTTTTTTTTTATAGAACAAAAACGCAGAAAACTCGATACCCATTCTTCTCCGTCACATTCCTCAACAGTAAAGGTTAGTATAGCCTGAGGAAGGCAGCGTCCTGTTATGCTCACCTGTTTGGAATGCCAGTGTCCCGTCTTCCTTCAAGTTTGGTGCCACCTTCACTGGAATGGCTGGAGGTTTTTATTGCAGTAGAAAAATCATCCCTGTTCATTATTTTGGACTAATTTTTTATTCAATATTTTTAATTGAAAAAATATACATGTAAATTTATATATGTATATTTATATAAATATATATATTTAAGTAAAGCTTCAAGGACCTAGCTCAATTTTTTTTTAATAAATTATTTTTGAGTTGACAAAGGAAAGCAAAATATTTAAAGTTTCAGAAGTGCCTCGAGTTTTCAAAAAAAAAAAATATTTTTGGAGTGCAAAGTTGCCTACTGTGAAGCAAAACATTCCGGCAGAATAAATATACATATTTTTTAACATTTTGAAGAAGATTGATACTGCTGAAGATTTCCTAGCTGATGACGAAAAACAAGATACCTCTGAATTCATCAAGCAGCTTGAAGACCGTTATACTGATGTGTGCCTTCCGGGAAGGAATCCTGAAAGAAGCTCCTGCCAACAGTGTTCTCGGTGATCAATTCTCCTGTAGTTGTATATATTCAGTGAGCATGCAGCTTTCAGTTAAGCTTCCCTGCAAAATGTATTTCATTGTGTGCCTACCACATTGAGATCTGCAGTCGGATCAAACCAGATGTCTGCTGCCAATCTACCAGCCAACCAAGAAAATCCATTGGAGCTGGAGCACCAGCAAATCGTATGTGTAGTCTACAATGAAGACCCAGGGTAGCCATTCCTTGCTCCATATATTTTGTTTTGTTTCTAAGGCAGCTAAGTTCATGGAATCTTTGAATTTGCAGTACGTTGACCCTTTCAAACTGTAAGTGTTTTAGTACTTTTCGAGCACTGTGGTGCCTTATCAGTTATGTGCTGTTTAGGTTACAGCAGCTCTCAAACTCATTTTAAAATTGATCATTGTATGCCAGTTCAGGTAGTTGTTTACTTTCCTCGTGAGGGGTCTTATTCCAATAAAGATAAGGGTTTTTTGTAATATACCTGTTTTTTTAAAATCAATTTCAACTTGTAGTTGATAGTTTAAAACTATTTTATGTTTTTAACTCTTTTCGCTTCTAAAATGTTAAGGCTTTCTCAGTTTACAATATTAAGGTGCCATGTTGTTCCTGGCAATAGCAATGACCAAAGTTTTGGATAACACAAATAATCTGTTCTTACATGATTAGTGTATAGTTTCTGAGATCAGTTGCCATTTTCTTCTTTGTTTAATAGGGTATTGCCAATATTTTTAAGATTTTAAATAAAGTATATTATTGTGTACATAAGATATAATTATGTGGTAATACTGTTTTTCCTGGACCTGCATGAAAGTTGAATGTCAAAATAGCTTTGGTAATGGAAAGCTTTTTTCATACATAATTTTTAAATCTGTGGTCACTGAAATCAAGTGAACATGGCAAGCTTGGTAAATAGATATCAGAGACTCTGTTGTGGGGAACAATTAAGACTTAAAAAATATTGCATCAGCTCCTTTAACAGTAGAGAATGCTTAAAATGACTTACTGTGCTTATCCGTTATTGAAAATCCATTTTAAGTGGCCATATGGCTTCTATAATAGTTTTGATTAGTGTCTAATCAGTCATTGACACCTCAGTTTAGGAAGACAGATGGAACTACCAAAATTAAACAATGTTCACTTATAATCACTTCTAATACGTCATTCAACCGAATGAGAGTATGTAGTTTGGCCTTTTTCACCTCTCCCCAAATTTTTGACAACTATATAGCTGCACTTCTGTTCAACTGGGTAATGTGCGCCTCTCAACAGCAGAGGGAGACACCCATATACAACCACCTGTGGCCCAAGCCTAGAAACAATTTATATTTATCGATGCACCTACCTTGGAGTGCGTAAGTGAGCTAAAAAGTTAACTTAAAAAAGATGCCTAAGTTTCTAATCTACATTAAATGAGCAACAACAAAAATGTTTCAAGACTTCAGATATGAGGAACATAGAAGGGTAGCAGCCCAAGACATATTGAGATATGCATGCGGGTGAAGTAGATTATCATTGGAGAAGGGTAATAAGTTGTCCTTCAATCTGTTGGTGGGGAAGTGGTATAATGATCTAAATGTTGAGGTGGGAGTCATTAAGGAGTTTCTCTCGGAAAGAGATGATGTCTTTAGGCATCTCAGCTGCTCAGGCTGAGGGTTCTATAATCATGAGCAACCCCAGAAAGAGATTTTGACTCAGTGGACTGAGATTTGAATCTTTTGGTTTTCAGTAATTCTCTGGCTCCTGAGACATTTGGAGCCTCATCTTTGACTGGGGATATACTGATTAATGATCTCTCTGAATTATAGAAAGAAGGAAGGCAAGTTTTAACTTAACTTTTCTCTCCAATGGTAGCCATTGAAAGTTTTGTAATTCTGATTTTTATTGTCCGATTTATTGGTTTTACAGTTTAGTCTATTGGTGGTTTTGTGCTTCGCGCTTTACCCTTTATAATGTAGCAAATAGAAGGTACTAAAGCTTGAATATGTATGCTGACACTTGCATAGTTGTAGTGGAGAGTGGATTTTGTCACAATATTCTCTTTTGTTTAATTAATATTGCATTTTCAGAAAATATGACACAGTAAAATGATAGTAAGTAGTATTCCATGCTAAGGAATAACAAACCATAAATCAGACACAATGGACACATATGGCAATAAATGTAAGCCAATTTGAAGATTTGTAGTAAACTGTGTCCCATTAATAAGCAGTACAACTACAGTAGGCTTACCAATAAATAGAAGTAAAAATGTTCTTATTAAATAGGTTATGATGGTAAATGAAACGCATACATTTTATGCAGGTTCTAACTTTTCTTAAATTTAAAAGATCAAGAAAAGGAGTATTTTCTTATGTGATGATGCACCTATTTATGTGATATTGTTGAGCTTTAGAGCAAAGAAATGTTGGCAATACCCTTAGTATTGAAGAAAGTCTGGCTATTGAGTTACATTTTTCTAGTTGTAATCTACAACAGTGACCTGTAATGTCAGCTTAAAAAAATACACTTCATGTATATGTACTTATCTGTAACATGCCTGATAATGTAGAATTAATGTAGCAATTACAGTATTATGCCACTCCTTAGTTAGGTTTGTGTAGCTCTTTCTTAAGACCCTTCCTGCAATACATAGTTAATGCATTAGTACATGGTCTACTACTGCATCTTCTGTTCATGCCAGATTGCTTTAAAATCTTAAATGTAATGGTCAATTTAAGGGTTACCGGAGAGGGACTACCATTGGTGTATTATTCCCCCAGACATGGGATGTGTGTGTGCTTATGTTTTCAGTGTGTATGTACTACAGTAAATTAAGGTTTTGCATCATGAATCCTTTTCTAGATTCACATGCTATGTATTATCCGCCATCTTGTGGTTGGATCCAGAATAGTCTGGTTTTTGCTTGGGATGTTGTTGACCACCATTTGGTGCTTGGTCCATCCTGTGTGTGACTTCAGACGGTGCTCCGGAGGTTCCTGTGCATGGTAGTCTTCTTCAGATTTTTTTTTCTGCTTTTGGGTCTTGAAGCACTCTGAAGATTTGGATGCAATCCCCAAAAGAATCACAGCATTTGAGTGAAAAAAAACATTGATCATAGACTACGAAGACATTGGAGAAGGAGAAGGACCTCCCGACACCCTTTTTCTGTCGAAGGACCCCGACGGAGAAACTACGCAGATGGATCAACAGTATGGGCCATGGAAAATACCTCTTTCAAATTCTGCCCAATGTGCCACAGCGCAATCCACACAATGTATGTAACCTCTGCCTGCCGAGGGATCACAAGTATAAGGCCTGCGCAGTGTTCTTGTTGAAGACACTCAAGGTATGCCGAAAGCAGGGGGAAGACCATTACGCAGGCTTGCTGCAAAGCCAGAAACTCCCTTCGATGAGGGACTTAGGCCTCTGTCAGCGATGAGGATGACCAGGAAGTACCTGCAGAATCGAACCATAAGGAGTTGGACGTCAAAAACCTCAAAGGGGGTGCCGAAAAGAGTCGTACCGGGAAGAAAGTGACAGAGAAGAAGACGGACAAGGTAAGAAACCCTCAACCGTCAGAAACCAAGGGCTATAAAAAGAAGGTGCAGAAGGCAGCCCAGGCGTTGAAGAAAATGATGAATGAGGGTCAACAGCGACCAAAAGAACCCTACGGATCCCACCGCAGGGATACCGACAAGGGAAGATCGTCGAAATCGACTAAGGTGGGCGCCTCACGAGAGGCACTGAAGGGAAAAACCACACCTTGGAGCCACAAACCAGCACACCCAAATAGATCTCCCTGGCCTCAGATGCCGAAAGTGCCCTCAAGGTGGAGAAAAAGAAAAGAAGCCTCGAAGCAGAAATGGCGGCACTCCTTCAACAAAAGGAGTTCGGTGAAGCGCTGAACGTATTCCTGCGATACCTGCTGATGCCGCCGAAAATCGCGAAGAAGATATCCTCGAAGCTCCGTCAATCCCCGAACTGCACGAGTAAAAAATTGTAGAGGAACTAGATGCTCCAGAATAACAGGAAGCCTCTGGGACTTTCAAGGAAGAATGTAATGACAGCGACAAAGAAAGCCAGAAGAAGTCTGTGGTTATCCCTCGATGGCTTCGCCACTAGACGACATAGCCTTCTTCAACAGCCTCATCTAGAGAGCAGCTGATACCTTCGGTGTCCCCATAGAGGAAGAGAAAGGAGACTCATGTTTCTTCCTAGAGACCATCCACGAAAGGGACCGAATATCTCCCAATGCTACCAAGCATCTTGGATCAGCGCAAGGAGGCTTTCAAGGAGCCTGTCTCAGAAAGGGGGGTAACCCCAAGAGTGGAGAACAACACAAGTCTTCCACTAAGGACCCTAATACATTCAGAGAAACACCGTGCCAGACTCCATCATTGTCACCACGGCAAGAAGAAGGGGCAATGCCCACTCCTCTACTGGTCTACCTCCAGAAAGAGAGAGCAAGAGAATGGACATGGTAGGGAGAAAGATAGAGAAAGAAGCAGCAATGCAATGGCGCATTGCAAACTCCAACAGGTATGGCCACCAACAATACAATGACATCGAGGAACTGAGGAACAAGCTCCCTGAAGAAGATAAAGAGGGCAAATCCATCATACAGGAAAGAAAGAACATAGCTAACACTTGCCTCAAATCAGCCCTAGCCGGACCGATACAGCCAGCAGAAACATGTGCACAGGCACAATGTTGAGAAGGCACTCCTGGTCAGAATATCAGGCTTCACACAAAATGTCAGCACCTCAATAATCAACAGGCCCTTCACAGGAGATGCCCTGTTTGGAAGTGAATTTGATGAATTACTTCAATAAATAAAAAAGGACAATGCAACAGTCGGGGCTATAGGGACCCTACAACAGAGGGGCTCCTTCAAAAGAGGATGTTTTAACACTATAAGACCCAGAGGAATGGGAGTCTTCTCAATAGGCCAACAACGACAACAAACTCAAGGCAGCAGACAGCAATCAAATCAGCAGTCCGGATACCAAACATGGCTACAGCAACCAAGGCAGCCCTTTTGGGGCAGAAGAAGAGGCAGGGAACAACCCTCAAGAGGAGGAGGAGGAGGAAGCTCTAAGTTACTTGCCCACAATAAAGGCCCCCAGACAACACCAGTGAGAGGCAGAATAGCACATCAACTATAATGCAAAGACATCACCACAGACAGTTGGATTGTGAATGAGGTACGCCACTGCTATTGTATAGAACTAACAAACAAACCCCCACCAAAATAGAAGTTCCAAGGAACAGAACTCTTACATTTCAGATAAGAAATAAGCAATAGCAAGCAAAAGAGAAAGTACCAAGGAGGGAACACCTCAAAGGAAACTATTCACCTTACTTCTTGGTACCAAAGCAAGATCTCACGCATAACCCATCTTAGATCTCAGGTTCATAAACAAATTCATTCGCATACAGCACTTCAAGATGGCAACGCTGCAGAAGGTTATCCCGCAGCTGCAAAAGGGAGATTTCCTAGCAACAATAGATCTCAAGGACACCTATCAGCACATCCCCATGGACCAAGCTCACAAGAAATACCTCTGGTTCCTTCATGAGAAAACTAACTACTAATTCAAAGTCCTGCCTGTCGGGATAAAATCGGCACAAAGAGTCTTCACAAAGTGCCTAGCAACGGTGGCTGCATCACTAAGGAGAAGAGGGATACCCCTACCTAGACGACTGGCAGGTGAAGGCAAATAAAAAAAAAAAGATGCTGCACACACGTCCATTAGGTGATCGCAGCACTGCAAAAATTGGGGTTTTCTATAAACCACCAGGAATAATCAACAAAGCCAGAACAAGAAAAAACCTTCTTGAGAGCAAGATCAACTGCAAGGTTTCACAAGCATACCTGACCCAAAGAAGAATACAAGCCGTCAAACAAGAAACTCTCCTTTACCGGAAGAGGCAGTCCCTGGCATTGAGGACGGTCATGAAGCTCATGAGCATGATAGCATCATGCATCCCCCTCATCACTCATGAACAGCTCCACATGCACCCTCTGCAAGAGTGGCTATGCAGCAGTTGGTCATAAACCACAGGAAGTTGGGAGGATCTAGTGGTTGTAATCCAAAAGGTTCAGACAGACCTATAATGGTGGGCATCCAAGAACATAACCCTAGGCAGACCTTGCAAAACCAGGAACAAACCTAACACTCGTAGCCCCTCGATTGGCAAGACAAACCTGGTACTCAAGCCTATTTGAACTTTCCAGGCTCAAAGCAGACAAGGACCTCCTCACAATGCAAAGGGGACCAATCTTTCACCCAGAACCAGCAACGCTCAGCCTAGCACCTGAATACATAGAATTCAGACATTCAAACCTGCCACAAAAATCAATGGAAATACTAAAGGAGTCAAGAAAACAGACCACAAGACAATACTACATGGCTAAGTGGAAACGGTACACCATATGGTGCACACAAAAAACAATACCCTGAGCTTAATTTTCACACAAGAAACCGTGCTCATATATCTGACACACTTGCTTGACAGTAACATCAACTGCTCAAGCCACAGGGTGCACCTGGCCGCAATTGTATCCTACACCAAGGGAAATTCATGTAAGTTTCTTCACCGGACCAGTCATAAAAAGATTCCTTGAGTGATCCATCCCCATGAAATGCTCCAGTCCCTATGTCTTAATGCAACTAACGGCAGGACCATTCGAGTCCATGCACAAAGCAGGACTCAAATACATCACCATAAAGACTGCCTTCCTAATAGCCGTAACCTCTCTACAACGAGTAAGTGAACTACAAGCGTTAACTATTGAGGAGCCATACTTGCAAATCCACAAGGACAAAGTTACCCTAAGGACAAACCCTCATTTTCTACCTAAGGTAGTAAGCAAGTTCAGCATACAGCTAGCAGTTTTCTTTCAAAACCCGCAAACACTACTAGAAAAAAGCCTTTATACCCTGGACGTAAGAAGAGCTTTACTATACTATCTGCAAGAGCTAAAACTCCGTAAAGGCAATCAGTCGTTCTTCTCTCACTTAAAGTCCAACAAGGGAGGACCTGTGACAAAGGGGACAATTGCACTTTGGATTGTAAAGGCAATTCAAGTATGCTATGCCTCAGCAGGAAAGACTCTAAACACAGGGCCAACAGCCCACTCAACAAGGAAAATAATTGACAACCCTTGCAATTATGGCCAACGTGCCATGTGCTGCGGCAACATCGGCATCCCCACACACATTCACAAAACATTACTGCATGGATATACAGATGACTAAGGAAGCTCAAATGGGCAAAAGGTACTTCAACACCTGTGCGCAAAGTCTTCCTCACCTTACCACAGCCACCCCAAGGAGGGAGAAAATGCTGCGTAATCTAGTGCACAGCATGTGAATCCAGAAAAGTAGTCATGCTGCAAAATGAAATGGTTGCTTACCAATAGGAGTAGTTTTGCAGCTTGAAGAGTTTTCTGGATTCACATGCGACCAACCCATCTCCCCTCAAAGGAGGGACACAAGATGACTGAAACTAAAGAACTAACATATCGAGACAACCGGATTTAAGACATACCCTATAGAAAAATGGGGTGGGGGGAGGGAGAATCCAAAGATGGCACCATGCACAGGAACTTTCCGGGGCGCCATCTGAAGTCAAACAAGGATGGACCTAGCACCAAATTGGGGTCGACAACTCCCCAAGCAAAAAAACAACAGACTATTCTGGACCCAACCACTAGATGGCAGAATAATGCACAGCATGTGAATCCAGAAAACTCTTCAAGTTGCAAAACTACTGCTGATAAGTAACCATTTTGTTTCCTCTTATATGCGCTTGTGTGTGTGTATATGTATATACACACACACACATATATTTTTATATATATATATATATATATATATATATATATATACACACACACACACATCTATACATGTGTATATATATATATGTATATATATATATATATGTGTATATATGCGTGTGTATCTATGTGTATATGTGTGTATATATATGTGTATATATATATATGTGTGTATATATGTGTATATATATATATGTGTATATATATATATATATTACCTACTGGAGGTAGTTCTAGTTAGGACCTAGTTTCCATAAGAAAAGCATTTTTTGACTTGCCTATAACTTTCCGTCGTTTGACCAATCTTCATCAAATTATCTAAAAAAAAGAAACAAATGGTTAAAGTAGGTTCTGTGTGGCATGGAAAGTTTGGGGGTGATTTGTGCAGTTGGGACTGAGAAGTAGAGGCTCCTAATAAGAGTGCATTTGTAATGTTAATTCCCATAGGAACACGTTGTCAAACCTACTGCCCGAACCGCTGGACGGAATTACACCAAATTAGGCTGAAAGGTAGATGTTACGCAGAGTGTACTTTTTGTCATTTGGTGCAAATCTGTTCGGTAGTTTTTGAGAAATTAAAACTGAACATTATAGTGATATTTCTGCCCGTGGATATCTCTGCCCATAGATATTTTGCGGTGATTCGGTGATGGTTGCAATATTTCGCAACAAATTGGGAAAGCATGTGCATGCGGAAATGCTCTGATTGGCTGGACGCAGAAAATTGCGGCTTCCATTTTATCGATCGGGAACGGTTCCCGAGGCTGAAAAGTTCTGTGGAAGCTAACCGAATGGAGGTACTCTGACCCCATGTTTGAGAAATGGGAGTGTTAGTTACACAAGTTGTGTCCAAAATTGAGTTGTGGAAACAATAGATAGATATTTCACTCAGTCAATCGTGCATGCTTCATTTCACTAGACGTGCAAAGAAAATAGAAAGACAGGTGTTTTCAATAAAAGGATTTATTGAACAGTCTTCTTTCTCAAGCATAAGAAATTAACTGCTACAATAGTAAAACTGTTTGTAAAATATGCGTACAGTATAAATAGTAGAACAAAATAATACTGTAAGAGCATTGTATGGTTCCTAAACCATATATAAATACATACATAAATAACAGAGGCTAAAAGTACTCAACTGGTGCTTCTAAAATACGCCTACCCCGGTGTACCTAAGCTTAGTGCGAAGGAAGAAGTAAGTGAGGTGTGGCATAAAGGTAGTATTCTTTTTGCCAAGAATCTGCTCAAGATTTCTCTAAGGGTCTAATCAGCTCCGTACCTTCGATTAGTATGGAGAAAGTCGGTCTCTGGACTCGATTTCCCAACCCGCAAGGGTAGCTTGGAAGCACTGGAGCTGGATTTCTCGGCAGGAGAAAAGGCAGCGTCTCTCTCAGTGCGTCTGCTGGAGGGTCGGCTTCCTTAGGCACTTGCTGTAGCAGGACGTGTCGGGCAAGTAGATAGTCGAACTGCTCCAAACCAACGTGTGTTTGCTTGGGCGAGTGTGGGCATATTTATACCTTGAAGTTGCTGACTTTGACGTACAGTTGGACATAATAACGTAATAAAGGAGTCTCAGATCTTTGAAAACTTCATGAGTTCTTGGACAAATCAATATTCAAGCAAGGGGAAGTCCCCGGCTGCTGAAGCTGAGTTTTCCAAGAAATCGTTGTGGATTTTCGGAACTAGTGGAAGTAGCCCTGCCATATTTGGACTGCATGAGCTATGCCTAATATGGTTATGATTTCTATGCCTATATAAGGATATGGTGATTTATACCTATATAAGGGCATGAGTCGGGAAACTTACAATAGGGTCCTAAAATGATACATGACACCACTGGGAGACTCGTGCACTCACACAGACCCACTCTGATACTCATGCACCCACTCCCCCCTCTGATACTCATGCACCCACTCACAGACCCACTCTGATACGCATGCACCCACTCACAGACCCACTCTGATACTCATACTATAGAGTCATTTAGATAGTAATGTGTTGGTTATAATCCATTTTGCAGTTATAAGTTTTGAATGTAGCGGTGACTAAAATTCACCTAAAAAACGAAAGGATACAGGGACGTTCTAGTTAAAAAAAAAAATAGAATTAAAAAACTTTAGAAATTCACTGAAAAAAACAAAGGTTACAGGGAAATAGGTTACAGGCTGACCTTTCACTCCTACAAAATCAGAGACATTCAGCAGTTAAAGTTACCTGAGCTAACTATAACTCACGCAGCAATGCACTGCTTATGACCTCACATTTTAGATCACTCATGACATGTTCCGTGATATCACTGATGACCTCTCAAATTACATTACTCATGATATCTCAGATGGCATCACTCATGACATCATCCAGTGATTTTTAGTGGCTGTGTGTGTGAGCAAATGGGTGTTTGAGTGGTTGTATGGGTGAGGGGTTGTATGAGAAAGTATGTGGTTCTCTCAGTCATTGTATAGGTGAGTGAGTATATTTATAAGTAACTGAGTGGCTGTGTGAGTAATTGTATGGGTGAGTTAGTGGCTTTGTGAGTGATGATATGGGTTTGTGAGTAGGTGTATGGTTAACTGATTTACTGTGTCAGTAGCTGTATGGGTGTATGAGCGGATGTGTAAGTGTGTCTGTATCTCTAACTGAATCTGTGACTTTCTGTAATGGTAAGTGAGTAGGTGTATGAGTGGCTGTGTATGCGAGTTATTGGTTCCATTAGTGGCTTTATGGGTGGGTTGATGTGTTACTGGCTGTATGGATAAGTGATGATATGTGAGTATTTGTATTGAGTTCTGCAAATGAGTTTGTTAGTGACTGTGTGGGGATAGGTGTATGACATGTTTTATAGGGGTGTAAGTAGGTATGTCAGTATTTCTCTGGATGAGGTCATCGGTGATGTCAACAGTGACATAATGAGTGATGTAATATGTGAGGTTATAAGCAGTGCATTGCGGGGTTGTGAGTTAGTTAGCTCAGGTAACCAGAACTGCTGAACTTCCCTTGTTTTGTAGGAATGAAATGTCAGCTTAACTATAACATCCCTGTACCTAAATATATATATAATACTTTTACCTGCTAATTCCTTACCTTTTGAGTATCCCAGGTGTCAGAGTGGATCTAAAAACCTTTCAGCTCTGTGTTGGCAGGGGGCACTTGCTCCATCTCAGCTCTGTAGCCAATGCCACCTTGATGCCACTGGGACCTAGAGTGCCCCCACTGGCACTCTGATTTCAGTTCCTTTTTTAGGCACCATGAGATTCCAGAGCTTAGTCTCCTCAGATTTTCCGTCAGCATCTGTCAAGAATTTCCGTCTGATTTACTACAAATAAATACAAATTTAGTGCGGTACAGGGATGATACTCTTCAGGAGGTCAGGTTTCAAACTTGGTCTTTAGTACTATCCTTGCCCAGCAAACAGTTGCTTTTTAAGATGGAGTGAGAGTCCTGAAACTGAGGATGCCTTCTCCTGTCTGTCTGAATTCCCCCTTTTGCCTCCCTTTTCTCAGACTTTTTTTTTTTTAGCAGTATGCAAAATGAAACATCATTTAAATCTTTGATTCTTAGTATTGGTTGTTCCGCCTGTCTCTGATGCACGCATACATTTTGATATAAATATCAGATATTAGATGGCTATTTTTTGTGGTATCTGTTTCTACAACACAGCCCTCCCTTCCACCTACACCCTTAGAGTGTTCCTCAAAGGAGTTCCAGTGGGGATTGCTCTTATCAGAAGATAATATGTAGATTCCCCTTAACTGAATAACTGTTGCAGGCAATTTCATTTATATGTCTCAAATTGCCTTTGAACCTATTCCTGCCAAAAATCAGTTGATGAGTGCAGAGTAGCACACTGCATAAGGAAGGCTTTTTAACCTCCAGAATGTGCGCAAAACATATCCGATTCAGACTTTTAGCTGCAGATTCCTTAACTTTGAATTTTCCCAGGCTTCAGACTGGGTTTGTAAGATTTTCCATGCGCAATAACCCTGTGCGCCGGTAGGTGGCATCAATCGGCTCTGCGCGGAACCACTCCTGCCGGAATTGACATCTGCGGTACCTATATAGGCTCCTCCTCGGTTCGCTGTCATCAGTTCTTTTCTTTCCGAGCCAGCCAGAGCTGTTCCGAGAGAAGAGGTACCGCTCTGTCAGATTTTGACAGGATTTTTCTACCTTTCTTTCATGGTTTTTATCCTCCTGGCGTGTCAAGGATGTCATCAATGAAGACAGGTTTCAAATCCTGTGGCACCCGTCACCATGCCATGTCTGTGATGAACCAACACCTCATGTTTGGTGTGTCTGGAGTGTGACCACGATTCCAAGTCGTGCTTTCACTGCTGGGTTATTGCACTGAAGGCTTCGAAGGAGTGGTCCCAGAAGCTGCCATCAGCCCCCCGTGCGACTCTGTGGAAGTCAAGGTCCTCCTCGAGAGGATGGTCTAAGGACGGTTTCAGGTGTCGTCAGAGGTCCTCTTTGTCCCACTTAAAATTGTCGCGGCATTCAGGTAAGAGGCGCAAAAATCACAAGAAATCAAAGCGCACTTCCACTTCTCCTCGTCAGTCTGCTGATGCGATGGAATTTGAGACCTGCTTCTTCGGAGCCTGGGTCGACTCCAGACCTCTCCAGTCTTCCGGGAGCTGTAGCAATCCCCACTCAAATTCAAGAATTTTATGAGGCCTTGCGTCTCATTTTTGAGCGGCCCGACCCCTCCAGCGCACCTTCGAGCACTGTGGGATCAGAGGGGTCCCTATCTGATTCCACGCCAGCAGCTCCAGCTCTGATGGGACCCCATAGATCCAGACCGGCGCCAGTCGTGCTACTCAGACCTTCCCTGGCAAGATGATGGTGCTAGTAGCACAAGAGGGGTACAAAGTTCCCCGACAAGAGTGTTTGCGACAAAAGTGCGTGCAGCATAGAAAAAGGGAGAAAGGGAAGGGCATTTCCCTTTTTGGAACTAAAACCCTCCCACACCTAGCAAGCTAGATGTCATGCTTCATCATATGGGTTCTGCTCCTCGTCAGACTGGCGCTGCAATGTCTGAAGGGCACCCGTAAAGGGGCTCTTTATCGGAGATCTTTTGTTCCGGCCATATGGTGCGTGTGGGTGAGAGGGCAAGAGGAGGTGTAGTCGTGAAGATAAAAAAGGTGGGTCAGTCCACAAGGATATTTATTAGCGTGGCTGACACCCTTGATTAAAATAGTCGGAGGGGAGATAAATGCCAAGAAGTGTGTTCAGCAAAATACCTGCGACTCTCGGATCAGGTCAACATGTTTCTTGCTCAGGGGGCAATTCTTCAGGACCTAGGTGCTCAGTACTACACAGTGAATTAGAATTAAAATTAAAAAACTCAATGTACAACCTTATTCCAGGAGGTCAGAAGGAAGGCAGGACAACAGGTCCTGCTATTGAGTGGCGACCCTAAGTGACCCCCTAAGACGCCTCGCAGTCTGCTCTCGTGGGACCTGCGCCAATGTTCAGGTACCGTAAAGATGCGCGGTCACAGCCGTAACAACCTACCCCCACGAGCCTGGTCAGGGTATAAGAGCAACTGGTGTTGTAAGATGATGGTGCTCCCAGCACCAGCCCCATTGTGATCCCCAAATCCAGCAAGGAGCCAATGCGACCAACACTGATTCTGGCACCAGCCTACACCAATTCTGGCACCAATAGAACCTTATTGTTCTAGGTTGGAGCCGGAGACCTATTCTATAGGGCTAAGCCTCAGGGAGAATTGGAAAGGGGTTAATGGACCCTTTAGAATGTCAACAAAAAAAAGGCACCCCTGGTACCCTTCCAGGTTACACGTACCGGCGTGAGGAGTTTGTCTCGAAGGATTTGGAGGCCACCTTCAGTGCGTGCGCAGAGGGTAAGGCTCCACTAGCTCACCGGACTATGCGGGGAAGCCGCTGACCAGCAGAACTCGCGATTGGTTCAAAAACCTACTAGCTGGTTTTATGCATTTTTAATCACCTACTAAATTTGGTATGCGTGGTTGACTCACCTTATTTTGCACTTAGGTGGTCCTGAAGAAAGCCATGTCACCTCTACGGAGGCCATTTCGGCTGAAACATGTCGACCAGTTCAAGACTGATGAGTTGAATCTTCCTGCCATAGCCCACACTTTTTTAATCCTGACCCCAGGGTGACACCTTAAAGCCTTTCCTGATATACCAGGGAGTTAGTTTTAATCTCACCTTCACTTTCTTCTTACACTCCCTAAACGCCCGGCTCATATGAAGGTTTTAGAATACCCCTTGACCATATCATAAAACATCCCTGAGCTCCTCCCTCTCAGAGAGGGGGCTGTAGCCCGCACTGCGACTAGGTTTGCAGTGCGAGGAGGTTACCCAGTGATGAAGCATGCCACCCACGGGTGGGTGAAGGAAACCGTCCTTTAAAAGAGATTTCCCTGGACTCCTTTTTCACCCGACCCAGGGGTGCCTTTTTGTATTGCCATATTTAATTAGAGGGGAGTCGCCCCTTGTTGGTTGATAAATCTCCTCCGGCCTCTTTTGTGTGTACTGGACCCTATAGAATACCAGCCTTATGATCAGGATATGGACGGGTGTTTGGAACTGGGTGATGCCAGCAGACTAGACACGTCTCCATATTCTGGCATGGTTTCTCCCGCTATCGTGGCTTCAGGGGAGGGAGCTACATATGCAATGGTGGTGCAGACTGCGGCTGAGGTCTGAGGTTTGTGGCAGTCTAGAATGACATCTTGACTTACAAGCTGCAACTGGGAGTTTCCTCCTGTGAAACCCTACACCCTCACCAACTTCCTTCTGTGGACCTGGTCTAAACGCAGGACTGGGGCTCCTGTGAATAGCACGATTGCTCGCCAACACCGCCCCACTCCAAGGGACCCAAATTTCTTCACCCAACACCCTTCCCCGGAGAGCTTGGTGGTCCAAGCCTCTACTTACATGGCGCATTCCTGCCACTACTCCGGACAGGGAATCCAAAAGGCTGGACAGCTTGAGAAAGATTGTTTTTCTTTCGCCACCCTTGCATTGCCGTCAGTGATCACCACATGATTATTCGTCCGCTGCTCCCACATGCTGTGGGAAATGGTTCCGCAAGTGCTGCCACAGATCCAGATCAAGGCCTGGGCCATTCTCTCCAAAGTAGGTACAGACGGGAGAGATGCAGCAAAGCTCACTGCACGCTGTGGCTTGGATATAACCGACTCGCTGAACAAAGCGTTTTTGTCCACGGTGGCCCTCGCGCCATGCTTGACTGAGAACATCTGGTTTTTCGGTGGATTTCCAGGCTTCCCTCATGGACATGCACTTAAATGGCACACGTCTCTTAGGAGACGAGGCAAACACTGTGTTGAAGCTCTTAAAGGCTCGCGGGTTACGTCCAAGTCCTTGGGCCTATCAGCTGCCCCACGTCATTCCCAATCTGCCTTTTGCTTCTTTCATTGCCACTGAAGGGGGTTTCAACCCTATTCTAGCCACTGAGCCGTGCAAGCTTCCTAGCCTCTTCGTGGCTGAGGGTACAGTTACTACCGATCTCATGGGTCGGGTAACCAGTGGTCTGGTCTAGCCACCACCCCCGGCAGCTGCAGCCTCCAAACCTTCCTAATCTTGCCCTTTTAGATCATGGGCTCCCAGTTGATGGCAGGATGAAATGAAAAACACATTTATAAAGTGCATTAAACCCAAGGTTATCTTAACGCTATACCAGAAACAAAGCTCAACCGCAACAGACTTAGGATAATTAAGAAGAAAAAAAACAAGTTTTCTGGGATTTGTTTAAACAGATTAAAATAATCCACATTGGTAATATGGGTAGGTAGAGAATTCCAGACACTAGCACCAGCACTCGAGAAAGACCGGCCGCCGCTTCTAGCTTTTCAAAATCTAGGGATACAGACTTTACTACCAGAGGAGGATCTGAGTGACCTGCCAGGGATATTCCAGTTTAACAGGGCCGAGAGATGTTTAGGCCCTTTGATATGGAGGGCTTGAATGACTAAGCAGTTAGCCTTATACAAGATGCGCTTCCTAGTAGAGCGCCAATGCAATGCCTTGATACCCTAGAAACAGGTGCTAGTGGTCCGATTGACCTGCAGCTCAAAACTCAAAAGGGTTTCAAACACCACCCCAAGATTTTTAGTAGATTTAACTGGAGTGGGTAATGGGCTGCGTTTCTCTGGCTGCCAGACCAGATATATTATTGCCCCACCCCCCTTCCTGACCCCGTCCCCCCTTATTATGTTCCTTCATTTAGATGTTTATTCTTGTCATGCAGAGATTAAATCTGTTGGCCACTAGGGACAGGTCATCAGAGATAGATACTATGCTCTGCATGTCATCTGCATCAGAAAGTGCTTGAAAGCTGCACGGACATATGAGCTCAGCGAGCATTGCTACATAAAGATTAAATAGAGTGTGCTTAGCGATGACCCCCTGAGGGACCCCGCAAAGGATACTAAAAGTCTTTGCTTTAATGCCATCACAACTGACCACTTGCACCTTGTTGATTTGAAAGGAGATTAAGGGCTTCCCCCTAACATCTGCCTGATCGGTAATCTGTACCAGGCTTGTAGGTGAGATGATGTCAAAGGCCGCTTACAAATCCAGCAGCACAAGGACCCCACTCTCCCCCGGTCAACCTGACGCCTGATGCTATAAAGTGGCGTAGACAGCGGCTGAGACAGCGGCTAAAAGCGATGTCTCAGTGCTGTGGCCTCCCCTGAAGCCATTTTACGAGAAATTTAGAATGTCACCGGTCTCAAACTTTATTAATTCCTGGTTACGATATTTCTTTAGGATTTTTGCAGGTGCAGACAAGTTCAAGATGGGATGTAAATTCCTCATATCCTTGATCAAAAGTTTTTTTTTTAAACATTTTTTAAGGGTAATTACAGTGGATTCCTTCCATGTTGAGTGAAAATCCCTTAGTCAAGGGTATGATTAATCACACCCTGGAGAGTGTTGGCAATACAGTCTAGGGCCAGCTGCAAGATTTTGGGAGGACAAGGATGTCCAGGGGGCCCTGATTTACGCCACTGCTTCTCGATTCTTCGGCAGGTTTGCTTGGAAGTCTGGTTGTCGGTGTTGAACCAGATGGCACTCATGTTTGTATGCCTTTTTGAGGGTTTCCTGACCGGGGCGAGGGTGTTGGTGCAGTCGTCGATCCATTGTCTGAGGTTGTGGGCCACCGCGTTGGCGTCAAAAGGCTCGGGTGGGGGGGGGGTTCTCGGGCGAGGGTGGTGAGGAACTGGTCTTCGGTGACTATTCCAGCTGCGGTGTGGGATTCGTTGTGGTTTGTTGTGCGCGGTGTGTTTCTCAAAGGAGAAGTGGGTGCAGTGGTGGTGGTTGGTCCAGTGGAGTTCCATGGTGTGGCTGAAGGTGATGTGGTAGAAGTTCAGGTCTCCAAGGAGGATGTAGTCTGTGGAGGCAAGGGCGTGCGTGCTGATGAGGTCTGAGATGAACTGTGGTTGGGGTCGGCGGGGGGGTCTGTACACCATGCTTCCTCTGATGATGGTGGTGTGATCGACATGGATCTGGAAGTGTAGGTGTTCGGACATGCTGCGGGAGTCTTAGATGTTGACCGAGATTCTGATGGTGCTCCTGTGAATCATGGCGATTCCTCCTCCTGGTTTGTTGTTTCGATCCCTGTGGGTGATCTTGTAGCCGTCCGGGATGGCCATGGCTATGTCGGGCGCTTAGAAGGCGTTCATCCAGGTCTCCGGTGGGATGGGCAGGACTTGCGGGTGTGCGCTGGCTGGTGTAGCTGCAGTTTCGGCAGGGAAGAGTTCGTGGGTGACCTTTGGGCTGACCTGGAAGCAAGTGGAGGGTCAATTGGCGTTGAGTGCATGGGGGGGTGTTGGCGTTGGAGCGGTGTCGAGTGTCGTGGCGCACGTGAGGGCCAGCGGGTCTGGCACTGGGCGTGGTCCAGACGCGGAAGGGCACAGACGGGCGTGCTTAAGGCGCGCCAGCAGCGCACCAGCTGCGCGACCGCACAGTGGTCGCCATATGAAGGGGGGGGGGGCAGGAGCAGAGGTAGGGGGCGGGAGCAGGCAGGATCGGGGGCAGGGCCGCAGGGGCAGCAGCGGCGGGAAAACAGGCAGAACAAGAGAGGGGTTCGAGGTAGAATAAGATAAAGAAAAACAACAGGACTCCAACACAGGGCACACGAGGGGCAATAAAGAGGGACTGGGGGAGCACCTAAAAGGGCAATGAGCAAGGAGGTGGAGCAGCGGTGCAGGAACGGGCTGCTGGCTCGATCCCTGGAGGCTGGAGACCGGCTGACACGGCGGCGCTGCAGGGGTAAGTGTTGACTTAAGGCAAGGTATTATAAATGACTAGCAGCCCGTCCCGACCTTGTCTGGGAGCAATCAGGCTTCCCCGCAACCCCCCCCCAACATTGTCCAGAAGCCCGGGCCCCCGCCCGGCCCGTCCCCCGCCTGCCCCGACCCCCGCCTTTTCCGACATTGTCCGTGGGTCCCCTTACCTCAGCCGCCGCTCCTCCCCTGCACTCCTCAGTTTACCGCTCCTCTCTCCTCACCGCCGCTGGTCACCGCTCCTCCCGCCTGTCCGCTGGTCGTCACCTCACCGTTACTCCCGCCTGTCCGCTGCTTGTCACCTCACCGCCGCTCCTCGTCGCGCTCCTGGATACCGCTCCTCCCCGCGCTCCTGACCTGAGCACGCACGTCGCGGCCGGTGCTACTTCAGAGGGACTACTTCTTTTTTTGATGTACATTTTTTAAATAATGTTTTTTATTTATTTATATAGCCTATAACCATCTGCACACCCTGACGATTACAACGTGTATCGGGTGTGTGGATTGGCGCTGTGGTTCCCGAGTTTACCCGCCTCAAAGCCTCAAAGTTCTTCCTTTATTGTAGTAGTATAGATTGCCATCCAGCCTCCTCTCCGTTCAAACTGATCTTTCCTGGATATTGCATAGCTAGGTGGAACGATGGCCACCAAGTCCGGGCCAGAGGTCTCTGAGGCCCAAGTTTCAGGATTTCACCTCCACCACTGGTAGTCCTTAACATTGTATAAATGGGTTCTGCAGATCGTCCCAAAGGGCTACTCTCTCACCTTTGAGGCAATCCCCTCCCTCCATGCCTCCATCTTAGGACCAGCTCTCGGAGGATCATTTGTCACTGCTCCATGAGAAAGTCATGGCTCTCTTGGCCAAGGGAGCCATAGAGAGGGTTCTGGTGCCAGAAGTTGGATGTGGCTGCTTTTCCCACTATTTTCTGGTCGCTAACAAGGGCAAGGCTTTTTATCCTATCCTAGATCTCCGAACCCTCAACTACTTCCTCAAAAAGGCAGAAGTGCAAGATGCTCACATTGCCACAGGTCTGGTCTGTCCTGGATCCAGTAGACTGAATGGTAGTGTTAGACTTGCAGGACGTCTATTTTCCTGGTCTTGCCTGTCCATCGGTGATACTTGTGGTTAACGGTAGGCCACAAGCATTTTAAGTTCACTATGGAACCTTTTGACCTTTCCAGTGCACCTCAGGTGTTCACCCAGGTGATGGCGGTGGTCCCAGCTAATCTACGCAGGTCTGGGGTGCTATGCTTCCCCTATCTTGACAACTGGCTGGCAAAGGCAGATTCGCCCGAGACTGTCATCTTGCACCTCCGGACTACAGTGAACCTCCTGCATTCCCTCACCAGACTCCCTCTCAGACACTCCCTTTCGACTGAGCTGTTCTGCACACAGTGCAGTTTCGGACTTAATCTCCCAAGCGAGGAGTCCAGGATATTCAGGCTGTGATACTGAAGTTTCAGCCTCTATCCTGGGTTTCAGTAACACTGACTCTGAGACTGCTGGGCCTCATGGCCTCCTGCATCCTACTGGTGACGCATGCCAGATGCCATATCCAGGCTCTACAGTGGGACCGTTTTTGTGTAAAAATATGGGAGAGACCCCTTGCAACCAGGGGATTAGGGTACTAGTAGCTAGTAGACAAAGAAAAGATCCCTTGGAGAATCTATGAGTATCCTAGAATTTATACATATACATCATTGTAGCGCAAATATAAGAAATAGATATTATCACATCAAACATTTTTCTTTCGGTTATCTTTTTATTTAAAAAAAATGTTTTATGCACTCTGTATACAAAGTTAAAAACAAGACATCATCAAATACATCAAAAGACAATTATAATATCATTACTTCGTGTTAAAATCAATCCTTTTATGAAACAGGATTTTCTAATTAAAAAAGGGGAAATTGTTGAAAGAAGGCAAGATGGATCAAGAGAAAGGGTTAGGAGAGAGCAAAACAGACAGTATTCTTTGTCATTTAAATACACATCAGGGAACCTGATTTTTAGAAGCCACTCCAGGATACATAATTATTTTGTTATCTATGGAGTAAGCTCAATCCCTTGATTGTGTTTGCATTCGGCGTCGACGCGTTTCGATGGTTTATTTTTAATTGACCATCTTTTTCAAGACCAAAACTGATAGGCCTCTCCTGTTATCAGGCACTGGGTGGTTGCCGTTTTTCAAGAAAACCTTATATCATCTTTAACTCATCTCTTCCGTTTGTCCTAATTTCTTCTGGTTATGTTCTGTTTTGAACCCAGAGCTTATTTTTTTAAAAACACAATGGTCTTTTTTCCGCGCCAGCAAGCCCAGATCCGGGAAGAGCTAGTACCCTTAGTCACTTTTTGACTAACTTTTTGGTCTTTTTTACTATCTCTTTTCGAGTCGGCTTTGACTCCTGGTGCTGGTAGAGATGCCCGGTTTCAAGCCGTGTGACGCCTGTCACCGACTAATGTCGGTTACCGACCCCCATCGCCGGTGTCTCTACTGCCTATGGGCCGACCACGACGACACGTCGTGCCCTGACTGCCGGGCCTTGACTTCAAAAGCTAGGCGGGAGCGGTCACGCAAGCTTCTCTAGATCCAGAAGTCGGCTCCGCGCCGTCAAGGTCCTGGTTGCGGAGGAAGTCGAGGGGCCGGTCGCGGAGCTGGAGCCTGCACCGTTCGTCGGGCTTTAAGTCCTATCATTTATGTAAGTCTAGGCACTCTAAAAAGAAGTCAAAGAAGCAACATCGCTCTTCTGACCCCCCTCGTCGGTCGCACGACTCGACTGAGGGTTCGGGTGGCACCACCCACGCTTCTCCCCCGGAGTCGCAGGCGTCGCATCCGGTCTCATACCCTCCGTTCCCTGGACTGCATGCGAAGTCGGAGGACTAATCTTCTCACCGAGGTGCTTCAACCGCCAGTAAGCTCTTCGGAGCCTCTGCTGCCGTTCAATTAGGCACTCATGTTCTGATGGGCACTTGGTCATAGCCCTCCACAGTGCCCCCTGCGGATCGGAACGTGGCCCAACGCCACCGCCCGGCTCCGGGAAACCCCTGCTTTCTGTCCGTACACCCCACCCCGAGAGCCTGGTGATCCAGGCCTCTACTTCCCAGACCGCATTCCTGACTGCTCCTCCAGATCAGGAATCCAATAGGTTTGACCAGTTTGGGAAGAAACTGTTCTCCTTAGTTAAGAGATCCATCAACATTACATGTCTTTTGGGCCGTTACACCCACTATTTGTGGGATACGGTAGCGGACCTGCTGCCCCAGTGTCCGGAGGAGGCAGAGGCACGGCTCGCCCAGGCTCTTGCTGAGGAACGGGGCCCAGCATGTTAACACCTTGAATGCTACAGCTAATTCTCCTGGATGCTGACTTTTCTGGTTTCCCATTGTTCATGACGAGCTCAGCTCGTCATGAGTGTATGGAGGTGTACATCATGACGAGCTGAGCTCGTCATGAGCGTCCAAGGGGTTATTCTATCAGATGTGGACTTGATACAGCGGACTCGCTGGGCAGAGCTATTTCCACGACGGTGGCGATCCATCGCCAATGCCTAGCTGAGGTCCGCCAATTTTTCGGGGGATGTCCAGAATACACTCATGGACATGCCCTTTGATGGCCGTCGCTTGTTTGTGACAAAGCAGACAGCGCACTTGAGCATTTCAAGGACTCCAGGTCTACGGCCAGGTACTTGGGCCTGTTGGGCCAGCGCCAGCAGACTTCTGATTTTCGCCCCTTTCGTGCCAAAGAAGGGGTGCCCCCGCACGTTCGTCCAGCTACAGGCCGCAGAACCAACCTCAATGCGGTTGCGGACGTGGTAACCGCTGTGGTGGTGCAGGGGGACAGAGGCCGGGTCAGTCCACATCCACTCCCGCAGCATCTGCCTCAAAGCCTTCCTAGCCCGATCTTTCAGGCCCATTCAACACTATTGGGGGGCAGGGTTCGCCATCACCTCCTCCACTGGCGTACCATCACTTCGGACAGGTGGGTGCTGCAAATTGTCCAAAGGGGCTACTCTCTCCCCTTCGAGGCGACCCCTCCAGCCATGCCACCGCGCAGTACCACCGCATGTCGGGGGATCACTTGCAGCTTCTGCAGGAGGAAGTTAGTCTTCTTGGTCAAGGGGGCCATCAAGCGCTTTCCTGGGCCAGAAGTAGGACGTGGTTGCTACTCCCACTACTTTCTTCTGGTTCCCAAGAAGGGCAAAGGGGGCCTGCGCCCTATCTTGGACCTCCGGAGCGTCAACGGCTTCCTCCGCAAGGAGAAGTTCAAGATGCTGACTTTAGCTCAGGTCCTGGCTGCCCTGGACCCAGGAGACTGGATGGTAGCGTTTGGACTTGCAGGACGCATATTTCCACATCCCCGTCCTGCCGGCCCACAGGTGCTACCTGCGGTACACGGTAGGCCACGAGCACTTTCCGTTTACTGTGCTACCCTTCGGCCTTACAAGCGCCCCACGGGTGTTCACGAAGGTGATGGCGGTGGTCGCAGCTCATCTGCGCAGGTTAGGGGTTTCAGTCTTCCCCTACCTCGACGACTGGTTGTTGAAGGTGGGCTTGCCCCAGACAGTCGTCAGTCACCTCCAGACGACGGCAGATCTCTTACACCAGCTGGGCTTCTCCATCAATGTGCCGAAGTCACACCTGTGCCCCTCTCAGAAGCTCCTTTTCATCGGAGCGGTTCTCGACTCGGCGCAGTTTTTGGTTTACCCACCCGAACAGCGGGTTTGGGATATACAGACTCTCATTCCAATCTTTCAGCCTTTATCCCGAGTCTCGGTTAGGTTGAAGTTGCGGCTTCTGGGGCTGATGGCTTCCTGCATCCTTCTGGTGCATCACGCCCGTTGGAGGATGCGGGCTCTGCAGTGGGACCTGAAGTTTCAGTGGGCCCAGCATCAGGGTAACCTGTTCGACCATGTCCTGATCTCGGAGGGCACTGCGAGACCGCTGCAGTGGTGGCTCACGGACCGCGATTGGGTCAGCGGCAGATCCCTCTCCCTTCCCCAACCGGAGCACGTGGTTGTGACGGACACGTCCCTCCAGGGCTGGGGAGGCCCCATGGGAGAGGCGGAGATCAGAGGCCTCCAGTCTCCGGCGGAGTCCCGGCTCCATATCAACCTTTTGGAGCTGCAGGCGATTCGTCTAGCACTGAAGGCATTCCTCCCCTCTGTCCGGGGGAGTGTAGTGCAGGTGTTCACGGACAACACCACCGCCATGTGGTACTGCAACAAACAGGGCGGGCTCTGCACCTCTGGCAATGGCTGGAACATCAGGGCGTGACCATGGTGGTTCAACACCTGGCAGATGATGGATCAGGAATGGTGTCTCTACTCGGACGTGGCACACGGTCTCTTTCTGCAGTGGGGACAGCCTTGGTTAGATCTATTCGCCACCGAAGAGAACGTGCAATGTCATCAGTTCTGCGCGTTGGAATTTCCAAGGCGGCACTCGCTCGGAGACGCTTTTCGTTGCTAGTGGAGTTGCGGTCTGTTGTACGCCTTTCCGCCTATACCACTTCTGCCAGAGTGCTGAAGAAGATCAGGCGCGACCGGGCAAAAGTCATCCTTGTGGCTCCGGACTGGGCACGAAGGTACTGGTATCCCGAGCTACTCAGTATGTCAGTCGATCCCCCGGTTCGTCTGCCTCTTCAGGAGAACCTTCTATCGCAGCAGCAGGGGACGGTCCTCCACCCGAACCTGTCCAGTCTCCACCTCCATGCTTGGAGATTGAGCGGCGACAGTTGAGGCCATTTGACTTGCCTCCTGAAGTCTGTAACATCATTCTGGCAGCCAGGCGTCCGTCCACAAAGTCGGTATACGCCTGCAGGTGGAACAGATTTGTGGCATGGTGCACAGCAAAGGCTGTGGATCCTCTCTCTGACCCTCTTTCTGAGGTTCTTCTCTTTCTTCTTTCTCTTGCCCAGGAGGGCTCTGCTCTGGGCAAGGGCTACCTTTCTGCTCTTTCAGCCTTTTTGAGGCTGCCTGATCAACCTTCTTTGTTCAAGTCCCCTATTGTTAACCGATTCTTGAAAGGCATCACGCATATGTTCCCTCCTGTGCCCTTTGTGATGCCTCAGTGGGACTTGAACTTGGTTCTTACTTTTCTGATGTGCACTCCCTTTGAGCCACTTCACAACTGTCCTCTTCGCCTTCTTACTTTGAAGACTGCCTTCCTGGTAGCCATCACCTTTGCCAAGAGAGTGAGTGAGCTCCAGGCTCTATCCTGTAAACCTCCTTTCCTTTCGGTCCATCCGGACAAGGTTGTGTTGCGGACAAGGCCCTCTTTCCTGCCCAAGGTAGTCACAGCCTTCCACATCGGGCAGTCGATCACCTTCCCCACCTTCTTTCCGCCTCCGCATCCCTTGAGAGAGGAAGAGAGGCTCCACCGTCTGGACCCAAAACGTGCGCTCTTGTTTTATCTGGATCGCACACGCCAGTTCCGGGTGGATGACCAACTCTTTGTTGGTTACGTGGGCGCTAAGAAGGGGAAAGCGGTGCACAAGCGGACCATCTCGCGGTGGATCTTCTTGTGTATTCAGGCGTGTTACTCCTTGGCTAAGAAGGAACCCCCTGTTGGGCTGAGGGCTCATTCCACTCGGGCCACAGCGACTACAACTGCCTTGGGCCGAGGAGTGCCCTTGCCGGACATTTGCCAGGCGGCTACGCGGGCCTCGCTGCACACGTTTGCAAGACACTATTGCCTGGATAGCCAAGTCGGGAGGGATGGCTTCTTTGGCGTTCCGTCCTCCAGGACTTTCTGGTGTGATTATTGGTTCGCAGACCCTCCACCGGGGTTGGTATTGCTGGGGTATCTATTCTAAGGTAAGGAATCTATCACTAACGTGTCTCTTTCAGATGCACAAGTTAATTCTTGTGTAACGATATATCTGTAAGAGACCTTAGTTAGTGATAGATTCCTTACCGACCCACCCATCCTCCCCGTTCTGCGAACCGATATCTAGGGTTAAGGTCATCCCCTTTCAGGGCCCTAGTTTCAAGGCACCAGTGTTGGTTTTTAGCATAGCGCTGCGTTTCTGGCGCGGAAAAGCTTTGTCTAAGAACTGACGTCAGCATGCGGAGGCGACGTCTAAGTACTCGGTCGACGTCATCACGGCGCCCACGATGCCGACGACGGAGGGTACTGCTACGCGAAAATTTCCGGATCCAGTCTGACGCCTGGGGATATTCTAAGGTAAGGAATCTATCACTAACTAATGTCTCTTACAGATATATCGTTACACAAGTAGTAAACACTAAACAATTAACTGAAAATATGGAGATACTGCAGCTGTCTCAGAGAATTAAGCAACCAACCCACCGAGCCGGACATACCCTCGACCTGATTTTCTCCAATATTAACCCTATCTCCATCTCAGGGATAAGACCACTAACGTGGACAGACCACTTCATGGCTGAATTTGACATTCACCTACCGGTCAAAAATACCAGGCCTTCTCATCAGATAGCAGCCCACAAACGAAGTTTTGCGAACTTCAAGGTTGAAACTTTTAAGAAACATTTTGTACATCCCCCCTCCGGAGAAACAAGTGTTGATGAAGCAGCAGATAGACTTCAGGACCACATCGCAACGGCTCTAGAGCACTGCACTCGACAGTGCCGGAATCCTAAACCCAGGCGCACTATGTCTGAAAAGTGGTACGGCCAGGAACTGAAATCACTAAAAAGGAAATGCACTATGCTTGAACATAAGTGGAGGCTAACGAGATCCCAAGAGACCAGGTCAATTTATAAAAAAGAACTGTCGCAATATACTAAAGCCATTAGGAAGGCTAAAAAGGACTACTTCTCCAATAGAATTCTAGAGAAGAAAGACTCCTCCAAAGAGCTCTTTAAAATTGTCAAAGAGTTATGCTGCCCGCCCAACTTATCATCTAATCTGGTTCCCTCGCAAATCAGCTGTGACAAAATGAACAACTTCTTCTGTGAAAAGATTGACAAGATCTATTCTTCCTTCCCCAATCCTGAGACGGGCCTCCCGGAGGAACACGAGCCACCTACCTCCCACGCCCACTGTACTAGCTTCGGCCCATTCTCCGAAGAGGAAGTAGGCAAAGCAATGCTCGAAACAAAATCCGGCTCCCCTTTGGACCCTTGCCCCCACCATATTTTCCGGCAACTCGTTCCTCTGATTTGCCCTGCAGTAACCCAGCTGCTGAATCATTCACTAGAAACAGCAGAATTTCCATCCAGCTGGAAGAACGCCACAGTCACCCCCCTTCTAAAAAAAGCAGGTCTTGATATCAACAACCCGGCCAATTACAGACCCATCTCCCAACTTCCCTATCTGTCGAAAGTCCTGGAGAAACTGGCCAACAGGCAGCTGGTCAGTTTTCTCGAAACAAACAACCTCCTAGACATTACACAAACAGGATTCAGGGCCAACAACAGCACTGAAACTACCCTCCTTGCTGTGCTTGACAACATCAGAATGCATGTGGACCAGGGGAAAACAGTTGCCCTAATCCTGTTAGACCTCTCGGCAGCATTCGATACTGTCCCCCACAATCTGCTCCTGGAAACCCTGGCATCCAGGGGCATCAGGGACAGAGCACTAGGATGGCTGCGGTCTTTCCTATCGGAAAGATCACAATCAGTGCACCTGGGCAATTTCTCATCCCCCCGCCGTACTATCAAATACGGGGTCCCGCAAGGGGCCTCGCTAAGCCCTACCATGTTTAATGTTTTTGTGTCCTCCCTCGCTGAAGTTGGTAGAAGATGGGGTGTCGAAATCTGCTCCTACGCTGATGACACCCAACTTACTGTAGTTTTGGATGAGGATGATAATCCCAAGGATAGGCTTATAAACTGTCTCTCTGATTTGGCTGACTGGATGCACAAACACTATCTTAAGCTAAATGCAGACAAATCAGAGATACTGCTGTTCGGAGGCCATACTGAACTGTGGAACGACACTTGGTGGCCGGAAGCCCTGGGCATCCCGCCTGCCCCGACATCAACAGCGAAGAACCTCGGAATAACCATTGACACCACCCTCTCCATGAAAACTCATGTAGCCACTATATGTGGCAAAGGCTTTGCAATCCTGAAAATGCTCAAAAGAGTCTTTCCATGGGTCCCAATGGAGTGCAGAAGGATCCTAGTTCAGTCTCTCTTGATGAGTAGGCTGGACTATGGAAACTCCCTGTTTGTAGGCATGGCGGAGTACCTATTCACCAAACTTCAATTGGTGCAGAACGCAGCAGCCAAAGCCATTTGCATGAAAAGGAAATACGATTCGGCCTCAAACTGTCTGCGTGATCTGCACTGGCTGCCGATGAAGCAAAGAGCAACTTTTAAAATGCTATGCATCACTCATAGAGCACTGCATCAGACAGGACCTCTCATACTGAGAAACAGGATTCACTTCTACACTCCCACCAGAAACCTCCGCTCTCAATTTGCGGCGCTAGCCAGCATCCCCCGGGTTAAAAAAGCCAGGATGGGCGAACGAGCCTTTTCCCACGTTGCAGCAAGGAAATGGAACAAACTGCCTGTGGCCCTCCGACTCACAGAATGCCACCTGGCATTTAGGAAAAAATTAAAAACTTTTCTTTTCCCCCACTTCGACTAAATCAAGTAACGATGCCCACTGCACCCGTACTGTAGCAAATTCAGCGCCGTGATATCCCTTTGGGATGATTGTTAGCGCTCTACAAGAAAACTAAATAAATAAATAAATAAACTTGTGCGTCGGGCACGATCCTCACCTCGTTTTCCTTTGATGCCCGGGGCGCGACCACGCCCCGAAGTCGTGCTCTGACTGCCGGGCTCTGAATCCTAAGTCTTTGCGGCAGCGTTCCCAAAAGCTTTTGAAGGCCTGCAGTCTGCTCCGCGGCGTGCAAAATTCCGGTCAAGAGGAAGGTCTCTGGACCGATCACGGAGCCACCACCTCCATTCGTCATGGAAGCCTTCGTCTTCTGGTAAGTTGAAGTACAAGAAAAAGGCAAAGAAGCATCGTCGTTCTTCGCCTTCTCCCTGTCCATCGGCCAACGCTTTGCGGGACACGGAGGGTTGTCATTCCCCAGCTCCGCCCTCGGATCCTACTGGGATCGCTCTGCGCTTCCCTCCCTTTCCGGGAGCCATTGTGTTCCCTTCTCAGCCTTGTGCATTTTATGAAGACCCCCCCCCCATTCCATCTTTGGGCAGCCTAACTCTTCCGGCGCGCCTTCGGGCCCCGCAGACTCGGTTGGGGCCCCTAGGCCTTCGATGCTGGCTGCTCCGCTGGGGCTCCAGGCCTGGATCAGAATCGGTGCCGGTCGACCTCACGGTACCTTTCCCCCGCGCCAATCCTTTTGACAACGCCGGTTGCGCCCCCGGCCGGCGTTGAACCAGGCCTCCTACCCAACTTGGACACTGAGCCGGATCCGTGTCAACCAACGTCGGTACCGGCGCCGACCGGTACTTTTGTACCACTGTTATTCGCTGGCGTTCCTTATCGCCCTGAGTGGCAGCTAGGGGAGGGTGAGGAGGACTCTGAGCGGTCCGTTGACCCTCCGGCAAACCAGCTTGATGAGCCGGACTGGAGAGAGGAGTTGGGTGATGCCAGTGGTCAGGATACCGCCCCAGACATGGTATGCTTTCTCCCCATACCGTAGCTATGGAGGAGGAAGACTCCTATGCTGTGGTGTTGCGTAGAGCAGCTGAGGCCTTGGGCTTCCTACGGTGACAGTCAGGACTAGCCTCTTGACTGAGGTGCTCCAGCCGGCAGCTGCCTCATCAGAGCCCCTGCTGCCTTTTAATGAGGACCTCACAGACATCCTTCTGGGCACTTGGTCCAAGCCCAGCACAGGGGCTCCTGTGGATAGGATGATTGCCCGACCCATTTTTGCTCTCCCAATACCCTACCCCCGAGAGCTTGGTGTTCCAAGCCTCGACATCCACACACGTGTTCCCTACTGCTCCCCCAGATAGGGAATTCAAGGAGCTGGACCATCATGGGAAGATGTTTTCTTCCGCCAGCTTAGGACTGCAGTCAGTGAACCCCGCTTGACTCTTGGACCATTACACCCACTCTGTGTGGGACATGGTTGCGCAAGTGCTGCCACAGTGCCCGCAGGATGCCCAGGCCGTACTCTCCTGTGCTGTTGCAGAGGGTAGAGGCGCAGAAAAGTTCCCCATTCGATGTGGGCTGGATACCTCCAACTGGCTGAGTAAATTGATTTCTACGTCAGTATCCTTGAGACGCTACGCCTGGCTGAGGTCCACTGGCATCTCCGGGAATGTCCAATTGACCCTTTTGAACATGCCCTTTGGTGGCTGTCATCTGTTTGGCGACAAGGCGGACAATGCGCTTGAGCGCTTTAAGGACTCGAGAGCTATGGCCAGGTCCTTGGGCCTCGCTGCCATCTCTCGCCCTGTTCAATCTACCTTTCACCCTTTTCGTGGCTACGTATTGTAAAAAGATTTCCTAAGGGCATTACTCTCCTCCTTCCTCCTATTCCTTTCCTAATCCCCCAGTGGGACTTGCATCTGGTCCTAACTTATCTTATGTGCGCTCCTTTCAAGCCACCACATAATTGTCCTCTCAGACTCTTGACTTTGAAAAACTGGTTGTCTGGTTGCCATCACCTCTGTTCACAGGGTGAGTGAGTTGCAGGCTCTATCTTTGTGACCTCCTTTCCTTGCTTTCCATCCTGACAAGGTTGTCCTGCGAACTAGGCCTTCTTTTCTACCCAAAGAGGTTACCTCTTTCCACATAGGACAGTGTTGCTCAGTGCCTTATATACTAGACATAGCGACTTAAATTTAATTAGTTGTGCTACCCGGAGCCAGTGAAGTCTGTGAATCTCCTTAGTTACTGATTCATACTTAGGGATGTTTGCCAACAACCGAGCAGCTGTTTTGAACAGTCTGAAGCTTTTTTAGATATTGCTTCTGTATGCTCATGTAGAACCCATTGCAATAATCCAGTTTTGACTACCACTGTCTTGACTACCACCGTCTTTCTAGAGTCCAGAGGAATGTAAGGTAGGATCTTCTTTAATTTCTTTATATGAAAGTGGGAAGCAGAGACAATGGCATTTGTCTGGTATGAGAGTGCTAGTTTGTTATCAATTCTCACACAAGTTTTTTGCCTTTTGCGCTGGTTTTGGTGGTTCACCCATCTCCCCCGGCCACCAGAGGTTGTCCCAACTGGGTTGCAGTTTACCGAAGATTATGACCTCTGTCTTCTCTGAGTTGATTTTAAGACAATGTGTTCCCATCCATCTTTTTATTTCTCTCATACAGTTCTGAAACTGTAGCGCAGGAGATGCTTGACGTCTGTATGCTGCTACTACTATCTGGGTATCATCAGCATGAAATGTCAATCTAAAACCCAATTCTCGGATCAAAGGGGCAAGTTCTGAGACATAGACATTAAAAAGAGATGGGCTCATGGATGATCCCTGAGGAATTCCGCACAGGAGGACATATGGCCCCGATTGATACCTATCTAACGTCACTGTTAGTCTCCTTTTATTCAGAAAGGAGAAAAGCAGAGCCTGTGCCGCTCCCTTGACCCCCAATGTTTCCAGCTGCTGCTGCAGGAGATTGTGATCAACAGTATCAAATGCGGCTGATAAATCGAGGTGAACAAGGGCGGTTGTGCCCCCTCCATCCATCACCGCCCTGATCACCTCAGTGGCTTTAATAAGTGATGTTTCCGTACTGTGCTCGTGACGGAAACCAAACTGAGAATGATCAAGCAATTTGTTTTCCTGGATGTATTGTGATATACTTTGTTCATTATTTTGTCAACTATTTTTGGCTGGGACCGGCAGCTCTGGGCATACATCTGGCAATTTAAAGGCAAGACTTCTCCACTGAGTTGTTCATTCAAGCCATGGAAGAGATTTCCGTACTGGTGTGTTGAGAAAATGACTTTCTCTGTGCAAACACACAGTCCTATATTTCATTCTACATGGACAAGGAAGAATAAAATGTGGGCACTATTCAGTTACCTGGCTGCAATGTTCTTTGCACTAATTTGTTTTCTGAAAAGACTGCATTATTCTGTTCACCACAAGTTGCTAATGCCAAAATAAAAGTTTTGCCCTCCTTCCCATGGAAGCCAAACAGGCAGCCATTCAAGGTCTCATTCATTCACGCCTTTATTTTAATAACGTACTCTATCTTGGCGCCCCAGAATACACCCTACGCAGGCTGCAGATTGTACAGAACTGCGCCGCACGCCTTCTACTCAAAATCCCCTGTAGACATTCAGTGAGGGCCGGACTGACTAGCCTTCACTGGCTACCGGTTCGGCAGAGAGTTTTGTTTAAGGCGCTATGCATACCCCATCAAGCCTTCTGGGACATGGGACCCATCATCACCCGTGACCTGGTTACCCATTACACCCCAAACCGAAGTCTTCGTTCCAGCCAGACTCTCTTGGCAGTGGTTCCAAGAATAAAAAGATCTAGAGCTGGTGGAAGGACGTTTACTTACAACGCGTCCAAGACTTGGAACACTCTGCCACTCCATCTCAGAGCCATCCCGAACCTCACTGTGTTCCGCAAGCAATTAAAGACTTACTTATTCTCATCCACCAACTGCGGTTCCCGCCCTCTGTCTTCAGAAGGTCATGGTTATCCCAGCGCTTGGACGCCTTTGGGCAACAATTCGTGCTCTATAAATCTTCAAGTTTACAAGTTTACTACCATATTATCATTGAGACTTTTGATTCACGTTCTGTATGACTTTTAACATGAAAAGAGCTTAGTGATGATATCTTCAGCTAGGATAGTAAGTAGGTTTTAAGCATTACCTTGCAAGCCACCACACATTTGAATTTTCCCTTAAAAAATCCTAATCAGGTTACATCCCTCTTTACTTCCAAATGTGGTCTTCCAATCCTACTTTTCTTCAACTGTCTTAGTTATGCTTTGTGGCGTTTCTATAGCACAAGATTGCACAAACTAGACCCTGGTAAAAACGGTCAAAAATGACCTACTTGAAGGGCTGCTGTATCTGCACACTTGAAAAGGCCGATCTTGGGATCTGTGTTAACATATTGCAAAGCACCACTATTTGGAATTCGATGCGAAGACAGTGTATGTTAAAGGTAGCTGTTTGGTTGTGTGATTCTGGATTCCTTCCCCAAGACATTGAGGCTTCTTGACTGTGCAAGACGCTCAAGTGATTTTTAAGTAACTAAATATTCAGGAAAGTATAATCCGAAAGTCACAGGAAGTTTGGAGTACAGTCATGGCTGGGTTTAAGTTGCTTCAGTCTGAATTAGAAGGCTGAATTACTATAATGTTATATATCGTAATGCTGGCCTAGCCACCAGACAACAAAGTGCTTAAAAGTATCAAGTGAACCATGAACAGCTAAAAAGGAAACGGGAAGGAGTTAGCTTTGAGTCAATCTGGAAGTATAGCATGAGAGATGTTTTTTTTTCCATGGGCCTCATGCAGGCAGAAATGTAATGACTTAGTTTTATGGAGACCGGATGAGAATTCCACAGTCCATGGTTAAGCATGAGAATATCTGTTTTGAGTTTCCAAGTTTTGGGTATTTCAAGAATTAGATGCTCTCTTCATTTTGATGTTTGTTGACCTTCTCTGAGTTTGTATATCTTAATCAATCTGCATTTTTAAAGCGCACCGCTTGTCAACCCTAAGCTTTATAGTAGTGTGCGAGGAACTTTAATAGACATCTCTTCTGGATGGGGTGCTAGTGAAAGGTGTCTGAGGTGAGGAGTGGTGTGGATTCGTTTGGGGAGGTCCAGGAGGAGTCTGGATGCTGCATTCTGTATGGTCTGGAATCTCCTGAGGAGCTGGGTTAAGATTCTGTCATAGAGAGTGTTGACATAGTCGAGGCGGCTAGTTATGAAGACCCAGATGACGGTCCTTCTGGTGTTGATTGGGATCCACACGAAAGATACCAAGGGTCTTTTCTAATTCTATCAGTGGTTGGTACCTACTTATGGTATCCAAAGTCACACATACCAAGAGGTTATATAGAAGGTTGCAAAGGAGGGGAGAGAAGAACAAGAGTTCAAAGATAAAGGGAAAGTGTACCCATCAGCCCACATAGTAGCGGAACGTCATCATCTGGGTTGTTGTTGAGAGTTGGTATCCGTTAAGCCCTTCCACAGGAAAATTCCTGAGGCTAGCTAATGTCGGACCCACAGGTTGAACCATCAACCAAAAGATGAGTTTTAAGGCTGTAAGGGCAAGTTGCAGTGCTCAGAAAGTGTGAAAAGTGCAAACAGATATGGTGGTGATCTAAAAATGCCTGTCTTGATGTCTCAAAAAACTTTATTAGGTGCGACCATCAAAACGGCATGATTAAAAGCAGAGTGGGTATAGTATGAAAAGAATTACTATTCACCATGAATGGTAATTGGTTAACATGTTTCAGCCCCCACGGGCTTTCGTCAGGACCTATGATGTACACTACTGCAACACTTACCACGTGCCTCACCTCGCCTGGCACTCGCTCAGGACAAAGAGGCCACGCACTTTCCGTCGTTACCTCGGCTCAGTTGCCAGACCTAGGTAACGACGGAAAGTGCATGGCCTCTTTGTCCTGAGCGAGTGCCAGGCGAGGTGAGGCAATTCCTCCCTACAATTTTGGGAGAAGATTGAAAAGACAAAGATATGAGACTACTTCATATTGGGTATGTCTACATAATCGAGACTATTTATCACGGCACGTGATAAGTGTTGCAGTAGTGTACATCATAGGTCCTGACGAAAGCCCGTGGGGGCTGAAACATGTTGGCCAATTACCATTCATGGTGAATAGTAATTCTTTTCATACTATTTCCACTCTGCTTTTAATCATGCCGTTTTGATGGTCGCACCTAATAAAGTTTTTTTAAACATCAAGACAGGCATTTTTAGATCACTACCATATCTGTTTGCACTTTTCACACTTTCTGAGCACTGCAACTTGCCCTTACAGCCTTAAAACTCTCATCTTTTGGTTGATGGTTCAACCTGTGGTTCCGACATTAGCTAGCCTCAGGAATTTTCCTGTGGAAGGGCTTATCGGATACCAACTCTCAACACCAACCCAGATGATGAAGTTCCGCTACTATGTGGGCTGATGGGTACACTTTCTCTTTATCTTTGAACTCTCGTTCTTCTCTCCTCTCCTTTGCAACCTCCTATATAACCTCTTGGTATGTGTGACTTTGGCTACCATAAGTAGGTACCAACCACTGATAGAATTAGAAAAGACCCTTGGTATCTTTCGTGTGGTATATTGTTCAGTTGGGGGACAAGATACAAGCAGGTCTATAAATACAGACTCCCCTACGGCCCTCCCTCATTTTTTGTTTTCTGTTGTTGTTGATTGGGATCCATCTGAAGATACTGCAGAGCATGCGAAGCATGTGGAAGCAGGAGGAGGTGACTGCGTTGACTTATCGTTTCATGGTCAGTTGGCTGTCTAGAATGATATCCAGGTTGCGTGCATGGTCGGTCGGTGTGGGAATACGTCCGAGTTGTGCTGGCAACCAACTGTGGTCCCATACGGATGTGTTCTTCCCGAAGATCTGCACTTTTGTTTTGCGAGTTAAGTTTGAGGCAGTTGTCTCTAATCCATTTGGCTACATTGGTCATGGTGTTGCAGACTTTGGTTTTGGCGTTGGAGGGGTCCTCGGTAAGCAAGATTATTAGTTGAGTCTGCATAGGAGATTATGGTGAGTCTGTGGCATCCGACGTCGTCTGTGAGGGGATTCATGTAGCTGTGAAACATCGTGGGGCTTAGGGATGATTCTTGTGGTGCGCCGCATATGATGTCTTTGGGTGCGGAGGTGAAGGGAGGCAGTAGGATGCTCTGTGTGCATCTTATAAGGAAGGAGGCGATCCACTTGAGGGCATTTTGCTGTATGCCAATGTTGTATAGTTTGTTGCTGAGGGTGTGGTGAGAGACTGTATTGAACACAACAGAGAAGTCGAGGAGGATCAGGGCCACGGTTTCTCCACGGTCGAGGAGAGTTCTGAAGTAGTCTGTGTCAGCGATCAGCGTGCTCTTGGTGCTGTGGTTGGCACAGGATCCTTATTGTGAGGCGTCAAGCAGGTGGTTATGTTCAAGGTTTTCGGTGAGCTGTTGGTTGATGACTTTATCGAGTAACTTGGCTGAGTAGTAAAGCGGGGAGATCAGTTAGTAGTTTTTCTTAGGTCGCTGGGGTTCACAGAGGGGTTCTTTGGGAGGGGTCTGACCTTTGCATGTTTCCATCTTTCCATGAAGGTTGCTGTGGAGATTGAGGTGCTGAGGATGTCCGTGAGCTCCGTGCTGATTGGGTTGGTTCTGAAGTTGAAACAGTGGTGGGGGTAGGGGTCAGTGGGCAGTAGACACCCCGGAGTGGATGGATGACATGCTGGCTGTGGTGGTCTGAGTGGAAAGTAGAGATCACTTTGTGATTGTTCGGCTGGTGTTCGCTGGGAGTTCGAGATTGTCAAGGCTAAGAGAGGTGGGTTGGGGTCAAAATTGTTGTAGATGGTGCTGACAAAGGAGCTCTTCAAAATAGTGGATTTGTTGAACATGCTAAGCACGAATGCATCGGTAGAATTTAGTGCACTTGCCATTTTTTAACGCAATCATTTTTCAATGACCGCACACACACTTTCCCGGTTTCTGGGTGAGACTGTAAATTGCACATGGTTTTACAAGTTTGCATCCTGCGAGGCATTTGCCACAGGTTTAAAAAGGTCCCTCCTGGATAGCAGGACAAACAATTTCCTTGATTCTGAATGAGATTTGTTAATTGCACAAGTCTGTTCTGAAAGGTTTGTGAACATTTCTGGACTGCTTTTGGATTTTTTTTTTTAGCACAAAGCCACCTAGTGAAGTTCATAAGGATACACTTCACATTTAACATTTGAACTATAGTAGAGACACTGTGTTCTGTGCTGATAGTTTTTCATATTTTCATTTCTCAGAGACCATTGAAGGGTAATTTGACCCACAATACAGTGGGTAACAGGCACTTATAATATTCGATTTATCAAATATGTTTGATGGATTAACAGGCATCAATACTGGAATCCATATAAGGGTTTTGACTGCCAACAATCAAAAGATTGTTGGAAATAAACAGCAAAAAGGCTTGAACACTTTTGTTTGAAGAGTATTATTGATTGTTTTAAAATGAGTTTTGAAGCTGAACTTGTAGGTTCGGATGTTAAGTGCGACCAAGGCAGGCAAGTGGGGATCTACTCCCAGCACACCAAGTAATCATGAGTCTTATAGAGTACAACTAGTCACCCGTCTCAAGGTGCTTGGAGGGGTGGCGGTTCTGCAGTTCAGTCGAAGAGCCTGGTCTTGAGGTCCTTCCTGAATTGAGCCAGTGAAGATGACTGTCTGAGATGTAGAGGTAGAGAGTTCCAGGTCTTCGCAGCGAGGTAAGAGAAGGATCTTCCTCCTGCCGAGGTCTAGCGGTTCCATGGGATAATGGCCAGGGCCGGAGCACATAGCTCTAGTATTCTAGTGTCCAATATTGGAGACATTGCACATTCCTGGCCAGCACATGTATAAGATTGGAACACATTTACAAATTTAAATTCCACATATCGGAGTGCGAGTTTAGAACATAGTCGATGGCCTATCAGCTACCACCCACAAAAAGAATGACAGAAGACTATCCTCGGTAGAAACATATGCAGTGCAAAGTTGGATTATTGCAATGTTATGTACGTAGCACGTCCAAATGTCAAAATTGCAGGTGCTGTAAAATTAGAGAGGTTGCTGTTTAGAACATAGCTCGATTAAGTCCAGGACCCTCATTTCTGATAAATGCATTAGTTAAAGTTATTAGGGGAGTGTAATGCAAATCACTGACATTAACACATAAAGCTGCATATGAAATTGCCCCTGAATATTTGAAAGACAGGTTGCAAGTTCAGAACTCAGAAAGAGATCTATGGTCCACGGTAACATGTAATTAAAACACAATAGAACTCTCCGATCTAGAGCTAGGAGCTCCCACAAAAGCAACAACATAATGGAAGGAATTGTAAAAACTGACTGTGATTTAGTCTGCTCTTCATACACTCTTACAAGAGCTCTAAAAGGCTGTCTAATATAGGTGGTCATTTGTTCACTTTCGCATTGAGACAAATGAGTAATTTAGCAAAGTAAAAATCAGTTGTCCTCTCTGGTAATAACGTTGCTTGTAATTTTGATGCTTTCAGAGCACCACGGACAGGTCATCTGTTTTTGGTCCATGTAGGGTGCACGCTGTAGTCTCTGAAAGAGATAGTGATTTGTTATGGCATGACTGTACTGGCAGGGTTCAATAGGAACAACTGCACTTCAGGAGCTTCCACTAATAATGGTGAATTGTTCTCGAAACTATGGATTCTACGATGAAGGAAAGTGCCCCTTTTTGTCATGTTCACCCCCACTTTTTGACGCTTGTACTGATGTTTTTCGACTGATATGCACTGGGTTCTTGCTAGCCCTGACCCACTGCTCTTTCCCTAAAAACAAAGTAGAATGGTCCAATTGTGTTCTAAGTGGCACATACTTTAGCACACCTGTAAGTAAATAGTACCACTGGTACCTAGGGTATCGGTACTAAAGAGGGTCCATAAGGGATGCAGCATTATGCTACACTAAAGGTCCTCCATACAAATTGCAAGCAGACTGCCATTGCAGGCTTCGTGATGTGGTGCAACCCATGTGTGAAAATATGACCTGTCTCCCTCACTGTGTGTCATGCCAAAGTCGCTGCATGAAATATATGTAAGACATCCCTACTCCAGGCCTTGGAGCCTTAAGGAAGGGCGCATTATATTTTATGCGAGGACATATCTGCATGAACAGATAGACCTCTGTCATGTGTAGTTCCTTTACTAGATATTGCAAGTGAACAGTGAAGCCATCTTGAGGTATTTACTGGGAACAGGTCATTACGAGTTACCCAACTACATAACAGCTTCACTGAAACACATGGTGTTTGGTATTAAACACCTTGTCTTAATAAATCCATACTGATTCCAGTATTGGATATATTGTGACAGGCACCCAGAGGGCCTCTTAAAGCTGCCTCCTGAACATTACTAGTCTTCTAGTGCACTGGCTGACTGGTATCATCCAGCCTGCCACCACAGATGAGCCTCGGACCCCCTGTAGATGAGAACCAGCGCTTTCCGAGGTCAGGAAACCATGCCTGCTCCAGAGAAAGTGTCATCACTTCCTCCAGCTGGATGGCTTGTAAATCTACATACAAAGGCTTCAAAACCTCTAACGCTTTTGATATGCGACCTCTGCTTCCTCCAGACCTGGAAAAAGCCACCCTGAAGCTTATTTGGCATCGGGACAGGCAGGAAATTAGCTATTCAAGTCTGCGTGTTGCACCTCCAGGCACGTCACACACACCAAAGGTAGGCTACCTGATCTGTTCCACGAAAGAAGGGTTCCAACATCTTGTATTTGGTGAAATTAGGAACTCCGGTACAGGGTTATTGCCACTCCCCACAGGAACTGGTCATATCGGTGGTGTAGTGATCCCAGGGGTAAGTAGCCCATTGGCTACAAGCCTTCACTCTCCTTAACACCCCTAAATGTAATATTTAGGTGGTCCCATGATATTGGTGTCTAAAATTATATAAACATTTTAGTAATTTTTCTAAAGTGGTCTCAAGTTTCTTATTGAGTAAGTGTCATTTATTGACTGTGTATACAACAAATGCCTAACGCTACCCTCTGATAAACCTTAACTGCTCAACCCCACTAGCACAAACAGAGCATTTGGGATTATTAATTTAAGCCCTGTAAGCCAATAAATGCCATCTGGACTATCTACATAGTGTACCTCATTTTGATGCACTACATAAAAAGCCAGCTTCCTACATACACCCGAAAGTAGTTTGTGCCGTATTAAATTAAGAAGTTCCTAAGACTTCCAGCTTAATGTTTAATCTCCCAAGACTTTAACTTCAGTGTCGTATGTGGTGTTGAATTTTGGGTGTAGGAAAGTGCTCCTTTTTAGGTCTCGACTACAGCATTACTTTAGCAATGCTTGTTTGTCTAGATTATAGTAAGGCTTTCAAACGTCTACCCAAAACTGCGGATCGGGTACAGTTCATGTGAGCGAGGAACGTGCACATCGCCAGCCGCATCGCACACCACCATTTGTCAGAGCCTCTGCATCAGACGTAAAAAGGAATCCGCTCCCCCGCCACCCAATGTCGCTCCCCCGACCCCACCACGCAATGCAGAGAGCTTGTTAAGTAAAAGGGGTGTTTCCCTTTTGCCTCCCTCCTGATATTTTTTACATGCTCTTGATTACATCAAGTATTAAAGTGTTTCCATATACTGTCTTACTTTGCTTACATCCATCGGACAGTGGACTCCCTATTTGAATCCTCTTGCCCTCAGATTTGGAATATTTTTGCAGTGGTGTTGCCAGTTCCCAACCATCTAGAATACACTTGGCTCGTGCTATCTGGGCACACATTATCACCCCTGTTGTCACGACTGGGTCCACGGACTGTGCTCGGAAAATCATGCTCTGGGAAAAATGATCTGCTTGTCCGTGCCAATAAGGTTGGGTTCACGTTTGAATTACAACACCCTAATATAATTTCAAACTCAATGCAGTATGTATGTATTGTTAAACTAGGATCTTGTCAATTTTTTAACGTACGCACTACTGTTATAAGGATTTTTAGGCTCAATGGTAAAACATATTTTGAGGGCCCCAGTTTGGAACAACTTGACAATTTAGTACCCATTTTCTGCTAATTCGAGAGCCACGATGGCAGACTAAATAGAATCATATGTTGAAGTTGAGATGGACAAAGGGATAAAAGTTAACGTTCCCAGTGGCTCCTTGGGCAGTTGTCCACGCCTTAGCACGTCTCTGAACGTACGTATTTATCAGAAATTGTAACATGCACACAGAAGGTAGTGGGTTTATATCTTTTGCAGCGTTTAGTGTTGACGTGTCCACATTACGTTTATTTTATGTTACCTCGTTAACAGCTTCCATAGAAAGGTTAACATGTCACAGATTCTTTAACTGCCTCCTTCCTATTTTTGCAATAAAGCGAATTGTTCCTACCGCCTATACTAATATAGGTATCAGTGGATCTGGTCTTCCCTTCCCAGAGATTGAACTTTTTGCTTCTATAAATATCAGTAACCTTGTCGAGCATCCATCCTTGTGTAGCACATTCTTCCTGTCAGTGCTTGGCTGTTGAAGGAAGTGACTCTGCAGTGTGGTGCGGTGCACGTTTTGATTGTAAAGCAGATGTGGAAATCCCCGCAAGCCAGCTTTGGGCACGGTAGTGATATTCTGCATGCCTGCAACCAGAGACCGCAGCCAGGTGGGAGATTTCAGCCCAGTTGCTGTCTCAGTGCGTTTTACATTTTGTAAACCGTGCATAATCATGGGGGCGGGTCTGCCTGGTGATTTGAGCTGGCTGTTGCACTAGGATTCCTTCCATCTCGCTCCGTTCCTGCCCTCGGACATTAAACTGCGCTTCAAAGACATGTGTTCATTGGCTCCATCGTAATTTATGTCAATAACCTAAAACATGGCATGCTCTGAGCATATTTCCTTCTTGCAAATCGTAAAAATAGTTAACACTTTGCAAAGTTCTGAGAAGCCGTGTGCAGCTTAAACCCCTCTAGATATGTCACATTCCACCCCTGGGTGCAAGCAGCTTCATGTGTGGATTCATAAAGCATTTCCGAGGCGTTTAACCGGTTTAAGCACTCTTAGCCGCACCTTTGTTCAACCCATTTCATGACTGGGACGGCGCGAGCGCTCTGTGGTGTATGTTCCTAGCAGGAAGTGCGAGCGCTGTGTGCAGGAGCCAAGTTGATTTCACGTAGGGTGCATTTCATTTGAGTGTGCGCGGAGGTTCCTGGCATGAATACTGATCCGAGCCCTGCCAAGCATTTCCTATTCTTTCCATTCCGTGGCTTTCTGCTTTCATTCTCTCTCCCCTGACAAAAACGGTTCTTCCTTTTTTCTTTTTATTTATGCATATATTTAATTATGGAGTCTCCTAGAGCTTTCTACCACTCCGGGTGGTGTAATTATTGCCTTCTAGTCTCCATCGAGGGTGACCTTTTTCCGGCGCACTCCTCAAAAATCTTTATTTCGGACACAAACTCGTGGTATGCCAATGTCTGTTTCTTTCCACAATTCTTTTCTCCCCCTTATATTTTTAGGTCGAGTCTACAGTCTGCGCACATGCGCTCACTGTATTCAGTATAAGTTTGGCCACGCCCACCCCTATTAATTGGTTCCTTCCTAGGCCTTTCCAAAAGCTTTTTTTTTGTGTGGTGAAGGGTGCCATCTGTCCCTCCTTTGGGTGTGTTTGTCACGCCCATAGCAACAGACCCTCTTGCCTTGGTCATTTCACCGCTGGCTAGGTCAGAGTTTCCATAGTAAAGTAATTTATAGTTTTCTTAATAAGTTTGGCGCCATTCAACAAAACTGAGCCAAAAGGTTTTGTTTTTTTTAGTTTTTTTTTTTAAGTTCCTCACTTTGGGTTATTCTTGGCAAGTTTCATGCTGAACTGTTAAGCAATGGCAAAATACATCTATCTGTCTATCTGTCTATCGCCCTCACTCTATCACCCTCACTCTATCTGTCTATCGCCCTCACTCTGTCTATCGCCCTCACTCTATCTGTCTATCGCCCTCACTCTATCTCCCTCACTCTATCTGTCTATCGCCCTCACTCTGTCTATCACCCTCACTCTATCTGTCTATCGCCCTCACTCTATCTCCCTCACTCTATCTGTCTATCGCCCTCACTCTATCTATCGCCCTCACTCTATCTATCGCCCTCACTCTATCTGTCTATCGCCCTCACTCTATCTATCGCCCTCACTCTATCTATCGCCCTCACTCTATCTGTCTATCGCCCTCACTCTATCTGTCTATCGCCCTCACTCTATCTGTCTATCGCCCTCCCTCTATCTATCGCCCTCCCTCTATCTATCGCCCTCCCTCTATCTATCGCCCTCCCTCTATCTATCGCCCTCCCTCTATCTATCGCCCTCCCTCTATCTGTCGCCCTCCCTCTATCTGTCGCCCTCCCTCTATCTGTCGCCCTCCCTCTATCTATCGCCCTCACTCTATCTATCGCCCTCACTCTATCCATCGCCCTCACTCTATCCATCGCCCTCACTCTATCCATCGCCCTCACTCTATCCATCGCCCTCACTCTATCCATCGCCCTCACTCTATCCATCGCCCTCACTCTATCCATCGCCCTCACTCTATCCATCGCCCTCACTCTATCCATCGCCCTCACTCTATCCATCGCCCTCACTCTATCCATCGCCCTCACTCTATCCATCGCCCTCACTCTATCCATCGCCCTCACTCTATCCATCGCCCTCACTCTATCCATCGCCCTCACTCTATCCATCGCCCTCACTCTATCCATCGCCCTCACTCTATCCATCGCCCTCACTCTATCCATCGCCCTCACTCTATCCATCGCCCTCACTCTATCCATCGCCCTCACTCTATCCATCGCCCTCACTCTATCCATCGCCCTCACTCTATCCATCGCCCTCACTCTATCCATCGCCCTCACTCTATCCATCGCCCTCACTCTATCCATCGCCCTCACTCTATCCATCGCCCTCACTCTATCCATCGCCCTCACTCTATCCATCGCCCTCACTCTATCCATCGCCCTCACTCTATCCATCGCCCTCACTCTATCCATCGCCCTCACTCTATCCATCGCCCTCACTCTATCCATCGCCCTCACTCTATCCATCGCCCTCACTCTATCCATCGCCCTCACTCTATCCATCGCCCCTCACTCTATCCATCGCCCTCACTCTATCCATCGCCCTCACTCTATCCATCGCCCTCACTCTATCCATCGCCCTCACTCTATCCATCGCCCTCACTCTATCCATCGCCCTCACTCTATCCATCGCCCTCACTCTATCCATCGCCCTCACTCTATCCATCGCCCTCACTCTATCCATCGCCCTCACTCTATCCATCGCCCTCACTCTATCCATCGCCCTCACTCTATCCATCGCCCTCACTCTATCCATCGCCCTCACTCTATCCATCGCCCTCACTCTATCCATCGCCCTCACTCTATCCATCGCCCTCACTCTATCCATCGCCCTCACTCTATCCATCGCCCTCACTCTATCCATCGCCCTCACTCTATCCATCGCCCTCACTCTATCCATCGCCCTCTATCTATCGCCCTCCCTCTATCTATCGCATCACCACAGCATCACTCAGCACCACCACAACATCACTCAGCACCACCACAACATCACTCAGCACCACCACAACATCACTCAGGGGCACCACAACATCACTCAGGGACACCACAGCATCAATCTGTGCAACCATTCAACAGCAACTGGTTCAAATATGTTCTCCCAATGTTTCAAGCTTTATTACAAATGTTACAAAAATATGTTAATATTTCACTACTGTTCTTGGATTTTAGTCACAATAAAATACACTGAACATAATCTTCACAAAAGTTATTTACAAAAGTTAGTTATTGCCATTATAAATTACAATAACTTTTATTTAAGTATCAATTATTTAAAAAAATTAAAAGCCATTGTTATTTGTAATATCAATACATCTAAGTCACGTAAATACAACACATATTGCATTACAAATGCTATAGGTGTCACATTTGCGAAAGTTAAAACTATTGCCATTGTAAATGACAAAGCTATTAATTTCCCTATTTTCCAACCCAACACATAAATAAAATATTTGTCATTTACAATACCAATACCTCAAACTTTCCTAATGTGAGACCTATTGCATTGCAAATACTTTTTTACTTGTTCACAACCCATTTTTTGCCCACAGGTACTGGTGTTCTTGACTGGATATGCACTGGGTCTCTGCTAAATAGTCGCCAGTGCTCTTTCCCTAAAAACTGCAACATTCTCAATTGTACCTCAATTGGCAAAGACTTTAGCACACACCCCTTTAAGTTACTGGTAAATGGTACCTATTGTACCCATGGCATGGGTACTAAAGAGGGTCTCTATCGGCTGCAGCATGTATTATGCCACCCAAAGGGACCCACACCAAAACTGCTTGCAGATTGCCATTACAGGATGTGTAAAAAGCACAAGCCCTTCTGAAAACTACGACGCACACTCCCTGTGTGAAAAGCACAAGTACCCTGCCTGTCTTAAATGTAAGTCACCCCTGCTACCGGCATTAGAGCGCCTAAGGCATGGTGTTGGAACCGAAGGTCTCTGGTAGGCACAGGTATGCACTTGTGACAAGCAAGGACCCTCAGCTCCACGTCAGGGCAAGGGAACTACTCCTTCGAATAACCCCTGCTCAGCCTCTAGGTAGTGTGGCGCGAGCAGACAAGGCTAATCCTCAGGGCGATAGTAAGTTAAGCATTCATGATCACACACAGTAAAGCCACTGACCCACCACAAACGGACACCAGTCGTATGGTTGTATCAAAAATACGTATACTTTATATAAAAGATAGATTCAAGCAGGATTATCACAAGACCAAATAACGTTCTGTAATTTGAGGTCACCAGATTACAATAGGCAAACTTAGTCTTTCAATGTTCGTTGTTTAGCAAGGTACGATGACAGGGAAATAAGAACGTTGCGGACCCTGGATCCGATATGAACTCGAGACGGAGTTCAAGTGTACCTTGCTGGTGGAAGTCCGAGGCGTTTCAGGCGCGGCTACTTGTGAGGGCGGACCCCGAATGAGGCTGACGGTTCTCCAGAGGATCTCTCCGGCTCAGGCCCCCCTCGAGGAGCGAGGTGGAGGAGCGTGACTGAGGAGGGTTGCAGTGATCCGGGATCGATGCAGCTCACGGGGTGAGGCGCCGTTCAGGCCTGCGGGACGTACTACTTCTTAGCACGCCGGGTCGTACTCATGGATCTGTGCGGGGCGTTGAGTTCTCGGGCAGATGGGTGCAGCACTAGGCTTCCGGTACCATGGTACGGGGAGGCCTTTCTTGAGGTGCGGCACGAGCCTTGGTATGCAGGAGCGCAAAGCTAGACAGTCTGGTACGTTACGACGTACTGACCGTCCGAGGCTATGAAATGCTCTCCGTGCAGATTCCGGCTGGAGAAGATGAGAGGTACACAGTGCGCTCCGTAAGCGGCGAGGTGATAGGAGAGCAGGCGGCCCGGCACTGAAGCGGAGAGCGACTCAGGGATGAGCCGGGCTCTCTACGGCGGGGCGACCAAGCTCCGAGCTGTCACGACCTGGGAGGGGGCGAAGGCACCTGAGTCACAACTCTGGCGAGGGAATAAGAACTGAGGCCCAATAGCAGACGGGCACAAGCAGATAGAACCCAATGGTCCAGGGGTTCCGTTCAGGGGGCAAGCTCTCGATCAAGCACTTGGAGATCGTTTCAGGCACAAGTCTACAAAGCCCTCTCTGGTCCTTTCCTCTCCGTTCTCAGCAAGGCACCACTGCAGGCCAGTCCAACAGGATACAGACTGGTTTCCGTCCTTCAGCTTCTCTTGGTCCTTCTAGTCAGCCAGAGGTTCGTCGTGGTCAAAACTGGATCTGTTTTGTGCGGAGCTCCTATATTTATACTGCGTTTCTTTTGTCTTTGCAGGCCAGGGGGCCTGAGCCTGTTTCAACCCAGTTCTGAAGTACTTTGTTGACAGGACGCTGCCGTCTTCTTTCAGGGTGCAGGGCAGAGACATCAGACGCTCCGCAGGAGGTGGAGCCAGCATTGTGGCGGTGGAGCACAACCCTAATCTGAAAGAAACACGTTAGTGTTAGATTCCTTACCTTAGAATATCCCCAGGCGTCAGTCTGGATCCGGAAACTTTTGCGTAGCAGTACCCCTGCGCGTCGGTAGGCGTCGTCTGCAGGCGTCCCCTGCGGCTCCGCGTCCGTCGTCGGCGTCGTGCGCCGTGATGACGTCGCTGGAGTACATAGACGCCGCCTCCGCGCGCTGACGTCAGTTCTTCTTTTTTCCGCGCCAGTGGACGCAGATCTGGAAGAGCAGTACTCCGGTCTTTGACCAAGTTTTTCGATAATTTTCTCTATTGTGCCTGATAGGATGCCTGGCTTTAAGAATTGCGATGACTGTGAGCGCACGATGTCGGTCACAGATCATCACCGCCTCTGCCTCCGGTGTCTGGGCCCCGACCACGACGTGGACTCCTGCGTCGACTGCCGGGCCCTTACCAACAAAGCTAGGCGGGAGCGGTCCCGCAAGCTGCTGGAGCTCCGGGTGTCGGCCCCACGTCGGGACCGGGAGCGGTCCCGGTCCGGCCGGAGGTCGAGGGAGCGTTCGAGGGAGCGGTCGCGGAGCCGCGCCGGGCGCTCCGGGAGTCGACACCACTCGTCATCCTCGTCAGGTAAGAAGCACAAGAAGTCGGGGCGTCGTCATCGTACCCCCGACTCCCCCCGACGCTCGCGCGATGCGGCCGGGGGCTCGGGTGACCCCAACCCCGCGGCTCCGCGTGAGTCGCCGGCGCGGCCTGCCTCATACCCTCCGGTCCCTGGGCATGGTGCGACGCCTGAGGAGATCGAGGCGTTCCTCATGGCCATGAGGGCGCTCGCTTCTCCGACGGGGCCTACGGCGCCTTCGGGCCCAGTGCTACCGTCTGGGGGCCCTGGCGGTTCGGGTGTCCCTGCCTCGGCGCCGTCGGGTGCTCCGGCCCCGGCGCCGCCGACGGCTCCGACCCCGGCGCCGCAGGGGCCTCCGGGATCGGCGCCGGCTGGTCTTCCGGCCTCCCCGGCGCCGTTGCCATCGGGGTTACCCCCGACGCCGCCCCCGCGCGGCGCCGGTTCTCCGCTGCCGGTTCCGGCCGGCGGTGGGGTTCCGGCGCCGGCTCCGGGCGGCGCCGTCCCCTTACCTTCTCCGACGCCGGACACGGCGCCGGACGGGCGTCGCTCGACGCCGGTCCCGGCACCGATGGGGCCCATGATCCCCGAGGAGCCGGTCTTCATCATTGACTCCGAATACGGAGAGGATGAGGAGTACGGTGAAGGTTGGGAGGGGTCCGAGGACCCTCTGGCTCGCGAGTGCCAGTATGACCCGGACTGGACAGGTGACTTGGGGGATGCCAGTGGTTTGGACGACTCTCCTAACCCTGGCCTGATCTCTCCTCCAACCGTGGCGTCGGTGGAGGGAGCTGCCTATTCTGTGGTGCTGATGAGGGCTGCCAAGGCCTTAAACCTTGAGCTCCCCGTCGCGGCCGTGAGGCCTAACATCCTCACCGAGGTATTCAAACCGCAGTCATGCCCACTGGAGCCACTGCTGCCGTTTAATGAAGCCTTGTCTGACGTTCTGTTGGGCACGTGGTCCAGGCCCGCTTCAGGTGCGCCTGTTGATCGGAACGTGGCCAGGCGCCACCGTCCTTGTCCGGACGACCCCAAGTACCTGTCTACCCACCCCACTCCTGAGAGTCTGGTGATCCAGGCCTCGACCTCCCAGTCCGCATTCCCGTCGGCCCCGCCCGACCGGGAATCCAAGAGGTATGACCAGTTTGGTAAAAAGGTCTTCTCGTCCATTAGTTTGGGCCTGCGGTCTTGCAACACCGCCTGCCTCTTGGGCCGCTACACCCACTCTGTGTGGGATACGGTCGCGGAGCTGCTGCCAGAATGCCCCATGGAGGTGCGGGCGAAACTCGGTCAAGCTGTGGCTGAGGGCCGAGATGCAGCGAAATATTCAATTCGGTGTGGTCTTGATACGACCGACTCGCTGGGCAGAGCTATGTCTACGACGGTGGCGATTCGTCGCCACGCCTGGCTGAGATCCGCCAATTTTTCGGCTGATGTCCAGAATACACTGATGGACATGCCGTTTGATGGCTGTCACCTGTTCGGTGACAAAGCGGACCACGCGCTGGAACGCTTCAAGGACTCCAGGGTCACGGCCAAGTCCTTGGGTCTCTCGACCCAGCGTCAGCAACCGGGTTCGTTTCGCCCCTTTCGTGGCCAAGGAAGGGGCGCCCCCACACGTGCTGCCAGCCACGCGCCGCAACAATCCTTTCAACGCGGTGGCGGCCGTGGAAACCGCCGTGGTGGCGGTCGGGGACAACGGCGGGGTCAGACCACACCTTCCCCCGCAGCATCTACCCCAAAATCCTCCTAGTCCGTGCTTTCGGCCCCATGTGACGCCAGTGGGTGGCAGGGTTCGCCATCACCACGCTCACTGGCGCACGATCACTTCGGACAGGTGGGTGCTGCAGATCGTCCGAAGGGGCTACTCCCTCCCCTTCGAGACCTCCCCTCCAGCCATGCCACCGCAGAACCACCGTGTGTCGGGGGACCACTTGACACTTCTGCAGGAGGAAGTTACGGCCCTCTTGGCCAAGGGGGCCATCGAGCGCGTTCCTGGGCCAGAAGTAGGGCGTGGTTGTTATTCCCACTAATTTCTGGTGCCCAAGAAGGACAAGGGGGGCCTACGTCCTATCTTGGATCTAAGGAACGTCAACGGCTTCCTCCGGAAGGAGAAGTTCAAGATGTTGACGTTAGCTCAGGTCTTGGCTGCTCTGGACCCGCAAGACTGGATGGTAGCGTTGGACTTGCAGGACGCCTATTTTCACATCCCCGTCCTGCCGGCCCACCGGCGTTACCTGCGGTTCACGGTAGGCCAGGAGCACTTTCAGTTTATCGTGCTCCCCTTCGGCCTTACCAGCGCCCCACGGGTGTTCACAAAGGTGATGGCGGTGGTCGCAGCCCATCTGCGCAGGTTAGGGGTTTCAGTCTTCCCCTACCTAGACGACTGGTTGTTGAAGGCGGGCTCGCCCCAGACAGTCGTCCACCACCTTCAGATGACGGCAGACCTCTTGCACGACCTGGGGTTCTCCATCAACGTGCCGAAATCACACCTGTGTCCCTCTCAAAAGCTCCTTTTCATCGGAGCGGTTCTGGACTCGGCGCAGTTTCGGGTTTATCCTCCGGAACGGCGGGTTCGGGATATTCAGGCTTTGATTCCCATCTTTCAGCCGCTATCCCGAGTCTCGGTCAGGTTGACGCTGCGGCTGCTGGGACTGATGGCTTCCTGCATCCTTCTGGTGCATCACGCCAGGTGGCGGATGCGGGCTCTGCAGTGGGACCTGAAGTTTCAGTGGGCTCAGCATCAGGGCAACTTGTCCGACCACGTCTTGATCTCGGAGGGCACTGCGAGACAACTGCAGTGGTGGCTTACGGACCGCGATTGGGTCAGGGGCAAGTCCCTCTCCCTTCCCCAACCGGAGCACGTTGTCGTGACGGACGCGTCCCTCCAGGGCTGGGGTGGCCACTTGGGAGAGGCAGAGATCAGAGGCATCTGGTCTCCGGCGGAGTCCCGGCTCCATATCAATCTGTTGGAGCTGCGGGCGATTCGTCTGGCACTGAAGGCATTCCTCCCCTTTGTCAACGGGAGTGTGGTGCAGGTGTTCACCGACAACACCACCGCCATGTGGTACTGCAACAAACAGGGCGGAGTGGGGTCGTGGACGCTTTGCCAGGAGGCTCTGCGCCTCTGGCAATGGCTGGAACGTCAGGGCGTGACTCTGACGGTTCAACACCTGGCAGGTTCTCTGAACGCCAGGGCGGACGAACTCAGCCGTCGGTGCTCGATGGATCACGAATGGCGTCTGAACTCGGACGTGGCGCGAGGCATCTTTCTGCAATGGGGAGAGCCTTGGTTAGATCTATTCGCCACAGAAGAGAACGCGCAATGTCATCAGTTCTGCGCGTTGGAGTTTCCAAGACGGCACTCGCACGGCGACGCCTTTCGGCGCGAGTGGAGTTGCGGTCTGTTATACGCCTTTCCGCCTATACCACTTCTGCCCAGAGTGCTGAAGAAGATCAGGCGCGACCGGGCCCAAGTTATCCTTGTGGCTCCGGACTGGGCTCGAAGGTACTGGTATCCCGAGCTACTCAGCATGTCAGTCGGTCCCCCGATCCGCCTGCCCCTTCAGGAGGACCTTCTGTCGCAGCAGCAGGGGACGGTCCTCCACCCGAACCTGTCCAGTCTCCACCTCCATGCTTGGAGATTGAGCGGCGGCAGTTGAGGCCATTTGACTTGCCTCCTGAAGTCTGTGATGTTATTCTGGCAGCCAGGCGTCCCTCCACTAAGTCGGTATACGCCTGTCGGTGGAACAGATTTGTGGCATGGTGCGCAGCAAAGGCTGTGGATCCTCTTTCTGCCCCTCTTTCGGAGGTTCTTCTGTTTCTTCTTTCTCTTGCCCAGCAGGGCTCTGCTCTGGGCACTATCAAGGGCTACCTTTCTGCCCTTTCAGCCTTTTTGAGGCTTCCTGATCAACCTTCTTTGTTCAAGTCCCCTATTGTAACGAGATTCTTGAAGGGCATCACACACATGTATCCTCCTGTTCCGTTTGTGATGCCTCAGTGGGACTTGAACCTGGTTCTGACCTTTCTGATGTGTGCTCCCTTTGAGCCCCTTCATTCTTGTCCTCTCCGTCTCCTGACTTTAAAGACGGCTTTCCTGGTTGCCATCACCTCTGCCAGGAGAGTGAGTGAGCTCCAGGCTCTTTCTGTTCAACCTCCTTTCCTGTCCATTCATCCTGATAAGGTGGTTCTGAGGACTAGACCTTCTTTCCTGCCCAAGGTTGTTTCGGCCTTTCACATCGGGCAGTCCATCACCCTCCCTTCCTTCTTCCCGCCTCCGCATCCTTCAAAGGATGAAGAGCGGCTCCATCGTCTGGACCCAAAACGTGCGCTTTCATTTTACATGGATCGCACACGCCAGTTCCGGGTGGATGACCAACTGTTTGTTGGCTACGTGGGTGCGAAGAAGGGTCGGTCGGTCTGTAAACGTACCATCTCTCGATGGGTCGTCCTCTGCATCAAAGCGTGCTACTCTTTGGCTCGGAAGGAGCCTCCTGTTGGGCTGAGGGCCCATTCCACTCGGGCCACGGCGGCTACTACTGCCCTGGGCCGGGGAGTCCCCTTGCAGGACATTTGTCAAGCAGCTACGTGGGCCTCGCTGCACACATTTGCGAGGCACTACTGCCTGGACAGTCAAGTCCGGAGGGATGGCTTCTTTGGCCGTTCTGTCCTCCAGGACTTTCTGGTGTAGTTTTGTATTGGTTCGCAGACCCACCACCGGGGTTGGTATTGCTGGGGTATGTATTCTAAGGTAAGGAATCTAACACTAACGTGTTTCTTTCAGATGAACAAGTTACTTACCTTCGGTAACGATATATCTGTAAGAAACATTAGTTAGTGTTAGATTCCTTACCGAACCCACCCATCCTCCCCGTTCTGCGAACTGATACCTAGGGTTAAGGTCATCCCTTTCAGGGCCCTAGTTTGTATATGGCACCAGTGTTGGTTCTCTCATGGCTCTGCGTCTCCTGGCGCGGAAAAGCTGTGTGCAAAGAACTGACGTCAGCGCGCGGAGGCGGCGTCTATGTACTCCAGCGACGTCATCACGGCGCACAACGCCGACGACGGACGCGGAGCCGCAGGGGACGCCTGCAGACGACGCCTACCGACGCGCAGGGGTACTGCTACGCAAAAGTTTCCGGATCCAGACTGACGCCTGGGGATATTCTAAGGTAAGGAATCTAACACTAACTAATGTTTCTTACAGATATATCGTTACCGAAGGTAAGTAACTTGTTCTTCAGAGTCAAGGACTACTCCGCCCACCCATCCTGGTGTAAGCACCCCATTCACCACCTCGAGCACCCGACTATCCCCGGGAATCTCCCAGCCCTGTCACTCACAAAAACCCAGACAGCAGATACACATCCTGGCAGAGGCGGGCTGAACAGTTAGACGAGCAAAGGCTAACTTTCTAAAAGTAGCATTTGCAAACACAGGATATTAAAATAAACCTTACTAAAGGAAGTATTTTAATATTCTGAGTTCAGGCATACTAAACTCGACCTGCTACCGTGTTCCCTGAGCCTGCCGGGACTATAGCGTGTAATAGCTCCGACAGCTCATCTGGCCTAAGAAAACAGGTTGCCCTTCAATTATGAAGAAGGAGAAAGGGCAGTAATTCACTACTAGGACATGCCACACTCTAGGCTTGTCCTACCTCACGCTTACTATGCACCCTGCCTGTAGGCCTACCAGAGGGGTGACTGATATGAAGTGAGGGACGGTTCTGGGACTGGCAAGTGTGGGCACTTGCACAGTCAGCGTGACAGTACGAGACTGTACGTGGGGTCAGCAATGGCGGACCCGAGACTTATCTTACGAGGCGGCTTCCGTGGGTGGCGCAACCGGCGCTGCAGGCCCACTACCAGCATTTGTATCTACAAGCCCCGGCACGCCTCGTGCACTTTACCGGGGACTGACAGTAAACCAAATAATCCAATCATGGAAATCAATTACACATACCCTTTACATTGGGAGCACTTGCACTGCGGCACCGATCGGTCGTGGCGCAGTGCCCTGAGCATCGAACATCAGCAAAACATCTGAGGCACATCAGCAAAAAGTGGAAGGGAAACTCACGCCAAGGTGCCAGGTCTAACACATGGTGTATTATAATTCATGTGAGGGCATATCTGCATGAGCAGGTATGACCCTGTGATGCCTAGTACCATTACTATGGCATTGCAAGTGATCGGGAACCCATCTTTAGCATGTGTACTGGGCACTGGTCATTAGAAGTTACCCAGCTACATAATGCTGCACTGAAAATAATTGCTGTTTGGTATCAAACATCTCATCTCAACAAATCTATACTGATACCAGTATCAGACTAATTGTAACTTGCACCCGGAGGTACCCCCTAAAACCCTACTAGTTCTCTAGTGTGCTGGGTGTCTGGCGTCGTCCAGCCTGCCACCGCAGACACATTTCTGAACCCCTGTAGGTGAGAGCTTGTGCTCTCAAAGGTCATAAACTGTGCCTGCTCTTGAGGAAGGTGTTCACACCTCCTCCAGCAGGATGGCTAGCAAATGAAGGCCAGAGGCTTGACAGCCTTTACTGTCTTTGATATGTGCCCCAGGCTTCTCACCAGACCTGGGGAACGCCACCCCTTGCCCTGGGATACATTGGCCTGCAGAGCTGGCTGGGAATAAAATTTTCAGTAGGCGTGCTGCACTTTCAAGCAAAGTGTTGCAGTAACAAATGATGGACGGAATGCTGAATGAATCAAATGTTCACCCCCAGTCAAGAGATCTGTGTTAAATCCATTGTTCTTTTGCTCCCTACGCCTTCCCAGTTTGAACCCAACCATATGCAAATCAGTTTTGACCCTGTTCCTCACGGGAAGTGTAGAACAAGAATGGGTTTTACCATTTTGAATTTGGTGAAACTATCAACTCTGGGACAGGATTATGCTCACTCCCATTAGGAAGTTGTCATATCACGGTGTAGTCACCCCAGGGGTAAGAAGCCCAATAGCTACTACCCTACACTACCATAAACACACCTAAATTCAGTATTTAGGGGTCCCCTGACACCAGAAAGAGTAGTTCTGTGAAAGGAAAAGCAGAGCACGGTTCATAGATGGCGAATTATTGCAACCCCTTTCCCTATAGCAGTGTGTGAACAGTACTTTGTCTTTCTGTTGTGGTGTGTTTTTCCTGGAGAGGGGGGCTTTTCGCTTAATGTTGCTGTGTGTGTGGCATAGACTATAGGAATCCGAGATGAGGAAGCAAAGGTGGGCTGGTGATGCTCTTCAACTCGCTTCTGACATTGGTGCTTGCAAAGTATTGCAGTAAATTTGTACTGTGCCTCCACATTATAGTTACTTAACTGGTGCGCTTCTTTTACTGCTCTTATATGTGGCTCAGCTTTGAGAAGTCTGTCCAGACGCTGATCATTTCAAAAGTTTTAAGAACTTCATTTTACATTGACTCGTTTAAATCGAATTTTTGGATAGCTACTTTATTTCTGCCAAAGGCAATAGAAGTTTCACAAATAAAAGAAAATTCAATTAACTATGCTCACTAGACTACATGCAAATATTAAATACCTATTAAATATGGGCTAAAAAAATTCATACAATATATAAAAAATCCACAATAAAATCGTCATTGGTTGCAGTTTTGAAAGAATATTTACAGGTCACTAAGTACTTCAGTGCATCCCCCTATTATATGTACATTTAAAATAAGCTAACAATCTGTATGATACAATTAAAATAGCAAAACAGTGTAAAAAAATCAGTAGTGTTCCAGGTATGTGCATTGTTTGTGGCAGTTTCACAATTTTAGTCCCATTTTATTTCTTACGATCTCCACTGCAAACCGATATCGTGATAGGGCAAATATCACATATGGGGCAGTGCTGATTGTCAAGACCCTTCGCGCATCTTGATGCTTCTTGAATCTTAAATTATCGCACAGCAGGCGTCTCCATTTCTTCCTTGCCCATGTATACGCTGTGCAAAAAAAAAACATGATATGCTCTATATTTTCGATTGACCTTGCGGTACATACGGAAATAAAGTGCAAGTGCTATCTCCCTTCGTCCCCCAATTTGCTGGGTAGCTCTTAATCTGTAAAGTACCATATCTTAGTTTTAGGTACAGTATTCTGGCAAAGTGTGGCTATAGGTGGCCAATAAACTCTTCAATGCTTGGGTTAGGTTTTACAGTAAGAACATGGGTTGTAAGCCTTCCCAAGCTTGGGTTACAATGAAAGGCATTCAGGATGTGTGACCAATATGTTCTTTTCAATGTGTTTTTACAGCTTGGTATTAGGTTATATGGTTCAGTCCAGTATAACCTGAGGCCTAATTCTGAGCCATTTCTTAGCTCGTTTAAATCACTTCGTTATCAGTCAAACTAAAGATATGCAACCATAGTTCTCCCCCCCCATAATTATTATGAGACTTAGCAAAATATCTGAATCAAACCTGAGGTCACAAGTTTATTTATTTTTAGGAATTTTCTCATTGAAATATGGAATCTGTCGAAGTCTGGCTTTTAAGAGGCCTGCATGCCATAAATTTTCACTTTTCAAACCTGGCTGTACATTAACCCTATGGCCGTTCTTTTTTGGAGTGTGCTAGTGGTGGTGTCGCATTCAAATCGGACTTGAGTCAGAAACTGTTATCACAGGTGAAAATGTTGATCACCAGGATTGAGAAATTAAGTGAAATGAGCAATCTGTAAATTTTAATTAAGCTCCTCTTTGTAAGTGGCTTCAAGTAACTGAACGGCAGCAGGTGACACTAAAGTGACGGTCTGAAACTGTAATAAGTACCTAAAAAGAAACTACCTTTATCTATTTTACCCAACTATGTCTTCATTACAGTTTGTAGCATTGCTCAAGAATTCAGTTCATGGAAGATGGTCATGATTTTTTGAAATGAGTCCATATCACCTCATATACGAGCCCTAATTTAAGACCCCATGATCAGTTTCTTCTTTTTCAAAGGATATAAAAATTCATTTACCAATTACGCCCCTGTGTGATGCAGATAAAATATTATTTCCCCTAATCATAGTTTAGTTAAGTTAACTAGGTTTTATTTGACTCTTGCGCATTCGTGCAGGGTCTAGTGGCCAACACTTGCCATTACTTTTTTAGGTCGAGCCTTGGCAGCGCATGCGCTGCTCTGCAGCATGCTGTATTGGAGTATGGAATAGAAGCCCCGCCCACTCTGCGCCCACATTTGTCATTGGCTTGTCATTGTCCTTCGTAAATATTGGCTTCTGATTCGTTAAAAGGCTTCTAGTCTCTCCTTAGTACCGCTTTGTCTTTATTTGTAACCTCCCATGAGGACTCGTAATGCATTTGTTACACAGTACATCTTTTTTAGTTTGTAAGCACTATTTTCTTTATTGAGTTTCTCCTACTGCAGGTAAGACATGCATTCCATCTAGATTAGGCTGGTCCAGAATTCCTTTCAGGGGAGGCCAGTGGAAATTCAGCTCAGCAGTGGCGATGGGATAGTTGCATCTCCCATACTGGATCCGGCTTTGTGTGTCTTCCCGCCCATCTCCCTTGCCTCCTCTCTGGCACTTTTGACCAACCTTAAATCTGGGTCACCGCTAGACCCTTGTCCAGCCAAATTCTTGGCAAGGATGGCGGAGGTGGTCAACCCGTTGGTCAATCCACTCTTGAACCGCTCCTTGAGGGAGGGGTTGGTCCCACAGGCATGGAAGCAGGCCATGGTGATCCCCCTCCTCAAAAAGCCGGGCTCTGACTCCAGGGTGCTGGCTAATTATAGGCCTATCTCGCTTCTGCCTGCGTTAGCTAAAATCACGGAAAAGCATGTACACAGTGTACTCTCTGCTTTTCTGGAGACGAATGTTTTGCTGCACCCTTCACAATCTGGCTTTCGGCCAAATATGAGCACCGAGACTGCGCTCTTAGAAGTGTCTGAGGCCATCAGGGAGGTACTGGACTCTGGAGGTAGAGCCATGCTTGTCATGCTCGATCTGTCGGCGGCTTTCGACACCGTCCCCCATGAGGGGCTCCTCGCCAGACTTTATAACATCGGTCTGAGGGTGACGGTGTTCAGCTGGTTTACATCTTTTCTAGTTGGCCGTCGACAAACTGTCTGAGTCCCCCCTAGCTCCGCTGAGATGCCGCCTTTGGGATTCGGAGTTCCGCAGGGCTCTCTGTTGAGCCAGACTCTTTTTAACATCTTTATGACCCCTCTGGCGGCACTGGCGGAGTATTTTGGGGCCCAGATCGTTTCCTATGTCGATGACACCCAGCTTCTCTTCATGTGCAGGAAAGGGGAGAACTTCGATGGAGAGAGCATTCGGGACTGTCTCGGCGCGGTCTTTAATTGGTTTCGGCAGAACAGCCTTAAATGCAACTCCGACAAGTCGGAGCTGCTGTTCTTTGGCTGTACCTCAGACCCGGATTGACAGGCATGGTGGCCGAGCGATATGTTTCCTCCAGCTCAGGCATCCCAGGTGGCAAAAAACCTGGGTGTTAAGATCGATAACAACCTGACAATGAAATCTCAGATTCTGGGCCTTTCGGGCACTTGTTTCAGAATCTTAAAGATGCTGCGTAAGTTCCTCCCTTTGCTCACTGAAGAGCACAGGAAGATCACGGTGCAAGCTCCGATTGGCTCAAGATTAGATTATGCCAATGCTCTCTACCCGGGTCTCCCAGATTATCTTGTGCAGCGGCTTCAGGTTGTGCAGAATTCGGCGGCGCGCGCCATTTTTGGCTTCCGCAGGCGAGACAGAGTGTCCGGCCTGTTACAGTCACTTCATTGGCTGCTTATCCGGAAGCGGATAGTTTTTAAGGCACTGACGCTGGCCCATAAGGCGCTCTTCGGCTTGGGAGCAAAATACCTTCAGCGCAGGCTTGCCTTTTATCCTCCAACTAGAGCTCTCCGTTCGGAGTCTCTGTCTCTTGCGGTGGTCCCCCGGATCAGGAAGGCCCGTGTGGGGGGGCGCTCCTTTAGTGTGAGGGCGCCCCAGCTTTGGAATACCTTGCCACTGGCTCTACGAAGCATTTCGAATCTGTTGTCTTTTAGAAAAAATCTAAAAACCTGGCTTTTTACTCTTTAGTTATGTTACTGTGTTGGTCTGGAAAAATTTTCTTCTGTTATGTTTCCCTGTGTCTGAGCTGCCAAAACAAAGCGCCGGGACACTCCGTTGGAGTAGCCGTGCGCTATAAAAATAAAGTATAACACAACATAACATCTACATTCAGCACGCCATGCGTGCTTTAACTGACGGAGCAGCTGGGACAGTAATGGCTGTTTCTTTGAATAGGGCTCACATTTGCAAGCGTTTGAGTTATTGGCATTGTAAATGACAATACCTTTTATCTGTGTGTTAATTAGCAAAACAGATAAATAAAAGGAATTGTCATTTACAATGCTAATAGCTTAAACTCTCGCAAATACGAGACCTATTGCATTTCAGATGCTACTTTCTTTTCAATTCTTTATCTTTTCAGTATTTTAGTCATCATCGTGTATTCAAACTGTCTCGTCAGGTTATAGTAATTTAATGCTGCTAGTACTATAAAGTGCACTAAGAGAAATACATTTCCCTGTGACGTGCATTAAAATAAAGGGTTTTTAATGTATTAATTAATTGCGCAGTCGGACCATAGGTTTTATCGACAAGTTGAAATCCATTCATGATACATTAAATACATTTATATTAAAACATTACATTGTTAGAAAATCTCAGGATGCATGATCATTAACAGATTAATCTATGCATTCCTTTCTAATTAGCCACTCAACCTACTGAAATTCAGAGATTGAAATGTTAACTCGAGGATTGGTATAAATTTTATAAATCCTCAGTGTATTATCTCGGTTCTCTCACCCCAATCTGGTTACAAAGGTGCACAATCTACTTTATTCAAGGTCTACAGTTTGTTCTAAAATGGAACAATGAATGTTCTTTAGTCTCCGTACAGAGATTACAACCTGGACAATTAGACTACCTGTCATTAAATGAGACCAACAGTAGGGTGCGCAACCTATTTTAATAAAAAGAGCTCTGATTGCGGCTGGTTTGGTACAAAATCTTCCAATAGGAAATCTGAATTGAATTATAAAGGTTGTCTGTTCCTGTTATAAATACATTACCTTCTAGACATCAGTCGTAAAGTTCTCTTATTTATGTTTTAAATTAATTTAAACACACTTTTTTTGCAAGTATCTGGTTGTCACATGTAGGAGCAGCCTTTTTTTTGTTTTTTTTGTGGCATAGGCTTGTAATTAATTTTAACTTGCCAGCAAACAGTCCAGGCTGGACTTAGGTGTGAAAAAACTAACAATCTGCAATCCCTCTTTCAATGGAGCATAACAACAAATTCGGTAAGACTATGTGAGAAAACTGAGTGAGAACTGTAACTTGGCTGTTGCACTTGAATGCAAGAGCGCAGTGGCTGAAGTGGACTGGCCTATTGCTATCGTGAGTAAAGCAAAATGAGAATGATAGCTGAGCAGACGAATGGATGAAGAGTATTGACCCCAAACCCTTCTATATATATATATATATATATATATATATATATATATATATATATATATATATATATATATATATATATATATATATATATATATGTATATGTGTGTGTGTATATATATGGTACTTTCCTTCCGTTTACGTGATAGATTAAGTTCTCTACGTCTGCTGGCATCCTATTACTATTGAGGTTATGTCTTATGGCCAGTGATGTTGAGCATGTTCATGTTTTCTCACATTAGCGGTTGCTGAACTTCTGGTATTATATCATGCTATTATAGATCTTCAGGCAGTTATAGTACCTTAAAGTGATTCTATTCGTTCTATTGGAATAGGTTATTTAGTATTTCGCCCCTTTTTAGGATTGTTGTAACGCTGTCTGTTATTGATAAATATTGTTTCTTTGTTCTTGAACTTTTCCTCTAATGCTGTACCATTGTTTTTTCTCTGCAACTAATTAATATGGATTGATCCCTGAGGGGGAGAGGCATGAGCCTCAAGGTTTCAACCCTTGGTAAGACTTTTATCCCTGACTTCAGGATCTTTGTTCTTTTACGGGCCAGTTCCTTTTATTATGTATCTGTCTGTAGTTGCTGGTAGGCAACTCTTTTCTTTATGTCTTGACTCTATGGGTTGTTTTCTCATACATTGTAAAGTGTGGTTCCTAGAGGGTTAGACAAATTAATGTTCGAATCTCACGATATTCTGATTCTTTTATCTTAGAATCCCTTTTTAAGATTTTGGATTTTGGATGGTAGATGGTCTCTATTCATAATGCAAGGTCTTGTTCAGACTTTTGTTTTACTAGGTTATCCAGTTTTCTTTTTAGTCTTGATATCTCATTTGTTAAATGGTGGTCTTTTGGGCAACTTGCGTTACCCTGATGGGTTAGCTGCCATTGTTTTTCTATAGACAAGATCCAGCTGTATTCACTTACTGTTATGTCACTGTTACCTGCGGATACTTGTCTCTACTTACTATCTTTTAATATAAAGATTTTTGTGGTGAATACATGGGTTTGTATCATCTTACTCTTATGTCTTAATATATGTACTTTATTGCATATGGGATATTCTAGAGGTCCTTATACATCTCTAGTTTTTTTCTATCTTCTAAAGGTCCTTCTGCATCTCTAGTTCTTTTTTCTATGGAAGGACTGCTTCTATTTCAACAGGGTCTAATGTTGCCTTTGACTTCGCTTTTTATGTAAACATTTGTTTTCTCCATGGAGGATGGATTTTCTCTGATTAGTTTATAGAGCAGTCCTGACCTTCTCTGGTTTACAGGTCTTCGGTGGCAGGTCCAGCTGTTCTGGGTTCACAGGTTTGAACCTGCTGTTCTGACTTGAGTATATAACTAGGTGGTTGTGGTGTAAGTCATATTTCAATGGGTACCGTACCACCTTTCCTTTGATTTTATGCTCTTATAATTTTTGTTTCTGTTTTATGTCCACAGTTATTGTGAGGTGAGAGCTTCTAAAGCTGTTTGATCTTACTGACATGGGTAGATTATTCTGATGGTTCACATGTCTTGCGACTTTATTTGCCTATGATCTCTTCTAAGGGACTTCATATGGTTAGGTATCTTTCTGATCACCTACATTATCATACATTTTCAGTCTATTCTCTTCTTCTGGACTGAGTTAGTCTTACTAAGAGACTTTTCATTGTTACTGCTAGCAGACCCTCCTCGGGGTGGGTATGCCTTTGGTTATTGATTCTAAAGTAAGGAATCTGTGGCTATATGTCTCAATCAGATGAACAAGTTACTTACCTTCAGTAACGCATTATCTGGTAGTGACCGGTTCTACCCGCAGATTCCTTAAATATCCTCCCCGCTCTGCGAACAGGGCCCTGTTTGGTCTCGTTGTTTTATCTTTATCATTTGTAAAACAAAAAGGAAGAAAAGGAGAATCCAGTGATGTGGGACATAGGAATTCTCTTAACTCTCAATATTTTTATTATGATTTTCATATACTGAATTTCTGGACAGGAATTCAATATTTATTGACACATAAGTGTCTTTGGTTTAAGCACACTGTTCATTAGGCAGTTTCAGTCTATGGTTCCACTTTTGTGTAGAAAATAGTTGTGGAAGACACTGACATCAGCGAGGGGTTATATGGAGTCTGTTGACGTCCCAGCCGGTGGACGACGTTGATATGGAGTCGCGTGAAGCTCTCTGCCGGTGTTGTGTAGTTCCTATATATTCCTATACAGAATCTGCGCGTTCGGATAACATAAACTGTGGGTTTGGTGGCAGACTGACTCCGAGCACCCCCACCGAGAATGTTAGCCTGTTTCCATTTGCTAGCTCACAGTGCCACTAGAATCTACTCTTATCGGGGAGAGAATAGTGTCTGGCAACGTTAGAACTTGACAACCCAGATCCCTCAGAAACGTGCAAACAATGTACTACTTTTCTCTCAGTCACTCGTGCTCACTTAGTCGGTCTCAGAGTTGCACAGAAGAAACAGTTGAGCATGTTACAATAAGAATTTATTGCATAGTTTTTCTTATAGTGTAAAATAGATGTGCTGCAACAACCGTTGGACAGTAGCAGTTGTATATGATTAGCAGTACAGTGAATATAAAAGGATAGTACAGTTCTACCATCTTGCAATAATCATGAATACATACATGAATATAAAATTCATGATAAAAGAAAGCGTGTACTACTACGATGCCTATCTAGATGTACCTAAGTGTACCTAGCATGTGAGTAGGTATGAAGCCAAGAATCCCTCTAGGTTTAGACTAACCCCATTACCTGAAGCAAGAGAGTGTGGGACCCCATCGTGGTCTTGAGTTGGACACCCCGCGACGGATGAGTCAGACCAGTATCAGCTAGAGCGTCTGCATGCAGGAACCTCAGCATCTTTGGTCAGTGTGTCAGCCTGGAAGTCTCGGTTCCATCTAGCTAACACGAGCAAGATGTGCTGTGTTTAAATAGAAAGTATCTAGCATTCCTTTGCCCCTTGTTTTTTGTATAAGCCATTGTTGGATTTGAGGATGACATATGGGATGAACCTTGTACATAGATATTATGCAGGTGGTGTAGCCCCTGCCTGGTTTCCAAGAACCCTTATGAATATTCATTCATACTGTGTGATTCTATTGATGAAGTTATAGGACGCTATTGTTCAGGGAACACCCTCCTTCTGCGCCCAGGACTAGAACTAGGTAAAGGTTCAATCCTAAAAGGTTTGTTACAGTCTAGTGAAGGGGAGGTAATGTAGGTGAAGGGGTATGATATTACCCGGGCCTATATTAGGGTACCTAACATAACACAGGCGTGTGGACGTACAATGGAAAAATGTTTCCGGATCCAGTTTTGCGCCTGAGGAGGATACTAAAATAAGGAATGTGTGGCTAGGTCCCATCTCTGCCAGATAATGCATTACCGAAGGTAAGTTACTTGTTTATATGTGTGTGCGTGTGTATATATATATATTATATATATATATTTTTTTTTGTTTGTTTTTTATAAATTGAGGGTGGCGAAGCAGCTAGAACGGTCTTTTGACTTGACCTAGAAATGATTGAGTTGCTATCCTTCATTATGTGATGCTCAATATGTGAGAATGACAGAAGTAGCATTATAGAACTTTTGGAGCAATCTGGCATAAACATGGGATGTGCCTGTAGACATCAACCTCACATTTCTTTCTCCGCTGAATTAGACTGTTATGACTTCTGCATCGAATTAGTGGAGTACAATATTAGATAGCCTATTGGTACATGTGTTATGCACACCTTTCTTTTCATTCACATATTCACATATACATATACATGTCAATATACATGTATGTCTCAGTGAGCTGCAAATAGTTATTTCGTTTTAAGTATCAACAAAATTACTGTGTTAGTGACCTAATGTTGGTCACTTTTCTGTGCTTTTTTAGCTTTTTGTTTTAACGAGCTCTAAGATTTATTCCCAGGAGTAGCTGTTTTGTTTCAAGGTTACAACCATACCTCTCCCACCTGCTTCTCCTTTCTGAGAACTGCAGTATTCCGGCTTATGTGTCATCTCCATTCATTTTCTGCAGGACAACCTCAACGAACTCAAGGACTCTTCGATAAAGGTTTGAGTCTTTTAAATATTTACAAAATAAAACTTGACCACTGTTTTAAAAGGCCACTCTTGAAGTCCACCATAAGAATTTAATGTTCTCCACTTTCCAAAGTTATTGTAGTGCTGTTTGTAAAATTGTTCATCTATGAAAATTGTTTTATATAATTATCACCTCCACCAGTTTATATAGTTGCATTAGATAGCGTCAGAAACCTGTCAGTGCGTTGTTCCTTGTACTTACACCTAAATATGCTTCTGTGTTTAATCAAATCTTCGTCTGGAGTATTCTAAGTATATACCAGCTTAACCTGCCAGCGCAATAATTTTTCAGCCTTTGAATTTTTCTGTTAATATATCATTATCAACAATTCTTTAAACAATGCTTTCATTCAATTATCAAAAGTCACTAAAGCTACAGATATAACCTCCAGTGCAGTTATTTTAATTACCTTATTACCTCAGTGTCTAAATGTTCGTAATCTGTGGTGGCATGAAAAAAACCTCCTTTTGGAGCATTTAATAGTCCAGCTAATAAAATCAGCTTGATGCCCCCATAAGAAAGTGGTGGAAGTTTCCAATTGTGATGGGATACTTGTCGTTTTGCATGAGCAAGAATTAATAATATTTGTGATGACCACTTCTGACTGTCTATTCCTCACCTTGTGAATTCCCACAGGTGCCAAACTGAATCAATTTACTTTTTCCAGCAATTGCTCCTACTCATCAACAACCGGGTTGATGTCAGCCTTGACATGCCGCCGAAGTGGCAGTGCAGAGCCTTCTATTGTTGTCACCACCATACTAATGTTTAAATTGCAGTTATATAGCGCATCTTGCCCATGCTGCTTCCTTTGTTCCCTGCGGTCTTCCTCACAGATCCAGATCTTCATTCCTGATCATTATTGGTTCTTCCACCAACATTATTTTTCCAGTGACAGTGTGCTAGGTTTGTCTCCCTCTAAGACTGCAGGCCTTATACCATACCACAGCTGCCCATAATGGAACTGCATTATTTCGGTCTTCTGTATCTTAGATCAATGCATGATTTGAAGTCATGTACAAATGCTCGCTGATGCACCTAAAACCATCCGGGACCAAGAGGTGAAGTTCTGGTTGCTGAGCATGAGAAAACATGCCGGACATGCCCACCTCTCACTAGACCATTCTCACTCCAAGTCTCTGTTTCATTCCCAGTCTCTTTACTCATTTAAGTCCAAGTTCAAATTTCGAAGCAAACACAAGAATTCATTTGCATCCGGTCCAGGGAGAGTGTTGTTGGCACTTGAAAGGTCTGTCCCTATTATACAGCAGGAGCTGTTCTACCCCAAATCCAGGCCATTCTCGACTCTGCAGCAGGTAGAAGCCATAAAGAAGGCAAAGTAACAATCTTTCTGGACAATGCTAGGTCACCTGGAGTGCCTTTGGACCCCATGGAAATGTTGTGACCCCCCTAGTCAGACTTCCGCCAGGTTGACATTCCCTGTTGCTGACGTGACCCTATTAGGCCTCCTCCCAGCACCTCACAAATGCAGGGGTAGGCTTCCACTCATTTTCTGAAAGTCACACCAGATCCTGCTGGTGACCGTTCTGGATCTGACCCTAACACAAGTATCAAATCTTAAGTCATCAGACCTCATTCAGGGGGAGACACAAAGTAAGCCCAGAACCCCAGTCAAGGAGAGACCAAGGGCAAGCACAGACTATTGGGCCTTAACTTTAGGGGCTAGGATCATTTTCGTACAATGTCATGGATTCCTTCCTTCTGTAGGTCTGCAAAACTGGTCGAAGTACAACCTCATCAGCACTTAACTCTCTGTGGTAGCAACGGTGAGCAATGCCTGACTTCTCAAGGGGGTACCAAGTGTTTTTCATTGGTAAAGAAATGTAGTTCTTTGCACCAGTTAAAACTTAATAATTAACATGTTAGATTCAAAAACTGTACTGGCGTTGGACTACTGCACCTTAAATCGTGGACCCCTCTTTCTTGCTCACAGATGTTCCTCCCTTTTGGTACTCTGTCCCGCCCCCCTTCTCTCTGCATTTGAACTCATGGGCCGATATCAAGGGTCCAATACCGATTACCCCAATTTTAATAATTTGTGCCATCAGTTCAACAAACAATCCTCTTAAAGTTCTAGTCACAATAGATTCCTTGGTGGGGACTTCAGCAAACGTCTTGCTTGCTCCCTTTTCTGGGAGAAGACCTGCTCTTTCGAGGATCCCTACATGTTGGGACAGAGCTACGGCAGGTAGCAGTGGATGCTGCCACCCAGATACTTGACAGGCAGGCGTAGCTCCGGCAAAAGTGCAGGTTCCATTGATAGTATGGACAGTCTCAATGCTCCACAGAGCATGCAGATCTCTCTCTTTATTCCTTTTCTGGCAACCTCCCACACCACTGATAATCAAACAGCTTTCCTTGGACAGTAACTGCTCCGCCTGTAGGGTTGGCAAGCTGCTTTGGTCTTTGCAGGATTGTTGGCTTCTAGGTGCTTAAGCTCAGAAGAACGGCTTATTTGATCCAGGCAAGACTTTACGTGATGTCCCGTCACCTCTGAAAAACTGGCTGTCAGGTAGGCTTCAGCTCTAGTTAAAGAGCAGTTCTTCCTCTGTGTACTCAGCAGAGCAATCCTTCCTTGGTCAAATAGAAATTGAACCTGTGGATTAGGGGCTCACACTTTTATACACTTTTGTACAGTCAAAGCTGATATGGATTCTGTTTTTGCACATTACTCAGGTTGAGGGTGTTTTTTTCTTTTAATTATCACCTCCTGGCACTTTGTGTAGAATCATGCTACTCACAACAAGGATAGTCTGTAGCATCCATAACTGAGATACAAAGAGGTGTGTAATGTCTGCACATGCCTGCCAACAGCCACACTGAACAGTGTGCAGGAGGAGACAAAAGACTGGCTTCAGCCTTATACCTTAGCACTGACCCCAGTCCCCCTTCACCTCCACTACCTACCAAGTGGCAGTGCTACTAGAAGAGTGGTTAGCAGCTCCTAGAAGCAAAAACCGCAATTGAATATCTAAAGGAGCCATTTGTGCTCTATCCGCACTTAATTTTGTGAGTCTTCTCCATCTAAAATTAGGAATATCATCTATACACTTCCACTGTCTAGAAAACAACCTCACCTCCATTTTGTGCACTGAAACAGGCCAGGGATTTCCAAATTGAACCATGCTGCGTTCATGTTGGGCTAACATTCACACACTCTGAGGTATGGCAAGCAAGATCCCGCCCACCCTCCCTGTGGAGTTTTGAAATTCTTTCGTGCAAACAGTTCACAGCAGGCAGCATGCAGCCAGTTACATTTTGCAGGCCGGGCTGGGTGCCACCGTTTGCAAGTGGTGTATTGATTAGTCCTCATGCCTGGCTGCATGGGTTCATTGATCGTTCCAAGCTCTTCGCTCACAAGGCAGTTACAACTTAAGAGCATTTTAAAGAAAGCTGTGCTGCACCTGACCGCCACCCCCAGAAGTGTAGCAAGGAGATGGCAGTATCTGATGGAGACATTTAGCCCCAGGTTCCTATTATTAGAATCCTCCCCAGGTGCCAGACTGGATCCAGAAACAGCAGCACCTCTGCATGTTAATAGAGGACATTGAGCTCCATAACGACGACGTCCTCCAGATGTGACGTCAGCGGAGTCCATATAAGCCCTTCTCCGACTTGCTGACGTCCGTTTCTTTTTTTTCTGCTCTTCCATGCGGATCCGGAGAGCAGTATCTCTGGACTTTATGGCCTATCTCAAAGTTGTTGACGAAACAGTGTACTTTTTCTAGATATTCTCGGGGTCCTGAGGACTACTATGTCAACCTCACACACTCATTCTATTTACATGTAGTGTCTGGACGTGCACCCTGACTCCGAACTGTGTGGCTCATGTCTTCAGCTTTAGTTTTCGGCATTGCAGGAAAGCTGCATGACCATGTAAGTGGAGCGGTGATCGAAAGTTCCTCATGAGTTGCGTCCGCTTCTCCCTTCGAGGACTGCCAAGGATCAGTTGCCTAAGTCCTTCGTGCTTGCTGTCTGCTTATAAGTCATGCCATAGGCCGTCAGCGCCGCGGCCTTCCGCGACTTTACCACATACACGTAGTGTCCCTGATATGCCTCCTATTGCTCTGATTTCAGGATCGGAGAAAGAATCTGTCCCACACCTTCCGGTGTTTTCCAGCGCAGAGGCAACTCTGGCTCAGATGAGGGAATACTGAATTTCTATTCATGCCAATTTTGGTTCTCAGCCTCCCTATGGATCGCGTCTCGGCCCCTAGGGGATCGGTGAAGCCTTAACTGATTCCAAACCAGCGGGACATCCCTAGGCGTCAGTGAAGCCCTCTAAACATGTGATCGAACCTTTATCAGCACCGGTGCACAGTGCTTTGGGGTTCCCACCTGTGATGAGTGATGGATCAGCTGGCCCCAATCGCCCCTACTTTGTGTCTCCACCCCGATGCTAGGTAGGGCTACCTTTCTCTGCTTTCAGAGGAGCCCCCTGCTATTTTCCCCTTGGCACACACAGGTATGTTGGTGTTGTCTGTGATGACACAACTGGCATTCCTCAGCCTCCTCTGGAGCTTCATTGGGTGTCTGACATTGGTGAGGGTTGTGGCCTTGATTTTTCACACACATTAGAGGGCAAGAGGAGGTTTAAGGACCAGCGTAGTTGGACTCTCCACTTAATTAGGAAAACACAAAGAACCCACGGGTCCAAAAGAGGCAGTCAAGAAAGAATGTGAACCACGATATCCAACTAATAAAAGTCAAATGGGAGGATCTCTTTTAAAGGAAGACTCCCCTCACACACCCGGAGGTGTCATGCTTCATTATAGGGGTGCCTCCTTGTATTGGGACCTAGTCGCAGCACGGGCTACAAACTCCTCTCTACGAGGAAAGAGCTCAGGGATGTTTTGTTTAGTGGCACATGGGTTGTCCTAAAAAACATATGTGAGCGTGGGGTGTGTGTAGAAATAGTGCAGTGCTATATAAGTGAGTGAATCTAAAACTGCCTACAGGTATTATTTGTGTATTTTATAAAGCGCGCAGCTACCCCAATGGGGTGTCCCGGCGCTATTGAGCAGACGGCAGTTGGTCCAAAGCGGAGACTTACAAGCAGAAAAGAAAAGTTTTAAGGGATTTGCTGTATTCAAATTCCGACTGAACCATGCGGAGGTGAAGCGGAAGTTTGTTCCAGCGCTGGGTGGCACACACTTCAAAAGTTTTACCTCCAGATCGTGCTTTTTTAAATCTAGGCGTGATTATTAGCAGTTTGGTGTTAGAGCGGAGAACTCTGGAATTACTGTATGGGCGAATAGACTTTATTAAGCTCCCCTGTGACAGATTTAAAAATCTGTGAAGGAGCCTATCAAAACTATAAAGGCTTCATTGGCTAGATCAACATGTTTCAGCCGTAACGATCTATAAAAGTGTCTCTGCTTTCATCAGGATCAGTGAAGTGCAGCTACTGTCAAACAAAAAAATCACCAAATGTGAAAATACAAATAGTCACAACAATGTGTTGATACTAAACCAAGTGGTTGTATGCTCTTTCTGGTCGAACATTGATATCTGTAAAGTAAAAAGACAGAAAGTATTGTGTTGGATATCTGGTCACAAAATTCTTGACATGCAATTGCCTTGATCATATGTGGTTAGGCTGGTAACCTACTAACATTTTTTAGTAGTAGAATGTGGCACTTACCAGTTGGGTATCTATAAGTTACCACAACTGTCCGGTGCTACAATGGGCAAATGGTACAGATGCCAACCTACAAGAGAGGAGGATGGCAATGTAAAAACAGAGCTAAAAAGAAGAAATAGAGACCTCTATCTCTTCGTCATATGTTACAAAAGATGTCAGACTTGCGTATTACGTCAGATTCAAGTGGCCTATGAAGAAAGCCACAGGATCTGGACACAACAAACAAATCAGACAAACAGAGGTGCTGTACTGACCAGAGGTGGATCACCTGAAATATAACGGCAGCGAATAACCCAGAGAGAGGGTTAAAACGAGCAGCAGACAGTATGACTAACGAGCTCAATGGAATCTCTTGTGAAAGTGCGCTAAGACAGAATGATTTTTCCCCCATCCTCTGGCTTGTTTCCTCTTCCTAGCCTTGCTTCATAGGCTAGCTTGACTTTTGCTGAGCTTTTGCAGAGCTGTTGTGGTTCTGGGGCTGCATCTTCCTTCTGGGGAGGTGGCCATTGATCCGTTACTTGGGGTGCGGCATCAGGGCTAGATGAGGACTGTACCTGTGCACCCCTTTAGTGAAGCCCTCTTTGATATTTTGTTGTGCACTTGTGCTAAACCTATTTCAAGGACTTCCATGGACCAGTCTATAGCTCATAGGCATCTTCCTGCCCCTGCATTTTCCAACAGCCTACTTCGTGCAGCTATGTAGTTCAGGCTGCTACAGCCTCCCCCGACTTCGGCGCCATGCCAACGTCCCTCAAGACAGGGATTCTAAAAGTTTAGATGCTCTTGATCAGTACCTCTTTTCTGCCATCAGCTCCGCTTTGCGGTCCCTTAATACCACCTATGTTTTGGACCATTTTTCTCCCATGTTGTGAGATTCAGTCTCGCGCCTTCTCCCTTCCGTCCCTGATGACATTCGAGACACTCTTACTCATCTGATCTAGAATGGCATCAGGTGGATAAATTGCTGATTCGTTGTGACATGGATACCTCAGATTCTGTCAGATGAGCCATGACTCGCTCAGTATCTTTTCGCCTGCGTGCCTGGTTACCCACCTCTGACATTTCTGAGGCTGTTCAGTCTGCCTTGGTGGACATTCCTTTCAATGGTAAATATCTCTTTGGCTCTCAAGCTTACTCCCCTTTACACTGTTTTCGGGATGGTCGGAGTGGAGCGAAATCTTAATCCCTGCTTGCTATACTGTCCTCTTCTTTCCTCCATACTCAGTCTGGCTGGGCATTGTCTCCTTTATTTTCTGTGTGATCCGTTATACAGCAGTCCTGATTGACTTTGTCTCCTCCGAGTGGCATATGGTGTGGTGCTCCTGCCCCGGCAGGTATTTTCCTTTCTTGCTGTCGTACTCTGTCGATGACAGGTTGTGGTACCCGGTTGTTTTTTGAGAAGCATCTTATTTCTTGGCCCTGCTGTGTTTCTACGGCGCTGGCTGCACAGTGTTCTTTTGCATTTTTTCCTCAAGTTCTCTTTGGGTGATTTTCACAATATTGTGTTGATGCACTGTTGCCTTGCTCCCTGTCCTTCAGGGTACTTCGTCTTTATGCCTTGCAGCTATTCCTTCATCTGTGCCTCACACGAAGGAACCTCTTATGGGGGACTCCACATGCTGTGCTTTGGTGCAATGATGAAAGTAGGAAGATTGTGCACAGGGGTCTTATTTCTCCTGTCAACCTTCCTTCCCCACCTCTGTTGCTGTTGAGTGTTTCTCCACACTGATTAGGCGGTTCTTCCTTCCTCCCTATCTGCCGCCCTTCTTTCTTAGCAGACGCAAAGGAAGGACATGGTTCTTGGCATCAGGTTCATTCTCTGGCCGTGACCTGGATGGTGTTCCTTCTTTTCTCTCTTCAGACACTAGACCTTCTGTGCTGGTTCTCACTATACACAGGCAAAACAGGCTCCTGCCCCCTCCCTTCTCTCTTATGTCTTGTGGACTTACCATGTTCATATCTTGGCATGGATAGCCTGCTCTGACATTCCTTTCTCTCTAATCCTCCACATGGCCTGCTTTAATCTGCTTCTGCTCTGCGCAAAGCTACTGTTGCTTTTTAGCTTTGTCGATTTTGTGGTGTTGGAGGCATTTCTATCACACCTCCGATGCCAACCCCAATATTGGTGCTGGCCTGGCTTTTCTTCAGATGTGCCTTCTGCTCCTTTTGTGGTCTATAGCCATTTTTAGGTCGAGCTAGGGAGAGCATGCGCTGTCTGGAAGACATGCTGTAATCCGTATACTGAGTGCAAGCCCGCCTGCTGCTTGCAGTTGGTTCTCTCCTGTGTTGCCCTTCTTTCTTGGCTTCTTATTGGTTGGTGCTCCCGATACATCACTTACGTTTTCTGTGCAGGAGCACCAACCAACTACAGTTTGCTTATACAGTAGGTCTTTGTTTTTGGTTAGAGACTATTTCTTTAAGTTTGTCCTTTAATTTTTTTTTTTATCACTTGTATGTGGGCGGGCGCTGTGCTTTGTGCACGGCGCCCCCTTTCGGGTGTTTTTTTTAATCACTTATGAAGACAGGCATCGCACTTCATTTAAGCAAGGCGCCCGCCTTTATGTATCTTTAATTAAAATACTCTTCCTTGACATCTGGTGACTACACAAACTTTCCCCGATGATTTTCATGTTACCAGCATTTTCAAACAGTATGAATGAAGATGTGAAAATTGTACACAAAAACACAGGCACGTAAATTTGCAAGTGTGCTGTGAATTGGAAAGTAGATTGCAAAATAAATATTTAATGACTGCATTAATATGACGTAGCTCTTCACCTTACCATCGGTTGTTTCAGAGTGCTGAGCTGTATTTTTTTTTTTTGCCTGCAGATTCATATAGAGCGAACTCGACCCGAAGGTATCGTAGCGCTTTACAGGAGCACCACTTAAGTTTGTTACTCAAGGACACAGTTATTTTTGGTAGGCTTGGGGAGATGAATTTATTTGCCCAGAATCACAGGATGTTGAGCCAACACCAAGGCTCAAACCAAGTTCCCCAGCTCTAGAGTCGGCAGCTCTGGCACTTAGGCCGCATCCTGTCAATTGCACACTGCTATGCCGAAGACAGGCCCACCGGAGTAACATCCACTGCTAAATTACCGTTACCTTGCATGCACATTTTCCTCTTTGATTGTCATCTGGCTCGGAGACGTTATGAAAGACTCTAATAAATTAATTATCGCCTGCATTCACAGTGCATCCACATTGCACCTGTGTTTTTGCGCAACTTTTAATAAATATTAACGATATAGTCCACAGAGGAAAGTCTAGAGCAGACATAATATAGAATTAACCGGTTTACTTTGGCTGTAATTTTGTGCAATTTCATCGGCGCATTCTCGGTGCGGTGCCGCTCCTACAGACCTAGTGTCTGACTCCCAATAGGACCTGGAATGCAATACAGTTTAAAGTTTATTTCTTTAGTGGCTGCGGAGCTCCTGATGGGCTTAAAGTTAAAGTGACATCTTGGATAAGCTTTGGGGGTCGGGGTGAGAGCATAACATCAAAAGGAGTAAAAGCTAATCAGTATTAGAAGACTTATTTGTGTATGTTTGTGTATGATTGAAAAAAGTGAGGCCCGTCGTGATTCCACCCTTCTAGATAATCAGTCAATATTATTTATTTATTATTTGATGTTTCATATTTGGTGAAGACCACCTTTTGTCCACATCAACGTGCCTTGCAGTACAACAGCATAAAAGCAGTGGGTGCGGTTTGGTAGCTTTACACTATTTTCAGTGGTTTAGTACAGTCCGGTCAGCTATTCAGCCAGCATTAGCATTCAGCACAGAGTATGATTTCAAATATACATATAATTTGCATTGTAATTGGCAGCAGGGGGGCAGGTAGATGTGGGAGTTTAGTTGGGTAGGGGCTTTTGCACGGGTAGAGTAACCTTACATGTGAGCAGTTTGTATAGTAGAACATAGCTAAAGGCTTCCTCCATGTTTTTAGTCAGTGCAGGGTTTGAGTCTTTTTGATAGTCAGAAGGTTGCCAGCCTTTTAGTTTTCAGCAGTCTTCAGTACTTCCGCTGTGCCCTCATAAATAAAAGGATGCATCCTAGAGCGCATGTCCTTGTGCAACAAAGTGTTTATCTCCTCACTGTCTCTGGCTTTGGTTGGCACAAAGTCTGTCTGTGAAAGGTGAGAACAGTGAAAGGGCTGTTGGTCAAAGTGCTACAAAGTCTTACATTGGATGCACAACTCCATACTACCTCCAAATAAGTATAGACCCTAAACTTTGTTAATTAGAAATGTGATTCTGTAGTGGATTCTTTAACCAAAATGTTTTCTGATTAATGGAGTAATGAAGTCCAACTTATTAATCTTCTTGAGTAAAGTTCATCAGTATTACATATAGACTTCAAGGAATACGTTAACTGTTTTGTGAGTCATTAAAAAGCACTAATTGCAGATCTTTATGTTAAGGGTCATTTTGGATTATTTATCCTAACGGAATTTCATTTGAAAGTGCATACATTTCACTCCCAGAGAAAGGAACGAGTCAGTTGTCGGACATCTGTTAACACCTGAAGAGACTAGGCCAATCTTTTTCAAAGTTAGTCCCTAAACAGGAAGGGTTTATGTTTGTTTTTTTGAAAAGTGACAGACTGCATATGTAAGTATTGCCCCGCCTATCTGGTATATCTTAAACATGTGTACACAACTTAGCTGTCTGCCAAAAGATCGCTTATATAAAATCAGTGGTTGCCTAGAGGCCTTTGCAAACAACTCAAAGGCCCTTATTCATGAAGGGCTTATGCCGCCATTCTGTCACTGTTTGTGATGGGTCTGCGTAAAAAATGTGGCACACTGCGTTATAGTTACAAAGTGACGCATCTAGGCAAATGTGTCACTTTGTGAACCCCTACGCTACATTATTCTTGTGTCAGGTATAATGAATACAAGGTTGGCGTTCCCACGTAAAAAGACTTGTACAAGTGGCACAGTGAAATCTATGAGATTTCACTGCACCACTTCCACGAGTTCACTGCGTCAAATCCTTCACAGCAGGTGTAAGGACTGATGCAGGCCCTTTTACATGGGACTCGTAATGACACATTGTTGGAGTTGTGTCTGTTTTGCGAAACACTCCAGCAATGCGTCATTAGTGTGCAACCAGATACGTCCGGATTCCTGAAATATCTGGTCAATCCTTGCGACATGGAGCCTCGGTGCACTCAAAGTGTTGCAAGCCGGGCGCAATGAAAAGTGTTGCACTGCTGTTTTCATCCAGCGATTCAACACTTTTCCTAAATGAGGCCCACACTGTTGTCTGAACTTTCCCAATAGGCACTGTCTCCAGCTGGCACTGTTGTGCGGTTCATGAGGCATTAAATGCGGGTAAGATCTTATATACTAAAGCTGGAAATACTTTTTAACTATTGTGCGCCCAGGAGTCTGCAGTCCCTTTTCTGTGCTACCTGCTGTAAAAACTCCAATACTTAAAAAGTGGCTATGAAATATTTCCTACTGGAAAAATTCAAAGAATGGACATTTCCTGGCCTTGTATTGTAATTAAGCTCACACATTTCAGGTGACTGCCAACGGTGAAAGGAAAATGGCATACAAATGAATCTTAAGCACAGAAGTCTCCATCCCTGAGTTTCACTGGTACCATATCCATTGCAAATGGAGCGCTGAATAAATGATTGATGCTCTAGTCTGGGAACCTGTTCTGAAGAAGGCTCTACTTAATTAAGAAATATGATGGCACCCAAAACATAACTCTCACACAGGAGAGTGTTAATTCCCTTTTATTGTGTATTTTTCAGTAACCAAGTCACTGGAGTACCATTTCTATTGCACCTTCTGTGCCCTTGTTACACCACTGTGAAGACACTTCTACTAGACACAGCCCTCATACCTCACTTATGTCTCATGAACATTTTGAAGCAATGCCATGGATCCAATTGACAACTGTGCATATGCCTTTAAAATGTCTGTCTTCCTGTCATAAGTCACTTTTAAAGTGGCACAGCATCTAACTTATAAAAGGGTCTTGCTTAGAACCTCCAAAGATGCAACATGAGCATTGCTCCTTTAGAGTTTGTATTTCCGTAGCTTTCCCATGGACCTTGCCTTACGGATCAAAGGCCACATTTACGATGGAAACATTTTGCGAGTTCCTATTTGTGACTTTTTTGCAAATCGCAATTAGGAAGCAGCAGAAAGGGAAGTACCATTGTGTCTCAGACACATTTAGCAATTCCAAATGGGGTTGCAATTGACTTGCCGCAAAGTTCATGAGGCAAGTAGCAAATTTGCAACCCATTAGGAATAGCCTGTAATCACAGGGATGGTGACCTGCTGCGGTCAGCAGGCCACCATGTCTGTGATTACCTTTCAAACGAAGCATTTAAAAAAAAATGCTACCTCTTTTCCTGAAAGGAAAATGAGATGCATTTTTACGTGTCTGTGTGAACACTGCCTGCTCTAAAAAAATGTTGGCGCACACATTCACAAAGGGGAAGGGGTTCCATGGGGACCCCTTTCAGTTTGTGAATGGGTTATCTACTCCTTCACGGAGTCAATGAATTCTGAACTTTTTATGACCGCATTCTAGTCGCAAAACTTCAATGCACCCCCCTATGACTCACTTGTAGGAAGGAACGCCTTCAAAGCGCCCCTTCCTAATACCGACTCGCAAACCCAGTTTGCGTGTCAGTAATAGGTTACGGGCTCACCAAATTGGATTAGTACATGTGAAAAGGCTCTTTAGCTGTTGCAAACGGCCCAGTTCTCCGTTTGCGACAACTAAAATGGGCCGTACAGAAGACCCAAAGTCTATTGCATGGGTTGGTCGGTCATAAGGAGAGAGCACCCACAAAAATGCAGTGACTCCATGTGCTGTCTTTTAAAAATGTCTTATTTTGAGTGCTCGAGAAAATGCATACTTAATCACAAAGATATTTTACACTTTGTCAGATGCGAACAGTTTTCGACAAAAGAAATTCTACAATTGAGAATTACAAATACAAGTAGGAAACGTAAATAAAACAAGTATTTGCAATGTAATAGGTCTTGCGTTAATGAAATATTGGGCTATTGCTTTATCATTTTCAACTGTAATATCTCAAACTTTCAATAATGCAAGACCTGTTGCATTGCAAATGCTAGTTTCATCTTTCGTCTCTTCTTGAACATGGATTCCTTGTCCTCCCACTCTGGGTATTTTTTCATGCGGAGGTTGGTGACCCCGAGGATCAGTGTTTTTCCCTTGCAAGCGCAGATCCTGTTCCAACCCCTTGTGTGGTTCGCTCTCCCTAAGAGCACACCTATTTTGATTTTGGGTAACATTAGGACCCTTACTCATGTTGTCACTTGGCATGTTTTCAGGGCACAGGCCGTGCCATGCACCTGGACCTTTCCTTTTCCTTCTAGCCCACATCCTTGTTAGGCTGTAGGCACTACCTCTCCATAGTTATTTCTGTTATTTAATCTGGTTTCTTGGTTTGGACCTTGGTGTTGGTCTTTCCATGCTATTTCCTCCTCCTTGGACGCTGCTTCGGCCAGGTCCCCTGCCCATCTGTTCTTCCTTTAGACAGGGACTAGTTAGCTGCATAGGCCTCACTGTGTTGACCTTGTTCAACTTGACCCTTTTACAGTTCCCCATAGTGGTCTTCATTTTCTATTCTAGGGAGATTGTTATTCCCCTGTATTACTTTTCACTGGTCTCTCGACAGTCTGAATATCAACGCTCAGTCGGTGGTGTTATCTGCTTCTTTTCTTTTTATACAAGGCCATGCGTTTGGTTGCCAGCTCGCTGCTGTTCCATTTTGGCCCATGCCGACGTGGTGGCCATTTATAAGTGCCCTTCTTAGACACCTGTTATACAGTTTTTCTTCTGAATACACATTAGTATATATATATATATATATATAGATATATATATATATATATATATAATATATATATATATATATTTATATATATATATATATATTCCATATTTTTTAAACCTTCCTTTAAGTATCTCTATGCTGAGTGATATTCTCCTGCCTCTTACGGAGGAGTGTTTCAGCTTACGTTGTTGCGCTCTTCCTCATACCCTGGGAAGGCCTCCGCATGTTATCTGAAAGAAAGGTATTTATAAACTCATTACCTTAGAATTAACCCCAGGCGTCAGACTGGATCCGGAAAGTTTTTCGTCAGAAGTACCCCTGCACGTAGAAAGGTTGTGTCGGTTTGCTCTTTGTTGGCCATTGTGGTCGCTGGGATTACATCGCAGTAGCTACTTAGCCGCCGCCCTCACGCGCTGACATCAGTTTTTTCTTTTTGCGACGCCAGCGGTTCCGGACTTGCCACCGCAGGGCACCCTTGGATCCAGGCCTGGATTCGGATCGGCGCCGGTCGACCTCCTTAAACCTCCACCGGTGCCGATTCCACGGGCACCACAACCCCAGCCGGCGCCAGCTGGACCTCCACCCCAATGTGGATATGGAGCCCAAACCGACGCTGGATCCGGCACCGAAAGGTACTTTTGTGCCTGCATTCCACCCTGGCCATTTTCAGCCAGTTTGGCATCCAGAGGATGGTCAGGAAGACTGGGAGGGGTCTGATGACCCTTAAACTGCCCAGCTGGAGTACGACCAGGACTGGAGAGAGGACCTGGGGATGCCAGTGGTCTGGACACCTCACCTGACCTGGGCATGTCTCCTCCTACCGTGACTATGGAGGAGGTAGCGTCTTACGCAGTGGTGTTGCGTAGGGCGGCTGGGGCCCCACACCCCGAGCTACCTACTATGGCAGTCAGGACTAACCTCCTAACAAGGGTGCTTCAGCCGGCAGCGAGCTCTTTGTAGCCTCTGTTGCTGTTTAATGAAGCCCTCACAGACGTCCTTTTGGGCACCTGGTCCAGGCCCAACACAGGGGCTCCTGTGGATAGGATGGTTGTCTGACACTACCGCCCGGCCCAGGGCGACCCCACTTTCCTCTCCCAACATCCCTCCCCCAAGAGCTTGGTGGTCCAAGCTTCAGCCTCCGAAAGGTCATTCCCCAACGCACCCCCAGACAGGGAATCCAAGAAGCTGGATCAGTTTGGGAAGAAGTTGTTTTCTTCCTCCAGCTTAGTCCTGCGGTCGGTAAACACTGCATGCCTCTTGGGCAGTTATTCCCATTCCATGGGGCATACGGTGGCGCAAGTGCTGCCTCGTGTCCAGAGGAAGCCCAGGCTATACTCTCCTGTGCTATTGCCGAGGGAAGCGATGCAGCAAAGTTTACCATCCGCTGTGGACTGGACACTGCCGACTCACTGGGTAGGACAATTTCAACGTCTGTGGCGCTTCGCCCTCAAACCTGGTTGAGAACGACTGGCTTTTCTGTGGATGTCCAGAACACTTTGATGGACATGCCCTTTGATGGCCGTCGCCTGTTCGGCGACAAGGCAGACCGTGCACTAGAGCGATTCAAGGACTCTCTGGCTACGGCTAAGTCCTTGGGCCTCTCCACCACCCACCCTGAACAGTCTGCCTTATGCCACTTTCGTGGCCACGTAAGGGGTGCTCCAACACTTTCCTTTCAGAGCCACAGGCCAGCACAAGCTGTTAAAACCTCAGCATGGCCAGGGACATGGGAACCACCGACGTGGTTCTGGGGGAAAGTGGGCGGGCCAGTCCACCACCGCCCCCTCTGCAGCAGCCTCCAAATCCTCCTAGTCCGACCTTTCAGGCCCATCAAACGCCAGTGGGCGGCAGGATTCACCATCACCTCCCCCACTGGTGCACCATCACGTAGGACAGGTGAGTTTTGCAGATAGTCTAAAGGGTCTGTTCCCTCCCCTTCGAGACTATCCCTCCAGCCATGCCACCCCTGTACCATCGTATGTCGGGGGATCACCTGGCCCTTCTCCAGCAGGAAGTTACGGCTCTCTTGGCCAAGGGAGCCATCGAGCGTGCTCCTGTCCCAGAAGTAGGTCGTGGTTGCTATTGCCACTACTTTCTGGTGTCCAAGAAGGACAAGGGCCTGCGTCCTATCTTGGATCTCGGGGACGTCAACCGCTTTCTCCGGAAGGAGAAGTTCAAAATGTTGATCCTGGCTCAGGTCTTGTTTGCCCTCGACCCTGGAGACTGGATGGTAGCGTTGGACTTGCAGGACACTTATTTTCACATCCCAGTCCTGCCGGCCCACCGGCTTTACCGGCGGTTCATGGTAGGCCACAAGCACTTTTTGCTGTGCTCCCCTTTGGCCTTACCAGCGCCCCTCGGTGTTCACGAAAGTGATGGCAGTAGTCTCAGCTCATTGGCGCAGATCAGGGGTTCCAGTCTTACCCTATTTCGACGATTGGTTGTTGAAGGCGGACTCGCCCCAGGCAGTAGTCTCCCACCACCAAACTACGGCCGACCTCCTGCATTCGCTTGGGTTCTCCATCAATGCGCCGTAGTCACACCTGACACCCTCTCAGAAGCTCCTCTTCATCGGAGCGGTTCTGGACACAACACAGTTTCGGGTTTATCCTCCCAAGCAGCAAGTCTGGGATATTCGGGCTATAATTCCGATCTTTCAGCCTCTATCCTGGGTTTCGGTCAGGATGACCTTGAGGCTGCTGGGCCTCATGGCCTCCTGCATGTCGATCATGCCAGGTGGCATATGCAGGCTCTGCAGTGGGACCTGAAGTTCCGGTGGGCGTCTTCAGGACATAGCTTATGTGAGCAATCCCAATACAGGCTTAACACAGCCGTGTTGTCGGCAGAACATAATCAATTCATTAAATCCTTCTGTTCAGAAAATTGTGTGTTGGTGAAACCGCCGGAGTCGGTTTCCTCTGTGAGGGGCGGAGCGGGTTAGGTTCCTCACTTCTGTCCGAGGCGCGATGAATCATTCACCAACAATTAATTGATTATAATCTGCCGACAACACAGCTGTGTTGAGCCTGTATTGGGATTGCTCACATAAGCTATGTCCTGAAGACAATCTCTAAATAACAGATCGAAACGCCGTGACACTCTACTACCAGAACACCATATATTCTGATCTGACCTGAACCAGATCGTAAGAAATACCCCGACCAGGCTAACCTGTCTGAAATGAGAAGGATTGATTATCCTCTGCCGACAACACAGCTGTGTTATGTCTGGAATCACTTGACCATTCATGGTCGCTCCGTAAAACTAATCCTGGCAACTCTGGCTCCAAGACATTCCCGCCATTCCCAGGCGATTACTATATACGCAAACCCAGCATACACTGCAATTGGGCTCACGCCATCCCTGACGCTCGCTCTTCTCGGAGGCAGTATTCCTGATTCCACTTGCTACTGCCCCAGCGTTAGCCCTTGTATTGGGATTGCTCATCTAAGCTATGTCCTGAAGATGATCTCTAAATAACCGAGATCGAAACGCCGTCGACAATCTACAACCAGAACTCCATATATTATATACAAATTCCTTCATAAGGAGTTCTCAGTCAAATGCGATGTATATATTTTAAAGTCACTCTCACTGAGCACTGCATGCTTGTCACTTTTTTGTGAGCACCTGAACTAGTACTATTCGTTGCATAGTATTAAAAATAAATAACTATTGTTACGCTGATCATAACATGTCCCTGGTCACACATTTTCATGCTCCCTCTAGCATTAATTGACTCTTTAGTTACACTGTTGCCAATTCTGGCGCAATTCCTGCGTCTTCCTTGGACCATTTTGTGGCCACTTTTTTAACCATTGTTTTCAAAAACATTCCTCCATCTCAGGTTCTAATATCAGGGTACCCTTGTCTCTCTTCCTCATGTGTACTATTAAAACACTCAAACATTGTGGCTTTACAAGTCAAAATATTTAAATGACGGAAAGCTGAAGTTAAGAACTTTCTTCGTTCCCTTAGAAAGACTGGGCAGCAACATTCAACAAGGGCAAAAGTCTTATTTTTACATTTGAAGAATTGACGGCTAGTGTTCCGTCTTATGTAACTTCAGGATTGCAAAATTTCATACAGATAAAATGGTCAGAGCCTGAGATACTGATCTTTAAATTCCCACAAGATTGCAAGGTGTTTGGGGTTTATTTGACTCATACCTTCACAGGACCAAAACGGTGTGAACCCTGTGTTTGAAGGGTCTGAGACTGTTCTCCATTAATTTAAGTTTGATGTATTTCTCAAGACAGTTTTTAAAAATATGCTTTCAAAGTTCTGCTCCATTGTGGCTCCATACTGAGTTCTTGTAACACCAAATTAATTGTGGTATTCCATGGTGTGTTGTACATATAGTCTCCCAAATCAAACTTTTGTGTGAGTGCATCTTTACTTGCCCTTTTATCAGCATGCTTTAAATTGAACTAATACCATATCAAGATTGTGTTTAATACAAGAGGTTGATTAATTATCCTAAACTCTAAGCGAATTTGGTCATGGTTCATTGATTGATGTAATTAAAAAATTATGTTCGAGGCATATGGGCTGCAGACCACACACTTTTGCATTAGATCACCATCTGGTGGTGGGCCCGGATGATTACACTTTGTTGTTGTCTTGGAGGAGTCTTTGTCTGTTGGGTGACTGTAGTGCGCATGGACATCGACTCCATCCTCAGATTGTTTTTTTTCCGCCATCGGGCTCGGATGTGTTCATCGTTCGGTCCCGTTACCGATCTCTTTTCGAATCCATAAATCAATCTACAACATCAACATCGTCTTCAATACTGATTCCGGTTGCCTGCGTCGAAGAGAGGACCCACTTCTCCATTCCAGCGCTCGTCGGGGCCGTCGTGCCCAACTGCGCCATTGGGCCTTTGGCTCATGGAAAGAACACCGTTCAAGAAGTGCCATCAGTGTGGACACAAGTTTCCCCACACCGACCTTCATGAGGTTTGCAACTTGTGCTTGTCCCCAGAGCACGAGATTCGAGACTGTGAGGGCTGTGCTTCGTTCCGGTCCAAGAAGACAATCAGAGACCGTCGAGCTCGAAGAGCTATGGAGCAGTCCTCGTCGTCGACACCAGAGCTCATCATAGACGAGGCACCGATCGAGGTAGACGTCGAAGAACAGCAAGAAGACGTCTCTTCCGAGTCACAAGAGTCCGCTTCCGGAGAGGAGGATCAGCCGAAGGCAGCACCAGCACCAAGACACCCTTCGACACCGAGGGTTACCGAACTGAAACCAAAACCAAGTTCGGCACGGAAAGATGTTCCAAAGGTTACCGAAACAAGAACTACGTCGGTACCTAAAAAATCGGACCCAAAAACGGTTTCCATAACGAATCACATTTCGGCACCAAGAACAGACGAGTCTAAACACTCGGCAGCCAAAGCTTCGGATCCAAAAAGCGTAAATCCAAGAAAAAAGCAAGATAAATCTTCGGAATCGAAAGCAAGACCCGTTCCAAAAATAATAGACCTTATAAAAAATAAACCTGACGGCTCCAAACCTCAAAAATCGACGCCGAAGGAAGATTTACCAGTGGAGGAGCTTTTCCAGCCTGATGTAAGGCAAAAGACTCTAAAAATTCATCCACAAACAGGACAAATATATACCGTACCTGAAAAGATGAAAATAGACCTAAACCATCTCCTGTTCCTCCAAAGAAGCATATTCAGACTGTACCCACAAGACCTCCCTCACCACAAGTAGAAATACTAGATATTTCTCCTGCACAGTCACCAGCTAGTACACATAGTTTAGTTCCACAGGAGGAGGATTATGGGGATTCATAGTCTCAACACAGTTATCAACAAATAGAGGACAGTGATGACCCAGATAATATGGCTAGGTCATCAGGTGACCCATGGGAGGAATACAATGCACCAGATGCACCATATCTACCACAAGACGAGGCATACCCGTCTAGACCATCTCCACCAGATGACACCATTGGGTTCACACAACTCATCAATAGAGCAGCTACTTTCCATGGAGTAGACCTGCATGCAGATCCAATAGAAGAGGATTTTCTTATGGATACACTGTTAACATCTCACAGAACCACTACCACACTGCCAATACTAAATGGAGTGGTAAGACATGCACCAGAAATATTTTAAGATCCAGTCAGGGCCGGGGTAATTAACCCCAGACTGGAAAAGAAATATAAAGCGGCTCCCTCTGATCCTGTATACATCAAGTCAAGTCAATAATCTTTATTCGGATATTTCATTATCCATAAAAGTACACACATAATCACGTACTTGGTCAAGATAATACAAATCACATTAAAAAGTAAAAACGTTGTTATATTTTCCACTTCATTTGCAATAGCAACAACACTGCATGACTGTATGAAAAAGTACATTATTTTCCAAGTCATCACCAACTTTCAAGTATGTTTCTATAGAAGCATCAAATAAAGTGCACATGTGCAGGAATCACCTTAAGATAGCAGCAATATATACACAGTACACATACTTTAAGGGACAGTTGCCACTAGATTCGTTGGTAGTGTCCAATGCGAGAAAAAGAGCCAATTCGCAGTCAACAGGGGATGCTCCACCTCCTGACAAAGAATCAAAGCTTCTAGATGCCTCAGGGAAGCGCACACTATCAGAAGCTGCCAATATATAGAGGATTGCTAACACTCAAGCTCTGTTAGCAAGATATGACAGAGCTCATTATGTTGAGCTAGAGTCTCTCATGCAACACCTGCCAGAACAATATAAAATTAGAGCTGCTGATTTAATACAAGAGGGCAAGGTTATAACGAATACCTCCATAAGATGTGCACTAGACACTGCAGATACAGCATCTAGAGCAGTAAACCCAGGAGTACTGTTGCGTAGGCACGCATGGCTAAGAATCTCAGGATTCAAACCAGAGGTACAAGCCAGTATACTAAACCAGCCATTTGACCAATAGCATCTTTTCAGTCCAAATGTAGACAGTGCGTTGGAAAAAATGAAAAAAGGCACGGATACTGCGAAATCAATGGGCGCTTTACAAACACAAGCCCATAGACCTTCCTTTCATCGCTCCTCCTATAGGGGTGCATCAAAAGGCTTCCAAGCTGACAATACCTCCTCTACTATCAAACCAACCAAACCTCACCCAGTAAGGGATACTATAGAGGAGGGTATATAGGAAATAATGAGGCAGAGGCAACAACAATCGCAACGCCTCTACTCCCAAACAGTGACTTCCCTTCCTTACCCCCCAGACCATTCCACTCCGGTCGGGGGAAGATTACAACAGTTCCTACCTGTCTGGAATTCCATCACAACAGACTGGTGGGTGAGACAAAAAATTCAGTCAGGTTATTGCCTGGAGCTCACTTCTACTCCTCCAATAATACCACCCAGACAACGTCCTATGTCACTAGAGCACCTCTTATTACTAAGGCAAGAGGTACAATGACTACTGCAAAAGAATGCGATAGAACTATTACCAAGGGAACACCAAAACACAGGGGTTTACTCCCTTTATTTTCTCATACCCAAAAAGGATGTGTCTCTCAGACCAATTCTGGATCTAAGACCCCTAAACCAGTACATACATTCAGACCATTTTCATATGGTCACATTACAACTAGTTTTACAGTTACTAGAAAAAGGGGACTTCCTTGCTACATTAGACCTCAAGGACGCCTACTTCCACATTCCCATTCATCAGTCTCGCGGAAAGTACCTAAGATTCGTGCTAGAAGGTCAGCACTACCAATTCAAGGTGCTCCCCTTCGGAGTGACAACAGCACCTCGAGTATTCACGAAGTGTCTAGCGGTAGTAGCAGCACACTTAAGAAGGGACAACATTCATGTATTCCCATATCTAGACGACTGGCTAATAAAATCCAAGTCATATAACAAATGTGTACAGCACACGAATCAAACAGTCTGCCTGCTGCACAGACTGGGGTTTACAGTAAATCAAAGCAAGTCACATCTACAACCGTCCCTATCTCAGCAATACCTAGAGGCCACAATAGATACCTCCAAGGCAGTAGCGTACCCCAACTTAATAAGAATACAAGCTATGCAGAATCTTATACAAAAATTCCAAGCACAACACTCACTACAAGCTTGAGTGTTCATGCAGCTAATAGGAATGATGGCATCTTGCATTTTCATAGTGCCATACGCAAGACTACAAATGCGCCCCATACAAGAATGCTTGACAGGTCAGTGGAATGGGGTTCAACAAGACATAATAGATCTGGTAGTGGTAGACGACCGGACGCATCGCTCTCTGCAATGGTGGAGCAACAAAAACCTTTCCAAGGGCCGGCCGTTTGTAGAGCCAGTTCCACAAATAATACTGACCACAGACACGTCTCTCACTGGATAGGGAGCGCACTTACAAAATCGCACAATACAAGGAATATGGACAAGGAAACAGAGTACTCCACATAAATTATCTGGAGTTACTAGCAATCTTTCAAGCTCTAAAATCTTTTCAACATTACATATCAAACAAGACTGTATTAGTCCGGACGAACAATATGACAGCAATGTATTACATTCAGAAGCAAGGAGGAACACACTCCCTACAGCACTCCCGGCTGGCGCAGAGCATTTGGGAATGGGCCATTCCTCAAAACATTTTCCTGCTAGCAGAGCATCTTCCAGGAGTTCACAATCAATTGGCAGATCTGTTAAGTCGTCAGAGACAACAGATACACGAGTGGGAGCTTCATCCGCAAGTTCTTCAACCATTCTTTCAAATGTGGGGACAACTAGAGATAGACCGGTTTGCCACACAAAACAACTCTATATGCCCAAGCTTCGCAGCCAGGTACCCACACCCATTATGCAAAGGCAATGCGGTATGGATGAACTGGCCAAACAAATTTGCGTTCGCTTTTCCACCTCTCCCACTAATTCCATTAGTGGTACGCAAGTCAAAATAACATTCTCTTACATTTATTCTAATAGCACCAACGTGGGCGAGACAACCATGGTACACAACGCTACTGCAGCTCTCTGTAGCACTACACCACACCACAAACTGAAACTCTCCCCACATCTACTAACAAAGGACCATGGAAAGATTATGCATCCAGACCCAATGCAGCTGAATCTAGCGATTTGGCTCCTGAGGTCCTAGAGTTTGGATATCTAAATTTACCTACTGAATGCATGGATGTCATTAAAGAGGCAAGACGTCCTACCACTAGAGCATGTTATGCTGCAAAATGGAAAAGATTTGCTGTATATTGTACAAACAACAATGTGAACCCCTTAGATGTTTCAATACAAAACATCATATGCTATCTATTACATTTGCAAAGATCTAATTAACCCCTTCCATGCTGCTGACGGAACGGTTCCGTCATGCACTACGGGTGAGCTGTGCGGATGACGGAACCGTTCCGTCATGACTCCGCCCGCGCAAGGCGGAGTCAGCATGGGCGGGGAATTCCGCCCGCACGGAAGGGGTTAAGCATACTCTTCCATTAGATTGCATCTAGCAGCTATAGCGGCATATCTCCAAAACAGACAACATTTGTCACTGTTTAAAGTACCTGCAATCAAAGCGTTTATGGAAGGACTTAAACAAATAATTCCTCCTAGAATACCACCTTCTCCAGTACGGAATTTAAATGTTGTTCTCACAAGACGTATGGGTCCACCATTTGAACCATTGCATAAATGTGAGTTACAGTTTCTTACATGGAAAGTTGCCTTTTTAGTAGCAGTTACATCACTACGAAGAGTGAGTGTGATACAGGCATTAACAATTCAAGAACCATTTATACAACTTCATCATAATAAATTGGTTCTCAAAACAAATCCAAAGTTTCTGCCAAAGGTCATTTCACCATTCCATCTCAACCAATCCATTGAGTTGCAAGTATTTTTCCCACAACCGCAAACGGTTGCAGAAAGAGCTCTTCACACACTAGTCGTAAAAAGAGCAGTTCTATACTACATAGATAGGACAAAACCTTTTCGTAAAACGAAACAACTGTTAGTATCCTTTTCACCTCCACATAAGGGCAATCCGATTTCAACATCAGGTTTCGCCAGGCGGATTGTTAAGTGTATTCAAATTTGTTACCAAAAAGCAAAACGCACTTTAACCATTCCTCTTGGGGCTCATTCTACCCGTAAGATAGGAGCATCTATGGCATGCTTAGGGAACATACCATTACATGATATCTGTAAAGCAGCTACATGGTCTACTACACACAAATTTACAAAACACTATTGTGTAGATGTGCAGGCAAAGCAACAAGCAAGTGTGGGCCAGGCTGTACTAAAGCCATTATTTCAAACTACTGCAACAGATGTGGGTGACCGCCGCTAAGGGAGAAACTGCTGTGCAATCTTTGCAAAAGTGTGTGGTCTGCAGCCCTTATGCCTCGAACGGAAAATGCTACTTACCAGTATGCATCTGTTCTTGGCATGTAGTCCTGCAGAACCACACACGGCCACCCACCTCCCCGGCTACCTATATCTGTTACACAATACATGGTCATCCTTATCAGTAATGATGCAACTCCATCATTTGCCCAAATGGCGAAAACAATCTGAGGATGGAGTCGATGCCCATGCGCACTACGGTCTAAGGGAGGAGTCACCCAACAGACAAAGACTCTTCCAAGACATCAACAAAGTGTAATCGTCCGGGCCCACCACAAGATGGTGATCTAATGCAAAAGTGTGTGGTTCTGCTGCCCTACATGCCAAGCACAGATGCATACTGGTAAGTAGCATTTTCCTTACATTGTTTATTTGGACATCGATTCAGTCAGTCGTTAAGTTGACCTGAGAATGTCTCCAACCTGTGACTTAATGAAGACTGAAATGTTACCTTTATTATGTTTAGGAGTGTAATATGGAAGAGTCCATCATGATTTATGTAAACTTTAGACATGCAAAATGTAACAATGCCACCTTTTTAGGTCTCACCTAGCGAAAGCAGTGCATGTGCTGCGCTCGCTATTGCGAGTACCTTTTGGAATTGATTCTGCCAAGGGCTTTCGTGCACGCGTCTGCATGGACAAACATGGCTGCTCTTGCCATTTGTCCATAGCAGATAGCATGTGCGTGTCCGTACAGACTGTGGACAGTCCGACGCCATCTTGTGCCAATAGACTTTTCTTATCTATTTGTTTAATTAAGAAGCAGATAAGAAAAGTCTATTTGCACATACAGTGCACAGGCATTCCGAGGGCGCCTGTTCCCTGCACTGAGCCCCGTCCTGTGACCAGCCCATCAACCCTTTTGCCGCACTAAGATTCTGAAAGGCCTGGGGAGGACAGGAAGTCATGACTTCTGCTTTTGTGAGCTGATGACGACGATTTTTACGATATCAGCTAAAGTGATTTCTTGTCTTAGAAACTAGAGTTGCCACTGTTCTCCAAAGAAAAAAACAGCCATGTGTTCTCATTTTAGGATTCTACATGGGCCCCGGGCAGGATTCTTAAATAGAACTTAATAGAAAATAGTCTTTATTCATTTTTAACATGGTTTATCAGAACTGAGATTGCAAAGTGTCCACCTGTAAAGATAACACAGCGGGGAAGGAGATATATGTAAAAGGCAATAAAGTTTGTTAAAAAAAACAAAAGTTTTTCTTCCTTGTTACGCTTTAATTATCTGTAAGGGGTTAATAACGCTGCTCCAGAACACATTTTAAAACGCGTTCTTTATGTATTTGCTGGTTAAACTGTGTACGGATAAGGCCTAACAAAAAAGACAGCTTTTTAGTGATTTTCCGAGTTTTTCTCATGGTCGGTCATGTCGGTAAAAAAGCGCAGCCAGGGGGTCAACCCCAGAAGGACCGTTTTGAGCTGTTTAATGTCTTGCCGCGAGTACAGTGCACGTCTTTCGTGACACCCAAGTTTGCAGGTAGATGTTGTCTAATGACTGTACAGACACTTATAGCATGGGACAAGATGCTTGGACGCACTTGGTGTGCGCCGAGTGTTTACGCAAACCACGCCGTTATCCGGAATCATTTAGTACTGGACCAGAGTGCAGCGTACCCTAATTTAAGACGACTGGGTGCTTATCTAACTGTCCACACAGCTTGTTCAATTGAAAACGCCAAAACATGAAGTTTACAGTTTAGTTCGACCAGTAGTGCAAGAGCAGTAACAAGAAAGCACTCTTGCACTCGAACTGGGGCAAGGCAGCATTATTACAAGCTTTAACATTCACACACCCAATACCTGCACCAGGGCTGCGGCAGCACAAGCGTCCGCCAGCACAGAGACCATTATGGGCAACAGCAATGGAAGCTGCCTTGGCACACAGAACAAGGTCTGGCAAAGCTAATAGTTCTGGGTTTAAAGTGTTTATGCATGTAGCGTTAGCATATTAGAAAGTGGCACGATAATTCAGAGAGCTGATGGCATTAAGTGAGATAATTACTCCACTTGGCTAGGTTACTGAGACTTAAGGCACTCACAAAGTTACAAACAAATTCTCCTGCGTGCCACTAGAAACCAAGTTTCTTGCCTTTACATTTAACATGGTCTTGTTTATTACCTCTGTAATGAGTCTGTATGCGTGTCTGCCTGTAAGTGTTTGCGCGCCTGTGTGTCTGTGTATGTTCCTCTGTCTACTTGTATGTGTGACATTTGGAATGCAATAGGTCTCACATTTACCAGAGTTCCAGCTATTGGCATTGTAAATAACAATGCCATTTATTCATGTGTTGGATTTTAAAACCTAAATAAAAGGCATTGTCATTTACAATGTCAATAGATGAAACTTGTGCAAATGCGTTGCAAGAACAAAAAACTAGGAGACATTTTTTATATTAATTCATTTTTCAATAGGGTTGTTCAGTTTTACAAAATGTCTACTTAAAGTAACAAAAAGAGGTAACAAAAAAAGGCTTATAACACTTCTTTATAATAAGATTTAATTCCTAAGCTCAGGTGCACCACATGTTGAATTTGTGAACAATCTCTATCACAAACTTATTACAAAGACAATACAAATAGTGTCCAATTTTTTAGAAAAAATCCACTTTATTGTTCCATTTGTACTCAAGAACAGCCGGCGTGTTTCGTCCCTCACGGGACTTCTTCAGGGGGTGAAAAATAATTGTGGGTAAATCAGCCGGTAATGAAAGGCGAATGGAAGTTGGAATAGCTGCTGAGAGTGATATCGTCCGTATAAATAGGTGCTATACGGACTGGAGGAACGCGACTAGACATCCGAGGATACTGATCGAGCATTTCCGTGCTCCCGCGAGTCAGCCGTGGCCAGAGGGAAGGTTTCCGTCCTCATCTGGAAATGCCGATTTGACTAATTGCTTTGGAAACCAGGCTCTAAGTGTTCTCAGGACACCCCCGCGCCGCACGGCCACCAGCTGTGTATGTGCCCCTCGCCTCGCTGCTGCCCTCGCTGTGCCTACCTCGCTGATCTTACCGTATTTGCGTGTGCCTAATAATTTTTTTCTGTTTTTAATTTACCTGTATTATCGTGACTGCTGTCCCCTGCACGTTGGTGTTTTGAACTGTTTTTTTGTCCTGCAGTCCCCTGTGCCTGCCCGCCCCGCTCCCCGCCACCGTCCTAGCAGACATGCCCCCTTTTCGTTTTGTGCCCTCCCCGCTCCCGCCTCCCAGCTGCTCCTCCCTCCCACTTCGCCATAAATGGCGACCGCGCGTACGCGCAGCGGTCACGCGCAGCGGGCGCACCGTTTGTGCGCCGAAGGCAAGCCCGTCTGTGCCCGGACCGCGCCCAGCGCCAGGACCCCTGACTGCCGCCGATGCAAGACTACCCGACAAACCTACGACGACGCCACCCTCAACGCACTCAATACCTGCCGGAGGCCCACCTGCTGCCGGGCCGCCCCAAAACGCTTCCACGGACCATTCACCTGCACAACCTGCAAGTTCACCTGCCTCCGAACAGGCACCGCACCCGCCAAGCCAGACTCCAGCAGCGACCTCAAGTGCATCCTGCTCAACACCCGATCCGTCCACAGACACGCCGTCGAACTCTGGAACCTGCTCAACACAACCTCACCAGACATCGCCTTCCTCACTGAAACATGGATGAACGCCTCCTCAGCCCCCGACATCGTCATCGCCATCCCGGATGGATACAAGATCATCAGGAGGGACCGCATCAACCAGACCGGAGGAGGCATCGCCATCGTCCACAAGAACACCATCCGCATCACGACCGACGCCGACGACACCCTCGCCACCGCCGAACACCTCCACTTCCAGATTCACACCGACCCAAAGACGACCCTCAGAGGCACCCTCATCTACCGAACCCCGGGACCACACACGCAATTCAGCGAAGACATCACGGACTTCATCAGCCCACACGCCCTCCCCTCCGCCGACTACATACTCCTAGGGGACCTCAACTTCCACCTGGAGAACAACATGGACCGCAACACCGCCACCCTGCTGGACAACCTCGCCAACCTCGGCCTCAAGCAACTGGTCAACACCCCCACCCACTACGCCGGCCACACGCTTGATCCCGTCTTCTCATCCAGCAAGCACATCAGCTTCAGCCACTCCACCGAACTCCACTGGACCGACCACAGCTGCGTCCACTTCAGATTCAGAAAAACCACAACCCACCACCACCCGCAACCGGTTCCTCACAGGAGCTGGAGCAAGATCACCGCCGACCAGCTCACCACCTCCCTCAGCCAGAACCCACCCGCCAGCACATCAGACGCCAACGAAGCAGCCCGCAACTTCACACAGTGGCTGACCGCCTGCGCCAATGACCTCGCACCACTGAAGAACCCTCCCAGCAGACCCAGAAGCAAGAAAGCCCTCTGGTTCACCGACTAACTCAAAGACTCCAAAAAGACCTGCCGCACCCTCGAGAGCCTGGTTCCACGACCAGACCACTGACCACATGAGCGCTCTCAAACACGCCACCCGCAAGCACCACCAGCTCATCCGCACCACCAAGAAGAAATCACTAAAGGAGCGACTGGACAACACCGCCCACGACAGCAAGGAACTCTTCAGCATCATCAAGGAGTTCTCCAACCCCAGCACCGGCAACAACGACATCACCCCTTCACAAGATCTCTGCAACTCCCTCGCCTCGTTCTTCCACCGCAAGATTGCCGACATCCACAACAGTTTCGGTGCACCATCCACGCACCGAACCAACGAACCCCACCGCCACCCTCCGCACCTGGACCACGGTGACCACCGAAGACACAGCCCGCACGATGAACACCATCCACTCCGCCTCTCCAACCGACCCCTGCCCCCACCACGTCTTCAACAAAGCCGACTCCACCATCGCACCCCAACTCCGGGACATGCCGAGCTGAGCGCCCTATTGAAGAAACCAATAGCGGACCCCACCGACCTCAAAAACTTCCGACCCATCTTGCTCCTCCCTTTTCCCGCCAAAGTCATCGAGAAGATCGTCAACAAACAGCTTGCTGCCTTCCTCGAGACGAACGGATCCCTCGACCCCTCGCAGTCCGGTTTCAGAGCCAACCACAGCATCAAGACCGCCCTCATTGGAGCCACCGGCGACATCCGAGCCCTGCTCGACAACGGGGGAAAAGCGGCACTCATCCTCCTGGACCTCTCCGCAGCATTCAACACTGTCTGCCACCGCACCCTAGTCCAACGACTCGACAACACCGGCATCCAAGAGAAGGCACTGAAGTGGATCATCTCATTCCTCGCCGGAAGAACACAGTCCCCCTCCCCCCGTTTCGATCCGAGGCCACCGAAGTCATCTGTGAAGTCCCGCAAGGATCATCACTCAGCCCCACCCTCTTCAACATCTACATGAAACCTCTAGCCGCCATCGCACTCCAACACAACCTCAACATCATCTACGCCGACGACACCTAGCTGATCCTCTCCCTCACCAGATACCCCGACACCGCCAGAACCAGCCTACACGAAGGGATGAAAGACGTCGCCGAGTGGATGAAGAACAGCCGCCTGAAACTGAACTCAGATAAGACGGAAGTCCTCATTCTGGGACCATCACCCTCCGCCTGGAACGACTCCTGGTGGCCCCCAGCCCTGGGCACCGCCCCCAAGCCAACAGACCACGCACACAACCTGGGCTTCATCCTGGACTCCTCCCTCTTGATGACCAGACAAGTCAACGCCGTATCCTCATCATGCTTTCACACCCTTCGCATGCTTCGCAAGATCTTCCGCTGGATCCCGACCGAAACCAGGAAGACGGTCACCCAGGCCCTTGTCACCAGCCGACTGGACTACGGAAACACCCTTTACGCCGGAACCACAGCCAAGCTACAGAGAAGACTCCAACGCATCCAGAACGCCTCCGCCCGACTCCTTCTGGACATCCCCGGCGCAGCCACATCTCCGGCCACCTGAGGGACCTGCACTGGCTCCCCATTGACAAGAGGATCACGTTCAGGCTCCTCACCCACAAGTCTCTCCACGACCTGGGCCCCAAGTACCTCAACGACCGCCTGACCTTCTACACGCCCACCCGCCAGCTACGGTCTACCAGCCTCGCCCCCGCAACCGTACCACGCATCCGAAGAGCCGCCGCCGGAGGCAGATCCTTCTCCTACCTGGCGGCCAAGACATGGAACTCCCTCCCCATCCACCTCCGGCTGACCCAGGACCACCTCGCCTTCAGGAGACAACTCAAGACCTGGCTGTTCGAGCAGTAGCGGACCCCTTTCCCCAAGCGCCTTGAGACCCTTCCGGGTGAGTAGCGCGCTATGCAAATGCTGTGATTGATTGATTGATTGATTGACATCAATTTGAAGGTGCACTTCCTGCCGATAGAAGCTTCTTGACTCTTGAGACGATTAGGGGTCCAAAGTGGCACACAAGCTTCTCGACCGTTGGGGCGAATAGGGTCCTTACTACAGCCTTCTCTCCAATTACCCTGACCAGGGATCTTGTCTCCTTCGAAAAAGTGATCAGATAAACTTTACTACATATATATAATTATTTATACGGACGATATCACTCTCAGCAGCTAGGTGCATGTACAAAGAAGGTTCCACTGTCTGCCTTGTTTTAGTACTTCTTTATAATAACTTTTCAACATGCTGCACAGCAGCCATAATGCTATACAACATAGCTTATTAACATTTGCAAAGCTAATAGCTCTGCCTAAACACTTATACGGTCCCACAGGCGAGACCTATTGGCTATTCCAATGCTTGTTTCCATGTGCTTGTAACTGTAATCTAGATGATCCTTTTTCTTAGAATGCTAGCTTTAAGCCTTTGGTAATATACATTTTTCCAAACAAATTGTTGCCCAATTTAATTTGTATCCAGTTGTTGGAGCATAAGCCAATTATTGATTTTAGGATTTTGTTTGAAATGCCCAATTTGCCTGGTTTTACTCAAAGCAAACCTCGGAGTGCTATTGAAAGCTTTCTCGAAATCAATAAAACAGGTGTAGGAAGCTGGCTCTTTATATAGTATACCAAAAAGATGTATGTTGTGTAAAGCGTCAAGGCATCCCTTATGAGTGGGCAGGGACTTGCTCTAGCCAATCCCAAGGTGCTCTATCTAGGGTAGTGTGGTCGAGTAGAGAGTAGTGTAAGACATTTGTTGCACACACAGAGTCAATAAATCATGCACACACTCAAAAAGGAGATGAACATCAGTTTAGAAATATAACATGCATTTTTATATATATTTTGAAACCAAGAACTTTGTAAATAGGTAAGTAGTGTTTTAGAATAGACTTTTTTACAGATTTAGTAATGTTAACCAAGAGTGCATTCTTACAGGTAATGCTTATATAGGGGAAGGAGAACATTCACTGCTTACATATGCCTTTTTTGGAATGGTTATCTCCCAATTTTTGTGTGACTGCATCTTTGACTGAGTGTGTACTGGTTCCTGCTAACCAGGTTCCCTGTCTTCTTTCCCAAAACTGTATTTTCATAATTGGTCCACCTCTTGCTCATATGTAAGTCGCTTGTGAAAGCTACCAGTGGTACGCCTTGTGACCAGGGAGAGTCTCTAAGGGCTTCAGCTTGTATTATGCCACCCTAAAAGACCCCTCACCGAACACAGGCAATCTGCCACAGCAGCCTACGTATTTTGGTGGAGATAAAAGTGAACAATCAACCTCTCACACTTCCCTTTGTGTCAACCCTACCAGCACTGCCAGAGACATGGGTAAGTCACCCCTACAGCAAGCCTTACAGCTCTAAGGCAAAGTGCAGTATAACTCATGCATAACTGTCACTACGAGCCTCCCTAGTTACACTGGTGGTGCAGTTTTGTCACTTACTTGAACCTTGCCTGGTAGTGATGCTTTATCCAGAACCTCAATATCATAAATAGTTTAATTACCTGTATATTGCTGATTGTATTTCCTTCCATAGGATAACTTTGCATTGTTGAAAAATACAGTGTCCACCTTTTACATTGGAAAGCATTGATATTGCAAAACATCTTTACATGCAACAAAGTATCCTTGGTTCTATAAAATAAATATACTGAAAGTATTATTTTTACAAACCATTGGTTACGGATTTAGTCATTAAGTGTGTGGTTTATTTATTGCCTCATTGTGTGTGCAACAAATGCTTAGCACTGCTCTCTGAGAAGCTTAACTGCTCGCCACCCGTACCACAAAACAGAGCATTAGCATTATCATCAAAAGACTTTATTTCACCCAGTATGACCGTAAAAGCTCAAAAATAAAAATATAGTCCATTTCATTCAATTGAGTAAAAACAATCATTGCTCTATGTAAAGCGCAGAATTAGACAACAAGAGCATGTGCATTACAGTAGTGTTGCATAAAACACTCGGCTATACCGCATGCCAGCCTCAATGGTCCTAAAATTAGTATATAGATATTAGATCCGATAAAGTGCAATACATGAGCAGCATAAAGGCCTTTACAGTTTTCAAAAACCGAGGTTCCTGATGCTAACATAGCGGCCCTCACCTGGTAGCTTTGGAAAGAATATACAAATGGAAAGATAAAAAAACTCTACGTGCACACCACATAGAGAATAAAAAACGTGATATTGAAAACACAATGGGCATGTGGGTGTCATATTTCAATATCCTCCTACATAGCTGTAAAAGCCATTGATGTCTCGCCGCCTTGTATCCTTGGCCTAAAAATATTACATGATATTCCGTCTCCGCTGTTTTGCTAAAGACCAGACAACCCAAATTGGATGAACCCGTCCATTTCGTTGTAAAAGCACGCAACAGGAGCACCCCATGAATAAACTGCAAATATAACTTCTTGGCAAGGACCGGCTGCATGTCATCCAGGGCAGGCTCTAGCCTGTACTGATTTTTATTTTTAAAAACCCTGTAGTCAGTGAACCAGGCATAGACCACCCCTGTATCTGGGCAAGTTTATGCTCCCTGTAGCTCTCTATCATGTCCTTCCTTGATTTTGTAGAACATATCTGATGGAGACATCTAGCCACAGATTCCTTAACTTAGAATATCCCCAGGTGTCAGACTGGATCCGGAAAACTTTCCACAGCTGCACTTGTGCGCGCCGCTGGCGGTGCCGCATGGGTCTGCCCTGATGTCGTTCACGGACGTGACGTCGGCGGAGCCATATAAGCCCCTCCCGGGACACTGACGTCAGTTTTCTTCTTTTCCGCGTCTCAACGCAGGTCCAGGGAAAACCAGCGGTTCCTTCGCTTGTTTTCAGGCCTTCTCAACACCTTTGGCGTCACGGAACAGTGTGCGATGCCTTTGGGCTTTAAGCGTGTGAGACTAGTACGCGGCAAATCTCTGTCACCGCATGTGACATGTATGTGATGCCTAGGAGTGCACCACGACTCCGAAGAGTGCAACGCTTGTCGCAGGATGAAACCAAAGTCCCTAAGGGAGCATAGTATGAAGCTGCTGGCCGCCCGGATGTCTGTTCCTGCGCCTTCACGCCGCCGATCTCCCTCTCGGGATCAGGGCCGCTCCCATAGTCGTTCTCGTGGAAGTCGTTCAGAGACAGGTAAGCACAAGCATAAGTCACAGAGGTAGTCTTCCCGTAAACGTGACGCTGTGGCCCGCTGCTCTCGGTTTCTGCCAGGCACAGGCGCCCAGGAGTAGTCTCCCCCATACCCACCCTTTCCGGGTGTCGGAGCGACAAGGACCCAATAGAGGCCTATTCAAGGGCTCTGCAGTCTTTCTTCGGGTCACCCCTCCCCCTGGTGCGCCTTCGGGTCCCACAGAGGAGGAAGGCACTTCTGTCGGGTCTTCGACGGCGAATTCATCCTCTGCACCGGCTGGGTGCATCGACTCCGATTCCAGAGTCGATACGACGTTGGGACACGACCCGGAGGGGCATCCCAGTCGTCCGTCCAGCCTACCTATCCAGTCTCCGCATAGCCCTGTACGGCTTCCTGCGCCGACGTCCGCTGCGGTACAGAGTTCGACTCTCTGTCGACCTCTTCCCTCCCTGCAGGTGGCGGTCAAGTCGCCGTCGGGCCTCTCCCAGATAAAGTCCCCTCTGACGGTTCTTGACACTGTCTCGGCATCGGTCGGCGTCTGTGCCGGTGCCTACGGCTGCTCTGTTTCAGGACGATGAAATCCCTCTGGGCTCACCATGCTCAGGGTCGTTACGGTGCCCCTTGCTACAGTTGCGTAGCGTACCATGGCCTTCGGATCCTCCTCCGGCTCCTCCACCTTTACTGTCTATTAGACAAATCTGAAAGAAACACGTTAGTATTAGATTCCTTACCTTAGAATATCCCCAGGCGTCAGTCTGGATCCGGAAACTTTTGCGTAGCAGTACCCCTGCGCGTCGGTAGGCGTCGTCTGCAGGCGTCCCCTGCGGCTCCGCGTTCGTCGTTGGCGTCGTGCGCCGTGATGACGTCGCTGGAGTATATAGACGCCGCCTCCGCGCGCTGACGTCAGTTCTTCTTTTTTCCGCGCCAGTTACCGCAGATCCGAAGAGCAGTACTCCGGTCTTTGACCAAGTTTTTTGATCTTTTTTGATCTTTGATTCTTCTACGGTGCCGGTAGGATGCCCGGTTTTAAGAACTGTGACGACTGTGACCGGACGATGTCGGTCACGGATCATCACCGACTCTGCCTCCAGTGCCTGGGCCCCGACCACGACGTGGACGCCTGCGTCGACTGCCGGGCCTTGACTAATAAAGCTAGGCGGGAGAGGTCCCGCAAGCTGCTCGAACTCAGATTCCATCGGGTCAACCCCTGGCGCCGCCCCCGCGCGGCGCCGGTTCCGGGCAGCGCCGTCCCCATTCCCTCTCCGAATCCGGACGCGGAGTCGGACCGGCGTCGATCGACGCCGGGCTCGACGCCGATGGGGCCTGTGAACCTCGAGGAGCCGGTCTACATTGTTGACTCAGAGTATGGTGAGGATGTAGAATACGGAGAGGGGTGGGAGGGGTCCGAGGACCCTCTGACACGCGAGTGACAGTATGACATGGACTGGACAGGTGACTTGGGTGACGCCAGTGGTCTGGATGACTCCCCCCAACCCTGGTTTTGTCTCGCCTCCTACCGTGGCTACGGAGGAGGGGGCTGCCTATTCAGTGGTGTTGATGAGGGCTGCCAAGGCCTTACACCTTGAGCTCCCCGTCGCGGCCGTGAGGACTAACATCCTCACCGAGGTCCTCAAACCGCAGTCATGCCCACAGGAGCCACTGCTGCCGTTTAACGAGGCCTTAACGGACGTTCTTTTGGGCACGTGGTCCAGGCCCGCTTCAGGTTCGCCTGTTGATAGGAACGTGGCCAGACGCCACCGTCCGTGTGCGGACGACCCCAAGTTTCTGTCCACCCACCCCACCCCTGAGAGTCTGGTGATCCAGGCCTCCACCTCCCAGACCGCATTCCCGTCGGCCCCGCCCGACAGGGAATCAAAGAGGTACGACCAGTATGGCAAGAAGGTCTTTTCGTCCCTGAGTCTGGGACTGCGGTCTTGCAACACCGCGTGCCTCTTGGGCCGTTACACCCACTCGCTGTAGGACACGGTCGCGGACCTGCTGCCTGAATGCCCCGCGGAGGTACGGGCTAAGCTCGGCAAGGCTATGATTGAAGGCCGAGATGCAGCAAGATATTCCATCAGGTGTGGTCTTGATACGACCGACTCGCTGGGCAGAGCGATGTCCACGACGGTGGCGATTCGTCGCCACGCCTGGCTGAGATCCGCCAACTTCTCGGCTGATGTCCAGAATGCTTTGATGGACATGTCGTTTGATGGCAGTCGCCTGTTTGGCGACAAAGCGGACCACGCGCTGGAGCGCTTCAAGGACTCCAGGGTCATGGCCAAGTCGTTAGGTCTCTCGACCCAGCGCCAGCAAACTGGTTCGTTTTGCTCCTTTCGTGGCCAAGGAAGGGGCGTCCCACACGTGCTGCCAGCCACGCGCCGCAACAGAATTATCAACGCGGTGGCGGCCGTGGAAACCGCCGTGGTGGCGGTCGGGGACAGCGGCGAGGTCAGGCCACACCTCCCCCCGAAGCATCTGCCACTAAATGCTCCTAGTCCGAGCTTTCAGGCCCATGTGACACCGGTGGGAGGCAGGGTTCGCCATCACCTCTCCCACTGGCGCACAATAACGTCGGACAGGTGGGTGCTGCAGCTCGTCCGAAGGGGCTACTCCCTCCCCTTCGAGACAACCCCTCAAGCCATGCCACCGCAGAACCACCGTGTGTCGGGGGACCACTTGGCACTTCTGAAAGAGGAGGTTACGGCCCTCTTGGCCAAGGGGGCCATCGAGCGCGTTCCTGGGCCAGAAGTAGGACGTGGTTGCTATTCCCACTACTTTCTGGTACCCAAGATGGACAAAGGGGGCCTACGTCATATCTTGGATCTAAGGAACGTCAACGGCTTCCTCCGGAAGGAGAAGTTCAAGATGTTGACTTTGGCTCAGGTCTTGGCTGCTCTAGACCCACAAGACTGGATGGTAGCGTTGGACTTGCAGGATGCGTACTTTCACATCCCCGTCCTGCCGGCCCACCGGCGTTACCTGCGGTTCACAGTAGGCCTCGAGCATTTTCAGTTTATCGTGCTCCCCTTCGGCCTTACAAGCGCCCCACGGGTGTTCACCAAAGTGATGGCGGTGGTCGCAGTTCATCTGCGCAGATTGGGGGTCTCAGTCTTCCCCTATCTAGACGACTGGTTGTTGAAGGCGGGCTCGCCCCAGACAGTCGTTGTAGGAGAGTAGGGTCTGCAATCCTATGATCACCCAGATTTTTTGCTTTTGTTTCACTGGTTTACGACTTTCTCTGGCTGTGGGCCTGCCAATCAGACCCACAGCCTGGCTGTTCTCTTTCTAAATTACCTCATGTACCCTAGGTGCATCTACCAATTGGTACTGGGCCACCTTATCAGACCCTGTAACTCAGGGCATAGGTGTACCCAGGGCTGCCAGGGGCTGCAGCACGTATTGTGCCACCCCTGGCTGGCCTCCTAAATTTGACACAACTGGCTGCATGACAGCTGGGGCAAAGTCGTGTAATCACCCTTTGCTGTAGGTGTAGTATACCTATACCTAACCCTAAAATGGACACACAGATTCCTATCAGTCACTCCTATGGCAGGCCTTGACAATCCTGAAGGCAGAGTGCTTGGAATCGTGTGAGATGGTGCTCTGGCATGAGCTGAGCCTGTCTGCAGCTTGCGGAATCAAGTCCTAATAGCTGTTCCATGATATCGCATACCATGTACTCTTAAGTGCATTATAATCCTCGCGGTTAAATGCTATCTTTGGTATTGCTTTATCAAAACATGTCGAGTAAGGTGTCATACGAATTGGAATACTAACCCCTCGCCAATTCTGGCGACGGGGTTAGCATTCCACCCTTCTAGAGGGACACGACATGTATGTAACTGTGAACCCCGGTTAAAGTTAACTGAAGCCTCAGCTCCACAAAATGGATGCTGCCACCACAGACACGAGTCTGACCCCCTACAGCTGGGAGTCCTTCCAGCGAGGGGAGCCTGGACAAAGGGTTTCCTGTCAGGGGCGGTGCTAGCACCGTCCCAGACATGGTTTTGTGTATCCTGGGTAGGCAGGGCTTTACAGGAAGGTGACTGCTGAGTGGCACCCCGGTGCTCACTACGCATAGGCCGGTCTGAACCAGTTCCAGGGGCACACCAGCCCCTGGCCTGGGGAAGTCCGGCATGGCTGAGGGGTGTAACCACCCCCCACCTAGTCCCACCCATAGGCAGGACCTAGTCACCGGGTCAGCCCCTTTTTTTAGTATAAAGATGGGAGCGGGCCCCCTGTTAAAATTAGATCATCTTTGGAATCAAGATACCACTTTCTTCGAAAGGACTTCACGATTTCTTCTTCAAGATTCTCCCTTGTGGCTAAGGAGTAGTCACCCTGCATCCGCAGGCACCATCCTAAAGAACACTGCGGCCTGCTGCAAGTCCTTCATCACGAATCCGACGACCCAGCACGACGAGACCCGGCTTCCCTGGCACCTCTGACCTCTACTCACCTCTACAGCCAAGCTGAGAACCGTGAGTGCGACGAGACCTCAAGGGACCGACGATCGCCAAGACTGCACGACATCTTTATTGCAAGCCCACCGAGTCTTCCACTGGTGAGTGCTTTGGGGTCCGAGAAGCCCCAACCCTGCGCAGCTCCAGCACCCAAGATCAGCCTCCCTGCATCTCCACGATCGGCGTGGGGCCCTTCTGCTGTTTGCTGTGCACCGCGTTGTTTGGCTACTAGCCGGCTGGCTTGTGGCCTTCTAAACGACGCCCGACGACAACTCTTCTGCTGGTCTGGTTGCTCCAGGCTGGCCCTCGCTTCCTTCTTCAAGAGAGGCACCCCGGACCCTCCTGGTCCACTCCAGACGCCATTTTAGGTCCACCGCGTGGGCTTGAATTTGCCAAGGCTTTGTTGCCCAATCCTGGGTCCAGCGACGCCGACAGCTTCTATCTTCGTGGGACAGCTCGATCCTCCATCCTGGTCGCCGACAACGCCTCCTGGTCCGTGAGATCTTCGAGTCAAGCGTCACCCACTCACCTTGTCGAGGTGGCTACCATCCGGTGCCCTCCTGGTGCCCACTGACTACTGGCTAGTAGTCTCGAACTTGGTCCCCTCTGCTTTCAGGTGTCATCTATCTTCAAGATCCAGGCTTGGATCCGACTGAACTTTCTTCACTGGTCACCGGCCAGCATCTTTTCTTCCGGCTCCTGGTCCGTCTACGAGGATTCCCGACGTCTTTTCAGACCTATGCAGCTGCAGCCCCTGGGCTAGGTAACTTCGGCATTTCGGTGCCCCAGCATAGCCTCACTATCCAAGGGTCAGAATCTACTTTCGTTTTCTCCCTACCAGGTCGGGTTCACCCGAGAACACTAACTTTCTATTTCCTAGCTACCATAGACTTTTGTCCCGCATCTCGCGTGAGAGTGCACACACTGCACCCGAGTCCCCTAGGCCTCCTAGACGTAATCTAACGATTCCCTAGTCAAGTCCTAGCGATTCCAAAAGCTATTAGTACTATACTTACCTGCTAGGAATTTCGCATTCCACTTTCAGAGTATATGGTTTTCCGTGCCCCTCGGGCATTTGTATATACTGTGCTAACTTAAGTATTTTTGTAAGAGTTTTGGTTTGTGCTTAGTACCCTGTCCTCATAAAGAGTACAGGGCTGTTGTGATCTTTAAATAAATAACTGTTTATTTTCATAACACTTGTGTGGTGTCCTTTCACTTGGTATTCAAGGGGTATATGTGTGGTAAACAGCTGGCTTAACGCGCCCTCTCGAGTCTTTAGCCTTAGACTGCTCGTATCCACGCTACTAGGATAGCTGGTCTATAAGGTTGACTTACAACCAATCATCAATAAGGGTTGCTGGACTGATACATAGTGTTCACTAGAATAGTGAGCACTGCATATCAGGCCACCTTCTCACATTGGTGAGCAGCGGTTGGGATTTGAGCTTGCTGTTGTTTTACCACACGTATCCTAAGAATATCTTGTTGAAAGATCACATAAGTACTGTTAGGTACATATAACTAAAGCTTAGAATACTCTGAGTTCTACTGAACCAGCTGTTGTAGCTCCTCAAGGCTTAGCACACCTTGGCTGCAACTCTTAGCAAGGGATCAGTAGGTAAACACATAGTGTAGGTAGGTGCATCACTTACACCACACTAGAAACAGTATGTCGGACAAAGGAGGAAACACTGAGGTTCCCCTTGTGTCAGTTGACCCTCCACAGGTCATCCCTTCAAGATATACTGCGCTTAGCTTCCATGAGTTACGACAAGTGTGTACCTCTAGGAAGATTAAGCAGGGGTCTAACCCCACAACTGCCTTTCTGATTGGTCTCTTAGAGACTCATGATGCAAGGAGGGCTGGTAACCCAGACCCTTCTAATTCAGATGGCAACATGCCCTCCTTACAGGGTCCCTTTGATGCCCAGGACCATCCTCTTCAGGAAGCAGATGATGCTGATGATGAGGATGATGATTTGGTATCAGGGGATGAGGCAGAAAAGGAACAGGTAGAAGTCAGCAGACTAACCAGGTCCAACTTAAGCAGACATGAGATGGGCACTAGGGGACCCTTGGGGCCACTCTCAGGTCAGCTCAACATTGGGAATGGACGAGATAGATCTCTGTCAAGAGGCTCTATCAGATCCCTTCATACCAATGGCTCTCAACGTTCCTCTCAAAGGGGAATGACATCTCCCCAGAGGAGAATGTATGAAGCTAAGGAAAAGGCAGCCAATCTGAGGATTGAAAGGGAAGAACTTGCCCTGGCCAAAGAGAGGCTTGCCTTTGCTAGAGAGCAACAATTGAGTGGGACAGTCCCCACTGGTGGCAGCATGGTACCTAGCAATAGGGAAAGGAGTTTTGATACAAAACACCTTGGTAAGATAGTGCCCCCCTTTAAACAAGGGGATGACATCCACAAATGGATTACTGCTTTGGAGAGGGCCTGCACTGTGCAAGGTGTTCCCCCAAGTCAGTGGGCAGCTATCTTGTGGCTCTCCTTTGAGGGTAAAGGAAGAGACAAGCTCCTCACCACAAGGGTGGAGGATGCTAATGATTACCAAGTCTTGAAAAATGCACTGGTTGATGGGTTTGGCCTAACCACTGAGCAGTACAGGGTGCTGTTCAGGGATACCCAGAAAACTCAGTCTCAAGATTGGGCTGACTTTGTAGATTGTGCCACTAAGGCTTTTGAGGGCTGGTTGCTGGGCAGTAAGGTTACTGATTATAAAGGATTGTACAATTTGATGATGAGAGAGCAAATTTTAAACAATTGTCAGAACCAGTTGTTGCATCAGCATCTTGTTGACTCAGATCTGACCTCTCCCCAAGAATTGGGAAAGAAGGCAGACAGATGGGTTAGAACAAGAGTTAAACAGAACCAGGGCCAGAATCAAGGTGGTCAGAAGAAAGCAGACCAGAAGGGTAAGGATTCAAAAGGGGAACAAAATGACCAGAAGTCTTCGACAGGTCCCCAACAACCCAAAGAGGGTGGGGGTCAGGCTCCCCAAAAGAAGAAAGAAGGCCAATCTAAAAGGTGGTGCCAATACTGCAAAAGTAAAACTCACTGGTTTAGTGAGTGCACCAAGAAAGGAGGAGGGCAGACTCCTGCCACTGCAGCCCCTAAGGCACCTGTGCCCCCTAGTACAGCCAGCAGTGGTAGTGCACCTCCCAAGGGTTTAGTAGGGTTAACCCTGGGTTCTGAGGGGAGTGACAACTTAGTTGGCACCCTCACTCAGGCTGTCCTTGTCAGTACAGGGGATATGGATATGTCCCCTGACATAAGTCCCAATACTTTGGGCAAATACAGACAGACACCTTTTATTAATGGAAAAATGGCTCAGGCCTATAGGGACACTTGTGCCAGTGTCACAATGGTGACACCTAGCTTTGTGGACCCTGGACAGATCATGCCAGGTACAGAATTCCTGGTGACCAATGCAAGCAATGTCACTACCAATCATAGTATGGCAATTGTAGCTTTCTCCTGGGGAGGGGTAACTGGCCAAAAGAAGGTTGTAGTTAGTTCAGACCTCCCAGTGGATTGTTTGTTGGGCAATGATTTGGAGTCATCACAATGGTCAGAAGTGGAGCAGAGGACTCATCTGGAAATGTTAGGTTTGCCAGCACATGTGTTTGCTGTGACTAGGTCACAGGCCAGAAGATGCCCCACTGAACAGGTGCTGGATCCTGGAACAATGGACCAGACACCTTCCAAGAAAAAGAGCAGTAGGGTTAAGGCTGTGCCTTCCCCCTTGCCCTAGGTTGTGGATCAAGTCTCAGAGGAGGCTGACCTGCAGGAATTGAGGGAAACTGAGCCTAGAGAGTTTGAACTTGATCAAGTTGAATTCTTGGGTTCAGGGGGACCCTCAAGGGAAGACCTGGGGAAGGACCAGTTAGACTGCCCTTCTCTTGGACCCCTCAGACAGCAGGCTGCTGCTGAGGCTGCTGGGAACGCCACAGGTACCCACAAGGTATACTGGGAAGATGGACTCCTGTACACTGAATCAAGAGACCCCAAGCCTGGCATGACCAGGAGGCTGGTTGTACCCTTGTCTCAGAGAGGTTTCCTACTTACCTTGGCCCATGAGATTCCCTTAGCAGGTCACTTAGGCCAGACAAAGACTTGGGACAGGCTTGTCTCACACTTTCACTGGCCTCACATGAATGAGGATACCAAGGAGTTTTGTCGCTCCTGTGTCACTTGCCAAGCCAGTGGTAAGTCAGGTGGCACAACAAAGGCCCCCCTTATACCAATGCCTGTGGTGGGGGTGCCCTTTGAAAGAGTGGGGATTGACATTGTTGGTCCAATGGAACCCCAGACAGCATCAGGGCACAAGTTTATACTGGTGATAGTGGATCATGCCACCAGGTATCCTGAAGCTATTCCACTTAGGACCACCACAGCCCCTGTGGTGGCAAGGGCCCTAGTTGGAGTGTTCTCCAGAGTGGGCTTCCCTAAGGAGGTTGTCTCTGACAGAGGTGCAAACTTCATGTCAAGCTATTTAACTGCTATGTGGAAGGAGTGTGGTGTCAATTACAAATTCACTACACCCTATCACCCACAATGCAATGGGCTTGTTGAAAGGTTCAACAGGACCCTAAAAGGGATGATTCATGGACTACCTGAAACACTCAGGCGTAGATGGGATGTCCTGATGCCCTGCCTTCTGTTTGCTTACAGAGAGGTCCCACAAAAGGGGGTTGGCTACAGCCCTTTTGAACTTTTGTATGGACATCCTGTGAGAGGCCCCTTGTGTTTGGTAAAGGAAGGATGGGAGAGACCTCTCAAAAAGCCTGCAACCAACATAATGGACTATGTACTTGGTCTCCGCTCCAGGATGGCTGAGTATATGGAGAAGGCATCAGAAAACCTTAAGGCCAGTCAAGAACTTCAAAAAGCTTGGCATGACCAAAAGGCTGTCCTGACTGTTTATCAGCCTGGACAGAAGGTGTGGGTGCTGGAGCCAGTGGCCCCAGCAGCACTCAAAGACAAATGGTCTGGGCCCCACACAATCCTTGAGCAAAAGGGAGAGGTCACCTACCTGGTGGACCTTGGAACTCCCAGGAGTCCCCACAGGGTACTCCATGTCAACAGGCTCAAAGCATATGTCGACAGGAAGGACATGAGCTTGCTCATGGCCATAGATGAGGGACAGGAGGAAGAGAGTGACCCTCTCCCAGACCTGCTCACTCAGAATCCTGATGATGGGTCAGTAGATGGTGTTGTCTTTTGTGGCAGCCTCTCTGAACATCAGCAGAAAGACTGTAAACAGGTTCTTCAGTCTTTCAGACGTATGTTCTCTCTGACACCCAGTCAGACCAATTGGTGCACCCATGAGGTTGACACTGGTGACAGCCTGCCAGTCAAGAGTAAAATCTACAGGCAGCCTGATCATGTTAGAGACTGCATAAAAACTGAAGTGCAGAAAATGTTGGAATTGGGAGTCATTGAACCCTCAGATAGCCCTTGGGCTAGTCCAGTAGTTCTAGTGCCAAAGCCTCACACCCAAGATGGTAAGAGAGAGATGAGGTTTTGCGTAGACTACAGGGGTCTCAATGCAGTCACTAAGACTGATGCCCATCCAATACCAAGGGCAGATGAACTTATAGATAGATTGGCTTCTGCCAACTACTTAAGTACATTTGACTTAACAGCTGGGTATTGGCAAATCAGGTTAGCTGAGGATGCCAAGCCCAAAACAGCATTTTCAACCCCTGGTGGGCATTATCAATTTGTGGTAATGCCCTTTGGTCTGAAAAATGCCCCTGCCACCTTCCAAAGGTTGGTGAATCAAGTCCTTACTGGGCTGGATGACTTCTGTGCAGCATATCTAGATGATATTGCTGTCTTTAGCTCCACCTGGGAGGATCACCTGGTCCACCTGAGGAAAGTGTTAGAGGCTCTGCAAGCAGCAGGCCTCACTATCAAGGCCACCAAGTGCCAGATAGGGCAGACACAGGTTGTATACCTGGGCCACCTTGTAGGTGGAGGCCAGGTTCAGCCACTGGAGAGCAAAATACAGTCAATCAGGGACTGGGCTCCTCCAACCACCCAGACTCAGGTTCGAGCTTTCTTGGGCCTGACTGGATACTACAGAAAATTTGTCAGGAACTATGGTTCCATTGTGACACCATTAAATGAACTGACAAGTAAGAAAATGCCAAAAAAGGTTCAGTGGACAGCAGGCTGTCAAAAAGCATTCGATGACCTAAAGCAGGCCATGTGCACAGCACCTATCCTTAAGAGTCCAGACTACTCCAAACCATTCATTGTCCAAACAGATGCTTCTGAGTTGGGTGTGGGAGCTGTTCTTTCTCAACTGAATTTTGATGGTCAGGATCAGCCCATTGCTTTTATAAGCAGAAGGCTGACCCCCAGAGAGAAGAATTGGTCAGCTATTGAGAGGGAGGCCTTTGCTGTGGTTTGGGCCCTGAAGAAGCTGAGGCCATACTTGTTTGGCACTCACTTCAAGATTCAGACCGACCATAAGCCCCTCTTGTGGCTAAATCAGATGAAGGGTGAAAACCCCAAACTGCTTAGGTGGTCCATTTCCCTACAGGGGATGGACTTTACAGTGGAACATAGACCTGGTACTGATCATGGCAATGCCGATGGGCTCTCCAGATATTTCCACTTAGAACAAGAAGACTCACCTGGTCAAGGTTAGCTTATTGTCCCAAAGTTTGGGGGGGGGGTCATGTAGGAGAGTAGGGTCTGCAATCCTATGATCACCCAGATTTTTTGCTTTTGTTTCACTGGTTTACGACTTTCTCTGGCTGTGGGCCTGCCAATCAGACCCACAGCCTGGCTGTTCTCTTTCTAAATTACCTCATGTACCCTAGGTGCATCTACCAATTGGTACTGGGCCACCTTATCAGACCCTGTAACTCAGGGCATAGGTGTACCCAGGGCTGCCAGGGGCTGCAGCACGTATTGTGCCACCCCTGGCTGGCCTCCTAAATTTGACACAACTGGCTGCATGACAGCTGGGGCAAAGTCGTGTAATCACCCTTTGCTGTAGGTGTAGTATACCTATACCTAACCCTAAAATGGACACACAGATTCCTATCAGTCACTCCTATGGCAGGCCTTGACAATCCTGAAGGCAGAGTGCTTGGAATCGTGTGAGATGGTGCTCTGGCATGAGCTGAGCCTGTCTGCAGCTTGCGGAATCAAGTCCTAATAGCTGTTCCATGATATCGCATACCATGTACTCTTAAGTGCATTATAATCCTCGCGGTTAAATGCTATCTTTGGTATTGCTTTATCAAAACATGTCGAGTAAGGTGTCATACGAATTGGAATACTAACCCCTCGCCAATTCTGGCGACGGGGTTAGCATTCCACCCTTCTAGAGGGACACGACATGTATGTAACTGTGAACCCCGGTTAAAGTTAACTGAAGCCTCAGCTCCACAAAATGGATGCTGCCACCACAGACACGAGTCTGACCCCCTACAGCTGGGAGTCCTTCCAGCGAGGGGAGCCTGGACAAAGGGTTTCCTGTCAGGGGCGGTGCTAGCACCGTCCCAGACATGGTTTTGTGTATCCTGGGTAGGCAGGGCTTTACAGGAAGGTGACTGCTGAGTGGCACCCCGGTGCTCACTACGCATAGGCCGGTCTGAACCAGTTCCAGGGGCACACCAGCCCCTGGCCTGGGGAAGTCCGGCATGGCTGAGGGGTGTAACCACCCCCCACCTAGTCCCACCCATAGGCAGGACCTAGTCACCGGGTCAGCCCCTTTTTTTAGTATAAAGATGGGAGCGGGCCCCCTGTTAAAATTAGATCATCTTTGGAATCAAGATACCACTTTCTTCGAAAGGACTTCACGATTTCTTCTTCAAGATTCTCCCTTGTGGCTAAGGAGTAGTCACCCTGCATCCGCAGGCACCATCCTAAAGAACACTGCGGCCTGCTGCAAGTCCTTCATCACGAATCCGACGACCCAGCACGACGAGACCCGGCTTCCCTGGCACCTCTGACCTCTACTCACCTCTACAGCCAAGCTGAGAACCGTGAGTGCGACGAGACCTCAAGGGACCGACGATCGCCAAGACTGCACGACATCTTTATTGCAAGCCCACCGAGTCTTCCACTGGTGAGTGCTTTGGGGTCCGAGAAGCCCCAACCCTGCGCAGCTCCAGCACCCAAGATCAGCCTCCCTGCATCTCCACGATCGGCGTGGGGCCCTTCTGCTGTTTGCTGTGCACCGCGTTGTTTGGCTACTAGCCGGCTGGCTTGTGGCCTTCTAAACGACGCCCGATGACAACTCTTCTGCTGGTCTGGTTGCTCCAGGCTGGCCCTCGCTTCCTTCTTCAAGAGAGGCACCCCGGACCCTCCTGGTCCACTCCAGACGCCATTTTAGGTCCACCGCGTGGGCTTGAATTTGCCAAGGCTTTGTTGCCCAATCCTGGGTCCAGCGACGCCGACAGCTTCTATCTTCGTGGGACAGCTCGATCCTCCATCCTGGTCGCCGACAACGCCTCCTGGTCCGTGAGATCTTCGAGTCAAGCGTCACCCACTCACCTTGTCGAGGTGGCTACCATCCGGTGCCCTCCTGGTGCCCACTGACTACTGGCTAGTAGTCTCGAACTTGGTCCCCTCTGCTTTCAGGTGTCATCTATCTTCAAGATCCAGGCTTGGATCCGACTGAACTTTCTTCACTGGTCACCGGCCAGCATCTTTTCTTCCGGCTCCTGGTCCGTCTACGAGGATTCCCGACGTCTTTTCAGACCTATGCAGCTGCAGCCCCTGGGCTAGGTAACTTCGGCATTTCGGTGCCCCAGCATAGCCTCACTATCCAAGGGTCAGAATCTACTTTCGTTTTCTCCCTACCAGGTCGGGTTCACCCGAGAACACTAACTTTCTATTTCCTAGCTACCATAGACTTTTGTCCCGCATCTCGCGTGAGAGTGCACACACTGCACCCGAGTCCCCTAGGCCTCCTAGACGTAATCTAACGATTCCCTAGTCAAGTCCTAGCGATTCCAAAAGCTATTAGTACTATACTTACCTGCTAGGAATTTCGCATTCCACTTTCAGAGTATATGGTTTTCCGTGCCCCTCGGGCATTTGTATATACTGTGCTAACTTAAGTATTTTTGTAAGAGTTTTGGTTTGTGCTTAGTACCCTGTCCTCATAAAGAGTACAGGGCTGTTGTGATCTTTAAATAAATAACTGTTTATTTTCATAACACTTGTGTGGTGTCCTTTCACTTGGTATTCAAGGGGTATATGTGTGGTAAACAGCTGGCTTAACGCGCCCTCTCGAGTCTTTAGCCTTAGACTGCTCGTATCCACGCTACTAGGATAGCTGGTCTATAAGGTTGACTTACAACCAATCATCAATAAGGGTTGCTGGACTGATACATAGTGTTCACTAGAATAGTGAGCACTGCATATCAGGCCACCTTCTCACAGTCGTCAGCCACCTTCAGATGACAGCAGATCTCCTGCACCAGCTGGGGTTCTCCATCAATGTGCCGAAATCACACCTGTGCACCTCTCAAAAGCTCCTTTTCATCGGAGCGGTTCTCGACTCGGCGCAGTTTCGGGTCTATCCTCCAGAACGGCGAATCCAGGATATACAGGCTTTGATTCCCATCTTCCAGCCATTATCCCGGGTTTCGGTCAGGTTGACGCTGCGGCTGCTGGGGCTGATGGCTTCCTGCATCCTTCTGGTGCATCACGCCCGGTGGCGGATGCGGGCTCTGCAGTGGGACCTGAAGTTTCAGTGGGCCCAGCATCAGGGCAACCTGTCCGACCATGTCTTGATCTCGGAGGGCACTGCGAGACAACTGCAGTGGTGGCTTACGGACCGCGATTGGGTCAGAGGCAGATCCCTCTCCCTTCCCCAACCGGAGCACGTTGTTGTGATGGACGCGTCCCTCCAGGGCTGGGGAGGCCACTTGGGAGAGGCAGAGATCAGAGGCATCTGGTCTCCGGCGGAGTCCCAGCTCCATATAAACCTGCTGGAGCTGCGGGCGATTCGTTTGGCACTGAAAGCGTTCCTCCCCTTTGTCAACGGGAGTGTAGTGGAGGTGTTCACGGACAACACCACCGCCATGTGGTACTGCAACAAACAGGGCGGGGTGGGGTCGTGGACCCTTTGCCAGGAGGCTCTGCGTCTCTGGCAATGGCTGGAACGTCAGGGCGTGACTCTGACGGTTCAACACCTGGCAGGTTCTCTGAACGCCAGGGCGGACGAACTCAGCCGTCTGTGCTCGATGGATCACGAAAGGCGTCTGAACTCTGACGTGGCGCAAGGCCTCTTTCGGCAATGGGGAGAGCCTTGGTTAGATCTATTAGCCACAGAAGAGAACACGCAATGTCATCAGTTCTGCGCGTTGGAGTTTCCAAGACGGCACTTGCACGGCGACGCCTTTCGGCGCGAGTGGAGTTGCGGTCTGTTATACGCCTTTCCACCTATACCACTTCTGCCCAGAGTGCTGAAGATCAGGCGCGACCGGGCCCAAGTCATCCTTGTGGCTCCGGACTGGGCTCGAAGGTACTGGTATCCCGAGCTACTCAGCATGTCAGTCGGTCCCCCGATCCGCCTGCCCCTTCAGGAAGACCTTCTGTCGCAGCAACAGGGGACGGTCCTCCACCCGAACCTGTCCAGCCTCCACCTCCATGCGTGGAGATTGAGCGGCGGCAGTTGAGGCCATTTGACTTGCCTCCTGAAGTTTGGGATGCGATTCTGGGAGCCAGGCGTTCCTCCACGAAATCGGTATACGCCTGTCGGTGGAACAAATTTGTGGCATGGTGCACAGCAAAGGCTGTGGATCCTCTCTCTGCCCCTCTCTGAGGTTCTTCTCTTCCTTCTTTCTCTTGCCCAGCAGGGCTCTGCTCTGGGCACTATCAAGGGCTACCTTTCTGCCCTTTCGGCCTTTCTGAGGCTGCCTGATCAACCTTCTTTGTTCAAGTCCCCTATTGTAACGAGATTCTTGAAGGGCATCACACACATGTATCCTCCTGTTCCGTTTGTGATGCCTCAGTGGGACTTGAACCTGGTTCTCCCCTTCTTGATGTGTGCTCCCTTTGAGCCACTTCATTCCTGTCCTCTCCGTCTCCTGACTTTAAAGACGGCCTTCCTGGTTGCCATCACCTCTGCCAGGAGAGTGAGTGAGCTCCAGGCTCTTTCTGTCAAACCTCCTTTCTTGTCCATTCATCCAGACAAGGTGGTTCTGAGGACTAGACCTTCTTTCCTGCCCAAAGTAGTTTCTGCTTTTCACATTGGGAAGTCCATCACCCTCCCCTCCTTCTTCCCGCCTCCGCATCCTTCAAAGGATGAAGAGCGGCTCCATCGTCCGTACCCAAAACGTGCCCTTTCATTTTATATGGACCGCACACGCCAGTTCCGGGTGGATGACCAACTGTTTGTTGGCTACGTGGGTGCGAAGAAGGGACGGGCGGTACATAAACGGACCATCTCTCGGTGGGTCGTTCTGTGCATCAAAGCGTGCTACTCTTTGGCTCGGAAGGAGCCTCCGGTTGGGCTGAGGGCCCATTCCACTCGGGCCACGGCGGCTACTACTGCCCTGAGCCGGGGAGTCCCCTTGCAGGACATTTGCCAGGCGGCTACGTGGGCCTCGCTGCACACCTTTGCGAGGCACTACTGCCTGGACAGTCAAGTCCGGAGGGATGGCTTCTTTGGCCGTTCTGTCCTCCAGGACTTTCTGGTGTAGGAATGTATTGGTTCGCAGACCCACCACCGGGGTTGGTATTGCTGGGGTATCTATTCTAAGGTAAGGAATCTAATACTAACGTGTTTCTTTCAGATGAACAAGTTACTTACCTTCGGTAACGATATATCTGTAAGAAACATTAGTTAGTATTAGATTCCTTACCGACCCACCCATCCTCCCCGTTCTGCGAACTGATACCTAGGGTTAAGGACATCCCTTTCAGGGCCCTAGTTTAAAATGGCACCAGTGTTGGTTCTCACATGGCTCTGCGTGTTCTGGTGCGGAAAAGCTGTGTGCAAAGAACTGACGTCCGCGTGCGGAGGCGGCGTCTATATACTCCAGCGACGTCATCACGGCGCACGACGCCAACGATGGACGCGGAGCCGCAGGGGACGCCTGCAGACGACGCCTACCGACGCGCAGGGGTACTGCTACGCAAAAGTTTCCGGATCCAGACTGACACCTGGGGATATTCTAAGGTAAGGAATCTAATACTAACTAATGTTTCTTACAGATATATCGTTACTGAAGGTAAGTAACTTGTTCGTTGGCCTCCAACCATCCCCGACCGATTGTTTGTTGTAACCCCCCAGAATGGCGACAGAGGCTAGTGCGGCTTTTGCGCGGGCGGTTCACAGGCCTGCGGATAGTCATTAATTGCAACCCCCTGTGGTTTCCCTGCCCTCTGGTCCTTTACTGGATCTCCACATTGAACCTGTGAACATGGAGTCTTTGCTGCCCCTTGGTGGGTCTTTGTTTGACATCCTGCTTGGTACCTGGGCACGTCCCTGCTCTGGTGATCCTGTTGATCGGGCTTTTGCTCGCAGGCATCGTCCAGCCCCAAACAATCCTGTCTGCTTGTCCCTTCACCCTAGAGCTCAGGGTCTGGTTGTCCTGGTGGCTTTCGCCTTGCCACCTTCTTCCGCTCTGCCATTGCTACCTCCCACTAGGGAGTCTCGCTGGCTGGATACATGTGGTCGCCACATTATTGCCTCCGCCAGTGCAGGCATCCGTGCCTTGAACACATCATGTATGTTCGCATGTGCTTCTTTTGCCCTTTAGGACTTATTTGAGCTTCGTCTTCCTTCTCTCCCAGAAGGGCCCCGGGATGACTTGCATCACCTTCTTCGTGATGGCCGGGGAATGTCACAATTTTCCCTTCGATCAGCCTAGGACGCTACAGACTCTGTGGGTAGGGCAATGGTCCGTTCGGCTGCTTTGCTCCGCCATGCATGGTTGTACAATATTAGATTTTCCGACAATGTTCGGGACTCTCTTTGGGATCTGCCATTAAATGGCGTGGACCTTTTTGATTGTCACGCTGATTCAGCGTTCTCCCGCCTCATGTCTGGTCTTGCAATTTTCTGGCTCTTGCGGCCTAGCTTTTTCAGGCTTGTGGCTTATCTTTTTCATACGTTCTATGACCTTCTGTTGAGCAAAGGCAGTGTTGCCTTGTTTGTTTGGGACCCTGGGTTCATGGCATAATGCCCGATTATCTAGGTGGTTACTCAGCCATGTTTGATTTTTTTCAGTACAGCTGGTCAGCTGGATCTGTCTTCATTTTTTTTCCTCTGTCCGTGCTTGTCTCAAGAGGAGCCCCCCTTGCCAGGGTTAACACTCTCAGAAGAAGTGTTTTCTTCAAGATACTCGCTGTCTTGGGTGGACTTGTCTGTACATTCCTAGTCCATTATATTGGTCCTGATTGGTTCCAATTTCGTGCCCTACTCCATCTCCTTGTCCATCTAGCGGGGGACCATGGCTTCTCCTGCACTGGTGGCTGATGTCGCTTACAGATCTGGACATTGTCCTGTCCAACTCTGCTTCACCATGACTGTTGGTACTTATAGCGTACCCTCGTCTTGTTTTCTGCAACACATTGTTTTACGATGTGCATCTTTCTTTACTTATATCTGCTATGTGCTCTTCCCACAGCGGAGTCGCGCAGACAACGTTCCTTGCTGCAGTGCCCGTGCGGTCTGCTCATGGTGCGACCTCTTGTGTGAGTCAGGGCTGCTCATGTTACCCTACAGGAGGATTCCCCTGCACTTGGTGTGGTTCTGGCGTCCACACTGTAGGCTTATATGTATTCCTGACTCCTGCATCAATACCAGTATTACTGTGTTCATGTTCTGGGTGCTTCTACTTGTTGTCTGCCCTCTCACATTTCTTGTGAAGGAGCGACTGCGTACAGAAGTGTCTTCTTTTCTGGAACTGCCTGCGCTTTCTGGCCATGGGTTGGCATCCTGCCAATGCTACCTCACGTATCTTAGCTGGTGCAGGTTCAACAGTGCTTTTTACCACTATTATGCATACTTGGACGATATGCGCGGGCTCTGTCATGACGTTTTTGTTCTCTCTCAGGGTCTTGCTTCCTATTGACGCATCGGATCCTCCCTATCCATCGGACCCTAGGCTCTGTTCATCTTGTTTATGAAGCCTTGGACTCTCACTTCCGCACGGCATTTCTGGCTGTGTGCTTCTTTTTCTCTCCACCCGGTATACACACGAACGCTTTCCAGCTGTTCTTTCACAGCTTTTGGTGCCTTTGCCTCCCATTGTGTTCCGCTTTTTTCTGAGCTTCATGGTCTGGTGTTGGCTGCGTTGGCATTGCTGTCCCCAGTGTGTTTAGTCACCTTGTTTACGGCTAACATCTCTCTGGAACTTGGTGGGGTTTCAGTCGCAGACCCGCCTCCTATATGGGCATGGCTTTGGTATCTATTCTAAGTTGAGGAATCTGCAGCTAGATGTCTCTATTAGATGGACGAGTTACTTACCTTTGTTATTGATGTATCTGATCGAGACACAGTTAAGCCGCAGATTCCTTAATGCCCATCTATTCTCCCTGTTCTGCGAAGACCTTTTCAGGTTAGGTTTTATGCATTCGCCTACCTCCAGGTGGCATTATCTTACCGCGGGTGACATCTTCACTTCACTCCTCAACGAGATGCTGCATTCAGTTTTGCTTGCTCTGCTACACCCATTCGCGTGATTGGGCGGTATGCTCATGTGTCATGTATCCTTTTGCGTCCCTACCTCCTTTGCGTCTCTACCTCCTGGGTCGTACAGTGTGGGGTCTCCTCATGTCCCCCACCTTTTCTCAATAGCCTTCAGGTCTCTTACCCCCCCCCGGCAGTCCATTGGTTTGAAGTCTATTGGCTCTGCTTCAGTCTATGGGTCTCTTACAGGGGATGCGACGTCCCTTTCTGGTGCCGACTTGTGGTGGATTGTCATTGCTCTTATGTCCCGGGCTTGTTTCCCTCCACAGTTATCTATTGTGTTTGCAGACTTCTCACGTCTACCATGCTGTTTTTTTACATCGTTTTCTGCCTCCGGGGAGGGTTTTGCCTTCGCCTGTGCGGGGTTGCTTCTCAGAGCAGTGCTCTGCTCTTTCTTGTACTATTTTTCAGTCTCCAGTGCCTGGCACTGTCCTTTATGGTGCTGTTTTTCCCCATTCAAATTCTTTTTCATTTTAATCTTTTTCACACACTGTTCCCATAGTCTCACAGTTTTTGGTGGTGGCTCCATGTTGTGGTGCGGAAAAGTTTTTCCAGCGAAAACTGACGTCCGCACGCAGGGAGGGGCATATATGGCTCTACTGATGAGGTGCTGCTGCAAAAAATTTACCGGATCCAGTCTGACACCTGGAGATATTTTAAGTTACGAAATCTGCAGTAAGTTCTTAGGCATTGTTCCACAAGTTAACCATACCCATGGCCACAAGAGTGTTCTAAATTAAAGCCAGCCATGGTAGTTTGCACACAACCTGTAGACTCAATACTTCACTCAGCTCTTCCATGTATACAGCCAACTCCAGGGTACTCCACAGACGTCGCCAGAATAGAAGAGGTCTAAGAGCGGTTTACTCTGCGATTGGTCTACTCCCAAGGTCCATGCGAAGTGGTGAAAGCTGGGAGCTTGGGAGAAGACCCACTAATTACCTAACAAAATAATTCTCAATTCTAGATATAGAGCCAGATGGATAGTGACACCAAATTTCAGCTCCATACAGGGCGGCACCCCTGGCTTGGGCTTTATAAATTTCCTCCACCGGGCCAACAAATTTAAGGGTACAGCTCCTATATACCTTTGTCGGTCCCCTTGTTGTCTGGGCAAGTTTTGAACTTGCTTTCTTAGTTTGCGCACCACAATCCATATTTTCTGTGAGCGTGATACCAAGTATTCAAAAAAGGACAGCCTCTCCAGGGGTTTCCCATGTAAGCGGGGATTTGGCTGGGTACTATTACTTGCATTTAATACCATGTATTTGGTTTTCTGTCGGTTGATCTCCAGCCCCCTGTTTTTACAAAAAACATAAAAAATGTCTAGGGCCCTCTGAATGCCCATGGGTGTCTTTGAAAGCAGGAGGGTGTCGTTGGCGAACATCATGTCAGGTACTTTACTGTTCGCCAGCAGAGAGGCATAAATATCCTTCACTGCAATCAACAACTCCACTAAACCATTAGTAAAGAGGCAAATAAAGGTCGGGCCACGACACAGACTTTACGTACGTCTCTTTCTACAGGTTTGGGAGCAGTGAGTTCACAATTTTTGCCATACCTGATTTGGACAAAATTGCCCTCATGTAATCGTTTCAGCTGATGGCAAATATATGCTGGGACCCCCATATCTATTAAAATTGCCCACAATTTGTCCCTCTGTACCAGGTCCAATGCAGATTTTATGTCCACAAATATTATCTAGAGACTGCCACCCTTTATACACACTGATTTCCAATGTACTAATTGTAACCAAAAAATTTGGTCTATTCTAGACATCTTCGCTCTGAACCCCGCTTGAAGGGGAGGAAGAACATTGTACTCCTCCTTCCAGCTCTTGAGTCGCCCCAACAGTACGCGGGCAAATATTTGTTGGCTTATGTCGATAAGGCTGATAGGTCGATAGTTAACAGGGAAGAGTGGAGATCCCTTTTTATAAATTGGTATAATTTCGGACCCTGCCCAGGTAAAGGGAATCGGACATTCCCTACAGGTTAGCATTAAACCGAGACCACAAGTAGGGGGCCCAAATGGTAGGTTCACTACAGAAGAGATCCCCAGGGATCTTATCGAACCCCAGAGCCTTGGATGGTGCTACCCTGCCAATGCATCAGTTATCACCGTAAGGGAGATTATAGTGGCAGCAAAACAAATTAGCTCGGGGAGCGTGGGGGGAGCTTATTACCAGCTGGCTCATCCTCCTCCTCTACCCTTAGATATAAGGATTCGAAGTGAGCCTTCCAAACATCCTCCCCTATATTAGGTTCTATTGCCAATTTTCCTTGTGAGGAGCCTGAATTTGCTACATTCCAAGAGGACCTCATATCATAGTTTCTTAGGGCGCTTCTCAGAGTGTCCAATTTATGACATTCCCATCTTCATTTTTCCTTGTCAATGGTACTTTTATGGGCTGCCTATTTTTCTCTTATTAACAGCCTATCCTTAAGTTTTATAGCATCGATGAGAGCTGACCTGGCCATACCGCAGCTATCACTATACCAGAGTTGTCGTGATCTTCTATTTCCCCTTATTCTTTTGTTGGAATAGAAAATATCGCCATAGTAGATACAATATCTTGGTGATTATCAAAGATGTTAGATAGTGACGTAGTGTGGCTCACTGGTTAGAGGCGGCAGACCCGAGAGCAAAGGACGGGCCGGGACCAGGGTTCGATTCCCGGCGCGGCAGGTTTCTGGACCAGGGTCAGCGGACTCGATAATTCTCTCGCCTCGGTGCCCACTCTGATCAGCGATCACACTCGGCAACTCTGGGCATTAGCTTGCCTCATCTTCACTAACGGCCCCACCAGACCGCCGGGGATGCCTGGTCTCACCCTGGAGATACCCATTAAGGGACCATCTCTCAGGGAAGCCAGGAAGGGTTTTGCAGCGGTCGAAGCGCCTTGGGACCCTACGGGTAAGTAGTGCGCTATATAAATGCCTATACATTTACATTTACATACAGAAGTAGGGATGGCGTTGGTCGAAGTAAGTTGGTTCGCGGCCATAAGGAATGGGATGATGGTTTGGTATAGAGAAGCCAGCTTTTCTTGAGAGAGGCAGAAATCCCCCCATCTAACTCGCCTGATTACCCCCATCTAACTCTACTCTAGCTTCCGGGGATCCGCTGGACTCTGTACACGTTATACCTCATTTTAGTATAATTTATACAGAGCCAGCTTCCTACAACATATACTTGCAATACTTTTCTGCCTGACCCCTTTTGGTCATGAGGTGGTAGGAGGGACATGGACCAAAGTTCCACCAGCAGATCGTTATCTAGCCTGGTGAGTCTTCTTGCAGAAGTGCACAATGGGTTGTTAGCCGTGCACGCTATGCAGAAGAAAGGGTGGGGTCACTTGGAAATAAATTGCAAAGGAGGACTTGGGGAGAAATCCAGGAACTCCCAACGGAGGGCTCAAGTTGTGAGGGTCCTGGAAGCACGGGGAGCAGTCGGTTTCCTTAGGCCCGTGCGTCTGGCTCTCATGCATCAAAGGGCTCACTGTTGTCAGTCAGGGCCAGGAAGGGAGACGGAAACAGGACAGCTGGGTCAAGTCTCAGTGCTGGCCTCTGCGGTGCTGACGTCCCTCGTCGGCTGGTCGTCAGTGATGTCGTTGTAGTCCGGACTGGACTTTCAACAAGCTTTGGTCGTGACAAGGTGTCAGGTACCCCAGGTATTGGTGCAGGAAGGCTCATGGAGGTCCTTGAGTCTTCTGGCCGGGCAAGAAGATGGATCTGACCTCCTTGAGTGTGCTGGCCTTCTTCTGGGTGGTACTGCTCGGTGGACACAGTGGGCAGCAGCTTCTTTGAACATGGATGTTGCGGTTGGTGTCTGCAGGCAACAGCGGAGTAGCTCCTCTACTCCAAGGGAGATGTGACTGCTTGGCTAAGTGCTGGAAACTTTCCGGGACTTGTGGAGGATGCATCAGCTTCGCAAGCCCTGGAACCTGCACAGCTGCAGGACAATTGTTGAGTCTCCACGTGGCAAGCAGGCGTTGGCACCAAAAGTACACAATAATCTTCAGTTCTTGCGGTGATTCAAGTATGGTTTGGGGGCAACTCCTTTAGTCCTGGAGAGTTGCTAGGCCACAGGCTCCAACACCCACACTTTCTGTCATGGCTGGTAAACAGTCTGTACAGCCTTTTGGTCTTGCCAAGCTTTCTGAAGCTCCTTGCTGGCCTCAAGGTTTTTGCTGGCCTTTATGTACTGCGCTATACGAGAACACAGGAAAAATGCATAGTCCACTGTCTCATGTTAAGGGGATTTTAGAGGCTGCTCCTATCCCTCCTTAACCAGACACAATGGACCCCTAACTGGATGTCCAAATAGCAGTTCAAATTAGCTGTAGCTCACCCCTTTCTGAGGAACCTCTCTGTAGGCAAAGAGAAGGCAGGGTAGTAAGACATCCCATTTTCACCTCAGCTTTTCTGGGAGTCCTATGATCATATCCTTGAGAATCCTGTTGAACTTTTCAACAAGACCATTGCGCTATGGATGATAGTGTGTGGCAAACTTGTAGTTAACACCACACTCTTTCCACATGGCAGTGATGTAACTAGACATGAAGTTAGTACCTCTGTCTGATGAGACCTCCTTAGGAAACCCAACTCTGGAAAAGATTCCCAGGAGGGCTCTATCCACCACAGGAGCTGTAGTGGTCCTAAATGGAATAACTTCTGGATACCTAGTGGCATGGTCCACCACCACCAGTATATAACTATGTCCAGGTTCATTTGGAGGGTTTAAGGGACCTACAGTTTCTATACCCACCCTCTCAAAGAGAATCCCAACTACTGCAAGTGGAATTAAGGGGGCCTTTGTAGTGCCACCTGACTTACCACTTGCTTGGGAAGTGACACAGGAGCGACAAAACTACTTGGTATCTTCAGACATATGGGACCAGTGAAAGTGAGGGACAAGCCTGTGCCAAGTCTTGCTTTGACCAAGATGTCCTGCAAGGGGAATGTCATTTGCTAGGGACAATAGAAAACCCCTGCATTTCTGAGCTATGACCTACCTCCTGGTGATACCAGGCCTGGGTCTCTATTCTCAGAAAATTAGAGCCCATCTTCCCAATAGATCCTATGGGACCCACTGACATTCCCTACCTTTATAGCAGCAGCTTGCTGTCTGAGCTCTTTATAACAAGGGCAGGTTGTCTGCTCCATACCAAAGTCTGCCCTGGAAGTGCTGGAAGTGCCCACAAGAGCTGTGCTGTGTCAGGCCCAAGTTCCTCTGGTACAGTTCCTTTGCAGGGGCTGAGGTCAGCTCCCTCAGGAAGCTGATCCTCACTGGAAGGAGGATACGTCTTTATCTTTACTGCTTCTTCTGTTTAGAGTTGCCTGGTCCATTTCCTAGGATACAGGGCTACCCCTGTCTCTTGGCCTTAGCCCTAGTGACTGCAAAGCCACTGGCAGAAATACCCATCATCTCTGCATGTGTCCTGAACTCCACTTCAGACCAGGCTGACGTTTCTATATCATAGATAGCCCAACAGAGAAGCCACAGGTAGGTCTGGGGTAACCACAAATCTTTTAGGGCCAGTTACCCCTCCTCAACTGAGATTTACAATTGCCAAGGAATGATCAGTCCAGACATTGCTAGCATTGGTCACCTGGTAAATTTGACCAAGTATGATCCGGTCAGAAGACACACGTTTCTCTGTCACCATAGTGACGCTGGCCCCAGTGTCTCTGTATGCCGCAACCTTTTGACCTTTAATGAGTGGCTACTGCCTGTACTTAACCCTAGTTAGTGGGACTAACAAGTAAAGTCTCAAGTTCCATGCCACTGACACAGACAATGACAGTCTGGATGGGTGTTCTGACTAGAACAGAACCCATTTCAGAACCCAAGGTTAACCCTACTAATCCCTTGGGGGCACTACTCCTACTTTACTGGTGCTAGGGCCGCTAGTTGCTTTGTAGTAGTAGCCACCTTGGTGCCAGATTTAGAGCAATTGGCATGTTTTGCGCTATGGTAACACCAAGGCTTCTTGTTGGAGGAGGAAGAGGTTTGGTACCTACCCCAGATGAAGATTTTTGGGGACCTTGTGAAGACTTAACTTTCTTTACCTTTCTCCCTACCCTTGTCTTGGTCCTTGGAAGAATCTTGCTTCTTCTGGTCACCACCACATGAGATTTCTGCTTTACCCAGGTGCCGACCCACTTGTCTGACTTCTCTCACAATTCTTGGGGAGAGGTCAGATCTGAGTCCACCAGGTACTAATGCAGTTGTTGATTTTGACAGTTAAAGATGTGCTCCCTCATCAATAAATTGTACAGTCCCTCCTAGTCATGCACATTACTTCCATGAATCCAGCCTTCCAGAGCTTTAATAGCACGGTCTACAAAATCTACCCTGTTTTGGGTGTGTGCCTTCTGTGTGTCCCTAAATGTAACCCTGTACTGTTCAGTGGTTAAACCAAACCCATCTGGTAGGGCACTCCTCAAGACTGAGTAATTGTCTTATCTGAAAGAGACACGTTAGTGATAGATTCCTTACCTTAGAATATACCCAGATGTCAGACTGGATCTGGAAAGTTTTCATCAGCAGTGCCCCTGCACATCGGAAGGTGGCGTTGTGTTGCTCAACGTGGCGTCGTAGGTGGCAAGATGACGTCACAGAGACTACTTATGGGCCACCCATGCGAGCTGACGTCAGTTCTTTTCTTTTTCCGCACCAGCAAACGCAGATCCGGTTAGAGCATGCACCCTAGTCACTTTTTGACTAAACTTTTGAGATTTTTTGTCTTCTATTTTTGATTCTTTGACTCCTGGTGCCACGTAGGCATGCCTGGATTTAGTTCCTGTGGGGCCTGTCGCCGTACAATGTCGCTGGCCGACCCCCATGGTGTCTGTCTCTACTGTCTGGGGCGCGACCATGACTCCTGGTCAGGTTCCAACTGTCTGGCCATGGCTCCGAAGGCCTTACGGGAGCGGTCCCGTAAGCTGCTGGAGGCCCGGCAGTCGCCTCCGCGCTGTTTGAGGTCCAGGGGTCGATCGAGGAACCATCCGTGGAGCCATCATCGCTCCTCTGGGTTGAAGCCACCTTATTGGATTCTGTTGGCGACTCCTACCCAGGTGCAAGATTTTCTTGCTGCCATGGAACGCCTCTTCAGGCCTCGGGCTCCCGACGGTGCGCCTTCGGTCCCCGCGGGCCCAGCTGAGGGCCCTCCATTGCCACCGGCGGCTCTGGCTCCGCAAGAACCTCCACTGGCGCCTCCACCCGGCGCAAGGTGATCCTCCGGCGGTGGCTCTGACCCTGGTGCCTCCTGAGGCTCCGTTCTCGGCGCCACAATGGATTCTGTTTGTACCACCACTGCCTTTGCCTGCGTTCCCTGACAATTTTGCCCCTAATTGGGACACGGTGCCGACCGGCACTGTTCCCGGTTCCATTTGACCCTTTATATTCCCCTGTCCCTCCCCCATCGCTGCAGCCTGTTCCACGGGCAGTGGAGGAAGTGGACGACTGGGAGGGGTCTGAAGACCCTCTCGCACAGCAGTGTGGGTACGGAACAGGAATGGATGGACAAGTTGGAGTATCCAGGTGGCTTTCACCTCTCATCTGACCCTGGCTTTCATTCTCCTCCTGCTGTGGCAATGAAGGAGGGCGCCACATACACTGTGGTGCTCCGTAGGGCAGCTGAGGCCCTTGACCCGCCTACGGTGACCCTCAAAACTAATCTCACTGAAGTACTTCAGCCGGCAGCAAGCTCTATGGAGCCCCTGCTACCCTTCAATGAGGCGTTAACTGACGTACTGATGGGCACCTGGTCTAGACAGCCACTGGGGTTCCTGCGGATAAAAAAGTAGTTTGGCGTCATCACCCAGCCCCGGGTGACCCTGCTTTTTTGACAACCCACCCTATCCCGGAGAGCCTGGTCATCCAGGCCTCCACTTCCAAAAGCACATTCCCTACCGCTCCGTCGGATAAAGAATCCAAGAAGCTGGAACAGTTCGGCAAGAAACTGTTTTCATCTGCCAGCTTAGGGCTGCGGTCGGTGAACACCACATGCCTCTTAGGCCGCTACTCCCACGCTGTGTGGGACACGGTTGCGCAGATGCTGCTTCAGTGTCTGGAGGAGGTTCGGACAGTGCTTTCCTGAGCTGTTGCTGAGGGGAAAGATGCAGCAAAGTTCGCCTTCCGGTGGGGACTAGACACCGCGGACTCGCTGGGTAGGGCGATTTCCACTACAGTGGCCCTCCGTCGTCCTGCCTGGTTGCGGTCCACTGGATTTTCAGGGAATGTTCAAAGTTCTCTTATGGACATTCCCTTTGATGGTACTCACCTGTTTGGCGATAAGGCAGATAGTGCGCTGGGGGGTTTTAAGGACTCCCGAGCTATGGCCAACTCCATGTGTCTATCCTGCACACGCCCTGCCATGTCTGCTTTTCGTTCCTTTCGTGGCCACGGAAGGGGTGCCCCGGTACGTTCGTTTAGCCAGAAGCTTGCGCAAAACCAACCAAAGCGCGGCCGTGTACGTGCTGCCCTCCACAGCTTAACAGGGGACCAATGTGCGGGTTAGTCCACCTCCGCTCCTGCAGCATCCGCCTTAAAGCCTTCCTACACTGAGTGGGTGGCAGGATTCGCCATCACCTACCCCACTGGCGTTCCGTTACCTCAGACAGGTGGGTGCTGCAAATCGTCTGAAGGGGCTGCTCCCTCCCCTTCGAGACTACCCCTCCAGCCATGCCACCTCAGTTCCACCGCATGTCGGGGGACTATTTTGCGCTTCTCCTGCAGGAAGTCACAGCCCTCTTGGCCAAGGGGCTCATCGAGCGTCTTCTTGGGCCAGAAGTAGGAAATGGTTGTTATTCCCACTACTTTCTGGTCCCCAAGAAGGCGAAAGTGGACTTGCGCCCCATCTTGGACCTCTGGAATGTCAACTGCTTCCTCTGCAAGGAGAAGTTCAAGATGTTGACTCTGGCTCAGGTCTTGGCTGCCCTCGACCCTGAAGACTGGATGGTAGCGTTGGACTTGCAGGACGCATATTTTCATATCCCCGTCCTGCTGGCGTTACACAGTGGGCCAAGAGCACTTTCAGTTTGCCATACTCCCCTTCGGCCTTACCAGTGCCCCTCGAGTGTTCACGATAGTGATGGCGGTGGTCGCAGCTCATCTGCGCAGGTCAGGGGTTCCAGTCTTCCCCTATCTTGACGACTGGTTGCTGAAGGCAGGCTCGCCCCAGGCAGTCGCCTCCCACCTCCAGACTACGGCCGACCTCCTGCATTTGCTGGGCTAAGCCATCCACATGCCTTGTTGCACCGGATTCCCTTTCAGAAGCTCCTCTTCATTGAAGCGGTTCTGGATTCGACACGGTTTTGGGTTTATCCTCCAGAGCAGTGAGTCTGGCATGTTCAGGCTATGATGCTGATCTTTCAGCCTCTGTCCTGGTTTCAGTCAAGATGACCCTCCGGGTCATGGGTCTGATGGCCTCCTGCATCCTGCTGGTGCAAGATGCCAGATGGCATATGCGGGCTCTGCAGTGAGACCTGAAGCACCAGTGGGCAACAGATCAGGACAACCTGTCAGATCACGTCCAGATCTCAGAGGGCACTGCACGACAATTGCAGTGGTGGCTCTCAAATCGCGATTGGGTCAATCGCAGATTCCTCTCCGTTCCCCAACCGGAGCATACAGTGGTAACGGATGCATCCCTCCTGAGATAGGGCGGCCACTTGGGAGAGGCAGAGATCAGAGGACTCTGGTCTGTGGCGGAGTCCTTGCTCCAGATCAACCTTTTGGACCTTTGGGCGATCTGACTTGCACTGAAAGCATTCCTTGCCTCTGTCTGGGGCAGTGTAGTGAAGGTGTTCACGGACAACACCACCGCCATGTGGTACTGCAACAAACAGGGCGGGGTGGGGTCGTGGACCCTATGTCAGGAGGCTCTGCGCCTCTAAACATGGCTGGAACATCAAGGCATTTCCTTGGTGGTTTAAAACCTGGCAGGTTCTCTGAACGCCTGGGCGGATGAACTCCGCTGCCGGTGCATGATGGATAACTAATGGCGTCAGAACTCTGGCGTGGGGCAAGGTATCTTTCTGCAGTGGGTTAGCCTTGGTTAGATCTATTCGCCACCGTGCAATGTCATCAGTTCTGCGCATTGTAATTTCCAAGGCGGCACTCACTCTGCAACACTTTTCGTCGCGAGTGGAGCTGCAGTCTGTTGTTCCCCTTTCCGCCTATACCACTTCTACCCAGAGTGCTGAAGAAGTTTCGGCGCAACCGGGCCCAAGTTATCCTTGTGGCTCCGGATTGTGTACGAAGATACTGGTATCCCGAGCTACTCAGCATGGCGATCGATCCACCGATCCGACTGCCTCTTCGGGAGGATCTTCTGTCGCAGCAACAGGGGACGGTCCTCCACCCGAACCTGTCCAGTTTCCACCTCCATGCGTGGAGATTGAGCGGTGACAGTTGACAGCTTTCGATCTTCCTCCCGAAGTCTGTGATGTCATTCTGGTAGCCAGGCGTCCCTCCACTAAGATGGTTTACGCCTGCAGGTGGTACAAGTTTGTGGCATGGTACACAGCGAAAGCTTTCTGCCCCACTTTCAGAGGTCCTTCTATTCCTTCTCTCTTTGGCCCAGCAGGGCTCTGCTCTGGGCACTATCAAAGGTTATCTTTCGGTCATCTCAGCATTTAAACGGCTTCCATATCAGCCTTCTCTTTTTAAGTCTCCGGTTGTTAATCGTTTCCTCAAAGGCATTACTCACACATTTCCTCCCGTGCCTTTCATAATGCCTTTACTTATCTGATGTGCGCTCCCTTTGAGCCCCTTCATAACTGTTCCTTACGTCTTCTCACTCTAAAGATGGCTTTCCTAGTACTATCACATCTGCCAGAAGAGTGAGTGAGCTCCAGCCTCTTTATTCTAAACCTCCTTTTCTTTCTGTTCATCCGGACAAGGTGGTTTTAAGGACTCGTCCTTCATTCTTGCCAAATGTTGTCACATACTTCCACATCGGGCAGACCATCACTTTGCCCACCTTCTTTCTGCCTCCGCATTCTTCTAAAGAAGAAGAGAGGCTCCACCGTCTGGACCCAAAACGTGCGCTCTCGTTGTATCTGAAGCTCACACAACAGTTCCAGGTGGATGAGCAACTTTTGGTTAGCTACGTGGGTGCCAAAAAGGTCGAGCCGTGCACAAATGAACCATCGCTCGGTGGGTCGTTTTGTGCATCAAAGCATGTTACTCGTTGGCTAAGAAGGAGCCTCCTGTGAGGCTGCGTGCCTATTCTACCAGGGCAACGGCAGCCACTACTGCCTTGCAGGACTTTTGTCAGGCAGCTACGTGGGCCTCGTTGCACACATTTACCAAGCATTACTGCCTGGACAGCCAAGTCTGGAGAGACGACGACTTTGGCCGTTCTGTTCTCCGTGACTTTCTGGTGTAATCTTGTATGCAGACCCACCACCGGGGTTGGTATTGCTGGGGTATCTATTCTAAGGTAAGGAATCTATCATTAACGCGTCTTTCAGATGCACAAGTTACTACTTGTGTAACAATATATCTGTAAGAGACATTAGTTAGTAATACATTCCTTACCGCATCACCCATCTTGCCCGTTTTGCGAACTGATTTCTAGGGTTAAGGTAATCCCTTTCAGGGCCCTAGTTTCGTGGCACCAGTGGTCAGTTTCTTGGATGGCTCTGCGCTCCTGGCGCAGATAGTTGTGTGGAGAACTGACGTCAGCACGCATGGGTGGTGCCTAAGTAGTCTCTGTGATGTCATCTTTGTGCATACGACGCCAGCGACGGACGAGGAGCTGTACGAGGCCACCTTCCGATGCACAGGGGTACTGCTGACAAAAAACCTTTCGGATCCAGTTTGACGCCTGGGTAAGGTAAGGTAAGGAATCTATCACTAACTAATTTCTCCTACAGATATATTGTTACACAAGTAATAACTTGTGATTCTGTCCCCCTTTCAGAGGTTCTCCTCTTTCTCCTTTCTTTGGCCCAGCAGGGCTCTGCTCTGGAAACTCTAAAGGGCTATCTTTCGCCATTTCGGCCTTCCTTCGGCTTCCTGATCAACCTTCTCTTTTCAAGTCCCCTATTGTATATCGCTTCCTTAAGGGCATTACTCACTTGTTTCCTCCAATTCCTTTCATAATGCCCCAGTGAGACTTGAACCTAGTTCTGACCTATCTTGTGTGCGTTCCTTTCGAACCGGTACATAACTGTCCTCTCAGACTTCTGACACTTAAAACTGCCTTTTTGTTTGCCATCAACTCTGCTCACAGGGTGAGTAGGCTTCAGCCTCTTTCTTCCAAACCTCCTTTTCTGGCTGTTCAACCGGACAAAGATGTTCTTCACACTAGGCCTTCTTTCCTTCCCAAAATGGTTACCTCTTGCCACATAGGACAGATCATCACTTTGCCCACCTTCTTCCCTCCTCCCACATCCTTCGAAAGAGGAAGAGAGGCTCCACCGTCTGGATCAAAAATTTGCGCTTTCATTCTTTCTGGGTCGCACAAAACAATTCCGGGTGGATAACAAGCTCTTTGTTGGCTATGGGCGTCAAGAAAGGTTGGTCGTACCAAAACTAACCATCTCCCGATGGGTAGTTCTTAGCATCAAAAGCTGCCATTGCTTAGCGAAAAAGGAACCTCCAGTGGTGTTGTGCGCCCATTCCATAGGGCGAAGGCAGCCACTACTACTTTGGGACGTTTAGTTCGCCTTCATGACATCTGCCTGGCAGCTAACTGGGCTTCTTTGAACACGTTTACTAAACACTACTGGACACCCAAGTCCGGAGAGACCGCTTCTTTGGCCGTTCAGTTTTCCAGGCCTTTCTAGTGTGAAATTAGTTCGCAGACCCACCTTCGAGGTTGGTATTGCTGGGGTATCTATTCTAAGGTGAGGAATCCATAACTAACAGTCTCTTTCACATGAACAAGTTACTTACCTTAGGTAACAATATATCTGTAAGAGACATATATTAGTTATATATTCCTTACCACCCCACCGATCCTCCCCATTCTGCAAAGTGATTTTTAGAGTCAGTACTCCCTTTCAGGTTCCTAGTTTTGTGCACCAGAAGTCAGTGTCTTGCATGGCTCTGCCCTTCTGGCATGGAATGTCTTGTAAAGAACTGACGTCAGTGAGCACAGACGGTGTCTAAATAGATACCACAACGTCATTCCAGCGACCACAGTGGCAACGACTAACAGAGTCGACTGACGCAATGGGGTACTGCTGAAGAAAATTTGTCCGGATCCAGTCTGACGACTGGGGGTAGTTCTAAGGTGAGGAATCAATAACTAATATATGTCTCTTACAGATATATTGTTACCGAAGGTAAGTAGCTTGTCCGTCTATGCCACTCAGGAATGAATAGGCGGCACGGAAGATCAATGCCCACTGATATCAGACGTTTCAGACAGGTTGACAGTGACCTCGTCTCTGCAGCTGTGAGTACCAGACAACACTGAGGAAGACCAGGATCTGTACAAGAGCTGTCAGTGTCCGGCAGAGCACCAACAAGCCTTGGTAGCTGCAACTGTCGTGGAGAGCGAAATAGGAGCAACATGGGGACCAGCAAGGTCCAAGGGACTCACCAACAGCGGGAGAGTCAGAGCAGGCCCCAAGCAAGTGAGTGAGTGAGTTCACTGAAGCAGGAGAAGACTCAGGAGGACCCACAGGCCGAAGGCGTAGGAGTTGCAAGAGGGCTTCCAGCAGCTCACCAAGAAGGAAGGCCCTCGGTGCAGAGGATGCAGTGTGGATGCTGTACTTGGTAGGAGGAGATGCTGGTGGCTGGAGCTTTTTGTAGCCTGAAGACCTCAGCACCAACAAGCCTCAGAAACAGTAAGTTGGCGAAGTGCACAGGGGTTCGGTCCCAATGATTCGGATGAGGGATTCTGGCCTCAAAATTGCAGAGAGGACAGGTCAGGCCTGGAGGGAGTTGCAGAACCACTAACTGTGCTGCTGAGCCATGGAGAGTTCGTGGGACATCAGGAGCAGCAGACCGGTCAGCTTTGTTGCAGTGCCTGCAGATGCAGGGGTGTGACTCCTTCACCCCACAGGTCTGGTAAAGGTCATGAAAGAAAGCACAGACGATGAAGAATACTTGCAGAACAGCGAGACCAAGAGCAGCAGGAGTCTTCCTTGGTGCAGTGTTGGTTCCATGCGAAGTCCAAGTGTCCAGACGGTCGAAGAAGTCATGCTTGAGTCTTGTACTGCAACAAATCTAAGGAGCCACCAACAGGTAAGCCCTAAGTACCCTAGGGAAAGGGCTGGAACGACTCAGGGGTCCCACCCAGAGTAGGGGCTGGAAAGAGGGCGGTATACTCCCATGTCCTTTGTCCAGCTTTCGCCAGAGCGGGAGCCAAGTGCTCACTCAACTGGCTCAAACTGGAGAAAGCAAAGGAGGGCAACAAATGTGCCCTTCAAAGCAGTCTGGTGGTACTGGCAAGCGCCCCCAGCCCAATACACTAAGTCCTGTCCAGGAGGTGCGCACATCTCCCTGCGACAGGAAACCTATTATTCTACCTTCTCCTGCTCGAGCTTGGCACAGCAGCAGGAGGGCAGAATCATGTCTGTGGACGGAAGGATCATTAGCTTGCTGTCAGACCCTTAAAGACTGCTACCAGGAGTACAGAGGGGTACCCACAAGGAGCCCCCCAGTACATGGGGTCATACTTCCAACACTGTAATCGGTGTTGGGGCATGATTCCAACATGTTTGATACCAAACATGACCAGTTTCGGGGCATTCACTATATAGTTAGACATCTCCTAATGACTGATGTCCACTATTTGTATTAAAATGGATGACCACACTTACAAACCCTGGAGAATCAACTCCGGGGTTTGTACAGGTGTCCTGCTCATGCAGGCGCACCCTCAAACTTATGTCCGAGCACCCTGCCCTCAGGACTGAAGAGCCTCCCATAGGGGTGACTTATAAGTTTTAAGTGCAGTGACCTCAGATCTAAGAAAACATCTGTGTTGTGAGGTGCAAGACCCAGCTCACACAGGCTGCAATGACAGGCCTGTAGATACAGTTTAAGCGGATTCCCATGGGTGGCACCATACATCCTGCAGCCCATGGGCGGCACAATACTTGCTGCAGCCCATGGGCGAACCTTGGTATACCTATTCCCTAGGTACCTTAGTAGAATATATCAGGGACTGACAAGGGTACACCAGTAGCCAATTGTGGATGTACAAATGTACTTACCATGGTCAATTTAGGGAGCAATCACTGTGATTGGGGTCCAGATTAGAAGGATCTCTGTCAGACTAGGTCAAAAACATACTGCCACAAAGCAAAATGTGGGGGTTACCATGAAAGCAGGTCCGACTTTCCACAAAAAAAAATATATGTTCGAGGCATATAAACTGCAGATTACACACTGCATAGATGGCCACCTAGTGTTGGACCCGGATGTTTTACAGTTTCTTTTGTTGTAGAAAAGTCTTTGGAAGTCACGGGATAGGTGACTCCTCCTTTGGATGATACTGCACATGGGGATCGGCTCCATCCCCAGATAGTTTTTTTCCGCCACCGGGCTCGTATGTGTTTCCAGCGCTCCGTGTTGGAACTGATTTCCTTCGGCGCGCAATCCTCACCAACTTTCAAAAAAACAGTTTCGACTGCTTTCCCAGTCGACGCTACTCTACAACACCGAAGATTTCGATTCCGGTCATCGTCGACGGCCTTCGGGCCTAACTAGGCCTCGACTCCAGCTCATGGAAAGGACGCCATTTAAAAAGTGTCCTCAAAGTGGGTCGAAGTTTCCCCACACCGACCTTCATGAAGTGTGTAACCTTTGCCTCTCCTCAGAGCACGAGGCCAGAGACTGTTCCGCTTGTGCCTCTTTCTGCACCAAAAAGACTATCCGGTACTGAAGAGCTAGGAGAACAATGGCTCGATCTTCAGCTCCAATTCCAGACGACATCTTTGAAGAAGACGTCAACGTCCCAGATCAACACGACGTCGACAGCAACTCCGAGGCAGAAGATTCAGACGTCGAGGACATCACTCCAGCACAGCGGGGCGTAAGTAAGACCGTCAACCTCGACCCTTTCTCGACATATCCAAAGAAGGCCCCTGTCACACCCTTGTCCTCGGGCTCGGGTGCGCACCGACACACTGCTTCTACTGCCCCACCTTCAGGCCCGGCTAAGAAGCTAACTAAGCCTTCAGGCGACTTGGGCTCGAGTCGGCCTTCCCGCGGTGCCGGCACACACCTACCTGCACCGAAAAAGACGTCGTCACTGGCCCCGTCGACATTCAAACCACCGGCGCCGAAGCCTACTACTCCTCCTTCGGCACCGAAACCCAGGTTGGAACCAAGCAAACCCGCTTTGGATTCAAAAAGACCACCAGAACCGAAAAATCGATCGGATCCCAAAAATATACCGGAGCCGAAAAAATCATCGGAGCCGAAAAAATCATCGGAGCCGAAAAAGACTCCTGCTTCTCCGGTTAAGGACATTGCCAAAAGAGACCGCTTCGGTCCCGAAGCCTCCCTCTGCACCAAAAGATCAACCTCCTGCAGAGGACTTATTTCATCCAGACCCTGCACAAAAGACTAGCTAAAGACCTAATCACTGGGCAGCTAACTTAAGCTTCAAAAAAGCGACCACTGGATACACCCGCACCAGCTCCTCATACAAAGAAAAAGGACATGGCTACCTCACCTTTAAGACTTCCTTACCCTCCTCCTCCACATATACCATCACCACCTGCTCTCCTACCACAACATTCCCCTGTATCCTCTATCATACTAGACGATGACAATAGGGATGATAGCTCTGATGATATAGGGGCTAACATAGATGATCCATCTATTCCTCCAGGCACACCTGACCCGTGGGATGATTATAATACCCCAGACGTCCCAAATGTCCCTCAAGATGACATATACCCCTCAAGGCCTTCCCCATCAGAAAACACTATGGGTTTTAATCAGTTCATACACAGAGCCACGCAATATCATGGAGTAGATATGCATACAGATTAAGACTTTCTAATGGATACCTTTGATAATGCACAAAGGTACTCATCCATTTTACCAATGCTTAAAGGAGTAATTAAGCATGCTCCTGAAGTCTTCAAAGACCCAGTCAGAACTCGGGTCATTAACCCTTGAATAGAGAAAAAGTATAAAGTTGCCCCTTCAGACCCAGCTTATGTTAAAGGTCCAGTACCACTAGACTCACGTGTAGTTTCCAACGCACACAAGAGAGCAAAATTGCGTCTCCAGCAGCAAACATGTGGCGTATTGCTAATACACAAGCATTATTGGCAAGATATGACTTAGCACATTATGACAAATTAGAATCACTAATGCGACACCTCCCTGATAAATACAAAGATAGAGCAAATGAACTTATTGAAGAAGAGAAAAATATTACAAACGCCTCTATTCGGTGATGCAGCGGACACCGCCTCCAGGGCAGTAAACATCAGTGTTTTATTACGTAGACATGCCTGGCTACGCATATCAGGGTTCAAACCTGAAGTCCAAAGTGCTATACTTAATCAACCCTTCGATGAGCAACACTTTTTCGGACCCAATGTAGATTTATCACTTGAAAAAATGAAAAAGGATACAGATACAGCCAAATCTATGGGAGCCCTGCAGTCATTTCGCTGCTCATCTTATCGAGGCGCCACCAGGGGATACTCCTCAGACACACCTTCTACCTCATACAAAGCCCCTACACAATCCACATATAGTAAGGGCTACCAAAGGGGAGGTTACAGGGGTAACAATAACAAAGGCAGAGCTAAAAACAACAACTCCCCCTCTGCCTCTACCCCTGCCCAATGACTCCACCTCCCGTCCCATTCCACTCCTGTCGGGGAAGGACTACAACAATACCTACCAGCCTGGGAAAACATCACATCAGACAGGTGGGTGCTTCAAATAATTCTATCAGGTTACTGTCTAGAGCTAACATCCACCCCCCCAAACATACCACCCAAGCAGCGTCCAATGGCACAAGAACATTTAACACTGCTCAGACAGGAAGTAATATCCCTCCTGCAGAAAAATGCAATAGAAATAGTCCCAAAGCATCAGCAAAACAAAGGAGTATACTCCCTATATTTTCTAATCCCAAAGAAGGACGGATCTCTAAGACCTATCCTAGACCTCAGGCCTCTAAACATTTACATACAGTCGGATCATTTTTATATGGTCACACTCCAAGTCCTTCCACTCCTGTTACAAAACGACATCCTTGTCACTCTAGATCTCAAGGACTCCTACTTCCACATTCCCATCCACACAGCGCACAGAAAATATCTCAGATTTGTGCTGGACAAGCAGCACTACCAGTTCAAAGTGCTCCCATTCGGAGTCACAACAGCGCCAAGGGTGTTTACCAAATGCCTAGCAGTAGTAGCAGCACACTTAAGAAGACAACAGATTCACGTCTTCCCATACCTAGATGATTGGCTCATAAAAGCTAGCTCATACAGCCAGTGTGTACAACACACTCAGGCTACTATTCAACTGCACCACAACTTGGGATTCACAGTAAATCACACCGTCACATCTGCAACCTTCACACACACAATAATATCTCGGCGCTACAATAAACACCCAACTAACACTAGCATAGCCCTCTCCAAACAGGATAACAAGTGTAAAAACTCTCCTACCAAAATTCAAACTGCAACACTCGCTTCCAGCTAGAGTGTTCATGCAGCTCTTAGGAATGATGGCATCTTGCATATGTATAGTACCTCACGCAAGATTGCAAATGCGTCCACTTCAAGAGTGCCTAGCATGCCAATGGAACCAGGCTCATGGTCAATTAACAGACCTAGTGTTGGTAGACAGTCGGACTCATCACTCTCTGCAATGGTGGAGCACCAAAAACCTTTCAAAGGGCCGACTGTTCCTAGAGCCAGTTCCTCAGATAATCCTGACAGCGGACGCATTGCTCTCTGGCTGAGGAGCTCACCTACTGCATCACACCATGCAAGGCAGGTGGACCCCGCAACAAAAGTTACTCCACATCAACCACTTGGAGTTACTAGCTATTTTCCTAGCTCTAAAAGCATTCCAAAAACAAGTATCGGGAAAAGCTGTCTTAGTCCGCACAGACAATATGATAGCCATGTACTACATAAACAAACAAGGGGGAACACACTCTCTGCAGCTCTCTCAGTTAGCATAGCAGATATGGAGATGGGCTATACCACTTAGCCCAACACGTTCCAGGAGTACAAAACACCATGGCAGATCTGCTAAGTCGACAGGCACAGCAGATCCACGAGTGGGAACTTCATCCACAAGTTCTTCAACCGTTCTTTCAAATGTGGGGACAACCTCAGATAGATCTCTTCACAACACACGAAAACGCAAAATGCCCAAACTTCGCCGCCAGATATCCACACCCGCTGTCCAAAGGCAATGCGATATGGATGAACTGGTCTGGAAAATTTGCGAACGCTTTTCCTCCTCTCCCACTACTTCCGTTAGTGATACGCAAGCTACAGCAACATTTCCTAACACTCATTCTAGTAGCTCCAACTTGGGCCAGACAACCGTGGTACACCACACTGCTGCAACTATCTTTGTACCACACCAAAATCTAAGCCTTTCTCCACGTCTCTTGACACAGAACCATGGAGAGATCAGACACCCGGACCCAGCTCAGCTCAACCTAGCGATCTGGCTCCTGAAGTCATGGAGTTCGGTTACCTCAACCTTCCTCCAGAATGCATAAACGTCATTAAAGAAGCCAGACGTCCCACTACGAGAGCATGTTATGCTGCTAAGTGGAAGCGATTTGTAATATACTGTCAAAACAACCACATAAATCCTTTAGATGTGTTTATTCAGCACATCATATGATACCTATTACACCTTCAAAAGTGTAATTTAGCTTACATGTCTATCAGACTACACCTTGCTGCCATTGCAGCATATTTACAAAATAGACAACATCTATCTCTGTTTAGAGTACCTGTTATAAAAGCTTTTATGGAAGGACTCAAAAGAATAATCCCTCCCAGAACACCAACTTCACCAGTGTGGAACTTAAACATTATTCTTACACAGTTAATGGGACCTCCCTTTGAACCGTTACATAAATGCGAATTACAATTCCTAACTTGGAAAGTAGCTTCCTTAGTAGCTATTACTTCTCTCAGAAGAGTCCGTGAACTACAAGCATTTACCATTCAAGAACCCTTTTTGCAAATGCATCATAACAAAGTGGTTCTACGCACTAATCCTAAATTCCTTCCAAAAGTCATTTCACCATTTCATCTAAATCAATCTGTTGAAATGCCCGTTTTTTTCGCGCAGCCACAAACTGTCGCAGAAAGAGCTCTACACACCTTAGACGTAAAAAGAGCATTACTGTACTACATCGAAAAGACACAAACTTTTCGTAAGACTAAACAACTTTTTGTGTCTTTTTCACCACCACATAAAGGCATCCCCATATGAAAAATTAGGGATAGTTAGGTGGATTGTTGAATGCATACAAATATGTTACCAGAAAGCCAAACGTACATTAACAATTCCTCCAAAAGCCCATTCTACAAGGAAAATAGTGGCTTCAATGGCATTGTTAGGGAACATTCCCCTAGATGATATATGCAAAGTAGCTACATGGTCTACACCGCACACATTCACAAAACACTATTGTTTAGATGTTTAAACTAAACAACAAGCCACTGTGGGCCAGGCTGTACTAAAAAATCTGTTTCAAACTACGCAACGGATACTGGTGGTCGCCGGTAGGTGTGGGTACCGCTATGCAATCTATGCACAGTGTGTAATCTGCAGCTCATATGCCTCGAACGGAAAATGCTTTTTACCAGTATGCATCTGTTCTTGGCATGTAGAGCTGCAGAGTTACACACGCCCACCCGCCTTCCCGGCTACCTGTATCTGTTCCAGTATTATCTTAAATCAAATCACATGGACATCCCTATTTCTTGTACAGCTCCATCACTTACCTAATGGCGAAAAACAGTCTGGGGATGGAGCCGATGCCCATGCGCAGTATCATCCAAAGGAGGAGTCCTCCTTCCCGTGACTTCGAAAGACTTTTCTACAATGAAACACACTGCAAACATCCGGGCCCAACACTAGGTGGCCATCTATGCACAGTGTGTAACTCTGCAGCTCTACATGCCAAGAACAGATTCATACTGGTAAGTAGCATTTTCCATATATATATATTTATGTATCTGATAGAGACATTTAGTTGCTGATTCCTTTTCTTAGAATTAACCCCACGCACCAGACTGGATCCGGAGTTTTTGTACAGCAGTACCGGAGGGTGTCGACCTAGTCCATAGCGATATCGTCCTCTGAATGTGCGATCGGCTGAGTCCATTTCATCCCTCCCCTGACGCACTGATGTCAGTTTTCTTTTTTTCCGTGCTTCGTGAGTATATCAGATCTTCGGTTCCTCAGGCTGTTTATAGCTTGCCTCGCCAATTCCACCGAACAAAACAGTTTCCCTTTTAAAACAACTTCTTATGTCCTCTGAGTACAAGTCTTGTGGGTCGTACAACTAATGTCTTCCGCGGACCCTCGCTCTGTTTGTAGTGCCTAGGGGAGCACCATGACTCCGAGGAGAGTGACTCAAGTCTCAGGCTTAGAGCAAAGGTGCTGAACACCGACCTCGGTCCCGTTTGCATTTCAGGCACCAGCGCCAGGTCTAATCCAGGAGCCGTTACCGTGGGTGTCACTCCCCATCGACTTCCCAAGTCTCTACACAGTCACTCAAAAGTCGCGGCATCAACTTACTTGGGGACATACGGCCTACCCCTTATTTTTCGGCTGAAGAGTCAGTCTACCCTGCCCTTTAGCATACCCTGGAGCCGGGGCGCCTCTGACCCAGATAAGAGAATATTACAATTATCTTCATAGTATCTTAGGATCTTCACCATTCCCTGGAGCACCCTCGGGACCCCAAGGAGGTGCACAAGGCCGTGACTGTGCCCATGCTAGCGGGGTTGACCTCTGCTTCAGTTTGGTTTTGGATTCAAATCTATTTCGATGCAGGTGCACAACTCTTAAGAGTTAGCACCTTCAGCGTCTCGTTTTGGTCAACCAACTTCAACTACGGCTTTGAGTTCTGGCCTACCTCATCATAGTTTTATGGTCCAGGCTGCCTTGGCTGCCCAAAATGTTGATACGGTCCCTGCTTTGCGTCCAGAAAGAGGCCAGAAAATTAGACACCTGTGGCAGGCACTGCAATCCCTCAATATTTGTTCTTGGTAGCTTCTCTCATACATTTTGGGACTCATTGGAGCGCCTACTGCCCTCCCTTCCCAAAGAGACCCGGAATGATCTTGTCCCGTTTGCACGGGATCGGTAACGGGTGGTTAAACAAAATATTCACTGTGATATGTACACAACAGATTCTGTAGGTCGGGCTATGGCCTCTTCAGTAGCTCTGTCAGTGTTCTGGTTGTGCACCTCTGGGTTTAAGGAGGCTGTTCAACAACCTTGATTGATATGCCTTTTGATGTTGCCTGTCTGTTCAGCTCGCTTGCTGACTCCGCTTTGCGGAGATTTAGAGATAGGTGGGGTGGAGCAGATTCTTAAGTCTGCTGACTGCTTTCGTAGTACTCTAGTCGTAGGGTTGTTTGTGGAAAGCTCCCCTTTTCCTTCACGTATGAGCCATTCACAGTGCGGAGCCCATTGGCTTTTCTGTTCAAAACCCCTTTTTAAGGGAGATGCCCACTAAGGTCTTCCTGCTTGCTGCAGGTACTTTTATTCTTATTCAGTAGGTGGCATGTTAATATTCCAGTTATCTGGGAAGTATGTTTTTTGTGACCATACGTACGCCTTTCTTTAAAGGCTTCTTGCTGAAACTGGGTTCGAGGAACAGAGGAGCAGGACCCTTTGCCTGGGTAGAATTTAGGTGTAGGCTATAGCTTGGTGGTGCATTAGGTATCAAAGGACCATCTTATACAATGGTTCAGATCCCATTACTGGTGCAAGGTGACCTTCATCTTGTACCACCATCCATGCTGCCTTTTTATCTGCTTCATCCCTGGAGAGGATGTTATTTCTTGTCAATTTCTCGAATGCCTTATTCCCTTTTTCCTGTAGGCATTATTTACCAATTCTGACTATAGCCATGGCTTTTTCTTACCATATTGATTGTTCTTCAGATGTTGCCATCTCACCCCTCTAATTGTCAGTGTCTTGGCTAATTTTCATCTTAGCTTTTCCTTCTGAAAGTGTATCCCTTCAACATTATAGTTCTATCTTTTTGAGGATTGGTTTCTAAGGAAGCTGGGGTCTCCCTTTATATCCTTTTCCTTAAGGTTCTTCTTCTTTCTCTTAGGATGTGATAAGGATTCTATCACTTCCACCTTATTTTATGAATTCCGCCTGCTTGGATGAATTTTTTCTTCTCTTCTCCCAATCTTCCTCTTGAGGATATGGGTCTCTTTTCCCGTTTTTAGTCCTGATTACATAGCGTTCTCTGGTTGAGACATTTCTTACTGGCCTCAATCCTTGTTGTGCTTGTATGCACTGCCATCTGTTGTTTTTGGCTTTTCCATTTTGTGGGGCTAGTTCCCTTCACGGCTATGATACTCCATCTTTTATCAGAAGCATCAGTCAGGTCTTGCTGCCTGATAACTCTGTCTGTTGGATGGAAATAGTTATCTGTCGGGGCATTATGTTTGTTCACCTTTATTTCTACTTTACCTTTTGATGGACTCCGATGGTGGTCTTCATTCCCTTCATAGCAGAGGTTTTCACACCTGCTGTTTTCTTTTGATTTTTTGTTAGCTGCATTATGGTAGCCTCATCAGGAAGTAGTGTTGGTTCATGGGCGGTTGCCATTATTTTTCTGGGGGGTGAGGTGCTCCTCCACTCCCTCTCTCCTCTTATAAAGGTATTATTTTGCTGGTTTTCCAGCTTTTTGATATCTGCATATCTATAACTTTTACTCTGTTGCTATCGTATCTTTGGCCTATTACCACTGAATGTTGGTATTTATAGCTGTCTTTCGATGGGTATGTGTTGCAAATATGATTGCGCTGAACTTCTTCCATAGGACGTACATATCTGCTTTTATAACTAGGCCTTTCTTGGTGCTCTATTTTGACCTTAAATTAATTATGCACTTCGTTTTCCGTTCTCCTCAAGGCTTCTATGTTGCATAGTACCGGGATTATCTTCTTTCTAGGAGGGTTTTCTCCAACTGAGAGTGGTCTCAGTACTGTATTTGTATCTGGTTTTGCCCTTTAAATGTTCCTACCTACCTAATTGGGTCACAGCCACTACTTTTGCTTCCTACAGGGGGGTGGTGTGGTTATACATATCTGCCCTTGCACACCTGGGGCAGCTGTTGCATCTGTTGTTCTTTTTGGATCGGTTCCCCTCGGATGTACCATGTTACAACGCATACTATTACAACTACCTACCGTTACAACGCGACCATTACAACGCATACCATTACAACGCATAGCGCTTTGAGGTGCTGGATAGTGGTAAGTATAATTTACTATTCTAACTCCAGTCCCCGTGGACCCTAGGGAAGGTGTTGGATAGTAAATTATACTTATTCCCTATCCTAGAGCGCCCCCCAGTGCAATGCGTTGTAATGGTATGCGTTGTAAAAGTCGCGTTGTAATGGTAGTGCGGAGTAAAAGATGCGTTGTAACGGGTGTATACCGTTCCCCTCGGACCTTGCCCCTTTGGTTGTTGGATCCATGTGATGGTATCTTTCTTTAACAGGAGGCTAGGTTTCCTTTTCTTTCCCGTATCTTTCTTCCTCCTCGTAAGTGAAGATAATGTTCTCTTCCTCACAGCTCTATATGCTGCTCTCACCATTCATGGCGTCGTTTTTCTTAGTGGCGGACTACTTTTTTCAGAATTTTTATTATACAAGTTACAACCAGTACAGCAGGTCTTCAAACCCTCCCCCCACCTCCCACCTCCCCCCTACAGGCTGGAAGTACAGCGCCATGTAGAGCACTCTCCTACAGTTTTCGCATTGAGGTACACAGCCATTCAGCCAACAACCCTGTGATTAGGGCAGGCGGCGTTTTAAGGGCACTGTAGCATTGACACACACAAAACCCAGATTGTGGGGCAACCGTTACCTGGGTTTGAGGCATGTGTGCTGCTGAATTCATATCTGTGCATAGATCGCCGCCTAGTGTTGGGTCCGGATGATCGCACATTGTTGTCCTGGAAGAGTCTTCGAAGTATCACGAGATAGGTGGCTCCTCCCCTGGACTACAGTGCGCATGGGCATCGACTCCATCCTCGGATTGTTTTTTTCCGCCATTGGGTTCGGATGCATATTGGTTCACTCAAGTCGGAATCGATATAAAACTTTCTTTTGGCCAAAAGGCCTTTAGTTTTTCGTCGGTATTGTCTTGCGATCGTGCCCAGTTCTGTTCCAGCTCAGTTCCCGAGCCGGATATCCAGAAGAGCCGCGTGCTTTTCGGCGCTGAAGGCCCGGTCAACGCCAGAGGCTTTATCGACGAACCATCATGGAACGGAGCCCGTTCAAGAGATGTCCCGTGTGCAACTCGAAATATCCCTACATCGACGTCCTCCCGGTGTGCAACAAGTGCCTGTCGCCGGATCATGATGAAGCCAGCTGTATGGCTTGTTCCCGTTTCCGATCCAAAAAGACAATTCTGCATCGGCGCGCTGCACGCAAGGAAGCCCAGCAGACGGCACCTGAACCGGTGAACATCTTCGATGCCGGGGATGATGAAGGAGCAGAGCGGGAGGTTCGAGAAAACCTGTCGGATCCCGCATCGGAGGCCGACTCCAGCTATGACGCTGATGTTGAGATGCTCGATGCGGAGGACGTCGTCGACGAGGTAGGAGACGACGATGGGGCCTTTGGGGCCATGGAAGATAGCTCGAGCGAGGAGCTAGGCACACAAACTGATACTGGGGCCAAGACACTTCTAAGGCTCAGGTCGAGGGATCGCCACAGGGCCTTACCCAAGATCTTCCAATAAGTTCTACGGCCCCGCCTTCGGGCTCGGCTTCGGACATGTCTAAGGAGCCGCAAGTTGCAAAATTGAAACCGAAAGAGAAAGCTTTGGTGTCTACGCAACCTAAAGCACTTGAGGGTAATTCGAAACCGAAAGTGCGTATTGCTTTGGTCGGCTCAACGTCCTCGGATCTGTCGGCACCGACGAAGCATAAAAATGTTATCGACTCGAAGAGGCCGCTAAAGGGCGTCGAGCCGAAATCTGGCACGCCGAAGGCAAACGTCAAGGACGTCAACCCGAAAAAATCGGCGCCGAAGACAGTCGACACCGACAAAGGACTCGGTGATCAGAAGGTTCTCGAGCCTGCGCGTCGACCGCACAAGGCTAAAAGCAGTACCAACCCCGAGTCCACGCCTGGTGGTGCCTCGAAGGATTGTCGAGTCGACGCAGCCGTCTGCCTCCTTCTCGAAGCAGGTGGCGGAATCCCTGAAGCGCATTAAGGACAATGCTTCGGCTGTCGGACCGAAGGATCCTCCACCATCGAAGCCTCCCGATAAGCCTCAAAAGACGTCGATGCCCATCCACTTCACACTGCCACCGAAAGTGGTGCCGAAGGCCTTCGTCCCTAAAACGGCCGTCGAGGTGCCAAGAAGGTGTCCACGGGACCGAAGCCCACAACTGTGGTCCCAGCCACAAAGCATCGACAGCCCTCGCTTGAAGAGCAACAGGAACAATTTATTGATGCCGATACAGGCAGACTTTATATTTATAAGCGAAAGATCGCCCCGGAACAGCCAATGGAGTCGTATAAAATCCCACTGAAAAAGAAGGATTCTACTACAACACCTGTTCTTGTAGAACCTGTATCTCCACGTGGCCATGATGTCTCACCCACTTATTCAGATGTGGAAACTGGGGAAGGTGACAATGACGAATACAGTTATCCTGTGGACACTGATCCAGAAGATACTACTGAACCTTGGGCAAATGCTGCTGACCCTGGGGATCCACACACTGCCCCAGACACTCATGTGTATAATGTAAAGACATCGCCTACTGAGGATTCGGCGGCGTTTAATGCCCTTATTTAAAGGGCAGCCAAGAATCATGACGTCCAGCTCCATGCTGACCCTATTGAAGTAGACTTTCTGTTTGACACCTTTTCCACCTCAGAGAGGACTGTCAAGACTCTGCCTATGTTGAAGGGTGTCTTGAAACATGCTGGGGAAATATTTAAGGAGCCTACAAGAGCCAGGATGATAAACCTCCTGGATTGAAAAGAAGTACAAACCGGCGCCTGGGGACCCTACCTACATCAAATGACAGTTGCCATTGGACTCTCTTATTGTTTCTAATGCCCGGAAGAGGGCTAATTCACAAACAACGGGTGATGCTCCTCCCCAGATAAGGAATCTAAGGTGCTAGAGGCATCAGGGAAAAGGGTGGCGGCTCAAGCGGCCAACATCTGGCGCATTTCAAACACTCAGGCACTCTTGGCCAGGTATGACAGGGCCCATTATGACACACTGGAGACCCTGTTGCAGCACCTGCCAGATGAATATAAGGAGGCAGCTGAGATGCTCATACAGGAAGGAAAGCTCATATCAAATGCTTCAATCAAATGTGCACTGGACGCAGCAGACACCGCGGCCAGAGCCGTTAACACAAGTGTAATGTTGAGGCGACATGCCTGGCTTAGAATCTCCGGGTTCAAGGCAGAGATACAGACCACCATTCTCAATCAGCCAGTAAACCCTGATCATTTATTTGGTCCAGAGGTAGACACCACCTTGGAAAAGATCAAGAAGGACACTGACTGCAAAGTCTATGGGGGCTCTCCAGTCCCAGCAGTTCAGGGGTGGTTCTTTTCGTCGCTCAAGCATTAGAGGTGTTTCCAGAGGCCAGCTGTCCCAGCAGACACAGTACAATAAAGGTGGCGCGCAAACCACCTATGCCAAACAAAGTAGAGGTGGCTATCATGGAAACAGCGCAGAGGTCGTGGAAACAGCTCCAGGTCCTCCGCCACTAACAAACAGTGATGCCTTGTCACTGCCCCCCGACCATACCACTCCGGTCGGGGGGAGACTCCAACAGTTCCTGCCAGTCTGGAAGTCCATCACCACAGACAGGTGGGTCACAAAGCTTATCCAGTACGGTTATTGTCTGGAGTTAACATCCACTCCACCCAACATACCCCCAAGACACCGTCCTATGTCCACAGAGCATTTGCACTTATTGCAGCAGGAGGTACTCATCATGCTGCAAAAAGGAGCAATAGAGCTTGTGCCTGTGGAAGAAAGGGGCACAGGAGTTTACTCTCTGTACTTCTTGATCCCAAAAAAGGACTGGTCCCTCAGACCCATACTGGACCTCAGACCCCTCAATCAGTACATTCTACAGGGGACTTTCACATGCTAACACTGCAGCAAGTCCTACCGTTGCTCAGTCAGGGAGATTTTCTCGCAACATTAGATCTGAAGGATGCGTACTTTCATATTCCGCTACACCCGTCACACAGAAAATACCTCTGGTTCACCATCCACAATCAACATTACCAATTCAAGGTCCTACCGTTCGGAGTGACCATGGCACCCAGGGTGTTTACAAAGTGCCTGGCGACAGTGGCGGCGCACTTACGGAGAAAGAACATTCACGTCTACCCTTATCTGGACGACTGGATTATCCAGGCAAAGTCGGCCCAGCAGTGTGCTGCCCACATGTCCCACACCATTCACCTTCACGATCTGGGGTATCCCACTGAATTACCCAAAGTCCCACCTGCAACCCGCCCACATACGGCAGTATCTGGGTGCGACCATAGACACTCTGGCAGCCAAAGCACAGCCAAATTCAGTGAGGATCAGCTGCATTCAATCGCTGATACAAAAATTCAGACCTCAACACTCGCTTCAGGCCCTAGTGTTCATGCATTAGATAGGCATGATGGCCTCCTGCATTTTCATAGTCCCGCACGCGAGACTACATATGCGTCAGCTTCAGGAGTGCTTAGCACGTCAGTGGAATCAGGCTCACGGACAGTTGAAAGACCTAGTTTTGGTAACCAGTCGTGCATACAACTCTCTGCATTGGTGGAATCCACACAACCTTTGCAAGGGACGACCGTTCCAGGAGCCTGTGCCACAGATCATTCTGATGACGGACGCATCTCTCCAGGGTTGGGGAGTTCATGTTCTCCACTACACGGTGCAGGGACTATGGACAACGCAGCAAAGGAAGATGCACATCAACGTTCTAGAATTGATGGCTATCTTCATGGCGATGAAAGCATTCAAAGTACATCTCTGCAACAAGGTCGTGTTGATCCGGACGGGCAACATGACGGCCATGTACTACATTCAGAAGCAGGGAGGTACACACTCTCCACAGTTGTCTCATCTGGCTCAGAGCATGTGGAAGTGGGCCATTCAAAGGAACATCTTCCTCATGGCGGAACACCTCCCGGGCAAGGACAATCAGATGGCGGACCTGCTCAGCAGGTACAGCCATCAAATGCACGAGTGGGAGATACACCTGTTCGCCACAAAGGAAAACGCAAGCTTTGCCGCCAGGTTTCCACACCCACAGTCGCAGGGCAATGCGATATGGATGAACTGGTCAGGCATCTTTGCGTACGCTTTTCCCCCAGCACCTCTAATACCGCTGGTGGCACGCAAACTGAGGCAACACTCGATGACTCTCATCCTGGTTGCTCCAACGTGGGCACGCCAACCATGGTACACCACGTTTCTGGAACTATCCGTGGTACCGCATCAAAGGCTGTGCCTCACACCCAGGCTTTTGACGCAGAGCCATGGCGACATTCAGCATCCAGATCCGCAACAGCTCAACCTGGCGATCTGGCTCCTGAGGTCTTTGAGTTTGGCTACCTCAACTTGCCTCCTGACTGTATGGACATCATCAGGGAGGCGAGGAGGCCCACCACCAGAGCATGCTATGCGGCGAAATGGAAGCAATTTGTCATTTATTGTGCAGACCACCTCATCAACCCGCTGGACACTTCTACTCAAAACCTCATTTGTTATCTGTTACATCTATACAAATGTAATCTGGCCTATGCTTCCATTCGTATACATTTATCCGCAATAGCTGCTTATCTACAAAACAGGCAGCATCTCTCCCTTTTCAGAGTGCCTGCCATCAAAGCTTTTCTGGAAGGACTCAAACGAGTCATTCTCCCCCGGACCCCACCAGCTCCTGAATTGAACCTGAATGTGGTCCTCACAAGACTGATGGGTCCACCTTTTGAGCCACTGCATTCATGCGAGATTCAGTTCTTAACATGGAAAGTGGCTTTCCTGATAGCGACGCGTTAGTGAACTCCAGGCACTAACTATCCAAGAGCCATTCATACAGATTCATTCCAACAGGGTGGTGCTTCGTACTAACCCTAAGTTCCTTCCTAAGGTGGTTTCACAGTTCCATATCAACCAGACTATAGAACTGCCTGTGTTCATCCAAAATCCTGAGTCAGTTGCAGAGAGAATGCTCCACACGCTTGACGTCAAAAGAGCCTTGATGTACTACATTGATAGGACCAAAGATTTTCAGAAGACGAAACAACTATTTGTTGCCTTTTCGCCACAACACAAAGGCAATCCCATTTCCAAGGCTGGTATAGCCAGGTGGATCGTTAATTGTATTCAGATCTGCTATCAGAAAGCTAAGCGCACTCTACCGATCCCCCCGCGGGCCCACTCCACCCGGAAGTTGGGGGCCTCCATGGCTTTCCTTGGAAATATTCCTTTAGAGGACATATGTAGAGCAGCCACATGGTCTACCACACACACATTTACAAAACACTACTGTGTAGATGTGCACTCCAAACAGCAGGTAGCTGTAGGGCAGGCTGTTCTAAAAACACTTTTCCAAACTGCTGCAGCTGGCACAGGCGGCCGCCGCTAATGGAGGGACTACTATGTATTCAATGCACAGATATGAATTCAGCAGCCCACATGCCTCGAACCGAATATGCTACTTACCAGTATGCATCTGTTCTTGGCATGTAGGGCTGCTGACATTCATATCGCCCGCCCTCCACCCCGGCGCCTGTAGCGGCTGCAGCACTCACTAATACTCTTAGCATGGTCATCGCTCACTGAGTTACACTCCATCTTTGCCGCAATGGCGAAAAACAATCTGAGGATGGAGTCGATGCCCATGCGCACTGTAGTCCAGGGGAGGAGCCACCTATCTCGTGATACTTCGAAGACTCTTCCAGGACAACAATGTGCGATCATCCGGACCCAACACTAGGCGGCGATCTATGCACAGATATGAATTCAGCAGCCCTACATCCCAAGAACAGATGCATACTGGTAAGTAGCATATTCGTTACCTACCTCCCAGACTCAATAAACAGGCATATGATTCAGTTATCACTGCGCCCCTTGCTCTATCCAGCCTCCCCTTGGGATTCCTGCGTACCTACCTCCAGGTCCAAGTCTGCGCTGATTGTTAGATATGTTTGGTACTAACCCCAAAAATTATTTGGCCTACTTGTAGGGGGCAGCAATTCGCTATAGTGCTCAGATTGTGTACAGGCATAAAGCATATTGTGTGCCCACCGTTTAGCAGTCGGCTTCGGGCCCCTCATCCAGCAGCATGCAACAACCCTGCGCGCCAGTAGGAGTCCCAATGTCCGTTAACCTGCGAATTGCTTTTGGCAGGCTTTTGGTGTACCCTATCAAGGCCATGGCAGGGTCCGGGGGAACAATCACCTTCGTGATGGTGCTGAGTTCTGCAAAGATTTTCACCCAGAAATCATTAACACTCGGGCAGTCCCACGCTAAGTGGAGAAAGTCTGCGTTCGGGAAGCGACATCCGTCACACTCTGCAGTGGGTCTGAGACCATACCTGTGGAGTCTGGACGGGGTGTAGTAAATTCTGTTAAGAAATTTAAAGTGGACAAGCCTGTGCCGTCCGTTCAGAGATATGCCCCTCGTGTTGGTGCAACAGTATTTCCAAATGTCATCTCCCAGCGGCATTTGTAAGTCTACTTGCCAAGCCAATCTAGCTTTAGTGTACGTGTTTTCCCTGTGCGATATTGCTAAGGTGAGTGGGTAATTTTTTGGGGGTTGTGACCTTTGTGATGTACGTGAGTTCCTTCATCTCCGGTGGTTCTGTCATGTCTCCCCCTAGGAGTTCTGTGCATGCATGCCTCACTCTAAAGAAGTGAAATCTCGTCAGCGGGGACGGGTCGTCCCGGCCCATCCGAGCCTGATCACAAGTTTTCACCACCCCATCACTGAATAAGTCCCCTGCAGCCTCAATCCCTAGGGTCCGCATAGCGTCAAGCACCCCCTTTTCACGCAGAGGGGGCAGCCAGCATACCCAATCAATAGGCATGCTGGGGGTGTATAGTAGCGCACCACGCTGCCTCTGCAGGAGGTTGTTTCACGCATGTGTCGTAGCCGCTATTGAATCAAGGATTCCCGTGCGGCGATCGATGGGTTCAAAGAGCGTGTGTGGGAGGGATAGCGGGAGAGCAAATAAGGTCTCCATCTTCAAGTGAGGAATGTCTTTGTGTCCGTGTACCCAAGTGTGAATGTGTGCCGCCTGAGCCACTCTGTAGTATAATTCTAGGTCCGGTGCTCCTAGTCCCCCCCATGCTATATGGCAATGTGAGGAGCGACCACTTCGCCCGTGGCTGTCCGCCCGCCTAAGCAAGTCTCGTTGGCTCCTGCTGTAGTCTATGGAAGAATGTTCTAGGGAGCACCATCGGGATGGCTGCGAATAAGAAGAGGAATCTGGGGAGCACTACCATTTTCATAATAGCTATTCGCCCGATGAGGGAGAGAGGAAGTTTACACCATGCTGTCACGTCGTCTTCCAGTTTACTAAAGGCTGTGCCATCATTCGCTCTAAAAAGGGTCTCAGAATCTGTGGAGGTGAATCCCGAGATACCTGACCGTGTCAGTGGTCCAGGTGAGCGGGTATTCCATTGTCGTAGGTCAATGGGAAGGCCAATGATTTCGACCAGTTGACTCTGAGGCCGGAAAGTGCACCAAAGCGCACCTCCTCTCTTAGTACAGACGATAAGTTGTTTTCTGGGTCTCTAACATAGAGTGTCATCTGCATACATTGAGACCACTATCTTATAGTTAGGGAAGCAGATGCCTTCGTTGGCGTAGTATTCCTGGAGGGCGCAAGCCAATGGTTCTGCCACTTATGCGTACAGCAGGGGAGAGAGTGGGCACCCCTGTCTCGTGCCTCTGGTGATAGGGAATGGGTCTGTCACTAGGTCATTAATCCGCAGTCTTTCGTGTGGTCCATGGTACAAAGCCCCTATCATTTGTAAAAATGGTTGACCAAGGCCCAGGCGCTGCAGGACGTGTCTCATGAAAGGCCACTCTACAGAGTCGAAGGCCTTCTCCATGTCGAGGAATACCGCCAACGCTGACCTGTCCTGTCGTGTATGTTGGATAGTGCCTAAGACAGTGCGGATATTGTATAAGGTTCCTGCTGGGGATAAAGCCTGCTTGCTCCGGGGCAACCAACTGGGTGGCCAGTAAGGCTAGCCTAGTCCCCAGGACCTTAGCGTAGAGTTTTGCATCGACATTAAGTAGAGACAGGGGACGATACGAGCTACATGCATCACTCGGCTTTCCAGGTTTCAGAATAGTAACTAGTTGCGCCTCTCTCATAGAGTCTGGCATCTTGCCCTCCGTACTAATTTTGTCAAACAGGGACGACAGGTGTGGGATTAATTGCTCTGCAAAGGCTTTATAAAAGCCTGCCGTGAGACCATCGTATCCAGGCGCGCTGCCAGATCTTCTGCTCATTAGGGCTTCAGTGATTTCGTCCTTTTCTATCGGTTGCTTCAGGAACTCCCTATCTGAATCAGGCAAACAGGGGAGATCTATATGCCCCAGGTAGTCTTAGATTTCCTCATCCATATCTCCTTCCTGGGCTGCGTAGAGAGTGGTGTAGTAGGTTTTAAAAGCATTAGCTATGTCTATTGGATCAGTCAGGGGTGCCCTATGGGTGATTTAACCTCGGTTAGTATCTGGCGTTTCCTTCCTCCTCTGATTATCCTGGCCAACAGTGTGCCCGGTCTGTCTCGTTCACCGTACGTCCTGGCGGTAGCGCACTTTCCCAAGAATTTCACTTCCCTGTCTGCTTCTTCGTGATACTCCTCAACCAACTGTTTAATTTCGGTGCTCAAGTTGCTATCTGCACTGTCTCTCTGCCGTTTTTCCAGGGAGCCCAGCTGTGTCTCAAGAGCGTCTAGTCGTGTGTGGATCGACTTAAGGACTCCCGAGTGTTTGGAGATTGAAACCCCCCGAATGTAAACTTTAAATGTCTCCCAGACAGTCTGGAAGCTATCAACCGAACCAACATTGGTCTCGAAGAATAGGTCAATGCTGCTGCCAGCTCTCCTCTGAATATCGGGTCCAATAATGAATACAGTGGGAACCTCCACGTGAAAGGTGGGATAGACGCGTGTTGGTTTACAAATTCCAGAAGCACTGGGGAGTGATCTGAAAGAGTTCTGGGGAGGACCTCGCAACTCTTAATCTTTCCAGCTCTAGCCTCGGGGATCAACCAGTAGTCGATTCTAGTGTGGATGTTAGGGTAGGCAGAGTAATGGGTAAATCCCCCTTGTGTCGGATTAAGGGAGCGCCAGACATCGCAAAGTCCGAAACGCGTCATAACCCCCTGCAATTCCACCGCTGCCGGTTTGCGGTGCGGGCCAGCAGATCTGTCCAGTGTGGGGTCCAGTGTGAGGTCCATGTCTCCCCCCCCACCAGAGGTCGTCAGGGTGGTAATGTCTGAGTTTGCTTGCTAGTCTCTTGTAAAAATCAGGAGAGTCAAAGTTGGGACCGTATGTGTTAACAGCTACAAATGACGTTCCACGACCTGTGCATCTAGATATTACGTACCGGCCCTCTGGATCAGATTCTAGAGTTTGTTGCGTGAGCTTGGATCTAGGGTTCACCCATGTCATCACCCCCCTGGCGTGTGTAGTGAAGCCGGAGATCGCTACATTGCCCCCCAGTCCCCTGTGGCGTAATATTCTGCTGTCCGTAGGGAGGTGTGTCTCCTGTATCAGGGCCAAGTCTATATTGTGTCTCTGCAAGTAACCGAGTACCTTACGTACTTTCCTGTGATCATTGAGGCCCCCCACATTCCAAGTGAGCGCCCTTATTTTGTCGGTACGTGTGTTGTTCATTTCAGTCGCCATTGTTTCAAGTGCGTCACAGGTTTGCACTCTGGGTGTGTGTCATCCATGCCTTCATTTTGTGTTTCTTCTCTGTGCTCTGGAAGTGCTACATCATGTGCTATGCTGCGGGTACTAAATTGCGCATGAGCTAAAGTGTCCAGTCTGGCGCTGACTATATGTAGCCTATCCCCCCCTCCCCCTCCCCCCTGTCAATTGCATACCCCCCTCCCACAGCAGACCTACCCCAACTTGGCCCAGCTTGAATTTACTCCCCCCTCCCGAACTCCCCAATTGTCCCATATAGATCCCAACAGGAACCCAAGGTGCTAATAGCGCTGGGGCAGAGGTGGCCAAATTTAGAACAAGTAGCATTTGAAATAAAACAGCTTCTGCTATCCGGCTCCCCGCCTCATCACCCAGTACATGTCGTTTAACGGCTGTTCATATCCGAATGTCTGTATATGTAGGCTGCCGTCCCCCACCGGGACATGGCTGTCGACCTCTCAATGGCCGGTAAACCCCCAAAACTGCCAATCTACATCAGGGGCATCAGCCCGAAGCCCCCAGAGCGGCCGAGGCGAGGGATAGTAAGTCAAAAACATTATAACATTGTCATGGAACATTCTCACCGTGTCTCGAGGTCACAGTCCTCACGTAGATGACACCCCGGGCTCGCCCTCGGCACTGTCCGCAAGTTCGGGGAGACCAGCGTTCGACATTCCTCTACGAATACACTCCAACAATTTGGCGCTGGTCTTAGTTGTCCAAGGTGGTTCAGGGGGCACAACGCGAGAATTCTTGTTCCTCCAGGCCACTGGTAGGGTCCTGTCCGTCCGTTTGTCCCTTAGGGCTGTTCCGTTGTTCTTTGGACCAGGTCTTGAGTGCCTTTTGTAAGTCTTTAGGGTCAGTAAAAAAATGGGAGTGACCTCGTCGATTTATCCTCAACTTTGCTGGATACAGCATGGTGTAGTCTAGGCCCAGATCCCTGAGCTGTTGTTTGTACGGAGCAAAGTGACGCCGCTCCTCTTGCACTTTAGCAGTGAAGTCTGGGTATAGGGAGATGTTGGAGCCCTCGAACTGCAGTTGACCCTTCTCCCTGGCCACTCGTAACGCTGAGTCCCTGTCTCTATAGTTAAGGAGTTTGGCTATGATCGACCTTGGGGAGGCTCCCGGGCGTGGCCTCGGACCCAGCGTATGGTGCGCCCTCTCCACTATAAACATAGGTGAGAATACGCCTTCACCCAGCAAGGTGGTCAGAAGCTTCTCAACAAATAGCTCCCGTGATTCGTATGTTGGATCTCCTGGACCGGGCCTCCAATTCCTCAGACTTGTCCTGAATCACTTGTAAAAGCTTAGCTATGTGTTTACGATCTTTATCTAGCTCCATTTGCCCCTCCTCCACTTCGGTGAGCCGTCGTTCAGACATATCGAGGCGTTCCGCATGTTTGTCGACCCTTTCAGACGTCCTGTCCATATGGTATGTGAGAGCATCGATCTTCGTCCCTATCGGCGCCATGCTGTCTTGGAGGCCTTTTTCCATACTAACTAGCAGCTCCTTAATATCAGTGTAGTACGAGTTATCTTGCGCTGTAGGAGGCAGACCAATTTCTGTTTCTCTTGCGTCTGACGCCTTACTGCGCCGCTGTTCGAATGGCAGTTTAAACTGCGTTTTATCGCCTTTCCCCATTGTGCAGTGCCGCTTCTCCGCAATTGCGCTCTGCGTAAGACAGCTCCGGGGGAGGGGATGTTCCAATGGCCGTCGCGTCGCCTCAACTTACAAGATCCCCAGGGTCCCCAGGTCATCTCTCCGCCCAGTGGTAGCCCACGTTTAGCAGGCAAGGCAGGTGCAGCCAGGCCGCTATGAGGGGGATGAGTCCGGGTGGCGATCAGCAAACCTGCCGCAAACAGTCGATTAGGGCCTAGTATGGAGCAGCCTCCGGTTTCGGGTGAAGGATCCGTCCACCGCTTAGTGCATCTCCTTGTTAGTGGCGAAGGAGGGGACTTGAATAAGTCTTCATAGTTTGCTGCAGTGAAGTGCGTCCGTCCCTGAGACACTCCCGACCCACTGCGGCTATTGTAATATGCCTCTCCTGGCCCTGCCGCACTCACCGTCCGTGGAGGCTCCCAACGTTAATGGCGCCAAGCGGCTCTGCTGTCAAGTGTGGAGAATGGGCCGCTCCGGACAGAAACTAGCTCCTGGGCAGAAGACGGGAAAGCCCCAGCGGGTCACAGTCCTCGTCCGCGCAGTATTAGAGCGCCGTGTCGTCCAGAGTCCCCACGATCCCTGGGCTGCTCGGGTGGGGCCCCCACTCCTGGTTTCGCGCTTCGTAGCGCACCTGTGCATGTACGAAAGCCGGGCGGGCCGCCCGCTCTCCGTCGTGTCTTGGGGCCGCAGAGTTCACTACAGGTGTCTCCTCACTCCGCCCGGAACTCACAGCGGGGTCCGGCACTCGCCCCTTCCTCCGTCTGTTGTCTTGCTCGCTGTCGCGGGAGCCGCTTTCCCGGCCTCCGCAGTCACCGGCAACGCAGCCCAGCAGGCGCCGCACGTCGCGTGACGCACTCCGGATACAGCCCCACGCAGGGCCGCGGCTTCGGGGCCCTCACCTCCGTCGCGTCAGGTCTCCGTTTCCCCCTTCAGCAGTGACCGGCGTCTCTCGCTTCGGGCGCCGAGGGTGCCAGTGGTGCCTAGGGGCTATGTGCTGCCCTCGGCAGTTAGCAGTCGCCGTTTTATAAGGATAATTAACGGATATTTACGGGTAATTTAGCGGAGCTCCGCTCTCAAGCGTCTGCCATCGACGCTAGCAAGCTCCTCCAGCCTTGGTGGCGGACTACTTACCCCTTTTACCCCTCCTTCCTTCTGGAGAGGTTCCGTTACCCAACCACCTTTTTTTGGTGGAGGTATGTCATTACTTTTTCTTTGGGTATATTCAGTCTTCCGTCCAACTACATATTTCTGCTGCTTATGCACTGCCCTCCAATGTTGGGTGCTTCTTCCCTTTCCTGGGGTTTGTTCCCCTTCTATTCTGTTATCTCAGTTTTCATCTAGAGCTTTAGTTTGGTTTATGACCTGTATCTCAATTTATCATGGAGCGTTGATCAGGTTTCTCATCTGTTTCTCAAGCCTCCATGTGTTGGAATGGGTGATAGTCTACATCAGCTAAGTGTTGCCCTTTGTCTCCACCTGCCCTTTTCTTTCACCCTGGCAGTCGTCGTCTTTTCATGGTGGATTCCCACCTGCTGTTTATTCTTAGTTTCACCTGTTACCGCTGTAGGAGGCTGGCCCAGTATATGGTGTACACCTATTGGTGAGGCACCCCAACGCTGAGTCCAGGCAACTATTAGTGATAGTTGTAGTTGTCCCTAATATCCAAAGCTCTCAAGGGGTAGCAGTTGATAGCAGCTAAGGCTTATTCAGGAAGGTGTGAAGTGGGTACATTACCACACAGTCAATCTATGAAGCTTACACACAAGAAAAAACCTCACCAGTGTTTGAAAAATACCTTGTATTTATTATACACCAACACTAAAACTACTTTGGTATATCTCCTACCCGGAGATATCAATACATAATAAATATACTTCAACACAGGTAAGGGGCCAAAGCATATACTAAAAAAATGGAATGTGTGGTGAGTACCAGACCAAGATGAACACCCAATGAACTAGGGACCCAGCGGCGCACGGGACCAACACAGGGAAGTGTTGCTAGGCGCGTGTGTGCAGAGTTGACACCTCGGGTAAGTGCCCATAGGAGAACGTGGGAATGATGCGGTCTTAATCTTACAGTTTCAGGACCATTCCCTGAGGACCCAGAGGAAACCCCTTAGAACCAGTGAATTTGGAGGACACCCTCACCTCTGAATACCCAGAGAACCAGCATACCTATGCCAGGGAGCCCAGGTGCATAGGTGCAAAGTGGGGTCTGAACTGCCTGTTGTCATCAGTGGGGAACCTCGAATTTCCAGCTGCTACAGAGTCTTGTGGACCAGGTCGGTGGAGCCCAGATGTGGATTCTGGACGAGAAGTACCCACTAAAAGAGGGGAAATACTCCAAACCAGCGGAGGGTGTCAAGGATGAGCAGGAGCACGATGGCAGCCCTTGTCAGAGGTACTTTGCCGTAGCATGGAGGTCTTAAAGATCCAGCTGTGGAGCTAGGGTGAAAATGCAGAGGCACAGGAGACGTCCATGAACTGTCTTACGTCAGCTGACGAGATGCAGGATGGTCAGTGGATGACAGGACCACTAACAAGCCTTGGCAAACGCAACAGATGTGTTGCATGAAGAAGTGCTTAGTTGCAGACCAGTAAGGTTTGTGGGACTCGCCTAGCATGGGTAAGTCAGGGCCGGCCCTGCAAGCAGTAGAGCCAGCAAGAATCGATGGAGACCCCCGGGGGACCCTCTGGCAACAGGCACAGGGAGTCGCAGGAAGGCCTTGGCAGCACTCAGAAGATGGATGCCCACATTGTTGGAGAAGCAGGGAGGACGTCACTCTTGGAGCTGTGTGATGCTGGAGGCTGGGGCTTCTTGGAGCTCGAAGATCTTTGGTCAGGAGAAACAACAAGCCTTGGCAACGGCAAACAGACGCGTGCACAGGGATGCGGTTCCATTCAGCTGGAGTGGCATTACAGACTCCCTAGTTGCAGGGAATACTGGCCAGGCCTCTGGTAAGCCAATACACCACCACCTGTGTTGTAGAGCTGGGAGGTGTATGTGGGATAGCAGGATCCACAAGTTTATCACCTTCAAGGTTTCTCCGGATGCAGGTGAGTGACTCCTTCACTAAAGAGATTCCTTCTTGCTATCTTGATGCATGCAGAGTCGTGGGGGACTCAAGAGGATGCACAGCCAGTGGGTTGCAGAACTTGGAAGAGCACAGGGATGTTGTTAGATCTGGGGAATCTCTAATTGGCAGAGGTAAGTACCTTAGACCAAGTAGGGACCCTTGCTTCTAGTCAGGGTGAAGGAATAAACACAGTAGATAACCTCCGCTGTCCCTCTAGGTAGCTTGGCGCAAGCAGGCAGGCTTATCCCCAAGGCAATGTGTATAATAATTGCACTCAACACAACAATAATCCCCAATCCACCACAAACTGAGACCACACAGGTAAGTATATTTTATAAAAATATATAACTTTATCTAGTTTCAGCAGCAAGATTCATCAATATACGTTAGTTACTTCTTCAGGTAAATGTTGCACATAATCTTAGTGGTTGCACTTGTAAATAGGAAGTTCTTATTTAAGAAACAGTCTCAAGTCTCTTGTCCTTCAATATCAAAAACGAATGAGATTGATTTACTTTATCTTGGCTCTAAAAACGAGCAGTAAAAACAATGCCAGCTTCCAAATTGGCCAAAAGAATCAGCCCCTAACGCCAGGGGCCCTAAGCGCTACAAGCGCGCCTCACCGGAATGCTGGGGGGACTCCCTTTCCCTAGTTCGGCACTTCTTCAGGCCTCAGGCGCACCTCGCCTATCAGCGCTCACTCGCGCTCAGGCCCGGCCGGTCTCAGCAAGCCCTCCGCCCGCTCTCAGTCCTCCAGGGAGCGGCGGGGAGCAGAGACGGCAGGCCGAGGGCTGGGAGCACTCACAAGATTCCCTCGGCGAGGTCGGGTCAGTCTTCCCCGGTCCCGGCGGTGATTACTCAGCAATTCGAGGTCCCGATGACGGGGACCAATCCTGTTGCGGCGTCTGGAGCGAGCCTCTCACACACCCGGGGGTCAGCCAATGGCAGTGCGGCTCACGGGACAGGCGTGTAGTGACGCTCCGATTCTCCACCAATTACGACCACGGAGATGACGCTGCGCCGCACGGACCTATCCCGTCGCGGCGTTGGTGAGGGGGCTCGGCTCCTCCAGCCAATGGGGGCGCGGCGGCTCCGATCTTCGCCGCGGCAGCCTCCTTTCGCGAGCGGCCACTTGGGGGATATTCCTGGGCCCGTGCAGCGGCGGTAAAAGCGGCACACAGTTGTTTTCAGTGCGTCTTGCACTGGGGAGGCCCACAAACCTCAGATCTTCACCCCACACGTGTCGATGAACACGTCGATCTCGGCCACACGGCAGGCTGGGTCAGCGCGGCGCCCTCACTCAGACTAGAGAGCAGCCAGTGCGCTACACAGCCAAATTCAGGTCAGGGGCGCTACTCTTGTGGACAGACCAGTCAGATGATCCCAAGGGCCTTTGCCCATCTAAAATTAAAGATGGCGGAATCAAGTGGCAACCTGGCTGAGCACTGGGCACCTCCCATGACGACACAGATAGACATGGGGGTGGGGGGCCTCCAATGAGCCCCCCAGTACATGGTAGGATGCCAGTGTAACACTGTAACCTGGGTAGTCGCATGATTCCAACATGCCTGATGCCAAACATAACCGGGTTTGGTGAAGCCTTTGTGTAGTTGGATAGCCCAATTTGATGGTGTCCACTACATACCTTAAAATGACTTCCCTGCACTTACCAAACCAGAGAAGGGACTCCAGGGTTTGTAGGGGTGTCTGCTTCTGCAGGGGCACCCTCACACTTAGAACCATGCACCCTGCCTGTGGGATGCAAGGCCTACCTTAGGAGTGACTTATAGTTTTTAAGTGCAGTGACTGGGGATATAAGGAAAACCTTATATACAAAGTGAAAGGTGCATTTCACGCAGGCTGCAATGGCAGGCCTGCAGGCAGGTTGCATGGGCTCCCATAGGTGGCACAATACATGCTGCATTCCATGGGAGCCCCTGGTGTACCTATGCCCTAGGTACCTTAGTACCATATACTAGGGGCTTACAGGGGAACACCAGTATACCAATTGTGTGGTGTACCAAGTACTTAAAAAACACTAGAGGAGTACCAACAAGATTAGCTCAAAGAGCAATCTGAGTGGGATGACTACAGTGAAACAAGAAGAGAGTGCTTCTCTTATTTATAAACCCCTCACTCACCAACCTGGTTGTTGACCTGCTTCATCATCGGGGTCCACCCTGATAGCCGAGTGCCATCAGGGTGTGCTTCAACACCTGAATTACAGTGGAGCTGGTATTTGTGTGAATGGTGTAAAAAATAGTGTTAAAATTTGTCCTGGTAGAACTTCTGTGAAAATACAAATGTATTTAAAAGCTACTGGACAATATTAAAAGCGGTGGTCGTGAATAGCAGTATACCAGTGTACTACAGTCAAAACACACTGACACCAGAAAAAAAGTGGGGGTAGCTATGTCAAAAAGATCCTAATTTCCTGCATCCGCCTGCTGGCACCCTTTATCAGTCAGTGGTGTTGTTTCCTAGACGGTTGCCCTTGTTTTCCTGTAGTGGGCAATATCCTACACTTCCTACTTCTAGGTGGCATTGTGTTCCTGTTTTCCATCTTTATCTTTCTGTCTCCACCTCATTTACTGTTGTAACTACTTTTTCACGACAGTAGGATGTATCGTCTCTGTCCTTCCTGGATAACCTCTGTTATTGGAGTACACTTTGTTCCTCCATTTCCCGTCGTCCTACTCACTGGCAGGGAATGTGGGTTTCCTTCTGTGGAGTAAATATACCTTCGCTACCCTGAATGACTTGTCTCTCTACGGGAAGTTCCATGTTTTTCTACACATATTTATTCTTGTATACATTTATCTTTGGATGTAAATGTCTCTTCATGTATATACCTATCTCTTGAATGGATCTCTTGTAGATGTCTTTTACTTCTGTTGTATATATGTGTGTGCTGTGCACTTATTGTCATCTGGCCTTATATGCAGTGTATATTGCTGCATTTTACCTACACCCTTCTTGGTGACCTGGTTCAGCATTCTTAGTTGTACTTGTCTGTTTCCTTCCTTCTCTTCAGTGAATGTCTGTTTCATTTTTTCGGAGTATGCCATGTATACCTTCAAGGTTCTCAATGCAGGACCGGTTTTCTTTACTGTTCTTGATGCTTCCTAACAATGTTCTATAGCATTCATTGCTCTCTTTCTCTTTTCTCCATCCTTCTACCATAAGAGGTTTATTTTTTCGAGATCTGTTTCTCAGGATAGTTTTATCGAACCTCAGTGGGTTCTTTTTATTTATTGTATGTATTGCTGCAGCTTAGCATGCTGTGCATGCTTTTTCCATTTGGTTGTGAGCCTGGACTGTATGTACTATTATCCTTGCATTCCCCTATATTAAGTTGCATTCCCTTTGGGGCTGCTTCTTTACTGGTTCTATACCGTGTTCTTATGGTTTTATAGCTTTCTACTCCGTATGGGCTTCCCATAGTCCTTCTTAGGGATTGGTCCTCTTGGTGACCAACTTGCTTCACCTATCATCTTTTAGATAGTATTGTCCCTTTCCATCTTTTGGACCGGCGTCTCCTATTTGGGGGCTATTGGTGAAGTCAGTTTGAAGTTTTCTTCCAAGGATGGTATTGTTTAGGTATCTAAGTCTAAGGTGAGGAATCTGTGGCTAGATGTCTTTAAGAAACTGATAGTACTAACAAAACTCCTTAAGAATAAAACATTAAGATCAAGATGCTGGATGTGTATGACCCCAGAGCCTATGCGTTCAGTCTGTGTCGCACACAGTGGTCCAAGCTTTGAGGCCCCACACGTATACACACCCAGGGATCAAGTATCTACTCTGTGTCATGCCAAGCTGTCGAAGAGACTGAACAATCCTCTCCTCCGAGGCTGCCTTGCGACTACTCAGCTCGGGCACATAAAATAGGCAATATGTCAGATTTCTGTTAGTGGCAGGGCACTTAGGTTAGATTTTTACTCTTCCCAGTTTGCCATAAACCAATTGCTGGGACTAAGGATCAGATGTAGTCTCTTACCCACTGACAGCGGCTTCAGGATGGACCTCCGCCCATCGGATTTCAGTCATTTGCAGTGTCTGTTCGCCTTTCTTGCTGCGCAGATGTGAATCCGTACAGGCGGGGTCCTGTTCCTTCGGCTGCAGTCTGGCTCTAATAACCAATCCCTCCTGGTTGGCTTGCCAAGATGTTACTCAAATTTGAAGTTACCTTGAAAAAAAAAAAGACAGGAGCCGTTTGGCAAGTCAGGAACAGATGATTTAATTAAATGCAGCGGTCAGGAGAGCAAGCAACAGAGTTGTAGTCTGAAGACTGTCTCAAAGTACATTGGTTTTTGCCGTCATTTAATACATTTCACAAAGTGTCATAAAGCAATGTGTACATTCTTTTAGAACAGGAAGCTGGGCCTAGTCACAGGGCCATTCATTTTGTCATTTGATTAGCGCTGTGGGGTCTCGACCTTGCATGCACACAATGTGAGGACCTGTGGGTAAGTGTCTAGATGTACGACATGGGGAGCGCTTGATCACTGTGTGTAGTGTGCAAGCTGGGTTCTGATTGGCTTAGTGTTCCTAACTTAGTGTGGCATCTGACTTTATGGTGTTTTTGGAACACGCGCCCCTCTGGCTAGAAGTGTTTTATTGGGGCTAATCTCCTAAGATCATTGTGGTGTTGCTGCCTATCTGTAGGATCGATCTGGGTTTTCCTGTTTGTGCGTTTGTCTAAGGGTTACGAGTTACCCCACCTGTGATCTGTGAATCAGTTGCTTCATGCCTAGGTCGCAGGGCCTTCTGACTCTTGGTTGATGGGAAAGTCATGTCAGGTGGATTCAACAACCGCAATGGTAGTTCATTGGTAGATCAAGGTGTACAGCGACATCGTATTTTTCAATATTAACAAGCTGAACCTGCAGGATGCTCATTTCCTTATCCCCGTCCTGAAGGTTCACAAGCACTACCTGTGGTTCACAGGGGCTAGGAGGATTTTCAGTTCTCAGTGCTCTCATTTGACCTCACCAGTGCATCTCGGCTGTTCAGGAAAGTGATGGCAGTTGTCCCGGCACACCCTTGGAGGTCGAGGGTATCCGTTTCCCCTTACCTCTACAACTGGCTTTTGAAGGTGGGCTCGCACCAGGCAGTCGCCAACCACCTCCATATGGCAATCCTTCTAACTTTATTGGGGTTAACTATCAACATGCTGAAGTCACACAAGACTCAGCTGACACTCCTATTAATCACATCTATTCTGGTTTTATGCCTTTCCCCTGGAGCGGAGAGTCCTGGACATTCAGGCTGTGAACCCCATGTTTCAGCCTCAGTCTTGGAACTTCGCATCCTGCTGGCCAAACATACTACTTGGCACAAAGCAACCAGTCGTCGGGCCTCAAATCCTAGTGGGCATAGCATAAGGGGAATCTCTCGTATTGTATCCGGATGTCAAAGGAGACTGCAAGTGACCTGCAATGATGGCTACTGGACCACGATTGGGTCAGTGGCAGACCTCTCTCCTTACCCCATCCAGAGCTAAAGGTGGTCACTGATGCGTCACTACTGGGTTGGGGAAGCCATATGAGAGAGATGGAGGCCTCTGGTCTCCAGCGGAGTCTCATCTCCACATCAGTTTGTTGCAATTGAGGGTGATTTGCTCATTATTGAATACGTTCCTGCCCACCATCAGACTAAGGCTGGTGCAGGTGCCAATGGAAACACCACTGCAATGTGGTGCTGCAACAAGCTGGGCTGGGAGGGGTCTTTGGCTGTCAGGAGGCTCTATGCGTCTGGGTTTCCAAAGAAGTTCTTTAGTGGTAAACCACTTGGCAGGATCTTTAAACACCAGTGTAACTTAATGCATCACAAATGACAGTTTCACCCAGACGTGGCATAAGGCAATGGGGAGAACCCTGCCTTGATCTTTTCACCACCACTGAGAACACCTTTTCGCATTGTTCTTTACAATGCAACTCTCTCGAAGATGCATTCCATCTAGAGTGGAGCTCAGGACTCTTGTATGCCTTTCCAACACTTCCTCTCTTGCCCGAATTCTGAAGATCAGGAACGACTCTCCTCAGGTTATTCTAGTGGCATCAGATTGGGTCAAGTGTGTGTGGTACCTGGAACTCCTGGGCATGAGCAATTTTCCTCTGATCAGGCTGCTACTTTGGAAGGATCTTCTGATGCAAAAGGAGGACACTGCATCCAGTCCTGCACAATTTGCATCTCCACACTTGGAGATTAAGTGGCAGCAGTTGACTTCCTTCGACCGAGGTCACTGAAGTCATCTTGGCTTCTGAGGGCATTGATGTCATCTTGGAGCGTCCTGCCCCAAAATCATGTATGTAAGTCATTGCAACAAATTTGTGGGTTGTTATGGAACCCAACAAATTGGCCCATTACAAGCTAAGTTCTCTTGCCTTTCGTTGTTTGTTCTTCCTTGCCGAGCAAGGACTTGCTGTGGGTACTGTTAAGGGCTACTTATTAGCTCTTTTGGGCTTTTTTGGCTTGCTGGACCAGCCCTTTTAAAAAAAATTTTTTTTTTAATTTAAATCACCTGTTGTGATGAGGTTTTGAAAAGGTTTCCAACATTTAAATCCACCGAAACCCTGTGTGATGCTTTAACTTAGTGTTGCTTTTTTGATCTTTGAGTCACTGCACATTGTCCATTGACATGGAGGACAGTCTTTCTTGTCTATATAACAGCGCCTAGGTGTGTGAGTGAGCTACAGGCTCTTTCTGTCCAATCAAATTTTCCACCTTGTCAACTGTTAGTATTCCTTCGGTTGACCTTCATGTGCTAAGACTGGAATCTCCATTGACCCCTCTCACTTGTGTTCTAGAGAAACTTATCAGATCCTTAAAGAGCTTCTCACTGTCCCCACTCCCCCGGTAACTCAAGAGGTAAATTCTGATAAATGCAATCAACTGGCCCAGTTTTTTGACGTCAAAATACGGAACATCCTAGCCAGTCTTCCTCTGAGTACCAGTAGGGTAGACAAAGCAGTCCCGGAGGCCGCATTGGATGAAAAGGTGTTTGATAGCTTCTCCCCCATCTCAAGGGAGGCTTTTTGTGTGGAGCTCTCAGCTCTGAAGAGCGGTTCCCCTTCGGACCCCATGCCCATTCGGATCCTCAAGCAATTCACGAACATCATTGCAGGCCCTGCAATCGATCTTCTGAATGCCTCATTCACCTATGGCATTGTACCACCTAGCTGGAAGCAAGCCATTGTCAAGGCCCTTCTGAAAGAGCCAGGCCTTGACCCGGCGGATCTGGCAAATTACCGTCCTATCTCGCTTCTGCCCGGGCTGAATAAGATCACCGAGAAGTTTGCCAATCGCCAGCTTTCGCACTTCTTGGAAGCCAATGATTTACTAGGTCGGACACAGACGGACTTTCGGCCTGGCCAGGGAACCGACTCGGCCTTGATTTCAATGGTGGAGGAAGGCAGATGCATCTTGGATTCGGGCGGATCCGCTGCGGTGGTCCTCCTGGATCTAAGCGCTGCATTTGATACGGTTGATCATAATATTCTGATCAACCGTTTGGGGAAGATTGGAGTGAGAGGGTCGGCCCTTAAATGGCTCACGTCGTACTTGAGTGGCCGGACTTATCAGGTTTGCGAAGGCAATCTTCAATCTCTGCCTACCCCCCTTCAGTGTGGAGTACCGCAGGGCTCTTCATTGAGCCCTATGCTTTTTAACATCTACATGGCCCCACTGGAGGCGGTGGTTTCACCCTTCGGGGTGAAAATCGCAACCTACGCAGACGACACTCAATTGATCGTCTCGCTGTCCCTCTCGGAAAGCCATGGGGAAAAGTTTGCATCATGTTTAATTAACATCATGTCATGGATGTCGGATTCCCGGCTCAAACTAAACGGGACGAAAACGGAGCTGATGCTCCTTGGCAATCTGTGTACGACACTTCCTAAATCCATGTGGCCGGCCAGTCTAGGTGCCCCCCCAGTTCCCAAAGAAGCAATAAAAAGTCTCGGGGTCTGGCTGGAACCTGAACTGTCAATGACCACTCAAGCTAAACGAGTGGCAGGGACTTGCTACGGACTGCTCAGGTCAGTACGGAAGATCCTCCCGCTACTCCCTGAAAATTCCCGGAAAATACTGGTGCAAGGATTAGTCATGTCAAGGCTGGATTATAGCAATGCCCTATTCCTTGCCTCACCAGAATCCACTCTGAATGTGCTCCAAAGAGTTCAGAATGCGGCTGCACGAATGCTCACTGGTACTGCCAAAAGATCATCAGCTAAGCCTGCTCTCAAGGCCCTGCATTGGCTTCCAATCCGAGCTCGCATAAAATTCAAATCCCTCTGCATCGTGTTTAAAGCTTTGCAAGGATCAGGCCCTCCAATTCTTAGGGACCTGGTGCGCCCTTACAAACCTACGCGAGCCCTTCGCTCTGATGATGGTAATTTTGTGGTGATACCCAGAGCCAAAAAGGTGAGGTCCGGCGGTCGCCGGTTCTCTATTAATGCAGCCCAACTATGGAATGCTCTACCGATGGCCCTGCGGAAAGAATCTAATCTAGTGAGATTCCGCAAAGCATTGAAAACGTATCTTTTCCCCCTTTAGGCTTTCTCTTCAGTTGTATTTGGGTGGTGGTCCTGTGTTTTGTTTAAGCGCTGGGACGTTCGAGGGCAGCCATGCGCTTTATAAATCTCTTTTCATTTCATTTCATTCATTTCATTTCATTTCATCTCCATTGACCCCTCTCACTTGTGTTCTAGCATACCGTCCCCCTCAGCCGATGCCTGATTTCCCAACGCTGTTTGCCGACATGCTCTCCCAATTAGTGATTAATCACTCCAAAATTCTCGTTTTGGGAGATTTTAATTACTGGCCCACTCACGAGAAGGAGAGCACTTGCTCTATTACATTCTCTGATCTTCTATCTGGAATGAACTGTAGTCAACATGTTAATGCAGCAACTCATATCAGAGGCCACGTCCTAGACCAGGCCTGGACTCTGAATTTAGATATCTCTGCCCCTCTTATTTTTCCCTGTTTATGGTCTGACCATTTTATTATTTCTTTTTTCCTCACGGTCACCTCTCATCCCAGTAGGGTCTTAGAGGGCAACCTCTCGGCCCGAAACTGGAATAGAGTGGACATGAGTGAATTTGTTAACCTTCTCAGAACTTCGATTCCTTCTGCCTCGGACTCTGATCTTATCGATACCCAAGCCTCCGCTCTCACGGGCTGGCTCGAATCAGCTAGCGATGTTGTGGCACCTCTTAAGCAAGTTAAGCTTAAGCGTTTACACGATGCCCAAAGATGGTTCACTGAAGATCTTAAAGGCTTAAAGCTCATTCTCAGGCAAGCCGAGCGCTGCTGGCGGCGAGGCTACGCTGCTGATACGAGACTACGTTTTACGTCTCTGCTTAAAGAGTATAAAGCAGCGATTTTACTTGCAAAGACCTCTTATTTCTCCAACAAGATTGTGGAGTCGGCGTCCAAAACTAAGGATATTTTTTCTATTGTGGAGGAGCTGTAACATCCGGATAGGGTCACCATTAAACCTCCTCCCTCTCGTGCGCTTTGTGACTCCCTCAATCAATTTTTTGTGGAGAAAATTGCCAACATTAAAAACAGTATTTCCCTCGCGGCCCCCCCCCCCCCCTCTTTCTATGTTTAATTCTTCCTTATCCATTCCTAATTCTCAGTACCCTCCTATCCCAGAGGAGGAATTCCTAGCTCTTTTAAATAAGGTGTCCTCTGGGTCCCCCAAGGATTGCTGTCCTCCCCAAATTCTTCGCGAGGTCTTTACAGCCTGTCCGTCCCCCCCTTTGGGGCTCCTGAACAAGTCTCTATCCTCTGGCTTAGGCACGACCTCTGCAACTTTAAATAGGCTGGGGACTATCTTAAAAAAACCAACTGCAGACCCACAGGTCATGAGCAATTACAGCCCAATCTCCCTCCTCCCCTACCTGGGCAAGATTCTTGAGTCCTATGTGACCAGCTTCTTGAGCTCTTTCATTGAACACTCTCAATATCTTGACCCCCAACAGGCTGGTTTCAGACCCGCTCACTCTACGGAGTCTGTTATCCTCTCCGTCATGGAGGAACTGCGAAGAGGAGCGGACTCAAACATCAGCCAGGTTCTGGTGCTCCTGGACTTGTCGGCCGCCTTTGACACGGTCGACCATGATATTTTGGTCGGCCATGTCAGGGGAAGCTGGCGTTCGGGGCGCGGCCCTTGACTGGATCCGCTCCTTCTTGAGCAATCGCCACCAGGCGGTCCGACTCTCGCAGTTTACTGCGGATAAGGTCGAACTGACCTGTGGCGTTCCGCAGGGTTCCTCCCTATCTCCCCTTCTTTTTAATTTATATTTGGTTCCCCTTCTTCGTTCCTTGCGAGGCAGTCATATTTCCGTGTTTAATTACGCGGATGACATCCAGCTGGTTTTTAATATCGACTCCTCGGCCCAGTCCATTGCCAACTTCCAGTCAACTTTATGTCACATCAATGACTGGATGGGGGCCAACCACCTCAAACTTAACCCCGACAAGACCGAGCTGGTTCTTGTCGGGGGCACTGCCAACCCATGGAAATCCACCTTTTGGCCTGCGAGGTTGGGTCCTCCTCCGAGTCCAGTCGACTCAGCCAAAAGTCTGGGGGTAATAATTAATAAAGATCTTACTCTAAAGCCCCAGATCAACGCTGTAGTCTCTTCTAGCTTTTTCCAGCTGCGGAAAATCCGTAAGATTGCTCGTTTTCTGACCATTTAGGCTCTTACTCTAGTTCTGTTAGCCTTAGTTATCTCAAGTTTGGATTACGCCAATTCTTTGTATGTTGGCATCCCGGCGTACCTAATGAAGAGGCTACAGCTTGTCCAGAACCAGGCTGCGCGCCTCATTTATCACCAACCCAGACACCAACACGTTCATCTTTTGTTAAAATCCCTTCACTGGCTCCCCGTGTCCGAGCGTTGTAAATTCAAACTGGGCTGCACTATTTTTAAGTCCTTTGCCGACACGGGTCCGTCCTTTATCTCTTCAGTAATACATCCCTATGTTCCCTCACGTAACCTTCGGTCTTCTCACCTTGCCTTGCTTAAGGTTCCAGTTTACAAACGTAAAAAGCATGGAAGTTTGAGATTTTCTTTTCTTGCCCCTTCCCTTTGGAACTCACTTCCATTAGGTATTAGACTTGCTTCCTCCTATAATCATTTTAGGTCCCTTCTTAAAAGTATTTGTTCTTTAATGTTTATCACTAACACCTGTGCTCTGTGGACTAGTCCCCCCTTTGTGCTCGAGCGCCAAGAAACCGTTCGGTGTTAGTTGTGCTATAGAAATTCTTTTTACATTGAATTCTGTCAACCCACCTTATGTAATGTTCAACTGGATAAGTTGGTGTTGAGGATCCAAGCTTCCTTTCTATCAAGAGTTCTAGGGGTGTAGCGGAACATATCAGAAGAATGACATAAAACATAGGTGCATTGGCCTTGTGGGCAGGGCTAGATGGAATAGTATGAGGGGGGTATTGTCCGGTATGGTTGAAGTGCAGCAGCCACTATGGGGGGAGATCATAGTTTCAATTGTGGAGCAAAAGCTCTGAGAGAAGGTTGACTCATTGAGAGAAGACGGGTTGTTTGCGAAGACCCTTGACCATCTCATTGCGAGTGCTGCCTGAAGATGCAGAGTGAACACGCCTCGCACGTGAGCTCTATGACCTGACGTAATGTGTTGTATACTCTTTCCCAGAAGTGATTTAGAGCTTGGCAGGACCATATCATGTATAGTAGGTCTGCGCATGGGACCCGACAGTGCGGGCAGTGGGCGTCTGCTTGCAGAAAGAAGCAATTAATTTGGACTGGGGAGAAGTAGGCACAGTGCACCATGAAGAGTTGTATGTTTTTGAAGCACAGGTTACGGTATACCTTATGTTGAAATACTAGGGCAGTCTCCCACTGTTTATCGTGCAGTGCACACCCAAACCCCTCCTCCCATTTGTGCCATAGGGTGTCTAGGTGAAGTACCTTCAGCTCAAAAATGGCTTTATACAGCCAATGTGACAGCCAGGGCCCATCGTAAGGATCGCATGCAGCACAGGATGTGTTGTCGGGTCTTGATTCCGTAGCTCTCTATAGGGTTCGGCATGTGTGAGTGAGTTGCTGATGGTGAAGGTGTTGCCTGGGGGTAGATCATAGTCTGCTACTAACTGGTCAAATGAAAGGAGCTGACCGTTGAGGAAATGGTCCTCCGATGTGAGGATGGATGTTCTGTCCAGGGGGGGGGGTAATTTACTGCGGGTGAAGGTCCCAGGAAATTTAGGAAGCCCGACAAGGGTCAATGCAGGAGCATAACTGAGTTTGTCAGGGACATGCAATGTATTCTGGTCATGCAAGCCTGAGCCGCTGCCACCTGTAGGGAGGTTGGGGGGCAGGGGGGTGGGTTCACTGTTTTTGGAAGAAGTAGGCAGTGAATTGCCAGAGAGGGTAGGACACTGTCCTGGCCGAAGGTCTCTCTAATATACCTCCTGGCCATTCAGGGCGATAGCCATGCAGCTGTTAAGCGAGAAAATATGATTTGAATAATGGGGCTCCCAACCCTCCCAGTTGTATCGGGAGCTGCTGTTAGTAAAGTGCTACTCGGCATCGCCCAGTGCCCCAGATAAGATTGCCCAACAATGAGTTGAGTTCTCTGAAGAATGAGCGAGGTGGAGTTACAGTGAGATTAATAAAGTGATAGAGCAATGCCAAACAGTGCCACCCAAAGGTTCCCCTCAAATAGATCCATAGGGGTTGTGATAGGAGCGGATACCTAGGTAGTGAGTAGCTGTTGCATGCCAACGAAGAAGCGTAGTACCTAAACATATGGACTGCAGCGGTTGGTCAGGGTGCAACAGGTGGATGACCGGCTTATCCCAATTCACTCGCATACCGGCAGACTCCATTGCCAAATCGAAAAACAGTGACAAAAGGGGACTCCCCAGCCTTTTGCGTCTGCTTACCAGAAATGTGGTGGAAATTAGGTGCCCTTAGCGGAGTCTGTAGGTTGGTTTGGTGTAGAGAAGTTGAGTGTATGCGAGGAGACGTGGACAACTCCAAGCTGGGTCAAGACCTGTAAAATATAGGGCCACACCAGTGAATCAAAAACCTTCTCCAGGTCTAATATTAGGCATGCCATTTGTGGGTAACGTCCTTTAAAGTGGTCTTGTATATGGAACAACAACAGGCGGATGTTCTGGGAAGTGCTGCGTCCTGGGACAACCCTATTTTGTGTGGATTATATCAGAGAGCACCCGGAGATAGCTGTCAGCCAGTATTTTGGCCAGTTTTTTATAGTGGTCCCATAGGATGGCAATGTGTTGATATGATGATGGGTGGATTGGGTCGGGTTTCTTCCAGGCTTCGAAATGTAGACCAGGAGTGATTCCCTAAGCATATGAGGAATTCTCTCGCTATCAATGCTGCTTCATATAAGTCAATCAGTTTGGGGGCAAGTTGTGAAGAGCACGTAGTAAAATATTCAAGTGATAGGCTGTCCTGTCCCAGGTTTTTATCCAGGTTAGGTCCCTTATCACCTGTATTAATTCCTCTGTAGTTATTTTGACATCAAGTGCGAGATTGGTCACAGTGCGGTTGCATGGTAGGAAGATGTCCACGAGGAAGGTGTGCGAATAGTACTCAGATTGGTCAGATAGGGCATGGTTTACTTGGAATAAAAAGTGTAAAAGAGGTGCAGTATGTCCTTTTGGGTATAGACGGACATGCCTGTGGTGTGATCAGTTTGGTTATGAGATGCGGATTAGTATCTAGTCGCACTAGCCAGGCTAAAAGATGGCCGGATTTGTCTCCTTCTCCATGGACATTAGCTACTTGAGCTGTTAAATCGCCAGAGGTCTTTGGGGCAGCTAGCTGTGGGGTCTTTTCAGGATACTGGTCTACTGCCTTGTTCAACTGCGCTAAGCGGGTCTCTATGTCTCTGATTTCGCCATCCTGAGTCCTGCATACACCCACCACCTGCTGTATGCCATAACCCCACATCGCCAACTTAAATAAGTCCCATTCCATCATCCTCGTAGAGGCTGTGCCATTGTTCTCAGCAAAGTAATGGTGGATATGGTTACCCTGTCTCGCCCATGCTGGTGTCGCCAGGTAGTTATTGGTGGACTTGGGGATTCTTGACGAATATCAGTGTAGTTTGCATCATGATCTGAAAGCACGCAGCCTAAATAGTCTGGGTGATGCAATAGGAGAGCTAGTGAGGTCGAACATAGGAAGCGATCTAGGCACATATGAAGCCTGTTGAGTACAGATTAAAACGAGTAGACTTTATGGGTAGGAATGAGGGTCACAAGCTTCCGCTAGAGATCAGTGTTGTGCCCAATCGCGTAGTCGTACTGTTTGTGTATGGGGGGAGGCCTGTAAGGGGTGGCTGTGATCTGTCTAGGTTTAGGTTTAAAGCGCAGTTATAATCTCCCCCAAGGATCCACGGAGTTGACTTTTTATGGGTGAAGACAGAGGAGACGGCATCCAAGAAGTTTCCATGCCCAGAGCTGGAAGTATACATGCTATCAAGGAGCAGGGGACGGCCATCGAGATGCCCCTCCAGAAAAACATATCTGCCTGTCTGTAGCGTGGAGTCCCAATCACTGCAGGCAGGTAACTGAAGGGATGCTCAAGATAACCGGGTTGATGGTAGGGAGCTACTCCTCCCCACCTCCCCCTCCACCACACACACTCCGATCTAAGTGCTGAGGTCAAAGGCAGGGTAGGGGGGAGGCCTCGTTAGCTGGAAACCAGGAGGAGGCGAAAAGGGGAAGGAGGCAGGCAGTCTATGCCTGAACGAGTCAATGGGACCGCAAGTAGACCTTGACGATTGAGTCTCTGGGACCCACTGCACGCTCCGGTAGTAGCGCAGATGCGATGGGGTCCCATCCACAGCAGTCAGGTAACTGGAGGGGTGCTAGAGATATCTTCATCTGGCTTGATGGTGAGGAGCCCACCCGTGCTGCGATTTAAGCGCAGAGGTCCAATGGGTAGGGGGAGACCTACTTTGCTGGATGCCAAGAGGAGGTGAAGAAGAATGGGAGGAGACGGCCAGGCTAGGCCAGGGAGGGTCAAGTAGTCCGCGCCGATCGTGTCAGGTGTCTGGCACTGCTGTCAGTGGCTCAGTCTTGCATAGAAGGTGAAGGTCCCCACCCCTGGCAGTGGGTCCCGGTCTGGACGCTGATGCGGGGCAGCTCACAAAATCTGGTCATCTCTTGAAGAAATGCGTGGAAAGTTCAGAGTGCACGGCCTCTGAGACTGCCGCAGCTCATCTGGCAGTCGTGGGATTGTTCGAAGCCCCGCGGAGACACAGAGTCGCGGAGCCGAGTCGTGAGCCCCGGCTTTGCGGCCGCCATTAGGAAATGGGTGCGTCCTGCTCCATTCCCCCAGTCAGCTACTGCAGTCACGCCACACAGGGGGCGGGACGTCACCGCTCAGCAGTCACCTCGTCTGCGGCTTCAGGCCCGGGCCTTGCGGCTCTGCCACCAGGGGATCCCCATCACCACAAGGCGCAGGCACACAGTGGCCTTGATGGATCTCTAGTGACGGTAGCTGCCAGATGCTAGGGGTCTTGAGTCAGTGTGCTTGTCCTCCCAGTGGTCTCCATGGGTCCACCCAGGTCAGGATGGCTGTTAATGTGTGGGTTGGTGGACGGAGCTCTAGTAGTGTACGTCCATCTCAGCTGGCTTGACCACACCTCCCCTTTTGTTTTCTGAGGATACCAAAAATTATCCATACAGTGTGACAGGGAATATGTTTCCAGCAAACTACATAATTCCAGCCATGCTACTATTGCATAAATCAAATGCTGCAAATAGGCCCTTCATATATGTGTCTATATTGCTTGGGCTCTCGTCAACTCGAAGTTGTGCGATAAATATTCCCTCATGTACTCAAACATAATTAGAGAACAGAAGTCAAAGCTTTACGTTGCCAAACATAAGAAAAGGCTTAATTTGACATGGAGCTCCTGCTCCAAATTACTTGGCTGGTCACAGTCACATGGTTGGTCCCGTTTAAAGTCCCGATCCCACCCGAAATCTTACCATAAGTCGAGGTTTATAACTTTTTGTAAGCAGAAGAAAAGTAGTGAATGACGCTCCATCCTGCCACTCAAAGTCTGGTGAGAAGTCACGGGGTGACACTTGAAGTCAAGCTAGTTTTGACCACAAACTGGTCCAGTATCTGCTGTGCCCTGAAATTCCCAAATAATACCTTTCAAAGAGGCTAGGCTGTAAATTTACCTGACACGACCAGCTACCTCTGGCCTGACTTCTTTCTCCAGGGGGCTTCCGGTTGGATATCTGCTTAAGTTTCCTTGTCTGACCCATAGTGTCCTCTCAGACCCAGGTGCGTACTGAAGCCATCCATACTTCCACTCAGGGCTCAGTATCCACAATAGTTCATTCCATGCTGGCATCAATACCAACTCCAGCATCATTATCTGATACAATTTCAATTCTGGCCCTAACTAGGACTCTATCACCTTGTCAAAATCGCACCCTGTGATTGTACAACTAGACTTTGGGCCTAGGGCTCATCCTCAACACCAGTATTATAAACTATAGGCACTCATGACATTCTTGATTATAAGAAGGTTGACATGTTAACTTTCTGACTAAACACTCAATGCCTGACAGCCTTGCAGTGCAGGCAGCCACTAGTAAAGCCAATCCAAATGCTTTTCTGACTAACCCCCATACCCATCCCTCACTTGGATAGAGAATCGAAACCTGTAAATGCCTTTGGTAAGAAAATGTTTTCCTCGGTTAGCCTATCTTTAGGTGCTCTGAACTGCTGTGTAATTCTAGGGAGGTAAACACTTGCCTTAAGGGACTTAGCCATCAAGATGGTGCTGTTGTTTTTAGGACAAAGAATAGCAGCTATGTATAAACTACTGCACCACCCATTATAGTCATACCGAAGTCACAAATTTTATATTGCCCACCTCAAATGACCAGCTGCCACATGGCCATAAATCAAATATAATTATAACTCAAAATGAGGAGTCTTAAGTTCCAACTATTTCAATCCACAGTTTCCAGTGTGAACAGGAACATTCTTTATTCAAAATACTTTATCAGTCATAAAGGCGCAGCCAACACGTTTCACCCAACAACTAGGGCTTCTTCAGGGCATTATAAAGTATTATCAATAAATGTTGATCATCATAGAACACACCAGATTCCTGTCACAAATCCTCAGTTCCTCATTATATTGTAGATAGATGCTTAAATAAAGTAGTTATATACTGGTTCCACACAGTAACATCAGGTATTTAGAAGAAACGGATCAGTGTAGGTGAGGCAACAGCCATAGTTCAAAAATCCATTTTCAAGTGTCCTTTCAAAGCTTCTTTAGACTGTATGAGTCATCCTGCTCCTTCCGCATCTACTCCTCATTTCTTGTGATCATATTGCTTCTCATTTTGGTATATTGGTGCTGTTGTTCTAAGGGACCTCAGGAACTCGCTGTCCGATACTATCCAAAATGGACAGGATGCATGCAGGCCTGAACATCACCCATTGCATATGCCATGCTGTTGCCCAAAAAGTGGTATTCAGAAGGCACATCTTGGTGCAGTTAATGGGGTTTTCAGTGGATGTCCAGTGGACCGTTCGGATAAAAGGCTGACTCAGCACTTGAGCAGTTCCAAGATAGTCACACCACAGCTCCATCCTTGCTGTTAAGGTGCCCAGCCAGTCAATATTATCAACAGTATAGAACATTTAGGGCCTATTGTAGAGGCCTAACTTACCAACAGTGTCAGCCTTCTTTGCCGGTGCTATAGTAAACTCTTTCTGGGCAAAAGGTATGTGTTTGTCGAGGAGGTTTTCTCCACCATTAATCATCCAACTCTTCCACCCTAGCTGCAGTGAGTAGGAAGCTCAGGCCCACGATCAGCCAGTGAGGAGAAGATTTGGTATTTTTCCCCCCAATGGTTGTTAAAAATTAAATTGTTCAAAGGGACTTTACCCTGCTTTTCATTTTGTCCTCCTCTCCGGCCCCACCCCTGCCCCACCACCTCCTCAAATCATTTTCGGGGGACCACTCTTCTATCTTGATGCAGAATATCAATCTCCTGCTCGCCAAAGGCTTCTTCAATCTGGTGACGGACTTCAATAAGGATAAGGGATGCTATTCGTGTTACTTTGTCATGCCAAAGAAAAACAGAGGCCTAAATGCCTTTCTAAAGGATACATTCAAAATGTACACTCTGGCTAAGATCCGCTTAACTCTGGGCACAGGGACTCCTGGACCATTGAATGCCTTTCTAAAGGACACATTCAAAAAGTACACTCTAGCTAAGATCCGCTCAAAACGTGGCTCAGAGACTCCATGGTGTACCTGGACTGGCAGAATGTGTATTTTCATATTTCAGTCCTTTATTTCCACAGAGCTACCTGCGATTCAGGTGAGGTCAGAACAGTTCCAATTTTCTGTGCTACCTTTCAGGCTTACCTCAGCTCCTCTGGTGTTCACGAAAGTGATAGGAGTGGTCACACCTCATCTTAGGAGGTAAATGCAGATGCTTTCATGTTCCTTAACGACTAGCTGCTCAATGCCGACCATCTCCAAATGATGTCGCTGCTGTTGATCTGTTTGGGGTTTTCCATCAATGAGTCAAAATTCTAGTTGATCACTGTGCAGAGGATTCCCTTCATATTGGTTGTACTGAATATGGTGGCTATCAAGGCCTTGTCACCATTGCAGCGAGTCAGCAGAGGACATTTAGGATCCAGGCATTTTGTCCTCAGTCCTAGGTCTTGATTCATTCTCCATGACCTTTTTGCCAGATATTATGTGCAGACCCTGCTATAAAGTCTGAGCTTTCAATGGCCCCGCACCAAGTTTGCCTCTTTGGCACAGTCTCGATATTGCAGGTCACTGCTCAAAATGTGGTGCAGGTGAATTACAACTTGAACTGCGGCAAGCCAATCTCCCTTCACAACCTAGACACGCGGTTATGACAGATGACTCACTGCTTTTGGGGTCGGGGGGAGGGGTTAATTTGGAGTAAGTGCAGATCAAAGGTCTATGGTGCTCAACATCAGCATTTTGGAGCTTCATACGATCTTTCTGGCCCTGAAAGCCTTCTTACCAACCATCAGCGTAAGGTTGGTGCAGGTCCTGACAGACCGCAGACCACCATGGAGTATTGCAGAGTGAGGTCTTGTATCCCTGGTTATGAGATGCTGACACAGCAGAAAATCTATTTGGTGGCCAACTGCCTAGAAGAGGCTCTGAACACCAACGCAAACGCGTTGAGCAGATTTCAGCTGAGAGATCACCAATGGCATCTTCGTCCAAAGTAAGTACTGGGCATCTTCAGTCAGTGGGGCATGCTCTGGTTAATTTTGTTTACCATGGTCAAGAGGTGCAGTGTTAAAGCATCTGCGCTCTATCCAGTGGTGTACCGAATGCTTAAGGGGCTCCCCCTGCAATGCACACGGAGGGGCCCGCACCAGATTTAATCCAGAGGTTCAGGCCTGAGTACCCTGCTGAGGGGGTCCCCTGCAGGTCGGGGGCTCCTTGCACCACGGGTGGTGGGGGGGCCTGTGTTACGCCCCTGGCTCTATCTGCTATGGGAAACGAATGTCCTGTACTTGTTCCCGCCTTTACCATCTTGAGTTCTGAGGAAAGTTATGACAGACCAGACACAAGTCCTCTTAAAGCCTCTAGACTGGGACAGGAGAATGTGCTCCCCAGAGTGCCGGAGCTTTATCCTCTGATGCTGCAACATCTTGGTGAGTGCCTCCTGTCTCAGTAACAGGGTAGAGTCCTACTTCTGCACCTCTATGCCCTACACCTCTACATGAAGATTTAATGGTGGCAGTTAAATTCTTTTGACTTGCCACCTGAAGTAGTAGATATCATTTGTGCCACCAGACGGCCATGCACGACCACCACACTGCGTGCTGGGAAACATCAGGCAGTAAATGGGTATCTATTTGACTTTCCTTATGTTACAGCTTTCTCTTTGTGCACTTTTCTGCAGTTTTTAAATAGCACAAACACACACGAAGGCATTGGAGCGATTTACATGTGCACCACTTATATTACACAAGGTCACCATATATTGTTAATAGACATAGGGAGATAAAGTGATTTGCCCAGAACCACTGTGGGTTGAGTTTACTCCGAGACTCAAATCTGGTTCCCCTGCTCGAAAGTCGACAACTTTGGCTGTAACACAACATCCAGGGTATAGGGAGGGAGGGAGGGAAGCAGGAAGAAACCACATGAAGCTTGCCTCATTACAGGCTCTAGGTTCCAAAAGAACCTCAAGCTGAGCCAGAGCCAGGCTTCAGGCTCGGGCCTGATTTGAGCTTTCAGTGGTTGGCCCACCTATAAAGTTTTGTAAACATTTAATTACAATGGAAGCTACTATTCTTAGTTGAACTACTACATAACCACTATATATGTATATATCTAAAAATAAATAATATTTAGAAATTGAGTACATGTAAAAATTTGATTTTCAGGAGAAGGCAAAGAAAATGTTGCAAATAAATGTGTGTGTGTGTGTGTGTGTGTGTGTATATATATATATATATATATATATATATACACATACACACACACACACACACACACACACACACTTTCTTTCCCTTCTCATGACAATCATTTACTTGTGTTCAGTTTTAAATGTTGCTATTTTTCTTGATTTTTTTCTCCGTTTTGTCAATATTGTATATTTCTGTGTGCTCTTTGCCAGTCTTTGTGAAACGTTCGTATGCTACAAAAAACCACAAAAAGTAAACATGCACTTTTTTTAGACCAAACTAAAAATTAATTCACATTTTTTAGACTAAATGAACATTGAATTCTACATTATTTTATTACCTGAAAGCTTTATTTAGCTGGTCTGGTAGAATGGTTCTGAATTTAACATTGGGGTTTCAGTGGTGTCACATTCCACATGTGTTTAACAGTACCCTCATCCTCGTCATTGACATCTTTATTTCTAAAAACTTGAAGGAGAGAATGTATAAGTATTTGTATGACATTGCAGTACAGTTTGATGTTACATATTATGACACTCCGAACATTTCCATTGCGGATCAAAGTCTGACTTTGTTTTGGAGTGTTAGGTTATCAGATGCATGCGGTGTCATTTCTTCTTCAATGTGACTTTTGGTAACTGGGTGAGAATGGAGTGCTATACCAAATACCTCGTTTGATATAGATGCCCATTGCCCACCAAATAATGGGTGTTGTAGTTAACTGACAATAGCAAGTGCTAATGGATTAAAGTATGGCTGATTCTGCCTAAGCGAAATAGTGAGTAAAATAAATAGTTGGTAAGTGAAAACAAGTTTGTGCTAATGCAGATGCAAATTTTCTAACCCATAATTACCATTTGTGTGTGATGTGGTAAGTAGTCCGTGTACAATTTGCACCCAAGTAGGAGTTGCAGTCCTCAGAATAAGGAACGAGTGCAAATTGCACATGATTTCACCCAGACATTATTTTGCACTCAAACCTTCAATTTGTGCCAGATTTTCCTTGGCATAAACTAAGGGTTTATGCTATACAGTTTTCACCAGAGTTGTTCTAGGAAAGTAAGATCTGCTTTCATGGTTACCCACACTTTTTGATTGGTGTCCGTATTTTTTTGACTAATCTGAGAGGGATCCTACTAATCAGGACACCCCAGTCACTGTGCTTTCTCCCTAAATGGTTCAGAAAAGGGGGTGGTGATGAACAGAGTGTCTGAATTAAGCAGACCACTCTTACCCAGTCCAAAGATCAGGGCTTGATCCATCACCGTTTTTTAGCTCACTGCACCATCCCAGCTCAGAACTTGGCTATATGCAAATTAGTCTGACCCTGGCCCAGTGCATCATGGGAACAGGGCAGACCAAACTACCAAGCCAATTCTTATACTGGGAAGGAAACAAGCTACCGGGGACCGGTTTCTGGCATTTCAGCCGTCTTCGGCCCGGCTTGCTTGATCCTGATGGTGCAATGAGCAAGGGACTCACATCTGAGTATACCCTTCCACGCTTATGGTGGACAAAAATGATTCAGAAAAGGGGGTGGTGATGAACAGAGTGTCTGAATTAAGCAGACCACTCTTACCCAGTCCAAAGATCAGGGCTTGATCCATCACCGTTTTTTAGCTCACTGCACCATCCCAGCTCAGAACTTGGCTATATGCAAATTAGTCTGACCCTGGCCCAGTGCATCATGGGAACAGGGCAGACCAAACTACCAAGCCAATTCTTATACTGGGAAGGAAACCAGCTACCGGGGACCGGTTTCTGGCATTTCAGCCGTCTTCGGCCCGGCTTGCTTGAATCCTGATGGTGCAATGAGCAAGGGACTCACATCTGAGTATACCCTTCCACGCTTATGGTGGACAAAAATGATTCATGGTAAGTACTTCTGCACACCCACGATTGGCTACATGTGTACTCTTGTAAGTCCCTAGTAGATGGTTCTTAGGTACCCAGGGCATAGGTCTCCCTTGGGCTGCAGCATGTATTGTGTCACCTATCTGAGTCCATTTGAACTGTGACTACAGGCTTGCCATTGCAGCCTGTGTGAGTTGGTGCTTACATCTCTCACTACAGATGTAAGTTTCCTTATATCTGGTGTCACTGCAATTAAAACCTATAAGTCACCCCTATGGCAGGCGCTTCAGTCCTGAGGGCATGGTGCTTGGTTACAAGTGAGGGTGCCCCTGCATGAGCAGAACAGCTGCTTCTCCTGGTCTCGCTGTTCTGCAAGGCGTCGTCTGTGTTTCTTCCAGGATCTTTAACAGACCTGTGGGCATCAAGGACACCCAAAGTAATCTCCTTTGGAGTGGTGTCACTCCCCTGCATCTGCAGGCACCGCAATGAAGCTGACCAGTCTGCTGCTGCTACAGACTTTCAGAGGTTCAGCTACACAGGTGGTGGCTCTGCAACTCCCTCTGGGCCTGGCCTGTCCTCTCTGCAATTTTGAAGCAAGTATCCCTTGTTGGTACCGTTGAGACCAAAACTTGTGCACCACGATGACTTGCCTGGGTTTGTTAGCTCTGCACTCCAGGGATCTTCGGGCTACAAGAAGCTTCAGTATCTTTTCCTGCCAAGATCTTCATCCTCACAGCATCCTCTGTACCGTGGGCCTGCATTTTTGATGAGCTGCTCAAGGTTTTCCTGCGACTCTTGTGCCTTTGGACTGTGGGTCTTCTTGAGGGTCTTCTTTAGCGTCAGTGTCTCACCTGCTTGCTCAAGGCCTTCTCTGACTCTCCTGCAATTGGTGAGTCACTTGGACCTCGCTGGTCCCAACGTTGCACCTTTTTCATTTACCACATCTGTTGCTGCTGCCAATGCTTGTTGGTGCTCCAGCCAAACACCAATCCCCTGGTTCTCGACTTCCGACATGGGACAGCTAATGTCCAGCTCCTGTGCTTTAACAGTATCGCCTGGTCCTCAAAGCTGCAGCGACAAGGTCACGGGCATCCCTCCTGCACTTCGGTCATTGCTCTTCCGTGCCTCCTGATCACCTCTGAGTTTCCTAGACTCTGTACCCTCTGCTTGCAGGTTTTTCTCTTCAAGAATCCACCCTTTGCATCCACTGGATTCTTTCACCTTCTTCGCCAGCAGCATCTTTCCTGAATTCCTCCATTGTGATCTACGGTGATTTCCGATGTCACTTCACACCCATGCACCCGGCTTCCCTGGTGTGGGTATTTTGGTTCCTTGGGTTTCCACGGATGGGGTGACTCTTCAACCTTCTGTCTTCTGTGGGGTTTCTTCAGGATCCACCGGGAAGTGTCCTTCTTAAAAACTGTGACTTTCCCATTGTCTTCCATTGAGTTTGCAGCTGTACTTCCAGTCTGCACACAGCCACTGTGGGGTTCCTGGGTACTTACCTTGGGTGGTTCCTTATGCCCCCAGCTTTTCTGAGCCTCCTGGTTCAAGTCCTGACTTCAGTCACAGTTTGCATTCCTCTTCTTTAGCATATGGTTTGATCTCCCCCTGGAGACGACGCTATATTTGTGCTTCCTAACCTGTTTATAATTGAATTATTGTATGTATTGTTGATATATCCGGGTAGGAGATATACCAATGTGTTAGTAAGTGTGTATAATAAATAGACCTATTTTTATACCTACACTGTGTGGTTCATTTTTATTTAACTTACACTATGTGATTAGTTCTGGTGAAACAAGCTGCTTAACACTCCTTCTGGACCAATCCTGAAGGCTGTTCTCCACAACTACCACTAAAATCACCATACGGGTTGTTTGGATTAGTGCAAGGTGCCTCACTTAAATACGTGTGCACCATATAGTAAGCCAGCCTTATACATTGGCGTGCAGCGTTTGGGATTTAAGCCTGCACTATTTTATCAGCGAATCTAGGTGTGGATTAGCATTAGGCACATACAAAATATTTTTGTAGACAAGTAAGTTCTACTGAACTTTTAGATTGGTTGTTAAGGGTCTGACTCTAGGACAACCCTTTCTCAAATCATAGGAAGTTTTGGTTTCACTGGGGTAGGAAGGTGCAACATATACTAAACAAGCCTCCTACACTGACCATGTCATGAGTGCTGTAATATGTGAGGTCATAAGCAGAGCATTGCGGGTGAATGTTATAGTTAGCTCAGGTAACTGTAACTGCTGAATTTCACTGGTTTTGTTCAAGTGAAATCTGAGCCAAACTATAACTTCCCTGTAACCTTTGGTTTTTTTCAGTGAAAAAATATGTTCGAGGCATATGGGCTGCAGATGGTACATTATGAATAGATCGCCATCTGGTGTTGGGCTCGGATGATTGCACTTTGTTTTTCTCTTGGAGAGTCTTTTGTCTCTTGGTGACTCCTCCCTTGGTTGGTAGTGCGCATGGGCATTGGCTCCATCCTTAGATTGTTTTTTTCCGCCATCGGGTTCGGATGAAGATCGAGACGCTCCAGATCAACTTCAGAAAAAAAGTGATTTTCGGCGCGTATTCCCTTTCCAATTCGACGGTATTGTTATTCGAACGCGTTCATTTCCATTCCGACGCGTTACAAATTTAAAATAGAAGAGAAAAACTTGGATCTACGTCGAAGAACAGGAGGCCTTTCTCGACGCAGTCAAGCCCGGAGTCCATGGAAAGGACTCCATTCAAAAAATGTCCAACGTGTGGTGCTAAGTTCCCACACAAGGACCTACACGAGGTGTGCAACCTCTGTCTATCGCCTGAACACGAATCCAGGGACTGCGAAGCCTGCGCAGCATTCTCCTCCAAGCTAACGATTAGAAATCGTCGAGCTCGAAGACACGAGGTTTCCAGAATGCAGGCGGAAGCGATCCCGGAGCTGTTCGGTGACGAACAAATCGAGGAAGAAGAGGACCAGTCGGGGTCGGAAGGGGACCAGTCGGAGGTTGAAGAACTCATCGAGCAACAAACCGTGAGTGACGACGTCCCCTTACCGAAAAACCGACCCCGTGCGGTAACGACCCCGCCCTCGGGCCCGGTCAAACCGCTGAAAAAAGTTTCCGACGCCCCGCCCTCGGGCCCGGCAACGAAACCGAAACTGAAACCGAAACACTCAGACTCCCACCATGTCGGATCCGAGAAAAGGGCGACATCGACTTCGGCACCGAGGCTACATACAAAGGAGAGCTCGGTATCTAAACATTCCATGTCGAAACATAAATATGACTTATCGCCCAAGAGACACTCGATACCAAGAAAGTCGGAATCGAGCAGACATTCGGTGTCGAAAACAACAAGATCTGACGATCGAAAACAAAAGCACCTCTCGGAACCAGGACCCTCGGTACCGATTCAGGAGCAACAGACAGATCCCAAACAAAAGATCTTGTTTATTGATCCACAAACTGGGAAAGTGGTCACGAAGAAGAGAAAGAGTGAACAGTCAGAAGATAAACCTCTTCCTTCGAAAAAGAGAACAATGGGGACGAATATAACTCCTCCTGCTTCTCCTCGTCCTAGAGTAACACCCTCTTCTCCTATTCCTCACAATAGGCCAAATATCCCTACACCTTCCACACCAAGACCAGCTACACCTCAGTCAGATGTAGACAGTGATCTAGGGGAGGGAGAACCTCAAGGGGATGACGAAACTATCCCAGATGAGGAGGATCCATGGGAAAATGATGATGTAGGGTCAGATGAGGACAACGACCCAGAGCTATATCCCTCAAAACCTTCACCACCTGATGATAACACAGGTTTTGTGCAGCTCATTAATAGGGCAGCAAAATATCACAAACTAGATATGCATACAGAACCTCAAATAGAGGATTTCTTGTTAGAGACTCTACCTAATGCACAGAGAACATCAGGTACTCTTCCTATGTTGAAGGGTCTTCTTACTCACACAGAGAAAATATTCCAAAACCCAGTGAGAGCCAGGGTGTTAAACCCAAGAATCGATAAAAAATACAAAGCGGCTCCAAAGGACCCAATATTTATTAGAGGGCACGTACCTCTAGACTCGCTGGTGGTCTCAAACGCTCGTAAAAGAGCAAACTCATTATCTACAGGAGAGGCTCCCCCACCAGATAAAGAGTCGAAGTTAATAGATGCATCAGGCAAAAGAGTAGCATCACAGGCAGCGAATAGCTGGCGTATAGCCAATACACAGGCACTACTCGCACGTTACGACAGGGCACATTACGATGAGTTAGAGAAACTTCTCACACATCTCCCAAAAGAACATCAGAAGAAGGCAGACCAATTAATACAGGAAGGTAAAATAATAACCAATACTTCCATTAAATGTGCATTAGACGCAGCAGACACTGCAGCAAGGTCGATTAACACTAGTGTCATGCTAAGAAGGCACGCATGGCTTAGAATCTCAGGATTCAAACAAGAAGTACAAACAGCCCTACTGAACAAACCATTTGATCAGAAGACATTGTTTGGTTCAAGCACAGACGAGACATTAGAAAAAATGAAGAAAGATACGGAAACGGCTAAGTCAATGGGAGCATTGCAACAGCCAACACACAGAGGTTCCTTTCGTAGATCCACCTATAGAGGGGGCTCAAAGAACACAGGAACGAATCAGCAATCCACATCTTTCACACCAACATCACCCAGAGGTAATTCAAGAGGCAGTTACAGAGGTAACAACAATAAGGGAAGAGGCCGCGGAAATAACAACCGCAACGCCTCAACACCAAAACAGTGACTTCATAGAACTCCCCCCAGACCACATAACACCGGTCGGGGGACGTCTATCACAGTTCCTACCTGTCTGGGAAAACATCACGTCAGACAAGTGGGTGAGACAAATTATCCAACATGGTTATTGCCTAAAACTCACAGCTACCCCACCAAACATCCCCCCCAAACAGCGTCCAATGAGTCAAGATCATCTGACATTCTTAAGAGAAGAAGTACTAGCACTTCTACAAAAGCATGCAATAGAGAAGGTCCCAAAAGATCAACAGGGCACAGGAGTATACTCTCTATACTTCCTGATCCCCAAAAAGGACGGGTCCCTAAGACCAATATTAGACCTCAGACCTCTCAATGCTTACATAAATTCGGAGCACTTCCACATGGTCACGCTCCAACAAGTACTCCCTTTACTGAAGAAAGGGGACTTTCTTTCTACACTGGATCTAAAAGACGCTTACTTTCATATCCCAATTCACAAAGCCCACAGAAAATACCTAAGGTTTGTGTTAGAAGGACAACACTATCAGTTCAAAGTCCTTCCGTTCGGTGTCACAACAGCACCGAGAGTTTTCACAAAATGCCTAGCTGTGGTGGCAGCACACCTAAGAAGACAACAAATACATGTCTTCCCATACTTGGACGATTGGCTAATAAAGGCCAAGTCAAAGGAAGAATGGCTTCACAACACACAGAAGACAATTCAATTGCTGCACCACCTAGGGTTCACGGTGAACTACAAAAAATCACACCTACAACCAAACCAGATTCAGCAATACCTGGGGGCTACAGTAGACACAGAAAAGGCAATAGCATACCCCAACCCAGTCAGAGTACAGACAATGGTCGGGTTAATACAAAGATTCCAACCACAACACTCACTTACCAGCACGAGTGTTTATGCAACTATTAGGCATGATGTCCTCCTGCATACTGCTAATACCACATGCCAGACTACAAATGCGCCCACTACAAGAGTGTCTAGCGACACAGTGGAATCAGGCTCAAGGTCAGATTACAGATCTGGTGTTGGTAAACGACCGGACGTATCGCTCTCTGAAGTGGTGGAACACAGAAAACATTTCCAAGGGACGGTCGTTCCTAGAGCCAATTCCACAAGTGATAATAACAGCGGACGCATCGCTCTCCGGATGGGGAGCGCATATGGACAGATACACAGTACAAGGGAAGTGGAGTGTGCAGCAAAAGAAACTGCACATCAACTACCTAGAACTATTAGCAATATTTCTAGCACTAAAAGCTTTCCAAATGCAAATAACAGGCAAAGCAGTCCTGATCAGAACAGACAACATGACTGCAATGTATTATATTCAAAAACAGGGGGGGACACACTCTCTCCAACTGTCCAGACTAGCACAGGACATATGGAGATGGGCCATTCCTCAAAAGATCTACTTGTTAGCGGAACACCTACCAGGAGTTCAAAATCAAATAGCAGACATCCTAAGCAGACAGTCAGAACAAGTACACGAATGGGAGCTGCACGACCAAATACTACAGCCATTCTTCCAAAAGTGGGGGCAACCATAGATAGATCTGTTTGCCAATCATCAGAACGCAAAATGCAAAGAATTCGCATCCAGGTACCCACACCAAAGGTCCCTGGGCAATGCACTGTGGATAAATTGGTCCAACAGATTTGCTTACGCGTTCCCTCCTCTACCACTAATTCCATTACTGGTTCGGAAACTGCAGCAACATTCAATGACAATGATACTAGTGGCACCCACGTGGGCAAGACAGCCGTGGTTCACCACGCTGCTACAACTCTCACAAGTACCACATCAAAAGTTAAGGTTACTACCCATGCATCTTACACAGAACCATGGAGAAATAATGCACCCAGATCCCAAACAACTGAACCTAGCGATCTGGCTCCTGAGGTCATAGAGTTTGGGTATTTAGATTTACCACCAGAATGCATGGAAATCATTAAACAAGCAAGACGTCCTACCACCAGAGCATGCTATGCAGCAAAATGGAAGAGGTTTGCTATACACTGTAGCAGTAAGCACATCAACCCTCTGGAAGCATCCACTAAACAAATCATTTGCTATTTATTACACTTACAGCAATGTAACTTAGCATATACCTCTATCAGAGTTCATCTCGCAGCCATAGCGGCGTACCTACAAAACAGGCAACATCTGTCACTGTTTAAAGTACCAGCAATTAAAGCTTTCATGGAGGGACTCAAAAGAGTCATTCCACCAAGAAGACCACCTTCCCCAGTCTGGAATCTCAACATAGTGCTTACCAGACTAATGGGGCCACCATTTGAACCTATGCATAGGTGTGAAATACAGTTCCTCACATGGAAGGTAGCCTTCCTCATAGCTATCACGTCACTTAGAAGAGTAAGTGAACTGCAGGCTTTTACGATTCAAGAACCATTTATGCAGCTACACCAAAATAAAGTGGTTCTTAGAACAAACCCAAAATTCTTACCGAAGGTTATTTCTGCATTCCACATCAATCAGTCAGTGGAATTACCGGTTTTCTTTCCAAAACCACAAACAGTAGCTGAAAGAGCCCTACATACACTGGATGTTAGAAGGGCCATATTGTACTATATAGAAAGAACACAAACTTTCAGAAAGACAAAACAGCTATTTGTTGCGTTTTCTCCCACACATAAAGGCAATCCCATCTCCAAAGCGGGCATTGCCAGATGGATTGTAAAATGCATTCAAATATGCTATTTAAAGGCAAAGAGAACATTAACTGTTCCTCCTAGAGCTCACTCTACACGTAAACTAGGAGCATCTATGGCATTTCTGGGAAACATTCCACTAGATGACATATGTAAAGCGGCTACCTGGGTTACACCGCACACCTTCACAAAACACTATTGTGTAGATGTGCACACAACACAACAAGCTAGAGTGGGACAAGCAGTATTAAAAACATTGTTTCAGACAGTTGCAACAGACACGGGCGACCACCGCTAGGGAGAGAACTGCTGTATAGTCTATTCATAATGTACCATCTGCAGCCCATATGCCTCGAACGGAATATGCTACTTACCAGTATGCATCTGTTCTTGGCATAGAGGGCTGCAGAGTGGTACATGCCCTCCCAACCTCCCCGGAAACCTGTGTCTGTTCCAACATTATCTTATTTAGATACACTTACATGGGCACTCTTATCTGTATTCTACTATACTACTCCATCTAACCCTACTATGGCAAAACAATCTAAGGATGGAGCCGATGCCCATGCGCACTACCAACCAAGGGAGGAGTCACCAAGAGACAAAAGACTCTCCAAGAGAAAAACAAAGTGCAATCATCCGAGCCCAACACCAGATGGCGATCTATTCATAATGTACCACTCTGCAGCCCTCTATGCCAAGAACAGATGCATACTGGTAAGTAGCATATTCCATATCTGAAAGAGACACGTTAGTGATAGATTCCATACCTTTGAATATCCCCAGGTGTCAGACTGGATCCGGAAACTTTTGCGTAGCAATACCCCTGCGTGTCGGTAGGCGCCGTCCGCAGCTCCGCGTCAGTCGTAGGCGTCGTTAGCGCCGGAATGACGTCGCCGGAGTACTTAGACGCCGCCCTTGCGCACTGACGTCAGTTCTTTTTTCCGCGCCAGCTAGCGCAGACCCCTTAGTCACTTTTTGACTAAACTTTTTTGACTTTTGATCTGGTTTTTTCCCGAGTCATTCGACTCCTACGGTGCCGGTAGGGATGACCGGGTTCAAACCCTGCTCCAAGTGCAACCGAATGATGTCGGATACCGACCCCCAACCGCCGGTGCTTTCAGTGTCTAGGCCTCGACCACAACAACCGAACCTGCTCCGAATGCCCGGCCTGACGTCTAAGGCTAGGCGGGAGCGGTCCTGCAAGCGACTTGAGATCCGGCAATCGGCCCGCGCCGTTCAAGGTCCCGGTCCCACAGGAGGTCGAGGGACCAGTCGCGGGGTCGGACCCTCGTAGCTCCGAGAGTCGGCATCGGTCTTCAGGATCAAGATCCTCAGGTAAGAGGCATGAGAGATCGGAAAGGCGTCATCGCTCATCCGACCCACCTCGACGCTCGCGTGACGCGGCCGGGGGTTCGGGAGACACCACCCATGCGGCGCCTCAGCCCCCCTGGGCACAATGTGACGCCTGAGAAGGTCGAGCGGTACCTCATGGCCATGAGGTCTCTCCCTCTGCCGGATTCCGTGGTGCCTTCGGGCCAAGCGGTCCTGGCTGGGGGGCCTAGCGGGTCGGGTGATTCGGCTCTGACGCCGCCGGGTGCTTCAGCCCCGACGCTGCCGGCGACTTCGGTCCCTGCACCGCAGGCCCCCACGGGATCTGCTTCCGGATCTGGGTCGTCGCCGGTCGACCTCACCGACGCCGGCCCCTAGAGTGTCACCCCCTGGCGCCGCCTACAAGCGACGCCGCCCTCGATTCGGTTCCGGCGCCGCTCTCGACGTTGTATGGAGACTTTTATTTCCACGAACCGTCCCCATCCTTTGAACCTGAATTTCAGGTGATGGGTGACGAGGGAGATTGGGAGGGGTCTGTGGACCCTCTGGCACAGGAGTGCTAGTCTCAGCAGGACTGGACATGTGAGCTTGGGGATGCCAGTGGACTGGACACTTCGCCAGACACTGGTTTTGTCTCCCCTCCAACCGTGGCTACGGAGGAGGGGGCAGCCTATAGTGTAGTGTTGACGCAGGCGGCCAAGGCCTTGGGCCTGGAGCTCCCCGTCACGGCTGTGAGGACTAACCTCCTCACTGAGGTCCTTAAACCGCAGGCAAGCTCGACTGAGCCTCTGCTGCCGTTTAATGAGGCCTTGTGTGACGTTCTTTTGGGCACTGTCCGGAGGTGGCCCGGACGAAACTCGCCCAAGCCCTTGCGGAGGGTCGAGATGCGGCACGCTATTCCATCCGGTGTGGACTGGATACCACAGACTCACTGGGCAGAGCGATGACAACGACGGTGACAGTTCGACACCACGCCTGGTTGAGGACCGCCAACTTTTCGGCTGATGTCCAGGCCACCCTTCTAGACATGCCATTTGATGGCCGTCGCCTCTTTGGCGACAAGGCAGACCATGCACTTGAGCGTTTTAAGGACTACAGGGCTACGGCCAAGTCCTTGGGCCTCTCGGCCCCACGCCAGCAAATGGGTGCCTTTCACTCCTTTCGTGGCCAAGGAAGGGGCGCTCCCACACGTGCTGCCAGCCACGCAAGGCAGAATGTTCAACAGCGCGGTGGCGGCCGTGGAAAACCACTGTGGCGACGTTCGGGGACAACAGCAAGGCCAGTCCACACCTTCCCCTGTAGCATCCGCCTCAAAACCCTCCTAGTCCGTGCTTTCAGGCCCATGCGACGCCAGTGGGGGGCAGGGTTCGCCATCACCACTTCCACTGGCGCACTGTCACGTCGGACACAAGGGTGCTGCAAATCGTCCAAAGGGGCTACTCCCTCCCCTTCAAGACGACCCCTCCAGCCATGCCACCGCAATACCACTGCGTGTCGGGGGATCAATTGCAAGTTATGCATGAGGAAGTTACGGCCCTCTTGGCCAAGGGTCCATCGAGCTGGGCCAGAAGTAGGGTGTGGTTGTTACTCCCACTACTTCCTGGTACCCAAAAAGGGCAAAGGGGCCTGCGCCCTATCTTGGACCTACGGAACAAAAGGAGAAGTTCAAAATGCTGACATTGGCTCAGGTCTTAGCTGCCCTGGACCCAGGAGACTGGATGGTAGCGTTGGACTTGCAGGACGCATATTTCCACATCCCCGTCCTGCCGGCCCACCGGCGCTACTTGCGGTTCACGGTAGGCCACGAGCACTTTCAGTTTACTGTGCTCCCCTTCGGCCTTACCAGCGCCCCACGGGTGTTCACGAAAGTGATGGCGGTGATGGCAGCTCATCTGCGCAGGTTAGGGGTTTCAGTCTTCCCCTACCTAGATGACTGGTTGTTGAAGGCGGCTCGCCCCAGACAGTCGTCAGCCACCTCCAGACAACGGCGGACCTCCTGCACCAGCTGGGGTTTTCCATCAATGTGCCGAAGTCACACCTGTGCCCCTCTCAGAAGCTCCTCTTCATCGGAGCGGTCCTCGACTGCGCAGTTTCGGGTTTATCCTCCCAAACAGCGGGTCTGGGATATTCAGGCTCTGATTCCAATCTTTCAGCCTTTATCCCGGGTCTCAGTCAGGTTGACTCTAGGGCTGATGGCCTCCTGCATCCTTCTGGTGTATCACGCCAGGTAGCAGATGCGGGCTCTGCAGTGGGACCTGAAGTTTCAGTGGGCCCAGCATCCAGGCAACCTGTCCGACCATGTCATGATATTGGAGGGCACTACAAGACAGCTGCAGTGGTGGCTCACGGACCGCGATTGGCTCAGCGGCAGATCCCTCTCCCTTCCCCAACCGGAGCACGTAGTTGTGACGGACAAGTCCCTCCAGGGCTGGGGAGGCCACATGGGAGAGGCGGAGATCAGAGGCCTCTGGTCTCCGACGGAGTCCCCGGCTCCCTATCAACCTTCTGGAGCTGCGGGTGAAGCGTCTAGCACTGAAGGGATTCCTCCCCTCTGTCCGGGGGAGTGTAGTGCAGGTGTTCACGGACAACACCACCGCCATGTGGAACTGCAACAAACAGGGCGGGGTGGGGTACCTCTGGCAGTGGCTGGGACATCAGGGCGTGACCCTGGTGGTTCAACACCTGGCAGGTTCTCTGAACGCCAGGGCGTACGAGCTCAGCCAAAGGTGCTTGATGGATCACAAATGGCGTCTGAACTCGGGTGAGGCGCAAGGCCTCTTTCTGCAGTGGGGAGAGCCTTGGTTAGATCTATTCAACACCAAAGAGAACGCTCAATGTCATCAGTTCTGCGCGTTGGAATTTCCAAGGCGGCGCTTGCTCGGGGACGCTTTTCGTTGCGAGTGGAGTTGCGGTCTGTTGTATGCCTTTCCGCCTATACCACTTCTGCCCAGAGTGCTGAAAAAATTCAGGCGCGACCAGGCCCAGGTCATCCTTGTGGCTCCAGACTGGGCGCGAAGGTACTGGTATCCCGAGCTACTCAGTATGTCAGTCGATCCCCCGGTTCGTCTGCCTCTTCAGGAGGACCTTCTGTCGCAGCAGCAGGGGACGGTCCTCCACCTGAACCTGTCCAGTCTCCACCTCCATGCTTGGAGATTGAGCGGCGACAGTTGAGGCCATTTGACTTGCCTCCTGAAGTCTGTAATGTCATTCTGGCAGCCAGGCGTCCCTCCACAAAGTCGGTATACGCCTGCAGGTGGAACAGATTTGTGGCATGGTGCACAGCAAAGGCTGTGTATCCTCTCAATCCCCCTCTTTCTGAGGTTCTCCTCTTCCTTCTTTCTCTTGCCCAGCAGGGCTCTGCTCTGGGCACTATCAAGGGCTACCTTTCTGCCCTTTCAGCCTTCCTAAGGCTACCTGATATGCCTTCTTTGTTCAAGTCCCCCATTGTGAACAGATTCCCTCCTGTTCCTTTCGTGATGACCCAGTGGGACTTGAACCTGGTTCTAACTTTCTTGATGTGCGCTCCCTGTCCTCTCCGTCTTCTTACACTTAAGACTGCTTTCCTGGTTGCCATCACCTCTGCCAGGACAGTGAGTGAGCTCCAGGCTCTTTCCTCTAAACCTCGTTTCCTTTCTGTCCATCCGGACAAGGTTGTGTTGCGGACAAAACCCTCTTTCCTGCCCAAGGTAGTCACAGCCTTCCACATCGGGCAGTCCATCACCTTGCCCACCTTCTTTCTGCCTCCTTCAAAAGAGGAATAGAGGCTCCACCGTCTGGACCCAAAACGTGCGCGCTCTTACTATCTTGATCGCACACGCCAGTTCCGGGTGGATGACCAACTCTTTGTTGGTTACGTGGGGCTAAGAAAGGACGGGCGGTGCACAAGCGGACCATCTCTTGGTTGATCGTGTTGTGCATCCAAGCGTGTTACTCTTTGGCTAAGAAGGAACCTCTTGTTGGGCTGAGGGCCCACTCCACTCGGGCCACGGCGACTACTATTGCCCTGGTCCGAGGAGCCCCTTGCAGGACATTTGTCAGGCAGCTACGTGTGCCTCGCTGCACACGTTCGCAAGACACTACTGCCTGGACAGCCAAGTCCGGAGGGATGTCTTCTTTGACCGTTCCGTCCTCCAGGACTTTTTGGTGTGATTATTGGTTCGCAGACCCACCACCGGGGTTGGTATTGCTGGGGTATCTATTCTAAGGTAAGGAATCTATCACTAACGTGTCTCTTTCAGATGCACAAGTTACTACTTGTGTAACGATATATCTGTAAGAGACATTAGTTAGTGATAGATTCCTTACCGACCCACCCATCCTCCCCGTTCTGCGAACCGATATCTAGGGTTAAGGTCTTCCCCTTTCAGGGCCCTAGTTTCATGGCACCAGTGTTGGTTCTATCACAGCTCTGCATATCTGGCGCGGAAAAGCTGTGTATAAGAACTGACGTCAGCGCGCGAGGGCGGCGTCTAAGTACTCCGGCGATGTCCTTCCAGCGCTGACGACGGACGCGGAGCCGGCGACGAAGCCTATCGACGCGCAGGTGTATTGCTACTCAAAAGTTTCCGGATCCAGTCTGATGCCTGGGGATATTCTAAGGTAAGGAATCTATCACTAACTAATGTCTCTTACAGATATATCGTTGCACAAGTAGTAACTAGTGCATACATAGATATATGCCACACAATACAGAGGTATATTCCAAGTGATAAACTCTTGACAATGAAAAAAAAGTTAATTAGTGCTGGGGTGCCCCTCTCTATATGGGTAAAATGCCTGTATTCTAAGGGTCGGAGCACGAAAAGTGGCATAAATGTATTAAGACATTAGGGAGTTTTCACACTGTAGGGGCCTAGGAGCATATGTCTTCTAAGGAAATGCATCTTCTTGTATGGTCAGCCTCAGTTTTTGGACTTATGATGCTAGTTTTTCAACTCTAAGGTTCTTACCAAACTTCAATGCCAGTGCCTTGACTCTAAAACATGTTTACTGAATTGGCTTATACCCAATTGGCATAATCCAACTTACATACAAGTACCTAATATATGGTACCAAGGTTACACATGGCCTGTGAGTTAGAAGGTCACCCTAGAGATTGCACCACTGGGCCACATTGGGTGTGACACTGGAAAAACAAGTCTGCCATTGCACACTGAAAGAGCAGTTTTAAACTGCTTGCTAGACTTTGCAATTGAAAGGAATTGCAAAGCCAAACCTCCCCATGCAATACGTGCTAAGTCACCCCTCTAGCATTCCTACCCAGCCCTAAGGCAGGGAGCTGCATGTATATCTGGCAGAACATGTATTTTACATGTTCTGACAGTAAAAACACAAAACTGTTGTTTTTACTATGGAAGAACCTGGTCCCCCGTTGTGGAGTTCTGGGTTAGACACTGACCCCTCAGCTGTGCTAACCCCTGGACTGTGCAACCACGTTTGATACTCCAAGTTATCAAACAAATTGTTACATTAAGCCTGACTAGATTCTCTTGTAGAAATTAATGTAACAGGTTGCGGTGTGCAACTTTCACAAAGTTGCCACTTAGTTGCTTTTAGTCTCCTGTGCCTCTCCCCGAGACAGCTTTATGCCCTCCAAGGTAGATGTGCTTATGACTTCCAGGAAAGGAGAAGTCTGCACTGAAGAGGCGTTACCTCCCTCTTGCGGGAAGGCACACAGGTGTTGGCCCAAAAGGCTAGCTTCAAAAGAGAAGCTGCCTTTGAAGGGCAAATGAGAAACACTTTGGTGAGGGGCTGGTCCATTGTTCAACGGAAGCCAGTTGTCAAACTGGTTTTCCAGGGGCGTGTGGCCTCCTTGGTAGCACTGCATCTTGGTTGGGCTGGCTAGCACTGGCCATTGAGAGAGGGGTTCGGCCATATTAGAAGTGGGCAAAATGTTGCATCTTGGGATAGCCAGATGTGTCACTTCACAGAAAGTGGTCCTGAAGAGGTAGGAAATCTGGCAGCACATTGCCCTCCAACCACATCCTACTCTGGGGACATTTCCTGGACATAAAATGGCACCCCAAACTCCGATCTCGACTGGAAGAAGGACTTCTGGAACAGGGAACCGGCAATGAGAGGCTGCTCCAGCATGGACTGGACCTGCTGAACCTGGTGGAGATCAAAGGAGTAGGGACTACACCTGCTGCCCCCTGCTCATGGAGAAATCATCTCCATAGACCAGCTGAAGCAAAAGACTTCCAACGGTCAGTTGGCTGACCACCTGTTTGCTGCTTAGGGCCACAACAGCGGCTGGGGCAAGTTGGTAGTCCTGTACCTTCACACCGCTGTAATGCAGCACCAGTGACCAGGACCCTGATGCTCAGAGTTGCACATATGTCCGCTGAACCCGGGAGAGTCGTCTAAGTGCAGCTTTGTTGCTCAGAAGATGAGTTATCTGCCGGGGGTAGGATTTAGCTGTGACCATGTTAACATACATCAGGTAGCCCAGTAGTAACTAGACTTCTGCCTGGACAGAGAGGACTTCGAGGGACATCGACCCCTGGCCAGGATCACCTCACCCCCTTTGTGAACTAAAGAGTAGCCTCAGGAATATTCCTGTTGACGGCATCGCATCTACAGCATCCTTGAGCGTCTTCAGCATCCTGTATCCTTTGCATAAGACCACTTCCATAGGAGCTGACTGAAGACTGCTTCCCTGACTGAGGTAATTGTTAAGGAAGATCTTGCAGGTCCCATGACTGACTCCTTATTGGAGTAGGTCACCCAAAGAAACTTAACCTGATCGTAGTACCACTAGACAAAGGTTTTGCTTAAGAGAGTCAATTATGTTGAATTTGCCTGTGTTGTTCATGGTCGAGTCAAAAGTGTATATTTACTGTACCTTGTAAAAGTTATACCTCTTTAACCCACCGTGGATCTTTTTCATTGTGGTGTCTAAAAATACAGTTTATTTTTATAGGTTGGTGTTGGATTTCTTGACATTTTTCTCAGTTATTTCTTCAATTCTTTTTGTGATGTTTAAATGATTTGCACCTGTTCCTTTCTGTACGTCTTGCAGATCAGAGCCATAGATACCCAGCTTCGTGCTATAGGGTTGAACAAACTGAACTTACTGGGCCTAAAGGGGTTGGTAAATGATTTACACGGTGAGGTCACACAGCCAAGCTATATAACACGCCCCATTTCCTCACCGGTCTACAGAACAAGCATTGAAAATGCAAAAGGTCTTGCCTTTGAATAAGTTAAAGCCATTTGTTTTGCTAATGGTATTGTACAGCAAAGCAAATGGTTTTAACTTAAACGTAACCATTTAGTTACTCTTAAACTTTCTTCGATATTAACAAACACTATAATCCCAAGTTGGGCCTCTCTTCTTCCTTCCAGCTGAAAAAATTGTCTGCTTCAGTAGAGTACAGTGTCAAAGAATCTCTATACTCCCTTTGCCCCAAGCCCTTTGCATCCAACCTCCTATTTTATGCATTTTTGCTTTTCCTTAGGACAGCAGTTTAGTATGAAGTTTTCAGTTCAATGTTTTTAAAAGTGTCTGACATTTCATTAGGGGCATCCTGAATCGTATCTGAGTGTTGCAGGTGGCAGGCATCACAGGTTCAACTTAAAGGAGATGCCTTCTCATTCCTACACAGCAGAGTCTTTATGTAGACGTGGAAATAGCTGTGTGATTTGACATTCTCCAGGCTTGTTTTGAACAAAACTTAGCCTTAATTTGATTTGCAAAGGATTCGGGTCTGGCCTTTTTAATGCCAGCATCTCTATGATTTTTCTCGATCTGTGAGGGTCAGGAAACCCAGAAGCTGTGTGCTCTGGGTCAAGATTGTGAGACAGGCCTTCAAATTGTACACCCCATTCCTTTCCCTGCTTGCTTCCTTGGCAAGCAGGATTTTGTTGATGTAGGAGCTGCTTGTGCCCAGTGAATGTAAGAGCCGATTTACATTTCTTCCTTCCAATCCTCTTGCGCTACAAGCAGAGATGTGATTGATGAAGGGGGGCGGGGAGGTAGTCCGTGGCAGAGTAGGCAGCTTACAAAGCCAGCAGCTCCTATAGGGAACAATTTGTATAAACCCATACTTGGGACTTTCCTATGCAGGAGTGCCTACAGTAAATGTGTGTGAGCTTTGCAGCAGGCTTTCTGTATACCACTTTCTCCTGAACACAGTAGAGCTACAATGCCAAAGCAAGTCATTTCTAGCACAAACATAGTGAGTGAAAGTGTGCATGCCTTAAACACACTAGCAGCGAAAGAAAAGTTATGTACTGATCATACAGATAGTCCCATTCTTCGTAGCGCACTGTACTTGTGTCCCGTTGATAGACGAAAGGAAGGGTAAATAAAAAATCTTAAGGTTAACACGTGCCATTTCTGTAAATCATTGAGCATGAGCTATTGCTGATGGTAGAGATGTAGCAAAGTTCAGTATTAGCTGCGGATTGGATACCACCGACTCGCGGGGAAGAACCATTGTCTCTACAGTTGTGCTTAGACATCATATCTAAAAGAAACATGTAGTGATTCCTTACCTTTGAATTACCCCCAGCGTCAGACTGGATCTGGAAAGTTTTCGTCAGCAGTACCCCTGCGTGACTGAAGGTGGCGTAGTGCGGCACCACGTCGTTGGTGTCATGGTCGCCGAGATGACGTTACAGCAGTTACTCAGACGCCGCTCTCGCGCTCTGACGTCAGTTCTTTCTTTTTCTGCGCCAGCACGTGCAGATCTGGAGAGCGGTACCCTCAGTCAAATTTTGACCTAGCTTTTTCAAGGCTTTTTGTCGATCGATTCCTGGTGTCCTAGGGATGTCCGACTTCAAGAACTGCGGGGACTGTCACCACATGATGTCGGTGACGGACCCGCACCGTGTGCGTCTCTACTGCCTGGGGCGCCACCACGACCCCAAGTCGTGCCTCGACTGCTGGGCCATAGCGCCGAAAGTTGCTGGAAGCCCGACAGTGGGCTCCGCGCCGCTCAAGGTCCAGTGGGAGGTCGAAGGACCGGTCGGAGAGTAGTCATCATCGTTCATCTGGATCGAAGACTTCGCACTCGGCTGCGGGTGATGCCACCACCGTGGCTCCGACGGGACCCTCCTGGATCTCAGTCGATGCCGGTTGACCTTATAACACCTCCACCAACGTCACACCTAACTCCCCCCCCCCCCCCCCCCCCCCAACATCGTCAGGTGCTACCAACGATATCCCCGGTTTCAGCCCGAAGCGCGCCGGATCTGCGTCGCTCGACACCTATCCCGACGCCAAGGGGGTTCTTCTATCCCCTTGTTCATCCTCCTTTTTAGCCTGTTGTGCAGACTGGGAGGAGTCTGAGGACCCTCTCGGACAGCAGTGCGAGTATGACACGGACTGGGCAGTGGAATTGGGGGATGCCAGTGGTCTTGACACCTCTCCTGACCTTGGCATGCTGTATCCTCCTACCGTGGCTACGGAGGATGGCGCAAGTTACGCAGTGGTGTTGCGTAGGGCGGCTGAGGCTCTCAACCTCGAACCCCCTACAGTGGCCGTCAGGCCTAACCTCCTGACAGAAGTGCTTGAACCGGCAGCATCCTCTTCGGAGCCCTTACTGCCCTTTAATGACGCACTTTCTGATGTTCTTTTAGGCACTTGGTCCAGGCCCAACACAGGGGCTTCTGTGGACAGGAACGTGGCCCGACGCCATTGCTTGGTTCCGGGCGACCCCCTCTTTCTCTCCCAACACCCCACCCCTGAGAGCTCGATCGTCGAAGCCTCTGCTTCCCAAAGCGCGTTCTCTTCCGCACCTCCAGATAGGGAATCCAAGAAGCTGGAGCAGTTTGGCAAGAACCTGTTTTCATCTGCCAGCTTAGGGCTGTGGTCGGTGAACACTGTATGTCGCTTGGGCCGTAATTCCCACTCTGTGTGGGACATGCTTGCGCATGTGCTGCCTGCCTGTCCGGTGGAGGCCAGGACAGTGTTATCCCAAGCTGTGGCAGCAGGAGAGATGCAGCCAAGTTCACCATACATTGTGGGCTTGATAACGCAGACTCGCTGGGCAGGGTGATTACCACGAAGGTGGTGCTTCGGCGCCACGCCTGGCTGAGGACAACTGGCTTTTCAGGGGATGTCCAGAACACTCTGATGTACATGCCCTCTGATGGCCTTCGCCTTTTCGGCAATGAAGCAGACATTGCTTTGGAGCGTTTTAAGGACTCACGGGCTACGACCAAGTCCTTGGGCCTGTGGGCCACTCGCAAAAACAACCTCAGCGCGGACGTGGATACCCGCTGAGGTGGTTCGGGGGGCCAGCGGGCGGGTCGGTCCACCTCCACCGCCGCAGGATCCTCCTCAGTCTTTCTATTCCGAACTTTCAGGCTCATCAAATGCCAGTGGGTGGCAGGATTCGCCATCATCGCCCTCACTGGTGCAACATCACCTCTAATAGGTGGGTGTTGCAAATAGTCTGAAGGGGCTACTCCCTCCCTTTCGAGACTACCCCTCTAGCCATGCCACCTCAGTACCACCGCATGTCGGGGGACAATCTTATGCTTCTTCAGCAGGTAGACTCGGCTCTCTGGGCCAACGGGGCCTATCGAGCGCGTTCCTGGGTCAGAAGTAGGTTGTCCTTGTTATTCCCACTACTTTCTGATTCCCAAGAAGGACAAGGGCCTGCGTCCTATCTTTGACCTCAGGAATGTCAATGGCTTCCTCCGGAAGGAGAAGTTCAAGATGTTGACTCTAGCCAGGTCTCGTCTGCCCTCGACCCTGGAGACTGGATGGTAGCGATGACTTGCAGGACACATATTTCCACATCCGTCCTGCTGGCCCACCGGCGTTACCTGTGGTTCGCGGTAGGCCACGAGCACTTTCAGTTTACCGTGCTCCCCTTCGGCCTTACCAGCGCCCCTCGGTTGTTCACGAAAGTGATGGCGGTGGTCGCAGCTCATCTGCGCAGATCAGGGGTTTCAGTCTTTCCCTATCTTGATGATTGGTTGTTGAAGGCGGGCTTGTACCGGGCAATAGTCTCCCACCTTCAGACTACGGCCAACCTCCTGCATTTGCTGGGGTTCGCCATCAACGTGCCAAAGTCGCACCTGATTCCCTCTCAGAAGCTCCTCTTCATCAGAGCAGTTCCGGATTCGGTGCAGTTTCGTGTTTATCCTCCTGAGCAGCGAGTCCGGGATATGCAGGCTATAATTCCGATCTTTCGGCCTCTATCCCTGGTTTCGGTCAGGATGACCCTCCGGCTCCTGGGCCTGTTGGCCTCCTGCATCCTGCTAGTGGATCATGCCAAATGGCGTTTGCGGGCTCTGCAGTGGGACCTGCAGTTCCAGTGGGCCCAGCATTAGGTCAACCTGTCCGATCACATCCAGATCTTGGTAGGCTTTGCACGACAATTGCAGTGGTGGCTCACAAATCGCGACCGGGTCAATGGCAGATCCCACTCCCTTCCCCAACCGTAACACACAGTTATGACGGACGCATTCCTTCTGGGATGGGGTGGCCTCATGGGAGAGGCGGAGATCAGAGACCTCTGGTCTCTGGTGGAGTCCAGTCTCCATATCAACCTCTGGAGCTTTGGGTGATCCGGCTTGCACTGAAGGCATTCCTTCCCTCTGTCCGGGGAAGAGTAGTGCAAGTGTTCACAGACAACACCACTGCCATGTGGTACTGCAACAAACAGGGTGGGATTGGGTCATGGACCCTATGTCAGTAGGCTCTGCGCCTCTGGAGTTGGCTGGAACACCAGGGCATTTCCCTGGTGGATCAACACCTGGCAGGTTCGGACAAGCTCAGCTTCAGTTGCATGATGGATCACGAATGGCGTCTGAACTCTGACATGGCGCAAGGTCTCTTTCTGCAGTGGGAGAGCCTTGGTTAGATCTATTCGCCACCCAAGAGAACGCACAATGTTATCAGTTCGGCATTGGAATTTCCAAGGAGGTACTCGGTAAGGGACGCTTTTTGCCGCGAGTGGAGTTGCTATACTACTTTCTGCCTATACGACTTCTACCCAGAGTGCTGAAGAAGATCAAGGGCGACCGGGTCAAAGTCATTCTAGTGGCTCCGGATTGGGCTCAAAGAGTTTGGTATCCCGAGCTACTCAGCATGGCCATCGATCCCCCAATGCAACCGCATCTTCGGGAGGATCTTCTGTCGCAACAGGGGAAGGTCCTCCACCCGAACCTGTCCAGCCTCCACCTCCTTGCTTGGAGATTGAGCGGTGGCAGTTGACTGCTTTCGCCCTTCCTCCCGAAGTTTGTGATGTAATCTTGGCAGCCAGACGTCCCTCCACTAAGATGGTATATGCCTGCAGGTGGAACAAATTTGTGGCATGGTACACAGCAAAGGCTGTGGATCCCCTTTCTGCCCCTCTTTCAGAGGTACTCCTATTCCTCCTTTCTTTGGCCCAGCAGGGCTCTGCTCTGGGCACTATCAAGGGCTATCTCTCGGCCATTTCAGCCTTTATACGGCTTCCAGATCAGCCTTCCCTTTTCAAGTCCCCTGTTGTAATTAGATTCTTAAAATGCAGCATTCATCTTTTCCCTCCTGCTCCTTCCATAATACCTCAGTGGGACTTGAACCTGGTTCTGACATATCTAATGTGTGCTGCCTTTATTCTACCAGGGCGACGGCAGCCACTACTGCTTTGGGACGGGGAGTTTCCCTTGCATGACATCTGTCAGGCAGCTACATGGTCCTCGCTGCGCGCGTTTACCAAGCACTACTGCCTGGACAGCCAAGTCTGGAGAGACAGTTGTTTTTTGGCCGTTCTGTTCTCCAGGACTTTCTGGTGTAATCTTAGTTTACAGACCCACCTCCGGGGTTGGCATTGCTGGGGTATCTATTCTAAAGTAAGGAATCTATCACTAAGTGCTTCTTTCAGATGAACAATTTACTTACGTTTTTTAATGATGTATCTGTAAGAAACATTAGACGGGTGTGCCTCAGTCCTTTTATTGCCACAGACGTGGCTCCCAGAGACCGCTTGGAACCCAAGGCCAGATGTCTACCCAATGCGCTCTCCCTCTGGCAGCCGCATTCTCAAAGCACTTTTAACATGCCCTCACAACATCATGGGCAACCGGTTTGCTGCATGACACTGCACCACCTGCCCCAATGGTGGATGATAACATCGAACAAAAGGTTGCTTCAAATTATCCAGAGGGGTTGTGCCTATCCTTTCCAACAAACCCTGCCACTGTCCTCCGATCGGCTGTCTGGGTTAAATCCATTGTTCTTTAGCTCACTATGCCACCCCAGTTTGGACCCAGCCATATGCAAATCAGTCTTGACCCTGTGCCCCAGGGGAACAGTCCATACCGAACTGCCAGGCCAGGTCCTCCCTGGACCGGGAACAAGCATCCTGGGACCGGATTTAGGGTATGTCACCCTTCTTCAGCCAGGCTAGCTTGAATCCAGTAGCACAGTGAGCAAGGGACCCACGTCTAGGCATACCCATCCCACTTAGGGCGAAAAGTGTTATAAGCAAACAAATGATGGACCGAATGCTGACAATGCAAACATTCTCCCCCAGTCAAAAGATCTTGGTTAAATCCGTAGTTCTTTTGCACACTACGCCACCTCAGAAGCAACCCCCTGAGTGTTTGCAGGCTCATTCCAACAGAGCCAAAGCTGGGACCACTGTTAACCGTCGTGAACCTCTGGATGGTTCCCATGAGGCACCGGGTCAAGACGGATTTGCATATAGCCAGGTCTAAACTGGGGTGGGCATAGTGAGCAAAAGAATGATGGATTTAACCCAGATCTCTTGACTGGGGTTGAATGTTTTGATTTGTTCTGCGTTCCATCCATTCATTGTGTGTCGTTTTTGAACCTCTGTCAGGCAGCTAGGTGGGCATTGTTGCACGTTTGCCAGCACTACTGTCTAGACAGGCATGTCCATTGTGCTGGAAGCTGTGCCCATTTGGTTCTCCAATACTTTAGTGTGAACGGTCCGCAGACCCACCCCTGGAGAGACATTGCTTTGGTATCTATCCTACAGTTAAAAATCTGAGGCTAGAAATCTCTATCAGATGAACAAGTTAGTTACCTTTGGTGACGCCTTATTTGGTAGAGACTATCTGGCCGCAGATTCCTTACCGATCCTCCCCATTCTGTCAACTGTGACCTCCACCTCAAAAGATCCTTGATGGCCTCACTCTGGCACACTGGTTCTGCACGTCAGTATGGCTCTGTGTTTCTGGTGTGGAAAAAATGAAACTGAGGTCAGCACGCTGGGGTGACGCCAATATAGGCACCACGCACCTCACTTCTGACAGCAACACATGGAGCACAACACCACCTACCGGTGTGTAAGGGGACGGCTCAGAGCGGTATTCCCGTACCTGAGAGACTGTTTGCTAAAAGCAGTGTCTCCATCGATGGTATTGTGCCACTTTCTGTCAGTGGCATCTCTGACCGTTGATCTGGGCATTTCTGACGTTGTGCCCAAATCTCACCTAGAGCCCCCTCATCTCCTTCCTATCTCTCTTCATAGGATCAAGGACATTCATGTTATGATTCTGATGTTTCACTAATAGGTTCAGGTTCCAGTTGTGATTGGTCGTATACCTATTAAGTCTGCTGGCTTCTTGCATTTTCGTGGTCAAGTGTACACACAAGCACACGAGGGCTCGTTAGTAGTGGTTGCAGCACGGCTGAGATCTGTCTGGGCACCATTGTCATTCCTAGGAGGCTGCACCAGACCGATCTGGTGGGCCGTGGAGGAGAACCACTTGATAGGGATGTCCTTCCAGCCCTTACCAGCTGTGGTTACAGTGGTAATGGATTCCTCCACTCTAAAGTGGTGGGCTCACTTGGAGGAACAGGAAATCAGAGTGTATGGTCTCCACAAGAGCAGGTTGTTCACAGCGTCTTTCTTTGAATCTGGCAGGTTACCAACCATCTGACTAGGCTATTTGAACACCAGGGCAGACCCCTCAGTCATTGTCAGCTTGCTGACCATAAGTAGCCTGTCTAGCCAGAGATGGTCCAGCACATCTTTTCCAGCGGGTCATCCTCATGTGGACCAGTTCAGAGACTGCTTTAAGTTGCAGTGGAGTTTTCAACTTCAATACACATTACCTCGTATTCCCTAAATTCATTGGATTCTGCTGAAGAGTCGCCAGGAGTAGGTCAAGTAGTATTCATTGCCATAGACTGTGCAGGAAGGATGATATATGCAGATGAACAGCACCTCTCCATGAGTCCCATTCTCCATCTTCCTTCCTGGTCGGGCCTCCTCTACCAGTTTGCACAACGGGTCTGCACCTCAATCTCCAGAGCCTCCACCTTTGTGCTTGGAGATTGTGCTGGGATCTAAGCTAATTTTAGCTGCCAACACAGGTGGTAAATGTTATTTTCTCTGCTTACCATGATTCCACCATCATAGTGTGTTCTGGAAAGATAAAAAGAGTTGTCAATTGTTACCCAGACAACATTTTATATCCTTTTAAAGCACTGTATGTCGTCCATCCTCAAATTCACGTTCTTTAGCCAAGCTAAGGTCTGCTAAGGGGACTTTCGAGGGATATCTAATAGCCTTATCAGCTCTTTCCTGTCTTTGAGACTGGCCATTAAAGTTGCTGTTGGACTTGGCCCTTTTTGCAGAGTCGCCCCAGAACTTTTTGCCTTCCTCCTGTATTGTTTCTGACCTGTTTCTTTGACTCTGAGCACTTTACCACTGCTAATCAGTTCTAAAGTGCATATGCTCTCTGTGTAAAATGTGTTTATGGATTGGGAATTTCATGATTGGCATATTTGATTTATTATTCAGGCCCTAGTACAGTGCACTGTGTGTGCCCAGGGCCTGTAAATCAGATGCTGCTATTGGGCTACAGCACTGATTGTGCCACCCACTTAAGCTGCCTGCAAATGTAACTAAGGCCTGCCATTTCAGAGCCTGTGTGCAGTCTGGGACTGCCATGTCGACTTGGCAAGTGCACACACTTGCCAGTCCCTAAACATTCCCTTTTCTACATATTAGTCACCCCTAAGGTAGGCCCAAGGTACCCCTGTGGTCAGGGTGCTTTGTACGTGAAAGGTAGGGCATGTTCGGATGTGTGTAACATGTCCGGATAGTGAATTACTGCCAATTTAATTTTTCATTATTGCAAGGCTACCTGCATCCATAGGACAGAATGGGGAGTTTGTTTATAACATCTTATATACATAACTGGCCCTGGGTACAAGGTAGAAAAATAAAGTTTAGTATGCTTGGACTCAAAATGTTAAAATGCATCTTTTAGTGAGGATGATTTTTACATTCTGTATTTGAAACTACCACTTTTAGAAAGTATGTGTTAGTTTTACCTAACCATCCAGTGTGCCTCTGCAAGGTTTGTGTATTGCATGTCTGGCTTTTGGATGATAGGGGCTGGAGAGGGGTAGTGGCTCCAGAAGTCTGATGAATAGACCTGGTCCTCAATACTGTCTCCACCTCCTGCCAGGAAGCTGCACCAGTGAGTACAGAACTGGTTTTGGCTTTTGACTAAGCAGATCTGCAACACCCTCCACCCCTCCCCCCAGCGCCTTGAGGCCCTCACAGGTGAGTAGCGTGCTTACAATCCCCTGATTAATTGGCTGGGTACAGACACTCTCTGCCTTCAGAGAACAAATGATTTGTGCGTATATAAAGTGAGGCCCGACCCCAGACTTTTAGATCACTTCCAGAATCAAGAGGAACTTTTGCCAAGGATAAAAGCCGGAGAAGCTGAGGAGGAATACTGCCCCTATGCGGTTTGCTGTCTGGGGTTGGCCTGCAGTGGCTGCTTGCTTCCAAGGAAAGGAGAAAAGGACTTTGCTATTTGCTTTGTCACCTGCTTGAAGAAAACATCCCCAAGGGCTTCAAACTGAGCTTGCCTCCTGTTCTGAAGTCTCAGGAACACAAAGACTTCACCACCAGCTCCCCTGGACTTCCCTGCTGGGAGTTCTGACCTGCAACAGGTGCCTGCTCTTGTTTTGGGCCTCTAAAGAACTGATTTCCGCAGGGAGCTGGAAAATCGACGCAACTTCAAAGATGCGAGATGCATCCGCACCTTTTTCCGTCACATCACTGAAAAAAACGTTGCAGCGCCTACCTGGCCTTGAGAAATTGTTGCACGCTGCATCAAGTGCACCGAAGTCCGAGACCAAGGCACCAGTTTCGAAGCAAGGCCTGTGGTGCGCCTGCCAGAGTTCATGCATCGTACCAGATCGTCGCATCGAGGCGCCAAGTCTGTCGCATCGTTGGGGGACGGAGGCATCAACTCCCCACGCAGTAAGAAATCGACGCATCAACTCCTCTCCGGTAAGGAACAGACACATCACCTCCCCTATGCTGCAGTAAGGAACAGATGCATCACCTCCCCCAAAGCAAGGAACCGACGCATAACCTCCCTGCGGCCATTTTGCTTGTTTTGCGTGATACATCCAAGGTACTTTGTGAGAAAAGTGTTGCATTTACAACTTGCATTGAACTGAACTATTTGTACCATTTGAAAGTCATTTTTTTAATACTGTATTGTGGATTTTTGTTGTTGGTCTTGTCTTGGTTTAGATAAAGATTACTTATTATTCTAAACGGGTGTGGTGTCCATTTGTAGTGTTTCCATTGTATTACTGTATATGTTCACAAATGCTTCACACACTGCCTCTGAGATAAGCCTGTCTGTTCGTCCCAAACTACCAAGGGGGAGAGCAGAGGTTATTTTTAGACCTCCACTGGCTACCCGTCAATAAGAGGATCACTTTCCGTCTGCTTACCCACGCACACAAATCACTCTACGACATCGGACCAGATTGCCTCAACTCACGACTGTCCTTCTACACCCCCTCCCGCCAACTACGTTCTTCCAGCCAAGCCCTCGCCACTGTACCTCGCATCAACAAGACCACCATGGGAGGCAGATCCTTTTCATACCTGGCTGCTAAAACATGGAACTCACTCCCCGCGTACCTTCGCCTTACCCAGAACCACCTAGCATTCAGAAAGCAACTTAAAACATGGATATTTGACAAGTAATCCTCCTCCCCTTCCTAAGTGCCTTGAAACCCTCTGGGTATGTAGTGCGCTAGACAAATTCCATGACTTGACTTGACTTGACTATCCCCTTACCCCGACTAGAAGCAAGGGTCCCTATTTGGATAAAGGTGCCTACCTCTGCCAACTAGAGACCCCCCATTTCTAACAGTTTCCCATTGTTATTAGATTACTGAAAGGGTTGATGTAGGAACCTGGCTTTTTGTTTAGTGTACCAAAATGAGGTGCATTATGTAGAATGTCCAGATGACCCTTATTGGCTTGCAGGGCTTAAGTTATTAAATCCAAATGCTCTCTTTGTGGGAGTGTTGGCGAGCAGTGTAGGCTTATCAGAGGGTAGTGTTAAGCATTTGTTATACACACAGCCAATAAATGAGGCACACGCTCAAGATGAAACTCGAGACCAATTCAGCAAAAATAACATATTCTTATATAATTTTAGACACCATGATTATGGGAATCAGGTAAGTACTTTAGACGTTATAAAATTTTACAGTAAAAACAGTAGGAAATGACAGCTGTCGAATTTGAGGCATGAGCTTCGAAAGCGGTAATGGTATCCTATGGGAGAAACATTAAATACATGGTCACCTGACTTACCAAGCCTGATGAAGTTCCTTATGCCAAAGGAACGAATATCGTTGGCTGATGGCTGATTTTATTTCACTCCTAAATAAAGGAGAATAATGGACTAAAACTTGCTATCCCGACTTCATTTCTGGTGCACCTTCCCTTCTATAGTATTTCCTTTATTCTGGATACCAGTGGCCCTCAACTGGCGGCGAGTACCAGGAGTAGATGCACAGGACAATTAACCTGATACGACGGGGATGGATGTGCTGAACCTGTGGTCAGGTGTTGAGAGTATTGTTTATTTGCTTTCACTGCATAGGTACACTTACAAACGACTAACAGGACTGTTCTTCTAGACTTAAAGTAAATAGGGGTTAAGGTCCAAGAGAGCACCAACAGTTCAAGTTTACCGGCCTTGCTGTGTCCAGTTGCAGAGATGCTTTAAGCAGTGGTTGTCTCAAACTGTACTTACTAAAATCATTGGGGAAAAGTACTTGTTAGGAAAGTCTGAATGGGGGAACTAGGGGACCAGTCCGGCAGAACCCAAGGGTGGCTTAGCTCTTGAGGGTCTCAGGACCACAGAGGCACTGTTTACATGAGCCCGGGCTGTGGAGATCTGGTGCAGAGGTGTTTGGTCCGGTTGGTCAGTGAATTAGAGGCTCTCATGGTTCTTGGTGTACCTACAGAAGAGGGGAAAGTAACACAGCAGGGCCACTCTCGGTGTGGAGCTGGCCTCTTTTGATGTCCCTCGACGTGCAAGTAAGTTTTGGTGGTGGTGGTGGTCCAACTGTACAAAAACAAGCCTTGGTGCTTGTAACTAGCTCTGGTACTTCAGGTATTGGTGCAGGATTGCTCCTGGGGGTACTGTTGTCTCCAAATTTGGCAAGGAGATGGATCTGACCTCCTGGAGCATAAAGACCCTTTGCTGGGGTGCTGCTCCCTCAGTGGGCCCGGGGGTCGACAGAATGCTGTACCGGGCACCTGCAGTTGGGGCCTGCTGGTGCAGGGAACTTGCCTATCCCCTCCAAGGGAGATGTTCTTATGTCGAGGAAGTGATGGGCAGGCTTCCAAGGGTTTGGGGAGGCTGTTCTGCTTCTGGACAGGTCGATGTCGGTGATTGTTGGGAAAGCAGCATGCAGGCGGGGTTTTGCACCAAGGTAGATGTTGGTCCACAGTTCTCACGTCTTCAGCTCTGTCCTTCTTTCCTCATGCACATGGATCTGAGCTCCTGGTGTCGGAGGGGCCACCTACATACTACATTTTGAGGCATTAAGGGGAGTGAAGGATAGTAGCTAAAGGGCTACTTACCCCTAGGGTCACTACACCCCCTATATGACCACTTCCTGTGAGGATTGGGATAACCCTGGTGTAGTTCCTAATTCCACCTAAAACAAGATTGTGGAACCCTTCTTTCGTGGAGCACCTCAGGTAGCCTGCCTAATGAGTGTGACTAGCCTGGTGGTGCAACACACCTACTGCATTGCTAATTCCCAGCATGTCCGGGTGCCAAATGGGCCTTATGGTAGGAGAAGGCATCTCCCATGTCTAGGGATAACTGGGGTTGCATATCAAAGCCCCTGGCCTTGATATGCTAAATAACAAGCCATCCTGCTAGAGGGGGTGTGAACACCTTCCTCCAGACCACGCAGTGTTTCTAACCTCTGAGAGCCTGCTGGGGGTCAGAAACTTGTCTGTGATGGCATGCAGAAGATACCTATTAGCCAGCACACAAGATGGTGGGGGGTTTCAAGGGGCACCTCTAAGGTGCCCTCTATGTGCATGTCATAATAAATCTAAGACTGGCAACAGTCCAGATGTATTAAGACAAGGCATTTGATACCAAACACCATAGGTTGCCGTGAAGGCATCATTTAGCTGGGGAACCCTTAATGACCAGTGTCCAGTACATATACTTAAGATGGCTTCCGTATTCACTTGTACCATCTAGTAATTGAACTGGACAGCACAGGGGCGTATCTGTTCGTGCAGATGTCCCTTCACATGTAATGTAATGTAATGCACCCTGCCGTAGGGCTTTAAGTCCAGCTTTAGTGGTGACGTTCATATTTTATACGCAGTACTTTGGCATGGCACACAATGAGCATGCTATGTCGTGTTTTCACACATGGTTTGCACCATGTCATGCAACCTTCAGTGGCAGACTACATGACTTTTTGTGGGGGTCCCTTAGGGTGACATAATGCATGCTGCAGCCCTTTGAAACCCACTTTAGTTCCCATGTCCTATGTACCATTTACTAGGATGCTAATGTGTGTGCCAATTCTAACGCAATTAGACCTTTTTACCTTGTTTTTAGAGAAAGGGCACTGGCAACTGGTTAGACTTCAGAGCAGATTCGAAAACCAGCACCTAGTAGTTTTAAAGGGGGCAAAAAGTGTGGAGGGGGGCAACTGCAACAAAAATCCAGTTTCCTACACTTGACCAATATATGCACTCCCACCCCCTTTGTGGTGCCTCAGTAGGACCTCAATTTAGTTTTGATGTTTCTGAGGCAGCCCATATTTAAAAAACCTCACAGCTGCCAATTGAGTCTCTTAATGTGTAAGAATGTTTTTTTCTTGTGGAAGCATTAGGCATTCAACTAATATATCCTTATCTCCCACCCGACAAGTTGGTACTATGAACCTGCCAAAGGGAGTCACCCCTTTCCAGCTCGGTCAATCCCTCACACTTCCATCATTTTATCCCCCACCACAATCTTCCAAGAAGTTTTATACATTGACCAGATCAAAGGCTGTTGAGTTGATGAACAACTCTTCATTGGGTGCACAGGTATCAGAAAGGGTGCAGCAGCACAAAAGAGGACCTTTTCAAGGTGGATGATCTGATGTATTAATATGTGCTATGCCCTTGCGCATAAGGAACCACAGGATGGCATTCCATAGGGCAAAATTATCAACTTCTATTTTGGAAATGGAAGTCCCAGTGGCTGAACGTTGCATGGTGACAATATTTGCATCCCTTCATACTTTTGCACAGCACTACTGTTTAGGTTCAAAGTATGGAGATCATCATTTTGTCCCCCAGGATTTCCTCATCTTGGTAATTCCTTCAAAAACGTCCTAATGATGTACTGCTTGGGAAGTCTAAGTAATGAATCTGGATACAGAAGTATACTCTACCTACCTGCAGATTCCTCACCAAACCCTCCTGCTTTCCTGTCTTGAAGGCTGGTCATGCATTGACATTCATTATTAAAGTTTCAAGTGGTTTATCGCCTCACCTTAACAGAATTAGTCGCTCTCATTTTCCTTGACGCGTAAATCATTGATCGGAAGCTGACACCAGGATGCAGAGTGAAAGCGACATGGCTCCAGTGATGTCACAGTAACATTTCCAGCACTGATGCATAGCCAGCTCCCCTTAACTACATGGAAAAGCTACTGAAAAGCTTCTGGTCTAGTGTTTGGGATATTCAGGATGTAAGGAGTCTGCAGGTACATAGAGTATTTACTAGAGACTTAGTTACTAGAGGTTAGTATTGTTTTCTTCTCTTTCCCCCAGTTATTAGCAACACAAGTTTTTTTTAAATTATCAGGCAGACATTTTGTATTGATTTTGTTTATTTGACATTTTCAAGAGGAGAAAATTTTGTAGTATTTTTTTCATCAGGTGAATTTTATAAGGTTGTGATATCATAGGCTTGCTTCCTTTGTGACATACTTTATAAAGTGGTTTACTGAATGTAGTGCTTAAAACAAATGCGTTGTCTGTCTTTATATGCACAAAAACAGATGGTTACAATTCAAGACCTTTTTTCATTACACAGCACTACTCTAACCACACTGTTCCAACACAATCCAAGAGTAAGGAAAGAGAAGAAGACAAGAAAGATTTGGACAAGTCAAGAGAAAGGTCAAAGGAGAGAGAAAAGAAAGAGGAAAAAGAAAGGAAAGAACGAAAAAGGGTATGTCATTTATACATTTTTAATTTCGAATTAAAAAAAATGCTGCTATAGCCATTGAATTATGCCTGCATATTTATGATTTGACATCAGCTTAATAGTCTTGGAGACAGGTTTTAATCTTGAAAATTGAGTGTTCTAGGGTTGTCTAATTTATAAATATATTTTAGCATTTTTCTATCAAAATATGTTCAAATCATGTGTATGGTACACTCTCCATTTTTAAATAGGTCGAAATCTAATTGAGATGCCCATTCTTCCAAGTTACCAGACATTAGAATTTTTGTACATTTTTGTTTGTCTTGTTATCAACATAAGAAAATATAGAAATCCAGCAACCGTGTTCCATCATACCTACCAAGTTATGTAATCATTTTAATGTTATGTAGCCCTGTCGTACATTTTTAGGGAAACCCTGCTTCTCCACCATATCCACATTAGTGAGTTCCACAATCACACGGTCCCTGACGTTAGGGTTCACCCAAAGCACACCCAATTTTCATTGAGGAGGGCCACTGTCATCTACCCAGGTTATGTAGTTCAAGAAAAACAGACAATAAAGCTATCAGACGTTCGCATTAGTACTTATCTGTATTTTTTAGTTAACTTAAGTATAGACGCTAAGTTGGTTGTGATCCTAGTGCCAAAAAATCACCACAAAAAGGATCTATTGAAAAAGATAACACAGGAATGTCTGTTATCCAAACCTGTAATATTGCTTCAGGTAAGTATTTGTTTCCTAATATTTATAACATCAAAGCATGACAATTTCATGACCACAATATTTGCAATCAATCAAACCCAAATCATCGGGAGTGGTCATTAATCATGCAACTGAGTCACGTGGTTTATGATGAGAGGCTTCTTGGACAGATCACTTTGCTCTTGAGTTCTCCATGCCAAAAATTGATATATTTTCCAATTTTTACCTGGGGGTCAAAAATAGTTAGTTAGTCAAACAGAGTGGATCACAACACCAATACTACACAAAAGACACCAGTGAGGACATCATCCATGTTGGTGAATGCAGGCCAAGTAGAGGCTCAAGAGCATATGGAGAAATAGTTCCCATCAGAAGCCACACTGTACCGCCCTCTTTCTCATCATTTGGGTTCTCCTTACCCAGGAGACAGAACGGCCGGTCAGATGTTACCGTGACCGATAGATGTGGTAAGGGGTGGTGTATTATGTACAAAGATTGAAGTGGCTACTGAAAAAGCAGTGTTAAGGTGGTAGGAGTGAGAGAGTGAGGGAAATAGAATAAAATTAGGTGAATCGGGTGGACAAACAAAATTTATTAGTGTCTCCCAATCCCTAAAGTTTAAAAAGCAAGTGTAAGTGCGGGTTTTAAATAATCACCGTACTTAATAGTGGTCAACATGTTTCTGCATTATATCGAACATAGTTTCAAATGCATTCTTCAGGACCTTATATAAAAACACTGCTGCTTATAGTAATGAAAAATATCACCTGAGCTTCAGGTACGTACTCAACCGTATACTGTTGCATCGCACGGTATTAGATCCACACAGAGAGACAAACAAACAAATAAAGAACATGAAGATGTCATATTCCCATGGATTATATACTGTAATGAGTTCACATTCACATGTATAAGGACAAACATTCCGATTTGCAGACTCACCCATATATGATGGTTGAGAGGCTTCACCCCACCTGGCTGCAGCGCAGGTATGAGGAGCACCGCTCTAAAAACAATTCACAAGTAACTTTTAGAGCCGAAAATTAGAATTAAAAGTGAATTCACAGGGAGGCAGATTACTTAATTATTCCTTCAGAATCTACGTTGGTATTGTACGGGTCACCCCGCCTGTACTATACTCCATCGGTCCGACAAGGACGCGGACAATAGTCCGTTGATCGTGTTGTAGATATGAGGCCAGACTAAGTTGAAAGAAATGGCGTCATAATGAAAAGCTGAATCGCTTTAAGAGCTGCGCTTTTCAGCGCGCTTGTTCGCTGATCGAGTAGCCAAGCTCGGGTGGAAGCATTGTCATCGGTAATGGAAGCGCGATCGCTTTCAAGGCAGCGCGTTTGTATTGTCAATTATCAGCGCGATGTATATCAGGCTACCAGCGTGCGCATAGAAAGCGAGCGCTCGCTTACCTGTCCGTCGGTGTCTCCTGGCAGTCATCCGTACTGTCTGGGGGGGCACCGACGCTCCTCAAAGGGAACTGTTTTGTACCTTCGCGTTCAGCACGGCAGGTTAGAAGTCACGTGATGTGATTTAATCACGTGATGCCGGGCATGCTGGGACATGTAGTCCCGAACGGAAGTTGACGAACAAAATGCTGACAACAAGGCACATTAGTCTATGGGCAGGTTGCGCATACAAGCAAGGGCAATACATTAGATCAAGGAGCTCATGGTTCCAGGAATATTATCAGTAAGATAATGCCTACAATGGCAAAAAACCGTAATGATGTTATAGGGGTACTGAGCGGTAGATCAGAGAAACTAGCGAAACCCCGTGCAATTAGTTACATTAGGGCTCATAGTGTCGGTAAAATTACATTGATTAGAGGGACATCCAAGGTATTGGCTCATTGAGTCCCTCTTTGTCACTGTTCAGGCGGTAAACCCACTTTTGTTCAATTTTGAACAAGAAACGGCTGATGTCAGTACAAGAATCAGGTATTTGTGGTTGTTCCAGGACTGTCCAACAAAAATCATCAGGGCCATGTCCCTTCTCCAAAAAATGTGCGGTGAGACGAGTAGCCTGTTTTCGGCATCGCACTGTACTTTTATGTTCTTGTATCCTTGTCCTGATCTTCCGGGTCGTCATGCCAACATATCGCAGAGGGCATGGGCACGTTATCAGATATATGAAATTACTGCTGTTGCAGTTTGTAAATCTGTTTTGTGTCCAAGGGCGGTTAGTCCCGATGTCGACCACGGTGGATTTACAGATTTGGGGAAAGACGGTGCAAGCCCCACAGGGGTGATGTCCAACGACAGGAGGTAAGTCCCACAGCGTCCCCACTTGCCTTGATTCTTTGTTGCGTGGGCGTGTGTGGACCAGCTGGTCTTTTAAATTTTGTCCTCTTTTAAAGGCAAAAATGGGTAAAGCGATGTCGTCATTGCCAGTCTTCAAGATCGACCAATGTTTCTTTATGATTTTCTGCACTTGATTCGAGCGACTGTTAAATGTATTAACAAAAGCAATGCGGTTGGTCTTATCTTTTGGTGGGTGTATCTCTAATAGGGACTCCCTGTTATTGTTAGACGCCCTCTTTTTTGACTGGCGAATGATCCTTTTTTGGATAGTTTTTTTCACTCAGTTGGGTTTCCAGGTTCTTCGAGTGGATTTTGAAGGCTTCTTTGCGGGAGCAGTTTCTTTGTACCCTAAGAAATTGGCCGAAAGGCAAATTATCCCTCCGGGCTCGCGGATGGCAACTGTCGTACCTCAATAGTGCGTTCCTAGCCATCGGCTTCCGATAGAGCTCCGATTCAATACCATTATTGGTTGCATGTAACCTCAGATCAAGGAAGGCTAAAGATGTTCTGCTGTATTCGATGGTAAATTTGAGGTAAGCATTCTTACTATTCAACCAACCATGAAATAGGGCTAGGTCTTCTTCCGTGCCTCGCCATACCACCAGAATGTCGTCAATATAACGTTTCCATATATATAATGATGGTAGGTATGGGTTGGCGGACGTTAGGACTTCCTGCTGTTCAAAGTTATGGACGTAAAGATTCGCCAGGCTCGGTGCGAAAACACTGCCCATACTGGTCCCGGATGTTTGCAGGTAAATGGTGTCCTCAAAGCGAAAGTAGTTTTCTTTCATGGCAATTTCAGCTAAGTGCATAATGAAGCTCGTTGGCGTGATGGATTGGGGATTACTCTGTTCCAATAGAACACCTACTACCTCCAGCGTTTCGGTTTGTGGGATTGACGTATATAAAGACTCTACGTCAAATCATACAAGGATATCAGTATCGATGTCGTATTGTATTGTAGGCAGTAGTCTTAGGACATCTTTCGTGTCCTGCAGGAACGTGGGCATTGCCTTGACCATTGGGTTTAAAAAATGATCAACAAAGGTTGATAGAGGTTCAAGGACCGAGCCAATACCCGAAATAATCGGCCTGCCGGGTGGCGGCCTCTGGGGTTTGTGCACTTTAGGAAGACAGTAAAAGTACGGAATTGTAGGATGTTTGGTGATTAGATACTGTCCTTCTTGTGGCGTTATCCAACCCTCAGTGGTTGCTTCCTCTACCAAATTGCTAATTTTAGTTTGCAATCTCTCTGTTGGATCTTCTCTTAGTGGGAGGTATGATTTCCGGTCACTCAATTGCCAAAGGCACTCATTTCGGTATGTCTCAGTATCTAAGATGACTGTAGCACCACCTTTATCAGCAGGCTTGATAATGATCCTGTCATTAGATGATAATGAACGTAGGGCAAGCTGTTCGTCCCTCGAGAGATTCATGAACGGTCTAGTCTCTGTTTCATAGAGACGTTTAATGTCATTTTCCACTGCTGCTTCGAAGGTCAAGACCTTTGGAGGTAAAACAGCGGCGGGTGGATTGAAAGTGGAAGGCTTTTTCAATCCTGTGTTTTTATCTTCAGGGACAGTGCTAATGTGTTCTGGTTTAGAAAGGAAGTAGTGCAGTCTTATTTTTCTAAATAGCTTAGCTAATTCAATTTGGGCTAAAAAAGCTCAGGTGATATTTTTCATTACTATAAGCAGCAGTGTTTTTATATAAGGTCCTGAAGAATGCATTTGAAACTATGTTCGATATAATGCAGAAACATGTTGACCACTATTAAGTACGGTGATTATTTAAAACCCGCACTTACACTTGCTTTTTAAACTTTAGGGATTGGGAGACACTGATACATTTTGTTTGTCTACCCGATTCACCTAATTTTATTCTATTTCCCTCACTCTCTCACTCCTACCACCTTAACACTGCTTTTTCAGTAGCCACTTCAATCTTTGTACATAATACACCACCCCTTACCACATCTATCGGTCACGGTAACATCTGACCGGCCGTTCTGTCTCCTGGGTAAGGAGAACCCAAATGATGAGAAAGAGGGCGGTACAGTGTGGCTTCTGATGGGAACTATTTCTCCATATGCTCTTGAGCCTCTACTTGGCCTGCATTCACCAACATGGATTATGTCCTCACTGGTGTCTTTTGTGTAGTATTGGTGTTGTGATCCACTCTGTTTGACTAACGAACTATTTTTGACCCCCAGGTATTATTTGGTGTGAAAATATTGTGTTTTGGGGCATGTACCTGGTTGGTCGGTAAACTCGCCCTTAGACCCTCCTCCCATTGTTTGTTGTGTGTGTATATTTTCCAATTGCCCGTCACAGATCCCGGTTCGGCGAAGGCAATGGCATAAAATATCTGAGGAATCCTTTAAAAAGGTCTATATTGCCCCGAATATTCAAACCACTGAAGATATTGATTTGCCCTACTTAAATATGAATCTGCCACTCGTACCGCGGTGAAGCAGATTGCCCCACTTAAAATATTTAAAAGCCGTCCTGCAAGGAAGCAGGAAGTTTGGTTTTCAGAAGAACTGCAGGGCCTTAAACGTACCGCCAGGAAATTTGAGAAAGTTTGGAGAAACACGCACTTGGAGGAGGATAAAATCAATTACCATATAGCAATGAACATCTACCATAAAGCCATTCGATTGGCATGTAAGAGCTATGTCACCTCACAATTAGAGACGGCAGGTAACGATCCGAAAATGCTATTTCAAATTGTAAACACCTTTCTAAAACCAGTGGCATGTGAAAGTGCTGACATGCCGTCCCAACTTCTTTGTGACGACATCTCAAGTTTTTTCACCATTAAGATTGATGCTATCTATGAGAAGATTGAGGCATCTAATCCTTCTATAAATAGTCAGGATATTCACATGCCGGAGCAAGCAATTGCTACTAATTCGGATACATTCCTTGATTTTCCTAATATCACTCTGCCAGAGGTAGAGATGTTGATCGATAACATCAAAAGTGGGAGCCCTTCCGATCTATTACCAGCAAGATCAATGGGAGCGGTGGGGAGAGTACTTGGCCCGGATATTCAGAGCTTGGTGAACCTCTCGTTAAAAACGGGACGTGTCCCACGAGAGTGGAAAAAGGCTCTAGTTAGACCTATCCGGAAAAACGCCACCATCCCATGGACCAATATGTCCAACCTTAGACTCATCTTCCTGTTGCCTTTTCTGGGGAAAATCATTAAAAAACATACGAATAAGCATTTGTCCAACTACCTGAAACAATCGGGAAGCCTCGATCCTTCACAGTCAGGTTTCAGGCCGAAATATAGTACTGAAATGGCCCGCTGTCGATAACTGACGATCTCCGTATGTACCAGGACAGGGGTATTTCCGTTGTCCTGGTGCTGCTGGATTTATCGGCAGCGTTCAATACCATCTCTCATAAAACCTTGATCGAACGACTGACTGTGAATGGACTCAGTGGCAAGGCACTGCACTGGATAAAGAGCTTTCTCTCCGACCGTACCCAATGTGTCACCATGGGTGATTTCCGGTCGGATGAGGTTAAGATCACCAAGGGGGTGCCACAGGGCTCTTGCTTGAGCCCAACTCTTTTTAACACCTACGTGGCTCCCCTGGCAGATATAACTAGAGCTTTTGGATTCTGTCCAGTGTCCTATGCTGACGATACTCAGCTGCTTTTTCCATTTAAATCCCTCACCCCGGAGGTAATACAATCTTTCTCCGAGGGGATGAAAGCCGTATCCCAGTGGATGTCTTCCAACTTTCTTCAGTGTAATGTTGGTAAGACTGAGGTGATACTTTTCGGTGAGGCCAAGATACAATGATCCCCTGATTGGTGGCCATTAGAACTGGGACCAGTTCCAGAACCAAAACAAGTAATCAAGAACCTTGGGGTATGTCTAGAGCCTGAGCTGACTATGAAACAACATGGAAATGCTACTATGGGGTCCTGTTTCCATGTGATAGGACTCCTCCGTAGGATATTCCCGCTCCTTCCGGACTCCATTAGAAGAACTCTGGTCCAGGCTCTAGTGATCAGCCGTCTTGATTACTGTAATGGTCTTCTGGTGTCTGCAAACGAAGAGGTGCTGGACCGACTGCAGGTGGTTCAAAACACAGCAGCCAGGCTAGTCCTCAATGCTCCCCCCAGATCTGCCTCTAAACCCCTGCTGGATAAACTTAGTTGGTTATCCATCCGCCAAAGAGTGAAATTTAAGGCTTGCTGCATTGTACATAAAGGATTACATGATTTAGGACCTGCCTATTTGGCTAACAAATTTGTTCCTTATGTTCCCACACGTACACTTAGATCAAGCAAGCAGCTGCTGCTAAGGGTACCCAAGATCAGTAGGACCAGACTGGGTGGGTGCTACCTTGTGGAACAGCCTTCCTCTCCAACTAAGACAGTGTTCCAACCACTTTGCTTTTAGAAAGCAACTGAAAACTTTCCTGTTTAGGTCCAATTAGTCACGCTATGAGACACTTAAAGATAAGCTAACTTGTTGTTCTGGTGCTGTATTGTTATCATTGTCCCTGCCTGCGTTTCTGTTGTCTTTTAGCGCGGAGATACTCCTATGGGAGTTTATTCAAGCGCTATATAAACCCGCAAATAAATAAATAAGTAAATTCCTTTTGCAGATGCATATACATGTTCAGCCCAGCCAATCCGTTTCGTCCTACAAGGACATCAACAGGGTTGTAATTTTCAATCAAATTCCAGATGTTTTAAGTATATGGATAAACACCTTGCGCTCTTTGGAACCCAATCATTAGAAAATCATATCTGATAGAATATTCATAAGCATGAGGCTTCAATACAAATATTTGTACCCTCCTTCCTCCTACGGGAAAGCGATTTCTTCTGAGAAATCTCAATATGAATTTTCATTTCCATATAGTAGAAGGGACAGCAACCTCAGGACTTCCTGACTTTGTAAGATGGAGGTTTCCGTCCTCTCTACTCGATCAGAGCGGACAAACTCAGCCAAAGGTGCTAGTTGATAACAAACGGTGTCTCGATCTGGAAGTGGTGGAAGGTCTCTTTCAGCAATTGAGAGATCCTTGGTTAAATCTGTTCGCCATGGCCAAGAATATGCAATGTCAGCAGTTTTGTGTGCTGTGGTTTCCAAGGCGGCTCTTGCTCGAAGACACTTTTCGTCTTGAGTGGAGCTCAGGCCTCCTGCTTGTCTTTTCCCCCCATACCACTCCTGCCTAGAGTACTCAAGAAGATCAGGAACAACTGGGCCCAAATCATCATTGTGGCTCCGGACTTGGCACAGAGAGACTGGTATCCCGAGTTGTTGAGCATGGGTGAGGGAGAGGGTTCTCCACCCAAACCTGTCAACGCTCTGCCTTCATGCGTGGAGATTGAGCAGCAACAGTTGATAGCCTTCGACCTACCGCCCAAGTTTGGTAATGTTATCTTGGCGGCCAGGCGGCACTCCACCAAGGCAGTTTACACCTGCCATTGGGCTAAATTTGTGGAAAGTTGTTCAGATAGACACATGGATTCCCTTTCTGTCCCCTTTTCTCAGGTGCTGCTTTTTGTTCTTTCCCTTGCCCAGCAGAACTCTGCTCTTTACACTGTTAAAGGATATCTATCTGCAATTTCTCCTTTTTAAGGTTGACTGACCAACCTTCCCTTTTAGAATCCCCTATTATACTTACGTTTTTGAAAGGTTTGCACATATGTTCCCTCCAACCCCCTTTGTTATGCTCCAGTGGTTTCTCAGTTTCAACCTCAACTTCCTTATGTTTGCTTCCTTTGAGTCTCTGCACAATTGTTCTCTCAGGCTCCTTACCATCCAGGTGGCCTTTCTCGTGGCAATCACATCCTTCCAGAGGGTTAGTGAGTTTCAGGCCTTGTCATCCAAGCATCCTTAACGTCTACCCAGACAAACTGGTGCTTAGTACAAAAGCTAGCTTTCTTCCGAAAGAGGTCACTCCATTTCATGTAGGCCAAACCACCACTACTTTTTACACTCTGCCTCATCCCTCTAAGGAGGTGAGCGACTTCACCATCTGGACCCAAAAAGAGCATTGTCATTCTACCTTGAGCGCACGAAAGAGTTACAGGTGGACAACCAACTCTTCGTGGGGTATGTTCGAGCAAAGAAAGAGCAAGCCATGCAGAGGCGGACCATTTCCCGATGGATCCTGCTCTGCATCAAAATCTGGTACTCATTGGCTAAGAAGCAACCACGAAGGGTTTGCGTGCTCATTCCACCAGAGCTAACGTTGGGACCACTGCATTAGCTCATGGAGTTCTGGTCCGGGATATCTGTCAGGCAGTAACGTGGGCCTGATTGCACACATTCACCAAACATTACTTCCTGGACAGTCAGGTCCGTAGAGATGGGCTCTTTGTCTGTTCAGTCCTGCTGGACTTCCTCATGTGAAATTGGTCTGCAGACCCTGCAGGAAGCTGGCTTTTTACGTTTTGCACCAAAATGAGGTACACAATGTAGAAAGTCGACAAAACCCTTATTGACTTCCAGGCTTAAATTTAGTAACCCCAAATGCTCTCTTTGTAATAGTGTGGATGAGCAGTTTAGGCTTATCGGGGGATAGTGTTAAGCATTTGTTGTACACAGTCAATAAATAAGACCGGCAAGAAAAAACTCGAGACCAATTTAAAAAAAGACATGATTTTTTACAAGTAAAATTGTAGAAACATACAGCTGTCAGATTTGAGGCATGAGCCTCAAACGCAGTAATGTAATCCTATGGGAGAAAAATGCACTGCAAAGATGCACTTAGACGATTTCCGGGTTACTCTTCTGGACCTAAGGTGCTTAATGGCCAAGGTCCAAAGAACCACAAGCAATTCGGATTTACCTGCCCTGATATGTCCGGGTGCATTGTTGTTGGTCACGATGGTAACCTCAAACACTACCCATTAAAGTCAATGGAGAAACCAGTAACAAGAGAAAGGCTGCAAGTAGTGTCTTGGGGACCAGTCCAGCAGAACCCAAAGGGGGGGCTTTGCTCTTGACAGTCTCTGGAGCAAAGGGGCACCATTGGTTGGCTCTGACTCTGGCCTTGGCGCTCAGGTGCAGAGTTTTTTTTGTCCGGCAGGTCATTTGCTTTGGAGGCTCTCACTTATTGGTGTCAAGCTGGTGATGGGGGGGGCAAATAGGACAGCAGGGCAACTCTCGGATCTGGCCTCTGTGATGTTGACGTCCCTCATCCGTAGGTCGGTCTTGGCGGGGCTGGTGTTCAGACTAGACACTTAACAAGCCTTAGCTGCTGTATGGGCTCTAGTGCTCAGGGTATTGGTGCTGAAGGGCTTTTGGAGGGTCTAGCGGCTCAAGACTAGCTGGGGATGACCTCTAGAAGCCACAAAGTCCTTTTGCTGGAGTGCTGCTTCTTCAGTGGACCTGATAGTCAGCAGGACAATGTACTGGGCAGAAGTGGTCAATGTCTGCAAACTGGAGGTAAGTGGCTCCTCCACTTCAAGGGAGATGCTGACTGGTTGTCGAAGTACTAGCAGCTTTAGGAGGATGCACAGCCAGAGGACAATTTTTGTCTTTGCAATTTTCCAGGCAGGTGGTGTTTTGCACCATATCCGGGCCTGGTCTACTGTTCTTGCGTTTTCAGCTCTTCTTTATCCTTTTCTGATCCCAGTAGACCAATCTGAGTTCATGGTGCCAGGGGGCCACTTAAATACTGAATTTAGGGGTGTTAAGGGTAGTGTAAGGTAGTAGCCAATGGAATACCTACCCCGGGCGTGTCTACACCTACTATAGGACCACGTCAGTGGAGACAGAGCATAAACATGACCCAGAGTTCCTACTTCCACAAAAAACAAGGTGGTGTAATTCTTGTATCTGAAAGAAACACGTTAGTGTTAGATTCCTTACCTTAGAATATCCCCAGGCGTCAGTCTGGATCCGGAAACTTTTGCGTAGCAGTACCCCTGCCCGTCGGTAGGCGTCGTCTGCAGGCGTCCCCTGCGGCTCCGAGTTCCGTCGTCGGCGTCGTGCGCCGTGATGACGTCGCTGGAGTATATAGACGCCGCCTCCGCGCGCTGACGTCAGTTCTTCTTTTTTCCGCGCCAGTGGACGCAGATCTGAAGAGCAGTACTCCGGTCTTTGACCAAGTTTTTCGATTGTTTTTCCTCTTATTGTGCCTGATAGGATGCCTGGGTTCAAGAATTGCGATGACTGTGAGCGCACAATGTCGGTCACGGACCATCACCGCCTCTGTCTCCGGTGTCTGGGCCCCGACCACGACGTGGACTCCTGTATCGACTGCCGGGCCCTCACCAACAAGGCTAGGCGGGAGCGGTCCCGCAAGCTACTGGAGCTCCGGGTGTCGGCCCCACGTCGGGACCGGGAGCGGTTCCGGTCCGGCCGGAGGTCGAGAGAGCGTTCGAGGGAGCGGTCGCGGAGCCGCGCCGAGCGTTCCGGAAGTCGACACCACTCGTCAGGCTCGTCAGGTAGGAAGCACAAGAAGTCGGGGCGTCGTCATCGTACCCCCGACTCCCCCCGACGCTCGCGCGATGCGGCCGGGGGCTCGGGTGACCCCAACCCCGCGGCTCCGCGAGAGTCGCCGGCGCGGCCTGCCTCATACCCTCCGGTCCCTGGGCATGGCGCGACGCCTGAGGAGATCGAGGCGTTCCTCTTGGCCATGAGGGGGCTCGCTTCTCCGACGGGGCCTACGGTGCCTTCGGGCCCAGTGCTACCGTCTGGGGGCCCTGGCGGTTCGGGTGTCCCTGCCTCGGCGCCGTCGGGTGCTCCGGCCCCGGCGCCGCCGACGGCTCCAACCCCGGCGCCGCAAGGGCCTTCGGGATCGGCGCCGGCTGGTCTTCCGGCCTCCCCGGCGCCGTTGCCATCGGGGTTACCCCCGACGCCGCCCCCGCGCGGCGCCGGTTCTCCAGTGCCGGCTCCGGCCGGCGGTGGGGTTCCGGCGCCGGCTCCGGGCGGCGCCGTCCCCTTACCTTCTCCGACGCGGCGCCGGACGGGCGTCGCTCGACGCCGGTCCCGGCGCCGATGGGGCCCATGAACCCTGAGGAGCCGGTCTTCATCATTGACTCCGAATACGGAGAGGATGAGGAGTACGGTGAAGGTTGGGAGGGGTCCGAGGACCCCCTGTCACGCGAGTGCCAGTATGACCCGGACTGGACAGGTGACTTGGGGGATGCCAGTGGTTTGGACGACTCTCCTAACCCTGGTTTGATCTCTCCTCCTTCCGTGGCATCGGTGGAGGGAGCTGCCTATTCTGTGGTGCTGATGAGGGCTGCCAAGGCCTTACACCTTGAGCTCCCCGTCGCGGCCGTGAGGCCTAACATCCTCACCGAGGTCTTCAAACCGCAGTCATGCCCACAGGAGCCACTGCTGCCGTTTAATGAAGCCTTGTCAGACGTTCTGTTGGGCACGTGGTCCAGGCCCGCTTCAGGTGCGCCTGTTGATCGGAACGTGGCCAGGCGCCACCGTCCTTGTCCGGACGACCCCAAGTACCTGTCTACCCACCCCACTCCTGAGAGTCTGGTGATCCAGGCCTCGACCTCCCAGTCCGCATTCCCGTCGGCCCCGCCCGACCGGGAATCCAAGAGGTATGACCAGTTTGGCAAAAAGGTCTTCTCGTCCATTAGTTTGGGCCTGCGGTCTTGCAACACCGCTTGCCTCTTGGGCCGCTACACCCACTCTGTGTGGGATACGGTCGCGGAACTGCTGCCGGAATGCCCCATGGAGGTGCGGGCAAAACTCGGTCAAGCTGTGGCTGAGGGCCGGGATGCAGCGAAATATTCAATACGGTGTGGTCTTGATACGACCGACTCGCTGGGCAGAGCTATGTCGACGACGGTGGCGATTCGTCGCCACGCCTGGCTGAGATCCGCCAATTTTTCGGCTGATGTCCAGAATACATTGATGGACATGCCGTTTGATGGCTGTCACCTGTTAGGTGACAAGGCGGACCACGCGCTGGAACGCTTCAAGGACTCCAGGGTCACGGCAAGTCCTTGGGTCTCTCGACCCAGCGTCAGCAAACGGGTTCGTTTCGTCCCTTTCGTGGCCAAGGAAGGGGCGCCCCCACACGTGCTGCCAGCCACGCGCCGCAACAATCCTTCCAACGCGGTGGCGGCCGTGGAAACCGCCGTGGTGGCGGTCGGGGACAACGGCGGGGTCAGACCACACCTTCCCCCGCAGCATCTACCCCAAAATCCTCCTAGTCCGTGCTTTCGGCCCCATGTGACGCCAGTGGGTGGCAGGGTTCGCCATCACCACGCTCACTGGCGCACGATCACTTCGGACAGGTGGGTGCTGCAAATCGTCCGAAGGGGCTACTCCCTCCCCTTCGAGACCTCTCCTCCAGCCATGCCACCGCAGAACCACCGTGTGTCGGGGGACCACTTGACACTTCTGCAGGAGGAAGTTACGGCCCTCTTGGCCAAGGGGGCCATCGAGCGCGTTCCTGGGCCAGAAGTAGGGCGTGGTTGCTATTCCCACTACTTTCTGGTGCCCAAGAAGGACAAGGGGGGCCTACGTCCTATCTTGGATCTAAGGAACGTCAACGGCTTCCTCAGGAAGGAGAAGTTCAAGATGTTGACGTTAGCTCAGGTCTTGGCTGCTCTAGACCCACAAGACTGGATGGTAGCGTTGGACTTGCAGGACGCCTATTTTCACATCCCCGTCCTGCCGGCCCACCGGCGTTACCTGCGGTCCACGGTAGGCCTGGAGCACTTTCAGTTTATCGTGCTCCCCTTCGGCCTTACCAGCGCCCCACGGGTGTTCACAAAGGTGATGGCGGTGGTCGCAGCCCATCTGCGCAGGTTGGGGGTTTCAGTCTTCCCCTACCTAGACGATTGGTTGTTGAAGGCGGGCTCGCCCCAAACAGTCGTCCACCACCTTCAGATGACGGCAGACCTCTTGCACGACCTGGGGTTCTCCATCAACGTGCCGAAATCACACCTGTGTCCCTCTCAAAAGCTCCTTTTCATCGGAGCGGTTCTGGACTCGGCGCAGTTTCGGGTTTATCCTCCGGAACGGCGGGTTCGGGATATTCAGGCTTTGATTCCCATCTTTCAGCCGCTATCCCGAGTCTCGGTCAGGTTGACGCTGCGGCTGCTGGGACTGATGGCTTCCTGCATCCTTCTGGTGCATCACGCCAGGTGGCGGATGCGGGCTCTGCAGTGGGACCTGAAGTTTCAGTGGGCCCAGCATCAGGGCAACTTGTCCGACCACGTCTTGATCTCGGAGGGCACTGCGAGACAACTGCAGTGGTGGCTTACGGACCGCGATTGGGTCAGGGGCAAGTCCCTCTCCCTTCCCCAACCGGAGCACGTTGTCGTGACGGACGCGTCCCTCCAGGGCTGGGGTGGCCACTTGGGAGAGGCAGAGATCAGAGGCATCTGGTCTCCGGCGGAGTCCCGGCTCCATATCAATCTGTTGGAGCTGCGGGCGATTCGTCTGGCACTGAAGGCATTCCTCCCCTTTGTCAACGGGAGTGTAGTGCAGGTGTTCACCGACAACACCACCGCCATGTGGTGCTGCAACAAACAGGGCGGAGTGGGGTCGTGGACCCTTTGCCAGGAGGCTCTGCGCCTCTGGCAATGGCTGGAACGTCAGGGCGTGACTCTGACGGTTCAACACCTGGCAGGTTCTCTGAACGCCAGGGCGGACGAACTCAGCCGTCGGTGCTCGATGGATCACGAATGGCGTCTGAACTCGGACGTGGCGCAAGGCATCTTTCTGCAATGGGGAGAGCCTTGGTTAGATCTATTCGCCACAGAAGAGAACGCGCAATGTCATCAGTTCTGCGCGTTGGAGTTTCCAAGACGGCACTCGCATGGCGACGCCTTTCGGCGCGAGTGGAGTTGCGGTCTGTTATACGCCTTTCCGCCTATACCACTTCTGCCCAGAGTGCTGAAGAAGATCAGGCGCGACCGGGCCCAAGTTATCCTTGTGGCTCCGGACTGGGCTCGAAGGTACTGGTATCCCGAGCTACTCAGCATGTCAGTCGGTCCCCCGATCCGCCTGCCCCTTCAGGAGGACCTTCTGTCGCAGCAGCAGGGGACGGTCCTCCACCCGAACCTGTCCAGTCTCCACCTCCATGCTTGGAGATTGAGCGGCGGCGGTTGAGGCCATTTGACTTGCCTCCTGAAGTCTGTGATGTTATTCTGGCAGCCAGGCGTCCCTCCACTAAGTCGGTATACGCCTGTCGGTGGAACAGATTTGTGGCATGGTGCACAGCAAAGGCTGTGGACCCTCTTTCTGCCCCTCTCTCAGAGGTTCTTCTGTTTCTTCTTTCTCTTGCCCAGCAGGGCTCTGCTCTGGGCACTATCAAGGGCTACCTTTCTGCCCTTTCAGCCTTTTTGAGGCTTCCTGATCAGCCTTCTTTGTTCAAATCCCCGATTGTAACTCGATTCTTGAAAGGCATCGCTCACATGTTTCCACCTGTTCCGTTTGTGATGCCTCAGTGGGATTTGAACCTGGTTCTAACTTTCCTGATGTGTGCTCCCTTTGAGCCCCTTCATTCTTGCCCTCTCCGTCTCCTGACTTTAAAGACGTCTTTCCTGGTTGCCATCACCTCTGCCAGGAGGGTGAGTGAGCTCCAGGCTCTTTCTGTCCAACCTCCTTTCCTGTCCATTCATCCTGACAAGGTGGTTCTGAGGACTAGACCTTCTTTCCTGCCCAAGGTTGTTTCGGCCTTTCACATCGGGCAGTCCATCACCCTCCCTTCCTTCTTCCCGCCTCCGCATCCTTCAAAGGATGAAGAACGGCTCCATCGTCTGGACCCAAAACGTGCGCTTTCATTTTACATGGATCGCACACGCCAGTTCCGGGTGGATGACCAACTGTTTGTTGGCTACGTGGGTGCGAAGAAGGGACGGGCGGTTTGTAAACGAACCATCTCTCGATGGGTCGTCCTCTGCATCAAAGCGTGCTACTCTTTGGCTCGGAAGGAGCCTCCTGGTGGGCTGAGGGCCCATTCCACTCGGGCCACGGCGGCTACTACTGCCCTGGGCCGGGGAGTCCCCTTGCAGGACATTTGCCAAGCGGCTACGTGGGCCTCGCTGCACACCTTTGCGAGGCACTACTGCCTGGACAGTCAAGTCCGGAGGGATGGCTTCTTTGGCCGTTCTGTCCTCCAGGACTTTCTGGTGTAGTTTTGTATTGGTTCGCAGACCCACCACCGGGGTTGGTATTGCTGGGGTATGTATTCTAAGGTAAGGAATCTAACACTAACGTGTTTCTTTCAGATGAACAAGTTACTTACCTTCGGTAACGATATATCTGTAAGAAACATTAGTTAGTGTTAGATTCCTTACCGAACCCACCCATCCTCCCCGTTCTGCGAACTGATACCTAGGGTTAAGGTCATCCCTTTCAGGGCCCAAGTTTTTACATGGCACCAGTGTTGGTTCTCTCATGGCTCTGCGTCTCCTGGCGCGGAAAAGCTGTGTGCAAAGAACTGACGTCCGCGCGCGGAGGCGGCGTCTATATACTCCAGCGACGTCATCACGGCACACGACGCCGACGACGGACGCGGAGCCGCAGGGGACGCCTGCAGACGACGCCTACCGACGCGCAGGGGTACTGCTACGCAAAAGTTTCCGGATCCAGACTGACGCCTGGGGATATTCTAAGGTAAGGAATCTAACACTAACTAATGTTTCTTACAGATATATCGTTACCGAAGGTAAGTAACTTGTTCTTCGCTGTTCACTTCAGGTAGCCCACCTTAGGGGTGTGACCAGCCTGAGAACGAACACACCTTATGACTAGCACATTTTTTCACCTTTCCTGGTGCCAATTGGGCCTCAGGGGCGTGGCATTTACCAGGTCTGGGGGAAGCCGGAGTTGCATATCAAAGGCGGTAGAGAATTTGAAGTCTCTGGCCTTGATATGCTAAATCACTAGCAATCCTGCTGGCGGAGGTGTAACACTGTCCTCTGGAGCAGGCATTGTTTCTGACCTCAGACATCCTGGGCTCTCACCTGCAAGGGGGGGGTCAGAAACTTGTCTGTGGTGGCAGGCAGGATGATACTAGTGAGCTGGCACACTAAGAGGCTAGTAGGATTCAGGAGGTAACTTTAAGGTGCCCTCTGGGTGCATGGCAGGACAAATCCAATGCTGGCATCAGTATGGATTTGTCAAGATGAGGTGTTTGCTATCAAACACCATTATTTTCAGTAAAGCCATCATGTAGTGGGGTAACTCGTAATGCTTCAGCCTTAGGGATATAAGGCCTGCTCTAGTGGTGACTTACATATAGTATATGGTGTGTGCATGGGCATGCCACGTCATGTTTTCAAAATGGTTTACACCATTTCACAAATCCTGCAGTGGCAGGCTGTGTGCAGTTATTGTGTGGGTCCCTTTGAGTGGCACAATACTTGCTGCAGCCCATAGGGACCCTCTTTAGTACCCATACCCTAGGTAAGTGTAATTGTAATTGCATTTATATAGCAGTTACTACCCCTGATGAGGCGTTGAAGCGCTTTTCAGCAAGTAGCATGCTACTCCGGAACTCAAAAAGGATTATTGGTGAGTTAGTACAGGGAACTATTATGTTTATTTGAGGGGTGCACAATCAAGTTTATTATTTGGGTTGAAAAGGATAGTGGAGGGGTAGAAGAGGGAAGAGTCTAGAAAGAGTTTATTTGGAGATCATAGCAGCAGGAGCTGATCTGGCACGGTATCTCTCTCCTCCTGCCCTTGAGCACTTTTGGCTCCCTTGCACCACGCACACACCCTTGCACCTTAGTGCAAGGGTGGGTGTTTGATAACTACCATAGGTTTTTTACTACACGGTTACCCTTCCAGTTTGAAAAAAATCTACTCGGACATACTTTAATGTTTTTCCACGTTTTTATGTCTGCTCTACAGTACAACAACCATGCAAATTTGGAAAGCTTTGGAGAAAAAAAAATTTTACTCCAATGTTATGCCTGACCAGCAGAAGCTTATGTTTTTTATGCAAATGGCTTTCAAGCCAATGTTAGTAGACCAGCATTTGCATTAAAGCCCAAGGGTGGTTGCATTGGAACGTATGCATACCTCACATGGTACACCCCTTAATGTAAAGAAGCCATGGTCCCTGGCGCATGCAAATAAAATGTCCCCTTTAAATGCTATTGGCGTAATAAAAGACAACAATTATTAGAGTTCCATAGGCCCTTCAAAGCCCCTCATTTTCACTGTACCTGCCGCCCTAATGGTAGCTATGCCCTTGAGATTAGCTCTACTTTGAGCTAGTTTAGGGCTACTTTACAACATAAAACTACAATTGCGCTGGAATGTGAATCCCAGTACAATACTTTTCACCAGTTTGCATCAGTTTTGTGATGCAAGCCAGATGCAGTGTTAGTTAATCTGGCCGAAGAGTGTCCATATCAAGATGAACGGCTTTTAACATCATTCACCTGCTCCATTCCATGACCAAATCTGGACAAACGGAATGCTTAAAATAAATATTGGACTCAGCACCCTGTATGGGGAATACACTACCAGGCAAAGCTCTCCAATCTCCCTGCAACTGCATGAAAAGTGCATGGTTGCTACTGCATCTTTCTGGGTATCAACACATCAAAATGAGCAAACTTAGGAGCACCGTAACCAACCAGAACTGGTTCCTACCACAAAAGAAAACAAATGATGATACTGGAACCCAGCTTGTCCTTTCTCCATTCCATCCAAGCGCACAGTGTCAACCCGAGTATGACTGAAGGAGAAGCTTCCATTGGGTGCCCCCACCACCCAGTGTCATATATGAACACATGAAATCAATGTAAGAATACAGCAGGAAATTGTAAACAGGACTTACTCCTGGAAAGGTACAGAGAAATGAATTGATAGATCAAAAAATGAAAGCTATCAAACTGCAATTGAGTGAAAGAATCAGTTGGGGGAGTGTGCTAGTAAGAGAGCGATTAGTTGAATAAATAAGTTAGTAAACGTGTGCCTGGTTGGGTGCGATTTAAAGCAGGCGACTAAACAAACAAATGTTAGGCACTGAAGAGCAGAGGTGATTGGGTGCCTTCATTTGCAACAGCGCACATATTGTCACACTTAGGGATCCAGCAGACACTTCATGTTGGAGCTGATCGGTTTGGCACAGCGACTATCTGGCCCAACAGGAATTTTATTTTGCTGTTGGTATAGCTCGGGTCAGTCCGAGAGAGACACCCTGCCCTCTCGAGGGAGGCCCGCGGTGTCTGTGGGTGTGGTGGAAGCATCACATAACACTGTTTAGGTCTGAGTTGTACAAAAGGTGGTAACCGGAAGTGGAGCTCATCTAGTGTGAAGCACACCGCTCGGAGTGCAGCCTTGCCACGGTTTACACTGGTTTTCATAATGGTCAAACAGGACACCACTGCATTCACTGGAGACAAAAAATACAGTCAAATGAAAACAATTCAACAAATACCTTTATCATAAATACAAAATTTAGACACACTTTAATCACTTTTATCAAGATGTTGCATATTTTAAAAGCCCAGGTACATCGAAGTGTGCTGCATATTCTAATCGGAGACGATAAGGCATTGTAAATCAAATCATGTTTTCCACATTTGCAGATAAGCTTGGAACAATGCACATCTAAATGTCTTTACACTCCCCAGAACCCATCCACTTATTTTAAGCCCACACTCTAAAGCTCTGGTTTGCCTGCTCCTCCTCTGCTTTCTGCTATGGGCCCACATAAGGTGCCCATATCTTTCCTTCACCTCCTTCCTCCTAATCTCTCACTCAGTCTGTGCAAGGGTGCTAAAGACCTAGCCAATTGACTAACAATTGAGTATGTTATTGTTATTGTTATTTTTGATTTGTAGCGCGCTCAATCACCTACAGGCCTCTGAGCGCTCGGGAATCGATGGTAAACAACAACTTTGACAATACAGAAGGCATCCACTAGCCTAAGTGGCAATGTCAGATCTGAAAGAGACACGTTAGTGATAGATTCCTTACCTTAGAATATCCCCAGGCGTCAGACTGGATCCGGAAATTTTTGCGTAGCAATACCCCTGCGCGCTGGTAGGCGTCGTCTGCGGCTCCGCGGCCTGTCGTCGGCGTCGTGAGCGCCGGGATGACGTTGTCGGAGTATATAGACGGCGCCCATGCGCGCTGACGTCAGTTCTTCTTTTTTCCGCGCCAGCTAGCGCAGATCCGGAAGAAGCTCTACCCCCAGTCACTTTTTGACTGAAAACTTTTTTGATCTTTTTGATCCTCTAGTTAGTCGATTCTCGACTATCGGTGCCAGGGATGCCCGGGTTCAAGCCTTGCTCGAAGTGCGGCCGACTCATGTCGGTCACGGACCCCCATCGCCGGTGCCTGAAGTGCTTAGGCCTCGACCACGACGATCGAACCTGCTCCGACTGCCGGGCCCTGACGTCGAAGGCTAGGCGGGAGCGGTCCCGCAAGCGTCTCGAGCTGAGGCAGTCGGCCCCGCGCCTTTCCAGGTCCCGGTCCCGGTCCCACGGGAGGTCGAGGGACAGGTCGCGAGGTCGGAGTCATCGACGTTCCGGGAGTGGACACCGATCGTCTGGTTCCAAGTCCTCAGGTAAGAGGCATGAGAGGTCGGAGCGACACCATCGATCCTCCGACCCGCCCCGTCGCTCGCACGATGCGACCGGGGACTCGGGTGACACCGCCCACGCGGCTCCGCGGGAGTCGCAAGCGTCGCCGCCTGCCCCACACCTTCGGGTCCCTGGGCACGGCGCGTCGCAGGAGGAGGTCGAGAGGTACCTCATGGCCATGAGGGCCCTCCCTCCTCAGTCGGTTCCCGTGGCGCCTTCGGGCCGATCGGCTCCGTCTGGAGGTCCTTCCGGGTCGGGCGCTTCGGCCCCGACGACGTCGGGTGCTTTGGCCCCGGCGCCGCTGGCGACTTCGGTCCCGGCGCCGCGCGACCTCGCTGGATCCGGCTCCGGATCCGGGACCTCGCCGGTCGACCCTACGACCTCGCCGGCGACGTCCCTTCAGGTGTCGTCCCCGGCAGCCGAAGTGGTTGCCGACCCCAATGCTTCCTACGGTCCTACTCAGGTGTCGGAGGGGCGCCGCTGGGCGCCGATTCCGTCGGCCTTCGGAGAGTTCTATCTCCACGAGGAGGCCCTGGCTGTTAATCCTGGTCTCCAGGAGCCGGGTGACGAGGAGCAATGGGAGGGGTCCGAGGACCCTCTGGCACGTGATTGCCAGTCTCATCAGGACTGGACATATGAGCTTGGGGAGGCCAGTGGTATTGACACCTCGCCAGACACTGGATTTACGTCGCCCCCGACTGTGGCTTCGGAGGCGGGTTCTGCTTACAGTGTAGTGTTGACGAAGGCAGCTAAGGCCCTAAACCTTGAGCTCCCCGTCGCGGCCGTGAGGACTAATCTCCTCACTGAGGTCCTCAAACAGCAGTCCGGCTCCGCGGAGCCCCTCCTGCCGTTCAACGAGGCCTTGTGTGACGTTCTTCTGGGCACTTGGTCCAAGCCCGCCACAGGCCCCCCTGTGGACAGGAACGTGGCCAGACGCTACCGCCCGGCACCGGGCGACCCTTGCTTTTTGTCCACCCACCCCACCCCCGAGAGCCTGGTCATCCAGGCCTCCAACTCCCAGACCGCATTCCCGTCGGCCCCGCCCGACAGGGAATCCAAGAGATATGAGCAGTTCGGGAAGAAGGTCTTCTCGTCTGTGAGCCTAGGGCTCCGGTCAGTGAACACCAACTGTCTCTTGGGCCGCTACACCCACACCCTGTGAGACACGGTTGCGGAGGTGCTGCCACAATGCCCTGAGGAGGTCAGGGCTAAACTCAGCCAAACCCTTGCGGACGGCCGGGATGCGGCACGTTTTTCTATCCGGTGTGGGCTGGATACCACGGACTCACTGGGCAGGGCGATGGCAACGACGGTGGCGGTTCGACGCCACGCCTGGTTGAGGTCCGCCAACTTCTCGGCCGATGTCCAGGCCACCCTCCTGGACATGCCGTTTGATGGCCGTCGCCTCTTCGGCGACAAGGCAGACCATGCGCTGGAACGTTTCAAGGACTCCAGGGCCACGGCCAAGTCCTTGGGCCTTACGGCCCCACGCCAGCAATCGGGTGCCTTTCGCTCCTTTCGTGGCCACGGAAGGGGCGCCCCACCACGGACCGCCAGCCACACGCCGCAAAATATCCAGCAGCGCGGTGGCGGACGTGGGAACCGCCGCGGCGGTGGTCGGGGTCAGCGGCGAGGCCAGTCCACACCTCCCTCAGCAGCCCCTGCCTCAAAACCTTCCTAGTCCGAGTTTTCAGGCCCATGTGACGCCTGTGGGAGGCAGGGTTCGCCATCACCTCTCCCACTGGCATACAGTCACTTCGGACAGGTGGGTGCTGCAAATTGTCCGAAGGGGTTTCTCCCTCCCCTTCGAGTCTTCCCCTCCATCCATGCCACCTCAATACCACCGTGTGTCGGGGGATCACTTGCGACTTCTGCGAGAGGAAGTTTCGGCCCTCTTGGCCAAGAGGGCCATCGAGCGCGTTCCTGGGCCAGAAGTAGGACGTGGCTGTTACTCCCACTACTTTCTGGTACCCAAGAAGGGCAAAGGGGGACTACGCCCTATCTTGGATCTGCGGAACGTCAACGGCTTCCTCCGGACGGAGAAGTTCAAGATGCTCACTTTGGCTCAGGTCCTGGCTGCCCTGGACCCAGGAGACTGGATGGTAGCGTTGGACTTGCAGGACGCCTATTTCCACATCCCCGTCCTGCCGGCCCACCGGCGTTACCTGCGGTTCACGGTAGGCCTAGAGCACTTTCAGTTTACCGTGCTCCCCTTCGGCCTTACCAGCGCCCCACGGGTGTTCACGAAGGTGATGGCGGTGGTCGCAGCCCATCTGCGCAGGCAAGGGGTGTCAGTCTTCCCCTACCTCGACGACTGGTTGTTGAAGGCGGGCTCGCCCCAGACAGTCGTCACCCACCTCCAGACTACGGCCGACCTCCTGCACTTGCTGGGGTTTTCCATCAATGTGCCGAAGTCACACCTGTGTCCCTCTCAGAAGCTCCTTTTCATCGGAGCGGTTCTCGACTCGGCGCAGTTTCGGGTTTACCCACCCGAGCAGCGGGTTCGGGATATTCAGGCTCTGATTCCTGTCTTCAGGCCGTTATCCCGGGTCTCGGTCAGGTTGACGCTGCGGCTTCTGGGACTGATGGCCTCCTGCATCCTTCTGGTGCGTCACGCCAGGTGGCGGATGCGGGCTCTGCAGTGGGACCTGAAGTTTCAGTGGGCCCAGCATCAGGGCAACCTGTCCAATCATGTCCTGATCTCGGAGGGCACTGCGAAGCAACTGCAGTGGTGGCTCACGGACCGCGACTGGGTCAGTGGCAGACCCCTCTCTCTACCCCAGCCGGAGCACGTAGTTGTGACGGACGCGTCCCTCCAGGGCTGGGGAGGCCACATGGGAGAGGCGGAGATCAGAGGCCTCTGGTCTCCGGCGGAGTCCCGGCTCCACATCAACCTTCTGGAGCTGCGGGCGATTCGTCTTGCACTGAAGGCATTCCTCCCCTCTGTCAGGGGGAGCGTGGTGCAAGTGTTTACCGACAACACCACCGCCATGTGGTACTGCAACAAACAGGGCCGTGTGGGGTCGTGGACCCTTTGCCAGGAGGCTCTGCGCCTCTGGCAGTGGCTGGAACATCAGGGCGTGACCCTGGTGGTTCAACACCTGGCAGGCTCTCTGAATGCCAGGGCGGACGAACTCAGCCGCCGGTGCATGATGGATCACGAATGGCGTCTGAACTCGGACGTGGCGCAAGGTCTCTTTCGACAGTGGGGAGAGCCTTGGTTAGATCTATTCGCCACAGAAGAGAACGCGCAATGTCAGCAGTTCTGCGCGTTGGAGTTTCCAAGGCGGCACTCGCTCGGAGACGCTTTTCGTCGCGAGTGGAGCTGCGGTCTGTTGTACGCCTTTCCGCCTATACCACTTCTGCCCAGAGTGCTGAAGAAGATCAGGCGCGACCGGGCCCAGGTCGTCCTTGTGGCTCCGGACTGGGCACGAAGATACTGGTATCCCGAGCTACTCCGCATGTCAGTCGATCCCCCGATTCGTCTGCCTCTTCGGGAGGACCTTCTGTCGCAGCAGCAGGGGACGGTCCTGCACCCGAACCTGTCCAGTCTCCACCTACAAGCTTGGAGATTGAGCGGCGGCAGTTGAGGCCATTCGACTTGCCTCCCGAAGTCTGTGACATCATTCTGGCAGCCAGGCGTCCCTCCACGAAGTCGGTATACGCCTGCCGGTGGAATAGATTTGTGGCATGGTGCGCAGCAAAGGCTGTGGATCCCCTCTCTGCACCCCTTTCGGAAGTGCTGCTCTTTCTTCTTTCCTTTGCCCAGCAGGGCTCTGCTCTGGGCACTCTTAAAGGGTACCTTTCTGCTCTTTCAGCCTTCTTGAGGCTACCAGATCAGCCTTCTTTATTCAAGTCCCCTATTGTGAGTAGATTTCTGAAGGGCATCACGCACATGTTCCCTCCTGTTCCCTTCGTGATGCCCCAGTGGGACTTGAATCTTGTTCTCACCTATCTGATGTGTGCTCCCTTTGAGCCACTTCATAACTGCCCTCTTCGTCTCCTTACTCTGAAGACGGCCTTCCTGGTTGCCATCACCTCTGCCAGGAGGGTGAGTGAGCTCCAGGCTCTTTCTTCTTCTCCACCTTTCCTGTCTGTTCATCCTGATAAGGTGGTGTTGCGTACACGACCTTCCTTTCTGCCCAAGGTTGTCACGGCCTTCCACATCGGGCAGTCCATCACCTTGCCCACCTTCTTTCCGACTCCGCATCCCTCGAAAGAGGAGGAGAGGCTCCACCGTCTGGATCCAAAATGTGCGCTCTCCTACTACCTAGACCGCACTCGCCAATTCCGGGTGGATGACCAACTCTTCGTTGGTTATGTGGGCGCGAAGAAGGGCAAGGCTGTACACAAGAGGACCATCTCCAGGTGGATCATCTTGTGCATCCAAGCATGCTACTCCATGGCGAGGAAGGAGCCCCCGGCTGGATTGCGGGCTCACTCCACTCGGGCCACGGCGACGACAACTGCCCTGGGCCGCGGTGTCCCCCTGCAGGACATCTGTCAGGCAGCCACGTGGGCCTCGCTGCACACGTTCGCAAGACACTACTGCCTGGACAGTCAAGTCCGGAGGGATGGCTTCTTTGGCCGTTCCGTCCTCCAGGACTTTCTGGTGTGATATTGGTTCGCAGACCCACCACCGGGGTTGGTATTGCTGGGGTATCTATTCTAAGGTAAGGAATCTATCACTAACGTGTCTCTTTCAGATGCACAAGTTACTACTTGTGTAACGATATATCTGTAAGAGACATTAGTTAGTGATAGATTCCTTACCGCCCTCCCGTCCTCCCCGTTCTGCGAACCGATATTTAGGGTTAAGGTCATCCCCTTTCAGGGCCCTAGTTTCATGGCACCAGTGTTAGTTCTATCATGGCTCTGCGTATCTGGCGCGGAAAAGCTGTGTTATCAGAACTGACGTCAGCGCGCATGGGCGCCGTCTATATACTCCGACGACGTCATCCCGGCGCTCACGACGCCGACGACGGACGCGGAGCCGCAGACGACGCCTACCAGCGCGCAGGGGTATTGCTACGCAAAATTTTCCGGATCCAGTCTGACGCCTGGGGATATTCTAAGGTAAGGAATCTATCACTAACTAATGTCTCTTACAGATATATCGTTACACAAGTAGTAACTTGTGCTTTAGGGGAAAGAATGCTGGCACTGGAGCCTGGTAAGCAGGCTTCAGTGCACTGTCAGGTTTGAACAACCAGCATGTAGAAGTTCTAAGAGGCGCAAAAATGGGGGGACATCTGCAAAGAAGTCCAGCTTCCTACAGACCCACCTCCGGGAGTTATTATTTGAGTCTCCATTCTGAGGTAAGTAATCTGCAGCTAGAAGTATCTATCAGATGAACAAGGTACTTCGCTACAGGAACGCCTTATCTGGTATAGAATCTATCTAGCCGCTGATTCCTTACCAACCCACCTATTCTCCCAGCTCTACAAATGGATTTCTAGGGTGAGGGTACTTCCCTTTCAGTGTTCAGTTTGTCTGTTCTTCTGGCGTGGAATGTCACAAAATGTAGCTGACATCAAGCCTGGGTGGTGCCTATATAGGCATCACGAATGCCATTTCTGGGGCGGCAATAAATAGATTATTCACGGGATCCGTAGACAGGGTTAAAATAGACATATGATTGGTCTCTGGGCAAAATTTCTCTCCTACCACTAGATTCTTTGTCAACATGTTTTGGTCATTTTCTAGTTCGATGGCCTTTGTGAAGACCAAGATTCATCGGTCTTGTCTATAGAGCCATCTTTATATCGTCTCAAACCCATGATCCACATACAATCTACATAGAACTCTGCTGATGCTGGAGCTTTCTCTGTAAAACCAGGATAACATTTTTCAAGTTAGATTTATATGCGGAAAGTAATCAAACCAACTCTCAGTTTCTGTTGCCGTTTTAACATTTCATAACATTGTTTCAATGAGGTCAAGCTGCAGATTGTACACCTTAGCATTAGACCGCCGCCTGGTGTTGGGCTCGGATGATTTCAGGTTGTTGTTGTCTTGGAAGAAGTCTTTGTAGTCATGATATAGGTGACTCCTCCCTTGGACAACAGTGCGCATGGGCATCGACTCCATCCTTAGATAGTTTTTTTCTGCCACTGGGTTCGGATGAAAGTTTCTCCGCTCCGGCCAGAAAAACATTTTGCAGCAACTTCGAAGCGTAGAACTTCCACAAACTTCAACAAACTACCTTCGACATCGAAGACAAGGCTTTTCGACGACAACTTCCATTCCGGTCATCGAAGTGGGCCGTTAGGCCTATCGAAGCCGTGCGGCCTACACCACATGGAAAGAACTTCGTTCAAGAAAGGCCCGAAATGCCAGGCAAAATTCCCACATAGCGATCACCTCGAGGTCTGTAACCTCTGACAATCGCCCGAACACGACGAGTCGACCTGCATAGCTTGTGCGTCCTTTCGATCGAAGAAAACCATCCGGGATTGGAGGGCCCGTCGACACGAGATGAGGAGATCAGCCCCAGCACCGAAGGATATCTTCGACAAAGAGGTTCCCCTCGTTCCCGAAGAAGATTCTCCGGAGCTCAAGATCGTATCGGAGGCAGACGACTCAGATGACTACATTCCATCGGGTCAGAGCATGAGTACTACTACCCCTGCACCACATACTCTGCCCAAACCTAAGGCAAAGGTCAGCACTCCGCCCAAAAGGCCCAGTCGAGACCGAAAATCCACTTCGACAGCCCCGCCATCGAGCCCGGCTCCGAAGAAACCAACAAACCCTTCTAGTCCCTCCACACCGAGTAAACATCTCCTGTCGGCACCGAAACATAAAGACACCTCAGCACCAAAGCCAAAAGACCCTTCGGTACCGAAGCCAAAAATTGTACCGGCACCGAAACATAAAGACGTATCGATACCGAAACCGAAAGAAGCACCGGATCCGAAGCCGTCCACTTCCACATCTTCGGTGCCGAAGACAAAGAAGCCTGATTCTAAGGTGTCCAAACCCTCGAACTTGCCTACAAAGCTGAAAACAACACGTTCGGCAGCGAAAACTCTGCCACAAGACGTTACAACACCTCCCAATGTTAAAGAAAAACCACAACCTACACCGGAGCCGAAAAAATCGAAGCCCAGGAAGGTTGTAGAAGAGGAGGAACTTTTTACACCAGATCCTCAACAATTGAAGATCTATATAGACCCAAAGACAGGTCATGTGGGCAATACACTTCATAAGAAGAGACCAGCAGATGCACCACCCACTCATGTGGTGCCTGCCAAGAAGGACGGTGCAACATCTCCTATGCACCCTTCCTCTCCTATACCTCTTCTTCCTCCTTCTCCTATACCTCCTCACATATCACCTCATATATCTCCTGCACATTCTCCATTATCATCACATTCCTCACAGCAAAATGATGATGAATATAACTTAGAGGGAGGGGAGGATGAGGAAGAGCCTAGCTCATACCACATAGATGAGGGTATATGGGATTATTCAAACCCAACAGAGGTACCCATATATGATTTTCCAAATTCACAGAATATGCCTGACGTTCCAGTATCGCATTCATACCCATCAAAACCTTCCCCTCCAGAAGACCCAATTAGTTTTAGTCATTTGTTAAACAGAGCTGCTGTTTACCATGGAGTGTCTATGCATTCGGACGATATTGAAGAGGATTTTCTCTAAGACACCTTTGAGCACTCTGTGAGGACTGCTCAAATTCTTCCAATGATTAATGGAGTAGTCAAGCATGCTCCAGAAGTATTTAAAGATCCTGTACGCACAAGAATTTTAAACCCTAGAATTGAAAAGAAATATAGACCCGCACCTACAGACCCAGTCTATATTAAAGGACACCTTCCACTAGATTCATTAGTGGTGTCCAATGCTAGAAAAAGGGGATATTTATTTATCGAATAAAGTATTTGACTGACTGACTGACTGAGACATGCGTGGCTACGCATTTCAGGGTTTAAACAAGAGGTGCAAACTACCATTTTAAACCAGCCTTTCAATCAAAACCAATTATTTGGTCCTCAAGTAGACAACATACTAGAAAAGATGAAAAAAGACACTGACACGGCTAAGTCTATTGGAGCTTTACAGTCTACACCAAATAGAGGTTCCTTTCGTCACTCCTCTGACAGAGGAGGCTCCAAGCAGACTCAGCAGACACTACATCATCTTTTAAGTCACAAACCTCCTCCAATAAAGGATACTTTAGAGGAGGATATAGAGGAAACAATAACAAAGGAAGAGGTCGCGGTAACAATAACAATCGATCCTCTTCCACAACCAAGCAATGACTTCCCTCTGCTCTCCCCACAGCATACCACTCCTGTAGGGGGCAGATTAACACAGTTCCTGTCTGTCTGGAACTCCATTACAACAGACAAGTGGGTAAGAAAGATTATCCAACATGGTTACTGCCTAGAACTTACAGCAACACCTCCAAAAATACCTCTGAGATAGCGTCCAATGTCTACAGACCATCTAACTCTGCTTCAACAAGAAGTGTTATCACTTCTACTTAAAGGTGCTATTCAAATAGTTCCTTGAGAAGAACAGGGAATGGGGGTTTACTCACTGTATTTTCTAATTCCCAATAAAGACTGGACACTGAGACCAATACTCGACCTCAGGCCCCTCAATCGCTACATACAATCAGATCATTTCCATCTGTTCACTTTACAACAGGTGCTTCCACTACTACAACAGGGCGACTTCCTTACAACACTAGATCTAAAGGACGCCTACTTCCATGTCCCCATACATCCTGCTCACAGAAAGTATCTAAGGGTTGTACTAGAAGGACAACATTATCAATTCAAAGTCCTTCCATTTGGGGTAACCACGGCACCAAGAGTATTCACAAAGTGCCTAGCAGTAGTAGCAGCACATCTCAGAAGACAACAGATACATGTCTTCCCTTACCTAGACGACTGGCTAATTAAAGCAAAATCGTTCAATCACAGCACACACAGCAAACGATTCAAACATTGCACGACTTAGGATTCACAATAAACTACACCAAGTCGCACATACAGCCTTCGCATGTACATCAGTATCTAGGAGCTACATTAAATACATCCACAGCTCTAGCGTATCCCATCACAGCCAGGATACAGAGCATTCAAGCCGTAGTCACGAAGTTTCAACACCAGCAGTCTCTACAAGCCAGGGTGTTCTTGAGACTAATAGGCATGATGGCATCTTGCATCTTCATAGTACCACACGCAAGACTGCAGATGCGTCCCCTACAAGAGTGCTTAGCACAATAGTGGAACCAAGCTCCGGGTCAACTAAAAGACCTGGTGTTGGTGGACAGCCGCACATATCGCTCTCTGCAATGGTGGAACACCAAAAACCTAACAAAGGGGCGGCCGTTCCTAGAGCCTTTTCCACATGTAGTGCTTACAACAGACGCATCCCTCACAGGGTGGGGAGCCCATCTATTATATCACAAAACTCAAGGACAAAGGACCATTCCACAGAAAAGGTTCCATATCAACCACCTAGAGCTGCTAGCAATATTCCTAGCACTCAAGACTTTTCAACTTCAAGTACAAAACAAAGCTGTCATAATCCGGACTGACAATATGACAGCCATATACTATATACAAAAACAGGGGGGGGACACTCTCTGCAACTGTCCCAACTTGCACATAACATTTGGAGATGGGCCATTCCTCAAAACCTACATCTGCTAGCGGAGCACCTTCAGGAGTCCACAATCAGATAGTAGATCTGTTAAGTAGGCAGGCACAACAAATTCACAAATGTGAACTACATCCACAAGTTCTTCAGCCATTCTTCCAGAGATGGGAGCATCCACACATAGATCTGTTTGCCACCCACGAAAACGCAAAATTCCCAGCCTTCGCAGCCAGGTTCCCACACCCAAAGTCCGAGGGCAATTCGATATGGATGAACTGGTCAGGCAGATTTGCGTACGCTTTTCCGCCTCTCCCACTCATTCCATTAGTAGTGCGCAAGCTCAGACAACAGTCTCTCACAATGATACTGGTAGCTCCCTATAGGGCACGCCAACCGTGGTTCACCACACTACTAGAAATGTCTCTAGCTCCCCATCAAAAGCTACGCCTCACACCATCCCTACTAACACAGAACCATGGAGAAATCAGACACCCAGATCCCAGCCAACTGAATTTGGCGATCTGGCTCCTGAAGTCTTAGAGTTTGGTTATCTAAACCTACCACCAGACTGTATGAACATCATTAAAGAGGCTAGGAGACCTACTACCAGAGCGTGTTATGCCGCTAAATGGAAAAGATTTGCCATCTATTGCAACAATAACCAAATTGATCCCCTGGATGCGTCCATCCAGAATATCATTTGCTACCTTTTACATTTACAAAGGTCTAATTTGGCATATTCTTCCATACGCCTGCACCTTGCAGCAATTACAGCCTATTTACAAAACAGGCAACATCTGTCTCTCTTCAGAGTACCTGCAATTAAAGCATTCATGGAGGGATTAAAAAGAATAATCCCACCAAGGTTACCACCTTACCCTTTGTGTAACCTAAATTTAGTACTCACAAAGCTCATGGGACCCCGTTCGAGCCTTTACATAAATGTGGACGCCAATTTCTAACATGGAAAACAGCTTTCCTTGTTCTTATTACCTCTCCTAGAAGAGTAAGTGAAATACAAGCTTTCACAACACAAGAACCATTTTTTCAAATACATCCTAGCAAAGTGGTTCTTAGCTCCAATCCAAAATTTCTTCCAAAGGTCATCACTTCCTTTCACCTAAACCAATCCGTAGTTACCTGTGTTTTTCCAAAACCCAGACTCTGTGGCAGAAAGAGCATTACACACATTAGATGTTAAAAGAGCTCTTTTATACTAAATAGATAGAACTAAATCCTTTAGAAAGACAAAACAACCTCCTCATAAAGGCAACCCCATCTCCAAAGGTGGGATTGCGAGGTGGATTGTAAAATGTATACAAATATGCTATGCTAAAGCTAAACGTACACTAACAGTCCCTCCTAGAGTGCATTCTACTCGCCAACTAGGAACCTCTATGGCTTTCTTAGGAAATATACCATTAGAGGATATATGCAAGGCAGCTACATGGTCTACACCACATACCTTCACTAAACACTGTTGTGTTGGTGTGCAAGCCAAGCAGCAAGCTGCAATAGGCCAAGCTGTCCTTAAAACTTTATTTCAAACAACTGCAACGGATACAGGTGACCACCGCTAAGGGGAGACACTTCTGCACAATCGATGCTAAGGTGTACAATCTGCAGCTCATATGCCTTGAACGGAAAATGCTACTTACCAGTATGCATCTGTTCTTGGCATGTAGAGCTGCAGAGTTGTACACCCCCTCCCGCATCCTCTGGATTCGTATCCGTTCCAGTTTTCATCTTATTTGAATGCACACGCATGGACATCCTTTTTCTTACTATATCTCTACTAACTCCATCATTTCCCATCATGGCGAAAAACAATCTAAGGATGGAGTCGACGCCCATGCGCACTGTTGTCCAAGGGAGGAGTCGCCTATATCATCACTACAAAGCCTTCTTCCGAGACCACAACAACCTGCAATCACCCGAGCCCAACACCAGGTGGCGGTCTAACACTAAGGTGTACAACTCTGCAGCTCTACATGCCAAGAACAGATGCACACTGGTAAGTAGCATTTCCCTTCTATTACAATGAAATGTGATGCGCGGCAAACCATGAAGCACAGCACACGCAAAGTTAAAGCGCACATTGTGGTTAGCAAACATGTCCAAGAAAAAGACTCCTTATCCGGCCATCTGGAAGGTAATATTCAACTCCAGATGGGGATGCTAGTGCCTCCCCGTAGTTGCACACTGTTATATAGAGCTAAAATAAAAATATGTATCTAGGTCTCATTGCTCATCTCTAGTCTTATTTTTCTTTTCTTTTTTTCCTTAATACTTTTGTAGAGGCTTTACTGTGATAATGCAATATGGCTTCAAGTCGTACTTCGATGTTATACTGTTTTTTAAGAGTATCCTCTTTTTAAGGCATAGTTTCATAGACTGGGGGGAATGGGGTGCATTGCCCTTATATGTATAGACATACGAACCCCACATTGATTTGTATAATTATTTGTAATCATCCTAAGACTCTTGCAGTGATATTTACTGTACAACGCGGACAGAATGCATAGAAGTGTCATGTATGTGTCCCCGTATCTCCTTGTCAGCGAGAATATACTGCCCAATATCCTAATAACGTTTTTTAAAGGCGTGCTGAGCAGTTACTGGTCATGAAGTGAAACTGGGTAATGTAATCAGAAAATGCCCTAAATCAGTGTTTCATGGTGATTCTGTCCCAATAACAATGACCAAAAGAATACTAGAATGCCCCTGATCCAGTAATAAGACCCCTCCTTTAACATTTCTTACCGTCTCTCTCGCCTACTTCGTCAAGGGTCGGACCCTGTAATACGGCCATTCCTCACCTTGGGGCGATGAGTGAAGCCGGGACACAGCCCCTCAGCGACACCTTGCATAGTGTTAGAGTACCCGGTGGAAACAACTACAACACTAACACTACCAATCCACTGTCACGTTAGTAAAGGACAGTGTCTTCATTGCAATACATCTATTCTTCCAAGAAAATTATCTTTATTTACAACTGGACTGCTACTTGTATTCATTCAGTGTCGGGTTTTGTACAGCTTTCCAAGACCTTCAATACTTGAAATGCTGGGTAGGACATTTCTCTAAACTGCTGTCACACAGTTATAACATTTTTGAAAAAAAGAGTGAATATTGTACGTAGTTGCACATATACGGATACTTAGTTACATGGGCCCTCACAGATCCTGTGTACTCTGCTGGACTCAGGCACCTGGATAGTCTTTTTAGATCTGCAGGACGCATATTTGCATATAGCAGTTCTGCAGTCCACATTTGTTGTCTGTGCCTCAAGGTAGGCAAGGAGTATTTTCAGTATGTTTTGCTCCAGTGATGGTGGTGGTCACTGTCCATCTTACGAGATCAGGACTGTCTACATTCCCAAACCTCAACCACTGGCTGTTTAAGGTGGTCTCACCAGTCCGTCTTGGGCCATCTCTGTAAGGCAAACCTCTTGAAAGTGTATCTGTTTTTTATCAACTAGTGGTAGTTCTACCTGACTTCTTCTCCGAGGCTTCTATTTTTTGGAGCGATCCTGGATATTTTGGAGTTCAGAGCTTCTGCCGCAACGATTACAGGACATGCGGATCATGATCATGATGTTTTATGAAATCATGTGACCTCCTTTCCAAAAGTCATTACTATTTTCAATGTTGGGATATCCGGCACCCTTCCAGCATTCTATGCCCTACCTCACCTTTCCAAAGAGAAAGAGAAACTCCATTGGTTGGACCCCAAAAGAGCTGTAAGCTGTTAAAGCTATCTTATAAAAGACCATCGGGTGGTCTAGCAGCTTTTTCTGTGGTTCTCGTGGGGTGAAGAAAGTAAAGACTGGGCAGAAAAGCACTATCAAGGTGGAGAGTTGTCTGTATTAATGTCTGGAACTAATTGGCTAAAAGAAACAGCTTCCAGAAGGTCCGAGACCTTCTTCCTCTAGGGCTAAAGCTGTGACCCCTGAGTTGGGATGCAGTGTGCCTGTCCTTGATGTATGCCAGGCTGCAACATTAGTGTTGTTGCACACATTCACTTAGCACTATTGCCTTGCATTTTGCCTGCTCGGTCCTTTAAGACATTTTAGTCACACTAAAAAGGTCCCAAGACAGAGCTCTGCACATGCATACTAGCAATTTTTAATGCTCTAATGACATCAGCGCACAGGGGTGGCGCTTGTATCCAGCTCTGGTCCGTCACGTCTGGGGAGGAACAATCTATATGCAGAGCAACACAGCGTAATCTATAGGCTCGCCAGAGCACTGCTCTGAAAAGTTTCCTAATCCAGTCTGGCACTTGGAGAATTTTCTAAAGGTGAATAATCTGCAGTTAAAGTATCTACCAGTAAGAAGGTAACTAACCTGTTCTGTGGTACAACAATGGAAGGTTCAGAACTCAGATAATGGGGGCAACTAAAAAGTAGAGAATATGCTAATTGAGATAGTCTCCACTATTGAGTAGAATTTCTCTAGAAAGAAATTATGCTAAAACCACAATATAAGGTTTTGCTCTTGAGCAAATATAATTTAAGGTGATCTTTGTGTAGATGGTCTTCAGTTATAATGTTTAATCCATTAGTATGTCAGTGGAGCTGGCAATGCACACAAAGTAGACATTAAAACGTCTGTACGATATTAGATAGGTCAAAGATAAAATGAACAGTAGGGAGGAGCTATGATGAATCCCGCAGTTTATCCAACACAATTCCCTTGTGTAATGACCTAAGCATACTCTGCAGGTAACTACACAAAGGGTTTTATGGAGCTGACAGTCTTTTACTGATCTTCCTGGTATTCAAAATGCCATGGTCAATTGTGACGGAAGAGCAAACCAGATATAGTAATGGTAAGATTCTCTGCATCTTGTACATCAGTACTTATGCCAAGTTAAAAACAATAGTAATTTCTGGTCTTTGGTTAATAATTGGAAACCCTGCACATCAAACTGAGAAAGGAGTACTGGTTTATTTTTCAACATAAGTAGTCTGCAGATCCATCTGCTTGTCCATGTTTCTGGACTGCTTGCTGGCATATCAAACACGCATGTGATGAGAATGAGGGGAAGATGCATGTGGAGTTGACATGCATAGTAATAATGCCTCCTCTTTGAAACCTGTGTCCAGACTGCGAGAGCTCATCTACTGAGAAGTAACCATTTAATGTGTGGACCTATATAGAGAGCACATCATAAGAGAACATATATTATTCTATACAGTTGGCCTGTACATCATTGATATGCAGGCTTTTAGTGTCTGATTTCTTATTATTTTAGTACATGACGTAATTAGTAAAATATATTGCTGAATGACATGTCTGTTTTCTTTATTTGACTTCAGGATCATTCAAACAATGAACGTGAGGTGATGCAAGAATCAAAGCGCCGTAAAGAAGAAAATGGGACAAGTACGTTTTGCAAGCATTTTTTGTTATATAGCTTAAGGCTATCAGTCTTCTTGGCCATTAGTTTCACTCTTTGTGCACTTGACTTTATAGGTGGTTTTTCAAAACACAGTAAAAGTGAAAGTCCATCTGGTTCACCTCATTCAAGTGAAAAGGAGAGAGAAAAGAGTAAATCAAAATCATCAAGTAAAGAAAAAGGTGATTCAATCAAGCTTGAGAAGATGGAAAAAAGTTCTTCTGGTAGTAAGAAGGTGCAGTATATTTCTCTTTTCTGCTGACATTTTAGGCAGCGTAGTAATATCATAGCCAAGTAATTTTATGGGTAACAGTCTTACTGCTATTTATCACTTCGAAACATTGTAAACAAATGTTTTAAGGAACTTCTCAGCTATAAGGTTGTATATGTGATGTTATTATATATGTGTGACAAAGGTATAGACACTTATTAGATGTATGTGTTCGTGTAGGAATCAAGACACGACAAAGAGAAATCTGAAAAGAAGGAAAAACGTGACAGTTCAGGAGGAAAGGAAGAGAAGAAACAATATCCTTTACAAACTGATATTTGATGTGACTACAGTAAACAACAATCCACACTCTATGTAATGTTCCGTATTTGTCTTGTTCTGCTTTTCAAAAGTTCATAAATTGTAGATGTTCTTAAACTGCTATATAATCTTACAATTCACTAGCAAAGCAGGCACGTCAATTTGCTTTAATCCCCATTATCGAGTTGATTGTAGAATGGACTCCTTTTGCTTGCTTTAATGTGATCTCAAGTTAAAACCTCGTTTTTTAAGTGCAAATCAGCGTTCTGCACAGACATGATATTCACCAGCAGAGATTTAGTTGTATCCGTCAATGTGGAACAATCATTGCTGACATTTGCTTCTGACTGCAGCATTGTCTAGGTTCTTGCCCCCACTCTTGTGTCTGACTTTCCTTCCACCTTTTTGTATTCCCCTAACTGTATTTTTGTTACACAGTTTCTGCCTTTAATTTGGCACCTTATGGTAATGGGGATTTTTGTAGATTTTGACAGAACCAACTGTAGTTGTGTGAGCCCCCATCAGTAGTGTAACGGTGAATCTTTTGTTGTTTGCAAATGGTCTGTTTCATTAATTGATTTGGTTAGGTTCTTTATTGATTGGTTAGTGTATATTGTATCGAGTGGGGTCTCTGTTGTGAACATGGCGTTATTTTACTATATTTCATATTTGAGCTGAGAGGATGTGTGTAGAGTGATCTGCAGTATGATTTATGTGTTTCTAAAGGATTAGTACCAAGCTGTTAATACCGATCATGTGGCATACCTGTGCAGTATTGAATGTGTGCCATACGTCGTTTCTAATATGTAGAATGTGGTCTTGTCGGTTGCATTGTTGGGTGCAGAATTTCGATAGCCATCAATATGGTATGCCTTGTCCACTGGAAGCTCATGCTGTGTTCTGCATAATGCGTCTAGCGTAAAAATGGAGATTTAAGGGCACCATGATAGCCATTTAGATAGGATATCCATGCTGTTGAAAATGTGTAAATATTCTGTAGAATAAGAACAATTCCACCGAGTATTGCAAGTAATTCAGGCCAAGAGAGCACATAAGTCATATCATTTATAACAAAACATTGAATATGTTAGAGGAGAAGTATTGGGTCGATGCATGATTCGTTTTGTGTAGCAGATGAGGTTTGCATCAGCAAGAACCTCTCTCCACTCATGTGTTTTTCCTCAGAGGTCCTCTGTAATATTTCTGATGGGCTCACAGATATACCAGGAAAACTATACACAATGAGATCAATTATTTGTTTACTCTAAAGAGGGAGGGTGAAGTGCTCCTTATTTTGAACCCTTGTAGGTGATCAAACATCATTATTGTCAAAAGATGTTACTGATGTCATAATTACTGTAGGCAGCCAATTTCTGAAAAGCCTACAGTACACTTCACAGATGCTTATTTTTACAGCATGCATCTTTTCTGGATTCACTTACTGGGCACTATTCCACCATCTAATGGATGAGTCTGGAAATGTCAATATTTTCCCCTCACTCCCCAAATGTTGGCATCAATCAGGAAATAAGCCATGTTTACCACCGTGACTTCTATTGTAAACCCTCAAAGCCTCAATAAGTGTTCTCCATCATAATTATTTTTTCTGCTGTTTAGTTCTGAAGCAAGTTCGTGAGCTCTGGGTTGATGGTAGGCAAGGAAAGCAGTAAAAAAGATGTTACATTTTGGAGACAGATAGAATATCAATAATGATTCGAGCAGACATCTGTTGAGCAGCAAGCATTGAACATCTCTAAGGTGAAATGGCAATGTTGCTGCAGAGAAAGGGTTCAACAAATCTCTAAAACCATATAGAATGTGTTCTAAAGCTACCTAAGAAACCCACAGACAACATGCCAATAAACGCGATGCTCCTCCAGCAACAACAGCCAAATGAGTAATAGAAGGAATTGTATTAGAAATTTTAACAACCCTCATTAGAGTGTGCTCTCGTGGGGAAGAAGACACATGGCAGGAGATAAAAGATGACTCTGGAGGAGGAACTGGATTAATGTCCGTCACAAACCTCACCTCCAAGTGGATTTCTACTTTACAATGAAATTGTCAAGAAAGCTGCAGGTACCTAGAGGTGTAGCTCACGAAAGAACAAGTGGACACTTGCTTCCTCCTGAAAAATCTTCACCTATCTAGAGAGAAACCATTTCCTACCCATGTACCTTAGTGTTTTTTTCGACTATGGTAAGGACACCTTTAGAGCACCAGCTTGTTTGAAGGTGGCCGTCCTAAAATTGGAGTAGTGCAGATCTTTAATCTCAGACTCCGTATGCATTAAGATGAGCAGGCTGGCTGACTCCTTTATAGTGTCCACAGTTAAGGAGAGAGCTAAAGTTCCTACATCCGCAGGACCATCAGCAAGCAGATAGAGCAAAATGTGGGAGAAAGTAGGCAGAAAAATGTAGAGAGAAGCATCTACCAAGTGGTGCTTCATCAACTCTAAAACTCTGTTGAGCAGCATTGGGAAGATGTTGAGGATCTCATACAGCCACTGCCAGAAGAGTTTAGAAAGAGGGCTAAGGCTGTGATTCATTGATCTATAGTGAGGCCTGACTTCCAACAAAAGCATCAAAGCCATTCCTGTGCATCAACAGGAAATCAGGGAGCAAGTCTACAGCTGCAATAAGTGTCTCAAAGGAGCGAATCTATTTACCAGACCAAGAGATAGGAGCTAGTCCACAACAGGATTTGGCACTTAAAGCGAATGACACATTCTGGTGACCCCCAATACGTAACACCAGTAGGGGACAGCTTAGAAATGCTCCACTGAGAGTGAAAAATTATTTCCACAAATGGGTATTAAATATAGAGGAATTCAAATATTGCATCAAATTAGTTAAAATATCCACCAACATCAAGCCCAAAAAGAGCCTTCAAAACAGAAGATCTAAAAATGTTAAAGCTGAAAGTGCAGGATCTCCTTAAAAAAGGTCTACTCCCTCTAATCCCAAAATAGGAAATGACACTGAGACTAGTGAATAGCTCTGCCCACACCAGGGATCCTGGAGCACTTTAAAATATACATCTTTGTTCCAAGGAGGAGGGCATCAGAAGTGATACAGGGTTTGCTCACCTTCGTAAACATCTAACCATACAAAAACAGGAGGGAACCCTTACCATGCTCAGCCTACCTCTCCATACCAGCCCAAGGGGATCACCCTATGTTATCAAAAGGACTCTCACCCACTGGAATTCCAATTGGCACTCATCATAGAGTTCTCGTCCGGATACCAAGTGTATCTCGACGGGCTCAACCTTGGTAGGCAAGGGAGCGAGCTCTTTGGTAATCGTACAACTAGATAACATTGTTGACAGCTAAATATCTCAATTCAAACAAGCACATGAATTGACAAGACCGTAACAAGCGCGCACAGGGCTTAATTGTAAATAGTTTGTTGTATATATCAGAGAACTATTAACTTTAAGAATTGTGGTCTAAACAGTGACTAAACTGTAGTTCATTAATTAAGAAGTTTATTTTTCTTTATTGGTTTCTCAGGAGAAAAATCTAATGATTCAAAATGAAAATTATTTTATTTAATTAACCCTCTGAAAAGGGCAAGGTGCCCAAAATGCATTGAGGTCTTGAAAGTTAACGGTTTGCGAAAAAGAAAAGATCAAATGTGGAAGTAACATAAAACTAGAAGTAATAAACATTTGAAAGAAGAAACCTTAAAGGATACTGATCATTGTTAACGTCGGTTGCAAAAACAACAATGGATGGACGGAATGTTGCACAATGGCAAAACATTCACCCCCAGTCACAGATCTGGGTTTAATCCATAGTTCATTTTCTCACCACACCACACCAGTTCAGACATGGCCATATGCAAATCAGTCTTGACTCTGTGCCTCATGGGAAGAGTCCAGCCCGAATTGCCAAGCCATATCTACCCTGGACCGGAATCAAGCATCCCAGGACCGGTGTCTGGCTATCAGCCTTCAGAAGCCAAGATAGCTTGATTCCAGTGGCATGGAGAGCACGAGACTCACGTCTGAGCATACCCGTCCCACTCGAGGTGACAAATGCAAAAACAACATTGGCTGGAATTTTACATTCCAGCCAATGGGAAGAGGAGAGAAAGAAAACACGCCCCTCAATCCCAAAAATGACGCTGGTTTCTCAGAGGCATTTCTGCTTCGCCTCGAAGAAACATGGTGGTGCTGTTTGTTGCTGTGCTTTTCCCCATATAACGTGAAAAAAAATCGCTTTTGACACAGCTGCTGTGGTCATGTCTGTACGCCTATGTAATACGAGGACAGGTTGTTTCGACGGCGTGTTTATAGAGCCATTCCATACCAGCCAATTTTTTTCGAACAGGAAAGTGGGCGGTTTTAAAACCAAATCCGGGGAATGTCTTTTTCCCATTGACTTCTAATGAAGCCGAGACTATTTTAGGTGAGGACAGCTAAAATTTAACCATACTTGCGCCATTTTAGACTTCAAATATCGGGAGTCTCCTTCCTGAACCGGTTTTTGTTTGTTTGCTAGCCTGGGGCAGGAGGTGACCAGCGTGCTTGCATCAGCAGCTGGAGTGCATGCATCGCTGGCCCTGTCGCAGGAGTGACGTCATGGCCCTCTCCGAGCCTTCGGCCGCCCTTCGCCTCCCGTTGAACCCCCGCTCCTATTTAGAAGTCACTGTCTGCCCCAGCGATCTCCTCAGAGTGAAATTCAATGTGCGTCTTACATCAGAAACCGTTTTCTGATGCAAGGCAGCCCGTCGGGCCAGTAATAAAGGAGGGCATGTCAAATACAGACGAGACCCGAGGCTGCCACTTACAGGCACTGTAGCCCATCTGGTCTAGGCCGGCATGCTGGCGAACCAGGTGGGTGCTCATAGCAACTGTCCATTGACATTTAAAGTTGTTCAGTTTCCATCATAATTCTCTAACTGTTAAGAGCTTTGAATATAGAAACCGACATTTATCCATGGGCCCCTTAAATTTGTACAGTTGGTGATGTGGGCCGCGTGTTCTCACACGGAAGTCCTCATCCTGGGATCATCGCCCTCCGCCTGGGACGATTCCTGGTGGCCCCCTGCCCTGGGCACCACTCCCAAGCCAACGGACCACGCGGGCAACCTGGGCTTCATCCTGGACTCCTCCCTCTCGATGACCAGACAAGTCAACGCCGTCTCCTCATTGTGCTTCAACACCCTGCGCATGCTCCGCAAGATCTTCCGATGGATCCCCACTGAAACCAGGAAGACCATCACCAAGGCACTCGTCACCACCAAACTTCAAAAAAGACTCCAACGCATCCAGAACGCCTCTGCACGACTCATCCTGGACATCCCCCGACACAGCCACATCTCCGGCCACCTCAGAGACCTGCACTGACTCCCCGTCAGCAAGAGAATCACGTTCAGGCTCCTCACTCACGCACACAAGGCTCTCCACGATCTGGGCCCCAAGTACCTCAACGACCGCCTGACCTTCTACACACCCACCCGCCAGCCAGCTACGATCGACAAGCCACGCCCTCGCCACCGTACCACGCATCCGCAGAGCCACAGCCGGAGGAAGAACCTTCTACCTGGCAGCCAAGACTTGGAACACCCTCCCCATCCACCTTCGGCTGATCCAAGACCATCTCCATCAGGAAACAGCTCAAGACCTGGCTGTTCGAGCAGTGACGGACCCCTCCCCCCAGCGCCTTGAGACCCTCCCGGGTGAGTAGCGCAGTATACAAATGCCATGATTGATTGAGTAACGTAAGCGTCGCAGAATGGGTGGTTGTGGTGCTCTGGGTGTTAAAATTCACTTCGGAGGGTGTTCTCGTCAAATGTTGTAATGCTCCAGCATATGTTCCACTGTTTTGTATGCGCATTATGTAGAGTTTGCCAGTGTTTGCTGTTCAGCGCTAGTGACTGATATGTGATTGCCTCAGACAGCTTTTCACTAGGTGTTCTTCGAGTCCTAAGCTGAAAAATCTCGATAGGGGAATGATAATACGATGAATATTCGAATATAGCATGCCTCAAATTGACTTCTCTAAAAGAGCTGTATTCTCCCACATCCTCGGGTGCGTGACGGGTGCTCCGTGTTCCTATTCAATCTCAATCGTCCGATAATACAGTCTAGTGTGTAAATATTGTGGCAATAATGTTGGCGTTTGGGGTAGGTAGTAGAACAGAATATGTATGCTGTATTTCAAGGTGAACGTTTGAGGGGCAGTGATCCAACGTAGTGTTTGGACGGAAATAGTCGAAAAATATTTGTAGTACTTAATTTTTATAAACACATATCACTTCTTGACTCTGCTTTACTCCTAGACCTCGATCGTTACAGTTTAGCTGCATTCCTAAAGTGTTGGAAAAATGGTACATTCATCCCCTTCCCAGGTTTTTGTTTTCGGGTTGGTATTGGTTTCCAGTAAATTGATGAGCACTTGTGATGAAGATATTATTCAACCTCGTGGTTCTCATCTAGTGTGCACGTGAATTGTAAGCATTGAAGCCAGAGGCTAAATGTAATCCATTTAATTATACAATTAATAAGTGGACTTGGAGGCGTATTTGACTGGGCTGTTGTGTGTGCCAGGAAGCTGGATGAATCTCTGTTGCATCAGCTCCTAACCACGCCCCTACCACTGCTGCATGTTACGGGAGGGAGTCTGGTAGTTTATGAGCACTGATGATTGGAGATTTGAGTCCTGATGGTTAAAGAAAGGAGCATGAAGTCGAAGGTAGGTTGGCGCAGTGTAAGTCATGTACTTTGTGGTTAGGGTATTGGGCTAATGTGAGGTCCCCGGCCCTAGAACACCATTGTGATTTTGGTTCTAGTGGGGCCCTTTTCTTGGTTCGGCTTGGGCATATATTGTAGATTTTTTCTTCTTTTGCCAGTTCAGTGGTCGATTCTGTTTCCATGGCATTTCATGCTGAAAAAAGGGGTTCTTGGATTGTTTGCCCTTCATTGAGAACTTAGCGAGCCAGTTTTCAGTAACAACAATGGCCCGTGCTGGTCACATACTCTGTCCAGTGTAGATCAAGGGGCTTCGTGGGGCAGTCGGTATGTGTGGTCCAAGACCAGAAATCGGGGGTACAGACTCCACAAGGACTGCTTGCTCTAACCTGAGTCACTATCCTTCAATGAGTTTGTACCTGGCACATGTAAGGGTACCCCTCCAGCACTCGACCAGCATTTGCTCTTTAGTGGGTTTTTCCTCCTTGTTCACTTTACCTATCGTCTGGGCAGCCCCATGGTTCAAAAGAGGCTGATCTTTCTGGCACTAGTTTCTCCTGGACCAGGGTTGTTCGTTAATAAGCTTCTGGCCTTGGTTCAAGGGTGCACAGTGCCCAGCTAGCCTTTAACTGGAGACTAAAGAGGGCGCCATGCCAGGTGCATGCGCTGTGGACCTGATCGTGAGATGGCTGTAACACACACTCTGTAACACACACACTCTGTAACACACACACTCTGTAACACACACACACTCTGTAACACACACACACTCTGTAACACACACACTCTGTAACACACACACACTCTGTAACACACACACACTCTGTAACACACACTCTGTAACACACACTCTAACACCCCCTACCACGCTCTCTAGTATACTTTAGTGTACTTCATATTACTACACACTGTCTATTCTTCACTCTCCTCTCTTTTTTCTTAAATTTTTTACACTTTCCAGCAATAATTGGCAATAGCTGATGATGAGAAAGTGAGCATGCAGGTGAGAACCAATCTGCAAACGCCCTCTAACATTCCCTCTAACACATTCCCTCTAACACATTCCCTCCAGCACAGGCCCTCTAGCACACGCCCTCTAGCACACGCCCTCTGTGTGTATGTATGTGGGTGGCTCTGTGTGGGTGGCTTTTTTGTAGGTGGCTCTATGCGTAGGTAGCTCTGTCTGTATGTAGGTAACTATGTGTGTGTGTAGGTAGCTCTGTGTTTGTGGCTCTATTTGTGGGTGGGTTGATCTATGTGAATAGCTCTGTGTAGGTAGCTCTGTATGGTGGCTCTGTGTGGGTGGCTCTGTGTGTGTGAGTGGCTTTGTGTGTGTCGGTGCAAATGCAATAGGTCTCGCATTTGAGAGAGATTTATTGTAAATGACAATGCCGTTTCTTTAAATGTTTTAAAAACAAAAACATAAACAAAAATAATGTCATGAGCAATGCCAATAGCTCTAACTTTAACAATGCCGAGACCATTGCATTGTAAACGCTTGTTTTTGCATTTGTCACCCCGAGTGGGACGGGTATGCTCAGACGTGAGTCCTGTGCTCTCCATGCCACTGGAATCAAGCTAACCTGGCTGATGAAGGCTGATCGCCTGAAACCGGTCCTGGGATGCTTGATTCCGGTCCAGGGAAGACATGGCTTGGCAGTTGGGGCTGGACTGTTCCCATGAGGCACAGGATCAAGACTCATTTGCATATGGCCAGTCTGAACTGGGGTGGTGTGGTGAGCAAAATAACGATGGATTAAACCCATATCTGTGACTGGGGGTGAATGTTTTGCCATTGTGCAACATTCTGTCCATCAATTGTTGTTTTTGCATTGTTAACGTCTACCAATACAAAATAATTGAATACCATGGAATGATTGGAGAAAAAACAAGGGAAATAAGGTTTAGTATTGAGGTAAAATTACACATAGCAAAAGAGTGCTACAAGTGATACTACCCCAGATTGGGCGATGTGCAGATTATAATTTTTTAGTTGTTTTCCCATGGTCAGAGTGTGATACCCGAGTTAATTTACAAGAAAAATAGTGACCCTACGATAAATATGGCCCAGCAGGGTGAATACAGAGTACTACAGCTACTAAATACGGTTTGTTTAGCTTGGCATTGGACATCATGCCAGGCAGCCAGTGGGCTTACTTTTACCAGACACTACTGCATTGAATCTCAAGTCTGCAGGGAGGGCCGTTTCATAACATAGATCCTGAAGGATTTCCTGGGGTAAATAGATTCCTCAGACCCAGCTCCTTGTTATTTGCATCTGTCCACAAGATAAATTTGTGGTTACATGTATCATTCAAAATAATAAGTTACCCACTTTATTGTATTTCAGAGTCCTTTTTGGATCGAACTGACTTTAAAGTTAATCATTAAATGCAATATAGTTGTTTCCACTAATCATGGCAGAAATCATTACGGGATGCTATTCAAGTTAATTGGGCTTCTAACATGCACTATTGTGTTCAATCAGACTTGTGATACAGAAATACAGGAACATTGGAAGGAAGGGCTCCCCATGTTTTTTGAAAGATCTACTGTATTTGATGCCAGTTATCAAATGGCATCCTGCAAAGTGAACCTCTATTCTCAGTAGAAGAGAATGTTTTGCATCCAAACTTGTCACTCAATCTTAATCCTTGAAGTTTGAGCTGAAAAGCTTTATTTGTTTTTGCTTCTCTGATAATGTAATTGCAGCAAAGTAACCCTTCTACCGAGTCTATGTGAATTATTGGGTTCATATTGATGGTTTGTGTGCTGCTGAGGAAATGCATCCCATGAAAGCAGAGCTTGGATACATTGAGGTTTTCCCTTTTATTGGCAAGAAAGGCATCCCCACAGCAATGATGACGGGCTACTTGCCTGCGATATCCACTTTTGTTCACCTGCCAACCCTTTCTGTTTAAATCACTGTCAGTAGGCTTGTCAGTAGTGCTATACAAGGTGATCTAACCTGTCCCTACAAAACTATCCTATATATTTATTGTCGGAGAGAAAAGTATTTGTAAAAAACAAGATATATTCCAGTCTTACACTAGTGTTTTAAAGAAAATGCCTTCTGCTGATTGTTTTGGTGTTTGCCATCACAAGCTACCCTAGTCTCTCTGTTTTAATAGCTCATAATTCTATAAGGTAGTAACTATCACAACTCCAGAAAGATAGTCTGCATGGAAATGTTCTACTGTTAATCTACAAATGTCATGTTCTGTAGGCCACTGGTATCCTTTTGGAGTCCTTGGAAAAAGTAAGCGATAAATGTATGGTTACCATTTTCGTGATTAAACAGAACTATTAACTTTCATAACTCTATTCCAGAGAGGTCTAAATGAATGTTGGCACATTTGTCTCTTCCAAAGGTTCATCTTGGTGTCTTTTAATGTTCATAGTTAATGGTGGCATCGGTGACTATTGGGTTAGTAATAAACAGGTTTTCAATAAATGACAGGTTTTACTTCTTTTTATCTTGGTATTTTCTTCAGTTTTTCCTTAACTTTTTTTTACCCATAAATCCTCCGATAAACACAGATAATGAGTATAACAATCAAGGTAAGACCTTTCAGTAAATTGTCACAAAAGAATCCTTTTATGAAAATGTACTGTTCTGCTGAACAATAAAGGTGTATATTTGTTTTAGGTTCTGGGGAGCTTTCTAATATCCTTATTGAATTTAAAGAGAAAGATCAGACTAAATTACTGCTTGCTGGGAGTGTGTGGTCTGTGGTGGGGAGTGAAATGAGAATTGGAAATTATTCCTTCACTGTATGGGGAGCCCGCTTGTCTTTTCTTTCAAACTTACGATATCCCAGTTTTTTTGCAAACATCTGTCTTGTCTGAGTAAGGGATCTTTAGTTAAAATTATTTTGTTGGATTCCAGTTATCTTTTGCTGCTTTCTTTATGAATTTAGGACATAATTTGCTGTTGACAACTGTGTTAATCCCGGAATAAAACACATTTTAAGTGGTCTTTACTTTTGAATTCTTATTCCAAGTAATTGTATGCATATTTCTAATGGACATTTGTTTCCACACGTTCATGTGTGCACTATTTAAATTCAACCGATTTGACAGGATAAAAAAGTTCATAGCCGTATGTGACAAGTGGCGTTGTGTGACTCCAGTAGAGCTGCTATATAATGTAGATTAACATATATAATATATGGTGCTACAGGCTCCAGTAGAATCAGTTCTTCCAATTTTTTCTTTACCCTGCTTGGAAAAGGGATGGAATGTGGTTGTATTTAGCAGGAAGGAACAAAGCAATCAAGATGAATATCATACTAGTAAGACGTGGTGGGAAGATGTTAACAAATAGGTTTGTTTCCAAATGTAAATCGCTTGTTCTGTTGTATACTTATTTCCACAAATTTCTTATCGGACTCTAAATATATGCAGGACGAGGTAAAAGTTGCTATTTAGTTTCAATTAGAAACTCTGAAGTACAGCGCTGCTAGCATCCAAATAATAGTGCTCGGAGAAGGAAGACATAGATGCCCATTTATCCTTCTGTCAAACCTACTGACCTGAAAGGTGTCTAAACAGGGCAGAAGGTGCCCTGTTTATTTATTTATAAAGTTTTATATAGCGCAAACTTGATCCCGAAGGATATCGGAGTGCTTTACAATTTGAGGCAAAGGTAAGAAATCAGAACATTAGTCTAACATGGGGAATCTAATGGGCACGTTTGTACCTTGTCTAAGTAAGGGGCTTGAGCTTGTCACTAGCAGTCAGACTTCTCAGATGCAATGTTTAAAGCATTTGCACATAACACCCAGTAATACAGTGAAAACACTACAAAAGTACACCACATCAGTTTTAGAACAAAAGCAAATATTTATCTATGTAAAACAAGACCAAAACAATAGAAATCCAACATACAGTAACCAAAATAGGAATATTGCAAAAAGAGACTCAAAATACGGTTCACAAATCTCCCCCAGAGTAGCATTCCAGTTTCCAGGTTTTGCGTGTGACCCAGGAGAGCGGGAGCGGGAAGCAGACGAAGCACCAGAGCGGCAGAGGTGGCAGCAGCTCGGACCTGAAACCCCAAATCCGCAAATCATTTGTAGTGTACCCGCCTGTGCCCTGCTGACCCACGCCTTGCCTTTAAGCCCCCAGATAGTGTTGGAGGCGGCCGGAGCTGGAGCCAGAGCAGGAACCGCCAAACTGCACTATTTGCATCAGAGACCGCGATTCGACTACTACATCGACTTCAGATTTTGGCGGCGTGAGTCTTTTGCAAAGCGCAGGGGCAGCAGCCGCAGCCAGCATTCACGGGCGGCAGGGGCCGTGAGGGTTCCAAGCTGACCTCTGTACACCACAGGTCAGCTCGAAGAGCAAGAAGAGTGGGTCGAGCCACTTACTTGTTTGAGGCTTTCTCAATGCCCAACAGCAGCCGCGAGCAGTAATCCAAATCAGCAAGAGCCGCGAAACCCGAATCTTATAAGCGGCAGATATCACGATCATTATTTTCAAAGCGGTAGGAGCTCCGCACACTGGGAATGAGTCGATAGCTATATTTGGAGGCACTTGGAGCCTAATTGAGTGTGCAGAACTGGCAGCCAGTGGCAGCAAGCGCCAGAGAACTTGAAGAACCGGGTTTTAGAACCCAGCGGCGCCAGGGGCACGCCCAATGTCTTCGGGTTCACCTGTCTTAGAATACAGAGACACAGGATACTTCTTGGTGACGTCAAAGATCAAATTTGTTGGCTGCAACTAAGAACAGAAGTCTACGAAGCACAACACGGGTGGTTCGCTAGAGACTGCACAATTTCATATTGCGAGACATCGTCTATTATGCCAAAAATCACATTCCTGACTAGCATCAATTACTTACAAACTGTCCAATCACCAAGTGACATTTCAAAAGGTATCGCATAACGACAAGCCCACTTTCAGTTGTCCAGCCCACCATCAATTACAAGGAAAACCCAACATTCTTGCTCGGACAGGCCGGACGAACCCATAATAAAAGGACCTCAACCCAAACCATAAATAGTCCATAAAAGAAGGAACCGAAACAGATGAGAAGCAAGATAGAAGTGTGTGTGTGCATGTACCATAAACTCAGCAATGTCCTGCTAGTTTGATCTCCATCTGACCAGCTGCCGAACAAGGAACTGCCTCAACGAGGTTAGCTTCGGGCAATGGAGTCAGTTCGCTCAGGTCACACAGAAGTCAGCTAAAGGTGTACGTGTCCCAAAGACTCGCTCGGCCGTAGTCATTGGCCTATGTGAGGGCAACCACAAAATGGCTGCCGTACACAAAATGGAACCCGAAGGTTCGAACGAAATCCCTGAATACACAGTGAATCCATCAATCGAACATGACGAAAACACTCGTACATACCGCACTCGTCATTTGCGGTTCGCTGATATCAAAATCGTCACGAAACGACGACCTTTATTGAACTGGTTCAGAATCTCGGAACCTCAGACCCTCCTTTTGCCCTTACATAGGCAATAAACCCAAACTCATGTCAGTCTGAATCCAGGTCTATATTCATCAGGTCATCAAGATGTTGCTGTAGCATCATCCTAGTAGTTAGTAACTCTCTCTGGACAGGTCTCCTCGCACACAAAGTAGCACAAAGGCCACATATAGCAGGAGCACACTGTATGCAAAGACAGAACAGGAAAAGGATATCTAAAACCATCCGAATGATCATCAGAATCTTCCATCCCCAGGTGGATAACGATCCCTAAAACCATCCCATTAACGACCAATCTCCTTCGTCCACATGTATAGACTCGTAGATCTTATGTAGCCTGGAAATGGCTTGGTAGACTGTCGGAGCATTGTCTGGAATGAAAACGCAGCAGCTCGATTGAATGAATTTACATACCCCTCCTCTATCTGCAAGTATGACATCTGACGCAACTCTGTTCTGAAGAGTCATAAGGCGATCCGACTGGAGCTCAGCAGTCAAGTTACTAAGGGCACCTGCAGTCTCAACTATGGTGGACTCAACCACTCTCGTCAGTTGTCGAATGTTCCTGATGTTAACCATAGGTCCCCAAAACGGCAGAAAACCCTTCAAGAAAACTCCTAATTCTTGTCCTGCAGTATCTTCCTTACTGATGACACCTCTAACAATTAACGTCTTGTGGTAATCTGCCGCAGCTGTATTCGTAGGAGGCAACAGGAACGAAACAAAACATGTGCCTGAGAAATCAGGGGGCAACCATGTGTTCGCTTTATCGTAACGGACAAAATAAGTACCCTTAGCTGCTAAAAACGATGGGGAAGACTGGGACGCAAAAAACATATGTCTCAGTGCAGACACTCTTCCCTAACTGAGCTCTCGGATTCTTGCCATTACCTTGCAGACAATAATGACCCTGATGGGGTACGATCCAAATCGGAGAGGATCTTTTCGCTCGCTGATTCTCACTCAGACTAACTCCATATCCAGTAACGTTCCATCCAATATACGCTAGTGTCCCATCTCTCGGGATAGTCTCATAGGAGCTAACTCCTCTAATCATGTCTACTATACCCTTGACTAAAGCACTATTCTTTGGATTGTCCTTCACAGAACGTAGTGGGTAAACTTCACGAGCATAGATGAAAATCTTTCTGTATGCCCACACAGAACCATTGTAGCTGAATGGCAGGACCAGGTAAGGAATACCTTTATCAGTAGTATGAGACATAAGACCACACATCCAACAATTAGTCGTGTTCACTACTTGCTGGTGTTGGTGCAGAAGCTGAACAAAGGAGTTGTTGACGAATTCCAATCTCCTAATGGACTCATGTTTAGGCAGAGGGTGAAAAGAATGAGAAGAAACAGTAGGAGAAGATATGGGTTGTGTAGTGGGTGCAAACGTCACTTGAAAAGAGAATATTATATATCCCATCAAAAACATCATTAGGCTAAGTAACATAAAAAGACACAATATTAAAAACACGTTCTGCTCATGATTTGGCACATTTTCCTCTTAAAGCTCATTCTTTCAACAGGCCTCTCCATCTCGAAAAACTGCATCCTCTAACCGTGCTGTTCGCGGCAGTTGGTTCGATTTGCTCAGTGTACCTCTGAATGTCCTAGGGAACGCCCTAGAACAAAACAGAACCGTCGACCTTGTGTCTACACGGCAGTACGCTCTAAGTCTTTATACCGCGACCCTACAGCTGAACCCGGATGGTGGTTCGAAAACAAAAATCGGTCAAAACAGTTTCTCAGAGGAGAGAGCATAAATTCAAAAATTGCAAAGAAAAGAATGTCACTTTATTAGTCCCACGACTCTTGGTCGCAAATTATAACGGCCTTTGCCAGGCAATGTCTGATCATGGAACAAAAGTTCAGGTTCAGTTGTATCCAGTCGAACTGACGGTGGCACAGCTTCTTGCAGAAGATAGTCGCTTTCACGCTCAGAGTTTGTCCCAATTAAACGTGCATCGCTAAAAGGCAGAAAACGAGGCACGGTTTCACTTTCAGAGTCTGTAATTCGTTTCTGGACCCACTGGTCGTACGGCAGAGGCAAAGAGGCTCTCTTATAATGTACGCCGTGGATCCGGTTCTTTTTACCGCGCACTCGCACTGCAGATCGCGTAGATGATAGCACCAAGTAGGGTCCGGTCCAGCGGGGCTGATCGTTCTTTGTCCGCTGAAAATTCTTAACCAGGACCCAGGAACCAGGATCAATGACGTGTCCTGAATCTTCAGAAGCCTGAGGCAATGTATCATGAACCTATTGTGTAAAACACGCAATTTAGCCATCAATTCATTCAGAGTCAAGCAATACACGATACTCAATTTCACTGAATTTGGTCGGCCTCGGCACTCCCCATATATTTGCCGGCCGACCAAAAACTATTTCATAAGGACTAAGTCCCACTCGTGAATGTACAGTCAATCTGAAAGAGACACGTTAGTGATAGATGCCTTACCTTAGAATATCCCCAGGCGTCAGACTGGATCCGGAAACTTTTGCGTATCAGTACCCTTGTGCGTCGGTAGGCGTCGTCTGCGGCCCTGGGTCCGTCGTTGGCGTCGTGGGCGCCGTGACGACATCGTCGGAGTACTTAGACGCCGCCTCCGCGTGCTGACGTCAGTTCTTCTTTTTTCCGCGCCAGCCAGCGCAGATCTGGAAAAAGCAGTAACCCTAGTCAATTTTTGAGTAACTTTTTGGGATCACTTTTCATAATTTCTCGAAGTCTTGCGACTCCGATCGGTGCCGTAGGGATGCCTGGTTTCAAGCACTGCGAGGATTGCGACCGCACGATGTCGGTCACGGATCCTCACCATCTGTGCCTAACTTGCCTAGGCGTCGACCACGACGACAAGGCCTGCTCCGACTGCCGTGCTCTCTCTTCGAAAGCCAGGCGGGAGTGGTCCCGCAGGCAACTCGAACTCCGGCAGTCGGCCACGTGAGGTCCCGGTCCCACGGGAGGTCGAGGGACGGGTCACGGAGACGGAGCCACCACAGCTCCGGGAGTCGGCACCACTCCTCCGGGTCGAAGTCGTCGTCAGGTAAGAAGCACAAGAAGTCGAAGAGGCGTCATCCCTCTTCTGACTCCGCTCACGCCACGCGGCCGGAGGTTCGGGTGACACCGCCCACGCGGCTCCTTCGGAGTCGCGGGTGTCGCGACCCGCCTCACACCCTCCGGTCCCTGGACGGGACGCCGGAGAAGATCGAGCGCTTTCTGATGGCCATGAGGTCCCTTTCTCCTCCGACGGGCTCCGCGGCGCCTAAGGGCCCAGCGGACCCGTCTGGGGCCCCTAGCAGGTTAGGGGCTTCGGGCCCGGCCCCGCAGGGCCCCACGGTCCCGACACCGCGGGCACCTTCGGGCCCGGCGCCGCAAAGTCAAGCGGTCCCGGCACCTTCAGGCCCGGTGTCGCGGGACCCCACTGGACCTTCTTCGGGCTCTGGATTGTCACCGGTGGACCTTACGACCCCCCCGGCGTCGGTCCGTCTGGTGTCACCTCCGGCGCCGTCCTCGGGCGGCGCCGGCCCCGACGCCTCCTTTGCTCCTGTTCAGACGTCGGAACGGCGCTGCTGGGCGCCGCTTTCGACAGCGTTTGGAGATTTTCACTTCTACGAACATGCCCCATTGATTGACAACCCTGAGTGTAGGAGAGTAGGGTCTGCAATCCTATGATCACCCAGATTTTTTGCTTTTGTTTTACTGGTTTACGACTTTCTCTGGCTGTGGGCCTGCCAATCAGACCCACAGCCTGGCTGTTCTCTCTCTAAATTACGACATGTACCCTAGGTGCATTTACCAATTGGTACTGGGCCACCTTATCAGACCCTGTAACTCAGGGCATAGTGGACCCAGGGCCTACCAGGGGCTGAAGCATGTATTATGCCACCCCTGCCTGGCCTCCTAAATTTGACACAACTGCCTGCATGACAGCCGGGGCAAAGTCGTGTAATCACCCTTTGCTGTAGATATTGTATACCTATATCTAACCCTAAAAATGGACACACAGATTCCTATCAGTCACTCCTATGGCAGGCCTTGACAATCCTGAAGGCAGAGTGCTTGGAATCGTGTGAGATGGTGCTCTGGCATGAGCTGAGCCTGTCTGCAGCTTGCGGAACCAAGTCCTAATAGCTGTTCCATGATAACGTATACCATATACTCTTAAGGGCATTATAATACTCGCGGTTAAATGCTATCTTTGGTATTGCTTTATCAAAACATGTCGAGTAAGGTGTCATACGAATTGGAATACTAACCCCTCGCCAATTCTGGCGACGGGGTTAGCATTCCACCCTTCTAGAGGGACACGACATGTATGTAACTGTGAACCCCGTTTAAAGTTAAATGAAGCCTCAGCTCCACAAAATGGATGCTGCCACCACAGACACGAGTCTGACCCCCTGCAGCTGGGAGTCCTTCCAGCGAGGGGAGCCTGGACAAAGGGTTTCCTGTCAGGGGCGGTGCTAGCACCATCCCAGACAGGGTTTTGTGTATCCTGGGTAGGCAGGGCTTTACAGGAAGGTGACTGCTGAGTGGCACCCCGGTGCTCACTACGCATAGGCCGGTCAGAACCAGTTCCAGGGGCACACCAGCCCCTGGCCTGGGGAAAGTCTGGCATGGGAGAGGGGTGTAACCACCCCCTCCTAGTCCCACCCATAGGCAGGACCTAGTCACCGGGTCAGCCCCTTTTCTTAGTATAAAGATAGGAGCGGGCCCCCTGTTCAAATTAGATCATCTTTGGAATCAAGACACGACTTTCTGCGAAAGGACTTCAAGATTTCTTCTTCAAGATTCTCCCTTGTGGCTAAGGAGTAGTCACCCTGCATCCGCAGGCACCATCTTAAGAACACTGCGGTCTGCTGCAAGTCCTTCCTCAGGAATCCGACGACACAGCTCGACGAGACCCGGCTTCCCTGGCACCTCTGACCTCTACTCATCTCTACAGCAAAGCTGAGAACCGTGAGTGCGACGAGACCTTGAGGGACCGGCTATCGCCAAGACTGCACGACTTCTTTACAGCAAGCCCGCCGAGTGACCCTCTGGTGAGTGCTTTGGGGTCCGAGAAGCCCCGACCCTGAGCAGCTCCAGCACCGAAGTACAGCCTCCCAGCATCTCCACGATCTGCGTGGGGCCCTTCTGCTTTTTGCTGCTCACCGCGTTGTTTAGCTACTAGCCCGCTGGCTTGTGGCCTTCTTAACGACGCCCGACGACATCACTGCTGCTGGTCTGGTTGCTCCAGACTGGCCCTTGCTCCCTTCCAAAAGAGGAGCACCCCGGACCCTCCTGGTCCACTCCAGACGCCATTTTGAGTCCACCGCGTGGGCTTGAATTAGCCAAGGCTTTGTTGCCCAATCCTGGGTCCAGCGACGCCGACAGCTTCATCCATCGTGGGACAGCTCGCTCCTCCATCCTGGTCGCCGACAACGCCTCCTGGTCCGTGAGATCTGCAGAGCACAGCGTCGCCCACTCACCTAGTCGAGGTGACTACCATCCGGTGCCCTCCTGGTGCCACCTGACTACTGGCTACTAGTCACGAACTTGGTCCCCTCTGCTTTCATGTGTCATCTATCTTCAAGATCCAGGCTTGGATCACTTCGAACTCTCTTCACTGGTCGCCTGCCAGCATCTTTCTTCCAGGCTCCTGGTCCGTCTACGAGGATTCCTGACGTCTTTTGAGACATATGCAGCTGCAGCCCCTGGGCTAGGTAACTTCGGCATTTCGGTGCCCCAGCATAGCCTCACTATCCAAGGGTCAGAATCCACTTTCGTTTTCCTCCTACCAGGTCGGGTTCGCCCGAGAACACTAACTTTGCATTTACTAGCTACCATAGACTTTGTCCTGCATCACTCGTGAGAGTGCACACTCTGCACCCGAGTCCCCTGGGTCTCCTAGAAGTAATCTAACGATTCTATAGTCAAGTCCTAGCGATTCCAAAGCCTATTAGTACTGTACTTACCTGCTAGTAATTTCGCATTCCACTTTCAGAGTATATGGTTTTCCGTGTCCCTCGGGCATTTGTATATACTGTGCTAACTTATGTATTTTCGTAAGAGTTTTGTTTTGTGCTTAGTACCCTGTCCTCATAAAGAGTACAGGGCTGTTGTGATTTTAATAAATACACTGTTTATTTTCATAACACTTGTGTGGTGTCCTTTCACTTGGTGTTCAAGGGGTATATGTGTGGTATAACAGCTGGCTTAACACGCCCTCTCGAGTCTTTAGCCTTAGACTGCTCGTATCCACGCTACTAGGATAGCTGGTCTATAAGGTTGACTTACAACCAATCATCAATAAGGGTTGTTGGACTGATACATAGTGTTCACTAGAATAGTGAGCACTGCATATCAGGCCACCTTCTCACACTGAGTATTAGGAGATGGGTGATGAGGAGGATTGGGAGGGGTCTGAGGACCCTCTGACCAAGGAGTGTCAGTCTCATGAGGACAGGGCACGAGACTTTGGGGGGGCCAGTGGCCTGGACACCTCTCCAGTCACTGGTTTTGTCTCCCCTCCTACCGTGCTTCGGAGGATGGGGCAACCTATAGTGTGGTGTTGACGAGGGCTGCCAAGGCCTTGGGCCTCGAGTTCCCCGTTGCGGCCGTGAGGACTAACCTCCTCACTGAGGTCCTTAAACCGCAGTCAAGCTCGGCCGAGCCTCTGCTGCCTTTTAATAAGGCCTTGACCGACGTTCTTTTGGGCACTTGGTCCAGGCCCGCTACGGGTTCGCCCGTAGATAGGAACGTGGCCAGACGCCACCGCCCGGCTCCGGGCGACCCATGTTTCCTGTTCACACACCCCACCCCCAAAAGCCTGGTCATCCAGGCATCCAATTCCCAGACCGCTCCGCCGGACAGGGAATCCAAGAGGTACGAGCAGTACGGGAAAAAGATCTTCTCCTCCCTTAGTCTGGGACTGCGATCTTCCAACACTGCATGCCTCTTGGGCTGCTACACCCACTCTCTGTGGGAGAAGGTTGCGGAAGTGCTGCCAGAGTGTCCGTTGGAGGTACAGGCCAAACTCTGCCAAGCCCTTGTGGAAGGTCGAGATGCAGCAAAATACTCCATCCGGTGTGGGCTGGATACCACCAACTCACTAGGTAGAGCGATGGCAACGACGGTGGCGGTTAGGCGCCACGCCTGGTTGTGGTGAGCCAACTTCTCAGCAGATGTCCAGAACACTCTGATGGACATGCCGTTTGATGGCCGTCGCCTTTTTGGCGACAAGGCAGACCACGCGCTTGAGCGCTTTAAGGACTCCAGGGCTACGGCCAAGTCCTTGGGCCTCTCGGCCCCGCGCCAGCAAACTGGTGCCTTTCGCTCCTTTCGTGGCCAAGGAAGGGGTGCCCCCACACGTGCCGCCAGCCACACGCCGCAGACTAACATCCTGCGCGGTGGCGGCCTTGGAAATCGCCGTGGAGGCGGTCGGGGACAACGTCGAGGCCGGTCCATACCTTCCCCTGCAGCATCCACCGCTAAACCCTCCTAGTCCGTGCTTCTCGGCCCATGTGACGCCAGGGTTTGCCATCACCACTCTCACTGGCGCACTGTCACTTCGGACAGGTGGGTGCTGCAGATCGTCTAGAGGGGCTACTCCCTCCCCTTCGAGACGACCCCTCAAGCCATGCCACCGCAACACCACCGCCTATCGGGGGATCACTTGCGGCTTCTGCAGGAGGAAGTTTCGGCCCTCTTGGCCAAGGGGGCCATTGAGCGCGTTCCTGGGCCAGAAGTAGGACGTGGTTGCTACTCCCACTACTTTCTGGTACCCAAGAAGGGCAAAGGGGGCCTACGCCCTATCTTGGACCTACGGAACGTCAACGGCTTCCTCCGGAAGAAAAAGTTCAAGATGTTGACTCTGGCTCAGGTCTTAGCTGCCCTGGACCTAGGAGACTGGATGGTAGCGTTGGACTTGCAGGACGCTTATTTCCATATCCCCGTCCTGCCGGCCCACCGGCGTTACCTGTGGTTCACGGTAGGCCACGAGCACTTTCAGTTTACCGTGCTCCCCTTCGGCCTTACCAGCACCCCACGGGTGTTCACGAAGGTGATGGCGGTGGGCGCAGCTCATCTGCGCCGGTTAGGGGTCTCAGTCTTCCCCCTACCTCGACGACTGGTTGTTGAAGGCGGGCTCGCCCCAGACAGTCGTCAACCACCTCCAGACAACGGCAGACCTCTTGCACCAGCTGGGGTTCTCCATCAATGTGCCGAAGTCACACCTGTGTCCCTCTCAGAAGCTCCTTTTTTACCGGAGCGGTTCTCGACTCGGCGCAGTTTCGGGTTTACCCACTCGAGCAGCGGGTTCGGGATATACAGGCTCTGATTCCAATCTTCCAGCCTTTATCCCGAGTTTCGGTCAGGTTGACGCTGCGGCTTCTGGGGCTGATGGCTTCCTGCATCCTTCTGGTGCATCACGCCCGGTGGCGGATGCGTGCTCTGCAGTGGGACCTGAAGTTTCAGTGGGCCCAGCATCAGGGCAACCTGCCCGACCATGTCCTGATCTCGGAGGGCACTGCGAGACAGCTGCAGTGGTGGCTCACGGACCGCGATTGGGTCAGCGGCAGATCCCTCTCCCTTCCCCAACCGGAGCACGTAGTTGTGACGGACGCGTCCCTCCAGGGCTGGGGAGGCCACATGGGAGAGGCGGAGGTCAGAGGCCTCTGGTCTCCGGCGGAGTCTTGGCTCCATATCAACCTTTTTGGAGCTGCGGGCGATTCGTCTAGCACTGAAGGCATTCCTCCCCTCTGTCCGGGGGAATGTAGTGCAGGTGCTAACGGACAACACCACTGCCATGTGGTACTGCAACAAACAGGGCGGGGTGGGTTCGTGGACCCTCTGCCAGGAGGCTCTGCGCCTCTGGCAATGGCTGGAACATCAGGGCGTGACTCTGGTGGTTCAACACCTGGCAGGTTCTCTGAACGCCAGGGCAGACGAACTCAGCCGCTGGTGCATGATGGATCACGAATGGCATCTGAACTCGGACGTGCCGCAAGGCCTCTTTCTGCAGTGGGGAGAGCCTTGGTTAGATCTATTCGCCACCGAAGAGAACGCGCAATGTCATCAGTTCTGCGCGTTGGAATTTCCAAGGCGGCACTCGCTCGGAGACGCTTTTCGTCACGAGTGGAGCTGCGGTCTGTTGTACGCCTTTCCGCCTATACCACTTCTTCCCAGAGTGCTGAAGAAGATCAGGCGCGACCGGGCACAAGTCATCCTTGTGGCTCCGGACTGGGCACGAAGGTACTGGTATCCCGAGCTACTCAGTATGTCAGTCGATCCCCCGGTTCGTCTACCTCTTCAGGAGGACCTTCTGTCGCATCAGCAGGGGACGGTCCTCCACCAGAACCTGTCCAGTCTCCACCTCCAAGCTTGGAGCTTGAGTGGCGACAGTTGAGGCCATTTGACTTGCCTCCTGAAGTCTGTAACATCATTCTGGCAGCCAGGCGTCCCTCCACAAAGTCGGTATACGCCTGCAGGTGGAACAGATCTGTGGCATAATGCACAGCAAAAGCTGTGGATCCCCTCAATGCCCCTCCTTCTGAGGTTCTTCTCTTCTTTCTCTTGCCCAGCAGGGCTCTGCTCTGGGCACTATCAATGGCTACCTTTCTGCTCTTTCAGCCTTTTTGAGGCTGCCTGATCAACCTTCTTTGTTCAAGTCCCCTATCGTTAATCGATTCCTGAAAGGCATCACACATACGTTCCCTCCTGTTCCCTTTGTGAGACTTGAACTTGGTTCTTACTTTTCTGATATGCGCTCCCTTTGAGCCACTTCATAACTGTCCTCTTCGCCTTCTCACTTTGAAGACTGCCTTCCTGGTAGCCATCACCTCTGCCAGGAGAGTGAGTGAGCTCCAGGCTCTATCCTGTAAACCTCCTTTCCTTTCAGTCCATCCGGACAAGGTTGAATTTGAATTTGAATTTAAAATACTTGTAAAGCGCTACATTCACCATGCGGTTTCTTGGCGCTATGGAGGCTAAAATAGCAGAGGAGAGGCAGTAGGTGCTGGTGCAAATAAATAAAAATATGAGGACAATTTACAGAGGGAAGGCCTGATTGAATAGGAAAGTTTTGAGGTCTTTACGGAAAAGAGGGTAGTGCTTGGCCAACCGTAGGTGGTCGGGGAGGGAGTTTCAAAAAGAGGGTGCCAAAAAAGAGAAGTTGGCCCCTCCCCACTTTTTGCGCTTTTAGTGGGGTACCTGCAGAAGTGATTGAGATGATGAACGAAGCTCTCTAGCGGGGATATACTCCCTTATCAAAGAGGCAATGAAGGCGGGAGCTGAGCCCTGGCGCGCCTGGAAGACCATACAACCTGTTTTGAAAAGGGATCGCTCCCTGACAGGCAGCCAGTTTAGCGCCTTCAATAAAGGGGTTGAGTGGTGAGAGCGGGAAAGGCCGTACACTAATCGGGCCGCCTGGTTTTGGACCAGTTGGAGCTTCCGTAGGCTGTACGCCGGAATGCCGTTGTACAGGGCATTAGCGTAATCCAGCCGGGAGATCACCAAGGCGGACATGATCAGTTTAAGTGCCTGGGGAGAAAAGAAGCGAGAAACAGCGCAAATAGTGCGAAGAGTAAGAAAGCAGGAAGAAACAACAGAGCTAATTTGTGAGTGGAGGGTAAGATAATTGTTAATTTTGGTGCCTAAGGTCTTGACTGAGGGAGAGGGAGCGGGAGGGGGACCAAAGGAAGAAGGCCAAAATAAAGAGTTCCAGGGACTGGAAGAACCACCCGTGAGAACCAACTCAGTTTTATCCGGGTTCAACTTCAGATGGTTGTGGTTCATCCAGTCCCTAATAAGGTTGTGTTGCGGACAAGGCCCTCTTTCCTACCCAAGGTAGTCACGGCCTTCCACATTGGGCAATCCATCACCTTGCCCACCTTCTTTCCGCCTCCCTAGAGAGAGAGAGAGAGGAAGAGAGGCTCCACCGTCTGGACCCAAAACATGCGCTCTCGTTCTGTCTGGACCGCACACGCCAGTTCCAAGTGGATGACCAACTCTTTGTTGGTTACGTGGGCGCTAAGAAGGGGAAAGCGGTGCACAAGCGGACCATCTCGCGGTGGATCATCTTGTGTATCCAGGCGTGTTACTCCTTGGCTACGAAGGAACCCCCTGTTGGGCTGAGAGCTCATTCCACTCGAGCCACAGCGACTACAACTGCCTTGGGCCGAGGTGTGCCCTTGCAGGACATTTACCAGGCGGCTACGTGGGCCTCGCTGCACACGTTTGCACGACATTATTGCCTGGACAGTCAAGTCCAGAGGGATGGCTTCTTTAGCCGTTCTGTCCAGGACTTTCTGGTGTGATTATTGGTTCGCAGACCCACCACCGGGGTTGGTATTGCTGGGGTATCTATTCTAAGGTAAGGAATCTATCAGTAATGTGTCTCTTTCAGATGCACAAGTTACTACTTGTGTAACAATATATCTGTAAGAGACATTAGTTAGTGATAGATTCCTTACCGACCCACCCATCCTCCCCGTTCTGCGAACCGATATCTAGGGTTACGGTCATCCCCTTTCAGGGCCCTAGTTTCATGGCACCAGTGTTGGTTTTTGGCATAGCTCTGCGTTTCTGGCGCGGAAAAGCTGTGTCTAAGAACTGATGTCAGCACGCGGAGGCGGCGTCTAAGTACTCCGACGTCATCACGGCGCCCACGACGCTGACGACTGACGCGGAGCCGCAGATGACGCCTACCGACGAGCAAGGGTACTGCTACGCAAAAGTTTCCGGATCCAGTCTGACGCCTGGGGATATTCTAAGGTAAGGAATCTATCACTAACTAATGTCTCTTACAGATATATTGTTACACAAGTAGTAACTTGTGCTCCTAGTCGACAAAAGTGCTAATGGCAAAGCATTGGGCCATTGTAGACCAGAGCTCGCCTGAATCTTGGCCAATTTTAACTTGAGGGTGCCATTATAGCATTCTACCAGACCAGCTGATTGGGGGTGATTTGCAGCGTGAAATTTCTGTTGAATTCCTAAACCTTCACACACTCCCTTCATCCCTTGAACCACAAATTCACTCCCATTGTCACTCCAGACCATCCTTGGCAAACCGAACCTAGGGAAAAATTCCTTAACAAGGTCTTTAGCTGTGGTCAAGGCAGTGTTATCTTTCAGGGGATATGCTTCTACCCATCTCGAAAAGGCACAAACAACCACAAGTACATACTTCAAGTTGTTGCACCTCTCCATGTGGATGAAATCTAACTGCAAAACCTCAAACGGATACGTCGGAGGTGCAAAATGACAAGCTGGAGTTGGAGTTCCCTTACCAGGATTGTACATCAGACAAACCATACAATTCTTAACCACATTCTCTGCACATTTAGGAATTCCAGCATTTTGCCATACTGGAGCCAACAACTTACAAATCCCTTTCGCACTAATATGAGCCATTCCATGCGCCATCGTAACCACTGCAAGCACGTACGCATCGGGTAACAACCATCGCTGATGCTCTGACAACTCAACCCCACAACCATTCGAATCCAATTTACCCTTACTTTCTCTCCATTCAACTCTTTCTCTGTAGCTTCAGCTTGAATTGACTTCACGCTCTCTATCGTATCTTCACACACACTTCTATCCGGAACCAATCTCACCTGACCAGCAAAATACATTTGACTAATTACATCTCTCGCCGTTTCTTTCGCAACTTCATACGCAAACGCATTACCACGACCAACATCATCAGTAACTTTCTTATGTGCACTGCATTTCACAATCGCAACTTGCGACGGCAAAGTAAGTGACTCAAGAAGTTCATTCACCAACTGACCTTGCTGAATCTCAGTTCCATACGAAGTCAGGAACCCACGCTCTGTCCTCAAACGTCCAAAACTATGAGCCACACCAAACGCATACTAGCTGTCAGTGTACACAGTCACTCGTTTCCCTTTCGACAACACACACGCTCTTGTCAATGCAATCAACTCTGCTGCTTGCGCTGAATTATGTGGGATACGTGCAGCTTCAACAATCGTATGCAAAGTCGTAACAGCATATGCCGCAGTCGTATCACCATTCGGAAGCTTGAAGCACGAACCATCTACCCATCACACTTCGCAAGAGGAGTGTCCCTAAGGTCTATTCTACCTTTCGTTTCCTCCTCTGTCCTAAGAAAGCAATCATGCTGTTCAGAAACATCTGTCTCTACTGAACTCGGCAACAACGTAGTTGGATTCAACGTATTACATCTCTTTATGTGCACATGACTCGCTAAGAGTGTCAACTCGTAGCCTGACAATCGAGCACTAGTTAAGTGCTGTGTCTTGGTCCTATTCAACAAGGTATCCACTGCATGTGGAACCATCACAATCAACGTATTATCCATCACCAAACCAGCAGACTGTCGAATAGAGACAGCCGCTGCAGCTCTCAAACAACTCTGCAACGCTCTAGCTACCGGATCCAAAGTCGACGAGAAATATGCACATGGACGTTGCTTATTGCCGAACTGCTGTGTCAAAACTGACAATGCACATCCTTCTCTCTCGTGGACATAGAGCTTGAATTTGTGCTGGGGTCAATCTTCTTCCCTCCTTCGATAAGAGGTGACCTAAGTAGGTCACTTCTTGTCGACAATACTGCAACTTCGAAAGAGACACCTTATGATGGAAGTCAGACAAATGATGCAACAACGACAAAGTAGCTTCTTTACAAATCTCCTCATTATCAGCAGCAACCAACAAATTGTTGACATACTGAATAAGAGCAGCACCATCAGGTAAGACAATCGTATCAAGCTGTGTTTTTAAAGCCTGACTATAGATGGATGGACTCTCACAATAGCCTTGAGGAGCTTGTTGGTACCGGAAACTTCGGCCTCCTAAAGGGAAGCCAAAAATATCTCTACTCTCCTCGGCAATCGGGATGCTGAAGAAAGCATTCTTCAAATCAATCACTGAAAAACAAGTAGCAGAAGCTAGAATCAAAGTCAGTAACGCAGTAATATATGGCATAACAGGGAATTGCGGAACTACAATCTTATTCACCTCACGAAGATCGTTCACAAAACTATACACAGGCGGTTTTGAAGAATCCGTACGTTTCAGAACCGTGCAAAACCGGATTATTGCACACATTACCTCTCGTTTCTTCAATCACACCTTTATCGATCAGATCATAGATGATCGCTAGAAGCGCTCTTTCGCCATCACTAGAGATCCTATATTGGGGAATACGTGGCAATCTAGCATTCGCTTTCAGCGTCACAACATATGGAGGGATCTCCAAAAGACCCACATCATTTGGACCAGTAGCCCAAAGAGTATCCGGGAGAGGAGACAATTCTACTAGAAGTCTACCTTTAGATAAATACATCGGAGAGATCACTCTTACCTAATGTAAGTTGTACTCCTGAAGGAGAACAATGTAGCGTTGCATACAATCTGTTCAACAAATCCAATCCCTACAAGTTCTCACCACAACCCGTCGTCAGGATAAGGGGTGCTTCAAATTCACAAGGTCCAACAGAAAGAGACAAAGGACTAGAAATCGGATTACCAACTGGGGCGCCAGAAAAACCTACTGAAACATTTGTCAAGCCAGACAAAGGTGCGCCAGGGAGTTTAGAGTGCATAATAGAACTCTTCGCAGCACCAGTATCCAACAGAAAGGCTCTGACACACCTGATGTGATGACTTCAACATAAGGTCCACTCTTATCTACTGGAACTGAAACAACTCCCTCTCTTTGTCTATGGCCGTCCTAGCAATCATTACCGTCCATATTCTCACCTTCGACATAGTAGTCGTCAGCATAGTACTGAGTCGTCCTACTAGACTCACTATTCTGCCGATCAAAGCAATTCATCGAATTCTGTGGAGGAAAGGAACGCGCGTTCTGAGGGAACACACCACGTCCTCTACCTGTAGGAGCTTGCTGAACACCTCGACCTCTCACACCAGAAGCACCATTCGTGCGCTACAACAGAACCGGACAACTATTCTTGAAATGACCCTCTTCCTTACAATACGCACACTGATTAGGGCCTACAGGAAAACGCTGTTGAGAAGACTCGAACCTTTGCGAGTTTCCTTGATACTGCTATGGTTGCTGATAATCACGCCAATTTATTACGAGGCGGATACGCTTGCTGCAAAAGAACCTTCGTCTTTAACTCTTTAGTCTTCTTGTCAGCTCTATCTTTCTCATCCCTATTCTCATAGTACTGTGCAGTAGCCAATATCTGCGCTGACTAAGAAACAGCCCAAGAACTTTCAGAATTCTTCAACTTAGTGCACAACTCGGGAAGCAAATTATGCACAAACTTATCGACAAACAACCGTTGACCACCTTCCGTACTCATGTCTTGTCCACTATGGTCGATAACCGTCTCTTCAAACCTAGTGAAGAAATCAGACACACTTTCGTCTTTCTTCTGCTTACATGCAGACAATTTGTCCCAGTTTACTTGCATAGCAGGCATCAAAGTCTTCATGTAATTAATGATCCTACCAGGAAGTTCTGCAACTAAAGGCTCAGGTTTAGCACCACCAACTTGTCGGCCATCCGCGGCACCAATATTATTCCATGTATCACCTAACTCTTGCGCATGATCCGTATGACGAATCAATCCCCATAAAGGCTGTGGAACTACATTTCCAAACATGTCTATATCGGCTAGTTTCATAACACACGAGTCTGCAGTCTGTGATAATTCCTTATAGTACCCTGCAGGATTTTTACGTAGATCAGGCAAAGTCTGCTTAAGGGCCAAAACTTCAGCTTGCTTCCATGGAACATTTCGCACCAGCAGGCACTGCTTCTTTCCATACTGGAGCAACCTCTCTCATTGGGTATTGTTGCACTTTTCTCCTAACAGAAGGATCAGGCTCAAACAACGACTGAGAAGGAGACTCACTCCTAAACGACAACAATGTCGCAACTGCTCTTTCAACTTCGAAACCCACAATTGTTCCCTTCGCAAACTCTGACTGTACACGGAACCACTCAGACGGAGTCTGTCCCAAATTACTATCTTCCCATTCTTCACGAAGGAAAGTACACATCTTATCAAAAACATACCTCTGCTTCGGTGCTACCCATTGACTGAAGACATCCATAACAGACTCTAAATTATATCTTAAAGGATGAGTAATCCATTTACGCGCTAAATGATCCAATACTTCCCGCTCATCGGGACCAGGCAGTTGGCTACGCAACTGTTTAAGCGCTGAAACAGGGGTCATACTCAATGACCCAAAGAGAGGAGATAAAAGACCAGTAACAGTGTCAGTCATTCTCTGTCGAACAGAAGGAGAAGTTGACATAAGAACAGGAGGAAAAACAGGATGAGACAAAGTATACGTAGAAGTAGTATCAGAAGGAGTATCGGAAGAAGTAGACAATACAGGAGACAAAGTCGTAGGAATCGGAGATGGAGCAGGTAGCAAAGTCGGCGGCCCTTGAGAAGGCTGCACCAGAGGAATAGGAGCCAACTGAAGAGAAGCTGGCGGTTGTACAATAGCCGGAGGCAAAGCAACCGGAGGTTGCGCAACGAAAGGTTGCGGAGGTGCTGTAGCACTCTGCACATAAGGGGGTGGTGAATTCAACAAATGTGACATTAAAGGATCTTTCTCAAGGTCCTTCCTTGCACCTTGCTGATGAGGTGGCAAAGCTGGATAACATTTATCAATTGCCATTTTACGTTGCCTGTGCAACTGCTCACTTGCTTGTTATTCTTCGTTCTCTTTAAACTGTATAGCAGCTTGCATTACTGAGATACCCTTCTCTCTTTTATTTCTCTTCGCTAATTTATTTATTTCTGTTTGGCTTCCTTTCGCCAAAGGCGGAAAGAGTCAAACATCGCCGGCCGGGATTTCTTCTTGAAAAGTTTAACTTCTAGATTATCTAAAATCTCCGTGTCATAACTACCATATTGGGGCCACTTTAGGACACCGTCCTTCTAAGGAAATCTAATCCATACTTCATTATACGTGATGGGGCCCACGCCATGTTTTAAATAGAGCTCATAAGTTGGAGTTCCAATCGGAGGTACCGGACACGAATCCTCCAATCGGGAATCCCTATTACAACCACAACAAAATATCTTTCCAAGTCTGCTAAGACCATGCATCTTCGCTCACTAGTCTAGCTTCAACCTTCAAGGGAATATCGAATACGATAGCCTCACGAATACACGAGTCCCTCTGCTTTGGAGCTTGCAAGTCCCAAATCAAAGATCCCAAGGGGATACCCAAAAACTAAACTAAGGACTGGGAGACGCTCCACTCATACTTAACTGAAATATCGATGACGTCGCCAGAAGACCTGTCTATCGTCTCGCTTTACAAATCATCAAAGGGCTCCAAGAAGGGCGACAGTCAGGGCAGCAGTCCTTCGTAGCCGTCGGAAAGCTGGGAACCTCGCAGCAAAGACTTTTGGACCACGAAGACATACAGGGGTCAATGAAGTGGCAGGCCTTCCTCCAGAATTTTCACACGAAGCTCCTCACGATCTTCAGGCTTGGACCGGTACCGCTGATGTTGCCCCACGTTGGGCGCCAACTGAAGAACTGGGTTTTAGAACCAAGCGGCGCCAGGGGCACGCCCAATGTCTTCGGGTTCACCTGTCTTAAAATACAGAGACACAGGATACTTCTCGGTGACGTCAAAGATCAAATTTATTGGCTGCAACCAGGAACAGAAGTCTACGAAGCACAACACGGGTGGTTCGCTAGAGACTGCACAATTTCATGTTGCGAGACATTGTCTTTTATGCCAAAAATCACATTCCTGACTAGCATCAATTACTTACAAACTTTCCAATCACCAAGTGACATTTCAAAAGGTATCGCATGACGACAAGCCCACTTTCAGTTGTCCAGCCCACCATCAATTACAAGGAAAACCCAACATTCTTGCTCGGACAGGCCGGACGAACCCATAATAAAAGGACCTCAACCCAAACCATAAACAGGCCATAAAAGAAGGAACAGAAACAGATGAGGAGCAAGATAGAAGGGTGTGTGCATGTACCATAAACTCAGCAATGTCCTGCTCTTTGATCTCTATCTGACCAGCTGCTGAACAAGGAACTGGCTCAACGAGGTTAGCTTCGGGCAATGGAGTCAGTTCGCTCAGGTCACACAGAAGTCGGCTAAAGGTGTACGTGTCCCAAAGACTCGTTCGGCCGTAGTCATCTGCTTATGTGAGGGCAACCACAAAATGGCTGCCGTACACAAAATGGAACCCGAAGGTTCGAACGAAATCCCTGAATACACAGTGAATCCATCAATCGAACATGACGAAAACACTCGTACATACCGCACTTGTCATTTGCGGTTCGCTGATACCAAAATCGTCATGATACAACGACCTTTATTGAACGGGTTCAGAATCACGGAACCTCAAACTGGGGCCTGGCGCCTCCCGGGCAACATGAATGTTTTGGGGTTTGAGAGACAAGGCACGTGGAATACTCATTCCCCCATACTCTACTTACCCCCAAACCTTCAATCTTAATCAGGCAACAAATCTCTTCCTCTACTCCCCCTACTCCTTTGTATGCTCGGGTGAGTTAAGGACTGAGTGTGGGCTCAAGCAAGGGGGGCAAGCAAACAAGGAAAGTCAGAGCAGGGCTGATCTGACTGAAGGGGATCCCTCTAGCAGTTTTGCTGACTGCTGCTTACTGCTGCTCACTGCCCTCTTGGCCCATTTCAGCCCAGCTCCTCGGTTGGATGACCTCAAAATCCAACTCGTGTCCCTTCCTGTCAGATCATGACAACAGTGCAGCTCTTTTGATTTATGCATTAGCTATGGTTGAAGACAATTATCAGTTCTGATCTGTCTGGTATTGCATGTTTGGATGGGTGGTGAGTTTTTAACTTCATGGTGGCGACCATATTGCAAGTTGGTTACTATGTCCGATTCAAGAGCCCCTGTAAAGGTTGCTTGTCTACAGTTATTCTACTTTTGCCATTAAAATTTCAAATATGATTAGGCATTAGCCCTGGGTAGTTAATTTTCCCCTGAAGAAAGTCTTTTTATTCCTCAAGGTTGGTTGGAGTTAAGGGTTTGTAGACGGTGATGACGTCTGTAACATGATGCTGGCCTCTAGAGTCCAATGAGTTATTCCAAGGTCATTTGAATTTAGTATCTGTCAAGAAACGTTTGAAGTGTAGCATCAAGGTCATCAAAAGAATCTGTCTAATATGGGTGAAAGCGTTAAGGCAGTTAGGAGCGCGCAAAGAAAAAAACCAAATGCATTGTGAAGAAAAGGGAGAAATGTACAGAGCAGACCCTTCAGTCTTTATTATTCCAAATTCGCATCGCATTGGATGCGAATTTGGAATAATAAATACAATTTAGAATACAAGGAACTTGTGAACTGGATTTATACGGAAGTGGATTACGAACTGATTATTTGGACTGTGCCAAGTGGAAGAATACTTATTATAGGAAATATATATGAAATATTCTTTTTGGACATTATAATTATATAATTTGAGTGCTCAGGGAGAACCATTTTTGATTCATTTTGTCTACCTTTGTGGATTGAGGTGGGCTTGCATGGTAGCCAAACCCTCCTTCCTTTGCAGCAACGTGAGATACTTGAACTAGTTTATTCCTCCGATATTTGCTGAGCGCCCTGTAGGTTACTGGTTACCAATTAGCTTATTGTACTAACGAGATGTCCGTTTTCAAATGGCTCCAAACATCATAGCATAGTTTCAAACAATCTGTCAGATCGTTTCTTTTAGTTTATTAAATAGAACCATAAATATACCCACAGAAAATCACAAAAAACGCCCTCAATAATGAATTTATAAAGTCCAATTATATAATAAGTCATCACAATAGGTCCTTAATACACATCCTTCCCTATAATTGAAATATACATTATTAATGAGGAATTTTATTTATTTGCTTAACAGACATTGTCAAAAATATACCAAAAGCATAGCAGGTCAGTGGGGATAAATATGAGGTGTATGAAAAGCTTAGTGCAGCTTCTAAAGTAGGGTGTCTTTAACAGTGAAAACATTACTTGTATTCACAGAACTGAAATTCTGATAAAAAAATCCAGTACATATTTGTATCATCTGATGTATTATCACATGTCAGTTTCTGCAGGTCTCCGACCTGTGGGAAAACATAGCAAACACTAAATAACAACACCTCAACATGGTCAGAACAATTGAAGAGTTTCTTATGACTCAAAGCTGATAAAGATTTCTAGCTGCAGATTACCGCAGATACCTTAAAATTTCTCAGGCATCAGATTGGATCCAGAAGACTTTTTGCGAGCAGTCCCCCTGCACGCCAGAAGTGACGTCACAATACCGTGATAGAAGCCACTTAGGTGCGCTGAAATCATTCCTTTTCTTTCCCCCCCAGCCAGCTTTGATCCGGAGAGGAGCTAGACCTTGGTCACTATTTTGACTTGATTTTTCGACATCTTGTCAAGAGTTTTTAAAGTTTTTCCTCCTGGTGTCATTGAGTATGTCATCTAGGAAGGCAGAATCCAAGGCTTGTGGAGCCTGTCACCGGCCGATATTAGTGACGGACCACACTTTGTTTGCCTGTGGTGTCTAGAGCATGACCCAAAGTTGTGCTCCAATTGCTTTGCATGAATCCGAAAGCTTTGAGGGAGTGGACCCTAAGGCTCATGGCAGGCCGGCATGCAACTCCACACTAGTCAAGATCCCAGCCAAGAGGAAGGTCCAGGGAGCTTTTGCAGAGCCCCCCCAAGTCTTCATCTTCCTAATCCAACTACAAGGGACACTCTGGTAAGTCGAGGCACAAGAAAAAGAGCAAGAAGCCGTCTTCGACTTCTCTGCTGATGCGACGAGGAAGTATCGGCAACCATGTCTTGTTTCCTCGGAGCCTGCACCCGGGCTGACCCTAAGCCTCCCCAACTTTTCAGGAGCCGAAGCAACCCCCGCCCAACTGAAATAATTCTGAGGCCATGTGCCTCATCTTTAGGCCTGCAGTTCCAGTGGGTGCAACATCAGGAGAATCTCTCTGACATGGTCCAGATCTCAGAGGGAACCGCAAAAGATCTGCAGTGGTGGCTAACGAACCATGATTGGGTCAGAGGCAGACCCTTATCCCTTCCCTAACCAGCTCTGACAGTAGTGACAGATGCATCACTCCTTGGATGCCATCTGGGAGAGGTAGAGATCAGTGGACTCTGGTCTTTGGCTGAAGCCAGACTCCACATCAACATGATGGAGTCCAGAGCGATCAGACTTGCATTTGAAGCCTTTCTACCCTTGTAGGAAGCTGACTTTTACTGTCCTGACTCCTACGGCACTCCTTTGGACCCCACGAGGTCGGAGTGAGCCACATATTGTTCCTCACCAGGCCCAGCTCCAGTGGACCCTCAGGGATCCATTCTTGGATCAGGACCGGTGCCTGTCGCACCATCTCAACTTTCCCGGGCCCAATGCAGATACTCCTGGGCCCACCGGCGGGGCCATCCTCATTGTGATCCCTGACTCAAACACGGAGGGTCATCTCCCGACACCAAATCAGACACTGGCAGGAACTTTGCTTCCTAGATCTTAGCCTGAGCCCTGTTCCCATGGGGTAGGCCTCGGGAGGAATGGGAGAGACTGATGGACCCTGCAGAATACTAACCCTATGAAGAAGACCCAAATATGGACTGGTGTGTGGAACTGGGTGAAGCCAGTGGGCTGGATACTTCTGCAGATACTGGTATGCTTTCTCCCCCTACCCTGGCTATTGAGGAGAGAGCCTCATATGCACTGGTGGTGCTGAGGGAGTCTGAGGTCCTTGACCTTCACTTGCCCTTGGTGGCAGTCAAGACTAACATCTTGTCTTGACAGAGGTGTTGCAACTAGGAGTTTTTTCATCTGAATGCCTACTCCTATTCAATGACGCCCACACTGACGTCTTCTTGGGTACTTGGTCCAAACCCAGCACTAGGGATCCTGTAAATAGGACGATCGCCGGCCACCACTACCCCGCGCCAGGGGACCCACACTTCCACACCCAACTCCCTACACCGTAGAGCTTGGTGGTCCAAGCCTTGACATCCCAAGGCGCATTCCGTACTGCTCCCTCGGATAGGGAATCCAAGAGGCTGGACTCTTTGGGGAAGAAGATGTTTTCTTCCTCCTGCCTGGCATTGCAGTCAGTAAACATGACATGCCTTTTGATCCATTACTCGCACACTCTGTGGGAAACGGTTGCACAAATGCTGCCACAGGTCCCGGAGAAGGTCCGGGTCGTGCTCTCTCAAGCTGTTGCAGATGGGAGAGATGTAGCAAAGTTCACAACACGATGTGGACTCGACACAACTGACTCACTGGGTAGACCAGTTTATCGACAGTGGCCCTGAGGCGTTACTCCTGGTTGAGAATAACTGGCTTTTCGGGGATGTCTTAGGTGTCCTTATGGACATGATTTTCGATTGCATACATCTCTACAGAAACCAGGCAGATTCAGCGCTCAAGCACTTTAAGGGCTTTCGATCTACTGTCTGCTCCTTGGACCTCTCTGAAGGGGCTTCCAGCAGCGCCAATTCCCTCCTAGCTATCGAGCCACACATGCTCTCCAGCCTCTGCATGGCCAAGAGCACGGTACACACAGACCTTGTGGTTCAGTTGGCTAGCAGCCTGGTCAGTCCACCACCCCCACAGCAGCTGCAGTCTCCAAGTCTTCCTAATCTGCCTCTTTGCTACCATCGGCGTCCCTTGCCCCACTGGCAGTTTATAACATCAGACAGGTGGGTTTTGGAGAGAAGTCGAAGTGGCTACTTATTCCCCTTGAACTTCGACTTCTACCTTGTCCTCCATGCCACCATCTCACAACCGGCTATAGAGGATCATCTGTCCCTTCCCTGTTAGGTAGTCATGGCTGTCTTGGCCAAAGGTGCTATAGAGAGAGATTTGGTGCCAGAGGTAGACACTGGTTGCTATTATGCTACTTTGTGGTACCCAAAAAAGACAAACGTCTTAGTCCTATTTTAGATCTCCGAGACCTCAACTTATTCCTCAAGAAAAACAAATTCAGACTTCTCACATTAGCTCATGTCTTGTTTGCCCTGGACCCAGGATATTGGATGGTAGCATTGGACTTGCAGGAGGATTATTTCCACATTCCCGTCCTGCCTGCCTATGGATGTCATCTGCAGTTTATGGTTGGCCGTGAGCATTTTCAGTTCTGTACTCTTTTTGCCTTACCAGTGCCCCCCTCTGGAGTTCCTCAAGGTGATAGCAGTGGTTGCAGCCCATGCGAAGATCAGGGGTGCCAGTCTTCCCTTATTTTGACGACTGGCTGTCAAAGGCGGGCTGGCCACAGGCTGTTGTTTCCCACCTCCAGATTATGGCCAACCTTCTGTACATGCAGGGTTTGATTATCAATATACTGAAGTCACACCTGACTCCCTGTCAGACTCTCCCTTTCTTCTGAGCTGTTCTGGACACAGTGCAGTTTCGGTTTTATCCTCCCGAGCGGCGACCCTAAGATATTTGGGCTTTGATACCAATGTTTCAGCCTCTAGCTTGGGTTTCAGTGTGACTGACTCTGAGGCTGCTGGACCTCAAGGACTCCTGCATCTTGCTTGTGACACATGCCCACTGGCAAACGTGGTCCCTGTAGTGAGACCTGCAGTTCCAGTGGGTGCAACATCAGGAGAATCTCTCTGACATGGTCCAGATCTCAGAGGGAACCGCAAAAGATCTGCAGTGGTGGCTAACGAACCATGATTGGGTCAGAGGCAGACCCTTATCCCTTCCCTAACCAGCTCTGACAGTAGTGACAGATGCATCACTCCTTGGATGCCATCTGGGAGAGGTAGAGATCAGTGGACTCTGGTCTTTGGCTGAAGCCAGACTCCACATCAACATGATGGAGTCCAGAGCGATCAGACTTGCATTTGAAGCCTTTCTACCCTTGTAGGAAGCTGACTTTTAATGTGGTAGTGCCAATGTAAGGGCACTTCATCAAAAAGTGTAGACGAGTTGTACATTTTTGTAATAGTACCAAAAATACAGTCAATTGTTTCGAGGTATTCGCCTCTAACGTGTAAATGTGTTCCTATGAAAGAAACATACACTGCATACATACATACATTTGCGAGCTGGTCTTGAGAGAACCTTTTGGGACTTGCGGTACTTTAAAGCCAAGGTCCAAGAAACACCTGCAGTTTGGTTTTACCTGCCCTGGGACGTCTGCATGCAGAGGTGCTGTTCGCATTGGTAGCTTCAAGCACTACAGTGCAAAGTCAATGGCAGAAGTACTTAAAAAAAGAAAGTGTGCCATGGGGGACTTGGGGACAAGTTCGGTAGGACCCAAAGGGGGTCTCAGCTTTTGAGGGTCTCTGGAACACAGGAGAGAGCTTGTTTACGTGAACCCGGGCTGGGGGTGCTTGGGTGCAGAGGTGTTCAGTCCAGCAAGTCGCCGAAGTTAGAGGCTCTCACTTCGCTAGGATAATCTGGAAAAATAGAGAGAGCGAACAGGACACCAAGGCTACTTTGGGTGAAGATCATGCAGATCCTGACTTCCCTCTATGACAGGTGGGTGTTGACGTCGGTGCTGTCCAGACTGGACACGCAACAAGCCCTGGTAGTTGCAAGGGCTCTGGTACCCAGGGTGTAGGAAGGTGGGCTCCTTCTAGCATGGTTACAACCACTTTTTGCCTAGTGTCAGTGTGTTTTTGTCTAGTCTGACTGGGATCCTTCTAATCAGGGCCCTAGTCACTGTGCTTTCTCCCTAAATTAACCATGGTTAGTACTCCTCTACATCGGCAATTGGCTATTGGTGTACCCTTATAAGTCCCTAGTATATGGTACTGAGGTACCCAGGCCATAGGTACACCAGAGGTCTCCATTGATATATCTTTGCTATATCTTTATATCTTTATTTTAATATCTTTGCTACCTCTATAGTTTCTCAGGCCGGCTGTCATAAGCGCGGAGATACTCTTCCGGGAGTTTATTCATAGCTCTATAAAAACCAGCAAATAAATAAATAACAGCATGTATTGTGCCACCCATGGGAGTCCACTTAAACTGTGACTACAGGCCTGCCATTGTAGCCTGTGAGTTGGTGCTTGCACCTCTCACAACAATTATAGGTTTTAAGTGTAGTGACCCCAGATATAAGGAAAATGATAAGTCACCCCTATGGCAGGCTCTTCAGTCCTGAAGGCAGGGTGCCTGGTTATAAGTTTGAGGGTGCCCCTGCATGAGCATGCCACCCATTCAAACCCCAGAGTCGACTCTCCAGGCTTTGTAAATATGGTCAGCCATTTCAATACATATAGTGCACATCATTCATTACCAGATGTCTAACTATATAGTGACTGCACCGAACCCTGTCATGTTTGGTATCAAACATGTTGGAATCGTATCCAATTACCTATTCTATTGTTGGAATTAAGATCCCATGTACTTGGGGTCTCACCTGGGATACCCCCCTTTACTACCGGTAACAGCCATTCAGGGTCTGAGAGCAGGATAGTGCTGCTGCTGACCACAGACCCGATTCTACCCTCCTGCTGCTGAGCCAATCTTGAGCAGGGGAAGGCAGAACAATAGGTTTCCTGTCAAAGGGAGGTGTGACCACCTCCCTGGCAGATTTAGTGTATTATTTGGGGTGGGGATGCAGCCAGCGCCACCAGACTGCTTTGAAGGGCACATTTGGTGTCCTCGTTGAATATTCCAGTTTGAGCTTGTTCAGGCAGCCCTTTACTCCTGCTCCGGTGTGAAACTAGACAAAGGACCTGCGAGTATCCTCCCCTCTGTCCAGTCCCACCTCTGGGAGGGACCCCTGAGTTGTTTCAACCCTTTCGTTAGGGTACTTTAGGGCTTACCCGTGGGCGGGACTTCAGATTCGTCGTGGGACAAAACTTAAGCCTGAAACCACGTCATTCTTCTGGATCCTAGGACTTCGCTGGACTTTGCTCAGAACCGAGACTGCACCAAGAAAGACTCCTGCTGCTCCTGGTCTCGCTGTTCTGCCAGTATTCGCTCTCATCTGTGCTTCCTCCAGGATCTTCAACATACCTGTGGGCATCAAGGACACACAAAGTAGTCTCCCTTGGAGTGGAGTCACTCCCCTGCATCTGCAGGCACTGCAACAAAGCAGACCGGTCTGCTCCTCCTGGCGCCCCACGGACATTTCAAGCCACAGCAACATAGGTGGTGGTTCTGCAACACCCTTGATGCTTGATCTGTCCTCTGCAATTTTGAGGCCAGTATCCCTCGTCGGAACTGCTGGGACCAAACTCTGCCCGCGTCGACTTATCAATGCTTGTTGGTTCTGCCTTCCAGCATCTCTTCCTGCCAAGTATAGCGTCCTCACCAAATCCTCCTTGCTGTGGGACTTCCATCTTGGTGAGCTGCTCGATGTCCTCTTGAGGCTCCTGTGACTTTGGCCTGTGGGTCCTCCTGAGGGTCTTCTCCTGTTCCTTCTTGCTCTAGTCTGCTCTGACTTGTGGTGAGTCCCTTGGACCTTGCTAGTCACAACATTGCTACTACTTCGTTCTCCACGCCAGTTGCGTCTACCAAGGCTTGTTGGTGCTCCTGCTGTGCATGGACCCCTGGGTCACCAACCTCCTATGTGGGACAGCTTATCCACGGCTCCTGGTGTTCCTCAGCGTCGCCTGGTCTTCACAGCTGCATCAACAAGGTCACCATCCACTCATCTGAACCGCCCGACATTGGTGGCCATTGCTCTTCAGTGCCTCCTGGTCACTCCTGAGTGGCATTGACTCTGTCCCCTCTGCTTGCAGGTTCTTCACTTCCAGAATCCACCCTTGGATTTCACCGGACTTCTTCACCTACTTCTCCAGAGGCACTTTTCTCCAAGTCTTCAATTGTCGTCTAGGGAGGTTTCCGACATCTCTTAGCCACCATGCACCTGGCTTCCCTGGTGTAGGTAACCTGGTCTCAGGGGCATCCACAGGTGGGGTGGCTCTCCCCAAGGGCATTCGTCAGGGTCCTCTGAGAAGGGCCCTTTTTCTGTAAAAAAAAATGCAACCACAGCTTCTCCACTGACATCTATTGGGCACGCGGCTGTGTTCCCACTCTGCACTCAGCCTCTGTGAGGATGCTGGGTACTTATCTTTGGTGGTTCCTTGTGTCCCTGGCTCCTCTGGGTCTTATGGTACAAGTCTCTTTTTTCTTCTGCAGTTAGCGTTCCACTTTATTAATATGTGGTTGGGTCTCCCCCTAGAGAACACTGCATGTTGTGCTACTTAGCATATTACAATTGAAGCATTATTGTGTATTTGTGTTGATATCTCCAGATGGGAGATACACCAATGTGTTAGAGAGTGTTGTGTGATAAATAAACATATCTGTATATATATGTTACAGTCAAAGTGTGAAATCCCGCATTCTATAGAATGCCTAGGTAATGTATAGAATGCCTGAAAATCGAATGTCAAAGTATGAAATGATGGATATTTTATACATTGCCTAGGCATTGTATACTTTGCCGGATTGTCTGCCGGCAAAGTATATAATACGCCTAATCTCGCAATTTTATTCCCGGCAATGTGTGAAATCCGGCATTCTATAGAATGGCTAGGTAATGTATAGAATGCCTGAAAATCGAACGTCAAAGTATGAAATGATTGATATTTTATGCATTGCCTAGGCATTGTATACTTTGCCGGATTGTCTGCCGGCAAAGTATATAATACACCTAAAATGGCCTTTCTTAGTGTAACAAGTACTTCAATCTCAGTTCTGCTTTCATTGTTTTCCGGTAAGAATATCCTGTGCTTTATTTCGTAGTTTTGTTCTTTCAGTTTCAAATGCGTATTAATAAATGAAGGCTTCTCATCTTGTGTCATTTTAACAGTTCGTGTAAATGGTACTGGTCATTCTGTATAATGCCTTGGAATTGTATAGAATGCCTAGGAAAAGTATGTAACATTTTCACAAAAAACGTATATTTCCTAGTTTGCCTCTAAACCATCAGGCATTCTATACATTACCTAGGCATTCTATACAATACCGGAATTTCACACTTTGAGTGTAACATATACACTGTGTGGTTCTTTGTTTAACCTATGTAGAAAGCTGGCTTTGCATGTACATACTGTACCAAAGTAAGCTATAGTGTGCTTAGAGTCCCAGTCCAGAGAGTCCCCAGAGGTATAGCAGAGGCTAACTAAATAGCAACAGTTCTCTTTGAGGTAGTCTTGCGAGCAGTTGGGCCTATACGGAGGGTGTGTTAAGCATTTTTTGTATTCACTCAATGAAGGACTGATTTTATGCCTTCAGAGAGAGAATCCAGACCAATTGGGTAAGTCTAAAAGGGAAAAAAAATAAGGTAAACTTATGTTTTATTTATTACACCAAGCAGGACATGGCACGGGTAGTTAATTGCACTTACCTTGTAAAGTCTTACAATTCTAATTAATTTGGGAATAGTTTTTCAATCGCTACAGGTTTGTATTTGCTTTGAAAACAGTTTAAATTACATAGAAATTACTTTTGATTACTGTTGCTTTACTTTTGGATTACATAGACTACTCAGGTGGTATGGCTAGATACCACTCTGTGGATCCTACAATACATGCTAAGTAAGTAAGTTTGGGTTTGCAATATAGTTACTTTTCTTTCATACAAAAGGTTCAGCTGGACAAAACATTTTTAGGAAAAAACTTCTGACATTGGTTATCTATGGAGAAATAACGGTTTACAGGTAAGTAGACGACTTACGAGTATGGCTTTGGGGGTTAGGACCAAGGTTCCCAAGGGTCCAATTAGGACTCAAATTGCACCACCAGCTGCACTAGGGCAGCGGGAGCAGAGTGCAGGGGCCCAATGTTAGCCCATGGGGCTAAGAAGTCCTTCTGTCAGGGACTGCTTGCGAGCAGGCCCCTTGGCTGTGGTAGCAAAGGGGTTAGGATCAGCAAAGCAGGGGCCAAAAATCCGCACAGGAGCTGCACCACCAGCGGCACAGGGGTGGTCGGATGCAGAATGCTAAGAAGACTTTGGGAACCCCTCCTGAGAACTCCTGAGGCGGAAAGCCGGGAGCAACGAGTTTCATTTAAAATTTGTATTTCTTTGTGTGATTTTAACTGTTTTCACCTACCCTCGCTAGCACTTCCCCTGCACAGCCGATCTAAACGCTGTCGCGGGCCGCCATTCCTGGTGACATCATCACTGTGGGGAAGCCTGGTCAGGCCACGCCCCCTCGACAATTAGGCCACGCCCCCTCCGCCTATTTAGCGCGCCAAAACCCGAGCGCTGACAGATAGAAAGAACTCCTGAGGCGGAAAGCCGGGAGCAACGAGTTTCATTTAAAATTTGTATTTCTTTGTGTGATTTTAACTGTTTTCACCTACCCTCGCTAGCACTTCCCCTACACAGCCACTGCACTTCGCCGTTTCTGACAGGACACAGCTCAGTCCTAGTCTGCACGCGCTGCTGATTACCAGCTGACGCGAGGGAAAGACTTGCATTTCCCGACGCCATTACCGGCGAGCCACGAAGACACGCCCCCTCGGAGGCCACGCCTATCCCTCTCACCCTCTGCATAAAAACATGTGTGCTCCACGGACGCGCAGCGGACGGGCGCAGCGGGCGCGCCGTCAGCGCGCCGAAGGCGCGCCAAAGGCAAGCCCGTCTGGGCCCGTCCGGGCCCGACCGGACCCAGGCCCAGGGATTATGCTGGATGCTTCTCATGAACGTCGGGTTTTTTCAAGGGAAATGCTTCAAACTTTGCAACCAGCGAAATCTCTGCCCTGCTACCATACGCACACGGAAGGTAAACCTTTTTTTTTATTGTGCCCGATGCAACCCAATTACCCATAGCCCAGCTAAACCTAGGCTTAAGATGGGACTTCTTAACTGCCGCTCCCTCCCTAAGCACGCAGACGAAATCAACTTACTAATACTAAATCAGGAGTTGGATACACTGTTTCTTACTGAAACGTGGTTATCTGACTACTCTGATGCGGACATCGTCACTGCCCTCCCCCCGGGCTATCTGTGTCAAACTTTTCATAGACCCAGAGGGAGAGGTGGGGGATTGGCCCTAATCCATAGACAACAATTCATCTGTAGAACCTCTGAGGCTCACATTGATGACTGCGAGGGATGCAAATTCTCTATTCAAACCTCCCCGGCCCACACCCTGTCGGGACTCCTGATATATCGCCCCCCAGGTACCCCTGGAAAATTTCTTAACGCCATCACTGAAGCGGTTGCACAACTAGCCTCTTCTGCTTCTAACTTTCTTATAGTGGGCGATCTAAATCTGCATTTCATGGACCCCACCGATCGAACAGCGGTCGAGCTCCTTCAAGACCTGTCGTCTTTTAATATTCGTTTGATTAATAATGAGCCTACCCACGATAAAGGACACCTGCTGGACCCAGTCCTCACCAATGTCACTAATATCACCACAGGCCCACCCCTGACTCTACCATGGACCGACCATTTCCTAGTCCCGATCTCCTGGGATGTCCCCATTAAGACCCCTCAAACTAGGAAATCTCAAGTCACTGATAGACGGTGGCACAAACTTGTAGCTACAGAATGGGCCACCACTCTTTCACACTCCATTCCTGAGCTTTCCTCCGAGCCCAATATGGCTAATGAACAGTTTAACACCTGGATTACTTCCTCACTTGACAAATTAATCCCTAAAAAGGTCACTCTTAAACACACCAAAAGAGCGCCCTGTGCTCCATGGTATACAGCAGAACTCAAAGCTCTGCGCCAGGAGTGCAAGAGGGCCGAACGCATCTGGCGGAAAGATAAATCTATTACAAACAAAGGAGCGTATTCCACCTCCCTTGCAACTTATAAATCATCCATCCGCAAGGAAAAAACCATATTCTTTCAGCAAAGAATAGAAAAAGCAGTATGCTCGAGCAAGGAATCTTATGCTATTCTAAAAGAGCTACTGAAACCCCCAGCTCCTGAACCGACAAGCCCCCCAGACCCTACTGTGGATCAGGAAAAATGCCAACAGTTGGCTAATTTCTTTCAAGAAAAGATCCAAAAAATCCTTGCTTCAATCCCCCCCGCCAGTCCATGCGAAGATAGTGATCTTACGAACACCCAGACACTTAGTTGTCTCCCCTCTTGGGGTCAAGTAACCACCGAAGATGTGGAAAATACTCTAAATTCCATTAAAAGTGGATCTCCTAGAGACCCCGTCCCGCTTCGGACCCTGAAAGAGGTGACCCCCATCATTGTTCCCCCTCTTACCCACCTGATCAATGCCTCACTCCAACAGGGAATTGTTCCCCTGAACTGGAAGGCTGCAGTTGTGAAGGCCCTATTGAAGAAGCCTTCCCTTGATCCCGAAAACCTGGCCAATTTTAGGCCAATCTCCCTTCTCCCTGGGATAAGCAAGATTGCCGAAAAATTGGTTAATAAAAAACTGTCTCAGTTCCTGGAAGACAATAACAAATTAAAAAACTCTCAGACAGGTTTCCGGCCAGGGCAGGGCACTGACATCGCCCTCCTGGCGGCGGTAGAGGAGGCCAGGACACTCTTAGACGAGGGAGGATCAGTGGCAGTGATCCTCCTCGACCTGAGTGCGGCCTTCGATACCGTCAATCACCAACTCCTCATTAAACGGCTCGAAAGAGTCGGTGTGGTAGGTTCTGCCCTATCCTGGCTCTCATCCTTCTTGGACCAGCGTACTTTTCAGATTTGGGAAAACAACACCTGCTCCTCCGAAACTCCCCTCCAATGTGGTGTGCCTCAGGGCTCCTCCCTGAGCCCCACATTATTTAACATCTACATGTCCCCATTGGAGGAGGTTATCACCCCGTTCGGAGTGAGCGTCGTCAGCTATGCTGACGACACACAATTAGTGGTATCACTATCTCATCCCAATCGAAAACCAGCAGATCTACTTAACTGCCTTACGCAGGTTCAAAACTGGATGAACAGCTCAGCCTTGAAACTAAACGGAGCAAAGACAGATGTCCTTCTTCTTGGTCAGAAATGAATCATTCTCCCCCCAAATATCTGGCCTGACTGTTTGGGTCCCATTCCAGAACCAAAACAAGAAGTAAAAAGCTTGGGTGTGTGGCTAGATACTACCTTGTCATTTTCCACACAAGCAAAAAAAGTAGCCGGGACATGCTTCGGCCTGCTGAAATCACTGAGAAAGATCCTGCCCCTCCTGCCACCCAACTCCCAAAAACTGCTTATACAAGGCCTGATAATTTCTAGGCTTGATTTCAGCAACGTGATATATCTGGGCGCCCCGGAAGCAACACTGAACAAACTTCAGAGAATCCAAAACATAGCCGCCCGGATTCTCACTAAGACCCCTGCCAGAGACTCGGCCAAACCAGCATTGAAACTCCTCCACTGGCTTCCTATAAGGGAGAGAGTTAAATTTAAGGCCTTGTGCCTAGCTCACAAATTATTACAAAATCAAGGCCCTCCCATTCTGAGAAAATTTATCAAACCCTATAAATCCTGCAGATCCCTCAGATCGGACACGGAGAATTTCATCAGCGCCCCTAGAATCAGGAAGGCACGCACAGGGGGAAGGCGGTTCACAGTCCATACCGCAAGCCTCTGGAATGCACTCCCCGCGACTTGAGAATTGAACCACACTACCTCCGCTTCAGAAAGCGGTTGAAAACTTTTCTTTTTCCCCAATGATCCCTTCCCATCCGAACCACTGTATCCCCGCCCCATCCCTCACTCCCCCTCCTTCTGGCCCCTTGTCAGGTTTAGGGTAGGGTTCTTAGCGATGGGATACCTTCAGGTGACTACGCGCTCTACAAGAGTTTTTAATAATAATAATAATAATAATAACCCTGTGTATTTCAATGAAGATCTCTGGTTTGGAAAAGATTCTGCAGGCTCAGTCAGGGTGGATTCCTGAAGGCGATCACTGGTTGGAGAGTTAAGTTGGATTTTTGGGGGGATTCCTGGACACCGTGGGTTCGGCCACCTAAGGTCATGGGGCTTCGGGTGCAGGGGTGTCTTTTCGCATTGGGTTGACTTAGCAGCTGCGGTCAGGGGGAACCTTCAGGTTGAGTCTGCAGGCGTCGCCTGAAGCTTGAGGGAGGTCGGAGATCACCAAATCCCAGGTCAAGATCGCTAGGGAGACATACTCTGTGTGTTTGACTACTCTAACTTGGGCCACGGGCATCTGGTGCAGAATGGTGCAAAATCGCAGAGCCATCTGTATTCTGTGGGTGAGTCTTTGAGTGTGGTGTTGACAGTCTACAGAGTCTTTAAGGTGAGTACAGGGCAGGTTCTCCAGGCTCTGGAAGGCTGCTAGCTGCTGGAATCACCGGGGTTTTCGCTTTAGTCAGGTCAGAGTCTGGAAGGCGGGTAGGGCTGGAGCCAAAGCAGTTGGTGTCCCCTTCTTCCCGGGTCAGCACGGCTCTTCGCACCTTCTTTCTTGAATCTGAGGAGGCAAGGTTCAGGGTCTCCCCTAAATACTAAAATCTGAAAGAAACTTGTTAGTGATAGATTCCTTACCTTAGAATTACCCCTAGGCATCAGACTGGATCAAAAAAGTTTTGGTCAGCAGTACACCTGCGCGTCGGAAGGTGGTGTTGTGCGGCTTTGCATCAGTCGTTGGTGTTGTTCGCCGGGATGATGTTGCGGCAGATACTTGGACGCCGCCCTCGCGCGCTGACGTTAGTTGTAGATCGGGAAGAGCAAGTACCCTCAATCACTTTTTATTGAGTTTTTGAGATTTTTGCCTCCATTTTTCGAGTCTATCTACTTGTGGTGCCTGGTTTTAAGTCCTGCGGAGCCTATCGCCGCATTATGTCGGTGACCAACCCCCAGGACGTGTGTCTCTACTACATGGAACGCGACCGTGGCCCCAGGTCGTGCTCTGACTGTCGGGCCATGGCGCCTAAGACTTTGCAGGAGCAGTCCCAAGAGTTGCTAGAAGCCCAGCAGTCGGCTCCGCGCCGTTCACGGTACCCGGCCGAGGAAGAAGTCAAGGGACCGGTCACAGAGCCACCATCACCATTCTACGGGTTCCAAGTCCTCTCACTCTGGGTCAGGTAAGTCGAGGCACTTGAAGAAGTTGTTGAAGAAGCATCATCGCTCTCCGACTTCCCCTTGCTGGTCGCTCGACGCAGCTGAGGGTGCGGATGGTACCACTCCTGCGGCTCAGTCGAGCCTGGCCTACCCACCCTTTCCGGGTCCAGGAGGGACTCCGGCCCAGGTGTAAGACTTTCTTGCAGCCATGGCTGCCCTTTTTGGGCCGTCAGCCCCCGCCGGTGCGCCACCGGGACCCGCAGGCCTGACTGGGATGTCCTGGCCCTGTGCTGCCGGCGGCTTCGACCTCTGCGCCGACGACGACTTTGGTCCCGGAGTTGCAGGACCCCCTTGGATCCAGGCCTGGATCCTGGTTGACACAGGTTGCCCTTACGACTCCTCCACCGGCGTCGACTCCTTCGGTACTGCATGTGACGTCGTCCTGTCCCTTGGACAACATCGGCCCCAGTATCATCCCCAAACTGAGCACTGCGCTGGTCCGGCTTCGTTCAACGCAGATGGGGGATTTCTATCCCTATGTTCAGCCTCCATCTTCTCGGCCTGTTCCTCAGACCATGGAGGAAGGGGTGGACTGGGAGGGGTCTGAGGACCCTCTCATACAGCAGTGTGAGTTGGATCAGGACTGGGCAGAAGAGTTAGGGGATGCCAGTGGTCTTGACCATTCGCCTGACCTTGGCTTCCTGTCTCCTCCTTTTGTGGCTTAGGAGGAGGGAGCGACCTGTAGTGTGGTTTTGCATATGGCAGCCTAGACCCTTGACCTCGAACTTCCTACGGTGACCCTGAGGACTAACCTCCTCACTGAGGTGCTCCAACCAGCAGTAAGATCTTTGGAGCCTCTGCTGCCGTTCAATGAAGCACTGACCTAGGTTCTTATGGTACTTGTTCCAAGGACCACCACAGGGGCTCCTGTGGATAGGAACGTGGCCAGACACCACAGCCCGGCTCCGGGCGACATTGCTTTTCTGTCCACCCACCCCACGCTAAGAGTCTTGTTATCCAGGCCTCTACTTCCCAGAGCTTATTCCCTACTGCCCCTCTGAATAGGGAATCCAGGAAGCTGGAGCAGTTTGCTAAGAAACAGTTTTCATCTGCCAGCTTAGCGCCGCGGTCGGTGAACACCCCATGCCTCTTGGGCCTTTATTCCCACTCTGTGTGGAAAACGGTTGTGCGTGTGCTGCCTTAGTGTCCGGAGGAGGCCTGGAGACTGCTCTCCCAGGCTGTTGCTATGGGGGGGGGGGGATGCAGCGAAGTTCACCATACGGTGTGGACTTGATACCGCGGACTCGCTAGGCAGAGCAATTTCCACAACGGTGGCGCTCTGCCGCCACGCATGGCTGCGGTCCACTGACTTTTCAGGGGATGTCCAAAACTCCCTTATGGACATGCCCTTTGATGGCCGTCGCCTTTTCGTCGACAAAGCAGATCATGCACTGGAGCACTTTAAGGACTCCTGGGTTATGGCCAAGTCCTTGGGCCTTTCCACCATGTGCACAGCCACTTCTGCTTTTCGTCCCTTTCGTGGCCACAGAAGGGGTGCCTCGACACATTCGTTCAGCCACAAGCCGCAGAACCAACCTGGAGGCGGATGTGGGCCCCGCCATGGCGGGGCAAGGGGCCAGCGGGCGGGTCAGTCCACCTCCAGCCCCGCAGCATCTGCTTCAAAGCCTTCCTAGTCTGAGCTTTCAGGCCCATCAGACGCCAGTGGGCGGCGGCAGGATTCACCATCAACTCCGCCACTGGCGCACCATCACATTGGACAGGTGGGTGCTGCAAATTGTTCGAAGGGGCTACTCCCTCCCCTTCAAGACTACCCCACCAGCCATGCCACCCCAGCACCACCACATGTCCGGGGATCATCTGCAACTTCTACAAGAGGAAGTTACGTCCCTCTTGGCCATGGGGCCATCAAGCGCGTTCCTGTGCCAGAAGTAGGTCGTGGTTGCTATTCCCAATACTTTCTGGTACCCAAGAAGGACAAGGGCCTGCGTCCTATCTTTGACCTTAGAAACGTCAACCGCTTCCTCCAGAAGGTGAAGGTCAAGATGTTGACACCGGCTCAGGTCTCGACCCTGGAGACAGGATGGTAGCGTTGGACAAGCAGGTTGCATATTTCCACATACCCGTCCTTCCGGCCCACCTGCGTTACCTGTAGTTCACGGTAGGCCAAGAGCATTTTCAGTTCACCGTGCTCCACTTTGGCCTTACCAGTGACCCTAGGGTGTTCACGAAAGTGATGGCGGTGGTCGCATCCCATCTGCGCAGGTCAGGGGTTCCAGTCTTCCCCTATCTAAACGACTTGTTGTTGAAGGCGGGCTCGCCCCAGACAGTAGTCTACCACCACAAGACTACGGCAGACCTCCTGCATTTGCTGGGGTTCTCCATCAATGTGCCGAAGTCGAACCTGGTTCCCTCCCAGAAGCTCCCTTTCATTGGGGCGGTTCTGGACTCAATGCAGTTTCGGGTTTATCCTCCCGAGCAGTAAGTCCGGGATATTCAGGCTATGATTCTGATCTTTCTACCTCTAGCCCTGGTTTCGGTCAGGATGACTGTGAGAAAGTGGCTCTATATATACTGGACTATAATGAAGTACAGTGTGTATAGAGTCCACCAACCCTAGAGGGATAACAGTAGTTAAAGTCAGAACTGACCGTACTCTCCAAAGTGGAAGCTTGGTCGAGCAGTAAGGCAGTACCAGAGGACAGTGTAAAGCATTTGTTGTACACACTCAGTCAGCAAAAGGTTTCACACACTCAAGAACTGAACTCCAGGCCAATTGTTATATCCTCAGATATTGTTGTTTTATTTTTAGAACCAACAGTTATAAAAATGTACTGTTCAGGTGATGAGTACTCTCGGGTAATACTTTGCAAAGGAGCAATAAAGTTTGTGCACACAGGGAATACAGTATAGGTAGTAAGCAACACAATCCTAACACACACAATAGCCTTGAGCTCAATGCGTTTTCTGCATATAATTACAGTAGATTACTTTATGGATTACTTTGAAGGTACCAGGACTAGGTCTTAGATTCAATCCTGGGGTCTAAGCTGAAACCACATTAGCAAAAACGTTTTAGTTACAGTAGTGAATTTTCATGAATATAAAGCGATTTTAAAAGTTCACACTTAAAAACTTTTCCAGGTAAATCTCACAATGTTATTCAATGGGAGGAAATGCAGGTTGCAGGTAAAGTACGATTGTGTTACTTTTGTAACCCAGCACTGGTCTCCTAGGCCCAGCTCTGGGGGCTTAACTCAAAACAGGTAGGTAATTGTGTTTCAGTATTTCGCGAGCAGTAAGGCAGTACCAGAGGACAGTGTAAAGCATTTGTTGTACACACTCAGTCAGCAAAAGGTTTCACACGCTCAAAGACCGAACTCCAGGCCAATTGTTTTTATATCAAAATATATAGCTGTTTTATTTCTAGAACCAACAGGCATCAAAAACATACTGCTCTCAATATGAGAGGTCTCAGATGAGTACTTTGTAGAAAGGCAACAAACTTTGTACAGACAATAGGTACAGGGGTTGCAGTAGGCAACACAAATCTACTCACAATTTAGCATTGAGCCCAATGGATCCCCTTATATAAACGCAGGTGATTACTTTGTAGATTACTTTGGTAATTCCAGGACTGGCTCCTAGGTTCAGTCCTGGGGTCTAAGCTGGAAAGAGTTTAGCAAAAACGTTTTAGGTATTATGGTGATTTTTCAGGAATAAAAAGCTATTTTAAAAGTTCACACTTAAAAACTTTTCAACAGAAATCTGGCAATGTTATCCAATGGGAGAAAATTCAGGTTGCAGGTAAAGTACGATCTTGGTACTTTTGTAATCCAGTACTGGTCTCCTGGGGCCAGCACTGGGGTCTCAACTCATAACAGGTAAGTAATTACGTTTCAGTATTTCGTATGATTTTTAAAGAAAATTTCTAGTTTTCAAAAGTAGACACTTCGAAGATATTTCATAGAAAAGCAGACAATGGATTCCTATGGAGAAAATACAAGTTACTAGTAAACCCGCTAGTGATTACTTTTGCGTTTCAGCACTGGGCTACAGGGTACAGTACTGGCTCCTCTCTTATGATTTTATATGAATATTTCAAGTTTTCAAAAGTAGACAAGATTTTTCGAGTCAAACCAGTCAAGGTTATTCAATGGCAGTTAAGTGAGTTATCGGTTTCCTGGTGAGTACTCGACTGGTGAAGTTGTGGTTCTGGACATAGACTCAGGGGTCCCCCAGGGTCAGGTAGGTACAGTTGGTTCACCCTCGGAGGCGCAGGGGCGGCCGGGTGCAGAGGTAGTTAGACCCAATGTTATCGAATGGGGGACGGGGGGCCTCCGGTTGGTGGCTGCTGACTAGCAGGCCACGCGGCTGTGGGAGCTGAGCTCCTGGTCACTTGCTCAGGGCAAAGGGGGAAGCAGGGTAGGACAAAGGTGGCACGGCCAGCGGTACTCAGGCGCCTGGGTGCAGGGTGCTTTTGAGCCATTGGCCGCTCAATGTTATCCAATTGAAAAGGTCAAAAGGGAACAAAGGCTGCAGGCTCGGGGGCGAAGACTCTCCAGGGGCAACCAGCACGTCGAGAGGTAAGTTGGGATCTGGAGCACAGGTAGGTACCTATCTTAAGTACAGTCTTTTTTGTTCAATGCACAGTGGTGGGCAATAGGGTTCTTGCTTCTTTAAAACTTTTCTTTTTCGCACTATTCTGCCCTGCACCTTGCGAAGTTTTCAAATCCAATTCACTGAACAGTTGAATATTTGATTATTACATTCAGTCCACAGGCCCCTGATGAAGAGCTCGTTGAGCTTGAAATGCATTGGGCACAAAGAAGAGTCGTCTAGGATGATGTTTCGTATTTAATTTTGATCATGTTAAAATTGCACCAGATATATTGTGATTTAATACAATAATGGTTGGAATTGTTTTATGTTGATGTTAATTCTATACTAGAGTTAATATTGTGAAGTTTTTTAAGTGAATTTGAATGGAATTAACTGAGTTGAAGAATACTGATTATTTTGTTATATAAGAAAAATCTAGAAAATGTAGAGTGCTGTTCTTTAGTTTGAACCACATTAGCCACAGAGGTTAAGTGTGTTCCACACTTAAGATAGGTATCTTACGTGCAGGCACGGCGAGGACAAACGTGACACCTCGGTAGCACGCTTAGTTTTAAAATTAAAAATCAAAAACAAAATTATAGCAAATTTTAGTTCATACAGTTTTACAGCTTAAAAAAAAGGTGTGCTTTTCCTACCCACTAAAGCACAGGTAGGTACCCCAAAGGGAGGTACATAGGGCTGTAGGGCTCCGGGTGCAGGAGTGTCTTTGGGTGTCGGAAAAGCTTACTCTCAGCTGGTCGGGGTTGGGGGCCCCTGGTTCTGAGTTAGCAGGCGTCTGGTTCATCGAGGAGGGTCTTTAGGCACTGAACTTTGGGTCCCAGTCGCCGGGGGGACGTCCTCGTGGTCTTGGATCACTCGGCCACGGGCCGGGCTCGGCGGGTGCAGAGTGGGCTTTTGCGGAGCTTCTTGGCTGGCACCAGGGGGCTTGTTGCAGCAGAGCCTCTGCTGATGGGAGTCCCAGTCTTTAAAAGGGTCAAGGCAGGCAGGTCCTCTGAGTGTCCCAAGGTTGCTGTCCGCAGGAGTCGCCAGGATTTAGGCAGGAGCAGGTTCCAGGATCGACAGACCGGTAGGGCTGGGGCCAAGTCAGTTGGGTTTGTCCTGTTGTTAGCACCTACGCGGCGGGTCTTCTTCTTCTTGATCTTCTTTCTTCTTTTGGTATCGGGATCTCAGGAAGGAAGGTTCAGGGAGAACCTAAATACTGAATTTTGGGGCGTTACAGGTAGGGCAAGGGCAGAGACCAATAGGTCCCTGTCCTGGGGTGGGTACACCCCCTAGCCTGCTCCTCTCCTGTGGGAGGGGGGCAGGAGCCTAGCTGGGATTGGGCAGGGCTCCCCATCTTCAAGATGGCCGGAGCCCGGGGTCGTGCTTCACCTCATCTCCCCCACCTGAGGGGTGGGGTTGGCACGGGCTAGCACACCCCCCTTCCTGACGTAGTTTTTCCCACCAGTCTTCCTGCCAGTGGGGGTTAGAACTTGTGGGCGCCAGTTGCTGGGTATAGCAAATGGTCTGGAGAAGCTCACAGAGGCGGCATGTCTTTGAAGCTTCCCCTTGCCCATCCTGAGGGAGGAGACCTAGCACCTCGCCCAGGATGTGCATTGTTGCAGGCCCAGGAGAGAGGGGGACTCTCCGCCCAGGGGTCCAGCAACATGTCTGCTGTGTGGCAGCCACTCAGCCCAGACGTGGATTCTAGGTTAGGTTTTCAGAGGGCATCTCTAAGATGCCCTCAGGTGCATTTTACATTAAATCCCACACTGGCATCAGTGCGGGTTTAATGTGCTGAGAAGTTTGGTACCAAACTTGTCAGTCTTCCGTGTAGGCATTATGGTGCTGTTGAGTTGGTAATGACATCCTCCCAGAACCATATACTATTAATGGCATCACTGCACTTACAGTGCCCAGGAATGGCCATGGGTACTGTAGAGGCACAGGGCTCATGCACCTGTGCCCACACCTCTGGCATAGGGCACCCTGCTAGAGGGGTGACTGAAGTATGCCAGGGCAGTGGGTTCTGTTGGCATGGCACACAGGGTTGTGTGCCATGACGACTCTTGGTTAAGCTCTGTACCTAGACACTCAGCCTGCAAAGGCAGTGTGTGGGTGTCAGGGTACAGAGCCCCTGAGGGTGGCACAATAAGTGCTGCAGTCCTCAGGGTCTTCTCTGGTCACCATGCCCTGGGTACCTAGGGTACCATTTACTAGGAGCTGACAGTTGGCCAGAGATGCCAATTGATTTTAGTTTCAACACAGCTTTTAGGGAAGGAACACAGGCCCCCTTGGTTCCTGGTTGGCAGGGACCCAGGGCACACTCAGTAAAAGCACATCAGCTGTTCAGAAAAAAATGGGAGCGTACCAGTGCAAGAAAGATGGTACTTTCTCACAGGCTGTTACACCTACTCTGTGTGGGTTGCACAAGTGCTGCCACAGTGCCCCGAGATGGCCTGGACTGTACTCTCCCGAGCGGTCACAGAGGGTAGAGATGCAGCAAAGTTCGTCATTCGATGTTTGCTGGATACCGCAGACTCACTAGGTAGAACGATTTCGAAGCCAGTAGCCTTGAAGCGCTACGCCAAGCTGAGGTCCACTGGCTTCTCCGGGGATGTCTAATCGACCCTTTTGGACATGACCTTTGTTGGCCGTCGCCTGTTTGTTGACAAGGCGGACAATGCGCTCAATCGCTTCAAGAACTTTAGAGCTATGGCCAGATCCTTGGGCCTCGCTGTCACCTCTCGCCCTGTTCAGTCTGCCTTTCGCCCCTCTCATTGCTATGGAAGGGGTGCCCCACCACGTTCCATCCAGGACCACATGCCGGAGCAAGCTACACAGCCTCAGCGTTCCCGGGGACGTGGGACCCAGCGACGTGGGTTTGGGGGCCAGCGGGCAGGCCAGTCCACCAGTGCCCCCTCTGGAGTAGCCTCCAAACCTTCCGAGTCCGACCTTTCAGTACCACCAGTTGCCAGTGTGCGGCAGGATCAGCCATCACCTCCATCACTGGCACATCATCACGTCTGGCAGGTGGGTTTTGCATATAGTCCAAAGGGGCTACTCCCTCCCCTTCGAGACTAACCCTCCCTCTTTGCCACCAACACATGTCGGAGGATCAATTGGCCCTTCTCCGTCAGGAAGTTACGGCTCTCTTGGCCAAGGGAGCTATTGAGCGAGTCCCTGTTCCAGAAGTAGGTTGTAGTTGTTACTCCCACTACTTGCTGGTACCCAAGAAGAACAAAGGCCTGCGTCCTACCTTGGATCTCAGGGACATCAACCGATTCCTCCAGAAGGAGAAGTTCAAAATGTTGACATAAGCTCCGGTCCTGTCTGCCCTCGACCATGGACACTGGATGGTAGCGTTGGACTTGCAGGACGCTTACTTCCACATCCCCGTCCTGCCAGCCCACAGGCGTTACCTACGGTTCACGGTAGGCCACGAGCATTTTCAGTTTACCATGCTCCCCTTTGTCCTTACCGGTGCCCCTCAGGTGTTCACGAAAGTGATGGTGGTGGTCGCAGCCCATCTGCACAGATCAGGGGTTCCAGTCTTCCCGTCTCGATGACTGGCTGTTGAAGGCGGGCTCACACCAGGCTGTCGTCTCCCATCTCGAGACTACGGCGGACCTCCTGCACTCGTTGAGGTTCACGATCAACCTGATACCCTCTCAGAAGCTCCTTTTCATCTGAGCAGTTCTGGATACTACAGAGTTTTGTGCTTTTCCTCCTCCGCAGCGATTCCGATATATTCTGACTATGATACCGATGTTTCAGCCTCTGTCCCGGGTTTAGCTGAGAATGACCTTGAGGCAGCTGGTCCTAATGGCCTCCTGCATCTTGCTGTTGGATCATGCCAGGTGGCATATGAGAGCTTTGGAGTTCCAGTGGGCGCATCGGGGAAATCTTTCCGATTGTGTCCAGATAGCGGAAGGCACTGCACACCAATTGCAGTGGTGTGAGAAGCTGGGTTTCTATTGCAGTAACCCCCCCCCCCCCCCCAACACACTTTTTGCCAGACTACTGATGCACTTTTGACTTGATGTGCCCTGGGTCCCTGCCAATCAAGTTCCCAGGGCCTGTGTTCTTTCCCCAAAACTAACCCAATCGCAATTGGCATCTCTGACCACAGGTCAGCCCCTAGTAAATGATACCACAGGTATCCAGGGCACTGTGACCAGGGTGTACCTCTAGGGGCTGCAGCAATTATTGTGCCACCCTTGGAGGCTTTGTACAATTACACTCACACACTGCCTTTGCAGGCTGAGTGTTTTCGTGCAGAACAAAGTGAAGAGTGGACATAGCACACATCTCTGTGTGCCATGCCTTCAACCCGCTGCCCTGGCATAGATCAGTCACCCCTCTAGTTGGGTGCACTATGCCAGTGGTGAGGCTACAGGTGGATGAGCCCTGTACCCCTACATTGTCCAAGTCAATTCTTAGACATTGTAAGTACAGTGCTGCCATTGAGAGTATATGGTGCTGGGAGTTTGTCATTACGAACTCCACAGCACCATAATGGCTACACTGAAAACTGACAAGTTTGGAATCAAACATCTCAGCACATTAAACCTACACTGATGCCAGTGTGGGATTTAATGAAAAATGCACACAGAGGGCATCTGAGAGATGTCCTCTGAAAAACGACCTACCGCTAGTGTCTAGGCTGAGTGGCTGCTTTCAGCTGCCACCACCAGACATGTTTCTGGACCCCAGGGTCGAGAGCCTGCTGCTCTCGGGGGCCTGAAACAATGCACATCCTGGGACGAGGTGCCAAGCTTACTCCCCCAGTATGGGCAGGGACCACAAAGGGGAAACTTCAAAGGCTTGCTGTCTTTGAGAGCTTCCCCAGGCCACTTGCTGCTTTCAGCAACTGGTCCCCACTGGTTCTGACCCCCAGTTTGGGCTGGAGAACCAGCGGGAAAAACATGTCAGGAAGAGAGGTGTGCCCACCTCTGCCAACTCCACCCCTCAGGTGGGGGAGGCGAGGTGAAGCACAACTCTCAGAACCCTCCATCTTGCAGATGGGGGGGACCCAGCCAACCAGGGAAAGGCTTAAGCCCACCTCCCACTGGAGGGTGGCATAATAGGGGGTGTACCCACCCCAGGGAAGGGTTCCATTGGTCCCAACCTTTTACCTATATGTAACGCCCCTAAATCTTGTATTTAGGGGCATCCCTGAACCTTACTTCCTCAGACAAGAACCAACTACAAGAAAAGAAGGAACGAAAAGCCGTGCCAAAGCTAACAAGAGGAAGACTCCCACTGACTTCCCCCCAGCCCTACCGGCCTTTCTCCACCTCGAACCTGCTCCTGCTAAATCCCGGTGTGTACTGCAGCCAGCAACCTCTAAAACCCCGGAGGACCTGTCTGCCTTCAACCACAAAGACTGTGTCTCCCATGAACACCGGATTTGTTCAACAACAACCTTTGGCCCCGACTGGAAACGGCGAATCCGCACCACTCTGCACCCGCCGTCCACGGCCCGAGCTCCAGTGGGCAAACACCAAGAGGAGGTCTCCCGGGCGATCCTGACCTCAGATCCAGCGACCCCTGAGCTGCCTCAAGCCTCCAGCCGACGCCTGCAGCCTCAACCCGGAAGGTCACCCCAACCGTGACCAGTAGCTGGTAATAAGATCCGACCCTAAAAGGTGCCCCTGCACCTGGCGTTGGGTGGGCCAAATGACAGTGCCTAGCCAACCTTCAACACCCAACTAACCTATTGAAGTGGTGGTCGCACCCAGGAGACCTTTGTCCCCGAGCCTGCAGTCCTTTTGCACACCAGAGACTCCCTATTGAAAGCTACAGGACTTCAGTTGCCAAAACAGCACTCTGCACCCGGCCGCCCCAGTGCCGCTGAGGGTGCAATTTTTGTGCTGGCCTAAACCTCCATTTGCCCTGAGCTTAAGTCCCGGAGCTTTGCTCTCACAACCCGGTGGCTTGCTCGTCAGCAGCCACCAATCTGAGGCCCCCCTATCTCCGATTCGACAACATTGGGCTTCAGCACTCTGCACCTGGCCGCCCTAGTGCCGCTGAAGGTGTAACAAGAGTGCATTCTTGACCCTGGGGGACCCCTAAATCTAACCCCAGAACACCAACTCCCATAACAAAGTACTAACCTTTAAACCGATAACACTATTTTCCTCCATAGAAATTTCTGGTAGAAAAACAGTCAACGTTATCCTAAGTGTGGAGTTGAAAAACCTAAAGAAATTATTTAAAATTGTACTAAAATAATTTTACTTACCTGTTTACAGGAAATGTCCCAGTGTAGTATCCAGGTATAGAACACTGTGTAAGAGAAGTAATCTCAAAAGTAACTTACTTGTAAATTTACTGAAAAATCTCATACAAATAATAAGTACAGTAACAATACTGTAAGTCAAAACAAAGTGGATTTACAATCCAAACTGTATTACAACAGTATATTTACTGCAAAGTATTTATCTCTTACCTGTGCCAGGCTTGCTTGGTTCTAGGAAATAAAATAACAAAAAATATTTTTTATACAAAAATATTTGGTCTGAAGTTCAGTCTTTGAGTGTGAATTATTTTGCTGACTGAATGTGTACAACAAATGCTTAACACTGTCCTCTGATAAAGCCTTACTGCTCCACCACACTACCACAAATAGAGAGTAAAGTGCTATCTAACTTTACCTCTGCCTACCTTTGAGGTTCCACTGGACACTGTGCGCACTATACCTCACTTTGGTATAGTATATACAGAGCCAGGTTCCTACAGGTGATGGGTAACGAACCAGAATAGGGTCAACTGCAGATCCATCTGCCGTCCCCAACCAGAGTTCACTGTGTTGACAAATGTCACTCCTGAGATGGGGTGGTCACATGGGAGAGGCGGAGATCAGAGGTCTCTGGTATCCTGCGGAGTCCTGGCTCCACATCAATCTTCTGGAGCTCCAGGCGATTTTTCTGGCACTGAAGGCATTCCTTCTGTCAAAGGAGTAGTGCAGGTGTTAGAGGACAACACCACCGCCATGTGGTACTGCAACAAATAAGGCAGGGTGGGGTCATGGATCCTGTGTCAAGAGGCTCTTCGTGTTTTGATGTGGCTGGAACATCAGGGCATGTCCCTGGTGGTTCAACACCTGGCGGGTTTCCTAAGCGCCAGTGCTGACGTACTCAGCCGGCTGTGCATGATGGATCACGAATGGCATCTTCACTCGGAGGTGGTGCAAGGCCTCTTTCAACAGTGGGGAGAGCCTTGGTTAGATTTGTTTGCCACCGAAGAGAATGCGCAATGTCAGCAGTTCTGCGCGTTACGCCTTTCCACCTATAGCACTTCTGCCCAGAGTGCTGAAGAAGATCAAGCGCGACCAGGCCCAAGTCATTCTTGTGGCTCCGGGCTGGGCACAAAGAGTCTGGTATCTGCCTCTTCAGGAGGATCTTTTGTCGCAGCAACAGGGTACGGAGATTGAGCGGCGCCAGTGTACAGCTTTTGAACTTCCTCTCGAAGTTTTTAATGTCATCTTGGCAGCCAGGCGTCCCTCAACTAAAACTGTATACGCCTGTAGATGGTAATTTGTGGCATGGTGCACAGCAAAGGCTTTGGATCCCCTTTCTGTCCCTCTTACAGAGGTTCTCCTCTTCATTCTTTCTTTGGCCCAACAAGGCGCTGCTCTGGGCACCCTTAAAGATTATCTTTCTGCCATTTCCCCTTCCCCCTTCCTGATCAGCCTTCTCTTTTTAAGTCAATCAATCAATCAACGAAATTTGTATAGCGCGCTACTCATCCGTAGGGTCTCAAGGAGCTGAGGGGGGAGGGGTGGAGGGGGGTGATCGATACTGCTCGAACAGCAAGGTCTTGAGTTGTTTCCTGAAGGAGAGATGGTCCAGGGTCAGCCGTAGGTGAGTGGGGAGGGAGTTCCATGTCTTGGCTGCCAGGTAGGAGAAGGATCTTCCTCCTCCGGTGGATTTGTGAATTTGTGGGACGAAGGAGAGGGCGAGGCTGGCGGGTGGGTGTGTAGAATGTGAGGCGGCTGTTAGGGTACTTCAGGCCTGTCTCGTGGAGAGCCTTGTGTGCATGGGTGGAGAGTCTGAACGTGATCCTCTTGCTGACGGGGAGCCAGTGCAGGTCTTTCAGGTGGGCCGAGATGTGGCTGTGGCGAGGGATGTCCAGGATGAGTCGTGCTGAGGAGTCTTTTCTGGAGCTTGGCTGTGTTTCCAGCATAGAGGGTGTTCTCGTAGTCTAGACGGCTGGTGACGAGGGCCTGGGTGACCATCTTCCTGGTTTCGGTGTGGATCCATCGGAAGATCTTTCGCAGCATGCGCAGGGTGTTGAAGCAGGATGACGAGACGGCGTTGACTTGCTTGGTCATTGTGAGTGAGTAGTCCAGGATGAAGCCCAGGTTGCGTGCGTGGTCCGTTGGCTTGGGTGCGGTGCCCAGGGCAGGGGGCCACCAGGAATCGTCCCAGGCAGAAGGAGATGGTCCGAGGATGAGGACTTTCGTCTTGTCTGAGTTCAGTTTCAGACGGCTGATCTTCATCCATTCTGCGACGTCTTTCATTCCTTCCTAGAGGTTGGCTTTGGCGGTGGCGAGGTCGTTGGTGAGGGAGATGATCAGCTGGGTGTCGTTGGCGTAGGAGATGATGTTGAGGTTGTATTGGCGAGCGATGGCTGCGAGAGGGCTAATGTAGACGTTGAAGAGGGTGGGGCTGAGTGAGGATCCTTGCGGGACGCCGCAGATGACTTCGGTGGCCGAGGATCGGAACGGGGGGAGGCGGACCCTCTGGGTTCTTCCGGCGAGGAACGAGATGATCCACTCCAGTGCCGCTCCTTGGATTCCGGTGTTGCTGAGGCGCTGTATCAGGGTGCGGTGGCATACGGTGTCGAAGGCTGCTGAGAGGTCCAGGAGGATGAGGGCAGCAGTTTCCCCGTTGTCGAGCAGGGACCTGATGTCATCGGTGGCTGCGATGAGGGCGGTCTCGGTGCTGTAGTTTGCTCGGAAACCGGACTGTGAGGGGTTGAGGGATCCGTTAGTCTCGAGGAGGCGGAGAGTTGTCTGTTGACCGTCTTCTCGATGACTTTGGCTGGAAAGGGGAGGAACGAGATGGGGCGGAAGTTCTTGAGGTCCGTGGGGTCCGTGGTGGGTTTCTTCAGGAGGGCGCTGAGCTCGGCATGTTTCCAGCTCTCCGGGAAGGTGGCGAATGCGAAGGAGCTGTTAATGATGTCTCGGAGTTGGGGTGCGATGATGGAGTCAGCTTTGTTAAAGATGTGGTGTGGGCAGGGGTCGGTAGGGGAGCCGGAGTGGATGGTGTTCATCAGGCGGGTGGTGTCTTCGGTGCTGACAGGGGTCCAGGTGTTGAGGGTGGTGGTGGGGTGCGTTGGTTCGGTGGTTGGGTGCGTGGTCAGTGCGCCGAAGCTGTTGTGTATGTCGGCGATCTTGCGGTGAAAGAACGAGGCGAGCGAGTCACAGAGGTCTCGCGAGGGTGTGATGTCGTTGTTGCAGGCGCTGGGGTTGGAGAGCTCTTTAACTATGCTGAAGAGTTCTTTGCTGTTGTGGGTGTTGTTGTCCAGTCGTTCTTTGAATGTTGTCTTCTTGGTGGTGCGGATCAGCTGGTGGTGTTTGCGGGTGGCGTTCTTGAGGGCTGTCATGTGTTCTGCCATCTGGTCGTGGCGCCAAACTTTCTCGAGGGTGCGGCAGGTTTTCATGGAGTTTTTGAGGTCGTTGGTAAACCATGAGGCTTTCCTGCTGCCGGGTCTGCTGGGAGGATTCTTCAGTGGTGCGAGTTCGTCGGCGCAGTTGGTGAGCCACTGTGTGAGGTTGCGGGCTGCTTCCTTGAGGTCCGTCGTGTTGGTGGGCGGGTTCTGGTTGAGGGTGGTGATGAGCTGGGCGGTGGTGATCTTGCTCCAGCTTCTGCGGGGAACCTGTTGCGGGTGGTGGTGGTGGGTTGTGGTTCTCCTGAAGTTGAAGTGGACGCAGCTGTGATCTGTCCAGTGTAGTCAGGTGGAGTGGCTGAAAGAGATGTGCTTGCTGGAGGAGAAGATGGGGTCAAGCGTGTGGCCGGCATAGTGGGTGGGGGTGTTCACCAGTTGTTTGAGTCCGAGGTTGTCCAGCAGGGCGGTGGTGTTGCAGTCCTTGCTGTTCTCCAGGTGGAAGTTGAGGTCCCCTATGAGGATGTAGTCTGTGGAGGTGAGGGCGTGCGGACTGACTAAGTCTGCGATGGCTTTGCTGAATTGTGTGCATGGTCCCGGGGGTCTGTAGGTGAGGGTGCCTCTGAGGGTGGTCTTGGGATCGGTGTGCATCTGGAAGTGAAGGTGCTCGGCGGCGGTGAGGGTGTCGTCGGAGTTGGTCGTGATGCGGATGGTGTTTCTGTGGACGATGGCTATGCCTCCTCCAGTTTGGTTGACGCGGTCTCTCCGGGTGATCTTGTAGCCATCCAGGATGGCGATGTCGGGGGCTGAGGAGGCGTTCATCCAGGTTTCCGTGAGGAAGGCGACGTCTAGTGATGTTGTGTCGAGGAGGTTCCAGAGTTCAACAGGGTGCCTGTGGACTGAGTGGGTGTTGAGCAGGATGCACTTGAAGTGGTTGTTGCTGGTGCTCGGCTTGGCAGGTGCGGTGCAGGTTCAGCAGCAGGTGAATTTGCAGGCTTGGCAGGTGAAGGGTCCGTGGGTGCGTTTCAGGGTGGCTCGGTAGCAGGCGGGGTTCCGGCCGGCGTTGAGTGCGTGAAGGGTTGCGGCGTCGTAAGTTCGTCGGGTGCGCTGGAATCGTCGAGGACCAGGGGTCCTGGCGCTGGGCGCGGACGGGCGTATACGGGCTTGGCGCGCCCGCTCCGCGTACGCGAGGCGACCTCCATAAATGTCGAAGTGGGAGGGAGGAGCAGCTGGGAGGCGGGAGCGGAGTGGCCAATGGGCGGTTGAGGAAGGGGTACAGAAGAAAAAAGGGGGCGGGCCACAGGGGAGCAGCGGCAGGGATCGGGGAGGGGAAGAAACGGCGGGAACAGACACGGGGAACAAGGGCTATCCAAAAAATACGATTCAACACAAAGGTACTGGCACAACAATAATGGGCACAACAATATCACACAGAACCTGGCACTCAGATGGCGAGAGTGCGGGAGACACGGGCACAGGGGCGGTCAACGCTGCTCTGGATCGAGACAGCAGCTGAGGGCTCACGGCAGCAGCAGAGGGGGCACGAGTCTTGGGCACCCACAGGGGGGGGAGCCGCGTGGTGTGTGGAGCGACTGGCCCTGCAAGCAGGGTCAAGGGTCACCTATTGTAAATAGGTTTCTTAAGGGCCTTACCTCTTTATTCCTATTTCTTTCGTAATGCCTCAGTGAGACTTGAATCTGGCCTTAACTTACCTTATGTGTGCTCCTTTCGAGCCACTACATGATTGTTCTCTCAGACTCTTGACCTTAAAGACTGCTTTTCTGGTTGTGATCACCTCTGCTCTCAGGGTGAGTGAGCTTTAGGCTCTATCTTTAAAACCTCCTTTCCTTGCTGTCAATCCGGACAAGGTTGTCCTTCGAACTAGGCCTTCTTTTCTTCCGAAAGTGGTTACCTCTTTCCACATAGGACAGACCATCACTTTGTCCACCTTCTTTCTGCCCGCACCCTTCCAAGGAGGAGGAGAGACTCCACAGTCTGAATCCAAAACATGCATTATCATTTTATTTGCATTGCACAAAAAAATTCCGTGTGGACGATCAACTCTTTGTTGGCTAAGTGGATGCCAAGAAAGGTCGGGCTGTGAAAAAACAGACCACCTCTCGATGGGTCGTCCTTTGCATTAAGACCTGTTACTCCTTGGCAAAAAAAGGAGCCTACGGTAGGACTGTGCGCCCATTCCACCAGGATAACGACAGCCACTACTGCTTTTGGACGTGGAGTCCCCCTCGGTGAAATCTGCCAGGCAGCCACGTGGGCATCTCGACACACTTTCACTAAACATTACTGCTTGGATAGTCTAGTCTGGAGAGACAGCTATTTTTGAGCTGTTCAGTTCTTCAGGACTTTCTGGTGTGAACTTAGTTCGCAGACCTACCTCCAGGGTTGGTATTGCTGGTGTATCTATTCTAAGGTAAGGAATCTCTTAGTAATAGTCTCTTTCAGATGAACTAGTTTCCTACCTTCGGTAGCAATATATCTGTAAGATACATATATTAGTTATAGACTCCTTACCGCCCCACCCTACATATATTAGTTATAGACTCCTTACCACCCCACCTTCCCGTTCTGCGAACTGACATCTATAGTAAGGGACTCCTTTTCAGGGCCCTAGTTGTGTGCACCAGTGGTCAGTGTCTTGCATGGCTCTGCACTTCTGGCGTGGAATTTCGCGTAAAAGAATTTACGTCAGTGCGCAGGGGCGGCATCTAAGTAGATACTGCAACGTAATCCCGGCGATCACTACGCCGAGCGCAGAGTCAACCGACGTGAAGGGGAACTGGCGACTAAAAATTCTTCGGATCCATTCTGACACCTGGGGGTAATTCTAAGGTAAGGACTATAACTAATATATGTCTGTCACAGATAGATCGTTACCGAAGGTAAGTAACTTGTTCGTCACGACTGTTCGCGGTCACAAAGCTGCAGATTGAGTAAAAAATCTACTTGAGCGGCAGCAAAATCAACTCGAGAAACTGCGTCCTCTGGATTGCCGCATGGTACCATTCTGTCTCATTTTTCAGCGCGGAACAAGGTCCTGGCACTAAATAACAGTGCAAGCAGCGCAATGTGCCTGTTTCCACCTTTCACGAAATTCCATGGAATCTCATGAAGTTTTTTGTAACTCCATAAGTTCCGCCAAGGTCTACTAAAAATGCGCAAAACATCATATTCAGTGTGTAGGTCTGACTTGTACCAATAGATTACTTTATTTGTATAAAATTTGTTATTCTTTAAAAAAAAGTCCATATAGTCCTGAGTTTGATATGTTATCAAATTAACAGAGCCGCATAACCAGTTATTCTGCCAAAAGGTTGTGATCTCCACTGATATTATGTAATTGATTCTGCAAACTACATTCCCTAGAAAAACCCACACGTGACATTTTTGGTCTCCAGGCATTCATGGCGACATTTCCTTGGTCAGTGTTACTTGGGATAAGAATTACGTTTAGCCATTTGAAAAATTCAACAAAATAGGTGAAAAAAGTACAAATATCCTCACATTTTTTCATTATATCTTCTGGCTGAAATGAGATACTGATGTGGAGTTCGCACCAGTGCATAGCTAAGAATGTGCAAAAAAAACTGTCTCATATATGGGTTTGCAAAGAGACCAAAGAGGTACCTGTGCGTGAAGAACCTGATGCTGACTATTTTTGTCAAAAAGCTCCACAAAGGTGCACAAACACCCTAATAGCGAAAGGGTTAGAGGACGCGGCTGTAAATTGAGGAGAAGTGTATTGTTGATCACCGGCATGTGGCTTTCCGTCATGGATCCCAAACATTAATTGAGTTAACTTAATGCTCTGTCATTTATTTTATTAAACCCTTTTTCTCAATGATCTACTGCATGGAAACACCCCCATTTAACTTTTATGGTCTGTTTCTCTGCTAACTTCCTAGTCGGCCCTATCCGTGGAGGTTGCATATAATGCTGGTACAACAGAATGTATGTTTTTGATACAATCAAAACTTTATTCACCTTTCCTAATTTGTATAATCCTTTTCCCAAAAGCACTAAAATAATTTTTACCAAGATGCGTATGCTACTTTCCAAAATATCTCATCGGGGATAACGGGTTCGCTTTGTTTGCCATGTGTTACTTAAGTGTTCATGTTATCTCTGTTCTGTTGGCATATTTTAGAAAAGAAGAGTATTTTATTTTTGATCTCAGATTGCATGCTCACCTTTATTTGCCTCCGAAGTGATTAATCAACTCTCCAAATTAAACATGAATCAACTAGCTTTCCATAAAAGAAGTTAATTTCTTAAGAATAATTGGTCCAAAACTAATTTAAACAAGCAAACCTAAATTGTGAAAATACTAAGCTGTCACATTCTTTTCTGTCTTTGTAGGTGAAGATGTACATGAAGATAGATTGCACAGAGAATTGTGAATGAAGAGGAACCACCTGTAACCCCCTTAAATTATTAATTTCTCGACATTATTTTCTTTGTTATGAAAAATGTAATGTTCAGTTGTGCTTTTCTGTATTTTAACTACTTGCTTACTTTCTTAGACATTTATTTTCAGTTAATGGCTGAAAGTGTTACCGATTCATAATGTTTAGCACAATGTGCTGCAAGCAGAAAGTTGCCAGAGTGCAAATTAGGCTATAATGTATGTACAGCGTTCCACTTTTGGTTGCCTGGTTCTTGCCTGGAATTTCGCACTACTTTAAAATCTGAATTGCATTCTTAATGTCATACCAGAATAAAATTTGATTTAACTTTTTTTCGATTTTACCTCATTTAAAGTCATGTTTTATTTATTACCTGGCTATTTTAATATCAGTGATAAACACTTGGGAGCATTGTCTTCATAAAATGCCTAGAAATTATTTGTATATTATGTCTACAACATTAAAAGACCTGTTTGAAAGAACGTTATACTTCAATGCTAAAACGTCTCCTACCACTTACTTTGTTTGTCATAATGTTTTTTAAAGAAATGGAGAAAATGTTCACAAAATGGAATTAAATTAGGGTTCAATTATACAGCTACAGGAGCTTTGTATCACCGAACTTTAGTCTAAATAGTTTAAAAGTGAATTTTTTTAAATACATTTTTATCTGCTGAATTCTACCAGTGTAATCCTTTTTTCTAAATAAAGAGTTTTCTCAATGGAATATAAATTGTGTGATGTCGTCATTGTGCACTGCGAAGATGTATTCATGCAAGATTCTAAATGCAGACATAAACAAAAGCTAACACACTGCTCACATTTTCCATCATAAATAATATATATCCATCCTTACTGTTTTAACCAGTGTAATGCCTGTATTTGGAATAAAACATTGATAGGTTGTTTTGAACGCCAGTGAAGTATTTATTTAAATTCAGTTATGGGCCTAACAAATTGAAGTTCATAGCTGATGCACAAGAACCAGGAAAATATAGTAAATTTGAAATGCCCACTTTTGTATAATTAGTACTATGTGTAGTTTTGCAATCATTTAAGCTTGTTGCACAAGTTACTACTTGTGTAACGATATATCTGTAAGAGACATTAGTTAGTGATAGATTCCTTACCTTAGAATATCCCCAGGCGTCAGACTGGATCCGGAAAGTTTTGCGTAGCAGTACCCTTGCGCGTCGGTAGGCGTCGTCTGCGGCTCCGCGTCCGTCAGTGCCGTGATGACGTCGTCGGAGTACTTAGACGCCGCCTCCGCGTGCTGACGTCAGTTCTTAGCCACCGCTTTTCCGCGCCAGAAGCGCGGAGCCATGACAAAAACCAACACTGGTGCCAAGAAACTAGGGCCCTGAAAGGGGATGACCTTAACCCTAGATATCGGTTCGCAGAACGGGGTGGGTCGGTAAGGAATCTATCACTAACTAATGTCTCTTACAGATATATCGTTACACAAGTAGTAACTTGTGCATCTGAAAGAGACACGTTAGTGATAGATTCCTTACCTTAGAATAGATACCCCAGCAATACCATCCCCGTGGTGGTGGGTCTGCGAACCAATATTCACACCAGAAAGTCCTGGAGAACGGAACGGCCGAAGTAGCCATCCCTCCGGACTTGACTGTCCAGACAGTAGTGCCTCGCAAACGTGTGCAACGAGGCCCACGTAGCTGCCTGGCAAATGTCCTGCAAGGGCACACCTCGGCCCAAGGCAGTCGTAGTGGCCGTGGCTCGAGTGGAATGAGCCCGCAGCCCAACAGGTGGTTCCTTCTTAGCCAAGGAGTAACACGCCTGGATGCACATGATAATCCATCGAGAAATGGTCCTCTTGTGCACCGATTTCCCATTCTTAACGCCCGCGTACCCAACAAAGAGTTGATCATCCACCCGGAACTGGCGTGTGCGATCCAGATAGAACGAGAGCGCACGTTTTGGGTCCAGACGGTGGAGCCTCTCCTCTCTCTCGAGGGGTGCGGAGGCGGAAAGAAGGTGGGCAATGTGATGGACTGCCCAATGTGGAAGGCCGTGACCACCTTAGGCAAGAAGGAGGGCCTAGTCCTCAAAACAACCTTGTCCGGATGGAATGAAAGGAAAGGAGGCTTTCAAGAGAGAGCCTGGAGCTCACTCACTCTCCTAACAGAGGTAATGGCTACCAGGAAGGCAATCTTCAAAGAAAGAAGGCGAAGTGGACAGTTGTGAAGAGGCTCAAAGGGAGCGCACATCAGAAATGTCAGAACCAGGTTCAAGTCCCACTGAGGCATCACGAATGGAACAGGAGGAAAAGTATGAGTGATGCCCTTCAGAAATCGATTTACGATAGGGGACTTGAACAAAGAGGGTTGGTCAGGCAGCCTCAGAAAGGCTGAAATAGCCGAAAGATAGCCCTTGATAGTGCCCAGAGCAGAGCCCTGCTGGGCAAGAGAAAGAAGGAAGAGAAGAATCTCAGAGAGAGGGGCATTGAGAGGATCCACAGCCTTTGCTGTGCACCATGCCACAAATCTGTTCCACCTGCAGGCGTATACCGTCTTTGTGGAGGGATGCCTGGCTGCCAGAATGATGTTGCAAACTTCAGGAGGCAAGTCAAATGGCCTCAACTGTCGCCGCTCAAGCTCCATGCATGGAGGTGGAGACAGGACAGGTTCGGGTGGAGGACCGTCCCCTGCTGCTGCGACAGAAGGTCCTCCTGAAGAGGTAGACGAACCGGGGGATCGACTGACATACTGAGTAGCTCGGGATACCAGTACCTTCGTGCCCAGTCCGGAGCCACAAGGATGACTTGTGCCCGGCCGCGCTTGATCTTCTTCAGCACTCTGGGCAGAAGAGGTATAGGCGGAAAGGCGTACAACAGACCGCAGCTCCACTCGCGACGAAAAGCGTCTCCGAGCGAGTGCCGCCTTGGAAATTCCAACGCGCAGCACCGATGACATTGCGCGTTCTCTTCGGTGGCGAATAGATCTAACCAAGGCTCTCCCCATCGCAGAAAGAGGCCTTGCGCCACGTCCGACTTCAGACGCCATTCGTGATCCATCGAGCACCGACGGCTGAGTTCGTCCGCCCTGGCGTTCAGAGAACCTGCCAGGTGTTGAACCACCAGAGTCACGCCCTGATGTTCCAGCCATTGCCAGAGGCGCAGAGCCTCCTGGCATAGGGTCCACGACCCCACCCCGCCCTGTTTGTTGCAGTACCACATGGCGGTGGTGTTGTCCGTGAACACCTGCACTGCACTCCCTCGGACAGACTGGAGAAATGCTTTCAGTGCCAGACGAATCGCCCGCAGCTCCAACAGATTGATATGGAGCCGGGACTCCGCCGGAGACCAGAGTCCTCTGATCTCCGCCTCTCCCAAGTGGCCTCCCCAGCCCTGGAGGGACGCGTCCGTCACAACTACGTGCTCCGGTTGGGGAAGGGAGAGGGATCTGCCATTGACCCAATCGCGGTCCGTGAGCCACCACTGCAGCTGTCTCGCAGTGCCCTCCGAGATCAGGACATGGTCGGAAAGGTTGCCCCGGTGCTGGGCCCACTGAAACTTCAGGTCCCACTGCAGAGCCCGCATCCGCCACCGTGCGTGATGCACCAGAAGGATGCAGGAGGCCATCAGCCCCAGAAACCGCAGCGTCAACCTGACCGAAACCTGGGATAACGGCCTGAAGATCGGAAGCAGGGCCTGAATATCCCGGACTCGCTGTTCGGGCGGGTAAACCCGAAACTGCGCCGAGTCGAGAACCGCTCCGATGAAAAGGAGCTTCTGAGAGGGGCACAGGTGTGACTTCGGCACATTGATGGAAAACCCCAGCCTGTGCAGGAGATCCGCCGTAGTCTGGAGGTGGTTGACGACTGCCTGGGGCGAGCCCGCCTTCAACAACCAGTCGTCTAGGTAGGGGAAGACTGAAACCCCCAACCTGCGCAGGTGAGCTGCGACCACCGCCATCACCTTCGTGAACACCCTGGGGCGCTGGTAAGGCCGAAGGGGAGCACGGTAAACTGAAAGTGCTCGAGGCCTACCGTGAACCGCAGGTAACGCCGGTGGGATGGCAGGACGGGGATGTGGAAATACGCATCCTGCAAGTCCAACGCTATCATCCAGTCTCCTGGGTCTAGGGCAGCCAAGACCTGAGCCAGTGTCAGCATTTTGAACTTCTCCTTCCGGAGGAAGCCGTTGACGTTCCTCAGGTCCAAGATAGGGCGTAGGCCCCCTTTGCCCTTCTTGGGTACCAGAAAGTAGTGGGAGTAGCAACCACGTCCTACTTCTGGCCCAGGAACGCACTCGATGGCCCCCTTGGCCAAGAGGGCCGAAACTTCCTCCTGCAGGAGCCGCAAGTGATCCCCGATACGCGCTGGTGTTGCGGTGGCATGGCTTGAGGGGTCGTCTCGAAGGGGAGGGAGTAGCTCCGTCGGACGATTTGCAGCACCCACCTGTCCGAAGTGACTGCGCGCCAGTGAGAGTGGTGATGGCGAACCCTGCCTCCCACTGGCGTCACATGGGCCGAAAAGCACGGACTAGGAGGGTTTAGAGGCGGATGCCGCGGGAGCAGGTGAGGACTGGTTCCGCCTGTTTCCCCGACCGCCTCCACGGCGGTTTCCACGGCCGCCGCCGCGCTGGACGACAGTTTGCGGCGATTGGCTGGCGGCACGTGTGGGGGCGCCCCTTCCTTGGCCACGAAAGGGGCGAAAGGCACTCATTTGCTGGCGCGGGGCCGAGAGGCCCAAGGACTTGGCCGTAGCCCTGGAGTCCTTAAAGCGCTCAAGCGCGTGATCTGCCTTGTCGCCAAAGAGGCGATGGCCATCGAACGGCATGTCCATGAGTGTATTTTGGACGTCTGCCGAGAAGTTGGCGGATCTCAGCCGGGCGTGGCGTCGTATCGCCACCGTCGTAGCCATCGCTCTGCCTAGCGAGTCAGTAGTATCCAATCCGCACCTGATGTTATACTTCGCTGCGTCCCGGCCTTCCAGCAGGGCTTGGCCGAGTTTGGCCCGTACCTCCAACGGACACTCTGGCAGCACTTCCGCCACCGTTTCCCACAGAGAGTGGGTGTAACGGCCCAAGACGCAGACGGTGTTGGAAGACCGCAGTCCCAAGCTAAGGGACGAGAACACCTTCTTGCCATAGGCCTCGTACATCTTGGATTCCCGATCGGGAGGAGCCGTCGGGAAGGCGGTCTGGGAGTTAGAGGCCTGGATAACCAGACTCTCGGGGGTGGGGTGGGTGGACAGGAAACATGGGTCGCCCGGGGCCGGGCGGTGGCGTCTGGCCACGTTCCTATCTACAGGCGAACCTGTAGCGGGCCTGGACCAAGTGCCCATAAGAACGTCTGTCAAGGCCTCATTAAACGGCAGCAGAGGCACCATGGAGCATGACTGCGGCTTAAGGACCTCAGTGAGGAGGTTAGTCTTCACGGCCGCGACGGGGAGCTCAAGGCCCAGGGCCTGAGCAGCCCTCATCAGCACCACACTATAAGTAGCGCCCTCCTCCGAAGCCACGGTAGGAGGAGAGACGAATCCAGTGTCTGGAGAGGTGTCCAGGCCACTGGCCTCCCCAAGGTCTCCTGTCCAGTCCATGTTAGACTGACATTCCCTTCAGACCCCTCCCAATCCTCTTCTTCCCCCATCTCCTGGGATTCAGGGTCATAAGCAAATGAGGTGGGTTCATGGAATTGAAATTCCCCGCACGGCGTCGGTAGACGTCGTCCCGACGTCGGAACCCAGTGAGAGGAGGCATCGGGCCGGCGCCGCCCGAGGACGACGCCAGAGGGGACACCATACGGACCGACCCCGGGGGGGTCGTAAGGTCCACCGTGGACGGTCCATCGCCCGACGAGGGTCCAGCGGCATCCTGCGGCGCCGGGCCCGAAGGCGCCGGGGCCGCTGCATCCTGCGGCGCCGTGCCCGAGGACACCTGCGGCGTCGGGATCGTGGGGCCCTGCGGCGCCGGGCCCGAAGGCGCCGGCGGCGTCGAGGCCGAAGCACCCGACGGCGTCGAGGTCGTAGCCCTCGACCCACTAGGGCCCCCAGACGGGTTCACTGGGCCCGAAGGCGCAGTGGAACCCGTCGGAGAAGAAAGGGACCTCATGGCCATGAGGAAACGCTCGATCTCCTCCGGCGTCGCGTTCAGCCCAGGGACCGGGGGGTATGAGGCCGGACGCGGCGCCCGCGACTCCTGAGGAGCCGCGTGGGCGGTGTCACCCAAACCCCCGGCCGCATCGTGCGAGCGTCGGGGGGGGAGTCGGTAGAGCGATGATGTCTCTTCGACTTCTTATGCTTCTTACCTGACGACTTGGACCCGGAGGAGTGGCGCCGACTCCCGGAGCTGTGACGGCTCCGTCCCCGCGACCTGTCCCTCGACCTCCCGTGGGACCGGGACCTCACACGGCGCGGGGCCAACTGGCGGATTTCGAGTCGCCTGCGGGACCGCTCGCGCCTGGCCTTCCTCGAAAGGGCCCGACAGTCGGGGCAGGCCTCGTCGTCATGGTCGACGCCCAAACATATCAAGCACTGGCGGTGGGGATCCGTAACCGACATGGTACGGTCGCACTTCTCGCAATTCTTGAATCCGGGCATCCCTAACGGCACCGTCGGAGTCGTAAAGACTTCGAAAAGGATCAAAAGATCTCCAAAAAACTTAGTCAAAAAGTGACTAGAGTACTGCTCTTTCCAGATCTGCGCTGGCTGGCGCGGAAAAAAGAAGAACTGACGTCAGCACGCGGAGGCGGCGTCTAAGTACTCCGACGACGTCATCACGGCGCCCACGACGCCGACGACGGACGCGGAGCCGCAGACGACGCCTACCGACGCGCAAGGGTACTGCTACGCAAAACTTTCCGGATCCAGTCTGACGCCTGGGGATATTCTAAGGTAAGGAATCTATCACTAACGTGTCTCTTTCAGATAAACACGTCACAAATGCATGAATACTATTTATGTAATATACTTTCATAATTTATATCGAAAAATTCATTGTATGAAAATATATGAATAGTTGTGTTAGAAAGTTAAGAAAATAGACTGAGGTGAGTATTTACTGAATTTTTTAATGTTTTGTTTTTTAGTTATGAAGATGTTGCATGAACGTTTGCATTTGAATACAAATTACCTTTTTACATCTATTTAATGCAGGATATATTGAAGGTTGTAACAAAAATAAATTGACATGTACATCAGTGATGTATGTAAGCACAATAGAAAACCTTTGTATGATCAAGAGCATTAGATTGAGTCTTTATATTTGTTGATTGATCTGTCATGTACAGTCCTGTATTGCAATTTCAAACTATTTCAGACTGTTTAAATATCCCTTGTGATGGATTTGATTCTTGATTCAGGAGATTCCTCACCTCTTGAATCTCCTCCTGGTATTAGACTGAATCCAAAAAAGTTCAAGTAGCTGTCCAATGCCGGTAGCTCTATTCCAGCCCTTTTTCTGAATGTGACATGGCATTCTAACATTAGTTCCTCCACACATTTTAATGCGCATCTTGAGTTGCTCTACAGTGGAGTTTTTCTCTGAATTATATTTGGAGTTTCTTTAGAAAAAACTTGTCACCTTCAGTAAGGTCAGGTTCTAAAACATAGCTTCTCTGTCACAATATGAAGTTGATTATGGATTTGCAGGAGGCATTTCTTTGGCATCTAGAACCTGAGCATTATTCCAGGTCTTGTCCAAGCAGTGCCTCTGGGCAGTTGAGGAAAATACTTGGATGGCTTGGGTCTGCAACAAATGACAAGGTTATAACTGTCGTGATTTATACTTTTTGTCCTCTTGGGGACACCATACTTATTATTCCATTTGGTTATGTCATCAGCTGTGCGTTCTGGAATGTTGACAGATTACAGCTGATGACTGACCTGAGCAGACGCGGCGCAACCTCCTCCCACGTTGACCTTCACCTCTGTGTTGGATTCTACTAATAAAGGATATAACTTTCATAGAATGGTTATTGAATCGTCATTACAAAGTTGCGACAATTTCCAATGCACCGAACCCAACAGTGTGCACCTGTGACTGGTTACTGCAGTTCCCTACGTTCTACAATCAACATCCTCACTCCGTGGTATTCGTATGTCAACTTGTGAGGGTCTGGTCAGTTTCAGTGCTTTTATAGACTTGTGTTTTGAAAGTAACTGTCAAGTTTTTGAGGGTCCACGTCTGACCGTTCAACTGCCTTTTCTTGCAACTGTTGTTCCACGTGACGTTACTGCGCAGCACCTTGTATCCTTGAAGGCAGTCATTACGTGTTACCACGCTCTCAGCCATCTTGAGGCACACTTTTCCTCTTTCCTCCCATCATATGTACGTGTGTCTGCCATTTTAACATCAAGCTTTTTGAGAGTCTAGAGCTCATCTTATCTTCAGTGCCAGCAGCACTCCCGGCAAAACTATTCGGAGGTACTTCCTGCTGTACTTTTGAGCTGGTGTGCTCTTGAGCGTATGGTATTCACTTCCATAGCTTTGTTACGGCGGGATTTTTGATCTTTTATCAGATCACTATAGATCTAGATCCCAACTCAGGTCGACTGAACCTTTGTTACCTGTCATAGAGTAAAAAGCAATCCACTACTAGGTTAATCAGTTTAAGACTTGCACAACTCTGAAGAACCACTTACTACGAATACGTTTTAAAAGTTTTATTATAAAGCCAAAGATAACTGGAGATACAAACATCTCAATATAAGATTCAAAAGATACACTGGCATTAGTACAAACATGAATTTTCTAAATGCTCTTAGGCGCCAGAAGAGTATCACCAAAAATAATTCAAAGATTGTCAAGGTTGCAAGAATGGACACAAGTTGTAACTTGTGTGACATTTACAAAAGGGAAGGAAAATCCAAATTAGACTGTCCCTACACTAGACTAAGTGACATCCCTACTTAACAAGATCTTAACCCAAAAAGGTGTCGGCCGTGGTGACTTCCAAAGAAGATCACTCACTTTCCCTTAGTCTTTGTTGTAAATCTGTGCATCGCAGTTATGCGCTATCTGCCTACCCATCCGCTCTCTTAGGTTCCTCAGGCCATCTGCTCTGCCTCCACCCATGGGTGCTGTCCCTAATACAAAATCACAATTACAGTAGAAACGCCCCTCACGTACACCCCTCACGTGGTGTCGGTTCTTGCTTTTTCCATGCTGATACTCCTCTGGGCTCCTTGTTAGCGTTGACCTTGCTTCTCAGGCTCTTCTCCGGCAAGACGGTACCCCCCAGGAAATTCCTGAACCCTCCTCCAGGCCTGTGTCTGTCTCCCAGAACAGAGCTCTATTCATCACTCTCTTGATTGGTACCCCCTCGCACCTGCAAACAGACACCCATGAAGTGGGCCCCAAATTCCGGCCTCCAGCTTATCTCCTAAGTCGTAAACCTTCGAGCATGGTCCACGATTTATGCTTAACACGACCTGATTCTAACTAGCACATGCAGATCAAAAGAAACGACCTTATCTCTTCAGGCCTACTAGAATTACATGAAACGGGCCTGTGCACACTATGAACCTTTATTTCTCAGCCTAATCAGTATTCTAACTTATTACACACAACTGGTTATAGGGAACACTTCTATAAAACGTATATTTTCAGTTCTATGATAAATAATACTTTGAATTATGAAAACAGTAATCCATATCATGTGAAATTGTAAAGGCACGTATTCTTTCTCAGTGAACTGCCATGAGGCCTACACATTTCTACGTTTAGCAGCATTACATTCTCCTCTGCAACAGCCACATAACATGGAATTTAATATCATTCTAACATCTCTAAACACTCCTACATTAGCTTTTCACTCTGATATATGCACTCTGTATTAATTAAACACTCTTATATGTATGCACTCTATAAATTCGACACTCTTATGTGTTCCTTTAACTAAACTGGTGCAACGTGCTTGTAAATATGGTGCACCTCTACGTTTTACTTGATTTGCGCTCTCTCAGCTTCAAAGTGCTTGTCAGTTTCAACACGAGCTACGTTCAGCTCTTTAAGCGTGCATTCTCGCTGACAGGCACAGCTCTGTACATCACGTTAGCCTCATGTTATAGCACACGCTGACAGGCGCAACTATTACCTTCGTGCTTTGGAGCTTGTCTTTACCTCCATAATGCTGACAAGAAAAGCTACTTCTCTTTTACTTTAACCTCAATTTGGCAATGTACCATTCAAAGTAGCCTGTCATAATTTGCGCATGCTGACACACTGTTTTATCTTACGTTCTACATAGCTGGTCAATAACGGTGTGCGCTAACTGGCACAGGAATTATTCATTTACTACCCTACGCTGCTCCTTTGGGCATTAAGGTGAGAGCATTCCAGTAATATTGTACTATTTTATTTCTATTTCTCTCATCTGCTGCATTTGTCCTATAAGTATTTCTTAGGTTGCTGGGCGTTTTGGCCACTTATCTCATTTTCCCATGGCTTCAGGAAATGTCTGGAACCGCTCACCGCCGCAGGCATTCCTACCTACTGCTGGTGAAACTGTACTTTAATGGGAAGAATTGAGGGAGTGTTTCACCAACTATACATCTACATTTGTCAACAATGAGAAATTCACCACAGATGGGACATTTAAAATACTTTTTCACTGCTTCGGCACAGGTGGGGTAAAAGCGTCCAACAGCATTAGTAAACAAGCATTTGCAATGCAATAGGTCTTGCATTTATGAGACTGAGCTATTAGCACTGTAAATGTCAATAGCTTAAATCTTGCAAATGCAAGACCTATTGAATTGCAAATATTGTCCGTGTCCAAGCACCCCATGCCGCGCTTGCACTTGAGGCCACACCTCTTTCTTTAGATGAGCCGCATCTAAAGAAGGGGGCGTGGCCTCTATTAAGTGCAAGCACAGAAATGGGGCACTTGGAAACAACCCACAAAAAATATTTGTGAAGTGATAGGTCTTGCATTTGCAAGAGTTAAGGATATTGTCATTTACAATGCCAATAGCTTAAACTCTCTTAAATGCGAGACTAATGGCATTGCAAACAAGTGGTTGCCATTGTCCCAGCTGCTAGGAAAGTGAAAGCGTGCATGGCGCGCTGAATATAAGGAAAGCATGTCGTGCCTGCCATAGGGTAAAACCCTTTAAAGAAAATAGTGCTTACAGAGTAAATAACACAGACTGTGTAACCGAAGTAAAAGGGTCAGTCCTCATGGGAGGTTACAAATGCAAACACAGCAGTACTAAGGAGAGACAACCCGATTACCGAATCATAACCCAGCATTTACAAAGATACGAGCCAATGAAAAATATCGGTGGAGCTTCAAGTGCATATTCTAATACAGCATTCCTCGAAGAGCAGTACATGTGCTGCCCAGGCTCGACCTAAAAACTTAGGGTAGCTGGACAAGATAATGTCTATGTGAACGCCCTTGAGGATTTAAACACATATTATAAACTCTGTGTGTAGCAGTGGATTGATACATGCTTTTTCATACCAAACAAGGTAAATAGGAGACCATAGATGACTATGTATTGGCTTTAAAGAATCTTGCACTAACTTGCGTTTTGGAAATTTACACAATGAGCTTATTAGAAACCAAATCATGATGTAATCTGTTAACTCTAACATCCAGGAAAATTTGTGGGCCAAGGGTGAAAGTCCAGTGTAAAATGTCATTGACGTTGTAGCTAAAATTGGTGCTACCAAAATGTCAGCAATGCAGAAGTTGAAAGGTCAAGAAAAAAATGCTTTAGAAAGTAAAAATTACAAAGGGCCCAGTCGGAGAAGTTGTTACAGGTGTAGTAGTACCAATCACCTAGCTCATGACAAGAGGTGCCCTGAAAGAAAACAAACGTTTCATTTGCAGAATTATGGGACATTTTCAAAAGGTGTGTCAGGCAAAGTCTTCTGATTCTGTCGTTAGTTGAAAAGTACAATGAAGGCACAACTAGTACGTCTGATGAAGATGATTTGAACAGGTGTGTACTCGAAGATGAACATTTGTTACAAATTGATGGTGAGGAGTTGGGCAGGAAAAAAAATACTTTGTGAAAAGACAGGGAGTAGTATCGATATATCCATTGTTGCTGATTCAGGTTCCCTGTACACCATTATCAATAAACAGGTATGAGATGTGAAATTTGCAATAGTTGTGGGAGCTTAGTTGGAAAAGTCAGACATTCCCATTAAAATTTGATGGGTGAACCTATAACTATATATGGATTTAGGAAACTTAAGTTTCTTTAAAAAAAATAGGGAGTCCATAGGTAAATTATATGTTCCTAAAATGGGTCCCTCACTGTTAGGTTGGATGGTAAACTTAGAATTAACTTAGACCCCAATAGTCCTGATCCAGTACTCATGATTGTCTGAAGAAGAGTTCAGTAATTCAGTGTTAAAAAAATCCCAAAAGTATTTTCTGGAGATATTGGAAAATTGAATGGTTTCAAACATAAAATCTGTGTTAAACGGGAGGCTATATCAAAAGTTCATAAGGTGAGGAACATTCGGTTTGCCATAAAACTGAAGTTAACCCCTTCCGTGCTCCGGTCGGCAACCGGAGCACTCCCTCCCTAGTGCTGCCAACGGCCGATGCAGCCCCGCTCACCCTTTAGAACGCCCACACCGCGGCGAAAAAACCTCAGCGGTTAAGGCGTTAAAATACAATTGGAGAAATAACTTAAGGGGGAGTGATAGAGCAGGTCGAATCTTCTGTATGGGTGGTCCCCTTCGTCGTCGCGAAAAGGGGCAATGGAAAATTGACACTTTGCATAGATCTTTGCGATCTCAACCACAGTATTCTAAATAATCAATTTCCCCTGCCACTTATTAATGAGATGCTGGCCCTTACCAAGGGTATCACATGGTTTTCCACCATTGATCTTAAAGTGGCTATCCACCAGATTCCCCTGCACTCCAATAGCAGAAGCCTCACCACATTTGTTACAAGTTCAAGAGAGTTCCCTTCGGTCTTGCCTCTGCAGCGGCCATGTTTCAGAGACTCCTGCGAGTAATGTTTAAAGTGGTTGATCGCTTACTTGTGTTCAGAGATGATATATTGGTAATGGCAAGACCAGAGAAGATTGCATAAACAAAAAAATACAAGTACTCCGCATTTTTGAAAGCAAAGGTTTGACTGCTTTACAAAGTAAGTGCAAGTTTTCATGCAAGGAAGTAACATATTTAGGTCATATGGTTACAGGTGAAGGCATAAAACCAAAGAAGGGTCTACTTGATGCCATTAGAAATGCTCCTAGGCCCAAGAACTGGGAAGAACTATGGTCTTTCCTAGGATTGGTAGAGTTTTATACCAAATGTATCAAACATTTTTTACTAAAACGTATGACATGAGACAACTACTTAAACTTATGAACAATTCAAGTGTCATAATGCATTTTGTACCCTTAAAGATGAATTCTCCACTGCAAGGTTTCAACTCATCTCTATCCAATATTGTCACCACTGATGCTAGTGGTAAGGGTCTGTTAGCCATCCTCACCCGAAAGATGTTCTGGATAAGGAGTACACCAGTGCATTTGCATTCAGCTCTTTGACTTTGGATGAAGAGAAGTATTCAATCATAGAGCGGGAAGCTTAAGCATCTGTTGGGTGTTGGAATACTTCTGACAATTTGTCTACGGTAATAAAGTCCCTTTGCGCAGTGATCTCAAACCATTAACAGAAGTGTAAACCACAAAAGGGCTTTGTGCTTCGTCCCCAAGTCTTGCGCGCATGTCAGTTTGTGCCAGGTGTTAACAAGCATTTACAATGCAATGGTCTCGGCATTATTAAAGGTAGAGCTATTGGCATTACTCATTACATTTTTTAAAAAAAAATTTTTAAATCATAAATAAATGGCATTGTCATTTACATTGCCAACAGTTTAATCGTTAAATAAATGGCATTGTCATTTACAATGTCAATAGGGGCGGGTTCAAACCCCCTAACTAAGAAACATTAATAGATTATTACTCCTTTTTCCTACGCCTAGTTTCTCCTTTTCCTCAATTGTACAAATGGAGCTCGAGATACCCCCCCCACACTCACACACCCAACAACCGAGGCTCATCTTTCACTCTCCTCCTTATGCATTTATGCTATTAGGACTTATTTCTCGAGTGCGCACTGGGTCGGCACATTAGTAATGTTTGTCATGTTATTCACAAAACATTGATCTAAAGTGTGAGAAAAATGAAACGTGCCCGTGTAACCTGAGAGCCGGTTAACTAACTACGAGAGCTGGTGTGCACGAAACAAACAGAGAAAGAAGGAAAGAGAGAGAAGAAAGTAAGTAGGATGAGAAAGCAGGACAAAGACTGAGGAAAGCCTCAGAGAAAAGGAAGAGCGGAGGGAATTGGGGAAGCTAGCAGAGTAATGCGGGAGATGGGAAGGGGAAAAGAAGACAAAAGGAGGTAGTGGCAGTTACAGCAGGACCGGTTTATATTTGTTGCATCACACGTACAACAGCAGACTCTCACTCTGTGCTCTGGGCACAATGTTGAATGTATGTCGGTCTAATTCGGCCATCTGAGTGAGTCATACAAAATTATAACGCGCCCTGTCACCCCCAGGCTCCCCCCGTACCTATAGATATGCTCTGAAGTGAAGGACAGGCACAGGAAGTGAAGGAAGACACAGGTACCGAAGCCAGGTTTTGGTTTTTACTGACGTGATGCACTGCAAAGAGAATACAGGGCTTCGAATCTCATTCATGTAGAACGGTTCCCTATGAAAGTCATAAAGAGCACTTCAAGAGCAGCTGGGAGTCGTGCTGTCAATACAAACTGCGGGACTCGCAGGGGGGGAACAATTCCACGAACCATGAACAAGCCGTAACCCAAGTCTCTCGGGACACAAGGGAGGGACAGGTGTTAGGACAGTACTTTCATCGCTTATGTTAAATAGCTGAGGTACAGAAAGGCATTCTGCAGAAGAGAAAACCGATACAAAGCCTTACACAGTCACATGAAGAGTGAAGTAGATTTCGAAGAGCAAAACATTGTAGACTAAGCAAACCCGGACCATAAACCCACGCTAGTACACGAAAGATTCAAATGTAAATTTATTACCAAACATATTGGAAACAAGGAGGGTAATGGGGGGGCATGGAAGGAACTAGGCGGTGCAAACACGACACTCAAATGAAAGATGAAGGAGAGGGAAGCGGAGGAGGCGCGTGTAAGGGCACAGAGGAGCAGGGGGGAGCAGCGGGGGGGGGGAGCACAGATCATGCGTTTAACCCTCACTCAAGATGAGCAGTAAATGTGCCACCACAGGGCACTTGGCAGGGGTAACCCTGGCCAAGTGCGGATTCAGCGCGCACAATCAGCGCATGCAGGGACCATTACTAAGGGACAAAGAGAGTCAGTCAGCAGCAGGCCCGTGCTCCGTAAATCCCTAGACTAGCTCTGTGTGTGTGTGGCATTTAATGCAAAAAAAAAGACGCTACACAGCTCCCCTTAGCGCCTCAGCTCTGTACACGAGGTGAGGAAGTAAGATTTGCGAAATGCCCCCTGTAAGCAGGCTCCGGTACCAGACGCCTGTAATGGCGTGCATGTGACCCGGCCAACCCAGCTCCCAAATCAGCAGGACATGGCCCGCCGGCAGCGCTCCCCTCCACAATGGTCTCAGGCTCAGGTTCCGACTTCACTGAGGGCGCTGCATGGGAGCCCGGAGGCGAGGGGGAGCTGAGCCAGGAGTGGAGGAGGTAGGCAGGGGGCAATGTATGTTGGCAGAGCGCCGGATACCAGCTGCTACCCGCACTCCAGTCTAGCACCCCCCCTCCCCGATGCTGAGATCCTGTGCGGGCGGGCGTAGACACCAGACTATCAGCAGCTCAGGCTCGTGTTCCAGAGCTCAGCTGAGAACAGAGCAGGCTGGGACAGGCAGCGAGTGGAGCGGACTGTGCCTCTGAGAGCACGCTCAGCAGGCAAGAGGCAAATTAGAGAACCTACCACAAGGGAAGCCATGGGCACATCAACCGGAGCAGGAGGAATCCGGAGCAGGGGCCTGCATCGCCCAGCCCTGGGAGCAGCCTAATGCGGCTCCTCTGGCCTCGGGCAGTCGGCGGTGAATTTAAAGCATGCCCGCATCACTTCTGGAGATCGAGGGCCGGTGACAATACAATACCGGCCCTCGGGGCTTCACTCGCAGGGGGGACGGGACTGGCGCGGGGGGGGGGCGGGACTGGCGGGGGGAGGGGCCGGGCCTGGCGCGGGGTGTTAAAAAATACATTTGTAAAAAAAGAAAACTTACCTGACTGCCCGTGTCAGAGCAGAGGAAGCGGCACTAGTGTGGGTGGAAAGCGGCAGCATCACCGTACTCGGCGCCGGCTGGGCAATAATGGCTGCCTCGAGCTTCTAAAATTTTTCGGATTTGGGGGTGTGTTTTGCTGTCCTGAGTGACGGACAACGTCACGAGCTAAAGAACAGCAAAAATGACGCCCTCAAATCCGAAAAAGACGGGGCTTGTTTGGAATGACTCACTTCTCTTCCAATGGCTGGCCTCTGTTTAGGAAGCCAGCCAATGGAAGCGAACGGAGCTGAGAGGCGGGACTAAACTGTCTACTACACAGCATACGATCTCCTCCCGGAAGCTGGCAAGCCAGCATTTCCGGTCCTCGACCGAAAAATGTGGTTGCTAGCTTTTAGTCGAATGCCCGTGCCTTTGAGTGATGCAAGTGAAATCATAACTGAGAATTTCTGTGTGGTGAGCATAAAAAGAGTTGCATGGCATGTCTGTGGAGGAGTGGAAGTTGGAACAGGAAAAGGATGCTTTAGTTAGTAATGGTAAGGGCATGATTTCTGGTGGTCAGCCTAATAAAAAAACTTGTCCTCAAAGAGTTTTTGCCTTTTTGGGAAATTAGGCAGGAGTTGTCTGCGGAAGATGGTTAGCTGGTAAGAAGCGACAGGGTCACCCCCCCTTCCAAATTGATAGCAATGATACTTGAGATTTGTCATGAAGGACAACTGGGTATCAGTAAAACTAAATGTAGAGTGAAGAATTGGTACTGGTATTCTGGGGGTGAGCAAAGAGATAGAGTAAAGCTAGATGTTGTTTGCTCTGTGAAAAATTCTGACAAAACCCATGTCAGACTTAGACCTCCCCTCCACCCAATTTAATGTCCCACTATTGTTAAAACCTAGACTGCAGTGTCAACATTATCGGCGCCATCTTGCCCCCTTGTCGAGCCCATTCGTGTGCGTAAGCCATTTTAGATACCATGGCCTCTCTGCCCATCTCCGACAGCCAGCGCGTCTTTCTCTCTCTCTCCTGACCTCGCAGGCATCCCCCCGCGCGCTGACAGCCCCCGCTCTCACATGCCTTGGGCCATAAACCCCTCTTCAGTACAACTCTGCCTCGGAACCCCATCCTGTTCTCAGCACGACACCTCCCTTCACTCCTTTCATGATCCCGGGTCCTTTGATAAAACCCCCTTTCCTCTGTGCCCGTTTGTCTTACTCGTTCCCAGGCCGCCACCTGGCCCTGCGGATACTGTTTATTGCCCCCCTATACAGTAGGAAGCTTCTCCCATCAAAGGATCCACGAGTTGATCAAAAGCCCCCACCCCATGAGATCCGATCAACCACATACATTCCGTCAATCGGCGGAATTTCCAGCTGTGCGACAATCCTCACCTGTTGTGACCGGGGTGGGGACTTCAACTGTAAATATGTGTGGGAACGGGCCTGAAGCGGGGATTCCGAGGATGTCCTTTCATACTTAAAAGCATTGCAAGAATATGCGACATGCAATAAAGATCATAAACCTGTGTATAAGAGGCCAGGCCTCAGAGATGCGGTTAGAGCACCTCGAGAAGATACCCTGTTGTCTGATTTGATGTGTTCTGCTCCGTCGGAATAAAACTTCTGTTTCCTGCCTTCCAGTCTCCAGCGCCTGCCTCTTTGTTTGGTAACTTGAGTGGGTATAGAGGCGGTTAACGCCGGGCAACTCTGAAAAAGGTCATTCGGCCCTACCTTTTTCCACAATTGGCGCCCACGTGGGGCCCATCAGCGATTCGTGGATCCAGTGGTAGAGGTCCTGACGACAGAGTGAATGACTGCAACGATCGGGAGAGCTCCTGTCCGATAGACCCTCGTCTGACAGCCGATCATCCGAACTTCACTGGTTCCGAACAGACCTCTCTTGAGTGATCTACGGTCCTGACTGGGAACCATCAGGAGTGCCGCGAAGATCACGAAGAATAGAGAACGGTCGGGCGCTGGATTCGGAAGACAAGAAACTGTCCATGCGGTCCGGGTAAGGTCGTGTAAACCCGACAAATTGCGAAATGATTGTTTGATTATTTGGAAAATACTAGTATTACTCTTTTGTTGATTTGTTTGGAGATTCACTGTCTGCAAACGGAGAAAGAACAGGCTCTCTCTTTGCAAGCAGTGAAGGATAGGTAACGCAGACTTTTGTCCCCGTTGTAATCCGTCGTGCCTATCTTCCTCCCCCACTGATTGATTGTTTGGCCCGAACTATTGTTCGCGGATTGTTTTCTGGAGATTCTCTGTCTGCAAACAGGGAAGAACAGGTTCTCTCTTTGCAGGTAGTGAAAGGGTAGGTAACGCAGACTTTTGTCCCCGTCGTGCCTACTTACTCTCCCCATTGATTGTTTGATTGACCGAACATTGACTGTTCGATATTGGTTCTTTTGAGGTATTCACCGCCTGCAAACAACGAAGAATAGAAATATTCTGTCTAGTCTTTGCACGCAGTGATAAGATAAGTAGTGCAGACTTTTGTCCCCGTTGTAATCCGTCATGCCTATCTTCTCCCCACTGATTGGTAGCCTGTTTAGCCCGGACCGCTTATTAGAGATGAACCATCCGGCTCCACTGGAAGGCACCCCTAATAAGGACATGTTCATGAAGCATGGATTGATCGCTATAGCTTATAGCTTATAGCCAGCTGTGGCATAAATATACGAAAAAGGATCGAGAAAGTCAGTGGCCACTGATAGGATCCTTCGCACGAGGATAAAATAAGCGCGCTAGAAACAGCCCTTGGGAAACATAAGACAACGCCCACTATGCTTGATAGTCTCGGCATGTGGCGCAAAGAAACCGAACAGCGTAAAAAGAGAAATGAGAGTAGGTTGGGAAAAGAGCTGCGAAAGGCAGCCCACCTAGCTGCTAAGAAATTAGAAGAAGAGAGGAAGCCAAACAGAAACTAGAGGTAGAAACATCAAGCCAGTGTCCGGTTAGAACGCCCTCTACGCTCTATCCTGAATTACCCTTGAAACAGCGAGCCAACGATGATCTTTTGTTAGGTCCTCCGATCATCTACATGCCCCCTCCATATGCCCCTTCCCAACCCTTAGCACAGCACCCACCACCCCCAAGCACAGACGAGAATAGTACCAGAGCTTCGGCCCCGTGGCCTCTGTGCCAGCCGAACCCCTTGTATTAGATACAGCACAAGCGACCGTGTTAGATGACCCTGAGACCCGAAAGGCTGATTCCGCAAGAACAAACAGATTAGGCAAGGGTGAGCGAGCAGGGATTGTTAAGATAGTGAGGACATTGGTAGAAAGAAAGGAAAGTGAAGAGCACGTCACGGACATGTTCAACACGTATACAGGGAGCCACAGACGACATTTTGCCGTACGACTGTGTTATCATGTCTTGAATGCGTACGAGGACCGATATCGAGACAAATGTCCCGAGAGCCTAACGACTCTGTATAGGAAGGTCGATATCGGGGATGAGGGCGAGTGTGATGTGACGGACCTCCTTACGCGTACGCTTGAGGTTTTCCGCCACCTCACTGAACAGGAATCGGAAGCTAAACCCACGACACCCGTAGCAACCGAACCACAAACTGAGCGAGCTAGCGCCATGATGCCAATAAGAGAGGCTGCCCCTTACTGGGTTCCTCCACGAGGTCTAGGAACTCCCGATGACGTCAACCACCAAGATGCAAGAGGGAGGGTAGTGTACAACTGGGTCTACCAGCCATGGGATCGGCAAGATATTCTGACATTTCGGAAATCTCTGCCCGATTTACGTAAAAACCCCACTGCCTTCTATACTGAATTAGGTACAGCCCTAGGTTCAACGATTATGACCCTGGCTGACATCGACTTGTTTCTCGGGTTATGTCTGCCAGCTGATGTGTGGAAGCAAATCCGGAAAGTCGACCACCTTGAGCTGTTCGGACATACCTGGTCACAACTCGATGGCATAGATAGGCAACGAGAACCTGGACAGAAGCCTTTGAAACCCATTTTAGACCTCCCAGATAAAATCGTACAGAAATTGAAAACCCTGATTCCAGAAAAGAAAGTGGACTGGTCGATAGTAACGGCTTGCCGTCAGAAACCCCAGGAGGACGTATCGGACTACTTCTCCCGGTTTGAAACGGTGTTCTCCGATTACAGCGGCCAGGACATGACCACTGCAACCGGACACCATCTGTTTGTCCAGAATTATGTTAAGGGTTTGTCACCGGAGGTCTCCCAGAAACTACAGGCCAGCGAGAGTAGTTGGGCGGCCTCCAAACCTGCGGCTATCCTTCAGATGGCCCAATATTACGAACACCAGAAAAATGAAAATGACAGGGCAACAGAGAAAAAGAAGAAAGACTTAAAAGAAAGGGTGATGATTGCACAATTGCAAGGGGTGACTATAGGACGAGAGCAATACAAAGGAAACTACCAGACGAATGTCCCTAGGAACGCGCCTCCTAAAGACCGCACCTCGACACCCCACATTGGACGTACAGACATTAGCGAGGACCAGTGTGCCTTCTGTAAAAGATTCGGCCATTGGAAATCCCAGTGCCCGGTCCTGTTGGAGATGATCAGAAATAGGGACCCCAAGGACGTAGCGGGTGGACCGAGAAATAGAGGACAGCAACGGGGGCCCACAAATGACACGACTAACGATAGATCAAACAGACCAAATACATTTGACCGACCCAGACAGAACCAATACCAGCAGTCTGACTGCGACGATGCCCACGACTTCGCATAGGACTGCCAAGGGCAAGGGAGGGATCCAGTCGAGCTCTATGTTGACCAGCAAGGTCCTTATGTCACTGCTAAGGTCCTCGGTACAAAGTCTCCATTCCTGGTAGACACTGGCGCAACACGTAGTGCGTTATCTAAACGACTGATTCCAAGGGCACCCTTGTCTGGCTCACTTGTGACATCGATAGGTTTCGATGGAACGCCCTCCACTAACCCTTTGTCCACTCCGATCCCCTTCGACTTAGAGAACAATACCACTGACACGACGTTTTTGCTTTCCTCCAATACTCCTGACGCCATTATGGGACTTGACTTACTGAAGCATTTCCGAGCGACTATTAGATGTTCCCAAGACGGAGTTAGAGTTTTCCTGTACGACAACCCCATTCTGCTTAGACATTGCCCTTCCCAACGCATGTTTTCTATCAATGACGCTGACACGTCCTTGCTTGACACTCTGCCTCCGTATCTGTGGGCCAAGACAGATTCGGACGTAGGACGCATGATGATTGACCCAGTACACATCACTGTTCGACCGGACACAATACTCCCAAAACTTCCACAATATCGGATATCGCCCGAGGGCGAGAAGGCATTGGTAGAGATTATTCAGTCACTGATAGACGCAGGAGTGGTAGACGAAGTGGTTAGCAACGTTTGCAACAGCCCTATCCTGCCCATCATCAAGAAACAAGGAGAGGGGGATGAGAAAGCATACCGCTTCATCATTGACCTTCGAGAGATCAACAAAGTGGTTGTACCCCAGTACCCCGTGGTCTCAGACATCACCACTATCCTGACTTTGATTCCTTCTACTGCCACCACCTTCACTGTCATTGACCTCAAAAACGCATTTTTCTCTATCCCCATCCACCTAGACAGCCGATATCTCTTCGGCTTCACCCTAAAAGCCCGCTCATATAGGTTCTGCCGAGCACCCCAAGGCTACACAGAAAGCCCCAGCATCTACAGCCAGGCCCTCAAGAGACAACTGGATCAGGTCCAGTTACCCGATGGAGTGGTGTTAATACAATACGTCGATGACATCCTTTTGGCGGCGGACACCACTCCACTAGCAGTCACCGCCACCATTCAACTCCTGTACTTCCTTTGCGGAAAATGGCCACAAGGTCTCCAAAAAGAAGTTGCAATTCTGCCAACCCCAGGTCACTTACTTAGGCCACCTTCTGTCCAAAGACGGAAGGAAACTTACCCCCGACCGGATCCAAACCATTCTTGAAACCCCTTGTGAGAAGTTGGCCCGATATGCAACGTTCGCTATTCTAGCGACCGCTATGTATCGTTCCAACGACCCTTATGGTGTTTGGTTGTAAGTCAACCTATAGACCAGCTATCCTAGTAGCGTGGATACGAGCAGTCTAAGGCTAAAGACTCGAGAGGGCGCGTTAAGCCAGCTGTTTACCACACATGTACCCCTTGAACACCCAGTGAAAGGACACCACACAAGTGTTATGAAAATAAACAGTATATTTATTAAGAATCACAACAGCCCTGTACTCTTTATGAGGACAGGGTACTAAGCACAAACCAAATCTCTTTAGCAAATACTTCAAGTGCACAATTAAAACAAGTGTCCGAGGACACGGAAAGGTTAAGGTCTCGGGTGGACCCGATAAGGCAAGTCGGAAGCGAGGGACTCGGGACCCTAGAGTAAGGAGGCTATGCAGGCACCGAAATGCCGAGTTACCTAGCCACGAGGGCTGCGGCTGCACAAGTCTTACAGGCGTCGGGGTCTTCGCTGACGAGCCAGGAGCCGGAAGAAAAGGAGTTGCTGGCCGGCGACCAGTGATGAATAGTTCGTAGAGATCCAAGCCTGGATCGGAGATTGATGATACCTGAAAGCAGAGGGGACCAAGTTCGTACTACTAGCCAGTAGTCAAAGGGTACCAGGAAGGCACCGGTTGGCCGTCACCTCGACCAGGTGAGTGGGCGACGCTAGGCTCGGCAGTCTCACGGACCAGGAGGCGTTGTCGGCGACCACGGTGGAGGTGCGAGCTGTCCCACGAAGGATGATGCTGTCGGCGTCGCTGGGCCCAGGATGGGGCAACAAGCCTTGGCAAATCTCAGGGCCACGTGGTGGGCCTAAGTTGGCGTCTTGAGTGGACCAGGAGGGTCCGGGGTGCTTCTCGAAAAGATGGAAGCAAGGGCCGGTCTGGAGCAACCAGACCAGCAGTGTTGGTTTCCGGATGTCGTCACAGAAGGGCACAAGCCAGCGGCTAGTGACCAGACAACGTGCTGAGCAGCGAGCAGAAGGGCCCCACGCAGATCGTGGAGATGCTGGGAGACTGCACTTTGATGCTGGAGCGGCTCAGGGTCGGGGCTTCTCGGACCCCAGAGCACTCACCAGAGAGTTACCTCGATGGTCGTGCTGGTTAAGAAAGCGTGCAGGTTTTGATGATGGCCGGTCCCTCGAGGTCTCGTCGCACCCACAGAGCACAGCTAAGCTGATGACGTGGGTAGAGGTCAGAGGTGCCAGGGAAGCCGGTTCTCGTCGAGCTGGGCCGTCGGATTCCTTGAGGAAGGACTTACAGCAAACCGCAGAGTTCTTAGATGGTGCCCGCTGATGCAGGGTGACTACTCCTTAGTCACAAGGGAGAAATCTTGAGAAGAGTCTTGAATGTCCTTTCGTAGAAAGTAGTTCTTGAATCAAAGATGATCTAATTTGGAAGGGTCCCCGCTCCGGCCTTTATTCTAAAGAAAGGGGTGGGTACATGACTAGGTCCTGCCCTAAGGGTGGGACCAGGAAGGGGGGTAGTTACACCCCTCTCCCCTGCCGGACTTTCCCCAGGCCAGGGCTGTCGCCCCTTGAACTGGTTCTAACCGGCAGATGCGTAGTGAGCACCGGGGTGCCACTCCGCAGTCACCTTCTCGCAAAAGCCCTACCTACCCAGAATACACAAACCCTGTCTGCGACGGTGCGAACACCGCCCTCGACAGGAAACCCTTTGTCCAAGCTCTCCTCGCTGGAAGGACTCCCAGCAGCAGGAGGTCAGACTCGTGTCTGTGGTGGCAGCATCCATTTTGTGGAGCTGAGGCTTTAGTTAACTTTAACCGGGGTTCACAGTTACGTACATGTCGTGTCCCTCTAGAAGGGCGGAATGCTAACCTCGTCGCCAGAGTTGGGGAGAGGGCAGCATCCCGATTCGTATGACACCTTACTCGACATGTCTTGATAACGCGACACCGAAGTTACCGATATGGTACGCGTTATCATGGAACAGCCATTGGGTCTTGATTCCGCAAGCTGCAACCGGGCTCGGCTCGGGCCAGAGCTTAGTTCACACGAGCCCATGCACTCTGCCTTCAGGATTGTCAAGGCCTGCCATAGGAGTGACTGATAGGAACTCGAGTGTCCATTGTATGGTTAGATATAGTGCTACTATATCTAAAGCAAAGTGTGTGTACACGACTTCGCCCCAGCTGTCACGCAGCTAGTTGTGTCAAATTTAGGAGGCCAGCCAGGGGTGGCATAATACATGCTGCAGCCCCTGGCGGCCCTGGGTACACCTATGCCCTGAGTTACAGAGTCTGATAAGGTGGCCCAGTACCAATTGGTAAATGCACCTAGGGTACATGTCGTAATTTTAGAAAGAGAACAGCCAGGCTGTGGGTCTGATTAGCAGGCCCACAGCCAGAGAAAGTCGTAAACCAGTGAAACAAAAGCGAAAAATCTGGGTGATCATGGGATTGCAGACCCTACTCTCCTACATGACCCCCCCCCAAACGTCGGAACAATAAGCTAACCTTGACCAGGTGAGTCTTCTTGTTCTAAGTGGAAATATCTGGAGAGCCCATCGGCATTGCCATGATCAGTACCAGGTCTATGTTCCACTGTAAAGTCCATCCCCTGTAGGGAAATGGACCACCTAAGCAGTTTGGGGTTTTCACCCTTCATCTGATTTAGCCACAAGAGGGGCTTATGGTCGGTCTGAATCTTGAAGTGAGTGCCAAACAAGTATGGCCTCAACTTCTTCAGGGCCCAAACCACAGCAAAGGCCTCCCTCTCAATAGCTGACCAATTCTTCTCTCTAGGGGTCAGCCTTCTGCTTATAAAAGCAATGGGCTGGTCTTGACCATCAAAATTCAGTTGAGAAAGAACAGCTCCCACACCCAACTCAGAAGCATCTGTTTGGACAATGAATGGTTTGGAGTAGTCCGGACTCTTGAGGATAGGCGCCGTGCACATGGCCTGCTTTAGGTCATCGAATGCTTTTTGACAGCTCGCTGTCCACTGAACCTTTTTTGGCATTTTCTTACTTGTCAGTTCATTTAATGGTGTCACAATTGAACCATAGTTCCTGACAAACTTCCTATAGTAACCAGTCAGGCCCAAGAAAGCTCAAACCTGAGTCTGGGTGGTTGGAGGAGCCCAGTCCCTGATTGACTGTATCTTGCTCTCCAGTGGCTGAACCTGGCCTCCACCTACAAGGTGGCCCAGGTTTACAACCTGTGTCTGCCCTATCTGGCACTTGGTGGCCTTGATAGTGAGGCCTGCCGCTTGCAGAGCCTCTAACGCTTTCCGCAGGTGGACCAGGTGATCCTCCCAGGTGGAGCTAAAGACAGCAATATCGTCAAGATACGCCGCACAGAAGTCATCCAGCCCGGTAAGGACTTGATTCACCAACCGTTGGAAGGTGGCAGGTGCATTTTTCAGACCAAAGGGCATCACCACGAACTGATAATGCCCACCAGGGGTTGAAAATGCGGTTTTAGGCTTGGCGTCCTCAGCTAACCTGATTTGCCAATACCCAGCTGTCAGGTCAAACGTACTTAAGTAGTTGGCCGAAGCCAATCTATCGATAAGCTTGTCTGCCCTTGGTATTGGGTGGGCGTCAGTCTTAGTGACTGCATTGAGACCCCTGTAGTCTACGCAAAACCTCATCTCTCTCTTACCACCCTGAGTGTGAGGTTTCGGCACTAGAACTACGGGACTAGCCCACGGGCTATCCGAGGGTTCAATGACTCCCAGCTCCAACATTTTCTGCACTTCACTCTTGATGCAGTCTCTAACGTGATCAGGCTGCCGGTAGATTTTACTCTTAACTGGCAAGCTGTCACCAGTGTCAACCTCATGGGTACACCAATCGGTCTGACTGGGTGTTAGAGAGAACATATGTCTGAACGACTGAAGAACCTGTTTACAGTCGTTCTGTTGATGTTCGGAGAGGCTGCCACAAAAGACAACACCATCTACCGATCCATCGTCAGGATTCTGAGTGAGCAGGTCGGGGAGAGGGTCACTCTCCTCTTCCTGTCCCTCATCTAGGGCCATGAGCAAACTCATGTCCTTCCTGTCGACATATGCTTTTAGCCTGTTGACATGAAGCACCCTGTGGGGGCTCCGGGGAGTTCCCAGGCCGACCAGGTAGGTGACCTCTCCCTTTTTCTCCAGGATGGTGTGGGGCCCGGACCATTTGTCCTTGAGTGCTGCTGGGGCCACTGGCTCCAACACCCACACCTTCTGTCCGGGCTGGTAAACAGTCAAGACAGCCTTTTGGTCATGCCAAGCTTTTTGGAGTTCTTGACTGGCCTTAAGGTTTTCAGATGCCTTCTCCATGTATTCAGCCATCCGCGAGCGGAGGCCAAGCACATAGTCCACTATGTTGGCTGCAGGCTTTTTGAGAGGTCTCTCCCATCCTTCCTTCACCAAACACAGGGGTCCCCTTACAGGATGTCCGTACAAAAGTTCAAAAGGGCTGTAGCCAACCCCCTTCTGTGGGACTTCTCTGTAGGCGAACAAGAGGCAGGGGATCAGGACGTCCCATCTACGCCGAAGCTTTTCTGGTAGTCCATGAATCATCCCTTTTAGGGTCCTGTTGAATCTCTCAACAAGCCCATTGCATTGTGGGTGATAGGGTGTGGTGAACTTGTAGTTGACACCACATTCCTTCCACATAGCAGTTAAATAGCTCGACATAAAGTTTGCACCTCTGTCGGAGACGACCTCCTTAGGGAAGCCCACTCTGGAGAATACTCCAACTAGGGCTCTTGCCACAACAGGTGCTGTAGTGGTCCTAAGGGGAATAGCTTCAGGATACCTGGTGGCATGATCCACTACCACCAGTATAAACTTGTGCCCTGATGCTGTAGGTGGTTCCATGGGACCGACGATGTCGATCCCCACCCGTTCAAAGGGCACCCCCACCACAGGCATTGGTATAAGGGGGGCCTTTGTCGTGCCACCTGACTTACCACTGGCTTGGCAAGTGACACAGGAGCGGCAAAACTCCTTGGTATCTTCGTTCATTTGAGGCCAGTGAAAGTGTGAGACGAGCCTGTCCCACGTTTTCGTCTGGCCTAAGTGACCTGCTAAGGGAATCTCGTGGGCCAAGGTAAGTAGGAAACCACGCTGAGACAAGGGTACAACCAGCCTCCTGGTCATGCCAGGCTTGGGGTCTCTTGACTCAGTGTACAGGAGTCCATCTTCCCAGTATACCTTGTGGGTACCTGTGGCGTTCCCAGCAGCCTCAGCAGCAGCCTGCTGTCTGAGGGGTTCAAGAGAAGGGCAGTCTAACTGGTCCTTCCCCAGGTCTTCCCTTGAGGGTCCCCCTGAACCCAAGAATTCAACTTGATCAAGTTCGAACTCCCTAGGCTCAGTTTCCCTCAATTCCTGTAGGTCAGCCTCCTCTGAGACTTGATCCTCGACCTGGGGCAAGGGGGAAGGCGCAGCCTTAACCCTACCGCTCTTTTTCTTGGGAGGTGTCTGGTCCGTTGTTCCAGGATCCAGCACCTGTTCAGTGGGGCATTTCCTGACCTGTGACCTGGTCACAGCGAACACATGTGCTGGCAAACCTAACATTTCCATGTGAGTCCGGTGCTCCACTTCTGACCATTGTGATGACTCCAAATCATTGCCCAACAAACAATCCACTGGGAGGTCTGGACTAACTACAACCTTCTTTTGGCCAGTTACCCCTCCCCAGGAGAAAGCTACAATTGCCATACTGTGATTGGTAGTGACATTGCTTGCATTGGTCACCAGGAATTCTGTACCTGGCATGATTTGTCCAGGGTCCACAAAGTTAGGCGTCACCATGGTGACGCTGGCACAAGTGTCCCTATAGGCCTGAGCCATCTTTCCATTTATGAAAGGCGTTTGTCGGTATTTGCCCAAAGTATTGGGGCTTACGTCAGGGGACACGTCCACGTCCCCTGTACTGACAAGGACAGCCTGAGTGAGTGTGCCAACTAAGTTGTCACGCCCCTCAGAACCCAGGGTTAACCCTACTAAACCCTTGGGAGGCGCACTACCACTGCTGACTGTACTAGGGGGCACAGGTGCCTTAGGGGCTGCAGTGGCAGGAGTCTGCCCTCCTCCTTTCTTGGTGCACTCACTAAACCAGTGAGATTTACTTTTACAGTACTGGCACCATCTTTTGGATTGGCCTTCTTTCTTCTTTTGGGGAGCCTGACCCCCACCCTCTTTGGGTTGTTGGGGACCTGTCGAAGACTTCTGATCATTTTGTTCCCCTTTAGAATCTTTACCCTTCTGGTCTGCTTTCTTCTGACCACCTTGATTCTGGCCCTGGTTCTGTTTAACTCTCGTACGAACCCATCTGTCTGCCTTCTTTCCCAATTCTTGGGGAGAGGTCAGATCCGAGTCGACAAGATGCTGATGCAACAACTGGTTCTGACAATTGTTTAAAATTTGTTCTCTCATCATCAAATTATACAATCCTTTGTAATCAGTAACCTTACTGCCCAGCAACCAGCCCTCAAAAGCCTTAGTGGCACAATCGACAAAGTCAGACCAATCTTGAGACTCCGTTTTCTGGGTATCCCTGAACAGCACCCTGTACTGCTCAGTGGTTAGGCCGAACCCTTCAACGAGTGTATTTTTCAAGACTTGGTAATCGTTAGCGTCCTCCACCCTTGTGGTGAGGAGCTTGTCTCTTCCTTTTCCTTCAAAGGAGAGCCACAAGATAGCTGCCCACTGACTCTGGGGAACACCCTGCACAGTGCAGGCCCTCTCCAAAGCAGTTATCCATTTGTGGATGTCGTCCCCTTGTTTAAAGGGGGGCACTATCTTACCAAGGTGTTTCGTATCGAAACTCTTTTCCCTATTGCTAGGTACATTGCTGCCACCAGTGGGGACTACCCCACTTAACTGTTGCTCTCTCGCAAAGGCAAGCCTCTCTTTGGCCAGGGCAAGTTCTTCCCTTTCGATCCTCAGATTAGCTGCCCTTTCCTTAGCTTCGTACACTCTCCTCTGAGGGGACGTCATCCCTCTTTGAGAAGAGTTGCGAGAGCCATTGGTTTGAAGGGATCTGCCAGAGTCTCTTGACAGAGATCGGGCTCGTCCATTCCCAATGTTAAGCTGACCTGATAGTGGCCCCAGGGGTCCCCCAGTACCGCTATCATGTTTGCTTAAGTTGGACCTGCTTAGTCTGACGACTTCTACCTGTCCCTTATCTGCCTCATCCCCAGAGGGATCCTCATCGTCCTCCACATCTTCGTTCTCAGTTGCGAGGTGGATGAGGTCAGGATCGTCTCTGGTTCCCTCAAGGGGAGGCATGTCTCCTTCTGGATTAGAATGGCTAAGAAGCTTCTCAGCCTTTCTGGCATCGTAAGTCTCTAGGAGACCAATCAGAAAGGAGGTGGTGGGGTTAGCCCCTTGCTTAATCTTCCTAGAGGTACATACTTGTCGTAACTCATGGAAGTTAAGCGCAGTATATCTTGAAGGGATGACCTGTGGAGGGTCAACTGACACAAGGGGAGACTCAGAGTTTCCTCCTTTGTCCGACATACTGTTTCTAGTGTGGTGTAAGTGATGCACCTACCTACACTACGTGTTTACCTACTGTTCCCTTGCTAAGAGTTGCAGCCAAGGTGTGCTAAGCCTTGAGGAGCTACAACAGCTGGTTCAGTAGAACTCAGAGTATTCTAAGCTTTAGTTATATGTACTAACAGTACTTGTGTGATCTTTCAACAAGATATTCTTAGGATACGTGTGGTAAAACAACAGCAAGCTCAAATCCCAACCGCTGCTCACCAATGTGAGAAGTTGGCCCGATATGCAACGTTCGCTATTCTAGCGACCGCTATGTATCGTTCCAACGACCCTTATGGTGTTTGGTTGTAAGTCAACCTATAGACCAGCTATCCTAGTAGCGTGGATACGAGCAGTCTAAGGCTAAAGACTCGAGAGGGCGCGTTAAGCCAGCTGTTTACCACACATGTACCCCTTGAACACCCAGTGAAAGGACACCACACAAGTGTTATGAAAATAAACAGTATATTTATTAAGAATCACAACAGCCCTGTACTCTTTATGAGGACAGGGTACTAAGCACAAACCAAATCTCTTTAGCAAATACTTCAAGTGCACAATTAAAACAAGTGTCCGAGGACACGGAAAGGTTAAGGTCTCGGGTGGACCCGATACGGCAAGTCGGAAGCGAGGGACTCGGGACCCTAGAGTAAGGAGGCTATGCAGGCACCGAAATGCCGAGTTACCTAGCCACGAGGGCTGCGGCTGCACAAGTCTTACAGGCGTCGGGGTCTTCGCTGACGAGCCAGGAGCCGGAAGAAAAGGAGTTGCTGGCCGGCGACCAGTGATGAATAGTTCGTAGAGATCCAAGCCTGGATCGGAGATTGATGATACCTGAAAGCAGAGGGGACCAAGTTCGTACTACTAGCCAGTAGTCAAAGGGTACCAGGAAGGCACCGGTTGGCCGTCACCTCGACCAGGTGAGTGGGCGACGCTAGGCTCGGCAGTCTCACGGACCAGGAGGCGTTGTCGGCGACCACGGTGGAGGTGCGAGCTGTCCCACGAAGGATGATGCTGTCGGCGTCGCTGGGCCCAGGATGGGGCAACAAGCCTTGGCAAATCTCAGGGCCACGTGGTGGGCCTAAGTTGGCGTCTTGAGTGGACCAGGAGGGTCCGGGGTGCTTCTCGAAAAGATGGAAGCAAGGGCCGGTCTGGAGCAACCAGACCAGCAGTGTTGGTTTCCGGATGTCGTCACAGAAGGGCACAAGCCAGCGGCTAGTGACCAGACAACGTGCTGAGCAGCGAGCAGAAGGGCCCCACGCAGATCGTGGAGATGCTGGGAGACTGCACTTCGATGCTGGAGCGGCTCAGGGTCGGGGCTTCTCGGACCCCAGAGCACTCACCAGAGAGTTACCTCGATGGTCGTGCTGGTTAAGAAAGCGTGCAGGTTTTGATGATGGCCGGTCCCTCGAGGTCTCGTCGCACCCACAGAGCACAGCTAAGCTGATGACGTGGGTAGAGGTCAGAGGTGCCAGGGAAGCCGGTTCTCGTCGAGCTGGGCCGTCGGATTCCTTGAGGAAGGACTTACAGCAAACCGCAGAGTTCTTAGATGGTGCCCGCTGATGCAGGGTGACTACTCCTTAGTCACAAGGGAGAAATCTTGAGAAGAGTCTTGAATGTCCTTTCGTAGAAAGTAGTTCTTGAATCAAAGATGATCTAATTTGGAAGGGTCCCCGCTCCGGCCTTTATTCTAAAGAAAGGGGTGGGTACATGACTAGGTCCTGCCCTAAGGGTGGGACCAGGAAGGGGGGTAGTTACACCACTCTCCCCTGCCGGACTTTCCCCAGGCCAGGGCTGTCGCCCCTGGAACTGGTTCTAACCGGCAGATGCGTAGTGAGCACCGGGGTGCCACTCCGCAGTCACCTTCTCGCAAAAGCCCTACCTACCCAGAATACACAAACCCTGTCTGGGACGGTGCGAACACCGCCCTCGACAGGAAACCCTTTGTCCAAGCTCTCCTCGCTGGAAGGACTCCCAGCAGCAGGAGGTCAGACTCGTGTCTGTGGTGGCAGCATCCATTTTGTGGAGCTGAGGCTTTAGTTAACTTTAACCGGGGTTCACAGTTACGTACATGTCGTGTCCCTCTAGAAGGGCGGAATGCTAACCTCGTCGCCAGAGTTGGGGAGAGGGCAGCATCCCGATTCGTATGACACCTTACTCGACATGTCTTGATAACGCGACACCGAAGTTACCGATATGGTACGCGTTATCATGGAACAGCCATTGGGTCTTGATTCCGCAAGCTGCAACCGGGCTCGGCTCGGGCCAGAGCTTAGTTAACACGAGCCCATGCACTCTGCCTTCAGGATTGTCAAGGCCTGCCATAGGAGTGACTGATAGGAACTCGAGTGTCCATTGTATGGTTAGATATAGTGCTACTATATCTAAAGCAAAGTGTGTGTACACGACTTCGCCCCAGCTGTCACGCAGCCAGTTGTGTCAAATTTAGGAGGCCAGCCAGGGGTGGCATAATACATGCTGCAGCCCCTGGCGGCCCTGGGTACACCTATGCCCTGAGTTACAGAGTCTGATAAGGTGGCCCAGTACCAATTGGTAAATGCACCTAGGGTACATGTCGTAATTTTAGAAAGAGAACAGCCAGGCTGTGGGTCTGATTAGCAGGCCCACAGCCAGAGAAAGTCGTAAACCAGTGAAACAAAAGCGAAAAATCTGGGTGATCATGGGATTGCAGACCCTACTCTCCTACACCCCTGTCCCAAAGACTCAAACAGGTCCGCTCCCTACTAGGCCTCACCTCCTTCTGTCGGCAGTGGTTGCCAAACTTCAGCCTCATTGTAAAACCGCTGCTATCTCTGCTAGCTAAAGATGTCCCCTTCCCACTCCCTTGGACCCCTGAATGCCAATCCTCCTTCATAGAACAACGAGATGCCCTTTGTTCGGCCCCTGTCCTAGGTACCCCCGATTACACAAAGCCCTTCTCCCTCTACACTCACGAAAGGGAGGGGTGTGCTTTATCTGTCTTGACCCAGTCCATTGGCCCAAAGCAACGACCATGCGCTTACTTCTCAGCCACTCTTGACCCCGTAGCCAGAGCCTTACCTGCCTGCCTTCGAGCTGTAGCTGCCGCTGCTATCTCTATCCGACAGAGTGAGGGGGATCGTGCTCTCAAATTCCCTCACGGTATTAGTACCCCATGCAGTTGACACCCTCCTGAACCAAACCAAGACGCAACACCTGACGAGTGCACGACTGACTGGATACGAACTGACTCTGCTTGCACCCCACATCACCCTGAAAAGATGCACCACACTGAACCCGGCAACTTTGTTACCCCTACCAGAGAACGATCCCAATGTGCCCCCTAAACACGACTGTGTGACCCTCACGGACGAACAGACTAGAAGTAGGGTTGACCTCAGAGACACAGCTTTTTCTGACCCTGACGGAGAGCTGTGGGTGGACGGCTCTTGCATCAAACTCCCCGATGGCACCACTTCAGCTGCCTATGCAGTCACCAAGGCCCGAACTGTAGTCGAGACAGCCCGCATCACGCAACGATCTGCACAGGCAGCAGAACTGATTGCCCTGACACGAGCATGCATCCTAGCAGCAGGAACCACAGCGAACATTTACACCGACAGCCAGTATGCCTTCGGGGTGGTTCACCATTTTGGGCTCCTTTGGAAGGAAAGGGGATTCTTGACCTCACACGGCACCCCCATCTTACATGGAGATTTAGTCTCCGCCCTGATCGAAGCTGTCCTTCTCCCCAAAAGACTTGCGGTTATCAAATGCCAGGCACACAAGAAAGTGACAGACATTATTGGACAGGGAAATGCACTAGCCGATGTCACTGCTCGAACCACCGCTGAAAATAGGACGACGACACGCATGTACGTGACCAGGTCACAAGCAGAGAAATGGACCGACGCTAGGGACACTATTAGGGACATTCAAATTGCTGGCACACAACACGAATTGACTGAATGGGCACGGGTGGGATTAAAAGACGATGAAGGCTGCTGGCGGACAAAAGACACGAACAAATGGTTGCTACCTGACTCATACCTGATTCCCATACTGACTATGGCACACTCCCCTGCTTACATAGGATCAGCCCCCATGATTGAACTTGTCTCCAGAGTTTGGCACAACGACAAAATCACAGACTCCGCCAAACGTCTGGTCCAACAATGCCTGATATGCCTACAACATAACCCCGGGAAAGGAACTGTGGTACCCCGGTGAGGGTTTGGGGTTCCCAATCACCCGTTTGAAGTCTTGCAGATGGACTACATCCAACTAGACAGATGCCAAGGCCTGAAATATGTACTTGTAGTGGTGTGTGCATTCAGCAAATGGGTGGAAGCATACCCAACCCGTGATAACACTGCTATGGCCACTGCAAAAGTACTGTTAAAAGAATTCTTCCCTCGCTACGGCCTTTGTCGAATTTTATGGAGCGACAATGGCCCCCACTTCGTAGCCGAAGTTATCCAGCTCATTTTAAAGGGGCTAGGTATCAAGCAGAAGTTCCACGCAGTCTTCCACCCCCAGTCTGCTGGACTTGTTGAGCGACACAATGCCACACTAAAACTAAAGCTAGCCAAGATCGTGGTTACCACAGGACTGAAATGGCCAGACGCTCTCCCACTGGCATTGCTATCGATGCGTTCCACCCCCACCAAACACCACTTGACACCTTACGAGGTCGTTTTCGGCCGACCCATGAGCGTCTGGTCTGCACCAAAACTGACTTCCATTCATGACGTCCCGGACGTCCTAATGTCTGATTATTTGTATAAGTTGACTGAAACTCTGTCTGTCATTCACCAACAGGTGCTGCATGCCATCCCTGACGCTTCCAGGGGTCCCGGACACAACCTGCAACCCGGGGATTTTATCCTCATAAAGAATTTCCAGCGCGCCAAGAGTCTGGAACCCCGGTGGACGGGCCCCTGGCAAGTCCTACTCGCCACCCGAACAGCTCTTCGAGTGGAAGGAAAGCGGACCTGGGTGCATGCGCACCATTGTAAGAAGATTCCCCCGACTCTGATGACAACCGAAGACGTGGCCACCCAGGAAGAGCTCCTGAACAAAGACCGACCATCGCTGGATTGCTACCCAGACACAGAGACACTTGAACTTGCAAAGATTCCTGACCCTACCGTGCCATCCAAAGAAGGGTATAACCTGCGTCGAAAGGAGAGAGTTTCGGCTAAGCAGACCATTGAGTAAGTCATAATTCTCAGATCGGTGGCCTAACACAACAAGGGCTGTCGGGAGAGAAAGCCAGACGAAGTCTTTGGTTCTGCCCGCTACCGAGCTCCCTTGAAGGTGATGGAAACGCCCGATAAGAAGGTGATGGAAGCGCCCGATAAGAAGGTGATGGAAGCACCCGATAAGAAGATGATGGAAGCAACCGGACATCCGAAAATTCGCTACAGAAACCCAAAGACAGACAGAATCCACAGTTCAAAGACAATTGCACTTTTCATCACAATCCTTTTCTGCTTTCTTCTCATGACCACGCTCTGGATTGTGGAAGAAAATGCACCTGCTCATGAAACATTCCTAACCACTGCGCAGCCTACTACCATGAAAGAACATTATTTGATCTCGCTCTCTCCTCAACTCAGAGAAAGGCGAAAGGAGTTTTGGAACAACTCCTTTGTGCAGCTGCTGCACCAGCACAATCTTGCCACCAATGCCACCAATTGCTGGATCTGTGGGTTGCTACCCCACGCCACTGGACATTCGATACCTTTCATCCCTTCACCCTTCTCAATTCACGGCTCCTGCCTTGCTTGGCTGATCCTCTTGCAAGAGAGCTATAAGGACAATGCCACCTCCAGCAAAACCATGACGCACTTCTTTCATGAGGTCTGGCGAAACAAAACAAAGACACATTTCTGCCCGCAGACCTCCAACGACTCTATCCACATGGACATCCCTGCTAAAGAACAAATTGAAATGCAGGTGTTCAACAATCCAACCAGACCCACCTTCTCCTACCTACGGAAACGAACAGCTGCCACTCTGACTGTGGCTCTATCTGCCATCAACGTCACAGGCCACATGTGCATAGAAGGGCTTGGGACACAGCTGGTAGGCCGCAGTGCTTGCCGCTTCACCAGAACTTTGGACTCTATCGATCCACCTTCCTTTGTATCCTCTCCAAACATGTACTTCGTTTGCGGCACAAAGGCTTACACCTGGCTCCCCAAAGGCTGGGGGGGCACTTGTTTTATCTCCTTCATCCTTCCTCTGACCTATGTGGCTCCAGCGAATCACCATAGACAAAAACGAGCCAAGGATATTGAACAAGCCGACTCAACAGGAGCACAGTTCCTCGATGCTATGAAGGGACTTGTTCCACTCTGGGGCCCGATGGCAAACAGCCGTGCCATCTGACATCTGACTCAGGCAGTCGAGACAACAATGAACATCACAGCTGGTATCCTTGCAAACAACACAGCCGAGCTTCAAGCGGTCCGCCTGGTGGCTCTCCAGAACCGCCTTGTTCTAGATGTCGTTCTAGCGGATTGTGGTGGAGCATGCCGCATTATAGGGTCCAGCTGCTGTACATATATACCGGACAATTCACCCTCAGTGTACAAGGCCATCAAACACCTCCACAGACTCTCCTCAGAAGTTCACCAGGAGCAGGAAGAATGGTCGCTTGGTGGATGGTTCTGGAGTACTGTTAAGAACTGGGGCTGGAGACTGTTTACCATTATCCTGATTCCTGTAGTTTTAATATGTGGGTTATGCTTAGGAATTCAATGCTTGCCACCTCTGTGTTCGTTATGTGCCAATTGTATTTGCCCTAAGACTGTGGACTTTGGAAAGGAACGCATGGGAGCATTATATGATGCAGAGGTTAGGAATTTAATGAAGATTGACATTGAGTAGACAAGCTGGCTAGATATGTTGAAAAGGGAGGACTGTTAAAACCTAGACTGCAGTGTCAACATTATCGGCGCCATCTTGCCCCCTTTTCGAGCCCATTAGTGCGCGTAAGCGGCAGCCATTTTAGATACCATGGCCTCTCTGCCCATCGCCGACAGCCAGCGCGTCTTTCTCTCTCTCTCTCCTGACCTTGCAGGCATCCCCCCACGCGCTGACAGCCCCCGCTCTCACATGCCTTGGGCCATATACCCCTCTTCAGTACAACTCTGCCTCGGAACCCCATCCTGTTCTCAGCGCGACACCTCCCTTCACTCCTTTCATGATCCCGGGTCCTTTGATAAAACCCCCTTTCCTCTGTGCCCGTTTGGATACTGTTTATTGCCCCCTATACAGTAGGAAGCTTCTCCCATCAAAGGATCCACGAGTTGATCAAAAGCCCCCACCCCATGAGATCCGATCAACCACATACATTCCGTGAATCGGCGGAATGTCCAGCTGTGCGACAATCATCACCTGTTGTGACCGGGGTGGGGACTTCAACTGTAAATATGTGTGGGAACGGGCCTGAAGCGGGTATTCCGAGGATGTGCTTTCATACTTCAAAGCATTGCAAGAATATGCGACATGCAATAAAGATCATAAACCTGTGTATAAGAGGCTAGGCCTCAGAGATGCGGTTAGAGCACCTCGAGAAGATACCCTGTTGTCTGATTTGATGTGTTCTGCTCCGTCGGAATAAAACTTCTGTTTCCTGCCTTCCAGTCTCCAGCGCCTGCCTCTTTGTTTGGTAACTTGAGTGGGTATAGAGGCGGTTAACGCTGGGCAACTCTGAAAAAGGTCATTCGGCCCTACCTTTTTCCACACTATGCCTTGGGAAATGGTAGTTGTGCATATTATAAGACCTATATAGGAAGAGAGTGAACAAGTGTTTCTTAGTCCTCATCGACCACTTTTCTATGTGACCAGAAATTGGTTTAGTGCAGAAAGCTGATTCTGGTATCATTATAACGTTTTTAGATTAAATATTCGTCAGAGATGGATTGCCAAAGAGCATCCTTAGCAACAATGGTCTGCAATTCACTTATGACTGTTTTAAGGCTTATTTACTCAGAAGTGGTGTTGTGAACAAAACAACCTCCGTTTACCATCCCACACGTAACGGTGCTGGGGAACGGTCAACTGTGTTATTCAAGGTATTGTCCAATTAGCTTGCAATAAGTCTTGCTTTGAGAATGGAAATTCCAGACGGGGGCATACAGAATTACGCTGTGCAACAGCACTGGTGTTAGACCTGTCAGCCCTAGGGTGGTCTTTCCCTGTGATTTTTTGCCCTTGCCTCATTTTTCCCACCTACTTTTTGTTGGCTTTAGGACTCTGGGCACCCTCCCATTGCTAATCAATGCCAGGGTGCAGGTGCTCTCTTCCCCAAACATGGCTGCCACTGACCCCTGCTATTGCTGCGTGGTCTGTATAGGCGCACTCTAGTAGCCAGGAGCTGGCTGGAACCCTTAAACAATGTTGCCATACCAGCCTGCCAGCCTGCCCATAGCTAGAATGAGGGAAGCTCCTGGAACCTTCCAGAACAGGGGAGGTGACACCAACTGCCACTGCCAACTGACGCTATATAAGGAAAGGGAGGGAAACTTTCTAGTCAGTTGGGGCATCACTGACCTGGGGCACCCACGCAGGAGTTTTAGGCGGGAGGGCCTAGTTAGGAACTTATAGTACTGGGAGTGACAGGATTTAGGTGCTGCCTCTTAAGCTGGGTGAAGTGTCCTAAGCTAGCCCCCTGATCTGGCCCAGTGGTAGGGAACCCCAGGGTCCATCTGCAGTGACTGAGGAAAAACTCTTCAAGCCTTCAACCCATCACCCCCCCCTCTTCCACTTCAAGAAACAACCACCTAAGGGCACAGAACCATCGGAGCGCCAAGAAAACTGCTTTCCTGTGACCAGAGACTGCTGGGGGATCGACCAGGTACTGGACTGTGCTGCCCTGCGCACCCCCCTGCCTGCAGTGGGCCCTCCTTGCCTCACTGGTCTCCCCCCATGACTGAACTGTTTGCCTACCCTCTTGCCAGCACTGTCTGCTGTTTATTTGGCCACGCGCTGTATACTGTGGCCCTGCTCAGCGCTGAGAAGCATCTCCCCCAAAGCGCTGGGCTGCCCTGCACCATCGCTCGTCTGATTTGCCCCCCCGAGTGAGCGCTCCGGTGCCTAGGCCCTGCCTTCACGAGGCGCTAGCATCCCCCCACTCACTGCCATGGCCCGGAGCTGTCTGCGCCCCCCTGAAGCATCAAGGAATCTCCTCAGAGGACGCGGGAACTCCCCCCTCAGCGGCCCCCATATGCCAGGAGAGGGCTGCCGGAAACCCTGAGAGGCCGCGCTGGGCCAGAAATTATCCTCGTTCGACTGTCCCGGCGCTCTGGTGAAGGGACGCGCCATTGATCCCCCCTCGGTGGCCCCAGGTGTCAGGAGAGGGCCGCCGCATCGTAATCACCAGGCCGCACTAGGCCTGAAGCCTCCCCCTGCCTGAAGCACGTGACGGGGGACTCCGGCCTCGTCATTGGCCACGCCCCCGCCAAGCCGCGCAGCCATTAGCTGCCCAGAACGAGCCTTCTGCCTCGAGGTCCAGCACCCGGGGAAGCACCGGCTCTTCCCGGAGGGGGCCGTGGAGCCCTGGAGCCCCCCTCCGACCGGCCGCCCCCGAGCGCCGCTGCCCCACAGCTGTCCGCTTTCCCAGCGCCGGGCCGAGTGAGGCTACGGGAGGGACGAAGCCCCTCTCGCCTGCAGCAGCATCTTCGCAAGGGCCCCGGAGGGCTGAAGAAGAGAGGTAACCCCCTAGGGAGGAGGGCGGTAGGCCGAGTTGGCCCGAGGTCGCCCCTCCCCCGGGGTTAACTGAGACTGGACCCTGTTGGCCCCCTTCTAATGTGCCTCAAGAATTTGGAGGATTAAACACTTTCCATTCTGCACCATATTTACAAGTCTGAAATGTTCATAGTGCACCATATTTACAAGCCTGAAATGTTCATAGTGCACCATATTTACAAGCCTGAAATGTTCATAGTGCACCATATTTACAAGCCTGAAAGGAGAGGGAGATTCACTTCACTGTACTGAATTTTCTTACAGGGGTGGACTTCTATAGTATTCTGATGATCTGATCTGGGTCGCAAAACGATCTGTATTTACAAGAAGAAAGGCTTGTGGTTGATGACTAAAGGCTGTGTTCTTTGAAGTTCTTTGTTATACTGAAAAGTACTTGCTGAAATGTTTTATTACTATGTGGTACTTTAATGCAATACTATAGTCGCTTCTTGTAGGATCCTCCAGGTTATTTAATCTTGCACGGCTTAGATGAGCTTATTATTATTTTAAGGATAAGTCTTTCTGCAACTGCCTAAGGAAATGCTTACCTGAAATGCTTATGAATTACCCATGCATTGCTCCAATTGAAAGCCTATATAAAAGATCTTGATTTTTCAAATACAACTACTGGTGTGGTCTCCATTATTGCGCCACTGTGTGTTTCATTGGATTTGTGTGTTAAGTGTCTGCTTTACACGCAAGCCCCTGGCTGCCTTCCTGCTCGAGCCATGCTACCCCCTGGAGAGCTGGCGGTCCCAGTTCTTACAACTGGTCGTAGTCCTTTTGACCTTGAGAGGAAGGACACCCATGTCCAAAGATAATGTGAGTTGTTTGTCAGCGGCCAGGAGAGTGATTCAGTCATCAGTGGTTGTCAGACGTAATTTAAAAGAAGCTCAACGAGTATGTATAAAATACTGCAATGATAAACAGCAAGTCAGTACAGTTAAAGGTGGGAGATCTGGTCAGAGTAAAGAAAAGTGGACATATTGGCAAAAGTCAAAGCAGGTTTTCCCAAACACTTATGGTAAAAAAGTGTTCTGTAACGCAGCCTTATTGAGTGATTGTAGGGTGTGGTACTTTTCAGCGATTGTGGCGTGCGAGCTTGATTTCGGTGCAAATTCATCCATTGGTACTAGTAATGTTGATACAACCGATAGGAGGAATGCGTGGTGGTTAGAGGATGAGAGAGAGTGCCCTAATGAACATGATCTTGATGAGCACCAGGAACTACATCAAGGTGCAGAAACATTTACTCAGGTTGAGGAAACGGCCACTACTAGCTTAAAAACTAGTAGAGTGGGTCGTCCAATTACAGGACGATGTCTGTGAATAGTTATATTCAGGGAATTTTTTCTGTCCGTTATGGTATTCGTGTAACTTGTGGATTTTTCCTACAAACTATCTGTTATGCTTAATAATAATAATAATAATAATAATAGGGAAGCTTGTAGAGCGCCTGGTTACGCTAAAAGCGTGTCCCCGCGCTGAGACTGAGAAGAAACCTCCAAGCAGAAGAAAAGAGGGCTCTGTTATCTTGCAAACAGGTAAGTCTTTAGGTTCTTCCGGAAGCTAGATTCAGATGGGTCTAGGCGGAGATAGGTAGGCAGGGCGTTCCAACTCTTCGCAATCAGATGTCGAAACGAGCGCCCTCCCATGCGGGCCCTTTTTACCCTAGGTACCTCAAGTAGGCCTCCGTTTGAGGAGCGCAGAGTTCGAGATGGTACATACTTGGTAACTAGGTTCTGTAAAGGTTTTGGCGCTTTGTTAGCAAGAATGCGGTGACAGGTACAGAGGGCTTTGAATTCCACTCTGCTTCTCACTGGCAACCAGTGGAGGGTCTGCAAGGCAGCTTTGGAGTCCGATCTTTTAGGGATTTTTAAGACAAGGCGGGCGGCAGCATTCTGTAATACCTGGAGGCGGTTCATTGCCTTGCCAGTGGCTCCCAGGTACAGCAGGTTGCCATAGTCTAGGCGTGAGGTCACGAGAGCATGTACTAGCGTTTTACGAGCAGAGCTAGGAAGGAAGGCCAGGACCTTCCGAAGGGTTTTTAAAACGCCAAAACAGACGCCTGCCACTCGGTCTATTTGGGGTCCAAAGGACAGGTCGGCATCGAGCCAAACCCCAAGGTTTTTGACTTCCTGGCGAGGAATGGGGGCCTCTCCTAGGCATGGGGGCCACCACGCCGATGACCAAACAGATGGATTCCCCCCCACCACGAGCACCTCGGTCTTGTTGCCATTAAGTTTAAGGCAGTTGGTGGACATCCAGGTAGCAAGATCTTGCATGCACGACCTGAAGCTGTCCATAGCAAGTCCGGGTGCACGTGAGAGGGAGATAACCAGCTGCGTGTCATCGGCGTATGACACAATGTTCAATCCATGACTCATAGCAATCGGAGCCACTGGAGAGACGTAGAGATTAAACAGGGTTGGGCTCAAGGACGATCCCTGGGGAACGCCCTGGCTCAATCCTATGTCTCTTGAGTAGTGGTCACCTTGGCGGACTTGGAAGCTTCTCCCAGTCAGGAAGGATTGAATCCATTGGAGTGCAGCTCCAGATATTCCTCCGTTATTCAGACACTGTAGCAAGGTGGTGTGAGCTACAGTGTCGAAAGCTGCACTCCGGTCCAATAGGATGAGGGCCATGGTATGGCCCTCATCCACCCCCTGACGTAGGGCTTCCACAGCTGTGAGGAGTGCAGACTCCGTAGAATGGCGCGGTCGGAAGCCAAACTGAGTATCATGTAATAGGGCAGCCTTGTCCACGAAGTCCATCAGTTGCAGATTGACTGTTTTTTCGGCTACTTTGGCCAGGTAGGGTAGGAGCGAAATAGGACGGAGGTTTTCTAGTTTCTCGAAACTAATAGTTGGTTTCTTCCTTAGGGGTAGAACCACTGCCTTTTTCCAGTCTTTGGGTACGGTCTTGGTGCTAAAAGACACGTCTAGTAGGTGTCTGATGTAAGGTTCTAATACCACCATACTATCTGCCAGACGTTTAGGGGTGGTAGGGTCCCGGGGAGAACCCGACCTCACCGATCTGCAGATTTTAAGGAAATCTTCTGTAGGCGGGGTGACAAAGTTGGTCAGTCTGAGTCTGTTTCCCCAATCCCTTGGACCTTCCTCAAATTCAGTCCCATTTATGGGCTGCTTTGGGAATGCCGAATAGATTTTGTCTATTTTTTCTGCAAAGAAGTCTGCGATTTTATCGCACGTTTCGGGAGAGCAGTTGACCGGGGCAGTGGCTGATTTCCCACTCGAAAGAGTTTTATAGAGCGCAAACATCTCCTTCGCGGAGTTGCCAGCTTCACTAATTCTGGACGTGAAGTAGACTGTTTTGGATTTTCTAATTAGGCCATGGTAAAGTCGCCTCTCAGTCAGGTAGGCGTTTCTGATTTGTTTGGAGGGGGTCTTACGCCACTCTCTTTCCGCTCTTTTCAATGCGGTTTTCAGGACTCTTAGTTCATCATTGAACCATGGGGCAGTTTTATGAGCACGGCCGCTCGGTTTAGCTTTTAAGAGAGGGGCGGTGCAATCTAATGCCTTATTAATTCGTGTGCAAAGATTAGTGTTGGCCGTGTCAGCGTCCTCCCCCCCGGGGCTCCCTCCTTTAGTCAGCTCCTCGCAGAATTTGGTCTGAGAGAAGGTGGCCCATTTCCACCTAAGATGATACATTGCTGTTGGCTGTGAGGGTCTGCTTCCCGGAATCCGTATAGAAAAAGGGACCAAATGGTGATCTGACCAGGGGATAGGTATAGGGGTCAAAGCTTCTACTTCCCCCCAATTAACAAATATGGGGTCCAGCAGGTGACCCAACTGATGAGTTGGACCGTTAACAATTTGATTCAGTTGGAGGGCACCTAATGCCTGGCTAAAATTCTTACTGGCGACGTCTGAGGGATTATTAAAATGTAAATTAAGGTCACCGAGTACCAGAAATTTATCACTACATAGTGCGGTTTCCATAATACAATCGACCAGGCTTTCCTCAAACTTGGCTATAGGGCCTGGGGGTCTATAAATTAGCACACCCTTTAACGTGTAGCTGTTGTTCACTTTAATAGTGAAGCTCCCTGCCTCACTGTCCAGGGTGGGAGAGCTATCTAGTTGGCATTGCAGGTTGTCTCGAGCTGCAATTGCAATGCCCCCTCCTCTACCTGTAGGTCTGTCCTGTCTATGTATAGTATATCCTGCAGGAAGTGCCTCCAGGGCATCAGGTGTAGAGTCCTTGTCTAGCCATGTCTCTGTTAGAAACACAAGATCCCATTGCTTATCTGTGAGTAAGTCATATAGGTCCAATTTGTGTTTCCGTAACGAGCGTACATTGATCAGACCACAGTATATGATGTGGTCCGTGCTGGTCGTGTTCTTACCAAGGTCATAGGAGAAGTGACAGTATTCGCAGCCCATGTTGGTTTCCACTCGTAAGTTGTGCTTGCAGGACTCAGCAATATTAGGGCGTAAGGTGAGTAGTTCCTGCTTACTCCACCGTAAGTAAACGTCCTGAGGGGCATGGAGTATAGCCCTAGACCGAGTACGATCGCGGACGGGCGCAGACGGGCTTGCCTTAGGCGCGCCTTCGGCGCGCAAACGGCGCGCCCGCTGCGCTCGTCCGCTGCGCGGCCGGGAACTGCACATGATTATACTGTTAGGGGCGTGGCCTGAGGGTGGTGGGCGTGGCCTCGTGGTGCCGGGCAAATGGCGGCAAGCCTAAATGTGGATGCACGTCAGCGCTAGAGTCCGCTGGGCGTGATTGCACAAGAGCAGCAGGTAGGGTGAGTTTAAAAACACAGTAAACAATTCATTTTTAAAAGCAAGTTTTCAAAAGCACAAACACCTCTCCCGGCTTCCGCCTCAGGAGAATTACCAGTCTTCTAGTCGCGCTTGCAGTCAGCGCTCCTAAAGTACTAATACAAATGATACACTTGTATAAATATTTTGATCTTCTCTATGGGTCACAATATTTATTTAGCAGTATCACAAACCGTGTACTGCTTATGCTGTTCTCTTGTATTTTTAGTTGTTTCCTATTCAATTTGCGTAACATTTTTTAGCAATTATGTCATGTTTCCTTTTTGCTGTGTTTTGTATAAGGAGGAAGATGTGTTGTGATTCATACTTTGTGTCTAGATGATAGCTGATGAGTGACCTGAACAGACTCTGCGCGACGACCTCCCGCGCTGGCCTTCACATTTGTGTTCGAATTTATTAATAAGAATATTACTTCCGTAGAATGTGTATGGAATCGTCATTACAATCACCTCACCGAATCCCATTCTCAAGGTAAACTCAGTCATCCTCCCATAGAAACCATAGGAAGTTCCGAAGGTTGCAACACATGGAGACTATTGCCAAACGTATGTTCTCTGCCAGCCTTGCCTTGAGCTCTGTGAACTCCAGCTGCCTCCTGACAATACCGACTGCTTAGGTAAGGCAACTAAGACCAGTGTGGTGCTTTAGCGCCATGCTTAGATTTGCTCCACAGGATTCTCGAGCAATGTACAACAATCCTTGATGCACTTGCCATTTTGAGTCTTTGGAGATAGGGCAGCCTCAGCATTGAAGTCATTCAAAGAGAGCAAGGCAACAGCACAATCCCTCGGATTGGCACCACCTATGCTGCAGTTCCCCCAACAATTTTACCCTTGCAGAGGGATCCAGCAGAGGCCTTGTCAAAACTTGACGTAGCAACAGCAGACATCCCAGGCTTTTTGAGGCAGAGGTATGGGATCGGGCGGTAAGCGTCCAGGGCACAAGAGGCAACAAGCTACCCAATCCCCAGCCCTCTCCTTCCGCAGCCACCGCAAAGCCACTTTAATTTGCCCTCAACAGTGCACCCACTGGTGGTAGGAGGTCAGATAGTAGTAGTAGTAGTAGTAAGCATACTTTTATAGCGCAACTATCACCCAGAGGGTATCCTGGCGCTTTGACTCATACTGACCTAGCCCACACAACAGAAGGAATTACACATCCCTAGGAAAAAGATGGGATTTGAAGCCTTTCTTAAATGAAGCAAGATTGTCAATGCTCCTTAATGTTAGCGGGAGAGAATTCCAAAGTTTGGCTGCAGTGTGACCAAAGTAATGGCCACCCATTCGCACCCTTTGCATTCTAGGCACCGCCACTAGATAGGCTGATGAGGACCGTAAAGATCTGGCTGGGGAGTACCAGGAAAAAAGCTCTTGTACCCATACAGGCCCCTGACCATGAAGGGCCTTGAAGACAATGCAAGGTGCTTTAAAATCAATATGCTGAAGGATGGGCAACCAGAGCAGATCCTTCAGCGCTAGAGAGGAGGATGCAGAGCGCAATCGGGAAAGGGCCAGCTTAGCTACCATATTCTGAATGCGTTGCAGCTTGCCGATCAAACAGCCAGGGGCACCCAGCAACAACGCATTACAGTAGTCTAATCTACTAAGGATGACGCTGCGCACTACCTCTGGTCTGACTAAGGTCGGAAGCAGGGGAAGAATTTTACGCAAAGAACGCAGTAGCATCATACAGGTGGCAACAGTTTTATTGACAGGGTCATCCAGCTGGAGATTGGGTCCAAACAGGACGCCCAAATTGCACGCGGAGTCTGCCGCCGCCATGGTGCCCTAGGAAGAAAGTGGCCAGAAATCCGCTGGCAGAGGACGATGGGTGCGGTCCAAGGAGCAGTGTAGTACCTCCGTTTTAGCGCTATTAAACTGGAGGGAATTTAGGCGCAGCCAGTTCGCCGTGGCGGTCATACACCGATGAAAAGTCTCCTGTGACACAGCATCCCTGCCTTCAAAGGGAAAGATAAGCTGGGTATCGTCAGCATAATTCACAACTGAGATACCAAATGATTTACCAGCCTGACCAAAGGGCGAAGATATAAATTAAAAAGGATAGGTCTTATAGCCGACCCTTGGGGCACCCCTTGCCCCACTATCCTGGGGGCAGACCTAAAAGGTGGCAAAGCCACTACCTGGTGCCTCTCATGCAAATAGGAGACCAACCAATCCCGGGCCAGGTCTATCATCCCGGCTTCGTCTAGTCTGCTGATGAGTATCCCATGCCTGACCGTATTGAACGCGGCCGACATGTCGAGCAGCACTAAAAAGGCTGCCCGACCAGAGTCGACACGCGAACGAAGGTCATCCAACACTATCATCAAAGCAGACTCGGTGCCATGAGCTGGCCGGAAACCAAACTGAGCCACATCCAGGCAGTGATTGAATTCCAAAAACCTGGACAGATGTTTTGTGACCAGTTTTTCAAGGATCTTAATGGGGTATGGAAGCAACGATATTGGCCGGTAGTTCGCCACACATGTCGGATCCAGAGTAGCCTTCTTCAAAAGAGGGTAGACCACCGCCAGTTTCCAACACGCGGGAACTGCAGCAGTGCTAAGCGATTAGCAGCACATGGCATGTAGAGGAGGAAAGAGTCCCTCCTAAAACACCTTCCAAAATCTATGGGGGAGCGGGTCCATGGGCGATCCTGAAGACACACTATTAGCCAGGATACAGAACTCATCAAAAGAAGGGGAGGGAAAACTATCTAACTGTACCAGCCCTGCCACTTCCGCATCAACCTCGGCAATAGGTGGCAATACCGAAGCGGATGGAGGCTGACCGGTGGTAATCGGGTTAGATAAACCGCTAAGGATGGTAACGATCTTATCCTCAAAGGCTGCAGCCAGAGAGTCACATAAGGACTGGGAGGCCGGAATATTATTAGTAGCACAAGCAGGATTCGAAAGATCTTTAACAATCTTAAAAAGAGTCTTAGATTTGTTCTCAGCATGTATTAGCGTCTCATCCAGAAACTTGGCTTTAGCGCACTTGATTTGCGTTTTATAGTCCAAGAGGGCCTGTTTAAAGAGAGCTTTTTCTTCTGCTAAATACTGCTTCCTCCAGGCTCTTTCTGCCTGCTTGCATCTCAGCTTCAGCTGAAGGAGATCTTTAGTGTACCATGGCATGGCGGGTTTAGGCATATCTCTTGATTTCCTCAGAGGGGCAATTTTGTCTAAGGATTCGGTAATCATTTGGCATAAACTCACATAACTATCTTCTACATTACCTCCCAAAGTAAAGACACCTGCTAACCAGGTCGGAAGGCTGGAATGTTTCAGCAACCTAGACCATTGCCTGCTAACTTTACCAATTCCTATACTGCCTTCCCATGTAGTGCCAGCAGGGAGGGATAGGGAAAAATGGACAAGAGCATGGTCAGTCCAACATTGAGGGAAAATACCTCTAATTCTGACTTGAGCGTCAAGTGCAAACACCTTATCAAGGACATGTCCCTTTAAATGAGTCTGAGATAGTACCAATTGCTGTAGATGGATATTGCCACAAGCCTGGCACAGCTCCCGGTAAGCAGAATCAGGGGCCCGTCTGGCCACAGATTAAAGTCCCCCAACACTAGCAACCTAGCGTGGGTATTGGACAGGTCCTATAGGAGATCTACCAATTCCGGAAGGGCTGATAGAGCATTTCCCGGCGGTCTAGAACATAAGAATCCAGAATGCAGAGCTCCCCCTTGGCCATTTAAGGAAAAGCCCATAAGTTTGAAGCCTTGAACTTCCTTAAGCTCCAGCTGAGAGAGCGCCAAGGAATCCCTAAAGATAAAGCCTACGTAAAGGATTCAGTTCAAGGTTCTTTGTGTAGCTTATAAGATTCTCAAGGGGTCCCCTGCTTTGATCCTTTCCAACCTTCTGTCCCGCTATGTTCCGGTCCGTGCTTTAAGATTCTCGGACCTAGAACTTGCGGTTGTCCCCCGTTTCAAGCGTTGCAGGGCTGGTGGCCGCTCTTTTCAAGTTCGCGCCGCAGTGTTGTGGAATTCCCTTCCCCTTGCGATTCGTGCCCTTGGGGATTTGCTCTCTTTTCGTCGAGCTGTAAAAACTTTCCTGTTTCCTTAAATTCATTTTCTGTTTCGTCATGCCCAGTTGTGTTGTGTTGCTACCTTGTCGGGCGCCAGGACGCTCCTTCGCTGGAGCATCTGTGCGCGTAATAAATAAGTTTAACATAACATAACATAACATACACCCCCGCCTCTATTCCCGATACGGGGTTTGTTTAATTTTATAACCCGAGGGACATGCCAGGCCTTGTTCCACAATACTATCGGTTCTTGTCCATGCCTCTGTTTGAAATATCACATCTAGTTCATATAATTCAATAAGGAGTGCAATTTCCATATAATGCTTGCTGAGTGATCTAGCATTCAGCAGACCACAGGATAATGTCCCCGGGTTGTTATTAATGGTATCACGCTGGTCTCTTAGATTAGGGCATAAGTCGAGTTGGAAGAGCTTTTCTCTAGAAATCACTCAACGGGAGGGGGAAGAAGTAGAAGAGACAGCATGGCTGGCGCTGGTCGCGACCCGTTCACGAACGGTCGCAAGCGGGCTTTTCTCCAGCGCACCTCCGGCGTCCCAGAGGCGCGACCGTTGCGCTTGAGGGTTAGGCATCTTAAATAACCGTAAACGCGGAAGTCCTCCAAGGGAAGCTCTAGCCCCCAACCAAGATGGCGCCCGCAAATCGGCACCAGCCTGGTCTCCCTGACCCAAAATGGCGGCCTAAATCGCCGCGATGCGGTAGATCACGAGCCCCAGAACGCCCTGAAGTGCCCTAAATCCCACAAAATACGGGGTGTCAAAAGATTATGATGCAGGTATGGTTCTAAACTAAATTATCACCCCCAAAGAAGTGGCAGTGGAAAATACGCGCCTGAATTACAGGTCAGCAGGGCAGTGACACAATGAGTACGAGTTGGTTAAATGTATTAAAAACACAGCAAGAGGCAGGAAGTGCGTGCACGCTGCAGTCAATAAGGTCTACCTGCAAGCATGAATGAGCCTCTTTTAAAGGCTTCTCCAGACGCAGAAGTCCTCCAAGGGAAGCTCTAGCCCCCAACCAAGAAGGCGCCCGCAAATCGGCACCAGCCTGGTCTCTCTGACCCAAAATGGCGGCCTAAATCGCCGCGATGCGGTAGATCACGAGCCCCAGAACGCCCTGAAGCACCCTAAATCCCGCAAAAGATAGTCTTTTACCTCAGACCAATGGGGGCTCCATAGCATCCAAAATTAATACATTCTCCATTTCCTCTCCACCCCTCTGGACATTAGACCTACACCTTCCAGAGGAGCACATAGCAATTTTGTGAGGGAAGGTTCAGAGCCCCTAGGACAAAGGAGCCATAGAGGTGCCACCCTCGGAAGTCATGACTGGTTACTGCTCCTATTACTTCCTGGTCCCTAAAAAGGATGCCTGTCTTTGCCCTATCCTTAATCTTTGTTCTCTGAACTTTTTCTTAAGGATGGGCAAGTTAAAAATATCCATCCTGGCTCAAATCCTGTCTGTCCTGAATCTGGGAGACTGGATGACCATGTTGGATCTGTAGGATGCCTATTTCCATACGCCTGCCTTACAATCACACACGTTACCTGCGGTTTCAGGTAGGTCACAAGCTCTTTCAGTTCTCAGTGTTCCTCTTCAGCCTTACTAGTGTGCCTTGCCTGTTCACAAAAGTGTTGGTGGAGGCCGCGTCCCACATTCAAAAGGTTGGTAAGACCAGCCTTTCCATACCTCAACAGCTGGTTGCTGAAGGCAACTTCACATCAAATAGTCATCGACCACTTTCAGACAACAGACAACCTGCTGACATCATTAGAGTTTTCCATCAATGTGCTAAGTCACATCTGATCCCTTCACTGAGGCTCCTCTTGGATAGACACTTCGGTCTGAGTCCGTTTCCTCGAGGGGCAGAGTGTAGATATTCCCTCTGTAGGTATTCCACTTGCCCCATATCCTGGTCCATTTTTTGGGGCATTTTCTGTGGACAAAAACAGCTTTCTCTGCCACCATTGCTCTATCCATATCCCCACACCATTGTCTAAGCATTGGGATTGTTTGTGCACCCCAATTCTGCGCTATATTACGTTTAGCCTGCATCATACCCAAGGTCGCTCAGTCTTGTGCTGTGTGATTAAGGTCCCTCGGTTCCCAAATGTTGAGGAGACAACGCTTGGGATCCGGGGGGAATATCAGGACCACAAACCCATGTAATAGTATTCATGATAGCCTCCCAGTATTGCGTAATTTTTGGGCACTCTCACAAGGTATGATGGTAGGTGCCTTGTGACCCGCAAACCCTCAAGCAAAGTGAGTTGTCGGCCCTGCCCATTGTGTGTAGTGTCACTCGTGTGTAATAAGTCCTGTGTAGTATCTTGAGTTGTAGTTTGGAGTGTATGTCTACTTCTTGTGGGAATGCTAGGGCCTCCTGCCTGTCTGTTTCGTCAAGTTCCCCCATTTCACCCTGCCATTTCTCGCGGAGGTCTACTGTAGGATCTCTCCAGTTATTGATTATTTTGCAATACGTCCGGGAAATGGCCTTTTTGTCAGATGATCGGTCAGCAGTCTATCCTCGAGAGGTGAGGACTCGGGGAGATCGGTGCCCGGTGGTATAGCTTTTGTGAGCACGTGTGTAATCTGTAAGTAGAGATAGTGTTCCATGGATGCCATCTCATAGGTCTCTTGCAATTATGAGAATGAAATGACCTCATCTTTTCTCCACAGGTCTCCCACCCTGGATATACTATTAGGTCTCACTTGGCGAATCCTTTACTATTAGAGGCGTTCTAAACGTTGGATGTCCCAGAGTGGTGTGTGTTGCGTTAGCACCCCCTCCCTACCGAGTGCCCTGAGAAACGTGGACCTAACATCGACAGTGTGAACAGTGGGTCCCAGTAGTGTGTCTGCGAGGTTTGTTGTTTAGTGCATCCAAAACTCCTGCGTCTCTGAGTGTCTCTGTCCATACGGAACGCAGGTTCGTCCTGGGGAGTGTCAGGTATAATTTAGTGCCCTTCCAAATTAAGTCTCTCATTGTGTGATCAAAGGTGCGGAATACAGGGGGGCGGATAAAGAGAGGTAAATTCACAAAGTAGGATATGTACCTGGAAAGCACCACCATTTTTTGAAGGGCAACATGCCCTGTGACCAACATGATTCAGAAAAGGGGGTGGTGTTGTTAATATATGTGACCAACAGGGGCAGACTACGCCAGAAGGACAACTGTTCTCTTATAGCAGACATTGCACGTGTTATGTTAGCGTCTAACAGGTCCTCAGGTTGATGGTAGATCCTGACTCAGAGGTAGCAGAAGGCATTGGGGTGCCATTGGATGCTTTGGCCAGAGATTGTTAGCTCAGGGTTTGTGGTGGACTGAGCAAACCGGTATAAACAGGTCTTTGCAAATCAGTATAAACAGGTCTTTGCCCAGTTGACGCAGAGGCCAGAGAGGCAGAAAGTCAGACAATTTTTTTGCAATATCATCTCTGGGTGCCCGGATGTCCCTGACATAGATAAGGAGGTCATCCGCATAAAGCGAGACCGAGTGAGTCCCATCACCTAGCGGAATCCCCCACAATGCCCCTCCACTCTGGAGGACTGCCTCTAGAAGCTATATTGCCAAGGAGAACTAGAGCTGGGACAGGGTGCCCCCCTGCCTGGAGCTGAATCTAATGGAGACTGGGCCAGACAGGTAGGGGCCTGTCTTTACTCTTGCCCTAGGGAGAGTGTACAGGAGCTTAATCGGGCGCAGGAAACGGCTGCCAAGACCATTTCTAGAGAGGCCTGAAAAAAATAATCCCATTCTAGTGTGTCAAACACCTCCAGGTCGAGCAGCAGGCACCCTGAGAAGTGGCGTATATTCAGTGACATGCTGCGGGACAGGACAAAACCATTTTGTTCTGCGTGGACCAGGAGAGCAAGACGTTCCGCCAGTATTTTGGCCAGAAATTTATAGTCTGTGTTGAGGAGCGCCAATGGGCGGTAGAAGCCCAGTAGTTTTAGGGTCGAGATACGATTTCGTCAGGGAGACCAAGAGGTACTCCCGTAATGTTGGTGGTAGCCTTGAGGTCTCCAATGCAGCTTTGTATAGAGCCAACAAGCTGTGGTCTAATTCTGAGGTGTAAGCTTTATAGTATTCTGCTGGCAGGCCATCTGGGCCAGTGGTTTCCCAGTGGCCAGGGCTCTGATGGCTTTTTAGATTTCAGAAAGAGTGAAAGGCTCAACCAATTCTGCCTGTTGCTGCAGAGGTGTGCCTTGTGAGCATCCCACTCCAACCCCGCATCTGCACCCGAGCCTGCGTTAAAGTAAAAATAGGGGCAGATTGCGCCGTTGAGGGCCGCATAGTATGATAAGTCTTCCAGTGCCGCCAGTTGAAGGTGCCATAGGTGCGTGGCTTGACCAAGACCCACCCACTGTAGCCAAAAGAGGTGGGGGTTGTGAGCCGAGTGCGTGAGTTCCAGGGAGTCTACATGGTGGAACCCAGGAAGCAGAGACACGGAGACCCCAAATCAGTCAATGCAGATCATGCAGTGGGGAATAGAAGGAGTAGATTTAGTCCTGGGGTGCTGTGTGCACCAAATATCTGCCAGGTGCCAGTGTCGTAGCCAATCACCTAGTGATGCAGCGTTTGACATTGCTGCTGTGCGTGAGAGGGGCGGAAAGAATTTTTCCAGTGTGGTATCAAGTACTGCGTTAAAGTCCCCGCCTATTAACCAGGGGCGGAAACTCCAACGTGCCATGACAAAAGGATGCTTGCTTAGTATTAGGGGCGTATATTGTCCCGAGGATCATGTGTTGCCCGTCTAAGTGGCCGCGCACAAAGACGTAACATTCGCTCGTGTCTATTAGCGACTCTTCCACATGAAATGGGGTCCCTGGCCTAACCAAGATCCATACTCTTCTGGCCTGCGAGGAATATCCTGTGACGTAGATCTGCCCATGCCACCTGAGCCAGAGTAGTTAGGTCTCTGGCAGTGTGAGGTGTGCTTCCTGTAGTAGTGCTATAGGTGCAGCCTGGCGCTTAAGATCGGTATAAGTGTTGTCTAGCAGCGCACTGGATGTGCACCCCCCCTCACATTCCAAGAGTTAATGTTAATGGGTGACATGGCTACTTGAGTGAGTGAGGGCATACGTATGGCATGCAATCAGTGTGGGCAGAGAAGTGGACCAATGGGTGCAGGCAGGCGGTTGTAACTGCGGTAGCGAGCATCACTAAGATGTGGGTGAAGGAGTGTTGTAGTTATTGCAATAGGGGCTGTGGGGAAGAGGGTATTGGGGGGAGGAAAACAAGGAGACAGAACGGGGGCTAACTGTCAGAGCAGAGGGTATCTGCCCAAATTATGGAGTAAAGGTCCCATCACAGCAGATGACTGTTTCGGCCGAGGCTGGGGGGTATGTCTCTCTGAGGGTGAAACAGGATGTACTGTATGAGCTTGCGATGTAAGCCTAAGTGTAGCATTTTGCTGAGCTAACGGTGCCAAGTGTCAAGCAATCGCTAGTGATGAGAGAGCAATGCCTGAATGTGTGCAGGCTGCCATGGCAATTGACCAGGAAGGGGGATTAATACGTTGAGTCATCACAAAGTATGTGGGGTGCGCTTCATGTGGTAGTGTGGTGCGTGGCAGGTGGCAGAGATAATATCTTAGAACAGTTCGTCTAAAGTTCGTGGCATGATGCAAGGGAGCGGTCCTGCTCCCTTACCAGTGGGTCAGGTTGTCGGTGAGTTATCTTCATTGAGATGAGGTAATTGAAATTTTTATGGTCAATTATGTCCCCTAACGTGTACCCCAACGTTTCCATGTACGTGCTTGAAGTACATGTAATTTCCCTCCATGACCGAATATGAAGACGCATATACATTTGCGTTCAACGTTAACATGTCATCTACCAGATCCACCATGAATGGATCGATAATTCAGTCTTTAAACATGCCATGCCAACGTCTTTACATGGTATACTTTTACGTTTCCTGGCTCTGCCGAGCTAGGCCCTGATTTCTGACTTCGAACCACTTCTGTCTCTGAAAGATGCACCATGGAAATGTTTCCCTGACCTCTGCCTTACTTCCTGCCAAGTGAAGCAGTAAAGGACTGGATAAATGATGGACCCTACCTGAAGCAAGCACCTGACTACCTTTCCCCCGTGGGGTATCTTAACCCTTCAGTTTAAACAAGGGGGTTGTGTGCACACTGAATGGCACCCATCATCACCGTGCCTATTCCCTAGGGAATTCTAATTCAGAACAAACAGCAGCAAAGGTGCACCACAAAACATACAGCAATGAGTGTGAACGACGTTTTAGGAAAATAAGAAGATATTCCTCAGAGATGTTGGAGTTCTTCTGTGAATCTTTATTTTCAAACGGTAATAAAACACATACAGCCGACGCGTTTCGTCCCAAACTGGGACTTCTTCAGGGCTTTTAAGTCAGTTGGACGTCGCATGTGTGGAAGAACATGTATGGAAGCGGGTTCCACGGGTCACCTTCCCGGCTAATACGATCCTGTTCTATAGTTGTTCTCTCAGAGGCTGATTATACAAAACGAATTCTAGGTAAAAATGTGTTAGCAGTTAGCAGTGGAAGAAGTATCTTAGGAATATTTGGGTGGTCTGGAGAATAATATCACCTCGCTCACAATAATTGCTCAGTCCGTATGCTGAGTCAAAAAAGGGAACTGGTGTAGGACTGGAGGTCCTGTTAGTCCAGTGGAAGAGGGAGTGGGCACTGTATCCCAGCAGACCGATCCTGATAAACCGGCCGGCACCCATCCACAGCCCTCGACCTGATGACACACCCGTGGCGACGTCGTGTTCCTGCCAAGTGAAGCGGTGCCTGGCTCAGCCTGGCCTGCCTGCCAAGACAGTATTTTGCCTTCAAGTTATCAGTTCAGCCTCCTCGAAAACACATTCCAGTCTAGTGATATAGGTAAATATATTCCCGGCTGCAGAGCAAAGGGCCAAGCCTTCCTGTCTCCTTCACGTAATTCATTGCTCCCGTCACCATGGTAGGTCCATGGCCCCGCGCATTACACTTAGACACATATGCATTCAGAATAGAATAGCCTCTGCCCGAGAGACCTTTTACTTCAGATAAAACATCCTCCAAACACAAGATATCAGATATGTTATAGGAACAGGTCGATCTGACATGCCAGACTTCTGTCTCTTCTACTAGTGCTAAAGTCAAGCCCCCAGCTCTCCCTAGTTCCACGTCAATCACACGTCATACTAATTGCGCGCGCACCCATGTTAAAGGTTTCTGCTGACCCTGCAGAAATCCTCTATGCATCCACCCACCTATGACACTTTCTGTGACGTTTCCAGCACCCACCTCCGTGTACGCCCTTGTACACGCCTTCTTGCTACGCACATGTGTTCTTATCTTATACTTTTCACTTGTCACGCCTACTGTATCCATCACCATTGTACAGTTTTACTATATATATTGTGTACTGTTAAGACATCATTGACATCATTGCATATCCCTTCCTGAACCCTTGTGGTGATGGATCTGATCTCCATTGGCTCGAGCCATTTTAATTAAAGCCCGTATGACTCAGATACCACGGACTCTGCCTCTCATTTGATTGAGCTATTCTTTTACCTGTCATTAATTATACGGAAAAATTGCACGGTAATTTTATTTACCACAGAGAGATCGATTAGGTGAAGTGTTCAGTTCCCTTTCGGAACTGTGGGCGCCCACGTTCTTGGATTACTTGTTCAAAGTTCGGCACGGCTCGTGCCTGGGAGGGCTGTGTGGTTTTGGCACATGGGCGCTTGAGTGGGGCGTATGGTTTGGGAATTGTCACTGTGTCTTGGAGACATTCCCAAGTCCACGCCAGACTCCAGATATGCCCAGGCCTCCTCCGCTCCATCGAAGAAATGCGTAGTGCCACCAGCTGTGACCCGGAGGCGGACCGGGAAGAGGAGGGAGTACGGAATATCCAGCTCGCACACTTCCAGGAAGGGCCCATGTTTTCTCTGCACACCCATGGCATAGTTGGAGAAGAAAAGGACAGCAGCATTGTCTGCTCGCACCCCTGCAAGTTTACGAACTTCCCCCAGCACGCTATCATTGTCTTTGAAATTTAAGAGGCGAAAGAGGAAGGGTCTAGGTTTTGTTCCGGGCGGGCGAACGCCTAGCCAGGACCTAATGCGCCCTTTCGACTGCAAAGAAAGGGAAAAGTGACCCCAGTGAGAGAAGGGCGGGCATCCAGTGTTGAGCGTAACCCACCGCATCAGAGCCCTTTTGTGCCCTCAGGCAGACCAATGACCCGAATGTTGTTCCTACGAGAGCGCCCCTCTGCGTCCTCGGCCTAACCTTTTTAGGAGGTGAGCCCATTTGGACAAGTCACACAGCAAGGTGGTTGTGTCCGCTGCAGCGGGGTGGGCCTCCGCAAGTGAAAGTTCCATTTTGCGTACTATAGTAATTTTATCGATGCAGTCCTCGAGTGAGGTACAAGTTTGAGCTAGAGAAGTGCCCAGTCTTTCCACTGCTTTGAGCACTGAGTTAATTTTGGAGTCCAGCATCAGGGATGAGACCACATCTAGTGCCTGTTCCGTGTGTTCCTGCTGATCGGTTGTGAGGGGGCAGTTATCGCCCCACTGCCTCCATCATTTAACAATGTATTCCAGCATTTGCTGAGAGGGGCGGTGATCATAGGCAGTGGTCAAGTGTGGTCACACCCAGCATGGCCTGGGGGCCCAGAAGGGCTTGTGGCAAAGATTTTGTGGTGAGTGCAGGGTCCACGTTTATTAGCACTCATATAGTACACTCCAGCAAGGGTCTGAAACAGTGTAGATTAGGACCCAAGACTCACTGCATCTTCCCACCAATCTGGTGGGAAGATGCAGAGAGTATTTGCAGCGGGAGAGCAGCAAGATAAATGGGGGAAAGGTTTCCACCGTAAATGGTGCCCCCGTATGACTCTGTGGTCTCCCTTGTGTCTGTGTCCTGAGCAGGTACAGGCTTCAGCAGTCAGCAACCCTGGCTGCCACGGGACTGGGCTTGATGGGCCCCCCCTCCCCATGTGGCCCGTGCCCAAGCCTCAACCCAAGGCTCCTGTAGAGCGGGCACGGATACCGGTTTAGGTAAATCAATCACTGGCGGAGAGCAGAGATGCGGGCGAGGTCCCTCACCAGTTCAACATACTCTCAGGCCCCCAGCGCCTGTGGAGGAGGTCATGCGTGTGCAGCAAATTCTAGCTGAGTACCGACGCAGTGCAAGCCTATGGAATGGGCATGTAGGTCTCGGAGGGTGAATTGTGCGCTGGAGCCTGGAGGGTCGCTTCTCAGTGCAAACAGGGTGGGCCGGGCTCATCTAGGGCATTCCAGGCAGGCCTTGAGGCAGCGCAGGCCTGGGCCTGATATGACGCCCGACAACCGCCCCAGGTCCCACTATGCTCACCTGCCTAGCCAGACATGAGGAATTTCAGTCCATGCCTCATGCCGCTCAAGGCAGGGGGTAAGTCTCAGTACCCCTTGTGAGCACCCGGACCCCCACCAGTTCCGGTCTGCACGATGTCTCGGCCGCAGCGGCAAACAGGCTCCATCTCTGTCCTGGGCTGCCAGGGCGAGATCACCTCCCAGATCTCAAGTTCCTCCCGCACTGTAACACAGCGTGGGTACAGGCTGTGCGGGCCCGGATCAGGAGAATGCAGGGATCTGAGGGGCAGCTGGGTCTTATGATGAGCGGGGTCTTGAGTCCTGTCTCGGGACATACGTTCAGAGGCCCACCTGCATGGAGGGCCGACAGTCTTGTCCTGGCATCCTTTGACAGTGCAGCAGGGCTCGATCTCAGTCCCAAGTGGTAGGTACTTGTTGCGGTACCCCAGACCATAGCTAGGGACCAGGATGACGGGCAGAGAGAGGAAATGTTATCTGATTACGAGGCTGCAGCGCAAAGCCTTTTCAGAACACGTTCGCCATGTTTGGCAGTTCAATTTTTGAAGATTTTTGTAAAAATAGCTCCAATAGGCCTAAAACGGCAATTGAGGCTATCTGGCTGCACTAGACCGGGACAAAGTCACAAGTTCATGCCATCCACGATGGAGATCGTGCCGACCAGAGAGACGCGGGTAGGCCCACTGACCAGAGTAAATAAAATCCTGCAAGGATACATGTCTAAGATGCGTTGTGCAGCCAAAGAGATGTGTCACTCTCAAGATGCAGCAAAGCTGGGGTGCGATGTCCTGCTGTGTGATATTGTTGGTTTGTAACCAGATTGCTCCTATTGGTGGTTTTACATTTTCTAAGGAATCTTATATTTCTGGCCACAGGTTAGCCCCTTGTAAAAGGTACCATGGGTAACAAGGCACTGTAGCCAGGAAAGGCCTCTAAGGGCTGCAGCACCCTTAGAGGCTCTGCACATGAACACCCACACACTGCCATTGCTAGCTGCATGTTCTAATGTAGAGAAAATTGAAGAGTCGACATGGCACACATCCCTGTGTTCCATGCCTGCAACCCACTGCCTGTGGCCTATGTAAGGCACCCCTCAGGCAGATGAGGGCACAGTTGCATGAGCACTGTACCTCTGCAACGTCTAAGTCCATTCTTAGACCTTGTAATTGCATGACGGCCATAAGGAGTATATGGTCTGGGAGATGGTCATTACGAACTCCACAGCTCCATAATGACTTTACTGATACCTGGGAATGTTGGTAGCAAACCTCTCAGCACATTAAACCTCTACTGACGCTAGCGTGGAATTTAATGTAAAATGCACTCAGAGGGCATTTTAGAGATCCTCATGAAAAATGACCAGCCCTGGTGGGGTTGCTGAATGGTTACCCTCCATTTTCCACCACCAAACAAGTTTCTGGACCCGTGGGTAGAGGGCCTCCACTCTCTGGGTCCAGAAACACAGCCCATCCTGGGCAGATGTCATGCCTCCTCCACCAGGAGGGGCTGGGTCCATGAAGGGGCAGCTTCAAAGACCTGCTGCCTTTGGTAACCGATCCTGCTTTTTGCTGCTCCCAACAACTGGCTTCCACTGGTTCTACCCCCAGTTTTGGGTGGGAGAATCAGTGGGAAAACCAAAGTAGGAAGAGAGGTGTGCCCACATTTGCCAACCCCCACCCCCCAGGTGGAGGAGGCGAGGTGAAGCACACAACTCAGTCCCATCCATCTTGAAGATGAAGGGACACAGCCAATAAAAGAGAGGCTCATGCCTCTCCCCCATGCCCCCCCACTGGAGGGTTGCATAATTGGGGTGTACTCACCCAGTGGAAGGGACCTATTGGTTCCGACCTGCACACCTCTGTATCGCCCCTAAATGTAGTATTTAAGGGCGACCTAGAACCTTGTCTCCTCAGATTCGAGAAGAAGAAAGAAGACTGACCGAATAGCGGTGCTGAAAGAGGAAGAAGAGGGCATCAACTGCTTAGGCTCCAGCCCTACCGGCCTGCCTCAACTTCGACCTGCAACCAGCGAAACCCCAGTGAGTCCAGAAGCCCTCCAGAACCCAGAGGATCTGTGCTCCCGTCACCAAAAAGACTGTCTCCTCTGAACAGCGGATTGCTCAACCAAAGCCTCCAATACAGACCCCGGATCCAGTCGGCTCTGCGGTTCTTCACCACTCCGCACCCGACGCCCATGGCCTGAGTTTGAGTGGTTCAACATCATAAAATGTTCTCCCCAGTGAACTGGTGACCCTGACCTTCCTTGATCTTCTACCTGACACCAGCAGCCTCAACCATGACTGCGACTGAAGCTAGTAAGAAAACCCAACGCCCAAAGACACCCCAGCATCCGACACCACTCAGACTTAGGTGGCCCAACCAATAGTGTTCAGGCATCCCTCAACAATCCAACTTACCTCTCATACCAGTGGTCGCTCTCAGGAAATCTCCTTGACTGAGCCGGCTGCCTCTTTCCCGAACCAGAGATCTCTATTGGAAACAATAGGGCTCCCGACATCCCTTTGGCACCTCTCATCCAGCTGACCCATGACACTGGTAGTGCAGATCCTGTGCCAAATGTTGGCCCCTGCAGTTCTGCTCTTAATCTCAGTAGCTTTTATCCCACAACAGAGTGGTCTGCTCGTGAGCAGCCCCTAATCTAAAGCCCTCCTAGACCCATTGGATAACATTGGGCCTCTGCACCTGGCCGTCCTAGTGCTACTGGTGGTGCAACTCGAGTGCCTCCTTGAATCTTGGGGAACCTTCGTTCTAACCCCAGACACTAGCATTGTAAGTCATTTACTTACCTGGAAACCAATAACTTTCTATTTTTCCATAGGAACCCATGTTGTCGTTTTTCCTCTGAAATGTTCTGTGTCGACCTGCTTTTTGTATGGAACAAACGTAACTGTGCTTTGAAAAGTAATTTATCTTACTTTGTATTGTAGGACCCACAGTGTGATATCCAGGCATATTACCCCAAATATTCGATGTACCTCAAAAGTGTCCGCGTTGCAGCCTCCATTAAGTGAAGACTGTTTTACGGGAAACCAATGGTGCACTTCTTGTGCAGATGGATGTTGAGAAATCAAGTGATGGCACTACCTATGCTGATCATTAAATCAATGAATCAGAGTTTTGTAAAGCGTGCTACTCACCCATAAGGGATGCAATGCGCTGGGGGGCAGGTCATGCAACTCCGACTCACCCAAAGAGCCAGCACTTGAGCTCCAGGCTCTTCCTGAAGGTATGCAGAGTAGGGGGACGTCTGATGTTGAGCTGGAGTTTGTTCCAGGCCTTTGCTGTGATGTAGGAGTAGGCTCTTCCACCCGCTCTGGCTCTGCGGATGCGGGGGGTTTCGGCAAGGGCGAGGCCAGCAGGCGTAGCTTTCTCTTTGGTGTGTGGAAGGAGACTCTTTCTTTGAGGTATTGGGGTCCGGTGTTGTGGAGGGATTTGTAGGCTTGAGTGAGTACCTTGAAGGTTTCTATCTTCTCGACAGGGAATCGGTGGATGTCTCGTAGGTGCTGGGTGATATGTTCATGTCATGGGATGCCAAGGACGAGTCTGGCAGCAGTGTTCTGGATGGTCTGGAGTTTTCAGAGCAGATTTGTTGATTCCGGCATAGAGGCCGTTTCTGTAGTCCAATCTGCTGGTTATGAGTGAGTGGGTGATAGTTTTTCTGGATTCAGGGGGGATCCATTTGAAGGTCTTGCAGAGGATCTGTCGGGTCATGGTGAGGGAGGAGTCGAGTTTGAGGACGAGGTTGCGGGCGTGGTCCGTGGGTGTGGGGGATTGCCGAGGGTGGGCCACCAGGCGTTGTCCCATGCAGAGGGGGTGGGTCTGAGTACAAGGACATCTGTCTTCTCAAAGTTGAGCTTCAGGCAGCTGTTGCTCATCCAGGATGCAACGTCTTTCAATCCTTCCTGGAAGCTGAGTCTGGTGCTGTCTGGTTCCTTTGTGAGAGAGAGGATGAGCTAGGTGTCATCGACGTAGGATACTGTGCTGAGTCCAAGCTGTCTGACGAAGGCGCGAGGGGTGCCATGTAGGTGTTGAAGAGCGTGGTGCTGAGCGAAGGTCCTTGGGGTACTCCACAGTTGATCTCTGCGGGTTTAGAGAGGAATAGCGGGCGTCTGATTCTTTGGGTTTGGCCGGTGAGGAAAAAGCGGATCCAGTCGAGGGCGGTTCCCTGTATGCAGGCATTGTGGAGTCTGGCGATGAGTGTGCAGTGGGAGACGGTGAAGGCTGTAGTAGGATGAGAGCCGCCGTGGGGACCTGGTCGAGGAGAGTGCCAATGTCATCTGTGGTGGTCTCGGTGCTGTGATTGCGGCAGAATCCAGATTGGGAGGAGTCAAGGATGGAGTAGGCTTCAATGAAGTTTGTGAGTGGATGTTGACAATCTTCTCAGTTACTTTAGCTGCAAAGGTGAGGAGAGAGATGGGTCTGTAGTTTTTGAGGTCCATCGGGTCTGCGCAGGACTTCTTGAGGAGGGGCTTGACTTCTGCACGTTTTGTCGTCGTAGAATGTGCTGTTTTCGAAGGTGGTGTTGGTGCGTTGTAGTTCGGGTGCTTTGGCGGCAGCTCTGTGGAAGATGTGCAGCGGGCAAGAGTATGTGGGGTTTCCTGAGTGAATGCTCTTCATGGTCGTGGCAGTGTCTTCTGTGGTGACCGGGTGCAGGCTGAAATTGTAGACTGGCTGGCGTTGCTGGAGGTAGGTGTGGCTTCTGTGTCTAGTATCTGTTCATTGAAGTTGTCATAGAGGGACTTGACCTGGAGATGGAAGTAGGAGCCGAATTTGTTACAGAGGTCCTGGGAGGGCATGATGTCTGAGGCTTCACTGGGGGATTTGTTGAATTCCTGTCTGATGCTAAAGAGTTCCTTCGAGTTGCTGGAGTTGGCGAGGATCTTATCCTGGATGAGGTTCCTTTTGGTGGATCTAATGCGCTGGTGATATTGTGTTATGGCATTCTTGTAGCTGGTCCGTGCTTTCGGGGTTTTGCTGTTTTTCCATACTTCTCGAGATGACTGCAGGTGCGTCTGGATTCTCGGAGGTCGTGATGAACCAGGTGGCTTTCATAGGGCGCTGTCTGTAGGAGTTACGGAGGGGTCAAGCTTGTATGCGCAGTCGGTGATCCACGTTGTCATGGCAGAAGCGGGAGCATGTTTGAGGGTGGGCTTGAGGTGCTCTTTGGTGACCTTGCTCCAATTCCTGAACAGGGGCGTGGTGTAGGTTTGTGACCAGTGGGTTTACTAAAGAAGTGTACACAGTGGTGGTCCGTCCAGATGGGTTGCATAGTGTGGCTGAAGTGGATGTTGTTCCCTCCTGTGAACATGGGGTTGAGGGTGTGTCCTGCCTTGTGGGTGGAGGTGGTGAGCTGCTTTAGTCCAATGTTGGCGAGGGCGTCCAGGAAGGCGGTGGAGTTGGTCGCTGAGGTTGTCGAGGTAGAAGTTCAGGTCACTGAGCAGTATGTACTCCATGGAGGCGATGGAGGCTCAATGAAGTTAGTGATGGTTGTGGCGAACACGGATTGTGGTCCTGGAGGTCTGTAGGTAAAGGTGCCATGTAGGGTCATTCTGGGTTTGGTCTGGATCTTGACCTGGAGATGTTCTGTGGGGGACATGGAGTCTTTCGTGCTGGATGTGGTGAGTTGGAGAGAGTTCTTGTGTGCGATGGCGAGTCGTCCTTCCGGGTGGTTGAGGCGGTCCTTCCTCTGGATCTTGTATCAGTCGGATGGTGAGAAATTTAGAGATCCATAAATTTGAGGGAGGTGCCTTTCTAACCCAAAAAAGGACAGGGTCGGTTCTCAATAAAAACAAGAAGGGATCCCTTTTGTTTCACTCACTATTTCTACCAGTGCCATACACTAATTTGCGTTGTTGATGTGTAGATAGATACCAATCACCCTAACAATACCAATCACCCTACAGCCCCAACTTCTCCACTGTCTAAACACTGAACATCATAATATGTAAAAATGTCTCATTTATTTAAGAAAAATAAACAGGCAGTATTCATGATAGAACTGTATTAACCCGCTTCAATTCCTTACCTCGAGCTGGGGCACTGACTGCATCCCCCCAGGCTCCCTTGCTTCTGCATTACTTCCTGGTACCCATCATAGCCCGGAAGAGGCTGGGATTGGCCACCTCCCTGAAATTTCTTTGTAGAGGTCTGCACCCTGGCACTTACCCTAATAAGGTCCTGTTTCAGCTTTGCACATCCTTTAAAACTAATACTAGAGTTTCCCCATACAGGCCATCTATTAGTTGGCTTCCTTCTTTCCTCTTTGCTAATTTGAACTGCCAAGGTGAAGCGGAAGGTTTCAGAGGGAGGCTTGGGAGAAGCTCACAAGAATAAACCGAAAAACAAAGCTCAGACCCCAAGCTCGGCTTCAGGGTAGGTGTACTGGATAGTATAGATAGTTTATTATCTGAATGTGAGGAACTTCTTGACCCAACTCCCACTGATAATTTGCCAAAGTCCAACAATCCACATGTACTAAGAAGATCCACACAAACAGGGCGCATACCATCCATGTTTAAAAGGGTAGCTAGCAGGAACTAGCCACCAGAAGCTTTAAGTGCACCACTTAATAGTCCCACAAGAGGGGACAATACAATCCCGGAGATCTTGGCTGATCTCCCCTGTAGCAACAGTTGTTCACCACAATTTTTATACCACTCTGAACCACTGAACACCTCCAACGGTTCAGGGTGTCAAGCGCATAGGGAGGGTGCAGAGGCTAGCACACACAGCATAAAAATTACCCCTCTATCAGTGCTCCCAGCTCTAAATCTAAATTGCATGAATAACAGTGCCAACCAATTAAACCATCCCAATGCCTTGTCTATTACGGAACCCTCCCAAAGATTACTCACATTGCAGATAATGGAAATTAGAGTTCTCAAAGTAGCCATCAGCAGCGTCTCTGAATCCTTAACTAGGTACTCTCTGATGTGCAAAAAGTCAAAAAACAGTTCGGAGATCACACTGCCAGTACTCACAGGGTGCGAACCACTCAAAACAGCTGTCTGGGAATAATAAGGATCCCGTAAGATATAGTACGAATAAAGTAGTCAGGGATTACTCATCAACATGCGTAAATAACGATTTCCCGGTAGGTACTCAACCTAGCAGGGTAGCTGAAAGTCGTGCAGTCTATCGACAATCCAATAATCCCACTTTGGCCCGATTCCCTTAACTAGGTCCCACCCATCCTCGGGCAAGCATGAGCTCAGCACCACAAAGTGCTGCAAGGGCCCTAGAGAAGAGATGCATAGAATGTTTAACAAATGTACCAAAGCTCCTCCCTAGCTTAATCAAAGAAGAGCAGGTATACATAATAAGCAGGTGCACCCAATGGATCCGACATGTAAGGGGATGACGTTCTGTAATAAGGATGACATCATAGGGGCCAAAACATGCTGCCCTCCTGGATTCCATTGCACTCACGCTCTCACACCAAAATATAGTTGAGACCTTGGTGGCCTTTGATGTCCACACCCAACACTTCACCAAAACTTACATTTGCTACAATTACAATCCCCCCCGATACAATCTCATTGATAAATCCATCCCACCCTTTACCATCCTCCATTGGGGTGACTCCCTCACAAGAGATAGATTGAAGGTTACAGCTATCCCCCGATGGTCGTACTCAGGTCAGGATACCAGTACCCTCCAGCAAGCCCATCGCACCCCCTCTGACTGAAATCTCTCTCCCAGAGTTGACTGGCCCTATTAAAACAATGAGTCAGTCAGGTTGCACACAGGAGATCTTAGATCCTGGGTATAGAATGCTATTAGAAATGCATCTTGTACCACGCAGAATATCGCTTTTGTCATGGAACGTTGCAGGGGTTGAGGTATAAGATTTGCTTCTCCAAACTGGAACAGCTTATTGGAACAGTACATCATCTGCATAGTCCAGGAAACCTGGACTGTAGACTTACTTTATCATTCAGGGTATTCAAATTATCATAAACCTGCAAATCATGACAGAAAGGGGCGCCCACTGGGAGGGTTAACAGTCTGGGTCCATCAGGATGTTGGCTTTAAAACACAGGAACTTCCAACCCAGAATCTGGATATCCTTGCCATTCGGTTGTTGACCAGTCCTTGTGGCAAAATTGACATCTATAACGTGTATGCGAGAGGACATAGAGGTGGGCAGAGGTCTGAAACTGTAACTGCTCTAAAAGAGCTAATAGATAACCTTTCATGGGCTGCATCAGGTGTTATAGCTGGGGATCCTAACTCTACTTTTGAGCCACTTGATAGTAAGGAAAATGACCTGGCTGGCGAGGTACACGCTTCGGGAGGTATCCCAAGTCTGGAACTAACACCAATCAAAAGATGGACAGAAGCAGCTATCCAACTTAAAGCTATCTGCCTAGAAAGAGGCAAATGGGCAGCCAATGGCAGAACCATTTCAGAAAGGCAAGGGCCCAATACATTTAATAACGGTCATTACCCAAGCCATATTGATTATCTCTTAATTGTCCTAAAACTATGGCATGCCCTTGAGGACATGGTTGTCTTAAACAGAGTGGAGTGTGATCATAACCCATTGTGTTCTGTATTCAAATTCACGAAGCTACACAAACTAATATACCCCCCCAACCTATTAACCACCAGAGACCTCAAATGACATGCTGTGGCCTAAATGGTATAAGATTTTGGAAACCACAACATATTTTCCACTATTGCCAGGGATGCAGAGAACACGGTAGCAGAGATGGAGGTTTCCCTTATTAACTCTCAGTCAATTAATGTCATAATAACGTTCCATAATACATTATTTAATAAACTGCGATCACACTTTCAAAGACCCTATAGTGCTAAGGAGAACTATGTAAAGCTTTAGCACCACTGGTTTAACAAAGAATGCAAGCAAGCCTGCAGCTTTTTAGATCGAGTGACTCGTAGAATAGAGAATGCTTTGAAAACCTATAAGAAGGCCCAGGAAAATGCTAAGAAAACATGGAATGAAAACAGATAGCATGACCTTAAACTAGCATGTACTAGGAATAATCTCCAACATTTTTGGAACCTGGTAAAATGGGGTAGGAGTGGTTATTCTCTTCCCCCACAAAATCATGTAGATCCAGACTTCTGGGTAAACCACTTTGCCATACAATATGCCAACAATGACGAAGAGGAAAGCAAGCCCTTCACCACCCACCCTTACTTAACTGACCAGGTATTCGATCTAGTTGATGAAAGAGCTGCTGATAGCATCCTCACAGGGGTAGAGCCCCAGGCATCGACAGTATTCCCGCCTACATATTTTCATACAATGAGGTTAATTGGGGCAGGTACATATGGATGTATGACGTTACAAGTCGGTTGTATATCGGTACGGATGTATGATGTTACAACGCATACTTTTTCAACGCACACCATTACAACGCAATTTTTACAACATAGGATCCTTGACAACGAAAGCCTTTACAACGCATGACATTACATAGCAGATGCTATTACAATGCATGCCATTACAATGTAAGTCTAGGTAAGTATATCATTTTTTTAACAAATGTAATTAATAAATATTTACTTTTATTTATTAAATTTTTTATTAATATATTTGTAAATATATTTATATATTTTAAAAAATATAGTGTAGGTATTTAAAAATAAAATTGAAAATCCAGTTAGTGTAAAACCCAAACCCAGCCCTGCACCCTGAAAATACCCCTATACCACATAACCCAAACCCAGCCCTGAACCCTTAAAATACCCCTATACCCAATAAAGCAAACCCAGCCCTGAACCCTAAAAATACCCCTGTACCTCATAACCCAAACCTAGCCCTGAACCCTAATAATACCCCTGTACCCCATAACCCAAAACTATATATATAAAATCACTTAAATTAATGTATTTAATTTATTTTTAATATTAAATGTTTAAATAAAATGATATACTTACCTATACTTACGTTGTAATGGCATGCGTTGTACTAGCATCTGCTATGTAATGTCATGCGTTGTAAAGGCATTCGTTGTAAAGGATCCTGCGTTGTAATGGTGTGCATTGAAAAAAAATGCGTTGAAACGGTTGTATACCGGTACATATTGTTATTGCCAAACGCCATTGCCCATGGTGCCTCCATCCCGGACTCCGGAGGGGGTCGGAGATCATTCCAGTATACAAAAAGGGTGACGGGTCTCTGCCAGGAAATTATAGGCCAATATGCCTAATTGATTCCATCCAAAATGTGGTCACCCGCCTTGTCCTGGCAAAGGTCCAAGAGTGGATAGATGCTAATGATGTCTTAACCCCTTTCCCGGTGGGCTTTCGCGCACATATCAGCACAATAGAGCAAGTCTTCCAATGTATCCTAATATACTGGTGAACTGTAATCCTTGGCAAGGGCTGTATGTATGCTGCCTTTGTTGACCTTAAGTCTGCTTTTGACCTGGTTTCACGCAATAAATTCTGTGTGGTTTTACAGGAGTTGGGATTTGCTCTCCCTTATTGTCAATCTCTACGAGAACAATTTTGCACAAATACGCTGGGGTTCCCAGGGGAATGTAACAGACCCCTTCCCAGTGGAAAAGGGAGTGCGCCAAGCGTGTGTAATGGCACCCACACTATTCTCCCTCTTTAATAATGGAGTAGCCACATTTTTTGCCACTATTCCCACTATTCCCACTGATGCCCCGGTTTTAACAGGTAAAAAGATCCCAATTTTAATGTTTACCAACGACACGCTTATTATCTTAAAAATCCCTAGTGGTTTGCAGCGTGCATTGTTACACTTTGAAGACATCTGAATTCTACGAGGGCTAAATATGCAGCTATAACTAAATTCATGACTTTTCAAAAGCACAGAACATTCAGGGGCAGAATAATTCTAGAACAGGTAGACGCATTTACCTACTTAGGAATTACCCTGGAGAAAAAAGTTAGATTGAGGTCCCACATTGATACCATGGCACTGAAGAATCGCCAATTAGCCGGTGCCCTCAATAACAAATGTAAAACATCTCTGACGAAGCAGTCAGCCTGGTGCTGCAGATTTATGATGTAAAAGTAGTGAGCTTGGTCCTATATGGGTCGGAACTATGAGGTTTGGAGAAACGAACCCAGCTAGCCACAGCAGAAAACAGGTTCCTCTGAATGATCACCAGCCTGCCACAAAGCACTCCTGTGCTACCCTTGCTCAATGACTTGGGTAGGAAAGCACTGGTACACATAGCAAGGCTATGCCCTGTTCTATATTGGCACAGATTTTGGTGTACCACTGAATTTTCCACTTTTGCTCAAGGTCTCGGGAATGTCATTGAGGTGGATCACTTCCACAAAATTGGATGGGTACGTGAAATCAAAGGTGTCCTGGTCAGCATGGGACGGCTGAACCTGTGGGAAACTCCATCTAGCACCCAATTCCCATCAAGAGAAATAATCAAGGAAAGATATTGGGAAATGGTCGGACAAAATAATATCAGAGTAAGAGATTGTACAACATTGACTGGGAGATTTTTAACATTTAAATCCTGGCCAAGCTTCGAGCACTACTGCGACACAATCTTAAAATACTTTGATTGTAAACTCTTTCAATTTAGAGTGGGTTCCCTACCATTAAGATCCTTCACTGCTAAATGGGCCACAGAAGGTGACAACTAATGCCCCACTTGTACAGAACTTGTAGAAACCTATCCCTATGTGCTGTTTGTCTGCCCCACCTATGTAGGCCCCCACCAAGTATGGCTCACACAGACCTACAAGAATCTGGGCCCCAGACAAAGAAGCGTTGCCCTGAGAATTTTGCTTACTGTTCCATCACCTCGCTACGCAATCCCGGTAACCAAGTACTTGAGATAGATGTGGTCTATAAGATCACAACTCCTGATTGAAAATCATTGAACTTGGAATTATGCCCATTCCTTGATGTGATACCAGTATGCTACCTTCGAGTTCTTTCTTCGATGAATGATTTTAATGTTTTTATCCATCCCTAACAACCCTGTTTCTGCTTTCATGTCATGTATTTGTCTTTCAATGCACCAGGATGAGCTGACTTTTATGATTACCTATACATGTTTGTAAGATATCTTAACTCATTGTTTTATTTGTTATACTGTATTTTATATACCAAAGCTTTTATGACATGTACTGTCGAAATAAAGCTTATTGAATGGAATTGTATATGAGTTCCTTAAAGAGAGCACTAACTTTCCTTTTTCGTTCATTTTTCTTATACCTAAAACCTTCCTCTAGTAAAGTTACACCCAGTTCTAAACGTTTCATTCTAGCCCTACGCCCATGTGTTTTTATACAGTGTATATTACATACCTTATGACATATTGGTTTTTTTCACCCCGCTCTTTTTTCAAACCCGCTCGGAATGGATATTGTGATATTATTCTATGCAGACAGATATATTCCCTTGTTTAATGATTCTACTTTAATGGGTCTAAGTACATTGGAAAATTTCTATCATGAATACTGACTGTTGGTTGGAAGTAATGACTATATGGAAGAATGCGAAATGGAAAGAATGTGTCTGTAGGGACTGAGTATGTAGTAGGCGAACTAGCTAGAAACCTGTGTAACACTGAGGCTGTTTATATAAATTTGCTTATTATAATGTCATTTTGCATATTATTTTTATCTTATTAGAAAAACCTTAGTTTTAAACTATCATGTCCTGAAGAAGGTGGGGAGTATGAAGTCATATCCACTTAAACGCCTCGTCGACAACTTGTGATATCAATTTGTAGAGATTTGATGATAGTTAACCTTGTGGCTTTATAAATGAGAGATTTTTGTTTTCATACTAAACAAATGTATTCTAGAGAATATTGAAATGTATTGGTGATGTTTTTATAAACGCATGTATGGGTTTTAAGAAATTTATTTTTTGATATAATAATGGAGCGAGTATATTTTTAACCTTGTATTTGAAAGTGTTTGTTTATCATGAATAAATGAGACATTTTTACATATAATAGTGTTCAGTGTTTAGACAGTGGAGAAGTTGGGACTGAAGGGTGATTTGTATCCATCTACATATCAAAAACACAAATTAGTATATGGGACTGGCAGATAGAGTAATTGACACAAAAGGGATCCCTTCTTGTTCTTATTGGGAAATCCAGTAATGTCACATCCTGTGCAGATGGATTATGGAAAATTAGTTTTATTGCTTGGCTTCCTCTTTTAAAGACAGTTTTTGTGGGAAACCAGTGATGTCACTTCCTGTGCAGATCTAGTGCTGTCACAGTCTGTGCATATGGATCCTGTGAAATCCAGTGATGATACTTCCTGTGCAGATGGATAAGAAATATGAGAGCACATTCAAAAAGCAAGTTCAAGATATGCCTTTTACAAAAACCTGTTTTGTACATGATTTAATACTCTATAATGTTGCCCCATCTATAATTAGAATCTAGGCCATATATAAGCTACACATGACCATTGACTTGCCTTTTAGCTCACTAGGGGCCAGATGTACGAAGCATTTTTCCTGTTGCAAACAGCCCATTGGGCCTTTTGCGACTGGTAAAATGCATTTTGCCATGTCTAGAAGGAAAAATGTGACTCAGTAACTTGTTACTGAATTGCATTTTGCTTTTGCAATTCTGCATTAGGAAGGGGCATGTTTAGGGCATTCCTTCCTAATACCGAATAGCATTGGAATGTATGAATGTTTGGCGACTGAGAAAGTGGTCGCAAAACATTCACAGTTACTCTCAAACTTCAAACTGGAAGGGGTCCCAAGGGCTCCCTTCCCCTTTATGAATGTGAGCTCCAACATTTTTTAAGAGCAGGCAGTGGTCCCACGGACCACTCCCTATTCTTAAAAAATAAAAATGTAGCTTTCCATTTCTATTTATGAAATGCATCCCGTATTCCTTCAAGGAAAAGCGGGCTGCATTACAAAAAATAATGTTGCTTTATTTAACCCCTTGGGTGCTCATGACGGAACAATTCCGTTATGTGCACAGGCGCTAATAATCCTTCTGCTGCAGATAGCAGAGGGATTTCTTTTGTTTAAATGTTTCCCTCAGGAGGTGGAAAAGAGCTTCTCCAACCTCCTGAGGTTTTTTTTGTTTCAATGTAATGACGATCGCGCGCATGGCGCGCTGAGGTAATTACATAAAAAATAAATAGGAAACTTCGTTTCAGTTTCATTGTTTCGGTGTTCGTGGGGCTATCTCAGCCCCTCCGAGCACCGAATTACATGGGAGAGGTATTGTTGGAAAGGGGAGACTCTCCCCTTTTCAATGGTACCCTTATCTAGTGGATCCCTGCAGGGTCCACTCCCCCATAATGCAGCACACACACCTGACATACAGAGCAAATCAACACTGACAACATTGTGGTACAAAACGCAACACGTCCACATCAGGTCAGAACTGGTGCTGCTTGAGTGTAGACACTGGCCAATCACATTTGGCATTGCAGAGAAATGTGAGTTGATAATGTACAAGTACTAACACACAAACGTCTTTTGTCGAAATGTCCACTGTCCCCCATCAAATAGGCAGCTCCTCCCAAACAGCCACAATGTACACCGTCATGCAGTCTGTATGAAAACATGTACAATGTGAAAACATACATGTGGATACATTGTTAAAGTGCATCTTACCTTCACATTGCAGCGGGAGAATCAACACCTCCTGCAGAGCAGCCCGACCCTCTCTTCTCTGATGACGAAGAGGACCACCACAGCTTTGACTCAGACGCCCTCCAACAGCTCGTGGAGAGCCTACGCAACACACTTCCAGGAGCTGGGCAGCCCAGCAGCTACGAGGAGCCTCCAGCCCCTGCATAGAACACACTGCAGGCACCACCCACCACCATGGCTGCCTCCCAGCACCCCCATGAAGAACACATGGCCTCCCAACGCCATGTGTTGGGGTGCCAGAAGGAGCTGGCTGAACAGTTGCGGGTGGGCTTCGCTGCATGGCAGACAAACTAGATGCCATACGTGGGTGTCTAAGCCCCATCAGGGACCACTCATGGTCCCTAACTGACACCCACAGTCCGCTCCATGCTCTCCAATGAACATGGCTGACATCGCTGGGGCCCTGACTCAGAGAATCGAACAACTATCCAGTCAGAGTGGCTCTATCGATGTCACACGGGAGTTGGGAAACATGCAGAGGTTAATGGAGACCATGGAGCAGACGAATGCGGAAAGAGCGGCTGCCACGGCTGCACACCAGCGAGTGGTGGCTGGGTTCCTCAATGACTTCAAAACCATCCTCATGGCATTGCTGCCACAAGGCATGGCATTGATGCATGTTGCTGCTACCACCTACATCCACATCTCCGCTCCTGAAGTGTTCGTGCTGCACAGTGCGGCAGACATTCCACATCTGGCCCCTGAGGTGTCACTTTCACACAGTGCAGGAGACAGAACACCACCATCCACATGTGAGGCACATGAAACAGCAGAGGACGAAGATGCGGATGAAACTGCCTTACTTCTACGGAGAAAATTGTAGTATTCCTCTTTGCCATATGGCCTGTTTCTTCTTGGCTCTGCCCTGTGCACCATCACCTTCCACTGTCCCCCGATGCACTCTGCGACACTCACCCTGGACCTGGACATGGACTGCCATATTCTGTTTGATCGCCAATGACACAGCAATCAGACTGCGGACTGAACTCTTCCCCTTCCTTTGGACTTGTCATTCCCTGAAGGACTCTCGCTGGCCTGCCAAGGTCCAACATCATCATGTGGGGTTTTCACAAGCCTGTACTACTCCAGATGCAACACTCCACTGAATGTGCATTAAACATTCAAACTCATACAGATGTGTCATGTCGATGGTCTTTCAAGTGTGGAACTATTTATGAATGTAGGCTCATATAATTCCTCTTACGTCTATGTGGCTCATCTCGTTGGACTTGGGTCACAGGGTGACACATTGCCGATTGCGGTCCGGGTGGCACAGACACAACAACAGGGACACACGCACTAGTTACTTCCTTGTCCAGCCCTGTACGGATCCAAGCCCAGGTCATTGTTCACACCTTTAGGCTGGACTGGCATACTTAAGGCCAGCCCACTCCATTTATGCTCACAAGGGGGGACGACAACGCTACATGTCCTAGGTATTCCCTGTAGTCATTTGCAGGTCTAGTTGTCAGCATGCCACAGCCGCTCCCTCACGGCTGGTATACACCCACATCACACCCATCCAGGACACGTGTCACAGGTCATGTAACCCTGCCAATAAAAAGGGCCAGGCGCACATGCTCAACACGCCATTTCCAACCTCTCTCTCTGGGTGTATCCGTGTGATGTTCATGTAGGCCTGAGGGCCCAAGGCCCTGCAACATCACATTCCCCCGGCCCGGAGGCGACATGGTGACGTCCGCACCACAGTACCCAATCATACAGGGTCCATGACTTGCAGGGCACAGACTTGGTGGCACTGGACACACTGTGGCTGGCACAGGCACGCCGCCACGGGACGGTGACTTTCGGTGCACCAAGGTAGGGGCACCTTGAGTGCTGAGCAGGTGTCCTAACTTTAGGACTTCTAAATGCCTTCTGTGAATACCGAAAGTCTTAAAGTTAGGATTTTTCTCAGTTTAGGAGTAGTAAAGTTAGGACTCCTAAATGCCTTCAGTGTCTAACCAAAATGTGTAAGTCCCTTCTGTGAGTACCAAAATGAGTAAGTGCCTTCTGTGAATACCAAAATTGTAGTAACTTTAGGATTTTGTCTTAAGTTAGTTCTGGGAATAGGGCCCTCAGTGTCCAATGCCATTATTCGTGTGAAGGAAGACACTAGTAAAAAGACTAGTTGAGAAGACTGACCTCTGATTGTGTTTTGAATCAGGTTCAGAAGTTCATTTTGTGATAGGGGCCTTATAAACAAATTATGATAGGGACTTCAGATTTTTTAGAAGGTTAAATATTAGTTGCTTGTTGAGGTAGATGTCATGGTAAGAGGAGGAAAGTTTGTGTGAGGGATAATGTTATTGAGGTGGCCTACAGAGGTAATTTAGGAGAGGGAAACAAAAGAATGCCATTACAATTTGTTTTCTTTAAAGTTCACACATAGGAGACCCCAGCGACCATGCCACAGCACATTTCATTTGTGCTTATAAGATGAGAACCATTACTTAGAAGTTTATGAAAGGAAAGAATGACTTGAACAGGTGTCACCAATAGCTTACAATATAAACCTGGAATCAAAGAGTTACAAGCTCCATGCAGAGAGATGGAATTGCAGAGCAGTCAGTGACCTAGAAGATTACTACATCCAGCTGCTCTTATGAATGCTGGAATGTGTTTAGTGTAACAGTGGAATTCAAACGAATACTCCCATGTGCGGTCAAGGAAAACATTGTGTATTTTTTCATACCAGCCCAATGACTCATGTTTTTAACACTCATAAAAATGAAAGGCAGTAATGGGTAAGGAGATTACTCCATGTAGAAAACTGTGTACTTTTTATCCCCTCTATACTTACAAGGTTGCATGTGGCTTCTTTTTTGGGATGAAGTCAATTTAACAGGTTTGAACACAGTACTCTCATTTATGAGTTATCACGGCTCTTTGCCTGATTCTAGTGTTTAAATAATGCACAATGTAGCTGCTGTGTTATAGCTTGCATCTGAGCCTGTCCATTTTGTAAAGGACATACGTCTTCCTTTAGGAAATTAAAGACTGATGACATTATGGTTCTTATCGGGTGCACTTGTTTTGAGAGCATTTGGAAACCATTGTTGATAAAAAAAAAATGTTGATTGTTCACGTATTGCTCTTTATTAAAGTACAATTCTACATGATCCTTAGTTACAGTGTGCAAGCTCCACAACATCTGTGTTATTATCACTCTGTACACACAACACAAGTACTGGGGGATACAGTCACAAGAGATCACAAGAAAGGAAGATAGGCACAAGAATGTAACACTCAAAACCTGGAGACAATAGGAAGGAGCAAGGCATCTGGAAGCATTGGGTCACAGTGCAGGGTTAGCCGGGTGCCCTACAGTCAGAGGCGAGCCTGCACAATTGTGGCGTTCTGCCCGCTGGTCCTCGAGGGGTGCGTTATCTTGTTATAGGGTGACTAGTTAAGTGCTCATGCTCCAAAACGGACTGCATCGCCCAGCCACTCTAGTTCACAACAGGTCTCCTGAAGTCTCGGCCAGGAAAACGAGCATTGCACCCTAGCACCTCTTTAATTCTCAGTAGCTGATTGTATTTTGCGAGACGCACCAACCTGCATGGGGCTCCAGTTTTTATCTGCCCTGTGCACAGACCGACCACTAGGTCTGCAAAGAAGGTGTCTTCAGTCTCTCCTGAGCGATGGGCTCACCATCACTCCCCAACCATTTGACTGTGCCATTTTGCAAGCTTGGAGGGACTCTGTGACAGAGCCTATCTGGTTCACTTTCAGCAACAGACAGTTGCAAGCCTTTTCTTGTAATGCTTTAGCAATACATTTGGGATTGGTCATAGTCAGGTCATCGCCCACCACTTGGAATCCAAAGCTGCCCGTGAACTTGGACCAGGCTGCCCAATCATCTTGGTCAAAGGGGTCCTCAATGGAGACAAGTGGGTAGTTCTGGGCAAAGCTCTTGTACAGGTCAGCAAGCTTGTCAGAGGAGATGTAGCGGCTGGGGTTATCTGGCAACTTGAAATCCAGGTCATATTTCCTATCACGATAAAATTCTGAAGGCAACATCCATGCCAATCACAATCTTCTCCGAGTAGCCAGCCTTGCTAATGGCAGTCTTCAATAGCTCTAGAGCTTCTTTAGTTTCCAAGATGTTGGGGGCAAAGCCGCCCTCATCTCCAACATTGGTGGCATCCTGTCTGTACCTTGCCTTGCTCACATTCTTCAGATTGTGGTAGACCTCGGCTCCGATGCGCATGGCCTCCTTGAAGCTACTGCCCCCACGGGCAGGATCATGAACTCCTGCATGGCCAACTTGTTTCCTGCATGAGATCTGCCATTGATCACGTTGAATGCGGGAACTGGCAGGATGACTTCTTTGTTTCCAGCAAGATCTGCAATGTGACGGTACAGTGGCACCTCCTTTTCATCTCTCCGGCTTTGCATACTGCCAATGACACCCCCAAAATGGCATTGGCACCAAACTTTGATTAATTTTCAGTGCCATCCATGTCCAACATCAGCTTGTCTATCTTTTCCTGTTCCAAGACACTTAAACTCTTATTAACCAGAGCAGGTGCAATGGTATTATTGATGTGATCAACCGCTTGTAAGACATCTTTCCCCATAAGGGTAGTCTTGTCATTATCGCGCAGTTCCAGTACTTCATGGATTCCGGTGGAGGCCATGCTGGGAACAGCAGCTCGAAACATGCCTTTAGCAGTGCTCAGGTCAACCTATACCGTGGGATTACCACGGGCATCACAGATTTGACGGGCATGTACTTTGAGGATCGACATGTTGAATTACTAGCGCCTGTGGCAGTTGGCTGGGCTTCAAGCTGCTGCTGAAGATGACTAGGAGGCTCTGGCTGTAGATTCAGTGGGGCAACCATTGTTGATAACTTAACATGTAGTTTGCATTATTTATCTATCGCTTTCTTTAATACTTTCTGTAGCTGCACTTTCTGAGCAGGTCTGCGCTTTCTTATAAGTGGCATATGTTAACAAGGGCATTTTTAAAGATTTTTATCAGGATGTGAACCCAGCAAAAAATCATTAAATCCATTTCCTCAATAATTGTGGACAGGTGCTCTGTGTCACAGCCACTAGGCTCAAATTGTTGTTCGTCATCGGTGACACGGCTTCCCTATACTGTATGCAGTATTAGTCATAGTTGTATATTTACTAAACCTTGGGTCTGAGCAGTTGACTAAACAACCAGTAGTCTTAGAAAGAAATTAATTCATACACACATAAGTAGCTATTGCCCACAGGGCTACACCTTCAGATTAAAACTCAGTCAAATTATAAGTCCATTTTAGGTCATTTTGTTCAATTTGATATGCATTAATGTTTTGGAGTAAAGAGTGTCTTCAGCTATCTAATGTACCCAAATCTAGGTTGTCTACTGAGCTGTTTTATTCAGAAAATTTATTTGGGTATTATGCATCCTATGAATACATTTTGTGTATCCTGAATTTGCCAAAATATTGCCCACAATAGTTTTCTCATTAATGTTTTCTTTACAATGCTCATAGGCTTGTAGAGCAAGACGTTCAAGGAATTGTGTAGAATATATACGTTTGTGACTAGTAATTAAGTTCTTTTGAAGTTTTTCTGGTTTCTTAGAGAAATAAACACTGATGGGCCAGACCGGTCAATACCATTGACATAAGGAAATCTGTTTTTTTCATAAACCACTTTAATGAGTTTAAACAAACACCATGACATCACATTGCTTCAAAGAATTCTATCCCATCCCATGGGGTGCCACCCACTTCGGATCCATTACCTGGAGCCTTTCCAGCCCTCCCTCCTCAAGAATTGTGCCCATTCATTATGGCAGAAAAACTCCACCACTGCCCCTTGATTTTGCATGCTTCAGAGGGCATCCTCTGACCTGTAGATTGGTGCCTTGGTTTTCTGTGCCCTGGGCCATACTGGCAGTCCATGTCGAGATGTAGAGGGTTGTTGATTGGGTTCAGTATTAAGCTATGTCTCTTTTAGCCAGAATTATGGTGATTCCAAACAAGAGGAGCAACTCCTGCGTTAAGCCCCACAGGCTTCTCATAAAACGCCTGTCAAAGTGTCTGCAATGGCCCTCCAATATGAGATTATAACAGGGCAAGCCCCCACCATATGGAAGTAATTAGTGTCCGCCCGGTGGCACCTGGGGCAATTAAGTGAAATGCATTTACCTGCCATCCAGAGTCGCCTGTGTGTAAGATAAGTAATATGTAGGTAGTTTAATTGAATGGACCAGAGGCGGGCCGGGGCGGCTATAATACGGGGAGCCATTCGGGCTCCTCCCCAGTCTGACGTGACAACCCACTGTTCCCATTTTTTCCTCAGGTCACTAAATTTAGTGGGGAAGTTGTATACCAGTGTTTTATAAATCTTGGAGATTCCACTATTTCCCAACGTGCCTTGACGGAGCATGGCTTTGAGAGGATTGAATTCTGGCTGGTCTGAGGTCAGGTCTCTCGGTTGCAGGCGAATGTATGCCGTAATTGTACGTATTTATGAAATTGGGTGGGGCAGGCTAAAATGAGGACTGTAGCTTCTGGAATTTTTTTTTTATAGTGGATCCCTGCTAGACATCACCAAGCATTGTGATGCCTATCATATCCCATTTAGTGAAGTCTTCCAATAGCGACACCTGACCTAGACCATAGATGGGTCTGCTGCGTGAGTTGTTTGTTCGAGCCCATCATCCGCAGGGTAGCATGCCATGTGTGAACCACCACCTGGATAGGGTCGGGGAAGGTACTGGGGCAGTGTGCCTTGATATAGGATGTGCAGAATGCTGTCATGACATAATTTTATTACTTGAGTGTATAGACTGGATCTCCCCAGCCTCCTGTGACCCAATCGTTAATTGCCAGGAGTTGGGATGCCCATCCCTTCTTTGTATAAATGGTTGGCAGCATGCATTGAAAGCTATATATGGAGTCTTCCTGCCCAGAGGAAGGAGCAAATGTGGAAGTAAAGTGTTCCGAACCACCGCACCAATATCGGGGATGGGTAATATTGAGGGATATACAGGAAGATGGGGAGGGTCATCACTTTGAAAAGTGTTATTTTGCCCAAGATGTGGAGCAGAAGTCGGGACCAATGATTAAAATCTCATTTCATACGAGTTTCCAGAGGTGCCAGGTTGAGAGACCAGGAGAGCTCTGGCAAGGTTTAGGTGTGAATGCCCAGACATTTGAAGCTGAGGCGCCGAATCTGGATTTGGTGTTGCCATTCACTGGGGTCTAAGACCCCTTATAGGGGCACCAGGAGAGACTGGTTTCCAACTGGCGCAGACACTCGATTCATCTCCATATAAGGAGAAGATCTTCATTATCCTAGAGCCTGACTTGGTGGGGTTACCAACGTATAGGAGAACATCATCCGCATATAAAGAGATGCTATCCTTCTCCCCCCTAGGTCACCTCCAGACCCTCAATTGGGTGCCATATTGTATAAGGCGGGGCAGCGGTTCCACCGCTAGGGCAAAAATCAATGGAAATAGCAGACAGCTCTTTCTGGTACCCTGGCAGAGTGGAAAGCGCTTCAATAGTGTTCCATTGATCCATACATACACTTCTGGGGAGGAATACAGGAGCCTGGCATATTTTCAGAATCTGGGGCCAAAAGCCATACATGTTGGCACTGCTTCTAGGAAGGGGCCACTCGAGCGAGCTGAAAGCTTTTTTGAAGTAGACCAGGAGGGGTGCGTAAGTGAAAGTGACTTCTGATCTACGAGCAAGCACAAGATAAAAGGAAATCTTTCTTGAAATGTTTTATGACTAGGTATAGGTTGGGCCCTGCAATGTTCCTAGTAGACCTGTCTGCCTTAGTGTGGTCTTCACTCAAACATTTTGTCTTCTTGCTCCATTTTTGCTGATCTCGATTTTGCTGGCCTTAGGACTCCACACACTTTACCACTGCTAACCAGTGCTAAAGTGCATGTGCTCACTCCTTAAAACAAGGTAACATCGGCTCATCCTCAATTGGCATATTTAATCTACTTATAACTCCCTAGTAAAGTGGTACTACATGTACCCAGGGCTTGTAAATTAAATGCTACTAGTGGGCCTGCAGTGCTTACAGTGCCAGCCACTTAAGGAGCCCTTTAAACATGTCTCAGGTCTGCCATTGCAGTCTTTGTGTACAGTTGTAAACTGCCGTTTTGACCTAGCAAAACAAATCTTTTACCAGGCCCAAACCTTTTTTAATACATATGTCTCCCCTAGGGTAGGCCCTCAACAGCACACGGGGCTGGGTGCAATGTATTTAAAAAGTAGGACATGTAATTTTAAGTTTTACATGCACTGGTAGTGAAAAGCTAATATTCGAGTTACCTTAATACTTTTAAAAAGCTGTACCTTCCAAATAGGAACAACAAAACAGTTCATGTTTGATGTCGTCGAAATTGTAATGAAAAATCCTCTTTTATGATGATATCGGATACTTAGTTAAAATATTGTAAATGCTACTTTTAGAATGTTACTTCCAAGAAGGCAACACTAGTGCCGCCTGCTGCTGCACTGCTGAAATGAGGATACTTTCCTTCGAAGTAAACCGTGTTTCTCTCGGTAATCCGTAGTACTCCATAAGAATCCAGTAAAGTAATCCATATACTCCCAATTTATTGAATCACTCCAGAAACAGCCTGATGGTGCTAGAATGTTTATTGCGCATTTTCAGATATCATATGTCACCAAATAAGCTTAAACATAGATACATGCTTTTAACATTCCTTCGAGCTAGCACAGTAAAAACCCAATGTTGGCAAAGGTGGCATTTTCCTGCCTTAGCCATTTAGTGCCTGGGTCATATGACTGGGTGTAGTTGGCAGTTAGACTTTGACTCACCTGATTTTACTCTGCAGCTGGGGTGAGACTCCAGCATTCTACACCGCCTTAGGAGGAGGGGGCCCGCCGCAGCATATGATGCGCGCAGGTTATGCCCAAACACTTGCCTGTGTGCGAAGACCAATTACAGCCCAGAAGAGATTGGGCAGGACCCACCCTCTAGGCTTTTCTTTATTGGCACCCTCTACATCTACACTCATGGTGGGTAAAAGAAAACATCCACCTTCTTCGGCCAGGGCTAAGTCTCTTGGTAAGCCCTGTACCTCAATAATCAACCTCCTAATTGTTGGGATTTATTTATTTATAAAGTTTTATATAGCACAAACTTAATCACGAGGGATATCAGAGCGCTTTACAATTTAAGGGAAATGAAGGTAACAGATCAGTACATGAGTCAAATAGGGAATATACATAGGCATTGACTCAAAGAGTGCACACATAAAAGACCAATTATAAACCTGGGGTAGGCGTTGAATGGCCTAGTCGCTGAAACATAATGACAAAGGGGAGCAAATACAATAATAAAATACAAGATTGACAACCATTCTTGTAGTATGTCCGATGCACTTAAAGCTGACAATCGCTCCTCTTGTTAAGTTAAGAACTTGTTCATGAGGAATCTTTTTGCTTCCAGTTTGAAAGCAACCTTAGAAGAGATTCTATGGATTTCCGGTGGAAGAGTGTTCCACATTTTTGGTGCGAGACCGAGAAGGCTCGTTGACATGTTCTCTTTTTGCAGAAAATATGGGGTTTCAAGAGGAGGGAATTAGCACTCCTCGACAGTCTTCCCCTCCGGATAGTTCTAACTTTTGCGCCAGGTAGTTGGGGGTTTTGAATTGGAGGGCTTTGTGCAATAAGCAAGCAATCTTTAGTTGAATTCTAGCTTAGTAGGGCAGCCAATTTAGAGATTTTAGGACCGGTAAGTTGTGGGCATTTCGCTTGGTGCCCGTAAACAGTCTGGCCGCAGCGTTCAATGCTGCCTTTAGAGGTGCCAAAGTGTATTTGGGAAGGCCACATAGTGTGGCACTGCCATAGTCAGGCCTTGGGAAAACAAGCACTTGGACCACTTTCTTGAAATCTGATAAAAAGATTACGAGGTTTGGAGAGAGATTAGGTACCTGCCACCAAGAAACGATTGACACTCAAACCCCCCCCCCACCCCCCCCCCATGTCATTCTTTTTAGATGTGAAAATGAGACTTCTAGGTTTGATGCAGGAAAGGTGGTTAACGGTTGTGTTCAAGATATCACAGAATGCAAAATTACGGTCTCCCCTTGCGATCCCTTTTCACATCCCCTCCTAAGCATTTGAGGACACCGAAGCATGTACACTAGCATCAGATACCAATTCTTTGTGAGGGTCAACAACAACTACAGAGGCCTCTTCTAACCAACTAGGATTAAGACTAGAGCTATAACTCCCAGGGTGAAAATGGAGTAGTTGAAATCTTTGCTTGCCTCGGTGCACGTATTAGAATCCTTAGTAAAGCTCTCACTAGACTCTCTTTCTGCCATGCTATTATATGTGGACAGCCTAAACCACCAGTTGTCTAGACCTGTTGAAATTTAATGTAAGTCCTATAACTACTTGTCAGCTACCAAAAGCAAGTGTAGTGTCTCCCTCAACCCCTGCAACTGCATCCTATACTCTACAGGTAACCAACTCCCATTACAGAATTCTACTTGTGGCCCTGCTATACTGCCTGAGACCCATAACTCAATTCAGATGTTACCATCTGGCAAGCAGTGTTACAGTGAATTGTCTTTTGGAAGAATTGGTGGGGATTTCCTTGCTCGCACCCACCTACAAAGCCCTCCACGACGCAGGACCAGCATATATATTCAGCATATACCAGAATTTCTGTGCAGAAACTAAAATGAAGTATAAAAACTCTCAAAGAGTGTATTACAAATCTGTACGTTTGGCTAAGGCAGAGCACTATCATTCCCGTATTATGGAAGCAGGCAATTCCTCGAAGGAATTATTTCAGATTTATAAAGAAATATCTGTAGTAGATACTAACTCCTCCACTCAAAAGGATTCTGTGGAATCATGTAATGAAGTTGCACAGTACTTCTCAGGTAAAATCAACAAAATATATACAAGCTTCGCCAATCATGTTGAGTCGGCTTCTGACTTCACAGAAAATGACAGTCTTATTAAGACTCTAAAGTGCCTCAATTCTTTTGAAGTTCCCCCGTACGAAGTCCTGTCTAAATTGTGTAATAAAATCAAATCGGGCTCTCCCCGAGACCCGGCGCCTCCGAAAATTTTAGCTGAAGCCTTCCCTGCTCTAGAACCTCACTATAGACATCTACTTCAGATCTCATTCTCCACAGCTTGCCTGCCGGCGGACTGGAAACAGGCAGTTGTACTACCGATCAAGAAAAAGCCGAATGTCAGCCAAGACATAATGGACAACCTCCGGCCAATTTCCCTACTACCTTACTTAGCTAAGCTAGCCGAGAAAATTGCCAACATCCAACTCATGGAACATCTTGAAGAACACGATGTTTTCCATAAATCCCAGTCGGGCTTCAGATCCAACTTCTCAACGGAAACGGCTCTCCTCAGGGCCACTGAAACCCTACGCAAGGGAGCAGACGAGGGCAAGACCATGGCCCTCATCATGCTCGACCTCAGTGCCGCGTTTGACACTGTAGCACACTCCATCTTGCTACAGTGTCTAAACAAAGCCGGAGTAACCAACAGGGCACTGGGATGGCTGAAAGCCTTTCTGATCGATAGGAGCTTCCAAGCCCAAAGAGGGACTTCCCTCTCAGACAGTGTGCGGCTTGAACAGGGGGTGCCTCAGGGCTCGGCCCTGAGTCCCACCCTGTTTAATCTATACATGGCTCCCCTGGCAGAGGTGGTGCAATCGTTCGGCGTGGAGCTTGTCTCTTACGCCGACGATACGCAACTTTTAATATCTTTGACGCAAGCCCCATCCATGGAAGCCGTTAACTTTAACAACTGTATGAGCAGGCTGGCATCCTGGATGACAGAGCACTGTCTAAAACTGAACGGAACCAAAACAGAGGTCATCATTATTGGAGGCAATGAGACCAATTGGACTAAAGAATGGTGGCCCACCTGTTTGGGTCCTTTGCCCCCTCCCAGTCGGGAGGCGAAGAATTTAGGAGTCTGTGTTGATAATAAGCTATCTTTTGATAGCCATATAAAGAGAACTGTAGGCAAGTGCTTCGGAGTGATGAAGACTCTCAACCGTACCCTTGACTTGCTGCCTCTCAACTCCAGACGGACTATGACGCAGGCACTAATAACTTCCCGGATTGATTACGGGAATGTTTTACTCTTAGGCACTTCAGAGAAAAATATAAAGAAATTACAGGTCCTACAAAATTCGGCAGCACGCCTAGTATTAAGACTGCCCCGCAGAGCCCCTTCACGACCCTCTCTGGCAACTCTCCATTGGCTGCCTATCAAGAAGAGGATCATTTTCAAAGCTCTGCTACGGTGTCACAAGATCCTCCATAACAAGGCACCTGCCTATATGTCGGATCTGGCTTCGCCATATGAACCCAACAGAACCCTTAGATCCAAAGGTACAGGTCTGCTCAGACTTGCCTGTCCTAAAAAGGCCAGAATGGGAGGCAGATCCTTCCGCACAATGGCAGCGAAGCACTGGAACCTTCTGCCCATGGACACCAGGTTAGAGGTGAATGAGACCGCTTTTAGGAAGAAATTGAAAACTGGCCTCTTTAATCCGTGATAGGTTCTCTATTTCCACATAACTCACTCTCTCCACAGTGCGGGGACACGCCGGGAGGCGTCACCAGGCGCTTTATAAGCTCCTTTAAACTAAACTAAATATGAACCACTGCCTCTCATTCCATGTACCCACCAGACACTTCCACTCTGCCCAACTAGCCTTGGCCACTGTCCCAAGGAACCGCAAGACCAGGATCGGAGGAAGATCCTTCTCCTACCTTGCCGCCAAGAGCTGGAACTCCACCTCAGGCTAGCCCTTTCACTGATCCAATTCAGGAAGGATCTCAAGACCTGGTTGTAGTGCTAGAGACACCCTTGTGGTCTGACACCCTGTGATGACCTTTGACTACCATTATTTTATCCTAGCCTGAATGTACAACGTCCTGCATATTCCTTGCTTCTCTTAAAGTTTATTTTTTTTAATCTTGCTGTCGTTAAGTGGGAGCTGTCACAGAGTAGAACAGCCTTGCCAAGAACAGAACGTGTGGGATGTACATTTGAAAGCATGAGGGAGAGAGAGGTGTGGAATTTACTTTTTGGTCTCAAAGTGCAGTGTTGTGAGCAGTGGTGCACAAATGTGCACAGTGTTGTACATTGAGAGATGACGTATGTGATGCTATAAGCATTGGTGAACAAATGTGCGCTGTGTTGTACATTGAGAGATGAAGTATGTGATGCTATAAGCTGTGGTGCACAAATGTGCCTTGTGTTGTACATTGATAAGTATTATGAAGTTCTAACTATTGGCTTTGACATGGACTCATGTCATCCTGAATTCTGACTCTTCCTGGCTTGAGCTTTATCTGCGTGCACAGCCACGCTTGCAAGTTGTTTGGGTTAATCACGTTCAAGGATTGTTTTTGTGAGAGATTGTTTAATGTACCCTGGAAGGCTTTTGTGAACTTCGTCAAGATAAAGGCTGGAACATGCAAGACTTTAGAGGGATGTATCTAGTGTATATATATCTTTCTGATCTCTTGCAGGTAGTCCCATAATATTTGCTTGAGTCTTATCTCATATTATTTGCTGCTTGTTTATTCATGGTATTATTAATGCATTTAAGTGGTGCATTTACCAAGTGTGTTATTAGTGCATGCATATAAATATATATATCTCTATGTGTATTTTAATGTTGTACATCTGGGAAAGCCTTTCTGTTAGAGAGCATTGTGTAAAATAAAACCCATGCCATATTCTAAAAAGAGAGTCTTTGCATTTTGTAAAATAAAACCCTTTTCTAAAGGTGTTGTTTTGTGTTATGTCACGGTGTGGGAGATTCTGTGTTTTCTAAAAGGCAAAGCAAGACACTGGTTCTTTGTCTGAATCCCAGGGCCCAGATAGATCAGCAGCCCCCCCCCCCCCCCCTTAGCACCTTGAGACCATCACCGGTAAGTAGCCTCGCTATATAAACCATGATTTATTGATTTATTCTCTTGATTTGCCACTAGAAGCAACACCTTATGTCCTAACATTGGTGAATATACCCACCATTGCCTAAGCAGACACAAAATCCTGGAAATCCCTGTGAAATAAATAACTAAATTGGGTGGGTAATAAATCAGGCTTAACTGGGGCCCATTTTGTAAATATTAAAATGGTCAGAAGGGTAAAGTGGGATGGCAAAGGGCACTAAAACACTGCCTGGGGACTGAGTTGTTCTGTCCTTTAAATCACCTGGATTAGTTGACTATCTTGCATAGAACTAGCTCGTTATCTGTTTCTTCACATCAATTATCAGTTCTACTGCTTGGTTATTTTTATATCCCACCGCCTATTGTCATCTGCCCAAGTTTGCTCTCCAGATCATTTCCTGTTCGTTCATCCAAATTTCATCCTGCCACTGCAGTTCATAATAGTTTCGCCTCATTAACAGAAATTGTGGTGTAGATTGACACAAAGCGAAGCCCAATGGTGGCTGGTCCATCTGGCAATGGCCTAGGTACAATGGTCTTTACCTAGCTTAAAGGACTGTTATTGTATCACAAGTCTCCATTCTCCAACATCTTTAATCAGGCTGGTTAATTCTCCCCTTCCAGATTCAAGGCTTGAGGTTTCTGAACATCATATGAGTTTCAAAGTTCTGTTTTGGAATGTGGTAAGCCTACATGCCTAAGATGCTATTTTGGAATGGTGTGATTTTGAAACATCATTTCACAACCTATTTTCTGGAGATGTGGACAGATGAGCTTGCCCACATTAATGGCTACAGAACTTTCCATCTACCCGCCATGACTTCTAAAGCTGGCAGAGCAAAAGGTGGTCTCTGTATTTATATTTCTAATTATTTGCCATTTTCTAATAAAATAACTGGGACCATTGCTATGTATTGGAATTTTGTACTGGTTAATTTCTATAAGAATGCATCATTGAGTGGCATACTGACAGCCCTTGGACAGGTGGATCGTGATCTTGAGCCTACATGTCATTGCGATAAGAAGGAAGTTTCTATACTTTGGTGTGGTGGTTTAAATATCCATTTGTGCCCCCTTCCAGCAAAAAAAGTTTGTGGTTTGACAGACATTTACGATGGTGATCAATCTCATTTCATCCATAATGATTATGGTAACAAACCGAACAAGCTGTTGTTTAAGGATGATCTTGTTTTATCTAGTGAACTTTGTATCGCCTCAGTTCCCTTCAAATGCACATTTAACAGAAGGGATATTAACATTTTTATTGATGATATTTTATCATCACATAGACTCATTATATTGTCAGCATGGGTCAACACCTGGTAGCCCACTGCCCTTGACAACCCCCCCCCACTCCCACGGACCATGCCCGGAACATCTGCATCATACTCGACTCCTCTCTCCCCGTGACCTGACAGATCAACACCGTCTCCTCTATGTGGTTCAACACCCTTGGCATCCTTCTCAAGATCTTCAAGTAGATCCCCCTCGAATCCAGAAAGACCATCACCCATGTACTCATAACAAGCAAACTGGACTACAGAAAAACCCTCTATGCCTGAATCAACAAATCCCAGCTGTAATATGCAGTCCAAAATGTACAGCGAGTTAATGCCCCTGCGGAGACGTCCTAGGAATTTTTGGGAGTTGTATAAACAGTACTTGCTGTCACGAGAAGAAGCTGTTAAAGGCAATGTATAATTTTTCCCTCTGCAGGAATATGTCTATTAACTTGTGATATGCCTTCGGAATTGTGACTGTAGGATACGTTTATATTATCTTTACTATTTTTTATTTTATTGATGTCTGGGGCTGGTAAGTCCATGTTGATAAAGTGTTCCAATTAAGTGGCTGCTGTCTCTCCCACATGATGAAGGGATATTATTTTTCCCTGTACTGTTTGTCCTCATTTATATCCGGCAGACTGCATGATACTTTTCATTCTGATAATGTTGCTAATATTGTGTTTTGTACACCACTGTGATTTGATTAATAAAAAAAAAATCAACAAAATCCCTGCTCCGAAAACTCCAGACCATCTAGAACACCGCTGCTGGACTCATCCTCCGTATCCCACGACATGAATACGTCACCCAGAACCCACTAGACCTCCACTGGCTTCCCGTCGAGAAGAGAGTAACCTTCAAGCTGCTCACTCACGTCTACAAATCCCTTCACAACACCGGACTTCAATACCTCAACGAAAGAGTCTCCTTCCACTTACCCAATGGAAACCTCTGCTCTGCCGACTTTGCCCTCGCTGAAACCCCACGCATCCATAGAGCCAGAGCGGGTGGAGGAGCTTACTCCAACAAGGCGGCAAAGACCTGGAATGAGCTCCTACTCAGCATCATATGTTTCCCCACTCAGTACATCTTCAGGAAGAGCATCAAGACTTGGCTCTTTGATTGAATCGGAGCTGCACGCCATTCCCACCCCCACCCCCACCCCCACCTCCACCCCCAGCGCCTAGAGACCCTCATGGGTGAGTAGCGCACTACACAAATTCCTGATTGATGATATTGTATCATCACACAGACTCATTACATTGTTACCTAATTTTACTACACACACTATTTCCCTGAGTGACCCTTTTCCACAGTGACAACCTTAAATTTTGTTATTTATTGATCCAAGCAAGGATTGATAATAAGTGCATAGTTGACAACAATGATAACGAGTGGGGCCACAAACCGATCACAGAACTGACTGAGATTTATAGGAGTAAATTTGTTCCTATGGCGACTTATGGGGAAGGGGTCTGGGGCTACAAAGGCCACGGGCCAATTCAGCAGGCAGAAAATACGTTTGTTCGAGGCTATTGGCCGCTCCCCAATCATTCCCTGCCTTTATGTGCCTATCAGAGATGGGTTTAACACCTGAAGGTGACACGATAAAGCGGGCACCACTTCTCTTATGGCTGAGGATTTGGGGGAACCCTGATACCGCTCGGTGTTAGTGCGCTCAATAAATTCCTTCAACTTCAACTCTCTAAGGAATATATTGGGGGATTGTCTTTTCTGGACTATGCCCTCAATATACCAATATATCCTGGATTTGATTAATAAAAGAAGAATTACTGGAGTTGGGCCTGCAGGAATAAGCCAAAAACCCAGTAAGCATTGACTCCAGGGCCATTTCCAGGGTCAAAGAGGCATTTCGGGATAGGCAAGACAGAGCCCATCAGGCCGCTTTTGATAATCTGCTTGTAAGCCGCACTTTATAACCCAATCAATCAGACACAGGGCTGCGAGTTATATCTCTCCTGGCTTCCAAATGGAAACCTCAGGTTTTATCTAACAAGACTACGACTCAGTCTATTGCATCTGATATGTGCTTTTACTAGGCATATAACCTGGGGAGAACCACTGCCCAGATGCCCATGCAATAATACTGATACTCAAAGCACATTGCACTTTTTTGTATTTTGCACTTTGTGTGCTCATGCTAGGAAGCGATTTTTGTTCCCTATTTTTCGCTCCTTTAATATGAACTCCTATAAGGCGGCATTTGAGTGATTGAAAGGCTGGAGAATAAGAACATTTGCATGGCAGTGGGACATTTTGTCCACTTTTAACTGGGGGTTAGAAACAAATACGGCTTAATATAACTACCCCACTTGTATTATATGTGTATGATTCAGATCTGATCAAATTTTTAACTCTTTTAACCCTTTTAGTATGTAGTATGTGACCCATCGGCCCTTTTTTATATGTTTTATGCATCCTATCACAGGTATGTACTCTATGTTGTGTCTTTAAAAAAAAAAAAAAAAACTGTATTATCCCTGAATGTGAATGCTGCTATATCTGCTGCTTTCGACCTGGTCCCAAGGAGAAAGCTCTGGGCAGTTCTGAGCGAAATAGGCCTTCCGGCTGAGTTACTTACCCTGATAATGAGGCTGCATGAGTGTAATTTCGCCAAAGTTCAGTGGGGTACGAATGGTGAATCATCTGCCGACTTTCCAATTGGACGCGGCGTACGACAGGGGTGCGCTATGGCCCTCCTGCTTTTTTCCCTATTTATTAATGGAATTGTGGCTCGGATGCTGGATGCCAGTGTTGATGCACCTTCGTTGGCGGGCCTCAGGGTTCCGATCCTGATGTTCGCCGACGATACGCTGATTTTATCTAAAACACCGGCCGGCTTGCAGCGAGCTTTAAACATCTTTGATCTCTTCTGTGGGGAACATGGCCTGGAAGTTAACGTGGGCAAGACTAAGCTGATGGCCTTCTCACCAAAACGTAGACCCCGGCCTAAAATACTTCTGAACAATTGTGAACTAGAGGTTGTTACTGTATTTACCTACCTTGGGGTGCAGATAGCAAACAATCTAAAATGGTCTCAACACATAGAAAAGGCGGTCCTGAGGCATCAACAGATTTCAGGGGCACTCCGGGTGGAACACAAAAAGTCAAAATCAAAGCCTATAAAACCAGTCCTAGCAGTATATGATGCCAAGGCTATTGGGTCTGCCCTATATGAGACTGAGCTGTGGGGCTTCAATAGGCTACTCCCCTTGCAAATATCGGAGAATAGGTTCCTTAGGGAATCGCGGGTCTCCCCCAGAGTACACCACTAATCCCGCTTGGTCTTGATTTAGGGAGAAGATCAGTTAGCGACCGAGCACGATTGCGCCCGATTCTCTATTGGAGACGCCTCTGGACTACCCCAGAAATACGGCACTATGCAGAGGGGTTCCTTGCCATAATGAAAGCTAACACCTTTCATAAAATAGTATGGTTAAAAAATCTTAGGACTGCTCTAGGTGACCTCGGCCTCTCCAATCTATGGGTAATCCATCTGGGGAACCATTTCCAAGTAAAAACATAATTAAAAGTTTATATTGGGATTGGATAGATGGCAGACTCTGGTGTAGAACGAGATCAGACACAATGGCGGGGCACTTCTTAGAAATCAAATTGTGTCCTATATTGGAACTATACTGGGACAGTATTACTAACCCAGGGGATAGGAAGCTTTTCTTCCAGGTAAGATCAGGTGCCCTCCCTCTGAGATCATTGACAGGTAGGTGGAGGAGTGCAACTACCTCGTGCTGCCCGGTTTGTGGTGCAACCGAGGAAAGTATAGGTCACTTTTTATTCTTGTGTAAAGCTTATGCCACCCCGAGAAGATTTTGGTTAGCTCCCGTTTGTAGAAACCTAGGGACATCCAGGGGTGTTGAGGCGTTACGAATTATTTGCACCGCCACTGACATGCCTATTGTTCTAGGAACAGCAAAGTATTTGGGGTGGGCATGGTCCATTAGACGGAGGGCAATCTCTATTAATGTAATATAATAAGGGTATCAAGTGATTTCTGTGTAAATGTACACCAAAGATTTTTTATTGCTTCTGCATGTATAAATGTTTTAAAAGTATGTATAAATAAGAATTTTTTTTAATGTGATATATTTTAAACGTATGTTTGTGCTTTTATGAGTATATACCTCGAATAAAGCTTTGAATACATGCTATATCTATTTATGGAATGTTTTCTGTACTTTTATGGCTGTATTTGACTAAATAATGTTTTTGTGACTGACTGACTAAGTACATAATTGAAAACATTTAAATGGCAACATGCAATGGGCTTTCACTACGCTGGTCTCAGGTTAACCTGACCAACTTTTTGGAAATTCTGGTTATCGAATAAAGAGAGGCTTTCGAGATTTGTCTGGATGATGCATATAATGCTAATGCTTTTTAGAAAGTTGTCCTTATTCTTTCTAAGGGGATTAAGGAATGTCTAAATGGTACTAGGCATCAGTTTAACCTCAATAGACAAGGCTGGTTTGCTCCTAAATGCTCTAAAGCCACTCTCCACAAATCCCCAAAGTGCACCCGGGAAGTGCAGTCGCGAATATTAATTAGCCCTGAAGGGTAAGAAAAAAGATTTGAAGAATAAAGCCTGGAAATCCTTAATTGTAGCAAGCACAACTAAAGATAGTTCAGCCTTTTGGCGAGTCATATACAGTTTTTTTAAGAGACAATATGGCCCAAAGATTTCTAGCTGCCATTACTGAATCTGACTTGGTGGCACACTTTACTAAAAAGTTCTCTATTACAAGCCTGGTGCGGGTGGGGCCAGTGCCCCGGCTTTTCTGCTCCTGATAATCTCCCAGGCAGTCTTGATAACCTTTTATTTTCTTTAGATGAGATCAATAGGGCCGTCATGGCTAGTAAGGATGGAAAGGCTCCAGGTCCAGATGGTTTCCCAGTTGATCTTTTCAAGGCTAATATACCCTTCCGGGGCCCATACCGACCTTTATGTTGGAAGTGTGCTATAATTCTATTTTTTTAATACTTGGTCAGAGTCACTAATTGTCACAAAAAATCAGCAGTTAGGGTAATGTTTTGATGCAAAACTGCCGGGACCTCCCTAGCTTGGCTCCTCTACGCAGATGATGCTGTGCTCATGACCCATACCCCCTGGGTCAACAATGGTTTCTTACTTGCTTTGCCAATTAGATGCAGCATTTGGGTTTGACAGTCAATTTGGGTAAACTTTTTATAATGAAGTGTGGGATGAAGAACTGCTACGTACTGCGACTAAAACTTTACTTTAGTTGTTTTCTTATCTGGGAATTCTGTTTGAGGAGTATGGTTCATGGAAACAGCTATTGACTCCAGAAAGCTACATCTCATGACAGCCACCACTGCAATGTCAAATTTCACTATTAAAGTTGGCAACAAATCCTTGAATGAAATGTTAATTATTGACAAGGCCAAGTGTCTGTCGACAGCTCTGTATGGGGATACAGTAACATCCACCCCCACCAATTGCTAGAGAATACCTTTTCCAGGTATCCAAAGAGTTGTTCCTCCTTTCTTTGCCATTCTGAACTTGGGGCTCCTTTTATATCTGATACAGTCAGAATCCAGCCAATTCTCTAAAAGCATAAGATCTGGTCTTGTGATGACACTTCATTAAATCACAAGGTTACAAGTGGTTGTCTTAAAATGTCCGCATCCCTTCAAATTTCCTGGCTGAATTATATTAAAAAAAACCTATCTAGATCTGGGAAATCCTGAATACTTTGAATGTGCAGACACATTACAGGGTATTAGTAGGAAGGAGTTAAAAAGGCATGTTTATCTCTGTTTGAGGATCATAGACTGACTGTAGAACTTACAAATCCAGCCTGGATCCTGTTAATCAACCATTGGAGGGTAGCAGGGGCATTCTTCAATCCAAATGGTATCAACCAGAATTGGTAATAGCCCTCTGCGGTTGAGAATGCTGACCTCTCTTTTGCTGCCTTTCAGTCAAGGTGATCTGCCAGTACCCTGATGTCAAATCAACATTACTGAGGAATTTGGCAGCACCCAGCCTGTCAATGAGCTCATCAACTCTGGGGATGGGCTGTCCATCAGTCCTGGTGACTGAGTTGAGTCTTCTGTAGTTCACGCAGAACCAGAGTTCTTGTGTGGCACCCAGTGAAGCAGCCTTTGGTATCAATACCATGAAGATGGACCGAGGTCTATTAGAGGGCTCAATCACCCCTAATGCCAGCATCTTGGAGACTTCCTCCTTGATGCTAACTCTCACCCTGTCAAACAACCTGTAAATGTTGTTCTTTACAGAGGGACTGTACCCAGTGTCAACATCATGGATGCACAAATGTGTTAGTCCAGGGGTGAGGGAAAATAATGAGGCAAACTGTTCCAGTAACTGGTACCAGTCATCTTGCTGTTCTGGTGTGAGGGTGGCAGAGAGGTTGACGCCCTCCACTGACCCATCATGTTCCTGTGCAGAGAGGTCAGGGAGAGGTTCACTCTCCTCTTCCACACCCTCATCTGTCACTAGGAGCATGCTCACGTCGGACCTCACAAAGTGAGGCTTCAGTTGGTTCACATGGAGTATCCTTAGGGGTTCCTAAGGGTATGGAGATCCACCACTTAGGTGTCCTCCCCCTTTTACTTCTTTTTCTCATATGGGCTAATCCAGTGGTCCGGGAGAGCTCTAATCTAGTAGTTCCTTGGCCCATAGCTTCTTGGCCAGGCTAACACTCCACCAGTGTGGCCAACTGGTTGTGCCAGAGTTTCATCACTTCTTGGCTGGCCTCTAGTTTATTTGTTGCCTTCTTTCAGAAGCAGTACATCTGGTTGCAGAGGACCAGCATGTAGCTCATCACAACCTGGGGGGCTTTCTAGAGAGCTTTCTCACACTCCTCTTGGACAAGGCTAGGCTAAGAGCTCCCCTAACAGGGGGTTCAAAGGGACTAAAACATATTCCTTTCTGTTGCAACTCCCTGTAGGCAAAGAGAAGACATGGCAAGAGGATGTCCCACTCACCCTTCTATGCTCAGGTATGCCCATCATCATGCCATTCGATGTCTTATTGAATCTCTCAACCAGACCAGTGATTTGGTGGTTATAGGATGTGGTAAATGTGTAAGTTACATCACACTCATTCCACATGGACTTCATGTACACTGACATGAAGTTAGTCCCTCTGTCTGACACTGCCTCCTTGGGGAACCCAACACAGATAAAGATCCCCATTAGAGCTCTCGTCAGGACAGGTACATACACTGACATCAAAGGGATTGCCTCTGGGTAGCGGGTGGCATGGTCTAGCAAGACCAGGACAAACATGTTGCCTAAGGCTGTTTTGGGGTATAAGGGTCCAATGATGTCTATGCCCAGACTTTCAAAGGGGGTGCCAACAATGGGTAAGGAGATCGGGGAATCTTTGTGCTGTTTCCCTGATTTCCCACTAGCCTGACAGGTGGGACAGGACCTGCAGAATGCATCTGAGGCTGTCTTCATTTAGGGCCAATAAATTCCTAGACATGACCGGCAAAGGTCTTGTCATGTCCCAAATGTCCTGCCAGTGGAATGCTGTGAGCCGGGCCCAGTAGGATGGTCCGGTACCTTTTGGAGACCATTAGCATATGGGCTGCCCCAGCACTTTGGGTTCACTGTAAAGGAGATTGTTTTCCGAATAGATTAGTTGATCCCCAGAGGCATCACCTGCTGCATGAGCTGATGCCTGGCCCCTCTAGCCCTCAAGAGTGGGACACTATTTCTGTGCTTGGCAGAATACCTTCCTGGTGGGTCCACCCTCAAGTTGCCAGCTGGCAAGCTCAGGTAGGTCACCTAGGGTAGCAATGTCTTCCCCTGTTGGCTCGGGGGTCTCCTCCTAAGGGACTGTGTCAACCTCAACTACAAAAACTCCAGAGACTGGTTTCCCCCCCACCCCTTGCCCCTCTCCTTGGCAGCTGGATGGGCCAGTGGTCCAGGCTTCAGATACCCATGACTTCCTTTCTGGGCAGCCATGACTCTTGTGGTAATGCAGACTTACTAAGGCAAACCCATCATCTCCAAGTGGGTGGTCTCTTCTTTACTTGTTGCCTTCTTTCAGAAGTGGTGCATCTGGTTGCAGAGGGCTTGCATGTAGCTCATCATATCCTGGGGGGCTTTCTTGGGAGCTTTCACCAACCAATACTTGACAAGGTTATGCTAGGGATTCCACTAACAGGGTGTTCATAGAGGATTCAGAGGGACTAAAACCTACAACTTTCTGTGGCAGGAAGGCATGGCAAGAGCATTTTCCACTTACCATCCTGGGCTTAGGCAGGCCCAAATTCATGCCCTTCAAGATTTTATTGAATCTCTCAACCAGGCAATTGGTTGGTGGTGGTAGGGTGTGGTGAACTTGTAAGTTACACCACACTCATCCCACATTGACTTCATGTACACTGACATGAAGTTTGTACCGCTCTCTGACACTATCTCCTTGGGGAACCCAACATGGATAAAGATTTTATCAGAGCACTCGGGTATAGTCACTGATCTCAGAGAGATTGCCTCTGGGTAGCGGGTGGCATTGTCCACTATGAGCAGGACAAACCTCTTGCCTAAGGCTGTCTTGAGGTACAAGGGTCCAATGATGCCTATGCCCAGCCTTTCAAAAAGGATGCCCACAACAGGTAAGGGGATCTGGGAAGCTTTGTTCATTTCCCCTGATTTCACACTAGCCTGGCAGGTGCGACAGGACCTATAGAATGCATCTGAGGCTGTCTTCATTTGGGGCCAATAAAATGGGGAGAAAAGTATGGCAAAGGTCTTGTCATTCTTTATTTTAATTTTAGAGATGCACTACCTTCTATTCTGCTTTATGCTAACAGTTTATGTAAATTAAAAATTTAAACTAAATTTATTCAGCGTGCTGCAAGGGTGACACGTTTGTCCTTTCCGTGTCCAAAACGTTAACCTCCCTACCTCGATACCATCGGTCCCGACCCCTGCGCACAATTGCTACTGGGATTTACACAACTACCATCAACATTATATACACATTAATACAAATGAATGATTTACTTCAAGTTTGAACATTTATTTCGACACCATAAATATTCGCTAGTTATACTTATTGTTAGATCATGAAACACAAATTAAATGCAATACATGTCATGAAGTCATTTGTTCATAAAAAAATTCTTTTCTGACAATTTCTTCTGTGTTTTCTCAAAGTTGCTCTATGCATTTCGGGTCTCACAGGACCCTTCATCAGGAGCAAGTGCCATCTAAAAAAACAATATCACACGGCAATGAGCATTATGTATCAACTGGAGAATACAGTGTATCTATTTTATTCAAAAGAGCAACATGCTTTCAAGGAATGTGTTTAAGACTCTGTGATGTGTGCTAACCCGTGAATCTACCCTTCACCTCAGTGCTCAAAACAAAATCACATTTTTAATGTCAGCTTACTTGATGCATCCTATGTAGTACGCTTGTGACCTGAAAAATAGAGGAGCTAATTCTGTAATAAGGACCCTACTTTGAAAAAGTACCTCTGGTTTTTTAATGCAACGAACATATTATAACTATGCCTTCTGAACTTACTGAAGGACTTCTATAATTCAGTGCCTGTTGCTGAAAATCCGTGTGAACCACCACTCGAAGGGAAACAACAATCGTGAACCCTAAAACAACAATGTCGAGCAGACTGTAAAATCAGACATCCACTCTGAACTCCGGTTTCAAACGTACTCGGCTTCCAAAACCCAAACTCTCTTACCGTGTCTTTCAAGAACAAACTACACAACTCCGCTGGCCCGTACCTCCGTTTGACAAAACTCCACGAACTCCGCGTGTGCGTTAGGACTGATACCGGGGATTAAGTTCTCAACAGAAACAACGGACTACTATGTAAGCTTACCAACGGCCGACATTATTAAATGGTGTAGAACGGCTAAACTCCAGGCTGCTAAACAAACGGGACGTATATAAATGCAATGTACAATGTAAAATGTAAAAAAATAAACGTCAATGTCGAAACCACAATGCAGGTTACCATCCACAAATCAAAATTCTAACATGCCCAACCTTCGACGTGCTAACTCAAAAACAAAGACATTGACCTCAATGCTGATAAACACTGTGCTTACACCATGACGTGTTATGTGGGGAGATGATGGTGAATTTGCATGTTGCAGGAAAAGTTTTCAAGCTCTCAATACAACATATCTACAAAAATATACAGTGTATCTACATGCGCACTGATCAACAGATAACCACAATAATGAGCAAATTTACAAAAAGCAGGGTAAATCTATCCGTTCATTTAATCCTTTTGGTTCTTGGGTACCCAGTTTTTTTATCCAAATTGGATCTGGAACGACCCAGGGTCCAATTATGATGCGGTTAGGAACATATGCTCCCATTGAAATCAATGGTAGTCCAACCAAATCGTATCGGGGAGCATCCGGATGCATTGTACTCAGTCGGTCGGACTGTCCCGATCCGAGTGCTTTTAATAATTTTAATATTACATTTTTTTCATTTTAAATGTATATATTCATTTGTTTACTTTGTAAAATATTTTCATTTTGTTGAAGATATTTTATTTGTTTTTAATGTTGAACTAACTGGAGTGGGAATAGTAAAGTTTACCCCTTCACAATTCAGTGCTTTCCCTACTGTTGAACAGACTTGAGTGGGAATAGTACATTTTACCCCTCTGCAATCCAACACGTTCCCTACTGTTGCAGTGACTGGAGTGGGAATTGCTTTTTTTTGTTAATTATAAATGTTATTGTTGTGTTGAGTGTAGTGGGAATAGCTATGTTATGCTATGTGGTGTAATATATGTTGTTACTGTTGTGTTTGTTATGTGGGAGTCATCATTTTTATATTTATTTAGTATAAAATTATTTTCTTTTTAATGTGGTGGGAAATGTATATGTATTTTTTTTAATTTGTAATCATGTATTTTATGTTGTATTTTATATGATTATGTGTTTCATTTATTATAATAAACATACTATATTTGGATATATGTCTTGTTTGTAACTTATTTTTTATTAAATTGTAAAATATGTGTGTTGTTTAATTTTAATTTTCAGTAAAATTGATTCCCTTTTTTTATATTTTATGTTTTTGGTATATTTAAATATGTTTACATATATTTTTGATAATATGCTATTTAGGAATTTTTTAAACTATATTATTAATTAAAATATTAGTTTATATTATTTATATCTGTATAAGTATATAGTGAGTGCTGGTCTTTTGTGGTACAAACTACGAAAACTTGGAGCAGTCATAGATGCGGGGGCACCAATCGCTCAAGGGTACCTGTTCGTGAGTGCTGGGATATTGGTGCAACTTTCGGAGCAAACAAGTGTTTTTCCCGTGCACCGTGCAGTGGCAGCGTATCGTATGAGAGACATGAATCCTGGATAGATGCTGTCGAAAACGATACCAGTTGTTGCTGACAGAGCGAGGTGGCTGAAACTCTTGAAACGGACTTGGAGTTTTTCCGGTGTTAAAATATACCTGCTATAATGTACTGTGACGTGGACCGCGAGGAAATGGCCTTAGAAGTTTTTAAAAAGAAACCACCATCAAAAGGGGGTGTGCCACACCAGGAGAATAAAGAAAAACCCACGACTCTGGTGAGTAAGTTCGTGGCATTGGAGAGACTTTACGAACGCGAGATTCGTAAATGGTGGGAAGGAACCTCACTGCAGAACTATATAGAGGTAGACATGTTCCCAAGGGGCCTGAGGATATACACGGTCCCAGCCTACGAAAATCCCGACCCTTTGCTCCTTCAAAAATGGTCGGAACATACGGCGCACTCGTGTAAAGGGATGCCTATGATTTTGATCGAATTCGCATGGAGTGACCATGCGAAGGTACGTAAAACCATTGAGGAACAAGAATTGGAGATCGGTATGGATACGGATAAGGAAAAACAGGACAATCTCAGGGAAGCCATGAAGAAGCGCCTCAAAGTTTACGAGGTGAAAATTCGAGCCCGGAAACAAGAGAAGTTCGAGAGGGACGAACGTGACTATGCAGCGGGCAGAATCCTGACGTTCGCTAAGAAATACGATGCTCCAAGAAAAATACTGCAAGCAAAGGCACCTCAGAAGCCCAGTGAGCAACTCGAGACATCTGAATCGGAGGTAACTACACCGGAACAATCCGATGATGAGAACCGACCGGGGAGCAGCTCAGGAGAGAGACCAGGGCCTTTTCAAAACGAATTCCAAATCATTCGACAGTCATGGCAATACAACACGAGAGGAAAGCCCCCGGAACATCAACAGAAAGATGGCGGAAAACAAGGAGAGGGGGCTGCAGGAGCAAAAGGAATAGGCTCTCCAATGCTTACCAGGAGCAAGAAAAAGTTCAACAGGAGACGTTGAACGAATTGACACCCGACAACCTCACCATCATCAATTTGACCCCGCGTGTACTAACTAAGACGGAAGAGAGTGTACTGCAATTAGGATTATCGTTCTGTCCTAAGAAGAAATTGGAATACACGCAGACACGGATAGACTTATTCAAGTTTGCCAGGAAACTGAAGTTGCATACATTTTTCAAACTACGCCCTAAAAGAGATACAGGACATTTTAGGAAGGGAACAGAGGAAAGAACGGATATTTTACTGGAACGGGACTTGCCAGCAATGCAGGTCCTGGAAGATTTACGAACTGAATCGGAGCTGGCAGGAGGTTCGGCTGAACCGTCGAGGATAGAACAGAAAAGTGCATCGACTACATTCAGGCCAGTATCCACCTTTGTACCACAAATGCCGAACGACATTATAGATACAGTTGTAGAAAATGTTATAAGAGACTTGGCATTAATGCGTGATAGTGAAAACACTTTGATTAAGGATGGCAACTTCACCAAAGAACAACATAAGGCAGTGGAGTACTTGAGTAATGACCCCTTGATAATTGTGAAACCTTCAGACAAAGGTGAAAACATTGTCTTGCAAACACATTAGCATACAATAAAGAGGCATTAAGGCAACTGAATAATGAGACTTCATACATGAAAGTTAAGAGGGATGTATACGTGAATAGTATTGGGGAATGTCATGAGATGTTAAAAAATGGTATGGAAAGGGAATGTTGGAGACAGAAGAGTATTTACATCTGAGGAAGCTTAGCCCTGTCACGCCCTGTTTCTACCACCTCCCCAAGGTACATAAGAACGCTATATGTCCCCCAGGGAGACCAATTGTCTTGTCTCAAGGTAGTTTGCTTGAACATGTCTCAGTGTATATTGATCATTTTCTGTCGGATTTTGTGGTGAAACTAAGATCGTACACTAAAGATACAAAATACTTTTTGGGCAAATTGGAAGAGGTTGTTTGGAGAGAAGGAGACTTAATGATAGCTATGGATGTCACAAGCCTATACACTTGCATATTACATCAGCATGGTATAGAGGGGGTACGGTATTTTCTGAGGAATAGGGAAGCCATATATTCGGAGCACAATGGAATGCTGATAGAATTTTTAAGCTTCTGTCTGCACAATAACATCTTTTTATTTGAGAGTCAATATTACAAACAAGTGTCAGGGACTGCGATTGGAACCTGCTTCGCCCCCAGCTACGCAAATTTATTCGTGGGCTGGTGGCCTGGGCAGCGGACAAAGGTCCGTGGACGGAAAAGATTGTTACCTGGCACTGATATATTGACGATCTCTTCGTCATATGGAGAGGGACGAAGGAGAGTGCTCTTGAATATATAAAGGCTCTTAATCAGAATGAGTACAATCTGGAATTCACAGTGGATATCAGTGAGTGCTCGGTGAACTTTCTAGATCTGGAGGTCACAGTACTTGCTAACAAACTTTGTACCAAACTTTACCGTAAGCCCACTGCGGGTAATTCCATTCTTCATGCCCGCAGTGGACACCCGCCTAGACTAATAAACAGTATCCCCTATGGAGAACTGCTCCGTATAAAAAGAAACAATACAAGAAATATTGACTTTGAAAGATATGCGGATGAGAGCATGGGCAGATTCCGTAGGCGGGGATACAGTGCACAGACCTTAGAGGGAGCTAAGCGAAGAGTTGACTCCATAGCCAGAGAGAAGCTTCTTGAAGTGGGCACCAGAAGAAGAGTAGAAGGAGACTAAAGCAAACATTTTAGAATGATTACTACCTTCTCAAAAGATGCCACTAAACTTAGAACTATGTTCAACAGACACTGGAAACTTTTAAAAATGGACCCAGTTATCGGAATGGATATTCCGAAGAGACCCCTAATAACTGTCCGTAAAGCCAGGTCCCTCAGAGATAGCCTCACTAATAGCTATACCCAAAAGGTGACATCGAAGGGTTTTGAAAAGGATCTAAAGGGATTCCACCCCTGTAAAAAATGCAAAGCCTGTACTGGAAGCAAGAAGGTCTCCACATTCCAAATACCAGGAATAAGGCAGCCCAGAGCGATAACCAAATTTTTGACTTGTTCCACACCGTACACAGTGTACTGCTTGCAGTGCCCGTTCGGATTGAAATACGTGGGGAGCACGATTCATTAAACAAAAATTAGGGTTTTAGAACACTCTAGGGCCATAAATATTAGAGACCTGACATACCCAGTGGCTCGCCATTTTAAAGAATTCCATAATGGGGATAGAAACCTTTTGACATACTTTTGCCTAGACCATGTACCGCAGAACCCCAGGGGGGGGACAGATTGATGACCCTTAGGAGTCTTGAGTCTAGGTTCATTATCGATCTAAACACCAAGACACCTTGAGGCTTGAATTCGCATGAAGAACTGGCAGTACATTTAGGGGATAATTGATGGAGTTTGGAACTGAAAAGATACATTGTAATTGGGTTTGCTGTATGTTTAGAATTTTTGGGTTCTATTGTAGGTGGTTGATTATAATTGTGGACATTGTGGACATCGTAGTGCCAAACCTCATCTAAGAGCATTATTGAAACATGAACTACAGCGTGTAATGAGATTAACAGCCCATCTAAGGGCATTATGAATGTAATATGAATAATAAGCGCAATATGGTGAGCTCATCTATGGGCATTATGAAATTGTAAGAAGTAGTTACATGCAATGCACGTTGTATTTTATTTGAATGCAAAAGTTACAATATGTTGCCCCACTCTAAGATGGCGACTGAGATTTAGCGCAGTTGTCCTATGACTATGTCCATCAATGATGCATGAACATAAAAAACGGCCGTTTCGGCGACGCCATGTTACCATCTACGAAGGCGAATGCCGAAACGCGTCTGGACACCGTGAGCTTAATAAAATCTTATAGCTCACCACCGTGAGTGCTGGTCTTTTGTGGTACAAACTACGAAAACTTGGAGCAGTCATATATTTATTTATATATATGTGTGTCTTTACATTTTTAAAAGGAAGTTTATTTGTTAAAATATACATTTAATATTTTTTTTTATAAATTAAAGTTAATATTTAATTTGTTTATATTAATAATTTAAATTACATATATTTTAAAATCGATATTTACTACAACTATATTATTGTAAATGATATTTTGTTGGGGATATTTTTGTACTTACCTTTTTAAGTATAGGGAGTTGATATTTTTGCATTCTATATATTTCCCTCAATGTTTTTTACATCTATTTTTTTTTAGGTTGATATTCTGTCAGTGAACCGTCCAGGTCATTGCCTAACAGACATCCAGCAGGCATAGCAGGGCCCACAGGAACTTTTAGAGAACCTGAACACCCCCCCCCCCACTCAAAGGGAACCAGAGCCACTTGGAGATGGTTTCGCGTTTGGCGGTGACTACTAATTGGTGGAATGTGTTTTGTAGGACGTGCTCTGCAGACACTAGTTGACACTTGACAGCTGTCATGCTGGCTCCTGTGTCCCGCAGAGCCTCCACCCCTTGGCCATTAATGGTGACCTACTGCCTATACCTTGAAGTATTTGCAGGCATGTAGGCTCCCAGAGATACTAGGGTTATCTCTAGCTGTTTCCCAAAACTATTTGGGACTACCTCCTCCCAGATCGCTACACTTGCCAACTCAGGTTGTATGCCCATCGATGGGGGGCTGTGCACTCTTGGGTCAATTGTAGTCGCCCCTAGAGTGCCTATACTTACAGCACTTTGTACATTGGGGTACAAACCTCTCTGTTCTACGCTCAAAGACCCTTTCCTTCTTTGGATAAGACTGTGACTGGTTACCACTACTCCCTTGGTAAATATTTTGGGGGCCTTTTTTTTTCACAACCAATTTTATTGAGCAAGCAGGCAATAAAATTGTGGCACCCCACAGATCGGAGATCACCACCAACAGTACAGGCATAGTATATCAAATGAGTAGCAAATGTTCAAGCAGGCACCGAAAATTGGCTCAATATGTACAAACCCCCAACCCACCCTACCCCGCAACCCCGGTCCCCCCCAACTCCCAGAAACTCCCCCCGCCCCTCCCCCCCACGCACGGGTACATATAGCAGCAGATAAAGGGTGTAGGTGCAGCGCGACAGGAGTGTCGCAGAATCGGGCCAACAATGTCCGTACAATCAAATGTCCTCTTCTCGCTCCGCAATGGGATCCAGTGACAGACCCCGGTAGTCGGCCCACCGCTTCCAAATTTTGTAGTGTTTGCGTGGGCAGCCCCTCGCCTCAAAGATCGGCTTTTCAAGGCCCATGTAATAGTCCAACCCAGCTTTCCACGCAGACAGGGGAGGGGCCCTCACACCCTTCCATGCCCGGGCTAGGTCCCGCTTGGCAACAACAAGCCCCAAAAGCAGCAGATGACGTTTATAGATGTTCCCACCAATGCCCTCCATGACATGCAGCAACCCCAGCCGATGGGTGCGGGGAAGGTCCCAGCCCAGGACCTCAGATAGACAGCTCCACACGCCTCTCCAAAAGCCAGACAACCGACCACACGACCACACAGTATGTAACAGGGATCCGGGCACCGCCCCACAGCGCAGGCATTCCGGGGATGCAATCAACCCAGCCCTCCACAGTCGTTCACGGGTGTAGTAGGCCCGGTGCAGGTATTTAAATTGGATGAGCCGGAGCCGTACAGCAATGGCGGTCCCACGCGGGGATTCTAACGCCTCCCTCCAATCGTCCTCATCTAGAGGGCCTACGTCCACCTCCCAAGCCGCCCGAAGAGAGTGCAGAGTAGAGGAGCAGTGAATAACCAGCGTCTGGTATATTCGGGATACCTTCCTATCCCCCAGGTCTCCCATAAAGACCTTCGCCTCGACTGGGCTAAACTCTGGTAGGGAGTCCAGGTTGGCAATGCTCGGGGTGAGGGCGTGTCGCAGCTGCAGATAACGGAAGAACTGGGACTGAGGCATTTGAAACTCCGTGCGAAGTTCCTCGAATGATTTGAGGGTAGTGCCGGACATGACCTGGTCCAGTAGCGAGATGCCTATTGCCTCCCATCCCTCAAAGCCGGCCAGGGCCGAAAGCTCTGGGAGCAGGCCATTATGCCAGAGCGGCGTCTCAGCCGTCAATTTGCCCCACCAGCCCATACGGCGTAGGGCCTGTCTCCACACTGCAAAGACCACTCTGGTGACCGACGGTAGTGCACGACGCAGACGGGCTGAGTATAGAATGGTGTGTAATGTGTTATCGCCCATAAGCGACCGCTCCAATGCATACGCCGGGTCCCCCCTGTCGCTGTGCCACCACTCATTAAGAACAAGCAGTTGGGAAGCCTGGTAGTAAGATAGGAGATCAGAGGTGGCCAGACCCCCGCAATAGGTAGACAGGAAGCATGTTGTCAACGCCACTCTGGCCGCTCCGCCAGCCCACAGAAAGCGAGGGGCCTTTTGAGAACTCCTTGTTTTTGTTTTTTGTCCCCAGCTTTCTTCTGTTGGGAACTCTGACCACCTTTGTGGGTGTCCCTCCCAGATAACATTTTGGACGCTGGTGCTAACCCAGAGGTCAGCCTTCTCAGCAAGTTTCCTTGGGTCTGTCAGCTTACTATCAACTAGGATATGATGCAACTCTGTAAAACAGATTCTGAGCATGTGCTCTCTCATGATTAAATGATGCAACCTATTAAAATCATCAACTTTGCTGCCCCTCGCCCAGCTATTCAGTGCCTTACTAGAATAATCAATAAAATCTACCCTGGATTGGTTGGAGAGCTTCTAGCTGTCCCTGAATCTTTGGTGATACTTTTTGGAGTCAGCCCAAATTTGGCAATAGGAGTGTACTTGGTTTGGTACCCAACCTCTAATGTCAGAAGTGTGACCATCCCAAGTATATATACAAACGTGGAAACCCAATTTACCCTTGTAGGCTTGGGCGGTCAGTAGTTGAGATAAAGAGTTGCTACAAGGGGGTTTGTTCAGAGTCTTACTCAATTATTTTTAGATTCTTGGTTCTAATAATAGAACCCAAAGTATCCTCAGGATAACTTAATGACTTAGTTAGGAACTTTTAACTTGATCAGCCTTAGCCCTCCTCTCTTCAGTGTCCATTTTCAATCTTGCCATCTGCAGCTTAAAGTCTCCGTCTGTCTTCCCCTCATCTCCTCTGGGGATAGGCCACAAGAGGAGACTCTGCTTCCTACTCTCACAGAGAGCTCAAATCCAGGGGTTTTCCCCTTAACTGCTGTAGGTGGTTCCTCAGAAGAGCTGCACTTCAGCTCCTCTAATTCAGCATTCTCTTGGGAGCGAGCCTCTGCCCGGGCTTTCACCACCTTTTGAAACTCTACCTTCCTGGTGGCTCCTTGGACAGGTACCTCCATTTCCTTGCAGAAGCTTTTTAACTGGGCCACTGTATATTCTTCCAGCTTGGTCAGCTAAAACCCTATGGTTCCATTTGCAGAACCAGCCAGAGACCTGATGTAGAGGTTGTATGAAAAAATGCAAAGCAGTGAAAAATGAAAAAAACAAAATGGTCTTGGATGTGGATGGGTAGTATACATCTAGCTAATGTATGGCACAGCACAAACACAAGTCTTCTCTTTGCGATGCCACCAATGATAGAAATTGGTCTTTCTGGTTGGCAGACATATGCACCCTGTCCAGGCAGGAATCACGGGGCATATTATCAAGAATGGAGTTAAAAAATATCGCTGGCTTAGCGGTAGAAAACTGCAGCTAAAGCGGCGATAATGGGCTTGATAATATGCTCTTGAGAATTCCAATAGAAGTCCATGTTCTGGTGTGAACATGGGCTTCTATTGGAATTCTCCAGAGCATATTATCAAGTCCATTATCGCCGCATTCGTTTTCTACAGCTAAACTGGCGATAATTGTAACAACGTACTTGATCATATGCCCCCACATTCCTAATCAGGTTAGATCACAACACAACCTAAATTATCCTGTGCTCATCCTCTGGTAGCTTGGCATAGAGCAGTCATTTTTAACTTAAGAGGCAATGTGTAAAGTATTTGTGCAACATTTCAAACATAATAGCGTAGTGAAAGTACACCAAAAAGACTACATGCCAGGTTAGAATAGTAGATTATGATTTTATAAATAAATCTAGACCAAAAGAATATAAATCCCTCCAGTAGAAGTCAGAAGATTCATTTTTAAAGATTAAATGAAAAATATAGAGCTTAGAAACACTTAGCACCTACAGAGTTAATTTGTCACACTGGACCGATACAAAGTCAAGAGTTCAAGCTGACGCATTTGAGCCGGGGCCGCATGCAGGACTCACGCAGGCCCTGAAGCAATAATACCTTGATCCTGGTTGCAAGCGCGAGATGGTGGGTGATTTCCACACAGTTGAGGTGGTGCTCTGAATTTTACCACACAACTGTGGCGATGCTTTGTGTCTGTGAGCGAAGTGCTGGTTCTGAAGTGGGGCGGTTCGTGTTTAACCCCGCAACAGCGTTGATTCTGCTTTTGCAGCACAGGATACACCCATTCCACTGGAGCAAACACCTAAGTCCACTTCCTAGGGTGCATGACTAGGCTAGCACCACTTGACAAGACAAAATCGTAAGCAGATGAGCCCAAGGGATGGAACACGAGGGTTCTAACTCTTTTGTGTCCCTGAGACTTAGGCAACAATAGTTAAGCCACCAGCAAGTCTTTGGAGTCACTCTGGATTCAAATGATGCAGGTCCAGTCCTTCTCACCCAGCTAGCAAGAGAGCAACAGGCAGCTGGGCAGCACAGCAAGGCAAGACTTCATCAAACAGCAGTTCCAGCAGAGTGTCAGTCCTTGAACCGCACAGCAAATCCTCTTCTTTCTGGCAGAGTGGTGATAGGTCAAGATGTGTACTGATTTGGTAGTGCAACAGGTCCAGTACTTATACCCAGTGGTGCCTTTGAAATGGGGGGACTTCAAAGAAGAATTTGAAGTGCACAGCAGCTCTCCCTACCAGCCCTGGCTCCAGACACACCACAGAGGAGTAATCAATCCTATGTGTGGGGACAGGACACTTTCCTTTCAGGTGTAAATGTCAGCTCCCCCCTCCCATCCTGCTCAGGAAGGTCTATCTGCATGCAGATGACCACTCAGGCACACCTACGCCACCATTGTGTGTGACTGTTTAGAGGGAATGCAGGAAGGCAGCTGTCACCCACCTCAGTTGTGCATTCCAGAGACAAGCAGAAGGCACCAAATGACTAAAGTAAGTTAATGCCAACTTTCTAAAAGTGACATTTGCTAAACTGGTATTTAAGATCCAACTTCACTTAAATTGTGTATTCAGTGACACTAAACTTGAAAAGTCTATCTCTTCACATATGGGAGTTACACTTAAAAGATGTAATAAGGTAATTCTAATCGTATCCTATGTGAGAGATAGGCCTTGCAGTAGTGAATAACGAAATGGGTAGTTTTTTGCTACCAAGACTCCTAAGGTTTAAAAGTACATTGTAAGAATTGGGGCTCTCTAGTTGGCACAGGTAGATACTTGTGACAAATAGGGACCCTCTCCTCTAGTCAGGGTAAGGGGGTACACTTCTAAAATAACCCCTGCTCACCCCCTTGGTAGCTTGGCACAAGCAGACAGGCTTATCTCAGAGGCAGTGTGTAAAGCCTTTGTGAACACATACAGTAATCAAGTGACAACACTACAAATGAACACCACACAGGTTGTATATTTATAAAAATAAGTATCTTTTATATAGATTTACCACAAGACCAAAAAACGATAAGAATAATCCAAAGTACTATTAAAAATCAAGTGTTGGGGAGGAGCCAAGATGGCGATCGGAACAGACGCGTAGGCTCCCGGCTCCGCAAGCCTTTGAATCCCGCACCGACATCCTGACCCCCATCCTGTGACTGCGCTGCAGCGGGACGACGGTGAAAGCGCGCTGTCGCTGCTCACGTTCCTCCAAGGTCCCTGCCTGCCTGGTAGCTGGAGATATTGACGAGGTTGTCTGGCGGCCTCCATAGCTCTGGAGTCGGGACCTGTGTTATCATACGCCGCTGGATGCTGCTGGAACAACATCGGTCTGTCGAGCCGGGGCGGAGCTGGCACTTTGAGACACACTGCCTGCCACACGGGGAAGCAGACAAGACCCTTATGCGAACAGTTCACATCTGCGAGGTGGGAGCTCACTGTGACTATTTCTCCTTTGTGGAACGCTGGAGGTGAGCTGTGCCGACCCCATTTTGGAGCTTGCCCGGCATTTGCGGATCACCCCCGAATTTGCCCCCGCCTTGAGCCGAAGAAGAGATGGCTATCGCCGAGGGTCGCTCACTAGTAGTGTGTCATGTTAATATCAGCAGCTTGGACTGCAGCCTTTCAGTGCCGATTTTGCCCCCACTTTATCGTGATTCCCCCGACGAGGTGGCAATGGAGGCTGGCTCCTTGACTGGGAAGGCGAGTGTTATCTCGCCTCAAGACTGTGTTACCCTGCCTAGTTTTGAGCTGTGTGCTGGATTGCGCATCTCATCTCGTGATGAAGAGCTGTTGGAACTGCAGCCTGTGCTAACCTGTGGCGCTGTTCTTGCCGCTCTTGCTGATTTACGATCTGAATGGCGAGAGGGCTTCCGAGTGCTGGGGGAGAAGCTTGACGATGTTGCACTCACACTCGGGCGAGCGCGACTGGCCCGCTCCCAACGTTGCGCTGATTTGCCTTTGCCGGTTCTTGAAGGGGCTACTGTGTTGCCACACGAGTGCAGAGAGGAGTGGACTATCTCCGGCTGTGTTAGTGCCTGCGGACTGTCGTCCGCCAGCTTCAGCTGCGCTACAGTGTTTCTCTCTCCGCCGAGGATTGAGCCTTCACCCATGGTGTCGCTACTATTGTCTCTAACGCCGTTATTGCAGCTACTGGCCCCCTTTGTTGCCTCCGCCTCGCAAGCCTTGCTCTCCCTACAGTGGAATGCATATCATCGGGCGAACATGGAGGCGCTCATCTTTTGGGACTATGGATCTATTGATGACCGGCGACGTCCATTTTGTTTTCACGCGCCTCTTCTCTGCCGAGTGTGGCCATTTTGTTCCTTTGTTCTGTTTGGGGCGGGCTCTCCTCGGGGGCCATGTTCAGGGGGACTTCTACGAACAGGCCAGGGCTGAGTGATTTCTCTTCACGATTCGTGCCTGACTTGCCGGCGGACACTCGGTTTGGAACGTTTCTACGACACATACGGCTGTGATATGTGATGACTCTCCCCATTCAATGCTGTAACTGATGCTTTCTATTGTTGACTCTTGCTTATGGGGTGGAGCTTAAATGCATGGCTGGGGAGACCGGGAGTACTTGGATTTGGCCCTCCTCCGGTTTTATACGGTTTCTTTTTCTTTTCTTCCTTCTCTTCTGTTTCTATATTTCGGGTTCCTTTTTGGGCGACAGGCACACTGCTAGGGGGGGGGGTAGGTCGTAGCCTCTGCTTGCGTGTAGGGTGGGGGGTAGGGGGGGATTTTACTTTGTCCGTTTCAGTTTCTATGGGCCTTATTTTTTCTCCTTTCTTAAATTCTTTTCTCTTCTTATTTCTGTCTTTGGGTCCGTAGGTTAGTTCGATACGAGGTGGGTAGCGACCGGCATGAAACATAATGGTTGATTGATGATCCTGTCGTATATATCCTTATGCCGCTATTCTGATTAGGGGTTTTTTCTTTGCTTGTTGGTCTTCATCTGATAACGTTGCCCACTCATGTCGTAGGTGGATTGTATGGACTCTGCTCTTTCTTGGTTTCTATATTTAAAAAATACCTTTAAAAATTTTTTAATTAACCTTCATTTCTCCTTTTTCTCGGTAGTACGGTGATATCCAGTGTAACCCTGATTGATTGTCATTTTGTATTGAGGTGCTACTGAGTACTGGATACGGTCGCTCCCTCCTGCCCTGCTCTTTCCTGAACTCTCTGGCTGGTATGGTTAGCGCTGCTACAGTGCCTGCATTGATTAAAGCATTATTTTACTGCGCCTCTACTCAATAGAATTTGCTGGGTTTCGTTAGCGCTGCGAGAGTGTCTACATTGATTGAAGCATTATTTCACAGTGCCTTTGCTCGTTAGAAATAGCGCTTTGTTTGTCTGCTTGACTGTTCTGCGCCCCGCTACTCACCACATAATAATTAATTAACTCTATCTCCCCAACCCGGTCGGCTATTCCCTTTGAGCCGCCATTACCTGTGTTGTTGTTGTTGTGGCCGGAGCACGCCCCCTACACCACGCACCCGCCTCCCAGCAGCTCCTCCCTCGCCCCTTCCCCTCCACTATCCATATATGACAGATGCATTTGCGCGCAGCGGTCACGCGCAGCGGTTGCGCCGAAGGTGCGCCAAAGGTAAGCCCGTCTACGCCCGTCCGCGCCTGGACCGCGCCCAGCGCCAGACCCCCTGTCCCTCGCCCCACCCACCCCACCCGCATTACATACGACGCAACCACCCTTTTAGCCCTTAACCCAGGCCGAATCCCCACCTGCACCCAAGTCTCTCCCGGACACACCCATGGACCATTCTCATGCAACTCCTGCAAGTATGACTGCAGCAAAACCAACTCCTCTTCCACTATCACCAAACAGAGACCCGACACCAACCACCTACAATGCATCCTGCTCAACACCCGCTCGGTCCACAGACACGCCATTGACCTCTGGAATCTACTAGACACCATCTCTCCGGACGTCGCCTTCCTAACAGAAACATGGATGAACGCCTCCTCAGCTCCAGACATCACCATTGCCATCCCGGAAGGATACAAGATCATCCGAAAGGACCACATCAAGCAAACAGGAGGAGGCATCGCCATCGTCCATAAGAATTCCATCCACATCTCAACCAGCTCTGACGTCAACCTCGCTAGCGCCGAGCACCTTCACTTCCAGATCCACACCGACCCCAAGACCACACTCAGAGGCACCCTCCTCTACAGGCCACCAGGACCCCGTGCACAATTCAGTGAAGAAATCACTGACTTTATCACCCCACACGCCCTCCCCTCCGAGGACTACATTCTACTGGGAGACATCAATTTTCATCTGGAAAAGAGCAACAACAGCAATGCCTCCACCCTACTGGACAATCTCGCCAACCTTGGACTCAAACAACTTGTTAACACCCCCACCTACTACGCAGGTCACACACTCGACCCCATCTTCACTTCTAGCAAGCATATCTCCTTCAGTCACACCACAGTTCTCTATTGGACGGACCACAGCTGCGTTCACTTTGTCTACAAAAAGACCACAACCCACAACCATCCTCAACCTACTCTGCGTAGAAACTGGAACAAAATCACCATCGACCAGATCTCCTCATCGCTTCTTTAAAACCACCCTACCCACTCTTCGAACCCCAACCAAGCAGCCACTAACCTCAATCAATGGCTAACCAACAGTGCCGACAACCTAGCACCTTTGAAAAAACGGCAACTCAAACCAGGCAGCAAAAAAGCTGCACTTAAAGACCGACTAGACAACAACGCTCACAACAGCAAGGAATTATTATTTATTTTTTTATTTTATTTTATTTGGCAATTTTTAAAGCGCGCAAATACCCTTGGGTGTCTCGGCGCTGTAGATGCAGAACTCTCATGGGGGGGAGGGGTAGGGAGGTTTAGGCAGGGAACAACCAGGTCTTTAGTTTCTTTCTGAAATTCAGAAGGGTCGGAGCACACTTGATGTGTAGAGGGAGTGTGTTCCACAAAATGGCTGTTGCCACTGAGAAGCGTTTGTCGCCCCAGTTGGCCCTTCTTGTACGGGGGACCATGAGTAAATGTGCTGAGGATGACCGCAAGGTTCTTGTGTGTTCAAGCGGTCGGAAGGCTCTTCTTAAGAATAGGGGTCCGTGATCATGGATAGCCTTGTATGCTATGCATAGTGCTTTAAATTTGATACGGCTCCTCACCGGTAGCCAGTGCAGCTGTCGGATGTAGGGGGAGACCGATGCAAACTTAGGGATGGATAGCAGTGTCCTGGCTGCTGCATTCTGCACTGTTTGCAGTTTATTGAGGACCTTTTGTTGTGCATTAAGAAACAGTGCGTTGCAGTAGTCAGTTTTGGAGAATACCAAAGTACTGACCAGGGTTTTGCCTGCATGAGGAGGAAGGTATGGGATTAATTTTTTTATCCTTTTTAGTGTGTGGAAGGAAGAGGAAACCACTGCATTAGCATGTTGCTGAAATGACAGCTTGTTATCGAAGATAACGCCCAGGTTGCGTACCTTCGTTACAGGTTCTGGGGGTTGTCCCATCTGGTGGGGCCACCATTGTGGGGACCAGGTAGGTTGAAGCCTCCCGAATGTCATCACTTCTGTCTTATCAGAATTGAGTTTAAGACAGTTGGATGACATCCAGGAGCTTATTGCCATCATTCCCATTTGGAAGTTGGCTGCCACCGAGATTCCATCATTGTGTATTGACAGCACCAATTGGGTGTCGTCGGCATAAGTAGTCAGGGAGATTCCGCAGGATTTTATGACCCTCGCCAGGTCCGACACATAGATGTTGAATAGTGTCGGACTTAGCGAGGATCCCTGCGGTACTCCACATGGCAGGGAGAAGGTCTGGGAGGTAAAATTGCCTAGCCTTACAGTTTGCGGACGGTTTGCCAGAAATGAAGCCAGGAGGTTTTTGGCTTTGTCTGTGATTCCTATGGCCTCGACACGGTCGATCAAGGTGGCATGGTCGACCGTGTCAAAGGCCGCGGATAGATCGAGGAGTATCAGTACTGCGGCTCCTCCGTTATCCATCGTAGCCCTAATCTCATCTGCAGCTTTTAGTAAAGCCGTCTCCGTTCCGTGGCCTTGTCGAAACCCAAATTGGGTGTCATCTAGTAGATTGTTATGGTGAATATAGTGTGACAGCTGGGTATTCATAATCTTTTCAAAGATTTTTGCAGGGAATGGGAGGCAGGCAATGGGCCTGTAGCTGGCAGGCAGGAGAGGGTCTAGGCTGGGCTTTTTGAGTAGGGGTTTGATTATTGCTTTTTTCCATACTGAGGAGTAGACACCTGATGCAAACATTGCATTGCATATGATGGTTAGTGGTGGGGCAATGACTTCCGGGATGAGGTTAAGGATACTTGGAGGGCAAGGGTCCAAAGGTGAACCAGATTTGGTTCGAGCGATCAGGGGAAGAGTGATTTCGCAGGTGGTAGGTTCAAAAGCTGCGAATATGGGGCCAGTATCGGCGATCGATTGAGGGGGAGAGCGCACTACGTCAGGTGTAAACGTATTAAAAATGGCTCTGACCTTGTCCTCAAAGAATTTTGCCAATGAATAAGAGAGTGCTTGGGATCCCTCTGACTGGGGGGCAGGTGGGCTAGACAGGTAAGTTACTACTTGGAATAGTTTCCCTGAGGAGTTTTTAGCCTGATTAATTTGGTTTGTGTAATACGTGGTTTTCTTTGTTTTAATGATTTTTTTATAGTTAGAGAGAGCGCTTTTGTAAGTGATCTTATCAGCCGTATTAAAGTTACGGCGCCACTGCCGTTCGAGGTTTCTGCAGTGCTGGCGCTGGAGTCTGAGTGATTCAGAGAACCAAGGGGCTGAAGGAAGTTTTCTACTCCGATGGGATGATTTGAAAGGTGCTAATTTATCGCAGGCTTCAATCAGATTGTCCATGTAAGTATCTGATGCTGCTATGGGATCATGCTCATTAGGTAGTGGGCTGTCCTGTATCATCTGGCCTCGACACGGTCGGCAAAGAATTTACCAACCCCTCAGCCAACTCCAACGACATCACCCCCTGCCAAACCCTTTGCGACTCCCTAGCCTAGTTCTTCCACAACAAAATAGCAGACATCCACAACAGCTTCGACAACCAACCTGGAGAGCTACCCTCTCAACCTTCTGCCGTACCCTCACCCCCCTTGAACATCCTTAATGAATGGAACCCAATCTCCACTGAAGACACCATCCGCTTGATGAACTCCATTCACTCAGGATCCCCTACAGACCCATGCCCTCACCATATCTTCAACAAAGCAGACTCCATCATAGCACCACACCTCCGAGACGTCATCAACTGCTCCTTCAACTCCGTCACCTTCCCGGAAAGCTGGAAACACGCAGAACTCAGCGCCCTTCTGAAAAAACCCACAGCTGACCCCACCGAACTCAAAAACTACCGCCCCATCTCGCTCCTTCCATTCCCGGCCAAAGTCATTGAGAAAGCTGTCAACAACCAGCTCGCCGCCTTCCTCGATACCAACAAATCCCTCGACTCCTCACAGTCCGGCTTCCGAGCCAAACACAGCACTGAGACCGCCCTCATCGCAGCAACAGACGACATTCGAACTCTACTGGACAATGGAGACACAGTCGCCCTCATCCTCCTCGACCTCTCCGCAGCCTTCGACACAGTCTGCCATAGCACCCTCCTACAACGCCTCAGAAACATCGGAATCCAAGGAAAAGCACTGGAATGGATCACCTCCTTCCTCACCGGAAGAACTCAGAGAGTCCGCCTTCCACCATTCAAGTCTGAAGCCACTGAAGTCATTTGCGGCGTACCACAAGGATCCTCTCTTAGCCCCACCCTCTTCAACGTATACATGAGCCCCCTCGCGACCATCGCACGCCAACACAACCTCAACATCATCTCCTACGCTGATGACACTCAACTGATCCTCTCACTCACCAAAGACCCTAACACCGCCAAAACCAACCTACATGAAGGAATGAAAGAAGTAGCCGAGTGGATGAAGCACAGCCGTCTGAAACTGAACTCAGACAAAACAGAAGTCCTTATCCTAGGTACCTCCCCCTCCGCCTGGGATGACTCCTGGTGGCCAGAGGCCCTTGGAAGAGCACCCATCCCGACGGACCACGCACGGAACCTGGGCGTCATCCTGGACTCCTCACTCTCGATGAACAGACAAGTCAACGCCGTCTCATCATCCTGCTTCAATATTCTTCGCATGCTCAAAAAAACATTTCGCTGGCTCCCCACCGAAACTAGAAAAATGGTCACCCACGCACTGGTCACGAGCCGCCTGGACTACGGTAACACCCTATACGCCGGTACCACCGCAAAACTTCAGAAAAAACTCCAACGCATCCAGAACGCATCAGCCAGACTCATACTAGACATCCCACGTAACGACCACATTTCGAGTCACTTGAAAAACCTCCACTGGCTCCCCGTCAATAAGAGGATAACATTCCGCCTCCTAACCCACGCACACAAAGCACTCTACGAACTTGGACCTGATTGCCTCAACACACGACTTTCCTTCTACACCCCCTCCCGCCAACTCCGCTCCTCCAACCAAGCCCTTGCTTACGTACCTCGCATCAACAAAACCACCATGGGAGGAAGATCCTTCTCCTACCTGGCAGCTAAAACCTGGAACTCACTTCCCACTCACCTTCGCCTCACTCAGAACCACCCAGCATTCAGAAAGCAACTTAAAACTTGGATATTCGATAAGTAATTCCCCTCCCTTCCTCTAGCGCCTTGAGACCCTCTGGGTATGTAGCGCGCTATATAAATTATTTGACTTGACTTGACTTGACTTGCAAAAGTGCTTCAAATGGTGTTGAGGCCGGCCGGATGGTTGTGGGCCCGTATTTGTTTTTCTGATACTGCACAATAAAGGTTTTCAAAAATGTAAAAAAAAAAAAAAATCAAGTGTGCTTGTTAAAAAGGCTTAAATCAGAGTTCTGTGTGAGTCGGTAGCCCTGTCCGGCTACAGCGTTGATAAAATAACAGTCTCACAATTTCAGCAGACCTCGTCAATGCGGGCCCACTCAAGGGTAGACAGACTCGGTCACAGTGCCTTTACTTGATGCGGCAGGCACGAGCGTGCTTGCCAGGTTCGGCGTTTGTCGCGTTGCATAAAATAAAGCGTTGCAGGACTCTTTGTCCCTCGATGCGGTGCAGGCAGCAGCCCTTTGACAAGTCGGTGGGTCCAAGGCGTACGTTGCAGGACGAGACAGTGCTTTGTTGCAGTGAATGCAGCTTGTGGTTCGGCGACAGAGCCGGAGTTTGGGAGGTGGCGTCGATCAGTTCGGACAGCGGAACGAGTCCGGCGGTGCATCACAAAGTGTGCGAGCGATGCCCAACTCCGATGCATTAACAGGACTCGAAGTCAGCAATAGGGACCGCTTCGGTCAGGCCAGTACGAGTTGGTATAGCGAGGCGTTGCACGTTGCGGTGTCCACATGTTAAGGTGCAGGCAACGGCTCGGTGACTGCATCAGGACGGAGTCGGTGAGCTCAGAGCTTACGTTTAAAGATGCAGACGTTGTTCGATGCCGTGCCTACAGGACAATGGGCTGGTCGTGAGAGTCAGTCACAGCTTCCTGCCTCTGTGGCCACTGAAACAGCGTTTCCAGAAGCAATCCACAAAGGCTGGTGAAGTCCACTGGTCCTGAGACTTTGGTCAGGGGGTAAGCTCTCTTCCAAGCCCTTGGAGATCCTTCACAAGTCGCATAAAGTGCACACAAAGTCCTTTCTCCTTTCTTTGGCAGTCAGGCAACCACTGCAGGCCAATCCCCCAATTAGCACTTCAGCTTAGGGATAGTCTCTCCTCAGTTTCTTCAGGTTCCTCTCCTCAGCAAAGGTTTCTTCTTGTAGTCCAAAAGGGATCTAATTTTTTGGGATCGGGGTCCCAACATTTATACCCAAAAATCTATTGTCCTCTGAGGGCAGAGGGGCCTTTCCCCAGTCCAAACCAATTCTGGAGCACTCTGTTTACATGACTCCTTCTTTCCTTTCACAATGCAGAGCAGAAACATCAAGTGACTCTCCCGCCATCCTAATGGGCCCCCTAGGGTCTAAACCCTCCAGTTGAACCGGGGTCAGAAGGGAGGACTCCCTCCCTCTGCACCCCCTTCCAGAGCACTGTAGCCTCGCAACTGGAGTGGTACCCCTAGAGGTAACTCGGTCAGGACACTGATTACAGTTGCTCCTTCCTCCAGGTTGGACAACACCTGAACCTGGCTTCCCAACCCAGGGACCAAACCCTGCAGTTGAACACTTGCCTGGCAATCCAGGACTTCCTTGGGAGCACGCATGCACCCCCATGAGGGTGACACATAACTCATGTGTCGTGTGACAGTCTGGCTGGTGCAGATCTCCCGACCCTTGTTTATCTAACAGTGCGCGAAGATCCCCCAGGACAGAAGTGGTGTCACCATGGTCATTCACTGGTGACGCAGCCCTTCCAGGTGGCCCCTGACCCACTGGTTCTTCCACTGGGGACTCTTTCCTTCTCTCACCTCTCAGTCTGAACCTCCGTAACCTCCCGACTGGAGCATCACTGCCAGACACTAGAACTGATGGAGGCTGCTTACAGACACTCCCAGTTCACCAGACACTAGGGGATCCCCCTCAACGGGCAGCCCATCAGGACAGCATAGGATCCCCACCTGGTGTTCCCTTAAAGAACCATCCAGGCTCTGAGACTGGGTTTCGGGCACGTGGGGACACACAGCCCCACACTCACTCCTTCTCCACTGAGACAGGACGTGAGCCCCTACACCCCTCCCACTACAATGGGACCAAGCTGGGCTACTCTGCACCACTTCCACCACTCTGGGTTGGAAGATACCTGAGCCACTCCCCACAGGGTCACTCCCCAATGCCTCTCCAGACCCTCTGGAATCCACCAAAAGGTCTGCCTCCAAGGTGAGCTCCCTGGGGTCAGAGAACTCACTCTCCAACAGGTGTTGGCATAGCTTTGGAAAACTGTGTGCTCTCCCACAATTGGATCACACAGCCCCCTAGAGGAGTTAACTAAACTATCCTGCACCTCACCATCCAGTGCCTCGCACACATACTCTACACCACTCTCCTGAGATTGGCAAGACAGTATCTGACTGTCTCCGCCATTCAACCCACACTCTTCTGGGTGGTCTTCACACTCACATACCAGGACTTCAACCTTGGGGGAACCCCTCTCCTGCACCTCTCATTTAGAGTCAGTAGAGTGTCCCTCCCAATACTAGGATCATGAACCCCTGCACCAGTTTCCCCATTCTCCTCAGGGACGCAGCACACTACTGGAGCTACCTCTTGTCCTTAAACCTCCTGGTGTATGCTAACTCCTTCCAAGTCAAACGCCACATCTCTGGGTGTGCGTACTATTCCCTCAGCACTAGAAAATTCAATTTTGCTGCCACCATCAAAAGCTGGATTCCAACTCCAACTCAGCAAAAGCTCAATCTCTGAGCTACACACATTTCTTGTTGCTGGGCTGAGACACTCATGGCTTCAAGCCTCGCAAGCTCTAAATCAATCTCCCTCATTATCAACTCATGCTCCATTTGCATTCTCTTTCCTCTAGGACCAATTTCATACTTTCTAACTCCAGTTGCCATTCAATTTGGCCATTTCCATTTCATGCATCCTGTTTTCTTTCTTGTTTGCCAACTCTTCTGGGGACAGGCCTCGGGCAGAAACACTGCTACCCACCGGGGAGGGTGCACCCCTTCTTTCGGGACCCAGTGGTCCTTCAAGCAGCTGCTCTGTATCCTCATATTCCATCTCACTTCCAGGGGCATTCCTTGCCTCGACCCAGGCCCTCAGCGCCATTTGGAACTGCTCGTTTCTGGAGAGTCCGGTCATGGAAATTTTAAACTTTTTGCAGAAGCTTTTGTGCTGCTTGCAGGTGTAGCTTTCTATTTTCTCTTCCTCCCAATCACAGACACCAGATGCAATGGATGCTGCCTTTTCCATGATGGTTGAACCAGGCATTACTTTGCAAAAATAGAGATCCCTGGCAAAAACAAGTATCAGAAGTACGTGGTTACGTTATGGTCTGCACTCACTAAGTAGTGTTCACCAATCACTGTATATGAGTCACAAATGCAAGTCCAGAATCCTCACCGCTGACCACCAATGTTAGAATTGGGGGTCTCTAGTTGACACAGGTAGGTACTTGTGACAAATAGGGACCCTCTCCTCTAGTAAGGGTAAGGGGTTACACTTCTAAAATAACCCCTGCTTACCCCCCTGGTAGCTTGGCAGTTGGCACCAGCAGACAGGATTTTCTCAGACGCTGTGTGTAAACCATTTGTGAACACATACAGTAATCAAGTGACAACATTACAAATGGAAACCACACAGGTTGTATATTTATAAAACTAAGTATCTTTTATATAGATTTACCACAAGACCAAAAAAACGATAAGTATGATCATCAGTACTATTAAAAATCAAGAGTTCTTGTTAAAAAGGCTTAAATCAGAGTTCTGTGTGAGTCGGTTGCCCTGTCCGGCTACAGCGTTTATAAAATAACACAGAGTCTGACAATTGCAGCGGACCTCGTCGATACGGGCCCACTCAAGGGTAGACAGACTCGGTCACAGTACCTTTACTTGATGTGGCAGACATGGGCGTGCGAGCCGAGTTCGGTGTTCGTCGTGTTGCAGAAAATAAAGCGTTGCAGTATGCATTGTCCCTCGATGCGGTGCAGGCAGCGGCCCATTGCCAGAGCCGGTGGGTCCAAGGCGTACGTTGCAGGGCTAGACGGTGCTTCGTTGCGGTGCTTGCAGCTTGCGATGTGGCGACAGAGCCGGAGTTCGGGAGCTGGTGTCGATAAGTCCGGACAGCGGTACGAGTCGGGCGGTGCGTCGCAAGACGTGAGCGGTGCCCAACTCTGATGCGTTCACAGGATTCGAAGTCAGTAACAGGGACCTCATCGGTCAGGCCAGTACGAGTTGGTGTAGCGAGGCGTTGCACATCGCAGTGTCCACAGGTTACGGTGCAGGCAACGGCTCGGTGACGACATCAGGACGGAGTCGGTGAGCTCAGAGCTTACGTTGCAAGATGCGGAAGTTGTTTGATGCGGTGTCTACAAGTTGAATAAAGTGCACACAAAGTCCTTTCTCCTTTCTTTGGCAGACAGGCAACCACTGTAGGCCAATCCTCTAAGCAGCACTTCAGCTCAGGGATAGTCTCTCCTCAGTTTCTTCAGGTTCCTCTCCTCAGCAAAGGTTTCTTCTTGTAGTCCAAAAGTGATCTAATTTTTTAGGATCAGGGTCCCAACATTTATACCACAAAATCCTTTGTCTCTAAGGGCAAAGGGGCCTTTGCCCAGTCCAAACCAGTTCTGGAGCACTCTGTTGACATGACTCCTTGTTTCCTTTCACAGTGCAGAGCAGAAACATCAGACGCACCACTGGAGGTGGAGCCAGCATTGTGGAGGGAAAGCACAGCCCTGGAGCACTTTGTTGACATGATTCCTTCTCTTCTTTCACTGTGCAGGGCAGATACATCAGACGCACCACAGGCGGTGGAACCAGCAATGTGGGGGGCACACACTGTTCTATTAAGGTCCCAGATGCAACTCCTCCCTCTCATCTAGATGCAGATCTCTCTATTCACCACTGGGCGGACTCACCCTGTCTCCTGGAATCCTCCAGCCCTGTCACTCAAACTCCAGACAAGGAATACACAACCTAGCAGAGGCAGGCCTGGATAGTTAGACAAGAAAATACCTTCTTTCTAAAAGTGGTATTTTCAAACACAGAATGTTAAAACCAACTTCACTAAAAGATGTGTTTTATCATTCTGAGTTAAGGCATACTAAACTCGAATTTCTACCATGTTCTCTGAGTCAGTTAGGATTATAAAGTGTAATAATCTAAGTGCCCATTCTGGCCTATGGAGAACAGGTAGCCTTGAAATAGTAAAAAACGAAAATGTCTGTATTTCAATATTAGGACATGCCACACACACCAGGGCATGTCCTACCTATACTTACAATGCACCCTGCCCTTGGGCCTACCATAGGGGTGTCTGATATGAAGAAAAGGGAAGGTTTAGGGACTGGCAAGTGAGTGCACTTGTGCAGTTAGCATGGCAGTACCAGACTGCACACAGGCTCTGCAATGGCAGGCCTTAGACACATTTTGCAAGGCTGCTTATGAGGGTGGCACAACCAGTGCTGCAAGCCCACCAACAGCATTTAGATTTACAAGCCCTGGGCACACTCAGTGCACTGTACTAGGGTCTGACAAGTAAACCAAACAAGCCAATCATGGAATATCAAATCCATACATCAATTTACAATAGGGAGAGCATATGCACTTTATCACTGATCAGCAGTGGTAAAGTGCCCCGAGTCATAAAACAGCCAACAACAGGTCAGACAAAATAGAGGAGGAAGGCAAAAAGTTCAGGGATGCCCCTGCAAAAAGGGCCAAGTCCAACACACATGTCCTACCTTTTTAAATACACTGCACCCTGCCCTGTGGATTATGCAGGGCGTACCTTAGGGGTGACTTATATATATTAAAAGGGAAGGCTTAGGCCTGACAAGAGGGTTTACTTGCCAGGTCGACAATGTAGTGTGAAACTGCACACACAGGCTCTGCAGTGGCAGGCCTGAGACATGCTTAAGGGGCTATTTGTGTGGGTGGCACAATCCGTGCAGCCAGCCTACTGGTAGCATTTAATTTACAGGCCCTGGGCACATGTAGTGCACTTTATTAGGGACTTATAAGCACATTAAATATACTAATTGGGGATGAACCAATATTACCATGTTTATGGGAGAGCACAAGCTATTTATCACTGGATAGCAGCGGTAAAGTGTGTAGAATCCTAAAAACCAGCAAAATCGATCTCAGAAAAGTGAAAGGAGGCAAGCAAAGAATTGGGGGAAGACCACGCCAAGGGGCCAATTATGATGGCGGGCGGAACACCGTCCGTACCACCATGGCAATGTGAAAAGACCCCCTATGGCTCGCTGGGGCACCGCCGGTCCCATTACGATGCACAGTGGGAAAAATACACACGCCGCAGTCGGAATCCATGAAACACTGCCGTGCACGTGCGGAAAAGCTGAAACACCGCCCACGGCGGTCCTATTCGCTGCGGCAGGCCCACAAACCGCCGATACAGCAGCGGAATGTCCGCCAGTGCAATTATGATGGCACCGCGGTGCCTGCATAACGAGCGCATGTTACTGACCGCTGCAAATGTCAATAATGATGAATGTGTGCCACGGAGACCGGACCACCGCGGTCCGATCACGGCAGTACTTCGGAAATAGTAATGGCAGTCGAAGGCTACTACAGCACAAAACCTACTATTGTGGAAGTGCAACTGGCTCAGCCAATAGAAACAAGTAACACATCCCATTGACAGATGCCCCTGGAACACATAAACTACAAATCTCAGCTCAACATCCGACAACACACCTGACATGAATATTCACCTGAAAACACACCCACATAGCTGAGCATAAAAGCAGACCCTGCCTAATCCACATTCCCCATCAAAACTCCAAAAGTGAAGGGACCTACCTCATCACACAAACAAAAAACAAACCTCAACACATCACACAATCACAAACACACCCACACCCCACACATCATCATCATCACCCCGACCCACAACTGCACTCACAACCACTCAGCACATCACACACCATGGCACAGAAAATGCCAAAATTCACTGATGGTGAGTTGTCAGTCATGGTGGATGAGATCATACGAGTAGAGCCATACATCTTAGGAAGCAAGGTACAACAGACACCAGCAGTCAGACAAAGTCAAATGTGGCAAAGGATAGTGGACAGAGTCAATGCTGTAGGGAAAGTTCTACGTAACAGGAAGGAGATCAGGAAGAGGTGGCCTGACCTCAAGAGCAAGGTCAAGGAGAAGAACAGCAAGAACCGTGAGCTGGTCAACCATACTGGCATTGGACCTCCCATCCCACCAAGAACATTCAACCCATGGGAGGAGAAAGTGCTGGGTATACTGCATCCAGAGTGTTGCACTGGAATTGAGGGTGGATTGGAGTCTGGTAAGTACCAACACAATACTGCCATAACACTGCGATGTAGCATCTTGCACAACTGTAAAGCAACTGTTCCTATGCCCAAATCACCTCATGTCCCAAACACTCCCCCCCAAACAGGTCCCACAGATCCCACATCAACGCACTCTTATTCAGCACAAATGTACCTAGCAGTATTTTAGTGGTGGCACATCTACAGGCCGCCTTCACTACAACTTCCACCAGGCCCCTTTGTCCCACAGCTGAGTAGGATGTAGCAATACCCCAGAAGTATGTGGCAGCCATTGCAAAGTTCATCTTCACCAAACAGGTGGGTAGCCATCTTGCGTGGGAGGGATGTTTGAGTGGAGGGAGGCCTGTCCCAGCACTCCCACATGGCCCCTGTCCCACAGCCTACCAAGATGGAGCACTCCCTCCCACCCCACCAAGGAGCACCTGGAAGCCATTACACAGTTCACCTTCACCAAACAGATCGGTAGCCATCTTGCCTGTGAAGGCTGTTTGGGGGGAGAGAGGCCTGTTCCAGCACTCCAACCATGGCCCATGTCCCACAGCCTACCAAGATGGAGCACCTCCCACCCCACCCAGGAGCACCTGAGAGCCATTGCATCACCCTCATCACACTTACAGGTAGGTAGCCATCTTGCCTGGGAGGGCTGTTTGGGGAGGGAGGCCCGTCCCAGCACTCCCACCATGGCCCCTGTCCCACAGCCTACCAAGATGGAGCACTCCCTCCCACCCCACCCAGGAGCACTTGGGAGCCATTGCACCACACCAAACAAACTGACCGGTAGGTAACCTCTTCACAGGCAGGGTGTCTGTGGCTGGGAGGCCTGCACTACTACTCCCACCATGCCCCCTGTCCCACCCCTAAGCAGGATGTAGCACCCCACCCTACCCAGAAGCACTTGTGAGCCATTGCACCACACCAAACAAACTAACAGGTAGGTAGTCATCTTCACAGGCAGGGTGTCTGTCAGTGGGAGGCCTGCACTACTACTCCCACCATGCCCCCTGTCCCACCCCTAAGCAGGATGTAGCACCCCACCCTACCCAGAAGCACTTGTGAGGCATTGCACCACACCAAACAAACTAACAGGTAGGTAGCCATCTTCACAGGCAGGGTGTCTGTCAGTAGGAGGCCTGCACTACTACTCCCACCATGCCCCCTTTCCCACCCCTAAGCAGGATGTAGCACCCCACCACGCCCCACCCAGAAGCACTTGAGAGCCATTGCACCACACCAAACAAACTAACAGGTAGGTAGCCATCTTCACAGGCAGGGTGTCTGTGGGTGGGAGGCCTGCACTGCTATTCCCACCATGCCCCCTGTCCCACCCCTAAGCAGGATGTAGCACCCCACCCTACCCAGAAGCACTTGTGAGCCATTGCACCACACCAAACAAACTAACAGGTAGGTAGTCATCTTCACAGGCAGGGTGTCTGTCAGTGGGAGGCCTGCACTACTACTACCACCATGCCCCCTTTCCCACCCCTAAGCAGGATGTAGCACCCTACCCCGCCCCTCAAAGAAGCACTTTGGAGCCATTGCACCACACCAAACAAACTAACAGGTAGGTAGCCATCTTCACAGGCAGGGTGTCTGTGGGTGGGAGGCCTGCACTACTACTCCCACCATGCCCCCTGTCCCACCCCTAAGCAGGATGTAGCACCCCACCCCACCCAGAAGCACTTGAGAGCCATTGCACCACACCAAATGAACTAACAGGTAGGTAGTCATCTTCACAGGCAGGGTGTCTGTCAGTGGGAGGCCTGCACTACTACTCCCACCATGCCCCCTTTCCCACCCCTAAGCAGGATGTAGCACCCCACCACACCAAAAAAACTAACAGGTAGGTAGCCATCTTCACAGGCAGGGTGTCTGTGGGTGGGAGGCCTGCACTACTACTCCCGCCATGCCCTCTGTCCCACCCCTAAGCAGGATGTAGCACCCCAGCCCGCCCCACCCAGAAGCACTTGAGAGCCATTGCACCACACCAAATGAACTAAAAGGTAGGTAGCCATCTTCACAGGCAGGGTGCCTGTGGGTGGGAGGCCTGCACTACTATTTCCACCATGCCCCCTGTCCCACCCCTAAGCAGGATGTAGCACCCCAGCCAGAAGCACTTGGGAGCCATTGCACCACACCAAACAAACTAACAGGTAGGTAGCCATCTTCACAGGCAGGGTGTCTGTGGGTGGGAGGCCTGCACTACTACTTCCACCATGCCCTCTGTCCCACCCCTAAGCAGGATATAGCACCCCACCCCACCCAGAAGCGTTTGGAAGCCATTGCACAGTTCGCCTTCACCAAACAGGTAGGTGGCCATCTTGCCTGGGAGGGCTATCTTGTGTTGGGAGGCCTGCACTACAAATCCCGATAGGCCCCATTGTCCCACAGCTGAGCAGAACGTAGCACTACCCACACCACCAAGCATGGGGAATTTCTCACAGTGCTATAGTGAAACTTACAGGTAGCTAGTAACCATGTGCAGCATGTTCAGCTTTTCCAAATGCATGTTGCCACATGCCCACAACAGCAATGCAAATCATGTACATGACAACATGCCTGTGTTGTCGCACCGTGTGTACAGTGCACCAAGTCAAAATTCACAACAGACACCATGGAGTAGTAAGGTATGTACCTTAACATCTTGTCATGGTGCACTGTCTTCTTGCAGATATGCAAAGCCATGCCATTGTCAATCATCTGTTGCATCAAATGTCACAAATATCAGTGTAACATCAACCTTGTGGCGTGCAACTCAATGTCCATATGACCTCTATCCAACAGGAGAACGACAACAAACTACACAGAATGAAGACAACATGCAGAGCCAGTACCCAGCAACACAACGTGAGCACTCAGATGCAGATTCACTCTTATTCTCCGACCTGGAATCTGAAGCTGGCCCCTCTGGTGTGCCAGGAAACAACATGGCTCAAGCCTTCACCGTCACCACCACCACGGCAACAACAACTGGCCTGACACCAGCCACCACAACCTGTGTGGCATCCACCAACATCCTCTCCAGCACGGCAACAACAACTGACCTGGTACCTGCCACCACAACCTGTGTGGCATCCACCAACATACTCTCAACCACAGCTGCATCTGTGCTGACCACTGCCACCGAGACCTGTGTGGCCTCCAACAACCCCATCACCACTACTGGCTGTAACAATCGGCCTGCCACGGTGGTTACCAACACCACCGTGCATTCACATCATGGCAGGGAGAGTGTGCCAGTGCGTCGTGGTACAATGCCACAGCGACATGACAGGAGGGCAGGTGGAAGGAGACATGGTGCAGAGACACGGGAGGACAGTGCCCTTGAATCCCTGGCCACCGTTGCAAGAGTCCTTGGTTCCTACCAGGAGAATCATGGAGTAATGTGCCAGCTTGCAGAGGACATGCATGAGAGTTGCATGCTGCAGCAGTCCATGGTCACAGGGATGGGCCAACTGGTTGACATTGTTGGACAGCTAGTGGGTGTGCTGAGGGACAGGCTACCAGGCACAAGCGCAACCCCCCCTCCAGTGGCATGCCTGCCAGGCAGATCAACGAGTCAGCCCTAGACACAGAGAGGGCTGTGCAGGAGGAGAGGGAGTCCTCAGACACCAATGACCCTGGGGAAAGTGCAGCCCCTGCCAAATGCACCAGGGGCCATCCGAGAATCCTCAGGGGAGGATCTGGTGGCAGGCCACCATACAAACACCACACACGGAGCCAGCCATGATGCTACCTTGCTATTCCCCCTTGCAGGTACTCTGTAGACTCTGTTAAGCCACGTTGCCACAAGTTGATGGCCTGAGTCTATTGGACTGTGTGACTCCAGATTTGGGCACACTACTACATTCATCCCATCTACCATGACAGACAAACAATATATATACTCTTCACAATACTGTACATATTCACTTCACTTGCACAAATCTTCTCTTTCAATAAATACCCATCACATACCTATGTCTGTGTCAGCACCTTCTTCATTTACGTAGGTACAATGACAAATCAGTGTCCACGTAACAACAACAGTGAATGTGAAGAGGCTTTGACAGTGTGAAAGAACCTGGAAAGACAGTAGAGAATTACATTCAGTACTCATGTCATGTCATTGCAGCTGAAACACATCAATAGTCATCAATGGTACTTAGACAAGCACACATAACAATTCAGAATAAACTCAACATACACATGACGTACCTGGAGACAAATACTGTGTGCAACACACATCACACATCAGCCATCATCTCACACGCAACATCAATGCCTTCACACTGACATCCAAGCCAACACATGATCTCCCTGTCCTACCAAGTCACATTCAAGGGAAGTAGTTGGCAATTAGCTGTTGACGCAGGTCAACACCTTCCTCTTCACCACTATCCTCATCACTGGAAGTGTGTGGGTTTGCAGGAGGGGGTATCTGCTGCTCCGCCTCCTCATCCAGGATGAGTGGAATGGTTTTGCGCATGGCAAGGTTGCAGAGCATGCAGCATGCCACTACTATCCGGCACACCTTCTGTGGGGAATACAACAGTGCACCTCCCCTTTTGTCCAAGCACCGGAATCGGGACTTCAGCAGGCCGAAGGTGTGCTCAATCACACGGTGTGTCCTACCATGTGCATCTGTGTAGTTGACTTCTCCCGGGGTTCCTGGATTCCTTATTGGGCTTAGCAGCCAAGGCCGGTTGGGATACGCTGAGTCACCTAGGTGTGGCATACACAGAGAAAGTTACTGATACAAACAGTGTTAGAGAACAACATGTGTGTTATCAAAAGAGACTAGTTAAAATATGACCAATTTTGTTAGGACTCTAATTAGATTTGTCATGGGCACCTCGCTGGTGAGTTCATGAAGCCCTCACCCACCAACCTGGTTGGTGGCATACTTCATCATCGGACCCACCCAGTGACACCTAATGTGTCCCGGGTGTGCTGCGACGCCTGATTACAGCGGAGCAGGTATTTTACTGAGAGTGCAGTGTGAGGTGTAAAGTGAAGTGTGAGTTAAAATGGCTTGGCGAGGGTCCCAGTACCCGAGGGTAAATTACATTTTAATAACTGGGCCCCCGTCAGCGGTTAAAATAAGGCTTGGGGATGTTTAAGGGAGGCGAGTTACTACCTCCTACATCCATCAGTTGGTCGACATGTTTCAGCCAGTGCCTTAAACTAACTCTGGCTTTCCTCAGGACCTTTTTAAAATAAAGTGTAGTGCAGGTTAAAAAGGAGTGTAATCCAGGCTATGTGTTACACTCACTAAGGTGTTTCTCTAAGTGTGAGAGGGGATTCCCTTCTCATATATGCGCTTAGATTTTGCAGCCAATGCTTCCAGGAGTGAAGCGGTAAGGGGTTGACCAGCTTTTCTGGTCAGAGCCTGCCTTGTCCCTGTTGCACCATCCTCGTACTCCGGTACTCACACTTAGAGAAACACCTTAGTGAGTAAAGTCGCTGACTAAAGTGCATACAGGGTCTATATGTGCGGTAGACGTGCATCGCATCCGCGTGTCAGCTCTTGCTGAGAGGGTGGGCAAGTGTCCCCCCTTGCCCACCCTGCAGACGCCGTGGTGTGATGCCACATTTGAAACCCGCAGTAGGTGTGCACCGCATCCATGGGTCAGCTCATTGGACATACTTGTAAGATGCAACATAGCGGTAGCGACCGCCTGGCCTCCGCAGTGTGACACCGCCAATGCCATTGAAGCCAATGGCAGCCGCGATTGCAGTGGTGTGATGCAACATTTGAAATCCGCGGTAGGCGTGCACCGCATCTCCGGCTCAGCGCATTGGACATACTTGTAAGATGCAACATAGCGGTAGCAACCGTCTGGCCTCCACGGTGTGACACCCCAAATGCCATTGCAACCAATGGGAGCCACGATCGCGGTGGTTTGATGCAACATTCGAAAACCGCGGTAGGCGTGCTCCGCATACGAGGGTTTGCTCATTAGACATACTTGAAAGATGCCAGCCAACCAGCCCAATTACAGTAGCTGGCTATCACTGTAACAACCCCAGGGGCCTATAAATGTCTGTGTAAGCCCAACAGATCTCACATGCCTTTAGACACTGCTGATTTGATTTGATTTAATTTGATTTGATTTTATGTTTTCTTAAGCGCGCAGCTACCCTGGGGCATCCCGGCGCTGAAAAAGACTACGGAACTGAGGGAAGGAAGGGTCAGGAGGTGAACTCAGGGGAACAGTAAAGTCTTTAGGCGTTTCCTAAACCTGAGGTAGTTGTGTTCTTGCCTCAGGGAAAGGGGGAGGGCGTTCCACAATCTAGGAGCATTATAGGAGAACAGGCGACCGCCTGATCTGGCCTTCCTGATTCTGGGGACATTGGCGAGGGAAAGAGAGTTGGACCTCAGATGGCGACTCGACTGTTGTTGAGTCACCAGTGTCCTGAGTATGGGAGGGCCCTCATTGTGCAGAATTCTGTGGGTGATGCACAGGGTCTTAAAATTGACCCTCTCCTTCACTGGCAGCCAGTGCAGACTTCTGAGAGCTGGTTTAGCTGAGTTCCTCGTTGAAGTTCCTGTGAGGATTCTCGCCGCTGCGTTCTGAGCGCATTGAAGTCTATGGGTCACCGATGCTGGGGCTCCCAGATACAGGACGTTTCAGTAGTCCAGTCTGGAGTTCACGAGCCCCTGCAGCAGGAGTTTCCTGGACTGGAGTGGCAGTAAATGTAAGATCTTCCGCGCCATCTTTATCAGGCCGAAGCAGGTTCCCGCCGTTTTTCTCGCCTGAGTTTTGAAGCTTAGATCCTGATCAAGCCAGATCCCTAAGCTCTTGACTTCGGACTTGGGGATGGGAGGAGTTCCCATGCACGGAGGCCAAGGAAGGGAAGTGGGAATTATGTTGGAGGTCCCTAAAAGGAGAATTTCCGATTTTTCCCCGTTTAATTTTAGCCTTGATTCGCACATCCATTGATGCACCCCCTCTAGACAGCTGCTCAGGTTGGACAGGGCATTGTCCGCCTGGTTAAGGGAGACAATCAGCTGGGTGTCATCAGCATACATTATTGATTTAATGCCATACGGCTTTACAACATCCTCAAGGGGAGCCATGTAAGCGTTAAAGAGTGTGGGGCTCAGGGAAGATCCCTGAGGCACACCACACCCGAGAGGCTGAGCAGAGGAGACGGAGTACCCGTCCGCTACTTGGAAGGACCTGTTTCTGAGAAAGGATGATATCCAGGCCAGGGCGGAGTCGGCCACTCCCATTAGGCCAAGGCGCTGGACAAGGGTTGCATGGTCCACCGTGTCGAAGGCGGCACTCAGGTCGAGGAGGATCACTGCCACTGATCCTCCTGCGTCCAGTATGCCTCTGGCTTCCTCGACAACGGCTAACAAAGCGGTGTCAGTCCCCTGTCCTGGTCTAAAGCCTGTCTGGGACATGCGAAGAAGATGGTTGGTCTCTAAAAAATCCGAAAGTTGCCGATTTGCTACTCGTTCGGCTATTTTACTCATAGCTGGAAGCAACGAGATTGGTCTGAAATTGGAGGGGTCTGAGGGATCCAAGTGTGGTTTCTTTATGAGGGCCTTGACCGTGGCTTTTTTCCAGTTCTCCGGGACTATACCGTTTTCAAAGGAAGCATTGATCAGTTTAGTAAATAGGGGAGCAATAGTGGAAGCAACTAGCTTCAATTTACTAATTGGGGCTGGGTCTGCTGGGGAGCCACTTTTGACTTTCTGTAAAACGCTGACTGCCATTACTCCTCAGCAACTGCTTGTTTCCCAGATACCTGGATACTGTGATGTCGAGGACGGAGAAAGTCAGGACCAGTCCCTTCAACAAGGAGGAGTTCTGGTGGATGAGGTCCTTGGACAGTATGGCCGGCTTTTTGGTGTGCCAGGTGTACTGGTAAGTGTGACTGTATACAAGTGTGATACAGCTCAGGATGTCACCTTGATGTTCCTGTGGACTAGTCTGTGCCTGTGAGTGCATGTTCATATGCAGGCATCCATTTAGTTATCATTGCATGCACCATACATGGAGCGTATTAATTGCACTGGGACACATGTGCTGAGGAGGTAATTTGGACACCTATGCCGCCATTTGTGCACTATAGCAATGAATATGTTGTTGTGAAATTAGCTATTGTGAATCCTGGTCACACTGCCATGTAATGCATTGCAATGTAAATTATGTTTGTAGCCTCATTAGGCAGCATAGCTGACAGGGCAGAGTGTAGGGAGTGCCTTGCATTTTACAAAGCTGGCACACGGAGGAATCTTGCTTAAATATAGTCCAAGTCAGGAGCCACTCTGACTGTATCATGTGATGTAATTGCCCACTCACACCTGACAAACTCACTAGTGGAGGTACATATGTAGACTGTATTGGAGCAATGGATGATGTGTCTTGTGAAATGCTATAGGGCCTGAGGTTTAGGTGTGCAGCATGTTCCACAATCCCATGCATTACTGTTACCCAGTTCTGTAATTTGCTACTCCACACACATATTACCCATGGAGTCATCGTAGGACTGAGTATTGCACAATAAAGGTATTGAGTTTGTGATGAGGGCATGATGATTATGAATATGTTAAGAAATGCGTCACACACGAGGCAGTGAGGCATCACCATGCCAAGGGCATTGGGGTGTGCGGGAGTGGTTGAGACAGTCATTCAGGTACAACACATCTCTTGCACTGTGTTACATGTGTTGCTCACTCATAGACTGTGTCACCGATCGATGCCTACTACACATAGCTTTCAGTGCTGCCATTGTGCCTGGGTAGGTGATGGGCATGTCCTGTGTCCTGCATCATACATACATATGTATGTAGTGATAGCATGCAAATTTGCAATGTGTAATACTGTATGTCCTCTGATGAGGATGTTGATTTTTAGTGTCAAATGCATTTCCGTTCTCATGTACTCACACACGTGAATGCCCACAGGTTGTCTGATACTTCCTTTTCTTGTCTCCCATGCCTTCAGTGGAAGGTCAACCAACGTAAGGCCGCATGGAAGGACATTGCACGGAAGGTGCAGGCCCTCGTTGTGTCCAACAGACGGCACACACACTGCCATAAGAGGTGGGACAACATCTCCCAACTCAGCAAGACCGTGGGAGGGAGGGGCAGTTGTTTGTGGGGCAGACAGCTCTACATTGAGGCTGGCACTTCGCACAGGCAGGTTGGCGCTACAGACCCTGACTCATATTATGTCCCGCATCTTGGCTGTGACACAGCCAGAACTGTATGGACGTCTGAGGGACCATCAGCAGGATATATGCAGTGAGTATTCTGAGAAGGGTGCCTTCGTGTGTGACTGATTGACTGCATGAATGACATCCGCCAGCCACTTCTGTTGTGGTTAATGTGTCAATTCCAACTAGATTACTACTCAGTGGCCTATATGTGGAGTACAGGTGTCTTGTTACTTCCATGGATGTGAATCCACATGTTTTTTTTTTAATTGATTTTCATAGAAAATATTACAAAGTAACATATATCTTCTCATTTTCAGCATATATCCAGAGTGTGCATATTAAAACAGTAGAGAAGAGAACAAAGTTAAACAAGTGGTACCTGTATCCTGTATTCACACATCTATACATTATCATGATCATGCATTGTATATAACATTTTTCATGAACTTTTTCAGCTTGCGGGTGTGGAACTGTATCGATAAATATATTTCCTGTATTTAGACATATTAAATACTCGTAAGACACATATTAATACATTTTATGCCCTTACCATCCCTTCCGTCATCCAAACAGATATCACGACCGACAGTAGCACAAGGCCCCCCGGCTGTTCAAGTAAGCCAGATTTCACACAGTTGTCGTACTAGGCATGCATAATTAACAAACAGTGTCTTGTGTGTTACTTCGTGTACTGGAGTCTCCCCTGGTTTGTGCCCATTGTAAGAAAGGCTCCCATATGTCATTCGGCCTTGAGGTAGGCGGCACCAACTCCCAAAATATACCCAGCTGTGTATGCCCATATGTGACATCTGATAGCCATTCAGCAAGAGTAGGAACCTTCCTCCTGCCCCATTTTAAAGCAATCTGTCGCCTAGCATATAGTAACAGTAATGCGTGCAGTTTACGTCTCTTAGGAATGGTATCTTTGACAAATCCTAGCAGTCCCAGCAGTGGGGAAGCCTCGTCCGATCTGCCTACTATCTGGTTTACTGCATTGGAAATGTTACTCCCATATTCTGATAGTCTAGGACAGATCCAGGCCATGTGTAGAAACGATGCTGGTTCGAAACTACACCTCCAGCATCTCGCATCTTCCCGCAGTTTCGTTCTGTGCAAGCTTACTGGAGTTCTGTAGTATCTATGAAGGAATTTAAAATGTATGAAGCACAATTTATAGTTCGCCGACAACTTTAGCAGTTGCCTACAACAGTATTCCCATTGCTCCTCCAGCAAAGGGGGGTCCAGTTCAGTGTTCCACATTTGTAAGGATTTAGGCTTCGTTATTGGAGCTTGCTCTTGCATAGTGTTGTACAGTCGGGTTACAAGCTTACGGGGGAGGCCCTGGCTAAGACATTTTCCAGTGCCTGAAAGGTCGATGGCGCATCTGGAAAGCCTTCCCATAGCGTACGACATGCCGATTTTAGTTTATAATAGGTTAATTTTTCTGCAAACGGAACATCTTGTTCATCTTCTCCAGTGGGTGGGGACCTGAAAGTACCCTCAGGATAGAGATCTGCAATTGTCAATAATTGTGTCCCTCCCAGTTCCAACAGCCCGCCCCCTGTTTCCAAGCAGGGCAGCAGTGGATTCCCGCGTAAGGGCATGGACGGAGCATATAGCACCTGAAGTCGAGCACGTTTCAGGAGTTCGCGCCAGGACCACCTCAACATGTCCGCGATGCCCACATCTTGCCTAGGGCGTGGTGCATGCTTGTATATGGCAACTTTAAGCGGGGTTGGAGCGACCGCATCTATTTCAACTGCCACGTGTGGCTGGTATGGTGTTGGGTAGACCCAGAAATGTTGAAATTGTGCCTGCGCGCAGAGTGCATATAGCTGCATATCAGGAGCTCCAAATCCACCCTGACGTAATGGAATAGTAAGTAGGTCCCAGGAGACCCTTACCTGACCCCCTGCCCAAACCAGGGATAACAAGTGGGATCGGAGACATCTGAAAAAGTGTTGCGTGAGGGGGATAGGTATGTTTGTAAATAGATAGAAAAATTTCTGCAGGATAATCATTTTCGTCAAAGCCACTCTGCCTGCAACCGATAATGGCAGCTTAGACCAAATTGCGACTTTAGACTCCAGCCAGTCTACCGCACGTCCAAAATTCAAACTCCAGAGGTCTTGCAGGTTACGGCTGAGCCACGCCCCCAAGTACTTGACCTCGTCTGCAGCCCAGCGCAGTGGATATTCCGCTCTCACCTCCATGGTCTTATCCGTCAAAGGAGACACCATGGATTTCTTCCAATTTATGGTGACGCCCGGCAGCCCGCCAAATCTGATAAATTCCGGCAGTATTGGGTCTAGATTTAACAATGGGTTCAGGATGTATAGGGTTACGTCGTCAGCGTACATGGATATTAAAAGGATTCTAGTGCTAAGGCCTATCCCTCTGGCTGTATGGTGTTGTCTTATTCTGTCCGCAAGCGGTTTCATGGCTATCGCGAATAATAGTGGAGATAGTGGGCAGCCCTGCCTCGTACCTCTAGTCTCTAGTAACCTCAAAACTGTCAGAAATCATGCCATTAACCCGGACTCGGGCTTTCGGCTTAGTATACAGCAATTGGATACGACTTATAAAGAGGGGACTGAAGCCCATGCGCACCAAGATCCGAAATAAATACGGCCACTCTAGGAAGTCAAACGCTTTTGTAGCGTCTAGGAAGACGGCGACTGCCTGCAGGTCGGGATGGAGGTTGTGAGACGTTGCACGTCCAGGGATAAACCCTGATTGGTCTGGAAGCACCACCATAGGGAGAAGAGGCTGCAAACAGTCCGCCAGCAACTTGGCGTAGATTTTAACATCCACGTTGATTAAAGAAGCGGGCGATACAAATCCAATTCCCTCTCGTCTTTATCAGGTTTCAGTAATGTCGTAATGAGGGGTTCGCGCATGGACTCTGGTAGCGCCCCGGCTTCCAAAGCTTCTGTGTAAACAGCCATCCGCCTCAGAGCCAGGTCTTCAGCATACGCTTTACAAAACGCTGTTGTTAGGCCATCTGGTCCAGGGGCTTTATTTAATAGCAGGCCTTTAATGACGCGTTTGACGTCGTCACTGGATATGGGAAGATCCATATATCTCCTGTGTGTGTCATTGAACCACACCAACCCTATAGATTCCAGAAAGTCCTGAAACCCTTCCGAAGGGTCTACTTGAGTTGCAGTGTATAGGGAAGAATAAAATGACAAGAATTCCTGTAAAACTTCCTCCTGCCCCGTAATGATGGTACCATCTGTTTTTTTTATGGTGTGTACGAATGTGGTTGGGTGAGCCCTACGGATCAAACCAGCAAGTGTGCGGCCAGGCTTATCCCCCTCCCTGTATCACCACGCCTTAGCATGTTTCCCCAAAAACGTAAGCTCTCTCTGCACCTCTTCAGCAAAGTCCAACAGCTTACTCTTAAGTTCTGCCGCTACCTCTTGGCAAGTCCCAGAGCAGAATCTTAATTCTAATTCCCCTATTTGGCTTTCCAATCTCACCATGGAGCTTCTAATAGCTAATAGATTGTTTAGCCATGCATTTACCACGTATAACCACCTTAAATGCGTCCCACAATATCGCCTCAGAGGAAACCGATCCGGTATTCAAGTCAAAATACTCAGTTATATCTATTCTTATTTCCTCTTTGAATGCTTCATCTAGCAAGACATGAGGGGAGGGGGGGGGGGGCAATCTCCAGCTAAAGGCCCGAGATGGCGAATCTGGGATGGACAGTTTGAGCAAGCAGGGAGCGTGATCTGACAGCGAGCGCGCAAGGTGTTCTACCTCAATCGTCCAGGCAGCAGCATCTGGGGAGACCAGCCAATAATCCAGCCGTGACCATGTAGCATGTTGTGTAGAGATACAAGTACCTTCCTTCAACTGGGGATGTCTGTTTCTCCAGACGTCAATTAGTGCGCCTTCGGATATAAGATCTTGCAGCACCAGGCTGGAGTGGGGGTGCAGTGGACGTGTGGAACCTTTCCTGTCAAGGGCATCGTTAAGTATGGCATTAAAATCTACCCCCCATATTAGCGTATAACACTGGAGTGGAAAGTATCTTAGCCCAGACTTCTCAGAAAAAAACAGGGTAATCCACATTTGGACCATAGATTGCCGCCAAGACCACAGGTCTGCCTCCTAGTTTACCATGCAAAACAACATATCTCCCCTCTGGGTCCATGTACCCCGCCACCTCCCTCCAATCCAACCCTCTCCGGACAAGTAATGCGACTCCTCTTGCATAATTAGAATATACCGCGGAGTGTACCTCAGACCATCTAGCATGTTTCAATTTTGGGGATGGTGTGACATTCAGGTGCGTTTCCTGCATGAAGCAGATATCAATGCCATGTCTAGACAAGTAAAATCGATTTACAAAAGGGGGTGGTGATGAACAGAGTGTCTGAATTGAGCAGACCACTCTTACCCAGTCCAAAGATCAGGGCTTGATCCATCACCGTTATTTATCTCACTGCCCCATCCCAGCTCAGAACCTGGCTATATGCAAATCAGTCTGTCCCTGGCCCAGTGCATCATGGGAACAGGGCAGACTAAACTACCAAGCCAATTCTTTACCAGAAAGGAGACAAGCTACCGGGGACCGGTTTCTGGCATTTCAGCCTCTTCGGCCCGGCTTGCTTGAATCCTGATGGAGCAGTGAGAAAGGGACTCATGTCTGAGTATACCCTGCCACACCTATAGTGGCCAAAATCGATTTACAAAAGGGGGTGGTGATGAACAGAGTGTCTGAATTGAGCAGACCACTCTTACCCAGTCCAAAGATCAGGGCTTGATCCATCACCGTTATTTATCTCACTGCCCCATCCCAGCTCAGAACCTGGCTATATGCAAATCAGTCTGTCCCTGGCCCAGTGCATCATGGGAACAGGGCAGACTAAACTACCAAGCCAATTCTTTACCAGAAAGGAGACAAGCTACCGGGGACCGGTTTCTGGCATTTCAGCCTCTTCGGCCCGGCTTGCTTGAATCCTGATGGAGCAGTGAGAAAGGGACTCATGTCTGAGTATACCCTGCCACACCTATAGTGGCCAAAATCGATTTACAAACGGGGGTGGTGATGAACAGAGTGTCTGAATTGAGCAGACCACTCTTACCCAGTCCAAAGATCAGGGCTTGATCCATCACCGTTATATCAGTCTGTCCCTGGCCCAGTGCATCATGGGAACAGGGCAGACTAAACTACCAAGCCAATTCTTTACCAGAAAGGAGACAAGCTACCGGGGACCGGTTTCTGGCATTTCAGCCTCTTCGGCCCGGCTTGCTTGAATCCTGATGGAGCAGTGAGAAAGGGACTCAGGTCTGAGTATACCCTGCCACACCTATAGTGGCCAAAATCGATTTATAAAAGGGGGTGGTGATGAACAGAGTGTCTGAATTGAGCAGACCACTCTTACCCAGTCCAAAGATCAGGGCTTGATCCATCACCGTTATTTATCTCACTGCCCCATCCCAGCTCAGAACCTGGCTATATGCAAATCAGTCTGTCCCTGGCCCAGTGCATCATGGGAACAGGGCAGACTAAACTACCAAGCCAATTCTTTACCAGAAAGGAGACAAGCTACCGGGGACCGGTTTCTGGCATTTCAGCCTCTTCGGCCCGGCTTGCTTGAATCCTGATGGAGCAGTGAGAAAGGGACTCATGTCTGAGTATACCCTGCCACACCTATAGTGGCCAAAATCGATTTACAAAAGGGGGTGGTGATGAACAGAGTGTCTGAATTGAGCAGACCACTCTTACCCAGTCCAAAGATCAGGGCTTGATCCATCACCGTTATTTATCTCACTGCCCCATCCCAGCTCAGAACCTGGCTATATGCAAATCAGTCTGTCCCTGGCCCAGTGCATCATGGGAACAGGGCAGACTAAACTACCAAGCCAATTCTTTACCAGAAAGGAGACAAGCTACCGGGGACCGGTTTCTGGCATTTCAGCCTCTTCGGCCCGGCTTGCTTGAATCCTGATGGAGCAGTGAGAAAGGGACTCATGTCTGAGTATACCCTGCCACACCTATAGTGGCCAAAATCGATTTACAAAAGGGGGTGGTGATGAACAGAGTGTCTGAATTGAGCAGACCACTCTTACCCAGTCCAAAGATCAGGGCTTGATCCATCACCGTTATTTATCTCACTGCCCCATCCCAGCTCAGAACCTGGCTATATGCAAATCAGTCTGTCCCTGGCCCAGTGCATCATGGGAACAGGGCAGACTAAACTACCAAGCCAATTCTTTACCAGAAAGGAGACAAGCTACCGGGGACCGGTTTCTGGCATTTCAGCCTCTTCGGCCCGGCTTGCTTGAATCCTGATGGAGCAGTGAGAAAGGGACTCATGTCTGAGTATACCCTGCCACACCTATAGTGGCCAAAATCGATTTACAAAAGGGGGTGGTGATGAACAGAGTGTCTGAATTGAGCAGACCACTCTTACCCAGTCCAAAGATCAGGGCTTGATCCATCACTGTTATTTATCTCACTGCCCCATCCCAGCTCAGAACCTGGCTATATGCAAATCAGTCTGTCCCTGGCCCAGTGCATCATGGGAACAGGGCAGACTAAACTACCAAGCCAATTCTTTACCAGAAAGGAGACAAGCTACCGGGGACCGGTTTCTGGCATTTCAGCCTCTTCGGCCCGGCTTGCTTGAATCCTGATGGAGCAGTGAGAAAGGGACTCATGTCTGAGTATACCCTGCCACACCTATAGTGGCCAAAATCGATTTACAAAAGGGGGTGGTGATGAACAGAGTGTCTGAATTGAGCAGACCACTCTTACCCAGTCCAAAGATCAGGGCTTGATCCATCACCGTTATTTATCTCACTGCCCCATCCCAGCTCAGAACCTGGCTATATGCAAATCAGTCTGTCCCTGGCCCAGTGCATCATGGGAACAGGGCAGACTAAACTACCAAGCCAATTCTTTACCAGAAAGGAGACAAGCTACCGGGGACCGGTTTCTGGCATTTCAGCCTCTTCGGCCCGGCTTGCTTGAATCCTGATGGAGCAGTGAGAAAGGGACTCATGTCTGAGTATACCCTGCCACACCTATAGTGGCCAAAATCGATTTACAAAAGGGGGTGGTGATGAACAGAGTGTCTGAATTGAGCAGACCACTCTTACCCAGTCCAAAGATCAGGGCTTGATCCATCACCGTTATTTATCTCACTGCCCCATCCCAGCTCAGAACCTGGCTATATGCAAATCAGTCTGTCCCTGGCCCAGTGCATCATGGGAACAGGGCAGACTAAACTACCAAGCCAATTCTTTACCAGAAAGGAGACAAGCTACCGGGGACCGGTTTCTGGCATTTCAGCCTCTTCGGCCCGGCTTGCTTGAATCCTGATGGAGCAGTGAGAAAGGGACTCATGTCTGAGTATACCCTGCCACACCTATAGTGGCCAAAATCGATTTACAAAAGGGGGTGGTGATGAACAGAGTGTCTGAATTGAGCAGACCACTCTTACCCAGTCCAAAGATCAGGGCTTGATCCATCACCGTTATTTATCTCACTGCCCCATCCCAGCTCAGAACCTGGCTATATGCAAATCAGTCTGTCCCTGGCCCAGTGCATCATGGGAACAGGGCAGACTAAACTACCAAGCCAATTCTTTACCAGAAAGGAGACAAGCTACCGGGGACCGGTTTCTGGCATTTCAGCCTCTTCGGCCCGGCTTGCTTGAATCCTGATGGAGCAGTGAGAAAGGGACTCATGTCTGAGTATACCCTGCCACACCTATAGTGGCCAAAATCGATTTACAAAAGGGGGTGGTGATGAACAGAGTGTCTGAATTGAGCAGACCACTCTTACCCAGTCCAAAGATCAGGGCTTGATCCATCACCGTTATTTATCTCACTGCCCCATCCCAGCTCAGAACCTGGCTATATGCAAATCAGTCTGTCCCTGGCCCAGTGCATCATGGGAACAGGGCAGACTAAACTACCAAGCCAATTCTTTACCAGAAAGGAGACAAGCTACCGGGGACCGGTTTCTGGCATTTCAGCCTCTTCGGCCCGGCTTGCTTGAATCCTGATGGAGCAGTGAGAAAGGGACTCATGTCTGAGTATACCCTGCCACACCTATAGTGGCCAAAATCGATTTACAAAAGGGGGTGGTGATGAACAGAGTGTCTGAATTGAGCAGACCACTCTTACCCAGTCCAAAGATCAGGGCTTGATCCATCACCGTTATTTATCTCACTGCCCCATCCCAGCTCAGAACCTGGCTATATGCAAATCAATCTGTCCCTGGCCCAGTGCATCATGGGAACAGGGCAGACTAAACTACCAAGCCAATTCTTTACCAGAAAGGAGACAAGCTACCGGGGACCGGTTTCTGGCATTTCAGCCTCTTCGGCCCGGCTTGCTTGAATCCTGATGGAGCAGTGAGAAAGGGACTCATGTCTGAGTATACCCTGCCACACCTACCAAAATATTTTTGTCCACCCTAAGCGTGGAAGGGTATTCTCAGATGTGAGACCCTTGCTCATTGCACCATCAGGATTCAAGCAAACCGGGCCGAAGACGGCTGTAATGCCAGAAACCGGTCCCCGGGAGCTTGTTTCCTTCCCAGTGTAAGAATTGGCTTTTGTAGTTTGGTTTGCCCTGTTCCCATCATGCACTGGGACAGGAACAGACTAATTTGCATACAGCCAGGTTCTGAAACTGGGATGGTGCAGTGAGCTAAAAAACGGTGTTGGATCTAGCCCTGATCTCTTGACTGGGTGAGAGCTTTCTGCTTAATTCAGAGACTCTGTCCCTCACCACCCCTTGTTGTAAATATTTTTGTCCACCCTAAGCGTGGAAGGGTATTCTCAGATGTGAGACCCTTGCTCATTGCACCATCAGGATTCAAGCAAACCGGGCCGAAGACGGCTGTAATGCCAGAAACCGGTCCCCGGGAGCTTGTTTCCTTCCCAGTGTAAGAATTGGCTTTTGTAGTTTGGTTTGCCCTGTTCCCATCATGCACTGGGACAGGAACAGACTAATTTGCATACAGCCAGGTTCTGAAACTGGGATGGTGCAGTGAGCTAAAAAACGGTGTTGGATCTAGCCCTGATCTCTTGACTGGGTGAGAGCTTTCTGCTTAATTCAGAGACTCTGTCCCTCACCACCCCTTGTTGTAAATATTTTTGTCCACCCTAAGCGTGGAAGGGTATTCTCAGATGTGAGACCCTTGCTCATTGCACCATCAGGATTCAAGCAAACCGGGCCGAAGACGGCTGTAATGCCAGAAACCGGTCCCCGGGAGCTTGTTTCCTTCCCAGTGTAAGAATTGGCTTTTGTAGTTTGGTTTGCCCTGTTCCCATCATGCACTGGGACAGGAACAGACTAATTTGCATACAGCCAGGTTCTGAAACTGGGATGGTGCAGTGAGCTAAAAAACGGTGTTGGATCTAGCCCTGATCTCTTGACTGGGTGAGAGCTTTCTGCTTAATTCAGAGACTCTGTCCCTCACCACCCCTTGTTGTAAATATTTTTGTCCACCCTAAGCGTGGAAGGGTATTCTCAGATGTGAGACCCTTGCTCATTGCACCATCAGGATTCAAGCAAACCGGGCCGAAGACGGCTGTAATGCCAGAAACCGGTCCCCGGGAGCTTGTTTCCTTCCCAGTGTAAGAATTGGCTTTTGTAGTTTGGTTTGCCCTGTTCCCATCATGCACTGGGACAGGAACAGACTAATTTGCATACAGCCAGGTTCTGAAACTGGGATGGTGCAGTGAGCTAAAAAACGGTGTTGGATCTAGCCCTGATCTCTTGACTGGGTGAGAGCTTTCTGCTTAATTCAGAGACTCTGTCCCTCACCACCCCTTGTTGTAAATATTTTTGTCCACCCTAAGCGTGGAAGGGTATTCTCAGATGTGAGACCCTTGCTCATTGCACCATCAGGATTCAAGCAAACCGGGCCGAAGACGGCTGTAATGCCAGAAACCGGTCCCCGGGAGCTTGTTTCCTTCCCAGTGTAAGAATTGGCTTTTGTAGTTTGGTTTGCCCTGTTCCCATCATGCACTGGGACAGGAACAGACTAATTTGCATACAGCCAGGTTCTGAAACTGGGATGGTGCAGTGAGCTAAAAAACGGTGTTGGATCTAGCCCTGATCTCTTGACTGGGTGAGAGCTTTCTGCTTAATTCAGAGACTCTGTCCCTCACCACCCCTTGTTGTAAATATTTTTGTCCACCCTAAGCGTGGAAGGGTATTCTCAGATGTGAGACCCTTGCTCATTGCACCATCAGGATTCAAGCAAACCGGGCCGAAGACGGCTGTAATGCCAGAAACCGGTCCCCGGGAGCTTGTTTCCTTCCCAGTGTAAGAATTGGCTTTTGTAGTTTGGTTTGCCCTGTTCCCATCATGCACTGGGACAGGAACAGACTAATTTGCATACAGCCAGGTTCTGAAACTGGGATGGTGCAGTGAGCTAAAAAACGGTGTTGGATCTAGCCCTGATCTCTTGACTGGGTGAGAGCTTTCTGCTTAATTCAGAGACTCTGTCCCTCACCACCCCTTGTTGTAAATATTTTTGTCCACCCTAAGCGTGGAAGGGTATTCTCAGATGTGAGACCCTTGCTCATTGCACCATCAGGATTCAAGCAAACCGGGCCGAAGACGGCTGTAATGCCAGAAACCGGTCCCCGGGAGCTTGTTTCCTTCCCAGTGTAAGAATTGGCTTTTGTAGTTTGGTTTGCCCTGTTCCCATCATGCACTGGGACAGGAACAGACTAATTTGCATACAGCCAGGTTCTGAAACTGGGATGGTGCAGTGAGCTAAAAAACGGTGTTGGATCTAGCCCTGATCTCTTGACTGGGTGAGAGCTTTCTGCTTAATTCAGAGACTCTGTCCCTCACCACCCCTTGTTGTAAATATTTTTGTCCACCCTAAGCGTGGAAGGGTATTCTCAGATGTGAGACCCTTGCTCATTGCACCATCAGGATTCAAGCAAACCGGGCCGAAGACGGCTGTAATGCCAGAAACCGGTCCCCGGGAGCTTGTTTCCTTCCCAGTGTAAGAATTGGCTTTTGTAGTTTGGTTTGCCCTGTTCCCATCATGCACTGGGACAGGAACAGACTAATTTGCATACAGCCAGGTTCTGAAACTGGGATGGTGCAGTGAGCTAAAAAACGGTGTTGGATCTAGCCCTGATCTCTTGACTGGGTGAGAGCTTTCTGCTTAATTCAGAGACTCTGTCCCTCACCACCCCTTGTTGTAAATATTTTTGTCCACCCTAAGCGTGGAAGGGTATTCTCAGATGTGAGACCCTTGCTCATTGCACCATCAGGATTCAAGCAAACCGGGCCGAAGACGGCTGTAATGCCAGAAACCGGTCCCCGGGAGCTTGTTTCCTTCCCAGTGTAAGAATTGGCTTTTGTAGTTTGGTTTGCCCTGTTCCCATCATGCACTGGGACAGGAACAGACTAATTTGCATACAGCCAGGTTCTGAAACTGGGATGGTGCAGTGAGCTAAAAAACGGTGTTGGATCTAGCCCTGATCTCTTGACTGGGTGAGAGCTTTCTGCTTAATTCAGAGACTCTGTCCCTCACCACCCCTTGTTGTAAATATTTTTGTCCACCCTAAGCGTGGAAGGGTATTCTCAGATGTGAGACCCTTGCTCATTGCACCATCAGGATTCAAGCAAACCGGGCCGAAGACGGCTGTAATGCCAGAAACCGGTCCCCGGGAGCTTGTTTCCTTCCCAGTGTAAGAATTGGCTTTTGTAGTTTGGTTTGCCCTGTTCCCATCATGCACTGGGACAGGAACAGACTAATTTGCATACAGCCAGGTTCTGAAACTGGGATGGTGCAGTGAGCTAAAAAACGGTGTTGGATCTAGCCCTGATCTCTTGACTGGGTGAGAGCTTTCTGCTTAATTCAGAGACTCTGTCCCTCACCACCCCTTGTTGTAAATATTTTTGTCCACCCTAAGCGTGGAAGGGTATTCTCAGATGTGAGACCCTTGCTCATTGCACCATCAGGATTCAAGCAAACCGGGCCGAAGACGGCTGTAATGCCAGAAACCGGTCCCCGGGAGCTTGTTTCCTTCCCAGTGTAAGAATTGGCTTTTGTAGTTTGGTTTGCCCTGTTCCCATCATGCACTGGGACAGGAACAGACTAATTTGCATACAGCCAGGTTCTGAAACTGGGATGGTGCAGTGAGCTAAAAAACGGTGTTGGATCTAGCCCTGATCTCTTGACTGGGTGAGAGCTTTCTGCTTAATTCAGAGACTCTGTCCCCACCACCCCTTGTTGTAAATATTTTTGTCCACCCTAAGCGTGGAAGGGTATTCTCAGATGTGAGACCCTTGCTCATTGCACCATCAGGATTCAAGCAAACCGGGCCGAAGACGGCTGTAATGCCAGAAACCGGTCCCCGGGAGCTTGTTTCCTTCCCAGTGTAAGAATTGGCTTTTGTAGTTTGGTTTGCCCTGTTCCCATCATGCACTGGGACAGGAACAGACTAATTTGCATACAGCCAGGTTCTGAAACTGGGATGGTGCAGTGAGCTAAAAAACGGTGTTGGATCTAGCCCTGATCTCTTGACTGGGTGAGAGCTTTCTGCTTAATTCAGAGACTCTGTCCCTCACCACCCCTTGTTGTAAATATGTCTAGACAAGTAAGCATGAACTAACCTGGCTTTCCTGCCATCATTTAGTCCTCTAACGTTCCAAGTAAGGATGTTATAAGTTATCTTGCGTGTCTCAAGAGGTAGTGTAAGGTAGAATGTGTAGAGCTCCCGCACCCAAGCATGTGATATGTCGTAACAACATACAATTCAGAAAAATTAGCATGTGAATCAGTACGTACCAACAAATGAACAGTGCCTTCCCTCCCCCCTCCCACACAAACCCCCAATCAGGTTGTGTACAAGCCCTCCCTTCACTCCCCCAACTATATTGTTGAACGTCCCTCCCCACATAATCCGTCGAGAGAAACAGCATAAAGATGGTTGGGAATTCTCCCCTGGGGACGCGACTATGCTGGCAAACACCCCTGCTTTGTGCAGGGTGGCCGGACAAACTGTAGTTTCTCCAGACCAACCAGGACCTTTCAATCTTAAAAATATAAACAACTGGACTATGCAATGCAACAATCCCAAATCTTAATAGTTTGAAGAAAATACAACTGTTCTGTCTCTCAGCCAGGCTTCGCCCCACATATCAATGCAGTTCATACAATACCATTGTCAATCATTGTAACTTAGTTGTCCGCCGGCTGCAGCCCCCTGAGTATTCCGGTTCTTTGACGATTTCCCTCCAACATGTTTAGCGAATTTTAGTGACGACTTGGCATCAGTGAAGAAATGTTGTGTGCCATCTAAGGAGACCTTCAGCTTTGCTGGATAGAGTAGGGAGTAGGGGATCTGCGCCTGCAGCAAAAGGCGCTTGGCAGGCATGAATTCTCTCCTCGCCGCCTGCACCGCCGGAGTGAAATCAGGGTAAAACGAGATGGTATTATCTTGATGGGTGATGTTGCCTTTTTCTCTCGCTTTGCGAAGTACAAGATCCCTATCCTGGTAGGTCATCAGCCACGCTATTATGGGTCTAGGTGTGAGGCCCACAGCTGGTCGTTGTCCCAAGGACCGATGCGCCCTTTCCACAGCAAATAAATTGGAAAGATGCGGATCAAAAAGCTCCCGGAGGTCAGAGACGTAAGTTTCCATTTTCATAATGGTGGTTGTCTCCGGAACACCTGTAATGCGAATATTATTGCTCCTGGACCTAGCTTCCAAATCCTCATTCTTGGCCCTAATAACGCCTAACATCTTGTCCATATTCAACAGCTGTTCCTTTGTTTCCACCTGAAACTCGTGGCACTCTGGGTGCCGGTTCTGAAGTGCATCGAGTCGCGTTTCGTGGGTAATGACTTGCGTCTTGACAGCGTCTAGTTGGGATGTCAGGTTATCCAACTTAGCATCAATGTTTTGTAGGCTGGAGTGCATGTCCAGCATCAAGGTGCGCAGGTCAGGCCTCTGTTCATCTCCATCCCTGTCCCTCGAGGATTCCGCTAGTGATTCCGGATCCGGAACCCCCGTTTGTTCTTTTTCGTGGCCTCAAATGTTATTTTGGGCTGTCGAGTGAAGTTTTTCCCCATCGTGGTACCCGGTTCCACCTGTTGCCAAGGGGTAACTTATTTCTCTATGTAGTCGCAAAACAAAGCTTTTCGCTAGCTACAGGGCAGGCACCGCCAGCGGATCCACTCACGGGCACAAGATGCGGGCAGGAGATCCGGATTGTACACAAAATGGCCGTCAAATGTCAAGCATGCACTCCCCGATGATGTCAAAAGGTCCCCTCTCAAAACCGGTAATGTAGGTTATGTTTCAGCTGCTTAAAAGCATCTGCGGCCTCATCTGTCCACGGACCACCCCCTCTCCAAGCGCACGAACGTGGCGTGGGGTTACAGTTCGCTTCAAAATAGCGGCTCTATCAGGCGCATGTGGCTATTAGCAGTTTATTATACGCCAAGCGCTCCGTCAGTTCTATTGTCTCTTGTCCAAATTATCTCCTGGCAACGGTCTGCTTCACATCAGCGTGGCAGATAGGACTCAGTTTCCCCCCATCACCACACTGGATCGCTCCGTGGGGTCTGAGTAGAATCGCATTGGCCTCGCAAGAAATGTCTCCTCTTTATATCCCTCTGGAAAAATCCCAGGCTGCCCATGGATTAAGCCGCCATCGGATAGTTAATTAGCTACTCAGTGCGGGTCGGCCAGGACAAACTAATAAGCAGCGACCCAATGTGCCGGTCTTCCCACATCCTGTAGCAATATGGCGTCACGGGACTCGCTTTTCCGCCGCTGCAGCTTTCGCCTGTAATGCCTCACCTATCTTAGTGTTGGGGGCTTCCTAGCTCGCACCCCCCACCGAACATCAGGATCGTGCAGATTCGCGAGGTCGGTGGTTTGTCTCCGCAGGGTACGCCGTTATCGCACAGAGGAGATCTGCAGCCTCCGGTGCGGCCCGCACTAGGCCCCTAAATCCGCGGGCTCAATTAGCCGCTGCTGCCGCCCTTCGGTCTTCTCGCTTCTCCACAGAGCTATCGGCTTGGCGGGCACCACTGCTCAACTCATGCACCCGGTCAGCTAGGTGAACCGGAATTGCGGGTATCTGTTCCCCAGTTAGTCCGATCACCTATTACAGGTTCCCAGCAGTCCGAACGTTACCCGATGTGCAGGAAAAATAAAGGATTAATCATCCCACCTACGAAGCGCACTCAGAGAGCGGCCATTCCGAAGCTCAGCAGGGCACGCCCCCTGAATCCAAATGTTTAAGGTACAATGGCACTTGGTGTTGCATCACGACATGTGCGATAATGACATGTTGTGCATTGGGGGTGTTAACAACATCAGCAGGCAGTCTACAGCAGTGTGCAACATGTAAATGTGCATTTCATGATCTGTCCCTTGCAGCACTTTGAATTGGTGTTACCTACACATCAGTCAACAACTTGCAAAGGTTTTTGTGATTACTTGCACTATTTGAGTTGCATTATAAGCTCTGGTAGAATGTAATACGCAATTGCAAGTATTAGTGTTGTCTCATTACAGTAACTGCATATATGACAGGGGCAACAGGCTGTATTGTATGCCTCCATCACATACAAAATGTATACAGACCAATATGGCCGCCACCCACACATCATTATGTAGGACCGGTTATTCTCGATAACTGAGCCGTCATGATCTAGCGTGTCAACGTTAGTTTTCAACTCTTAACAACATTTTGATCCTGGGTATATATACCGGAACACGTGTGGTGATTTCAATAATCAACAGAGAACTGAGCAATACTATAACAGTGATTACCCGCATTTTTCCGTGTAGGATGATTTACCCCACTACAATATGGCCGACTCACTTTTTCACGTAGATGTTAGTCCTTTGTCGAATACTATGTGTATAAACACATCCGGTGCACCGATTCTAGCGTGACGAGAGTTGGATATTCGGCGTATGCGTTTAGAAGAATCGCTCAGGTAAATCGGCTAACTACGTTTTTATACAATATATATCCGCGTTTAATTCGGAATAAGGGTTTGATCACCGTCCGTGTCCACGTTTAATTACAGGGCACGTCGTCCCAGCACTCCAGTTGCAACGCTATTATTGATGGAGGGTTGGTGAATGTTCTCTAACTAAACACGGAGGTAAATGGCTTTGTTATTTATGTTATCTAGCTAAACCCTGGATTATTCAATGAATATTTGGCTGACAATGGCTCGTTTATTTAAACGCAGGACACCACATCTCAGTTTCCGAAAAATCTTATCTGGGAAGAATAGTGACCAGAACCACAGGTACTTTATGCATGTGTTTGACGTATCAAACAAACTCAAAACCAGGTATTAGACCATAAATTACAACAGTATTTCACTATCGTTTTAGGATTCTTTTAAACGCCTCAGACCTCCGATCACTCCGGTCTACATTCTATCAAAGGTACGCTCTGTCACAAATTCTATGGCAGGACAGGAGGCTTCAGATTATGCTTTCTCTATTTCTTTACTACTAACAGCAGCCAATAGAAACACAGTAAAGAAACGAAAAAACTACAACTCCCATGAGCCCTTAGGCCAACCATAGAGAGTACATGCTATATAAGACACCATAGAGGACAACACTTCCTCTTTCTTTGCTGCTTCGCAGCCAGTTAAGTGCTTTTTGTCTTTCATTCTTCTTTGTGTGTTTCATGGCACTGTTTAATTGCTTGTTTACCTGTATGCCGGTTTCGCTTTGACGTTTGTGTCCAGCCGCTTTGCGCGTTGCGCTGCCACCGGCGTTTGTCTTGCAGGTTTACACGTTGTTGTATGCTGCTGAGAGCGCGTGTTCGCCTCTCTGGTCTTTGCGGGCGCATTGTGCCCGCGTTGCTGCTTCGGTGGAGTGGGACCGGAGCTCGGGGACTTGCGCGCGCGTGTCGCGCGCCGCTCCTCTTCCGGCAATCAGGCACGCCACCGCGCATGCGCATTGGTGGCATTTTCGACGCTCCGTGTGACAGGAGCTTCTGAACGCTACGAGGCGGCGCATTTTCAACATAGCCTCTGCCCACTTTGCCTGCCGGAGAGCTCCTCTGACGCCCTCTACCTCTCGGAAGGTTTTGGGCTGCATAACTTTTAGAGACGGTGCCTAGGGTGTGCTTTTTACGCAAGCTGGTCCCTCCACGTTTTATTCTGTTTGTTTTGGGTCGAGTTGTGGCTCTGCCTGTTCAGCTTGCGTGGGGCTGTCACCCCCCCTGTCGGAGTCACTTGATTGTGACCTTTTTCCTTGCGTTTGCATTTGCTGTGGGCCTCTAGATATACTTCGGTTTATCTAGATTCTTGTTTGTTTCTAGTTTTTCCACCTAATTTTCCTCAGTGCATTCCATCACCATGGCAGACTATGTCGATGCAGAGGAATATTTTTATGAGGAGGAGCAGGAGGACTCATTTGAGTATGATTTAGTCGATGCCCTTGACCAAGGCGTTCAGCAGTCTGTTAATACTGCATTGGTCCGTGCCATTGGGCCACTGAAACGTCATTTGGCTGACTATGCCCAACAACAGGGTTGGATTCCATCCTCTGCCTCTATGCATTCCTCTAAGTCTCCCAGTAACCCTCACAGGTCTGACTTTGTTCGTTTGGCCAGGTCTTTGTCTGCTCCTGCTCCAGACACTGAAGATACCTCTTCCTCGTCGTCTTCTGGTCCCTCTGGTCCCCCTCCGGCGAAGAAGTCCCGAAAGGAACATTTTGTGGACGCTTCTCCACATTCCCCAATCTTGACCTTTGAGCCTACGGACATCATCCACCCTAACTCCAAGGTTTGGTGCCCAGCCCCGGAAGTCGCGGACTATATTCAAGACCATATCCGCGACTCTTTTGATCAGGAGGTGCGTGCTCGATTACGTTCTGAGTGCCCTCGTCCGGAGTTGGCGGACAAATTAGCGGATACTCCGGAGGTCGATCCCACAATTTTGACCTACCTTAAAAAATTTTATAAGGATCCCAAGAAGGGTATTGACCGCTCTTGGCGACTGTGCCAGGACAAGTTACTGGATATCCTTGGTCCTTTGACAAAAATCGTGGATTTGGCATACCAAGCCCAAGGGGAAGCGTCTGGCATTGATCCCGATGTCCTAATTGGCTGGGCCCAAAGGGCTATATGTCTCTTGGGGAACGCAAACTGTGCCCTTTCAACGGAACGTCGGCGTTCCATCTTGATCAAAATGGATCCACGTTTGTCAGAGCTGGCTACTTCCGAATCCGGTGCTCTGGCTCAAGGTCTGTTGTTTGGTCAGCCGTTTTTGAAGGAGCTGACTAAGTTTGTGGCGACTTTTAGTGGCCTAGACAAGGCGCAATCTTCTTTGCGTAGGGCGTTCCGCCCGGTTTTTGCCAAGGCCGGACGTTCAGGGGGACGTTCGTTCGGCCGAGGTTCTGGTCAACAACGTGGCCAGCAGTCCCATCAGGGTGGAGGCGGACAGCGCCAGCAACAGCAGCAGTCCTATTCCGGATCCAAATCCACCTTCTACCCCTCCCGGAAAGGTCGAGGCCAGGGCAACAAAGGAGGCTACGGTGGTAACCAGGGAGGACGACAGGATTACTCCTCTGCAGGTGAGCCTGATTCCTTTCGACAGTGTTGTTTTGGGGGGCAGGATTCAGCGTTTTCTAGAGAATTGGCGCTCGATCTCCAGCGATGCATGGATATTGCAAACAGTGCAGGGGTATCACATCGAGTTCTACCATCCTCCTCTTCAGGGTCCCGTCCCTTCTCCCCTTGTTTTTTCCCAACGAGATCGCGAGGTGATCTCCACGGAAATCGATTCCCTTCTTCTCAAAGGGGCCGTTGTGCGCACGAACCTCCATCCACAGGGGTTCGTCAGCAATGTGTTTCTGGTGGAGAAGAAGGGGGGAGGATCTCGCCTTGTACTCAACCTCAAGGAATTCAACAACGGGGTGGTCTATCGTCACTTCAAGATGGAGGGCATCCATCTTCTCAGGGATCTTCTTCGCAAGGGCGACTGGATGGTTCGCCTGGATTTGAAGGACGCCTACTTGTCCATTCCCATCTTTCCGCCTCATCGCCGTTTTCTGCAATTCCAATGGCTGGGGAACTGGTTCGAGTACACGGTACTCCCGTTCGGTCTCTCGTCCGCCCCATGGTGCTTCACGAAGCTCCTGCGACCCGTCATGGAATCATTGCGTGCGCGGGGGGTGAGACTTATAGTGTATCTGGACGACATTCTTTTGATGGCTCAGTGTCCTCTGCAACTGCGCTCCCATTTGTCTTGGACAGTCGATCTACTTCAGTCTCTCGGATTTCTAGTGAATCCGCAGAAGTCTCATTTACTTCCCACTCAATCGATAGAGTTTCTGGGTTTCCTTGTGGATTCAGTCTCTTGCCAACTTCTTTTACCTGCCCAGAAAGTCAGGTCTATCAAGAGGGAGTTGAAGTCACTGTTGTCTGCTCCGAACGTATCGTTGCGGTCGATCGCTCGGATTGTCGGGCTGTTGGCTTCTTCCATCCAGGCGATATTTCCGGGTCCTCTGCATTATCGGGCCTTGCAGCGCCTCAAAATCAGACACTTGCAGAAGGGTCTTCGGTACTCCGACCTGGTTCCTCTGTCCCAGGATGCGAAGTCGGAAATGATGTGGTGGCTCCATCACATGGAGGCTTGGAACGGGAAAGCTCTGTTCGGCTCGACTCCGGACCTGGTTTTGGAATCGGATGCGAGTCTTTGGGGCTGGGGAGCCCGTTGCGGAGACTTGACGACGGGCGGCCGTTGGTCTCAGGACGAGTTAGCCCTTCATATCAACTGCCTGGAGCTTCTGGCGGGATCGTTTGCGATTCTCAGTTTGGCTCCACAAGCCACCAGCTGTTGCATTTTGCTTCGCATGGACAACATCTCGGCGGTGCGATATGTGAACAAATTGGGGGGGACTCGGTCGAAGTTGTTAGCGGAGATTGCAAAGGACTTCTGGCATTTCTGCCTACAGAGAAAGATCACTCTTATTGCAGAATATCTTCCAGGTCGCCAAAATCAAGTGGCCGACTGGAACTCTCGCCATCTACTGGACTTCAGCGACTGGCGTCGTCACCCTCGGGTCTTTCGCTCCCTGTCTCGCCTTTGGAGTCGCCCCTGGATCGATCTCTTCGCCTCTCGCCTCAATGCTCAACTACCCAGGTTTTACAGCTGGCGCCCGGATCCGGAGGCCATCGCCACGGATGCCTTTCTCCAGACTTGGCCTCCTCAGCTTTGCTATGCCTTTCCCCCGTTCGCGATGATCCCGCGAGTCTTGGCCAGGACGAAACAGTTTCTGTCGGAGATTGTTCTGATCACTCCTCTTTGGAGAGCTCAAGCTTGGTTTCCGGACCTTCTGGAAATGAGTTGCTCGACACCATTTCTGCTGCCAGCGAGGTGGAACTTGCTGTTGGATCCTCTGCTCCACCCGCATCCCCTAGACTTGTCGGGCCAGCTCCGTCTTGTAGCGTGGCGTCTCTCGGGGAACGCTGGAAAGTCCCTGGCTTATCTGGAGACACTGAGAGATTTATCAGTGAAGCTTGGGCCCCCAACACGCGCAAACGTTATGCGTCAGCTTGGCGTAGGTGGTGTGATTGGTGTTCTGAACGGAATCTGGATCCCACTTCTGCAGATATCTCTCTAGTGGTTAATTTTCTTGCTTCCATCGCTTCTGCTGGTTCTGCTTACAGGACCGTCAATTCTTTCCGTTCCGCTCTCTCTGCGGGCCATGCTTTGGTCGACGGAAAACCTGTTGGGGAACATCCTCTCATCTCTGCATTGTTGCGTGGTGTGCGAATGGCTAAGCCGCCATGTCCAAAATATGTTGCTCTTTGGGACGTCTCCATTGTGCTGCGTTTTTTGGAAGCTTGGCCTCCCAACGCTTCTCTGTCCCGTAAGCAGTTGTCTGCGAAATTGACAATGCTTTTGTGCTTAGTGTCTTGTAAGCGTGTTTCGGATGTCCGTGCGTTGGACCTCGCTGGTCGTTCTTTTTCCCCTGAAGGGGTTACTTTTACGGTTTCCAGGCGTACAAAGACTAATCTGTCTACTGTCACTTATCCTGCTTTTCCTCACCACCCACAATTGTGTGTGGTACGCTGCATAAAGGATTATGAGGTAAGTACTGCTCCTCTTCGTCAGGATATGTCTGGACAGTTATTGATTGCTTTGTTGAAACCTTTTAAGCCTGTGGCGTCAGCTACTCTTGCTCGATGGGTACGCTGGCTTATGTCTGAGGCAGGAATTGATACCTCCATCTTTGGAGCTCACTCCGCGAGGGGTGCCATGGCCTCTAAGGCTTTTCATGTTGGTGTAAGTTTGCATGACATTGTAAAAACAGCTGATTGGTCTTCTGATACAGTGTTTAAGACATTTTATTTCAAACCCATTGTTGATATTGCATCTGTTGTGGTGGAACAGCTTTGAACAAGCATAATCTGAAGCCTCCTGTCCTGCCATAGAATTAAAAATTTGCAAACATTCGTGACAAGAATTTTCAATTCTATTAAGGACACGGAGGCGAGGATTATCCCACCCATTGGTATTCTACTGCATTGTTTATGTGCATCTTGGCTTTACTATAATCTGCATTGTTTTGCATTGATATTTTTTCCCCCACCCTATGTGATGCGACCTTCAAAGGTTTTGGGGATATGTGTTACGGCTCTGTTTTTCTTTCAGGTTCGGACCAGAAGTGATTTGTCATCTTGGTCTTTCCGGCACCGTTTTCCTCGCCTTGGATCCTGGACTTGCTGTATTTCCTGATGCACCTTCGGCGCTTTGGAATGGTTGCCTGTTTTTCCTGTTGGATTTCTTTGCGGTTCAGCCTTCGGACTTTCCTTTCTGGATGGTTGGCGGTATTTTTCTTCAAATGACTTTAGACTGTTATGGTTCCTGGACAAAGAAAGAGGAAGTGTTGTCCTCTATGGTGTCTTATATAGCATGTACTCTCTATGGTTGGCCTAAGGGCTCATGGGAGTTGTAGTTTTTTCGTTTCTTTACTGTGTTTCTATTGGCTGCTGTTAGTAGTAAAGAAATAGAGAAAGCATAATCCTCGCCTCCGTGTCCTTAATAGAATTGAAAATTCTTGTCACGAATGTTTGCAAATTTTTAATTGAGCTCGGTTTATTTTCAACAGTTAGAGTATAGTAAAGTGAGTTCTTGACAGCAATTGTTATTTTCTCTCGTTTTCAGTTTCGAGAGAGTTACCATAAAAGGGCTAGTAATTTTTCTGCTAGCATTGATAGCACAATTGTGGCACATTGTTGGTAAGCATCAGCTTATAATGCTTCATAATCAATTGACGAGTTTTCATTTCATTAGAGAGTTTACAGAGTGAGCATTCCCACAGGATGTTTAACATCAGTAGCACGATTTCAATAGAATCATGTGATAATGAATACTGATAAAATGCAGAAGTATTATGACCATTTAGTTGTTCCTGTTTAGTATTAATAATTTCACAACATAGATTGATCCCTTTGTTTTGTTGCGCTTATTGAAATGAGATACATACAATTATTCTTTATATTGCAGTTCCCCTGAAGAAGAGATCGCATGATCTCGAAATGCATTGGGATTCACAGCAACACCAAATTAATTGTATTGTGATTATATGAATTTGTTTACATTGTTATGAATTTATATCCTGTATTTCTTGATGTAAAAAAGAACTTTTGGATTTCACAAAAGACAAGTGAATAAATGAGAACATTTTTAAATGTTGTTGTTGAATAGTGATGTACACCAACTTTATCTTAAAGGAGTAACATATAAACAGGTACATAAAAAGGAACTAATCCCATAGGTTAGCAACCCGCAGTGCAGGCTGGGTCAGTGATAATCTATCACCTATACCTCCATCACATACAGGCACATGGGTTTGCCTACAGGGATGTCCATGTTGGGTTCATAGGGAGCACGACCTGGATGTTTGCCTCTGTGTACATCACATGTGACCTTGCTGTGAACAAAGCATTTTTGCATCAGGCTCTGTACCTACCATTGTTGTTCCAAACCAACACTGCACAGGGTGTTGTGCAACATGGTGTTGTCATTATGTACTTTGGTGTTGTGCATGCATATGCATATGTTCTTTGTGTCTCTGCACCGTACTAAACCTATGTCTCTGTCCATTGCAGAATCTACGGAGTGCACAGGAGGCAATGAGACGGACACCAGTACTGAAGTGTCTGGCACGCATGAGTAACATGAGGTCACAGACACAGAACTGTCCAGCGCCTCGGAGGGGGACAGGAGTGTCCATGAGGAATTGCGCCCAGAGAGACCAACATCTAAATCCGATGACTCCAGTGGGGAGTCCGGAGCAATGGTGGCCATTGCAGAATCTACATCCACAACACATCGGCCAGTGCCCACCATCCCGCCTACTACCACTAGTGTATTCAGTGCATGCAGGGCTGTCAAGGGTAGAGTCCCATTCACCCCAGGCACTGCTGCCCCTGCCCCAGTGTTCCCTGCTGCCCTCAGTGTTGAGGCGGTAGACCTCTTGCGGCAGTTGTGTGTGGGGCAGACAGCTCTACTAAATGCATACCAGGATCAGGACAAGATGTTGGGACAAGTTCTGGCATTCATGGAGGGTATTCATTCGGACGTGGGTGGCCTACACAGGACTCTCCAGGGTTTGTCCTCAACCGTAACTGCTGTCATTCAGCTGTCCCGGCCTCAAAGTCTGGCTCCTGTACCTTCAACAAGCACCCTGCCAGTGGCAACACCTGTGGAGAGTGTAGACACAACAGACCCCAAGTTGGTGAGACGCAGCCCACAACAGCACCACCCCAAGCGTGGCAGACCACAAACACCAGCCCCTAAACTGGACACAGGCAAAGCGGGAGACAAAAAAACAAGCCCTTCAGATGAGACTCTGGGGCATCAGGCAAAGAAGCAGGCCTCTAGCTCACGTTCCAAGACATCACACCCAGCACAGGACCCTCCCATCCAGAAAACTGCTGCTAAAGACACAAAGTCAGTTGCCATTCCTGCTGTGGTGCAGGTGCCAGGGAAGGCAAAGCACCACTCCCACCAGCACCCCTGTGAAGTGTAGTCAGGAGAGCAATGTGCGTGGAGCAACAGGACTACAGGGGATGGGGAGCAAATATCAGGTCAACACCAAGGCTAAAAGCAAATCTGTCAAATCCCCACAGGGACACACGCCTGCACCTGTGACACCTTTGTCAGAGGGTGTATCTGTTGTGCCCACATCACTTCCCAGTCAGCCCAAGACATTTCTGAAATATCGCATCCATAAGAAGTGTAGAGTCAGCCCCCCACATTCTCCCTCACCCACCCTATCTCACGGCAGCTTATGCACGCCTCCACGTGCCACCATGCCACCCGGGCCATTCAGCCCTTCGCATGTCACAGCCACTACTGCCTCTGCCGGTCCTCAGTCACCTAGGTCAGGTCCTACCACTGGGCTGGACACTCTGCCACTTCAAAAGTCCAGAAGACAGGCAGGTCTGATGCCAAAGGCTCCCCACATTCCCATCTGTCACACAGCTTTGACTGGACTGAGCTCTGGTATCACTGTAGCATTTGGATCCACATGTCAGTGCACTGTGTGGCATATTCTCTGTGCACATTCTCATGCACATATGTGCATTGTTTGAACTATGGACTGGACAATGTAATTTCCTTTGTTGGCAATATGATGGCTATCATGTTATTATGCAAAAAAAACGTGTTAATCCTGTTGTACACTTCATTGGTGCACTTGCTGGACTAAACAGTTTTATGGGTGTGTATGGCTCAATGAGCAACATGCTCTGCATGGCACTTCCACATTGATATTTCATAGGTTAAGTTTGTAACAGTTTGACTAACGTAACACTCACTTTAGCTAGTCTCAACTATGTGGCTTGGGAGTGCAATTATCCTTGTTTGTGTTGGTGTAGTTTTACACTCATCATATCACCCTGAGATTCCTTCTACTGTACATATGTGATGTTAGGAGGCTATGCCACGACCAAGGTGTATTGTAGACACAGTGTAATATTCGGGGAGACCATGGTTGGTGTTATCTATGTGATGGTTTTGGATGTGTGAACAGTAGTGGGTGTGTTGTTATCTTGTGTAGGCTTGTCTGCATACTCATATTGGGAATATTTGTATGTGCACACTTGAGTAGTCATACTGTGTGCTTTGCCTGTCCTTGTCAGTGTTGTTGATGTGTATGTGGCACTTAACGTGCAAAATAGATACATGTATGATCCTGGTATGCATTGCCTGTTTGTTTATTTGGTCTGACAAGTGCCTCTAATTGTTTGCAGATGTGTGATTTTAATGTTGTGCTGTGTGTCCTTGCACTCCTTGTGGACACATTCATGCTTTTGCTGTCAGTTGAGAGTGTGCAGAGTGTGTGACTGCAAAGTGTGAGTTGTGTATTGTTGTTGAGGCACGTGTGTCATGTAATCGTGAGCTACTTGTGCTGTCCTACTCAGCCATACTGACATGTTGGGGGATTTTTCACCTGCCTTGCCGTGACTTGTCTGGTTTCCTTTGCTGATGCAGTTTTTGCTGTGTGTATTCATGGCATCCCCTATGTCTGGTTATGATGTGTGCACTTTGTGCATGACTGGTTGGTGTGTTTTGGATGTACAATCATTATCTGTGCAATCCTGATTTGTACACCACTTCAGTCGCATGTGTTCCACCCCATGCCTTCACAATGTGTGCCCCTCACCAGCACTTCATGGTGTGGAGTGTTGCTGTGAGTAGCTGCTGGGTGTACTGGTCCTATTTGCCACTCATGACACTTTAACATGCATGTGGGTGTCATTGTAAGGTACCTGCTTCAAGGCATGGTTGAACATGTGCAGTGCATGTCTTTCTACAGCACATTGCTCTGGTGAAGTTGTATGCATCTGTGTGTTTACTGTGATTGTGGTCACTGCTGTATGTATGTTTGAAGAGCTACAGTTGCACTGGCCGTGTGTGTTGTGATGGGTGTGGTGTTATGACTTGTATTGTGTATCCACATGCTGGGGCAATCAGAGATGAGTGATTGTGTTTAGTTTTTATGTTGCCAGACTGCTTACTGGACATGCAGTGCTCTCAGTGTTTTGTATCCACTAGGTTTGCTGCCACATCAGGCCCATCAATTGGTATTCATGTATTTGTGATGGTCACATGTCAGTAGGTGCTTTAGCTCACTGCTGTGTGTCTGATCCACACAATTTTGACTTGATTTGCACATGCATTGTGTGGTGTATTGACAACTACTGTTGACTCTGCCTGTCATGTGGTTCAACAACGATTACCTGTGTGGCACCTGTATGCTGGTGGCCTTTGGGCCCTGACACTCATCTTGCAACTATCAGGGAGAGGGGCTGACACCAGGGGTACCTGTATGCTGGTGGGCTTTGGGCCCTGACACTCACCTTGCCAGTATCAGGGAGGGGGACTGGCACCAGGGGTACCTGTATGCTGGTGGGCTTTGGGCCCTGACACTCACCTTGCCACTATCAGGGAGGTGGGTTGACAGCAGGGGTACCTGTATGCTAGTGGGCTTTGGGCCCGACACTCACCTTGCCACTATCAGGGAGGGGGGCTGACACCAGGGGCACCAGTTTGGCAAGTCAATACAGGTGTTCGTTTGCCACATTACACCTATGACCTGGTTGCCAGACATCACTTTCCCTGATTGTCAGATGGGCACACATTTGTATGTGGTGCAGGTTGTAATAGTAGTTCCTGTGATTGTATCAGGAAATGACTGCTGCTACCAATGGGGGCACGCTATTTACTTTGGGCCCAGGTCCCACTCAATCCTTACATCCTCACTGACACTGCGAATGTGTGGTGCTGGCCATGCCTACTGGGTTGTGTGGATGTTTTCCCGCGTCCTTACCATTGCGGTGACGTGACGGGAAGATGGCGGTGCCTACTTTGTTGATGGATGGTACAGGTGCATAGCAGTGTGTTCACGACTAGCGGAGACTTGCAATGACACTGGTGAATATGGTCCTGTGCCCACCAGGATGTCTGGAGTGGACAGGAAGACATTTGCAGGTCAGGTGTTGTGTGTTGATGTTGTCTGCTGGTGTGTGTCATTGACGTACCTGCGGCATTGTGCACGGCGGCGGCGTCTTTGTTGATGGCGGATAAGGAACGGCAGCGGTAGGGCCTGTAGGGCAGGATCCATAGCGGTAGCGACCGCGTGGAGCACTCTGGGATTCCCGTTTGGTTCCGCTGTGTTGCTTCCGCTGTGTTTCGATGGGTGGTTTCTCCGTTGCGGTCCGATGACCTATTTGCGGCATTGTAATTGGCACGACGGTCTCACATCATTCCGTCTGGCGGTCTCTCGCTATTTGCTACGTCGGCCCTCGTCGCGGTAATAAACTACTGGCGGAACTGGATTTTACATGGTGGACGGAAATTGGGCTAAGTCTGCCCATCGTAATGTGGCGGTCGGAGATTCGCGGCCGTGGTTGGCAAAACTACATACGCCAGGCCGGCGGAAGGCCACACCGGCCCGGCACTGGCGGACCGCCCGCCATCGTAATCGGCCCCTAAGACTGTCAGATCTAACACGTCTGATAACATTTCCCACAACAAATGACTGTTCCGAAGTTTTAATCAAAGGTCCTTGTGATAGTCTATCTAAACAAAGCACTTTGCACATTCTGTTCTTTAGAAAATTTTATATGGATTTGAGGAAGCATCTCATATTGCCAATTTTACGAGATTAAAATTTTAAACAATGTTGCCCTGCTTTTCTGATTCTGCAATCTGGCTGTGTTGAGATGAACTTTTACATAGTGCGCTATTTGCACTAGATGGTATTATATTGTTATTTGTAGCTGGATTTTTAACTCATTTATGTATATTTGATTTTAATCACAATGGGCTATAATGTTTTATTTTATATGGTTTTCAATATGAAAATTGAATAAAGCTGATTGTCATTCTGATTTTGACTTTGTGTATTCTTTCTAGGCAGCCACACACAACAGTGAGCTTAGATACGTCTAGATGGGCCATCAGTGCCTGTATGGGAGGGTGGAGTTTAAGACAGACCCACTTACTCTTGAATAGGCTGTGGTCTGCCTTCATGCAAAGGATTGCATACCCCCTGTGGTTATTCTGGAGACCGGGGAGGCAGGAATCCTGTGCACTTGAATGGCAAACCTGTAGAAGCTTCTCCCACTTCAAAGGAAGCACCAGGTATGAATATTGAACCTTAGACACCAACTCTTCAGTACACTTTTGGACCTGTGGACGATTCTGCCAGGAAGAAGGACTGCTGTGTTGCTGTGAGGACTGCCACTTTGCTGGACTGCTGCCCTGAAGGTTTGCTGTCTGCTATGCTGACTGCTGCCTGCAGCCCTTTAGCCTGGGTGAGGTCTGAACCTATAACCTGTACCCAGGATCACAGGAGCGCCTCCAAAAGCTGGTCTCCTGTAACCAACACCTGGGCTCGGCAACTGTGAGTCCTACCCTGCCAAGTGGTGTCACCCCATTCCTGGACCCTTGGAAGTGGGCTTGAAGGTGCTCTGCCAGTCCCATCTGTGAATCAAGCAGAACAACACATCTCCACTGCTGTGCGGCACAACCCCGAGCAGAACCAATGCATCGACTCTGCTGCATTGGCTTCCCCAACGCAAGGACTTCGCATCACAGGCCGCTGGTCCATTGTAACTGCCACTGTGTGATACATCCCCAACACAGGCCTCATATTGCTAGCCTCTCGTTGATGAGATTGTCGACGACAGTGCAGGATCTCTCATCCTCAAAAAAGATGCATTCTTGGCTGTGTGATGCATCCTCGGTGCTGGACTTCGCATGGCAAGCCTTCATCAACAGTACTCTTGATGATGATGCAGGACCTCATGCAGCAGCCTTGCTGCACATCGGAACCAATGCATCACCTTGACTGCGCAAAACATCTTCAACGCAGTACTCCGCAACTCTTTACAGCCAGGATCTAAAGTACTCGTGTTCAGCAGGCCTAACTGGGTCCCTGTAGCCGTCCCACAGTCGGCTTAAACTGTGACTTTGTCCTGGTCTACTGTGACCAGATAGCCACAGTTGGCGCTTTTTGCTTTTTGGGGCTATTTTCACTTAAATCCTTAAAGTTGCATATCTCCAGTTCTCCTGATAGGGTTTTTTTTGTCATTTTGGTCTTGTTTTATTTATCAAAAATGTCAATTTCTTTTTCTAACCTGGTATGGGATCCTTTTTGTGCTGTGTTTTCACTTTAAATGCTTTACACATTGCATGTAGGTTAAGCCTGGCTGCTCTGTGCCAAGCTGCTAGAGGGCTGAGCACAGGTTCATTCAGGGTTGCTTGTGACTTCATTCTGACAAGGATTGTGGTTGCTGCTTGGGTAGGGTTTCACGGCCCTCAACCAGCAACTTCTTACAGTTTCTATTGTGCATAATGTATATTTCTCAAGGACTACTGGTTCTTTGAATATAGCGATGGCCAAAATGCTAAAAACAAAACATTTCTTTGTGATAGCAGCATTTAAATAAGGATCTAAATTATCAAGTGTAGCATAACCAGTTAAATTGTTTATCACTTCTTTAACACCATCAGTGTCTGATTGATCTGAAAAAGAACCCAGAATTATTATAGTTCAGTGGGCCCCGTAATTTGTTACACAGGATGGCAGTGATGTTCATAGCAGAATGATTCCGATGTGCTCTGTGAGAAGAAGAATGTGGTAGCAATTCCTGAACCACAGGAAACAGCATAGTTTTATCAGGAATATAGTTCCCATTCATTCACAGCAAACTGTTATTAGGATGATAAGCCACATCAAGAGAAATAACACTTCAGTGGCAATCCAGAAATAGAACCACAGTAGTGTAAGATATTTGTCATGAAACTAGAAGCAAACAAGAACCCATCTGTGATGTTTAACAATTGTGGGATCTGTTTGTATGTTATTAAATCCAAACTTTGCATCAGAATCATTCTCGTACGGTGGTTTCATCTTAGACACTGTAGGTTCGGTTGATGACTCCTGGTAAACCACAGAAGTAGTTTCAATTGTTGGGTTTCTTGAAATTGTAGGATCAGGTTTCTCGTGAAAGCTGACACTTTATAATATAAAGCTTGAGACTCAGGATTTCAGCATGGTTCTACTCTTCTCGGGGTAGTTCTTGCAGAATATGGGAGTAAGTCTGATTCTACTCTGAATGCACCTTGGGGTCAAGGGAGAGGGGCGGGAGAACTGAATTGGCCACATAATGCTTTTTCATGTGATTGATGAACCCCTTCCTGTTTTACTTTGTAGCAGTCAATGGAAGAAAGATTACTATCCGTGTGCTTTCTACCCCAACAACAGAAACAATGGCCCAAAAACTTGTCTATCTGGGATATTCTGTATTAAACTGCTTCTCCCACTTTAGGGTGCCACCTGTCTGCAGCTTCAATATTCTTCTCTTCTATGGTGGCAGAGTTGCAATGCTTCACATTACATGGTTTGGTTCAAACCTCCTGGATGTTCGGCATAAGATTGAAAGGAGTCCTTGGGTGAAACATTTTTGCTTCTGCCACCTTTTTAGGGATCTCAAGATCAGGCATGTACATGGATATTCCCAAGAGCATTGTGTATGGAGTGCAACCACCTAGAACTCCTATAGGTATACTATTTAATATTCTATGAACTCTGTACAGATCAAGCGGCGAACTCAATTACATAGCTGTCAAATATACCCTTGGCATGCTCTACTACACTGTTCATTACCGGGTTGAACGGGTGTGAGTATAGCAGACGTACTACCAGAGCAGAACACTTTATTTCAAAAGCAGGACCATCGTCTAAATGAAAAGTATGAACTGGTCCCATTGCTACTAGGTACTGCAAGTCCATTATGACCACTCAATCATTGGTTTTGTGGCCAAACCCATAGGAATCTGGAGTGTGAATCAACAGCAACTAATATAAATTAAAAATGGTTCATCTTGATGATTGTCCCAAGATAATCAAGGAAAATTACCCTGTATGGGGGATCAGGGATATAAAAGGGAGTCAGTGCTAGTTTTGAAATAATAGCGTGTTTTATCTGTTGGCAAACAATACTTGGCCGTAGATAGGTTTTAGGTTGTTTCTGTAGATATGACCAACAGTATCATTGTAGCATAGCACTTGTGTCGGCATGGGCAGAGGCTCTGCCCTCATGAGCTGTTTTTAAATTTTTCTACACTAGCTTGCTCATTAGTAACAATGCTATCTCCACCCCTGGCTATGAATATCATTGGAGTGCTATCTATATTGATGGTGTAGGAGTATTAAGCAGAAAAGCTGTTAGGAGTCTTTTCTCTTTTTAATGTTGCTTGTATTGCTGCTGACATGTCTGTGTTGATCTTGGTTTGAGATCTAATTACCACATCTACCTTAACTGATGTTTTTTTCTATTAAATCTTCCTGAATTAGCTGAATTCCTTCACTTTTATGGGCGATGTTGTGCTGTTCCTAGACCAAAGGATGCTTATTCTGAAAGTTTGCTACTTTTCTCCAAAGTAGCTTTTTCAATTAATTTCCCTTTTGAATCCCTGACTCTGTTTAGGCACCATGGTGGAAAATCTACATTGTATCCTTGGACACAAAAGACGGAATCTGACACGATTAGAGTAGGCACTGATGGATCAGCTGTTTGTAGTGCAAGTAATGGGGCATGTATTTCTCTGAGCTGTGCAGTACAATCTCCGAACGTTTATGGACACATTTACTAAGGACTTGCTTTGTCGCAGCTTGATGTGACGCAATTAATCGCAAGGCAATGCAAGTCCTTAACTAGGATTCACTAAGGCATGCATTACTAAGGCATGCAAAACCAATTGCTGTCATTTAAGTATGTTTAGTTTATGTAGTATAGCTCTCCATTTACAAGCAAGCAAAAATCAAACTCTTTACTCACACTTTCAAGGCACTACATAACACTGGCTCAGCACACCTTGACAATAGCACCAGCGTTCACAACCTTCCAGACACCTCTGCTCGTCCGGACTCCTAGTTCCACAAATCCCACGAATACAGAAAAACATATACAGTGGTCAAGCCTTCTCCTACATTGCTCTTAAACCATGAAATGACCTGATGCTACACATAAGAGCCCCCTCCTTACTTCTTGAATTTTGCAAGAAGCTGAAGATCTGGGGACTTATTTATGAAGGCCTTGCGCTGCCGGTGCGTCACTTTTAACATGGGAAAAAGTGACGCACCGGTGGCGCAAGGCCTTCATAAATAAGGCCCCTGGCTTTTTGAATAGTCCCACTAGGCCCTAGGTGTGCCTAAACTCACACCTGCTCAGTGCCAGGACACCCTCCCATGTGATAATGTTTTCTACAAATCTGCATAATATAACATTAAGTAAATACAAAGTAATGAAAGGCAATTCATGGCTTTGCCTTGCACTACTTTAAGTCAGGTAGGCATTACGTGGGTGTAGCATGGGCATTCTTATGCATCCACCCATGTATTTTGATGCAAACCAAGATTTACAAAGACTTATAAACCTGGGTCTGTGCCAAAATGCTTTGCTTACCCAAAAGAGTTGTACCAAGGAGAAATATATTTCCTCCTCCTCGTTAATTCCTCTTTTCAAGTGTGCTGTGTTCTGTAGCATATATAGAAAGAGGATTATGCCTCTAAGGATTATTCTTGTGCAGGAAAGTTTCCAAAACTCAGAACTCACAGAATGGGGAATAAATATTTATGAGCCAAGCTTGCAAAATCTACAGTAAAAAGAGAGCACCTATTAAATTTGAAGGAGGTAACTAATATTACGCCGACACCTTCGATTAACTTAAATGATGATTTTTTCGAGTATGCTATCCAAAACTACTCAAAGATCTAGATAATTTGAGCTCCGCCGACAAAAATTATGCATTCCCTGCTGTACTTTAAGAGCCGCCGGGGTGGGAGCTCTATCCCCCTGCCACTAAGGACTTAGTCAATGTGCCAACCCAAATTAACATTCCAGTTGGACTGCAACACATATACAACCCACTGAGTAATAGTGCGTGGGAAGTGTTTTCTGGTAACAATCAGTCCCATAAAATGAGTTCTGGGACACAGTGGAACTCCAAACCCTCTTTTAATAATGAACAACACACACAAATAGCACTAAGAAGCAGGAAAATGCATTTAAAATCCTATTCTGGTGCATAATACGAGAATGGTAACCACACAGAATATGCACAGTATTGAAGTGAAGCAGGTTATGGATAATGGAAATATAATATAAACCTGACCCGTTCCCTGTATTTACCAGGTTTTCCAGATGCCGCTCCATCCTTCCACAATAAGGGACGCTGAAACGTGGGAGAGCAAGCATTTGCAATGCAATAGCCTAGCATTTACAAGACTTTGAGCTATTGGCATTGTAATGACAATGCCTTTTGTTTATATTTTGGTTTTTAAAACATGTGATTACACTACCAATAGCTTAAACTTGCGTAAATGTGAAGCCTATTGCATTGTAAAGGCTTGCTTTCTATTTCTTTACATGCTGAAAGAAGCCGCCCGCCGTTTCTTTTGTTTTCATTACTTTTGTTACAATTGCGTCAACTGCATGGGTGCTGCGATTGTATAAAAAGTAAAGAAATAGAAAAGCACTGAGCCTCACGTGTTCTTATCCCTGGATGCTCAGAAGGAATTTATTGCCATCCACTGGCCATTTATGAGACAAGCCTTACTGAAACTGGGGTTTGGTCCCATCTTCTTAGCATGGCTAGATCTATGATATACCAACCAGAGGGCTCAAGTGTGGGTGAATTGAGTGAGATTGGCAGAATTCCTCATGTGCCGAGGCACCAGACAAGGCTGTCCGCTGTCCCCTTTGTTGTTTGCCCTAATACAGGAGCCGTTGGCATGCCTGGTCCGAACTCATTCCGACATAAGAGGCTTTAGAGATGACCTGTGGATACTTAGGGATGAGCGGATTTCACTTTACGCAGATGACATTCTCCTATACGTCACTAATCCCTATGTGACACTTCCCATTATACTGCGTATATTTGTGGACTACGTAATTCATGCTGGATACAGAATAAACGGGGACAAATCCAGCCTCTGTGCAGTGGGGGGTGCCTAAACACGCAAGATATTCCCAGACAACTCCATATAGACAAAGAGAGGTGCTGATACCTAGGTCTTATATAACTACCAACACCACAACAAATCTTAATTATAACATTTGGAGGGTTTTGGCAGAATTTCACAAAGACATGGAAAGGTTGAGACGGCTTCCCTTGACAGTACTAGGCAGAGACACCATGTACAAAATGGTCACACTCCCACAGCTGGTTTACATCCTTCAAAATATGTACTATACGTTACCAGAGGAAATCTTCAAGACAATTGATGAGGCAATACGCACGCTCCCATGGAATAGGGGTCATCCAAGGGTTGTGCTCCAGACACTCCAGCGCAGTCAATACAATGGAGGGATCGTGCTTCCAGACATATGCTCATATGACCAAGCAGCTCACCTGGTTGTCATTATTGAATGGGGACACCTACCTAGTGATCATCCAACACACGCCCTGGAAAGGCTCCACTTCCAAACTCGTACCTATCTTCCCACATCTATGGAGGCAGAAGATTTCAGCAATTACTGCTGGTGACTCAGAGGATGATAGATGCTTGGAAGGTGGTGGAAAGATAAATGAGGTGGGAGAAGAGATGCACAAAGGAAACCCCACTATTCGGAGGGCTGCCAGAACTGGGTAAGCTACAGGGCTTTGGACCTTGGGACATGGTTGGGATATCCAGGCTAGGCAACCTTCTGGAGGAGGGATCCCTGATTTCCTTCAGCTCACTCCAACGCGAGTACCAGCTGAGTGACACCCAACTATATCAATATTTGCGATTACAGCATGTATAGAGGGTGGAGAGGCTAGACGCATTCGACATCCCAAAGTACGCACCCCTGGAGGGCTACTTCAGGGAGAAATACTAGACAAAGCCATCTCGTGGACATACAAAACCCTAATAAATAACATCTCGGGCAATCTGAAGACACCCGGGTCTAGTGGGAAATTACCACTGGGGAACAGGAAGATATTGACTGGGAAGCTGCATTAATGCACCCAAGAGAAGTGGCCATCAAACTAGGCTGTGACTGACACAATTTAAGATCCTACACCCGTTTTTACTTTGATAGGACACGCTTTCATAAATTTGGGAGGGCTGAGACACCCGACTGTCTCTGCTGCAAGTCGGAGAGAGAGCCTTACATATACACATTATTGGAATACCACCACATAAAGCCATATTGGACCAAAATATTAGAGGAACTGAGTAAAGTAGAGGGGACATAGCTGCCAACAGACGCTAAATATGTCCTGTTAGGCATTTCTTCAGAGGTGGATATTCCCTGACACAAACTCCTGCTATGTAGCCTAGGGCTGGTACTCGCCAATACAGACATAGCCAGATAATGGGGAGCCCCTAACCTCCCTACAGTGACCCAACGGAGGGCAGGTATTGACCTTCACATGGGTTTGGAGAAGAAGACATATAAGGTGACCAGGTGCCTGAAAAAGTTTTCTAAGATTTAAAGCCCCTGGTTGCGATTCAATGGGCTGGAAATGGAGGGTGAGACGGATGAGCCCCGCCCACAGACTGTGGAGTAGGGACCGTAATGAGGTGAGGAATCTTTCTTCCAAGTACACACCATACAGTCTAAAATAATGGCGGGCAGATCGCCACCGCCTGTATGGTGGAGGTGATCCGATGCCATTATCCACCGCCCACATGCAATTTACCCCCCACCTGATTATGTTGACGGGGGTACCTCGGCGGACGGGAAGACCGTCCGCCACTTTTCCGCCCGGTCAATGAGTTGACTGGGCGGAAAAGGTTTGAATATGGAGGCGGTGTCTGTAAGACACCGTCATCCATATTACTATGCATGCGGGGATTAGCCAACGCCGCCACGGAAAGGCATGCAGATTTCGCAGTTGGGGGCCCGTTGCGGGCCCCCAGGATGTTAGGGGTGTGAGGAGCACATGGGGGGTACCTATGGTACCCCCTTCATTTGCATGCAGAACGTGGCAGGCACTCCTTGGTGCCTGCCATGTTGTGCATGCAAATGCACAGTGTGCTGCCACAGCATTGTGGCGGGCAGTGCTGTGTGCACCGCCCGCCACAATGATGTGGATGGCATACTAATTGCCGTTGTGGGACTGCCGCGCCACTGGCAGGCAATCCCAGCACCGCAAGGGTGGCGGTCGAACGTAAGTCCGCCTGCCATCCTAAAAGGCCCCCATGTGTTTGCATTTACCATGAGCTGCTGTCTTGTTATGGCTTTGCTGGTTAAGACCTGCTTTTGTATCACTGTTGACTTGATTCAATGTCTTATTTTTTTAAGATGCTCTTCGTCTTTAGTGCAACAATATGCAACCATATTGTGCTTTCAGAAACTGTACTAATAAAAACAGTTTTAAAAAAAGACACAGCTTTTCGACCAAGCCTCACAGAAACCCAGCGCATGGAGACACCCCCTCTCTACCCCGCACCCTCCACCACTCCCCCAGGGTGAAAAGTCACACTATCCAAGACTGATTGATTAAGTTGATTAAGAACTTTAGATTTAAGACACGTCCACGAAAATGTACACTCAATAAAACAGTGTATGGAAGAATACATTTACATTTGCACATTTATTTCAAAGTGCAAAGGTCAAATTCCACATTAATACACTAGCACACTCTATACTGAATTCCTGCTTACTGGCACACAGAATCCAAGTTACAATTAGTTTACAAAGAAAATCAACTGTGCCAATAGTCAGAAGGCCAATTTAATGAGATGTTTTCTGACCACACCCATTTAACCCTGTTGACTCTGGTACTTTTTGTGCATAACTTCCATATGAGACACAATAGCATGAGACCTACTAGTTATGTGGACCCACAGAGAGCAATATGCTATTTATGACAATCGTTGAGGGGTGGGAGGGTCATCATGATGCACTTGTGGTTCCACCTCTCACCCCAAGGCACCCCTCTCACACTGACCATTGGCAATACATTACACTGCACGTGTCTACCTCAATTTGTATTTGTAATTATAACTTCATTAAGCCTTTATGATTTCTGAATTCCTGATATTGTAGCTCCATGCCAGGATGTCCATTCAGCAACTTTTTAAAGTCATGTTCTCCGTGTGCTGACAGAATATATAGAATATATATTGTATTGTCTTTTGGACCACAGCATGCCCCCTACTGGATATCGCATGGATTTGATCTTTTGGAGCAGACACCTGGTACCTCACTTTGAAACAGGTAAATCACGTTCTTCTTTGCTTGTGATTTAAAGAAGGTAACAGCAACATTGAGATGTCTGACGCTCTTGTTTCGGTCAAGATATTCCAAGACGATGCAATTTTCATTAAGCTTTGCAAAAGACACCATAACATTGGGGAAAATAAACACTCCTAATTTTAAATACCCTCATTTGCTCCCACTCGAAGCCTGAATACATTTCAAACGGCTTACCTCACTCACAAAGAGCATCCTAGATCTATCCACCTACCTGAGAACAAATTCTGCACTACATGAGAAAAAAGAAACGCTGGAAAAAAATCCAGCCTGCTACTGGAAACCAGAATTGGCTAGCAGAGAAATGCAAACTCAACTTGAACTAGCAGGCCTTCATTTCGAAATTACACCTGAAGACTGTAAAATAATGATATTTAAAATGCTCTCACATGAAGGAAAAACGAAAGCTGAAAAAATTTCATTTATTTTCTCTGAAAGGATTTGTAATTCCACAAAACTTTCCAAAAAACTGTTTAGCATTCTCTTTAAACTTCAACACACTGGTACCATAAAATTCGAAATATCACCACCACAAGTCCTTTATAACAATATTTCCATTTTAGGTTTTTCTCAGGGAAAATGTTTACCATCCAAGGTTCCATCGTTAATGTTCAAATCCCTCAGGTTCACCATATGATCCTTTTCCAGCACGGCGGCCAAAACCACTCCTTTTAGCTGCAGGTGACATCACACTGACTGATTTTAACAGCTCTAGCATAGCAATTTTCCAAATCTCTGTCATAGTGAGACCTCTGGTAAAGAAGAGTGTCAACAGCATGACCATGAAATGTACATATCTGATAGAGACTTCTAGCCACAGATTCCTTACCTTAGAATATTTCCCAGACATCAGACTGGATCCAGAAGTTTTTTCATTGTGAGTACTCCGGCGCCGGTAGGTGGTGTTCTTCAGCTCCTTGTGGTGTTGTCTACACCAGAAGTGACGCATGTGTTGCCTATATAGATGCCACCCCAGAGTGCTGACATCCGTTCTCTTCTTTCTAGGCCAGTCAGCACAGATATGGCAAAGGGCTACCCCCAGTTACTTTTTGACTGAACTTTTTTCGATCCTATTGTCAAATATTTTTTAGATATTGTCTCATTGTCCATGAGGAAGGCTGGTATTATGCCCTGTAGTGCCTGTCTCAGGCAAATGACACCGCTTCTGCCTTTGGTGCCTCGGCTGCGACCACCACACCAAGACCTGGGCCGATTGTCTCGCCATGCACCCAAAGGACAGAGCGAATAGTCCCTCAAGCTCCATGCCGTTCGACATGTAGCGCTGCAATGGTCTTGATCTCAGTCGAGAGCAAGGTCCTGGGATTGGTCGCATAGTCACTTCAAGCGCTCGCCTTCGCATGCAAAATCGTCCTGGTGTTCAGGTAAGTCCCACAAGTGCAAAAAGAATAAGAAGTCAAAGAGGTCTTCGACTTCACTCTGTCAGTCTAAGTCATTCAACGAGACGAGGGAGGCCTAATTCTGCGGTTGAGCCTGCGCCTTGGCCAACTCAGCGCCTCCCCTAGTTTCCAGCAGTCAGAGCGACCCACACCCTATTCCAATGAACTATGTGAGGCTCTGCACTTCATATTAGGGTGGCACTACATGCTGCCGCTGCCAGTGTGGCTCCTTGAATCCATGAACGGATCTGGACCGACGCCGGTCGAGCCACCTTGACCTTCTCTGGCGCCGGCCCCACTCCTGACATCCCCGGTCCTGCTGGCGCCATCCCCATACTGATCTCCAAAACAGAGCCTGCTGGGAGTCATCTGACTCCGGTGCTGATTGGAGGCATTCCATCTATGCCAAAGCCTGTGCCCTATTCCTTTGAGGTAGGACTTGGGGATGACTGGAAGGCGCCACTGGACCCTGATGAATACCAGCACCAAGATATCACAGCGGACACCTGGTGTAAGGATATGGCGGTGGCCAGTGGACTGGAAACCTCCCCAGATACTGGATTGGTCTCCCCTCCTACCTTGGCTTTGGAGGAGGATGTCTCATTTGATATGGTGGTGAGGAGGGTGACTGAGGTCCTGGGCCTTCAGCTGGCCCCGTGGTTGTCTTGATGGAGGTGTTTCAGCTGGGAGTTACCCCTTCCAAACCATTTCTCCCATTTAATGAAGCCCTCATGGACGTCCTACTCAGGTCCTGGCCCAAGCCCTGCATAGGGGCTCCTGTGAATAGGACAATTACCCACCGCCATCGCCTCACGTGAGGAAACCCCTACTTCCTCACTCAGCAGCCTACCCCTGAGAACTTGATGGTCCAAGACTCCACTTCCACAGTAAATCCTGGCATATTCCCTACCACTCCATCACACCGGAAATCCAAGAAGCTGAATACCTTGGGAAAGAAAATGTTCCCTTTCGCCAGTCTCTCACTGTGGTCAGCAAACACAGAATGCCTCTTGGACTGATACTCCCATTCCCTCTGGGACTCCATTACGCAGGTGCTACCTATGGTCTTGGAGCAGGCCGGAGCCATACTCTCCCAAGCTATTGCTGCCGAGAGTATGGCTCGGAGGGACGCAGTTAAGTTCACAACAGCCCCGTGGGCTGGATACAAACGACTCGCTAGGCAGAGTGGTTTCATCGTTGGTGGCTCTTAGGCGCCATGCTTGGTTGAGAACCACTGGTTTTTCAGGGGATGTCCTGGCCTCACTCATGGACATGCCCTTTGATGGCTACTATCTCCTAGATGGTCATCTCGCACCTCTAGGCTACGGTGGACTTCCTGCGCTCACTGGGGCTCACTAGCAATGTGCCAAAGTCACATCTGACCCCTTCTCAGCTACCCCTTTTATTTGAGCTGTTCAAGACACAGTGCAATTTCAGGCTTATCCTTCTGAATGGCGAGTCCGGGATATTCAGACTATGATACCAATGTTTCAGCCTCTATTCTGGATTTCAGTGACACTGACTTTCAGGCTGCTGGGCCTCATGGCCTCCTGTAACCTGTTTGTAACACATGCCTGCTGGCATGAAGTTCAGCATCAGGGGATTCTCTCTGACATGGTCCAGACCTCGGAGGGCACTGCAAAATGTCTGCAGTGGTGGTTAATGAACTGCGATTGGGTCAGTGGCAGAACCCCAACCAGATCTGACATTAGTGACAGATGTGTTAATCCTGGGCTGGAGTGGCCATCTGGGAGAGGTGGAGATCAGAGGCATCTCCTTTTCGGTAGAATCCGGTCTCCACATCAACCTGTTGGCTCTCTAAGCGAGCCTATTAGCATTGCAAGCCTTTCTACCCTCCATCTAGGGAAGGCTTGTGCAGGTGTTCATGGACAACAACTCCTCCATGTGGTACTGCAACAAGCAGGGTGGGGTGAGGTCATGGACCCTTTGTCAAGACGCCTTACATCTCTGGACATTGCTGGAATGTCGGGCATTTTCCAGCTGATTCATCACCTTGTTGTAATTTGGCAGTGAATTGATTAGGCATTAGCAGAAGACATCTTGTATTTAGCAACTATTGTGATATTTAGCGGAATCCATTTTGTATTTACGGCAGCCATTTTGTTTGCCACATGCTGCCATATGCTGACCATGTGCTTTGTCCTACCTTCCTGTTAACTGTTCTTGAAATCTGCCCAGCAACAAGTTATATTTAGCATCCCCCACTTTCGCACATGCCCAGTAGGCTCTGCAGCTGTTAGTAATTAGTAACAGATAGTACTAGTTCCCGAAAACCGTTAGCTCCTCCCACTTATCGATTGTGTCTTTCTATATGACCTTATATGTACATAAAACTCGCTTCTGTGTTTGTACTGCCTTCTTTTGAGCCCCTGCGTGGGTATAAAAGGACCATGCTCTTAGTTCGGTGTGCTGCTTCATGCAATACCGAAGGGTGCTGTTTAAACCATAGCATCACCTCATGAGGTCTAATAAACTTTATCTTTTCTATTCCAGTTTATGTGCCAACTTCTTCCTATATTGTCTGAGGACTTTGTGCAGAGAAGGGCGAACCCCTTGCTGAGGCTTACTCCGACAAATTGGGGTCCGACACGTGGGGCTCATCGGCGACTCGGATGCCCGAAGGACTGGTTGCGACAAAGGATTGGGATCTCGCTGCGGATGATCATTGCCCCAGGAGACCCGAGTCTTGGCAAACCAAGGCGTTTTACCCTTCTTTCTGATCTGACCATCCAGGTGGCGCCGGTCCTCAACTGGGATCTCTTCTGTTGACGCGCCGTGCAGTGACCATTTGGCCGATTTTAGAACTTGGCAGTTAGAATCTGGACACCCTGTGATTGGTAAGAGTCGTTTTTCGGCACTTGCTGTGGGTTTTGATGCCTGTGTTTGGTAAGGTAGTTTTAGGAACACTTACTGTGGCAATTTGTTTCGAAGACTAGTCAGATTTGTGTCCTTTGTATTTGATAAATGAGTTGCAATTCATGTAGGCAGGTAATGAGGAGACTTTTCTCCAATTTAATTTTGATTTGAATGGCACATCATACTAGAAGTACCTTTAGTGCTACTTTGATTATAATACAGCATATTCTGCACTATTTTTGGCATGCCTGCTTTTAGCGCACTTCGTAGGATGTGTTGCTTTTGTAGTGGTACCAATTTGAGACTTGAAGAATCGCAACCGGCTCCCCCAGAGGGGATGCCTAATAGAGATATGTATGTTAAGTATGGTCTTTCTTCTATAATGTACAGCACATTATGGAATAAATACACTTGTGCGGATCCTGAGTTACGTTGGCATATGCATGGGTCATTTGATTTGCGAAAGTTTGAGTATGTGGAACAATTTGTGTTTAAGCGGAAGTCTAGGCAAGATATGTTTGACTGTGTACATATGTGGGAGAAAGAAGTGCGTGAACGAGCAAAGCGTGAGCAAGCCTTTATTGAGAAAGAGCAGCGGAAGAATGTGTATGAGAAAGCATTGGAGTTGAGAAAGAAAGAAATAAAAAATTGAAAGAGAGAGAAGAGAAAGAACGCAGATTACAGGTATCTGGCCAATACGCTGTTCGACAACCTCTCTATCCTGTCCTTAATAAACCGCAAGAGGATTTTTTGTTACTAGATCGCCCTCCACCTCCGTATGCCGTTCCGTCTGCCCCATCTGCTGTAGATGAGGACTCCGGGTCAGAGCAACAAAGGATACGAGACACTCGCTCTATGCTGACCGTTGATCGGGCATCCGAACTCAGACAGGCCGCTCGTAAAGCACTTCGTGGCACTGCTCCTTCTTCCGAACTTTTAGATAACAGGAACGGGTGGCAGGAACGGGAGCGGTTATATTTTACTGGGACGTTTGCCACAGAAGTTATTGATTTATTTCGTGAACATTCTAAAGAGTTAGAGCCGGATGATGTAGCAGTTGATTGTAAGCAAATACGTGATGGTCTTTTTGTTTTCTCCCAGGTGGCTGATACGTTCAGGCATTTGGTTAAACTACGAACTGAGGCGGTTCGCTTGTGGGAGGAAAAAAAAGACTGCAGATGCAGCTGCACGGACATCTCAGACCGGAGGGGCGCAAGCTTCTATCTTCAGAACAGAAAAGACTATGATAGTTCATGCTAAAGCTATGCGGGTGGCCGCGCCTTTGTATGCTCCTCCTAAAGGGGCGGGTACAAGTGATGATAAAAGTTCTGTCAATGCTAGAGGTTATTTTATTTATAATTGGATGTATACTCCCTGGAATAGGGCAGATGTAATAGTACTTAAAACAGTATTACCTGACCCGCGGAAAAATCCAGCTGCATTTTATGAGGAAGTTGAGGGAGCCGTTAGCTCTTGTACTATGACTTTGCCTGACATTGATGTATTTTTCGGATTAATATTACCACCGGATATGTGGAGGACTGTTCGAAAAGTTGATGATCGTGTAGCTTTTGGGGTGGGATGGAAAGATTTAGAACAAATGGATGAGGAAAGGGAACCTGCTCAGAAGCCGTGCCAGTTGATACTAGATCTTCCCGCAGCTATATTAGTTAAGTTAAAAACAATTATTCCCCCTAAAAAGATAGATTGGACCGGTTTAGCGTTGTGTAAGCAAAAAGCGGATGAATCGGTTTCTGATTTCGTTACGCGCTTTGAGGAAGCATTTCATGATTTTAGCGGCCAATCATTGACAGATGATATGGGCAAACATCTGTTTGTTGATAAATATGTCACAAACCTGTTACCAGGGATAGCTAGTCGTTTAAAAGCTAGTGAAAGCTCTTGGACTACCTCTTCTCCGGCATCTCTTTTGACTATGGCTCAATATTATGAACGTCAAGAATTATAAGCGAAGGGTAGTGAGGATAAGAAGTCTAAGGAATTAAAAACAAAGGTTATGCTGGCTCAAGCTTATGGTCCGTCTTCTAGAGGTAATGATAGAGGTGGACGTGGATCGTATGGCTCTTCTTACACTCGTTCGAATTTGTCTATTGATCAATGTGCATATTGTAAGAAATTTGGGCATTGGGCGGCCGAGTGTCCAGCATTGCGTCCTCAGCAGTATTCACGTGGTCGGGGACAAATGAGAAATCGCTCAGGATATTCAGGGCCCAGGGGAAATACGAACGATCATGCTAGATTTGATACTAATGTACAAGTGTAGGATGGGTTTAACACTTTTGATGGACAAAATCAATACCAGATGTCTGATTATGTGCAACCTGATTTCCATGATTCTGCTTATGCATACGATTGCCTAGGATAGGGTAAGGAATCAGTTGAAGTTCCAGTAGATCAGACAGGTCCCTATGTTACAGCACATGTTTTGGGTTCTACTGATCAGTTTCTGGTTGATATAGGAGCTACTCGTAGCGCCTTGTCTAAACAACTGGTTCCAAGGACTCCCCTGTCTGGCTTAACCATTACATCAATAGATTTAGACACCTTCCCTTAACCCATTGTCACAACCACTTGCATTACATGTTGATAAATTTACTGCTCCATGTCCGTTTTTGCTTTCTCCAAATACACCAGATAATATTGTGGGTTTTGATATGCTCAAGTATTTCAGGGCCACGATACGATGTTCTCCTGAAGGAGTGCGTGTTATTTTGAACAACAATCATCTTATGATAGAAAGAGCTTGTTTTGTTAAAGAGGATATTGCATTGGCTTCACTCCCTTAAACTTTGTGGGCTACTTAAAATACTGATGTGGGTCAAATGGTTATCCCACCGGTACATATTAGTGTCATGGAGGGAGCTGTGTTGCCACATTTGCCTCAATATAGAATTTCACAGGAGGGTGAAGAAGCACTCATCCGAATTGTGCATGATCTCATTGAAGTTAGAGTTGTTGAGGAAGTTCCATTTAATGTTTGTCACAGTCCGATTCTTCCTATTCTGAAAAAAGATACTGACACTAGGATTTATAGGTTTATCATAGATTTGAGAGAAGTAAACAAGATTTTAGTACCGCAGTACCCTGTGGTTTTTGATATTACGACACTTCTTACTTTGGTGCCTCTGACTGCAACCATGTTCTCTGTGATAGACTTGAAGAACGCTTTCTTTTCGATCCCTATTCATCCTGATAGCCGATATCTGTTCAGTTTCACTTTGAATAATCGATCGTACAGATTTTGTAGAGTTCCTCAAGGCTCTACTGAGAGTCCCAGTATTTACACTCAAGCGTTTAAAAGACAACTTGATTCTTTTATTTTGCCTGAAGGTGTGGCTGTCATACAATATGTTGATGATATCTGGTTGGCAGCTGATACCCCTGAACAATGTGAGAAATGCACGTTGTCCTTGATTTCTTTTCTTGCTTCACATCATCATAAAGTATCATGAAAGAAATTGCAATATTTTAGCCCAAAGGTAACCTATTTAGGTCACCTTTTGTCTAAGGAGGGCCGTGCACTTACATCAGATCATATTCAGGCAATTTTAGACACACCAGTACCCTCTAAACAGAAAGAAGTTCTTGCATTTCTTGGTCTTACTTCCTTTTGTAGGCAATGGATATTAGGATTTCCATACATTGTTAAACCTTTGCTAGCACTTTTGACAAAAGATACTCCAATACCCCTTCCATGGACAGATGAATGTGAGACTGCTTTGCGGCAGTTACGACAAGCCGTTTGTTCAGCACCAGTGTTAGCTACTCCAGATTATACGAAGCCTTTTACACTCTACGTACATGAGAAAGATGGATGTGCATTGTCAGTTTTAGTGCAGACACATGGCGATAAGCAACGTCCCTGTGCATATTTTTCAGTAGTACTTGATCCTGTTGCTCGAGCGTTGCCTGGGTGTTTTCGTTTAGTTGCGGCAACAGCTGTGTCAATACGTCAGAGTGAAGGGATAGTTTTGTCGCGTAAGCTGTTGGTACTGGTACCCCATGCGGTTGATGTTATGTTATGTTATGTTATGTTAACAAGTGGTTTGTATAGCGCGCGGTTACTCAGGTAGAGTGTCCCGGCGCTGTGTAGATCTGCGGAGAGACGTTGAGCGGAGAACAGGCGCACTAGATGCTGAAAAGCCAGGTCTTTAGGCCTTTCCTGAAAGACAGGAGGTTGTCAGCTTTCCTCAGCGAGAGGGGGAGCTTGTTCCAAAGCTGCGGGGCACAAGCTCTGTAAGAGCGGCCTCCAATGCGTGAATGCTTTACAGGTGGAATGACAGCAAGGGCTTGAGTGGCTGACCGGAGCGATCTTGTGGGATGGTAGAACTGAACATGTTTCCTGAGGTAAACTGCACCGGTACCATGTAAGGACTTGAAAGTCAAGGTCAGAGTCTTGAAGATGATACGTTTCCTTACCGGAAGCCAGTGGAGTGCCTCAAGGAGGGACGAGGTATGAGATCTGCGGCTTAAACCGAAGATGGCCCTTGCAGCGGAGTTTTGGACGGACTGTAAGCGAGATAAGAGGTATTCTGGAAGCCCTAAGTAGAGCACATTGGCATAGTCAAGCCTGGATCCAATCATTGCTTGAACCGTGATTCTCCTATGAGCCAGAGACAATAGAGGAAGAAATTTCCTAAGCATTCGTAGCTGGCCAAAGCATTGGCCGACCAAAGCAAGGATCTGGGGTTTGAAGGTAAGACCATTGTCAAATTTGACACCCAGGTTCTTAGCGACCGCAGTAGGAGAGGAAGGAGGATGCATATCTGCCGGCCACCAAGATTTCCATTGAGTGTCAGGAGAACAGCCAAAAAATATAATTTCAGACTTGTCTGAATTACATTTAAGCTGGTTCAACTGAAACCAGGAAAAAACTGCCTCTAAGCAACTTTTAATAGAGTCACCCGCGAAATCAGTGTTCTTGTCACAGGTAAATAGCAGCTGCGTGTCGTCCGCATAGGACACGATACGCGCGCCAAAGATCTCTGCTAGTTCGGCCAGAGGGGAGAGATAAATGTTAAACAAAGTGGGGCTAAGGACAGATCCCTGTGGCACTCCCACATCAAGAGATGGAACTGTTGCTGAGAAAGGGGGTGACCAGATCAATTGTTGACGTTCGGCGAGAAAGGACTTAAGCCAATTGAACACCGTCCCTCTAATCCTGATCTCCTGGAGTCTAGAAAGGAGCCGGTTGTGAGGGACGGTGTCAAAGGCCGCTGAGAGGTCTAATAGTACCAGCATAGCCTTCCCACCGCGGTCAGTCACTCCCTTTATGGTCTCCGTTACCTCAAGTAGAGCTGTTTCTGTACTGAGGTTAGAGCGGAAACCTGACTGCGTCTGATGGAGAATGTCATGGGCCTCTATGAATTGTGACAAGGTTGAATGGACATGCTTTTCGGCGAGTTTGGCCAGGGCAGGGAGCAGAGATATAGGCCTGTAATTAGAGTGCTCCAACGGATTCAAATTAGATTTTTTTATGAGAGGAATGACATGAGCCTTTTTCCAGGCCTTTGGGACCTCGCCCGAAGTAAAGGAGGCATTAAGGAGAGGATTTATCAAAGAATTAAGAACGGGGGCCATTTTTGAGAGGATTTTGGCGGGGCAAGGGTCTGAGGGGAGCCCGATGTCAGTTTTAGTAACAGGTCAAGCGAGGCCTCCAACGATAGGGGAGGAAAATCAGACAAAATATGGGTACCCTGTAATGTGTTCCCAGTAAAGGAGGAGGGAGCAGAATCGATGGTGGGGACAACAGGCGGGAAAGATGCCTGGATGTTCAGAATTTTATTGTAAAAAAAGCTAGCCAATTGATGGACCCAGAGTTCAGAGGGAGAGAATTTGGGGTTTAGAGCAGGGGGGGAGGTGAAGTCCCTGACTATATTGAATATTTCCTTGCTGATGTTACAAGCTGAGTCAATTCTTTTTGCAAAAAAAGCCTTTTTTGCTAGTGTAATTTCTTTGTGATAGGCCTTAATGAGATTTTTATACCTTATTTTTAACAGGACATCATAATTTTTGCGCCATAACCGTTCGGCTTTCTTGCAGTTTTTCCTAGTTTCATGCATTTCGGTAGTAAACCAGGGGGCTGAGATGCGTTGGGACCTTGGGGGTCTGATAGGCATGGGTGCCAGTTCATCAAAACGTTGAACGAGCCAGGACTGAAAGCTAGCGAGGTCCTGTTCCAGGTTACCAGTCCGTGGGCAAGGATTGAGTGCTAAGGACCTCTCCAGCATGTCAGTGGTGACACGGTGGAATGGACGAAATGCCTTTGATTGAGTGGTATTTTCCGTGCAGGAGACTTTAGAGGAGCCTACAATGTCAAAATTTAATAGGAGGTGGTCTGACCATATCACCGGAAGTGGTGGATAGGGTTGAATAGGCAAGGAAGAGAAAACTTGGTCTAACAAATGACCTTTATTATGAGTAGCTGCAAAAAAATACGGTAGAAGATTAAACATGCTAGTGGTGTCATTTAATTTAACAGAGTCACTGACTCAGGTTCGTCCATGTGAATATTAAAATCTCCTAGGAGGAGAAGATGCTTATATTTTGTTGCAAGAGGGGCTAAGGTTTGGTGAAGTTTGTCACAAAATGGGCCCAGGTGGCCTGGTGGGCGATAGACTAAAAGGCCCGCACAGAAATGCTGCGGGGAGAAAGATAGGCAGAAGCCTAATGAATCTGCCCCTGGGATGTTATCAATTTCAAGTACAGAGCAGGTGTAACGTTTGTCTACTACCATTGCGACTCCTCCTCCTCTACCCAGTTCTCGATCTTTCCTGACTATATAATAGTTAGGGTGAAGGGCAGTAGCGATATCCGGACTGGAGGAGTCGCCAAGCCATGTCTCCGTTAGAAAAAGACATGCCGGCTTCTGTTCTGAGAGTAGGTTAAAAAGGTCTAGAGCATGCTTACAGAGAGAACGAGTGTTTAAAAGCATGCATGGATACATGGGAGCCTTCTCAGGAGTCTTTTCAGTAGTATCGTTTAAGCCCACAGTAATCAGTGAGAGAAGCGAAGTGGCAGGAGACCAAGCACAGGTCTCACAAACATGATTGTCCTTAATAGGGTCACATAGATGTTTAATGCAGCCCAAGTCAGAGGTGTTCCCCAGTCTAAGTAGCGTGTCACGATCAAAGGAAATTACCCTCTCAACAGTGCAGTTTAGAGGAGCATGGTCTAGTGCCGTGCCGGGCGCCTCCGGGACGCGGACGGGCGCAGACGGGCTTACCTCAGGCGCACCTCCGGCGCGCATAAGGCGCGTCCGCTGCACTCGTCTGCTGCACGTCCTTGTAGGCATGCTGGATTTATAGGGCGAGGCAGGTCGCCTGACGCAAAACACTAGCGTGCCAACCAACTTCCCCCAATATGGCGGAGGCGCTTAGGAGCAGCGTCCGAGATCGAGTGTGGAGTCAGGTAGGTAAACAATGCCTCTCACACACTGAAGTACCTTCAAAGAACATGCGCTGTGCAGGAAATGCCCAAAGTCGGCATAGGCTACAGTCTAAAAACGCAAGCCACAAGTTAAAAGGCAAGTAGCAGTAATAAGTCAAGCTAGTTGCAAACAACAGAATAAAAGCATAGATTTTTTAAAAATACGTGTGCGTGTGTGCAAGTTCCCGGCTGAGCCTCAGGAACAGATCTGATGCCCTCTTAAGTCAAACAAAGACGCTGCATTTGACTAGCGCTCATCTGACAGGATACGAATTGACATTGTTAGCTCCTCACATTACATTGAAGAGATGTGCAACACTAAACCCAGGTACTTTGTTGCCGTATCCGGTGACTCGACCTCAGTTGCAGGAAACACATGATTGTATATTCCTTACTGAAGAACAGACAAAGGGTCGCATTGATTTGCAAGATGCGCCCCTTCCAGATGTAGACGGGTAATTGTGGGTTGATGGGTCTTGTTTGAAGCTGCCAGATGGTACGACTTCGGCTGAATATGCAATTACTACAATTCACACGGTAGTGGAGACAGCTCGCATACCACAGAAATCGGCTCTAGCAGCTGAACTATTAGCTTTGAAACGAGCATGTGAGCTTAGCACTGATTTATGTGTGAACATTTATACAGATAGTCGCTATGCTTTTGGAGTGGCGCATGATTTTGGCCTGCTCTGGAAGGAAAGAGACTTTCTTACATCCCACAGGATGCAAATAATGCATGGAGAACTAGTACATAACCTTTTGACTGCACTAACATATCCAAAGAAAATTGCTATTGTGAAGTGTAGTGCACACAAGGTAGTGACTGATAAGGCAGGACTAGGTAATACCCTTGCAGACCGCATAGCACGTGCGACTGCGATGCAGCGAAGCACTACTTCCATGTATGTAGTGAAGTCACAAGCTGAACGTTGGCATAATGCTAGACAAGAAGTATTAGAGATACAGAATTCTGCTTCTGTGAAAGAACGTGAGCAATGGTCTGAAGATGGAGAGTTGGATGATGAGGGTTATTGGTGGAATAAGCAGATGGATAGGTGGAAATTGCCTATAGCCTTTGTACAACCTATGGTCCAGATGGCACATGGACTAGCACATGTTGGAGCTTCAGCGATAACGAAATTGCTTACGCAAGTTTGGAAGCATCCAGAAATTGCTAGCACAGCTAAGAGGGTAGTACAGTCTTGTTTGATCTGTTTACAAAACAATCCTGGGAAAGGGACACAAACTCCTGCAGGAGGGTTTGCTACACCAACTGCACCTTTTGAAGTTCTGCAAATGGATTACATTCAGTTTGAGCGCTGCAACAACCTAAAGTATGTCTTGGTGGTGGTTTGTGCCTTTAGTAAATGGATAGAGGCGTACCCCACAAAGGATAATACTGCCATTACAACAGCGAAGGTGCTGTTGAAATAATTTTTTTTTTTTTTTTTTTATAGAGCGCCTGGTGACCCGTAGGCATCCCCGCGCTGTAAAATTGTGAGATCCAGGAGAGGAAGACCGGGGGAACTATTTGGGGAACAGGAAGGTTTTTAGTTTTTTTCGGAAGAGGGCGTGACAGGGTTCCAGACGCAAATTGCGAGGAAGTGCGTTCCATCCTGCGGAGGCTTTGACCGAGAAGCGGCGGCCACCGGTGCGAGCCTTCTTAAATTTTGGAACTATGGCCAGATGTTCGCCGTCAGAGCGAAGGATTCTGGGGGCTTTGTATGGGATGACCATGTCTTTCAGGGCGGCTGGGCCAACACCGTTGATGAGTTTATGGGTGGTGCACAAGGCTTTAAACTCTACTCGCTGGCGAACAGGAAGCCAGTGCAGAGCCTTGAGGGCAGGTTTGGCAGAGGCTCTGGGAGGGAGGTTCATAATGAGCCTCGCCGCAGCGTTTTGTGCCCGTTGGAGTTTGGCCAGGGTGAATTCAGGTGCGCCGAGGTAGACGGCGTTACTATAGTCAAGCCGGGCTAAGATGAGCCCTTGAACCAGTAGTTTCCTGGATAGGGGGGGGAGGAGAGGGAGAATCTTGCGAATTGACCGTAGGAGGCCAAAGCATGTTCCAGGGGTTTTGGCTGCCTGGGTCTTCATGGAGAGGTCAGGTTCCAGCCAGACTCCTAGTGTTTTAATTTCTTTTTTTGGTGTGGGGATATCACCAAAGGCGTCCGGCCAAACTGATGGAGGGATGGAGGACCATTTATTGCCCAGAAGCATGATTTCGGTTTTTGCACCGTTCAGCTTCAGGGAGGATTCGCACATCCAGGTGTGAATATCCTGGAGACAGTTCAGCAGGCTGTCTGGGTGTTTATCCAGGTGAGAAAGAGAGACGACAAGTTGAGTGTCGTCTGCATAGTTTACTATTTTAATCCCGTAAGGGGTCACGACATCTTCAAGGGGTGCCATGTAAACATTAAACAGGGTGGGACTAAGCGAAGATCCCTGAGGAACTCCACTTGCGAGTGGGAGTGGGTCTGAGCGTGAGTTGCCGTCCCACACCTGAAATGAGCGCCCGGATAAGAAGGAGTCAATCCATGCATGTGCAGTTCCCACAATTCCTGCCCTGGCCAGGCGATGGAGAAGGACACGGTGATCCACCGTATCAAAGGCGGCACTGAGATCCAGGAGGATCACTGCCACTGATCCTCCTGAATCCAGGATGCACCTTGCCTCCTCGATGACGGAGAGGAGGGCAGTGTCCGTGCCCTGGCCGGGCCGGAATCCTGTTTGGGATTGACGCAGGATTTTGTTAGTCTCAAGGAATTGGGAAAGTTGCACATTAACTAATTTCTCAGCCATCTTGCTGATACAAGGAAGGAGCGATATGGGTCTGTAGTTGGCCATGTCGTCCGGGTTCAGTTGGGGCTTTTTCAACAGGGCCTTGACAACAGCCTTCTTCCAGTTGGGAGGCACTGTGCCTTGGGAGAGAGAGGTGTTAATGAGGTCCCTGATGATGGGGGCTATGCTGGGAGACACAGTTTTTAAAAGTCTAGCCGGGGCCGGGTCAAGGGGAGATCCGCTTTTCATTTTGGCCAGCGTGGAGGTGACCTCAGTGAGGGAGACTGCTCTGAAGGAGGTCAGCTGCGGGCTGTTAGTGCAGGCCTCTATATCAGCATGATTATGAGGGCTGATAGTAGGGAGGGAGTCCAGTATCCGTGAAATTTTTGAGTCGAAATAGGTGGCTAGGTCCTTACTTCTATCCGGGGGAGGGGGGTAAGCAGCGGATGCCATAGGAATATTAAGTAGTTCTTTGACTATCAGGTAAGATTCTTTTGCAGAATTAGTGGCATTTTTTATTCTATTATCATAGAATGCGGCCTTGGCTAGTTTTAGGGCCGATTTGTAGCGTCTTACCGAGCTGTCGTAAATGTCTTTATTACTATGGAGCCAGTCCTTTCTCCACTGTCTCTCAGCCTTTTTGCACTCTTTGCGGAGGTCTCGGAGTTCAGAAGTGTACCATGGGGCATGGCCCTTTATCCTGTTTTTGTTCTCACGATTTTTTATGGGGATGATACTGTCAAGGGAGGAAGAGATCCATTCTCTGAATTGGATATCAGCGATGGAAGAGTCCTCCACGAGACTAGGGGTCGAGGAGTCCAGAGCTTTGGACCAGTCCTCCACCGAGAGTCTGGCCCACGATCTGTCTCTGGTGAAGGTAGTGGGTTTTTGAGGTTTCTTGAATGCCCCAGGAAGGTGGATCGTGACCAAAAAATGGTCCGTCCACGGGAGTGGTTGGGAATTTATGAATTGGAGAGAGGGGATGTTAGAAAACACCGGGTCAAGTAGGTGCCCTTTCGTATGTGTTGGACCGGTATTGGCAAGGAGAAGGCCATAGGCCGCCAGGTCACAAATTAGGTCGGATGCTCCTATATCAAGTGGATCATCGAAGTGTATGTTTAGGTCTCCTGTTATTAGGAAGTTAGATGTCAGGTGGGCCGAGGAAGAAACAGTTTCCAAAAGGGCGGCCGCGAAGGGGCCGAAGTGGCCGGGAGGCCGATACACCAAGAGTCCTGACAGGGAGCTAGTCGAGGATAGCTGGATCGTGAAGAGGCAACTCTCTGATTCCTGGGTCGCAATCTCATTGATTCGACAGGCGAAGTGGTCCCTGTGGATGATGGCTAAACCACCTCCTCTACCTAAGGGGCGTGGTTGAGACATGATAAGGAAGCCCGGGGGTAAAGCCAGTACTATGTCCGAATCAGAATGCTCAGTGATCCACGTTTCAGTAAGGAAAAGTATGTCCAGATTAAGGTCGACAATGAGATGATTAATGAGCAGGGCATGCTTAGGAAGCGATCTGCAATTGAGTGTCGAGATTTTAAGGACAGGGGGTGGAACAGAGGGTTTAGGAAGGAGTAGCTTTCCTGGTTTGCAGTTGTTACAGCTGGTAAAAGAACCATTGGGATCATGCATTACATGACATGTACTGTTTTTAGTGGGTCTGAGGCTAAGAAGCTCTCTGCGCGAGTAGCTTACCTTTGTGGCGGCAGGGACAGGCATAGAGTCTGGCCCTAGGCCCGGTCGTGCGCGGACGGGCGCAGACGGGCTTGCCTTAGGCGCTCCCGCTGCGCTCGTCCGCTGCGCTGGTATGGCCGGCACATTTGTAGTGCTTGAGGGTGGGCGTGGCTTCGCTGTGGGCGTGGCTACCGCCTTGGGCGTTTCCCTGTCTCAGCGCGGGTCGCTGTCTCAGGGAAGAACGAGGAGGGCTGTGTCAGCGCGTAGGGATTAGCGCTGTAAACAGGTGAGCTCTCAGGTTTTAAATCACACACAAGAGCACGAGATAACAATTTTTAAAAGTCTAAACAGTTTTTAAAAGTCTAAAGGTCACAGTCCTCCGGCTTCCGCCTCAGAGGAATCAAACAGAGTAATAACAAACCGCTTGTTCTCAGCGTATTTGTAGTGCTTGAGGGTGGGCGTGGCCTCGCTGTGGGCGTGGCTACCGCCTTGGGCGTTTCCCTGTCTCAGCGCGGGTCGCTGTCTCAGGGAAGAACGAGGAGGGCTGTGTCAGCGCGTAGGGATTAGCGCTGTAAACAGGTGAGCTCTCAGGTTTTAAATCACACACAAGAGCACGAGATAACAATTTTTAAAAGTCTAAACAGTTTTTAAAAGTCTAAAGGTCACAGTCCTCCGGCTTCCGCCTCAGAGGAATCAAACAAAGTAATAACAAACCGCTTGTTCTCAGCGTATTTGTAGTGCTTGAGGGTGGGCGTGGCCTCGCTGTGGGCGTGGCTACCGCCTTGGGCGTTTCCCTGTCTCAGCGCGGGTCGCTGTCTCAGGGAAGAACGAGGAGGGCTGTGTCAGCGCATAGGGATTAGCGCTGTAAACAGGTGAGCTCTCAGGTTTTAAATCACACACAAGAGCACGAGATAACAATTTTTAAAAGTCTAAACAGTTTTTAAAAGTCTAAAGGTCACAGTCCTCCGGCTTCCGCCTCAGAGGAATCAAACAAAGTAATAACAAACCGCTTGTTCTCAGCGTATTTGTAGTGCTTGAGGGTGGGCGTGGCCTCGCTGTGGGCGTGGCTACCGCCTTGGGCGTTTCCCTGTCTCAGCCCGGGTCGCTGTCTCAGGGAAGAACGAGGAGGGCTGTGTCAGCGCGTAGGGATTAGCGCTGTAAACAGGTGAGCTCCCAGGTTTTAAATCACACACAAGAGCACGAGATAACAATTTTTAAAAGTCTAAACAGTTTTTAAAAGTCTAAAGGTCACAGTCCTCCGGCTTCCGCCTCAGAGGAATCAAACAGAGTAATAACAAACCGCTTGTTCTCAGCGTATTTGTAGTGCTTGAGGGTGGGCGTGGCCTCGCTGTGGGCGTGGCTACTGCCTTGGGCGTTTCCCTGTCTCAGCGCGGGTCGCTGTCTCAGGGAAGAACGAGGAGGGCTGTGTCAGCGCGTAGGGATTAGCGCTGTAAACAGGTGAGCTCTCAGGTTTTAAATCACACACAAGAGCACGAGATAACAATTTTTAAAAGTCTAAACAGTTTTTAAAAGTCTAAAGGTCACAGTCCTCCGGCTTCCGCCTCAGAGGAATCAAACAAAGTAATAACAAACCGCTTGTTCTCAGCGTATTTGTAGTGCTTGAGGGTGGGCGTGGCCTCACTGTGGGCGTGGCTACCGCCTTGGGCGTTTCCCTGTCTCAGCGCGGGTCGCTGTCTCAGGGAAGAACGAGGAGGGCTGTGTCAGCGCGTAGGGATTAGCGCTGTAAACAGGTGAGCTCTCAGGTTTTAAATCACACACAAGAGCACGAGATAACAATTTTTAAAAGTCTAAACAGTTTTTAAAAGTCTAAAGGTCACAGTTCTCCGGCTTCCGCCTCAGAGGAATCAAACAAAGGTTTGGTGTTTGCAAACTTTTATGGAATGAAAACGGACCTCATTTGTTGGTAAAGTTATTAAGTATGTCCAGAAAGGATTAGGGATCAAACAGAAGTTCCATGCGGTCTTCCACCTACAATCAGCAGGCTTGGTGGAAAGGTATAATGCTACTCTGAAGCTGAAAATAGCGAAAATACAGGCTTCCACATCTTTGACTTGGCCAGATGCGCTGCCACTGGCATTATTGTCCATTAGATCAGTGCCACATTCTCGAACAGGCCTTACTCCCTATGAGATTGTGTTTGGAAGGCAAATGAATATTTGGGGAGTTCCTAAGCCGAGTTCTGTATATGATGTACCTTGTGTCCTGATGAATGATTATTTGGCACAGTTAACTGATAGCTGGGTTTCTATTCACCAACAGGTTCGAGAAGCTTTTCCTGACAGATATACAGGTGAAGGCCATGAACTCCAACATGGTGACCAAGTGATGATAAAATCCTTTGAAAGATCGAGCAGCTTGGAACCGAGGTGGCGAGAATTGATTATCACTGTTGCTAAAATGAATAAGGAGTAATCATTGGTGCTATGGGGTTTGTTGCTGTTTTGGTGATTATGGCAACAATCACCTGGTCTGTTGAGAAGATGGCCCCTGCTCGTGAGCTTTTTGTTGCTACTACTCCAGTGCCAGAGGATCGTTATTATTTCACGCTCCCCTATCATGAGCAGAAGCATCGTCAATCTTATCTCAATAATTACTTTTATTCAGATATTGCATCATACTCATAATGCCACAAATACTACCAACTGTTGGGTATGTGGCATGATACCTGCGCAACAAAAGAACGGAGGAACACCTTTTATTCCTCTTCCTTTCTCGCACAATGGTTCTTGTAAAGCTTGGTATACGCTTTTGTTTGCATCTAGAAAACGTACAGTGGACGGACTTCTTTTTTGCCTTAATAAAGTGTGTTACCAAGACAAAGACGGGTATCCCCAAGCTAAAGGAACTAATTGGGAATGGAAAGAGTACCGACCGGACAATATTTCAACACCATATGTCTTCACCAACATAAGAGACTCTGCTGAAATTGAACGATTTGTGATTTCTGTTACAAAGACTAAAGCAGATTTATGTGTACAAAGCATTAGACTAATTCCAGTGGAGATAAGTATTTGTATTGTGATTTTAGATATTGAGGGTGTAAATAACAGTAATTTTGTAGCTTCACATAGTACTTATTTTGTTTGTGGTAATTATGTTATGTTATGTTATGTTATGTTATACCGGGGTTTTATATAGCGTACGGCTACTCGAAAGAGTGTCCCGACGCTTTAAATTGCACACTAATCTCATAACACAACAGGGAAAGAAAATAAAAGACAGAGAGAAAGGAAACCTAATAGGGCCAGAAACTAAGATGGATGGATATTATCGACTACCAGTTAAATGGTCGGGTATATGTTATGTATCTTTTCTATCACCTCCTGTGTTCTTGGCGCCTGCATCATATCACCAGGATTTTACAATGACTAAAAATAGATACAAGAGGACAATAAGCACAGATGAAGTAGACAAAATAGACACTAGCCTCTAACAATATGTCGATTTTAATTTTGGTTTGTTCTTTTTTGTGGGTGCTGCGTTAAACAGTAGGAAAGTGAGAAGATTGACTAGGGTTGTAGAAGTTGTTATCAATCAAGCAGCTATGGCACTTGGAAATATTACTGAGGAGCTACAAATTGAAAGGATTGTAGCGCTCCAAAACCGTATGGTGCTAGATGTGATGTTAGCTGATCGAGGTGGTGCATGTTGCATCATCGGTTGGTAGTTGCTGTATTTATATCCCTGACCATTCACCTTCAGTATATGATGCGATATTTAAACTGCATAAAATTGCTGCAGAAATTCACACAGAAACTGGTACCTGGAATTTAGCTGGATGGTTTTGGGCTCTGGTTTCTGCTTGGGGCTGGAAACTACTGACTATCCTGTGTATAATAATTGCAAAATGTTTCACATGCTGTATGTGTATTCAGTGTGGTCCAATGCTTTGCTCCATGTGTATTACTGCCTGTATACCAGCCAAGAAAGATATTAAAGAAATGAAAGCACGACACATGTTAGATAAGGAAATAGCTGAAATGATGAGCATAAATATACAGGATGAATATTTAGATTATCCCAGAAAAACGAATGTCTACAGCTAACGCCGAAAGGGTTGTCTTTTGTAATTTGGCAGCTAATTGATTAAGCATTAGCAGAAGACATCTTGTATTTAGCAACTACTGCGATATTTAGCTGAATCCATTTTGTATTTACGACAGCCATTTTGTTTGCCACATGCTGCCATGTGCTGACCATGTGCTTTGTCCTACCTTCCTGTTAACTGCGCTTGAAATCTGCCTGGCAACAAGTTATATTTAGCATCCCCCACTTTTGCACATGCCCAGTAGGGTCTGCAGCTGTTAGTAATTAGTAACAGATAGGAATGTGTTTACTAGTTCCCGAAAACTGTTAGCTCCTCCCACTTATCGATTGTGCCTTCCTATATGACCTTATATGTACATAAAACTTGCTTCTGTGTTTGTACCGCCTTCTTTTGAGCCCCTGCGTGGTATAAAAGGACCATGCTCTTTTAGTTCGGTGTGCTACTTCATGCAATACCGAAGGGTGTTGTTTGAACCGTAGCACCACATCATGAGCTGTAATAAACTGGTAGGCCTTGCTGAGGCTTATTCCGACAACCTGGCAGGCTCTCTGAACGCTAGAGTGATTGAACTCAGCTGAAGATGCCTAGCAGATCACGAATGGTGTCTCCACCTGGAGGTAGTGCACAATCTCAGCAGTGGTATAACAAGAAAATGTCCCAGTGGAGAACAATTAAAGCATATAAATCAATACAAGAATGAATCAGTTGTATCTAAACAAAGTTAGGCACCACCATACTACAGTCTTTCCAAAAATGGATGTGATTTTATTTCATCACGATGTTGAAATTATTCAATTTATAAAGTACAAAACAAATCCTCATTCAATAGTTTTAGAAGAACAGGTGCACAGAGGGGTGAGGTAGAGTGCATGGGAAGGATTGTGAGGAAGGATAGTAGTGGGCGTATATACACATCAGAAAATGAACAAACTACCCCAACAGTTTCCTGCCAGATGCATTAAATGTTAAATCATAACATAATTCCAGATATACATTCTCTCTCATTTATGTCTGACAAAATAATAAAAAATTGTTGACGTTTTGACCCCTAGAAGGAACAGCCAATTTCGCGCCTTGTGGGCGGGGTCTTCATCAGGACCAAAGTGACGGGAGGGGAGTGGACACCAGTAAAAACAGCTATATTGCTTCGGGCTGTGACTAGGAAAGCTGGGCTTCGGGCGGCTGGAATGACCGGTGACTCAGCTAAAGGTTAACTGAGTCACCGGTCATTCCAGTAGCCCGAAGCCACAGGTTACTGATCAACCTGGGCCCTTCCTTCTTTTTGAATACTACGATCATCTATGAAGAAATCTGAGAGCCTATAGAGTCCAGCTTTCCTAGTTCATAACTTGTGACAAGCCTCATTATAGTATCAACCCACATATCACGATGCCTACTTTCCATTACAGCTGCTTGTGAAGATTATAGAGTTCTAACAAAGAACTAGAATGTTCACCTATTTTAGAGACTGTGACTGCACTATAACACATGTAGCTGGAGAACCACTTTAGAATCATTACCATCAACAGAACTGAATTGTGTGAACATGAAAAAGTAGAATAGAAGTTAATGTACTATTGTTTGCATGCTTATAAAATAATCTTCAGTTTTTGCCCAAAATATGCCTTTTTAGCTTGACAATTAGTATTGTGCACTGGTGCAGATGCAAGGCCCAAGTGTAAGTACAAATAACTATCTGCAGTCAGATGCCTAAGGGGCCTAGACGTGGCAAGACACAAAGCTTGCCTCAACTTGCAGTGCAAAGTCATTTTTTTCTTGTGAAAGCTGATCAAAGAGTGAGTGCAAGTAGCAAAACTTTAGTCAATCTGGACATTTGTACCCATTAGTAAGAGTGCATGGTGGAATCCATTTTGAATTCCCCATGTGTGAGATAACGTGAAAGGTAAGCTTTGTGCAGGGCTGCCCAGATCACCGGAGGGAGTTCTGCCATTTCGTCTTTGGTCCCCATTTGAGTAGGGCATAGTGGATTACATACTTCTGTGGATGTGGGTGTCAGAGAATCCTCTCTTCGAAGCTTGTCATTATGCCTCTGCCACAGACCTCTGAGCTCCTACCTCTTTTTCTGCCTGATCTACATTTACAAGAGCTGTGCCCTTCTATTTGACCCAATAATCATCAGTACCAAGGCCAGATAGAAACAGCCCAGGTGGAGGCTCCGGTTGTCAACAGTTCTGCAACATAATGGCCATGCAAGGTTTGCATTGAGTAGCCCAATACAATTGTAAATAGGCAAAAGAAGTTATTGACCAGCTCTGATGATAAACAGTGTCCATCTTGACCACTAGGTTGTGCCATAAACCCCCACGGCCAAGAAAGGGGCTGTGCACCCGTACATTGGACTGAGCTCTAGAGACAGTGCTTGCACGTCAACAGACTTTGACCAAATCTGGTTATGAATTGTAGACAAACCTTGCTTGCTGTGAGAGAGGACTGTGCACTGCACCTATAGAGGAGAACCTGGTCCAAAAACGTTTGCTAGCTCAGAAGAACTTTGGGGGTTGTCATGAGGCCTGTGTTAACAGATAACATTAGGGCACCATGGTGCTTTGCAGGTGAAAAAGCTCACAGTATCTGTCTGCATCGCCTGGTGCAAAGTTGTTGTCTTAAATGTGGTTGACCCTGTTTGCACTGCAGGGAATCTTTTCTGACCCCCCCCCCCCCCAGTTGCCTTTAAGCATCCAGAGGAGCTCATCAGTTCCGTTCTCTGGCCTGGGAACGTTGGAAAGGTAGCTAGGTGAGGCTGGGCTGATTCAGAAACTGGAAATGCACCAGGTCGGTCCAGTGAAATCAGCTCTTGAACCCTACGTCTCTTTTTTCGCACTTTGTCTTGGCTACTTTAGTCCAGTCCCCCCTGACATTGACAAAGTCCAATCATGACCGGTGGTTACAAATTGCAGGTCTTTTTAAATACTGTGCACACATTATGGGGGTTCTGGTGGAAGAGCCTCAGAACTACCTTTAGACACCCAGACAGTAGCTCCTTCTGCTAACTGACTCCTGCATTCCCTACTCTGTAATCGGACTCCAGATGCTCCTCCGGCAAGTGTTACCTTTTTGCGCAACTGTTACTTGCCATGCTTGAGGTTGGCCACTCCTTTCTGCTTATCTTAGGTACTCCTGCTGTTCATTATCTATGTCCAGCAAGGTCTCATAGGAAGGTTAGAGACATCTTGTGAAACTCTTTCACTCTAAGCAGTAGCACAAATCACATTCAATAACGACAGAAGCATAGAAATCTGAGCTGGTGGTTGGCAAGTGGTTGAGATCCAGTGCCTGTTTTTGACTCTAGAGGCCATGGTCTGCCATGGTACCTAGCCAATGGACCTGAGGCTAATGAACAAGACCAGTATTAAAGGAATATAGACCACCTATACCTATAATACCATTTGGGGTCATAACTCTGGCTCGGAGGAAGCTAGATAGTTCTGATTTTCTTTAAAAATCCTTATTTTGTGTGGTATTTTACCATATGTGTATTAAGGTATGTTTTTTGGGTGTTACACTGGCTAAAGTGTTGGATTTTTTAAGTGATAATGTTGTGTTTTGCTGTGCTCCGAGTGTCTAACCTTCATCTCCTCATTGAGTGTGACTTAGACTGCTCTTCCTTGCCTTCCAGAGAGGCAAGTCCTAAAAGGTACTATTTGGTAATTCAGAGTGGTGTCCTGTCAAGTGCTGGATACGAAGCATGTCTGTTGAAGGCCCTTCGATGTTGCCCAAAAAAAGGGTGACTACTCCAATTAGGCGAGCCGATACCCTACATAGATTATTGTACTTGACTGGTGACAAGTATCTCCTTTAGAGAGTCCCAGTGAGGAGAAAAGCCCTACAAAGGGCAAACACCTCTTTTGACATTTAATACAGTTCTTGATTGAAGATGTAGGAGGAAATCCTTCTTTGGCAATCAATGTAGTTTCTGACTGAAGATGTAGCCTACATTGGTGAAATCAGCAAAGCACCAAGCGCCCTTGATATCTGGAAGGAGAAAAGGGGCGAGTAGGACAGAGGTTCATTGATAACAATCCACAAAAAATTGACCCACACTGGTTGAGAAAGGATTAAAAACAAGAGCAAAAGATGCTAACCAAGACAACAGATGAAAGAGAATAATTCCAAAGAAAGATTTATATCTGCTGAGAAAATCAGAAACAAAAATGTATAGCAAGAAGGCGAAGAGCATGACAAATACATCAGGGCCACATTTGTTGCAGTGCATCTTGCCTTTCCAAGTGTTGCCTATATTTGCCTTAACAGGAATGACATATTGGGAAGACACTCTGCCACTTCTGGGATTGGGAAGTTCCCATAATGTCCAATGGAAAGACCCTCATCTTTATTGGGTACTTTACATGGTCAAAGCCTGCCCTTGGTTCATTGCGTCCATACTCCCAAGAAGACGAAACTCAATTTTGACATTCTCCTGCTAAAAGGTTTTCTGGTGGCCTTCCACCACCACCTAAACTCTGTACTATCTGCTACCTAGTGGATAGTGCAAGGTGGTGGCAGCTCCCTGTCACATCGTTTTGCGAGGCGAGGTGAGCAGATTGCGAGGGTCCCTCCTCTGCTCCTACTTTTCACCACAGCTGCTTATATTTTTATTTCCTGCATATTTTTAAAAAACGGTGGTGTTACATTGTGCCGCGCATTTGCGCTTTTTAACTGTACCTGTTTTCCATTTGCCTTCTGGTTCCCTGTGCCCCGGTCCACCACGGCTTCCCCTTGCCCGATTGTTGTGGAGGGCAGGTTGGGCGCCATCTTAGATCAGTCTCAGACCCCTGCAGGACCGGAGTTAGTGGTCCAGCTGGGGGAGGGGCTTGTGCCTTAAGTAGCAATGCACTTCCGGACGCGCAGCGGCCTCCCGCAGCGCGCGCGCGCAGGGGGCGCGCCGACTGCGCACCGAAGGAGCGCCAAAGGAGGGCCCGTCTGTGCCCGTCCGTGCTTCGAACGGGCACAGGGCCATACCCCCTGCTTATTCACAAAGCCCGCCAAAAATCACTAGAGTGAAGTACACACGTAAGCAACTTCTTGCACTGAATACAGCTAGGTGTAGGGTTGGGTCCCCTTGGGTAGCTGAGGAGTGTATTTCCAGTAAATGTATTGACTGCGAGTTTTCTTTTTGTCCTTCTCTTTGTGGCCCCCCTACCAGTTAGCACTTCCTCTGCTTCAATCAATGCGGGGCTTATCAATGCTAGGTCTTTAGTTAAGCGTGCAGCTGATGTTTTTGAGCTTTTGATGGAGAATAAGTAGGATCTTCTCTTTGTTACTGATACCTGTTCCCCGGTGGTGGAGCTGGCTGTCACTAGAGATTTTAAGATCACAAGGTGGAGAAGTGTGGCTCAGGGGTTAGAGGCGGCAGACCCGGAAGCTGAGATCGGCCCTGGACCAGGGTTCAATTCCCCGCCCAGACGGGGGTTGGGCTCAATAATTCCACGGACTCGATAATTCTCGCTCCGGTGCCTACTCGACTCACGGGTTCACACTCTGCGACTCTGGGCAATAGCTTGCTTAATCTCCACAACGCCCCCTCGCGGCGGGATGCCTGGCTTTCACCTTGTGGATACCCTGCCGGGGTATCTCACAGGGGAATACCAGGACGGGTTCCCTAAGCAAGCGCATAGATGCCTGCGATGTGGGCGATTTGCGCTATATAAATACATGTACATATACATTTACACATGTACATTTACAAGGGCTGACCGCCCGGTAGGCAGAGGGGGCGGTGTAGCCGTGATATATAGGGATAAATGGCAGCTCTCCTACGAACCCTCTGATGATCTGGTCGACGGGGAGTTGCTTCATTTTGTCCTTACTCTCAGCCCACATTTTACCTTGGGGGGCACACTGGTGTATCGACCTCTGGGCTATGCGGGTCAATTCATAGATGCTCTGGAAGAGTTAATTGTGCCCCAGGCCCTGAGATTTGCTAAATTTCTTTTATTGGGGGACTTTAACATCCATGTGGATGTGCCAGATTCAACAGAGGCTAGACGTCTGGAGAAGGCCCTGAATTTGGCCCAGCTTAAACAATGGGTTAAATCCCATACTCATGTAGGGGGGCACTTATTAGATCTAGTGTGTTCAAATTTTGATATTGGAATGTCCTGCCCCCAGAGTGTGATGTGGTCAGACCACGGGCTGATTAGGTTTTCCTGGGCCTTGGAAAAGTCTGCTGGGGTTGGGAATTCCCTTCCGGATGTGCATCCTCAGAAGATCAATCTAGCTACTTTTTCAGACATACTCTCCCAAGAACGACCGTTCCTAGGTCCCACAGTGGGTGAGGCAGTGGGACACTTCAATGGGTGGCTGGGACAGGGGGCGACTGCTTCGATGAATCATGGCCATATTCATAGACTACGCTTTCCCCCCTCTCAACCTTGGTTTTCTCATGCCCTCTGTGAGTTGAAATTGGGGTGCAAGGAACTAGAACGAGTGTGTAGACAAGGCTATTGCCCTGAGGCTAAGACTGCCCTGCGCAGGGCCCAGAAGGAATACTAACCTGCGATGAAGGCAGCTAAAGGCGGCTACTACGCAGGCAGAATTACCAAGGCAAACAATAATAGCAAAGACATTTTTTCCATTGATCAGAGCTTCTTATCACCCTGTGCCGCTCAACCTTTATTGTCATCTTCTAAACATTGGTGTGAAGAGCTGTTGTCTTTCTTCTCTGAAAAAATTGTTAAAATTCAGGAGGATTTGGTGGCTGTCTGTGACATTTATAAGTCCTTTCCATTGTTGCCGTCCGTACCCATGCCCAAACTGACAGATCAGTTTGTGGCTTTTTCTCCGGTTGGGGAGGAAGATGTCCTGACGGTTCTTAAATCTTTGAAGTCGGGCTCTCCCACAGACCCGTGCCCTGCTCGGGTGCTTGGGGCGGTGGCTGCGACGGTCTGTAGGGAAGTTACTCAGATTGTTAATCTCTCTTTCTCCACGGCTAATGTTCCTATTGTGTGGAAGCAGGCAAAACTTCTACCGCTCCTCAAAAAAGCTGGGTCGGATTTAGCTGCTCCGTCGAGCTATCGGCCTATATCCTTGCTACCGGCCCTGGCTAAAATTTGTGAGAAAATGGCCTTCCGCCAATTGGATAATTTTGTAGAGTCTTCTCAAGCTTTACATCGTGCACAATCGGGCTTCCGGGCAGCCTATAGTACTGAGACAGCCTTGGTTGAGTTTTCAGAGGCAATTAGGCGGTGCTTGGACGAAGGCGGCAGAGCAGTTCTGGTTTTACTGGATCTCTCTGCCGCCTTCGATACGGTGCCCCACGGGCTTCTACTCTCCAGGCTGTATTCTATCGGCATCTCGCGGTTGGCTCTGGACTGGTTAACGTCGTATCTGAACGACAGGACGCAGCAAGTCTGGATGCCACCATATGCTTCTCAGCCAAAGTCACTTTCCACAGGAGTCCCCCAGGGGTCTACATTGAGCCCCCAGCTTTTTAATTTGTATCTGACTCCCCTGATCTATCTAGCAGAGTTTTTTGGGGCAAACATTATGGCCTACGCCGACGACACACAACTTTTCTTCACCTGGCCAGATGATAATTTGGATACCTCGGTTGTGCAAGACTGTCTTACCTCAGTCTTTCATTGGCTGGCCCAAGCACAGCTTAAATGTAATGTGGAAAAATCGGAGGTCCTCTTCTACGGAGCCTTTCCAGATAATTTTAGAACCGTTCTCTGGCCTCGTGACATCCCCTGCCCAAAATACATGGGGGGCCCGGCTGAGAATTTGGGAGTCTGGTTTGGGGATAATCTCAAATTTGAAGACCATATCAGAAGACTTACTGGTGTCTGCTTTGGCACCCTGAAAACCCTGAAAAGATTCTTCCCTTTGCTCCCGAGAGATGCTAGAGAGACAGTATCTCGGGCGCTCATTCTCTCCAGGTTAGATTATGCAAATGCGTTGTTCATTGGCATACCTGCCTATTTGATCAAAAGGCTGCAGGTGGTGCAGAACGCAGTCGCTAGACTCCTGTTCAACATCCCTAGGAGGTCGAGCGTCCGCCCCCACCTGCATAGCCTGCATTGGCTCCCAGTGACGCAACGTATTCTGTTTAAGGCTCTTGTTCTCTCCTTTAGGGCCACCCATGAGCTTGGGCCTCAGTATTTAAGAGAACGCTTTTTCCTGTACATCCCTAACCGTGCCTTGCGGTCTGCTAACCAATGCAGGATGGTCATCCCCAGATTTAGATATGCCAGGCTGGGAGGTCAGTCTATATCTGTCCTGGCGGCTAGAGCTTGGAACATCCTTCCTCTTTCGATCTGCTCTTCCCAGAATGTTGCCATCTTTAAGAAAAACCTTAAAACTCATCTGTTTAAAGTAGCCTTTTAGCTTGCTCTTTCCCCCTCTGCACGCCTTGTCCTCTGCCCACCGCGCCAGGATACTTCCAAGTAACAGAGCGCGTTACAAAACCCTTAAAATAAAATAAATAAAAAATATGACATTCTCCGTTTCCCCGTGGTTTGGGAGCCCTGACCAACTCCAACAATTGAAAGGCCCCACTCAACATGGTGCAAGAAGCAGCCACTTGCTGAAGAGTAGCACTTAGGAGACTTCTTCCCCTTTCAGAACTGCATGAACTTAGGTATGCTTTGATGTGTCGCTTAGTTCTGGGCATGAACGTTGCAGGGCCAATGGTTTGGAGGACTCACAACAGCAGAAGTAAACAACTGCAACTGTCACAGTTGAAGCCCAGTAACCTCTGATTGCTTGGACCCGAACCAGGTCTCGCAGATGCATATCATAAGGTTATCGACTTTTTTTAAAGCTGTTGTTTCGCAATAATAAGCTTCCTGGGGTATGATTATGAATTTAGAAACAATAGAGCTTTACCCTACTGCAAAATTCGAAATCAGGCTCTGTGCCAATTTCGAATTAATTCGGCACTTTATGTGACAAGTTGTGCAATTTATGAGGTGAGCATTTATCCTTAATGGGCTGTCAAGTAGAGATGAAGGTGTAAACACGTGGTAAGTTTTGAAGTATTTATTTTTAAATAAGCAGCAGCCCTCTGGCCACAGATCTGTCCTTCATGAAATCCCAACCGCATCTGGGGATACGGCTGTGTGAAACCATGGGGAAAGAACGCAGCCATGAGGCTCATGGCAAACATTACAATTTAAAAACAAGCAGCACGCGTGAACACGCTTGTGATGTGTAGACATTATCACTCAGGTGATCACCTGCGTGCAAACATAAATGTAAGCATACCTGAAGCTCTCTACATCATCTTCCCTTTTATAATAAACAATCAACAATTTAATGTACATAGAAATCTTACAATCTAGAAGGCATGGAAGCATTGAATACAGATCTGGATTCAACCTGACCATTGATATCAGATATACTAGATGCAGAATCAAGAGGCTGCAAGGAAACATTATCATGTATTGTTTCACTACTTTTCACCATTCCTGGATCGGGATTAGCCAAATTTGAGGGAAACTGTGGTTGAAGCATGCATGTGGATGAAACATTTCTTTCTACATTACACCAGATTTATCTTTTTGTGTTTCAAATGTCACAAGCTTCCTTAGGAGATAGCTTAACCAGATCTCTTTTACACAACTGAGAGAGCGCAAACTGACCAAAATGTAGAAGTGCGTCACACTTACACGTAGTAAGCACAAGTCATGAAGAGAAATGCCATGAGTGCTGATAGTACCTACAGTTATATTCTGAAATGTGTAGTTAATGTAGAGATGTAAGTAGAAGTGGAACTAATACAGAAATGTGTGAAACAAATGATTTAATTAAACGTGATTATTCCTGAATCCATGTTGTGTAGCTGCTAAAATATAAGATGGCATACGGAAACGCTGAACGTGGTAGGCCTCAGGGCCAGAGCTAGAAAAGGGGGGGAGGTGGTTCAATTTCACAACATGGATTGCACTAATGTTTTAGTAATAACAAATAGACCATGATTTATAGATGTGTTTACTGAATAGCAGAATAAGAGTACTAACATGCCATAATTAAAGAAAAAGTCGAAAGTTATAATCATTATGAGAAATGTTGTAGGCCTGAAAAGTTTAACGTTGATTTACACATATTAGTCTGGGCCGAGGAATGTTGCAACGCGGTTGGAAAACTATGAGAATTGGGATTTGGCTGCAAATGTCTGTCTGTAAGAGAAAAGGGGGTATTCAATTATACGAAATATGAATAGAAGGTTGTTCAAGAGACGGACTAGACATGGAGGAGGGTTCCGGAATGTTTGAGGGGTATCAGCGGGCCGGAGACGAGTCTGAGAAGCAAGGTCGACTCTAACCACAAGGCCTCATCATGGAAAAAGCCAGAAGCTACACCACGTGAGGGGCGTCTCACGAGGGGCGTCCTAAATGTTGTTGTATTTTTGTATTAGGGACAGCACCCCTGGGTGGAGTTAGAGCAGAAGCCTGAGGACCCTTAAGAGAGCGGATGGGTAGGCAGAGAGGGGTCATGATTGGAGAACTATAGGTTTTCACCAAGAGACTGAGAGTGGGTAACTTCCCTTGGGGGTCATTCACTGCTGACACCTTTGTTAGGTAGGGACCTGATTAAGTAGGGATACCATCTAGATCAGGGTAGGGACAGCCTAACCTGTCTTTTCCCTCCGGCTGTAAATGACTGAGAGATCTCAGTATGTGTCTATGCTAATAGCCCTATTATTTTCAGAATTGGTGCTGGTAGTTTCCGTTGCTCGTCTGAGGGCTTTCAGAGAGCACATGTATGTAGTTGGGCCCGTGTATCTTGTGAATCTCATCTTGAGATGCTTGTACCTGCAACTTATCTTGACTTTATAATAAATCCTTGAAAGCTAGAAGTTGTTTGTGATCCTTTGAAGCGGAGTCCTTTATTGGGTGAACTAACTTGGTAAGAGATGCACTTTCTTCCCTCAATGACAGGCAATAAAGGTTCAGTCGACCAGATCGGGGTTTTAGATCAATAGTGATAAGATATCGATCGAAATCTCGCCCTTCCAGTTGGTAGCAGAGGATGGTTGCCTTCTTGAGGAAGGTGATCTAGGCCAGGTTAGATTACCCCAAGGCCCCTAGAGACCGATGATCGGAAGAACCGCCCGCCGAAGAAGGACCGGATGACGTGAGACAGAAAAGCAGCAGTATCGGTCGAGAGTGAGTATAAAGGGTCATGCGTGTTAAGATTGCGGTGTTTTGTATTGTATCTATGTTGTAATGTCTGGCGGAGTTGAATGCCTGTAGAGTGACTGTGGAACAGGTTGTGAGCGCGTGCAACCGGTGGAAATCTTAAGTTCAAGGAGAGCTTAAGTGGTTCGGGTGTATCGGACATCCAGAGTAATTGTTAACTAGAGTGAAGGGGGTCATAAGGTACCATTGATCACCCGGAAGACCGAGATAGGGGGAACGTAAGAGTGAGTACGTGAGTAACGGACGCTGGTCGGAGGTTACTGTGTGTGTGTAAAGAACCTATCAGAGAGACGATAGACATCTCGTCAGTTGTGTTGACAATTACAGATAGACTGTGGACGTACAGTCGAGGGAAGTGACCGCTTGGTCGGAAGTAGTCATTTTTCGGAGTATGAATGGGACGCATGCATGACCGCGAAGAGAGCTGAGAAAGGAGGGGTGCTGCTGCGAAGCGGAGACTAGTGACGTCAGAAAGTGCCGCGCTGGGATTGGCCGGCCGGTGAAAGACCGCGCTGCGATAGGCCAGCTAGCAAAGCCGCGCTAGGATTGGTGGATTGTCATCAGGAAGTAAACAGAGTATTCAAGCTGGAAATTTTACGCATAATTATGAAGTGTTTTAAATGGTTAAGAGCGCTGTTTAGAAGGGAGAGGCGGGGATCGTATGAAGGGGAAGAAGCCCCGCCGGAGGGTACACCAGCCCGTTATATGGGGACAAATGTTGGGCTGCATACGATTCTATGGATCACAGAGTGGAGTAAGATGACAGACGGAAATGAGGAACTTACGTTCCCGAAGTACGGGACGTTCAGATTAGAGGTGCTACACAGATTAAAAGCAATTATGACCTCAACGAGACCCTTGCCTAGACCAACCCAGTTTGAAGCCCTTAATGCATGGATTAGGGCAGCGCATGAAAAGAACATGAACAGACGGCAAGAAAGAGTGAAACGTTCGGTAAGGGCAGTACAGGATGCCAAGTGGGATGCGGATGCTAAAAGATGGAGGGTGCATAACCTGGAAGTAAATAAATTATATCCAGTGTTAGAGATGCCCGGGAACAAAAGCCCCCTAGAAGAGGATGACGAGAGCGAGACAGAGGACAGCCTGATAAACAGATTATTGACAGACAGGCCACCTCCGTATAACAGAGCAGGGGGAGATGTTGAGAATAGTGAGAAAGGGGGGGGCAATGCAGGAGAGCATGGGCCGCTTCCCAGTCCTGATTGGGATCCCGCTGCAAAGAAAGAACTGTCCCAGCCTAGCCAGGTGCAACAGGTGGTCGGGAGGTTTGTGGTGCAAAGGCCGCCAGAGACGGAGTGTGCCACATCCTACGCATTACCTGATGCACTACAGGTACCCGTTACCATAGGTCCTATAGTATCGATATATGACCCAGAGAGAGCTAGAGGGGAAGAACGGGTACGGAGGGACAGAGAAAGAGCAGAGATGGCAAGGAGGAATGATACGATCAACTCCCCAAGCCAGTTGCCGATACCAAGAGAGTGGAGCACCCCAGTACACACAACAGGAGATCCGGGGGGCCATAGATGGCCAGAGAATATGAGGGGATCAGGACGGAAATCCTTTCAGGAGTTAAACGAGTACATGAAGAAGTGGGATGAGGCAGTAGGGGCTCACAAGAACATCATAACTGCGGAAGCTGAAAGGGAAAGGCAGGACAGCAGAGCCCGGACTCACTGCGGGGCTGAAGAGAGCAGTCCGGAGTGGGACGGGAGGAAGAAGGACAGTAGGAGAGGCACCCATTGGGCCCGGAGTGAAGGTAGATCAGACCTGGAAAACGGGGGCCCAGAGAACGGGGGGGTGTCTCGCCCAATACATAGTGAAGAAGACAGGAGGGCTCGGGAGTACAGAGACAGCTTTAAGTGTATCCACTGTGTACCCGGCAACCGAGAACAGAGTGGGAGATGCGAGAGACCGCACCATAGTCCCTGTGATAACGGACATGAGCGCAGCCCAGGGAATATGGGAAACCAGGAAGGATCGTATCAGATACTGAGTGATACGAGGCCAAGAGAGAATGGGGACCGAAGGGAGAATAGCAGAGAGGCTTACTGTGAAAAGAGAGGAGAGAATGGACAAAGTAAGATAGGGGGTAACAGGCCCGTGTTCCATCACCTTCCAAGATCGGATGGCCGAGCATGGGACCTGGAGAGATGGGAACAAGAGAGAGCACTCCCCAACTCTCCCGAACCCAAACGTAGGGCCCGGAGTTGGGATGGGAGAGAAACCTGTGAACCTCCCTCGAAGGAGGTATTGCGAGCAGAAATAAAAGCGAAAAGACTCGATGTCTCCAGCTTAAAGTCGGATCTGGATGACATGGTAGACGGTACCCTGCCCTTAGAAAGAATGGACATGTATGAGCAGGATGAAATTCTGTTCATGGCAAAGGACGTAACTCGAAAGGCGAGGACAATCCATGAGAAATTGGTAGAACTAGCAGGCAAATATATGGTGGACCTGTCAAGAACCAAAGCATTACAGGGCAACCACAGACTACATTACACAGATCGAGATCTAGATGAGAGGAGAACCATCGGATTGAAAACACACATAAGGGAGCTGATCACTGGAATAAGGACATGGAGGGCCCTAGATAAGTGGGAAGAGAGGTGGTCCAAGAGAGGGACCGTCAGGAGAAGCACACTTAGGATGACACCAGGAGGACAGCAGGGAGTAGAGACATACCCTTTGAGGGAAGTCGCAAATGGGACCTATGTCCACGTCCCTTGGAGTAGGGGGGATTTAGCTGCTTTTACCACCTCTTTCCCCAAACTGCGGGAAAACCCAGTGGAGTGGTATAAGCAAGTTGAGAGATTCGTAAAAATCTCAAAGGTCCTATGGATAGATTTGAACACGCTGTTTGACATAGTAGTGCCAGGAGATTTGTGGACCGCATGCAAGGTTAGCGCTGAGTGGCCCACCATAGAGCCCGAGAGAGATGCTAAGACTAATGGGCCGTCCGAGAGTGTGATGGCAAAGTTCGAGAGAGTAATGACTTGGCTGAAAGATAAAGTGCCAATGCAAGACATAGATTGGGTAAAAATTGACCGAACAAGACAGGAACCCAAAGAGACAGTTCACGAATACTATGAGAGATTGCTGAAGGCGTTTAAACAGTATAGCGGTCTGGATGTCATGGATCCGAAGGACATAGGGCAATTTGTGTCCAAGTTCGTCTTGGGCCTGAGACCGGATATTAGTTTAATGATACAGCAACACTTGATTTGTTGGCAAAACAAACCCCTAGACGAAATACTGAGGTATGCCAGGTACTGCTGTGATGAGATAGACTCCAAGGCTAAGAAACTAAAGGAGAAACTGATGGTGGTACAGATGCAGGCAGCTGGGAAGGGGGGACAGCAGCAACAACAACCAGGAACAGGTACTGGAGGAAAGAAACAGTACAGTCAGAACAAGGGCAATGAGGAGAACTCCACCTTTAGACCCAGGATAGATATAGCTGCCTTAAAGAAAACAACTAGGTGCCACCAGTGTAACGAGGTGGGGCATTGGAAACGCGAGTGTCCCTATAATGTTGAGATAGGAGACCAAGAGGTAGAAGAGGAAGTGACCCAGAGTGCGCCTGCAAGAGGGGTAACGCAATACCAGGGAAAGGTGCTCAAAGGGGGGGGCCACCTCCCCGAGCTCAGTTCCCGCAGCCACCCAGAGTAGGGACTATGGGTAAGACCTATAGACAGATGCCACTGTTTGCATACAGCCAGGTTCTGAAACTGGGATGGTGCAGTGAGCTAAAAAATGGTGTTGGATCTAGCCCTGATCTCTTGACTGGGTGAGAGTATTCTGTTTAATTCAGAGACTCTGTCCCTCACCACCCCTTGTTGTAAATATTTTTGTCCACCCTAAGCGTGGAAGGGTATACTCAGATGTGAGTCCCTTGCTCATTGCACCATCAGGATTCAAGCAAGCCGGGCCGAAGAGGCTGAAATGCCAGAAACCGGTCCCCGGTAGCTTGTTTCCTTCCCAGTGTAAGAATTGGCTTTTGTAGTTTGGTTTGCCCTGTTCCCATCATGCACTGGGACAGGAACAGACTAATTTGCATACAGCCAGGTTCTGAAACTGGGATGGTGCAGTGAGCTAAAAAACGGTGTTGGATCTAGCCCTGATCTCTTGACTGGGTGAGAGTATTCTGTTTAATTCAGAGACTCTGTCCCTCACCACCCCTTGTTGTAAATATTTTTGTCCACCCTAAGCGTGGAAGGGTATACTCAGATGTGAGTCCCTTGCTCATTGCACCATCAGGATTCAAGCAAGCCGGGCCGAAGAGGCTGAAATGCCAGAAACCAGTCCCCGGTAGCTTGTTTCCTTCCCAGTGTAAGAATTGGCTTTTGTAGTTTGGTTTGCCCTGTTCCCATCATGCACTGGGACAGGAACAGACTAATTTGCATACAGCCAGGTTCTGAAACTGGGATGGTGCAGTGAGCTAAAAAACGGTGTTGGATCTAGCCCTGATCTCTTGACTGGGTGAGAGTATTCTGTTTAATTCAGAGACTCTGTCCCTCACCACCCCTTGTTGTAAATATTTTTGTCCACCCTAAGCGTGGAAGGGTATACTCAGATGTGAGTCCCTCGCTCATTGCACCATCAGGATTCAAGCAAGCCGGGCCGAAGAGGCTGAAATGCCAGAAACCGGTCCCCGGTAGCTTGTTTCCTTCCCAGTGTAAGAATTGGCTTTTGTAGTTTGGTTTGCCCTGTTCCCATCATGCACTGGGACAGGAACAGACTAATTTGCATACAGCCAGGTTCTGAAACTGGGATGGTGCAGTGAGCTAAAAAACGGTGTTGGATCTAGCCCTGATCTCTTGACTGGGTGAGAGTATTCTGTTTAATTCAGAGACTCTGTCCCTCACCACCCCTTGTTGTAAATATTTTTGTCCACCCTAAGCGTGGAAGGGTATACTCAGATGTGAGTCCCTTGCTCATTGCACCATCAGGATTCAAGCAAGCCGGGCCGAAGAGGCTGAAATGCCAGAAACCGGTCCCCGGTAGCTTGTTTCCTTCCCAGTGTAAGAATTGGCTTTTGTAGTTTGGTTTGCCCTGTTCCCATCATGCACTGGGACAGGAACAGACTAATTTGCATACAGCCAGGTTCTGAAACTGGGATGGTGCAGTGAGCTAAAAAACGGTGTTGGATCTAGCCCTGATCTCTTGACTGGGTGAGAGTATTCTGTTTAATTCAGAGACTCTGTCCCTCACCACCCCTTGTTGTAAATATTTTTGTCCACCCTAAGCGTGGAAGGGTATACTCAGATGTGAGTCCCTTGCTCATTGCACCATCAGGATTCAAGCAAGCCGGGCCGAAGAGGCTGAAATGCCAGAAACCGGTCCCCGGTAGCTTGTTTCCTTCCCAGTGTAAGAATTGGCTTTTGTAGTTTGGTTTGCCCTGTTCCCATCATGCACTGGGACAGGAACAGACTAATTTGCATACAGCCAGGTTCTGAAACTGGGATGGTGCAGTGAGCTAAAAAACGGTGTTGGATCTAGCCCTGATCTCTTGACTGGGTAAGAGTATTCTGTTTAATTCAGAGACTCTGTCCCTCACCACCCCTTGTTGTAAATACTGTTTGTCGGGGGAGAGGAATGCTATTATGTGGACCCACTAACTGGACAGAGGGTAGAAAGGGATGACTGCACCCTCGGGGCAGCTCTGGAGGTAGATCAGAGGGGACCCTATGTTGAGGCCGAAGTGGCAGGGTTCCCCACGACATTTTTAGTGGACACAGGAGCCACTCGATCCACGATCAGGTCAGCCGCAGTGCCAGGCCTGCCCATGTCTGGAGAGACCATACAAGTGGTGGGGGTCGCTAACAGGAGAATGACCAGTCCTCTGACTGAACCCGTGCAGGTGAAAATAGGGAAGTACAGTGATGAGCATCAGTTTGTGGTTTGCGATTCTAGTCCTGTATGTCTGCTAGGAAGAGACCTTTTGTGCAAGTTAAATTGCACCATATACTGCACACCACAGGGCGTGGAGGTATTGACTAATGACGATGATGCTGATTTTAAAGTCGCAAATTCCAGAATATGTGTGGAATTGTATCCCACTCTGACAGTAGATGAGCTCCCCTGGGATCTGAGAGAGACAGTTGCTCCAGAAGTGTGGGATTTCACGGGGGAAGAGATTGGGTTGGTGAAAGGGGTCGACCCAGTGAAAATTGTAGTGAAATTGCATGCTGAGTTTCCAAGAACACCTCAATATAAATTGACTCCAGAAACGATTGCAGGCATCAAACCCGTGATCGAATCCATGATTAAGCAGGGAATACTGAAGGAAATCGTGGGTAGTCCATGTAACTCCCCGATTATGGGTTTGCAGAAACCGAATGGGAAATTCCGGATAGTGCAGGACCTCAGAAAGATTAATAACATAGTCGTTTCGTGTTGTCCAGTGGTACCGAATCCATCAGTGATACTGTTTCAGATACCGTTCCAAGCAGAATGGTTCACGGTAATTGATCTTTGTCAGGCTTTTTTCTCGATCCCTCTGGACGAGGAAAGCCATTTTCTTTTCGCATTTAAGCTGGAAGGTCGCGTCCTAACATGGTGTCGTATTCCTCAGGGGTATACAGAGAGCCCATCGATCTTCAACCAGCTTCTAAAGAAAAATCTTGAAAGTCTAGTGCTGCCCCAGAGGTCAGTTCTGGTCCAGTACATAGACGACCTCCTTGTGGCGTCAGAAACAGAGGAAGCTTGCAGGGAAGACTCTATTGCTTTGTTAAATCACCTAGCTGAGAATGGGCATAAGGTGTCCCCGGGAAAATTGCAGTACTGCCTGACAGAGGTGCAGTACTTGGGACACAGAATTGAGAAAGGGAAACGAAAGGTGTCACCAGATAGGATAGAGGCCATAATGAAGATGAATGCGCCTAAAACACAGAGAGAAGTCAGGATGTTCCTAGGGATGGTGGGATATTGCCGACAGTGGATTGCAAACTTTTCACTGAAAGCAAAGCCCTTGCAAAAACTGACGCACAAGGAGGTGAGTGATCCGGTACCATGGGACAAAGACTGTTTGATGGCGTTCCTGCAGCTGAGAGAGGACTTGTGTCGTGCTCCGGCTCTGGGAATGCCAGATTACGATAAACCATTCTTGCTCTATTGTTGTGAGAGAGAGGGTTGCGCGCTGTCTGTGTTAGTCCAAATCCATGGGAATGCCCGTAGACCAGTCGCTTATTTCTCGGCTACTTTAGACCCAGTAGCCGCAGCGTTGCCCGGATGTCTCAAATCCGTTGCCGCAACAGGGGTCAGCATTGAGAGGTGTGAAAATATAGTCATGGGGCACCCGTTAGAAGTGCATGTGCCCCACTCTGTTGAATTGTTGATGACCAGGACCAAAACACAGCATCTGACGAACAGCAGGCTCACGCGCTATGAGCAAGTTATTCTTGCTGCAGAGAACGTGACCCTCAGGAGATGCTCTGTTTTAAATCCTGCTACCTTAATGCCACTTCCAAACGATATTGAGGATGATGATGATTGTACAGACCATGACTGCCTCGATGTGACTGAACTATGCACCAAACCAAGACCCGACATCGTAGATGAGCCACTGACTGACCCAGATGAAATTTTCTTTGTCGATGGCTCATGTATAAGAGACGAAGTTGGGCAGTTGAGAGCAGCTTACGCTGTTTGCACAATTACTGGAGTAGTGGAAGCTGGATGCCTGGAAGGAGTACACTCCGCTCAGGTAGCCGAGATTATTGCCCTGACGCGTGCCTGTCTGGCAAGCAATCAAATCCGAGTCACCATATACACTGACAGTCAATATGGTTACGGGGTAGTTCATGATTATGGGCAGTTGTGGTCTCAAAGAGGTTTCATGACCTCTTCAGGCTCTCCCATTCGCAATGGAGAATTTGTGCGCCTGTTGTTAGAGGCATTGCAATGTCCAGCAGGTATCGCAGTTGTGAAATGCACCGCACATACCAGAAATATGGACTTCGTGTCACAAGGCAATAGATATGCCGACGAAGTCGCACGGTATTGCGCGGAAACAGGGTACTCTTTCACCGAGGTGGAAGTGGGTGGAATTAACGTAAGGACTGAATTAGCCATGATATTAGAAACTGTTGATACTTGGGACGAACTAAAAGACATGCAAGAAAATGCTCCTGATTGTGAAAAAGAAACATGGCAAAAGGCAGGATGTGTGATGGGTGAGGCCCATTTCTGGGTCTCAGCAGATGGCAGAGCAGTGTTGCCCAATGAGATGGTGAGCCCAATGGCCAGACACATACATGGTCCTGTCCACTTAGGAAGAGATGCTATGCTGAGAGTGTTTAGACAGACCTGGTACAACCCTAAGTTCAGAGTAGCAGCCGAAGCAGTGTGCCAGCGTTGTGTGACGTGTCAGCAGTTGAATGTAGGGAAAAAGACACCAGTTGCACTGAGCCACATTGGGAGGTCAGGAGGTCCATTCAATCGAATGCAGATAGATTTCATTGAAATGCCAAGGTGCAGCCGCCTCCGTTATATCCTGGTGGTTGTTTGCGTTTTCTCCAGATGGGTTGATGCATATCCTACACGTAGGTGCGACACCCTCACAGTAGCCAAGTTACTGCTTAGGGAGCTTATCCCGCGCTTCGGGGTGCCGGCCTCTTTGGAATCAGATAGGGGAACGCATTTCAACAGCTCGCTTGTGAAAATGATTTGTGCAGCTTTGAGCATAGATCAGAAACTACATTGCAGTTATCGACCAGAGGCTTCAGGAATTGTGGAGCAAATAAATGGCACCATCAAGGCCAGAATTGCAAAGGTGTGTTCATCAACATCCTTGAGTTGGCCTGATGCGTTGCCATTGGTCCTTATGAGCCTCCGTAGTACCCCGGATAGGAGAACTGGTTTGTCTCCTCATGAGGTATTGATGGGAAGAGCAATGAGGTTACCTTCTGTCCCAACTGCTGCACTGATTAGCATCACAGATGATATGATCCTGGACTATTGTAAGGGGCTGTCTGACGCCATTCATTCTGTGTCCCTTCAGGTGCAGGCTGCCGAGGTACCATCGTGCCAGGACCCGTGTCATGACTTGCTTCCTGGGGACTGGGTCCTGGTGAAAAAACACGTGAGAAGAAGCTGTTTGGATGTTCGTTGGCGTGGGCCCTTCCAGATCATCCTGATCACAAACACGGCAGTGAAGGTGGGAGGCCTGCCCAACTGGATCCACGCGTCGCACACGCGGAGGGTTCCAGCACCTCTGGAAAACACAGCTCCTCTCTCGGATAGACGTCCAGCAGCGGACCGAGAAGCCATAGAGGGGGCTAGCCAAGCTGTAGAGGTGCCAGCGGAAGAAAGGAACGAGTCTGACCAAGCTGAGGACGGTCAGTACAGCAGCGAAACAGACGACGCTACTGAAGGAGAAAGTAGCTGGGAGTACGAGTCAGACACTGACAGGTCTGACAGAGAGAGTGAACAGACAAGAAGGAGAAGGAGTAGAAGGGTACGTGGAGAAGCGGATTGGCCGCAGAGAAGAAGCTCTAGTCTGAGGTCAACTCCAGAGAGAACCCTTCCTCCGATATCAGAAGATTCAGACCCGGAAGGAGGTGCTCAGGGCGCTGAAGCACCGGTCTTGAGGAGGTCAAGAAGAGTGCGTGTACCTAGCAGAAGATACTCCACCCCTGAGTGGACATATCTGGCGACAGATGGCTTCGAAACCAGTGACAGGGAGGATCCGAGCGGTGGTGGTGTCCAGTTCTGAGCCCATCATAACAGTGGAAATACGACTGTTAGTACCCGGTGTCGAACAAGAAGGGTCACTGACATTTATGGTTCCCCGACCTCCCCGCCTCAGCAAGTTAAAGCACATGTTTCTCACAGAATTGCAATTCCCCGATTTTGGTACAAAGATATCAGCCCAAGAAGAGCACAATCTTCGTATGGAAATATTGAACTTTGCTGTCGAAGCTGCAGGCGACCGCCTGATAGTAGATGCTTAAAGGACTTTGTAAATAAGCGAGAAGAAAAGAAGATTACCTAGCGCCCAGGAAGCAGAGAATCTTAGGGACCTTCCCTTGAGTTACTGGAGAAGGGCTAGGGTTGTCTGTATTGGACTGTAAAGAACTTTTTGGCGAAGAAGGTTGTCAGCTTCCAGTTGTGTGGTTCTAAGGACAAAAGGAGTAGGAGAGACTGTAAAGGAACGAAAGGAAAAGAACTTTGTGCCAAGATAAGAAAGAGCCATACAGTCTGACGAAATGGAGGCCGGCACCCAGAACCGCAGAGCGAAATGTATAATAGGTACACTAATAGTAGGAGTGATAATATTAATAGCTTTAGTAGTAACAGTCTCTTATGTAAAGGGACGTGAGGAAGAGGCAAAGGTAACTGATGTGAAATCTGTAGAGGCGCTTACACCCACCGTTGCTGGTGAAAAAGGGGAAAACACTCAAGAAAAAGCGTTATTAGCTGCAGAAGCCCGCAGGTTACACGTAGATGAGTCCCAAGGAGACTTTAGGTCTAATGCTTATGCTAAACTTCTGTATGAATACGTGGATGCCATGGAGGTTAAGGACTGTTACGTCTGCATGCAGTTGCCGGCGTCTGTAGATGAAGGCATTCGATATCATCACCTCCCGCTGACATATGGCATTACATGTAGCTTATTGCTTAGTATATTTTATGGGAGAGATAGTTTTGAATACTATTTCTCCAATTACGATGCAGTGTTACCAGAAGTCCCTAATTATAAACAAATGAATAAATGGGACTACTGGAAGAGTGAAGACAGGTTGGCAAAGTTTTTCATTCCTTGGATTACCTTAGATACTTCACATGCCCGCAGAAATAACCTGACATGCAAGGTGTCAGAAGTCGAGAAAAAGTTCATAGGGCAGGTGGATGATCGAAATAGGAGACAAAAGATTTTGAAAAAATCAGGACAATGGAAAACAGATTGGACCGAGGAAGAGAAGGCACACAAGAGAAAGGGTAGTAGTGGTCCAATAGCTTTAGATAAAACGCAGAGAGGAAAGTTATGTCTTCATAGAGCCAAAACGTATTATGAAAATGTATACGTGGGAGAAGTTAGCTGTGAACATGCTTTCAATTTAGAGTACTATACTAAGGACTTCCTGAAGGGAATGCAAGTGATTCCAAATGTATATTTTGTATGTGGGAGAAATGCCTACGTAAGACTACCTGACAACTGGTATGGATCATGTTACTTGGCAATTATCTTCCCTAAAATATATCATGCCCAAGACTTAGAGATCATCGAGGGCAAGACATCATCGAGGGGAAGGAGAGATGTAGGAGGTGTAGAAATGGTTGGAGATGTCTTTGGAGCTGTGTTCCCTCTTTTGGGATTAATCCTTAATGATGTTAAAATTAGACGACTGGCAACAGTCGTAGACAGGTTGTCTGCCAGCACTGCTCAGTCCTTAATGCTGGTAGAAGGAGAGATGCAATCGATAAGGGCTATGGTTCTTCAGAACCGTCTTGCCTTAGACGTCCTATTAGCAAAAGAGGGCGGAGTCTGTAAGGCTTTGAAGGTCCAGGAATGTTGTACTTACATTCCAGACAATTCGAAGCCCCTTGAGAAAGTTATTAGGAACATAACTGATATTCACAAAGAGATCGAAGACCTGAGCAGAGAAAATGTCTGGGAAAAGGTGGGCCATGGAATAAGTGAAGCTGGAGGTTGGCTCACCACCTTAGGCAAAAGCTTTGTGTGGAAAATGCTGAAACCTATCATCATAATATTGATCTGTGGGATCGTGTTGTGGGGATTGGTGAGGGTATTCAAATGGTACAGATCAAGAAGGTCAGAGAGGGCTCGGAGAAAACAGCTGCAGAGATTGGCTGCCATACAAGATAGTCAGTACCGGAGTCTGAGGGCTCTGGAAACACAGAAACGAGTTATGCTAGCAATCACTGCAGTTTGAATGTTAATGATGACCCCGAGAGGTCATCAAAGGGGGGAACTGAGAGAGCGCAAACTGACCAAAATGTAGAAGTGCGTCACACTTACACGTAGTAAGCACAAGTCATGAAGAGAAATGCCATGAGTGCTGATAGTACCTACAGTTATATTCTGAAATGTGTAGTTAATGTAGAGATTTAAGTAGAAGTGGAACTAATACAGAAATGTGTGAAACAAATGATTTAATTAAACGTGATTATTCCTGAATCCATGTTGTGTAGCTGCTAAAATATAAGATGGCATACGGAAACGCTGAACGTGGTAGGCCTCAGGGCCAGAGCTAGAAAAGGGGGGGAGGTGGTTCAATTTCACAACATGGATTGCACTAATGTTTTAGTAATAACAAATAGACCATGATTTATAGATGTGTTTACTGAATAGCAGAATAAGAGTACTAACATGCCATAATTAAAGAAAAAGTCGAAAGTTATAATCATTATGAGAAATGTTGTAGGCCTGAAAAGTTTAACGTTGATTTACACATATTAGTCTGGGCCGAGGAATGTTGCAACGCGGTTGGAAAACTATGAGAATTGGGATTTGGCTGCAAATGTCTGTCTGTAAGAGAAAAGGGGGTATTCAATTATACGAAATATGAATAGAAGGTTGTTCAAGAGACGGACTAGACATGGAGGAGGGTTCCGGAATGTTTGAGGGGTATCAGCGGGCCGGAGACGAGTCTGAGAAGCAAGGTCGACTCTAACCACAAGGCCTCATCATGGAAAAAGCCAGAAGCTACACCACGTGAGGGGCGTCTCACGAGGGGCGTCCTAAATGTTGTTGTATTTTTGTATTAGGGACAGCACCCCTGGGTGGAGTTAGAGCAGAAGCCTGAGGACCCTTAAGAGAGCGGATGGGTAGGCAGAGAGGGGTCATGATTGGAGAACTATAGGTTTTCACCAAGAGACTGAGAGTGGGTGACTTCCCTTGGGGGTCATTCACTGCTGACACCTTTGTTAGGTAGGGACCTGATTAAGTAGGGATACCATCTAGATCAGGGTAGGGACAGCCTAACCTGTCTTTTCCCTCCGGCTGTAAATGACTGAGAGATCTCAGTATGTGTCTATGCTAATAGCCCTATTATTTTTAGAATTGGTGCTGGTAGTTTCCGTTGCTCGTCTGAGGGCTTTCAGAGAGCACATGTATGTAGTTGGGCCCGTGTATCTTGTGAATCTCATCTTGAGATGCTTGTACCTGCAACTTATCTTGACTTTATAATAAATCCTTGAAAGCTAGAAGTTGTTTGTGATCCTTTGAAGCGGAGTCCTTTATTGGGTGAACTAACTTGGTAAGAGATGCACTTTCTTCCCTCAATGACAGGCAATAAAGGTTCAGTCGACCAGATCGGGGTTTTAGATCAATAGTGATAAGATATCGATCGAAATCTCGCCCTTCCACCACCACCCTTTGACTTGTAAGTATACAGCACTTTTAATTGGATCTGAGTATATAGATTCTCCTTTCTTAACTTTATGTGGTTGTCTAACAAGAACTCAATCATTCTTTTCAAAATCAATATACTTTGTGGCATGTGATGCATCATAGTGTGACTTCTGTTTTGCTTGTGCATCTTTCACTCTTTCTTTGACTAATTTGGAAACAGTGCAATAGCAATGATTGTCTTTGGGTACAGTATCTTTTAACCAATTAGGACAGAGATCTGACATGGGATTAATTTTCCTTAACAGAAAAAACATGAAACACTCTTCTGGTGGGGCGTGGGGTGAGGTGATAGTTCCAAACATTTTTGCTTCAGGAAGATATCCACTAGGGCCGCAGTGGCCGAAGCCGTTTGCACTTACTCCAACCAATTTTTTTTTACCTTTTCTACTAGACCATTGGATGTCAGGGAATACAATGCTACCTTCAGATGTTTGATGTCATGTTTCTCAATAAAGTCTTTCATTTGTGTTGAAACAAAGGGGGTAATTAGGATGTAGGGCAGAGCGCCACCGCCAGCATGGCGTTGGCGATCCACCCTAAATCCTTCCCCGCTCGCCACCCATTTACCCCTGCCATATTAGTATGCACAGTCCGTTGCTTTTCCGCCCGGTCAAAAGGGTTTAATATGGTGGCGGTGTCTGCTAGACACCGCCATCCATATTAGTATGGGGGTGAAAACATGCTGGTATACAGATTCTGCTTTTGGGGGCCTGTTGCGGGCCCCCAGCGTATTGTGGGGGTGAGGGGTGCATATGGGGGTACCGTATACGGTACTCCCCTGCATTGTCCTGGACATGGTGGCAGGCACCTCCCAGCATTGTGGCGGGCGGTGCTGTGAGCACCGCCCGCCTCAATGCTGGGAATGGAGGATGCCACCGCCATGGTGGCGGTGGCATCCTAATCGCCGGGGCGGGACCGCCGCACCACTGGCGGCCGGTCCCAGCACTGCTAGGGTGGCGGGTGGGCGGACAGAAGTCCGCCCGTCATCCTAATGGGTCCCAAAGTCTGCGCCGTTGTCTGTTACGAGTTCCCTTTGGGGACCTGGGCAATCAAATATGCCAGACAAAAATGTCATTACTGAAGCAGTGTTTGCACTAGGAACAAAATTTGAAAAAAATCAATTTCGGAAAATAATCAATCAAAACTATTAAGAACCTTTTGTCAGATGATAACAAATGAAATGGGCTAGAAAAGTCAAGGGCAACTTTGGACCAGGCTTCTTCTGGCAAGGGTACTGCATGTAATAGATTATTGTGATTGAGCCAATATTTGTCGGATAACAAACATGCACTGCAAGATGATATCCAAGCACCAACTTGGGGATCCATTTAGGGCGACCAAAAATATTGCTTTAGATTCTTAGAAGTGGCTGCCACTCCTAAATGACCAGAGTGAACTGCTTGAAACAATTTAGACCTGACTGTGAATGGGGGAAGAACTAAATTGTTGCGGACCAGTAAACCATTCACTGTGGACAATTCACTGGAAACTTGTGAAAAAGATCTAATTGGTCCAACCTTGAGTAACAAACACCATGACTTGAGACATAGTGGTATCTTCTGCAACAGCAGCCATCCACTCACCAGGAGATACCACACCATGGATACTCAGAATGTCCTCCAAAGAAGCTACAACTGACTCCCCTTCTTCATATGCTTCTCTCACACAATCTTCCTGAATAGGCATTCTGGACAGAAAATCAGCGTTGGAATTCTTACTACCTGGAGTAATCTCTATTTTAAAGTTGTACTCATGTAAACGTGACAACAACTTGACCAATGTAGAGGAAGCTTTCCCTGATCGATCTCCACTGAGGAGATGCATAAGTGGTTTGTTGTCAGTAAACAAGGTAAAATTCATTCCGCAGAGGTATGTCTTGAATTTTTCAATGGCCCAGGAACAGGCCAAAGCCTCTCTCTTGATGGTACTGTATGAGATTCTGATAATTTCTGAGGTCTTGAAGCGAAAGCAAGAGTGTGTTCATTATTATTGTAGGACTGTGAAAGATCCGTGCTTATGCCTCTTTGACTAGCATCAACAGTCATCAAGCATCTGGCAACCAGGTTAAATGCTGACAAACCCGGTGCATTAGTGATAACATTTTTCACAGTTTTGAACGCTTGTTCAGCAACTTCGGGCCAAATACATTGAATTATTTTTCTCAAAAGGTTCCTGAGAGGTTGCACAATGACGGAATATCCTTGCATGAATTTAGTGTAATATTCGCTCATACCCAAGAAAGATCTGAGGGACTCTCTATCTTTGGGAGGAGAGACTTCTTATATTGCCTGTAATAAAGAAAGCTTTGGATGTATCCCTGCGTCAAAAAAAATTTCAACAGAAAATGCGCTGTCTATAAATAACAGTGCGCTAAAATACCACAGCCCACAAAATTTCTACCGGCCATACCCTTATCATTCTCCTCCTGAATGCGCGTGGCACAATTGCTACACTTATTTTTTGCGTGACGCTTGGTTTTTAAAAAAACATAGGACTTCAGTGATGTAACACTGATGGCAGCACCCCCGCCCTGAAAATGGTTCCAGCACCACTGATTTGATTTCTGAAATGTGAGGCTCCCGTTCGTAAAATGTTACTTTTTTTTAATATCAAATGATCTTTCTTAATATTCATAAGATTAGAACTAGAATCACTGTGCAGGTTTAGTTAGTATATTTACTAGTCATTTAATCTAAGTAGGTCTTTTATATATTGCAAATATTTTATAGTAATTATTGGACGTGATTATTAGAGATTGGCATAAAATATTTTAATACAATTATCAAACTGGCCAAATGTTATTGAGCATCATCATGCTATTTTTTCCTATTGGAGACTTCCAACAGTGAATTTCTGAAATTCCTTTTAATTCAGCAATTAAACCTTGACAAACGTTGTGTTGAGCATTTATTATTCTTGTACAAGCTTTAATTTCTGAATTATGCTGTGCTTCCTCCTCTCTCCCCTCCTCTACTTACAATTTAATCATTGTTTGTCAGATTTGCATGTGGTTCTTTTTTTGATTTCTAACCTTTTAGATTTAACTGAACCCATATTGTGAAAGGCACGCCAAGTCAAGGACCATGCGCAGTGTTGTATTACAAAAGCACTGCCTTACAAAGACTGCAGTGCAAGGTCATTAAACAGCAATTTATGCATTAACGGAAGTTTCCAAAATGCAAATTCAGACTGAGCAAAGGAATTAGCTGTGGACACAGCAGTAATTGAAATAAATAGGATAATTGAAGTAAGGAAAATAGCTTTTGAATTTACGCTACATTTATGCACCAATACAGCCCGGTATGTAATTTGTAAACGACATTTTTTGAAGGTTTTTTTTTCCCAGGAATGCCGAAATTACCCGCAAATTTTATAATTAAACGCGTTGTTTAAATACCGGTCGCAATGTTTAACTAAAGCATACTTAATGAATATATAGACATTTGTTTGCATGCCCATTCCCTGGGCACGAGTAGGTGAGGAAGAACAGAGGTTCTCTTCCAGTGCTTAGTTAATTACTCCTCTTCATTTCTTCAAGATGTGGTTCTGGAAGTTAAGCCCCCTTTCTTCAGCTTAAAATGCGCTGCATCCAGTCTAGCAAATATCAGGCAACAATTGTTCACATCCGTATTATTTAAAGAATGATTAACGAATCAATAGACTAAATAGTCTTATAAAGTGATTTCAGAATTAAAGAGTTTGTAAATTAGGACACGATAGACCACCTCTGGTAAAAGGAGAGGAACTGTGTCATCTATACTTGTTCAAAAATAAAACCAATCAATCTCTTTGGGATCTGTCATAGAATGTGATGATATCGCTGTCGTGTTTATTATTGCAATAAAAAGGTTTAAAAAAATGTAAACCAATTTAAAAAACACACACTCATAGTAACAATAATTAACTTAGTCAAATGTGTCCCCAATGTCAAAGTCAACATTTTTGTGTTACTACAATACAAAGATATGCAAAGGCTCTTATCACAGTAACAGATAACTGTATAAAGGTGCTACAAATACGTTTAAAACCGGTGAAACAGCCACTGTTTCTGGTTTTCTTTTACACTAGCATGTCGACGACGTTTCGACCCCTGGTTAGATTAATGGGGTCTCATCAGGACTATGGGGATGCAGGGACATCCTGGAGGGTAGGCTGGTTTCAGTGTACGGAAGCGCTTGTGTTGCATGACAGCCAATAAGGTGCTCACCTAGTGGTAATTGATTATATAGGAATACCTTACTCAGAGAATAGGCATGAGTCAGATTATTGCATCGAGTTGTGAGGCGATGCTCCACTTCTGGGCCCGGGGAGAGAATCCTCCCTAGCACTCATGCTTCTAGGAGGATAGGAGGATTCTCTTCCTGGCACGCACAATTACTCGTCGCTCAAGCCACTTAGCAACGGCGAGCCGCTTATATTATTCTTTGAAATCTCCTCACCGGCATACAATCTAGCTGCAGATATACTTAGTGCTATAGAAACATGGCCTATTGCATTATGTTGTATTGCATTGTAATTGCATTTATATAGCGCTTACTACCCCTGACGATGTGGCAAAGCACTTTTTCAGCGAGTAGCACGTTACTCCAGAACCCATATAGGAATAGTGGTGAATTAGTATAGTGAAATATGAAAGTAAATTGAGTGGTGGATATGTTAGTCAATTATTTTTAATTGAGAAGTATAGCAGAGGAATACAAGAGGGAAAAAGGTTTGCATTTATATAGCGCTTGCTACCCCTGATGAGGTGTTGAAGTGCTTTTTCTGTGAGTAGCCTGCTACTCCAGATCCATAAAGGATTAGTGGTGAATTAGTACAGTGAAATATGAAATTAATTTGAGTGGTGGACATGCTAGTCTGTTATTTGGATTGAAAAGGATAGTGGAGGGATGATTTGGAGCTCACAGTCTATGAAAATTTAGAACATACCCGTTGGTCTCTGTACATGCGAGTCGCATGAAGAAATTACTACACACACTAAACTGACAGGTATGACATGAATACGCATGTCTCAGAGTGCTGCATAAATTAAGAGGTAGCCATTTCAAAAAATGAGGTTGACCCAAGGTTGGCCCTGGACCTGGGTATTAACCCGTTAAGCGCGCCGAAAATTCCGCCCCAGTGCGGACGTTCGATTGCGCTAACGGGAATGGAACGTTCAGCGAACGTGCGCAGCACTAGCGAGGTAGTGCACGCGACGACCGCTGAACGTTCCCCGCACTTAAGGGGTTAAGTGATATAAAAGACAGTGGTCCTAGAACCATATTCACAAAAGCAATTAGTCAAATGACATAGTTCAACTCAATTCCTATATTTCTACAGGAGCCAGAAAGCAAAAATTATTTTGAGGCACGCTCCTACAGCCTTAGTCAATTATTTAAACATCAATTGAACAAAAAGGAGAGATAAACAGACAACAAACCCAAAATATATTTGTATTCACCAAGTAATTTAATGTACTAAATTTGGTGAAAGCTCGACAAATATTCAAGAGGTAACAGTTGGAAGAAGGTTGCTCCAAAGGGGAATGTGCTGGTGGGAAGAGAAGTGCTTAGTGTTGTTCCGTGAAAAGAGGGAAAGGATTCAGTGGCATAGAATAAAAAGAATTGCGTATTTTTGAATGCAATACAAACTGTTGTCATTCACCGTCATATGCAGCCTAGCTACACATCTATTTATCAACAGTATGAATTTCATTTACAAATACAGAAATAAATTCCAGTTTAGCACGATAAGGGGCACAAAAAGGTGAGTCTAGGCTTATCCAAGGGCGTCGACGTTTCGATCCGACTTTGGGCACAAGGGAGGTTCGCAGCCTCGGCCGTGCGGATCTTCTTCAGGACAATGGGGGGAAAGGCCGACTAAATTGCCCTCCGTGTCAAGTTAAGAGCCACAAAGATATTCATCAAGTCATGTTCAAAGGTTTACTTCTTTCAAAACTCGGGTAGCCTGAAGTGGTACTCCCTAGGGTAATATCAACTCAATTTAGTGCTTGATAGTCACTTTGAAGTTAAGGATTCGCCGGCATGATTTGCGTGTGATTCACGGTCTGGGCGATCGACGGTCTGGAAAGGCGCCAGTCCGTGTGCAGTCCCCCTGTCACAAGTGGAGTGAACGCGGCCCCGACCGGAGGTACATTAAATAACCGGAGCTGCGGGAAATGTCAGTGCGGACGTGCGCTAAAGGCCAGAGTTGAAAGACTCGTAGGCCATGCGTCCGGTACCGCGGTAAATTAAGAGGTAGTCCTTTCCAAATGTTGAGTCTTGAGTACTTCATAATCTGTCTTCCCGTGCATGTACATCTGATCCAAGGGGCATTGAGCGGTATTGGAGGGACATCCTTCACAGAAGTACAAGTTATATTGAGTATTATACAGTTTGTGCATAAGGCACGCAGTTTTAAATATAACCTACCGCTTCTCCTTTAACCAATGAAGACTCTGCCTGTCTTGACTGTCATGGTCAAAGTTCATGAATCCGAGGGCTTTTCTGAATGAGAAACTTTAAATTAGTTGCAGTCTTTTAATGACTATCAGGTTATCCTGTGTATAGTCTGTTGCCTTTTGCCTCCGGTGAGAGAGGACGCCGACTCTGCGGTCCGCATTGTTTTTCATTATTCAGATCCCTACGCCCTGCACTCCGAGATACCTATGCTGATACTGGAGGGCCTCGTTACCTAATCCAGTAGCGGTGCGCCGATTGTGGCTGCTGCGGGGGCTCCCTGACCGTCCAAGACTTACCATCTTGCACCACTTGGACGGAGAATACTTTCAGACTCTAAATATCGCCCTTTGAATGCGGGTTTTGTGCCCTGATAGGAATGATCAATCGGCCTCTTCGAAACTAGCAACCTATGCTCCTCCTTCCATCAGAATCTTCCCCACTTGGATGCGCCGTTTTCAAATAAAAGAAGAAAGACATGCTTTCACTGTCCAGCGCACCATAAGGATCCTTTTAAACCCGAAGCCACGTCAGCTCATAACTATCTAGACCTCAGAGAACTGCCTACCTGTAGGAATCCTGCTTGATTCGGATGAAGTATATATGATGCTAAGGCTCCATAGTGAGAAAAGTGTGTGTTTGTCCCCCTCCCTGGTCTTCCCTGCCCTGATGAAGATGCAGCCCAAGCCGGCCTTGCATCGAAACGCGCGTTGGCGTGATCCACATGGATGGCTTCTAGTGTAGATTGCAATAATTTACTGCACCTCATTTTGTCTGCCTCCATGTTGTTTTTCTAGTCCTAGCAACTATTGAATGTGGTTTTTCCAGGCCCCCATGTTCCTCTATGACTGCATGTGTATGACTGTATTATTCCTATAGTGAGTGAGACTGAGAAGCGCAAGTATGTTTAGCGAATGACTGTGGGAGTGTGTGGGACGCGAATAAACACTTTTTTCTGTTTGAATTTTAATCATGACACATATTAAGTCCTATATTTTTTCTGTGTTTGTATATATGCTTTAAAGTTTTTCTATGGATTCCATTTATGAGTTGTTATTTAATCAATAAATTATTTCTATTTTCATAACAAGATGTTCTGAATTTGTATGATGTATCGTTGGCTCTGAAGCGTAGAATTGTGTCACCCCCCTCACGCCTTGGATCCTTTGATGGGACCACTTAATTAACCCTGGCAGGGTAGTTCTTTCTATTCTACTAGACTGTTGCAATAGTCTATTTTTGATAGTACATATGCCAAGATGACTCCAACATAATAAGTCTTAGTAAAATAGGAAATAATTGTTCCTATTTGATGCAGATCATTGAATCAGCAGGAAGTGATCCAATGTATCTGTGATTGGACGAAAATCTGTGGGTCACTGTATTTAGCTAAAGATCTAATTTGTAAATTGGGTAGAAGGAGTGCAATTTTGATTCTTGCCAACAGTGCAAATATATTTTCATTCTTGATCAGGAATTACAGTCAGATAATCAATATAATCAACGTAGACAGACTCTATTGTAGTAGAGGATATCAGTAATTATCCTCTACTGCACTAGTCATATGGGAAAAAAAGAAAAATGTCTGAAAAAGGAAACAAGTGAACCTAATAGGACGTGTGTGCTCAATTTATCAAAACGAACGGAAAACAAAAGTGACACCCTCTCGATGAACATGCTCACCCCAGCGCAAGACAATCTACAGCGCAGTATTACAAATGTTTTCTAACCCAGTGGGTGAGCATGTTCATCGAGAGGGTGTCACTTTTGTTTTCAGTTCGTTTTGATAAATTGAGCACAAAAGTCCTATTAGGTTCACTTCTTTTCAGAGCTCTTACTCCTTTCCTTTTTCACACCTTTTTCTTTCGTTCTTTCCTGTGTTGCGTTTTGATGAGATTTGTCCTACAGTTTGGTGCTTTACTTAGGTACTTCTTACTCATCATATATTTCTTATATACAATTACCTCACAGGACTGAAGACCTTTGATTTATTATATGTATCGATCTGGCTTTATTAGACATTCATTTATTGGTATCATTATTTGTTTGTAGATTCCCCTGAGAAAGGGTGGGCTTAACACCCGAAATGCATTGGGATTTATGTGACCCACACCTGACATGTATGATCGACATTTGAAAGGAACTTTGTTTTGAAGAATTACATTTCAAATAAATTCAAATCCATTAAGTAACAGATTGATCAATCGTTTGGGACACTTTGGATTCAATAATTTGTTGCTTGTGTTGGAGTTAAAGCGTTGTGTAAGGTTAAAAATGTGTTTAGTTAAAGTTCAACATGTGTGAGACACTCTTTTGAGTGCAGGAAGTAGTGTACTTTCTGTCTAAGAGTTTTGTCCTAGTTCTTCTCTTCAATTTTGAACAGATGGTTGGGTAGAACCACCTCAGAGGGTGCACACTGCAATTGAATTCAGTTTGTTTCTTTTGTGTACAGTGTTTATTTTGTGAAAATTGAGTGCAATACAGCTGTTCTGCCGTCTACCCGCTTTTAGAAAGTTGGCATTTTCCTACTTTATCCATTTGGTGCATGTTGCCGGTCTCTGATCGGTCTGGGGTGGGTGACAGCTGGGCTTTGTGTATTCCCCCTAGACAGACACACAATTGGAGCTATAGTGTGACTTGATGGGCCATCCTGGGAGGATGGGAAGAGAAGCTGGACCCAGCCTCACTTACCCCTGAATAGGCTGTGTCCTGTCCCCCTACAAAGGACTGCATACCCCCTGTAGTGAGTCTGGAGCCAGGGCAGGAATGGAGGACCTCTATGTACTTCAAAGCCCCGTCTTTGATGTTGCTCCGACTTCAAAGGCCCAACTGAGTATAAGTACTGGACCTCTAACACCATGACTTCAGTACACTTCTTTACCTGTGTCCACTCGGCAAAGAAGAAGAACTGCTGTGCTGCTGAAAGTGCTGTCACTCTGCTGAACTGATGTTTGCTGGACACCCGCCTTGCTGTGTTGCCCTGCTGCGCTGCCCTTCTGCATGCAGCTCTCTCTTGCCTGGGTGAGAAGGAGTGGGCCTTCATCACTTGAACCCAGAGCGACTCCAAGGGCTACCTTGCTGGCCTCATGATCTGTCACTCTGCTTAACTGATGTTTGCTGGACACCAGCTTTGCTCTGTTGCCCTGCAGCTCTCTCTTGCCTGGGTGAGAAGGACTGGGCCTGATCTGAAGTTTTAGGGACATAAAATACTTCCCACCCTCCTGCCCCTGCACCTGGACTCTGCAATCTGTGTGTCTGCCCTGCCAAGTGGTGCCATCCAAGTCCTGGACCCTCAGAAGTGGGCCTAAGGTGTTTGCACCAGCGGAGCCAGGGCATCCTCTGCTGTGGGAGCAGAATTGATGCATCACTGCTGTTGCAGGAACAGAACCAATGCATTGCCTTCGGAATGGGCACATCGATGCAGTTGCGGTCATAGAACTGGCACACCGCTTTCACAACTGCTGCATCACCACTGCTGCAAGGAGAAAATCAACACCAACCTAACACTTCAGCTGCATCCCTCATCTTTGTCAACCCATCCAGGATTAAGATACTTTCGTTAAGTGGGCCTCACTGAGTACCTGTATCTGGCCCACGCTCCATCGCAGTTGGCCTGAACTGTTGACTTTGTCCTGGCCTGGCATGACCAGATATCCCAAGTAAGAGCTTATTGCATTTAAGCAGTATTATACTCTTTTGAAATCCATATCTAAAGTTCTACTTATTGGATTTATATCGTTTTGGTCTTGTTTTATTTATGAAATTAAGTTATATTTGTCTAACCTGGTGTGGTATCTTTTTGTGTTGTGTGTTCACTGTTTTACTGTTTAAAGTGTTGCACAAATGACATACTGTCTCTTAGTTAATCCTGACTGCTCTCTGCCGAGCTACCAGAGGGTGAGCAATGGGTAATTTAGTATTGCTTGAACCTTACCCTGACTGGGATTGTGGTTGCTGTTTGACTTAGGGTTACACCCCCCGTCAACCAACAACCCAGCTTCTAACATTGGTGTTCAGAGGGGAGATAAGGATTTGTGTTTGTGCAGTGCCATAAAGTAACTTGGTGTGCACTGCCATTCCACATCCAAAACCAATATGTTCTTTTTTCAATTCTCCGTGATTGGCCTTTTAGTTTTTTTGCAATTTTACACTTACCCTACCTGACTGTTTGAGATCATACCTGCAGAGTGGATTTTGAGCTCACTAAGCTGGAGGGTTACATGGTGACTGAGCTCATAGAGTTCTGTAAGGAATAGAAACATCCAACAAAGAGAGACACCAGCAACTTGGAGCTTCAGAAAGCTCAGAGTGCCTTACGGGAGGTTTGCCTGTCACTGGCAGCAACAGAGGACCAGCATGAGGAGGATGATGGGGAAGAACAAAAAGAGGAACTGAAAGCATTCCTGGGATGCAATACACAGGGGAGGGGGATGTCTTGCCTCCAGAATTGGAGGCCGTCCCAGAGCGAAAAGTAGGGTGTTCTCCCAAGCTTTGTCCCCAAAGGAGCAGGTGGACAGGGAAGTTGATAGGGAGTTTACACTGCAGATGGCCAAACTTGAGATGGAGGAGAGAGAAAAGGTGGCAACAAAATTAAAGTGTCCAGTGGTGAAGAAAGGATCCACGTACCCATGGACTTAGTGCCTGGCGTGACGGAGGGGGATGCCATAGACAGGTGGGGGCAGATTTACAAGCCCCTTGCGCCGCTTTTACGCCGCAGGTGCGTCACTTTTGTGACGCAGCAGCGGCGCAAAAGATGCACTATGGTGCGGGGTATTTACAACGTGATGCATCTCCCAGATGCGTCACATTGTAAAGCCCTGCTTTACAATGTAAATATCGCAATCTACAAGATTTCTCTCAGTCACTTTTGAGCCCATGCTGCTTCAAAACCCTGCACCTGCTTTAAGCAGGCGTAAGGATTGACGCCTAAGGGAACATCTTTGTTTTAACTTTGTAAGGATTGACGCAGCATTGTACACATAGGGCCCCCCTGATCATTGCTGGAGCTGCGTCGCGCTTGCGACGCAACTCCAGTAGATGCGTGATGCATCTGTGCCGTTTTTTGCCCAATGGTGCGCCGCATTGTAAATGCGGCGCATCATGGGTGGCGGAGCTGCGGCACACAATTACTGGCGCATCATTGCCGATATGCAGGGATGCGCCAGTAATTGTAAATCTGCCCCGTGGTTTGAGGAATATGAGGTGACTCTAGAGGTGCACAGAATCCCTGAGGAGTAAGGGGGGCTTGCATATGGAGGCATATACCTAGTGACACTAGGGACCCCCTCCTGGCCCTAGAGAAGGGGGGACAGGGTGAGGTATCCCACCATTATGGAAACCCTTGCATAGGAATATGGATTCACACCATAAGAGTGCAGGTTGAGAATCAAGGGCAGTCAGAAACTGTCTCACCAGTCATGGGACACCCCTGTAGTGAGTCTGGAGCCAGGTCAGGAAGGGAGGACCTCTGTGCACTTCAAAGCCCTATCTTTGAAGTCTCCTCCACTTCAAAGGCCCAACTTGGTATTCGCACTGTGTAGGAGGCTGGCTTAGTATATAGTGCCCACCTATGGTGAGTCACTATGCACTGAGTCCATGCATCCCTTAGTGATAGTGTTTAGGCCCCTGAAAACCAGAGCTCTGAAGGGGCAGCTGCGGAGAGCAGGTAAGACTTATTCGGGAGATTGTAAAGCGGGTGCATTTACCATGTAGTCAGTCAGCAAGCTTTTACAAAAGAAAGAACCACACCAGAGTTTTAAAAAGTACTGCAGTATTTATTACTCAACACTAGGAACTAAGATGGTATATACCATACCTAAGACATCAAATACACATCAGAAATACTTTGATAACAGGTAAGAGGCATAGAGAAAAACATGGGGTTCTTGGGGGGGGGACACAAACCATATGTTAACCATATAATAAGACCTAAGCACCAAAACGAGACTGATATCCAAGGATGGAGAAGCCCAGTAGAAGCAAGGAACCACCAAAGTTGAGTAGCTTGGGACCCCATGGCACCAAGTTGCAGAGAGATTACACCGGGTCAAATGTACATAGGATAACACAGGTTAAGTCGCAATTGGTATTTTCTTGTTCTGGACCCTTCCTAAAGGACCCTGAGGAAACCAATTGGATCAAGGGAGGTTGGAGAGTCACCCCTCCAATGGATACCCAGGGAACCAGGATACCTACATGAGGAAGCCCAAGTGCATCAGGGCGAAGTGGTGTCGGAACAGGCCATAGATGCCCGTGGAGAATCTTGGAAGTCCAATGACTACAGTGACTTGTGGACTAGGACGCTGGAACCCAAACATGAATTCTAGATGAAAAGTACCTGAAAGCCGACGGGACAGAGTCCAACCCACCCAGAGGTATCCAGGAGAAGCAGGAGCACAATGCCACTCCTTGTCAGAGGTACTTGCTGTAGCATGACAGTCTTGAAGGAGCAGTTGTGGAACACAGACGACAAGGCAGGAGCACAGGAGCTGTCCACAAGTTGGCCCATGACGGATGAAGAATGCAGGAAGGTCAGTAGCCGGCAGGACCACCAACAAGCCTTGGCAACTGCAACAATGCCCGTTTTTACACCTCTATGTAACGCAACTCTGTGGCACTTATTGGAGGTCGGCTAGTTGGCCCCCAGCCAGGAACCCTCAGGATTCAAGGGGACTGAATCCCCCACAGGGCGTGTTTGCACACTTCTCACATCAGTCCACGCCCCCTCCTTGCACCACTGTGCAAACGCACCCTGTGGTGTGTTTTAAGTTGGAGGATTAAGTCCCCTTGAGTCCTGAGGGTCCCTGGGGGTCAACCAGTCCACCAGATACCTCCAGTAAGTGCCACACAGCTGCATTGCAGAGAGGTGTAAAAAGGGGCGTGGCCTCGGACCACCTCTCTGCAACCCAGCCCTCTGGCGCATACTATTTATTTATTTATGCAATTTTATATAGCGCGGACTTTACCCGAAGGTGTCAGAGCGCTTCACAATAGGAACAGAAAAGATACAAACTGAGAACGTTACACGAGCAACAGATTGCAGAGGCATTCGTTATGTTACATACGGTAAAGTGATAATTGTGAGCAACCAAGAATACATGAGGTAGTAAAAATTGTGAGAAACCAAAAATACATGAGGTAGACAAGGTAATTGTGACACTTGTGAGCAAACAAAATACATGAGGTAGTAAAAATGTGGGCTACCAAAAATACATGAGGTAGTAAAAAGTGCTCAGGAGGGAAAAGTGACAAGTGTGCAGGCTACAAGAGAAAATAGAGTATAATTTGTGGTATAATACTGCAGTATATGTTACACACTCAAGCACAAGAACAAACGATTACGTAGGCAAAAGTAGCACTTGTGCAAGTATCAAAGGTAAAAAACCTGTGAGAGGAAGCAAACCGTGTGTTACAGGGGCAAAGTGGTGAGTGCAAGTTGCAAGAGGGTACCAAACACAAGTACATGGATAATACTGCAATAAAAGGCAAACACTCTAACCGCAAGAACACACTGGGAAGGCACTTCCATGGACATGAGAAGTAGAAATTATCAGTAGTGGGAGATCTTCCTACAGACAGAAGAGAGTTACTTTTGGAGGTGTCTCTGGAGGAGGAGAGCTTTGAGGTCCCTTTTAAAGGCCTGGGAGGAGGCTGTGGTCCGGAGCTGAGGCGGCAATGAGTTCCAGATTCTCACTGCATTGCCTGAAAATGATTGGGCCATCGTTCTTTCCTTCTTGAAAGTGGGAGGTTCAAGCAGTAGATTCTCCGCATTGCGTGAAGGTCTAGAACCTCCAGAGAGTTTCAGTTTATTCGCCAGGTAGAGAGGAGAAGAGGAGTGCAGGGCTTTGTGGGTGATCCAAGCGGTCTTGTAGATAGCTCTAGCCTCCAAGGGAAGCCAGCGGAGGGTAGATCACATCGGTGTGATGTGATCGCTTCTTTTGGCTCCATAAATGAAACGAGTTGCTGAGTGGAAAACAGACTTAAGTGGGGACACGTGGGATTTGGGGAGGCCAGTAAGAAGAGAATTGCAGTAGTCGAGTCTGGAGAGGACCAGTGCTTGCACCAGGGTTATAAGGTCCCGCTCCGCGAAGAAGCGACGGATTCCCCAAAGAAGGCGCAGTTGGTATCGAGCTGATTTCGCAATGGAATTGATGTGGGGAATTAGATTAAGTTTTTTGTCAAGTATGACACCAAGGGATTTGGCGCTGTCGACAATGATGGGTTTATTGTTTAGTAGATTCATCTGATCCATCCATGATTGAACCGGGGGAGGAGAGAGTGAGGAGGAGAAGAGGAGGAATTCAGTTTTGGAGGGATTCAGAATCAGTTGATGAGTTGACATCCAGTTTTGAATGGAGTCGAGAGTGGAGCTTAGGATGGAAAGATCGTGAGTAGAGGCAATCTTGAGGTAGAGTTGAGTGTCGTCAGCATAAAGATGATAGTGAATCCCGGATTTACTTAGGAGATTTCCCAGTGGTTCTAAATAGAGATTGAACAGTGTGGGAGCAAGTATCGAGCCTTGGGGAACACCTTGACCTACCGCCACAGGAGGTGAAAGACTGTTCGCTATTTTGATCATTTGGGATCTGCCAGAAAGGAAGGATGCAAACCATTTAAGCACAGTGCCCTCCATGCCCATTCTCTGTTGAAGAATATTGAGGAGGGTATTATGATTGACAGTGTCAAAGGCTGCGGAAAGGTCAAGGAGAATTAGCAGACAGGACCCCCCTGAATCGAGTATCCTCAACGCGTCATCAACCACTTGCAGTAGGGCTGTTTCAGTGCTGCAGTTTTGGATGAAGCCGGACTGACAGTGGTCTAGAAGGTCATTGTCCTTGATATGACAGGAGAGTTGTTTTGCTACACATCTTTCTGTGATCTTCGCCAGAAAGGGAAGGTTAGTGATGGGGCGGAAGTTGTTGAGGTCATTCGCATCTGCAGTGGGTTTTTTCAGAAGAGGGGTGACCTGCCCAGTTTTGAAGGAGGCAGGAAGGGAGCCTTGCCAGAGGGAGAGGTTGATCAGAGTGGTCCAATAGGAGAGGGAATGGGTATAGAAGTCAATGGCAATGGCACTGGGGATAGGGTCAAGAGAATGGTTGGATGGCTTCGTTTCTCGTATGCACTTGAGAAGGGCATCTTCAGATATAGGGTCAAAGCTCTGCCAAATGGCTAAGGATTTGCGCTCCTCTGGAGGGGTAGGATGAGCGACCTGATCCACAAGTGATTTCACTTTTTCATCAAAGAAAATAGCAAAATCCGCAGCTCTCTTTGTAGAATCATCCACCTTGGAGGTTGGGGGAGAGCCGTTAGGCATTTTGATGAGATCAAATAGTTTTTTGGGTCTATTTTTGGCGGAATCAAGGAGGGTTTTGAAGTGTGTCGCTTTCCCAAGGAAGATGTGCTTGTGGTACTTGGATCTAAAGGTACCTGGTGGGCTAGATAGCCCCCCTGGGACTCTCAGGATTCAAGGGGAACTATTTTCCCACCTTAAAATGCCCCACTGGGCGTGTTTGCACAGTGGTGCAGGGAGGGGGCGGGGCATTCGGCGTTTTGCTGGTTCCTTTATTTTCCTGTTTATTTTTTCTTTTTTGGTAGGGGGGCTGCCGTGGCCCCCCTTCCCTTAGCCACTTTTGGCCCCAGGGACCCCACCCCGGGGCCTTGAACCCTTTTAAAAAAAAAAAATTATGCGGAGGGAGACCGCGTGGCCCCCTCCCACGGCCAATTATTTCCCCGGTGACCCCATCCCCTGGGGCCTGGTCATCCGTTGTAATCATTTTTTTTGTCTGAGGGGTGCAGCGTGGCCCCCCTCCTCAGGTCAATTACGACCCCGGGGCCGGCCTGCCTTTTAAAAAAAAATAATAATTTTTTAAAGACAGGGTGAGCCCCAATGCCCCTACTGTCCCTGCCGGCTCCCTGCCTCCTGCGGGCACCAGCATTGCTTTTCCACACGGGGAGCTGCTGACATGCAGCTTCCCTTGTGGAAAAGCGATTCTGTTTTGGATTTTGCAAGCGAGAGCAGGTTTCCCTGCACTCACTTTCAAAATCCAAAGCAAGTTTGCAATGGTAGGGCGGGAGCCGTGCTCATGCCCTACCATAGCAAACAGCAGTGTCCAGAGGGTGGGTAACCCGGGACACTGCAGGAGCTGGCCTTGGGGGTGGCGGTCCCCAGGGTCATCAAAGCCTCCAGGAGGGGGCCACGGGGTCCCCTTCCCAATGTTTCCAAAGCCCCGGGGAAGTGGTGGTCCCCAGGGCTCGGGGGACTGTAACGGACCCCTGCATTTACATAGTTTGTGCTACGGGGAGGTGGTGGTCCCCATTGCATGTGGGTGACTCGATCTCCCACACACAGGTAATATTTTTTTGAATGAGAGCTCCAGGGAGGTTGCGGTCCCCGGGGCTTCTGGGGCTACGTGTCCCCCTGTGGTTTTATCATCCTAGCCTTGGGGAGGTGGAGGTCCCTGGGGCATGTTGGGGGGGCTCGAGCCCCCCACACACATTATTTTTTTTTTAACAGAGACATTAGAACTTACCAAAGTGAAAATCGATGCTTGCATTCAGGACTGCATGTCCCAGCATTCAAAAACACCCTGTGCAGGGAAAATGCCGTATGAGAGGCGTAGTAATACATTAATTAAAAGCTGTGAAGGAAGGAATGCAAGGCTCCGATGTTTCTTTGCAGACAGCCCAAGAAGAAGGGGATGTTTTCCTTGAAACGCGTTGGCCTTAAAAGACAAGAGCGAAAGGCAGACTGCATCTGAAAGCCAGAGGGTGAGGCTCCGTCGACTGACCTCCCGTAGCTCAGGGTTTTGGATAAAAAATAATATTTATATATATATATATATATATATATATATATATATATATATATATATATATATATATATATATATATATATATACATATATGTACATATATGTAGATATATATGTAGATATATTGATATGTATATATATATATATATTCACTGAACAAACCGTAGGTTTCAGGCACGTTATAGTGAGAAATAAGCATTTAAAAAACCTTAGAAATTCACTGAAAAAACTATAGCTTTCAGGCGTTTTATAGTTAGAAATAAGCATTTAAAAACCTTAGAAATAACTGAAAAAACCTTAGGTTTCAGGACATTATAGTTAGTTGGACATTTCTCGCATAAAAAACTATAGAAATTCCCCTGTTCTAGTCAGTTCAGCTAACTATAACTCGCACACCTGCAATGCACTGCTGATGACGTCACATATTACATCAATCATTACATGGTCAGTGACATCACTGATGACATCACTGTTGACATCACTAATGACATCACTGATGACATCACTGATCACTGTATGAATTTGTGGGTGGATGTGTATGTAGACCTATAAATCAGTAAGCAGCTATGTAGTAACTATTATTGGAATGAAAATGGTTTCCATATTAGAGGTATGAACTTTTGAGTGAGTGTATGAAAGGTAGTTTTTGGTTGTAAAGAGCTGCATCAAATGATCAGTAAACAGCTATGTAGTAACTGCTATTGGTATGAGCATGGTTTCTATATAGGTGGTTGTACTTGTGAGTGGGTGTATGAAAGGTGTTATTTGTTTTTTTAAGAACTGCATCAGATGATAATGTGAATGATGTCATCAGTGGTGTCTTTTGAGATGTTATCAGTGATGTCATGAGTGATGTCACTGAGCATGTCATAATTGATGTAATATGTTATGTCATCAGCAGTGCATTGCAGGGGTGCAAGTTATAATTAGCTCCACTAACGAATGTCTCTGGTTTTATATCAGTGAAATGTCCAGTTAACTATAATGTCTCTGAAACCTATTGTATTTTAGTGAATTTCAAAGGATTTTTAAATGCTAATTTCTAAATATGACTCTCTTAATACCTTGGTTGTTTTTGCCATTTATATGTAAAAATAGCAGCTTGTATTCAGAAACACACAGAATAGAGGAAACACTGTTCCTTTTGTGGCTCCTTTGAGGTCATATACTGTGACTATGTACATTGTAATAATCAAAGTATACTAGACCTCAGAGGTGTTGGTGACCCATTGACGCGAAGACTAAAGATTTATATGTAACACCAACAGCTTCTGGTTCTTATTCTGTTTCCCCCCTGGGATCATATAGTGTTAGTATGTATATTGTAATATTCGCGCTATATATGCTCTCAGAGGCGTTATTGACCCATTGGTGTGAAGACGAAAGATTTCGAAGTCCTGGAGAAAAGAAGCTTTGAACATATTCACCGCTGGAAAAACATTGCGTTATTGATCTTGTTTTGTGTTCTTGACTTTATTTTCCTTTTGTCAGGCATCAGTGACACTGTGTATATTGTACTACAGTGTCATATATTAAGACAAGAGGAGGTAGAGATCTGTCGGCACCAGGACTAATCTGAAATACAGCTTACTGACCTTTATAACTTCCTTGATGAGATATTTTTACAGTCAGAATATTTTTCAAAATAGCAGTTTAAAAAAAGATTGTATGCATAGCTACTTTCTTACTGCATGCCTTTGATAAACCCTACATTTCTGAATGATATTTTTGTATTTCTCTTTTTTCTTTGTTGTGGTTCCTATTCTCCTTCTCCCTATGGAGCATATAGGAATAGTAGTGTATATTATACTACTATCCTATATGATCTTAATGGTGTACATGATTTTTTTGTTGTGGTCCTTATTCTTGTTCTCCTGTGGAATACTATAAAGTCATCATGTATATTTTAATATTGTGACTTTATAGTAGTTTAAATGGGTTGGACAATTATCTATGCGAGAAATTAACAACATATACCACAGTTATTTCCGTTGGTAACTTACTACCTCACAGTTTGTAACACTGCTAATGTGTTATGAAATAGTAGTTGCTAAAAAAAATTGTATACATAGTGCTTCATTTAATGATTTGATGAAGAGTACATTTATATGTAATATGACCATATTTGTGTTTAACTGTTGTTTACTTGTTATTGCTGTTGTGACTTTAAATGATGTAGTGCTGGAGTGTTTGTTGTAGCACTTCTTTTCTACTTTATCTAAAAGTAACTGATGCCCTCTTATATTAACAAGAATATAGGGCAACACTTTTACAAACTATAGGCAAAAAATATATCCTGCACGGAAAAAATATAGGGTGTGGCCACGCTTAAGGGATATCTTATGAATTGCGTTTTTATTTGTTACCCCTTTGATATATACAGCTACACTTTTTGAAATTTGTGCAGCACAACCACACCTACTATTTTGCTGCAAGGAAGTAACACTCACCGTGACAGAAGTAAGCACAGCACTTTAAGTAAACATTGCTTCTGAGAAGTAGCCTACTCAGAACCTAATTTAACTGACGACCGCAACAACGCGCTTTGTTTTTGCAACCCCCTCCTCTATATTATAGTATTTGCTCTAGAGATGTAGCACTCCCTGTCAGAAAACACCACATTATAAGTAAATAGTGCTTCTGGGAAGTATCCCACCCACGAACTTCATAAATGGAAAACCGCAACACACGCTGTTATTTTCCCGCTGTGATTTGTAGGCCTCTTGTAATTTATAAAAATGGCCCTTAAAATATATAAAAACATTTTTTACCTTCACAGTCCCTGTCCACCACCATCTGACCACTGTACAGACTTAATAGTGTTCCTACCCTCCCCTCTACGACTTTTATTTCCCATTCTCCTTTGAAGTGCGTCACAAAATGGCTGACAACAGTGAACCGTTCCCAGCCAATAAGGAGCAAACTTGTACTGGAAACACTTTAGCCAATTAATGCATGGTGTTTCACTGAGGGGGAGGGAATAGCTGCCAACACTTCTACTTTTAATGCTTCACAGCCAATGAACATTAAGCTTGGGAAGGTCCTGCTTGGAACACCTGAGCCAATCCGATGTCCATGATACTCAGCGGAGGGGGAGGGAATCGCTGACAACACTTCTACTGTCAATGGTTTCCAGCTAATTAACATTAAGCTTGGGAAGGTCCTGCTTGGAACACGTCAACCAATCAGATGTCTCTGCTACTCCGCTGAGGGGGAGGGAATGGCTGGCAACACTTCTACTTTCAATGGTTTGCAGTCAAAGAACATTAAGCCAGTTGTTGGAATACCTCAGCCAATTAAACATTAAATTTGTTCCACTCACGGGGACAGAACACACCCTCCAACATAATATTAAATTTCCTCTAACAAAGTGACACTATCCTTGATAATAGTTAACACCGCATTATAAGTAAACATTACTGCTCTTTATATTAAAGGAAGGCCGCAATACAGCGCATTGTTATTTTCCCAATATGATTTCCACAGCCTATGGAACATTGCTGCATTACCGCGCACCGTTGTTCTGTGGACTTGATTTCCATGGCCTACACAACATTCAAACTCCCTATCTCTGCACGTACACACAGTGTTCCTACTATTCCCTCTTATACAATTTTTCTCTTTTTTCCCCCTACTCCTTTCAACTGAGTCACAAAATGGCTGCCAACACTTCCTAGTTTCAACTGTTCACAGCCAATGAGCCGCAAGCTCGTGCTCGTAACGCCTTAGCCAATCAGGTGTCAGAATTCTCAAATATCGATATCTGTGTATTTAGATTTTCTCAAAAACTGCTGAACGGATTTACACCATTTAAGCAAACATGCTTTCTGGACAAAGACCTATCTCCCTGCCAAATTTGGCGTAATTCCGTTCAGCAGTTTGACCTGTAGCCTTGTCTAATGTTTACTATGGATATTGCATGGAGAAAACACGTTTTGGAACCCCCCTTTTTTCTCAGTCCCCCCTTGACGGATCACCTCCAAACTGTTTTGGGGAAAATTTCATAAAGATTAATCAATTGACGCCAAAGTTATAAGCAAATCAAAAAAGGCTTTTCCTATGGAAATCTGGTCCTAACTATAACTACCTACTGGCGACTGCCAGTAGGTAATGTGTATGAATGTATGTATAGATATATAGATATATATATTCACTGAAAAAACACAGGTTTCAGGGAAGTTATAGTTAAGAATTACAATTTTAAAAACCTTAGAAATTCATAGGGAAAAAAACCCAGGTGACAGGAACGTTATAGTTAGGCTGTCATTGCTGATTAGGTCACATAATACATCACTCATGTCATTGCCAGTGACATCATTAATGACATCAGGGGGCTGGGGCTGTGTGAGGGGGCAGAAGCCATTTTTTTATCACTGTAGGAGGTGGCGGTCCCCCGGACTGAGGGTGAGGCCTCGTAGCCTCCCGCATTCAGTGAATAAGCCCCGGGGATGTGGCGGTCCCCGGGGCTGCGGGGGCCCACGCAGGCACCAGCATTTCATTTTTTCTTTGCCTCCCGGGACCTGGTCCACCCGGGGGCTTAAAGAAAACAAAGCGTGGAAGCCCGTGCTTCATTAAAACAAAAAAGAAATTGGCCGAATTTGTGGATCCAACACGAATCCCACAGAATCTTTTTTTTAAATGCTTTTTTTGGCCCTGCACGCCTAGGGGGTCAGGGTGTTTCTACCCTGCACCCTTTTCTTGTTTTTAACATTTTTTACCTTTTTTGTTGTGACTCTGTTGAACCAACTCACAAGATGGCTACCAACACTTTCTGGTTTCAAGTGTTGGCAGCCAATCAGATTGTAGGCTCGAGATCGGGAGGGTTCATGAGTCCTCCGCGTCCCCACTTATGTCTCAGAAATGTTTAAATTGCTCAGGCACTACTGAACAAATTGACACCTTTTTACAAAAAGAGTGCACTCTGGAGCAAGAGCTACCTCTCTGCCAAATTTGGTGTAATTTCGTTCAGCAGTTCAGGCTGTAGCTGCGTCAACATTTTCCTATGAAAATTAGAATGGAGAAAAAGCATTTTGGGACCCTCCTCTTTTCCTCGGCCCCCGCTTGACGGATCACCCTGAAATTTTCAAGACAACAGCTATAGTTATTGGGCCATTCATTTTGAACATTTTGTGAAGATTCGTCTAACAGCACCAAAGATATTGGCAAAAGAGTGTCCCAACTATAACTACCAACTGGCGACTGCCAGTAGGTTATATATATATATATAGTCGACAGTAGGTATATATAGTTAGGATTTTTTCTCTATGGAACTTTTGAAAATTCTATGTCTAATAACTTTGGCGTTTGTGGACGGAATCGGCTGAAATTTTCAGGAAAATGGCACATTTTGGTTCTGAGCAGCCCCTGAAAATTTGGGGGGGGTCGTCAAGGGAGGGCTGAGAAAAAAGGGTGTCCCAAAACGCATTTTTCCCATTCATTTTTCCATAGGGCGGTTGGCCTCACTTTTAGCTCGAACGGCTGAATGGATTTACACGAAACTTGGCAAAATTGTAGGGACTGTTAGCTCGATGTGCCTTTGCTGGGTCTCAATATATATGCTCCAGTGGATTTTGAGAAATTAACGTTTAAAAAAACAGATATATCTGTGACAGCGTCCCGGATAGCGCTCCAGATCGCGTACTTTTCGCGTAACGGAGCTTTGCGAAGCGAAGCTGATTGGCTCTCCGGTGTCTGTCAACATTCTAAACAGTCCGGTGCGGCCGCCATCTTGTCTCTCGGTAGGATCGAGAGACAGGAGGATGAGAAAAACGAAGGGGGAATTTTTTAAAGGGGGCAAGGTAGACTCCTCTTGACCCCCTAGGAATGATGTTGGGGATATTAAAGGGTCCCGTGGGGCAAATAAAAAAAATGTGATTTTTCGCGGTAGAAGCGCTTCTCGGTTCGCGAACCGGGTCGCAAACTGGTAGCGAAACGGGAATTCGCCATTTTGTGTTTCGATTTAATTAAATTACAAGATGGAGGAAAAGCAATGTGAGTATTGGGTATAAGGGAGACATATCCTGACCTCCTACGTTTTCTGAGGGTGGTTGAGGAGGCTCATATATGTTGATACTTGTCTTCCAGCGGTTGCGCGTGAGCATTTTTTTTTTTTTGCTGCGTGATTTCTGTTAACGTTCGATTCGAAGGAAATCAGGAAGTGTTGACCGCCATTTTGACACTGCGAGTAAATATATTGTTAAAAATAATTGTTATAAATTAATCGGTATTGATAAACATTGTCTGCGCCATCTTGCTTTTTTTCCAATGCCACACTTTTGTCGTGCACGGCAGCCATTTTAGATGCCTTGACCAGACCCACTCTCTGCACGCTGCCGATCCTCAGCATGGCTCCCCACCCTCGCAAGTATCTCCCCCATGCACTGGTCACCCACGCTCTCTCTCTCATGTATGGGCCATAAACCTCCTCCCATATGCGCTGCTCTTCCCTGAGTATCACACCCTGTGCTGAGGAAAATTCAGCCCAGATTACAACCGATGCCCAGGCTGCTGGCACAAGACGCCACTTAGTTCCCATCTTGAACGGTTACCAAATAAAGAGACGGGCGCTGGAAGCAGGAACACAAGAACAGAGTTTTATTTCTCATGAGGAGAGCCTGTCATTTCACTCTACATATCATACAAGTACCACTCAGCCCCCCGGCCCCCTAATCCTGAGGCAGAATTGCCACTGCAACAAAGGACTTAAACTCCTGCAAAGAACACCATGTAACATTTAATATCATTTACCACCAATGTTTTCATATATCAGTGTTGCTGAACTCACTCAGTGAAATGTCGCTCATTTCATTAAATCACTTTTAAAGCATGCCTTATAACAATGCACCCAATCCTATGTGGAAGTGCTTATATTAAACATGACATTGCTTTAACCAGGATAGACAAAGAAATGACACAGTGATGTAAAAGTTTCTGAAAGAAATGCCAAGAACGTCCCATGTGAAAGTGAATTTTATCCGGCAATTTTTTTCTTTTCCTTCTCATGAAAAGAAAGTTAATGCTAGGTTCGTTACCTGCCTCATCTGCAAAAAAAAAACTCTCGAGAGGGACCGAAAAAAAATATAGCTATGGTAATCATACCATGCGTCGGCACATGGAGAGGTGGCACCCTCTTAATTATTATAAAGCACAACTTCGAGATTTGGTGGATAACCCCCGACCGGCAAAAACATCCACCAATGACTTAGCAATAAGTGAGTCAGAGGCAAGGGAAACGGTCCCAAATCTGCAAAAGAACTTTGGGCAGATGAGATTGACTTGTGGCATGTGGAAAATTAATTTCATGCGGAGAGATGAGTATTACTTTAATAAATAGATCATATTAAAATCATCAATGTCCAAAACGTCCTAGAAAGTAATTTTTGTCATTTTTGAGGAAGAGAGATAACCTACAGTGGTACGGGGTTGTTTTCGTTCGTACTAGGGGGGCCAGGTGACATTCCTTCGGGGTGGCTTAGGGGCATTTAAAACAACTTCCCTGATACAGGTAGCATATAAAGTAGAGGCTAAATACCAGGATCTTTATCGATTGCTTTATGCTGTACAAAAATGAAAAACACATACAACAAACCTGGACCATTCATATTTTCAATGTTTCTGCGTACTATACTTTTTAACCCTTAACTAATTGAGCTGCTTCATTTCACCTGCTTTTAAAAAAAAAAAAAAAATCGGAAACAGTGGCCATTTATTCAAAACTTACCAATCTACGCGTTACAACTACGTTTGCTTTTTCAAAAACCTTTAAAAAAAATGTTGGTGCCCAAATACGGGCCTACAACCCCGTGGGCCGGCCACGGAGCAGGCTGGAACTGTAAATGGGGGGGGGGTATTTATTTGTGGAAAACATAACAGAGTCAGTGGTCGTTGATTTCATAGTAAAAAGTGCGACAAGTGCAACAAAATCATATCGATAATTCATTGTGAGCAAGTACCAAAAGTGTCGACAATTCGAACCTTTAATAATAAATACAGTAATCAATGATGCATTAGAACTTAATATCAATTCATTGTTCGAACGTGTAATCAGTACCCGTCCCATGTCAATTCATTGTTCGAACGTATAATCAACACCCATCCCGGATCAATTCATTGTCCGAACATATAATCAGTCTTATCCCATATCAATTCATGTGCTAAAAACTGCATACATATCTCATGATATCAAGGCTGAGCAATCGGGGCACAACAAGGAGTTGAGAGTTTCATTTGTACCGGCGCCATTTTGGGTGAGGTCAGGAAGGTCCAAGTATAGTCAAAATGTCTCCACCAACTCGTGGTTGGACCGGGACCTCTTTCGGCAGTCCAAAAGTTTTCGTTGAAGGGTAACAGAGGGGACTGGCGACATGAACCATCAGTCAAAGTGGGGTGGGAGGCAACAATCTCTCCTACCGGGTCATACTGGTGTCCCACCGGAATTGATCAAGTTGGTAGTCTTGCAGGATTTTGATCATTTCAAGACTGAGGCCGGCGCCGGCATGAGCGCGCCGACGTCCCTCGGCTACGTCGTGGTCGTTCCGTGGGTGATCATGGCAGTCATTCCCCATCGGGGAAGTTGAGGAGAACGTTTCTGGACGCAGGACTAATTTTCTAGCTGAACTCAAAAGCGTTGTTGTACCGCAAAAGTAAACGAGACCCCCGCTGGGTGAGCGGAGCATCATTGCCTCGCAATAGTGGACGAGACCTTTTGTTGGGTGAGTGGAGCGTTAGGGGTGCAGCTGAGGGGCCCCCACCTGGGGGGGTGGGAGAGGCTCGTTCGCGCTGCCTCTCCCTCCCAGCGCACCCCACGCCGACACCTGGCGTTGATATCCATGATGTCCGGACCAGGCGATAAGAGGGGGGGGTCAGAGGCAGAGGCAAGACATCCCCCCCCGTGGCCTGCAGGGCGCCGCTTCAGGACATTTTGTTGGGTGAGTGGAGCGTTGGGGGTGCAGCTGAGGGGCCCCCACCTGGGGGGGTGGGAGAGGCTTCGTCGCGCCGCCTCTCCCTCCCAGCACACCCCACGCCGACACCTGGTGTTGATATCCGTGATGTCCGGACCAGGCGATAAGAGGGGGGGGGTCGGAGGCAGAGGCAAGACATCCCCCCCCGTGGCCTGCAGGGCGCCGCTTCAGGACCGAACGGGGAGGCCAGACCAGGAGATAGGAGGGTTGGGGGGGGTCGGTGGCATGTGCAAGACATCCCCCCCCCTTGTTGTCGCAGCCATTATTAAAGAAAGAAGAGGGATCCCGTCGACCTCGGCTCCTCTCCTGGCCCAGGGGGGGGGGAGGGTCGGTGGCAAGTGCAAGACATCCCCCCCCGTTGTCGCAGACATTATTGAAGAAAGAAGAGGGATCCCGTCGGCCTCGGCTCCTCTCCTGGCCCGGGGGGGGGGGGGCATGTGCAAGACATCCCCCCCCAGTGTTGTCGCAGCCATTATTGAAGAAAGAAGAAGATCCCGTCGGCCTTGGCTCCTCTCCTGGCCCGGGGGGGGGGGGGCGGTGGCATGTGCAAGACATCCCCCCCAGTGTTGTCGCAGCCATTATTGAAGAAAGAAGAAGATCCCGTCGGCCTTGGCTCCTCTCCTGGCCCGGGGGGGGTCGGTGGCATGTGCTAGACATCCCCCCCAGTGTTGTTGCAGCCATTATTGAAAAAAGAAGAGGGATCCCGTCGGCCTCGGCTCCTCTCCTGGCCCACCTTAGGCGACGACCTCCCCGGCCGACGGCTGCCAGCAGGACTCGCCCTACACGTGCCGAAGGCCTCGTCTTCCGGATGGGCGTAGCCGCGAACCTGTTGCACTTCGGGAGTTTCCGGAATGGGGGTAGGTATCTGCTGATTTGTATCTATTTCATGTTACCGTTATTGGGCGTGGCGGGCGGTGGGACAGACATGCTTGGAGCAGTGGGGGGGTGGCGGAGCCTAGCTACCTCGTGGCTGCCGTAACGTCAAGCTTGGCTTCTTTCACCACTTCCATGTTTCTTATTTCTAGCGCAATTCAAAAACTCATCAGTGGCCTACTGATTTTGTTCGATTTCTTTCCCTTCCTTTTCAAGTGTGTTTCATGCTAAAGTTTCTGTTTAACAGGATACAGTGATTACTTCGTATTTTACATATGTCTTCTTTATTAGGGGTACCCTCCGGTTGAGCCAGATGATGTACCTCTAATAAATGGTCCGGTGGAACTAGTTTCTCAATCAGTGAGGAGTAGATGGGCATGATAGATTACAACGGGGGACAAAGGTCCGCATTACCCACCCTTCACTACTTGCAAAGACTAGACAGAATATTTCTATTCCACGTTATTTGCAAACAGAGAATACCTCGAAAAAACTATTCCTTGAACAATAAATGTCCAGCCAATCAATCAATCAGTGGGGAGAAAAACAGGCATGATGGATTACAACGGGGGACAAAAGTCCGCATTACCTATCCTTCACTATCTGCAAAGGGAGACAGAATATTCCTATTCTACTCTGTTTGCAGACAGGGAATATCTCAAAGAGCAATAATCGATAAAAAATTAGTAGGATTATAACACTTTAATAACTTATAAATATATACATCGCAACAAAAACAGTAAACACCTTAAAACGTTTTTTATTAAAACAGAAGCAACAATGACAACTAACAGTAGTGATATCCTGGGCGGGTGATGGAACTAGGATTGTTAATGGAAAAAGATCTACAGAGAAAGCTATTGATGAATTATACTTCTCCGGAAATTTAAAACTCACAAATGTTTTATTTGTGTAATCGTTTCAGGTCAAACGGATTGTGGAAAAATGTTCAGAATGGAAGAGTCACCAAAAGGCAAAAAGTATACTCATGTATGAAAATCTTACTATTAATGCTTGACTGAGGCCAAGGAGATCAGAGTGCATGAGTCTCATGCTCGATCGATTGAGCTAGCCGGATCGGGCAACAAAAAGTATAAAATAGTTATGTAAATAGTTATTTAATAAAATGTTTTACCCTGTTACTTTGCTGGTGTGTTGTATATATTTATAATATTTGCACAGGGTTTGTCGTTATTTTGGGTGGGGTGGGTGGCGGAGCCGAGCTGTCTTGCAGCCATCATGGTGTGGAGCTTAGTTCATCTCACTAGTTTCGTATTTCACATGAGGGGTTGTTCTTAATGTTTCTATTTTAGCAAGGTCAAAAAGAGATCCCATTAGTGGCCTACTGATTTTGCTCGATTCCTTTTTTTTTTTAAACGATTTTTCACTTTCTGCAAAGACTAAACAGAGTATTGCGACTCTGTGCTTGTTTGTAAATAGAGAATGAACCAAAGAGAACCAATTCTAAAACAGTAAATGCTTGGATAACAATCAATCAAATAGAGAGAGAAGCAGGCACGACGGATTACAACGGGGGCAAAGGCCTGCGTTAACTACCCTTCACTATCTGCAAAGAGAGAGTACTCCTAAGAGGAAAGAGGGGGGGGATGGGGGGGGGCAGCGTTCAAAGCACATCAGGGTGCATAAACACAAAAATGTTTTTACCTACCACGTACTTCACATTTGACAGCTTTTGATATTTGCTATTAAAAAACCATTGAAATTCACTGAAAAAAACATAGGTTATAGACCATATATAGTTAGGAATTAGCATTTACAAAACCTTAATTTACTCGCACAAAACCATAGAAATTCGCATATATAGTTATTTGCAATAACTATATATTGCGCACCCGCAATCCACTGCTGATGATGTCACATATTACATCATTCATGACATGGTCAATGACATCACTGATGACATCTCAAATGACATCACTGATGACATCACTGATGACATCTCAAATGACATCACTGATGACATCACTGACATCTCAAATGTCATCAGTGATATCTCAAATGACATCACAGACAACATCACTGATGACATCAATCATGTGATAATACGATTAACCTCTTCAGACTCTAATATAACCTTAGATACACTCATAGTAAACAGACATTCACAGATTGTCACTCATCCATAGAGTTACTCACACACCTAGTCAGTCAGGCAAAGAATCAATCACACCTCCATTTCCTCAACTATACAGTTATACACACCTTACTTATTCAAACATATTCTAACACATATTTACTGTCTTATACAATCACTGATACAAGTTTACAATGATCCATACAGCCACTCACACATTCACTGGCTCTTATGCACAGTTATTTATATATGTCAACTCTCACATGTACTGTGTTTTACATATGTACTTACTTTGACATGTAGCACTGAGATACCCATTCACTCACCAATACACTCATGCACACAGTCAACCGCCCATACAGCTGTTTCCACATGCACTTTTGAACCCATACATCTAGTGAATCAACTGCTCACAAATCTATGCACAGAGTTACACACCTCCCAGCCACCCACACACACACACTCAGTCTCCCATACAAATACTTGGGCAACCAATCAATAACCCATATAGTTACTCATATAGCTACTGATCAACACATGCAGCAGTTTACAGAACAACAGATATAATGATGCACAAATTAAGACAGTTTAGTCACTAACCCATGCACTCAGTGAGACACATTAAATCACTCACTCATACAGTCAGTCATGCACCTACTAAATCCTTCATCCAGACACTTATACATCCACTCATTCTTCACTATGTAAGACATATTTTAACTTTACAGAAACATACAGTCACTGGATGATGTCATCAGTGATGTCATCAGTGATGTCATTTGAGATGTCATCAGTGATGTCATCTGAGATGTCATCAGTGATGTCACTGACCATGTCATGAATGATGTAATATGTGACATCATCAGCAGTGGATTGCGGGTGCGCGATATATAGTTATTGCAAATAACTATATATGCGAATTTCTATGGTTTTGTGCGAGTAAATTAAGGTTTTGTAAATGCTAATTCCTAACTATATATGGTCTATAACCAATGGTTTTTTCAGTGAATTTTCAAGGTTTTGTAAATGCTAATTCCTAACTATATATGGTCTATAACCTATGGTTTTTTCAGTGTATATATATATGATCAAGGTACGTCAGTACCGAAACGCGTAATGGCCGACTGAGTAGCAGCTAATAAACCAACGATTTTTCTACTAACCTGGGTCTGTGCTCCATGTGTCTCTTCGGGAGAAGAGAGCGCCTGCGTCTTTGCTTGCGAAGTGGAGTGGCGGTAATATATATATATATATATATATATATATATATATATATATATATATATATATATATTTTTTTTTTTGTGCATACGACTATGATAAACCCACCAGGAAGACCAATCCTGTCCTCATGCGATTCTGCATATGAAAACATCGCATCTTATGTGGATCACTACCTAGCTCCCATGGTAGCTACACTCAGTTCATATATCCAGGACACAGGAGATTTCCTTCGAACTTTTGCAAATATATCATGGAACCCATCGTATTTAATGGTCACAATTGATGTGGTCTCTCTATATACGTCTATCGAACATTCAATTGGCTTAAATGCATGTGCGTATTTTTTGAAACAGAGGAGTATCAATGAATTGGAACATTCTGCGATGCTGTTAACCATGATAAAAATGTGCTTAAATAATAACATCTTTCTATTTAACTGTGAAATGTACCATCAAATATGCGGATGTGCCATGGGCATGGCGTTCTCCCCCAACTACGCCAATCTAACCATGGGTTGGTGGGAGAAGGAGATAGCCTGGAACATAGAACACAGTGACACTTTGGAAAAAATCGTACTATGGACCAGATACATAGACGATCTTTTCCTAATCTGGAACGGAACAAAGGAAGATTTTGTCAAATACTTTGACCAACTAAATAACAATGACATTGGGTTGTCCTTTACTTATAAAGTGAGTCGCCAAAAAATTGATTTCCTGGACATCTGTGTATATATAGAAAATGAACAGCTTCAAACAACCTTATATAGGAAAAAGACTGCAACAAACCGCATTTTACATGCTAAAAGTTTTCATCCCCAATCAGTGATACAAAATATCCCATATGGGGAATTCATGAGGATGAAACGAAACTGCTCAGAGGACAGGAATATGAAAAAGGAAATTATTGAAAGCACAAAAAGACTAAGAGGAAGAGGATACTCAGAACGTGTCCTAAAAAAATGTACAAATAAGATTGAGAGAATATCACGCAAAGAAATTCTAATAAACAGAACTAGGAAACAAAATGCTGTGGAAAAAACTCAACAGATTCCAAGACTGATACTAACATATAGTAAGGAGTCTCACAAGATACGTCAGGCAGTACAAAAATTCTGGCCTATCCTCAAACAAGACGCAGATATGGCTAAGTTAATGGGGCCGAATCCCCAGATCACTTTCAAGAAAGTACCATCAATAAAAGACACCATAGTTCAAAGCCACTTCAACCAAAGAAAACAACAAAAGAGCAAAAATCCAAATTGGCTGGTGAAACAACAAAACGGCTTTACTAGATGCCAAGTTTGCAAAGCATGCAAAATTGGCAAAAATAAGAAAAACATAAGAGATCCAGAGGGGAAGACTGATTGAAATCCGGAAAAAGATCACATGCTCAACGCAATTTGTGGTGTACGCCATCCAGTGTGATTGTGGAATACTATACATAGGAAGTACAATTTGTAACTTGAAAAAACGGATCCTGGAACACATCAGGGCAGTCAAAAATAAAGATTTGGCCTATGCCACAGCGAAACATCTGTTAAGTTGCCAAGGAGGAGACTGGAGAAAAATGTCGTATTTTGCAATAGACTCTGTGGAAGAACACGAAAGGATGGGAGATCGGAAAAAAAACTCCGACAGTTGGAATCAAAGTACATTATAAGGCTAAGAACCAAAATACCTGGAGGCATGAACTTCGACGAGGAGCTCTATGTGCATTTGGAGTAACAAGCTGAGATAAGGAGGCCCCAAAAACATCTGCCTTCATAAGAGACAAAGGACAATTGGCATGCTAATGTTAGGTACAGGCAATCTGATATGGGTACTATACCATAATGCGAGATACCAACAGGGACACAAAGGTGTAATGAGTGGCTCTCATATACACATTTGTATATATAAAAAATGTTTTGAAATTGTATAAACATGACAAAGGTATATTCTTCCAATAACATTGATATACAAAGTGTTTTTGAAATGCATGCCAAAACGTCGGACACTATGCACACTGGGTTCTTTATGAAATGCACTGCAACAAAAATATCCCATAATATGAATTGTGAACTATGTCTAACAAAAAGTGTATTCTTGTATGTTAATATGGACTACATATCCCAGAAGTCTATGGGAATAGTAGAAATGTAGAAATCAAAAAAGGAGTATAAAACAGTTGCAAGAAAGTAGTGACACTTACTGTGAGCAAGGCCATCAGGCTGAAACGCGTTGGTGTTAGACTGGGCACTGTAATAAATCAGTGAAAAGAAGTTGCTGTGTGCGGCGTCCTTTGTTTTTTGGCCATTGGTCTGGCCCAACGCCAGCATCCGCTGTGGAGCGATCCTGCACTAAGACCACATTGTGTGAAAAAATAAATATATATATTGACCAAGGCCTCCGTGCAGGCCGAAACGTTATGCTGCCGTGGTGTACTTTTGAATAAACTGAACTCACCTGCACTCTGGGTCTTCCTGTTCTTTCCTGTGTGGTGTCGATGATTGCGGACTGGCGCAGTGAGAAGGATAGTGTGGATATATATATATATATATATATATATATATATATATATATATATATATATATATATATATATATATATATATATATATATATATATATATATATATATATATATCTATATTAATTAAACACACAAGTTGCCCCAGGAGGAATCGCCACACACGGAAGGTATCCGCACTCGCACCCCAGGTTGCACAGCTTCAAATCAGGTAGCAGGCTTCCCTTCTGCCATACGCGTTTCAAGCATTACGCTCTTGGTCACTGGCTGGCTGAACATGAAGAGGCGGAATTCAAAGATCCAATTTATTTAAATAATAAGCCCCGCCCCAGTGGGCGCCGTAGCATGCTGGTAAATGAAGTTTCAATCATGCTACTAGGCTCAAAAGTTCACTTCCCAAGTGGGTTCCGCAACCTCAGTTCATAAAATGTCATACCCGTAAGGGTGAGAGTCCTCGCCAAAACTGTTCTCCACTTGCAAGTTTTACACTGTGGTGTTGGCGCATTTCCGTTCATACGAGCGCTCCATACGCCGAGCACTCCAGACCCGCCCTGGCAAGCGGTGGGGCTTTTCCGTGGCCGGACTAGCCACTATAAATTAAATACACGAGTTGCCCCAGGAGGAATCGCCACACACGGAAGGTATCCGCACTCGCACCCCAAGTTGCACAGCTTCAAATCAGGTAGCAGGCTTCCCTTCTGCCATACGCGTTTCAAGCATTACGCTCTTGGTCACTGGCTGGCTGAACATGAAGAGGCGGAATTCAAAGAACCAATTTATCTAAATAATAATCCCCGCCCCAGTGGGCGCCGTAGCATGCTGGTAAATCAAGTTTCAATCATGCTACTAGGCTCAAAAGTTCACTTCCCAAGTGGGTTCCGCAACCTCAGTTCATAAAATGTCATACCCGTAAGGGTGAGAGTCCTCGCCAAAACTGTTCTCCACTTGCAAGTTTTACACTGTGGTGCAGGCGCCTTTCCGTTCATACGAGCGCTCCATTCGCTGAGCACTCCAGACCCGCCCTGGCAAGCGGTGGGGCTTTTCCGTGGCCGGACTAGCCACTATAAATTAAACACACGATGGCAAATGGGAAGCCTGCTACCTGATTTGAAGCTGTGCAACCTGGGGTGAACGTGCGGATACCTTCCGTGTGTGGCTATTCCTCTTGGGGCAACGCGTGTGTTTGATATATATATATGGGAAAGTGAGGTGCTGAAGAGAGATGATGAGAACCCGGATGGGCCAAAAATTAAACTTTGGTGTCGTTTCATAGACGACTTGTTCGTCATATGGGACGGAGATGAGAACTCATTGAAAACCTTTACTGAATCTCTGAACCACAATCGATTCAGTCTAAAGTTTACATCGACGATCAACTCTCATTCTCTAATATTCTTCGATGTAGAAGTTTTTGTTAAGAATAATAAACTCTGCTCGAAAATCCACAGAAAACCAACAGCATGCAATAGCATTTTACATGCTAACAGTGGACACCCGACAAGACTGAAGTGGAGCATTCCTTATGGTCAGATGCTAAGGGCAAAAAGAAACTGCTCCAAGGAAAATGATTTGAATGCAGAAATAGAGAATATGGGTTCCAGATTCCTTGAAAGAGGATACCCAATGGAGGTCATCACCATTGCAAATAGTTCTTCTCTTTTCTTCAGGATGCACCTGAAGAAAAGAGAAGAACTATTGTCCCCAAAAAATAAGAAACTAAGAAGAAACCAAGAACAGGAAACTGATCAGAGCAGAGAGATAACCAGACTAATAGTTGATTATGATAATCAAAGTCCACAAATGAGAAAAGCCTACAAAAAACATTGGCAAGTTCTTCGTCTGGATAACACCTTAAATGAGAGTTTGACGAAACATCCCAGCATACCATACAGGAAAACCTCCTCCTTGGGAGACATACTAACACAAAGTCATCTAGTAGTGCGGGAGGAGAAAAAACAGAGATGGCTTACAACACCTGGCTTCTGGAAATGCCATAAATGTAAGGCCTGTGAACATGGGGTGAACATCAAATCTTATCTACTACAAGATGGCAGAAAAGAAACCATTTATGACCATATCACATGTGATTCCAAGTGTGTGATCTACAGGCTTCAATGCCCCTGTGGCAAATACTACATTGGGAGCACTGTAAATAAACTCAAGTTGAGAATACTACAACATCTGAGGGTGATAAAAAACAAGGACCCGTGTTACCCAATGGCCACACACTTTGCCCAACACCACCAGAGTGACACCACCCTCTTGAAATATTCTGGAATAAAACTGTGCAAACTTCCAGAACGAGGTGGTGACCAGTTACAACTATTAAGACGCCTAGAATCGAGAATGATACTCAGTATGGGAACTGAAGCACCGTTTGGTCATAATTTGGATGCCGAACTGTATGTACATTTGTGATTTGATCTTTTGATCTTAGGATAATTCAATGAGACTTTGATTTCAAACCTGTGGAACTCTTAAGAATGTGGAAAATGTTGTCCCTTTGATACTGGAATGTGTACATGTTATGAATAATTGATTCTGAACCGATAAATCATTTAAGATCCCAGCATCCCCTCCTGAGAAGATAATGAATGGAAGGAATGATGGTTTATAGTTTAACAATAGTGGATGTTTAGAAGAGAAAAAGCTGAAAATATAAGTACTTCACATGAATTATGGTTGTTTGCAGAGTAAGGTTGGTCAAGATGGTATATAAAGCTATATACGATAGGTCATGTGGTACCTTGATAATTACGTTTTATACTGTTTTGGAATTCATTCCTGTAGATATATTGTAGATACTTTATTGTGAATTATGCAACAACTTATTAAGCTAAGACCTAAGACCTAAGTTCTCTTCTCGTAAAACTTTAGAAACTGACTGTTTCTCCACAAGTTATAACCATCTTTAACTTAAGTGATCCTCCAAATTAATACTCTTACAGGGGATGGATCTAAATGTAAATAATGATTTTTTGTACATACTTTATTTTATAAAAAACCTTCGGTTCTTTACAAAGGGGTACTTCACACTAAATTTGCGCATTGACATGTAATAATAGACCATGAAACCTGATAATACTTTATTTTGAATGTAGGGTCATAGAATTTTGTTTAAGGTACTTTACGTTGATTGTACATAATTATGTATATACCTTTACAACTATTTGCGCTATGATATGTAAAACAGACCATGAAACTCTATAATACTTTATTATATATGGTCATAGATTTTGACTAATGTACTTTACGTTGATTGTACATATTTGTGTATATACCTTTTAACATTTGTGCAGGTTCCATATCCAAGATAACAAAAACCACAGTCCTCGTGGAGAATGAAGATACAGACACGGTCCTCAGATTTGTGCAATAGTTTATTTTCGGTGTTCAGGCGTCACGACGCGTTTCGGTCCCTCCTCGGACCTTGATCACATGACACAGTGTAATCAATCACATGGGTTTAAATGCTGGTTAGGAATGATGACATCAGCATAGTACCATAGACATAGAAAAGTTTTTTCAATGAAACAGTGACTTTAAAAACATTGCAGTCAAAGTACATTATGTCAATATCAGAGGTACATAAACAACCCAAGTTTAAAAAGAGAATGTTATAAAGTGCAATAGTGAAATAAAGCAAGGACAAAAAACTTTGAATCGCCCTGACAGAAAAGTGCTTGTGCAAGTGCAGAAATAGACAGGTTTAAAATATCTAAGGTGCGCTGCGATGTTAAACAGGAGTTTTCACAATTTTGAGCCCAAAATTGGTTGCATGTAACATGCATTGTTAATCACATGTGTCATGGTGTAAATACCAAATTGTGATAGTTTCAGACGTGCGAAGCACAAATGAAACAGATTTAAAACTAACGGTATAAATACCTTACCATGCTAAAAAATGCACTATGTTACAAGACTTAAAATTAATGAGATTGTACAGGAGAAAGTTGTGTCTAATTATAGACATATGGAGCCCCAATAAAACAAATCAGAAGAGACATAATTAACAGTTTCAATTTCATGGCTGGAGCTGTGGATACAACCAACTAATAGATTGAACAGAACGGAACCCACCAATCTTGGTTCATAATATGCCCATATTGTGCCAATTGCATCCTAATGATAAAAAACCTCATGTAATTGGTTGTGCTCATTATTTCGTCGATAAGCTGCTCATAAATATCTGTTGCATATATAATTATATACACTATTTACATATTGTGATGTATGCTGTTTGTTTAAATAAATAGCTTAAAATGCAGGTATCAAAATTATATCCCAAATATCAAATCAGATTTAAATATTGATAAAATGTGAGTAATAAATAGGATAAAATAGCATACATTACTGTGCAGCCAAGTTATATCATGGGTATTAGATTTGCATGGATACATAGACACAAAATGTAAAGCACTTGGATAGGGTTCGGGTGGTTTTCAATGCAAGAAACAATTAAAAATAGCCATTTAGATATTAGACCCAGAAGTATTCAGTTGAAATATGTTTATAGGCATGTTGACAGATCCTCAGTCATATTAAGACCCGTGGGCTGTTTGGTATTAAGTTCGAGGATATATCTCGTTTCCAATTGACGCAGTTTTTCCTCGCGATTCCCACCCCTTCTGCTAGCTGGTACTGAGTCGATGACAAAGAAACTGAGTTCCCGACTGTTGGAATTATGCATGGTCTTAAAATGCCTGGCCACCGGATATGTGTTATCTTGGTTAGTTATGGCCCTAAGGTGTTGTAAAATACGTTTATGTCCTGGGAGTTTAGTACTTCCCACGTACATAAGTTTACAAGGGCAAGATAACACATATACTGCAAACTCTGTTTTGCAGGTCAAAAGTTGTTTTATTTTGTGTTTTTGGTGATCAAATGGCGAAGTATAAAATCTCATGTTGGTGCCTTGTTTGCATGCCTTACATACTTTACAGTTATAGAATCCACTATGGGTTTTCAGCCAGTCTGTGGACTCTATCACTTCTGGGCTGGTCTTGATAAGTTCGTCCCTCATAGAACGGCCTCTGCTGTAGGTAATAGATGGGCGGATCGGCAGAGTACCACCGATAACCGGGTCACACAGTACTAAAGGCCAGTGTTTGCTGATGATGGACTCAATCTTTTTGTGCTGTTGGCTATATTGTAGTATAATTCTAAAGGGAGTACCCCTATTAGACGTTTTACCTACATTCATTTGAGTACCATCAGATTTGCTAGAGACTACCTGCATATTCGTTCCTGTCTGTAAAAGGGATGACCGTTCTTTGGCCATGGATTTAGTAATGGCTATTTCAATAAGTTTGTCACTGTAGCCTCTTTCCCTGAATCTCAAAGCACTCTCTGTTTGTGCCTTGAGTAAGTCTTCTTCTCTGCTGTGAATACGTCTCAGCCTCAGCATTTCCCCATAGGGGATGCTGGCTATCAGATGACGTATGTGGGAGCTTGAGGCATGTAGTGTTGAGTTCCCTGCTGTGGCTTTTCTGTGAAGTCTGGTCTCTACACTGTTGTGTTGAATATATACTTCAGTGTCCAGAAATGTTATAGACTTAGCATTTATGTCTGCGGTGAAATGTAGATTCAGTTCATTGTTATTAAGACAATCCACAAATTCATTAGCTTTTTGTACATCACCATTCCAAACAATAAAAAGATCATCAATAAATCTATACCATGCCACAATGTGGTCTGCCATGATCTCCCGGTGCTCCACCATAAGAACCAGCTCCTCCCACCAGCCCATGTGAAGACACGCGTAGCTGGGGGAGAAGCTGGATCCCATGGCGACACCCCTGAGTTGCTTGAATAAAAGATTATTAAACATAAAAATGTTATTGTTCAGACAGAACTCTACCATTTCAAGTATCATTTTCTTGTGTTGTGCCATGTTACCCATAGATTTACCAAGGTAATATTCCAAAGCTCTTAAGCCATCAGTGTGCTTGATACTTGTATACAGGGAACTAACATCAAGTGCCATAAGCAAGTACCCTGGTTCCCATTTCAAGTCTTTCAATTTCCTTAGAAAGTCACTGGTATCGCCGATATATGATGGTAAAGCTTTGACATGTGCCTGTAAAAAATAATCTACATATTGAGAAACATTCTCAAGGCAACTCTTTCTTGCGGAAATTATTGGGCGCCCTGGGGGATTAATAGGGTCTTTGTGCAGTTTGGGTAAGAAGTAGATCGTAGGAACCACAGGGAAGGGGTTGTGAAGGAATTTGTATTCTTGATTTGTAATTAGTCCTTCAAATTTCCAGTGTGAAAGTTTTTTAGCAATTGTTTCATACATCTTTTTTAGATCTGTAGCATTGCATCTCATGTAACAGTTCCTGTCATGTAATTGATGAAAAGCCTCTTTGGTGTACATTTCTTTACTCAACAGGACGATGTTTCCCCCTTTGTCAGAGGGTCTAACCACAATTTTATTGTTCTTTTTTAGTTTTGCCATAAGGGAAAAATATTCCATCCTCTCCTTATTATATCTTTTTCTTTTTTTGTTTGTGTCCACATTCAAAGATTTAAGTTGTTCAGTGACCTGATCGTGAAATAGATCTATTGAATCTTTCAACATGATTGGATTGAACGTGGATTTAGGTCGAAATTGCGTTAGGGGACCTCCGGTATCCAGGACTCTCTCAGTATTTGTTTCATTTGTAGTACTCAAATCCACACCCTCCCCTTGGGTGTTTGTTGAATCACCATCCCACAGCTCTTGGATCTCATGTTGTAGACCACCCCCCATTTGAGTACTTGTCTGGGAGGTGGACATATCTTCACTTGTGGTGGTATAGTTATTGCGGTCACTTTTTTTATTTTGAGTATGGTATTTTTGTAGTTTCAGTTTTCTTGTGCTTTTAAATATATCAAGTCTTGTTTTAGCGTAGTTGAAGTTGTTAGCAGGGCAATACGTCAATCCCAAACTAAGAATATTTTTCTCCTTTTCATTCAGTGGAGTTTGTGAGAGGTTTACAATCGTTTTATTAACACAGTCCACAGTATTTATTGCTGTTTGTTTTTCCCTCTCCAATTTCCTTTTTTCCTGTAGTTTGGTTTTGTTGCGTTTTGCTTTCCGTCGTTGCTTGCGTTTCCAGTTTTTGATTGATCGTAATTTACCGTAATTTACCTTTTAACATGTACTGGCCATGTATATACACCTTGCTGGGTTGGGTTGGTCTAGATGACCATGGAAATGGTAGAGGGTACTTACATTATTTGCACTATATAAGTAAGGTCTAGACCCAGGGACTCTATGGTCCAGTGGAAGGCAGGAGCCGAAACGCCTAGACCGTCCATTTGATGCACGTTATCTTTTGCACTGGTGTGTAAATAAAGCGCTGAAATCCATCTGTTGCTGTGCCGTGGTCTTTACTCTACCTAACCGTGGGAAGAAGAAATCTGTGGCTATATATATAGATATATATATATATATCACAAAAAATCCTTCTTTATAGCGATTGCTGCTTTGCTGAATCAAAGAAATGGAACAGACTCCTCTTTCTTTTGCACACAAATTTATTCCGTGCGCTGTGCTGCCATGACGTGTTTCGGACTCGCAGGGCCTTGATCACATGATGGGCCACCATTACCTCCCCTTATTTAAAGTGCCTAGTACCTCAATAAAAATTGAAGATAGACTGCACGTCTACCCTTGCCTAATGTCCACATTTTCCAAATACATTTCAATGTAAGTATGGGTCCTACAATTATCAGAATATGTGTAAATTACGCAGATAATCTGTATAAATACGGGAAAGTAAATGCAAACAGTGAATAACAATTATAAAAAACATTTTTCATAGGTTAATAACTGTAAAATACAAGCTTGTACCTATTTAAAAAATGCTTAAAAGTTGTTAAATTGCTTATTTAAAACGACCACTTGGAATTACATGTGCAAATAAATGCAAAAAACGTATTTCAGGGAAATTCTGCCCCAGTGGGCCTTTACCTTGCCACTTGTAAACATTAGTACTAAAATGCAAAAATGTGCAAAAAGTGCCTAAAGTGTTGATCTGCATGATTAAATTCAAATGCAGATAAAAGTGTCAAGTGCAAAATTAAAAATTCAATTGTAAAACTTATAAGTTCCAGAAGAATCTTTGTTTACAATAAAATGGGGATAAAGTACTCAACGGATATTTGGGATAGCAGCTATTTGAGATATTATTCCTCCATACTGGTATGTTATATCTGTCCTTTGTTTTTACAGTTTTTCTTGTCATTTTTGTGTAGAGTGTGAGTGACTGTGAGATGAGCAGTGATGATCATAGGGCACACAGGAGTACAACGGTGAGCAGGACACTATCCCAGGGGTCAGTAGCTTGACTGTTCTTACTCCTTTGCGATAATTCAAGTTCCACACCCTACCATATCGCCAACACACACTGAAGTTCCACAGAAGTTGCTAGATTGGGAAGGCAGTTTAGTTTAAATGACTGGGAAGACACTAGTTATGTTATGGGGTGTTTACCCGGAGTGTGGGATAGAGAGATGTTTAGAGGTTACAGTTAGTTTGTGCAGCAGTAATTGCATATCGCATTTGGTGGGGGCTGGGAGGGGATGAGTGGGAAGTGAGGGGGTAGAGGGGTGGGTAGCGGGAGAGAGCCACGGCTGGAGTCACTCTTGGGATGACTGATTTAATACAAATGTTCACATGGAATGTGTGGGAATTGAATTATTTTGTCAAACAATATAGGAACCACACATACCTTAGAAGGATGGGAGTATGCATTGCATTCCTCCAGGAAACAACCTTTTGGAGGCATAAGCCCAGAAACTCCATAAAAAATGGCAGAGGCAATTCCTCCACCTGTTCCTTCTATGCCTGAAGGGTATCCATATGCATGGCCCCGGGTGGCCCAGTCCATATGAGGGGGCATGTGGCTGACGTGGCTGGGCGGTTAGTGCTGCTTCAAGATTTACTAGACGGACGGGAGCTTTGAATGCTTAATGTATATGCCCCCAATACTGATGATGAGGAGTTCTTCGGGGCTCTAGAAACTGAGATACTACCCCACGTTTTTCTGCATATTATTTGGGCGTGGGATTTTAATTGTGTGTTAGACGGTCAGTTGGACTGCCACCCACCTCAGATGAGCACAAAGCCTCGTATGGGGGCGGGGTTGTGTGAAAGCATGACCAGACTTCCATTTGATGATATGCAGTAGGGAATTCCACCCTACAGTAAAGGAATATTCTTGTTATTCACCCACTCACGGTGCACATAGCAGGTTGGATCGGTTCCTCCTTACAAATGAGGGTATTCTTAACATTATGAAGGTTGTTTATCCTTCCTGATCCGCCCCCCTGCTATTGGTGTGCAGCATGAGGGGGTCACAAGCCCAAAATCCCTTTGTGGAGATTCAGACCTGAGGCGCGGGGAGACCTGAAATATATTATTGATATGGCCCTCCAAGGCTTCTTTGCTACTAATTGGAACACCAACCACACACACAGAGTGGGGAGCTTTAAAGGTTGTTGCAAAACCGACAGCTTCAGAAGAAAGTTGGAAAGGGAGTTGGGAGAAGGGGAGGAATGCCTCGTGAGATTGCAGATGTGGGCCCTGGGAAGGAAGGGGGGGAGATGGGTTACTAGCGGGGTTGCACAGGAAGGTGGCGGCCAGGACTATAAGCAGCGCCTTCATAGAGAAGGTGATCGATCGGGCCATATATTGGCATGGCTGCTAAAAAGAGAACGTCCCCCACCACTCATGTTTGCCCTTCATAGGCCTGATGACTAAGTAGTTATGGGTCACCCAATAATTGTGAGATTACCTCGAACTGGTGTATTCCGCTTGAGTGCACGAGGCAGCCCCAGGAGTCGAGGGGTTCTCGGCACAAGTGGCCATGCCCCGGTTGATGGAAGTTGAGATGGAGGAGCTCAGAGAAATAATAACGCTGGAGGAACTGACAGAGGCCTTCAGGAACATAGCCAAAAGGAAATCTCTTAGACTGGATGGTCTCCCGGTTGAATATTATCAAGTAAAGTATGCCACCTTGCTCCTTGCACTGCTAAAGACTTTTCAAGAGGCACACAAGGCTGGTGAACTCCCACCACATATGCAGAAAGCCAGTATATTTTACTCCCCAAACCATGCAGGGATCCTACTGATCCAGGAGTATATAGACCTCTCTCAATGTCAATGTCAATTGCCAAGGCCCGGGCACTACGGTTGAGTTGGGTTGTCACATACTTACTTTGTAATGATCAATGTGGCTTTATGCTGGGAAGGGGAACCCAGATAAATGTAAGACAACTGTTACGTGGGATGATTGAAACCAGGCCATTGACATTTGCACAGCCTTGATAGCCTTAAACATAGAGAAGGCGGTTGATAAACTGTCCTGGACATACCTCTGGGAGGTTCTCTGATGAATGAGACTCGACGATGGGTTCTGGCATGGGTGCAATATTGTACAAGGCACCTATGGCAAGGGTGCACATGGGTACTGAAGTGTCTGACGCCTTTTGTATTGAGCGAAGTAAGCTACAGGGTTGCCCCTTGTCACCACTTCTATTTGTCCTAGCTATGGAGTCACTGGCAACATATCTCAGAAATAGTATGTATGCTTGGGGCATACAGATGGGGGTCAAGACCCACATTGTGTCACTGTATGCTGATGATACGATGATTTCTGTGAAAGACCGAGAGTGCTCTGTGACCCTCCTCCTTCAGCTGATGACCCATTTTGGCAAAGTGTTGAAGCTCTGTGTTAACAGCTACAAGACAGTATTGTAGCCCGTGGCAGCACTGGAATACCGGGATGAATCGGATATCCCAGCAGTGGGCTTCCTCTTGGAGTCCTGGAGATTTGGGAATCCGGGCCTGCAGATAACCTATGACCGCCACCTCCAAAATAAGGTGAACATGGGAAGAGTAATGAACGGCCTCAGGGCATTTATGGACCACATAGCCACTCCTGTTATCAATGGGTAGGGTGGTATCAAGTAAAATGGTCCCTTTGCCTCGCTGTCTTTACAGGATACAAAACTTGTTTTGTGTGCCGCCACCAAAGTTGTTCCGACAGATCGATACATTGTTGATAAACCTGGTCTGGGTGGGTAAGAGGAGTAGAGTCTGACTGGAGATCCTGAAATTGGACCTCAGCTTGGGTGGCCTTGGGCTTTCGTCTATCCAGCTGTATTATTTAGCTGCTCTGCTGCAATATGCAACATTGTGGTCTGATGACGGACCGAACTGGATGAAGAAATTACTTTCTGGTTCCACTGAGGTGTCTGACCTTCCAAAGTTGCTGATGAGCAGTAGTAGGCTACCAGAGGGAACTCCATTTACTAATTGTCAGGTGGCCAAGGCATGGGAAAAGGCTGTCACAAAGGTCTGAAAGCGGGCACCCTATGCTAGGGTCCTCCCAATCTGGTGGTTGCGACCATTCATACATATCCATGACTTTATGGATGTCGCTAGATGGCTGGGGAGGGGCTGACCGGAACGTGGAAGATCTAGTTCTAAAAGGTACCTTAATGTCAATGGAGGGGGTACAAATACACTACGGTATCGATCAGAGAAACTTTTTTCCTAAATGCAAGCCTCTCCAGCTCAGCCCACGAAATCTGGACTTCCTTCCTTCCCAGAGGACCTGGAGCAGCCCCATGTCCTGCAGGTTATACTAGATCCTTGCCCCTTTAAGGGAATCATTTCATGGCTGAATACAGCCTTAAAAAACGATACGCAGACGAATACAGCACTAAAAATTGCCACTTGGGATAGAGAGCTGGTGTCCCCGCTTACAGATGGGGAGTAGAACAGAGCTCTTGGCAGGTGCAGGAAGTAGCCATCAACCCCCGATTTAAGTTGGTGCAATTTGACTTTCTCTATAAGGCATATTTGAGTCCAAAGTGCTTGCACAGGGCTTATCCAACACGCCAAAGAGTTGTGACAGGTGTGGTGTGACTCCAGCAGATTTCAGACACATTGCATGGGATTGTGCAGTGTTGCAGACATTTTGGAGTGGGATACAACTGGAGGTGTGCAGAGTGACGAAGGCAGCGGTGGAACTTACCACCCAACATTGTCTACCGGGGCTGCTGCCTCATCCTAAAAAGGGGAGAAAAATGAGGTACAGGTTCGCCCAACTGGGCTTGGTGCTCCCACCAAGCAATAGCAAACTGCAATGTCCTGGTGCTGGGCACCCTGGGACATTGTTGGAGCCGGCCCTGGAGGTTGTCCCCGGGCCATCTACGGCTCCAGGAGGAAGGGGTGTGCGGCCCCCTAATTCCTTGACTATTGGCCTGCCCCGGGGAGGTTCAAAATGGCCCAGGAGGGGGGGCCACGCAGCCCCCTCCCATTTCTTTACAAAATACTTTGGCCTGGGAAGGTGGTGGTCCCTGTGGGGTCTTTGAGGCCCCAACACATGAAAAGTAAAAAGCCCCAGGGAGGTGGTGGTCCCCGGGGCTAGGGGGCCACGAGGCCCCCCATATTATTGTAATTAGCCCCAAGATGGTGGTGGTCCCCGGGGCAGGGAGCTCTGCGAGGCCCCTCCATATTATAGTAATTAGCCTCCAGAGGTGGCAGTCTCTGGGGCTCTGGTAAGCCCTAGGAGGGGGCTCAGTGTGCCCCCTCCTATATTTATTATATGCCCTGGGACCTAGCCCACCAGGGAGTTATATAAAAGCACGTGTGGGAGCCCGCACTTTCTTTTTTGTTTTTTTTGCAGAGAATTGGCAAATATTGTGATTTTGCAGCAAAATGGTTTTTTTTAAATGCTTTATTACCTTTTTAGGGGCCCCGGCGGGATCCCAAGACCATGGCTTGGGGGTCAGAGTATTTCTACCCAGTCCCCTTTTCTTTATTTTCACTTTTTTGGGGGGGATTCGGTAAAGTCGATTTTCAAAGTTGGCTGCCAACACTTCCTAATTGAAGTGTTGGCAGCCAATCAGAGCTGAGCATTTCCCTGCACAAGCTCGTCTTTTTTCACAAAGGCTTCGCGACAAGAGATAATAGTATAATTTTCAACTTAAATTTCTGAAAAACTACTGAACGGATTTGCACCAAATATCAAAAAGCACAATCTGTGTAACAACATCTACCTTTCTGCCACATTTGGTGTAATTCCGTCTATCGGTTTGGGCTGTAAACCCTAAAAATCTGCTTGCCACCAAAAACTCACACCCACCCTAAAAATACTCTTGCCACCCTAAAACCCATACCCACCCTAAATCCTAAAATGACCCCTGTCACCATAAAAAAACACTCCCACTAAAATGATCCTAGCCAACCAAAAACCCACACCCAGCCTAAACTCTAAAATGACCGTTGCACCCAAAAATCCACACCCACCCTAAACCCTAAAAATGCCTTTGCTGTATCACACACACACACACACACACATGCACACACATGCACGTACGTACATACATACATACATATAATATATACTCACATTTTTTTGGTAAAGGCATATTAGTTGTAAAAATATGCATGGTAAAGGCGTGAGTAGTAAAGTCGCATGCGTTGTAAAGCCTGGGTTGTAAACGCTTGCGTCAGTCTGCGTAGTAAATGCTGTTTCCATTTTCTATTACATTAATTTCAGTAAATTATCACGATCACTCTCAGTACATTTTGAAACACATATAAATATGGCAGCCAAATTAACTCAAACTTGGCTTATCACATCTTTGGACATTTTCTACATATTTCACTGAATTTATCACAGTTGGATAAAATCATATCTTTACACCTAGTTAACACTTAAGGATTGTCAGAAGCTCTTTTATAATACACCCTGATGCTTATTAAGTGCTTTTGGTAATTCTTTGTATACCTGGTGTATCAAATACACCCAATTCCCTGATTGTATTACGTTCAATAGTAAAATCATAATATCCTAAAACGGTCTATTTTTTAAATTATCCCTGATGTTGAATCCCGGAGGTCTTGGGCCCAATTCCAAAAGTCTTCTGAGACAAAATCCTAACTTCACGACTTTCGGTATTCACAAAGGATATTTAGGAGTATTAAAGTTAGGATTCCTAACTTTACTACTCCTAAATGCCCTTTGTGAATACTGAAAGTCGTAAAGTTAGGATTTTGTCTCAGTTAAACTTAAGTTTTGGTCTTAAAATCCTAACTTTACTACTTTTGGTATTCACAAATGGCATGTACCAAAAGTCATAAAGTTAGGATTTTGTCTCAGATTACTTTTGTGAAACGGGCCCCTTGACATTATCAAGCAACTTTTATGCATATGGATCTCTTCTAACACTTTTTTATCTGTTATTATGAGGGGGTGACCCTCTGAACGTGTGATTTTAGTAATGAATGCCTGTTACTGTAGGTTCCAATTAGATCTCTGCATCTCAGTCTGCAGAGTAACTCATTTACCGTCAGTATGCAGGTGAGCAAGCATTAACATTAATAATTACAGTCCATGATTTTTGCAATATATGTACAATTCATTTTCAACTTTGTTTTTCCTCCGCAATATGCACCTCGTGTTGAGGGTGCTCTATACAGAAGCTGCTTTCCACCTAAACTTGAGAACTGCCCAGAGTTCCCTGCTTCCTTTTTGCATAATTCATGCACCACTCTATGCCTGAAAGTGTATCATTTTGAATTTTACTGGGTGCTCCCATGGGTCTGTACAAAGCTATACCTCTCTGAAGAGCTCTAATGAGAGCGAAACACTGTGTCAGGGGTTGCTTTTACTCATTTCAGGTGGGCTTGGTTGGTATTTTAACAATTAAAAGCTGTAATACCGTGCCTGGAGTGGTAAGCAGCTTTTGTCATTTTTTTTTTTTTTTTTTTAAATTCCATTTATATAGCGCATAACCACCCAAAGGCCTCGCAGCGCTAGAGACTGAATTCTGTGTGCGACTGCAGGGAAAGATTAATGCGCTTTTGAGAACAGATGGGTTTTCAGTTCTCTCCTAAATGACATCAGGTTGCTGTTTTTCCTGAGGGACAGGGGTAGGGAGTTCCATGCCTTCGCCGCTGAATAGGTGAAAGAGCGGCCGCCCCATCGAGCTCTCTTGATTTTTACTTTTGTTGCCAAGTGCAGTGAAGCTGAACGTAGGGTTCTAAGCGGTACATACGGCTGTACTAAAGGGTACAGTACTGCCGGGCCAGTTTGATGGAGGGATTTGTGCAGAATGCACATGGCCTTGAATAGTGATCTTGAGGCCACTGGAAGCCAGTGAAGCTCCTTCAGGGCATTTCTCGCTGACTGCCAGCGGGGGATATTAAACAGTAGGCGGGCGGCGCAATTTTGAGTGACCTGAAGTTTTTTTGTCACTGATGCCGGGGCCCCAAGATATAGAACATTTCCGTAGTCCAGGCGGGAGAGAATCAGGGCCTGGACCATGACCCTCCTCGCCTGGAATGGGAGCAGAGGGAGCACTTTCCGGAGCATTTTCATAAGCCCTATGCATACCGAGGCAGTGATAGTGGCTTGGGACGAGAAGTCTAGCGCTCTGTCCAACCAGACTCCCAGACTCTTACAGCTTAGCATGGACAGCACTGTGCTAGTTCTATGCTTAAAGACTTTGATGTAGAAATGGCAAAATACTTTGTACTTTTCTATCAGCGTGGATGGTAATCCTATGCTTAAAAACTTTGATAGAAAAGCAGACATTGGAGGTGAGCAGATCTAGAGTGTCACTGATGTTGAGGGTGTCCTATTCAGGAGCTGCTTTCCACCTAAACTTGAGAACTACCCAGAGTTCTCTGCTTCTTATATATATATCCACTCACAATTCCCTCAATCAAGAGACGGACACCAACATGGAGGTTGAATCAACAATTCTGTCTCGGTTTCATCAGTATATGCTGTAATGCGTTTCGGCACTTCCTGCCTCGCTCACACCAGGTGAGCAGATCTAGAGTGTCGGAGTGTTGAGGGTGCCCTATACAGGAGCTGCTTTCCACCTAAACATGAGAACGTTAGGACCCTCTTTTGCCAATATCTTTTGTGCTGTTAGACGAATCTTCGCGAGTATTGTGGTTAATACTGTCTCCCACAAGAGATGAGGCGGAAACAGAGAAGCCAGTCTTAGAAGGCTTGAAACAAGGTATATGCGTGAGATGGACAGCAAAAGTCCCCATGAATCAAACATGACTGAGGACTAATATTCATGGCTTTAAATTTACAACACTCAATTACATGTTTCCTAACATTAATATAAGAAAAAGAATAAATAACAGAAAGGAAGGAGGAGAAGTCGGGACAACCAGTGTGTGTGTCTCCAGGCCCGATGAATAATGCCATCCGCAAGTTCTTTTCAGCCTCTGTACATGAGCCCCAACTGAGGTCAAGTGACCCCTGGAACTTCAACAATCCCAGTGTAACACTCAGTTCCGCAGTAGGGCGGAAAGTGCCCTACCTGTTACACAGTACTTTGTCTGGCACTCACTCCCAGACAGCGTCTCTTTCAGAAGACTAGACTACAGTAGGGGTACACCCATCAAGGCTCAGGCACTTCCCCACTGTGCCTGTCAGACTGCAGCGGTATCTCCCACTGTTCAGCCAGTGTCGGCCAACAGATCTAGGTCCTTATAAGAGGATGCAGCCAAGGTGACAGTCTTGACCAGCGCTCTGGCCTCCTCCCTTTCCTGGTGCTGCGTCTCCAGGTCCAGTGCACTATCCGGTCACACCACCACCCTCACACCGGATCGCAAATGTCGCCTGCGTCCGCTTCTCCTTTGGGGGGGTGAGTCCTCCACCCGCCTCCCGTTGGGGGACATCCCCGTCATATCTTGATGGTATCACAGGAATGCGATCGCTTTCCAACCTATCCCATGTCACTTCAGCTGTTACAAAGAAGTGAAAGTGGCAGTCCATAATCACTTTCAACTTGGCGGGATACAGCAGCATATACTTGAATGCCATTGCTCTTAGCTTTTTCTTGACACCGCTAAAGGATTGTTGCTGCAGTGGAACAGCCTTGGTGTATTCCGGGAAGATGCGGATGATGTGGTTTTCCAACTCTGTGTGGCCCTTCTTTCGGACAGTCTGTAGGACTTCGTAACGGTCTCTGTAGTTAAGGAATTTAGCAAGAACACTCTACTGCAAAGGATTTTAAAAAATATGCTTCTGGGGGCGCCGCCACAACCCACTCCTCCAGGAAGACCGCCAGTTTACCTCCCATACATACGGCAGCGCCCCTCTACATCTTCCAGCCATGCCTCCATTTTACTTGAGTGAGCCTCAAGCGCAGTAAGCAATACCTTCAACTGGGAGAGCTCCTTCTGCATTTCGGTGACCTGGTTTTCTGCTTCCTAGGATCTTTCAGCCACTTTGTGTAGGTCAGTTCGCAGCAGATTCACGTCAAGCGCCATGGCCTCAATTTGTGCCTGCAATGCTAGGCCCAAAGCTTCAATGCTCAACAGGATCTGAGCCCAGGTGCCTCAGTAGCGCCCCAGGGACTTCAACCTCAATGGAAGGCGCTCCTCTGCTTGTACCCGTTGCGATAAATTGATCCATTTTCATTTGTTGGTTGCCGCTCGTTTGTCTGTCCTTGCACATCCTGCATTGGGGAGTAGGTCCATTGTACATGCTGCAGGAGTGACCAACCTCCTCTGACCGGGCTCCCCATCCAGGGTCTCAAGGTAACAGTTGAAATGAACAACACACGTACTCTAAATGGGGCATTGGCAGACCAATAACCCCAGCCCACATTCTGCTACAAGATCAGGAGGTTCATTCCATTCCAAGTCAATTCAGCACAGCAGCAAAAGGAAGCACACCTGGCAGAGTATAAATATGTACGGCCCCTGCGTTTGCCATCCCATGGTGGCCATCTGAAGAGCAGAATGATGGGGACTGGGGTGCTGGCGATTTCTGAGGCAGCCACTACTCTCCCCCTGGTGACGGGTGTAGGTAAGAGCGGAGGGGGACGCTGCTGCCCTTGAAAGACATGCTGACCTGTCACTACAGACTCTTTCCAGTATGGTGGGGAGGATAGGCCACCCTCGAGCTCGCAAACAGTGCATACACCAGCGGGGGAGGTCTCCTGAGCCGTGCAGCATCTCTGGGCCCCCACATAGGGGCATATTCTTAAGGATTTATTGGCGAGTTATCGGCACTTTATTGCAGCCAAAGTGGCGATAAATATATTGCCCCATTCACAAAGCTGGTGCTAACAGCGCATATTACCAGTTTACCTGCGATAGCAGCCGCAAAAAACAGCACCACAGATGACACCGGCAACTAATGCTAATTAATTGCAGAGTAGGCGTTCCCGTGCAAAAAGCTGTGACAACACCACTCCGCAACATTCTCAACGAACAGCCAGATTGGTGATAAGAACCCAAAACAGGCGATAAGGCATGTTAGCAGCAGGAAATTAACACCTGCTCTTACCTGGTGTAAAGTCGGACAACAGCCTGCACCAGAAAAGGGAGCCCAGGCCAGAGCCACACCAGAAGAACAACAGATGCCATGGAGCTACTGATCATGCAGCCCGGAGGCCCAAGAGGGCTACAACACCCACCGCCACCACCCCCAGGACAACCCCCAGGACCACCCGCAGGCACCTCTCCCTCCCACCGGGCAAATACATGTCACATCAATGTCACAAGATCATATACAAAATAATTCACATGATGTCACACAATCACAACAGGTAGCATGCATGTATCATCACTAAAAAGTGAGCATCACATAATCACCTTTTAATTATCAAACAAAACATTTTATTCAAAAAGACTCAAAACAACAATTCTGAAGACTCATGGCAGGTCTCCTCGGGAAAATCTTAGGTCACAGCTTGCAAGACAAAATTCCAGATAAGAAGGTGTGTCATGCCCACATCAAAGGACAGAGAGAGATACAGAGAGAGAAAGATAGGAAAGAAAGATGGAATGAGAGGGAGAGAGAGAAAGACAGAAGGAGAGGGAGAGTGAAAAGAAGAAAGGGATAGGGAGAGAGAGGGTGCTGACACTGCACAGCCAAGCCTCACTGCTCACCTTCCGCCACCGGCGTATCTCCAAGAGGGCCCATCATGCACTGGTGCAAGCCCCAAGTCCAGAGTCCACGAACATGGCACCCTCCACATTGACAGCCCCGCTTCGCGGGCCACCAGGTTTCACACTTGATTCTGGGTTTTGATTTTGCTATGGCAGAGGACATATCAGTGCACACGGCATCATCGAAGGCTGTACACCCACTCAGCCCTAGAGGGGCCACTAACTATATGACCCGTGAGGCAAAGCCAAGTGGGGGTAGGCCCGCACTGCCCGCTGGCTCAGGCCTAAACTGTTGTCCAGCAGGGCTCACAACAATCGACACCAGTCCGGACAGCCAGGACGGGGCCTTATCGCAGGCTGCACACGCGCTCAGCACTCAAGATGCCCCTACCTCAGTGCATCGAAAGTCACCGTCCCGGGCGTTGTACCTGTGCCAGCCACAGTGTATCCAGTGCCACCAAGTCTGTGTCCCGAAAGTCATGGACGCTCTATGATTGAGTATCGTAGTGCAGACGCCATCATGTCACCTCCGGGCCTCGGGAAAGTGATGTTGCAGTGCCCTAGGCCCTCATGCAGAAATAAGAACAACATGGATACACCCAGAGTGACAGTGTAAGTGTGTTGGATGGGTGTGGTGTGGGTGTAAACCAGCTGTAAGGGAGTGGCTGTGGCATGCTGACAACTAGACCTGTGATCAGCAGATCACCACGGGGAAGACCTGGGACAAGTAGCGTTGTCGTCCCCCCTGTGAGCGTAAACGGAGTGGGCTGGGCTGGCCTGGCGTATGCCAGACTAGCGCACAGGTTTGAACAATGACCCTGGGGCTCTGGGCGTGGTTCGGTACTGGCCTGGACAAGGAAGTAACTAATGTGTGTGTCCTTGTTGTTGTGTCGGCACTACCCGGACCGCAATGTGACCCAAGTCCAACGACCAACATTCATCCATACTTCCACACTTTAAAGACCATAGGCATGACACATCTGTGTGAATATGAAAGTTTAATGCACATTCAGTGGAGTGTTGTAGCTGGAGCAATACAGGGCCATGCAAACCCCACTTTACAATGTTGGCCCGTGGAGGGCCAGCAAGAATCCTTCAAGAAATGACTATTCCAAAGGAAGAGGTGCGTCGCAGAGTGGATGGGGGACAGTGATGTAGAAGGCAGAACCAAGCACAAACCGTCCATATGGCAGAGATGAATGCTGAGTCCTTCATACCTTGAAAGCAGATTCATCTGCATCGTCAACCTCTGCTATTTCATGTGCCTCACGTGTGGGTGGTGGTGTTCTGTCTCCTGCACTGTGTGGCAGTGACACCTCAGGGGCCGGAGGTGGAATGTTTGCCGCACTGTGTGGCACTGACACTTCAGGGGGTGGAGATGTGGATGTAGTGGGAGCAGCAGCATGCATCAGCGCCAGGCCTTGTGGCAGCAATGCCATGAGGATGGCATTGAGGTAATTGAGGAACCCAGCTAACTCTCGCTGGTGTGCAGCTGTGGCAGCCGCTCTTTCTGCCTGCGTCCGCTCCATGGTCTCCATTGACCTCCACATGTGCCCCAACTCCTGTTCTCAGCCATGGATCATTAGAGAGCATGGAGAGGACTGTGGGTGTCCATTAGGGACAAGGAGTGGTCCCTGATGGGACTTAGACACCCATGTATGCCATCAAATGTGGCTGCCATGCAGTCAAACCCCACCTGCACCTGTTCAGCCAGATTCTCCTGGCACCACAACACATGGCGTTGGAAGGCCATTGGTTCTTCTTGGGGGTCCTGGGTGCAGCCTTGGTGGTGGGTGCTGCCTGCTGTGTGGTCTGTGCAGGGGGTGGGGTCTCCTTGTAGCAGCTGGGCTGCCCTGCTCCTGGAGGTGGGCTGTGGAGGCTCTCCACGAGCTGTTGGAGGGCGTCGGAGTCGAAGGTGTGGTGGTCCTCTTCGTTATCAGAGAAGAGAGGCTCGGGCTGCTCTGCAGGAGGTGTTGGACTTCCCTCTGCAATGTGTAAGGGGAGATGTAGTTTAACATTGTGTTTACATGTATGTTGTGGCATTGTACATGTTTATATACAGACTGCATGATATGGCACACTGTGACTGTTTGGGAGGAGCTGCCTATTTGATGCGGGACAGTGGACATTTCGACGGCATCACGGATGTGTGTTTGTACTTGTACATTATCAACTCCCCTTTCCCTGCAATGGCCAGTTTCTACACACATGTGACACCAGTTGTGTCCTGTGTGTTGTTGTGTATGTGTTGCGGTTTGTACCACATTGTTGTCAATGTTGATGTGCTCTGCATGTTATGTGTGTGTGCTGCATTTTGGGGGAGTCGCACCTGCAGCTCTGATTTTGCTGCCCCTTCTCCCTTACATGAGGTGTGCCTTTGACTTCTGTGCTTGTGCAGTGCTGGGAGTTTGCATACTTGGGTACATTGGTCTCTTGGTGGGAGTGGGGGGTCTGAGGCATGGTTTGTCTGCAGATATTCTCTACTTAATTGTGCATGTGTGCCATTGTGCACTTCTCCTCCACCCCCAAGTCCCTGGTCGTTACTTACCCTGGTGCTGTTGTGTCCGGTCATGTTGAGCAGTGTCCAGTCCCCCAACTCCTGCCACCGCCTCCCCACTGATGACTGTGAACACCATTTCCTCCATATCCTCCAGCTCCTCCTGTGGCACTGGACTCCCACCTCCAGTCTGCATTTGCTGCCTTCCGGTTGCTGGGGAGTTTCTGATTGGTGCTTGACATCATTCCAGCGCCTCTTGACCTCTTCCATTGTCCTCTTTAGCACTCCGACTGCATTCACTTTGTCCACGATGGAGTGCCATATTCTATTTTTTGTTGCCATTGACACAGTGGAGGTGACGAACAGTAGTTGATGGTGTTCTACCATATCCGTTATCAGGATCCTGTTGTCCTGTGGACTGAAAGCTTCTTCCTACTCTTCTTCTCCTTGGCCTTCCCTAACCCCGAGGTCCCAGGCTGGTCCTTCGGGGGGCTTGTGGGTTTCTGGTTATCCCCTGTACTTACTCCGGCAACATCCATTGTGCTTCGCTGTTGTTTTGCTTTTGTTTGTATGTTTTTTCTACTTTTATGCTGATTTTTTCCGCCTGACGTGTGTGAATTGTAGGCCTGTCGCTGGTTTTTGCTGATTTTTGTATTGCGATTGGCCTCATCGCAACTTTTTTGTATTCGTGTTTTGCATTTTTGCGGCGTCGCATTGACTTTATTGCAGACATTTGACTCGTTATGGTGCGCCTATCGCATGGTACCACCGTGTTATGAATACAACCTGGTTGTTTGAGCAAGCCTACGCATAGTTCGATCTGCGGCGACACTACCCATGATTAGCACCTTGAAACCTCCTGGTAACTGTGCGCTCTAGAAGTTTTTGTTAACATAATGTTAACACACGTTGTTTTCCCACGATAGACTGCGATGTGTAGAGTTGTGTTAAGCTAAATTTGCGGTAATTATCACACGTTCTTGAGAATATCCCCCACAGTCTTTATAATCCTGTATTTCTCACCCCAATACAAACTCCCCTGTGGACCTGTATCTTGTTTCCAGTCCACCGCCAGCAGCATGTCTCGCTGGCGCCACTGGCCGATGCAATACCACACCTAAACGGTGCAGGCTGGGTATATTCCGGGGCCTCCAATGTCACATTCCTCTCCATGCATGCACCACCGGCAGGCCCCGGCGTAGGCACAGCAGCTTCGGGCCCCTTTTGCACCAAATGTTCTGTACCAGCACTCCCAAGCACTAGGGCGTGCCACAGCCTAACTCCGCACCACTGGCCTCACTGAGAAAAGGTGGGTGGAGACCTCCAATCCCTTATAGTCCCTGTCCCTTCTGCAGGTATGAAGGGTGGGCATGCAGCCTTCTCAAGGGGGCGTCCCATGCACATGCGGCCTTCTCAAGGGACCCCCCTCACTCCGTGCCTTCACTTCACTTAACTTTGCTTAGGTCTACACCCCAGTTCGCAGTCTGTTCTCACCATTGGGCAATAGTATTGTTGGGCAGCGTGCCCACATGGCTGCATAGCTCCAGCGCCACTCACCTCCAAGCCAAGGGCTAGTCTGGGCCCACCGCAAGATTCCTGCTGCCGACTTGAGAAGAGACCTGAAAGGACTGAACCTGCTCTCGCTCTAATTTCAATACAAAGAAGTTGACTCCAAGGGTCATAAGGCTAACCTCCAGATGAAGCAACAGGGACACAAGAAGCTTCAAGAGGCTTTTCCTGCAATTACCCAGGTGATCCGTTGGCACCTGGACCTGGACTAAACCATGCTGTTGGATACTGGTGAAGTGAGACCTGACCCCAAAGTGCTCTTCCTGAGGTCCAGGAACCCTGGGCTGGGTCAAAGTGTACTCCTCCTAACATCCCGAGACAACCTGGGACTTAGAACCTTTTTTCTCTGAAGACCTCTGGAGGACCTGGTCAAACCTACCAAGGTGATTCTGGCAAAGGCGTATTGCAGGGCTGAAGATTAAGGTTTCACCCTCTCAGAGCTTTTCTGCAGAAGAAATCTTAGCTCCATAGTAAGTGCTAATGTAGACATCTTTAGCAAGCAAAGGTGCCACAAATCATCAGGACTTTGAGGAACCTTCTGTGGGCATGTATTTCCTCTGCTTTGAGCTTTCCTGCCATAAATCAACAGCTTTACTAGGACCTCAACGGATGGTTAACCGACCTCATGAAGCCCTTCCTGGCAACAGACTTCTGCCTTACTCAGCTGAAGATTTTGGACTTTTGTTTCAGAGACAAAGTGTGAAGGAAAAACTTCCGACCAGGTGAAATGTCGTTTTTATAGCAGACCTCACTACATTGTGATCAGGCTCAAATCATGCCTAGGTCTCTGTCTAACGTGACCAGCTGAGCGCTGTTTGCACTTAATACTTTTTGGTCCTAAAAACTTTATAGATTCATATCGCCGGTTCCCCTTATTGGAATTGTGTTGTTTTGGTGTGATTTTATTTATTAACATTTGCTCTGTTTCTTTGTAGTGGTTTGGGATTTTTTGTTGTGTTTTGACTTTATTATTACTGTTTTAGTGCTACATAAATACGAACTCCAGACCATCAACTCATTTCCTGAATTCCGTATGACCCTCAAGACCTGGCTGTTTGAATAAGTCTCCGGGACCCGCAAGCCCCTGGATACCCTATTGGGTTATTAACCATGCTTTATAATTCCTGATTAATGATAAATACTTTACACATTGCCTCTAAGTTAAGCCTGTTGCTCTGTGCTATTGTCCAGGGGTATGAGCTCAGATGAATATAGTGAGTTTTGTGGTTGTTGCTTGAGATTGGTCATCAACCCCCTTCAGAATACCCCCAACTTCTTACACCCGCCTTCATTAAAATATATTTTTCCATTTTATCAACAAAGTTATTGAGGCAAAAGTGAAAAGTCAATTTTACTATGGGGCATAACTGTGGGGTATGGACAACTGTGCTACCAAAATTGTCCCCCTTGGAAGGCAGTTCAGTAAGACCCACTTATGCTTCAACCAAGCTTCCCCACTATTGCTCTGGAAACGATGTGGGCTACCGCCCTAATGTCGATAAATGCTGAATATCACAACTAAAGTAAGGTCTGTAACACTGGAAGCCTGTCAGAAACCAATTAGTGGAAGTAGCTCAAGTCACAATGAGCCCTGGATTAAATACAGATTGGTTTGGAAAAATAAATTGTCATTTCTAGGACTGGCAACAAAAATGCAGAATTAAGTCTGGAATGCATATAACTAAAAGAGCTATCATGTCGGTGAGAAAGCAATTTGACTAACTCCAACAAAAAAGAAATCTGGATGCACTAGACAACTTCCACTTAGTAGTCCATTAGATATTCGATATCTTTCAATTCACCCATCCTTACCTGTTGAGCATAACCTACCCTTGATGAAGGAAGCTGTTCATCCTGGCTAGAAGTGGTGCCTCCTGCTAGGTACACTACTAGTCTAATGAAATATGGCTCCCACTGACCTTGGTGCTTGTGACTAAAGAGAAGACCCTTGCCACTTCACCTTGTCTTGAAAGTCCCACTGTTAGGGTAAACTAGAAGGAAGCTGATCATGCAAAACTTGAGACAAATGGTTTTTCCCTGCTCTGCAACATGTCCAATGCAAGAACAAGACTGAGGGGCCACGTTCTGGCAATGAGATCAGCAGTAAGAAACAAAGCACTTACAAGAGCTAATATGCAAACACATAAGTAAGAACTCAAATAAATAAATACAGTGTCACCAGCTTCCCAGAGTCACCTCAGAGATTGAACCCCACTCCAAGATGCTTAAGTGCTTTAAAAAATGTAAAACGTTAAATTTTACAACTTTATCCTTGAGTATCTCTTCCTTTCCATGCAGATTTGCATTTATGTTTGTCTAATGCTTTGTAAAACGTATAAAACATGCCATCCATCAGGTCTGCATTGTCCTGTCTTTGGATTCTGTACACCAAGTCGATGCAATACAACTGCCACCTATACTGCAATAACAGCCAGTTGCTCCAGGCTCTTCAGTGCCACATGTGTAGTAGAGGTGTGCGAGCTACTGAAAGCTCAAGCCAGGCTCAAGCCTGAAGCTTGGCTCTGGTTCAGCTTGTCCCAGACAGGATGTGGTGTTATATCCAGAGGTGCCGACTTTGGAACTGAATAACCTGGTTTGAGTCTCGGCTAAACATCCTGTGATTCCAGGCAAATCACTTAATCTCCTCTGCTCTAAAAAAATGAATGTGACCTTGTGTTATGTATAACTGGCGTGCATGTGAAGTGCTACAATACCTTAGAATTGAACTCACTCTATACAAAAACTGAAGCAAAATGTACAGAGCTATAAACAAAGCGTTAAAAAAATGAGAGTGTGAGACCTGATAGCTTTTTTTGTGGCCTTCCCCCCAAAATTGTGCCTTCTCCCCTTCTCTTTAATGAAATTTGTTTTTGTTGGCCTTGGGACTCTGAGCACTGTTAACCAGCGCTAAAGTTGTATTATGTACTTTTTCCACCCCTTTTATGATTTTTAACGAAATCAAATAAAAAATGTATTGACTGCCTGACAGTGCTCAAGTGCTTGTGCTCACTCTTTTAAACATGGTAAAATAGGCTTAAACCCAATTGGCATATTTAATATACTTGTAAGTCCCTAGTAAAGGGGCACTGCGTGTGCCAAGGGCCTGTAATTGAAATGCTTCTTTTAGGCTTGCAGCATTTATTGTGCCACCAACTTAAGTAGCCCTTTTAATATGTCTCAGGTATGCCATGGTAGCCTATGTGCGGTTTTAAACTGCCAATTGGACTTGGCAAAATAAACCTTTTGCCAAGCCGAAACCTTCCTTTTTAATACATATAAGTTACCCCTAAGGTAGGCCCTAACACCTCATAGGGCAGGGTGCTGTGTATTTAAAAAGTAGTACATATGTGTTTAAATTTTACATGTACTGATAATGACAAATTCTTAAATGTGTCCTTCTCTACTGCAAGGTCTACCTCCTTCATAGGGTAACATTGGGTTACTTCATTGCATTTAATACGTGCTAACTTTGATGGGAAACAGGTTGGAAAGTCATATTTTGTCTCAAATGAATTGCAATTTTACATTATTTTTAATGGTAAAGTTGGGTTTTGATTCACAATTCTGAAAATGCCACCTTTAGAAAGTTGGTATTTTCTTGTCCTAATCATTTGGTGCCTGTAGCCTGTGTCCTGGGTCACATGGCTGTGATTAGAGTGGCAGTTGGCATTTGTATTATCCTCCCAGACAGTGAGACAAAGTGGGATTAGTGTTGGCAAGAGCTGTCTCTGAAGAGAAGTGTGGCTCAATGGTTAGAGCGGCAGACCCTGATGCAGTAGTCTGGCCGGGACCAGGGTTCAATTCCCGCCTCGGCGGGTCTCGGTCTCAATTTTCTCGGACCTGATAATTCTCGCCTTGGTGCCTATTCTGATCAAGAGCCTCTCTCTGCATCTCTGGGCAATAGCTTGCTTAATCTCTACAACAGCCCCAACAACGCTGAGGATTCCTGACTTCACCTTGGGGGTGCCCAGGAGTGGGCTCCTCACAGGGAAAGGCCAGGAAGGGTTCCTCCGCGGTATTTGTACAAGCGCTGAGATGCCTCCAGGTAGTTGTGCACTATATAAGTGCGTAATTATCTTTTATCCATGTTTTCTGCCCCACTTACATTTCAGAGGGCTACCTCCAGCACCTTCAGAAAGGAACTTGACACCAGCCATTGCCACCCTAGACCAATTGAATACCAGGAAGGGAAAGGATGTACATTTCCAGGCCCAGATCCGGGAGAGCCTAGAAGCTCCTCCCACTTCAAAGGCTGGCACCAGGTATAAATATTGCACCTTCAACTAACTCCTCAGTCACTCCTGGACCTATCGAAGTATTCAGAAGGCCTGCCTTGTACTCAGAGGATTTCCCTTCTGCTTGAGGCCTGCCTTGTTTCTCAAAGGACTGTCCTGCTGCTACTGGAGGTCTGCCCTGCTGCTTGGGTCCTACCTTGTTCTAAAGATGACTATCTTGCTGCTTGAGGCCTGCCTTGCTGCTGAAGGAGAGAGGGTCCATCTCCTTTTTACCAGGAAGATCCGAGTGACTCCAAAAGTCAGTTGGCTGACCTCCTGTTCTGAGCTACAGGGTCAAAACAAGGTCCAAAGGCTTCCCTTCAATCGCCCAGCTTACCTTGCAACTGGACCTGCAGCTGTACATGCCTGAGCCCTGCTGGCCTCTGCTAGAGTGAGTCCCTTATCCCCAGAAGGTGCCTATCAAGGTCCTGGACCCTTGGCTGGCATCAGAGTGCACTCCTCTTAAAGAAAGGAGAATCCTATAGGTTTGGTCTCTCTGCGAATGGGCCAGTTTGGGCGAGGATTCTGACGTCCATGACAACCGCCAAATGTGTAGCTCTGGTGAAACCGCATTTCGTGCTACAGCGAGTGCCAGCAATGTGAGATCTGCACTTTGCGATACAGGTACGACACCCTGCAATGCCCGCCAACGCGAAGCTCCCGCCATGACCATCTGTGACACACCGATCTTTGTACTACAGCGACGACTGTCTATGATGCCCGACAAGCTTCTCGCACCACAGTGACGACCATGTTCAACGCTTCTCCTCCAACACAAACTGAACTGGACAATGTTATAATTCGTCAATGTCAAAGCTTCTACATGTAGAGAGACTTTATTACATGTAACGTGATGTTTGTTGCACGATTTACATATACAATTATATTTTAAGGGCTCAGCTCGTACATGGGGGCCAATTAGGATTGCGGTGAATCCGCATCCTCCGGGCCGGCGGAAGCCACCGCCAGCCCGGAGGATGCGGATTCACCGCTGCGGTGATTCTAAAGACCCCGCCAGATTAGGATAGCTGGGGGGTCATCGGCGTACAGGAAGACCATCTGCCGCTTTTCCACCGCAGTCGCCTTCCGACCACAGCGGAAAAGCTCTAATATGGTAGCGGTGTCTATCAGACACCGACAGCCATATTAGGATTTGCATTGGGACATGCCTTTCCGCGGCGGCAATGCCGCCACGAAAAGGCATACGGTCTTTTCTTTGGGGGCCTGTTGCGGGCCCCCAGGGTGAAGGGGGGGGTGGGTGGTGCACATGGCGGTACCTATGGTACCCTCCTGCATTTACATGCACAAAGCGGCAGGCACCGCGCGGTGCCTGCCGCTTTGTGCATTTAATGTAAAACATGCTTTTTTCACCTTGCGGAGGGTGTTGCTTCAAGCAGCACCCGCCGAAGGTTAAAGATCCAGGATGTGACCGCCAGGGTGGCGGTCACATTCTAATTGCACCGGAGGGACTACCGCTGCCCGGGGTTGGCGGACGGACGCAGGTCCGTCCGCCATCCTAATGAGGCCCTTAGTCTTTAAGAGCCAAGAAAGACCATTGGCTAGGCTCTGGCTCTAGTCTTTCTGTGTTTGTTTCTGTGCTTGCCCACTGCTAATCTGTGTGTAGTGTTGCTCGGCAGTTTTGCACCAGGGTTTTCTTAGTGCACCTCTTCATACCATGCCTACAGTCTGCCTGTGGGGGTAACCATAATCATGTTGCCCAGAAAATCCTTACAAAGAGCTGCTTTGTTGTCTGGATGTAATTTGGATGATACACAAAGTTTATGTTAGTAGTCCCTTCACTGATGGATGTCCCCGTTCTCTTCCTCCCTTCGTGATCTAGGTGTCTTACTCTGTGGAATCTCCTCCTGCTTTTGCCTGCCAGATCCTGTTGTTTTTGGGTGTTAAGACGTTGTCCTCACACAAAACACTCCCCTGCTTCTGTCCTGTGATTTTGCTTTGTTCGTGCTGCACAGCATTGTTGTGCAACACAATTTATCGTTAGTATGAAGCTAATAGTACAACAGGCTATTTTTTAGTTTCGTTTAAAAAAATGGAAACACCACTGCACTGCGCAAATGTGCAAATTGTTGATCTTCATGTAACTTTATGCTGTAGATTTCCATGCAGTGCTGCGCTGCTTGATATTAGTAAATCCTCGATATAACTTATAATAAACCGATGTATCCGTTTTAGTATACATTGCTTTCATTGATTGTTATATGTGAGTTTGCATTTTTTGTGGCTTCTGTTTTTTTGAAAAACACACGTGCATCATTCAATCATTACGAAACTGACACGATTTCATTTATACTTTGATGTCCAGGGAGTGATGGAATTTCTTGTTCTTAAAAATACTTATTTAGTAGTGGAGGATATATAACTATGCGAGTCTCATCCATTCCTATGACATTTGACATAAAAGTTTACGTTTGTGTCCTGCGGTTCTCCTGATGTGCCTGGGAAGGTCACGTGTGCTTCATAGCTTGCTATTATTGATTCTAGGAAACTGATGCAGGTTTAGGATCTTCATACCACACTCTTCAGACACAGCAACAGTGGGAGGATTGCTCCCACATGCACACATGTGTGGTACACACAGGACCTCGAGATGTGCTAGGACTGACTGCGTTTGTTTGTTTTACCAGGACTGGCTGCAGCGCATCAATGAGGTCTAATATTACTAACATGCCGAGCCCAAAAAAAAACACATTATTTATTTGATCATTACACGAACATTGACTCATTTATGTATTCTTATAATAAACACTCAACTTGAGGGTATCAGTGCACAGTACATTAAACAAAAATGCACCGCAGTAAAAATTTACATATAACCAGAAACACATTACTATAAAAGTTTTCTTTTTTTGCGTTTTGGGGCATACAGCAAAATAATTAAAGTGAAATCGTTAGTGGATACTGGTGCAGCGTGGCTCCAAAAATTCTTCATAAACCATCACCTTAACCCGCGGAGCTACTTATTATTTTCACACAACTGGACCCATCATTCTTACCTTGCATTCATTCACATGTTTACTCTGCTCCGAGGATTCAGTATGGATCCAAAAGAGGAGTCGCTGTGCTATAGCGGAGTGCCTGAACTAAACTTTATACATTATTTACAACTGCAGTTTTATTTCTAATACCATGGTTTTTAAATGAATAATTTTAAAATACCCCACTATTCATTTATTTAATGGATATGCTAGTAAAAGTTAACTAAAGGACAACAAGACCTGCTTAATTCTCCATTTATTTATTTTTTATTTAGAGATTAAATCTCCTAGCATGATCTCTACGTTTTACTAAAATGAAAATAATTCAGTTATGCAATAAATCCTGAAAGAAAAATTAAATTTCAATAACATTCATTTATTAGCATGACAGCTTTGAAAAAAAAGTCAGAGTCATATTACCCAGATATAGAGACGAAGACATCAGCATAGAATGTAATAGTTCCAAACGAAAACCTCTCTGTCTCTCTCTCTCTCTCTCTCTCTCTCTCTCTCTCTCTCTCTCTCCCAGGACTTCACACCCATTCAAAAGTTAAAGTTCAGAAAAATGTCAAAGTCCCTGCGCCAAAGGAAAAATTGTGCAGACCGACAGCATCTCGGGGTGCAAAGATTAGATCAAAAAACTAGATTTCTTTCAATGTCCCAAATGTTCTCTTATATACCCTTTTTCACTTACTTATCTATCTAAATTCGTAAATCTTAAGTCCTAGAATGTCTGTGATTGGTCAAATTTGAATCGGATGAGGATCACCTCATCATTTTACAGTTCAATTTTGTGCGGAGTCATCCTCATGTTGCAAAAAACTAGGGGGCCATTGTCTTAATTTTTACTTCCTTCTAAGTGTCCTTTAAATTGTTAGTTGATGTACTTTTCCCATGAAGCAACATTCTGACTTCAGCAAACTTGGCTTAGGCCCCATGAAATGGGCCACGCTGTCCTTGACCCATACTGTTCAGGCATAAGCGGCTCGCTTCTCCGATCTGGCGCCTGCGCACTTCTACCGCCATCTCGGAATTTCAGTCAGCATCCATGTTTATTGGCTCACATAGGCCTCAAATTAGGCACTATTACAAAAACAAACACAAATAAATGTAAATTTATGAAATAAAGCCCTTTCTGTTTACCTCCCCCTTCCTAATGATATCCCGGTTAGTATTTACCTAGCTTTAACCAACATATATGCGTGATTTGATTTACCAATCTTCATGATTTATGCCACAAATAAACAGACAAAAGCACATTCATGCAATTCTCAATTAGATTATAACAAATGTGTACTCTTTATGACACAATATACTACAAATTAGTAAATTACGCTTAGCGATTCCATGCAAATTAGTATCCCACGTGCATTTGTGTGTGCATTCTATTCTATGTTGGTTAATTTCAAAACCACACATTTAGTACTTATTACTGTTATGGAAAGTTAATCCCACAAGTGGTATACAAACATTTTTGTTTCCAGCTTGCTCCATCAACTGTTGATTTTATCACCAAATACCTCCCAAAATTTAGAATTTTTTTAATTCAACATGTTTCAAATTCTTTTAATTAGTATTTGTTAAATTTCTGTTTCTTCTAATTTCTTTGTATCTTGATAACATTTTTCTTTAAATTGTTCCATCTCAATATCACCTTTTTCTCTTTCCGTGTCATGTTTTTCTTCAATCTTTTTCTTCAAAGACCTTTTGACATTTCTTCTCTGCCTACATTGACAACTTAATCTCAAATTAAGATCACTATTATTATTACAGTTACTGGTATTAGTATTTTACCTATTATAGATCTACTTATTTCATAAAACCAATTTCTAACCGCTGATAAACTTCTACCAAGTTTCTCAGAGCACCTTTTACTTCTAATGGTTCTATTTCTCTATGCAATTGTGTAATATTTGTAATGTATATCTCAGTGTTCTGACTCTTGTCAGGAATGTATGTACAACAGTGTTCAACTTTTAAAATTCCACAGACTCCTCCTTCTTTTGCCAATATTATATCTAAAGCAAGTCGATTTTGCATTACCATAATTCTCATAGCAAACATTTCAGTGTTAACCATTAAAAATTCTCTAGCTGTGTCTGTTGACAGTCTATCTACTATTGTTGACAATTTTTTAATTCGATTTGCATTAAATGATATACCTACTGCTGGTATCAGTGCTCCGAAATCATCACCTATTATTTCAATTACACTTTCTCTTTTTCTACGACTTAGTGGTTTACCTATTTCATGAATTCCATTTGTACCTCTGTCAACATGAAAACATTTTGGAAAGACCAATTCAATATAGCATGAGCCATACCATGGTCATGTACTATAATTAGCTTTATTCCCACAAAGAAAATAAATTCCTGGAAAAACTGGGTCATTTCCGCCTTTAAATCCCCATCCCCCTTTGATAATATATGTATCTTCACATTGACTTGCACCCACAAAATAATTGTCATACACAGTATTTTCTCTTTGAATACATAATTTCCCTAACATTGGTGTATCTATACTTATAGCCACATTTACATTATGTCCTTCAATATTATCATCTGAAAATACCCATCTTGTGGATTTAGTCTGTTTCACTTTTTCTCGTCTCTTACATTGTTGTCTCCTTTCTTCTACCATATTCAGAAAAACGTTTTCTTCATTCCTCATTTAACAAGTCAATTCTTGTGTTTCCAAGAAATATTCACCAAAAACTTTAGCATGCTTAATTTGATTTAGTTCTGCTACAATTTTCAATTTCGCAAATACATCATCTGAATCAGAATAATAGTATTCTAATTTTCCTGATCTATAACATAAACTTGATATAACACTACAAGTCACACCATATGTCAACGGCAAATGGTGATAGGTCATGCCTTCTGACACAGATGCAGGCAGCTTTACACAAACATAACAATCGCTGGCATCCAAGGTCCTCACGTACTCAGACAATAATTTTGAAAAGGTGTTTTTAGAAAAATCAGGCCAATATACATGTAATTTCTCATTTTTCAAATCATAATTTTTTTCTTTCAAACTCTCATTTGTTTTCAGTCTTTCAATTGCAGGAGTAAAAGGAATAAAAATAGCAAGAATTAACCATATCACTATCAATATTCCGGTACAAATTAGCCACATTCTACACCATTATTTAAAAATAGAACATTTGGATATAGTCACTTCATTAGTAGCCATTTTTTTACACAGCAAAAATACCAATCCTTTTACTTTCAATTATCTCTTTTTAACCTTGTTTTTACTTACAATATTCCTTCAAATCCAATTACAGCTTTCATTTGGATATATATATCCCTTTCTTTTCACTGTTACACATGGAAAATCCTTTTGCTTTCTTTATGTTACAGTTTACTCACTTCCCTTTTCAACACCATGGCTATGCAAGTTCTCTTGGCTGCTGTTTACTTCTCTTATTGGAGGCAGCACCATGTAGGTCCACTCAGGTGATTTGTACTTTTGATTTGGTCTTCTCACTCTTTTTGGACTTTGCACAACTTCTATTTTCCTTCCCATCAATTTCTTTAGGCCAATTATTTCCTTTTCTTACTCTTTTTATTTCAGGTTCAGTAGTATTTCGCTCTATTCTCCAAGTTCGTTTTCTCGAACTTCTTCTTAAATCAGCTTCGTCATCACTGTCATCTGTCTCTGTTTCAGATCTTTCTATAGTTTCATTTATAATGAATTTCACAGGATCTGATTCTTTTTCAGAATTTAAATTGTCTCTGGTCAGTTCTTTCTATCTGTTAGAAATTCTCCATAGCTGGTACCTGGAAGCTCATCCTCATTGTGAGTTATTTCCTTTTCACCCGTTTCAAGATTTCGGTTCCTGCTTTCAGAGCTTTCCGACTGTCTTTCAGTATTTTCCGAATTACCAGCTTTCTTTTCACTTTGCTCAGTGTCCTTGCTGGTATCAGTTTCTACCAAATTTCGACTTACAGGTCGATCTTCAATATTTGGTATTTCAACAATTTCATTTTCTCCTTCTGATGCAGAGTTAGTATCTGATATCTCCAGATGTCGACGAACAGGTCGAGCTTCAGTATCTGGATCTCTTTCTGGTTCACCTTCAGTGTCTGAATCAGTGATGCTTTAACTCTCCTCCTGCAGATTTTCAGGCTCTGGCACACGAATAGTGTGACTGGCGTGCACCAATCTTTTGAGTCCAGCACACTTAACTGCAGTGGTACTGACAAGAATAACTTGTCGTGGTCTTTGCCATCGAGGTACCCGACAATTTCTTCTCCTGTGAACCTTTATCCATACCCAGTCTCCAGGGACTAGATCATGAGCTGGATGTTTTTCTTTCGTTTGTGACTCAGTTCCCACCTGATGGAACACAGAAGTTACTACGTCAGATAGATTTCTGCAGTAATCCAGTATGATATCCTCATTTATGCTTAACAGTTTATCAACTGGTCTACATGCTTGTCTCATTACTCTTCCCATCAAAATTTCATGTGGGCTTAATCCTGTTTTTTTGTCAGGAGTACTCCTCAGGGTCATTAGAACAAGTGGCAAAGCATCGGGCCATTTTAGTCCTGTGGCCAAACGCATTTTGGCAATTCTGTTTTTTATTGTTCCATTCACTTGTTCAACCACCCCTGAAGCTCTGGTCTGTAAGCACAATGCAACTTTTGATGAATGTCCAGTGCTTCACAAATCATTTGCATTAGCTCATTGTGAAAATGAGATCCACGATCTGTTTCAATAGTTACTGGGAAACCGTAGCGTGGTATTATCTCACTTAACAGGAGTTTGGCAGCAGGCACTCCATCATTCCTCCTAGTGGGGAATGCTTCAACCCATCGTGAGAATAAACAAATGATCACAAGTACATACCTAAGTCTGTTACATGGAGGAAGCTCAATAAAATGTAACTGCATTCTGGTGAATGGACCTCCCTCCCGTCCTATGGTTCCCAGACTCACAACAGTTTTTCTTCTTGGGTTCAGTTGTTGACATAGAAGGCATCTTTGACAAAGACTTTCAGCAATCATTCTAATCTTTGGATTACACCATGTGTGTCTAAACAATCTAATCTTAGCGTCTCTTCGAATATGAGCTTGACCATGATACATTCGGGCCATATTTGAGATCATGTTATCTGGCATAACTGGTCAATCATCTTTGTAAACCCAGATTTCATCCTCTTCTCTTTGTCTACATCCTGCCTTTAACCAGTTACCCCTTTCTTCTTCACTAGCTTCTTCCTGCATTTGTTTGACCTCCTGCCATGTCTCCACTACTGTTGTTAGCATCAAACGACTTGAAACATGTTCAGTTTGTCTATCCCAATTAATAGATGCTTGATTTTTGGCACAGTATTTTGCAATACAATCCACATATTTATTACCATGTGTAATGTAGTCATCTCCCTTTTTACGAGCTGCACATTTAACCACAGCTAGCTTATCTGGCAATTGTATGGCATCAATCAACATTTTCACAAATTCAGCATTTCTATTGGGGGATCCTGCCGAAGTCATATAACTTCTTCGGGACCACAGTTGACCATAGTCATGGACAACCCCAAATCCATACTGACTGTCAGTCACTATGGTGATCCTTATTTCTTTTCCCAACTCACATGCTCAAATCAAAGCAATCAATTCTGCAATTTGAGCTGAACGGATTCCTTTCAGACAAGATGCTTCCAGAACATCTGCTACTGTACAAACAGCATATGCAGTGCTCAGTACACCCTCATCTGTTCTCAAACATGATTCATCCACAAACATCACATAGTCAGATTCAGGTAAAGGTACTTCTTTGATGTCAGACCTTGGTTTGGTGCAATATTCTAGTACATCCAGACATTTGTGATCCACTTCATCTCTTACTTCCACATTCATGACATCAGGTAATAATGTAGATGGATTCACATTTACACATCTTGAAATTGTAACGTTATCTGCACCTAGAATTGTCTTCTCATATTTTGTCATTCTGTTATTGGTATGGTACTGTGTCTTAGTTCTAGTGAGGAGAATCTCCAACGAGTGAGGTACATACCCTCTCAACGGAAATCCTATCACCTTACCTTCATTTTGTTCAATACTCATGCTTGTAGCAGCTACTGCTTGCGAACATCCTGGCAATGCCTTTGCAACGGGATTCAGAACAGCAGAAAAGTATGCAATTGGCTTTCTCAGCTTTCCATGTCTCTGTATTAAAACTGAAGAAAAGCACATCCTTCCCTCTCATTGCAGTATAGATCAAACTCTTTTTCATAATCTGGCATTCCTAAAATCTCGTGCTTCACATAGACTCGTTTTCAGCTGCTCAAAAGCTTCCAGTTCTGCCTTATTTAGAGTTATTGGGTCTTTTACATATGCTTTTGTCAATCTCTGCAAAGGTTTAGCTATTAGTTAAAACCCACTAAACCATTGTCGACAGTATCCGACCATTCCAAGAAACATTCTCACTTGTCTCTGTGTTTCTGGAGGTTTCATTCCCTGTATCATTTTGATCCATTCTAAGTTGACCTGTCTGATTCCCGCAGCAATCTTGTGGCCCAAATATTGTACTTTTTTTGGACTAAATTGTAATTTTGACGGTGACACTTTATGCCCTTCATCTGCCAGATGATTTAACACGGTAACAGTGTCTGAAACACATGCTTCTTTTGTTTTCAACGCCAATAATAGGTCATCAATGTACTGCACTAGAACTGATTCTCCAGGTAGACTCAGATCTTCTAATGATTTCTTTAACAATTGATTAAAGATTGAGGGATTTTCAGTATACCCCTGAGGAATTCGACACCATGCTAAAATACGGTTTCTGAATTGGAACACAAATATTGGTTGGCTTTCAGGGTGTAATGGAACTGTGAAGAACACATTACATAGATCAATGACGGTATACCATTCTGCATCATGTGGAATTTGGTATAGAATTACTGCTGTGTTTGGCACAATTGGACAACATGGAACAACTATCTGATATACCTTTCTCAGGTCCTGTACTATTCTGAACTTCCCATTGGGCTTTTTCAATCCCATTATCGGTGAATTACATGGACTGCTTTCTATTTCTCTCAAAATCCCTTGCTCAATCATTTTTTCTATCGTTGGCGTTATTCCTTCAATTGTTTCAGCTGTCATCTTGTATTGAGGAATATTCCGATAACTTACTCTTTGTTTTACAGAAACTGTTACAGGATCTACATTTTTCATCAAACCAATATCTTCTCATGTAAAATTCCACACTTGTTTCTTAACTACCTCTTTCAGTTCTTCGGGTATTTCCTCTCGATCAAACACAGGAAACATTTTATTCTTTTCTGCTTCAATTAGTGTCATTGTCATTTTAAACAAACTATCCTCATCTGGAGTTTGGAGCTTAATGCCATCTCGGGCCAGATGTAGGTAAGTATATTTTACCGACTCATAAATACCGAATTTTACCGATTCGGTATTTATGAATCAGTAAAATAGAAGGGGGGAGATGTAGGTGAAATCGGTAATTGAATTACCGATTCTGTAACAATCGGTATTTACCGAATCGGTAAATACCGATTCGGTAATGCCCATTGATCCCTATGGGCATTGAAGCCCATAGGAATCAATGGGCATTACCGAATCGGTATTTACCGATTCGGTAAATACCGATTCCAGCAAGGGTGCAGGGGGTGTCACTTTGACACCCTCTAGCACCCCAAATACTGGCATGTGTGCCATGTGGCACACAGACATGCCCTAAGGGCATGTCTGTCTGTCACATTTCACAGGTGTGCATGCACACATGTGCATGCACACCTGGATTCGGTATTTTACCACCCAATTGGATTGGGTGGTAAAATACTGAATCTGTAAGGACATTGGGACTCAGAAGAGTCCCACCTACATCAGGAAGTTACCAAATCGGTAAAAATACTGATTCAGTATTTTACCGATTCGATAAATTTACCGAATCGGTAAAATAGGGCCCCTACATGCCAATTACTAAATACCGGTCGGTATTGGCCGAAATCGGCCGTTACGACCAGTATTTCGGCTCCTACATCTGGCCCCTGGTGAGCAATAAATGGCACAGCTCATTTTACACAGTATGTCCCGTCCAAGGAGATTTACAGGACTACTGTCACACACAACAAACTGATGCATGTCTTTGAAATTTGCAATCTCTATTTCAATTGGTTTTGTTAAGGACGTTTTAATTTGCCACACCTACCACTTGTATGTGTTCACCCGAGAGAGGAAGATTTTGAATTTCCACTGATCTAACAGTAGAATGGGTAGCACCTGTGTCCACTAGGAAAGTCACATCTACATCATTCACCTTTCCATTCACATATGGACCAGACTGATCTACCTCTAGAGTAGCGCCAAGCATGCACTCTTCTCCCTCTCTCAGGCACCGTCAGAAACTATCATCCGACTCACTTCCGTCATCTTTCAGCCAATATTGCGGACTCACATGCTCTCTATTATTTCTTGTTACCTGGTCTCCTGGCATAATCTTGTCTCTGTACTTTATCTCTGAAGGTTTACATTGTGAGGAAGTGGAGGTTGTGGCACCTGACACTGCGTATTAACTACCTGTTGCGGTGGCGATGGTTGCTGAATTATCTCATTCTACACCTGTGGATTCAATGATGTATTTTCCGGATTAACTTTCGGTGGATACTTACACTCTTTCCTCCAACGTCCCATCCTACAGCAATTATGACATGGATATTTTTCTCTTTAATTCTTCTATATTTCCAGTTAATTTTGGCTTGCTAAAATTTCCTTTTATTCTATTTTGGTTACATTCTGCATTCTTATTTTCTAACTGAGCTACTTGATGTCCTGCAACCTTTACTTGTGCCCACATTGCTTTCTCTTTGAATTTTCTTTGTTTTACCTCAATTTCATCACTACAGTATTTTGCATGTCTCAGAACTTCGTCCACAGGACATGACTGCCATCCCATCAAATTATGCTTAATCATATCCCCTATTTCTGGTCTCAATCCAAACACAAAGCGATATATAAAGTGACTCATTCAATTCCTCATATCCCCTGTACTGTTTAAATACCAATAACAGTCTTTCATAGAAGGTATGAACTGACTCTTTGGGTTCTTGTATTGTCCTGTCTATTTTTACCCAGTCTGTCTCTTTTGGTGGAATTTTATTTTTCAAAAACACTATCACTTGCTCATATTTTCACATCAATTCAGGTCCAGGAGCACCTGTCACTTTATCTCGTGGATATTCCTCTTTTGGCCAATTCACCTTAATCTTACATTCTGACTATAAATCTGCTGGTACTACTATGTCAAACAACCCATCTAAATCTTCCCATAAAAATTTTGAAACTTTCACAAATCGATCTACTTGCCTACACCTTTCTACTGGTTTCTCTCTCAATCGGGTAAAATCATTTGTGAATGATAAAATATCTTGTCTGCTCCAAGGTACATGTACATATCCTCTTCCAGGTATTTCTCTCATAGGGAAATATTTTACCACCTCTTCCTTTTCTCTTACCGGGAGTGCTAATGTGGATTTGTCGCTGCTTTCCTCTCTTTTGTTTGTCCAAATCATTTTCCACTTATCCATATCTCCCCATTTTCTCAATAACACAATTAATTTTTTTATTTGAGTAATTCTCCCTGCTGTATTCATGTTTTCTATATCTTTGTCAGTAAAATCCACTCTATACGGTTTCTGCAATATTTTGTATTTTGTAAAATCCACATCCATTTCACTTGCTAGACTTTCAAATCTCTCATGCATGCTTTTTGTCTTCCACGTAATACTCTTGCACATAAATGTGATCTCATCATCCTGATAATTTTTCAATCTATCTGTACCAATTGTTCCAATGATTAGTTCTTCCATATCAACTTTTAACCTGGCTATATCTAACAATTTTGATTCTGTTTCTTTCAGTTTTAAGGTTTTGATCCAATCACTTAATTCTTGCTCTGTTGGCCCTACTGGAGTCTGTGTTAAATTGATTTTCTCTACACTTTTCTCAGGAGTTACAGAATCTGACTCCTGTTGAGAATTTATACAGAGGACTCTGATTAAAAGTCAAATCTGGCGGTGTCATTTGGTTGGTACGTTTAATTTCTGATAAATCTGGATAAACCTTTTCTTTTACTTTTTGTAAACACTGATTAAAAGGAATAGTTAAGGATGGTTCTTTTATTTTCTGATTTTCAAACACTGGGATTACAGGACCTATTGTTACCGGAACTGTTACAGCTTCTATATTTTTATTAAGCTCCTGTATCTTTTCAGCTAATTCATTTGTTGAACGTATATATTCAGCAGTACTCTGTTGTGCTTCAACTTGTTGTTCTACTCTACTTCCCATACTCTCCATTCCATTTACTTGTTTAGGTGTTTCCCTGTATATCTTGTTCCAATTAATTGAACATCTGGTTCGTATCTCATTTCTACTCTTTCTGGGAGATCTCTAAATTTGAGAATTGTTTTGGAGTTTCTGCTAGTATATCCTCTAACTGTGGAGCACTTGGAGTTGTACCCATAGAATTTGCTTGATATGGCGGTGGTCTCCTATTTAGGATCTCTTCCAATACTGCATCCTCAGACCCACAATCCTCATAACTCCTCTTTCCTCTTTATATATTATTCCTCTTTTCTGTACATTTTCGCCCCTTTTCCTCATCTACCAATCTAACCGGATACATTCCATCACACATGTTCACATGTCTCCATCTTCGCATTCTAGTCTCATGCGTTTCTCTCCAAAATCTACGACCTCTATTCCTTGGTCCTAGGTAATCTCCAAACCTTTCTTGCTCTAAATCATGCATTTCATCTTCCCACTCAGTTAAAGCTTCAAATTGAGTTGGTCTAGGCCTTGGTTCAAGCTTCATCATTTTGTCTCTCAAATTTCTTAATATCGTAAGTCTGAAAGATCCTTCTTCTGGGAAAGCTAACGCACCATCATTTCTGCTATACCTTGCCCAATTCTCTAACCATATACATGTATGGTAGCCATATTTTGTCATCATGTATGAGGCAGGCGTTTTCGGTGGAGAAATTATTTTCCCCTCTCTAGTTTCAATTACTTTGTCCTTTTTTAATACATTTTTCAATTTTTGAAACCATGAAGGTTTCTCTTTCTCCATTCCATAATAAAATTCAATTTTGTTATTATTCTACTGTCTTTTCAAAAGATCGCACACACTGAACTGCTTCGTAACACCAGCCTATATAGCAGCTCGGTTCACACTATCGCACCAATTAGAACAAGATAAGTTTCATTAGTGCTCAACCTATTATTTTGCTGCTTTCGCTGATGCACCAAACAGCCCTTACTCTGTCTTGGTCACGGTGACCAATCCCAGTGCTACACTTTTGATGTCAGCCCTGCTCTGGCTTCTGCAGCTTGGACTGACCCATCCTTTACAAAATTTATCAGCACACTGTATTTACACTTTTTATACATCAAAATCAGTTAGTAACTATATAAAACAACTCCATTGATCTGTTTCGCTAAAACTAAAAGGATAGTTCTTCAATCACACAAGAATTCTGTATTTCCAGTAGACAGCGCTTACCTCTTCTCTACCACAGAATATTACTTTTGCTGATAAAGTAGCACTACCCTCTACCTTACCCTTCTTTCAAGCTTAGGTTAAACTTTATTACTCTCCTCGGGTAGAGTTTTAAGACAGAATATGCAATGATACCTGTGCTCAAACCCAAGATTTCGCAGGTTGCCCTCACTATATATTCACCACTTTTACACGCACAGGTCCCCAACTTGTAACATACGATGATGTCACTACTTTGAAACAGACTATGCGATGTGCGACTTCACTTTCCACACTTCCTCTGCCTGCAGACAGAGTGACCAGCTTCCCACACTTTCCGTAAGCCTTTTCCAGACTACATGAAACGCAATACGTTCAACAGATGTTAGTCCAAAACATCTGTACATCACAATTCTATATATTCTATTCTACACATCATATATCCTAGTTAACCTATAGCAACTTATGCTCTGCTACCAAGCATTACTGGTGCAGCACGGCTCTAAAAATTCTCCATAAACCATCACCTTAACCCACGGAGCTACTTATTATTTTCTCACAACTGGGCCCATCATTCTTACCTTGCATTCATTCACACATTTACTCTGCTCCGAGGATTCCATAATGATCCAAAAGAGGAGTTGCGGTGCTATAGCGGAGTGCCTGAACTAAACTTTATACATTATTTACAACTGCAGTTTTATTTCTAATACCATGGTTTTTAAAAGAAGAATTTTAAAACACCCCACTATTGATTTATTTAACACCTTGGCTGCTAGAGGTTTTCCCCCCGGTGCTGCACTCGCAGATTTACCATTGTTCATGACGAGCTCAGCTCGTCATCAGCACAGCTCAACTGTATTTGATATAGAGACGAAGACATCAGCATGGAATGCAATAGTTCCAAACGAAAACCTCTCTGTCTCTCTCTCTCTCTCTCTCTCTCTCTCTCTCTCCCCCAGGTCTTCGCACCCATACAAAAGTTAAAGGTCAGAAAAATGTCAAAGTCCCTGCGCCATAGGAAAAATTGTGCAGACCGACAGCATCTTGGGGTGCAAAGATTAGGTCAAAAAGCGAGCTTTGTTCAATGTTCCAAATGTCCTCTTTTATACCCTTTTTCACTAACTTATCTATCTAAATTCGTAACTCTTAAGTCCTAGAATGTCTGTGATTGGTCAATTTAGAATCGGATGAGCATCACCTCATCATTTTACAGTTCAATTTTGAGCGGAGTCATCCTCATGTCGCAAAAAACTGGGGGGAAATTGTCTTAATTTTTAATTTCTTCGAAGTGTCCTTTAAATTATTAGTGGATGTACTTTTCCCACGAAGCAACATGCTGACTTCAGCAAACTTAGCATAGGCCCCATTAAATGAACCATGCTGTCCTTGACCCATACTGCACAGTCACAAGCGCTCGCATCTCCGATTTGGCGCCTGAGCACTTCTATCACCATCTCGGAATTTCAGTCAGCGTCCATCTTTATTGGCTAAAATAGGATTCAATTTAGGAACTATTACAAAAACAAACACAAATAAATGTAAATTTGTTTACCTCCCCCTTTCTAATGTTGCCCCGGTTAGTATTTACCTTGCTTTAAGCAACACATATGCACAATTTGACTTACCAATCTTCATGATTTATGCCACAAATGAACAGACAAAAGCACATTCATGCAATTCTCAATTAGATTATAACAAATGCTTACTCTACATGACATAATATATAAACAATTAGTAAATTAAGCTTAGCAATTCTATGCAAATTAGTATCCCACGTGTATTTGTGTGTGCATTCTATTCCATGTTGGTTAATTTCAAAACCACACATTTAGTACTTATTACTGTTATGGAAAGTTAATCTCACAAGAGGTATACAAAACATTTTTTTTCCACCTTGCTCCATCAATACATATCCATACAACAAGATTGTTAGTGTTAGATACTGTTTCCGTCTGAACATGGCATTCCCAACTGAGAAGGGCCGTGTGAAGAGAAGTATTGCTGCCATTTACATACTCAGATGTAATATCATCTTGCCCTCTAAATATCCTCCTCCCTGAAACCCAAACCAAAGGGACGAGTGTCGTACAGAGACTAACTTGTGGTGTGGCATAAAATGACCAGGGCCAGAGTACCTTGAGCAAAAAGAGAGTCCACAGCCAGTGCCCTGGTTAGAAGTGGTGACGGTCGCCAGTGTTAAATATGGAAGACGTGGAGTGCCCTTGTGTCTCTGGGACATGCACCTTGGAGAAAAAGTCTACGAGGGGGCCTCATGTGTATTCGAAGTTTTTATAATTGTCTAAGAGGATGTCAGCCATTGTCTCCATAGTGACGTCTTGCCAGAGTCTAGCATGCCATTGTGACAATGAGGGTGCCTCTCTCTTCTTCCATGAGGCGGCCAGCGTTATCTCTGCTGCCCCTAGGCGTAGCCATAGAATCGCTCTATCACTGGAAATTTGGCACTTGTGGGATTAATCTCTTAGATCCAACAATGCAAACCAAGGGGAGTTCGGAATCGGGTATCGAATAATCTCCTTGATTTGGGCTATGGTCTCAGCCCTGAATGGGCAGATAATCGTACAGTCCTACCAAATATGAAAGAAGTCTCCCAAAAACCCACATCCCCTCCAGCAGAGATCAGACGTGTGCTGAAAAATCTTTTTCAGTTTAATGGGATATAGATATCAAACAAAGAGTATTCTGTAGTGTGATTCTCGCATGCCAAGAGAGTGGTTAAACCTGTGAATGTCTCTCCATAACTGACACCACCTCCCTTCTGGGATTTCTTCGTCAAGTTTGCGTTCCCAAAAGGCAACTTGGCGAGGCTGCGCTGTGATGGTTGTAGTGACCAGTAGAGAGTGGAGGAAGGAAATGCATCCCTTGGATCCACCCCCCTGGTTAGCACATTTCTAAATGGGCTTGAGCTCATTGGTGGCTGCCAATTTGGTGTTTGAATGAAGAACCCAGTGTTTTAACTGTATGTAATAGTAGCATTTCGAGTTTGGAAGAACAAAGTTGCAATTCTCAAACGTGAGGATTTCCCAACCATTAAACAAATCAGATCAGGCGATACAGTCTCCCTCCCTCCACAGATCAAAATCCCCTGGTTGCAGGGCAGGCAGAAAAGCCATATTAGTGGATAGGGGAAAACAGGGAGGGGAACATGGTCCACTCCGAGGTTCGGATTATGTCATCCAATACCTTGAGTTTCATTTTAGTGGTGATGCTAAGAGATGCAGTATGGGGTCGGTTCATCTTCGGCATCTGGATTACATCCCAAATATATCTGCTGACCACTCCTATATCCATGTAGGGCCAATGTTTGTCAGATTCTCGCAGTGACCATTCGGAGATCACTCTCCATAATGCTGCTTTAAAATAAAGATGGAAATCGGGGAGGCCCAGGTCACCTGACTCTCTTGGCAGCCATAATAATCTGTATGGCAGGTGGGCCCTAAGGTCCTGCCATATAATGGAAGTCAACAATGAGCGCAGCGCAGGCAGAAAATCATGAGCTAATTCAATGAGAAGCCTCTGAAAAAGATACAACAGCTTCAGTAAGATAGTAATTTTTATCACGTGAATCCAACCAAGCCATGAGATGTACATGGGAGCCCACCTTCTAAGGTCAACTTTAAGTTGTTGTAGGAGCAGGTAGTTTGCCCGATACAGCTCCTCAATTCTCAGGGTGATTTTGATACCCAAGTAAGTGATGTATTTTTAGGCCCATTGGAAAAGAGTGGAGACCACCAAGGTGTCAAATTCACTAGTAGGCAGGGTTAGATTAAGCAAAAAGGATTTATGCAGATTGATGCAAAAACAAACTACATTCCGGTAGAGAGTTATTTCGGACTGTACACTCCTCAGAGATGTCTGTGGGGAGGTCAGGGACATTAGCACAGCATCCGCAAATTGTGAGATTTTGTGTGTTTTTGAACAGAATGCGAGGTCTTGAATGCAAGGAGTTATGCACACTTTGCCTGCTAGAGGCTCAATGCTAAGGGCACGCCTGTATTGTCCCCGTCTCCAAACAGAAGAGGTCTGATGCCACCGTAGCTTAGGTAGTTCGCCTGCACCTTGTCAATAAAGCGTTCACCAAAACCTAACCAAAGTAGGATGTGGAAAATTCTTTCCTGGTGTTTAGCACCTATAGGCCTGCTGGAATATTTTTTTATTAGCCTTTTCGACCAGATGGACCACCCTCTGCAAGTTATCATGTGTTTGCCTGCCTTTGATAAAACCAGACTGATCTGGGTGGATCAAGTCAGGCGTAATGTCATCCAGTCTAGTTGTTAGTATCTTACAGTATAGTTTGGCATCTAGATTGAGCAATGCAATAGGCATGTGTGAGCCAAAGGAGTGAGGTATTTGCCTGGTTTCAAAATGACTGAGATTAAGGCTTCACTCATTGCAGGGGTTACAAAACGGACCTCTGCTATGTGATTAAACAGAGCTGTTAGATGGGGCACTAAATCTAAGCTGAAGGTTTTATAAAATTAGGCTGTGTGCCCGTCCTGATTGGTGATTCATGGCGTTTCGGGGCATCAGTAGCAGTCTGGACCTCTTCATCCCATTTGGTATCACCCAAGCCAAGAACTCATTGTGTTTTGCCGTTACCTGAGGAAACTCCACTCAAGTTAAATAATCCACCTGCACTGGACCATTCACCAGCCCAGAGGTGTAAAGATGTTTTTAGAATTCCTGGAATACTCGGGCTTTATCGGTTTCCGATACAGTCGGCGGCCCTGACTCCCTTATGATACTGCCAATATATTCTTTCTCATGTTTGGCTGTGAGTTGTCGTGCTAGATGAGATCCCACCTGGTCATATGTAATTTTTTGAGAAGTTGGTGAGTGAATTCCGCTCTGTTTGTATTGATCGCGTTGAGTAATCAATCAATCAATCAATCATGGCATTTATATCGCGCACTACTCACCCGGGAGGGTCTCAAGGCGCGTGGGGAGGGGGATCTGCTACTGCTCGAACAGCCAGGTCTTGAGTTGTTTCCTGAAGGCGAGGTGGTCCTGGGTCAGCCGCAGGTGGACGGGCAGGGAGTTCCATGTCTTAGCCGCTAGGTAGGAGAAGGATCTTCCTCTGGCGGTGGTTCTCTGGATGCGATGCACGACGGCGAGGGCGAGGTTCGCCGATCGCAGCTGGCGGGTGGGCGTGTAGAAGGTCAGGCGGTCGCTGAGGTACCTAGGGCCCAGGTCTTGGAGGGATTTGTGTGCGTGGGTGAGGAGTCTGAACATGATCCTTTTGTTGACAGGGAGCCAGTGTAGGTCTCTCAGGTGGCTCGAGATGTGGCTGCGGCGGGGGACGTCCAGGATGAGTCGGGCGGAGGCGTTCTGGATGCGCTGGAGTCTCTTTTGAAGCTTGGCTGTTGTTCCGGCGTAGAGGGTGTTTCCATAGTCCACCCGGGACAAACCAGTGGTGTTACTTAGATGGCAAAGTGTCCCATTTTCGAGTTAACACCACTGGAGTGTGGTTCTGAAAGCATGATGGGGTGAAATCTAACTTCCAGTACCATGTGTTAGAGATTGATTCTTGAAAACATAATCCAGATGGGAATATGTCCAATGTGAATGTGGGAAAGAAGGTGTATTCCTGGGTTGTGGGATGAAGGATTCTCCAGTCATCCACGAGACCCAGACAGTGAATTGTTTGTTTCAAAGCATTAAGGAAATTTCCTGTAGAGGATCTGTGGGGATTAGCGCTATCCACCCAAGCAAGGTTAAAGTGGCCCATCAGGATGATTTCCCTCTTTCGAAACATCCCACCAACGACAGGAGTGAATGTACAAATGTAGCCTAATTATTATTAGCATGCGCATATAGAATTAAAGTGCCATGTTATATGTTCCTTTACCATCACAATTCTACCCTCTTTATCGGTTTTACAATCCTCCGGTTAAAATTTCAGAGAGGAATAGAAAAGGAGCGCAAATCTGATATGTTCGGTTGAGGCAGCAGATTTGTATTTTAAAGGATATGCCCTGTGAGATAGTCCATAGTCCTCACTGCGCTTGAGGTGAGTCTCTTGCAGTGACATTACATCATGCCTCTTGTCCATGGGATATTTCCAAAGCTTGTTGCTTGATAAGAGAGTTGAGCCCCTTAACATTCCATGTTAGAGTAGTCACTACCATACTAGAGCATTAAAAAACAACTTATTCATTACCTAATCATCTGGTATAAATTCCCTGCTTTGTCCCTTCGTACCCTGAGATATGGAAGAATGCCCGTTGAGGTGCCAGGATTCTCCCCCCCACCCCTCCCATGACACAATAATTTTCACCCGCTTGTGTACCAGGGAAAACAACAAGGCGATCAACATAACAAAAACAAACGAGACTCTAAGTCCCCAACAGAATAGAAACATTTCAGCATAGTCCATATATCTAGGCATGTAGGTCAAACACAGTTCATGCATTCTAACTTTGGTAGGTGATGAACAAGGTAAGTTAGCATCAGATCTACCCCAACCCCAAAAGTTGAGAGGTTACCAGTTCACTGGGTAACAAGACATCCTCAGCCAGTGTCTGGTCTGTAAAGAAAAAGTGCTGCAGGGCCCCTGGGTAGGGCCACACAATGTAGGAAAACAGATGTAGTGATCAATTATCAACTGGCAGATGGAGTCGCCACGCTCATAGAGCGTGATACCTGGAGGATATTTTTTCGGAGTGTGCCACTTATTACTAGGTAAACGCTTCCTCTGGATCTGTGGGTGTCTCTGTGAAAGCCATTGTCTCCTCTTGCCACTGGAACGAGTCTCCAGGCGTGGTACTGTGTTGCCCTGAGGCGCCGGAGCTTCTGGGATCAAGACCCACAGCACAGTTGCTGTGTCACTCAGCCCCATGAAGTGGTGAGTCTTGTTTTGGAATTCGAAGGATAGGCCAAATGGTCCATTGGTGGTTGATATGCTCCTGGTGAAGTCTGTCTGTAACAGGTCAAAACTGCAAGCATCGAGCCAGTGTTGCAGGGCAAGATCTTGTGCAAAAATTAAACTGTGTGATTAGAAATGGAGAAGATCTGGGTGTCATCATCAGATGGAATAATATCAAGCCCAGAGGAAAGTACCAGGAAGGGTGATATACTTACATTGACTAAAAATGGGGTTCAGTATGAGTCCTGAGGGACACCACAGTTAACAGGAATGGCATTAGAATGGTAGGATGGAATGAGTACTATTTGAAATCTACAAGAATCTAATGATCCAATCCATTTACGTGCAGGTTGGTACACATCCAGACTGAGGATGCGGTGTATAAAAGTAGAATGAGAAACCATCTTGAAGGCTGCTGACAGGTCAAGCACAAGCAGTGGAGCGGACAAACCTGATTGAGATGAATCTAATATGTTGTATCTAGATACTTTACGAGTTGGCAATTGATTGCTTCTTCAATCAGTTTAGACAGAGACGGTAGGAGGGAAATAAGGCTGGTAATTACTGAGAGTGTTTAGATACAAGGATGGTTTTTAAGAAGAGAAATGATGCATGCATACTTCAAAGGGGAAGGGATGGCAGCAGTTCGAAAGGAGAAAGTACAGAACTCAGTAAGTAGCAGATATAGGATGTTAGGAACCAGTGCTGTAATGTGCGGATGACAAGAGTCGGATTGGGTCCCAAATCTGGCCATTTCTAGATTGGATTATGGTAATGCACTTTATTTGGGGATTCAAACTCAACTCTTGAAAAAGCTGCACCGACTGCAGAATGCAGCAGCAAGATTGATCTTGGATATCCCCAAACACAAATCAGTCTCTCAGCAGCTAGGAGCATTGCACTGGCTCCCGGTTAAGAAGAGAATTATCTTTACGTCATTGTGCATTACATTCAAAGCACTCCTTGACCTGACATCGCACATAAAATACCTGACGTTGCACATAAAATACTATGTGCCGACTAGGAATCTCAGATCTGCACAACATAAACTTTTGCAAATCCCCAGGTTCAAGCAGGCACAATGGGGAGAAAGGAGCTTCTTGTTGGGATTTGCCAAGTCCTGGAATCTTCTTCCGCTTACAATAAAAAATAGTCCAAATCTGAAAGCATTCACGAAAGAAGTAAAAACATGGCTATTTCAATCTGACTTCTAATTCCATTTGCATACTAGCCCTACACGCTCCCTGAGTCCTTAGCGCCACGACGCCTCCGGGCATTCGTTGCGCTTTACAAATCTAATAATCAAAACAAATCAATCCAGTTTGATGGAAGAGATCACATTGGGAACTTCTTCTAAGGAGAAGCAGTTCAAGATGGAAAGAAAGTTGTCAATTTCTGAGTTGAGAGGTCGAGAGTGAACCCCAAAGGTTGGTGGGGGACCCGAATGTATAGTGACAATTTTATTTATAAGAAATTAGGCCACATTCGAATAATGCTCCTGAGAGAGTGAGATAGACTTGCCACAAACCTAATGATGGAGTACATATTCTACAATACAGAAGGCTTCCTGAGAAGGATTGGAAGATGAAATCGTATTGACATAAAAATTGGCGCAAGCGTTGTGAATCGTGCGTTGGTACTTTTTGACTCCCAGCTTATAACTAGCTTTGGCTGAGGTATTGTAAGCAATCATTCATCAGTGTTCAAGCTTTTTGCAATAGGGTGTAGCAGGGAAGCTCCAACGAAAGGCGTGCTATTTTAATGGGACACTTGTACCAAGTACCGCTCAAAGTGAGTTGCTAAAAGCACCACCTGCTATGGTAATATGTGGAGGCCTTCAAAGAACAGGTTGAAAGGTGCTAAAGACCATGGTAGAATTCAATTTAGACTGAGGTGGCATGAATGGGATTCTGCAGGGACTGTGGTGACTGTCTAATTTATTATTGGGGTACAGCAAAGTGGTCAGACCATGTAAGGGGAAGAGGGATGGAAGTAGTGAGTGTAGCGAGATTTGAAAATATAGGGTCTAGAAGGTGATCTGCTTTGTGAGTAGGTGTTTTAAGTATTTGAGGATAATCTTAGTGCCCCTGTAAAGTTGAAAATGCAGAAGCATCAATGTTGAAAGAATCATCAAAGTGAACATTTAAATCTCTCAAAATAGTAAAATTAGCAAATTTGAGAATACGAGGGGTGGGAGATCCAGAAGGGTTATGGTAAAACTGGTTTTGGGGTCTGGAAGGTGAGGGATTCAGGCCCGAGAAGGGGATAGTGGTGCTGAATTTTAAGGTAAAAAGTTTGAATTTACCTAAAGAGATCTCTTGACTGTCAAACATGGCTGAGGTAATAGGTGAGTGGGAAACATAGAAAATCAACCACCATGATTTCCATGATGATCTCGTTGAAGAATAGAATGCCCAAGGTGGTGCCTGCTGAGATTTATGGGGAAGAGGAGTTGCATATCCAGATTTCTGTTGGGAAAATACATCAGGTTAATTGATAGATATAAAATCAAAGCTATTTGTATCAATTATTCCTTTTTTTGCATGGTCACCCCTGAGTTTGCAGCTTTTTCAGGACCTATTTTTGCTGTATTTAGAAGTACGTCCACATTTACCTCTTTTAAACAGGAGTAAAGTGCCTGTGCTCGTTCCTTACTAATTGTTAAATTGGCTTATTCCTGGCTGACATATTTAACTTGCCTACAAGTCCCTAGTATGTGATGCGGAAAATGTATCTGTGGCCTGGAAGTTAAATGCAACCTGTGGTCTGCAGCACCTATTATTTTATGCAGAGAGTGGGCCTGTAAAACATGCCTGCGAGCTTGCCGTGTGTAATATGACTGCAGCAGCCTAAGAATGTGCTGCCATATCTGTCAAAATAACCTTTTTGACAGACATGAAACCTTCATCTTAAATATTATTGTTGCCCCTAAGTACACCTACTTGCCCACAAGGTAGGGTGCTTGATATTCAGAGTGAAACCTGTGCAAAGATAAAGTTGCCATGTTGTTCCAGTTACTAGCCACCAAAAGTTACTTTTACTATTCAGGATGTAGCTCAATCCTAGAAAACGTCAAAGTACAGATTATAAATTTCATCTGTAACTTTTGAGAGAAAACGGCTACAGAGTCATTCAATGACTACTTTAAGTTTTTATTTAAAATCCAATGTGATAGTAAGTTCAGATTTGTAATGTAATAAATATTGAAGAAAATTTTACTTTTAGAGTTGCTTTTTTACCTGCCTGCACCTCCAGTAGGCTAATTAGTATTACCCTGCAGGAAGCTTGGCCGTAATGAGGAGTGAAAACTGCTCCCAGAGCAGAAAAAGTAGTCTGGGTGTGAGGAGCTGTTGTCTTCCCCTTGCTGGGAGAACATTTAGGGCAAAAAGTAGGTGCCCGGAGCTAGTATGTTCCATCCATTAATGTGACACCCTACTGAGAACACTTTTAGGACCAGTAGAAGATCAGAAGATGATTGGACCCTGGTTGATGTAACCTGAGAGGAGCCCTGAAGGACTAGAACAAAATCTTTTTGCGCCCAGGACAGAGTTGGACTTCAAGGGTTAGTGGGCTAGTCTTCTGTGTGACTATAGGTATACAACAAACTAAAAAACAAATTTTTCTTAGATTACCACCTGCTCAGTCAAATTTGGACCTGAACTGGACTCTGCATATAGCTTTCACTGAACCAAACCCTGAAGTCCTAAGATCCCCCGGAAGCGTGGGAGCCTTCGGTGAAGAACTGAGGGAAAAGGAGCTTGCCATTGCAACGTTTTGGGCTGTAGAAAAAGTCTGACTTCAAGCTTCTGGAGAACCAACCCACAAAGCTGATCCGGTGCAGACACAACCTTGCTGGAGTGAAGAAACATGTTATCCTGCTTGGGCCTTTTTCCTGCAGTGGCAACTCCATTTCAGGAGGCCTAGGTGAGAAGGTATATGAGCCGGTGGAGCCCTACATGGATACAGCCTGCCACCTTGTCCCTCTGGAGAAATTAGAGTTTTATTTCAGAGAGCAAGGTCCAAGGTAGAAATTTTGATCAGGGAAAGTCTCCTAAAGCATCTGAACAACATGAACACCCGGGTTGTGAAATCTGACTTTTCCTTCTCAAACTTTATCCTGCCAAAAACAACAGCTTGAGCAGGATCTTGTAAAACTCCTATTAAACTTCGGTAAGACATTCCCGGATAGAGCCTGCTGCCTTGCCCTACTGAGATTCTGATCTCCATTTTGCATGCTAAGCTCAAAGGTAAAATTCTTTACTGTGCTGACCTGTTTGGTGTATCCGACATCCAGATCTATCATGATTGCATCAAAGGGCCCCAATGTTCCAGTCTACTGTGACCAGCATTGGTGCTTGCGCTTTTTGGTGATAATTCGACTTAAGATTTAAAAAACGTGTATCCTCGTTTCCCCTTGTTGGATATTTGTCATTTTGTTTATTAAAATGCACTATTTTTTTGTGTCTTGACAATATTACTGTATTGGCACTGCATTAATAGTTTACATAGTGCCCTGAGTTAAACATGTCTGCGTCATAGCTTTCAGGAGTTTGAGCGCAGGTTAATTAAGTGACTTTTGGGGTTCACCATGACGGGATAGTGTTGTTATTCCTTGAGATAGCTGACTCCGCATCCCAAATAATAGTGCAATTTCTTACCATATCTAATTGAAACTACAACGTGAACAAGAGAAATGTAAAAACAAGTAGCTGCAAACAGGGATTTACCCGGAGCCCAGTCACACCTTTTGCAACCACTAAGCTCCCTTAGTAGTGCAACTACTGTTAAATTAATATAGAGTTAAAATAAAAATGAGATAAACGAAAGCATTAAATAAATAAAATATGTTTTCCTACCACGTTGGTGAGGGTTGGAGTGCTTCCTAGTGGCCTCTAAAGCTAACCACCTCCAGTGTCAGATCCGAGATGGACGCGCAGTTGCGCTCACTAAAAAAACTTCCATTCTGTGAAAGGTGCGTGGCCTAAACCAGGCTCTAAGTGAAGGGGGTGCTAGTTGGCACAATTGCCTACCAGACTCAGACATGCATAACTCTTGTGTGATTACTTCACAATGATTAATAAGATTAGACTTTTGTTTTAAATTTTTACTTCTTCAATTATCTTCAATTCTTATTTTCACAAAACATAATTCATCAAAATCTTTTCATAACATCAGTTTTTCATAAATCAATTCAAAAACAATTTCTTAAACATGATTATGTATTCAAAAATATATATACACAATTCTTTGTTGATGTTATCTTTTCGATGATAAAGATGGTAATTGCCCAATGCATTTCGGGACTATCTATAGTCCCTTCTTCAGGGGACACAGTGTAATTTAAAACACAATGATAAACAAATATAAACTACTGATTTACGCACATAGCGCATTCTATATATACAACCACCATAATTCACAAGTAGAAAAATAGTGCTTCTTGAAATTCATTCAAATACTGTAAGGGTTTATAAGTACAAAATAGCTAAATGCATGTGAACTTTAGTCAGTAAAAAAAGTTTGTGAAAAGGGTTTATAGTAACCACCACCTTCGTGAGAGTAATCAGTGCAAAAACGTATCTTTGAAATACACTTACTCAATTCAAGTTATATTTTTGGACCCCTTGTCAGAACAATGTTATGGTTTAATACACATTTCCTGCTATACATAAGTAACATCCTCATAAACAAGCATTTGCAATGCAATCAGTCTTGGGACCTTATATGCATTTAGCTATGCAACAGATTAGCCTGGGAGCTGAAACATCTACTGTTCTTTAACATGGGGGAAAGTAAGCACCAAACTGCGTGACACGCCAGGTATGGGAACACATGGAGAGAAATATTGCCTTTTAGCGGGAAATTGTAGTCCAAAGCTTTGTTTTTAATATAAAATCAGGGCCTTCGGTAAAGACATCACTGAAAATACAAGATTTGAAAAAATATTATTGTCTACCGGTGCTTGTGGAAGACAATTTCTATGGATTGGAATCTAGAGAATGCTAAAGTGATTTGATATTTTACTGACCTCTGCTGGTCGTTTTCTATCAAGAAAGTTGAATAGATGCATTTGCCAGAAAAATAAATCCAAGAAAGTCCCTCAGCAGAAGCAATTCTGGTATTTTACTAACTTTTACTGGTTGTTTTCTATCAAGACAGTTAAATAAAGGCAGTTAAACAAGCAGAAAGCAATTCTGGTATTTTCCTTACCTCTACTGGTCGTTTTCTATCAAGACAGTTTATTAGAGGCAGTTGAACAGAAAAAAAGTCCCTAAGTGGAAGCAGACAAGTCCTAAGGCTGATCACCAGAGCCCACAAAGTACATACACACATAAGTATATACTAAAGTATACACAAGAGGTCTCGAATGCTGGACCTAAAAATAAGTGGTCGGTCGGTTGAACTGTGATAGGAATCCTCTCATCCAAGATGCCCACAGCATCATCATGTGGAGGAGGGGAGGGCTCTCCTGACCATCCATTGGGATTCAGCAGATGGGCCATTTCAATGAGCAGAGCTCGAGTTATAAACCGCAGTTATTCATATGCGGATATGCTGGCTTGACGTCACCAATTCGATCTTATGTTGTCATGACTACCTCTCTCTGGTATGCTGTTCATCAGGCTGGACACTCCAGCAAAGCACTGCCTGGAGGAAGCTTATACAAACGTTTCCAAAACTAAAGCTGGAAGAGGCCACCTGCAGTGTTCATGGTTAAACAACTTCTGGCCAGTGACGCGTTGCGCTGCTGTAGAGGCTCGTTGCCACAGTGTCTGGCAGAGCGCTAAAGGTGCGTCTAGCCAGACCTAAAAATGGTAATGGGGTTCGCAGAGGGGGATACTAGGCATTCATTTGAGGCCGCCTGTAAGAGTACGAGACCCTATTATTCACCTGATCGTTAAAATGTTCTGAACGCCGAGGCTGAGTGTGACACAGATGCTGTGGGATGTAATTAACCCACAAGACATACGTTCTGCAGGAAGTCGGCTGCACAAACCGCAGTCTGCGCCACAGGAACGCTTCGGGACAACTGGTAATGGTAACATGAAACCGCTATAACCATAAACCAGGCTTTCTGCAGCTCGGAATGTTGTTGTTACTGCTCTTGCTAAACTTAGTGAAGGAAAGCAATTGTTTCTACCACCCAAGAAGACGCAGGCTCCCATTAGCTGATGGAATAATTAACGTTATCCATTCCTATACGGAAGACTGGTCTGCATTCTATAGTGAGTGATTGATCACTCCTGAGCCTCCTCATGCGTTATGCATGTGGCGTCCGTGCTTTGGCGGGATCTGTGAGTTCCTGGTCTGTGGGTCAGTTCTGGAGTCCAGTACAATGCAGGGCGCAGTGAGCCGTTGCACACGATCGAGCAGCGTATTTGCAGATTTGCATTTATTTTGTTTGCTTTATGTCATGACTTGCAACCGTGTTTTACATAGGATGCAAAAACTCATTTGAAAATGTAAGTCTGGTCATTTGTATGCATCAGCGGAGGCGTCAGTGTTCGCTGCGCACTAATGTAGTTTTCTTAGTTTGCTTTGAATATGCATGATTTACAGTGAAGATTTTAATAATAATATGATGATGCGGTACCATGTCGTGTATTTGTGCACGTATGGCATTTACATGGCATAAATGTAACTACAAGGCAACGGAGCACTGTAAAAACAGAAGAACAGTCCAGAGGTCCAATGCTATTTGCTTTGTCAATGGTTGTTTCCTTTTGAATTGCTGGTAGTTTATTTACTGTTAGAAAATGGCTATGGGCCATCTTGGAACATTAAATTATTAATAAAGTATAACATGAAAATCCAATATGGCACCAGACGGCTTGCACGTCCATGTGCATGTTAAGGTAGCCATGTTGCAATAAGAAAACCAAAAAGCATTTCTGGATTACCTCTGTGCGATAGCATGCATATACGTGCTCTGCACAATGGTGGCCATTTTCTGGTTTCCTGTCTTACAATGTGATGGAGCACGGAATCGTGAATAAAAGACTTGCTCGGATGTGATTCTCTCATTTAATCTCCTAATAAAGTAATAATAATGCTTGCAATACTAATTTTACACAACATTTCATATTTCTAGAAAAGGGGGAAGCTTGCCTATGTGTTTTACTAACAAGTAACCAGAGTGCAACTAAAGATGGCTGCTAACGTGTAAATGTAAATTGATACTTGTATAGCGCACTACTCACCCGCAAGAGTCTCAAGGCGCTTGTACGAATACCGCTGTGGAACCCATCCTGGCTTTTCCTGTGAGGCGTCCACTCCTGGGCACCCCCAAGGTGGAGGCCAGGCATCCTTAGCGTTGTGGGGGCCGTTGTGGAGATTAAGCAAGCTATTGCACAGAGTTGCAGAGTGGGACTCCATGATTGGAATAGGCACCGAGGCGAGAATTATCAGGTCCGTGGAATTTTGAGCCCAAGACCCGCCGAGGCTGGGAATTGAAACCTGGTCCCGGGCTAGACCTCTGCATCAGGGTCTGCCGCTCTAATCATTGAGCCATACTTAAACTGTGCATGTGTCTGCTGCATGACGTCTTAATGCTCGGAGAGAAAACTCTGCGCACTAGTATTTAAAATAGCCGCTTGAGAAGTCACGTGCTAAGCATCTGCTTTGCTCAAACTAAGTTGTGTTATATACTAAATGCTAATGCATAAATAGTCTTTATAAGTAAATGGGATTAGAGAGGCATACAGTCAAATAATTTTATTTGAATCTAATACTTTGTCTCTTTTTTTTTTAGAAATATTTGTATTTGTATTTTATGAGTACACAACAATGCAATCATGTAATCAACTGTACACATACTCTTACCCTCCACCCACCCGCAAGTCGCACATTTCTGACCAAGTTCGTCCCGTTCCGACCGGAGAACAATAATAGCATTGTACAAATATCTCGGAACATCCCACTCATTGCCATCCCAAGTGTGCTCGTGGCGTTGTGCAGGCTAGTACCATAGCCATCACCCTCATAAGGCCCCATCTAATCCATGATAATGACTCCAGTTGGACCAGACCCTATGGAACTTCTTCGGGCACCCCCTAGCCCTGTAGGTCACTCTCTCGGCTGCCATGTACATGTCCAGTCCTCTCCTCCATTCCTCTAGTTCCGGAGTTTTCGGTGATCCCCAGCGTTTTGGTATGTCCCTCTTCACCACCACTAGAGCCAGTACCAGGAAGGTTAGTAGGGGTCTAGTTAGATCCACGTCATTAGTCATACCCAGTAGGGCAAGCCTGGGTTCCGGCTGGAGGGGGATTCCCACAACCTCACTCAGTTCCCTAAATAATACTTTGTCTCTTTGACCTCTCTATTAGTTCGTATTTTGGCCTCCTAGAATGCAAAGGTTTGATAACCACATGAATGGCGGGGCATGCGCCAGAGAGACCGCTCCGGAGCAATAAGCTCAAGTCTTGACACTCGTCCAAGGACATCTAGGAGACGTACCCTGGGAACCAGCTGAACATCCTGAAGATTCAATGAACAACTGTGAAATCGTAAACATTGTTATCAAATAAAGTTTTTGAATACGGGTGGGTAATAATGCTTGGGAGAACAAATTAATGGGTGGCAACTTAAAACAATAAGCTGTTTAGAAAAGTATTAAACTTGGCATTGTTTGATGATCCCCTCAGCTTGTCTAACCAGAATTTGGAATTTCGTAAGGTTGAAACATTTAGGGGTGGAACATGCCATTAAGAAAGTATAATTGGGGTAGTTAGCATAGAAAGGTCGGTCGCTGCCGGAACCCTGAAAGACAGAGATGCTGCCTGATGAAGCAGACTTGGAATTCTAGAAGAAGATTGCGGAAGAATCGAGGAGGTAGTAGGTTTAGAAGAAGGTCGCGGAGGAACCGAAGAGGAAGTTAATATCAGAGAGGGGTGAGACCCAGGCGTCAAATCCAGTAGAGGTCATCTGTCCTGTCCTATCCTGAAGAACCTGTCACCTGAACTTCTTTAAGGGGCCCTAAACTCTTGGCTAGTGGGGTCTGATTTTCGCACCATCCTAGGTAAATATAAATCTGTGTATTTTGTCCATGTGCTTTCTCTCTCTCTCCGTTTTTTTTCCTGAGGCACTTGTTATTGTGAATTTTTATTAATTGAATAGACACATTCTACTTCCTCTGAAAGATGGAGTTAACACTGTAAAATGTTTGCTCTTTATGATTAATTTAGATAAAAATGTTAAACTGTATTGAGTCTATGGTTATTTAATAAGAAAGCAGGTAAATGAGACCAAAGTCATTGGTCATCAAATCTAATCAACTAAAATAAATCCATTTGTAAAGAAAGGGCGTGGTCAATAAATAAAGTTTTAGTCAGAATAGCAAAGGACGTATGAATTTAGCCCTTTAAATTGATTCCTAGTCGTGCTCACTAGCCTTTATTATGTGAGTGTGTTTATGGGCCCAAATGAGTATTTAGTGATAGATGACCTTAGGTTGGTGGGCCGCTGGATCAGTTTGCTGATAGCGGAGGTATAGTTTTTATTGATTAGTTTGGTGATTATTGGTTATAGATTTATGTATTAACAAACCCGTCTGTATGTTGTTTTAGGTTGTCTGGAAATTCCCGGGAAATTTATAGCGGGTGATGAATGGAAATCACACTGCAGTAAGGTTACTTGTCGGTTTCAGAAATAAAGTTGTAAATAAGTGACAGTAATTAGTTATTAGGAAGGAGTTCACTGGTGAAATTTTGGTGTTATATCACCTAGAAAAGGTAACACTGGAAGAGTAACAGGTTCTACTGAGCTTTAGCGAAGGGTAAACGGAAAGGTTTAACTCGTAGTGTATGAGGAGTAAGCGGAAGGTTTTACTCATAGTGAAAGAATCAATTAGTCTTTTGGTTTATGAAAAATTGACAGAGTAGCAAATATTTTTATGTTGTTATTAATGACATTTTTTGTGAAAAGCTAAAAGAAAGTAAGATTTGTATTGCCTTGTGAAGGGAGGGTCAGCTGCCGGAGTTGCACTGACATCACAAAGTGCCGCACTGGCATTGGCTGAAGCAGCGGGTGTGTGACAAAGACAAGGAATTGTAAAGGGAGGGTCAGTCGTTGCGCTAACATCACAGAGTGCCGCGCTGAGATTGGTCGAAACAGCAGGTGTGTGAGTTACAGAGGATTGTAAAGGAGGGGTCAGTAGTGAGGAGTGATGCTGATGACACAATAGAGCTGTGCTAGTATCGGATACAATTGTTTTTTTATAATTGATCTTGATTGGAAGAATAAAAGCGGCAATAAGATTGTAGAAACTAAGTGTAAACAAAGGAAGAAATCATTTTGACAAAATAGAAGCAGTAATAATAATAGATAACTGAGTTTGTAGGCGGAAATACGATCCAGCTTTAATGGGGAATAGCCCAGATAGAAGATATTCAGGTTTTGCTAGACAAGAATACATAAGAAGAATAACATATAAAATGTAAGGAGAGAAAAGAAAAATGTAATTTATGCACAGAATCAGGAATTATTTCAAGAAAGATAAACCCATTAAAACTAGAGAAGGAATTCTTATCCCACCACCCAAGACTCCTGCCTCATTTATTATGATGGAGAAGGGTTATCATACATGTGCATGGTTAGATACTGGATTGAATATACAAAAGGTTATGGAATATTGTCTTTCCCAGAAAATGGTACATTTAATGGAAGAATTCTTCATAATTTAAGAAATAGAATGCATGAGTTAGAGCCCAGACCTAGATTAACTCAGTATGAAGCTTTGGATGAAAGGGAAATGGAGGTCTTTGATTGAGATAGGTCTAGAAGTACTAAGGGTCATTTTATCCTAAAATGTTGCATATAAAACGTGAAGATCAGATGAAACAATAGAGACAGGCAATGGTTTCAGAAGGACTGTATCCTGTATTAATGTCAGAGGAGCAGTCTGGAGGCAAGTGTACAAGAAAAGACAAGCATGTGACAGGTTGTGGAGAATCAGAAGACGGGTTTATGGAAGATATTCTAACAAAGAATACTCCACCATATCAGGTGGGACCCAATGGAAATATACCAAGTGCTCCTGCCCTAGAAACACAGTTAGTTCCTCATATTTTCCATGATTCATTAAATGAAAGAATATTACAGGAGAAGGAAAGAGAAGCGATAAATAAAAATAGAGATGAACTGATACAGAAAATAACCCACTTGAGTGTACACCCTGAAGCATTAACTATTCCAGTGACTATAGAACCTGTTGTCACACTATGGGGATAAAGGAAATTGTCCAAACCCTCCAGTTATGGCCACTCCTTTAATAGAACCTAGAAAAGAGAATGTTAGACCTGGCATCCTTGGCGTGGTTTCCCCTGCTTTTTGTCTCTGCCTCCTGTATGTTTGACGCTGTGCTGGATTTCGTTTTTGCTCCCTGTGTAAATTGTTATTGTAAATTGGTTATCCATGATTGGCATATTTATATCACCAAGAAGTCCCTAGTTAAGTGCACTGAGTGTGCCAAGGCTGGTGATACAAATGCTACTAGTGGGCCTGCAGCACTGATTGTGCCACCCACAGGAGTAGCCCTAAAATGGTGTCTCAGGCCTGCCACTGCAGTGCCTGTGTGCAGTCTGTGAACTGCCATGTCCTCCTGGTCAGTGTCCCCACTGACCAGGCCTAACCCTTCTCTAAGTGTGCACATTAGTCACCCCTATGGAAGACCCAAGGTACCCCCTTAGGCAGGGTGCAGTGTATGTGAAAGGTAGAGCATGTACTAGGGCAGGTGACATGCTCTGGTAGTGAATGACAGCCATTTTAGTTTTTCACTATTGTAAGGCTACCTTGCCCATAGGCTATCATAGGGAATGCGGGCTACAGTGGCTACCAGCATATCTTCCCATAGGAGCAAGGTAGGACATAAAAGTCTGGCATAACTGAACTCAGAATGTAATAGCACATCTTTTAGGAAAGGTGGTTTTAAAATCCTGTGTTTAAGAACAGCACTTTTAGAAAGTTCCTGTTTTCTTGTCTGACCTTTCTGTGTGCCTTGGCCTGTTTGTGAATTGATTTTCTGGTTTGAGAGTGACAGGGGCAGGGGAGCCCCCAGGAGATTGGCTGAGTCAGCCCTAGGCTGAATGACTGCATCCGCATCTTGAGTGGTGGGAGGGGATAGCACCTGGGCCTGAATAAGGCTGTGCCTGCCTTCCACAATACTGGCTCCACCTCCTGCTGGGCGGCTGACAACCCTGCCCCTCTCTCTGAAAGGAAAGGAGAGGCCAGGAAAACAAAGTGCTCTGGGAACACCCAGAACTGGTTCCGACCGGGCTCAGAGCCCTTCTGCACAAAGGGAACAAAGACTTTTAGGGGTATAAGTATAGGACCCCAGACTAGAGAACATTAGATCATCCTGGAAACAAGAAGGAACCTCTAACAAGGAGAAAGCTGAAACTGAAGAAGGAAGACTGTCCTGCTGTTGCTCTGCTGGACAGATCGCTGTTTCTTTGCTGCCAAGGAGAGGGGAAGGACTTTGCTTTGTGCCGTGTCCCCTTGCTTGAAGGAATCTCCAAGGCCCTGAGAAGAGCTGGCTCTCTGTTAAGAAGTCCCAGGAACAAAAGGACTTCACCCCCAGAATCCCTGAACTCTGCTGAGAGAGGTCTGTCCTTCCTAGAGTGCTTGGGCCAGTTGTGGTGCCTCTGGAAGTTGTACCTGTGTTGGGAAGCTGCAAACCAAGATTTTAAAGACTTTCTGCAAGTTTTCACACATCGCTCGCTTGCGGAGCGCATCCCCGTCAGTGCGAGGAAATTCCCGCCGCCGCGAGGGTCGAGATCATCACAGCGCCTGTTGCTGCTGCCAGAATCATCGCCTCTTTCATTTGTGGGATGCACCAGTCCGGTGCGCGAAGATTACCATTGCTGCGTGTATCGTCGCAGAGCCTGTCGTCACTGGGTGAGATCGTCGCACCGCTTGCTTGCGGACCGCATCACGTCGCTGTGAGAATTGTCGCAGAGCCATCGCATCGAGGGGCCGTGAGAGGAGAAGATCACCGCTGAGCCGCCCATCGTCGCCGCACTGGAGATCGTCGCCGCCTTGAAGATCGTCGCATCGTACCTTTTGCGAGCTGCTTCCACGAAAACCTGTGCACCGGAATCCACGCAAGGTATCGAATACAGATCGGAGTAATCGCAATACGCCCGCCACATCGAGCGGGGTTGTCACATCGCCTCCTCAGGGTCTCAGGAGTGACACACTGCTTGCTTTTCACCGCTACAGCTTTCACTTGGAACTTTTGTCGCATCTAAAGGTACTGTTGGCTAAAACGTGACACAACTATGGATTATTTTAATGCAACCTTAAGAACCCTTTTTGAAACCATATTCTTGAACTGTGTATGTTGGATTTTTGTCTCTTAGGTAGCACGATACGAGAGGTAGAAGCCTTGGCAGACACACCGTTACCATTGGTAGAGACTGCCCAAAAACCTAATAAAACTTCTAAAAACTCTCGAGTACAAGGCCCCCCCGAAAAAATGAAGAGGGGGAGTGAACCGCAGAGAAACAAGACCACTCATACTGATCCTGTTAAACGTAAAAGCTCCTCATACGATGCACCTACATTACCCGCACCAGCTATTCAACCACCCTCCCCATTACTAGAAACATCTGGAACTGATCTAATGGGAAGTATTGATAAACTGGTTAGATCTCTCACATTGCCTTTAGTAGAGAGGCTAAAAAGAATAGCTCAACAGTTGGGAAACTTAGAACAGGTAATCGGGGTAATTAAAGAGGGAATTAAGGGTATACCAAGGCCCCCACTAGTGCCCTTAACTACTGCATCATCCCCAAACATTACCGTCCAAAAGGAGGTAAAAACCACAAATCAAATTAAATCTAAAACCCTGAAACCAATGTCTCCCAAAACAACTCGGCAAAAAGTGAAAAATAGAGATAAAGAGGCTCAGGTGGGTGGAAAACCTAATCTCCCAGGAAGTGTCCAAAAACCTATTGGCCTTGATGATTCTGTGAGGACATCCTTCCCTAAGAGGCACATTGCGGATCTGCCTCCGGAAGCAGCTTCGCTTGTGGTGGTCCTCACTGGTGTTCCTGTTCTGGAGGATGGTAAGAGAGAAGATCAAAATCAGCTAAACAATAAAGTCATTTTTTGGCTCAGGCAAATCGACCACTTCCTCCTAACGTAAATGGCGACATTTTATACGTTTGGCGTCTTCCCTGGTTAGGACCCAGTATAAAGAACATAATGGGGGATATCATCATAATAAATTTTAGAGACAAAAGGGCAGTCGGTCATATTTTAAATTGGTTTCCTCTTAATGGCAGTAATGCAATTACAGCTCGTGAATTGCCCTACTTTTATCCCAGAAATTTGATGACCCCTGTTACTAATCCCAGGCCCCTAGTCCATCTTCAGGACGACCGTATCAGACCCTTGTTCCAACATCAGGATGATCACTTCAGGCCCCAATTTAAACACTGAGATGATCGCCTTAGACCCCTATTCCAACGTCAGGATGCCTGCTTTAGGCCCCCACCCCCACATCAGATTGATCATTTCAGACCCTTACTTCAATATCAGAAAAATCACTTTAGGCCCCAAGGCTAATTTTATCCCTCACTGTGGAATAACCCTCCTACTCAGGAACGTAGGTTTAACCATCAACTGACCACAAGATCTTTTTTGATCCCCACCCAGAATCGATATAACATTCTGTCAGGAATAGATGATATAGAATGACTAACAGCTACCCCAACGTCTTTAGGCAATTCTAACCTGCACATTCTAGACAAGCTGATCGTACCCCAAAAGGTTTCTTTATCTGAGGATTATTCTCAGTTTTTCTCGCTCAAGCGATTTTCCTAATAAGGCCCCGGAAAACAGTATTTTGAATGAAGGGCCTTGGAACTCAACACAAGATCCCTCTCCGTCGACCCAAGGTCAAACTGTGTTAATTCATTTTAAACAACCCCATCTCCCTTCCAAGGTACAACCATCCATTAGTTCGACCCTTTCAATCATATTCTGGAACGTAGCAGGCCTGCGTCCTAAAGTCGACCAACTTAACAGGCTAGAAACAATTAGAAATCATAACGTAGTATGCTGCCAGGAAACATGGTCAGTGACTGCTATCCATCTTCAGGGGTATAGAACGTTTTACTCTAGTGCACGTCCTTCCCCAAGGGAGGACTATCAGTATATGTATCTAATACCCTCCCACTTAAGGAAATCATTGAATTAAAAACTGAAGAGAACTATCAGATCCTCAAACGTTCAGTGAACCAAGGGCACACATATTTCTTGGTTAATTTTTATAATAATTGGCCACCACCAGAATTTGTCCAAGTCCTAAATAGGATAACCTCTGTTTTAGATGAGCAACGGAGTAGATTTTCCTTTTCACCTTTTAAGTTGATATGGGGTGGAGATTTTAATATTACTCTATGTAAAGAATATAATAAGACTAACTGTGGCATTGTTGATGAAGGCGGTAGACCTTTAACTCATTTCGCTCACTCCAGCACAGGGAATATTCTAAACGAAAAGTTCTTTACCCTAGGACTGGGATATGCGAATGAATTAGTTGAGCCTCAAATCGACTTCTCCCCCACTTTTCACGGCAGGGGTTGTAACAGCATAATTGATTTCATCCTGATCTCCAACTATATGAAGGACCAGCTGCTCACATTTTTAACTGGAGATGATATTAGTAGTGATCATTTCCCCATCAGTGTTACCATCTCAGCGCAGACCGCACGTAATACAACTGGTAATCTTGGGTTGTTAAACCATAAAGCAATAAGCATAGACAAAAAAAACGGCTATTCGGTTAAATGGTCCAAAGTAGATCCGGATGTTATAACAACAAAGGTTATAACCAGAGCCCTTCCTATGCTGGAAACATGGTTAAATCTGCATTCCTCTGCAGAGCAGATTCTGACCGGTTTCATTAACATCACTAAGGTAATTAGCGAGGAGTTTCTTCGTAAGCAAAAGCAGAACTTCTCGCAAGATAAAGGTTGATTTAATTCTGAATGTCGTAAGGCTCTTTCGACCCTAAAAATAGCTCTACGCAAACCTGTGAGGGATCAAGCTCAAATTAGGAAGCTGAGAAAGCTTTATAATTTGGCCATAAAAAAATGCAGGCAAGAAATTAAAAAAGATCTGTAGGTAAAGCTTCACGAAAGCTGTAATAGAAAGGATAGTTTCATGTTCTGGAAAGTGGTTTAATCACCCTTATTGACTGATGTGAACCCTGGCCCCAGTATTGAGGTAGCAATCACTGCAGAGTGATGGGTCTCTCACTTCTCGAAAATATTCTCAGCTGAAAGTCTGTACTCAGACGAAAGTGGGGAGGGAGTATCTCCCAACACATCAACTTTTCCTATCGAACTATTTTTCAGTCATGATGAAGTAGTTAGCGCCCTGTCATCCTCGAAGTCTGGTAAGGCCCCTGGGCCGGATGGGGTTCCTTTGGATATTTACACCCATACGCTGGTGCTTTGGTCGCCGGTACTGACCCGGGTAATTGAAGCTGCTCTAAAAGGGGGCCTTATAAAATCTTGGTCAACCTCTACCCTGCTGCCCATTTTCAAGAGGGGAGATCGTAACAATCCTGCATGTTACAGGCCCATTTCCCTCCTGGATTCCCTTGGTAAAGTCGCTGGTCGGCTGATCCTAGATAGATTGCGGGTCTGGTCTGAGGCCAATAACATCTTGACAGACCCACAATACGGCTGCCGGGAGGGCCTGGGCACTGTGGGGCAGGCGTTGAATCTCTCCCTTCTTATTGGGAAATATGTAGGGGCTAAGAAAGGTAACCTTCACCTAGTTTATGTGGATTTGACCGCAGCTTTTGACTGTGTCTCACACTCAAGGCTGTGGTCAATCCTAATAGAACTAGGCGTAGACGCACCGATAATATCCTTCCTACGCGAGCTGTATTCTGAAGCATCGGCTAGGGTTAGATTTGGGGTGAACGGTGAGCTTACTCCCCCCTTTGCAGTTACTCAGGGAGTCAGACAGGGGTGTGTCCTGGCTCCCTTCTTATTTAATCTTTACACGAATGGTCTCGAGAAGGCCATGCTAGAGGGGAGTCAGGACTTACCATCTATCGCCCGTTGTCTCATTCCTGCGTTGCTTTATGCGGATGACGCGGTGATCATGGCGCAAACCCCAATACAACTTCAGATTTTGTTAAATCGCTACTGCAAATTTATGGCCTCATTGGACCTTAAGGTTAATATCAAAAAAACCTTTGCTATGCATTTTGGTAAAAAGATAGCCAAGACAAAACCGATATTCATTGAAGAAGCCAACTTGGATTGTACTACCACCTACCCATACTTAGGTATTTTATTTGATAACATTTCCTCTTGGAAACAGGCCATTAGTAGTAAGCACCTTCTATTCTTGAGATCTACCTCTGCCCTTATTGCTTTCGCGTGTAAATTAGGGAAGCCTCCCCCAAAAGAACTTATGCAAATATACCATGCAAAATGCGATAGTGTAGCTGTTTACGGTGCTGGGGTGTGGGGCCATGTGTCCGTGGACATTTTACAGAGGGTAGAGAACAATTTTATTCATTTTTTTGGCCGTCCCACAGTGCTCTCCAACTTATGGTTGCCATATTGAACTGGGCATGGATTACATTTCAGACTACATCAAAATTCAGCCAATACTACTATGGCACCGCATTTGGTCAAAGGAGCAGTGTAGTTTAACACATGCATTAATTTTAGACTGCTTGGGCCTGGATAATTGGTCAGATATCCCGTGGCTGTCCTTTGTACACATCTTTTTTAAGGATTTGGACCTTCCTACATACTTTAAAGAACCTTCCATCTTATCCACTATTACAAGAACGACCTTAAAAATGTTATGTTTGTCACATCTAAGGGAATTGTGTACAGCCCAAGAAATTAACAAAGTCTCAAACCGACAAATTTTAACTATTCGATGTACACAGGGCATTCAACCGTATCTCACCTTTTGTGTGACCACTTACGAAAAATACCTGTTGACTCGGTTCAGGTTTAATATATTTTTTAGTTTGGTTACATTTCCAAAGAAACAAGACTGGTCCACTCCATCTACCCGGTGTCCTTGTGATGGTATTTCTGAACAATTCACTATCCATGTAATATTGTTCTGCAAATTTTATGAATCACTCCGCAAACGTTGGATCATTCCTATATTGTTATCCTTGGGTTTGAGAAGATGTCGTCCTGCCCTTTTGGCGTTACAACACTTAGAATCAGTATTCATTGCTAAATGCATTGCTATGTTTCTTAAAATCTGTTTAAAAATCCGTTGTAATCATGACTAATTGTAGCTCTAGTGCTTTTACATTTTTACAGTTATTTATTCTTTTATACTTTTGTAATGAACTCCTGTTCTTTTTTAAACCATGTATGTTGATTCTCATGTGTACTTTTCGTGGTTCCTTTAAAATTTGGAAACCGAATAAAAGTTATTTACTACTACTACTACTACTTGTGGTTTGGGTCTTGTGTAGTTTAGATTACATACCTTTATTTTTCTAAACTGTTGTGGAGTCAGTTTGTGGTGTTTTCACTGTGTTACTGTGAGTGTTGGTACAGATACTTAGCACATTGCCTTTGATAAGCCTGACTGCTCATGCCAAGCTACCAAGGGGGTGAGCAGGGGTTATCTAAAGGGTGTATCCTTCTTACTCTGACTAGAAGCAAGGGTCCCTATCTGGACAGTGGTACCTACCTCTGCCAACTAGAGACCCCAGTTCTAACCTTGTTAGTCAGCGGTGGGATTTGAACTTGTATTTGCACTAGACCCACAGTGATTGGTGTACTTCACTGGTGAGTGCAGACCACTACGCCACTGCATACTACGTTTTTTTTTGGTTGGTTCTATTTTTGAGTAACTCTGCAAAGCATCATGTCTGTGAGTGGAAAGGCACCCAGTGTGGAGGCAGAATTGGAGATTGTCATTGAAGATTTGTATTCCTACAAAGTTACACAGCTTAGACAATTCTGCGACAAGCTTGAGTGCCCCATAAAGAGCAGCTTCAGGAAGGAAGAGCTGCAGAGCGACTTGAAGGCCTGGTGGGAGGCCCAAGAAGGAATTGATGCAAGTAGAAGTGGGGGGTTTCAACCCCAGGATTTGCCAGTGGGTAGACCAAACTCAAGGGCTGGCAGTCACCACTCCATCCGGGGTCTTACCCCAGTAGAGTTAGAAGAGAATCAGAGAGTAAGAGACTATGACTTGGAAGTCATGAGGTTAAAGATGAAGCAATTGGAAATGGAGAAAGAGAGAGAAAAGGTGGTGGAGGAGAGAAAAAACTGCCCGTGCATTGGAGGAGAAGAAATTGCTTTTGGCTCATGAGTTGAGCATGAGGGCACTGGATATCAAGGCCAAGCAGGTGGATTCCTGTTCAAATGGTGGCAGCGCACAGCCAGTGCAGGGGGGTAAAGTATATATTCCCAAGGATCTGGTACAGAATTACAATAGGAGTGAGGACATCTATGCCTGGTTTACTTCTTATGAAATTGCATGAGAATGAATGGTGTGCCTGAACAGCATTGGGGAGCGGGCCTGTGGAAACATTTTGAGGCCTCTGGGAGGAGTGTTCTAGAGCCCTTAGAGTTAGCAGGTACCATGACCTACCCCAATATGAAGAAGGCCTTATGTCTCAGGTATGGACTCACTCCAGAGCAGTATAGACTGCAGTTTAGGAACTCTAAAAAGAAAGAGTCTGAGGCTCGGATGGAGTGTGTGAATTTGTACTCGCGTGCACTGGAATGCTGGAGGAAGGGCAGCAAAGTGACAGATCACAAAGTGTTATTGGATTTAATTAGTTGGGAGCACTTGAGTAGTCTTTGTGTTCCAGAGCTGCACCAGCATCTTTTAGGCAGCAAGCTGACCGACCCCATTGAGCTTGCTTAGGAGGCTGACCACTGGACCAGTACCAGGGTCCACAGAGGAATTGTGGGTACCACAGTCAAAGGTGGACAGGGTCCCCAGCAGAAGAGTGGAGGGACAAGGGTAACCAAAAGGAGTTCTCTCAAGGGCCCCAAAATAATTCCCAGGGAAAGGAATCCCAAACCCCCAGACCTAGACAGCCATGGCTCCCTAGGTGCAGGCGGGACAAAAGGGACAACAGGGGTCCCCCTACCTGCTATCACTGCAATGAGGTGGGCCACTTTGCTCCTAAATGCCCGAAAAAACCTCCAGAACCCACTGGTGCTCTAGCCCCAGGGTTAGCCAGTTTAGCTGTGGGATGGGGGTTCATTTCCAGTGGAGAAGAGGGGCTAGCAGTCATGACCCTTGTCTCCGTAGGAAACCAAGAAATGGTCCAGGACACCTGTCTGCCCGCTAACACTAAGAAATATGGGCAGAAGGTGAACATAAATGGGAGGGAGATAGAGGCTCTGAGAGACACAGGAGCCAGCGTGACATCCGTTCGGTGTCAGTGGGTGTCTGAAGAGCAGGTCATTCCCAATGTACTCCACCCGATTATTGCAGCTGACAACTCAGTGCACCTCTGCAAAGTAGAGCAGGTCCCTTTTGAGTGGAGGGGGGTCTCAGATCTCTTGAAAGTTGTTGTATGTCCATCCATGCCTGTAGACTGTCTGCTAGGTAATGACCTGGAGAGTTCCCCGTGGAAGGAAGTGGAACACCAGGCTCATTCGGAGATGTTGGGTCTGCCTGAGTGGGTCTGTGTGACCACTCGGTCTATGGCAGACAGTACGGGTGATTCAGCAGAACTGGAGCCTGAAACAGTGGCCCAGGATCATGCCAGGAGAGGAGGCAGTGGGTGCGGGAAACCAGCCCCAACTGTTCCCATGGTCCAGGAAGGAGCAGAACCTGAGAGGAATTCCCTGGAACCTACAGGGGAACAGGTGGACGAACTGGGAAACCTACCTGAGCTGACCCATTGGCAGCAAGAAGGTGGTTCCTCCAGGGAGGAGTTCTGCAAGGCGCAGAAGGAATGCCCTTCTCTCATTGGTGTGCGGCAACAGGCTGCAGACCAGGCAGCAGGTGGAGGGTCCAAGGATCATCTCCTTTACTGGGAAGATGAGTTGCTTTATAGTGAGCCTAAGTTCGCTGGCCCTGTGCAGCCCATGTGCTGGTGGTACCCGAGCGCTTCAGGAACTTCCTAATGGGTCTGGCTCATGATGTGCCTCTCGCAGGACATCTGGGACAAGACAAGACCTTCTAAAGGCTTGTCACCCACTTCTACTGGCCCCAGATGAAGAAGCATGTCGGTACCTTTTGCAGATCTTGCCAGACATGTCAGGCCAGTGGCAAGAGTGGAGGGAAGTGCAAGGCACCCCTCCAACCCTTTCCTGTGGTGAGCACCCCTTTCGAGTGGGTGGGCATCGACATTGTGGGGCCACTGGACCCCAAGACAGCCATAGGCAACAGGTTCATCCTGGCCTTGGTGTACCATGCCACCCGGTACCCGGAAGCAGTCCCTCTCAAGACAATCACAGCACCCGTGGTGGGCCGTGCATTGATGGGGATCTTTTCCCGTGTGGGGTTCCCTGGAGAGGTGGTACCAACTTCATCTCTAGGTGCATGAAGTCTCTGTGGGAGGAGTGTGGGGAACTTATAAGTTCCCCTAAATGTCTTTGTTCCCTTTGTGCAGGAGGGCTCTGAGCCCGGTCTGAACCAGTTTGGGGTGTTCCCTGTGCACTTTGGTTTCCTGACCTCTCCTTTCCTTTCAGAGAGAGGGGCAGGATCGTCAGCCACCCAGCAGGAGGAGGAGCTAGCATTGTGGAAGGCAGGCACAGCCCTATTCAAGCCCAGGTGCTATCCCCTCCCACCACTCAAGATGCAGATGCAGTCGTTCAGCCTAGTGCTGACTCAGCCAACCTCCTGGGGCCTCCCCAGCCCCTGTCACTATCAAACCCGACAGTCAATTCACAAACAGGCCAAGGCACACAGAAAGGTCAGACAAGAGAACAGCAACTGGCGTTGAGAATGCAGACCTCTCTTTGGCCCCCTCAGTTAAGGCAATCTGCCAGTACCCAGAAGTTAAATCAAATGTACTGAGGTACTGGGCAGCTCCCAACCGATCCATGAGCTCATCAACTCTGGGGATGGGGTGTGCGTCAGTCTTGGTGACTGCATTGAGCTCATGGTAGTCCACACAAGACCGGAGTTCTGGAGTGGCACCGGGCACGGCAGTTTTTGGCACTAAGACCACTGGGCTAGCCCAGGGGCTGCTCGAGGGCTCAATTACCCTTAGCGCCAACATTTTGCCAATGCTGACGGTCTGTCCAGGTTTTTCCGCGTTAGTGAAGAGAACTCCAAAGAGGGTGGGTAGTTCTCCCAACTTTCAGGTGGAGGGGACATGTGTTAGACCTGGCATCCTTGGGGAGGTTTCCCCTGTCTTTTTGCCTCTGCCTCCTTTTTGATGCTGTGCTGGGTTTCGTTTTTGCTGGTATAGATGCTTTCGGCACTTTGCCACTGCTGATCAGTGTCAAAGTGCAAGTGCTCCCTATGTAAATTGTTATTGTAAATTGGTAATCCATGATTGGCATATTTGTATCACCAAGAAGTCCCTAGTAAAGTGCACTGAGTGTGCCAGGGCTGGTGATACAAATGCTACTAGTGGGCCTGCAGCACTGAGTGTGTCACCCACAGGAGTAGCCCTAAAATGGTGTCTCAGGCCTGCCACTGCAGTGCCTGTGTGCAGTCTGTGAACTGCCATGTCCTCCTGGTCAGTGTCCCCACTGACCAGGCTTAACCCTTCCCTTTCTGTGCACATTAGTCACCCCTATGGAAGACCTAAGGTACCCCCTTGGGCAGGGTGCAGTGTATGTGAAAGGTAGAGCATGTAATAGTGCAGGTGACATGCTCTGGTAGTGAATGACAATGTAGCAGGGATTTCTGCTCCTATACAGAACTGTGCATAGATACTTGGAACCTCAGTGAATTAGGGTGTGCCAAAACTCACCTAAGTATCCAAAATCCCCTACCAGACTAGCAATCAGTGTCTCATTGGTTCTTACCGACCCCCAATGATTAGACAACCCAGAACATGGACTTAAAACACTTCAGGAAACGTGGAACACATGAACACTTTTTCGTTATACTAACATATCAATCCAGAACGAGGAGTCAATGAGGACATGTGCAAGTTCGAAATGTTTATTTCTAATGCAGTGTTCTCAAACGCAGTATCTTAGCTAATACAAGCAAACATATTATAAGGAACAAGGTTAACAGCATGGTTACTATTCTATAAAATACAAAGGGTGAAAGCATGTTAGAATGCTAAAGGAAAAAGGTTTAAATAGAACCTCAGTTTACCCTCCCTAGCTAGTATATTATATCATATCTACAGAAGGTCTCTTTGGGTTTAGAAGGGCGGGCCCATACCCTTGGGTTCAGCAGAAATGAAGTACATCATCTCCTGCACCAACTCTCTGCATATGAATATTCATCAAGTGTGTGTCTCCTGCTTCACGCAGTGCATTATTAAACGCGCCTAAACCAAAAGTTGGCCACAGTTGCATCCATATTATGCCTACTCTGTGCACTGATCAATCCAAACAATAAGCGCTGTGTTGAAATAACCTTGAAGGCCTCGGCTCTGAATAGTACAGACATAGCCTACCAAGCAAGGTTGATATTATAAGCAAACATGTTATTCTCATGTAAAGCAAAATACCTAACTAGGCAAAAAGCTTTAATAACAAAATGTGTCATGTGCAGAGGCAGCAGAAAAGGAAAAATGCCGTTTAAACTTCTAACATGCTCATGCTAACTTAACACAGTGCAAAGGGGAAACCAAAACACAAGACACCCTCCCTTTGATCCGAGCACTGATAGGACAAGTATGAAGGGACAAATTTAGGAAAGCAGAGTTCAAGTTCGATATTTTAAACACAAGTCTCTAATTTGGCACTTTAAAAACCAAGAGAAAAAAAATGTATTGTTGAGAAAAAATCTCAGTTTCGGACATTGTTAAAGTCAATAGGCAAGGGTTTAAAAAAATTTGAGGGTCCAAAAAAATTCAAATATGCAATGAAATGTGTAGGTCAAAAAAACGAGACTGCAAACACAGTTCATCCTAATAATGAATATGCAAAATATGCAGCAACAGCCTCCAACAGGAAGTCACTGTTATCATCTGAAAACAAATCGGCCATCCAATTTAATAATGGGAAAGAACATACATGCTCTTCAATTACCGGAGCCTCTTGCACCATCAGAGGACAACTCGGTGGGTTCTGGAGGAAGCTGCGAGCTAAGAAATCTTGCGCCGCTGCGAACACATTCCAACGACCCTGTATACCATGCATCGCTGCAAAGGCCATAATCCCTCCATCAGAACAAAGCAATTCATGAGTAACTAAGGGACTCATAAATTGATTATAATCCGCATCGGGAGACACCGTATTGCAAAGACACAAATCCAGGGCCCATTCGAAGTCGCAACTCAAGCAATGGAAAACTGGCTGGACGCATGTAAAGTAGGAAAATCGAAATGATAATCCATAAGCTACACTCAAAGGTTCAAAGGTTCAAAATAAGCTTTATTCGATATTTAAACAAATATCATATAAGCATACCTCATCTACATAGTTAAAAATAGGAATACATTTGTATAATAATAAGTTAAAAAATCTATCATTTTAAAATTCTATACAAAAGTTCAGACAAAGTTAAAAACGTATATATTTGATCAAGACAGTTAGATGGCAAGAGGGCGTTGATCAATAACACCAGTCTCAGTCCAGCGTTTGCCTGAATTTTATCACTAATTTTAAAAACTGTTCTACTATAACTATCACCTCCTTATCCTCTAATTCCTGTAAACGCTCAAAAGCAGTTTTACATGTCCGAATATTCCATTTCTTTAATAAGGGTAATAGAAGTGCTTTCCTCAGAGTTCCATAGTACTTGCAAAAAAAGATGGTATGAATATTAGATTGCTGTGAACTAGAGTCACAGGGGCAAAGGCAAGTGATCCGTGACCAATCGTTGGATTCTGGGAATGTTACATAACGAAAAAAAGAGCCCATTCTAAATCTAGTGAGTAACATCCTTGAATAGCATGGAATGTCTGATGCTAGGTATAATTGAAGCCCCTTAGTCGGTGTCGCCCTTTGGTAAGCCAAAATGGAGTCGGAAGTTTTTTGTTTTTCCCATCTAGCTGTTTCAAAATAGACCATTAGAGTCTTTCTCAGGTCTTTTCGCGAGATGTTTTCTAGTGAGAGTGGATCTGTGAACCACTCTTGGCGACCAATTTCAAAGGAGAGATTTCTTACATAGTTCAGCCATTTAGTTTGTTTAAGATGTTTAGCCCCATCCAGTTTGAGGATATCCTCTAGGACCTCTCTATTAAATGAAGTCTCGTGGGTAGTCCAAATTTTGTGCCAGAGTAGGAGGGGTTCCGTTTTGATGATATCTGTTATGTAGGGGAGATCCAACTCGATATGCATTTTATATACAGAGGTTCCCTTTGGGGCAGCAAGGAGGTACCTTAGAAATTGATTTTCCAGAGTTTGTATTGCTAGGGTATTTTTATCCACGCCCCAGAGGCCAGCCCCGTAGATAGCAGTAGACACGCATTTAGCTCTGTATATAATTAATAGTTGGTTTACAGGTCTGCCCCCTATCTTTCCAGCAAAATCCCGGAGGGCTCCAATCGCTCTACCAAGGGCCAGTTTCCTTTTCTCTATTGCGGTCTTCCATGTTAACTTTCTGTGTAGACAGATTCCCAGGTACGAAAAAGCTTCTACTGTCCCCAATTTTTGGTCCTCTATGAAAATGGGGCATTGGGCTTTTTGTCTTTTATTGCATAGCATGGTGTATGATTTAGCTATGTTCACTTTGAGGCCCCTATCTTTCATAAAGGTCGTGAAGATTGATACTGCCTTTTGTAGGCCCATTCTTGTCTGAGATAGAATTGCAGCATCATCCGCATAGAGCAGAATCGGGATTGGTTGGCCTCCTATTTTGGGGAAGTCGCACTCAAAAGTTTTCAAATGCTCGCCAATTGCGTTTATATAGAGGGAGAAGAGCAGAGGGGCCAAAATGCACCCCTGTCTAACCCCTCTATTGATGGTAAAGCGTGGCGAGCACTCTCCCCTCAGTCCATATCTCACTCTAGCTCCTGCCTCATGATACAAAGCCTTAATGAAAAGGAGGATCGATGGATCCATCCCAAGCTGGGTTAGGGTGTTCCATAGTTGGTCGTGGATAACACAGTCAAAAGCAGAGGTAAGATCTATATATGTTATATATAGGCTATTCCTCTTGATGTCAATGTATTTTGTTTTGATTAAATGTAAATTGAGGACCTGTTCAATTGTGCCTCTGCCTGATCGAAAGCCGTATTGTAGTTTCGACAATACGTCATGCTCCTCTATCCAAGTTGTTAGTCTTTTAAGGATTATACGTCCAGCAATTTTCATTAATGTATCTATAAGGGATATTGGCCTATAACACGATGGAAGGTTCCTATTTCCTTTTTTGAAGATGGGTATTATTATGGCCTCTCTCCAAGTTGGCAGGAGGTTTGTGGTATTTATAGAGTTAAGTACGGTGGTCAGCAGGGGGGCCCAAAACTCCAACTGTGCCCTGTACACATCCGCAGGGATTGCGTCTGGTCCAGGGGCCTTCCCTGAAGGACTTTCCTTAATGGCTGATTCCACCTCTTCTAGTGAAAAACAGATTTGAGACGGAGTGTCTTGAGTTGAAATTTTAGGAGATTGATCAGAGTTAGGCTGATTTAAAAGAGTTGGTTTATTATAAAGGTTCTTGAAATGATCCGCCCACATCTCTCCATCTATTGCCATATCCAGGTTCCTTTCTGGCATTTTTACCCATGGCAGAGGGGATTTAATAAGTTTCCAAAAAGCTGACATATCCCCTGACTTCGATGTTTCCACCAAGTTATGCCATGCTTCTTGTCTCAATTCCCTTTTTCTTTGTTTAGTGGCTATATGATAATTTTTCCTTGCCTGGCGTACTTCCAAAAGAGGTTTCGGATGAGCACGCAGCAAGTTCTTTAGGGAGTTTAACGCCTTTGTGCACTTTGAATCAAACCACCCATTTTGAAGGAATCTGGTTGTTTTGTACTGTCTCGTCAAAAGATCTTTCAGGGTGCCCTGAATTTTTATGAAGGCTTCACTGACTTTTTCGGGATTCTCCTTAGTTGTAAGACAGGTGGCAATCTCCTCCCTTCTTTTGTTGATTAAGTTCTTCAGGAGGTTTTTAGGGTTGATTTTATCCCATTTTAGACAGTAACCATTTTTAGCTCCCAGCAAAATTGGTTGATTGTAGGTGTAATTGTGTGAGTTAGAACTCACCGATGGTTCCATTAGATCCACGATCATGGTCAGGGGGTAGTGGTCACTATATAAATGGTCCAGTGTGTTCCAATCTAGTAGAAGACGCGCATGTGCTTTGGAGAAAAATAGGTAGTCTATAATGGTGTTCCTGCCTCTCCCGTGAAATGTTGGTTTGGCGGGGCATGGGGTCTGCAGGAGCTCGTTCACCAAATATAAGTCGAAAAAGTTCAAGAAGGTATTAATGAGAACCCCTGATTTTGTGTGGATAAAATGGCTGAAGGTAGGAGAGCCAAGATCTGAAGCATGAGTATCATAAATATCACAGGCGTCTCTTACTGTATTTGGGCAGATATGGCAGTTTAAGTCGCCCGCTAAGAGAATTGCAGACTCTCCACCCGTTTTTTCTTTGAGCCTAGACAAGGCCTGGTGTAGTTTATGCAAAACTCTCTCCAGTTGGTCTACAGGGAGATTATTGTAGAAGTTGGTAATTATGAGTGACAATGACGGGGCAATGTCCAGAACTACTATTTGGAAGGAATCAGTCAATAGTGTTTTCCTTATCCTATGGCTGATTGCTGTACTAATATAGGTACATAAACCCCCCTTATGTCTACCCTGTTTGATCGCTGCGGCGGGTGAGTGGAATGTCTTAAACCCTTGTAGATGGATGGGAGAGATCGCCCAGGTTTCCTGGAAACAGAGGATCGAGAATTCATTAATTACCTTTATCCAATCCGGAAGATTAGTTTTAGGATAGAGTCCTGCTAGGTTCCATGAAAGGAGATGTAAATTAGGGTTTTTTTTCCTATCTGCCTTCTTATTTGCATATAAGTTGAGATTTTTTCTGGAGGGACTGTGAGTTGGACTTTTATTTTTTCCTCTATGCTCGGATTGGCGCCCATTTCTTACTGGTAGTGGTGAGGGATTTTTATTTAGGCCCCTGGCATGCGTGACTTTGGTGTGATTGGAATTTGAATTAATACTCTCAGGTCTCCTACAACCAACCTTTGGTTGCTTCTCTTGAGCGAGTCATTCTACATCCTCCAACCCTTGTAGAGGCTCGAAAAAGTTGTAGCATGGTAAATTCCAATTTGGCTGGAAGAGGGAGGGACAGTTGGCATTTCCCTGTGGGTAAAAGTGTGGATTAACCTGTGGCCAAGGGTCATGTGGGGGAAAAAGGGACTGGAATCTTGCTGGGTGAATAGGATGTTTGTTGCCAGACTGCGCAAATGAGTGTTTAGGGTGGTATGGTTTATATGTCTTTACAGCCATTAAGGATTCTGGATAGAAGTAAGCTAAAGGTTTTGGGAAAATCGGTCCCTTATGGAGGCCCGAGAACCAATCTGTAATGTGTGGAATGACCCTAGGATCTTTAAAGGTGATAATAACCACATCCCCATCTATATCTTTCGGTCTAATGCCAACCCAGTCAGTTCTTTTCACCATGATTATATCCCCGTTTATATGGGGGGGCAGGGGCCTATTTTCCCTAAGCCAGAAAATCACCTTATTTTTAAGGCTGTGATGATTTTCGTAGCCTCCAATGGTTGATAGTGGTACGACCCCCGTGAGTATAATGACATTTTGCGATGCAGCCGGGGGGAGATCAACATATCTTTTCCGTGGCCCTTTGTTTTGTGATGGGAGAGGGTGGGTTTTTTCCTGGGTGGGAGTGTTATTACCCATTTTCGCTGAGGCAATGAGAGAATTTATTTGAGTTGCGTTTGGGTGCGTGTGTGCAGGCGCTTTTGAAGAAGGAGCTGTTCCTTGAATTGGTTGGGGCTTTTGTTTGGGAGTTAACAATTGAGCATTTTTTTGATTTAGGGCCGGTGTTTGCTTCTGTGAATTCTGATCTTTGATCGGTTTTACAGTGGTAGGTTTCCCTCCCCCCTTATTGGAGGTATTGTGTTTTAAAGTATTTGTTTTTGTTTTCACTCCTTGCATCGGTGTTACTCCACTTTTTGACATGGGGTCAGACTTTATTTGTTGAGTTTGGATCAAAGTTTCAGAGAGAGTGTGCAGTTCGGTAGCTATTCTTTTCACTCTCTCGAGTATGGGTGATAATAAGGCTTTCACCAGATGTTCCATGGCATCCACAAAATCTTTGATTGTGGGAGGGACACACGAAGTTAATTGTTCCCATGGTGATTTTGGTAATCCTTCAGCGATTTGTAGTAGCTCTTTTGTGAGCGTATCCTTAGCCAAGGGTTGAATTTTGGTATTATTTTTTGTTAGCGTTTTTTTCCGTCTTTTATTTGGTGGGGAACGTATGATGACCTGGCTTTTTTTGGATTTCTGTTTCCCTTTAGGCACTTTATTTAACTTTACAACCGCTGGAGAGGGGTGGAACATGGAGATCTTTGGGGTGGTCTGGGAGGAAGAAATATCGATTATATCAGGCCCTAGGAACTCTGCTGTTTTTGGGAAGTTTGGAGTGACCAAATCTATAAGGTCGATGGACGCCTTGGTTGTTAGATTAACAGTTTTTTGAGGGGATAAATGCAAAGTTCCATTTTTTGGCGGGAAGTAGGATTGAAATAGTGAGGGCACGTTGTCAGTGTTCATTAAGTCCTCTAGGGTGTTTTTCAAGGTAGAGTTTAGAGGGCTGCACTCAGGAATGGGTGTCGGAAGTGGAATAAGTGCATTATTTTTAAGTAGCTCAATGGATTGGCGTCTTAATATGCGCCTCTCTGCCAGGGCAAGGTCTCTGTCAATATCGCATTTGATTTTAGTAAAAAATTTATCCAAAGGGCCAGAAATTAAGGTCCCTTCGCTCATACCTTGGGTTTCAGTTGCTGATTTGGCCATAGTTGTGGATCTCGTGGGCTTGGAGAGGTTTTTAAAGGGGGGTAGCCCGGCCCGGCCTCTTCTGGCCTTGGACGGCCACAGACGGTCCCGCCCTTGTCCCGGGCTTCTCCCGGCGCACACCCGTGCGCTCACGCGCAGCGGGGATGGCACTCCTATTTTGTAGCTTGCTGATTGGACTCTGGAGGGACCCTGGAGGCGGGGCCGGCAGGGAGAGCAGCCCAGATCACCACGGGCGCGCGGGGGCTCCTGGAGCTTGGAGTCCCCCGCTGTGGCTCGCAGCCCTGCCGGACAGAAAGCTTGCACACCTGTAGGCAGTTCAGTCAGCTCCTTGCCGCGATGCGGGACCCGCGGAGCGGGTCCGGCGAGAGGTAGCGGCTGGAGCGGACAACAGGCTGTGCAGGCTGCAACGACCTCCCACAGCTCCCTCCTGGAAAACGGAGCAACAGGTCCGCAGTGTAGGGCAGGAAACAAGGAATCCGCTGTGACTTGGGTGAAATGCCGCTAAATCCGTCCTAATGGAGGCGGGGCCGGCAGGGAGAGCAGCCCAGATCACCACGGGCGCGCGGGGGCTCCTGGAGCTTGGAGTCCCCCGCTGTGGCTCGCAGCCCTGCCGGACAGAAAGCTTGCACACCTGTAGGCAGTTCAGTCAGCTCCTTGCCGCGATGCGGGACCCGCGGAGCGGGTCCGGCGAGAGGTAGCGGCTGGAGCGGACAACAGGCTGTGCAGGCTGCAACGACCTCCCACAGCTCCCTCCTGGAAAACGGAGCAACAGGTCCGCAGTGTAGGGCAGGAAACAAGGAATCCGCTGTGACTTGGGTGAAATGCCGCTAAATCCGTCCTAATGGAGGCGGGGCCGGCAGGGAGAGCAGCCCAGATCACCACGGGCGCGCGGGGGCTCCTGGAGCTTGGAGTCCCCCGCTGTGGCTCGCAGCCCTGCCGGACAGAAAGCTTGCACACCTGTAGGCAGTTCAGTCAGCTCCTTGCCGCGATGCGGGACCCGCGGAGCGGGTCCGGCGAGAGGTAGCGGCTGGAGCGGACAACAGGCTGTGCAGGCTGCAACGACCTCCCACAGCTCCCTCCTGGAAAACGGAGCAACAGGTCCGCAGTGTAGGGCAGGAAACAAGGAATCCGCTGTGACTTGGGTGAAATGCCGCTAAATCCGTCCTAATGGAGGCGGGGCCGGCAGGGAGAGCAGCCCAGATCACCACGGGCGCGCGGGGGCTCCTGGAGCTTGGAGTCCCCCGCTGTGGCTCGCAGCCCTGCCGGACAGAAAGCTTGCACACCTGTAGGCAGTTCAGTCAGCTCCTTGCCGCGATGCGGGACCCGCGGAGCGGGTCCGGCGAGAGGTAGCGGCTGGAGCGGACAACAGGCTGTGCAGGCTGCAACGACCTCCCACAGCTCCCTCCTGGAAAACGGAGCAACAGGTCCGCAGTGTAGGGCAGGAAACAAGGAATCCCACTCAGTGTAGCAAGAGGCAGCGCACCATAGTACTCAAGCATCCGGGCGCGGTGGAGTCCTAACCGAGACAGCTCGTGTTGTAACACAGGATGTGCATCCATTTTGAAATACACAAAACAGCAATAGGACGCCAGCAGCAAGAGCCAGTAGCCAGGGAAATCCACCAAACAGGCTGGAGAAAATAGAATGAAAGAAAGCTGGAATGACTCCGAAAATCTTTTGGAAGGAAGTCACTAAGCCACTGCTTACAACTTTAAAAAAGTGAGCCAGCCCCGAAGTGGAGGACGCATTGAAGATAGTGTGAATTAACTCACCGAAGTGCAAAGGCAAATCAGTATTTAATAAGGCATGCACCTCTGTGCGGGTGTTAGCCACGTGAAGGACAAATGTTTCACGAGCAGATTTGAGGGCAACTTTTTTTGGGACAATAGAGCTCTTAAGCGACTCATCTTATTGAACTCTGCTTTCAAGGTCGGAATCTTAGGCCAGATGGAAACATCAAGTTTCCCATGCGGGGGTGGATACATTACATTCTTGTAACACACTGCACATTCACTGACTGTAACGACATAAGCAATCCCTTTTATTAACCCACAACAATCCTCATTGTTTAAAAGTAAATAACTCCCATTTGCTAGCAACGTGAATGTGGGAACAATTGCAGGCCCAGGTGTACCTTTCAAAATACAGGCTCAATTAGGCTAATTTTGGTTGCAAGAGCCATGTAATTGGATATGTCGACACATTAAGGAATGATCCGGTGTTTCAGTGCATTCTTCACCATTCAAATAAACTTTTCTTCCCTCCTTAATGCATCCTTATGTAAAAGGAAGTGACCAGGCTTCATGGAGATAAGAACTTCCAAGAGGCTCGCATCTACCAATGGCAAAGTACTTCACATAGTTTTTAAATTTGAACAAAGGAAACGGCAGGGTTATTAAACCGTGAATAAGCCACGTTGCAGCATTGGCTTCAGCCACAGAAAACAGTAAAGGCTCTAACCTCTCAATGTGCAACATGGAAAAAGAAGCATCCTTCATTGATAGTAAGCGTTGTTTGTCAGTCAAATTAAAAGGGGCAAACAAGGATGATGTATTCATGTAATGCCACAGCACTTTACCTGCCTTAAGGGTGCGCAATGTCCATGCAAACTGCATAATGGAACGCATCTGATTTTGACCGTGGTACAAAGCAGACACTTCATCTTGCACAATATCTACAACAGATGACACAATATTATCTAACGTGTAAATGCGAGAAGAGAGAGTGTTAATGCTGTTATCTACAACTGCTAGCACTTTTTCTAAATTAGCTTGATCTATAGCCCTAAGGCGGGTAGCCGCCTCAACCTGGGAAGCTTTCCAGAATTTGTTATAAACAGCATATATCCATCTTTTAGATCTACCTTTAGCCGGGCCTTTAATAAAATCATTCAGATCAACATCATCAGTTAGTTTAGATAAATGCAGATTAACTGACGCCAAGGTAGAACGTCTGAGCCAGTTCTGACACAATTTGCCTACAGAATAGGTAGTCACAGAATGGCCACTTTCAAAACGGGGATCTACCCTGACCTGTGTAAAGCCATGAGCTAAACCGAGAAAACGATGTTGGCATGAATCAGCACTTCTGTGCCAGAGCAACCAGCCTTCGGGATCCAAACTGGATATGTTAAAGGAGGAATTCAATAATAGAGTTTGTAACTCTCTCACGGAATATTTAGTAGTATTACCCCAACCGGAATATTACTCTAAATCAGGAAAAGAAGGAGCATTTAATTTTTTAGGAGTAGCCAATCCAAAGCATGTTGTCTGTGAAATCCTAGAATTTAAAAACAACATATGATTCGGGATGAGGCATGCACGGTGCAAAGCCTCAGTGCCTTGCACTTGCCAGCTTTTAGAACCCCAAACTGATTTAAGGTCAATTGTATCCTTCAACAACTCGTAGCCCCCAAGAGCCAACTGGTCTAGAAAGGACTTCGAATACAATAATTTAATATTGGTAAGTCTAACTTTGGATATGGATTTTTCACCCATTTTAAAATAAAAGGCATTTGGATTAGATTGATTAAAATCTGTAAAGTAAGTGAACTTTTTCAAAAAGGTAGCAGAACTGCCTTGTATAGGAGCCGGACAGTGTTCCCACTGGGTGTAATTTACAGTGAGCCTCCTGGTATTAGCTTTATGCAGGTAGTGATTGCCAAAATGTTGATAACAATACAAATCACTGTAATTAGCAGACTCCAAGTACAAATCTTCAGCATTAAAGGCAGCATAATATTTCAAATCAGAAAACAATGATTCAACGGCCTGAACATCCCAATCATCAGAACGTATATTTTGTTTAACTCCATCCCCTATAGACACTCTAAGCACATTCGGGACATTTATAACATCAGTGTGCCCATGAATTTGAAATCGAACAGCATCCCATACAATCCCATCTAAGACAGGCCAAGCAGTGATGTTAACAAAGGCCAAGTCTCTCTTCAATCTGTGTGATGAGGAATGGGGGATCAAAGTTCCTTTGATATGTCAAATGCAAGTTCTCTCCTCGACATAGTGTCCATTGACGAGACGGAAAAAATAAAACACAAAACCTATTGACATAAAAAGGTAAATCGAAAAAAGCACCATCCAAATATAAGCCAAGGTGGAATCAAAAAATGCTTTTTAAACAGTCTTGCCAAAACAGAAATCTTCGATGGCTTTTTAGAGGTGTGGGAAACAGTGTCAAAATGAAAATCTAGATTCTGTAGCCAAGCGAGTTTGCAAATCAGGCATCGATAAGTCAGTAGGATAAGTAGAGTCAGTTTCATCATGTTGAGTACCAGGCAGTATACTCAATAAAGAACTGGAAATTGCAGGCAACTCGAGAGCAACATCAGACACAGGATTGAAAATCGGAGCCAAAACAGAATTTCTCAAATTCGAAGGACATGAGATGGCCGGTGTCATACTAAGAAGAATCTGCCACTCTGTGTATCTTGACATTGTCAATGGAGATATATCTGTTCTCCTTACGACCTGGAAGAGGTGGCAAAATGACTGTTCTTGTGCCCTTCACTCCAAGCACTGGAACTGGAGCTTGATAAGAGGGACCAAATTCTTTCTTGTTAGCGATCTTCTCACGAATTAGTTCTCCAACTTGGGGTAGCCAGCCAACTACCGGGATCTGCAACGCATCATCCGAGGTGGAGGGCAAATGTTCCTTTGCAAGACTGACTCTTGTCTTTTGTAGACCCTGTAAAACATTGCAATGTTCATCTACGTCAAAGGAGGCAGCTTGAGCCACCGAGTCTAGACCGTCAAGGTCCGAAACATACATCTTGATACCAAAGAGCATTTCGTATGGGGTCCGCCCACCCAGAGACTTTCTAGGGAGATTATTAAGAGCACGCTGCACGCCATTGAGATGGGCCAGCCAGTTCCTGCCAGTGCCTATAACTCGAGCCGTCAAAGACTGCTTTAAATCTCGGTTCATCCATTCCACAACACTATTACCCTCAGGTCTGTATGGAGACGAAAACTTGACTTGGACCCCCAATGAAGTCATGGCATTCTTATACGCCTTCGAAGCGAAAGCCGGACCCTGATCTGAATGGAAGGTACCACAGACAAAAATCCCTACAAAGATACGCAAGTCTCTTATGACAGTCCGTGAATCAGCGCTGCGGTGAGGCCAGACCCACACAAAGCGTGTGCATGAATCAACTGCTACTAAGATGTACTTATACGCAGTATCAGAAGAAAAGGGACCGCAGTGATCTAAATAAACACACCCAAGGGGTTTATTAGAAATGTACAACTGTGACTGGGGCGGACGCGCAGCAGTTGAAGGCTTAATCTCCTGGAAAATGTCACATTGAAGGACATAGTCACACGTCTGTTTGTACAGCTCCCACCACCAGAAACCTTGTTGTAACTGAGCTATAATAGCTGAAGCGCCCGCATGCGCAGACGCAACACCTTCATGGGCTGCGGTAATCAGTGTAGGCCTGCGGTCCGCATTGGGAAGTAACCTCTCACCAACGTCAGGAATTTTCAATTAAGGAACTTTATTAGGACTTAAGTCGTATGAATACTTCGAAGGGAATCCTTTTGGATATTTACCCCCCTTCTCAGTTGCAGCAATAGCCGCCAAGATATCATCATCAATCTTACTTTTGGAACGTGTAACTGATGCAACCAAATATGTCGATACTGCAATTTTGCTGCCTCATCGGCAAGCGAATTGCCAACAGCTTGGACTCCCACGCGCTGATGACCGAGAGTATGAATCACAAACACGAGGGGCAATTGCTCTTTAAGCTCAGCCACTCGGACCCAGATCATTTTATGTTTTATTGTGCTACCCTTGGAATCACGAAAATCATTCTGAATACAAAAGAACAGGTTTTCATTGTAAGACTGGACACAGTAGTAAGAATCATTCACAATAAGAGTCGTCACACCAGGATCAGCGTACTCCAATGCAAGCATCAGAGCACGAAGCTCTGCCAATTGTGCGGTGCAGTCCCCTAGAGTCTGCGTGTGCACGACTCTGGACTTGAACTCATCATTCACCATGGCACCTACCACAATAGTGCAAGCGGAAATGTTTGCGTGTTTAGACCCATGCGCAACTTGCGCTGAACTGTCAGTGTGTATGATGCAATGGAAGTCCTCCAAAGGCCGCATAGCCAAAGGGGCAGGATGAACAAATTCATACTGCAAAAACTCCTGCGACTGTAAGGAGGCATCAAAAATAAACGTGACTTTCTGAGACGTCAATGATGCTGCCCACTGTATCCACCGAGGATGCAAAGCTTTAGAATTTGGCCCACTGGCTTTTGTAACTGCCTCTAATGCAGGAAACGGGGTTACAACCAACATGCGTTTTCCCTGCGACAGCACACGTTCCTTGAGAATCGCCATTTTCACTGCTGTCAAAACTTTTTACTGCGGAGGAAACCGCTTTTCAGCCGAAGTGTACAAGCAATAGGTACTGTGTCTCCTTCAGTAAAAATAAGGTATGTGAAACCCACCACCCCTGGGATGATTCTTATCACCAGGTTGGTGTGGTTGTCATGAGTCAGTAAGAATTTAGATTCTAGAAGATCAGCCTGCAAAGATTGCAAAATAGCTGAATGTTCCGGCAGCCAGCAAGATTTGGTAAAAGTTGGTTGTATCAAAGCATACAAAGGCTTGATACGCTGGGCATATTTGGGAATATATGTATGCCCGAAGTTCAAAAATCCCAGCAAGGATTGTAATTTTTTCAGAGTTGTAGGAGTGCGCAGTTGTGCGCATTTCTCCGAGAAGTGAGCAGCCAATCCTCTACCTACATTGTTGAGCTCGTAGCCCAGGAACAACACTGTGTACTCTGCAATGTGAGACTTTGCAAAGTTGAATTTGTAACCAAAGTCCGCAAAGTTACAAATGATGCGGTCAACTCGACACAGATGCGCCCAAAGCTCGTCGTCTGTGAGATAAATGTCATCCACATACGAACACGCATCAGCGTCTATCCTCTCTAAGAGAGTCCGTCCAAATTGTGGGCAAAAAAAACGTTGGATATGTCAAGCGTGGTTTTAAACTGTTTACGCACAAGACCATCCACAAGAGCAGAGCCGTGTATATTCTGTACGGCACATGTACAGCAATGCCAGTTCAAATGCCGGTAATCCAATACCAAACGGTACGAGCCGTCACGCTTGGTCACAGTAAAAAGAGGGTTATTCATCGGTGACACACAATTTTCAATCACACCTTGATATTCCAATTGTTCAAGGATTTCCACGACGGAAGCCTTAGCTTCACGTCGGATGGGATATTGAGGTTGAGGCTGTGGCATAGACCGTAAAGGAATTTCGTGGTGTGGGGAAAATTTATCCCAACCACACTGTGTACTGTACAAAGCCGGCGCAAGAGCCTTAGCCCACTCTTCTGCAAAATTCAGCGCATGCTGTTTTGAGACTGTGTGTGCGAAACTAGGGAGGATCACCTCCTCCCCTCTTGGAGCTGTGAGCACAAAAGGTGGGGGCCAGTCAACCTCAGCTAACAAAATGTCAGTTGTAGTCGTAAGATTTTCCCAAAATACCCCTTTGATGGTACGCTGTGTCACCTTCAATTAAAAGGACTATGTTATAAAGTCTATCAGGGGGAGCTACTCTAGTATCAGCTGTCTCCACAACAACATATTGATCAGTCGCTGTCACCTTCAGTAGCGGATGCAGGGCCTCTTGCACTATAGGTAATCTCCGCCGCGCTGTTCAGCTAGGTCAGAGCCCATGTCTGATTCCGAAGCTGCGTTCTCACTATCAGTGGCATATCTCGATGTTAAAGCGGCAACTTTCTTTTTCTGAAACTGGGATCTCTTCGGTGTTGAATCATCCTGCTTGTCTTTACTGTCTTTCGGGAAAATTTAGGTCTCGGTTCTTGGTCTAGATATGTATTGATTAGATGTTGATTTTTATCTGTCTCTGTATACAGATTTTGATAATAGGCCTGAAATTCTGCTTTAATTACTTCTGGGTCTTGCGTTAATAGATTATTTTTATCTTTGATTTCTTTTATAGTATTTATAATATTTTGATTTCTTGTGCGGATAGCTAAATGATGCCCTACTTGCTCACTTAATTCGTAAGCCTTTTCTTTATTTGAGGTAGCCTTACCAATAGCTCTTGTAGCAAAGATTTCAATTATTCTGTTTTTGGCTATTGACACCTTTTGTAGTACAATTTCAGTATTTTGACCCGCTACAACAGTTTTTACAAGTTCCTCCTCAGCTTCGGCTAGTTTCCCATTTAATTCAGTTATTGTTTTTTTTTTCCTTGTTATATCTTATGGAGAATCGGATTGTTTCACCCCTGATAGCAGCTTTGAGTGTGTCCCAGACCACATCTAGGGATGTACTGCCTATATTATCTTCAAGAAATTCTGGTATCCATTTTTCCATCATTTGACAGTATTTTTCGTTCATTAATAGTATCCTTTCAAATGTCCAACTAACCCGATCTTGCTGTATTCTATCAATATCTATTTTTAAAAGCAAGGGGTTATGATCCGAAAACACCATAGGTAGTCTTTCTAGGTGGCACTTTGTTATAATATTATTTGAGACTAGCATATAATCCAGTCTTGAGAATGTATGATGGGAATGTGAAAAATAGGTGTATCCCGCATTTTGAGGGAACTTATATTGCCATAAATCTGTTAGTCCCTGTGTTTTACATAATGTTACGAATTCCCTAAATACCCTAGGTTTCCTACCGTTATATTTGAAGTTTTGATCATGAGTCCAATCTGACGGTAGGTTTAGATTAAAGTCCCCACACATAACAATAGGTAGTGGCCAGTCGGATAATTTGCTGGTGATAAATTCCAGAAGATCAGGATCGTCAGTAACGCAACCATAAATGGAGCAGATAGTTATACGCTTCCCAGCCCCATAGATACATTCGGCGATCACCCATCTCCCGAATTTATCTGCTGCAGTGCGGGGAAATTTGATTTCTTTATCTGTTGCCAGGATAGCAACTCCGCAGGTTTTTGTGGCTTGTTTTGTGGCTGTGATCAATGTGTACCCCAAAGTTTGTAGTAGTTTTTTTTCCTGTCCTTCTATATGCGTCTCTTGGAGGCAAATAATATTGGCTCCGATTGATCGGAGAGCTATAGCTACATTTTGCCTTTTACGTATATCATTTAGTCCACAGATATCAGCAGAAACAATTTTTAGTGTGGCCATCGAAATTTGGTGTCTTTTTCTATGTATTTTGGCAGTCCAAGTTGTATTTGTGGCCTGGACGAAAAATTACTAGTATGTCTGATCTTATTAGTAGTTAGTAATGAATGCCGGATGAGCCCCGCCCCCTCCCCCCTCCCCCTCTCCCTTTCCGTCCCTCCCTGCTCTCTGTGAGCGAGCCCCCCCCCCTTTCTTGAGGCGTCTTGGGTCATAGTTCCCCCAAGTGTGGGTGTCTGGGCGGTCCGGTCTTCCCTGCCCACTCCGAGGCCCAGCATCTAAACCTTAGATGACCCGCTATACAAATAGGTAAGTGTTCATACGAATGTGCGATTATTTATTCCTACTCTATTTGAGTTCAGATAAAGGATATGTAAAAGAGATGGGAAAACAAAGGGTAGAGAATTACATTATTCGGTTCCCATCCACCTCCCGCCCAATTATCCCTGAAGAATCATTAAGTCCTTTAGATTTGACATCATATCGGAGATTTACAGTCTCTGTCTTTAATTACACTTTAGGATTAGTTGTGAGTTTCGGGGAACGGTGAGGGCCAGTCTCAGTAAGTTCTTTCAGATATGCCTCTGCCAGGATTTCGCTTGTAAAGCTTTTTGTAGCTCCCTTATAAATGATTTTCAGACGTGCAGGGTTTTGCAAATATACGGTGGAACCTATTTTTTCAAAAGGGGCAAAAAGTTGTCGCAACCTCCACTGGCGTTCTACTGTTGCATGAGCAAAGTCAGGGCGTGCAAAGAAACTGAATCCTTTAAATTCTCTTTTACTAGTAGGTCTGGCAATATCGTAGATGATTTCTCGCAAAAGAAAGTTCCCAAAATAGACCAGCATAGCTCTTGGGTATTTATTTGCCTTATGTGAGTATTTCGGGGCTGTCAGGGGAAAGCGATGAGCCCGTTGGATCTCTTGCTCTAAATTCCACGATTGTTTTTCTGGGAGGGCTGTTTTTAAGAGTTCCGATATGAACCCCTTTGGATCGTTTCCTTCTGCTCCTTCTGGAATTCCCAGAATTCGTAGGTTGTTTCTTCTTCCTCTGTTTTCCAAGTCCTCCACTTTGGTCATAAGATCTTCAATTATGCCTGACTGCTGCTTTTCCTTAGTTTGCAGATTGAGTACATCTGACTCGAGGTTCTCTGTACGAGTTTCAATTGATTTAATTCTATCCACTATTTCCGAACAAGTATTGTCGACTTTTTGGATAGAGCCCTGTAGTTTTTGAATTGCAGCATAATTCCGTTGATTATCTGTTTTCACGTCTGCATGAAAGTGCTTTATAGACTTGAGGACATCACTCAAGGATGTTTCTGGATGGCTTTCTAATCTTACACTATCCTTATCCTTTATTTTCGCTTCCTCCTTCTTCATTGGTCAGTTGTTTATGATAGGGTCCCCCATCCAATTTAGGAGTTGAGCTTTTCCGTGTATGTCTTTTCTAAGCCTTAACTTGCTCTGGATTACTCCCCTGATCGGTGGTTTCATCATAGGTTGGTTGTTGCGCTCTCCTGTGTTTTGTTTTCCTTTTGTCACCTCTTTTTTCGGGAGTATTATCTTACCTTGATTCATTTATTTCCTTCTCATCGGGGTGGTCTGGGGCCACTATGGTGGTAGCATCCGGTTCTTGATCATCGCTCATTCCACTGCTCTCTGTTGTATCACCGGAGATTGAGAGTCCGGTTTCGTATATATCAGAATCCCCCTCATCAGCAGATTCTTCGCTTCCTGTTTTTGACGTCTCTGAGCAGCAGGGTTGTATTATTGTGCGTAACTGTTCTGATTCCGAATTATCTTTGTTAATAGCTGTTACCTTAGTAGATTCGTTATCATTAGGCTGATGTTGTAAGATCACGTTTTTTGATGCTTTCACGATGTCGATACCATTGCTGACCTGTATTGCTTTGATTCCTTTTCTAGGAGGGAGGCCGATTGCTGGGTCTTCCCGGTCTGGATCTGGTTCAGGTCTTTGTGCATCTGACATAATACGTTGGGGTTTTCCATTTTTCCCACCTACGTTAGAATTTTCCTGAGGAAGTAGGCTGAATATAGTAGAGATCCTGGGTTGATTCTCTCCAGGTTGGCCGGTAGTTTTAGCTGCCGCTTTTAGATTTTTGATGGTTTGTAGGCGTTTTGCTTTTTTAGCCATAAGCTCTAACTGCTCGTCAGTGTTAGTGTCGTTATTATCTTCACTGTCTTCCTTAGTATCACTGTACTCACAGTTATTTAATTTTTCATGTTTTTTTGCTTCACTTGTCGCTTCCTTTTTTTCTTTTTCTTTTTCATTTTGACTTGTGCACTTAATCTTATTTTTTTCCTTGCTTTCTTTACTTTTTTGTTTTTCGTGACTTTCTTTCCTGATTTTATCTGTCTTGTCTGTTTTATCTTCTTGTGCTTTGGATCCTCTCGTCTCAATTCTTCTTTGTGTGTTATTGTTGTTGATTGGTTTCGGTGAGCTAATCCCTGTTTCTTGTTTTGGGATGTTTTCTTTGTCTTCTGCACCTGTGCTTTTTAGGGTTAATTCATCTTGATTTGTTTGTTCCTCTGTCATTTCTGAAGCTTTCTGGATTTTAGTTATCTCCTTCTGAGGGCTGGTTTGATCCATTATTTGATCCGCAGTTCTACACCTATTGCTTCTCTCGCCTTTCCCCTTCTCTGTATTACGTCCCTTGTTGTAGACACAGCTGATGTTGTTGCGTTAGAGACTTTCCTTGGCCCTAATATACGTCTAGCGTTCTTCTTTTTTTTGACAAATTCTACAGTAGCCTCCGTTGGTTTGATGGTTACAGGTACGGTTGTTGTCTCTCTTGTCGTTATCTTTCTTATCCCTGCTTGCCTTGTATCTCTTGTTATTACTATTGCTATGGCTACTTCAAGTCGATACAACCCGGGTGCTTTTCCAGTCCTGCTAGCAATTGCAGTAATTCTAGGGTTTGTGGAGGTTGTAGTTTTCAGCCAGAGCGCTGTGCGCGTAGTGCGCGCTGTACGTGTTGTAACCGTTGTAGGCAATAGTGTTTTTCTTACAGTTTTTGACAGGTTTGTCATGGGGGTGGTCTCTGGAGCTGTTGATCACCTTTCAGTTTCAGTTGCTGCTTCTGTGTCTCTGATAGTGCCCCTTAGGTGCTCTTGTTGCCTTGTTGCTTGTCGCTCTTGTTGCTATATTCGATGAATATTACGGTTTTGTTTCAATTCTGTTGGGGTTTTAAAATCCTTCCCCCCAAGCCGTTTGTCGTTGCAGCAGTGGTCTGCTGTTGATTTTTTGCGGTATTCCCTATTTGCGGCAAAGCAGGGTCACAGGACTGCAGGACTGCAGGAGTTAGCTCTGATTCGGCTCCGATTCAGCTCTGATTCGGTTTGGACCTCGTAGTGCGTGGAGGTGCGTTGCCTGGCAATCGGACGTGCGGACTTAAAGCTGCGCAGCGCGGATGACGTTGACGTTCAGCAGCAGCAGCTCCGTAGAGCTGATCGGCAAGGCACTGCGAGGGACGGCACAGCGAGGGGCGCCAGTAGACGGCCGCAGAGGCTCGAGGCGAAGAGAAAGCAGCGGTGAAAGGCAGTGAAGGGCAATGGAAGCGGGAGGCAGCAGTGACTGAAAGACGGTAAGACCAACCATTAACAACAACAACAGCAAGCAGATGCACGGGCCGATGACGGGGGACAGAGAAAAAAATCAGTACATGATTAAGTGCTAGGCTGGGTTTAGCTTTGACTCACGTTTCTTCTGTTTTCTCTGTGATGTCTTTAAGCTCCTCTGGCCCAGATTATAGTCCGCTTTTCGCTATTTAGCTGACCCCAGTTTCTTTTCCGATCTGGTTTTCTTTTTAGAAATCCTCAGCCCTTGATCCTCAAATTCCCCCTCACTCCTTCACTCCGAATCCAGTCCACAGTAACTATAGTAACTATAGTCGTTTTCTCGTTTCTTTCCTCAGGAGGTTAGGATGGTTAGACCCCCACTTGATCATTCTGTATGCAGGGAGGCAGGCATCTTGAAGCTGGAACCACGGAGCCGGTGAGCAGACGACCTCTCACTCAGGCGCCATCTTGCCTCTCCATACATATCTATATACAGAGACAGATAAAAATCAACATCTAATCAATACATATCTAGACCAAGAACCGAGACCTAAATTTTCACAAAATGATTATGACAGCCTTGAAGCTGTACCCCAATGGATCGAGATTCTACTCTCTATTAACAGCTTGCCTTCGGGGAAAGCCGCAGGATTGGACGGTATACCGGTCGAATTTTATGTAAAATTTTCCAAACCACTTTCACGGCTCTCATGATTCAAGTATTCATAAAGGGAAAACCACCAAAATCTTGGTCAATGGCAAAAATGGTCATTTTCCCCCCAAAAAAACAAGGATCCAACTGAACTCGGATCATACCGCCCCATAACTCTGATTAACTGCGATTCAAAAATCTATTCTAAGATGTTAGCCACCCGATTAGCCCCGATCATCCATAAAATCGTATCGGTACGACAACATGGATTTGTCCCCGGGCGCTCAACTACAGACCACATACAAAGGGTGATTACACTCTTCGATATAATAGAGGTCACAGGAGACCCTATGGCACTTATATTATTGGATGCAGAAAAAGCATTCAATAGGGTCTCCTGGCAATATCTTTGGACAGCCATGACAAAGAGTGGAATTGGAGATCAATTCATTAACGCTATTCGGAGCTTATATTATAAACCAGAAGCCGTTGTGATGATAAATGGCGGAATGACGGGCAAGATCAAAGTAACTAGGGGAACCAGACAAGGATGTCCATGCTCCCCCCTATTATTTGCAATATTCATCGATCCCTTTATCAGTAAATTAGAATATAATCAAAATATCTTACCAATAATAACACCGAACGGAAATACTAAAACACTAGCTTACGCCGATGACATCGCGATCACCACAAGCAATCCCTGTGTAACAATAAAGCTGTTAGAAGAAGAGGCCTTACGTTTTGGAGAAATCTCTGGATATAAATTAAATGAAACTAAAACTCAGATAATAATCAACAAAAACATCAACTTAAGCGATGAAAGAATAGTGGGAAATGCTACATATCTCGGCGTTAATATTACCTCTAATTTGGATGAACTTGTCAAAATCAACATAGATCCGCTTCTAAAACAATCATCGGACAGCCTCAGTAAACTAAACAATTTACATCTAACTCTTATAGGGAGATGCAATGTTCTCAAAATGATTTATTTACCGAAATTTTTATATTTCTTTCGCACCATATGCTTAAATTTTGATCTACTAATATTCAAACAAATAGATACGCTTTTTTCCCGATTCATATGGGGATATCAAAAAACACTCCGAGCATATCTCACTTCCAAGAATGAGAGGGAGTCTTGCAGCCCCAAATCTTAAAATATATTGGTGGGCTACATTGATGAGTTACAGCAAAGGCTTACTCGTGTCGGATGATTCTCCGATTGTTGAAGGGGACGTCCCTACTCCGTGTAGACTTATTCTGGGAGCAGAAACTGGTGACCATTTGTGGTGACTAACATACGACAACCACTTCAAAAAAGTCCGATTTAAACACTGTTAGGTACTTACAACGCTTGGTCTAACATCCGTAAAATACTAGGAATCGGTAGATACTCTCATTACACCAGTCTCATCCGAAATCATAACCTCCCAGGAATATTTCAGGATACGTGCATGATCAGATGGATCAATACCGGGATTACACATTTGGGGGTGTTTTTTTCACCATTGGCCATTAAATCTTTCGAGGAACTAAAGATGGAATTTGGGCTTGAACATAGGGATTTTTTTTTAAATACCTCCAAATTAGAGATTTCATAATAAAAAAAGGGGGAGGCAGGGCTGAGTTTCAGAAAGTCCCGATAATAGAAGCTATTATAGGCAAGATTCCTATCAAAATAGGAGATATTTATAAAACTTTAATCTCACTGCTACCAGATGATCTGGATAGACATAGTCTCAAATGGCAAAACAAACTAAATATCACTATAGACGGCGTACAATCAGCATTTCAATTCTCTCAAACATCACTAATATCCACGAAATTACAGGCTCAATATTATAAGACTTTCTTTCAACTATATTACACACCATCTCAGATTGCCAAATGGAGTATGGGTAAAGGCACGAATTGTCCAAGATGTGCTACACATGCCTCCGATATAGTACACATATTTGCCACATGCAATTCACTAACTATTATCAGATCAGAAATCTCTAAATTTCTTTCTGAAATTTTTCAAATTCCAGTCGTCATCACGACAACAGAAATAATGTTGGGACTAGAACAAGGTCTAGGATCCAGGGAAACACAGGGCCTGATATCCATATCTATGGCCATCTTCAGGATTTGTCTAGCAACTGGATGGCTGGATCCAACTCCTCCACTATTCCAACAGTGGCGATCAAGACTGCTAGCTAGCTATAGCCTGGAAATAGCTATATACAGGAGAAAGGGGACACATAGGAAAAAAAAGGGTCTCGAGATATGGGGTCCCCTAATTAATTGGCTGCAAGATAATGAATATTTATAGGCAGTAATTAATCTATAAGTCGTGTGAAATTAACATGACTTAATAACTTGCAAACGAACGGACGAGCAGGTATGGAAATAGAGAATAAATATCTCTAACTTTTATAATTTATTTATCTAATTATCTAGCTACTTTACTCTTTTTCTCCTTTCCCTCTCGTCTATGACTATGTGCTAGTATGTCTTCCATTATATGTTACTATATTTTAGCAAGATCTAGTGAAATAAGTGTATATACTTATGCTGCTGTAATGGAATTCTTGACCAAAAATGTTTAAAAGCCGGGTGGGCATTGGTTGGGGAGGGATAAAGGGTGGGAAGGGACTAAATTCAAAATGTACCTTTACTGTCTTTCGGGTGCCGCTGGTCGCGTCCCTGCTGACCATCACGATCTCTGCCGCCTCCTCCACCACCGGACGATAAAGCCGTTGAGTCCTGAAAAGAACGAGGAGACCGTTGTTCAGAAACCTGAAACGATCAGGTGATTTTAACGTCGCGCGATCGCGCAAGTCATAAATACGTTCTGTAGGCGCAGGCACTGGTGATGCAAGACGAGGCTCGTGTTTCTGCTGTTGTTGTTTACCCTGTTTTTGTTTTTTCGGCCAATTTTGTTTTTTGGTCTTGGGCTGTTTGTCATTCTCTGACTTCCGCCCTCGGGGGTTGCTTTTTCTCGTTAGTGGAAAATGGCTTGACACCCACGCTATTGCGGCCCACTGTTTTATAAGCCGCCACAATAATCCTCAGTAACTGTCAGGGTTTGTCGGCATCGGGAAATGCCTGCAATGCATTGGACACCTTAAAGTTCACCGCATCCCCCTTGGCATTCGCAAGTATGAGATCGGAAACTACATCAAAGGAGCCGCATAGGCGCATACCCAATTCAACCGCTACCGCAGGTCCGTGCTCATCCTGAACACGTTTAATGACCGTTGGAAGGACAGTCATGGACGGAGTGCCGAAGCACCTCTTATAAACTGCTGCAAAGATCTTTCCCCACGACTTACAGTCACCAATTTCTGGGGTCAAGTCCTTTGGCATGCTAATTGTCAGAATCCTGTGTTTTTCACCAGGAGTCGTGTTAGGAAATACCGCTACCAGCTGGTCAAACTTCTCGGCAAGCCAGAAAGGAAATTCATCCATATCCTGGGGGCACTTTCCCATCACAGCGTTAACCATCACAGGACTAAGCTTCATTCCGCCCTTTCCAGCAGGAAGCACCGCACCACCTGGGGTCCCGCCCGGGAGATTGCGGGTAATGTATTGCACTAACGATCTAATCACGCTAATCGCGACTACATGTAGTCGTCTTAATTCAGCAACGGAACACGCCCGTGATGAGGATGAGGTGTAAATCTAACCAAAACAGGCCAAGTCGCGCCTGGAATGAACAAGGGACCTAACCTCGGAGCTGTCAAAGAGTGGGGTAGGACGCCATTAAACCAAACGCGGTGCTGCCAAGCGTTAATCAGAACCTCCTGTGTCCTATACGGAGCATATTCCTGTGGCACAGCCGTGGCAGTGTACGTGTCGAACACAGTAGTATTTGCGTTCACAGCCGGGAAGGTCACCCACGAATAAAATATTTCCTAAGGGTAAGCTACTTCTGCACTCACAACCATGATCACAGCCATGCCATCCACGGGGACATTATAAGTCGGCAAATGATTGCGCACCGCAATGCGACTATGTTGCGGAATGTCCACCGCGGCGATAGTGACACAGAAAGAAAAAGGTAAAACAAAAAGTACGTAGCACAACTGGGTAGTAATTCAAGGAAACCGTTTTGAAAGAATCAAGTTTGAAAAGACCTATATAAGTATAGGTAGGTTTGTCTGACACCACTGTTTTCCGGAAACAATAGCGAAGGGTGTTAAGGACCGATATAAGTACTACTCAAGTGTCATGTAATAAGACCACCAAAGATCGGGCGCCATGTAGCAGGGATTTCTGCTCCTATACAGAACTGTGCATAGAGACTTGAAACCTCAGTGAATTAGGGTGTGCCAAAACTCACCTCAGTATCCAAAATCCCCTACCAGACTAGCAATCAGTGTCTCATTGGTTCTTACCGACCCCCAATGATTAGACAACCCAGAACCTGGACTTAGAACACCTCAGGAAACGTGGAACACATGAATACTCTTTTGTTATACTAATATATCAATCCAGAATGAGGAGTCAATGAGGACACGTGCATGTTTGAAATGTTTGTTTCTAATGCAGTGTTCTCAAACGCAGTATCTTAGCTAATACAAGCAAACATATTATAAGGAACAGCATGGTTACTATTCCATAAAATACAAAGGGTGAAAGCATGTTAAAATGCTAAAGGAAAAAGGTTTAAATAGAACCTCAGTTTACCCTCCCTAGCTAGTATATTATATTATATCTACAGAAGGTCTCTTTGGGTTTAGAAGGGCGGGGCCATACCTTTGGGTTGAGCAGAAATGGATCACATCATCTCCTGCACCAACTCTCTGCATACGGATATCCATCAAGTGTGTGTCTCCTGCTTCACGCAGTGCATTATTAAATGCGCCTAAACCAAAAGTTGGCCACAGCTGCATCCATATTATGTCTACTCTGTGCGCTGATCAATCCAAACAATAAGGGCTGTGTTGAAATAACCTTGAAGGCCTCGGCACTCACTGTACAGACATAGCTTACCAAGCAAGGCTGATACTATAAGCAAACATGTTATTCTCGTGTAAAGCAAAATACCTAACAAGGCAAAAAGCTTTAATAAAAAAAATGTGTCGTGTGCAGAGGCAACAGAAAAGGAAAAATGGCGTTTAAACCTCTAACAAGCTCATGCTAACTTAACACAGAGCCAAAGGTGAAACCAAAACACAAGGCAACAGCCATTTTCATTTTTCACTATTGTACGCCTACCTTGCCCATAGCTTATCATGGAGAATGCAGGCTACTGTGGCTACCTGCATATCTTCCCATGAGAGCAAGGTAGGACATAAAAGTCTGGTATCCCTGAATTCAGAATTTAATAACACATATTTTAGGAAAGATGTTTTTTAAATCCTGTGTTTAAGAACAGCACTTTTAGAAAGTTTCTGTTATCGTGTCTGACCTTTCTGTTTGCCTTGGCCTGTTTGTGAATTGACTGTCTGGTTTGAGAGTGACAGGGGCTGGGGCTGGGGAGCCCCCAGGAGGTTGGCTGAGTCAGCCCTAGGCTTAATTACTGCATCTGCTTCTTGAGTGGTGGGATGGGATAACACCTGTGCCTGAATAGGGCTGTGCCTGCCTTCCACAATGCTGGCTCCACCTCCTGCTGGGTGGCTGACGACCCTGCCCCTCTCTCTGAAAGGAAAGGAGAGGCCAGGAAAACAAAGTGCTCAGGGAATACCCAGAACTAGTTCAGAGCCCTACTGCACAAAGGGAACAATGACTTTTAGGGGTATAAGTATAGGACCCCTGACTACAGAAAATTGGATCATCCTGGAATCAAGAAGGAACCTCTGCCAAGGAGAAAGCTGAAACTGAAGAAGGAAGACTGTCCTGCTGTTGCTCTGCTGGACTGACCTGCTGTTGCTTTGCTGCCAAGGAGAGGGGAAGGACTTTGCTTTGTGCTGTGTCCCCTTGCTTGAAGGAATCTCCAAGGGCCTGAGAAGAGCTGGTTCCCTGTTAAGAAGTCCAAGGAACAAAAGGACTTTACCCCCAGCATCTCTGAACTCTGCTGAGAGAGTTCTGTCCTTCCTAGCGTGCTTGGGTCAGTTGTGGCACCTCTGGTAGTTGTACATGTGTTAGGTATCTGGAAACCGGATTTTAAAAGGCTTTCTGCAAGTTTTCATGCATTGCTCGCTTGCAGGGCGCATCCCCGTCAGTGCGAGGAAATTCCTGCCACTGCGAGGGTCGAGATCGTCGCAGCGCCTGTTGCCGCTGCCAGAATCGTCGCCTCCTTCGTTTGCAGGACGCATCAGTACAGTGCGGGAAGATTACCATTGCTGCGAGTATCGTCGCAGAGCCTGTCGTCACTGGGTGAGATCGTCGCACCGCTTGTTTGCGGACCGCATCACGTCGCTGCGAGAATCGTCGCAGAGCCATCGCATCGAGGGGCCACGAGAGAAGATCGCCGCTGAGCCGCGCATCGTCACCGCACCGAAGATCGTCGCACTGTACCTTTTGCGAGCCGCTTCCACGAAAACCTGTGCACCTGAATCCACGAAGGTATTGCCTCCCTCCCCATACAGACAGGAGTCATCGGAATACGCCTGCTACATCGAGCGGGGTTGTCGCAACGCCTTCCCAGGGTCTCAGGAGTGACAAATTGCTTGCTTTTCACCGCTACAGCTTTCACTTGGAACTTTTGTCGCATCTGAAGATACTGTTGGCTAAAACGTGACGCAACTATGGATTATTTTAACACAACCTTAAGAACCCTTTTTGAAACCATATTCTTGACCTGTGTATGTTGGATATTTGTCGTTTGGGTCTTGTGTAGTTTAGATTAAACACCTTTATTTTTCAAAACTGTTGTGGAGTCAGTTTGTGGTGTTTTCACTGTGTTACTGTGAGTGTTGGTACAGATACTTAGCACATTGCCTCTGATAAGCCTAACTGCTCGTGCCAAGCTACCAACGGGGTGAGCATTGGTTATCTAAAGGGTGTATCCTTCTTACCCTGACTAGAAGCAAGGGTCCCTATATGCCCTAACTCAATTGGAGTTCCACAAGGATCGTCACTATCACCTGACCTGTTTAACCTGTATGTTGAACCCCTTACCGAAATTCTCCGAAACTCACAGATATCCTACCACATGTATGCGGATGACACGCAGATATACATAAAGATCGCCTCCCTCGAGGACATTGAGCTAATGAACGAGACCTTAAAAACGGCATTGCAATGGTTAAAGACCAATCATCTGAAACTAAATGCCAATAAAACAGAGTTCCTATTAATCTCACCAACAAGGAGCCAGGCAGAAATAAAGGAATGGACCAAGCTGGTGACGGCGCTAAATTGCACCCCCACCCTAGTCAACTCAGCTAGATCGCTAGGAATCACTTTGGACGAAAACCTTGACATGAAAACTCATATTAATTCAATGGCTAAAAGCGCCCGCTTCCACCTGAATTACCTAAGAAAATTGAAACCATTCATATCAGAGGCTGACCTTAAACTGGCAATCCAATCCCTAGTCATCTCTAGGATTGAATATGGCTGCACCACCTTAGCCGGACTACCAAACACGTCGACAGCACCACTAAAAGCCTGCCTGAACTCAGCGGCAAGACTCATTACGGGATCGAGAAAATTCGACCATATAACCCCGCACCTGAAAGCATTAAACTGGCTACCCTTTGAAGCCAGAATTCAACTAAAGTTAGCATGTATCACCCATAAAGCGCTCCACTACAACACGCCAAGTTACCTAGCCAAGAAAATTGAGCTATCAGGAGGTAACAGACCAGCTAGAAGTGCTAAGGAGCTGCTGCTGAGGCCAGCCTTCTTCCGAAAGAAAAAAAACCTATGACAGAGCGTTCTCAGGAGCTGCCCCCAGAATCTGGAACTCACTCCCTCCAAGAATCAGGAAGATCCAGAATACTGCAACATTTAAATGGGAAGTGAAGAGCTTCATGATGAAGAAATTCTCCACTTAGGATCGTTTTGACCACAACGAAGTGCAGTCTGACTACTGAACTTTTGAGACAATATGAGACTGGTGACCTCACTGAGACTAAGCGGTATACAAAATGCTACCTCAAGTAAAGGCGATCGTATTTATCCACATCACTATATATCCTATCATATTGTGTAAACCAGATATGCCTTCCTTTTATATGTTTGTGTAAATGGAATATGATATAAGTTATGCCTTAACCTACCTCTTAATGCGTATTGCACATTTGGGATGTATATCGGAATGTATATAGATCATTATGCACCTAAAGCTTATAACCTTCTACCTCATATCAGTGTGCTGTTTATTATTGTGTTGACACGGTGGAACTGTAACCTGCTCTTTATGTGAAGCGCTCTGATACCCACGGGTCTTGTTCGCGCTATACAAAACTCTATAATAAAATAAATAAAATAACTAGAGACCCCCAGTTCTAACATTGTTAGTCAGCGGTGGGATTTGAACTTGTGTTTGTACTAGACCCACAGTGATTGGTGTACTTCACTGGTGAGTGCAGACCACTATGCCACTGTATACTACGTTTTTTTTTTTGGTTGGTTCTATTTTTGAGTAACTCTGCAAAGCATCATGTCTGTGAGTGGAAAAGCGCCCAGTGTGGAGGCAGAATTGGAGATTGTCATTGAAGATTTGTATTCCTACAAAGTTACACAGCTTAGACAATTCTGCAACAAGCTTGAGTGCCCCATAAAGATCAGCTTCAGGAAGGAAGAGCTGCAGAGTGTCGTAAAGGCCTGGTGGGAGGCCACAGAAGGAAATGATGCAAGTGGAAGGGGGGGGGTGGTTCAACCCCAGGATTTGTCATTGGGCAGACCAAACTCAAGGTTTGGCAGTCACCATTCCAGCCGGGGTCTTACCACCGAAGAGTTAGAAGAGAATCAGAGAGTAAGAGACTATGACTTGGTAGTCATGAGGTTAAAGATGAAGCAATTGGAAATGGAGAAAGAGAGTGAAAAGGTGGCGGAGGGGAGCAAAAATGCCCGTGCCTTGGAGGAAAAGAAATTGCTTTTGGCTCATGAGTTGAGCATGAGTGAACTGGATATCAAGGCCAAGCAGGTGGATTCCAGTTCAAATGTTGGCAGCGCACAGCCAGTGCAGGGGGTAAAGTATATATTCCCAAGGATCTGGTACAGAATTATAATAGGAGTGAGGACATCTATGCCTTGTTTACATCTTATGAAATTGCATGAGAATGAATGGTGTGCCTGAACAGCATTGGGGAGCAGGCCTGTGGAAACATTTTGAGGCCTCTGGGAGGAGTGCCCTAGAGCCTTTAGAGTTAGCAGGTACCATGACCTACCCCAATATTAAGAAGGCCTTATGTCTCAGGTATGGACTCACTCCAGAGCAGTATAGACTGCAGTTTAGAAACTCTAAGAAGAAAGAGTCTGAGACTTGGATGGAGTGTGTGAATTTGTACTCGTGTGCACTGGAATGTTGGTTGAAGGGCAGCAAAGTGACTGATCACAAAGTGTTATAGGATTTAATTAGTTGGGAGCACTTGAGTAGTGTTTGTGTTCCAGAGCTGTGCCAGCAACTTTTAGGCAGCAAGCTGACCGACCCCATTGAGCTTGCTAAGGAGGCCGACCGCTTGACCAGTACCATAGTCCACAGAGGAATTGTGGGTACCACAGCCAAACGTGGGCAGGGTCTCCAGCAGAAGAGTGGCGGGGACAAGGGTAACCAAAAGGAGTTCTCTCAAGGGCCCTGAAATAATTCCCAGGGAAAGGAATCCCAACCCCCCAGACTTAGGGGCAGGCGGGACAACAGGGGTCCCCCTACCTGCTATCACTGCAATGAGGTGGGCCGCTTTGCTCCTAAATGCCCCAAGAAACCTCCAGCACCCACTGGTGCTCGAGCCCCAGGGTTAGCCAGTTTAGCTTTGGGAGGGGAGTTAATTACCAATGAAGAAGAGGGGCTAGCAGTCATGACACATGTCTCCCTAGGAGACCAAGAAATGGTCCCGGACACCTATCTGCCCGCTAACACTAAGAAATATGGGCAGAAGGTGACCATAAATGGGAGGGAGATAGAGGCTCTGAGAGACACAGGAGCCAGCTTGACATCCGTGAGGTATCAGTGGGTGTCTGAAGAGCAGGGCATTCCCCATGTACCCCACCCCATTATTGCAGCTGACAACTCAGTGCGCCTCTGCAAAGTAGCGCAGGTCCCTTTTGAGTGGAGGGTGGTCTCAGATCTCTTGAAGGTTGTTGTACGTCCATCCATGCCTGTCGACTGTCTGCTAGGTAATGACCTGGAGAGTTTCCTGTGGAAGGAAGTGGAACACCAGGCTCATTTGGAGATGTTTCGTCTGCCTGAGTGGGTCTGTGTGACCACTCGGTCTATGGCAGACAGTACGGGTGACTAAGCAAAACTGGAGCCTGAAACAGTGGCCCAGGAACCTGCGAGGAGAGGAGGCAGGGGGCGCGGAAAACCAGCCACAACCGTTCCCAAGGTCCAGGAAGGAACAGAACCTGAGGGGGGAATGCCCTGGAACCTACAGGAGAACAGGTGGCCAAACTAGGAGACCTACCCGAGCTGACCCATTGGCAGCAAGAAGGTGGTCCCTCCAGGGAGTAGTTCTGCAAAGCGCAGAAGGAATGCCCTTCTCTCATTGGTGTGTGGCAACTAGCTGCAGACCAGGCAGCAGGTGGAGCATCCAAGGATCATCTCCTTTACTGGGAAGATGAGTTGCTTTATAGTGAGCCTAGTTTCGCTGAGCCCGGTGTGGCCCATGTGCTGGTGGTACCTGAGCGCTTCAGGAACTTCCTAATAGGTCTGGATCATGACGTGCCTCTCGCAGGACATCTGGGGCAAGACATACCTTCTAAAGGCTTGTCACCCACTTCCACTGACCCCAGATGAAGAAGCACGGCGGTACCTTTTGTAGAACTTGCCAGACATGTCAGATCAGTTGCAAGAGCGGAGGGAAGTGCAAGGCACCCCTCCAACCCTTTCCTGTGGTGAGCACCCCTTTTGAGCGGGTCGGCATCGACATTGTGGGGCCACTGGACCCCAAGAGAGCCATAGGCAACAGGTTCATCCTGGTCTTGGTGGACCATGCCACCCGGTACCCAGAAGCAGTCCCTCTCAGGACAATCACAGCACCCGTGGTGGGCTGTGCATTGATGGGGATCTTTTCCCGTGTGGGGTTCCCCGGAGAGGTGGTCTCCGACCGGGGTACCAACTTCATCTCTAGGTACATGAAGTCTCTGTGGGAGGAGTGTGGGAGGAGTGTGGGGTAACTTATAAGTTCCTCTAAAAGTCATTGTTCCCTTTGTGCAGGAGGGCTCTGAGCCCGGTCTGAACCAGTTCTGGGTGTTCCCTGAGCACTTTGTTTTCCTGGCCTCTCCTTTCCTTTCAGAGAGAGGGGCAGGGTTGTCAGCCACCCAGCAAGAGGTGGAGCCAGCATTGTGGAAGGCAGGCACAGCCCTATTCAGGCACAGGTGCTATCCCCTCCCACCACTCAAGATGCAGATGCAGTCATTCAGCTCTAGGGCTGACTCAGCCAACCTCCTGGGAGCTCCCCAGCCCCTATCACTCTCAATCCAGACAGTCAATACACAAACAGGCCAAGGCACATAGAAAGGTCAGACAAGAGAACAGCAACTGGCGTTGAGAATGCAGACCTCTCTTTGTCCCCCTCAGTTAAGGCAATCTGCCAGTACCCAGAAGTTAAATCAAATGTACTGAGGTACTGGGCAGCTCCCAACCGATCCATGAGCTGATCAGCTCTGGGGATGGGGTGTGCGTCAGTCTTGGTGACTGCATTGAGCCCACGGAAGTCCACACAAAACCGGTCTAATGATTTCCCAAATTTAAGAGAGAAGCCAGTGTGTAAAATCAAAGTTGATTGGCCCAGTGATAAGTACCCAAGAGATAAGAAGGCAGGTGCACCTTCAGAAGTAATGAATAAATATCCCCAGGTGATTATTTTCTTGAAAGGGAAAATTCCCCCAAAAGAAACAGACTAATGATTTCCCAAAATTAAGAGAGAAGCCAGTTGAATGGTATAGACAAGTTGAGAGGTTTGTGAAAGTGTCTAAAGTTTTGTTGAAATATTTGGATGGTCTGTTTGACATAATAGTCCCTGCAGATTTATGGACAGGGTGTAAAATCACAGTTGATTGAACCAGTAATGTGTACCCAAGAGAGGAGAAGACAGGTGCACCATCGGAGGAGGTAATAAAGAAATATCACTTGGTGAATAAATTCTTGAAATGGAAAATTCCCCCAAAAGAGACAGATTGGATAAAAATAGATAGAACTACACACAAATTAAATGAGACTGTACATGCCTATTATGAGCTTCTGCTACAGGTTTTCAAGCAGTATAGTGGATTTGACAATATTGGTGACAAAGGTATGGGACATTTTGTGTATTGGTTTGTATCTTGATTGAGACCAGAGATTTTTCAGCTGATCCAAATGCATATGTTGAGTTGGCAAGGGAAACCCATAGATGAAGTCTTCAAGTATGCAAAATACTGTGGAGATGAGATAGATAATAGACTCAAAAAGTTAGAAGAAAAAGTAATGTGGGCACAAGTAAAATTGGCAGAACAACAAGAACTTAAATTAAATATTCAGAATAGTGATCAAAATAGAGGATCAGGACAGAATGAAAATAATGGGGGGAAACTAAGAAGGAAAATGAGCAGAGAAGAGGCAAAGAAGAAATTCCCTTATAATGGATGCGGACAATTGGGGCATTGGAAAAACGGAGTGTAAAAATATTCAAACTAATAATGGCTCAAATTAAAAGTTAAGTCCACAGACGCAGAATGAGGTGATATTGAGTAAGCCACAACTGGTTGTTAATCCACTGACAAGTAATCAAAGAAAGAGTGTCCGTAGAGAATGGATATACAAAAAGTGGTTGTCGCACGTGAAGTCTGAGGCCAGTTGTAAGTGGTCAGATAGTAGGACCAATTTCATGAAAAAATGCAATGCTTTTTCAGGAAACCCTCACTCACCCTAGTGGTGACATGCTTCATCATCGGGTCCACCGGGAGAGATCGAGTACCTCCCCGGTGTGCTGCGACGCCAGGAGACTTCGGAGCAGGTTTTTTGTGTGAGGATGAAGAGTGAAAAATTATAGTAGGGTTAAAAATGTCAAGGGTTGTACCAAAAAAACTTTTATTGGTTGGTCAACCTGACATGTTAAAAACTTATTATGTGTAGGGAAACTAGCCAAATACAATATACTGGTGTTACCCTAAGAAGAAGGTCAACATGTTTCTGCCCGTTCTATGTGTTATTTTACAGGGCTTTCATCAGGACCAGTTAGCGAGTGTCCCAATGACTGGAGGGGCGCGCTAAGGCCCTCCCTGCCACTGGTCGTGAAAGTTAAAAATAGCACTATGTGTAAAATGGCGCAAAAAAAGGAAAGAAAAACAAACTCATAAGTTTGGGGTTTTACCTCTATTGCGAGGAACCTAGAAGTTTGTAAAAAGATTGAACCACGCCCCATAGAACTCAGGAGGGGGGTGGGAGCGACAATGGCACACCGCCCGCAACGCTCAGCACCCGCTCGGCACCTAGCTGCTCCCTCGCTGGATCTCGTGGATCCACTGAGTCAGTTACCACCTGCCCCTATGCAACATTTTGTGAACAGAGCAAAGTACAGTGTGGACTCCGGATTTCCAGGAGAAAGTAGTAAGCTAAATTCAGTATCTTTACAATTTCTTTTTCAGAACAAAAGATCATCGGAGGATGAACAATGACGGTGCCTGAGGGTGGGGGAAGAGGAGTGCATGCTTGGCGCATCCTTACCGGTAGATCATTCTGGTCCATTTATTGATGGAAGAGTAGAAGGAAAAGATATTACCTTTTTATCGGATACTGGTGCTACCTGTTCTACTGTGAGAACAGCAGACATCCCAAACCTTCCCCTCTCGGGTGACGCAATCCAAGTAGTTGGTGGTTCAGATAGATAGATCAAAACTCCAGTCACAGAACCCATGGAGGTATGCATTGGACATTTTAGAGAAATGCACATATTTGTAGTTTGTGATTCTAGTCCCGTAAATTTGTTATGCAGAGATTTACTATGCAAGATGAACTGTACAATTTATTGAACAACGGCACAACAGCGAACCTCTCCTTAACATTCAATTGCTATTCGGGCATTACCTCCATCATCAAGCAATACATTGTCCCACTACTCCATTGATTATTCATCTTTTTATTATCAAAACAATTTTTTTTAAATAGATATATAAATATATTTGTTAGAAATTGGATATCTGGTTGGCTGAGGCTTGCGCCAAAGTCAGGCAGAGTCTACCACTCTAGTCAGGGCAAGGGAGGTACACACCAAGATAACCCCCTGCTTACCTCTTGGCAACGTGGCACGAACAGTAAGACTTATCCCGGAGGCAATGTGTAAAGCGTTTGCGCAACACACACACACAGCAGCAACACACTAGGCACACCACAAAAAGGAACTCCACACAAGGTTATATATAAAAATAAACAAACACAAGGGGGTGCAAAGAGTCTCAAAAGGTACTGTGGAAGAAACTACACACTCAAAAGTAGTGTAACATCAAGAGGTAAGGGAAATAACCCAAAGGAGATAGAGAAAGCACAAGTAAGTATACCCATCAGCCCACCCGCAGGCGGAACCTCATCATCTGGGTTTTTAAAGATGTAGAGTGTTCTCAAAGGATACTAGTACAAGGATCCACCAGTGAGACGGACAGCCAGGAGATAGAGAAAGCACAAGTAAGTATACCCATCAGCCCACCCGCAGGCGGAACCTCATCATCTGGGTTTTTAAAGATGTAGAGTGTTCTCAAAGGATTCTAGTACAAGGATCCACCAGTGAGACTGACAGCCAGCTGGAAGTATTGAGGGGCTGAGGGAAGAAAGAAAAAAGTTGCAGTGCTTAAAAGTGATATTACAGGTTTGAATGATGACATCTCCTGGATTCAGCTTTAAATATATCAGCATATTGATCTGGGCCTCTTATGATTAGACTGTTATATTTTCCAGTCTACTCAACTAAATAATAGATACATTATGATGTCATTCTATTGTTTTTGTTGTTTTCCTTCTCCTTGCATTTGTAAATACTTTTACACACATGCCTATATGCAATCAGATATTTTCCATCCAAACACTGCCCACACAGAGGTACTTATTCTTCTAATCTGATATTTCTTTAAACCCATGTGATGTGCCCAACAATGTGTACAATACACATACACATAATTATTATATACTGCTAACATTGTAGTTTGTACCAATGAGTTACGGTGTTCACAGTTCACATATTGAGTTGCAACAATACATACATGGCAATTCCTTGTGTCTCTATTGCCTTATGAACCAATCTACTATCTCCCTCAGAGACCTTTTGGTGCCAAGACCGAGGTTAGTCCTCCGTTTTTTGGTCTAACCTATCCTGTTCATGGCTACACCTGTTCAAATCAGCCTTTTAAAACAGTCCCGTTTTTTTTTCTCCTTTTTTTTCTCCTTTGATTTATGACTGGAGTTAAGAATCATGGATTACTACACATCCCTGAGTATATTTTAATTAAAGGCATCAAAATCTCGTGTTCGACTATAAAAAAAATTTTGGGACATAGAGAATAGCTTTGTAACAAGCGAGACAGGTTGAATCTATCGGCCTGGAAGCTTGTTTTCTGTTTATACGCACTATGTATGAACAAACCAACATTGCTGCCTGTTCCCTTAGAAGTCCGCTACCAGTTCTGACTTCAACAATGGGAAACTGGAAATACTTCATTTATTTCCGCTATTAGTTTTGTATACACACTTACTCCAACTATAAAAACCCAACCGGAAACACTGCTTTTATTTCCGGTTCCGTTTTTTTATACAATTTGAGCCGCGATCTGCCGCAAAAATCTCATACACTCAACAATTATTTTGTCATCTTTTGAGATTAGTTTGCAGGCAATGACGCATCGGCAGATACATTTGGTTTCCTGTGGTGTCCCTGAATTTAACAACATGGAGACACAAGCGTTTTAAGGAGAGCCTCCAACCCCCGACCAATCGGAGCCTGTGAGAATAAGTCACTGAACCAATCAGCGTCCTACGCCAAGTAACTGCATTTCTCCCTCTGGTCCGCAGTTGGCCTTTTTACCCGGAACACACGGGTTGTTTCACCACCTTCCCCTCGGCTCAGACGAGAGAACCGAGGCAACGACAGACAGGTGGGTGCAACAACCGTGGCGAGTGCTTTTTCTCCCTCTCTGTGTGTCCATCTGCGGGTTGTGAGCTCTACACTTCTGAGGAGAGCTCTTTTTTGTTTTGATTTGGAACTCTGCTTTCATTGTTTCCTAATACCTCCATTTTGTCCTTACTCTTTTATTTATTTTTTCCTTACTCTTTCAGTTTTTCTAATCTGAAACACTTTGTGTCTGGTTTAGAGGGGACACTACATTAATAACTGCAAAGAGGTTCAGTGTGCATCTTTATCTTAACTTCAAGGATATTAGTGCATACTGGACTGTTGCCCCCTGAGCCACACACATTTGTTTGACTTTGCAGTATTTGACTCAAAATGCTGCCAAATCTATTCTTAACAATAAGAGACACTTTGATCCTTGAGTGCTTTTCTAGCAGTCCTGTATGCCATTCTTCACTGCCTACTCAGAGTATCATTTCCAGTCTTTTATGACGCACTTTTAGGCGATACACTTACAGTGTGAAAAGAAAATTTCGTTTTCCTTTCTCTAATCCCTATGTCCAGAGCGTGGCCTTTTTCCGACCTGAGCGAATGCCAGGCGAGGTGGGGCCTTCTCCATATAATATATGGGTGAGTGAATGAACCTATTAAATTTAAGTTACTGTGGATAACATTATGTTAACAATTGACAAATGTTCAAAAATGTTTGCATCTTGTCTGTGTTTTTTTCCATTTTCCCTTAGGAGAGTGTCTGTCACATATGAATGAGACTACCATAAAGAAAAAAATGATGCTCTACCGGTTGGTCTACATTGTAATCACTAAAGGTTGTTTTTTCACTAGTGGGATCCTTTGAACCACTGTTGCAGTAGTGTTTTCTTCTGGTCCTGATGAAAGCCTGTCGAGGCTGAAACATGTTGACCAGTTAACATCTTCAACTGATAGTAATTTTTTTCCATACTATCATCACTCTGCTTTTAATCATGCCGTTATGATGGTCACCCTCAATAAAGTTGTTCTTTGTCATCATAACAGGCATTTTTAATCTCTACACTTTCTGAGCACTGCAACTTTTTTCTTTCTTCCCTCAGCCCCTCAATACTTCCTGCTGGCTGTCCGTCTCACTGGTGGATCCTTGTACTAGTATCCTTTGAGAACACTCTAAGAAAGGATCTAGTGGATACCAGTTTACATCTTTAAAAACCCAGATGATGAGGTTCCGCCTGCGGGTGGGCTGATGGGTATACTTACTTGTGCTTTCTCTATCTCCTTTGGGTTATTTCCCTTACCTATTGATGTTACACTACCTTTGAGTGTGTAGTTTCTTCCACAGTACCTTTTGAGGCTCTTTGCACCCCCTTGTGTTTGTTGATTGTTCAGTTGGGGGACAGGGTGCTAGTTGGTCTATAAATTGCGTTTCCCCTCTGACCCTCTATTTTTGTATTTGTATATATAAAAATAGCCTTTGTATTACCATTAACACATTAGATCATAATCACATATATTACACTGTGCCAACTGGCACTGGGCAATATTTACAGGGGATTATTTACACATGACAGGGCCACGTGGGCTACTGTCAGAATCAGCACTCAGTAGAAATAGTAGATGTACAACATAGAATAATTGTAGCACAAAATAACAATTGTAGAACACAATCAGTAACTACTGGTAAAAGGTAGGAACACACTATGCAATACTAATCACCTTAGGCATAGATCATGCAGGAAAACATAAACTCACTAGCATAAACTATACTAGGCAAAACAACCTCCTAATCATGAAACACATTTAGAGGTATAGAACAGACATAAAGGCATTGCACATTACGCATAAATCACATTAGGCATCATGTAATTACCATCATAAGTACAGTAGGCAATCACCTTGCACAAGAATCCCAAAGGTACAGACCCCAGGTCAACTGACCTTCCACCGGGCCTCAAATGTCCGCTGGCTACGCATGCAGCAAAAGTGAAGTGCGCTAAAGATCAAGCCTAAACGTGGCAGCTGCCCACTACTTGCTGGGCAGCTGTGACAATGAGCAGGGGCACCAGCATGCCCCCGGAGTCACAACTCTAGATGAAATGCCCCCAAGTTGCAGCTACCTGGGCTCTCCCAGGGCAGCTGAGATCAACACCAAGGATACCCGCACCAATGTGCCAGGAGAGCTCTCCTTTGGGACTCAAATCTAGCAGGGCCTAAATGTGGCAGGTGCCCGCTAATTGCGGTGCAGCTGTGCAAAGGAGTTCTGGCACCAGCGTGCCTCCTTAGCCCCTCTCTGGGACTCTAACTGAAAAATGCCTCCAAGGAAATCCGGGGCTGGCACTGCGGTGATCCTGAACCCCCACTAGGGCTTTAGAAACAATATGCCGCCAAGTGCAGCAAATGGACTGAGGGGAGAATAACTGGTGACACAAAGGGGCTGGTGAGCCTCTCCTTCCTGGGGCTCCCCTCTTAAGAAACATGCCCCCAACAAGGTGGCGCTGGCAATGTGTCAAATGGCAGGCACTCCTTCCTTGCACATATGAGCCCCACAGGACAGGCCAGGGACATCAGACAGACCACAGGGGGTGGAGCCAGCATTGTAGAGGGAAGGCCGAGCCCTATTCAGGTCCCAGGTGCATATCCTCTCTCCCAACAACATGCAGATCTCCCTATTCACCGACGGGCAGACCCATCCGGGTTCCTGGAGCCAAGCACACCAGCCAGCTCCAGCCAATCACAAGCCAGACAGTCAATTCACATTCACTGTACAGACATGCCAACTTCTAGAAGTAAAAAAAGAGAAGGAAAGCGCTGACGCTCTTTTCAGAGGGGAGTAGCAGACCCACAATTTGTTCGTCAGGGCGCACCAAATCAGTAATTCATTAGGTGGTTAATTGTCATCCAAAACATCCTGGTAGTTTATTATACGTGGTGAAACAGGGCTCTATATGACAATAGTATAGAACTTTGAATACAGTCTGTGGGAACAATGGAAATGTATGTAAGTACATGTATATAGTTTAATATATACATAGCAGTCAACATGAAGCTTTGGCAAAAGAACCAAAAGATGAAGCAATATTGCTCCACCAAGTGCTGTAAGAGAAGAAGAGAGGTGAAAAATATTCAAGCCAAATACCAACACCAAAAAAAAAACATGTGTATTAGAAGAGATAACTTCCAAATAACACAATAACCTACATTTCATTAAGTGGTCGATTCACCTAGAGCGAGACTTATTGATCTTTGTAGCTAGTATTGGTTTACTGACTCTAACGTGCATCACGTAGCTCAAATGAGAACGAAACATGGAGGAGGACTCTATATTCATTCCGGCTTAGTCCAATCGGGCTCGAGTGCCCGTTCCTGGAAGACATGGAGGCGTTATCCCGTCCACTGAATTGAAAGAACTCCACAGGTAGGTTAGGGTTGGGATCCGTTACAGTGGCTTTTTAAGTTAGGACACGTATTCGGATATACATTACAGTAATGCACTACGCCTAACTTTCTTCTAGTACCCCATGGTTTGGACTCGTCATCTATTTATTTACCAGTGAAGAGCAGGACCGCAACCAACACATATTGAAACATTTGGAAAATTTAGAAGGTATATTTTGTAAGTTACACACTACACCTTCCAGTCCACAGACAGTTTCATTCATAGTTGTCAACCTTTATAATATGTGTTCCCCGTCTTTTCTTTTCTTTAGAATCAGTTTATTCTTGGACCCAAATACTACAGCCATACTACTGTTGTTGGTAGGTATTAGACTTATTATCTAGGTAGATGTTTTCTCTGTAGCCCAATATACATCTCTAAATATGTGTTGAGGATTTATGTAGGTCTCTTATTTCTTCTGTAGAGACTGCAACTGGCCCCTATTGCCTCTGCCATTGAGGAATTCTTTATGGATTGGAAATAGATTACTTAAGGTAAGCATTTGCATTCTTCATGTCAGGTTTGGGTCCAGAATTCTTACTTGCTTATCTTAATGGGACCTCATATCTAACTACTTTATTGATGTCTCTAACTTCCGGCAATCTTAATTATTGTCTTATGGAATTCAGGCATGTTTTGAATTAAATACACTCAGATTGAGGCTTTTTGTACCTCCTAGGGTGACCAACCGTCAGTAAATTTCACGGACCGTCCGTCATTTTAGTATGATGTCCACAAGTTGTCCGTAATTTGGGGATCCCAAATTACGGACGCCTTACAGACATCATACTAAAATCGGAATGGGAAATTTGAGTAAGGAATCCTGTTTCCCATGCAAGAGGCCCCGTGAGTTTAAAAGATTTCACTTGGGGCCTCTCGCACTTAACTTTTAAACAGACCTAGTGCAGACTGTGGAGTGGCCCATTATCATTCTGAGACTGCAGCGGATTAGCACTTTAGAATGACAATGGGCCCAATCGTAGTGACAGCATGTGGGGTGCGGTCTCCTGCATGGGACTAGGGCAAAGCATTCTGCTTTTGTCTGGGCACCGTGCTGGAGAAAATAAAAATAAAACAACTAACACCATTTTCACTATACTTTTAAAAGACAGATTTCAACATACAAATAAAAATATACTATTTATTAATGTTTATTGTTGCTAGCACAAATCTTGATTTCAGAAAGGGCCCGATGTCGCTTTGCAAAGTTGCGCGAATACTGAAACTGTGAAGTGCACGATTGGCTTAACCTTATATAAACTTATTTTGACTTCTATTTATTTTGGTTGTCTATTTACTTACTAATATGTTATTGTGCCACCTCCTCTGATATGTCTGTAAAACTTATGTTTTGTCCCAAATTTTTGTCCTGAATTTTGACCTTCTGTCCTGAATTTTTGTCCTGAATTTTGACCCTTTGTCCTGAATTTTTACACTCACCGTCCTGAATTTGCAGCATGCCAGTTGGTAACCCTAGTAGCTCCATAGCCGTTTTAGTTAACTCTTTGTTTCGTCGCCTTGGTTTGCCAGGTCCCAATCCTGACGAGGAAAGAAATTAGATCACTGGGTCTCAAACTTACTATCGTTCTAGATACCTAGTCCTGGCCACTTAATGAAATGTAGGTTATTGTGCTATTTGGAAGTTATCTGTTCTTATACACATGTTTTTTTTGGTGTTGGTATTTGGCTTGATTATTCTTCACATCTCTTCTTCTCTTACAGCACTTGTTGGAGGTATATTGCTTCATCTCTTGATTCTTTTGCCAAAGCTTCATGTTGACTGCTATGTACATATTTAACTCTATAGATGCACTTACATAAATTTCCATTGTTCCCACAGACTGTTTTTAAAGATCTATACTATTGTCATATAGGGCCAGATGTATCAAAGGTTTTTACCCATTCTGTGCCTATTGGAAAATATGTTCTTACATATTGCCCATAGAGCCTTGTTGCAAGACGTATAAGAAGCTACAAGCATGTTTTGGATGACAAATAACCCCCTAATAAATTACTGATTTGCTGCGCCCTGACGAAGGAATTGAGGGTCTGCTTACCCTCTCTGAAACGCGCGTCAGCTCTTCTCTTTTTGCTCTATGTATCAAGGAAATGAATTATTATATGTATTGATATGTTCAGTCTAGCTATGTTATGGAGTATGATTGTGTTGTGTATGACTGCCAGTTGTGTGTGTGTTGAAGTTTGAGTGCACTGTAAAATATTTACTTAACTTGCTCTTTGGGCTCAAAATGTGTTAAGATTTTGCAAATAACTTGAAAGCAAATGAATATTTTTATATATCTATATAAAAAATAAAACAAAAAAAATATTGATAATAAAAAGATGAATAATCAATGGAGTAGTGGGACAATGTATTTCTTGATGATGGAGGTAAATCCCGAATAGCAAGTTAAGGAGAGGTGTTCTGTTGTTGTTGTTCATTTGTACCCTGCCTTCCTCTCCTTAGATGTAATGGTTCAGGACCCTCTCATGTTTCTATCTGTACAATTTATTGTACACCTGATGGTGTAGCAATTCAGTCCCCTGATGAAGATAGTATTTACAAAATAATGCTAGCAAAGCAAGGTACAGAGGTAGACGAGATGTATGCATTGATGACAAAGAATGATTTACCTGATGAGTTAAAATTGACAGTAAACCCAGAAGTGTGGGATTTCACTGGAAAAGAAGTAGGGTTAATGGCAAATGTAGACCCAGTAAAAGTGGCAGTAAAAGAAGGTGCTGTTTATCCAAACACGAGGCAGTATAAAATGAGCCCAGAAATCAAACTTGGTGTCATAGCAGAAATAGAACGCATGATTCAACAAAGCATTTTAAAAGAAATAATGAGCAGTCCTTGTAATTTACCTATAGTTGGCATTAAGAAACTTAACGGGAAATATCGAATAGTGCAAGATCTGAGATAAATAAATAAAATTGTGGTGCCGTGTTGTCCTGTAGTGCCGAACCAGTGGTAAATCTGTATCAAATACCATGGACTGCAGGATGGTTCACAGTAATTGATTTGTGTCTTGCATTTTTCTCCATCCCGTTGCACCCAGATAGCCAGTATCTCTTCCTCAAGGGTGCACAGAAAGCACTTCAATTTTTAATCAGATTTTGAAAAAGTGTCTAGAAACATTAGTGATGCCCAGTAATTCAGTTTTAGTCCAATATATAGATGACTTGCTTGTTGCATCAAAAACACGAGAAGACTGTGTCCTTGATTCTATTGCTTTGTTGAACCATTTGGCTGACGGAGGGCACAAGGTGTCACCAGAAAAGCTGCAATTCTGTCAGACCAGGGTTAAATATTCAGGACATCAATTAGAAAGAGGAGTAAGGAAAGTGACACATGAAAGAATTAAAATAATAAAACAAATGCAGTTACTTCAGACCCAGAAAGAAATCAGAATGTTTCTTGGTGTTGTAGGGTATTGTAGGCAATGGATTGTAGGTTTTTTCTTATTGGCCAAACCACTGATACAAATGACAAGAAAACGAGCAAAAGACCCTATAGAATGGGATGATGAAAGCAGGGAGGCATTTGTGAAATTAAGAAATTGTTTGTGTGAAGTCCCTGCTCTTGGAATGCCAGATTATACAAAATAATTTGCACTATTTTGTTGTGAACTAGATAATTGTGCTGTATCAGTGCTAACCCAGAGACATGCTTTAATGCGACGTCCAGTGGCATATTTTTCTGCTACTTTGGACCCTGTAGCCTCTGCATTATCTGGTTGTTTGGAAGCAGTGGCTGCTGCTTGCACGAATCTTGAACAGAGTGAATGTATTGTGATGGGAAATCCTGTAAAAGTCTATGTCCCTCATTCAGTAGAAATTCTTTTGTCCAGAACCAGAACTTAATATCTTACTCCAAGTAGAATGAGAAAATACGAAACAATTATTTTAGGAGCAAACAAATGTGACAATAATCAGATGTACTGGTCTAAACCCAGCTACTTTATTACCTGATCTGTATGGAGAGGAAGTGAGGGATGATGTTGAACATGACTGCCTGATGTTACTGAATATTGTACCAAACCTCGCCCAGACATATAGGAAGAACCCCTGAACGATTGTGAAAATAAGCTATTTGTAGACGGCTTGTGCATGAGGCATGAGGAAGGAGGGTTAAGTGCGCTTATGCTGTGTGTACATTGGCTGGAATAGTCAAAGCATCCTATTTACAAGGAGTCAAGTCTGCACAAATAGCTGGTACTGTGCCAAGACTAAAATGGCAGTAAACTAACCCTGGAACTACGCGTAGCATTACACGAACTGCGTGGTAGCCTGTTCGCACTATGCAAGATGCCGTTTTCAATAATTGCACAGTGCGGACAAGCATCCGGCACTGTGCAATCATTGAAACCGGCATCTTGCACAGTGCGAGCTGTAGTTTTTTGCCGCTCGAGTAGATTTTTACTCGAGCTGCAGCTTTCTCAACGCGGACTGGTAGTTTCTCATCGCGATTGGTCGCGAGCATACGCGACCACTGGCAATGAGAAACCTGACCTCAATCCATTGAGAATCTCGCTGAGAGGTTCATTTTCCACATTCACGATCGGCAACTTGATGTTGCTGATACGAAACAAGGAAAAAGTCTCGCCGGGGTGTCATTTTGCTTGCTCGCAGTCCTAAACTTGATGTTGAGGACCCCGAGCAAGCAACAAATGACTGCTGCACTGCTCTACGCTACGCGTGTCTGCACTGTGCTACGTGCAAATCACGTAGTGTGAAGTAGCGCAAACTTCGCAAACTACGCGAGCGTAGTGTAGTGCTTTGCACAGGGTTACAGTAAACAAGAAAATTGAAACAACTGGAATCAGATGCCAACTTATGCTTATTTCAGCCATAGAAACATGGGATGAAGTAAGACATTTACAAGATTAGGTGGAAGTAAGTGAAAAGGAAAGTTGGATTAAAATAGGATGTCAAAGGAGAGAAGATGATGGTGTCTGGATTTATCGAAATGGTAGGCCAGTCATGCCAGACTGTTTACTCTCACAACTAGCAAGAATGTACCATGGAGATACACACATAGGTAGAGATGCCATGATAAGACTATTTAGACAGGACTGGTTCAACCCGAAGTTTAGTTCTGTCGCAGAGAGCCTTTGCCAGAGATGCTTAATTTGTCAACAGAATAACCCAGGTAGGAAGACAGTGGTCTGTTGGGGAAGAATTGGAAAAGTAGAAGGTCCATTTGTGAGGTTGCAGGTTGATTTCATTCAGTTACCACCATGTAGGGGACCAAGATACATCCTTGTCATAGAATGTTTGTTTTCACAATGGGTAGGAACCTATCCTACCAGAAGAAATGCCAGTATAACAGTTGCCAAATTATTGTTGAGGGAGCTGATAACGCGTTTTGGTTTTCCAGTAACTGTGGAATCAGATAGAGGATCTCATTTTAATAATGAAATAATTTGATTGATCTGTGAAGCATTTCAAATTAAACAAAAGTTGCACTGTGCTTACCGTCCAGAGGCATCTGGGGTGGTGGAACAACTGAATGGCACAATAAAATCAAGACTGGCAAGGTTGTGTGCATCTATGTTACTGTGTTGGCTGGATGCCTTACCTCTTGTTCTGATGGGACTCAGAAACAATCCTGGCAGAAACACAGGGTTGAGTCCCCATGAAGTCCTCATGGGAAGAACAATGAGATTAGCCTTTATACCAGGACACACACTGTTAAGCATAATTGATGATCTGGCATTAGACTATTGTAAAAGATTGGCTGACTTAGTGCATTGTGTCTCCCACCAGGTTGGAGAAGACGCAGATGCCAGGCAGCCGGATCAAGCACATGACCTAAATCCTGGAGATTGGGTGGTGGTGAAGAATCACACCAGAGAGGTGTGTCTAGAACCCAGGTGGAGTAATCCAAAGCAGGTCATACTGGTTACAACAACAGCAGTGATATGTGCAAGTTTGCCTAACTGGATTCACACCAGTCATACCAAAAGAGTACCAGCCCCTGATGAGGAAAATCCTCAACAGGAAATTGAAGTTGAGGGTGCAGTAGGTTGTGCAGCTGAAGAGTCTAGAATAACAGACTCTGAAGTAGCTGATCAAGAACAACCAAGCACTAGTCAGGAGGATTGGATACCAGTGGTTGACATACCTGATGTAAACGTAAAAACAAGAAGCAGAACAAAATTAGAAGAGCAAAAAACTAGCGAGGACCAGACAGGTATAGAAGGACAAGCTCAGGAAATAGAATTTGAGATTGTCAGAGTCCCTGAGCAGGAACAGACAAGGACAGTAAAATACCATCAGATGAAGGTGGACCAAGATTTTCACATATCTAGGAAAGGACAGATAGGTGTAGAAGAACATGTTCCGACTGCAAACAAGTCAAGTGCAATAAGACCTGAGCAGAACCAGAAGTTCAGTAAGAAGAGCAAGTTAGAGTAAACCCTGAACAGGACCAGATAGGAGAAGAAGAACACGTTCAGGTGAATGGTATCACTCTAAGAAGCACTGAACTAGGTCAGTTAGAAAGGGACTCAGAAGACGAAGAAAGTCAAATTGTGCCACAACATAACATAAATGAAAGAATACCCTAGAGTGATGAAGAAGGTGAAAGTTCAACTCAATCCAAAATGGTTATAAAAGGTGATAATTGGCCTAGATATGTTTAAAGACTAAGGTATCATCTTAAGACAATAAATGAACAACCTGATCAGGTGAATGAAGTCACTAGTCAGTTAGGACAGGCAAAGGAAAAACACAGGTGAAGGAGTCAAAGATTAAAAATATTGCACAACAAATTCAGAGGCCCTGAATTGACCAATGTGATTCTTGAAGAACTTGAAAATTTAAATTCAAATGACGAAAGTTTTGAGGAAATAATTACATATCCCATTGACGAAGGAGAAGTGAGACCCCCTTGAAACAAACCAAGAACTTTTAAATTTTCAGAAAAAGAATAAAAGAAAGAAGAGAAATCTTCTTAAAATGGCTAAAGATAGAGTTGCTGAGAAACCAAAACAAAATTGCTTAAAGAAATGTTGTAAAATATGTATATGTAGCATTTTACTAGTGATTATAGTATGGTTAAGTTTAACTATAGCAATACCTTATTTGATGAACAAGGAAAAGAGAAATAGTACTGACAAAGATGGAAAGTTAGCTAACATAAAGGGAGATAGAGTAGAACTAGAAACATCAGATGAGTTAGAAATACATCACACAGTAGCAAATAATAATACAGATGTAAATGTTTACACCAAGTTATTGTTTGAATGTGTAGATTCTATGGAGATTAGTGATGGTTAAGCATATATGAAATTACCAGCTTCTAGCAGAAGGTGTCACATATCACCATTTGCCGTTAACATATGGGATTTCATACAGTGTACTAACAAGTCTAATCTATAAAACAGGTAAATTGCAGTATTATTATTCAAATTTAGACGTGATATTTTCAGAAGTTCCTGTTAGAAGGAATATGAATCCAGTACTTAGTAGGCTAGCAGCACAGTATATGGGTGCATTTCTTCTAGCTCAACATGTAATAGATAGAGCAGAAGCTCACAAGCATAATTTAACATGTTCACTAAAAGAATAAAATAAATTTTTTAATTTAGTAGAATAAAGGAGACAGGATTTCCAGAAGAAAGCCAACAAACAGAAAAATCATATTCCCACATGGGCAGAGAAAGAAAGAATTTATACATCTGGCAAAACCCAAGCTGGGATGGCCCTAGATTTCGAAAAGAAAGGGAAAATCTGTCTTCATAGGTTAAAGCCTTACTATAATAATGTATTTATTGGTTCCAGTGAATGTGAACATAATTTCTTGGTTATTGGAGAATGGGGACTATAAGGGGGAACAGATCCATTATCTCCTGGAATGCATTATAAATGTGGGAACAATGCTTACTTTATGCTACCTTCAAGATGGTATGGAAGTTGCTACTTTGGAATAGTATTTCCAAAAGTCTATCATGTGAAAAGACTCACTGGAAGCAATGAAAACAATAATGAACTAATCCATATTAAGAGAGCTAGTTTTGCAGAAATAGTAGGAGATATATTAAGTGCATTGAAACATTCAGTGGGAGTAATTCTTTCTGAATTCACTAAGAATTTGTCAATTGTCCACAGTAGTTGATCGTTTATCAACTGATACTACTGGAATTTTCTTGATGATCAATACAGAAATGGTTGCGATCAGATCGATGATTTTGCAGAATCGACTTGCCCTTGATATTTTATTGGCAAAAGAGGGTAGAGTCTGTAAAATGCTGAAAGCGCAACACTGTTGCACTTACTTACCTGACAAAAGTATAGAAATTGGAAAATACATTAAAAACATTACACAATTGGAAGAGGATTTGAAACCACTGGAAGTTGACAGTATTTGGAAGAAATTAACAAATAGTCTAACATCAATAGAGTCATGGTTTGCTAATATTGGTAAAGGAGTTATAGCTCAAGTAATACTACCTATACTCAGACTAACTATGATATGGTTAATAATAATGATCTGGTGCAAATTTTCTAAGAAATGAAGAAGGTATAAAGTGAATAAGCAAGGAAAGAAAAGAAATTACGAAGAGATGAAGCTTGAGAATTAAAAGGAAAACTATACAAGAAAATGAAGAACATGAAAGAAACAGATGAAGTTGAAATTGATAAGATAGAGAAGGGAATCGAGATGTGCTAAAGCTGGCATTTGATTTGGGCATGGGTAGTTGTTGATGGCATAAATGCCATCAGAGAGGGAATTGATAGAGCAAGGACTCGTGAAAAAGAGATTTGCTCGAATGTGATGCTCTCATTTATTGTTGTAACAAAGTATTATTAATATTTGTAATACTAATTTTACACAACATTTCATATTTCTAGAAAAGGTGGAAGCTTGTCTATGTGTTTAACTAACAAGTAACCTGAGTGCAACTAAAGATGGCTGCTAACGCGGCAAAATAAACAGTGCATGCGTCAGCTGCATGACGTCTTAATGCTTGGAGGGAAAACTATGCTTCTGCGCAATAGCATTTAAAATGGCCGCTAGAGAACTCAAGTGATAAGCATCTGCTTTGCTGAAACTAATTTGTGTTATATACTAAATGCTAATGCATAAATAGTCTTTAAAGATAAATGGGATTATAGTAGAGATAGGCAGTATACAGTGAAATAATTTTATTTGAATCTAATACTTTGTCTCTTTGACCTCTCTATGAGTTCATATTTGGGCCTCCTAGAATGCTAAGATTTGATAACCACATGAATGACGGGGCATGCGCATGAGAGACTGCTCTGGAGCGATAAGCTCAAGTCTTGGGACTCGTCCAAGGACATCTAGTAGACGTAGCTGAACATCCTGAAGATTCAATGAACAACTGTGAAATCGTATACATTGTTATCAAATAAAGTTTTCAAATATGGGTGGGACATAAAACTTGGGAGAACAAATTAATGGGTGGTAACTTAAAACAATAAGCTGTTTAGAAAAGTATTAAACTTAACATGGTGTGATGATCATCCCCTCAGCGTGTCCAACCAGAATTTGGAATTAAATAAGGTTGAAACATTTATGGGTGGAACATACCATTAAGAAAGTATACTTGGGGTAGTTAGTTAGCTTAGAAAGGTCGGTCGCTGCCAGAACCCTGAAAGACAGAGATGCTGTCTGAATGCTGATTGAATATCTGGTGAAGCAGACTTAGAATTGTATAATCAATTTAGAATAGAAGATGATTGCAAAAGAATCGAGGAGGTAATAGAATTAGAAACAGATTGCAGAAGAATCGAGGAGGTAGTAGGTTTAGAAGAAGGTCGTGAAGAACCGAGGAGATAGTTAGTATCAGAGAGGGGTGAGACGCAGGCGTCAAATCCAGTAGAGATCATCTGTCCTGTCCTATCCTGTCCTGAAGAACCTGTCAACTGAACTTCTTAAGGGGCCTTAAACTCTTGGTTAGTCGGGTCTGATTTTCGCACCATCCTATGTGAATATAAATATGTGTATTGTGGCCATGTGCTTTCTCTCTCTCTCCTCTTTTTTTTCCTGAGGCACATGGTATACTGAATTTTTATTAATTGAATAGACAGATTCTACTTCCTCTGAAAGATGGAGTTAACACTGGAAAATGTTTGCTCTTTATGATTAATTTAGATAAACATTTAAAACGTTCTTGAGTCTGTGGTTATTTAATAAAAAATCAGGTAAATGAGACCAAAGTCTTTGGTCATCAAATCTAATCAAGTAAAATAGATCCATTTGTAAAGAAAGGGCGTGGTCAGTAAATAAAGTTTTAGTCGTAAGGACGTATGAATTTAGCCCTACATATTGATCCCAAGCGGTGTTCACTGGCCTATATTGTGTGTGAGTTATGGGCCCAAATTACTATTTAGTGATAGATGTCCTTAGGTTGGTGGCCCGCTGGATCAGATGTAGATGCGCAAGGACATGTGGGTGCTACATTGAGGGGCATATTTACGAGTCCCAGTGTGTCACTCCTTTATCACGCAACGTAATGCAACTCGAAAAAGAGGTTGATAAAGTCATCCAAGGCCACTTTGCATGGGCCAGCGTGGCTTCATAATTCTCAAGGAATGTAACACAGGGCAATTTGCTGAGTTGCATTATTCTGCACCAGAGAGGCGTTTCCATGGGTGTTGCTTGGGTGTTCCCACATAACGTCCATGGATTGTGATGCATTTCCTCAGCTACAAAAAAAGGTAAATCTGGGAATGTGCCAAAAAAATACGCCTCCCCAAAAATGAATAAACCTGTTTCATCAGGATGTTTCAATTGATTCCATCAATTTAAGTCAGTACCGCTTCCAAGCACCCTTAACATTTGCAGATTGACTATTTGCTCACATTCACATTTCTTTCAGGCAAGAAAGCCCCCTGGCAAGAAGGCTTGTACAGCTGACTGCCTCTTCCTTGGTTTCACAACACAGGAGACTCCCTGCCCTAATTTCTGCTGAAGCATTTCAACACAATGTGCCACCTCAGATCCCTCCCACTTCGACCAATAACCCAGATGCTCTATCCCATTCAGATACCAAGTGTGGGACAACAGCCTGTATCATTACGGAAGTCGAAAAAATATATTGCAGCTCAGCATACATGTGATGGCATCAGCTCTGAAGGAAGGCTTACCTACAGAAGTGGGAATGATTGGGGAGATCTTCAATGATGTAAGGGAGGAGGTGGGTGGAGAGGAATTGAGGAGAACATGCCAGAGTGAAAGGAAGGTGTATTCCATCTAAAAAACTTCCATTGACCAGAGTATGACCAGAGGGAGCACCAGTGTCAGCTACAGTGCCATCAAAAACAGAGCTGGAGACTACCCGGTGAGTCCTTGACTAGACGCACTCTCCTGGGAGAGACAGGCGTTTGGACCATTACAAACTGACATGTGTCTCTTGCTTTCTTAAGGGAACAATGTTGAAGTGCACCTGAAGGGTGGACAAACCAACCACCTCGTCGGACATTAAAAAAGTACAACTGTCCTTCCCGTTTTACACCGCCTCCAATGGTTTGAGAAATGGGAAATTATTAGCACATGAAATGGATGCAGAGGTACAGTAGCTGTTTGCCAGGCCCAAACCTTACCATTGTATACATATAGGGTACCCCTAGGGTAGGCCCTGACAGTCCAGAGGGTAGGGTGCACTGTATTTAAAAGGTAGTTCATGTACTTTGAAGTTTTACATGTCCTGGTAGGGAAAAACTCTTATATTCATTTTTCACTTTTGCAAGGCCTACCTCTCCTATACCCTTACATTGTGTTGCACGTCCCTCACCTGAACTCCAGGTGGCTGTGATGGGACAACGATATTCCCCAAATCCCAGTGGAAACTAATGAGTCAGCAGTGAAGTGAACATTGCGTCCTCGAACGTTCCCAAGCGGTAAGGGGTTTGGGTTGAGAGAGAGAGATAAAAATACCAGGACTTCGGTGATTGTGGATTTCCCTGCACCAGTCACTGCTGGATTTAGGAGGGCGTGGATTCAGGATTCTGGATTCAGGATACCCGGACTGCTCAAGAGCATGCTCAGGATACTTATGCTCTGCAACAAAATACATTTATTTAATATAAAACAACATACAGGCTCTGGTAAGACAAGCACCAATTGTCAATTAAACATATCAGTAATGCACATAAATCACCCTCATGTCGATCTTTCATGAACAACTTAGGTCTGATTTGCACAAAACAGTTATATGTTCACAGTGTAACCATAAGCAGTTCTCAGAGCCAAGGCTAAACTGCCTAGGTAAACTTATTGCAGCTTAATGTCTCAAGGTGCTGAATATTCTTATTCGAGAACAGAGCAGCTAGTATTGTTGCAGTTCTCTGTCTAAGTGCTGCTAAATATCTACAAACAACAGTCAGAATGGAGCTGCTATTACAAGAAATAGTCTTTCCCATGTTGTACCAGTATAGGCCAAGAGCTTATTCCATGATCGTTCCAGAGGAACTAACATTATTAGGACGCACAGCGCGTATGAAAATCCAGAGTGTTCAAGAGAGGTTAATTTTTAACTTTATTTTAGTCCTTTTGCTTGCATTAGTGTGCGGGCGCATTGTGTTGATGATTGTCGAGGAACGCTTTAATAGTACGTGCAAAACGTGACATTCACTCCTCCCCAACTTTCATCACCTTTCCTCCCCGCTGTGCTCAAGAACTCTCAGAATCAGGGTATGTTGTCCAAGGCGTAGCCTTTTCATTCACATAAAACCAGGGAATTCACCACAAACCAATACAAGAGTAAAAGTATCCTACTTGGATATATAAAATGTATTCACAGCATCACACTTTAGTGGCATCAACATGTCAAAGGCGGTAAGGAAATTAGGCACGTCATTACACGTGAACTTGAACTTGGCCCTAAACTTGAACTTGACTATCTCGGGCCACCAAGAACCCACTCGGCTGTGCACATTGTGCCAGCAGGCCCCAATGCGCTACAGTAAACAGTTGCACCACTTGAACTCCCGGGCACCGCATAGCGCACCGGCCCACTGGGCTACCTGAACACAGGCAGCCTCTTAAGGTTCTACTCTGTCCATACGTTGCGGGTTAGGGCAGTTGAGACCAGTCCCACCAGCAGGTCAGTACCCCCTCCCCACCTCCCCTCTGCACACATCGATCCTACCCCCACCTGGGGTCCATCCAGTTGCTGAACCTCCATTGTTGTGCATCTCCCTTTGTTGTTAACAGTCAGCGCTCCGTGAGGCCTCGCTCTTCTGCCTGATGGGTGGGTGGTCTACAACGCGCCCCTGCAGCTTGCCTGAGGTCGAAGGAGAAAAAAGAGGCTAAAAACCACGGGGCGCAGCCTTAAATATTCTACCAGGTTTTTCCTGCGCACCTCGATGACGTCACGTGACCCCTTCTTCATCGAGCCCTCTTCTTGGCCCCGGAGGAGGCTCAGTCTTGTGGCGCTACTAATGGCGCACTTCCCCTAGGCGCTGGGGTGCCTGTTCATTTCTTCTGTTCTTTCTTCAATTAAACTAAGGGGTATGTTACTGTTACATCGCAACTTTTACATCGTAATGCTGTTACAACGCAGCTTTTACAACGCTGGTTCCATTACATCGTATGCCATTACAACGCAGTACATTACATAGCAGATGCTATTACAACGCATGCCATTACATCGTAAGTATTGGTAAGTATATAATTTTTTTATATTTTTTTAATATTATTTAATTAATTTAATTAATTTTAATCATAAATAAATATATTTATTTATGTATTTTAATATTATAAATTAAATATATTGATTTAAGTAATTTTTAAAATAAGTATGAGTATAGGAGTATATGTTTTGGGGTACTGAGGTATATGTTTTGGGGTGTTTGGGTATTTTTAGGTTTTAGGGCTGGGTTTGCGTTTTGGGGTACAGGGGTATTTTTAGGTTTTAGGGCTGGATTTGGGTTTTGGGGTACAGGGGTATTTTTAGGTTTTAGGGCTGGATTTGGGTTTTGGGGTACAGGGGTATTTTTAGGTTTTAGGGCTGGGTTTGGGTTTTGAGGTACAGGGGTATTTTTAGGTTTTAGGGCTGGGTTTGGGTTTTGGGGTACAGGGGTATTTTTAGGTTTTAGGGCTGGGTTTGGGTTTTGGGGTACAGGGGTATTTTTAGGTTTTAGGGCTGGGTTTGGGTTTTGGGGTACAGGGGTATTTTTAGGTTTTAGGGCTGGGTTTGGGTTTTGGGGTACAGGGGTATTTTTAGGTTTTAGGGCTGGGTTTGGGTTTTTGGGTACAGGGGTATTTTTAGGTTTTAGGGCTGTGTTTGGGTTTTGGGGTACAGGGGTATTTTTAGGTTTTAGGGCTGGGTTTGAGTTTTGGGGTACAGGGGTATTTTTAGGTTTTAGGGCTGGGTTTGGGTTTTGGGGTACAGGGGTATTTTTAGGTTTTAGGGCTGGGTTTGGATTTTGAGGTACAGGGGTATTTTTAGGTTTTAGGGCTGGGTTTGGGTTTCGGGGTACAGGGGTATTTTTAGGTTTTAGGGCTGGGTTTGGGTTTTGGGGTACAGGGGTATTTTTAGGTTTTAGGGCTGGGTTTGGGTTTTGAGGTACAGGGGTATTTTTAGGTTTTAGGGCTGGGTTTGGGTTTTGGGGTACAGGGGTATTTTTAGGTTTTAGGGCTGGGTTTGGGTTTTGGGGTACAGGGGTATTTTTAGGTTTTAGGGCTGGGTTTGGGTTTTGAGGTACAGGGGTATTTTTAGGTTTTAGGGCTGGGTTTGGGTTTTGGGGTACAGGGGTATTTTTAGGTTTTAGGGCTGGGTTTGGGTTTTGGGGTACAGGGGTATTTTTAGGTTTTAGGGCTGGGTTTGGGTTTTGGGGTACATGGGTATTTTTAGGGTTTATTTTTTATAAAGTACTACTTTAATTAAATTAAATTAATTAAATTAATTAAATTTAGTTAAATTTATTTAATTATATTAATTACAATCTTAAGATTAATTTAATTATATTAATTAAATTAATTAAATTAAAATAATTACAATTATAAAATTTATTAAATTAAATTAATAAAATTATATTAAATTAATTAAATTACATTAATACAATTTTTAAATTTAATTAAACTAAATTTAGTAAATTAAATTATTTATAATTTTAAAATTAATTTCATTATATTTGTTAAATTAAATTACTTAAATTAACTTGATACTTACCTATACTTACGATGTAATGGTATGCGTTGTAAAAGCATCTGCTATGTAATGTCCTGCGTTGTAATGGCATCCGATGTAATGGAACCTGCGTTGTAAAAGTTGCGATGTTACAGCCTGCGTTGTAAAATAACGCGTTGTAACATCATAGATCCACACTAAGGTAGCAAAAGACGTTGCAGTGGAAGCCACAGGAAGGCAGGGATCCGAAGTGCAGGAGACAGGAAGGTAGGGTGACCAACAGTTCATAATTTTCACGGACTGCTCGTAAATTAGCTCTAATGTCTGCTGTTCGTGATAGGTGTGTTAACAGACAGCATTTGTCCAGATTTTTTACCTGCCACTAAAAGACAAAATTTAATTCCCAAATTGTGATTCCAAGTCTAAGGGAGGGAGTCTCCTGTGCTGCATTCCGTAGGTAGAAGCTGACAGCTAGAAAGAAAGAAGCCTTCTTAACAGAGTGTCTGCTTTGCCAAAGAAATGCACATGCGTGCAATTAGAGAATGTTCAGGTTCTTTGGTGCCAGTATTGCCTTGAATTGATGAAGTCACTTGAAACTTCCTGATAAGAGAGGGTGTTTTGAAAAGTTAGGGGTTATTAATGCAAAGATCGGTACATTTTGTGTGAAATGCCCTGACACACTGGCCCAATGATACATAAAAAGGGAAACACATTTCTTTGAAATTGAGGGAGCAGGGTTTTCATGAAATAAAACCTGCTCGGATTGACCTCCTCAATGTGGAACTTATTAACCAAATGTTGTGAAAAAAACTAAACGCGCAAGACTAAAGGGGAAAGATGAAAACTGTGCAAGCGCGTGGTGGGAGTGTTAGAGTAGGCCGCAAATGCACATGACTAATGTAGAAAATAATTCAAAAGTCGAGAGTTTATTTTTTCACTAATAGTAGGAAAATAATAAGCAGCGTGTAAGAAAAGAAAGCAAATAAAAGCATTCAAAGAGCTTTTAAAAAGGAAGTTTTATCAAATGATAAATAACACTTATATTTGTTTTCTTTAGAAGTGTACTTACTGCCCTGCAGAAAAGGCCCGAGAGCCTTTTTAGAATTAACATGGCATATTAGACATTTAGAAGGGAGAAAGAAAATGTGATCTGTCCTTCCCAAGTTCCTGATGATGGCCAAGGTTGCGCAGAGAGGAATATTATAAAAAGAATAGAACTTCCTTGCCGAGCATGAGGACATTTATACTACAAATTAATACATGAGTGAGTTGGAGAGACAAAATACGGAAGCCTGATACTAGAGTTTCCTCTGTTGGAAGTGATTACAGTGAGCAAAGTTAAGAACAATGAGAAGTTTGAAAGTTAGGCTCATCGAGAGTGGTGTGACTGAACACTCCTTGTGTCGGACCAGCCAAAATGCATAAAACCATGTGAGATGATACAATGAGGGTTGGACCTCTCGTGAATTTAGAGTATAGCTAGTAGTAGTTAGAGGGTTGGGTTTAGGAGCGTGCTTTCTTATTTTGCGATAGAAGAGAGCTGTGTTGCTATTTTCTGAATTCTATGAGTTGGCTGCTGTTCAGCCGATCCTGACTCTTCAACTTTGCTCCTCAACTCTTCTTGAGGTGCCTAGCTTACTCTTGTGGCCAGAGGGTAGCTTTTCAGATTTCTAGAACCTGGTAAGATTGGTTAGTTTGATATCCTGAATTTGCATAATCTTTTTGCAAATGCCTTTATTCTTTTGTCTCTACGCATATCCACTCTTTGCGCTGACATTTAAGATGTACAATTGGTGTTTATCTTGCTAATGTTCTCTCTTGTGTGATGTTCAATGATTCGAGGTGTATTGTACTTGACGAGCAATTCACATTAATTAGATAAAGCATTTCTAACTCTCGAAAGGAGTTTGTCATTATTAATGTGATTTGTTTAGTTATATGAAATGAATATGCTTATGTTGATATTTTAGAAATTGTGATATTGTTTTGCCAAATCCCTGATTAACTGAATAAAGATTCATCGCCAAGAAAAGGATGACTAAGATGAGCAAATTGGTAAGTTTGGTTTCAACTCACCCAGCGTGAAATGGACTATAGGGTATTGAATTGGGTCCATATGATGACATTTGTCAGTTCCTAATCGCTGGATCAAAATCATTCTCGGTAACCGACAATCCGGCAGTTATTTGTGTTGGGTGTCATTTTTTTCCCTCTGAAGTAAAAATACAGTGTAAGTTCAAGCTACCAAAACATTATAGGTCACCTTTGCTTAACCCCTTCACCCACTTCTTTTGATTAATCGATCATTTGTTTATTGGCTCCTAATGGCGAGGTCTGTAGTGTTAAAAAAACCTGAAAGGGGTGCCTGGAAGACAGTCCACTGAGGTGGTTGGAATGGCCTGCTATGGGAGTGCACTAAGGGAGTCAATTACAGGTGTTGATGAAGCAAAGTGCAGATGCATTGTTCTTTAAATGGAGGAATGTCAGTTTCCACCCATTGATTTCTGATACAGGCCTCTCTCACTATGTACTCATCACCTCAGGACTACACCTCAGGTCCTAAAGGGACCATCTAGTGTATAGAAAAACAAGTTCTCTTTGCCCAGTCCTGCATCTCTAACAACGGCCAGCAACATGGGCTTTTGAGAATATTTGATGGCAAAGCCATGCGTTTTGAGATCTATTGTGACACCATTCACGGGATGGGCGGTTTAAGAATGACAGAGTTTTATTTATCAAGGGTTCACTGTATCAGTTCAGATGGCACAATATGTTGTCTCTGTGTGAAGATCTCTGTGCTTGTTCATTGTCTATGACTATAGCCCCTCTTAAAAACGTCTGAATCTGTGGTGATCTCCAAGGATCAGAATGCCAACATTTATAACCAAAAAGTTAGTTGGGAGAGCTTTTCACAGCATTTACGATATCATTCTAATTCTTTTTGTAATGCAAGGATGTACATGTTTTTGCAATCTGAAGCATGCACTCAAAGACATAAGAGGATTAATGTATCAAGTTTTGTTTTTGATGCTATTTTTTATTCTTATATTATGGCTGAAGCGGATGTATGACGTTACAACGCATACTATTACAACTACCTACCGTTACAACGCGACCATTACAACGCATACCATTACAACGCATAGCGCTTTGAGGTGCTGGATAGTGGTAAGTATAATTTACTATTCTAACTCCAGTCCCCGTGGACCCTAGGGAAGGTGTTGGATAGTAAATTATACTTATTCCCTATCCTAGAGCGCCCCCCAGCGCAATGCGTTGTAATGGTATGCGTTGTAAAAGTCGCGTTGTAATGGTAGTGCGGAGTAAAAGATGCGTTGTAACGGGTGTATACCGGCTGAAGCGTGTGCAAAACATACAATTTTCTAATAGATTGCAACATGTCAGAAAATAAGTAGAGATTGGTGAGTCCCATTTCTGAAAATACGGGTTAGTGACATACTGATTTGGGAAAAATCATTATAATTGACAATTTGTAAATGGCACTGTATTATCCTGCATTGCCAGCCTCCAGGTGTTTGGTGCAATGTTGTTCGCTTGTACCGACCTAATACCTTTCCTAAAGTAAAGGGGTGAGAATAAGAGGGAGATATGATGGGAAATATATGAACAAAGTAATGGAAGAGACATAGAATAATATGATAAATGTATGAAAAGTATATCTATTTTATTAATATTGCACTAATTATACAATTTATACCTTTAGTGATGTACTTTCTGTGATATCACCAGGGTCTACGGTCATATGGCATCACTGCCGGGAAGACATCAAAGGACATATGATGTCACTTCCTGTGATGTCACAGGGGCCTAAGGGCATTGTGTTGTCACTTCTGCTACCCCAGGCATTTTGGTGAATCGGCATCCATGGCACTAGGTAAAATCTGTATATTACTGATATCTATAATTTAGTGGCTCTTTTTATAAGTGCATTTAGTAGAAATCTATATTATACGGTGTGTTAATGCTCATTTCAAATATTGACTTAAACATTCACAGTGCTTTCTGGGATCTCCTAGCACTAAAAATACACAAGTCACTTTTCCCCACTACACCAAACAGGATTACATTATGTGGACCTCTGGATGCACACTTATACGTCTCTAGTGAAAGCAATAGACTATTTTTGACTAATTTGTTTAATTTTTATTTATTTTTCAGTTAAGGTGTGCATTATTTTATATGTAGTTACATAATGGTGGGATAGCAACAAAATAGTTACACAATATTTAGCTTTTTTAGCCATGCCATTCCATCCCGGCGCTCCCTTACCGCATCCCCATGGCAGTATCTGTGCTTTTTTTAATGCACTTCAACCACTGCATTGAATAACTTTGAGGTGGGTGAGCCAAGAAACAAACTAAGTGAGCCGCGCCAAGGGTCTGGCTCGGATCTTAGAGCATGTTCATGAGCCAAGCCTTGATATGTTTGCTATGTAAATCATATAACAAACATCTTGTTTGAAAGTAGTCGGAGATCCCTTTAGAGAAACCCAACTGCCTCCATTTGAGGACCTACGTGAGGAGTTAAACCTCCCACTGGGACATTTTCTACACCACACAGCTCTTACAACGGCATTCCGTAAACACTGGGTGACAAGGGCGACTGAGCCCAGAGCACTGGACTGCTGTAGATACGTAGTCCTTCCTGCAGGTATGATAAAACCAGTCTCTTCCATCTACAGAGGTATCCGGCGGGATGTTCAGAGACCTGTGGAGCAGTTGAAAGAACAGTGGGAGGAAGACTTAGGAGTACCAATTGTTGGAAAAGACTGGGATGCTATTGTGGAACACACCCTGAAGGTCTCCAGGAATGCAAGGTTCAAGCTCATAAACTACTATGTGCTTCACAGAGCGTACCTAACGCCAGCCCGAATCAGGTGCTACTTCCAAACGGAGGAAGCGACATGCCCATGATGTGGGAATGAGGAGAAACACATCCTGCACCTGCTGTGGGATTTCCCAGGCTTTAGGGAATTCTGAGCGTCATAGACAGGGTAATTAAGCACACACTGAGCCGGTGCATACTTCACTGGTTCCCACACACGGTCAAGACGAAGACCACTGGGAGATTTCAAGACTTATCGTTTGTACTTGCAAAAAGGGAAATCACAAAGAATTGGAAGTCCCCCAAGGGGCCCCCAAATCGGTAGCTGGAGATAGGAAATTGAGAAATGGGCAGCTGCAGAGCATATGGTCTTAGTGCGCTGTTAACAGAGGTCTAGAGAACCTAGAAACAGTGAGGGACTGGGGGTTTCTAGTGAATGATCTACAAACACCAGACCTCGAGGATACGGCAGATGACCAGCCGGATTCGCTGCCGCAGAACAGGGACCATGAAATGGGGACACCGGAGATACAAGAGAAGTAACGGCTGTGCGCAGTGGTGAGGGAAGAGACAGCCCTAGATCCCGCTTTCCCTCGCCACTGCCCACCTACCACACATAGTCTGCAGTACATACAGCAAGGAAGGATGAAGGAGCAGCACACACCACTAACACATACAGCTAACACTAAGCAACTTGTTTAGGGGAGGGGGGAGGGAGGGAGGGAGTTGTAAGTTAGAGCTGAGTGAACCTGAGGAATAATTTTACCTGAATGGATCTCAATATGAAAGGATGTGGAAATAATGTAATGTATATTATGGAACAAATGTTTTACGCTTGAAATGTAGAAAGATCCTGTGAATGTTAAGTGCACTAAATGCCAATAAAATCTGGTGAAAAAAAAACATCATGTTAAATACGTTAAATTCAGGAGAAGTGTATTTTTGCAACATATGAAGCCCTGACATTAAGACATCACATTAAAGCATATTAAATTAAATAAATAGGTTTTTGCACAACTGATATTCTGAACTTGTGTATTTGAAACTGCTTTCATATGCATTAATGGAAAAAATGTAGATGAAGTAAACTATTTGCCTAGGATATCGCATTTTAAGTAGGGAAAACGTAATTTATCCCGTTTTTAAATTTAGCTTTGTAAAAATTAGCCAGAAATGGGTATTTGTCTTTTCTTATGTTAAGGCTTTGTTTTTATTTCTCTCTGCATTTTTCGGCAGTTTTTATATAGCGTGACCTCTAGAGCACTTTACACGAGCACCACTTACATCACACAAGGTCACTGTCATTGATTTAGGCATGGGGAGATTAAGTGATTTGCCCAGAATCACAGGATGTTGAGCTGGTGCTGAGATTTGAACCTGGTACCTCAGTTCCAAAATCGGCAGCCCTGATCCAAATGCCACATCCTGGGTAGAGGGCAGGAGGTAGAAAGAAGCCACATGAAAGCTTGGCTCATGAGGAGCCAACGATGGCGGATGCGTGAGCTGGGAGCTTGACGCCAGCCGTACCGATTCTCCTGACTACCGTGGCGTCCGCCGGAGCCCGGGGGCGCGCTGTGGTGTGCCCGAATGGCCATTGATAGCTGGGACCCTGTTGGTGTAGCCAGAGGTCCAGGAGAGGAGGGGGATCGTGAAAGAAGCTGCAAGTGCAGCGGCCGAGGCTAGGACAAAATGGCAGCCTGAGTCACTCTCGGTGAGGTGAAGGAGGAGCGGACCTGCGGCTGTGGTCTGGGGACGGTGCTGCCCCGACAAATGATCTCCAGGGACCTGAGTAGAGGGGGCGCTTTGTATTCCTGATGGGGGCTGAGACTGGTTGGCGGCATGCCAGGAGTGCCGCTCTGCAGAGAGTGCATTAGAAGGGAGGTGGGGCCATAAGGGCGCTGTGAGGCGCCAAGCCAGCGTTGTGACTGGGCAGAGAGACGTAGTGCAGGAGGGTGGTGTCGTCGATTGGGTGAAGTGGAGTGGGGGCCTTGAATGAGTGGCGGGGGCTGGGAGCGATGCCCTGGGCCCGAGTGGCAACCTTGTGTTTTCTCCACCTGTGAAGGGCAGTGGCAGTCTTGAGTGGGGTGCAGAAGCTGGTGCGCTCTGCTTACAGCAGACTGAGGCCTGAGGTGCGGTATGACCTGCAGCCCGGAGTGCGGCTGCCGAGCGCAACAATGCTGAGCTGGCCAGGCTACTGAGGGATGTGCTCCAGTTGTGTCTGAATACTGGACTAGGGAGTGCCTGGCTGCGATGGGGGGTCCCCTGCAGTGGTTGATGTCCAGTGGTGGAGTGAGGCTGCGGGGGCCTTTGTCCGGCTTGGATATTTGGTGGGAGCTGAGCGCTTTATTGGTGCAACTGAAGCATGAGGGGCCCACATCCTGGAGTTGGTTGGCGAGCACGCTGTTGGAGCAGAAGGGGGAGCATGCTTTTCCCAGAGCAAGTTCGAAACAGGACTGGGAGTGCAGCACTGTCTGGATTTTGGAGTTGAGTGCAGCACCTGGCTGCCTCCGCGGATTGCGGCCCTGGTGCGTCGTCGCAGCCAATGTGCGGCAGTGGATGGCCGCAGTTGATGGCCCCATTGTCCCTACCACCTAATTGAGATGACTTTTGGGGAACCGGTTCTGAGGCCTTGTTCTGGGCACCACGAAGGCAGGATAAGGGAGGGAATCATGAAAGCAGTGAGCCAGGCGTCCCGGGGGTGGGTGCAGGGTGCAAGAACAAGTCCTCCAAGGTACTGGAACTTTGTTTCTCTGACCTGGAGTGGTGGGTGGCTGACATCCTGGCGGCTGCCCCCGACTGCCTAGAGAGGGGCGCACCAGATCATCCATTGGGTTTTCCACCCCACTGGTGATGGGGAAACCCAGAGTGAAGCAGATTGGGCCTCCCCAGACCATGACATTACGATATCAGACCTGGTGCACAAGGAGTTGGAGGTTGAGCCCCCGGAGGTCCCCGCCCAACCGCAACTGGCCAGAATTCTAGCAGCTATTGCTGACACTAAAGCAACGCTGCACCAAAACATCAGCACTTTGGCAGTGGGTCTGGGTTTGTGGTGGACAGAACATGCCAAGCTAGCCAACAGGGTCAAGCAGACAGAACCCTCCCTGGCAGTCATTGCCCCAGCACGCTAGTCCTTGTCTACCCAAATGGGGAAACTGTCCAATCGACTGGCTGTCATGGAGCAGAGGGCTGAGGATGCAGAGGGACGAAATCAAAGGAATAACGTGAAAGTCTTGGGTTTGCCGGAAGGGGGGGAAGAGGTAGAGGGTAACGATCTGATCCAGTACCTGGAGGGATGACTCCGTGACGTGGTTGCACCGGAGGGCCTGTCCCAATTTTACACCTTGGAGATGGCACACCGTGTCCCGGCCAGGCGCCAGCCCCGGGGAGGCCTCTGCGCCCAGTGTTGGCCAGATTGCTCCACTTCAAGGACAGAGATGCGCTATTGCAGAAAGTACGCACGGAGGGACCATATGTGGTCGACAATAGCAAAGCGTCCTTGTTTCGTAACTACACTTTGGAAGTTCAGAGGCGTCTCAAATCCTTCCTTGAATTCAAAAAGGGCTATGCCTGACGAAGGAATCCAATACTCCTGATCTATCCGGCCTGACTGCAAATAATGCTGGATGGGAGACGCACTTTGCGAGGACCCTGAGGCTGCTTGTGAGTGGCTGGAAGCCTATAAGATGGTTGGTAGATCCGGGACGTTCTTGGGAGCGGCTGGGCCTGTGGCCAGACAGCCCGGGAAGCAGTTGCGGAGACGGCAGCAGCGGGGGGGTTAGAAGAAACTGAGTCCGTCCCAGACTGAAAAGAAAAGAGCAGAGGCATTACAGGCAGTGGCAGTTATGATGCAGGGTCGGTAATCGTTGTCGGCATGGGCGTCCGCAGGGGAGGGCAAGAGGGGGCACTTGCCCCCCCCTGGAACACCGGTCCGTCACTATTGACAGCTCCCACAATGGTGTTTGTCTGCAGGGCCGTCAATTTTAAAAGCGTGAGAAAGCGCTTGCAATGACGGTCCTGCTTGATGAGCGGAAAAACTGCTGCTGATGAGCAAGAGAGAAGGTCCGGGCCTGGCTACTCCCACAGCTTGAAGCAGAGGCGCACCTAGAGTAAAATTTCGGGGGGTGGAGGGGGGGTCACATTTTTCAAGCTAAGGAAGAGTGGAGCTGCAGCCAGGGGCCCTAGGAAGAGGTGAAAACCATCAAAGCCTCATTAACGCCGGCACCAAATTACACAATTCGCCCAGAAATGCAATGGGTGTGTCTGCCTGTTATTTGCGAGATCAATTGGAAAGTCCTTCTGTGCACTCGTGATTTATTCGTACTCAAGCTATATTCCTTTCTTTAGTTGGTGCTACTACATCCTGGTACCTAGGGGCAGATTTACAATAACTGGCGCATATTGTGCGTCACGACTCCGCCACCCATGGTGCGCCGCATTTACAATGCGGCGCACCATGGGGCAAAAACGACACAGATGCGTGACGCATCTGTGCCGTAAAGGCGGCGCTTTGCTGGAGTTGCATCGCAAGCGTGACGCAGCTCCAGCAATGCTCTGGGGGGCCAGATCTATCCAATGCTCCGTCAAGCTTTACGCCTGCTTCAAGCAGGCGCAGGGTTTTGACGCAGCATTGGCCTAAGAGTGCCTGCGTGAAATCTTGTAGATTTCACGCAGGCACTTTTGCGAGACGCACCTGCCCCGGAACGCCCACCCTGCGCCGGAATGCCCACATGTGGCGCAGGGCTTTACAACCTGACGCATCTGCCTAGATTCGTCACGTTGTAAATGGGTCGCAGGGATGCGCCACGTTTACGCCGCCGTTGCGTGACGCAACGGCGGCTTAAACGTGGCGCAAGTTCGACATAAATCTGCCCCCTAGTCTTTAGGTGCCCTTTCGTATTCCATATTGTGTGTGGTGCAAACACTTCTGTTCCGATGGATGTGTGCACTTTTCAGCGAACATTAAAGTTTCATCAATTTCTTTTCAATGGTAATAATCAGTTTTAACTCTTTTTCAGTTGTCAAACAAAATATTGTAAGTCATATTTTGGTTTCCATTGTTAACTGTTGTTATACGTTTTTTAATATATCCATTATTTCTGAATTAAAATAGTGGATATATTAAAAAACGTATAACAACAGTTTCCTCTACCTCTCTCTCTACCTCTCTCTCTCTACCTCTCTCTCTCTACCTCTCTCTCTCTCTACCTCTACCTCTCTCGCTACCTCTCTCTCTACCTTTCTACCTCTACCTCTCTCTCTACCGCTCTACCTCTACCTCTCTCTCTACCTCTCTCTCTCTCTACCTCTACATCTCTCTCCCAACCTCTACCTACCTTTCTCTCTACCTCTCTTTCTCTACCTCTCCCTCTCTCTCTTTCTCTCTCTCTACCTGTATGTCTCTTTACCTCTCTCTCTCTCTACCGCTCTCTCTCTCTCTCTACCTCTCTTTCTCTCTCTACCTCTCTCTCTCTACCCCTCTCTCTCTCTCTCTCTACCTCTACCTCTCTCTCTACCTCTCTTGCTCTACCTCTCTTGCTCTACCTCTCTCTCTCTACCTCTCTCTCTCTACCTCTCTCTCCATCTCTCACTCTCTCCCTCTCTACCTCTACCTCTACCACTCTCACTCTACCTCTACCTCTCTACCTCTCTCCCTCTACCTCTCTTTCTCTACCTCTCTCTCTCTCTCTCTCCCTACCTCTACCTCTCTCTCTCTACCTCTCTCTCTCTACCTTTCTCTCTACCTCTCTTTCTCTACCTCTCTCTCTCTCTACCACTCTCTCTCTACCTGTACATCTCTCTACCTCTCTCTCTCTACCGCTCTCTCTCTCTCTCTCTCTCTCTCTCTCTCTCTCTACCTCTCTCTCACTCTACCCCTCTCTCTCTCTACCTCTACCTCTCTCTCTACCTCTCTACCTCTCTCGCTCTACCTCTCTCTCTACCTCTCTCTCCCTACCTCTACCTCTACCTCTCTCTCTCTACCTCTCTCTCTCTACCTCTCTCTCTCTACCTCTCTCTCTACCTCTTTACCTCTCTCTCCATCTCTACCTCTCCCACTCTCTCTCTCTACTTCTACCTCTCTACCTCTACCTCTCTCTACATCTCTCCCTACCTCTCCCCCTCTACCTCTCTCTCTCCCTCTCTCTACCTCTCTCCCTCTACCTCTCCCTCTATCTCTATACCTCTCTCTCTACCTTCACACCTCTACCTCTCTCTCTTTCCCTACCTCTACCTCTTTCTACCTACCTCTACCTCTCTATCTCTCTCTCTACCTCTCTCTACCTCTGTCTCTTTACCTCTCTACACCTCTCTCTCTCTTTACCTCTCTCTACCTCTCTACACCTTTCCACCTCTCAACCAGTTGAATTCCGGGATGCCCAAACCATCAGTATTTCAAATCTGCGCATGAAGCGTGGGTAGGATGAGCCGTGCAGCTCAGAAAGGGATGTTCTTTTTACATAATTTGTATTTAATAGAATTGGAAAGCAGGAGAGCAGTCTCACAGTTGAGATAGGGATTAACATACACTGGTGACAGCTTTTGAATTGGCTTTAAAACCATTCAAAGATGGCTGCAGCATCTACGTGGGATGTGGTGGACTAAGTGGCAGCCGGAGCCATTTAGCACTGCTTGTCATTTAAAAAAAAAAACAGCATTGACATAGCCAATAGGTCTTCCCTTTGGGACCTTATAAGTGTTTAGTTGTCTATGACAATATCCTTGGTGCAACAACATCAAGTGTTGCATGGCTAAACACTTATATGGTCCCAAAGGCGAGACCTATTGGCTATGCCAATGCTTGATTGTTTTTTCCTCTGTTTCATTGTGGTTGCCAGGTAATCTGCCTCACATGATTTTCCACCCACCCCATGGGTTTCTTTGTTTATTTAAGCTCTTTGTCTTATTAGATTTTTTTATTTGTTTATTTAATACTTGTGCTCAATTATGTCGGAGGATGGTGATGAAGTAAAAATGTTGCCCCCCCCCCTGGAAAAATTCTGCGGACGCCCACGGTTGTCGGATGGCGGCACAAGTTTGAATAAAGGTACTGATGAATCAGCCACTAATGTGTCCCACAGTGACAGTGTTAAGCCGCCAGTAGTGACTACGAACACACCAGATGATATTATTTAAATTGTGAGATGTTGTTTTGGGTGCTCCATTGGCTTCTCTTGCTCCCTCCTCCTCCCTTGTGCTGCCTCTTCCCTCCCCACCCCTCTGTTTTGTACTCATGTGCCTGATTCCAATGCATGGGGTCTTGAAGTGGGGGTGACAATGGTCGTGTGCGCCCCGGGGGGTGGGCTGGACCGGCCTATCACGACTGGCGCACTCTGGGTGTTTATTGGTGTGTTCGTTGGTGACTGCCATGCTTCTCTTAGGTCCTAAACAAAAGGAATCCACCTAATGATGTCTGGAAGTGTTCCTCACAGTGGTGTGGGAGCACTTAGTGTTTTTATACCCCTCTAGCGGGATGCGGCGTGATACGACCTTCTACTACGCGGGAGCACTTTTAGTATTTGACTATATGTGGTGCATGTGAGTGTGGTATTTCTATATGTGAGTGGTGGGATTAGTGAAATAATTAAAAAGCACCTGGCTCGTGGGTTTAGAAAAAAAAAATGTATTCACGTCCCAGGGCTGGTACTGTTAAAAGAAGTGAAGTGCGAGGTGTGTGCGTCAACATGTTTCGGAGACCAAGCTCCTTCTTCAGGACGGGGGCACAACTTCCCCACCTTACTCACGTATCACTATGTAAAAAATTGTCATTAGGTTCTTTACAAAAAGTGACAGAAAATAAATATATGTATGGCTTTATAGGCTATAATGTACCTACCGCGGTATAGCTCAAGTAAAATGCAATTTGCATAACTTGTCTTTTTGAAAATACAGACTTCATGAGCCTTCAGGAACGTCTGGGGTTAATTGCCAATATGCAATGAACTCGGTAGGAGTCCTCCTCGATGTATCCCCATACGCAGCTCTGCAGAGCAGTTCAGGGAGTACGAATCCTTCCGTAATACTCTCCCTCCCTTCCTCTGTTTATTTGTACCTCTTAGGTCCTAGCCTTGTTGCTTTGGGCCTTCGCTTGTTGATGCTGTTTTGTCTGGGGTTTAGGCGGAATGGCCGTTGCTAGACTGTCCTGGGGCCGGGGAGTTGTCCTATTTGGGACGTTAGTTTTGTTTTCTGTTTTCCGCTTGCAGGGGTGATGGAACTGCAAAGATTGGAGTGTTGACAACTGCGGTGGGAGTGGGGGTGGGGGTGGGTGGGGGAGGGGATATGAAATCATTATGACCAGTGCATACTCCATTCAAATTCATTACCGGGAACATTCGGGGAATGGGGTCTATGGACAAGTGCTATAAGATTTATGCGCACTTGAAAAGGAGGGATGTGCATGTAGCTCTTTTACAGGAAACTCATTTGACTGGAGGTGAGGTGGCTATCCTACGCAGGAGGTGGAGAGGCCAACTTATGCCACCACTTACTCTGCTTTTTCTAGGGCAGTGCTGATAAGGGTGTGGCTTGGGGTTCCCTTCGAGCACACCCGCACTATGGTAGAGAGTGAGGGCTGGTACGTTCTGGTGGCTGGGAGGTTGGCTGGGAGAGAGGTGATGTTTGGGAGTGTGTATGCGCCAAATGTAGATCAGTTGGTATTCTTTGACTCTCTTTCGTCTCAGTTGGTTGACTATGTGGGGGACACACTGTGATTGGTGGTGATTTTAATTGTGTGGAGGATACTGTGGTGGACAGATCCTACCCGCCACTGTTGGAGGCCCAGATGCACCGGGTTGCAGCGGAGTTTCGGAACTGGATTAGTCACTTGGGCCTGGAAGATGCCTGGAGACTCCAACATGCAAAAGATAGGGAATACTCATATTTCTCCCCCATGCATCAAGTCCACACTAGGTTAGACACCTTATTATGCACTCCTAGCTTCAGTACTTCTGTCACGCATACAGAGTACCTGGGTAGGACCCTATCGGATCATAGTCCACAGCTGCTGACGTATCAGCCTCTTGGGAGGTGGCCCCTGATTCCGCTGTGGAGACTGAACCCGCTGTCGTTGGAGGACGCACCATTCGAGGACTCTCTGAAGTCCCTTATTGAGACATATTTTTCAGTTAATGCCGGGTCGGTGTCCTCTGTCTTGCCCTGCCTGGGGCACTCCATCGGTGTACAGCTGGAAATTAAGCAAGAATTGCTTGATATGGAATCTCGAATGCGGCTGCTAGACAATGTTCAGGGGTTGGAGGCTACTGCTGCTGAGCGCCTGCAGGAGGCTCACTCCAGCTACAAAGAAGCGTTAGGAAGATCGAGGTGCCACAGTTACCGTGAATATCTTGACAGGGTGCAGAGGGAGGAGGGAAGGGACGGGGGACTCTTAGCATGTTTAATTAGGCCTGAAAGCAGGGGAGCACCGATCACGCAGGTTCAGACGGACACAGGAGAAGTGCTTCATGACCCTGATGCTGTTTACACCCAGTTTAGAACCTTTTATGAGAAGTTATATTCTAGCCCGAGGCGGTCTCTAGCTCCAATATGCGAGTATTTCGGGAGGCACTACCATTGCAGGCTCTGGATGATCAGGTGCAGGAGGACCTGGGGAGCCCAGTGACTCTACATGAAGTTAGGGCAGCTATCACAGCCATGGAAAAGGGGTAGACGCCGGGTCTGGATGGACTTCCAGTGGAATTTTACGTGGCTTACGTTGATCAATTGGCCCCCAGACTGGTGACCCTATGTGCAGAGTCTTTGCACTGAGGTGCCCTTCCTGAGTTGACCCAGAATGCATTGATGATACCTCCCCCCAAGTCTAAGAAGGTTAATGCTCCGATGACAGAGTACAGACCACTCTCAATGCTTAATCTCGATTTCAAGGTCCTCAGAAAAATACCTGCAGTCCAGTTGCTGCCGCATATGCACTCCATTATCCATACAGACCAAAACGGCTTTATCCCCTTCCGTAATACCTCTTATAACTTGCCCAGGTTGTACTATGTTCTGTACCATGAGCAGATACCATCCCTGCCCTCAGCGGCTGTGCTGTCAGGGGACCTGGAGAAGGACTTAGATACGGTTGGGTAGGAGTACCTTTTTGAGACTACGCCAAAGCTGGGTCTTGAAGGGTGGTGGGTGAAATGGGTTCAACTGTTATATGCTTCACCAACTGCATGGGTCAAGATTGGGAAAACAGTATGCTCTCAGTATCATGTACAGTGGGGGTACCGACAGGGGTGCCCTCTTTCGCCTCTGTTGTTCGTACTGGTGATTGAACCCCTTTCGGAGCTGATTCAGCAGGGTGGTTCTGGTCTAGAGATTACCTTGGATTTTGCCCAGGTAGGGGAGGAGAGAAATTGGGCGGAAGTTACAGAGTGCCCCAGGATCAGGACAGACACCAGGGGGCTGACACCAGGGAGAAAGCGTACAGTTTGGTTACTAACTTGTGCAGCGACGGGGAAGTGTATATGAAGTCCAGAGCCGGAATGGTGGGCGGGGGTTGAGGGAATGTAGGGTGCAGTTTCCGGCAAGTGGCGCGCAACTGATAGAATAAAAGTGTGTCCTGCAACCCTGAGGAGTCTGGAAAAGAGTAAAAGGAGTTCTCTTGGTAAAGATCCGAAAGCGTCCTCAAACCCAAACACGTCGCGTGTGGAAAACTGAAGCGAGGGGAAATCTGGGTGGTTTACAATTGGCATGGCATTGGCAGAGAGTAGAAGAAAACCGGAGAGCCGGCGCAGGCAAGACCACGCCCAACATAACGTCTCAACTGTGTCAACCTCCGCCCGAGGGCGCACCGCAGGCCCGAACAGAGCAGTGGACAGGGGCCAGGGAGAAGCCACATCGGTTTCTACCATGACGTGGGGCTGATAGGGGGTGGGGTGAATCCAAAAGTGCAGGAAACTGGCCTGGGGACATAAGGCATCGATCCGGAAGTCAGGCACGCCCCTCCCACCAGCAGACATGGGGAGAGTGAGGATATCGTAGGACACCCTGGGTTGTTTACTCTCCCAAACTAGCGAGATAACTAGAGAGCACAGTTTGCAAAAGAAATGAGAAGTGAGGGGGGGATAGGGATGTTCAAGAAGAGAAAAAGGAATTTAAGAAAGACCACCATTTTAGCTATTGCAATTCGGCCCACCAGAGATAGCAGGATTCGGCTCCACGAAGGGATCTTGGATTCAAGCCAGTCCACCGCCAGACCGAAGTTTGACCTCCACAGTTCATCTAAATCCCTAATTAACCAGATACCCAAGTAGCGCATGGGGCCAGATTCCCACACAAACAGGAAATCAGGTGGGAATGGCACAGTGGCATCGGTCAAGGGGAATAGAACAGACTTGCTCCAGTTCACCTGGATGCCCGAAAGCCCGCCAAAAAGTATGATTTTCCGGACCAGGGGGCTGAGGTTTTCCTAGGGGTGGTGGACATATAGGGTAACATCGTCTGCATATATTGAGACAAGGAGGGAGCAGGACGAGAATCCAAAGCCGCTATGAGTATGGTGCTGCGGATGGAGCCCCTGGCGGCCAGGGGCTCCATCGTGATGGCAAAAAGCATGGGCGATAGCGGGCAACCCTGGTGAGTGCCACGAGCAATACTAATGGGGTCGGAAACCTGACCAATAACGAGGAGACGTGTCAATGGATTGGTGTAAAGGAGCCTAATCTTACGCAAAAAAATGTTGCTGAAACCCATTCGTGGTAGGATGTAGAATAAGAAAGGCCACTCCAGCGCATCGAACGCCTTAGTAGTGTTGAGTAGGACGGCCACTGCCGGTAAATTAGGATTCATTTGATGCAAGACTGAGAAAATGGTATGAAGATTATGTGAGGTTGCCCTACCAGGAATGATGCCAGATTGATTGAGGAGGGCGATGGTGGGCATTAATAGAAGAAGATGGGAGGCAATCAGTTTGGCAAAGATTTTGTTCTCTATGTTTACAAGGGTAAGAGGGCGGAAGAAGTTGCGACGGTCGCCAGGCTTGTCAGGCTTGAGAAGCAAGGTTATCGTGCAGGGACGGCGGGAATAGACCGGTGTCAAAAGACACATTATACATGGCCACCAGATGCGGTTCCAGGATGTCAGCGAACAATTTTTAGAATACGGCTGGCAGGCCATCCAGGCCAGGGGCCTTGTCACCAGGTAGGCTATTGATGGCTGCCAGTATTTCTTCCCTGGAATTTTCGATGGTAGTCTTCAAGCCAGACAAGGGCAATAGACTCAAAATATTGATCAAACTCCACCTGTGGCAGAGGAGTGCCAGCAGAGTAGAGTTGTGAATAAAAATCGTGAAAATGGGTTTATATATCTTCCGGGGAGGTAGTCCTATCCGGGCTGCCATCACTGAGGGCCATTATATAGGAGGCAGCACACGGTGGGCGAAGAAGGTTAGCAAGAGTACGCCGCGGGAGGTCCCCCTCTCCGAAGCTGCATGCCCGACCCTCCCTGCCCAGGAAGGATAGTTCCCGGCCAGCTTCATCTGAGAATTTGGTATGCTTTTGGCGTAGCAGCGCCAGCGTCTCAGGGCTAGGGCGCCACCTGGGCGTCATCCAGATCTCTGATTGCCCGCTCGAGCTTAGCCAGGGTGGTGCGAAATGAGCGGAGGACGCCCACCTGTTTGGAAATACATTTGCCCCGAATGACAGCCTTGAAACCCTCCCATAGGGTGGAGGCAGAGTCGACGGAACCCATATTTAGATCGGAATAATTGGTGATCACAGTATGTATGTCCGTACAGAACACAGAGTCCCGGAAGGCATTTGAAGAAAGATGCCAAGTGAAGGCCCTTCGCTGGGAGCGAGGAGGCCTAAGACAAATCTGGACTGGTGCATGATCGGAGAAGGTGCCAGCCATGTGCACTGCATCAGTGAGCCATGACAAGACATCCGGTGAGGTCAGCCAGAAATCAATTCGCGACCAACAGCCTCTCGCGCCAGTGACACAGGTGCCCTCACCTGCATCAGGACGGAGATGGCGCCAGGCATCATCATAGAGAACGTTGTTGGTTAGAGTAGACGTAAGAGCTGCAGCTGCACGTGGAATGGAAGTGTAAGAGCCGGAACGATCGAGGGTTGCTGAAAAAGTCATGTTAAAATCCCCAGACCAAACCCCTGCCACGGAGCCGCAGTAGGAGATGAGGTGTCAAACATGCTTACAAAATTCCGGGTCATCAGGGTTGGGGCCATAAACCCCGGCGATCGTGACAGGCTGGGACAATAGTAAACCATGGAGGATTGAATCACTACCCTCCGGTTTGAAGAGTACCCGGGATGTCTGCCAAGGGAGGCCCCGGCGCAGCAGGATTGAAATGCCCCTGGCATACGACGAGTAAGAGATTTATATCCACTGTGGCGCTGTAGGTGTGAGTATATCAATCTGGTGATCATTCAAGCCCCGGACGTTCCAAGTCCAGCAGACGACGTCAGCCATAAGGGGGAAGGACAGGGAGCAGCACTTTGCGGCGCGGACAACAAACAACACGGATCAGCACAGCGCACACATGGGGCAACGAAATTAAATGGCGGCAGGGTGCAGCGCGGGTAGGGAGCAGCGCAGGCAAATGGACAGAGCCCCCGATGGATTCCCACCCACAGGGTAATGCAGGGGAGGCACGAGTATCTGACTGGCAGGTGCAGATTAAGGGGCGGAAGGCTCCGGCAGGTAGCTAGATCGCCCCATATTCCAGACCATAGGACAGCGCGACCTATAAGGGGAGGGAAATACCAGTGGAGCAGCGTGTTGATCTGTAATACAAAAACAGCGAAAGTAATCAGGACCGATCGGGGAACATTATGCTGTGTAGAAATACAAACAAAACAGAATGCAGACTGAAAACGACTTGCAGCAGAGCAATGTAGGAAGCACAATGCAGTATCAAGAACGATACTTGTAGAGGTAAAACAAAAAAACCATAAAGTGGCGAAATAAAGCCACAACCCCAGTAGGGGAGTATGTTGCCCCCACAATAACCCATACCCACCCCAACCAAAACATACCCTGCAGGAGCACCCCCCTAACCCTCCACCCACTCCAACCCCCCAATTAGGCTGACGTTCCAACCCACCACATCCCAGGAACCCACAACTAGGAAAGGAAAGGACAACAAATGAGAAGGGACTCATCCTGTGGGAGCATGGCAGGGTTTGGCGTACACCCCTGCAAGGAAGCAGGGTGGCCAAACTGAAGTGGTGTTAGGCATCCAAAACGTCAGGAATTAATACAAAAACTAACAGAGTCTGCACAGTCAATCATTGTCAGTAAGACGACTAGAGCCGTCAGGATGAGATTTAGGATGAGAGGAGCGAACGTCCTTATCAAGTCTTTTAGCGAATGCCATAGCCTCCCTTGGATCCAAGAAGACAAGTGTTTTAGTGCCCTGTTGAACTCTCAGTTTCGCTGGGTAGGTCAAGGAGTAGGAGACCTCGTGTTTCTGTAGCAGGCGCTTAGCAGGCAGGAATTCTCGCTGGGCCGCTTGGACTGTGAGGGTGTAGTCCGGGTAAAAGGAGAGTGAGTTGCCCTGGTGAGTGAAGGCGCCCCTGCCCCGCGCCGCCCGGAGGATGGCATTCCGATCACGATAGTTCAAGATTTTTGCTATTATAGGCCGTGTAGGCAGCCCGGGACCAGGACACGGGCCAAGGGAGTGATGAGCGTGCACCACAATAAACTCAGATGAAAGAACGTCCCCGAAAAGCTCCCTGATGAACTGTTCAAAAAAGTCCTCCATTTTAGAAATGTTGGTGAATTCGGGGAGGCCCGTTATACAGAGGTTGTTCCGTTGGGAGCGGGCCTCCAAATCCTCATTCTTTGCACGGATGACCACCATGATTTTATCCATCTGGAGCAATTTCTGGTGATCCTGTGTGGAGGCATCCTCGGCATCCGACACCCTGGTCTCGACATGAAGTAAGCAATTGTCATGATAGTCAACAGGGGCCTTGACAGAATCCAAATGAGCAGAGAGCTGATCCAGCTGGGCCGCAATGCCAGTCACTGTGGACTTGATGTCCAGCATGATTTCCTTGAGGTCGTTGTCTCGGGCAGAGTGTGCATCCAAGGTAACAGCAGAGTCGGCGCCCTCAGAGCATGCGCCGTCCTGCCGTGAGGATCTCCAGAGCTCAAATGCGATCTTGGGCTGTCTAGGGTCCGTTTTCCCTATGTTGAGAGGAGCAGTCGGCAAGAGCGGGGCCAACGCAGAGGAACCAGTGGCCCAGGAAAGCAAGGATGCACCTCCCACAGAGATATGACAGTGACCGGCAAAAAAGTGTCAAGCAGGAACACTCCGGAGGAAGACTGCAGCAGTGCAGAAGAATGGCCCCGGAGATAGTCAGGGCGTCCAAGGCGGAGAGCCAGCAGGGTTGTCGTTGACCCCCCCTCGCAGCCCACCACAGGAGCGATGAGCAGCAAAGGAATGTATGCTGGGGCTCCAAGCAGCCCCAGACAGGAACGCCACAGGAAGGCCTCGGCCCCGCAGAATCTTAGCAGCCGGGGTGATGAAGAGTCCGATAGAGCCAACGGCCCACCCGCCACCGAGAGGGATAAGCCAGACGCTCAACTCGCTCCGCGCCACCGGGCCGGGGCACCACGTGTCAGAGAAAGGGATGATGCCAAGAACACTTCAGGCCCCAGAACAGCAGGCGGAGGAGAGAAAGGTGTCCCCAAACGACAGCAGGGACTGCAGGGCGGTATCAGAGGCCCACGCCTCCCCAGATAACAGCCCGAGCCGAGGAGTCTGTCAGAGATGAGGTTGTGCGCTCCGAGGTAGAGTCCGCACTCGCAGACCACAATGACGGCGAGAAGGAGGGCCACACCGATGTAGAGGCGGAGGGCTCTGGGCTCCGGTGGAGACCCCCCGAGGAGGACAGGCAGAGGGTGGATGACGGGCGTGGGCACAAAAGGCAACAACACAGGGCCCAAGACAGCGGGTGGAGCGCCAAGGTCCAGCGCTGACCACCGGGCCAGAGACCAGGCTGATGAGAAGTGCGGCAGAGGGGCCGCAGGCCAGGCCCAATCCCCCGCCCTCTATTCACTGAGGAGGGACCAGGGGTTGAGGAAGGCAGGAACAGCCAGGGAGCCGGGTGCCGGGCAGCTGGGCACCAAACGTAGGCAGGGCACAGGACAACCAGCGAGCCAGGAGGCCGATGAAGAATGGGGGGCACCCACCAAGCAGAGGCAAACAACCAGCGGGGACCGCGTGGCGCCACGCCCGGGTGCAAGCGGCCGTGAGATGTAGAAAGCACGGGGGCCTACTGAGCGCCCGCCCCCAGGCTGCAGCACCCTGGTCTGTACGGAGTGGTTCGCAGGCCCCCGACCCCGCCAGTCGAGCCAGAGAGGCAGCGCCACTCACCCGGCGCCGCCGGTCACCATTTTTTGATCCGCTCAAGCCACCAGCAACGCCAGGCGGCCTCCGACTCCCACAGCAAGGGAGGCCGCCGAATGCGGGCCCAGGAACGTAGGCCCAGTGTCGGCCCGAAATGTCCAATCTTCGCCCCTGGACCTCACTGAAGTGGTGCAGTGAGATGAATCAGCTCCCCACAACCAGGGGAAGCAGATTGCAGCATTGGAGTGAAGGTGAGGTGCGGATGTCTGCCGGATTATGTCAGATTCCCCAGCTTGGCCGGCAGAGCCCACTAAAGGTGCGGCCATCTTGCAGTCGCCCAAGCCACGCCCCTCCAGTCAAATCAATTTACTTCATGTGTCTTGATAGAGACATTTTAGAGCACTTTCAAGTAATTCTGTTTAAGATGGACTGTGAACACTTGTGTTCACAAAATCACTTGTGTGTTTTATTAGCCCGGAATGCTTTACCATTCATAACAATAATATTGGTCATGATGTAAGGGGCACTAAAGAACTGGCTCACTCAGTTCACTCCTGGTGTAGTCAAGAGGGAGGGTTAGTGAATTTTTTGAAGTTCATGTTTGTAACTTTCATTTCAGATATTTTGATATTTGATATGTATTAATTGATATAGCACCCTGTCAGGGGGATCTCTGTGCTGGGGCAATGTGCTACAGCCAGACGAACACACCTCAGAAAAAATAGGTCTTTAGCAGCTTTCTAAAATGTTGGAGGTCCTGGCATTTACGTAAGTAGAGGGGAAGTTTGTTCCAGAGAAGAGGGGCAAGGTAAGTAAATGCTCTGCAACCCATGCAGGCTTTTTAAATTCTCGGGATGCAGAGAAGTAATTTGGATCTTGACCGAAGGGGCCTAGAGGGGGAATAGTTTGCAACACAAACAAGCATTGGAAATGCAATAGGTCTCGCAGCATTAGAGTTAGTGCTTTTAGAATTGTTTATGGGTTTTTTTGTAAATCTTTAGCATTTTTGTTTCCTGTAGCCAATGCTAAAGAATTAAAAAAAAAAGCCATAAACATTTCTAAAAGCTCTAACTCAAATGCTCCGAGACCTATTGCACTGTGTGAGGGTGAGGGGTTGAGGGTGAGTGAGGGTGAGTGAGGGTGAGGGTGGGTGAGGGTGAGTGAGGGGTTGAGGGTGAGGGGTTGAGGGTGAGTGAGAGTGAGGGTGAGTGAGGGTGAGTGAGGGTGAGTGAGGGTGAGTGAGGGTGAGTGAGGGTGAGTGAGGGTGAGTGAGGGTGAGGGTGAGTGAGGGTGAGTGAGGGTGAGTGAGGGTGAGGGTGAGTGAGAGTGAGGGTGAGTGAGGGTGAGGTATTGAGGGTGAGTGAGGGTAGAGGGTGAGAGAGGGTGAGGGTGAGTGAGTGTGAGGTGTTGAGGGTGAGTGAGGGTGAGGCATTGAGGGTGAGTGAGGGTGAGTGTGGGTGAGGGTGAGTGAGGGTGAGGTGTTGAAGGTGAGTGAGGGTGAGGGTGGGTGAGGGTGAGGGAGGGTGAGGGGTTTAAAATGTTACTCAACAAGTGATTAAATTGCATCCTAAAGTACGTAACAGCTTTTTACTAACAGAGCCCCTTCTATCACTCAGAGTAAAATATAAAGCTAAAATATAACTAAAGCAGATATTAGAGGCTCTGGAGAAACACTGGAGAAAAAAGCCCTAAACCCAAAAATGGGTTCCTTTGTCGAGAGGTACCACTGCAGCGAGACTGTCAGAAAGACACCACCACCAAGTGGCCACGGTACCCATCACAAGGCGCTGGAAGGACGAGGAGTACTAAAGATGGGCCATGTCCCAGGCGCAGGTAGAGGAGCTGGAATTGCCCAAGATCACACAACTGTCATGAAGGAAAGAGGATCAGCTGCAGGTGCACTTGGTACCCCAGAAGTAAGCAAGGGCATCTGTTGACGGCACCAACGTGTGATGCCAACTCTTGGTTACAATGGGGCACTAGGACCCGGCGGGTGCAGTCCCGCCTCCTTCCCGCCATTTCTTGGCCCCAGTAACGCTATCCCTGCTGGACTCGGAGTGGACTGCTTGCCAACAGGATTGTGATCCGGTTCGACGAAACCTGGCCACCGCAGGCGAGCTGGAGGGGATCACTGGTCCGAGGACACCCTGGAGGCGAGCCCAGGCCGACATGCATGTTTGGGGAGAAAAAAAAATAAAAAAACAATGCCAATGCAGAGAGGAACCCAAACACGGCTAAAAATAAGCGCCATTCTCCTGGCGTGACGTGGGAAGGGACAATGTGCAACTTCCTGTGAAAGGAAAAGCCTCGTGCTCAGGGACAAGTGGGACAAGTCAAGGGCGGAATACGTGAAGATATGGTGAGGACACTCGAGGAAGGAGCCAGCGCGTGGGGACAGACCCAGCGGAACAAAGTATTACACTAAGTTGCAGCTGCAAAGTTCAGAGTTTTTTTTTTTAATAACGCATTCTTTCCTCCAAAAGCGGTTCCGTTGTGCGCAACTAAAGGCCTTGCACCGTTTCCCAGAGGGAGATTACAGGAAAATGCAGACTTTTTTTTTTTGATGAGAGCTCAGGCAACATGGAACAGTAAATCATTTTTTCGTCCGGCGGGCTGCACGGGTAGGTTTGTTCACCCATAGGCTGTGGAGATGCACAAGAAAAGCGAGTAAGAGCAACACGGGTAGGGGGAGAAGCACAAGGGGGAGAGAACAGCGCAGAGGGGCGGGGGAGTGTTAGGATTCGGGCTAGTCCCCTCTTTGTGACCATGCTTTTTACATCACATGACGAGGGAGGGGTATAAAAACTAGTCCTACCTCTGGCTCAGTGCTCGATATTGCCAGTGTTTAGATTCCCTTCCTGGTTGTTGGATGCAGTACGTGCTGAGCAGAGTCTCCTCTCTGCTCCCCTAATCCTTTGAAGTTTCACCCTTCCCCTCTCACGGGCTCGTGAAGAGGCTTCCCCTTGTTTCCAGTTCCTGCCTTGCTAGTGACCCGTTTTTTGCGTTATGTGTTGTCTGTCTCTAGCGTGTTAGAGGTATCCAGGTATAATTCCCCTTGTTGTCTCCCCTTGTTTTGTATTGTGCCAGCACCTTTTGTGTGTATTTTTGAGGGTTCGGGGGCTCCCGTTCTCTCCAGCGTGTCAATTACGCTGAAGCGCTGTGAGACGCTGCAAGCGCGAGCGCGTCTCTGTGTTGTAGGCGATTCGCCTCTTTGAGAGCGGTAGTGACGTTTCGGGTCACTCCGCTGCTGTTTGTTTGAGGAAACGCGCTGAGTTAGTAGCGCAACGGAAGGCTCCTTCGTAATAGCCTCCCCTGGTTATCTTTAGTTTTTCACGGGGTTTTTTTGGTATAGGCTGCTTATTTAAGCCCACCTTTTTCCCCTTATTATTTTGTTTCTGGTACTACGACCATTCGTAAAACGGCCCCTTCCCCTGCTGCCCAGTATCCTCGAGCAGCTACATGAGTACTTGATTGTTACAGCGGTAGTACTCCAACTCTTTGCAAAGCAGAGCCTGCATAGATCACAGGTGAGCAGGGTTGGGTGTTGATGAAAGCGTGGTCACAGGGGGTTGGGAATAGGGGTTTCCAGTGTACACAAACTGTATTGTTCTGTCCTGCTTATATCATAGGTGCAGAAGTGCAAAGACCAAGGAGGCCGGGTCCCGGTACCAACAAGGGTGTAAGACTTGGTGTCTTTTCAACTAACCACCCTCTTTTCAGGTCTACCGGTGCACCCATAGAGTGTATCCTGTGGGTGTCCTGTGGGCCGGGGAAGGGGACTGGTGCATGCTACGTTCCTGCAGTGCTTGGGTCTCGTGGAGTCTAACAGAATATCGAGCCCACGTTAACATAGCACTGCCCGAGCGAGCATGGATGAGGATGGTGGTAATACAGGAGGGCCCTCAATGCAGGATATTATGGGGGCGGTTCATACCCTACAGGCTCAAATGCAAGAGTTACAACAGGAGAATGCGGGGTTGAAACAGGAGTTAGTGGCAGTAAGGGCTAGAGAACAGTCACAGCAAAGGGGACCTACTCCCGTGATCCAGCCAGCCACTTTTCAGTACTCAGTAGGAGGAGCAGGAGCTAGTACGGCAAGCAGTAGTACACCCATAGCGGTGACAGTATCAACTCCAGTGGCAGTACCCTTAGCCCCCCCAGAGAGGTTCTCAGGAGAGAGTGAGAGATTTGGTACTTTCATGAACCAGTGCCAGCTCCACTTTATGTGTAGAACAAACGCCTTTCCTGATGATTCCGCAAAGGTCGCATTCATATTGTCGTACCTGGCTGGTAACGCGGCCCAATGGGCTATTCCTCTAGTGGAAAACAACGACCGTGTGCTGTATAATTATTTGGCGTTCAAAGACTTGATGCGTAGCCTATTCGCCAAACACGCATTCATGCAGGCTAGTGACGCAGAATTGTTAAAATTACGGCAGGGCAGGCAAGACCTGTTGTCTTATATAGCTAACTTCAATCGATTGGTGTCTGAGACGCACTGGCCTACCGAGAAGAGAACATCATTATTCTATCAGGGTTTATGCGAGGAGTTGAAGGATATTGTGTCACAAGTAGTAGATCCGCCTGAGGATTGTGCGGCTTTCATCGATTTGGTGGTGAAATTGAATCACAGGGTGACGGAAAGGCGAGGAGAACGTAGCCGGTTGCAGTACTCAAGGGGTGGTTATATGAAGCCTGAGGTAAAGCCGGCAGTAGACAGTAAGACCGTTCCTGAACCCATGGAGATTGGTGGGGTACGGGGTCCGTTGACTCCGGAGGAAAAGAAAAGAAGGAGAGAGAAGAATTTGTGTCTGTACTGCGGGCAGGGGGGACACTTTGCACGTGACTGTCCAGTAAAACCTTCTGGTGTGGGGTTTGGAAAAAAGGTGGCGTGCATACAAGTGGAGAAAAGAGCCGATAGAGAAAGAAAGGCACAGTATGAAGTGGTAGGGGCGATAGATCAGGCTCCCAGACATTTCGTGATTACAGCTCACCTGTTGTTATCTACACAGAACCGAGTCCCGGTGTCAGTATTGCTTGATTCCGGGGCCACTGGGAACTTCATGGATATTTCGATGGCAGACAAGCTGATGGTTCCGTGTCGCTTAAAGGAACAACCAGAGCCTGTGAGAGCCATAGATGGGACTGAGTTGACGTCGGGGTGTATCACCCGACAGACGGAACCTCTAGGGTTATTGTGTGATAACGGGCATGTAGAATCTGTGGTCTTTGATTTAATTGACGCACCTTCCTTTGGCGTGGTACTGGGAGTCCCGTGGTTACAAACACATAACCCCAGGATTGACTGGGTGCAGAGACTGGTCACCTTGGATTCGGTTCACTGTTTGAAGAATTGTTATGTTGTGGCGGCAGAGCAGATCGATCCCTTGTCATGTGCGGTGACGGAAACGAGTAGGATTCCTCCACAGTATTCCGCCTACAAAGATGTGTTTGATAAAGGATGTGCCCAAGACCTCCCTCCACACAGGTCGTATGATTGTAAGATCGACCTCATACCAGGGGCCCCTTTACCATGCAGTAGGGTTTATGCTCTCTCTGAGCCTGAGGAGGTTCATCTGAAGACATATATAGATGAGATGTTGTCGATGGGTTACATACGTCCTTCTTCCTCGCCTGTGTCATCGGCAATCTTTTTCATACCTAAGAAGGAAGGGTCTTTGAGGGCGTGTGTGGATTATCGCACATTGAACTCCGCCACAGTCAAGAATCGATACCCTCTTCCGCTCATCTCCGTGTTACTGGACCAGCTCCGCAAGGCTACCATCTTCACGAAGCTGGACTTGCGGGGCGCGTACCATCTTATAAGGGTTCGGCCAGGGGATGAGTGGAAGATGGCTTTTAAAACCAAGTATGGATTATTCGAATACACAGTAATGCCCTTCGGGTTGTGCAATGCGCCTGCGGCGTTTCAATTCTTCATCAATGAAGTTCTTGGTAGATACCTGGACCAAACCGTTATAGTGTATCTGGATGACATCCTCATTTATTCGGAGAAAGGGCTTGATCATACTGAGCATGTGTTGCAAGTGTTGCAGACGTTACAGGAACATAAGTTGTACGCAAAGCTAGAGAAATGTCAGTTTGGAGCTTCTGAGGTGGAGTTCCTGGGGTTTGTCATCTCTGCAGCAGGCATTCGTATGGATCCCAAAAAGATTCAGGCTATTGAGACCTGGCCAGTGCCTACAAATGTGAAACAGATACAGGTGCTTCTTGGATTCGCTAACTTTTATAGGCGATTTATCCTGCATTTTTCTGATATAGTGGCCCCAATGACTCGCCTCCTGAGGAAGGGTGTCCCTTTTAGGTGGACCAGTGAGACCGAAGACGCCTTTCGTATGTTGCTTAAACAATTTGTGTCTGCCCCAGTGTTGGTGCATCCAGATCCTGCCCTGCCGTATTACGTAGAAACAGATGCTTCCTTGTGTGCGGTAGGAGGTGTATTGTCACAAAGAGATGAGGCCACAGGTCATATGCATCCGATTGCGTTCTTTTCTAAAACATTACTGCCAGCTGAACGCAACTACACGGTGGCAGAGAGAGAACTTCTGGCGGTGAAACTGGCGTTCGAGGAATGGAGGCACTATTTGTGGGGTGCTCGTCACGTGATTACCATCTACACTGACCATAAGAATCTTGAATTCTTTCGTTCAGCCAGGGCATTAACACCACGTCAGATGAGATGGGTTCTATTCTTTAATGAATACGACTTCATTATAACATATAGACCTGCAGCTCAACAGGTGAAATCTGATGCGCTTTCCCGAATACACGTGGAAGCAAAGGATGAGGGCACCTCATGTTCAAGTAGGGCTATGATCGCCAGTGAGAAAATAATTGGGGTAGTGACAGGGGAGGAATTTCCTGCTCTGGTTAAAGACCGATTAAGTCACTTGGATCTGGCCCCTTGGTTAGTCCTACCCCAGGTGGTGTTACAAGACGGACTATTGTACAAGGAGGACAGGTTGTTTATTCCCCCTGGGTTGAGGGAAGAGGTCTTGGAGTGGTGTCATTCCTCCGCCCTGGCAGCCCATCCAGGAGTGAGGAAGACCAAGGATCTATGTATGAGGTGGTTTTGGTGGGAGTCCATGTTAAAGGATGTACAGGGGTATGTCGGGGCATGTCCGGTATGTGCGACTAGTAAACCTTCGCATTGTAAACCCTTAGGACTGTTACAGCCTTTGCCGGTTCCACCAGGTCCGTGGCATTCATTGAGCATGGATTTCGTAACGGATCTACCTACCGCTGCCGGCTTCACAGCCGTGTTGGTGGTGGTGGATTTGTTCACCAAGATGGCCCACTTCGTACCTTTTCCCAAACTTCCTACCGCAAAAGAGATGGCAGTGGAGTTCATGTCATCTATTGTGCGTTTACACGGGTTGCCGGAGGTGATTATATCTGATAGAGGGGCACAGTTCGTTTCGCACTTTTGGACGGAGTTGTGTGGGGTATTGAAGACCAAGATCAGTCTGTCCTCGGCGTACCATCCTCAGTCGGATGGTCAGACTGAGCGCACTAATCAGACGATGGAGCAGTATTTGCGGTGTCTGATTGCTTCCTTGTCTTGTGATTGGATAACGGCTCTGCCCATCGCGGAGTTCGCTTACAACAACAGTGTGCATTCCGCCTTGGGTATGACGCCCTTTTATTGTTCCTTGGGATACCATCCGAGGGCAATGGCTATACAGCCCACGGGACGCGTGCCAGCCATCGACGACGTATGTAGGCATCTGGGAGACATCTGGGTTTTGGCGAGAAAGAGCCTGTTAGATGCAAAGGAGGCTATGAAGAAGCAGGCAGACAAACATCGAATCCCTGCCCCCGCGTACAATGTAGGGGATCAGGTATGGCTGTCATCCCGTAATTTGAGGTTGATGGGACCTCGTAAGTTGCAGCCTAGGTTCGTGGGCCCATACTCCATCATTCAGGTGATCAATCCTGTAGCAATGAAACTAAAGTTACCACAGGAGTACAGTGTACACCCAGTTTTTCACACCTCGTTGCTCAAGCCCTATGTACCGACGGACCAGGTGTTGCCGCCCCCTCCTTCGGTCATGGTGGAGGGCCAAGAGGAATTCGAGGTCCAGGCTATACTTGATTCCAAGCGGGTCCGGGGCCGTCTTTTCTACTTGGTAGATTGGAAGGGGTATTCGAAGGAAGATAGGACGTGGGAACCGGCAGGGGGGGTTCATGCTCCACGGTTGGTTCGGCTATTCCATAGATCGCATCCCTCCAAGCCTAGACCGGTGGGGAGGATTGTTGGGGGGGGGTACTGTTAGGATTCGGGCTAGTCCCCTCTTTGTGACCATGCTTTTTACATCACATGACGAGGGAGGGGTATAAAAACTAGTCCTACCTCTGGCTCAGTGCTCGATATTGCCAGTGTTTAGATTCCCTTCCTGGTTGTTGGATGCAGTACGTGCTGAGCAGAGTCTCCTCTCTGCTCCCCTAATCCTTTGAAGTTTCACCCTTCCCCTCTCACGGGCTCGTGAAGAGGCTTCCCCTTGTTTCCAGTTCCTGCCTTGCTAGTGACCCGTTTTTTGCGTTATGTGTTGTCTGTCTCTAGCGTGTTAGAGGTATCCAGGTATAATTCCCCTTGTTGTCTCCCCTTGTTTTGTATTGTGCCAGCACCTTTTGTGTGTATTTTTGAGGGTTCGGGGGCTCCCGTTCTCTACAGCGTGTCAATTACGCTGAAGCGCTGTGAGACGCTGCAAGCGCGAGCGCGTCTCTGTGTTGTAGGCGATTCGCCTCTTTGAGAGCGGTAGTGACGTTTCGGGTCACTCCGCTGCTGTTTGTTTGAGGAAACGCGCTGAGTTAGTAGCGCAACGGAAGGCTCCTTCGTAATAGCCTCCCCTGGTTATCTTTAGTTTTTCACGGGTTTTTTTTGGTATAGGCTGCTTATTTAAGCCCACCTTTTTCCCCTTATTATTTTGTTTCTGGTACTACGACCATTCGTAAAACGGCCCCTTCCCCTGCTGCCCAGTATCCTCGAGCAGCTACATGAGTACTTGATTGTTACAGCGGTAGTACTCCAACTCTTTGCAAAGCAGAGCCTGCATAGATCACAGGTGAGCAGGGTTGGGTGTTGATGAAAGCGTGGTCACAGGGGGTTGGGAATAGGGGTTTCCAGTGTACACAAACTGTATTGTTCTGTCCTGCTTATATCATAGGTGCAGAAGTGCAAAGACCAAGGAGGCCGGGTCCCGGTACCAACAAGGGTGTAAGACTTGGTGTCTTTTCAACTAACCACCCTCTTTTCAGGTCTACCGGTGCACCCATAGAGTGTATCCTGTGGGTGTCCTGTGGGCCGGGGAAGGGGACTGGTGCATGCTACGTTCCTGCAGTGCTTGGGTCTCGTGGAGTCTAACAGGGAGAAGCACAAGGGAGAGAGCAGCGCAGAGGGGCGGGGGAGAAGGACATGAGAGAGAGAGAGAGACGCATACCTGTGTGAGACAGCAACAGGGAGCGTTGCGAGTGGCATACAAGACGGAGGGAAGAGAGGGGAGGGGGGAGGAGAAATGCGACACGGCGGGAAGGGGAGGGGGCGGAGCGGGTAAAATAAACAAGACGGAGGGAAGAGAGGGGAGAGGGGAGGAGAAATGCGACACGGCGGGAAGGGGAGGGGGCGGAGCGGGTAAAATAAACAAGACGGAGGGAAGAGAGGGGAGAGGGGAGGAGAAATGCGACACGGCGGGAAGGGGAGGGGGCAGAGCGGGTAAACAAAGACGGACGTGCACGCGCTTTTAAGCTCAATGCGCATGCGCATTGAGCTTAAAAGTCACGGGCACTGCAAGGAATCGCCACGATTCCTTGCAGTGTGGATAAAGAGTAGATAAGTCCCAATACTCTCGCCTTGCTCGATGCGCATGCGCATCGACAGGCGAGACCTAAAAGGGTGGCAGGCACTATTGCTGCACTAACTGACAGTTGTTACAACCGTTTTTTGCTGCACGCTATAATTTCCACTCTTGCCCACCTCCTAAGACCAGCCACCAGAAATGGTCTTAACATATAAACTTATTTAACACAACAGTGGAGAGGCAAAGCGTATCAGTCCTTATTTGTGGCTTTAAATGCCATACATATAGATCAACATAGATGACAGGAGTAATGGTTTTCCAAACGGTAACTTGATTTTCAAGTGCTTTTATTGTGTCATAAAATCCACAGCCAAAATCCACAGCCTACGCGTTTCGCCCAAACACGGGCTTCTTCAGGGCTTGGTGCCGTATCTCAATGTTACAATGGCTTCGAAAACTGGATTGGTCCATTCATGTGGTTCCAAGTGTCCCACTTGCTTTTATTAGAAGGTCAAGTATTATTTTGTGATCCCTTGTATGCTGTCAAACCCCTAGTTTCAGAGGATGAAAGAAGGACTTCAAAGTTAGCCATGTCGCTATACCGGGCCGATTAAGGCATAGTGTACCAACTCAAGTGTCGGAGCCCTTCTCCTTTGATATTCGTTCCGGAAGTGTACTTTACGCCCGTGTTTGGGCGAAACGCGTAGGCTGTGGATTTTGGCTGTGGATTAGCATTAAAAATGCTGCCTGACCCTTGTCCAGTGCCATTCTGATGTCATCCGTTACTTCTATCAGGGCAGACTCGGTACTATGCCTGGCCCGGAAACCTGACTGAGAGACATCCAGGCAATGTGAGGTTTCTACAAAATCAGATAGGTACTTGTTAATGTGTTTTTCCAGTAACTTAATCTGAAGGGGAAGCAGGGAAATGGGGCGATAGTTAGACAATTCATCTATGAGGGCCTTGAGGTTTTTAAAGATAGGAACAACTTGTGCTGTTTTCCATTCAAGTGGGAGTCTGCCATCCCTCAATGAGCTATTAAGGATGGTGCAGATGGGAGTGGCAAGTTGCTTGGCGAGCAGGGCAGTGATCTTTGCAGGGATCGCATCTAGGGGGGAAGCGGATGTAACTTTTGTTAAAAGAGATTCTACCTCTTCAGGTGTTAGTGGTGGGAAGTTAATCAGTTGCGCCACATTGGCAGAGGTTGCCAAGCGATCTGTAGAGGGATCATTATGAGTACCACTGGCAGTGATTATTTTATAGTTGATTGAGTCTATTTTCTGGATAAAAATGGTCACTATGGTGTCACACAGAGATTGGAAGGAAAGGAGATAAATGCCATGCAATGTTGTGGCCTAATGCACTAAAATGAAACACTATCACATTAAAAAATATATATATTTTATTGTTGTATACCAAAAGAGATTACATAGCATGATAGTAGCCAGGTATGTAGCAGTAGATTCCATAATGCAATTACAGAAGAACAGTGCTGGGTTATTTATGGATAGTTAGCAGACAATTTTGACATTTTTCTTTGTAACAAACGGACCCATAATAAACTGTCCATCCCCACACCTCTTGCCCAGTTGCTGCTGCTTTAAGTATTAGCATAGGGAAGTACAGCAATGATCCCTGTGGAGCTTAAAAGAAAGTGTTCTTGAGATGAAATTATGACAGTGTGTAGAAGATAGATGCCCTTAAACCAGTGCCTTGAGTAGTTGACTAGATCTGGCAAGAACAATCACTAAATACAAACCGAGAGTGCATATTTCAGGGTGGATTATGGGCATAGAGTATCATCCTTGGTGCAGTCTTTAAAGCCCTGCACCAAAATTTCCCACACCAGTGAAATAAAATGTTTTATCAGACCGGCTCATTCCTCCCTGTGTAACAGGATACTTTCAGATCAAAAACAAGACAGCAAGACCTTGGTCCAAATTATGATAACCAGAGAAAGTGAATTTTTCCAGATGAACTTGCACTTGTACGTTTTCTTGTATAGAGGTTCGGATGGCCCATCTTGAACATGAGAATCTTGGGAAAATGCATTTCCTTGCATGCGGTTTTGAACAGTTTGAAATGAATAAATGAGTGGACGATCTATGGAGATAAATGAGTAAAAAGGAAAATAATTAAAAAAGGAAATAATGCAGATGCAGTATTGGCTGTGCCAGTGGTTATGGGGCGTAACGTCGCCCCATCATAACGCTGTTTAGTTTAATAGGTGCAGTTTGGGCTAGGCATGTTACCAGTGAGCACGCAACGTTGAATTTGGAAGTTTAAAAGGAAGGAATTTAAATACAAGAGACTGAGTGCAACCCGCATATTTATGATGTCTAAGACGCTTGTGTAATTTACCCACATTGAGCCTGATTCACAAAAGTAATCTGAGACGAAATCTTAACTTTACGACTTTCGGTATTCATAAAAACACATTTAGGAGTGGTTAAGTTAGGATTTTGTCTTAAGTTTGTCTTAAGTTATAGTCTTAAGACAAAATCCTAACTTAAGTTTAACTTAAGTTAGGATTTTGTCTTAAGATCAAAACGTAAGACAAACTTAAGACAAAATCCTAACTTAAATTTACCTTGCGTTAGGATTTTGTCTTAAGACAAAAATTTAGGACTAACTTAAGACAAAATCATAACTTTACTACTCCTAAATGCCTTTTGTGAATACTGAAAGTCGTAAAGTTAGGATTTTGTCTCAGATAACTTTTGTGAATTGGACCCCTTGTTCTTCTATCTGTAATGCCTCTAGTTCTTAGCAAAAAATCATCTAAATCAGTCGCTCTGGATCTCCCATCTAATCTCAATTTCACCTTGCTCTTTAGTTCTATTTGTCTGGTATTCTGGTCTCCCAGTTCTGAGCTAAATGTAGAATCCCGGATGCCCCATCCAGTGCTATGAGACTACAGACAAGTTGTGGGTACCTCACATCCTGACATTAGGTGTGAGACTGTCTCCAACACCATCTGCTCTGCCTCATAAATTCTTTTTATGTTGACTGGAGGTTGAGTCGAGGCAGAGGTTTTGTTCAACTTGTCTAAACTAGCTGATGGTCACTTACCTTAATGTTTCCCAATCTGTTGGCCATAGGTTTTTGCTCTTTCTTTTCTCCAAGAAAGTTTGGGTAAATCTGGATAGTGGTGATGTACTTGACTCTGTGCTGAAGGTCATTCATTTACAATTGAACAAGGACATAATTTGCCACCTAAATGTAGCATACCTAGAGGCAATCACATAAAGACCATAGTGAATATATAGTACTATGTAGAAAGCAGTAAATAAATGCATTGATAGAATAGTGGGGTTTGGTCTCTCCTTTGATGTGTCGGTAAAACTGACTTTTTGTCCTGAGTTTTCACCCTGTGTTCTGATTTTTTGTTCTTAATTTTAACCCTTTGTCCTGAATATTTTACAGCCCTGTCCAGAATTTGCCTCCATGTCAGTTGGTCATCCTACATGAAGAAAGTTCCAGAATAGGAAGGAATGCTGCTGACGAGGGTCCAGGAGTCGATGGGAGCATGCGGCCGGTCCAAAGAAGCTAAGCTGCAAGGGCCTGCATGACATGGTTTAAATAGCCGCAGCCGTGAAAGGCGGTGTCAGTGACATTTGCCATGTTGTTGTACTTTGGAGGTGAGCACATTGCAAATGTGGCAGTTTGTACGTGGGGCAATTATTTAAATCTCTGCAGCTTGCACAGGCCCATGTTCAAACACTGTTTCCTGGCTGCTTGTCACGTATCCTGAAGCAGCTTAGGGTGTGAACAACAAATGTAGGCAGTTCCCTTGTGCCTGCCACTGCCTTCAGGGTAATAAACATAAATAATTGAGCACCACAAACACACATGGTGCCTACCACTGCCACCAGGGTAATAAACATAGTATGCAACAAGAACATAATGGTGTCTATCATTGTCAGCATAATATAAGTAGCATTCATCAAGGAAGTGGCACAATCACATGGGCAGATACCTTGCAGAGAAGGAGTGTGTAACTGTGCTATGGCATGGCAGACAAACTGGGAAGCGATACTCATAACACATTGGAGTTACTATAGAAATCAATAAAGTCTGGTAGACAGCTCTTGTAGATGTAGTTTATTCTTCAAGTTACAGCTTAGTAAATTCCAATGTAAGTCTTAACATAAGCCCCACCGGGAGCAGCCTCCTGGCTGCTCAGCCCATCTTCTCCAACAGCTCCACCTTCAAGTACAAACATCCATAACATTCCAAATGACATCAAATAGCTAGAGCATCAGGCAGAGAACCAGGGCCAGGGAGATGCATTACATGAGAAGCAGATTACTACACATATTTAACAAAATGATATAGTATACAGATATATAAACTTAGGAAGAGAAGATAAACATTCCAGAAGTAAACGTAAAAGAACACCATAATAACATGAGCCAAACTCTCCTTATGTAATAATAATAATAATAATGTAAAAGCAATGCAATAATGAGAGTAATGTAAGTAATAAAATAGCCTTCCCTATGTAATAATAATAATAATGATGCAATAGTAATATAATAATGTAAGTATTAAACAGTAAGATAGCCTTCTCTATGTAATAATAATTATAATAATAATAATGACATAGTAAATGTAGTAATATAAGTAATAAAGTAGTAATATAGAAGTCGTAAACTTAAACAAATGGCAGGACCAGGGAATACCATACACCCTCTACTGCACACACTATACATGCCGTCCAGTTACCAAGAACATCCTCTACTGCATACTATTGCAGGACCAGGGAAACTTACATATCCTCTAATGCACATACTATAATATTTCGTCTGCATACTAGTATAGGACCACACATGCATTAATACACAGTAACCTCCCAATAAGAGAACACAACCTCTTCGTAAAGGGGGAATCCACCTCCCTTTAAACCACCACACACAGTAACCCAAGGGGGAATCCACCTCCCTATAAACTACCACACACAGTAACCTCCCAAAGGGGAATCCACCTCTCTATAAACCACCAGACACAGTAACCTCTCAAATAATTGTAAAGGGGGAATCCACCTCCCTATAAACCACACAAAACCACACACTCGCAGTAACCTCCCAAATAATTGTAAAGGGGGAATCCACCTCCCTATAAACCACACACTGGCAGTAACCTCCCAAATAGTTGTAAAGGGAAAATCCACCTCCCTATAAACTACACACTGGCAGTAACCTCCCAAATAGTTGTAAAGGGGGAATCCACCTCCCTATAAACCACACACTTGCAGTAACCTCCCAAATAATTGTAAAGGTGGGATTCCACCTCCATATAATAATACTGTAAAATGAAAATGCACATTGAGTATCAATTTTGAATATGACACGTTGCAAATCAAAAGCAGATGTACACTACATTGGCATATATCACCTAATTCAATGCAGTGTCACTAAGTGACTTAGCCGTCATCACATGCACGACAACAAACAAGTGAGTGACTTAATACTTAACAATCATCTCACAAAGTACAGTTCTGGGTTTCCTATTTCCTTTGACCCACACTCTAACTCCTTATAGCAATATTTCATTACTGTTCCAGTTTTGAATCCTCCTTTCTCTCAGAGTGGACCAGTTAATTCCTTTTCTTGGTGCCATTGCGCTCCATAGCCATAAGATGGCACTGTTGCACTAGTTCTAGGTTTTCCAAAGCGACATTCCTAGTAATATGTAGTTTTCAATTAGTGTAAATGACAGTACCTGTGACTATCTTCAGGCAGCAAAGTTCATGGCAACCCTCACATTAAAATCATCTTTATCACCAGTACTTGACTCACAAAATTAACTCTGATGGCAATTCAGGTCAGCTACAGAGCACAGAGACACAACAACAAACTGGGGCCTTCTTGCAATTCCATTTCAATACCATGGAGACACCAGTCGTGATTGGCAAACACTGCACAGTTACAAAAGACTGTGTAAAGGCCTGTAGACAACAATCCAAAGTTTTCTCCACATTTGTTCTCGGTTAAATTTTTAACAGCGGGAATTGATGATTCTTTAAGGCATGTGATCAAAATCGGCAACCATTGCTCTCAGTTGAAACTGTAAATTGTTGTTGACTGAAGTTTTCTCAACATTTGTTCTCTGTCAGATTTTTAACAGCGGGCTTGATGATTCTTTAAAAGCATGTGATCCAAATCTCCCCTACAACAACAAAAGGAACTTGAGGGTCAAGGGAGTTAAGAAGCGGCCACAACAGAATATCACACAACACTATCACGACTAGTAGTGAGGGACCATCAGTTGTAAAGAAGTCCTATCAGCCCACCCATGTGGCGGAGCATCGTCATCTAGGACGTAAATCAGAAGGTTTATCTATGGCCAAACCTTAGTAATAGTGCTTGGTACCAATAGATCCAAAGCTGAAAAAAGATGTGTCCTCACTAGAAGAGAAACTGATAGGGTGCAGTGCTCAAAGAAATAAATGTGTCTTTAAAATGATGGTCAGGGTAGAAAAATTATGCACAAGTTTTCTAATTGGCCACTACAAAATTAACTGGCCTACTGAGTTAAAGAATGCCACAATGTCTGTTCACACACTTTGTACATCATAAAAGAGTTTTTCCTTGTTACATTATTGTTTCTTTCTCCATGCTGCTTGCAGGAAAAGATTGCTATTGACATGGTTATCCACAAGGATACGGTAGGGTGGCATATTTAGCCACTGTGTTTTACTTACCTAACCATGCAATTTCAAGAACATTTTTTCTTATTATGATTTCACTTACACAATAGTGGATGTTGCAGTAGCTGTCATTCCAGCCTGGCCCTGAAGAATGCCGGTAGAATATTACCTTTACGGCAGAAACATGTTGGCCTGATTCTCTATACTTACTGTACAGTGATTTTTTTACACTGTCATCACACTTTTTTTACTTGACGTCCAGGGAGATATCAATAAAGAAATTTTTCTACCCTGACCGTCATTTTAAACACACATTTATTTCTTTGAGCACTGCACCCTATCAGTTTCACTTCTAGTGAGGACACATCTTTTTTCAGCTTTGGATCTATTGGTACCAAGCACTATTACTAAGGTTTAGCCATAGATAAACCTGCTGATTTAAGTCCTAGATGACGATGCTCCGCCACATGGGTGGGCTGATAGGACTTCTTTACAACTGATTGTCCCTCACTACTAGTCGTGATAGTGTTGTGTGATATTCTGTTGTGGCCGCTTCTTAACTCCCTTGACCCTCAAGTTCCTTTTGGTGTTGTAACGTAGTTCATTAGGGGTACGAACTTGATTGGTCAATAAACATTTTCCCCTGGACCCTTCCTTAATAATTGTATTCCTACTTATCAAAATCTCCCCCCAATTATTTTCTACCATGTGCAGCCACTTCTCATCAGGTCACACCGGAGCCTTGTCAGCATTCAACACCGGGGCATGACCTTTGCCCCTGCCGGGGCTCAATGTGTACCCCCGACATTACTACATCACAGTCCATTTCAACACTTTGAGGTTTATTTAGCACATACCTCGTCATTGGGCTTCACAGGTTTAAAACAGGACTGCAGATACACTTTACAGTTTCATACAAAGGTGGATATGGCACCTGAAATTATTTATTTATAAATTAATATTTAGGGGGGCATCATGTGTAAGTTATTTTCCTTTTAAATCGTTGCCAATGTAGAAATCAATGAAGTCTGGTAGACAGCTCTTGTAGTTGTAGTTTATTCTTCAAGTTACAGCTTAGTAAATTCCAATGTAAGTCTTAATATAAGCCCCACCAGGAGCAGCCTCCTGGCAGCTCAGCCCATCTTCTCCAACAGCTCCACCTTCAAGTACAAACATCCATATCATTCCAAATGACATCATATAGCTGGAGCATCAGGCAGAGAACCAACCAGGGCCTGGGAGATGCATTACATGAGAAGCAGATTACTACAGTTACCTTATTTCATTTTATAAATGCAATATCCAAATGGGAATAGGTTGCCAGTTCATGTTCGGTGTCTCTTGAATCCGAATTTAAAATCACAATTTATGGTAAAGTCGGATTTTAAGTTACAATTCTGAAAATTCAATTTTTGGAAAGTTGGGGGCATATTATCAAGCAGGGTGTTGAAAATTATTGCTGTTTTAGCGGCATCAAACTGCCGCTAAAGTGGCGATAATGGACTTGATAATATGGCCTTGTGAATTCCAATAGAAATCCATGTTCTGGTGTGAACATGGGCTTCTATTGGAATTCTCCAGGGCATATTATCAAGCCCATTAGCGCCGCTTTAGTGGCAGTTTGATGTCGCTAAAACAGCGATAATTTTAACGCCCTGCTTGATAATATGCCCCTTGGCATTTTCTTTATTTCTTTAGCCATTTAGTGCCTGTAGCCTGTCTCTGGTCAAATGACTGGGTGTAACTGACAGTGAATCTTTGGGTATTCCCCCTAGACAGCCACACACAATAGGGAGCATAAGTGTGTCTGGATGGGTCATCACTGGCAGGACGGGAGCAAGGAGCTAGGCACACCCTCTCTTACACCTGAATAGGCTGTGCTCTTCCTACACACAAAAGGGCTCATACCCCCTTTAGTTAGTCTGGAGCCGTTGTAGGAAAGGCAGGATGCATAGGGACTTCAATGGGAAACCTCTAAAGGTTCTACTCCACTTCAAAGGCACAACTTTGTATAAATACCTGACCTCAGACACCAACCCTTTAGTAGTACACGTCTGGACCTGGGGAGACTCTGTCAGGAAGAAGAACTGCTGTGCTGCTGAAGGACTGCCATTCTTCTGGACTGTACTCTGCTAGGCTCCTGCTTTGCTGTGCTGACCTGCTGCTTGCTGCCCTCCTGTAGGAGCGAGAAGGACTGGACCTATATCTCTTGAACCCAGGACTTACAGTGACTTCAAGAACTATTTGACTGGCCCCCTGACTTGAGCCTCAGAGACAGAAGGCTCCAACAACCTTGACCCTTGAACCTGTACCTGGACTCTGCCAACTGTGAATCTACCCTACCAAGTGGTGCCATCCCCGTCTTGGACCCTTGGAAAGGGAACTAAGGTGCTCTGGCAGTCTCTGTTGACCATGAAGAAGTGACGCATTGTCTCTTCAGCAATGAGCAAACCCAAGCAGAACTGCAGCATTGTGTGGATTAGACTGCATAAGAATTGCCACTTCACGACACGTCCTCGTTGCAGGCCCTCGCATTCCTAGTTTATGGCAACCTCGACGATGAAGCCCGCATTGGAGCCTCACCAATCCTTGGAATTGACGCATCTCCCTAACTGCACGACACATCCCCGACTTCAGAATTCACTTAGTAAGTCCTTTGCAACAAGATCTTCAACGTTGATTTATTTTATTTTTTATTTTTTTATTTAAAGGTTTTATATAGCGCTGGCTAGACCCGGAGGTATCAGAGCGGTTTACATGAGCATCAGATCATAGTTACAGGTTACATCATTACAAAGGTTACACAGTTATTGGAGCAAGGCAACATAGTTACTTGTAAGGTCGAGATAAGCAATAAGCACAAATACGTAAGGGGAAAAGCAGACAAGGGTAAAAATTCAGGGGAGGGGAGAAGGAGCTGGGGAAGTAGACAGGTAATAAAGGTGGGAAAGAGGAGGGGATGGTGAAGGACATTGCATGGAAAGAGGAGGGGAAGGGCGACAGGGACACAAACCTGAAGACGAGTCAAAGCAACGTCTAAAGTCCAGTAAGCTGTGATTCCAGGGGAAGTGGTATCACTTCCCTATCTCAATTGCGGTAGGCTCCCTTTACGCAGTGGACGCTCTCAGAGGGGTCTCTTAGACTCCAAGGCCTACATACTGGATCCTTCCCTTTCTGCAGTTCTCTTTCCTCTTTCTGCACAACTGGTGCATCTTTATGCCCTTCTCCTGCTTCTCTCAGCACCCCTCTTTCCTCTGTCTGCACTAATGTTGTTTCCATCTGCAGTTCGCTTGCCTCTTTCTGCACTTCTCTTGCCTCTTTCTGCACCTCCTGTCTTCTTTCTGCGCTTCTCTTGCTTCTTTCTGTGCCGCTCTTGCTTCTTTCTGCACTTCTCCTGCCTCTTTCTGCTCTTTTATTGTCTCTTTCTGCAACTCTGTTTGTCCTTTCTGTACTTTTCTTACCTCTCTCTACACCCCTTTTGCCTCTTTTGCACTGATGTTGCTTCTTCCTGCACTTCTCTTGCTACTTTCTGCACCCCTCTTGCTTCTTTCTGTACCCCTCTTGCATCTTTCTGTACCTTTTCCCCTCTTTCTGTGCCTCTCTTGCCTCTTTCTGTACCTCTTTTGCCTCTTTCTGCATTTCGCTTGCCTCTTTCTGGAAGTCTGTTGCTACTTTCTGCACATCTCTTTCAGCACCCCTCTTGCCAATGTCTGCGCCTCAGTTGGTTCTTTCTGCATATCTCTTGCCTCTTTTCGCACCTCTCTTGCCTTTTTCAGCATTTCTCTTGCTTTTTCTGCATCTTTCTTCTTTCTGCACCTCTCCACCCTCTTTCTGCATTTTTCTTGCTTCTTTATGCGCCTTTCTTCCTCTTTCTGTACATGTTCTTCCTATGTAGGCATAGTTATAAATGAGCATTTTAAAACCATAGAAATTCACTGAAAAAAACAAAGATTTCTGGTACAATATAGTTAGGGATTAGCATTAAAAAAACTTTGAAATTCACTGGAAAAAAAAATGTTTCAGGGACGTTTAGTTAGGGTCTAACGGTTTGATTGACTTGATGTACTCCAACTCAAAAGCTACCAGCACTATGCAAAGTACTGGTATTTGAATGAGTCAGATCTATGTTCCCTCTACTTCGCGAGTGTTGGCCATGGGAGGTGTCAAGTTTATTATTCACACTTTAAAGAAATCAAAAGTAGGAAAAGATTTGGACTTTGGAAAGTCAGATTTATTGGCCCCACTTAAATGTATGTACCTGTAGGGAAATGACAACTACCTGGCTTTTGTTCCACCATTCTTTAATGAGGACAGTATTCCTAGACACAGAGTCAACTCTTTTTGGAAACCTAAATTTGGACTTCCCTTTATTGACATTGGTAGTATCTTCTACAAGGGCCCAGTAACCAACATTGATGACATTTCTTCTCTCCTTGACTATATGTTATTCCACCTGGGGACCGACAATTTTGTAGAAAGGTTCCTCTCAGTCATGTTTGAGATTATAGTCTGTAAACCATTCAGGAGATAGTTTGGATGGTGGTACCCACTGCCTCATGTTTTCAAAGGGACACACACCTGTGACTGCATTTAAACTTGACCGATGAGACCGTAACATATTCTATACTGCTTCCCTTAACTCAATTTCCTTTTGAACAGCCCACTGAATGCACTCCATCAATGTGCGTTTAATTTATCCACAAGGCCATTGGCCTGGGGGTGATACAATCCTACATATTTGTGTTTAGCGATTTTTTGTTGAAAAAACCTCTTAATTTCTTAAAATACAATCTGCTTTCCATTATCAGATATAATTTCTTTTGTGCAACAGTTTCTCTAAAGGTTTTACACCTGCAACAGTGTTGGGCTCTTCTATGAACTCTACCACCAACCACTTACTGTAATTGTAATAGTCTACAATTACTATTGCAAACCCAATTTTCTGTTGTAAAGTGTTGAGTGGGCCTATGAAGTCTATCACAAGTTTGACCCATGGCCCTTCAAGTAATGCACACGACTGAAGAGGCATCACCTCTGTTTTCATGCCTTTGTCACTGTTATTGCAAATAACACACACCTCAACCTTGGTGAAAATGTGGGTGTCCATACCTGGATTACAATAATTTTCCCTGAGATTATTTTTGATGATGCTTTCCTAGGTGTTCTTCATGCTCACTTACAATTATCTTTTTCCGATTCCTATCAACTGACAACTCCTCCGCCACCTTGACAAAAGCCTGCATCTTTATAGACAAAACTCTCCTCCTGGGCCCTTTATCTATCACATGTTTCTTCAAGCTCAATATAAATCTTCATCCTTCGACATTTTATCATTTCACTTGTCCTACAAGAGTGGATTCCCCTGGCAAATATCATCTACTGAGCTTACCTCTTGTTACTGTATAAAATGTGTAATTTCCTGTGCCACTTTTTGTTTTGCAAATAGCTCCTTCTTTACCTATTTATCATTGCAAGCTATAATAGTCAATGTGTTCACTTTCTTTACCCTGTCTGAATACTGCATTTGGAACAATTGTTTTTATTCCTGTACTTCATACTTATATAAAACGCTCATACCACTGGATGAACCCAGCACTATATAAAACCTTTTAAATTAATAAATATATTAATTAATTAAACATTCCTCATCACCCTCCTCACAGAACATTGTACTTTCTTCCAATCTGCCTGGGGAGCATAAACAGGTAATTTGCTCTAGTATTTTTACCCAGCAGGATGTATTCTATTTCAAAATCATATTGCAAAAGTGTATATCTCAATCTAGACAGTCTATGAGTGTGGTCCCTAATGATACTGAATCCTAGAGTATTTACCAAAGGCCTGTGATCTGTTTTAAGAGAAAAACTTCTTCCTCAGGTGAAACATTTAAAATGTTCCCAAGCCCAACAAAAGGCTCCTCGACTCCTCCTTCTCCATGTCTAAACAGGTCAACGCTGTCTCCTTCTCCTGCTACAATACCCTCCGTATGCTCCGCAGCATACGGAGGGTATTGTACGGAGGGACCGAAACAAGAAGAACGGTGACACAGGCCCTCGTTAACAGCAGACTGGACTATGGCAAAGCACTCTCCACAGGAATCCCAGCCAAACACCTACGACGACTACAACGCATTCAAAACGCCTCCGCCCGACTGATAGTCAACATCCCCCACTGCAGCCACATCACCCCCCACCTGAGAGACCTACACTGGCTCCCCATCGACAAGAGGATCACCTTCAAGCTCCTCACCCACGCACACAAAGCACTCCACAACGCCGGACCAGCGTACCTGTACAGCAGACTCACCTTCTACACCCCCACCCGCCAGCTCTGCCCTGCCAGCCTCGCCCTCTCTGCTGTCCCCTGCATCCAATGAACCACCTCCGGCGGCAGATCCTTCTCCTACCTCACCGCCAAGACCTGGAACACCCTTCCTACCCCATACGGCATACCCAATACCTACTCGCCTTCAGAAGACTCCTCAAGACCTGGCTCTTCGAGCAGTAGCAGCACCCTCCCTCAGCGCCTTGAGACCCTCACGGGTAAGTAGCGCGCTTTACAAGCACTCTGATTGATTGATTGATTGACTGATTGATTGATTGAATCCTTTCTCTAATACAGACAATACCTTCTCATTTTCTTTCAATGACCTGGAAGCAAATACCACAGTTACTTCATTTTCAGCATAGCACTTTTGTGCCAGAGTAGCACCCAGTCCATTATTACTTGCATCTACTATTATGACACACTTCCTTGTGAGATTGAAATGTGACAACACTCCTACAACTACAACTTACTGCCTGTTAGCAAAAACATCATCTTTACAGGCATCACTCCCATCAAAATTCTTTCTTTATTGAGGTAGTTCTCTCAGATTTACAGTTTTCACAGAGAGTTGCCTTATAATAGACTTAGCATAGAACTTGCAAACTCTGAGAAATGATGCTCCATGTTCTATGCTTTTGGGATTGCTTCCACCAACCCAGGCATAGGATCTACCCATTTTTCAGAAATTACATGGCTTTAATACTCTATGCTACTTGTGGCAAACTCAAATGTTTTCTCATTGGTTACTATTCCAAATATCTGCAACATTTTTAACACTTCCTGCATGAGCCTATTTTATAACTGACCAGATCTCCCCCTGTAATCATAATGTCATCCTGTAATGCACCAGTCAGTGTGAATGCTATCCCCCATGCAGCGCCACCTGTATGTGAGCTCCTGAGCTGTCCTTCTTGCTGGGTGTTCAAGGCCCTCCTTCACCCACAGATCTCTCCTGCACCTCATCTCTGGTGGCCCAGTGGGAGAACACTCAAAATACAACAGAGGTGGATCAGCAGAACAGAAGAGTGCTAACCCACCGGTCCACCAGGGACGAGGCACAGGCAGGATCCTGTGGGTGGAGGAGGGACTGATAACTCAGGGTGGAGCTGAATAGGTTTCTATGGAATGAATAGGAGAGCATGAATGCTGGATGACAATCTTTGAAGGGCAGCTAATTCCTCTACATGTTATGTAAAATCTTCGAGTGTCTTCCATTGGATACCAGATGTATCATCAGGAACCCCCAATTCAGAAAAAGATTGGACTATGGCAGCGTATTCTATGTTGGTAACCCAACCCATCTTCTTCAGAGACTTTAAACCATCTAAAACTCCATTGCCAGACTCTTCCTTGACCTGTTGCATGGAACCCACAACACACCACTCTTCACAGAGCATCACTGGCTCCCCGCCCAGAAGCACTGCCAGTTCAAATGTCTCACACATGCGTTCAAATCCCTACATAATACGGGGACCTAATACCTCAATCTCTGTCTTTACTTCCACCAGCTCACCAGACAACTTTGCTCTGCATCACTCACTCACACACACATCCCACATGCACAGAAGGAGAATGGGAGGTTGAACATTTTCAAACGACCTACCCTAACACATCAGGGCCTCCTCCTCACATCCTAAATTCTACAAGAAGCTAAAGTCCTCGCTATTCAATTAGTCATCTTTCAGAACCATTGAGACTGGCTGTATTTAGGCCCATCCTCACCACAAAACTTCCCTCAACTCCTCAGCAGCTGGATACCCTCATCGGTGCCAAGCAGCGCTCTACAATTCCATTGTCGAAGGGTCTGTAGAAAGTTACATTATTTTTTCTCTATAGTCGCAGATGTTGATGTACTGCCTAATTCTAATTTTATTCTGTTTTATGGGTTTGATTGACACAGGTTCAGTAGTGGCCACAGTCAATTCACACAGCAGCCTAGCTGCATCTCGGAACCAATGCATTGCTTCGTCTGTCCAATGCATCCTCGATGAGGATACTCAGAATGCTCTGCAAACCAGGATTAAAGGTACTTTCTTCAGCTGTCTAACTGGGTCCCTGTAGCCGTTCTATGCGCCATCGTGGTCAGCCTAAAGTTGTGACTTTGTCCCAGTTCGGCGCGACTAGATATCCACAGTTGGCACTTTATGCCTTTTGGATCTATATTCACTAAAATCTTTAAACTTGAATATCTCTTGTTTTACTGATTGGATTTTTGTTGTTTTGATCTTGTTTTATTTAATACATTTTACTCTATGTTTCTTACTCTATTGTGGGCTCCTTTTGTGGTGTGTTTGCGCTGTGTTACTGTTTGAAGTGTTGCACAGGCACTTTATACATTGCCTCTGATTTAAGCCTGACTGCTCTGTGCTATGCTACCTCAGACATGAGCATAAGGTAATTTAGGGTTGCTTGTGGATTCACCCTGAAAAGAATTGTGGTTGCTGCTTGAGAAGGGTTACCCCCTCAACTAGTAACCCAATTTCCTACAGTGGTAATCAGTAGTGAGGATTTGGACTTGTGTTTGTGCCTTGCCTTACAGTAATTTTGTGTTATACTGCCACCCCACAGGAATAATCTAAGACCAATTTAAGTTTAAGTTCTCCTTGATTGGCTTCTTTTTTATTTTTCCAAATTCTTCCCCTGAATTATGTGTCTGAGTTCGAGCTGGCCAACATGAATGTCTGCACTGTGGCCCAACTCAAGGAGTTCTGCAAAGAGAGGAGACTTCCTGCCAAGAGTACCACCAGGAAGGTGGAGTTGCAAAAGGTGCTTAGAGCCTGGATAGTAGTCCGTTAATCACTGATTGAAGCCACAGAAGGGGATGTTTTGAAGGAAGGACAATGAGATTGCTTTCTTGAGTTGCAGCCTTCAACTGGGAGCAATGACTTGACTCCTGCAGTGGAGCCCCCTGCCAGGACAGGGATCAGTGTATCATCCAGCAGCCTGTCCCTAAAGGAACTAGTGCAAAGGAGGGAAGAGAGAGAGCTCAAGCTGGAGATGGTCAGACTCTGGATAGAAGGAAAGAAACAAGCCATTGAGGCAGAACTAAAGAAGGCTAATGCTGAAAGGGCCTTGGAGGACAAACACTTGTTACTGGCTCATGAGCTGAGCTTGAAAGAGCTTAATCTCAAGGCCAGGTGGGCAGAGTCCCACAGACAGGCAGATAGAAAAGAAAACGAAACAAGCCATAGAGGCAGATCAAAAGAAGGAAATTAAGGAAAAGAAAGAGGGAGGCAGAACAAAAGAAGGGATATGCTGAGAGGGCCTTGGAGGAGACAAAGCTGCTACTAACTCATGAACTGAGTTTGGAAGAGCTGGATTTCAAGATCAGGCAGGCAGAGTCCTATAGGCAGGCAGCATCCTACAGTGTCTGAAGGAGACATAAAGGTCCATATGCCAAGGATTTGGTGACCAGTTATATGGTGGGCGATGACACTGACAAATGGTTTTCTGCCTACTCTGTAGTCCTGAGAGTTCACAAGATCCCAGAAGAGCACGGGGAGGGAGTTGTGGAAACACATGCATACAGTGGAGCAGGACACACTTCTTAGAGGTTGGGGACTGTTGAAAAATGGCCCTCTCTGAATGGTCATGCCAAACTTTTTACCTTCTTCCCACTCTTTTTCTGACCTTCTGTTTGTTGGCTTTAGGACTTTGGGCACTTTACCACTGCTGACCAGTGCCAAAGTGTATGTGCTTTCTCCTCTAAACATGGTATAATTGGTTTACATGTGTTTGGCATATTTGATTTATTTGTAAGTTCCTCATAAATTGGTATACCATATTCCCTGGGCCTATAAATTAAATGCTATAAGTAGGCAGCACTGATTGTCCCACCCACAGAAGCAGCCTTTCAATCCTGTCTCAAGCGAGGCATGTGTGTGCTGTTTACTGCCACTTCAGCTTGCCATTTATAACTACTTGCCAAGCCTTAAACTGTCCTTTTATTGCACATGTCCCCCTTAAGGTAGGCCCTACGTAGCCCTAAGGGCAGGGTGCTAGGTAACCAACAGGTAGGACATGTAGTTTTAGGTGTTACATGTGCTGGTAGTGATAAACAGCTAAATTCATTTGTCACTACTCTGAGGCCTTTCCCTCTCAAAGGCTAGCATTGGGAATTCCTTAAAACACATTTAAACTGTAATTCCTGATTAGAAAGGAGTAGCTGCATTGTGCTTCATATCTTTGGAATGGTAATGATAAATGCTCTTTATTGGTACAGTTGAATTTAGGATTACTATTTTAGAAATGACACTTTTAGAAAGCGCGCAATTTTCTGCTCTTACTGCTCTGTGTCCCTTGCAGCCTGTCTCCAATACACTGCGATACAAAAGGGGATGAAGGACGGAGCGTTTGAGCAAATTAAACACTCACCCCCAGTCAACTGATCGGGGTTTAATCCATCACCATTCTTTAGCTCACTCAGCCACCCCAGTTCAGACACCACCCGCAACAAGCTCCCCGCAGAAGCTGTAAAAAGATCACCGCCGAAGATCACCACCACCCTCAGCCAGAACCTGCCCACCAACACGACGGACCCCGACGAAGCAGCCCGCAACCTCACAAAGTGGCTCACCGACTGCACCGACGAACTCGCACCACTGAAGAACCCTCCAGCAGACCCGGCAGCAGGAAAGCCTTGTGGTTTACCACCGACCTCAAAACCTCCAAGAAAACCTGCCGCACCTTCGAGAAAGCCTGGCGCCATGACCAAACAACAGAACACATGACCGCCCTCAAGAACGCCACCCGCAAACACCACCAGCTGATCCGCACCACCAAGAAGACAGCATTCAAAGAAAGACTGGACAACAACACCCACAACAGCAAGGAGCTCTTCAGCATCGTCAAAGAGCTCTCAAATCCCAGAGCCTGCAACACCGACATCACTCCCTCGTAAGGCCACTGCGACTCTCTGGCCTCGTTCTTCCATCGCAAGATCGCCGATATTCACAACAGCTTCGGCGCACAAACCACGCACCCAACCGCCGAACCAGCGCCCCCAGCCACCACCCTTGGCACCTGGACCCCTGTCAGCACCAAAGACACCACCCACATGATGAGCACCATCCACTCCGGCTCCCCCACCGACCCCTGCCCACACCACATCTTCAACAAAGCCGATTCCATCCTCGCACCCCAACTCCGGAACATCATCAACAGCTCCTTCGCATCAGCCACCTTCCTGGAGAGCTAGAAACATGCCGAGCTGAGCGCCCTCCTCAAGAAACCCTCTGCGGACCCCACGGACCTGAAGAACTTCCGCCCCATCTCGCTCCTCCCCTTTCCAGCCAAAGTCATCGAGAAGACCGTCAACAGACAACTCTCTGCCTTCCTCGAGACCAACGGATCCCTCGACCCCTCACAGTCCGTCTTCCAAGCAAACCACAGCACCGAGACTGCCCTCATCGCAGCCACCGACGACATCAGGTCCCTACTCGACAAAGGAGAAACGGCTGCCCTCATCCTCCTGGACCTCTCACCAGCTTTCGACACCGTCTGCCACTGCACCCTCATACAGCGCCTCAGCAACACCGGAATCCAAGGAGCGGCCCTGGAGTGGATCATCTCATTCCTCGCCGGAAGAACCCAGAGAGTCCGCCTCCCCTGTTCCGATCCGCGGCCACCGAAGTCATCTGCGGCGTCCCGCAAGGATCCTCACTCAGCCCCACCCTCTTCAACCTCTACATGAGCCCTCTCGCAGCCATCGCCCGCCAACACAACCTCAACATCATCTCCTACGCCGACGACACCCAGCTGATCCTCTCCCTCACCAACGACCCCGCCACTGCCAAAGCCAACCTCCAGGAAGGAATGAAAGACGTCGCAGAATGGATGCAGATCAGCCGTCTGAAACTGAACTCAGACAAGACGGAAGTCCTCATCCTCGGACAATCTCCCTCCACGTGGGACGACTCCTGGTGGCCCCCTGCCCTGGGCAACGCACCCATACCAACGGACCACGCACGCAACCTGGGCTTCATCCTGGACTCCTCCCTCACGATGACCAAGCAAGTGAACGCAGTCTCATCATCCTGCTTCAACACTCTGTGCATGCTCCGAAAGATCTTCTGATGGATCCCCACAGAAACCAGGAAGACGGTCACTCACGGCATGGTGACTAACCAGCCGTCTGGACTACGGGAACACCCTCTACGCTGGAACCACAGCCAAACTCCAGAGAAGACTCAGGCGCATTCAGAACGCCTCAGCACGACTCATCCTGGACATCCCTCGCCGCAGCAACATCTCTGCCCACCTGAAAGACCTGCACTGGCTCCCCGTCAACAAGAGGATCACGTTCAGACTCCTTACCCACCCACACAAGGCTCTCCACGACACGGGCCCGAAGTACCTCAACAGCCACCTCACTTTCTACACACCCACCTGCCAGCTCCAATCCGTCAGCCTCGCCCTCGCCTCCGTCCCACAAATTCGGAAATCCACCGTCTGAGGAAGATCCTTCTCCTACCTGGCAGCCAAGACTTGGAACTCCCTCCCCACTTACCTACGGCTGACCCGGGATCACCTCTCCTTCAGGAAACAACTCAAGACCTGCCTGTTCGAGCAGTAGCGATCCCCCCTCCCATCAGCGCCTTGAGACCCTTACGAGTGAGTAGCGCGCCATGCAAATTCTTGTGATTGATTGATTGATTAGGCGCTACAATTCCACCTCACTCACAGGACTCTTCCTACAGATCAAATCTTGTCCAAATCTTGAGCAGTAGTGGGATGCTATTACAAAGCCTCTGTATCGGAAACTCTATTTCCAATTTTGATCAGGCACCCTTCTTCTAAAATATTTCACATCTAAATGGTCCACAACAAAGAATAACAATTGTAATATATGTATAGATCAGGTAGAAACTCTCTCACATGTATTGTGTGCCCTGCATATGCAGGCCATCGCAAAGCATGGCTACCGCAAACCTGCAGGAATATGGGTATATGATCGTGTAGCACAGCTCTCCATATTCCTTGTACAGATCCTTCACTCAGGTATGCCACCCTGATAGCAAAATTCTTAAGGTGGATGTGGCTAATCCTTGCGCAGCAACCCATGACTGAAAACTGAAACAGGAACTCATCTATACCCATGTATGTGCACTAGGCCTAATGTGAAGTGTGGGCTTAAACATGCTTACTTGTGCCTTAACCCGTTGGCTGCTTTCGCTTTTTTGGGGCAGTGCGGCCCTTTTAAAAAACTGACGCGGTCTCCAGCGAGGTAGTGCTGCCGTCGGCCAATGGCCGACGGCAGCAGCCAACGGGTTAAATGTGATTAACTAGGACCTTCCTGTAAATATTATTTTTTATGCAATCTTACCAATGAACTAAATGTCCGACCATACCGGGATACCGGGATTTCTGAAGACGGTTTTCTACTCCTGTATAAAAAAATGTATTCAAGATTTGTCTTTATACTGTTTTATTACTTTTTATCTGTAACGCTTTTATGACATGTACTGTCATATAAAGCAACTATTGATTGATTGATACATTTTAAATTGATTGGTAAGGGCCTCTGGGCGCAGAATGGCTGATGCGGCGGCGTCTGAAGCCGCGGGTGCTGATGGGGCTCGAAGTCCTGCCCCTACCTCCACTAAATGTAGGCTTCCCTTGCAGTGGGAGCCCGAGTCCAGTAATGTAAGCGCCTCCGAGCCTGGAATGGCTGATGTGGCGGTGTCTGAAGCCACAGGTGCTGCTGGGGCTCGAAGTCCTGCCCCCACCTGCACTCAATGTGAGCTTCCCAATTTGAATGTATAAAAACATTATTTTGTTATTTTGTTTCTAAAACCGAGCCAGGCCTGGTGCAGGAAAGTGAAATTACTTTGCAGTTACATTGCAGTTGAATTACAATTGAAATGCAGTTGGATGCAATTGGCTTTTTACAGGTAGGTCAACAGTTAAAGTTACTTTAAAGTTACTTTTGATATTACTTTGTACAGTACTTTTCAGATTACTTTTTAAGTTACTTTTTCTACTCAGTGTGATATGCCCAGATATCGCTCTGGGACATTTACTAAAGAAAAGGTAAGTAAATCAGTTTTTGTACATTTGTGGTTTTCCAAAATGTCATACAAACCAACTTCATGCTTACATTTTTTTCTCAAGGAAAAGCAGTCAATGCAATCCTATGGAGGACATGAAGTTATTGGTTTAGAGGTAGGTACTTGGTTGTGGGAGTTGGGTTTCTGGGGTTAGAACCAGGGTTCCCTGAGGATCAAGGATGCACTCTCAAAGCACCCTCAGTGGCAATTGGGCAGCAGGGTGCAGAGTGCTGAGGCCCTATGTTACCCAATGGTGGGATAGGGGGCCTCCAGTTGGTAGCTGCTGACGAGCAGCCCACAAGGTTGTGGGAGCAAAGCTCTTGGACTTAAGCTCAAGGCACAGTTTAGCATACAAGGTGCAACCACAGTGGCACCGGGATGGCCGCGTGCTGTTTTGGGGTTAGATGCCTTGTTGTTTTCAATGGGAGTTGCTGATTTGGGATTTTGGCTGCATTCTCGGACCAGGAAGACTTCTGGGAGGACCCAACAGCTGGCCAGGTAAGTTGGAGGGCTCTAGGAAGTAGGTGCACCTCAGGTTATCTCTCCAGGGCGCAGGACAGCTGGATCCAGAGGTGTCTTTCGAGGTTGGATTTCACCTTATTAGGCCACTCGCTGTTGGGGGGGGGGGGGGGTTTCTCCAAGCAGAGGCTGCAGGAGATGTTGGGGAGTCCTGGAGAGGTCAACCCATGGTGGAATCAGACCTTGAAGCACTGGGGGACCTCACTGGGACTGGTGGGCCACTCAGACCTGGGCCATAGGCGTCGGTGCAGTAGTGGTTCCAGGTGTCGGGTTTCTTTGTCCTCAGCATGCTCGAAGCATTTCTTGGCTGTTTCTTTTGAACAGAGCTGCTGTTCGCAAGAGATTCAGTCTTTGTGGAAGGCAGTTAGTCCTCTCAGGGGTTCTAGGGGTTGCTGGCTGCAGGACAAGATGATTTTTGGTGCAGGATCTCTATAAACTGCAGATGGGCCGGTAGTGCTGGGGCAAAGTCAGTTCTTCTCTGCAGTCTCCTCTGCTGGGTGTCTTCTTTCATCCTTCTCCTTTGTAGGTTGCAGGAATCTCCTTCTTGCTTCAGGGCTGCCCACTAAATACTTTATTTAGGGGCGTTTTAGGGGTCTCAAGGTCAGTAGCCAGCGGGTGACTACACCCTTGGTGTGCTCACCTCATTTGGGGGAGTGGGCACAATCCCTAATCCTGATTGGAGAGTGCACTCCATATGCAAGATGGCGGGCACTGAAGAGTGGGCTTCACCTCTCCTCCCCCTCCTGAGGGGTGGGGTTGGCAGAAATCTACCCACCTTCTGGGGTGGGCTAATTTTTCCCACCTGTCTTCCTCCCGAAACAGAGGGGAGATAGGAAGGGGCATGCTCCTGATAGCAGGAGAGGCTGAGGGTCATATTACAAAGACGGCAAGGCCTTTGAAGCTCCAACACCACAGATGGCTTTTCCTGGCCTGGGAAAGGTGTGACCACCTCCCCCCAGGAAAGGCTTTGTTTCTGTGCTCAGGGAGTGAAGGCTCCCAACCCAGGGGTCCAGAAACTTGCCTTGTGGTGGCAGGCTGGGGTTTGCCAGTCAGGGAACCCACCACAGGCTGGTCATTTTTCAGGGGGGCATCTCTAAGATGCCATCTGAGTGCATTGTTTAATAAATCCCACGCTGGCATCAGTGCAGGTTTATTATGCTGAGATGTTTGATACAAACTTCCCAGAATTCAACAAAGCCATTATGGGGCTGTGGAGTTTGTAATGACAAACTCCCAGACCATATATTCTTTATGGCTTTACTGTACTTACAATGTCTAAGAATGGACTTAGACACTGTCGGGGTACAGGGCTCATTCACCTGTACCCTCACCGGTGGCATAGTGCACCAAGCTAGAGGGGTGGCCGTAAGCAGCGGGTTGTAGGCATGGCACACAGGGATGTGTGCCATGTCAAAACTTCACTTTTATCTGCATCAAAACACGCAGCCTGAAATGGCAGTGTGTCTGTGTTAAGGTATAGGAACTCTGTGGGTGGCACAATACACTGCAGCCCTTAGAAGCCTTCCCTGATCTCAGTGTCCTTGGTACCCATGAAACCTTTTACAAGGGACTTACATGTGGCTAGAGAGGTGCCAATTGGGGGTACAAAGGTACAGTTTTGGGAAAGAACACAGGTTTTGGGAACCTGATTGGCACGGAGCCAGAGCACATTAAGTCAAAGTGCACCTGAAACCTGGTAAAAAAGTGGGGGAGGGTTACTGCAACAGAAACCCAGCTTCCTACACTCACTCACAGTAAAATACCTGATAGAATAAAAGGCCAAGCTGGTCCTGCTCTCTGGTGTAAGTGCTAATAGAGGGAGGGCCTACAGCCAAAAACATGCTGCAATTATAATGAACGCAAAAACAAAAATTGATGGACAGAATGCAGAACAATGTCATACAGTCACCCCAGTACAGAGATCTGGGCCTAGATCCATCGTTATTTTGCTCACCATGCCATTCCAGGTTGAACCCAGCCATATGCAAAGCAATCTTGACTCTGTGCCCAATTGGAACAGTCCAGCCTTAACTACCAGGCCAGGTGCTTCTCTGGACTGGAAACAAGCATCCTAGGACCGGTTTCAGCCAGGATAGCTTGACTCCAGTGGCATGGAGAGCACAGGACCCATGCCTGGGTATACCCGTCCCACTCGAGGTGACAAATGCAAAAACAATTTATGGACAGAATGCAGAACAACGTCATAAATTCACCCCAGTACAGAATTATGGGCCTAAATCCATGTTTTTTTGCTCACCTTGCCATTCCAGTTTGAACCCAGCCATATGCAAATCAATCTTGACCCTGTATTCAAGCTAGGCTGGCTGATGAGGGCTGTTAGCCCGAAACCAGTTCCAGGATGCTTGTTTCCTGTTCAGGGAAAACATGGCTTGGCAGTTCGGGCTGGACTGCACCCATGAGTCACAAGGTCAAGGCTGATTTGCATATAGCAGTGTCTGGGGTGGTGAAGTGAGATAAAGAACGATGATGGATTCAACCCAGATCTGTGACTGGGGGTGAGTGTCTGATAAGTTTCAGCGCTCCGTCCATCATCTCTTTGTGTTTGCTTTGTTCGCCCTAGGTTGGCAGGGTATGCCCAGACGTGGGTACCTTGCTCACTTTGCCACTGGATTCAAGCTAGCCTGGCTGATGAGGGCTGTTAGCCTGAAACCGGTCCCAGGATGCTTGTTTCCGGTCCTGGGAAGACATAGCTTGGCAGTTCAGGCGGGACTGTTCCCAAGAGGCACAGGGTCAAGACTGATTTGCATATAGCTGTGTCTGAACTGGGGTGGTGGAGTGAGCTAAAGAATGATGATGGATTCAACCCAGATCTGTGACTGGGAGTGTCTGAAAAGTTTCAGCGCTCCGTCCATCATCTCCTTGTGTTTGCGCAATTATAATGAAGCTGTTCTTGGGTGCAGAAGTGCTGATAGCCACTTTATGTTTTTTTCCAGCAGAGGTCAAGTCGCAGCTGCCAGTTGCTTCCTCTTGAGTGGTGCCCTTGCTAGTGTGTTTTCGGGAGGACCCCATCCAGGAAATGTTATGGGAATGTCTCAGCCGTGGGTGCATGTGTTGAAAGTGTGGTGCCGGTAACTGTATGAACAAAAAAGGCTAGCAGACACCGACAAGAAATTTTTAATGTAGCATTTATGAATCACGAAGCGTGGGTAGCTGTCAGCTCAGAGAGCTGTCACCAACAACAATGTACAGTGAGTCACTCCAGTTGTACCGCCTTTTAAAGCATAATTCGTCTTCCCTGCAGCCCCGTTTGTGTGCAGGGACGCATCTTGAGTGGCTGTACATCTCCACTCTTAATGTGCCTGAAGACATGAGCCCACGTCTTGTGCAGAAGAACAAGGGCGCCCCCACATACCCGTCACAAGACAGCACAGAGCTTTCCAAGTACGTGAGGCACGGATGGCAATACATGTAGATTAGCATGGGTGAACTCCAAAGAACAAGAAATGCACCATGCAGTAGAATTTAATAGGCTTAAACCAAGATTAGAATTTGCGGGGGTGGGGGGGGGGGCGGGGCAGATGTTTCTAATAGCTAGTAGGTAGGTCGTACTGGGGAACCAAAAGCAGTTCTGGCAAACATGCTCACACCAGCCTCACTCTCTTTACCTTTTTATCAATCTATTTTCTTTCTTTCTTTCTCTTTCTTTCTTCTTCTCCTCCTCTGATCGCTTTCACTCCAACTTCCGGCCCCCTCCCTCTTTTTTCTCTCTCTTGAAATATCCTCGTGACTTGTGCAGTTAACCTCAGGGAGCTGGGGAAAGTGATAGAGGGCCCAGGGCGGCCCCTTGGATTTCAAAACCAGCCTCCAAGGGTCCTTGCCCACTGGGGTAATGCACGGGGGTATAAATGGCCAGAAAAGGCTGCATGTTAGCTGAAGCTGATATATTGGATTCCAGCAAGGCTGAATTCGTTTTTTACCCCTAGATGCATCATTGTAACATTTTGCGATTTCTTAATTGCGAAAATTAAGGAATCGCAATTAAGAAATCGCAAAATGCTATGCATCAAAAAATAGCAACATTTTTTGCGATTCGGTAATTTTCCTTAATTGCGATTCACAATTTGCGAATCGCAATTAAGGAAAACCCTTCTCATTGATTCCTATGGGCCAAAAGGCCCATAGGAATCAATGGGAAGGCATTCACATTTTGCGAATTTCAATTTGTGATTCGCAAAATGTGAATGCAATTTCAAGGGTGCAGGGGGGGTTCAAAGAACCCCTCCCTGCACCCCTGAAATTAAACTGTAAGTGCAATTTACTCACACACATGACCCAAGGACATGTGTGTGTGTAAATTAAAACTTTCAAATATGCAACTAGTGCATGTTTGAAAGTTTTCTGTAAATTAGCATGAAGTTCAACTTCATGCTAATTTACCCCTTCCAAATTGCGAATTCGCAATTGTAAAGTAATCATGCATTGCATTTAAGAAATCGCAAAATTGCGATTTCTTAAATGCAATCGCAATTTAAGAAATCGCAATCAAATTGCGAAAATGGCAAAATGCTTCATGTATCCCAAAAACGGGATTTGCATTCGCAAACGGACGAATTTAGCGATTCGCACCGTTTGCGAATGCAAAACCCCTTGATGCATCTAGGCATTAGTCTCCAAAGGGCATATCTAAAAAAAAGTCACACAGCGCACCAAGTCACCTTGAGCGCTGCATCATAGGGAAAGGGCAGGAATGCGCTGAATTTAAGATAATACAGAGCATTCCTGCCTTTATCCCTGAGCTGCAGTCGTTTTGGCTGTCTAGCACCAACACCGGCACCCTTGCATGGTGCAAGAGTGCCTGTATTGCTTGCAGGCTTGTTTGTGTGCAGGAAGGGGCACTAGGCCGCCTAAAAGGTGGCAGCGCAGGGTAAAAGGCAGGAATGCGCCATATTGACTTAAGTACTGTTCATTCCCGCCCATCCCTGTCATGCAGTGCAGCACAGCAAGGTGATTTGCTGCGCTGTGCTGCGTGACAAGTTCACAAATCTACCCCATAGTATCAAAAACAGCAACAATAAATCGGCGTTCACTTCTATTCAAAAGTGACATGTCTGAAGCCCCCCCCCCCCCCCTATATGTTTAGTGTAGTAGGTGCTTTAGTTTATGTATTCAGTCTATACTTCTAGGCGTTTAAAATGCCTTCGCGCCGCATAGAAGCGGAGATTAAGTCAGTGTAGGGCTAGGAGGTCCCACCGCGATATGCGGGAGACGCGCCCTTGTTTATTAGTAAATGTTTAGTATGTGTTTCGTTATGTGCTCTGTTTAGAATTATTGGCATTAAAAGCGATGTCTTGCCGGGCAGAAGCAGATTTCAATGCAGGTTTTGACTTTGAGGTCCTGCCACGATAGGCGGGGAACGTGCCCGTGTTCTCACTGCAGGAGCGGGGAGGGGAGGGGGGGGGGGGGGGTTCTGACGGTACGGGGCCACTGAAGTGGGGCCCCCGCACATTACAAGCGTGCAGGTACTACTTATACGAGTGCAATGGCTAAGGGGAGGGGCCGAACCCGTATGTGAGAGGGGAGCAGTAATATCCTCGCAGCCTGCGAGGCTCTGTTTGCCTAGCTCAAAGAGACGTTAAGCTTGCAATTAAAGTAGTGTGATCTGGCATTGCTCAAACGCCATATTTAACCAGGTAAATGCAAGGAATCAATTGGTATATCACCTGCTACACAAACTGTATCATGAGTGCTTTACATACAAGTGCACATCTTACACATGTTACCCCTGTGTGGTGGTCTACATGGTGGAAGTTAACCGGTGGGCGTTCCTAAAGTACAAATCTAGGCTAGACATTGCTGGCTCGAGTCTGCACCATAGTGCAAGGCTGAGGCTCCGGCAGAATAAACAGCTTCAGTGCGAGTGCCACCAGGGTCATCATTGGCAGGTGACCCCCTACATCTAGTACAATGCTATTTTCTTCCATTCATGCAACATAGAGTTTTCCTTCTTTCAAGCAGCCCTGTTACATGAAGAACTGTGAATCTGAGTCCAGTGATTCTAGGCACTATATGTATATAGTGTGAATAAGAGTCAAACATGGTATCTCCTGCCTGTCTTAAGTACCTTCAGTGCCTTGTGTTTGGGTGGCAGTAGCATTGGATCCCAGTGCCACACGTACGGCCATTTAATTTTGTGCAGTGCAAATTGCACTGTTTAGCGAATCACTATTTGCGAGTCGCAAAAAAATGTACAACAGTGTCTCAGACACTGTTTGCAATTTCCAAATGGGTTGCAAGTGGAGAAGTGTGGCTCAATGGTTGGAGTGGCAGACCCTGATGCAGAGGTCTAGCCCGGGACCAGGGTTCAATTCCCTGCTTCGGCGGGTCATGGGCTCAAAAATTCCACGGACCTGATCATTCTCGCCTCGGTGCCTATTCCAATCATGGAGTCCCACTCTGCAACTCTGGGTAATAGCTAGTTTAATCTCCACAACGGCCCCCACAACGCTAAGGATGCCTAGCCTCCACCTTGGGGGAGCCCAGGAGTGGATGCCTCACAGGGAAAGCCAGTAAGGGTTTCACAGCGGTATTCGTACAAGCGCCTTGAGACCCTTGCGGGTGAGTAGTGCGCTATACAAGTATCAATTTACATTTACATTTACAAGCGACCTGCCTCATTAATATTCATGAGGCAGGTCATAATTTGCGACCCATTGAGAATGGCCATACTCACAGGGATGGTGGCCTGCCTGGATCAGCCGACCATCATGTTCGTGACTGCTTTTTTACTAAAGCAGTTTTTTAATGCATCCCCTTTTTTTTAACCCCTTCGCTGCGGCCGCGATGTTACCGCTTTGCGTTAAACAAAAGAACAGGGCGGGCCGTGACGAAGCCCAGCCGTCATCAGCACACTCCCACCGCAGGGCGTGGCGGCTGGGGTTCGTCACCAGCATGGGAGGGATTAAAGTAAAACAGGATGCATTTAAAAAAGAAAAATTAAATGTTTCTGCTTCATTTTTTAAGAGTAGGCATTGGTCCGTGGGTCCACTGCCTGCCCTTAAAAAACGTTTTTGCTGCCATTCACAAAGGGGAAGGGGTCCCGTGGGGACTCCTTCCCGTTGGCGACTGTCTTACCACCTACTTGAAGTAGCAAAACAATCGTACATGGCCTTGTGACTCCCAATTCAGAAGGGACGGCCTTGGCATGCCCCTTCCTAATAGCAACTTGCAAACCCTATTTTGTGAGTCAGTAAAAGGTTACCAACTCGCAAAATGAGTTGATACATGCTACAACCCTGGTTAGCGGTCGTAAACGGCCCAAATCTCCATTTGTGACAGCTAAAAACGGTCGTACATGTGGCCCCTAGTGTCAGTGTAAAACGTCCTGGTAAATACATGAGCATATTTTGAAGTACGTATAAAAACTGATAACTTACCATATTTTAAAGAGTAACTTGATACATTAGTAGCAACGTCAGCCAAAATAGCACCATAATGCCTCGCTAGTGTTATTTAAGAAATTCTACTGCAACATACATTCATAGCTGCAGCTGACTTGCACTCCCAGATTAGTCATTCATTTTGTGGGTGTCTCCAGTCCAAACCCTGTTATCGATGTAGGGGATGGGGGTGCGGGGTCCACTGAAGAAAGAATTGATAGACTTTTATATATAGTTAGCTCCGAGCACATTCCAAGCTATCTACCAGTCTTTGACACCACCACTAGTGAGTCTGTGTCATATTAAAGATTGCAATCTGCACAGAGGGAATTCACTTGATGCCACCTCATCAGGGCCGGACTGGCGGTAGCGGGCATCAGGCATTTCCCGGGGGGGAGGGGCGATGGATGGGGTCCGGTTTTAGAGCGGTGGGGGCGGTTTTGGAGCAGTGGGGGACCGTTTTGCATTAGTGCTACAATTTCAGCCCTTCAGTAACAAAAGCAGCAGTGCTCGGTGCCAGTTTAGTTAAGCAGAAGGGGTTCACACTAGCACCCTTGCCCAGTGGCGTAACGAAACATGAGGGGGCCCCCCTGCAAACTACATGGAGGGGGCCCCCCTCCCATTCTCCGTGCCAGTCTAGAGCTCTCAGGCCAGCGACCCGCCATACTGCAGGTGATGCGGGGCGATTGTTATGCCACTGTCACCAATACAGCCGTTATTAGTAACACTGGATGGTGGAGTCAAAGGTTGGGCTTAGTCTGCCAGCAGGCTATCATAGGTGGTGGACCATTCATTACAGGGTCCCTGCCATCAGTACGCCGGGGAAGTTTGCCCAATTTTAGGTGGGTTTCCTGATGCAGACTCCTGCCATGATATACAACATCGGGCCCACTCATCGTTTAGTTTTGACAAAAGTGCATCCACTGCTCCTTCTCGTTCCCGTTTTAAGACATTGGACAAAGCTTCAATGCAGTATTTCAAAAGCAGATGTAACCACAAAGAGCACATTTTGATAATACATTTGTATTTTTATTAGACAATAGCAATCTTAAGAGGCATTGCATAGCTTCATACACACTTTGACCCCAATTCCATCACAGTCTCTCTCTCTCTCAGTCAGTATCTCTCTTTCAGTCAGTCAGTCTATCTCTCTCTGTCATTCAGTCTCTCTTAGTCAGTCACTCTCTCTGTCAGTCAGTCAGTCTCTCTCTCTCTCTCTCTCTCTCTCTCTCTCTCTCTCTCTCTCTGTCAGTCTGTCAGCCAGTCAGTCTGTCTCTGTCAGTCAGTCTCTCTTTCTCTGTCAGTCAGTCTATCACTCGCTGTCATTCAGTCTCTCTCAGTCAATCTCTCTCAGTCAGCCAGTCAGTCTCTCGCTCTCTCTCTGTCAGTCAATCTCTCTCTGTCAGTCTCTCTGTCAGTCTCTCTGTCAGTCTCTCTTAGTCATTCTCTCTCTGTCAGTCAGTCTCTCTCTCTGTCAGTCAGTCTCTCTGTGAGTCTCTCTATCAGTCAGTCTCTGTCAGTCAGTCTCTCTCTCTCTGTTGGTCAGTCTCTCTTTCTCTGTCAGTCTCTCAGTCTCTTTCTCTTTCTGTCAGTCTCTGTCAGTCAGTCTCTCTCTCAGTCAGTCAGTATCTCTCTCTCCCAGTCAGTTTCTCTCTCTCCCAGTCAGTCAGTCTCTCTCAGTCAGTCATTCTCTCTCTACCCCAGTCAGTCAGTCTCTCTCTCTCTGTCAGTCAGTCTCTGTCAGTCAGACTGTCTCACGCAGTCAGTCTCTCTCTCTGTCAGTCTCTCTCCGAGTCAGTCTCTCTTTTAGTCAGTCTCTTTCTCAGTCAGTCTCTCTCTCAGTCCGTCTCTCAGTCCGTCTCTCTCTCAGGCAGTCTCTCTGAGGCAGTCTCTCTCAGTCAGTCAGTCTCTCTCACAGTCAATCAGTCTATCTCTCTGTCAGTCAGTCTCTGCCTCTCTCTCTCTCAGTCTCTCTCTCAGTCAGTTTCTCTCTACCTCAGCCAGTCTCTGTCAGTCAGTCTCACTCTCAATCAGTCTCTCTCTCTCTGTCAGTCAGTCACTCTCTCTCTCAGTCAGTCAATCTCTTGGTCAGTAAGTATTCAGTCTCTGAGTCAGTCAGTTTCTACTCTCTCTCCACTCTCTCCATTCGCTCTCTCAACTCTGTCCACTCTATCTCTACTGTCTCTCTCTCCACGGTCTCTCCTCTGTCTCTCTCTCCACTGTCTCCCTCCACTGTCTCCCTCCACTGTCTCCCTCCACTCTCTCTCTCTCTCCACCCTCTCTCCCATCTCTCTCTCTCTACTCTCTCTCCACTCTCTCTCTCTCCACTCTCTCTCTCCACTCTCTCTCTCTCCACTCTCTCGCTCCACTCTCTCCACTCACTCTCTCTCCACTCACTCTCTCTCCACTCACTCTCTCTCCACTGTCTCCCTCCACTGTCTCTCTCTCCACTGTCTCTCTCTCCACTGTCTCTCTCTACTCTCCATTCTCTCTCCACTCTCCACTCTCCACTCTCTCTCCACTCTTTCTCTCTCTTTCCACTCTCTCTCTCTCTCCACTCGCTCTCTCCACTCGCTCTCTCCACTCGCTCTCTCCACTCGCTCTCTTCACTCGCTCTCTCTACTCTCTCTCTCTCTCCACTCTAACTCTCTCTCCACTCTATCTCTCTCTCCACTCTCTCTCTCCACTCTCTCTCTCTCCACTCTCTCTCTCCACTCTTTCTCTCTCCACTCTCTCTCTCTCCACTCTCTCTCTCTCCACTCTCTCCAGTGTCTCTCCATGCTCTCTCCACTCTCTCTCCACTCTCGGTTTCTCCACTGTCTATCTCTACTCTCTCTCTCTCCACTCTCTCTCTCCACTCTCTCTCTCTCCACTCTCTCTCCACTCTCTCTCTCTCCACTCTCTCCAGTGTCTCTCCATGCTCTCTCCACTCTATCTCCACTCTCGGTCTCTCCACTGTCTATATCCCCTCTCTCTCCACTGTCTACTCTGTCTCCACTTTCTCTCTCTACTCTCTCTCTCTCTAGCCACTCTCTCTCTCCACTGTTTCTCTCCACTCTCTCTACACTCTCTCCCACTCTCCCTCACAAAGTAGTGGCGTTCCATGGGTGTCCGCAGAAATGTTTCCAGGGGGGCACATTTTTAACTTCATCATCATCCCCCTTGCACCCTTCTCCCCTCTGCCTTGCACCCTTCTTGCCCTCCCTCTTGCACCTTTCTCCCCCTCCCCCTCGCACCCTTCTCCCCTTCCCCTTGTACCCTAGTCCACCTCCGCCTTGCACCCTTTTCTACCTTGCACCATTTTCCCTCTGCCTTGCACCCTTCTCCCCTCTGCCTTGCACCCTTCTCCTCTCTGTCTTGCACCCTATTCCACCCCCGCCTTGCACCCTTCTCTAACTTTCACCCTTCTCCTCTCTGCCTTGCACCCCTTCCCCCCTCCACCTTGCACCCTTCTCTACCTTGCACCCTTCTCCTCTCTTCCTTGCACCATTCTCCCCTCTGCCTTGCACCCTTCTCCCCTCTGCCTTGCACCCTTCTCTGCCTTGCACCCTTCTCCCCTCTGCCTTGCACCCTTCTCCCCTCTGCCTTGCATCCTTCTCCCCCTCCGCCTTGCACCCTTCTCCCCCGCCGCCTTGCACCCTTCTCTACCTTGCATCCTTCTCCTCTCTGCCTTGCACCCTTCTCCCCTCTGCCTTGCACCCTACTCCCCTCTGCCTTGCACCCTTCTCCCCTCTGGCTTGCACCCTTCTCCCCCTCCGCCTTGCACTCTTCTCCCCCTCCGCCTTGCACCCTTCTCCCCTCTGCCTTTCACCCTTCTCCCATCTGCCATGCACCCTTCTCCCCCTCCGCCTTGAACCCTTCTCTACCTTGCACCCTTCTCCTCTCTTCCTTGCACCCTTCTCCTCTCTGCCTTGCACCCTTCTCCCCTCTGCCTTGCACCCTTCTCCCCTTCACCTTGCACCCTTCTCCCCTCCACCTTGCACCCTTCTCCCCTCCGCCTTGCTCCCTTCTCCCCTCTGCCTTGCACCCTTCTCCTCTCTGCCTGGCACCCTTCTCCCCTCTACCTTGCACCCTTCTCCCCCTCCGCCTTGCACCCTTCTCTACCTTGCACCCTTCTTCTCTCTTCCTTGCACCCTTCTCCTCTCTTCCTTGCACCCTTCTCCTCTTTGCCTTGCACCCTTCTCCTCTTTGCCTTGCACCCTTCTCCCCTCTGCCTTGCACCCTTCTCCCCTCTGCCTTGCACCCTTCTCCCCACTGCCTTGCACCCTTCTCCTCTCTGCCTTGCACCCTTCTCCCCTCTACCTTGCACCCTTCTCCCCCTCCGCCTTGCACCCTTCTCTACCTTGCACCCTTCTCCTCTCTTCCTTGCACCCTTCTCCTCTTTGCCTTGCACCTTTCTCCCCCTCGCACCCTTCTCCCCTTCCCCTTGTACCCTAGTCCACCTCCGCCTTGCACCCTTTTCTACCTTGCACCATTTTCCCTCTGCCCTGCACCCTTCTCTACCTTGCACCCTTCTCCTCTCTTCCTTGCACCATTCTCCCCTCTGCCTTGCACCCTTCTCCCCTCTGCCTTGCACCCTTCTCTGCCTTGCACCCTACTCCCCTCTGCCTTGCACCCTTCTCCCCTCTGCCTTGCACCCTTCTCCCCCTCCGCCTTGCACCCTTCTCTACCTTGCATCCTTCTCCTCTCTTCCTTGCACCCTTCTCCTCTTTGCCTTGCACCCTTCTCCCCTCTGCCTTGCACCCTTCTCCTCTCTGCCTTGCACCCTTCTCCCCTCTGTCTTGCACCCTTTTCCCCGTCCGCCTTGTACCCTTCTCTACCTTGCACCCTTCTCTACCTTGCACCCTTCTCCCCTCTACCTTGCACCCTTCTCCCCCTCCGCCTTGCACCCTTCTCTACCTTGCACCCTTCTCCTCTCTTCCTTGCACCCTTCTCCTCTTTGCCTTTCACCCTTCTCCTCTCTGCCTTGCACCCTTCCCCCCTCTACCTTGCACCCTTCTCCCCCTCCGCCTTGCACCCTTCTCTACCTTGCACCCTTCTCATCTCTTCCTTGCACCCTTCTCCTCTTTGCCTTGCACCCTTCTCCTCTTTGCCTTGCACCCTTCTCCTCTCTTCCTTGCACCCTTCTCCTCTTTGCCTTGCACCCTTCTCTTCTCTGCCTTGCACCCTTCTCCCCTCCACCTTGCACCCTTCTCCCCTCCACCGTGCACCCTTCTCCCCTCCACCTTTCACCCTTCTCCCCTCTGCCTTGCACCCTTCTCCTCTCTGCCTTGCACCCTTCTACTCTCTGCCTTGCCCTTGCACCCTTCTCCCCTCTGCCTTGCACCCTTCTCCGCTCTGCCTTGCACCCTTCTCCCCTCTGCCTTGCACCCTTCCTCTCTCTGTCTTGCACCCTTCTCCCCTCTGCCTTGCACCCTTCTCCCCTATGCCTTGCACCCTTCTCCCCTCCGCCTTGCAAGCTTCTCTTCTCTGCCTTGCACCCTTCTTCCCTCTGCCTTGCACCCTTCTTCCCTCTGCCTTGCACCCTTCTCCCCTCTGCCTTGCACCCTTCTCTTCTCTGCCTTGCACACTTCTCCCCTCTGCCTTGCACCATTCTTCCCCTCCACCTTGCACCCTTCTTCCCTCTGCCTTGCACCCTTCTCCCGTCCGCCTTGCTCCCTTCTCCTCTCTTCCTTGCACCCTTCTCCTCTCTTCCTTGCACCCTTCTCCTCTTTGCCTTGCACCCTTCTCTTCTCTGCCTTGCACACTTCTCCCCTCCACCTTGCACCCTTCTCCCCTCTGCCTTGCACCCTTCTCCTCTCTGCCTTGCACCCTTCTCCTCTCTGCCTTGCCCTTGCACCCTTCTCCCCTCTGCATTGCACCCTTCTCCTCTCTGCCTTGCACCCTTCTCCCCTCTGCCTTGCACCCTTTTCCTCTCTGCCTTGCACCCTTCTCCCCTCTGCCTTGCACCCTTCTCCCCTATGCATTGCACCATTCTCCCCTATGCCTTGCACCCTTCTCTTCTCTGCCTTGCACCCTTCTTCCCTCTGCCTTGCACCCTTCTCCCCTATGCCTTGCACCCTTCTCCTCTCTGCCTTGCACCCTTCTCCCCTCTACCTTGCACCCTTCTCCCCTCTACCTTGCACCCTTCTCCCCCTCAGCCTTGCACCCTTCTCTACCTTGCACCCTTCTCCTCTCTTCCTTGCACCCTTCTCCTCTTTGCCTTTCACCCTTCTCCTCTCTGCCTTGCACACTTCTCCCCTCTACCTTGCACCCTTCTCCCCCTCCGCCTTGCACCCTTCTCTACCTTGCACCCTTCTCCCCTCTGCATTGCACCCTTCTCCTCTCTGCCTTGCACCCTTCTCCCCTCTGCCTTGCACCCTTTTCCTCTCTGCCTTGCACCCTTCTCCCCTCTGCCTTGCACCCTTCTCCCCTATGCATTGCACCATTCTCCCCTATGCCTTGCACCCTTCTCTTCTCTGCCTTGCACCCTTCTTCCCTCTGCCTTGCACCCTTCTCCCCTATGCCTTGCACCCTTCTCCTCTCTGCCTTGCACCCTTCTCCCCTCTACCTTGCACCCTTCTCTACCTTGCACCCTTCTCCCCTCTACCTTGCACCCTTCTCCCCCTCCGCCTTGCACCCTTCTCTACCTTGCACCCTTCTCCTCTCTTCCTTGCACCCTTCTCCTCTTTGCCTTTCACCCTTCTCCTCTCTACCTTGCACCCTTCTCCCCTCTACCTTGCACCCTTCTCCCCTCTGCCTTGCACCCTTCTCCCCTATGCCTTGCACCCTTCTCCCCTCCGCCTTGCAAGCTTCTCTTCTCTGCCTTGCACCCTTCTTCCCTCTGCCTTGCACCCTTCTTCCCTCTGCCTTGCACCCTTCTCCCCTCCGCCTTGCACCCTTCTCTTCTCTGCCTTGCACACTTCTCCCCTCTGCCTTGCACCATTTTTCCCCTCCACCTTGCACCCTTCTTCCCTCTGCCTTGCACCCTTCTCCCCTCTGCCTTGCACCCTTCTCCCGTCCGCCTTGCTCCCTTCTCCTCTCTTCCTTGCACCCTTCTCCTCTCTTCCTTGCACCCTTCTCCTCTTTGCCTTGCACCCTTCTCTTCTCTGCCTTGCACACTTCTCCCCTCCACCTTGCACCCTTCTCCCCTCTGCCTTGCACCATTCTCCTCTCTGCCTTGCACCCTTCTCCTCTCTGCCTTGCCCTTGCACCCTTCTCCCCTCTGCATTGCACCCTTCTCCTCTCTGCCTTGCACCCTTCTCCCCTCTGCCTTGCACCCTTCTCCCCTATGCATTGCACCATTCTCCCCTATGCCTTGCACCCTTCTCTTCTCTGCCTTGCACCCTTCTTCCCTCTGCCTTGCACCCTTCTCCCCTATGCCTTGCACCCTTCTCCCCTCCACCTTGCACCCTTCTCTTCTCTGCCTTGCACACTTCTCCCCTCTGCCTTGCACCCTTCTTCCCCTCCACCTTGCACCCTTCTTCCCTCTGCCTTGCACCCTTCTTCCCTCTGCCTTGCACCCTTCTCCCTTCCGCCTTGCACCCTTCTCTACCTTGCATCCTTCTCCCCTCTGCCTTGCACCATTCTCCCCCTCTGCCTTGCACCCTTCTCGGCCCCCCTTTCCCTCTCCCTACGGACGCCCATGGTGTGTTCTAACAAGAGTGCTTACCTGAGGGCACCATTTTGCTGCCTCGTCCTTTCTCATGTGAGCTTTGCCCTGGAGAATACTCTGTCTGGGGGCCCCCACTCCCACCCTTGTCAGGGTCCAGAGCACTGCTCTGTGTTGTCTCTTGCTCTTGCTCTCTGAGGCCCCCACCCCATCCTTGTCCCTGTCTCTTCTCTTCTCCTGTGGGGTGGGCCCCCCACCGGGCCCCCCACCCCATCATTGTCCCTGTCTCTTCTCTTCTCTTGTGGGGTGGGCCCCCCACCCCATCCTTGTCCCTGTCTCTTCTCTTCTCTTGTGGGTGGGCCCCCCACCCCATCCTTGTCCCTGTCTCTTCTCGAATGGGGGCCTGTCCCTGTCTCTTCTCTTCTCTTGTGGGGTGGGCCCCCCACCCCATCCTTGTCCCTGTCTCTTCTCGGATGGGGGCCTGTCCCTGTCTCTTCTCTTCTCTTGTGGGGTGGGCCCCCCACCCCATCCTTGTCCCTGTCTATTCTCTTCTCTAGTGGGGTGGGGCCCCCACCCTATCCTTGTCCCTGTCTCTTCTCGGATGGGGGCCTGTCCCTGTCTCTTCTCTTCTCTTGTGGGGTGGGCCCCCCACCCCATCCTTGTCCCTGTCTATTCTCTTCTCTTGTGGGCTGGGCCCCCCACCCCATCCTTGTCCCTGTCTCTTCTCGGATGGGGGCCTGTCCCTGTCCCACTCTTCTCTTGTGGGGTGGACCCCGGGTGGGCCCCCCCACCCCCCCCACCCTATCCTTGTCCCTGTCTCTTCTCTTCTCTTGTGGGGTGGGGCCCCCACCCCATCCTTGTCCCTGTCTCTTCTCTTCTCTTTAGGGGTGGAGCCCCCACCCCATCATTGTCCCTGTCTCTTCTCTTCTCTTGTGGGGTGGGGCCCCCACCCCACCCCATCCTTGTCCCTGCCTCTTCTCTTCTCTTGTGGGATGGGGCCCCACCCCACCCCATCCTTGTCCCTGTCTCTTCTCTTCTCTTGAGGGGTGGGCCCCACACCCCATCCTTGTCCCTGTCTCTTCTCGGATGGGGGCCTGTCCCTGTCTCTTCTCTTCTCTTCTCTTGTGGGGTGGGCCCCCCACCCCATCCTTGTCCCTGTCTCTTCTCGGATGGGGACCTGTCCCTGTGTCTTCTCTTCTCTTGTGGGGTGGGCCCAAAACCCCATCCTTGTCCCTGTCTCTTCTCTGATGGGGGCCTGTCCCTATCTCTTCTCTTCTCTTGTGGGGTGGGCCCCCCACCCCATCCTTGTCCCTGTCTCTTCTCTTCTCTTGTGGGGCCCCCACCCCACCCCATCCTTGTCCCTGTCTCTTCTCTTCTCTTGTTGGGTGGTGCCCCAACCCATCCTTGTCCCTGTCTCTTCTCTTCTCTTGAGGGGTGGGCCCCACACCCCATCCTTGTCCCTGTCACTTCTCTTCTCTTGAGGGGTCGGCCCCACACCCCATCCTTGTCCCTGTCTCTTCTCTTCTCTTGTGGGGTGGGCCCCCCACCCCATCCTTGTCCCTGTCTCTTCTCTTCTCTTGTGGGGTGGGGCCCCCACCCCATCCTTGTCCCTGTCTCTTCTCTTCTCTTGTGGGGTGGAGACCCCACCCCATCCTTGTCCCTGTCTCTTCTCTTCTCTTGTGGAGTGGGGCCCCCACCCTACCCCATCCTTGTCCCTGTCTCTTCTCGTCTCTTGTGGGATGGGGCCCCACCCCATCCTTGTCCCTGTCTCTTCTCTTCTCTTCTCTTGAGGGGTGGGCCCCACACCCCATCCTTGTCTCTGTCTCTTCTCGGATGGGGGCCTGTCCCTGTCTCTTCTCTTCTCTTCTCTTCTCTTGTGGGGTGGGCCCCCCACCCCATCCTTGTCCCTGTCTCTTCTCGGATGGGGGCCTGTCCCTGTCTCTTCTCTTCTCTTGTGGGGTGGGCCCACAACCCCATCCTTGTCTGTGTCTCTTCTCGGATGGGGGCCTGTCCCTGTCTCTTCTCTTGTGGGGTGGCCCCCCCCACCCCATCCTTGTCCCTGTCTCTTCTCTTCTCTTGTGGGGTGGGGCCCCCACCCCATCCTTGTCCCTGTCTCTTCTCTTCTCTTGTGGGGTGGGGCCCCCACCCCACCCCATCCTTGTCCCTGTCTCTTCTCTTCTCTTGAGGGGTGGGCCCCACACCCCATCCTTGTCCCTGTCTCTTCTCTTCTCTTGAGGGGTGGGCCCCACACCCCATCCTTGTCCCTGTCCCTTCTCTGATGGGGGCCTGTCCCTTTCTCTTCTCTTCTCTTCTCTTCTCTTCTCTTCTCTTCTCTTCTCTTCTCTTCTCTTCTCTTCTCTTGTGGGGTGGGCCCCCCACCCCATCCTGGTCCCTGTCTCTTCTCGGATGGGGGCCCGTCCCTGTCTCTTCTCTTCTTTTGTGGGGTAGGCCCCCCCACCCCATCCTTGTCCCTGCCTCTTCTCTTCTCTTGTGGGGTAAGGCCCCCACCCCACCCCATCCTTGTCCCTGTCTCTTCTCTTCTCTTGTGGGGTGGGGCCCCCACCCCACCCCATCCTTGTCCCTGTCTCTTCTCTTCTCTTGTGGGGTGGGGCCCCACCCCATCCTTGTTCATGTCTCTTCTCTTCTCTTGAGGGGTGGGCCCCACACCCCATCCTTGTCCCTGTCTCTTCTCGGATGGGGGCCTGTCCCTGTCTCTTCTCTTCTCTTCTCTTGTGGGGTGGGCCCCCCACCCCATCCTTGTCCCTGTCTCTTCTCGGATGGGGACCTGTCCCTGTGTCTTCTCTTCTCTTGTGGGGTGGGCCCACAACCCCATCCTTGTCCCTGTCTCTTCTCTGATGGGGGCCTGTCCCTATCTCTTCTCTTCTCTTGTGGGGTGGGCCCCCCACCCCATCCTTGTCCCTGTCTCTTCTCTTCTCTTGTGGGGCCCCCACCCCACCCCATCCTTGTCCCTGTCTCTTCTCTTCTCTTGTTGGGTGGTGCCCCAACCCATCCTTGTCCCTGTCTCTTCTCTTCTCTTGAGGGGTGGGCCCCACACCCCATCCTTGTCCCTGTCACTTCTCTTCTCTTGAGGGGTCGGCCCCACACCCCATCCTTGTCCCTGTCTCTTCTCTTCTCTTGTGGGGTGGGCCCCCCACCCCATCCTTGTCCCTGTCCCTGTCTCTTCTCTTGTGGGGTGGCCCCCCCCACCCCATCCTTGTTCATGTCTCTTCTCTTCTCTTGTGGGGTGGGGCCCTACCCCATCCTTGTCCCTGTCTCTTCTCTTCTCTTGAGGGGTGGGCCCCACACCCCGTCCTTGTCCCTGTCTCTTCTCTTCTCTTGTGGGGTGGGACCCCACCCCACCCCATCCTTGTCCCTGTCTCTTCTCTTCTCTTGAGGGGCGGGCCCCACACCCCATCCTTGTCCCTGTCTCTTCTCTTCTCTTGTGGGGTGGGGCCCTACCCCATCCTTGTCCCTGTCTCTTCTTTTCTCTTGTGGGGTGGGGCCCCGCCCCATCCTTGTCCCTGTCTCTTCTTTTCTCTTGTGGGGTGGGGCCCCGCCCCATCCTTGTCCCTGTCTATTCTCTTCTCTTGAGGGGTGGGCCCCACACCCCATCCTTGTCCCTGTCTCTTCTCTTCTCTTGAGGGGTGGGCCCCACACCCCATCCTTGTCCCTGTCTCTTCTCTTCTCTTGTGGGGTGGGGCCCCACCCCATCCTTGTCCCTGTCTCTTCTCGGATGGGGGCCTGTCCCTGTCTCTTCTCTTCTCTTCTCTTCTCTTCTCTTCTCTTCTCTTCTCTTCTCTTCTCTTCTCGGGTGGGCCCCCCACCCCATCCTTGTCCCTGTCTCTTCTCTTCTCTTGTGGGGTGGGGCCCCACCCCATCCTTGTCCCTGTCTCTTCTCTTCTCTTGTGGGATGGGCCCCACACCCCATCCTTGTCCCTGTCTCTTCTCTTCTCTTGTGGGTGTGGGGTGGGGCCCCACCCCATCCTTGTCCCTGTCTCTTCTCTTCTCTTGGGGGTTGGGGCCCCCCCACATCCTTGTCCCTGTCTCTTCTCTTCTCTTGAGGGGTGGGCCCCACACCCCATCCTTGTCCCTGTGTCTTCTCTTTTCTTGTGGGGTGGGCTTTGTTTATGGAGAGGAGAGAGTGGGGGCCGTGCTCTGTGCTGCCTCAGAGGAGCAGTGGAGACTGCTGTCTCTGGGGCCCCCATCCTCTTTCCGAGACTGCCTCTGGCTCTGACTGAAGAGAAACAATGTATATTGATACTTTGTTTCTCTTCAGTCAGAGGGAGTGGGCGAGGGGCTCTGAACAGGCTGCACCTGATTCAGAAGCAGAGGGAGAGAGGCTTGCTTCAGCAGACCTCTCTCACAGCTCTTAGAAGAGCTCAGGGGGCCGGGGCCCCCTGGGGCCCCCTTCATTAACTGTAGTGAGTGAGGCCCCCCCGCACAGCGGGGGCTGCGGGGGCGTTTGTTACGCCCCTGCCGTTGCCCACCCCCTGTAAGCCCCACACCGCCCCCGGTCGGTCCGATCGAATTGCCAGGGCTGGTTTGTGTTCTCAGTTCGGCCCTGACCGCACTACATGGGAGCTACTGTCTCCAATCATTACCTGTAGCTGTTTTGGTGTGGGGAACACTATAGGGGTGAGCCGGCTTCTTGCCTCGTCACCCTCTTCAGCTTGCATTTGTTAGATAGGACCCTGTTTTCAAAGTAACCAGTGTGGGCAGTTATCGCACCTGATAAATTCTGAACATATTGGCGTGGGTCACACACCATAGTCAACTTGTACTTATTCTGATGAAGTGTTTATGCTTCAGCACCAGATTGGTTATATATTTTGTTATTGAAATCACTTAAATTGTTTACTACGCAGCTTTGGGCACAGACGTGCACTCAGTGCCCAGAACAGTTGTTCTGATCTCTACAGGTCACACACCTGATAATGAGGTCCTAGTGAGATTTTCTCAACACACGCATCTAGCACCACCTCTCCTACTCTACTCATGTATAAATATTGTTATACATAACATACACTTTTCACCAGAAAGTTTGTTTATATTTTTGGAGGTGCTGAGCGAAACCCGGACACCAGCGTTGTTACGACTGATGTTTTGCAGCCTAGGTGACAGCCAGTGAGATAGTGGACGTGTACACACTCACAAGTTAAGAGGGTTACAGGTATGCCCACAAGGGGCAATAACCCAGTATATATATATATATATATATAAAAAATAGACAACCATTTGTGCAGTGTGGAAAAATTGAACCTTGCCCTGATGAAATTGCCATGAGTTCCCCCTGGCAATGAAAAAGGTTGGCTTTTAAAGGAGCAGACACACAGCACGGAATAAATTTATATAGCCAGTGTTGTCTAGCTCGGTTTTAAACTAGTAAGGGCGGTGTTTCAGTTCAGATCTCGCCACTCCTTAAAGGTTTGACACTTCAGCACACCTCGATAAGCGAACCGGTGCACTGGCAGCAAATGATACCACATCTAGCACTCTGTCTTTTTTGCTTTGTCTTACTTTATCACAATTTGTGTTATGGGTTGATGGTTGCTGATGATGAGAACCTGAGGACGCAGGCGAGTACCAGTCTGCTGACTCCCACGGTGTTATTCCTGGGAGGGACTGCCAACCTTTTTTTATTCTTTCTTGCCTATGTTTGGTCATTTCACACCAGTGGGTGGGATAGACCATGGGAGATAGAACTCACAGACACAACTGATTTTAATAACGAAATGGGGATCCAGGTCCCTCCTGTACAGACGGCATAAGGATAACAGCTGGTCCGTCACATACAGTTGAGTGACTGCAATGGATTGGAAGGGTCTCTGAGCAATGTATTCCCCTTTTGAACAGGTGCATTGTTGTTTATGATTACGTGAGTGGGGGGCGACCTGTTCTTTACCCCCTTCAGCTCCTTCATGTATTTGGTTTGTTAGATAGGACCCTGTTTACAAAGTAACCAGTGTGGGCAGTTATCGCACCTGATACATTCTGAACATATTGGCGTGGGTCACACACCATAGTCAACTTGTACTCATTCTGATGAAGTGTTTATGCTTCAGCACCAGATTGGTTATATATTGTGTTATTGAATCACTTAAATTGTTAACTACGCAGCCTTTGGGCACAGACGTGCACTCAGCGCCCAGAACAGTTGTTCTGGTCTCTACAGGCCACACACCTGATAATGAGGGTCCTAGTGAGATCTTTCTCAACACACGCATCTTGCACAACCACTACTACTCTACTCATGTATAAATATTGTTATACATAACATACACTTTTCAACAGAACGTTTGATAATTTTTTCAGGTTCATGTCTAGCATTTTGGGCGAGCGGCACGCGCAGTAAGAGTCTTGGTTCTCTCCTGGGTTTGGTAGAGCCCCTTTTCACAAAGGAACATTTGTAAACATAGCAAACACAACAAGATGATGGACGGAGTGCTGGAACTTTTCAAACACTCACCGCAGTAAATATTGTCTCCCATCTCTGTGTATCGTCCATTTAGTAAACTGACCCCCCCCCCCCCGCTTTGAACCCCCCCCCCCATTCAAGGGTTTTTTGCTACTACTCAGGTCAGCATATTTACCAACATACCCCCCTTTTCATGCTGTTTCTGGATATATTTAGAGCAATCAAGTTTCTCTGACTGTTCCATGTTACACTGTGCCCCCCTTGCCTCTCCCCTGTCTGGTTTCAGTTGTGGGCACCCCACAAGAGTTGTGGCCCTTGTTAAAAAAGAGCTCGGACTAATGCATCTTAAATATACTCCAGCTTTTGACAGATTCATAAATGTAGTTGTACTGGGCACAGAACGCAAATTCATCCTGCTACGAAATATTTCACTGTATATATGGTTCTATAAACCTTGAGTATAATCAATTAACCACTTTACATGGTGGATGAAAATGTAAGCTGTGTCATTATGACTTGCATTTGCTATCCATGATCAAACAAGTGAAGAAAGGAGATAACTTATTTATTTAGACAGAAATAGTATCTCAGGCTGTAGGACATCACTGGTAACTGACAGTGTCGCAGCTCGTGCATGTGACAGGTACTGTTTTTTTGTTCAGCTGGCAAAGGACAGAAATAGAGGGCCAAACAAGGCCTTGCTCAGTCTCTGCTTTTTCTGCCCTGCAGGGGCTCATCCCTGGCATGCAGTGACCCACTTGGAGCCCAGTAGTGTATGGAAATCACTTTCTGAATCTGAGGCTTGCAAGATTGGTCAACTTTCCTAGCGGCTTATTTATTTCTGTATGTATAGTATTTCTATAGTGGAGACCTTGAATTGTGACCTGAGAGAAGTCACGAATTAGAGAGTGAGAGAAGTCACGAAGGAGAGAGAGAGAGAGAGAGAGTGAGAGAGATTGTTTTCTTCCAATATCTGTTTCTCGCTTTCTTTTTCCTTCATCACATAGCACAATGCTTCTCAGCTCCACAATTCTGATTTTGCGGAATAAAACAGGTAAGAGGTGTAATTATGGCTGCTAAAAAATACAGATATTTAAAAAAAATGGAGTTAAATACCTGTGCATTGTGTTGGGATAATGGTTGTAAAAATGTCCTAGATCATGCAATTGTACATCCTATCAGGATTTTAAGAAGACAGATTTGAAAAGGGATTACCTGATGAGTGGCACCAGGCAGATAAGGGTGGAACCCACAAACTAATAACTTATGGGACGACTAAAAATAGTTGCGGGCATGCTTGCTACATTCAGGCCTTTATCATGATGTAAATCCTCCTAGTTGATCCCAATGGGCTCCATATACAAGTTGCATGGTGTTAGAATTGAAATGTATTGCTGCCATATTACTCGTACTTTTCCTGATATTATGTTAGCATTTAAGTAGCTATTTCATAATATATTCTTGCTGTATGCATACACAACTAATAAGTGCAGATGTTACGTTAGTTAGGTTGACATCTGTGCCACGATTTTCCCTTTCGAAGACGCCATTTTATATTATAATCGAAACTGTAAATTGATCATTTACGAGAAATGGTCCTTGGTAAGTTTTGTTTCTCAAATGCTGAATCTTGCTCATTAACTCATGCCTTTTCTGTTTCATAGAGGCCTTCTCCCATCTGTCATGTGGGGAGGGTAGGCCAGACAACCTTGGGCAGTAGATAGCTTGTGTCAGACTACGGAATCGAAATTTATGTTCTGTACCCCCATTGTCTTACGACAGCTACCAGGGTTTTTCCATAGTAGGCAGGTCTTTGTGGTCTCGGCAACATACTTAATGTAACTTTATGCTTGTTAAAGTCAGTCCCTCGTCAGCCATCAAAGGAGGCTGGTCAGATTGGACTCCACTGCAGTGCACTTTGTGAATATACTAGTTTGCTTGTTGTATTCTCTACTGCTTTATCGACTTTTCATTTCTTGGAAGGCTAGAGGAGGTCGAGAGTGATCCGTCTGGCCCTAGTTGGGTCACTTTCTTCAAAAGTACTAGGATGGCTTTACTGATTCTGTAGGGTTAAGTGCTCACATTTACCATCTGCTATGCTGCGGGCTCCGAGTTGCTCTGTGTAGGGTGGGTATGATGGAGAGAGATGGGGGGGCGTGGACACATTTTCCTAAGGAGAGGAGCATTGTGTTCTTCACCCTACTAGACAAAATAAGGGAATGTGGCTTGGCTCACGCAGCCTACGTCCCATGTGATCTTTTCAGCTGGTTTTACCGGCTGAAAAAATCTAGTTATGTTCGCCTACAGCAGGGCCCTTGAAGTGAAAAATTAGCTAAAGTGGACTAAGCAGTCTTGCATTTACAAGAGGTGTCTTGAGTGTGAAAAATAATTTTTGGGAACAATTGGAAGTGAAAAATGTTGAAAATAGCACCATTTTCTTGACTCTGAAAGCGTAATGCACACTCTGCTTCCATTACAAGCAAGTAGGCTTGTGAAAGTTAACACAAGTAACCATTCTATAAGAATACCATATGTATATCAGTGCTTAATTTGTGAAAGAATAAGTGTTGGTTCCCAAAGTTTTTCTCAGAAACGCGTCAGTGCTGTGGCTGATACAAGCCCTGTCCACCCTTAATCCCACCCTGTGCCCCTTTCATCCACTTACACACTTTCCTGGTCCTTTTATCACAGTCTTACAGGTTCTTTTTCATCCCTTCGTAACTCTTTTCCTATTTTCGCCTCCTCCGTCCCCCCTACACTGCCTTCTCTCTCTTGCTCTGGATCAAACGCTGTTGATGAAAAATGAGTCCCGGTCCCCAAAAAAGAGTGCCAGTGGGCCCCACCTACAAACACTTGTTCAAATTAAGCAGTGGATATATTCAAGTAAATGACGTCACACGTCAAACATATGTTCGAAGGATATCACACACAATAGCCTCAAGTGCAAAATATGGCCTTCATGTTTGGCGGTCTTTTTATATTTTCCTCTGAATAGCAATAGTTTCACTGAAGGGTTCAGTGGCACCGGCTTCTACTAGGCAGCATAAAGTACAACATCCCGGGGTTGATCGTCTCAAGATGATGTGAAAAGCATAATTCTTAAGCAGGGACCCCACAACCATAAACACATGACCAACAAGCAATACATAAATAAAATCCTCGCGATTTTTTCGACGTGGGAAAAATAAAAAATAAAAAATAGCCCAGCACAGGAAGTATGGGAGAAATTTCGTGGTAGTGCAGTAAATAAATTCATGTTGCTATAAATGCATAATGGGGTTTATTATGCTCTGTGCTGTCATTAGGCATGCTTAGGAAACCACTTAAAAAAATAATACAAATACTCATGCCAAAGCTCACTCTATCTTTCATGTGATTTTCAAAGCTCTCGTTCCCTTCATTTTTCCATTGATGTCACGCCGCGTTTTTTTCTCCAAATTAAACTGTAATTTTTCTTGCTGAAGCCCAGTTATTCTTCTTCTCGGTGGTCGGTTTGATCACTGATGCAATTTTATTGTACCTGCTCATTCACTTAACTATTTTTCTCTCAGAATTTTTTTTTCAGTTGTTGAACATTTGTCAAGAAAATTGCCAGCTTTTCTTTTATAGCATACTATAGAACGATTTTTTATACAGCAACACAACTTTTCTAAATCGGGGAGCTCACTAAAGTTTGAGTTAACAGCGTATTATTAACCCCTTCCAGGCTCATGACGAGCTGGGCTCGTCATGGTGTAGCCTCCTCGCACACTGATGACGAGCCCAGCTCGTCATGAATAAGGGGCTTTTAGAAATCTCAGCACAGGAGGAGAATTCAACTAGCGCGGGCTCGGGCCCTGGTTAAAACCTGGGTGCTGATTTCTTTTCAGGTGCTCCCAAGACGGGTGGTATTGGCCCATGTGCCGACTGCGCATGTGCTGTTTAGCAGGTACAAGTTGTCTATACTGTGCTAATGACACGTACAATTAGCACAAGGGAATATTCCGTCCAACTTCGGAGTTTGCACCGCAAACGGAATTATAGGCAACGATCTAATCAAGGCCTTCATAAGGCAGCACACCTGTCACTTTCCATCAGTGTTTTTTTGAAATTGCTATCCTAATCCGAACCCCTTTTTTTGCATGAATTTGCATATAGATTCAGTGGTGGCCTGCACGGCTCGCGTGTGGTGTGGCGGGTACAGAGAGGGTGGGGCAGCAGTGCGAGGGTATTGCAATATAAAATAAAAAATAATCGGGACCCGTGCCAGCAGTTACCCCCTAAGTTGACTCCTGTGTATTCTGTGGCTTGGGGAGTACAGCAGTGTGAGACCCTGGGGTCTGGTATATTCGACCCATTACATTGGCGACTAGAGGGTCCAGATGCAGGTGTAAAGAGGCAGTGAGGCCTCAGTGTGTAGTTGAGCACGTGCGCAACCTCGGTGCAAGAACATGAACTAGGCACAAAGTAAAATAAATCCCTCCAAAAAGTATAAAGTGAGACTGGATACTGTAATAACAGAAAACAAAATAAGAGACTAAAGACTGCTTCCATAATTCAGGGGCTGGCTCCCTGAGGTCAGAGGAACTGTGCTGGGCATGAGCTGCTGTGTTGTGCTCGGAGGAGAGGACACCCCTTGTAGCCTGGATCAGCAAGGAAGGCTGAGAATTAGGAAGAAACAGTTTGGGGCAGATTTACAAGCCCCTTGCGCTGCTTTTATGCCACCGTTGCGTCACTTTTGTGACGCAGCGGCGGCGCAAAAGATGCGCCATGGTGCGGGGTATTTACAACGTGACGCATCTCCCAGATGCGTCACATTGTAAAGCCCTGCGCCGGAAGAGGCGTACCATCGCAGGGGGAAGCGTTCCGGCGCAGGAACGCCTCCCAAAAGTGGCTGAGTGAAATCTACAAGATTTCACTCAGTCACTTTTGGGCCCTTGCTGCGTCAAAACCCTGCGCCTGCTTGAAGCAGGCGTAAGGATTGACGCAGCATTGTGCACATAGGGCCCCCCTGATCATTCCTGGAGCTTCGTCGCGCTTGCGATGCAACTCCAGAAATGCGGCGCTTTTACGGCACAGATGCGTGACGCATCTGTGCCGTTTTTGACCCATGGTGCGCCGCATTGTAAATGCGGCTGCACCATGGGTGGCGGAGCTGCGGCGCACAATAACTGGTGCATCCCTGGGGATGCGCCAGTTATTGTAAATCTGCCCCTTTGGGCCTCATTTATGAAGGCCTTGCGCCACCGGTGCGTCACTTTTTCCCATTTTAAAAGTGACGCACCGGTGGCGCAAGGCCTTCATAAATAAGGCCCTTTGTGTCTTGCATATGGGTGTGTCCGTGCAGTGGAGTACAGAGACACAAAATGAAAGGTTTTTTGCAGAGGAAATGTCTGTACAGCAACACGATAAGGCGGTGCCGGTCAACAACTGCCTTGCGCATTCATCGCTGGCGGAGCTCCTGCCTTTCAGCCAGCTAGCGGAACCTGCTACTGCGGTGCAGAGATGGAAACAGTGGATTGGGAGACTGGAAAACTACTTTCGCACATCTCGCAAAACAGATGATGTGGTGAAAGGTTCAACCATGCTGCACAGAAGAGGAGATGAGCTATATAAGTCCTTTCTGAATCTGCCAAACATGGGACAGGAGGATTTTTTTGATGTGGCAGTGACTGCGCTGAATAGACATTTTGACCCACAGTTAAATCCAGATTATGAACATTTCAAGCTCAGACAGGCCATCAACAGGAAGGGACATCAATGGACATGTTCTTTGCGTCGCTGCACATGTTAGCAGACCAGTGCACAGGCATTGACAAGCAGGTAGAGATAAGTGCACAGTTAATACAGGGCTGCCAGTCAGTGAATTTGAGGAAGCTTATCCTATGACAACCGGGAATATCCTTGGATGAGATACTGATACTGGAAAGATCCCATGAGCTGGTGGATGCCAGGGCTGCGTAAATAGAATCAGCCCTAGCGCAAGAAGCACCGTCAACTTCATCACATCCGGCCGTGACGAGGATCAAGGAAGAACGCTTGGATGCCATCCAAAAAGGGACTGTCTGAGGAAGGGGAGGGGCCAACAACCCTCTCAGTGTAAAGCGCTGTCGAAGCTGTGGGTTGCCCTGACATTCGTTCAAAGGTTGTCCGGCCAAAGGAAAGCCCTGCCTAGGGTTTGCAAGACTTAACCACTTCACCAAGATATGCACTGGACCTGTGCAACAGTTGACTGAAGAGGGCAATTTCAAGAAATCTGGAAAAGTCAAGCTGGTTGCTGAGGGCGAGTATGATCAAGGGGCATCACAGGTGGTTTGCCAACAAATGCAACTCCTTGAGGAGGACGAGGAAGAAGAAGTGTTCACTGTGTCCTTCACAGGACGGAGTGGTCAGAAGAAAAGCCCACCGCCAATATATAATGTGAGAATAGGAAATTCGTCCATAATGGCACTCATGAATGGAAGTATTTTCCTCTACCTGGCAACTGGAAAGGCAAGCAGAGCTTCAGAATAGCATAGGCTTAGTTGGACTGCATTTTGGTTCCACACTCTGGATACAGTTCTGCAACACAGAGTTGGAAAATAATCAAATACATAACAACAAACACATCTTCACATATTTGAAATGCCACCCAATCAGTCCGGGGTCAGGTTTTCCTCCCTATAAAGGTATTTGGGATGCCAGGAGCATGGCCTAGGTACAGCAGATGAGGGGGAACCCAGAAGGAACCGCTCAGGTGTGAAGCTATGTGGATTCACTCAGGGCTAGCTAAAACATAGGAGGAGCAAGAAGAAGTGGGGAATGGGCATCTTTCATCCATCAACTTGCAAGCTCTGTTCATACATTAGGATAAATGTTCACAAGCTCTTATGGGTACCCCTAATCTAGGCATAATGCCGTTCTTCATAATCCCTTATGATAAATCAAAAATCGATTTTGCAAAGGGTTAATCCAATTAGGACAACAACAAAAAATTAGGACCCACTTGACCTGTATATCTTAAAAAATGGCTCTTAGTGCCTAACATCTCGACTACCAACTGATGCCACATACAATAAAGTTTTTATAGAGTTCAATATTTTTATTATAATTGATAATCATTTTTTCTGAACTTATTTTCCAAACTCATTTGTTGTGTCCAAACAGATATCAATACATAGTTTACAATTTTCTCAATTTTTTTTACATATATATATACGTGACAGAAACACAATATACTATACAATAAAATGTACATTTTTTTGGCACCAAGTTTTACCATATGTTGCCCCATATATACACTCATTTCACTACTTTATGCCTCACACAAACACATTCATACTACAATCTCACACTCTAACCCCGCCTAATCTCACATACATCTTAGATTGAATCCAGGAGTGTTTTTTGTTGTGAGCTGGGATTGTCCAACATGCAGTCGACGTACGTTTCAGTGGTGTAAAAAATAAACAAAACACCTTCCTCAGGAACACATAATGTAAATCATAAAATCTGGCAAAAGAATATGGGGTGTTCTGTTTTTCTTATATGTTTGTTGTATGTGCTGCAAATGAATAGAGCTCCCCTCACGTACTTTTATTGAACAAAGAAGAGTCCGAGCAGATCTACTTAGATGTCCTTTCTTGTCCGCTTCCAAGCTGAGTGGTCGCTCCCCTGCTGCTGAGGTATCGTTTGTGCAGCGCTTACGCTCTAACCTGGTCTGCGATTAATAATTACAGCCTGCTGTGTGCCCTTATTGCCGCTGCGTGCTGGAACTGCCGCTTTGCCCATTTTTAATTGCTGAATTTACCGATTTGCCCATTTACAGTGCGATACTGCTAGCGTGACTCTGTTGCATATTTTGTTTTCATCTCGCCGCTTTAACTCATTTGCATTTTGTTCCGTAGCGTGACCCTGTTGTAGTATTTGCGTTTCCCCCCTAGCGCTCCTGCCGCCCTGACCCCTTCACCTCCATTTTGTTGTTGTTGTCGTCCTCCTTTGCCCGCCCCGCCTCCCAGCTGAAGCGCCCTCCCACAGACAACAAACAGCGCTCCCACACCAGGAAGCGCCGTGACTCGCTCTCCGCTTCCAAGCTGAGTGGTCGCTCCCCTGCTGCTGAGGTATCGTTTGTGCAGCGCTTACGCTCTAACCTGGTCTGCGATTAATAATTACAGCCTGCTGTGTGCCCTTATTGCCGCTGCGTGCTGGAACTGCCGCTTTGCCCATTTTTAATTGCTGAATTTACCGATTTGCCCATTTACAGTGCGATACTGCTAGCGTGACTCTGTTGCATATTTTGTTTTCATCTCGCCGCTTTAACTCATTTGCATTTTGTTCCGTAGCGTGACCCTGTTGTAGTATTTGCGTTTCCGCCCTAGCGCTCCTGCCGCCCTGACCCCTCCACCTCCATTTTGTTGTTGTTGTCGTCCTCCTTTGCCCGCCCCGCCTCCCAGCTGAAGCGCCCTCCCACAGACAACAAACAGCGCTCCCACACCAGGAAGCGCCGTGACTCGCTCTCCGCTTCCAAGCTGAGTGGTCGCTCCCCTGCTGCTGAGGTATCGTTTGTGCAGCGCTTACGCTCTAACCTGGTCTGCGATTAATAATTACAGCCTGCTGTGTGCCCTTATTGCCGCTGCGTGCTGGAACTGCCGCTTTGCCCATTTTTAATTGCTGAATTTACCGATTTGCCCATTTACAGTGCGATACTGCTAGCGTGACTCTGTTGCATATTTTGTTTTCATCTCGCCGCTTTAACTCATTTGCATTTTGTTCCGTAGCGTGACCCTGTTGTAGTATTTGCGTTTCCCCCCTAGCGCTCCTGCCGCCCTGACCCCTCCACCTCCATTTTGTTGTTGTTGTCGTCCTCCTTTGCCCGCCCCGCCTCCCAGCTGAAGCGCCTTCGCCCCTCCCCCCCACCATCCATTTATGGCCAATGCCCCCACGCGCAGCGTCCACGCGCTACGTACACGCCGAAGGTGCGCCAAAGGTAAGCCCGTCTACGCCCGTCCGCGCCTGGACCGCGCCCAGCGCCAGACCCCCTGCCCCTCGCGCTGCCCAGCCCTCCCGCATCACCTACGATGCCACCACCCTCCTAGCCCTTAACCCTGGTCGCGCCCCCAACTGCGTCCAAGCCGCTCCTGGACACACCCATGGCCCTTTCTCCTGCTACTCCTGCAAATTCAGCGGCACCGACAACATTTCTGCTACGACCACACCACAGATTCCCGACCCCAACCACCTACAATGCATCCTTCTCAACACCCGATCGGTCCACAGGCATGCCATTGACCTATGGAATCTACTAGACACCATTTCTCCGGACATCGCCTTCCTTACGGAAACATGGATGAATGCTTCCTCCGCCCCAGACATCACCATTGCCATCCCTGAAAACTATAGGATCACCCGCAAAGACCGTACCAGCCACACAGGAGGAGGAATCGCTATCGTCCACAAGAAATCTATCCGCATCTCAACCAGCTCTGACGTCAATCTCGCCGACTCCGAACATCTTCACTTCCAGATCCACATCGACCCCAAAACAACACTCAGAGGCACTCTCCTCTACAGACCTCCAGGACCTCGCGCAAAATTCAGTGAAGACATCACGGACTTCATCACCCTACACGCGCTCCCCTCCAAAGATTACATCCTTCTGGGAGACCTCAACTTTCACCTTGAAAAGACCAACGACCGCAACACCACCACCCTCTTGGACAACCTCACCAACCTCGGACTTAAACAACTAGTCACTTCCCCCACCCACATCGCAGGTCACACACTCGACCCCATCTTCACATCCAGCAATCATGTCTCCTTCAGCCACACTACGGATCTCCTCTGGACCGACCACAGCTGCGTTCACTTCATCTACAACAAGCCGAAACCCTTCAACCACTCCCAACCGACCCTGCAAAGAAACTGGAACAAAATCACCACAGACCAAATCTCCGCATCGCTCCTTCGAAACTCCCCAGCCCTCTCTTCTAACGCCAACGAAGCCGCCGCCAACCTCACCCTATGGTTATCCAACACCGCTGACACCTTAGCTCCACTGAAAAAACGTCAAAGCAAACCTGGCAGCAAGAAAGCCTCATGGTTCAACGATGATCTCAAGAAGTCCAAGAAACTCTGCCGCTCCCTTGAAAAGGCCTGGAAAAAAGACCCAACCACCAGCACCAAGGACGCCTTCAAAAGCGCCACCCGCACTCACCACCAACTGATCCGAAAAGCCAAGAAAACAGCATTCAAGGATCGACTCGACAACAACGCCCACAACAGCAAGGAACTTTTCAACATCGTCAAGGAATTTTCCAATCCCTCGGCCAACTCCAACGACATCACCCCCTCTCAAACCCTCTGCGACTCCCTAGCCTCTTTTTTCCACAACAAGATTGCAGACATCCACAACAGCTTTGACAACCAACCCGGAAACCAACCCACCCTACCATCTGCTGACCATCTTCCCCCCGTGAACACCCTCAACGCTTGGAACCCAATCTCCACTGATGACACCATCCGCCTGATGAATTCCATCCACTCAGGATCCCCCACAGACCCATGCCCTCACCACATCTTCAACAAAGCAGACTCCGTCATAGCACCGCACCTCCGAAACGTCATCAACTGCTCCTTCAACTCTGCTACCTTCACAGAAGACTGGAAACACGCTGAACTCACCGCCCTTCTGAAAAAACCAACAGCGGACCCCACCGAACTCAAAAATTACCGCCCCATCTCGCTTCTTCCATTCCCGGCCAAAGTCATCGAGAAAGCCGTCAACAACCAGCTCGCCGCTTTCCTCGAAGCCAACAAATCCCTCGACCCCTCACAATCTGGCTTCCGAGCAAAACACAGCACTGAGACCGCCCTCATCGCAGCAACAGACGACATTCGAACTCTACTGGACAATGGAGACACAGTCGCCCTCATCCTCCTCGACCTCTCTGCAGCATTCGATACAGTCTGCCACAGCACCCTTCTACAACGCCTCAATAACATCGGAATCCAAGGAAAAGCACTTGAATGGATCACCTCATTCCTCACCGGAAGAACCCAGAGAGTCCGCCTTCCTCCATTCAAGTCCGAGGCCTCTGAAGTCATCTGCGGCGTACCTCAAGGATCCTCACTCAGTCCCACCCTCTTCAACGTATACATGAGCCCCCTCGCGGCCATCGCACGCCAACACAACCTCAACATCATCTCCTACGCGGACGACACTCAACTAATCCTCTCTCTCACCAATGACCCCAGCACCGCCAAAACTAACCTACACGATGGAATGAAAGAAGTTGCCGAATGGATGAAACAAAGCCGTCTGAAACTGAACTCAGACAAAACAGAAGTCCTCATCTTAGGTACTTCCCCCTCTGCATGGGACGACTCCTGGTGGCCGGAAGCCCTCAGAAAAGCACCCATCCCGACAGACCACGCACGGAACCTTGGCGTCATCCTGGATTCTTCACTCTCAATGAACAGACAAGTCAGCCCCGTATCCTCTTCCTGCTTCAACATTCTTCGCATGCTCAGAAAAACATATCGCTGGATCCCCTCCGAAACCAGGAAAACAGTCACCCACGCTCTGGTCACGAGCCGATTGGACTACGGAAACACCCTCTACGCGGGTACTACCGCAAAACTCCAGAAGAAACTCCAACGAATCCAAAACGCATCAGCCAGGCTCATATTAGACATCCCACGCAACAAACACATCTCTGGTCACCTTAAAGACCTCCACTGGCTACCCGTCAATAAGAGGATCACTTTCCGACTGCTTACCCACGCACACAAATCACTCTACGACATCGGGCCAGATTGCCTCAACTCTCGACTGTCCTTCTACACCCCCTCCCGCCAACTTCGGTCTTCCAGCCAAGCCCTCGCCACTGTACCTCGCATCAACAAGACCACCATGGGAGGCAGATCCTTTTCATACCTGGCTGCTAAAACATGGAACTCACTCCCCGCTTACCTCCGCCTCACCCAGAACCACCTAGCGTTCAGAAAGCAGCTTAAAACGTGGATATTTGACAAATAATCCTCCTCCCCTTCCTAAGCGCCTTGAAACCCTCTGGGTATGTAGTGCGCTATACAAATTTTATGACTTGACTTGACTTGACTTGTATTGATATCTGTATGGACACAACAAATGAGTTTCGAAATAAATTCAGAGAAAAATTATTGTAAATTATAATAAAAATATTTAACTCTATAAAAACTTTACTTAATGGGTCATCAGTTGGTGGCAGAGATGTTCGGCACTAAGAGCCATTTTTGAAGATATACAGGTCAAGTGGGAATCTCTTCAGAATACTTTTTTTAGTTTTTTCCCCCTTTCCCCAGACCTAATAATAATGATAATTCTGGGTACCCCTAATCTAGGCATACTGCAGCAGCAGTCGGTGTAGGTAAGCGTGGTGGTATGGTGGGGTGGGGCTGAGGGATGTCGACAGAATAGGATTTATTTCTTTATTTAATTTCCCCTATTCTGCCATCTGTCGACTTCCCCCATTCCGCCCAGCCCCATCGGGCTTACTTGCACTGGCCGCTGCTGGCATACTGGCAGTCTTCACAACTCCTTATCATAATTCTAACATTAATTTTGCAAAGGGTTAATCCACTGATGACTGCATGTAAGTTTTGCAAAGATTAATTATTATTATTATTATAATAAAAATAATAGTGATAAGAATAATGACAATATTACTAATAGCTACATTAATACAATAACAATAATAATAATAATAATTATAATAATAATGGGCACCCCTAATGTAGGCATATTGGCAATCATTGCAACCCCTTCTCATAAGTCATTTTCTCTTCATTCTCCTTTCAGTGTAAACCTGTTTGAGTGACCCCACCACTTTCATGAACTCCCCAGGTATATATGTAATATTTCATAGACCATTTTCTCCTTACATTATTCACCCTATAGTGTGTATATCTTGCCATTCAAATGCAGGAGGCATGCGAGCCCCCTAAACCCACCTTCCTTGTAGCCAATGGCCAAACCACATCAGCTTCGAAAGTGGACCTGAGGGCAGCGCACGTACTAGTTCACAAGCTGAGTCTCTGACTTCCTCAACTACTCTTGTTCCAGATCACTCCTGCTGTTCCTTTGTTGCTCCAGGCTGGTGGCATTTGGGCCATTCCCTTTTTAGTTCCTTACCGTGGTACAATAGAATATTCTAACCTTCCCGCAGAGTCTGTATTGCCCCCTTCATGCTATTTTTCACTCTTTCTCCAGGGTCTCCCAGATGCAGTACACTCTAATATAATGTAATGTGAGGTGGATTTGTAGAGCTCTGCTTGTCACCTGTGAGGGTATCCAGGCGCTGCATTTCCATTCCCCTTCATTGTTTCAATGGCTGATTGCATAGACCCTGCCCTTCCTAGGCTCTCAGGGCTTTCCCATGACACCATGCTCATATGTGAGGTACCTTGGTTTTTGAAATAAGTTTCAAGTTTCAAGTTTATTTATTATGATAACGGAACTCTTTACGAGGTCCACATAAAAGACAAAAATATACATACAAAAGCATTAAAATATAAAATGTCGATTATGCAATAGCATCAAATAGACATCAATGAAAAATTACCATCTTAATACAGGTCCAAAAAACATTTGAAGAAACTGTACAGTTTAAAACAAAACATTTCATTTGGTGGATTAATCAGGCCCGCCTGAAAAGAAGAGGCTGATAAAATGTTGAGTTGTAGGCAAATTGGTCTTAACCATCTTCGCCTAAAAGACATCAGGGCAGGACAAACAAAAATGACATGAACCAAGTCCTGGTCATACATCTGACAAAAATCACAGAGTGCTGAGTGGCCATACCATCTGGCATAAAGAGATTTCAACGGAAGCAGGTCCTGTCTTATTAACAACACTAAGCGTCTAACGCGATGAGGGATGTTCCAGTGAGTGTAGGGTTGAGCTTTCCTCAGAGTACAGGACTCAATAACAGGGGTACGGCCTTTTTTCAACAACCGGAAATCTCTATCCTGTCTAAACCCAAGTTCCCATGTGGAGGACTTCAAGATGGTTTTTAATTGATAAGATGATAAAGAAAATATAATCTCTTTATCCAATTTCAATAGGGCCACTGCATATCTGAAATTTTTTACAATCGAAGAATGGTCATTGAAGTTTCCCAGCAATTCATTTTTTATGAGATGTCTTAAGGTATTAGACTCACTTTTTCCAATACTTACAACCCAGCGTATGATGCTGGCCAAACCTTGAACCCAGCTGCTGCGTAAGCCGAGTTCCTGTCTCAAGGAAGCAGTAGAATTTGCTGTGCTAACAGATAGTAAACTACGCAAAATCTTTCCTTCCGAGGAGTTTAAGAAACTCCACTTTTTTTGGTCAATTAGCTCTATTCCGTATAATAGGGAGGCAGCTCTGAATACATCCAGTAAAATAGAAAAATGCCTTCTACCTGTGGCTTTATACAAGGATACTAGACTCTTTCCCTGTGAGATAGCCTTCCGGGAGTTATTGTCCATATGCGCTTTGTCACTTAGATTACTTGTGACAATTTTACCAAGGAAGGTATAGGACTTCACAATTTCCAATTTTTGACCCCCTACTACCCATGGAAAGTTAGGAAATTTAGGTTTCTTCCTACCAGCCATACACATCACTTTACTTTTTGCAGTGTTTATCAACAGATAATGGTTTTCAGCGTATTCACAAAGCGCTTGCAGGCGGTTATTCAGGCCCTTCGGGGTAAGATCGAGAATCAAAATGTCATCTGCATACATAAGGCATGCAATCGGAACGCCCCCCAAGGTCGGGGCAATACCAGAGCAAGCTGAGAGTGCAAGAGGTAGATCAACTGTATAAAGAGAAAAAAGCAAAGCAGCCAAAAGGCAACCTTGCTTTAACCCGTTGGATGTGGGAATTATTTTAGATAAACCTCGTTCACCTCCCAGCAGGACTCTGCACCAGGTATCTGAGTAAAGGGCACGGATTAACTTAATGAGAAAAGGGGGCATCCCTAAATCAAATAACTTTCTTCACAGCAATGTTCTATCCACTTTATCAAATGCGGTGGAGAAGTCAATAAAAGCACCATATACATGCCCACCATGAACTTTCACATATTTTTCCGTGATAACCTGCAGTGCCGTCAAGTTGTCTAAAGTTCCGTGCTTTTGCCTGAAACCCGTTTGTTCAAGAGGCAGGATTTTGAACTCAGTTACCCATTCGTTAATTAGAGTGAGAATACATTTTGCGAAAACCTTACCGATAGCATCAAGCAAAGCAATTTGACGATAGTTTTGAGGAAGGTCTCTTGCCCCTTTTTTATATAAAGGAACAAGGATACTCCCTTTCCAGGAAGGGGGGACTATTCCGCTAGAAAAGCAAAATTTAAACACTGGAAAAAGGATTTTGCTCCATAGTTCACTCTGTTGTTTTAATACAGAGATGGGAACTTCGTCTGGTCCCATCGCACCAGAGGAGCGCATGTTCTTAATAGCAAATTCAATTTCCTTTTCGGATGGACAATCAAATACACGCGAGTCAACATAAGATTCAACATTATGTAATTGTGAATTATTATTACTGTACAAATTCTCAATATATTGGACCCAAATCTGTTCCTCAATGGCAATAGGTGTAGGACTGACTCTAGTAGCACAACCTTTGCCGATTAAAGACCAGAAAGTCTTGGCTCGGCCGTTATAAGAAGCTTCCCTAAGTTGGGTCCATATTGAGTCTTCCTTATTTCGTTTTAAACGAGCCTTAAGCCTGGATCTCCTTCTTTTTAAAATTGCCAACTTATGGTTGGCTTCTTGGCTAAATGATAAATATTGCCCCCTTATTACTTTATTTATTTCTATGTTTAATGCCCGAAGGGGTTGGGGGACTGCTAAGGGTTTTTTCACAAAGGATTTCTTTTTAGCTAAAGAAGTTACTAATTCTAAAAAGTCAGCAAATCCCAACAGTTCTCTCCCCTCCCAGAGGGATAAACTCTCGACAGTCGAGTTCAAGAGGGACACCAAACTTTCAAAGGAACGAAAATTCCAAAAACATTTCCCTGAGTTGGAGTCAAAATTCACCATATCCGTATCAATGCTCCAAGAATCCGCCATTGGTGGACTGAGGGAAACTGTAAGCATCAACGCATTATGGTCACTAAGATTGGTCTCAATGACATTCATATCTTTCAACAGGGAAAAGAAAGCATAATCTACAATTATATAGTCAATAATAGATTTTCCCTTATTTGATTTATGCGTAAAAGCTGCCGGGGTATCAGAGGGGAGTCTCCCATTTACTATTAAACAATCAACTTTATGTAGACCTTCTAGGACTAGTTTACCTCTTTTATTAGATTTAACTTTAGGCGGGAACTGGGCCTTGGGTATACTCAGAGACTCTTCCCTAGGTTTGTTTCTAAACAAATCAAGTCCACAATTGGATATGTTGCAATTCAAATCCCCAAGCATTAATATATAAGGTGAAGGGGTAGTATCCATAGTTTTAGTTAGAAAAGAGAAGAGTGTTTTTAAACCTTCATTGAAACAACAGTTTGGGGGAATATAAATGTTTATCACAACAAGAGATCTATTAGGGCAATCCTTGAATACATTTTTTAAAGTTATTGCCTGGAATAATTTCCCTGGATCAAGATAATGAGAGTAATTCCAATTTATTCTATTTGATAACAGACATGCTATTCCTCCCTTTGCATGTCCTCTCCTGGAGGAGATTGCGCTATCTTCTAGGACAAAGTACTCTTTTTCTAGAGTTAATCTACCTTCCACCCACGTTTCTTGTAGACAGATTATATCCGCCTCTAGGGAACGCAAGAAACATAGTTTCTCCTTGTGATCTTTAAAACCTGCAGTATTCCAAGAAATGAGCTTCAGCTCTCTGTTAAAAATGTGAGTGCGGTTTGGGGCAGGAAGAAGATTTACTCGATAAAACTCCTGGTAACCAACTCCATTTAGAATGATCATCCTTCAAGGTTTGTTTGAGAGGAGGAGGGTTTTTGTACAAAACTTGCCTTTCATTTCTAGACACACATATTTTTAAGTCCTCCGATCTAGAAATGGACCAATCAGACAGCATCAAACCAGTATTAGAGGAAGATGACAAATTGGAAAGAGCACTTTGATTTCGTTTTTCCCCGAAGTATGGAGTAACATCTATCCCTCTGATTTGTAATTCCTCAGCCCACTGTAGAATAAGATTTAACACCACTTTAGATTGAAATTTCACCCTTGTTGATCTCCCTACCAAAGAGTTAAGAAGAAATACCACATCCAAGTCAGACATTTGGATTAATTTTAGGCTTTCAATCTCTTGAAAACAGATAAGTAAGGCAGATCTGTTTAGAATTAAATCAGTATCAAATAAGGGAGAAAAATCAAGAAACAAAGTATCTACATTTATTTTTTCCTTAGGAGGCACCAGAGGAGTAACTGCAATTGTGGATGCATCTTGGAAAGGCCTTGCTGAGGGATTGAGAGAGGAAAGGAAAGGATTGGCAGGGGGTAAAGAAACATTAGGGAGGAAGGGGTTAGTGGAACTTATAGGACCTGATCCTGTAGATGTTAAATCCACCTTAGGGGAAGCAATCATATCTTCCTGTGAGGCAGAAGACTGCTCAGACTGGGAGGGATTTTCTAGAATTGGTTCCAACTTTTTTCAAACAGGAGTTTCCTCTGTCTTTTTTTAGAAAATCTTCGAATGGGTTTTCTCTTCTTTATTCTGATCTTTTTTTGTTTTAGGGGAACCGTTTTTTCAACATTTCCTGGATTAGCTGTAGAGACCTCCTCCTCTTTTTTTGACTGTAATGAGAATATAGGGAAGAGAGAGGGAGTTTCCAAGTTTTGGTTAGCCGGGGAAGTAGATACTACATCTATCTCGTCATTGTGAGTAACTATACAGTTAGCACCTGCCGAAGCCGCCTTGAAAATCTTAAGGTCAGCTGGTAGAGCAACTGGATTCTTTACTTTTAGGCCTTCCATCTGAAGAAGCATTTGAGCTGAGTCCAATACTACTTGACCACTCGGAGATCTCTTATTAGGGATCTCCAACGGAGTAGGCATTGAGAGGCATTCAGACACTGATCCACTCTTGTTTTGCAAAAGTACTCTTAAGATTTGAGTTACAGTGTCAAAAATACACTCCGAGCCTCCAACAAATTTTTCAAGTAGACTCAGAATAGAAGATAATAAAGATTCCAAAGAAGATAATGATTTGGAAATTAGCCTCCCGTTAATACTTGGGGAACCCTCCGGTAAATTGTTCAAATTAGGGCCAGAACAGGAAGTAAAATTTAGATGAGCAAGGGAAAAATCTAATTTATTTGAAGGGGTACTACTTAGAGGACCCGCACTTGAAATAGTTATAACTTCGTTTGTATTTGGAATAGCCCTGGATTTCACCTGTGAAGGTCTCATCAGATCTTTATGAGCTGTTAAATCAATATCTGGTAATGTAAAATCGCCCTCTGGGATTGCAGGATTAGCCGGCAAAACTGAAGAAGTACTAGTATTCACTATAACTTTGGGAGCTACCATGAGAGAGGCTTGAGGGGGGACGATAATGTCAGTTTTCTGAACATTACATCCCGAGGTCTCAAGAGATAGATTCAATTTCAGTTGTGAATCAGTGGATATCAAAGGAGAACCCCTTACTATTTCGGGGCTAGCAGGTATGAACAGAGATTGACCGGGAACCAAGCCCAGACTATAGTTACCGTTATTAACAATGTTAGTAGGCTCAGAAACATTATACTCTAGAGCTTCACTTGGGGGCTGCATCTCAACCGACTTATCCTTCCCTTTATCCCATAAATTGAAAAGCTGACATTGGCCTTTCAATTGCATTGAGGACGTAATTTTATTACGTAAAGGGTTAGATTTCGTTTTGGACCCAGATCTCCCTACTAGAACACGACCAGAACGAAGTTTTTTAGCCGTCATGAGAAAATTTACGGAAGATGGAATATTTAGAAAATTACAAAGCACTGAGACACAATATAACCCTGATAGTACGATACCGCTCTATGAAGGAAATTGACAAACTAAGTAATACCAAAGATCAAAGGGAGGGGGCCCAGCCCAGCCTACTTCGGCCTCTGATGGCCTCAGACGGTCCCGCCCTTGTCCCGGGCTTCTCCCGGCGCGCTCCCGCGCGCTCCCGCGTCGCGGTGCCTAGAAGGAGATTTATAGCAGCACTGAGGCGGGGGAGGAGCCAGCAGGGAGAGCGTGTCAGCTGATGGAAATGCTGAGGGTCAGGAGCTCCTGGGACTTGAAGTCCTGCGCCTGCCCTCGCTCGCAGCCCTGCACACACCACCGCCCCAGAAGATGAACCTGAGCAGTTAGTGTCTCACTTCCAGCAGTTGTCCACAGCGCAATTCAAACAGCGCAGTCCAGTGAATCCGCAGGCGATGCGGGACCCGCAAAGCGGGTTCCGCGAGGAGTGGAGAAGGAAGGCTGAAGGAAGTGCAAATCCGCCGTGCTCGCAGTCCAACAATCCTTTAGCAAATGAAAACAGGTGAGCAATCCAGCGAGAGTCTCTGGCACACAGGTTTTAGCAGCGCTGAGGCGGGGGAGGAGCCAGCAGGGAGAGCGTGTCAGCTGATGGAAATGCCGAGGGTCAGGCGCTCCTGGGACTTGAAGTCCTGCGCCTGCCCTCGCTCGCAGCCCTGCACACACCACCGCCCCAGAAGATGAACCTGAGCAGTTCGTGTCTCACTTCCAGCAGTTGTCCACAGCGCAATTCAAACAGCGCAGTCCAGTGAATCTGCAGGGAATGCGGGACCCGCGAAGCGGGTTCCGCGAGGAGTGGAGAAGGAAGGCTGAAGGAAGAGCAAATCCGCCGTGCTCGCAGTCCAACAATCCTTTAGCAAATGAAAACAGGTGAGCAATCCAGCGAGAGTCTCTGGCACACAGGTTTTAGCAGCACTGAGGCGGGGGAGGAGCCAGCAGGGAGAGCGTGTCAGCTGATGGAAATGCCGAGGGTCAGGCGCTCCTGGGACTTGAAGTCCTGCGCCTGCCCTCGCTCGCAGCCCTGCACACACCACCGCCCCAGAAGATGAACCTGAGCAGTTCGTGTCTCACTTCCAGCAGTTGTCCACAGCGCAATTCAAACAGCGCAGTCCAGTGAATCCGCAGGCGATGCGGGACCCGCGAAGCGGTTTCCGCGAGGAGTGGAGAAGGAAGGCTGAAGGAAGAGCAAATCCGCCGTGCTCGCAGTCCAACAATCCTTTAGCAAATGAAAACAGGTGAGCAATCCAGCGAGAGTCTCTGGCACACAGGTTTTAGCAGCGCTGAGGCAGGGGAGGAGCCAGCAGGGAGAGCGTGTCAGCTGATGGAAATGCCGAGGGTCAGGCGCTCCTGGGACTTGAAGTCCTGCGCCTGCCCTCGCTCGCAGCCCTGCACACACCACAGCCCCAGAAGATGAACCTGAGCAGTTCGTGTCTCACTTCCAGCAGTTGTCCACAGCGCAATTCAAACAGCGCAGTCCAGTGAATCCGCAGGCGATGCGGGACCCGCGAAGCGGGTTCCGCGAGGAGTGGAGAAGGAAGGCTGAAGGAAGAGCAAATCCGCCGTGCTCGCAGTCCAACAATCCTTTAGCAAATTAAAACAGGTGAGCAATAAGGTGAAATAAGGTGATATATATGTTTGTGTGAATACCCTTCTGGACACGCTATCTCTGATGAGTGTACACCTCCACCCCTTCCCTCTTACTGTCTGTCGTGGAAGCCCCTCCTAATTTTATTTCCAACGTCATGCCCCCTACCTTGCACCTTCTTGCAGGGCAAAATGTCACTGCAGCTGGGCGTCCGGGGTAGCCATTCAACGGAGTCCTGCCTTTTATCAAGGAGGATGTAGCTCCAAGGCCTGTCATTGTCCTTCCCATTAAGACCTGGTCAAGGGATGTGTAGAAAAAGTGCCTGCAGAGAGTGACCCTTTCCCCATTCCTGCTGAGGAAAGAAATGGTGTTCTGGTAGTGTGACATCATTTGCCTGCCACTGATGCATCTTCAGTTAAGCACCAATGATGTTAAAAATGATGATGATGAAAGTGTTTTGTACAATGCACTTTATGCAAATTAATTTAGGTGGTAGGGGGAGGAAGGGGCTGATTGGGGCTAAAAAACCCAGTCTCCTCCGACCACGTTGTCTTAATGATCTATTGAAAAAGAAGGTGCTTACCTTCAATAACATTTTTTAAAAGGTAGTACATATTAAGAACTGGTTGTTTTTAGTTCATTGTTACATTTAAGATTGTCACAAAACGAGTTTTCACAGTCCTGCTCCAGGGAGCTCATACGTATTACAGCAGCCAGATGTGTCCAGCCACCAGCACCTAACCTTACTGGTGCTGCCAGGGGTATGAAACATGTCCCAATGGTTACCAAGACTGCGCTTGAACTTTCAAGCTACCACTGTTTTCGTCTGAGTAGAGATTTTTTGCGATCACATAAACCAGCATGCATTAGGGAGGGCTGTGACAGTGGTGCCTGCTGGTGTGAAGCCCCATCCAGTTGAAACATTCTAGTTCCCAATTTAACTCTCTTTTCTCAACTAATTTGTACCTTGATTGTTCTATGGGCTTTCTGTACCTGTGCATTGGCGTATTGCAGATCTGCTAGCTACAGCAACTGGAACCTGTGATAATCCCTGATTACTAAACATTCAGGGATTTTTGAAGCAGGAATATTTTGTCTTTGAATTCTGGCTTGAAGCACAACAGCTGTTATATTTTTCCAGAAGGACATAAACCTGGAGTTATATTCATCTATTCTGTGTGAAGCATTTCTTGATGCGTCTAAGATGACAACTGTATTGTCGCCAGTATAATAACTGTTGTCATCTTAGACGCACCAAGAAATGCTCCACTTAGAATAGACTAATATAACTCTAGGTTTATTACACAGAAGAAACTCCAGCCACAAACTTCAACAGTATTTCATAACTGACAATTAACATTCTAAATCAGAACCCACTCTGAAGAAGTAGAGTTCATCATGGAGACTGGGTATCCATAGGTACACATTTCACAGTTTAGGTGAAAGCCAACTACAAAGATACACATTACCACAAGTGGCTTCTTCCATTAGATCATTAACCCCTGTCATTTCCTCTTCTTCAGGTCAGCAATATGAGAGAACAATGATTGGCGGCCTGGAGATTGAGATGGCAGAATAAATAAAGTAAGGACTTTCAGACAGATTGGCTTCTTCAATACAGATATCAAGAAGAAGTTCAACTTTGAAATCTTACAGGAGGCATTAGAGAACTTTTTCCACTTGGTGAGAAAAGAGGTATATCTCCACTCTGCCTCTTACCCTAATTCAGGTTTTATAATGTTTGAAAGGTAGATTTGAACTGGGTCTTAATGTTTCCACACATTTTTCGGATTCCCAGGAGGTTTTTATTTTATTAAGCAGATTATTTATTATTTCTCCAATTTCAGACACTCATTTCAGACACGTTTGCAGTTTGAAATAGACTGCTAAGGGTAGACAAGCAGCTGGGACAAAGCATCAGAGGCACCAAATAGGAGTCAATCTGGCACAATACTAAGATACAATTCAAAGGGCGTACGCTCTGTGACACAGTTCAAGTTCAAGAATTTATATAGCGCACTACTCACCCAGAGGGTCTCAAGGCGCTTGGGGAGGGGTTCATTATTTATCAAATAGCCAGGTTTTAAGTTCTTTTCTGAAGGAGATGTGGTTCTGTGTAAGGCGGAGGTGAGTGGGGAGTGAGTTCCAGGTCTTGGCCGCCAAGTAGGAGAAGGATCTACCTCCCATGGTGGATCTTTGGATTGAGGTTCCGTGACAATTGTAAGTGATGTTTTCGACTCGCACGAATATGGTCGAGTCTGGTATCTATTAACCGCAAATGACGAGTTTAGTAAGTGTGCGCAGTTTTGCTGTGCTAACTTAAACCGTTCGTTTATTATGTGGGTTTTTCATCTGTACCCACGGGTTCCATCTTAGATACGGCATCCATTTTGTCTCTTGCCCTCAAGTAGCCAGCGAACGGACGCTGTCCGCTTCGCGACCCTGGGACTCCCAAGATATGTGCAGAAAACACATGTTCTTTGTAAGTGTCTTTATGACGAGGGGGATGATACTGTAAGGCAGATGGCCCCGCTCGAGGCTCATCTTGCCGTGTTGGTTTATTGTCTCAGCCGTGCATCTCATTAGGCACGTCCCTTTGATGCCTGTATCTCGTGTTTCCCGATACCTCCCCTTTTACACCCTTTTCCGATCTCCCCACTGTCTCCGTCTTCCTCTGCACCTGTTTTTGTTCCTATTTCGATCTGTTTTACTGCCGATTGGAATGCACTAATGTTGGGAAGATGGGTTTTTACAGTTGGGAACCGCCAAATGTTCTCGCACTTATGTTCCGGACCTTATGTGTATCAAAGTGACCAAAGCGACCCCTCTGGGGGATAATTATGGGAACCGGGTTGTAAACCTTTGTGTATCATGTTGTCCTATGGGTAAAATCTGTATAAAAGGAGCGATCCACAGAACCAATTTGAAGCAGTCTCCCCAAGTTGCACGTGTTGTACTTGTCGTGACTTCTGTGTTCCCTGCAGTAAATAAACCTTGAATCTTTGACGCCGAAGGAAGTGTCCCGTGTCTCTGTCATTCGTACGCCGGAGCAGGTTACCCACGAAGGTTTCAGGTGTTGTGCCCTGGCACCGCTGGGTCTTAAAGAACCCAGTCCTTCAGTTGGCGCCCACAGTGGGGCTGCATCAGTGGTACCGGTCCAAGCCCGACGATCGTGAGGAACTTCGTGTGAAATCTCCGAGGGAAGGTGCACTCCGCTTCATCGATCCTGTTGTCGAAATAAGTGGCCCGAAGACTTTTCCCGCGAAGATTCCCGCCTCCTGACGGCTGCGACGGACTGCTGCCCTGACTGTAGACCTGTTTTGGCGCCTGGCGTAGACCTTGGTATAGCGAGACGATTGACGGGCCTTCCTGGAGACGCCATCGATCTTTGAGTTAAGTATTTGTGGGTCGCTCCCAGAGTTCTTGGTTGTTGACACTTTAGCGAGTGTTTTTGTTGTTGACGCTGTGTGAGTGTTTTTGTCGGTGACACTTTGCTAGCGTACTTTGTTGTGTTATTTGACAACTGCAGCCGCCAAAAACCGAGGGTTTTTGTTCTTTGCTGGGACTTGGTAAAATCCCGTAACCCTTGAAGTTTGTGAAACTCGGCTAGTGCGCGAGATGCCTGGTCGTAGTACTTTGTTCAGTTGTTTCAGACCTTGTGGTTTGGATTCCCGACTGGAGGACTCGTGTCCGATACCTCCGGTTGGAACTCCGACTTATGAACTGTACAGTAAACATGGGCTAGGCCCCATTACTTTTAATGAATACTGGATCAAATACACGAAGAAAGATGGTGACCTTCGCTGGCCACCACATGGTAGCTTCGAGGCCCCGATCTTAGATAACCTAGAAGTTAAATTGTTTGAGAAAAAGTCAAGGCCGGCCATGTTTGATGCCTTTCGGTTGTGGCGTAAAGAAGCCCGACAGAAAGAAATCAGACAGACTAAACGAAATCAGAGAGATAATGTTGCTACCATTGTAAAGAAAGCAGAGCAATTTCAGCATGATAAGGAGGTTAAGGAAAAGGAAGTGTTTGACAGATTACAGCGTATGACTATAGATAAATGCTATCCTGCTTTGCCTACGGAGTCGGTAAAGAAGGATGAGTCAGTTGAGGATCCATTAATGTCCTATCTTATGAAATCGCCACCTCCGTACGTACAGGGTACCACAGCCCCTGTGATTCCCCCTGTACCTGTTCCTGCACCTATTCTTCCTTTGCCTGTTCCTCAACCTGCACTCGTTCTTCCGACTGTTCCTGCTCCTTCGTCTGTTGCTATTCCTACTGCTCCTCCGCTTCCACATACTCCTGCTCACGCTACTGCTCCTGCTTTGTTAACCCCTGCTGTTGTTTCTGTCTCTACCCCTTCACTTGTTAGTCCTGTGTCCTATACTTCTCCCTCTACTCGTAGTCGTAATTCTCCTCTTGCGGCTAGTTTCTTTCATTCGCTCGGACCTGTTCTTGGGTCCGCTGGTTCCGATGGTCCTCAGAGACGTAGTCAGCTTCCTGGTAATAGGGAACGCGCTTCGCTATATAATATGGCGATGGGTTGGATGACGCACCCCCTTAGAAATCCACCACGTATTGTACTTGACACGTTTTGTCAGTTCAATATACCAACCCAGAGATTTGTGTTCGAAGAAATGTGTAAGGTACTTCGCGATCAGATATCGGCCGACGCACCTGACGAGGTGCTGACCGCTTTGTCTGATCTACAGCTCCAGTTTTCGGCTGGACTGATAGTGGATACCAACGTTCGACGAGCCGTTGAGCGATTGCGATCTTTCCGTCCCACTCCTATACCCCAAGCCTTGTTTGTCGAGGATATTGAAAGACAGCCAGATGAGTCTGGTCAATTTCCTATGCGCGAAGTTCCACCAGTGTGGATGCCAGGTGATGCTACTGCTATTCCTATTGTTCCGCCGCATTTCCAGAGAGTATGGATACATCTCCCATGGAAACGCTCGGAAGTGTTGCAGGTGAAGCAATCTTTGCCTGACCCTCGCAAAAATCCTGCAGGGTATTATAAGGAATTATCGCAGCTTGTAGATGCTACGATAATGAATCTTGCCGATATTGACATGCTGTTTGGCAATGTTGTACCGCAACCGGTATGGGCTAAGATTCGTCAGGAAAATCATCCGAATGAACTAGGTGGTGATTGGGCTGCCATTGTAGCGTCGGATGCTTTACAAACTGGTGGAGCTAAACCCGAGCAGATGATTACTGCTCTCCCTCAAAGAATAATAACGCTAATGAAAACTCTTATGCCAGCTATGAGGGTAAATTGGGACAAATTGTCAGCTTGTAAGCAGAAAAAGGACGAGAGTGTCTCCGACTTCTTTACGAGGTTTGAGGAGGCATTCATCGATCATAGTGGTCAGGATATGAGCACTGAGGGTGGTCAAAGGTTGTTCGTGGATAAATTTGTTTCGAACTTATTGCCCGATTTGAGCAATAAATTAAAGAATTCAGAAAGTGCATGGGCCGTTTCTACTTCAGCTCAGATATTGGCTACGGCACAATATTATGAGAATAGGGAGAAAGAAGAGAGCGACCGTGCTGATAAAAAGACGAAAGAGCTAAAAACTAAAGTGTTGCTTCAGCAAGCGTATCCTCCACGTTCGAATCAGAATACTTCGCAACAAAATAGATCGCAGCCGCAATCGAACCGATCCCAAACTCGTAATGACTCCTCTTCCCAAAGATCCTCGTTAGGGTACAATCAATGTGCTTATTGTAGACAAGAGGGTCACATTAAATTCAATTGTCCTGTTCTTAACGAACGTAATACTGGTAACTCATCTATAGGAGGTCGTGGTGGTTCACAGCAGACACCACGTGGTAGAGGTCGTGGTGCTCAGAACGATCGCTCAGATAACTCATCAAATTCCGATAATTGTTTTGATCAACGTGGATCGTCGCAAGGACGATCTGCGCAGTACAATGTAGACGATTATTACGTCGATCAGGGAACTGACTACAGTAATTACTAGGACAGCCATAGACAAGGAGAGGGAGTGGTATCAGTTCCGGTTGATCAGAGAGGGCCTTACGTCGCAGTTGCTACATCCGGCGTCGTTGAGCCTTTTCTGTTGGACACTGGTGCAGCGAAAAGTTCCATTAAGCATTCGAAACTCCCTGGCGCACCTTTGTCTGGCTTAACAAATGTTTCCGTTGGATTCTCTGGCGCCCCCGTTAGCAATCCAGTTTCGCGCCCTTTGCCCCTCAAAATTGGGCCTCGTGAGCTAGAATCTCCGTTGATTTTGACTACTGGCTGTGGTGAAAATCTTTTGGGCCTGGATTTGCTAAAACGTTTGTATGCAACTTTGTATTGTTCTCCTGCGGGTGTAAAGCTTACGTTGGGAGAGAGGGTTGTCTCTCCCATGTACTTGTCTCTCGATAAGCTTCCACCGGAATTGAGTTCTCTTCCTGCGTCTTTGTGGGCAACAGGTCCCAATGATGTGGGCCTACTTGATATCTCACCTTATGTTGTTCAGTTGAAATCTAATGTGCGATTGCCACGTATTCCCCAATATCGTATCTCCCTTGATGGTGAACGTGCACTGTTAGCGATCATCTATGATTTGATCGAGAAAGACGCTATTGAGGAAACACGGGGAAACGTGTGCAACAGCCCTGTACTGCCCATTCTGAAACGTACTGATTCTTCGAAACCACCTGTTTATCGTTTTGTTATCGATTTACGGGAGGTGAATAAAATTGTGATTCCTCAGTTCCCCGTTGTGCCTGACATCACGGCGCTACTGACTCTGATTCCAGCTTCTGCATCATGGTTTTCGGTGATTGATTTGAAGAATGCGTTCTTCAGCATCCCGATTGCAGAAGAGAGTAGAGACCTTTTTGGTTTCTCTCTTGGTGGACGCAGTTTCCGGTTTAAACGCGCTCCTCAGGGCTACTGTGAAAGTCCATCGATTTACAGTCAAGCCTTGAAGGGTCAACTGGATGCGTTTAGGTTGCCGGCTGGTGCGGCCTTAATCCAATACGTCGATGACCTATTGGTAGCTGCAGATACTCAGGACATTTGCAAAATTGCTACGGTGTCGTTGCTGCAACATCTCTGCGAGTTAAATCACAAGGTGTCACCTTCTAAACTCCAATATTGTTGTCAAGAAGTAACCTATCTAGGTCACTTATTGTCAAAGGAGGGAAGGCGGTTGACCCCAGAGAGAATTGCAGCAATTGCGCGAATGGCTGTGCCACAAACCCAAAGAGATGTGCGTGCCTTTTTAGGTATCACGTCGTACTGCAGGCAATGGATTCCAAATTTTTCATTGCTAGCGAAACCATTAGTGGCTCTTACGTGCAAGGATGTTTCGACTCCTTTACCATGGATGGAAGAATGTCAGAAAAGTTTTTCTGAATTACGTGATTCATTGTGTTCGGCTCCTGTGTTAGGTACTCCTGACTATAGTAAGCCGTTTACATTATATGTTCACGAGAGGGAAGGTTGTGCTTTGAGTGTTCTAACGCAACCTTTTGGCGGTAAGCAACGTCCATGTGCATATTTTTCCTCGACCTTGGACCCGGTAGCTAGAGCATTGCCGAGTTGTTTGAGAGCAACAGCGGCAGCCGCGGTCTCCATCCGACAATCAGCAGGATTGGTCATGGATAATATGCTTACGGTGATGGTTCCGCATGCAGTCGATACTCTTTTGAATCGTACGAAAACTCAGCACTTGACGAGTGCGAGGTTGTCTGGTTACGAGTTGACGCTGTTGGCAAGCCACATTCAAATAAAACGTTGTAATGTTCTGAACCCGGCAACTTTGTTACCAATTAGCTCAGAGTCAGATGAAATAACAGAACACGATTGTTATTTGAGGACAGAGGAGGAAACGAAAGGTCGAGTGGACCTTAAAAACACCCCATTAGAAGAACCAGATGGTACACTGTATGTGGATGGTTCATGTTTCAAGTTGCCGAATGGTGATGTGACTACTGCTTATGCTGTTGTAACGTTGAAAACTGTTGTTGAGACTGCAAGATTAAATCAGAATTCTGCCCAAGCTGCAGAGCTGATCGCTCTCACTAGAGCGTGTGTGTTAGCGAAAGGGAAACGTGTGAATGTGTTTACCGACAGCCAATATGCATTTGGCGTCGCACATAGTTTTGGACGTTTGTGGAGAGAGAGAGGTTTTCTAACATCGCATGGTACGAAGATTCAGCATGGCCAGCTTGTGAATGATCTTTTGGATGCACTTACGTTGCCTAAGCAAGTGGCGATTGTTAAATGTAGTGCGCATCGTAAGGTGACGGATGATGTGGGTCGTGGTAATGCGTTTGCGGATGAGACTGCTAAGGAGACTGCCCGGAACCTTAGCACTCGAATGTATGTGACGAGTTCGGTTAGGTGGCCTACAGAATCGAGTATGTGTGAGGACACTATTGAGAGTGTGAAAGCAATTCAGAATGAGGCCACCGAGACTGAAAAGATGAAGTGGAAAGAAAGTACGGGAAAGTTGGATGCGAATGGTTGTTGGATTGATTTGTCGGATCAGAAAAGATGGATGTTACCGGATGCGTATGTGCTGGCCGTTGTGACAATGGCGCATGGGTTAGCACATATTAGCACGAAAGGTATTTGTAAATTGCTGTCCCCTGTGTGGAAGAATGATGGTATTACGAAATGTGCTGAACGCTTGGTTAAAAACTGTATGGTGTGTATGATGTACAATCCTGGCAAGGGAACCCCAACTCCTCCTGGCAGTTTTGCTCCCCCTTCATGTCCCTTTGAGGTGATTCAATTGGACTTCATCCATATGGAGCGATGCAATAACCTGAAATACGTTTTAGTTGTGGTTTGCGCATTCTCCCGATGGATCGAGGCCTATCCTCTCAAAGACAATACTGCTTTGTCTACTGCGAAAATCCTACTGAAGGAATACTTTCCTCAGTACGGAATGCCTAGAATCGTGTGGTCAGATAATGGAAGTGAGTTTGTGGGGAGTGTGATGAAGAGTGTATGCAAGGGCCTTGGAATTAATCAGAAATTCCATAGTGCCAACCATCCCCAGTCAGCTGGTTTGGTTGAAGGGTATAACGGCACCCTTAAACTAAAGCTAGCGAAGATTCAGGCTACGACTGGTCTTTCGTGGCCTGACGCTTTACCTTTAGCATTACTGTCAACTAGGGCGACTGTACACTCCCGAGTAGGGCTTAGTCCCTACGAAATAGTGTTCGGTCGTCCTGCGAATGTTTGGGGGGTTCCTAGGCCGGGTATTTTCTGTGATCTTGAGTATCCAATGTTGATCGATTATCTTCCTGACTTGACTGCTAAACTGAGGTTAATTCACCAACAGGTTCACGAAGCATTGCCGACGCAGACGGAGGGTCCAGGCCACCAGCTCCAGCCCGGAGATTGGGTGGTGACGCGGAACTTTTCGCGCAAGACCAACTTGGACCCGAGGTTCACTGGACCCTACCAGGTCCTCCTTGCCACGAGAACTGCAGTTCGTCTTGAGGGGCGGAAAAATTGGGTGCACGCCACCCATACAAAAAAGGTCCCTATCCCGTTGCCAGCAGACTCGTGGGTGAGGAAAGGCATTGCATCAACTGAAACCGAAAAATTGCCGGCGTTTGTACCTTTCAGCGACGCACAACCTGTCGGAGAATCCTCAGTGCAGCAGAGAGACACTGTTGAACATTTGTCAGCAAAAGACTCAAGACCAAAACATTCAGCTGATCAACAGGACGCTGTCCCTTCAACGGATCCTTTGTTTGACGAACAGACACGTCCTGGGAAAACCCGATACTTTTTGCGATCCAGCACTAAGGACTAATAAAAGATCCTGTTCTGTCCCTTGATAATTGCATTATCCTGTTTTCCACGATCAGTTTGAACATTCGTACCATTGTAATTATTTTGTACATATTCATTGAGCTTCGTTCCTTACACTTTTTGCTTCCACAGCTGAGAGACATTGTTTTTGCATATACACTTGTGAAATAAAGGCCGTAGGGCCGCGCGCGTACTTCCTTCTGGTTAGTAGGTCTTGACGCTAGCTTAAAGACCGTCGGTTCCTGGGAACTCCTAGGGATTGACTATTGCTACACAGAACGAAGTGCGTCAAGAAACGTTGCGGACGGTCATAGGGAATGGCATTTTCGAAGCTGACGGATTTGGAAGGAGCTCAGGCTCATAGATTCAAGCTGCAGCAACTCAGTCGTACCAAATGTTTTATATTCCAAATATTCGTATTGTTTTTGACTGTTTCTGCATTATTGGCGGGTGGGGTGTATTATACGATGTTTTACTTCTTACCTACTGCTACACCTACTCCTACCCCTGACCCTAAACTTACCTCCACTGCTTCTCCTCATTCTTTCCATATCTTACCTGAACACGAGCAGGCTAGACGAGCAGAATTCCGCAACAATTCCTTTATTCAGCTCCTTCATCAGCATCAGTTAGTGGTTAACACTACTAATTGTTGGGTGTGTGGGTTGATGCCACATACTACGGATAAGGGAATTCCATATTTGGTGTTACCGTATAGTTCCCAAGGGTCTGCCCGAGCATTTCAGACAATGTTTTGAAGCGCACTGGGTTTCCACCCCATTCGAGAACCACGTTCCCCCTACTCTGGTCCTACCTCGTATCAAAAACCTTTGTCTATAGCAATAGAGGATTTAGATAGCGATATCTATGATCCCTCGCTTATTCCCGAAGAAGAGGTACAAGCCTATAGGGTCCTAAGTAGAGGCGAATATAGTGTGTTCACTAGTGAAAAGCAGCTTAAAAGCTCGCCCCCGATATGGGTCGTACCCCACATTGGTAATTTTTGTCTCATAGGTCGTGGCCGAAGATCGAAAGCCCGACTTGGAGAGAGTGCTTGCACTGAAAATTACATTCTGCCGATGGTCTCGTCCCCTGTGTTCCTGGCCGCCAAGGGTACATACTTTATCTGTCATGATCGTGCATATGCATGGTTGCCCTCTGACTTCATGGGCTCATGTTTCATCGCAAACTTGTTGCCTCCGACGTTTACTGTAGATGCAGATTATCACAAGACTAGAGTTGTGAGAGGCGTAATTAGCGAAGAGGATACTGCCGGTCAAGAGGCAGGAGACTTTTTCAAGGGTTTCCTCCCGTTTTGGGGACCTATGGTTAACAGTAGGAACCTGAGACAGTTGACTCGAGTGGTAGAATCAACCGCTAATATTACTGCCAGTGCCCTTGGTAATATCACCACTGAACTTCAGGCGGATAGGCTTATGACGTTACAAAACCGTATGGTTTTAGACGTGATCTTAGCAGATCGAGGTGGGGTATGTAAGGTGATCCATTCGAGCTGCTGTATTTTCATTCCTGATAACGCTCCGACTGTCTATCAAGCCATCTCGAAGTTGCATAAGATCTCCGAATCCATACACGTGGATGTAGGGGATTGGACGCTACTTGGGTGGTTTTGGGGCCTAATGTCGACTTGGGGTTGGAAGATTCTGATGATCATCGGAGTTGTTGTGGTGTTCCTGTTCACGTGTTGCCTTTGTGTGCAGTGCGGTCCTGCCTTATGTGGCCTCTGTGCTACAACGTGTATGAGACAGCCACCTGTTACCAAGGGGACTCGGTTGGACAGAGCTATGCTACAACAACATCTCGATGGTCTGATGAATATCGAATATGATTCCGACTAGTGCTTGCCTACATGAGGGCAAAAGGAGCGTCTGAGGTTCCGTGACAATTGTAAGTGATGTTTTCGACTCGCACGAATATGGTCGAGTCTGGTATCTATTAACCGCAAATGACGAGTTTAGTAAGTGTGCGCAGTTTTGCTGTGCTAACTTAAACCGTTCGTTTATTATGTGGGTTTTTCATCTGTACCCACGGGTTCCATCTTAGATACGGCATCCATTTTGTCTCTTGCCCTCAAGTAGCCAGCGAACGGACGCTGTCCGCTTCGCGACCCTGGGACTCCCAAGATATGTGCGGAAAACACATGTTCTTTGTAAGTGTCTTTATGACGAGGGGGATGATACTGTAAGGCAGATGGCCCTGCTCGAGGCTCATCTTGCCGTGTTGGTTTATTGTCTCAGCCGTGCATCTCATTAGGCACGTCCCTTTGATGCCTGTATCTCGTGTTTCCCGATACCTCCCCTTTTACACCCTTTTCCGATCTCCCCACTGTCTCCGTCTTCCTCTGCACCTGTTTTTGTTCCTATTTCGATCTGTTTTACTGCCGATTGGAATGCACTAATGTTGGGAAGATGGGTTTTTACAGTTGGGAACCGCCAAATGTTCTCGCACTTATGTTCCGGACCTTATGTGTATCAAAGTGACCAAAGCGACCCCTCTGGGGGATAATTATGGGAACCGGGTTGTAAACCTTTGTGTATCATGTTGTCCTATGGGTAAAATCTGTATAAAAGGAGCGATCCACAGAACCAATTTGAAGCAGTCTCCCCAAGTTGCACGTGTTGTACTTGTCGTGACTTCTGTGTTCCCTGCAGTAAATAAACCTTGAATCTTTGACGCCGAAGGAAGTGTCCCGTGTCTCTGTCATTCGTACGCCGGAGCAGGTTACCCACAAAGGTTTCAGGTGTTGTGCCCTGGCACCGCTGGGTCTTAAAGAACCCAGTCCTTCAGGATACGCGGAACTGCGGCGAGGCCTTGATTGGAGGATCTTAGTAGTCGAGTGTTGAGGCATTCGGGCCCTAGTTTGTAGAGGGCTTTGTGTGCGTGGGTGAGGAGACAGAATGTTATTCTCTTGTTGACGGGAAGCCAGTGGAGGTCTTTCAGGTGGCCGGTAATGTGGTCTTGGCGAGGGATGTCCAAAATGAGTCTCGCTGATGCGTTTTGGATGCGTTAGAGTTTTTTCTGTAATTTGGCTGTAATTCCGGCGTATAGGGTGTTTCCGTAGTCTAGTCGACTCGTAACCAGTGCGTGGGTGACAGTCTTTCTTGTTTCGGCGGGGATCCAATAGAAGATTTTTTTTGAGCATACGAAGTACGTTGAAGCAGGAGGATGAGACGGCGTTGACTTGTTTGGCCATCGAGAGTGAAGAGTCTAGGGTGAAGCCAAGGTTACGTGTGTGGTCTGTGGGAGTGGGTGCTGAGCCCAGGTCCGCAGGCCACCAAGAGTCATCCCAGGCAGAGGGGGATGATCCTAGGATGAGCACTTCCGTTTTGTCTGAGTTAAGTTTAAGGCGGCTGTTTTTCATCCATACGGCTACTTCTTTCATGTCTTTGTGAAGATTGGTTTTGGCGGTATTGGGGTCTTTGGTGAGGGAAAGGATCAGCTGGGTGTCGTCAGCGTAGGAGATGATGTTAAGGTTGTGTTGACGCACGATGGAAGCGAGTGGGCTCATGTAAACGTTGAAGAGGGTGGGACTGAGTGATTATCTTTGTGGTACACCGCAGAGGACTTCCGTGGCCTCTGATTTGAATGGGGGGAAGACGGACTCTCTGAGTTCTTCCAGCTAGGAACGAGATGATCCAGTCCAAGGCTTTTCCTTTTATGCCGATGTTGCTAAAGGCGTTGTATGAGGGTGCTGTGACAGACAGTGTCGAAGGCGGCGGAGAGGTCGAGTAGAATGAGGGCCACTGTTTCTCCGTTGTCCAGTAGTGTTCGGATGTCGTCTGTCGCTGCGGTGAGGGCGGTTTCGGTGCTGTGTTTGGCTCGAAAGCCGGACTGTGAGGGATCGAGGGAGTTGTTGGATTTGACGAAGGCGGCGAGTTGGCTATTGACGGTTTTCTCAATGACTTTGGCCGGGAATGGGAGGAGGGATATGGGGCGGTAGTTTTTAAGTTCAGAGGGGTCTGCTGTGGGTTTCTTCAGGAGGGCGCTGACTTCGGCATGTTTCCAGCTTTCTGGGAAGGTAGCAGAGATTAAGGAGCAGTTGATGACGTCACGGAGATGGGGTGCGATGATGGAGTCTGCTTTGTTGAAGATGTGGTGGGAACATGGGTCGGTTGGCGAGCCAGAGTGGATGGAATTCATTAGGCGGATGGTGTCTTCAGTGGTGATTGGGTTCCAGGCGCTGAGGTTGTTAGATGGCGGTTTAGGTTCTGAGGGGGGTGGAGAGGATTGTTCGTTGGGACTGTTTTCGAAGCTGTTATGTATGTCGGCAATTTTGTTGTAGAAGAAGGAGGTTAACGAATCGCAGAGGAATTGGGAGGGAGTGATGTCGTTTGAGGCTGCGGTGGGGTTGGTGAATTCTTTGACGATGTTGAATAGTTCCTTGCTGTTATGGGCGTTGTTGTCGAGTCGAGTCTTGAATGCTGATTTCTTGGTGGATCGAATCAGCTGGTGGTGTTTACGGGTGGCTGCCTTTAAAGTGGTCATGTTGTCGGTGGTTGGGTTTTTTCTCCATGTTTTCTCGAGAATACGGCATAGCTTTTTGGATTGCTTAAGGTCCTCGTTGAACCAGGGGGCCTTTTTGCTGTCTTGTTTGGTGTGATGATTTTTCAAGGGTGCTAATTCGTTGGCGCTGTGAGTGATCCATTGTTTGAGTTTGATGGCAGCTTGGTTTGGGTCCGATGAGAGGGCGGGTGGGTTTTGGTTGAGCGATGTGAGGAGTTGGTCGGTGGTGATTTTGTTCCATTTTCTTCAGGGGATAGGTTGTGGGGGGTTGTGGTTCGAGGTGGTTTTGCAGCTGAAGTGAACACAACTGTGGTCCGTCCAATGGAGAGCTGTGGTGCGATCGAAGGAGATGTGTTTGCTGGAGGTGAAGATTGGGTCGAGCGTATGTCCGGCAACATGAGTGGGGGTGTCAACAAGTTGTTTGAGACCGAGATTGGCCAGGTTGTCAAGAAGGGTGGTGGTGTTGCAGTCGTCTTTCTTTTCCAGGTGGAAGTTGAGGTCTCCTAGTAGAATGTAGTTTTCGGAGGCGAGGGCAAGTGGACTGATGAAGTCAGTGATGTCTTCGCTGAATTGTTTACGGGTTCCTGGAGGCCTGTAGATGAGGGTGCCTCTGAGTGTGGTCCTAGGGTCGGAGTGGACCTGGAAGTGGAGGTGTTCGGCGGTTGTAAGGTTATCGTCGGAGCTGGTCGTGATTTTGATGGTGTTCTTATGGACGATGGCGATGCCTCCTCCTGTTTGGACAGTGCGGTCTTTTCGGATGATCTTGTAATTGTCCGGGATGGCTATGGCGATGTCGGGTGTTGATGAAGCGTTCATCCATGTTTCAGTAAGGAAAGCGACGTCCGGTGATGTAGTGTCGAGTAGATCCCAGAGTCTGGATCAACAAAGGAATCCCAAACCCCACACAACTAGTAAAGAATAACACCCCACTCACGTTCCACACCCTCAAAGAATCACTTGACCTGCCAGGGATAGAACTATACACGTTCCTTAAAATTAAAGCAGCCATAACCAAGGCAAACCTAAACCAAGCTACACCCACCATCTTACAATACATGGGCAACCTCAACAGGATAGGACACCAAACACCACACATATACAAACTGTATAACAGACGCCTCAGTAAGGAGGAAAAAAAGACACTGTTGGGGTCGGACACAAAAAACAAGATAACACCTCATCTGCGAATGCCCTAAAGTGAAAACGTTCTGGAAGAAAGTGAGCGACCTCATAAACACGGTAGTAGGGAGGGACATAAGGCCAGGGTTTGTAGGACTAGTGACAGCATTCATGGCACCAGATTTAGGCAGCAAGGAAGACAGAGACCTGGTAGACCTCCTACTTACCGCAGCAGTTAAAACCATCCTAGCCAACTGGAAAAATACAGCCAAGGCTACATTCAAAGGCTGGGTCAACTGGGTCACCTTCCTCAGAGGTGCCGATAATGTCACAGAAAAGTTCTCGTCCAACCACACCGCCAAAACTGGGATGTGGGCAGCTTTAGACGCCCACCTGGAGACATACAAACCTCCAAAGAAAAAAGGCTCAAACAGGTCCCAGCGTCAACAACCCAACCAAATAGAACAGCGGATAAGAGACTATCAAGATCCCCCCCCCCCCCCTTCCTTTCTTTCTTTCCTTGGCCTCTCTTTCCACCTCTTCGGGCTGTTACAGAGCATTCCAATATAGCCTGTGAAGCTGATGCAAGCCTAATGTAACCAAGCAGGCGCCGAGAACCACAGTAACACCCGCGCAATACTTTCTGTACTGTAAATGTTTTTCTTAATAAAAACTTGTGAAATAGAAAAAAAAAGTTGACTTTGAATTATTTGACTCGACATCCTTTTGAACCCATAGAGTCAATTTCTCTAGATTTGTTGAACTATAAACCTTTTTCTACTGGTTGCCATTACTTCTCCCGGACGTTTCAGAGTGTTAGGTTATTTTTCCTTTAGATTTACTTTCTTAAGTATTTTTGATGTTAGGGTCATTCTTCGCCTAGGGCCAAACTTTGATCCCAAAGTAAACTCACACTTTTTAATTCTGAGCTATAAATCATGTTACATGTTTTCTATCCTAATCCCCAGACAGAAGAAGAGACAGCTCTCCATTGTGTTGACGTCAGAAAAAATCGTCTGGTTTATTCGGAGACAGTTCAGGAAATCAGGTTTCAGGGTTCTACTATTCTTTTTGTTACTTTTGCCTCTGGGAGAAAAGGACAGAAATCCACAACCCAAACTCTCAGTAGATGGGTAACGTCAGCTTTTGCTTTGGCATAGAAAAAATAAGACCAGGACCCTCCTGTAAGTGTTAAAGAGAGTTCAACACAAAGTATGGTTACTTCCCGGGCAGGGACGCTGGAACCTTCTTTAGTTGAGATTTGTAGGGCGACTACGTGGGGAACGTGGTTAACTTTCGTTAAATATTACATTGTTTTTCAAGAAGCACAGATTGCAAAGGTGTTTGTTACTGAGGTTCTTTCAGCTTCTATGTTAATGAATTTGTCACAGTGTTTGAGCTAAGACTACATTTTCCAGGTCTTATATTCATTGCTTTTTATCTCATTAGTAATTAATCAAGGCAAATGATGAAGCGGTAAGTGCTCAATTACTTACCAGTAATTGCATAACTCACATTGGGTCTTTTGCCTGAAATAATTATCCCTTCCTCCCATCCTGTTCAGACCAGGCCAATTATCTTGGTTTGTTAGTGCTTGAGTCAACCAAAAAAACAGGAAGCGGGGGAGGAGGAGTTTTTTGAAAGGATGGGTGTGTCTGAGGCTGACCACCTTTCAAAAGTAATTAATCCAGGCAAAAGACCCAATCAGAGTAATGCAATTACAGGTAAGTAATATCGAGCACTACACACTGCTTCTGAGCTGTGCTGCCTGCAGTTATATGAACGAACCTGGCGGGATTCTAAATTAGAAGAACGCTATCACATAAAAACAGACATATTCTTGCTATTTACTTGCTAAATGCAGGCATTGATGATAGACCCTGGAATTCTTAACTAACAAAAAAATCTATGCTACAAAATGGAGGGCAGGAGGGAGTGAACGGACAAAATGGCGGGCGGGATTGAATGAACCGACGGACTGCTGTTCAGCAATGGAATATTTTATCTGACTTTATGCATTGTTTGGTTGGGATAGGGAGACAGCAGAAAATGTATGTTTTTCTTGGCGGTCTATTTGTACGGCTATCCTGAGATTGAAAGGTACAATAGAAACTGTATCGATTGCTGCGGGCTTAATTGCGCTTAGCCGAGTCAAACAGTTCATAACTCTCCTTCATGGCGCAGATTGCGTTTTATAGGCGTTCCGTGTTCGTTAAGTGTTCATGGGAAGAGGTCACAAAGGTTTGTTAGTGAAATCAATTCAAGTCAATTTAGGACTGCAGAGGGAAATCGATGTTTATTGAACGGCCCCACAATCCGTGACAGTGGAATCCCCGCTAAGCAAAGTATCCGGATTGCAACGAGCTCAAAATAAACCAATTTCTAATGATCTTAGCATCAGAGAGGAATACTTGGGACGCCGGAGAGTGAAACGTTCGATATACCGTTTTGTAATGCACCAGACAGAGAATTCACCTCAGATGAAAATGTCTCATTAAAGGTACAAATGAGACAATTCATATTTAAAGGCCGACTTCACCAGGAAGCTAAACCACTCGGACCTCTGCATGACGTTACAGATGTTTGTCTTTGATATACATCTGCTTACCTGGCCGCATTTTTTTAGAAATCCCAAGCCTTGTTTGAAAAATGTCTCACCATAGCGCTTAAGATGAGAGAGAAAGGCAGACTGGGAGAAAAAGAAGGAAGAGAAAGATAAGAAAACTGAAAAAGGGAGAAAACGTGGATAAAAAAATACATTCAAGACTGAAATAAGATCGGAAATGTAGGGTGGGGGAGAAAGAGACACAACGTGAAATGAAGTCTAAACAGCTTTGAAATTGGGCAACCCTTGCATTTGGCAACACAGTTGTTTGCTCCTAAAAAACCTTTTAGTCGCCTGCACTTATTATTCTTCTTTGTTTTTTTATAAATTGAGCACTAAACACTCCTAGGCAAATTAAGGTGTGCCCCTTCAACAATTTTTCAATTACTTACCAGTAATTTTCATTGCTCCAAGTCATGGGTTTTGCCAATTTACAGCCCTTATCCTCTCATGTCACAGCATGACCATTTCGCTTTCCATATTGATGCTTTGAATGAGTCAGTCGGCCGTCTCTGGAGCACTGCAGCCCCTCAGAGCACCACTCAGTGTTACAGGATGCGGTCCAGAGACCCAGACCATCCCCCGCGCCACAGGGTTATAGGAGGGTGCATACCAAGATCAGAGGTCAGGATTGGAGGACCCGCACCAGGTGTGCTGTGTTCTGCCGCACTTCTTTTTTCCAACAGTTAATGTCACATCAGGCTCGCATATGTGTTTGTATTGGAGTGATGGGCCTTCCCTCCCCGCTAACCATATACTCAGTCAATAAGAGGGGGAGAGAAGAATGCACTGGTAAATCAGGGACGTTGCTTGGTTAATAAGATTGGGGGGTGTAAGCTTCAGATTCCCCAACTTCACGCTGGCATACCTTATTAAAATACATTCTGCGAAGCAGGACGCGACAAGGGCTTAAGAGACAGTGGAAAGAGACAGCAGTGCGGATTGTTAAGGGTACTTAAACAAGAGTTTTCAAACTAACTGAGTTTTAAAGTAGAGTGTATGTGTGTGTTTTTGTCTGTGTGTTGTAAAAATCCTGGGTGAAATCCGTCAGACACCTCACCATACCCGACTGAAAAGACCAACTATTTACTATAGAGTACATTTTTTAGGGGGAGTAAACCTACACCCTGTTGACAACAAGGCAACTACCCCAATTACCCCCTAGCCGGCCATCTCTTGGGCTACTGAACCTCTTCACCAATGGGAATGGCACGACTCTCGGACACGACAGTCCGGTGTGGCATTCCAAAAGAAGGCACTGACACCCTTCACCCAGTGCCTGAAAGCAAATGCAGAAGCACCCATGGTGGACTGGGACTGTGGCCTACTGAGGCACAGTCTGCCCTAAGTGCCCTGGTACGGTGGGCGTGCTGCTTGTCCCACGTTGACTAAGCACTGTGCGTGAGGGGGCCCCAATCTTGGTACGAGCCCACCATAACCGATCCCTCAACCTGCTTTTGCAGGTCCTTGGACAGACACAAATCAAAAGCATGACAAATATGATATAAAAATAAGGCATACTTATTGACAGCCTGGAAATGAGCGGGGCATACAGGGTCTTCATCTAGCAGAGGCAAACACAGCAGAGTTGGCTTTACCTCCTTTTGTAAGGACGGTGACAGGGAGATAGACAGAAAGGTGGTTCTGACTCACCAGCAGGTGCCTTTGCATCCCATAGTATAGAGTGGGGATAGGCAGGGCATCCCTTGACACCAATCGGTACAGCCAACAGAGCCCTTTGCCCTGTTTCCTTTTTGCACATGCTGCACTGAATGTAAGGCATCGTAGCTGATATATTCACGGTATGAAATTGCCTGATCCTCGAATTTCCTAGGTGTTCATATTTAGTTTCGCAAGAATTGTATTTCATTTTTTGGAATGGGTTAACATATGCTTCAGAGAGAATATGGTTTCTCTAATTTGTGTCATGAGCAAGTAATTGCTGAAACTGTGGGGATTATCTTGCGATCCTGCCACATATGTAGCTATATATGTAGCTCAGACTGAGCTGCATTTTGTCAGTGAACACTTTCAGCCGATTTATTAAAGCCCCTTATCTGAGAACCTCAAAGATAATGTCAAGGGTTAACAATGGATCTTTCAAGCTCAGCAGCAGACCAGATTATTAAAGGTAGCTGTAAATTCTTCAAAGGGACATCAGATAATTAAGAAACATTGCCATAACAAAAAACACACCGCATAGGCCTCTTACATAAAAAAAAGTATTAACTATCAGTTTCCATAGTTTTCTTTAAATCATTGCACGCCCACCTGCTAGAGGAACAAAATAATTAGTGTCATGTTCAGCTTAATGAATATGCATTAGAAGCACTGGGATCATCCTTTTAACTGCTACCCTAGAGCTCTGTGAAACAACTGCAGGGGTGGGTTTGTAGACTCTGCCCACATGGGGAGAATATTATTTATTAGCTTGTCATTAGAGCTGGTTTTACACTTTCCAAGCCCTCACACTGTCAGAGACAAGCACATCTCTCAGTGGTATGTTTGAGATTTTGACATGTACATAATTTGATGCTAAATCAGTCTCTCACTTGATGTATTTTCTGTATTTTTAGGAAGCTGAATCAAACTGTCACCTAATGAATTTGTGGTGGTGGGGGAATCAGCATATTTATGCTCATGTTTATTGCATTAAAATGAAAGTAGATTAGCAAGTAGAGCAGGTAACTCTCTCTAATAAACTAACGTGCAGGAATATTGTGGCATTATGTTGGTAGTATAGCCCACCCTAAAATTGTTACTTTAAACATCTAGGGGGAGATTTATCAAATCTCCGCGCAACGCAGCACAGCCTCCCGCGAGACTGCGCTGCGTTGCACAACAGGGAAGAAGCAAGAGAGTGCCATATTTTCAAAGACATGGCTCTCTCCTCCCCTTTCTCTTGTGCCGGCACTGATTACAGCTGACGTGCGCCAGCCATCACCTTAGCGCCATAGCGATTCGGTGTGTGTGTGATTCTAGCATAGGTATTGTACAGGAAGGCTACCCTTTATTGTTACAAATACAATGCCTAGACACAAGGGAAAGAGTTTCCCACGTTGTATGCCTGCTGCACGGTGCAGCACGCATGCAAAGTTGGAAAAGGAAGGAGAAATTAAAGCATTTCTCCATCCTTGCGCCTAGTTTAAAAGGACGCAGTTTTCTCACGCTAAACCCAAACTACTGTATTTAGTAAATTGGGTTTAGTGTGAGAAACTTTGGGTGTTTGCATGGAAACGCCCATGCACCTCCCTTAGCATGCCCCCATGGCGCACAGTAATGCTTTGCATTATTTTTACGTTATTTCCAGCGCTTCACAAGTTTAGCGCTGGAAAGTAGATTAGGAAAAAAGATTTTGCGCCATTTTCCATCACTTTTGTGACGCCAACACGGCGCAAAATCTTAGCAAATGTGCAAGTCTGAAGCTACAAAAGAAGTGAAGAAGGAGAGCTGTGCCTCTGACTTACTTCAATTAAGTAACCCGAAAAAGAGATGTAAAATGGATTAGGCTGGGAAAGAAGCAAACTATCATGTTGAAAGTATTGCTTTTGAGGGCACTGAGAATTTAGGGCTGATTCACAAATGAGTACGTGAAGTAGTGCTACAGGAGCACTCTTTTATGCATTTTTACAAACTCTCATCTATCTTTGTGAAAAGCAGTGCTTAGTTTGTGCTGGTATTGGCCGGTGCTCAGCATTGGCTCATATGTCTTGGCACAGGCACATATCTGTGACTATCCAGCACCTGGGCACTCTCTATTTAGAAACCTTGTTGAAATCAGTGAGGGGGATAAGTGTAGAATATTTTTCTTCTTCCATGTATTATAATATTATCAATCAAAAGGGAGTGAATTCTGCCGATCTGTTAAGACCCGAGTATTATCAATCTTTCCCCTCAACCCTCAACCAAACTTAGCCATTAGTGGCGTATATTAATCACCACTGTAGTTTCGGCAGATCCGAAGAATTCACTCACTTTTGATTGAGAATATTTAGAAACCTCAACAGACGATCTAGCATTGTATTATACATAACAAATAGTAATACCAGCACCTCCAGGCTATTCCGATAGTTGTGGATGGCCAGGAATAGTCCATTGTGCCACATTTGTGTGGGATGGTAAGTAGGTACCAATGGTACCGGCATTTGGCAGTGCAAGCGGGTGGTGAAAGCTGAAAGGGCCTCATGAGAAGCATCTCTGGCCCTGACACTTATTTTTGTACAAATTAAGCACAGGTGAAAAGTACCAAACAGTCCAGCACCCTAATAGATAAGTACAAATAGGACACAGTCTTTACTAGTGGCATCAGTTTATACAAATATAACCTAAATCTTCTTATTTTATTCCCATTTTCAATTTTCAAAGTGGGTTTTTTGGGTTTTGGTACCAAGACACATGGCAAGTAAGAGCACTTAAAAGAGCACTACAAGAGTGCTACCATGCATAGTCCAAAATGCCCTGGTGAGTAAGCCCATTGATGTTTAACGTGAAGCAACCCGTGTACAAAATAACTTTTAGTTTTTATTCATTAATTTGGTTCATTGTGTTGCTTCACAATTTTATTTGAGGATTTTTGTGAACTGCTACATGTTGCAATGTTGTTGTTATAGGGGAATAGGTGAGGGGTGGATACAGGAATGTGCCATGGCGGTGCCCATAAATGGCAAAAGTGTTCTTGTTCTATTTCAAGCATTGGCTATCTCATTAGATGGGAAAGCCTTTAGCCCGGAAGGCAAATGACGTGCCATTCTTAGCCCTGTGACCACTCGCTATGTTTAGGTAGTAAGAGGTTGTATGTCATCAAAAAGCTACGACTTAGCGTCTGGTTCATATACTGAGAGTAAGGGGCCTATAAGGATGCATCCTAGCAGGGATTGGGACCGCCCACCATAAGGGCGGGGGGCGGTATTAGGATGTGCGGGCACATCCTGCATGTTAACCATTGTGGCGGGCGGTGCTCTTCGCACCGCCCGCCACAATGCTTAAAAAGCACTTTTACATTTGCATAATCAACACGGTGCCTGCCGCTTTGATTATGCAAATGCATGGGGTACCACAGGTACCCCCCGTGTGCACTCCCCTACTCTCCTTCACTCTGGGGGCCTGCAGGGGGCCCCCAGAGTGAAGTCCACATGCCTTCCGTGGCGGCATTGCCACCACGGAAAGGCATTGAAAAATGCCCATCATAATATGGCTGGCAGTGTCTGATAAACACCGCCACCATATTATTCTTTTTCCGCCCCGGCCGCAAGGCGACCAGGGCGGAAAAGCGGCGGACGGTCTTTCCGTCCGCAGAGGTCCCCCCGCCATACTAGTATGGCGGGGGGAAAACGAGAGTGGATGGCGGGTGGATTGCCCCGCCAGGCTGGCGGTGGCCACCGCCAGCCTGGCGTGGGCAATCCGCCCGCCATCATAATGGGCCCCTAAGAGTATAGTCTCCGTACCCCTCTTCAGAACTTTAAAAATATTTTTTATGCCTTAAGGGGAGGACATAGTGTGGAAGAGGGCGGGACAATTAACACTCAGAGAAATACTGCTCAATGATTGGGTGATGTGGTGACAGAGAGCAGTCCAACATGTCTTGCTGGTTGGTAAGACTGGAAAACATTTATTAGGGTGTCTGGGTACAGCCATTAAGGGACTTTTGGAGCATGCCTGCATGAAAATAATCTTGAACTATGATCTCTCTTTGCTTGGGAGCCACTAGAGCGATTTGAGAGCAGGTGTGGTGTGGTGGTTGCACCTTTATCCACTATGGAGTTGAATTTAAAGTTCAGCACTTTTCCCATCAAATTACTCCTTATTCACATTCAAAGAATCCAGGCGCAAAGCCGCTTTGTAAGTATTGAGTGGTTTTATTTTAAGGGGGGACCCAGGGAGAGCCGTGCGCGAGCCGGTCTCTCCCTGGGAAGGTTCGCGCAGACAGATTGGCCACAGGTGAGGTTAATTAGGGAGAGAGTCTATATATAGGGCCAGGGCAGGGTTTAGAGAGGGCTTTTTAGCGGGAGGCGGACAGCGGAGTTTGTTTTGCGGAGGTTGGGTGGGCTCGCATAATCCATTCCGGAGGTGCCCCCCCCCCCCCTTGTGGCCGGAGCTTCTGGTGTCACTGGTTGGACGCGCGTGTCCTTTCAGGACGGCGGCTGGAGGCGTGGTTTCGGCGGTTGTCGCCTGCCTGTCTACACCGTCGACTCGATGGACGGCGCTGCTGCCTTGCCCCATGAGTCGGTAAGTGGGGGGGTCGGGTGTGAGTTGGTTGGTGCTGCCCCCGCGCCGCCGGGCGCTCCTCCAGAGGTCTGTTCTGCCCCCACCCTCTGGGGCGGGGGGCGGCTGGTGGTCGGCGGGGGGTGGTCCTCTGGGCGGGGTGCTCTATGGGTGGGTGTGGGTGGAGGTGGTGGGGGGGGGGCGAGCGCTGTCGTGGTGAGCAGCTTTCACTTAGCTGTTTTCGCACCTCCCAATGCCCCTGCTTCACGGTCTGTCTTGGTCGTGGCTGGGGTTTTTTGCTAAGGCCATTCTGCGGCATTTCCGGACTTCTGTTGTGTCTCCTTTCCACCTTTGGTTTTTTGGTCATTGTCTGTGGGAGGGCCCCCTTTCGTGTGGAGGATTTCTAGCCTCCATGTTTAAGGAGGTGTCTTTGCAGTGTGTTCGTGTGGTTTGAGAGACTGCCATTTCTTGCAGTAATGCCCCCCCCCCCCTTTTTTTGCCTGTTTTTGGCAGAATTAGTTATACAAATTTTGGCATGTTGAAAAATGTATTTTATCTTGCAAATATGGGATTCTTTATGTTATATCTGTGTTTGAAACCGTTGACCTCTTTCATGGAATGCTTATCTCAGATGGCTTTCTACGGGCTGGGAACAAGCCTCAATACTTTAGCCTCATGTACTGTACCTTTGGCTTTTGTGATTTGTTCTTGTCCTGTTCTCCTTTTTCGGCTGTACCTATGGTGCGGCGCTCTGACACCTTCGGGTAAGGTCCGCGCTCTATACCCACACATAAATAAATAAATAAATAAATGTACCCTCTGTTCCCCCAGCTGGCTGGGTTGTGGGGCGGGTGGGGGGGGGGGGGGGGGGGCGGGGGGGGGTTCTGGGTTGCCGCTTCAGGGTGAGCCTCTTCCGTTGGGAGGGGTGGTAGGGGCTGCCTTTTTTACCGCCTGCAGTGTCGTTGTCAATTTTCTTTGTGAGGACGTTGCGGACTGCGCATGAGGCAGTTCGACCTGGGGAGGTGGCTCAGGAGAGGGATCTGGAGCGGATTCCTCTTCTGGGGTGTGAGGCGCAGTGCGCAATGATGATTTACTGGCATTTTTTCGGACAATGCTGCAGTTGCCTACGGGGGGTTGGTGGTGGGTGTGGCACTATGGGGAGAGTCTCCCCGTCCGAGCTTTCGATTTCTGGGGTGTGAGGCGCAGTGCGCAATGATGATTTTCTGGCATTTTTTCGGACAATGCTGCAGTTGCCTACGGGTACGGGGGTTTGGTGGTGGGTGTGGCACTATGGGGAGAGTCTCCCCGTCCGAGCTTTCGATTTCTGGGGTGTGAGGCGCAGTGCGCAATGATGATTTTCTGGCATTTTTTCGGACATTGCTGCAGTTGCCTACGGGTACGGTGGTGGGTGTGGCACTATGGAGAGAGTCTCCCCGTCCAAGCTTTCGCTCTATTGATTGGGGATGGGGCTGTTGGTGAGCAAGTTGCTCTTGCGACGCTGCCGGTGCGGCAAGCTGATGGGCATGCTGAGTCTGGAGGGGTCGCTACCGCCGTCCAGGATGGGCGGACAGGGGATGCTACTACACCTATGGTTCATGACGAAGGGGACGAGACCATGTACTTAAAATTACCCTATACGGGCATTGGTTCAGTCGGGGGGGGGGCGCAGGAGGGGGATCTGGAGCGGATTTCCCTTCTGGGGTGTGAGGCGCAGTGCGCCATGGCAACATTTCTTATGGTGGGTGGGGTACCACTTTCACGATGGTCAGTGATGGCAACTGGCCCAGTGGCAGGGGTTTATGCTGGGCATGCAGATGGACTGATTCTGGAAGTTTATGATGATGATCTGGAGGTGGGTGCATTACGAGATGTGGAAGTTCCACTTGTGACAGTCCTGACTCGGAGGGGAGTTTTCGGGGCATTCTGGTTCGCTTCGTTTTTTGCAGGAGTCTCGTACGGACCATGCAATGGCACGTTTTTTGCAGGAGTCTCGTGCGGACCATGCAATGGCACGTTTTTTGCAGGAGTCTCGTGCGGACCATGCATCGGCACGTTTTTTGCAGGAGTCTCGTGCGGACCACGCAATGGCACGTTTTTTGCGGGAGTCTAGTGCGGACCACGCAAAGGCACGTGTTTCATCGTTTTCTCTTCGTCCAGCAAGCCGCGACAAGGGGACCCTGTGGTGTTTCGACAGACATTGGTTGACAAGGGGAGAGTCTCCCAGTTACGTGTACTTGTTGGGATTGGGGATGAGCATGTAGGGGAAGAAGTTGCTATTACACCACTGCCTGTGCGGCACTCTGTTGTGAATGATAAGTCTCGAGGGGACGATGCCGCCATTTCACATGGGCGGACGGGGACTTTGCTCACCACAAGGCCCAGGAGGAAGAGGGTACCCTCCACCGTATGCAATGGCCTTCTTCAGGTATTGGTATGCCCCTGGTTTCTCACTGGTCGGGTTAAAACGAACATCCAGGATTTGGTATGCTGCTGTTGTTCATGTGTCACCTGACAGTACAGTAGGTATAAACATGTGTTCACGATGTGGGGGCAGGTACCCTTTCACACACTGCTTCCTGGGACAGCTTTTTGGATTTCAATGGGGGGGGGACAAGGGGACTGAGGCCAGTTCTCTCGGTTGTCCCGAAGTGCTCTTACTCTTTTAAAAGTCCCGGTCTTGGAACAGTGGTTGCAGGATTCTCTGGGCTTTGATGCAGCAGTGCGCTTGCTCTGGGGCTTCGCGGTGGGGTTTCACGATTGGTTACGGGGGGACCCGGCAGGGTAGGGGTCGGATGAATTGCAGTCAGCGAACTAGAGTTCCCAGGTTGTGGGGAATAACTTGGAAGTTGACCTTGCTGGGATTTGGCATCTTCTGGGTGGGGCGTTGGTGCGCTGCAAGCTGGTTCGTTCACTGCAGCGTCAGGGTCGCAGTGTTGCATTTTTAGAGTTGTTCCATTTGCTGGTGGCCCTGTACGTCGGAGGCGTGGAATCCCAGAACAGGACTGGGTTCTTCCAGGTTGATAATTTGGCATTTGTGGATTTGTTTCCTGGGCGAAGTGCAAGGGATTTGTGTGTGCTGCGGCTGTTGTGTCTTTCCGTTATGGTGCCTGCAGCTGAATATTTTTTCACAGCACAACATATTCTAGGGGCTTTCATTACACTTGGTGGACAGAGGTTTTTCGCACACCACTATCCCTGGTTCCATGGTGGGATTTCTTTTTATGGGCAGCTCAGGTGTGGGAGGGATCCGGTGGGGGGTGTTTTTTGCTTGCACAGGTTTTTTGGAAGGTTTGGGTAGACTACAGGCTGGTTCTAAGCGGCTGCGGCAGCCTGTCCTTTTGCTTTACTTCGGCAAATGTTCTCCTAGTTGCCTTCTTGCTGTACTGGTGCTTTTGAGTGCGTTATGTTTCGGTTCTGTTTTGTATGGTTCTTTTGAGGCGTTTCGGGCTTCCGAACTCTTGGGTTTGCGTTCCGGGTCGGGCATGTCCAGTACGGAGGTGTTTGTGGAAGGGTATGGATTGCGCCTTTGGCTACGGGCCTGAGACGGATCAGCTGGGTGGGGTACGGAGTTTTTCCCGGTGAGGATGCCAGCCCACTTTTTTGTTGCCCAGTTGTGGACCGTTTTTTCAGGAAGGTACTTTTGGGGTTGGGGTTGCCTCCTTTACCCTTTAGCACTCATTCTTTTAGGTTTGGGGTGGTTCTGTGGCTGCATGTTTGGTGTGGGATTGGGCTCAGACCCGCAGGATTGGGAGACGGAGGTCGAGATGCTGCGAGAAATTTGTCAGACGGTAGTGCACCTTCTTTTGTTGATGTGTTTTTTCTCCTAGGTCCTTTGCGCAGGATGGTTACAGTTAAACTCAGGGTTTGGTTTGTTGGTCGCTCCTTTTGCAATGGGCCGCAGTCCCTGCAGAATGCCAATATTGTTTGGGGGGTTTCTTGGTCTCAGCAGTTCACGCATGAAGTGTATTGGCATGGTAATTGGGGACTGTGTTGGGTGGATTGTTCGATATTGTCTCTGCTCGGTGAGGGAGGGGGGGGGGTCTGCCAGTCTTGCTAGAATTTCAACTGGGTGAAACTGATCTGGTTTTTTCTATTCTGGTCTGTCTTTGTTACGAATGATGCAGATGGATCCGGACGTCGTCACGGCGCATGGGCGAGCACCATGGTGACCTGGACGGCATTTGTGCCACGTCTACGCTGGAATGGAGCTCTACCTCGCACAGCTACGGGCAGAGCACGGACACTGAACCACTTATGCAACTGTTTTGTACTGGCATGCTATTTTTCATTTTGGCTCATCCTCCCTTACAGGTTTCTGAGTGGCACTTGTTTCATGAGCATGGGGTTCACCTTTCTCAGATGGGTCAGTCCTTTTATCTTTTGAATTGCGGATTTGATTGCGAAAGTTCAGGATGTACAGTTGTGGTTCTTGGGACGTTGTTTCCTTTGCTATTTTGGTGGGGCAGGAAAACTCTAAAGGTTTTCCTGGGTGGCGGTTTTTAGTGGGGGGTGGGCAGCCTGGAGCGGGTTGGTCCATCCCCAAAGGGCAGGTAAAGGACAGGAGGGGATAGTACAGGATTCAGTTGCCTGGGTTTGTTAGGTTTTATTTGGTGGGGGGATGACTTCTTATCAGGGTTGCTCAGTGAGCTGAAGGATTTGAGTATTAATAAATAAATAATCAAAATATGTTGAGAGATGTTTTGCCTACACCTGTCTTAATAAAGTGGCCTTTCTTGCTTACCAAGAAGTTGTGGACAATGAGTTCTTGCGCGAGGGGGGACCCAGGGAGAGCCGTGCGCGAGCCGGTCTCTCCCTGGGAAGGTTCGCGCAGACAGATTGGCCACAGGTGAGGTTAATTAGGGAGAGAGTCTATATATAGGGCCAGGGCAGGGTTTAGAGAGGGCTTTTTGGCGGGAGGCGGACAGCGGAGTTTGTTTTGCCCCACCCACCCTCCCTTCTTTTGTCTCTTAGGGCTTTTTTCTTGCGATTGTGCTTTAGGTAATTTTGTTGTTAGGTTTGCCACGCTAAGACAGGTTGTACTCTTTTCTTTTGTAGGCGGTTTTTAGTGGGGGGTGGGCAGCCTGGAGCGGGTTGGTCCATCCCCAAAGGGCAGGTAAAGGACAGGAGGGGATAGTACAGGATTCAGTTGCCTGGGTTTGTTAGGTTTTATTTGGTGGGGGGTTGACTTCTTATCAGGGTTGCTCAGTGAGCTGAAGGATTTGAGTATTAATAAATAAATAATCAAAATATGTTGAGAGATGTTTTGCCTACACCTGTCTTAATAAAGTGGCCTTTCTTGCTTACCAAGAAGTTGTGGACAATGAGTTCTTGCGCGATCAGTACTCCAATCCATATATACAACAGAGTATTGTACACCGAAGCCCAAAGTGGGGTACTGGTGGTGAGTACTTTGCAGCCTAAGGGGTGTTTGCTGCTCAATTAATCATAAGTAATACAAATGTGCATTTTGTGCACCTCAGAAAGAGGGGAAACATGCTTATTTACTACAATATCCCTTATTCTCAAGACTGCAACTTTAAATTGGGTTCAGATTGCGCACATACAAATTAATAGACTCCATGGAATGGGTAATTAATGAGGGTGTCATTTGACCCGCTGTTTATCCTGCAGTGATACTGGGCTTTCAGAATCTTAGTTAGAGGTTCGTGCATTGCTAAAATTGCACACAAACAGTTTTTGCAGACGTTTCTAACACTGTGCCAATTGTGAGTAAACTGGTGTTAAATCCAGATGCCTATGACAGCCAGTTTTGCAGCAGAATTTGAAATCAGGGTACAGAAATAGAGAGATCACCTAGTGGAACTTTGTTTTGTTTTGTGGTTTTTTTTGTTGCACCAAGGTGTTGCTGCATTCTATAAGTAGCTATAAATGCACTAAATCCCTCCTGGGGGCGGGGTCTATTTCATGAAAGCAGTTATGAGTACAGGAACTAGTATTACACGAGTTCTCTTTTGCATACTCCAACAAGCCTTTGATATTAGGCCCCAAAACGTCCAACTCCCTTGTCAGAAGACCCCAGAGCAATGGCGGCAAGTAACATTTGAAAGCGGTGAGGCGAACGGGCAGTAAACAATTCTGACTGATTGATTAGATTGTCTATAATATTTCCAGCAATAGCCAGACTACCATCAAGTAACATTTCCAAGATTTCGACCGTATTTGCATGTAAGTGAGCACATACCTCTGCAATGTAAAAAATATCATGTGCTGGTACTCGGAAGTTGTTGCATTGGAGGTCCAGTTCACCAAAATGCAAAATGGGTAGACTTCTTACATGAATGATTTAGAGGGCGGTGCACATTTAATCTGTCCGTCATGCATTTAGCAAGCATGATGCCGGGTTGTGAAATTCTCTGTTCCACTGAGGCTGCGTTGGCAGCTATGTCGCTTTGTGTGTGTTGAGCAACAGTAGCAGATGAAAGTCAGTAGATGGCTCAGCTATAGGAAAGTGCGCCCTGCCATCCACGGCAAGGCTAATAGAACCTTAATGGATGTGGCTTTTATCTGAAGTGCATTTAAACAGACAGATGGATAGCAAAGTGAAGCACCGTCTTTCTCTGGAACTGAATCTTCTGTTTTGAGTGTTAACAGTTCAGTTTGCCTGTTTTCTACCCAAGAAATGGTACGACTTAAACACACAGATTTCACCGACTGGCCTCACATAAGACGTCTTTGTGTCATGCCGGTACAGTCCTCCCGTTCGGCACCTATGAACCAGGCCTGAAACTTGCACATTAATACAGAATTAGATGTCTTTTGCTCTCTGTGCTGTAGAGGGCAGCCTCTTAGCTAAGAGACCTGCACATTAGCAGACACATCACAGACACTGCCCTGAGCAAGCTTTGAGCGTAGTAAGAAAAAGGTGAAGATTTGAAGAAGAGAGGGGAAAGGTAACCTCATTCTTGCAGCCACTGGCTTCGATCTCAGCTACAGAGCCCATCGCGGTATAAACAATGTGCCCTGATGAAATCATGGATGCAGTGGCGATGGTGAATGTGATGTCAAAAAAATGTACAGATACTACCGTCAGCCAAGAGCCTTCCTTAGAAAAGACAACGAACCTACCCAATCCTGGAACTGCTCTCATTCTGTTTTCAGCATGAGATAAGCGCCAGGATTGTACTTGGACCAGCCTTACCCTGCATCCTTTTCAGACTAGGAGCCTGTGTCTACAATCCACCCGGCTATAAAACAGCTTAGATTGGTGTGGTCTGAAGTGTACATGTCAGGCTGGGCTTCGCAAGACATCCGCACAATCTGATATGCTCACTCCGCACTTTTGCTTTAGTCATCACCCCTGCTGTCAATCATCAGGAATCATCCCGGCCCCCGCTCTGGAGCTCGAGCTTGCAGGGATTCTGCACATACACAGAACTATGCGCAGGAAACCAGGACCTCGGTGTGTAGTGATGTCCCAGAAAACCCACCTTGGTGCCCAGAACCCCAATCCGACTAGCTATAGTGTCTCATTCGTTCTCTGTACTACAGCGAACCTACCAATGATTAGACATCCTACAAGATGTCACTCCGTCCCTCTCAGGAATCGTGGGAAGAAGAACACTCTTTCATTCAAACAGTCATACTTGTCTACAACGTGAGTAAACAGAGACACAGTATAGTTTAAAATGTTTATTTTAACTAACGTGCTCTAAGATGCAGTACACAAGCCAATACTAGCAGCAAAATGCATAAGAACAATATAATCCGCATGGGTACAATTCGATATAGCACAAAAGGGGCAACCGTAATATGACAGTGGAAACAGGACTACAGCGCCTTACCACCCTCCCTGTCTATAAGCTAGTTTATTATAATTATAGAAGACCTCTGGGCTTTGTCAGGGGGACCCCATACCTCCAGGTTTAGATACAAGGAATTACATCTCAGGACAAGCATAGCTCTTCTTCGTGGGAATGATTTTCTCCAAGTGCCTTTTCATACGTGCAGTGCCATATTAAAAGTACCCGACTTTCAGTAGTGCAGCTGTGTTCTATGTTGTGTCTATGGGCGTGGGACTGACATAAGTGAATCAACAGTTAAACAATAATGGGGGCGACCCTGTGTCCCTTAGAAACTGGGTATGGATAAATAAACAAAAAACAATGGTTCTGTCGGGTTTACCAGCTATTTCTTATGAGTACGCTTAGTGTCACATATATTATTCTGTATTCTTTAAACATTTGTATTACAGCTGTATATGGGACATATAGCAAATAGTAACACACATGACTCAAATTGGCGTCTACTGTTTTGTTTTATATAAATTAAATCATTCATATATATTTTCACATTTATTTATTTTTTTAAACTTATAAAGCGCAACAAATACCACGAATGGTGTCTCGGCGCTGGGCAGACAGAGAGGCACCTCCTGTGCATTATTGGATGAATAGCCATGTCTTCACTTGCTTTCTGAAAATCATCAGTGAGGAACTGCTTTTTATATGGTGGGGCAAGGTATTCCAGAGCTTCGAGGCGGCTACCAGGAAGCGTCTGTCTCCCCATGTAATCGTTCTCACCCGTTGAATGCATAGAGATGCGGATGAGGCAGATCTTAAAGCTCTATTAGGGACATACACCAACAGTGATTCCCTAAAAAAGTCAGGTCCTAGGCTGTTCAATGCTCTATAGATGATACATAAAGCCTTACATTTGGTTCTCTTTTTTACTGGGAGCCAGTGAAGTTGGTGGACAATAGGAGAGATGGATGCAAACTTGGGAGTTTTGGTCAGAATTCGTGCAGCAGCGTTCTGCACCATTTGTAGTTTTTTAAAAACCTGCTCCTGGGCATTCAACAGAAGCCCATTACAATAATCCACCTTGGATAACACCAAGGAGGACATAAGGGTTTTTCCCGCAGACAGGGGAAGGAAAGGTAACAACTTTTTCACTTTTCGTAACGTGAAAAAGGAAGAGGAGACTACCGCATTAGCATGACTGGTGAAACTTAGTTTGTTGTCAAACAACACTCCCAGGTTTCTAACCTTTGAAACTGGGGTGGGTGGGTTACCCATTTCTGGTGGCCACCAGATCGGGGACTAAGATGGTTTTAGGTCTCCAAACACCATTACCTCGGTCTTATCGGTGTTTAATTTTAGACAATTACTGTCCATCCTGTGACTAATGGCTCTCATACCTGACTGAAAGTTGGCTGCCACCTCACTCCCATTTTTATGCACCGCTAGCACCAACTGAGTGTCGTCGGCATACGAAGTCACTCCTATTCCATGGGTTTTAATGACCCTCGCCAAGTCCGACACATAGATGTTAAAGAGTGTCGGACTTAGCGAGGATCCCTGGGGGACTCCGCAGGGCAGCACAAACGTTGGTGAGTAGAAGCTCCCCATCTTTACCGACTGTTCTCTGTTAGACAGGAAAGAAGCCAGGAGCTCCGCAGCTTTACCCTGTATGCCCATAGCAGTGACACGGTCGATCAGGATGTTATGATCGACCGTGTCAAAGGCCGCTGAGTGATCCAGCAGGATCAGGACTGCCGTGCCACCCTGGTCCATGATCTGTCTGATCTCCTCAGAAGCCTTTATGAGCGCCGTATCCGTTCCATGGCCTCTCCTAAACCCGAACTGAGTGTTGTCTAGCAGGTTATTATAGTCAATGTAGTTGGCCAGCTGTTTATTTATAACTTTTTCAAGTATTTTAGAAGGAAATGGGAGCGTTGCTATAGGGCGATAACTTTTTAATTCCAAGGTGTTAAGGGTGGGTTTCTTTAGAAGTGGCTTTATTATAGCTGTTTTCCATCTTTGAGGATAGTTTCCTGATTCGCAGATGGTAGTGCAGATGTTTTCCAAGATTGGAGCTACCACATCAGTTGTTGATTTTATGATGGTCGGTGGGCAGGGATCCAGGGGGGAACCCGACATTGTAGATTTAATGAGATCTTTTATTTCTGACAGTGATGGGGGGAGGAATTCATTCAAAGAGGAGGATGTGAGTTGTGTGTTGTTGAGGCTTTTTGATGATTCCCCTGTCATGTTGTTGTTAAATTTATCAAAAATTTCTGTGACCTTGGTCCTGAAAAAATCAGCCATTTGATTGCAGAAATCTTGGGTGGTATCTGTAGTATTAGCTGTTGGTATATTTGTTAATGTTGCCACTACCTGGTATAATTGCTTACTGGAGTTCTGGGTCTTCTCTATATGTTCACAAAAGTATTTACTCTTTTCCAGTCTTAACAGCTTCCTGTAGCCTGATAGTGCTTGTTTGTACCTTTCTTTATTGTTATTATCATAATTAACTCGCCAACATCTTTCTAGATTGCGGCATTTCTGTCTCTCCAATTTGAAAGGTTCAGAGAACCAAGGGGCTGATGGTGTTGCGCGATTTGGACGCATTTTCTTTAAAGGCGCTACCTGATTAAAAGTGTCTGTGAGCCATTGGTTGTAGTTATTTGCTGCTAATTGAGAATCTAACGCTTTAAATGGTTTGTTATTTTCTAGTTTCTCAGATAGTGTTTTTATATCTATATTTTTCCAGTCCCTGCACATCCTAAGTTGCCTTTTAGGCGAGTGTTGATTTTTGTGTTTTTTAACACAGATATAAAAGACCACCACTGCGTGATCTGACCAAACAATTGGAACAACAGTAGGGGGAGTAATGGCCGGGTTATTCGTGAATAGGCCTTCAAGAACATGACCTGCTTTGTGCGTGGCTGTAGTAACTAATTGGTTTAGCCCAGCTGCCTTAAAATCCTCAATAAGGCTCAATGTATCTTTGTCTGTTATTTTTTCTAAATGAAAATTAAAATCTCCAAGTATTGTAAAATCGGAGGCTTCTGCCACTGGTTCTAGTAAGGTACTAATGTATGGAGAAAAGGCGCTCGAGCCGCTGGGGGACGATAAAGCAGAACACCATTAAACATTTGGATGGGAGACAAAGTAATAGAGAAGGCTAGTGTTTCTGCGGGAATGCTATCTGGTGTTCCTGTTTTTAGTGCTAGTTCTAACCGTAAAATTATGGCGAGGCCGCCCCCCTTTTTTCCCTGTCGGTCTATCTTGTCTGACGATGTAGTAGCCCTCAGGAATGGCTGCCACAAGGTCAGGGTCGGAAGCCAAATCGGCCCATGTCTCTGTTATAAACAGGATATCTAGTTTGTGTGCCGAGATTAATTCGGCCACATCTTCTCTATGTTTGCACATAGATCTAGCATTCACCAGTGTGCATTTAATGCGTTTGGCCTCATTAAAAGATGCCCCAAGGGCTGGTGGTATCTGAGTGAGGGAACGAGTGAATTTAAAATTACAGTTCGAGCAAGCTACATGAGACATGTTAGAGCACTCTTCTAAATTGAAGTATGTGCATTTTTCCAAGGCCTTCGTGTTTTTTATATCTAACAGGTCAGATGATGTGTATTTCAATAACTTACTGGGATGGTGTAGTACCCGGCCAGGAATTAAGGCACTAGGCGCGGGTCCGGTGCGGACTGGTGCAGACTGGCACCCCTTTGGCGCGGCTTCGGCGCGCTGGAGGCGCTCCCGCTGTGCTCGTCCGCTGCGCTTGGTGAAGCGCATCTTTATGACGAAGCGAGGCCCCGCCCCCAACTCGAACGCTAACTCGTTCGGTTGAAGCGGGAGCCTGTGAATACGAGGTGAGATTTGCAGGTAATAGGTGATCAAGTGACATTTCTACTCAGTGCAGGTGTTTTTAGTGCGCAATCTGTACAGAGTGGGTAAAATAAGTACATGGGGGGGAATTAGGCCAGATAATTAGGGAAAAGCAATGACTCTGCTGAATATGTTATTCTTTTGTACGCAGAGCCTTGGTCAATCTGGACCATGCAAGGTCGTTGACGTTTCAACCCAAACTATGCTCCATTAGGAAGTCAAGGCGGGTCTTCATCAGGACAGAACGGGGATAAAGGAGTGACAGCCTAGAAATGAAGAAAGCGCAGATTAGACATGTTCCATTACTGAGTCTGAAGGAGATACGAATGTGAAGAGGGAGTGACAAAACTCAACCACAAAGAACCAGAATGAATCCTGGTTAAGCATTCATCTTGTGGCGCCTGGCGGTAGAATTAGAATGAGTCCTGGCGATGTCTATCTAGAAGATAAAAGGTGGCGTATAATTCAAAACCACCTGAGCTCGCATGCACCTTGTGTGTAATCGTGAACCTAGCTTGAGTCCATCAATGCCGAATTCTTGTGTGAGCAAGGACCCTGCTAGTGACTGTAGCATGAGGGCGCACAGTCCCCTTGCAAGCTTCTAGGAGGACGTTTGCTCTAGGTTTTTAGGACTATATGATTTATGTACCGTTACCATTGATATCAGCTCTCTATGTTTCCTCCTTGGATTTATGGTAATTGAGAATCATCAAGAAACCAATATCCGTGTACTGGATTTAAACCCTAGGATTTCATCCCAATATATTTTCATTTGTTTTTTTGTAGAGTTACCTTGAGGTTGTTTACACTATAGAATATGGTATTTATGTGGTTTGCCTGCGGTAATATACTGAGGGTACTGTAGGATTGCCATATGTTAATGTGTGAATTTATACTTTGTAGATATCCTAATATGGAGAGGAAGTTTTTCCTATGTTGACGATGTATGTGGGAGCCTGTCAGACACCAAGGTATCTAAGAGTGATTAGAGAGAATATATGAGAGTAGGATATTGTTGTTTACTATCTCATCATGGTTATCTTTTGTTTTACAGGATCCTTATCCCCGCTGTTCCCTTCCTCTCCTTCCCTCGCCTGATTGCCCTAATACTCTATAGCTATATTCACAGTTGGGTATTTCAGGAGGTGGACCATTTATTGCTTTAACTGGATTCTGATGAGTTTCGGTCTCTGAAGGAAGAGATCCCTGACAGCAAGTGTAATATGCAAAACGAAAGGATAATCCGTAAGCCACGCTGAGTGTGGCCAGGGGCAGAGTACCATAGCATTGAAGTATACGGTTACGAAGCATCTGCAGCCAGTCCTGTCTGTGTAGGGCCACAGGAGGATCAGCCATTGTGCAGGAGGCAAATTAACAGCAGAACTCCAGCAGCTAAGGAAAGTAATAGTGGCAACCCACCGAAGACGCTGGAAACAATAGAACGAATTAAATGCTGGTATCACACCAAATTTAGGGGGTCATTAGGATTGCGGTTTTTCCGCATCCTACGGGCCAGCGGAAGTGTCTGCCGGCCCGGAGGATGCGGAAAAACCGCTGCAGAGCCTTCAAAGACCCCCCGCCAGATTAGGATGGCTGGGGGGTCAGCAAGACCGTCCGCCGCTTTTCCGCCGCGGTCGCCTTACGACCGCGGCGGAAAAGCTCTAATATGGAGGCGGTGTCTAACAGACACCGCTAGCCATATTAGGATGGGGGTAAACAGATGTCTTTCCGTAGTGGCTTCTCTGCCGTAAAAAGGCATACAGTGATTTTTTTGGGGGCCCGTTGCGGGCCCCCAGGGTGACGGGGGTTGGGGGGTGCACATGGGGGGTACCTATGGTACCCCCCTGCATTTGCATGCACAAAGCGGCAGGCACCGCGCGGTGCCTGCCGCTTTGTGCATGGAAATGCGAAGCATGCATTTTTAACATTGCGGCGGGTGCTGCTTCAAGCAATGTTAAACATACAGGATTTGACCGCCAGGGTGGCGGTCACATCCTAATTTACACGGAGTGACCGTCGCTGCCCCTGCGGACGGTCCCTCCTCCTCTGGGATGGCGGACGGATGGCGTCCGTCCGCCATCCTAATAGGGCCCATAGTTTGTAAAGAAGTCACAAGGCCAGAGACCACAACTTAAAAAAAAATGGGCCAAGTCTGTAGTATGAGAGGCATAGAAAATGGTATGAATTAAAGCACCGAAATGCAGTGGGAGGTCAGTATTAAGAATCGCTTGCACTTCTGTTCGGGTGTTGGCCAAATGAAGGATGAATGTTTTGCGTGCAGATGTGAGAGAATCTTCTTTTTGGGATAACAGTGCTCGTATTCTGCTCAATTTATTGAAGTCTGCCCTCACAGGCTCCATGCAACTGTATATTTTTGCAAACTAGAGAATGACCTATGGTTGAATCGCATGATTCCCGAGTTAGGTACACTTCTTTGTCATCCAGTAAGCATCTGCAAACAAATGGTAAGAAACATACCTCATGAAGGAAAGCACTGCCTAAGGGTTCATAGCGGCCTAGGGGGTAATGCTTCATACAGGAGCTAAATTTAAACATAGGAAATGGTAAAGTTATTACCCCATGGATAAGCCAGACAGCTGCGTCAGTTTCGGCCACAGAAAAAGGCAAATATCTACCTTTTTAGTATATAAAAGCGTGTATGTAGCATCTTTCATGGACATAAATCGCTGTTTGTCTGTTAAATTGAAAGGCAAAAATAAAGATGATGCATTCAGATAATCCCAAGGAACTTTCCCCATCTTAAGAGTTTTTAATGTCCATGCAAACTGCATTACTGAACACAATTGATTCTGACCATAATACAAAACAGACACATCATCTTGTACAATATCAACAACAGATAAAACAATATTGTCCAACGTATAAATGCAGGAAGAAAGTGTGTTAATACTATTATCAACGACAGCAAGGACTTTTTCTAAATTAGCCTGGTTTGTCACTCTTTAGCAGGAAGCAGCTTCAATCTGAGACAGCTTCCATATTTCATTATAAGCTGCGTAAATAAAGCGTTTTGATCTAGCACCAGCAGGCCCCTTTATAAAATCTGTCAAATAAATGTCACCTGATAATAACGACAAATGTTGTTTTACTGATGACAGTGTTGAGTGTTGTAACAAGTTTAGACATAATTTTCCAACAGAGTAGGTGGTAATTGAATGGGAGTTAGAAAAACGTGGATCAGCCTATCCTGTGTTTAACCAGGGGCCTTATCATGGAAACGGAGTTGGCAAGCATCTGCACTGGTCTGGCAAACCAACCAACCTAGGGGGTCTAAAGCAGAAATATCAAAGTATCATTTAGAAACAGTGATTGCAAGTTTTCAATGGAATAATCAGTATGATTGGTCTAGTACAGATATGTAGCCAGAGCAGGAATGGCAGGGGCATTCATTTGCTTTGAAGTAGCCAATCCAAAACAAGTTGTCTGATAGACTGAATAATTAAAAAATAAAATGTGAGTCGGGATGAGGCACGCGCGATGTAAAGCTTCAGTGCCCTGCACCTGCCAGGGTCTAGAACCCCAAACAGATTTAAGATCTACTGTGACCTTTCACAGATCATGGCCACCCACTGACAATTCACCAATTTGGTGTGGGTGTGCATCACTTTAGGATTTGACGAAACATTTAATCTGAAATAAAATGATTCTGGTTTGGATTTAGCAAAATCTGTAAAATATGCACATTTTTTTCAAAAGCGTTTTTGAGCTACCTTCCAATGGAGCCGGGCAATGTTCCCACTGTGTGTAATTAAAAACATTTCTAAATGTATTAGCTTTATACAGGTAATGATGGCCATAACGCTGGTAGCAAAGCAAATCAGCATAATTTGCCATATTCAAATACAAATCTTCAGCAGCAAATGCAGCATAATACTTCAAATCTGAAAATAAAGATTGTATGGCCTGTACATCCCAATCATCAGACCATATATTGTGTTTTACTACATCACCCATGGAAACACGAAATACATTTGGTACGTTAATTATCTCTGTAGGGCCACAAATTTGGAACTCTACTGAATCCCAAACTATGCCATCCGCAACCGGCCGGGCGGAGATGTTGACAAAAAAGTCCCTTTTCATGATGTGAGAAGATGAATGTGGGGCCAAAGTTTCATCGACCAGTTTTAAAGCAGAGTGTTCAGGTAAGTAGTGACGATTTATGAGAAGGAAAAAGAATGTCCTCTCCTCTGGACTCCCTACCTAAATTCCACTCTACCCTAGCTTTCATCTCTGAGTGGATGAACCACATCCAACTCAAACTCAATCTGGACAAGACGGAGTTGGTCCTGACTGGTCTGCCGTCTTTTGGCCTTCTCCCTTTGGCCCCATACCAGCGGCCTCTGCAAGGACCTTGGGCATTAAAGTCAGTCGGGACCTCTCCATGCATGCCCAGATTAGCTCAGTTGTCTCCTCCTGTTTTCTTTCTCTCCGGATTATTCGGAAAGTGTCCCGTTTCTTTTCTTCCGATGCTCTTAAACTTATTATTTTGGCAATGATTCTCTCTCGTCTTGATTACGGGAATAGCCTCTACGTGGGCATTCCGGCCTACGAACTACACCGTCTTCAGGCTATCCAGAATCAGGCCGCCCGTCTTATCCTTCACCTTCCCAAGTCCCTCCATATCACTCCTGTTTTGAAATCCCTTCACTGGCTTCTCATCGGCCAGAGATCCCTTTTTAAGATGGGATGCCTGGCCTTTATGGCTCGTGCCCGCACTGCCCCGGCTTTCATTAATTCCCTCATCAGTCCCTACACTCCCAACCGTGCCCTCCGTTCCTCCAATCAGGCTCTTCTCACTTTTCCGCGCTTCCGCAGATCCAAAACTGGAGGTACTAGATTCTCTGTAGTAGCCCCTCGCTTCTGGAACAGTCCCCCACTGTCCATTAGATCCATTCCAGTCTACCTACAATTCCGCAAGGCCCTTAAGACCTTCCTGTTCTCCCAAGCGTACTCCTGCTGATTTCCTTTCGGTAGTATTCCATTCATCTCAGCCCTCTACTTTAGCGCCAGGAAGCCGCTAGGTCACAGTGCGCTCTATCAAGAACTTTTAACTTCAACTTCAACTTCAACTTCAAATCCAATTGACATAAATAGACAAGCATTTGCAATGCAATAGGGCTCGCATTAGTAAAGTTAGAGGTATTAGTATTGTAAATGACAAATTTTTTATTTATATTTTTGTTTTGAAAATAGCGAAACTAATAACTTTGTCATTTACAATGCCAATAGTGTTAACTTTTGCAAACGTGACACCTATAGCATTTGTAATGCAATATGTGTTGTATTTACATGACTTAGATGTATTAACCTCATAAGTGCCCTGCCCAGTCCAACGGCCGATGGCACCACTACCTCGGGAGTGCTGCCGTCGGCCGTTGGACGTTCCAAACTGCACCTGCGCAATGGAACGTTCAGCACTGGAGTTGGACGTTCCATAGCTGCTAAGGTGTTAATATTAAAAATAACAATGGGTTGTATTTTTTTCAATATTTAATACTTAAATAAAAGTTATTGTAATTTATAATGGCAATAGCTTAAACTTTTGCAAATAACTTTTTGGAAGATTATGTTTAGTGTATTTTATTGTGATGAAAATACAAGAACAGAAGTGAAATATTAACTTTTTTTGTGACATTTGTAATAAAGGTTGAAACATTGAGAGAACATATTTGAATCAGTTGTTGTTGAATGGTTGCACAGATTGATGCTGTGGTGGCTTTGATTGATGTTGTGGCGGCGACGAGTGATGCTGTGGCGTTGAGTGATGCTGTGGCGTTAAGTGATGCTGTGGTAGCGCATAGTGATGTTGTGGTGATGCTGTGGTGATTTGATGGATAGTGAGGGCGATAGATAGATAGAGGGAGGGCAAAAGATAGATAGAGGGAGGACAAGAGATAGAGGCAGGGTGAGAGATAGAGGCAGGGCAAGAGGGCGATGGATGGAGTGTGGGCGAGGGATGGAGTGTGGGCGAGGGATGGAGTGTGGGCGAGGGATGGAGTGAGGGCCGGGGGAGGGATGGAGTGTGGGCCGGGGGAGGGATGGAGTGTGGGGCGGTGGAGGGATGGAGTGTGGGGCGGGGGAGGGATGGAGTATGGGGCGGGGGAGGGATGAAGTGTGGGGCGGGGGAGGGATGGAGTGTGGGGCGGGAAGGGATGGATGGAGTCGGGGGAATGGATGGATGGATGAATGGAGTGTGGGGATGGATGGATGGAGTGCGGGGATGGATGGATGGAGTGCGGGGATGGATGGATGGAGTGGGGGGATGGATGGATGGGATGGGGGGATGGATGGATGGAGTGGGGGGATGGATGGATGGAGTGGGGGGATGGATGGATGGATGGAGTGGGGGGATGGATGGATGGATGGAGTGGGATGGATGGATGGATGGATAGATAGAGTGGGATGGATGGATGGATGGATGGAGTGGGATGGATGGATGGATGGATGGATGGATAGAGTGGGATAGATGGATGGATGGAGTGGGGGGGTGGATGGATGGAGTGGGGGGATGGATGGATGGGAGTGGATAGATGGATGAATGGAGTGGGGGAGCCGAAGGCAAGAAAAAACGAGTACAATCAGGGAAGCAGAAGGCAAGAAAACGAGGGCAATCAGGGGAGCATAAGGCAAGACAAGAAAACAAGTACAAATCTTTAATACAGCCAATAAAAAACTTATCTGCTTTCAAGAAAAGTGAAGGGGGAGGGATGGAGTGTGGGGCGGGGAGGGATGGATGGAGTCGGGGGAATGGATGGATGGATGGAGTGCGGGATGGATGGATGGAGTGCGGGGATGGATGGATGGAGTGGGGGATGGATGGATGGAGTGGGGGGATGGATGGATGGGGTGGGGGGATGGATGGATGGAGTGGGGGGATGGATGGATGGAGTGGGGTGATGGATGGATGGAGTGGGATGGATGGATTGATGGAGTGGAGGGATGGATGGATGGAGTGGGATGGATGGATGGATGGAGTGGGATGGATGGATGGATGGATGGATGGATGGAGTGGGATGGATGGATGGATTGATGGAGTGGGGGGATGGATGGATGGAGTGGGGGGGATGGATGGATGGAGTGGGAGGGATGGATGGATGAATGGAGTGGGGGAGCCGAAGGCAAGAAAAAACGAGTACAATCAGGGATGCAGAAGGCAAGAACACGAGGGCAATCAAGGGAGCAGAAGGCAAGACAAGAAAACAAGTACAAATCTGTAATACAGTCAATAAAAAACGTATCTGCTTTCAAGAAAAGTGAATGCTAAAAACCGAGGCCAAAACGCACAAGTTTACCAATATTAAGCTTCGATATGCATCAATGGAGACCAAAAGAGATCTTCATTATTAATAAAATATGGCCACCACATATAGATTTAAACCTCCATAGCCCAATCCCCCTGGTGGCTTAAAAAAAATTCACCTACTAGAAACTGAAGAAAAATCAAGTGAAATAAAAAATAGAAAGCAGCAGATGTCTGAAGGCAAAAGATAAAGCGCTGCCTCCGGCAACTATTGAACAGATGGCAGAAACATCCAGCATGCGCCCTCTATAATTCACTCCTCTTGAAACCACTATGAGTAATACCTCCGAATGTTTCACTGCAGTGTAGGCATAAGACTTTGCCCAATAATGCAGATCAGCTCTGCAAAGTAAATCTATGCAAAATAAACTGTTACAAAGCAACTTCACACATGTATTGCTAATACAAAGCAAAAGATGACAGCTATATATAGTGAAATACTTCGGTGTTGTGCTAGTAATGGCTTAATTTAGGCCCAAGGACACTGTAACCATCTTAAAGGGTTATGTGCTTATTGATTCTCAGCCTGTTGTAGGTGGGAGAGTCCTCTGGCAATGAAACGCTGAAACAACTCAAACTCTCCGTTAAAATGTACTGGCCTGCATGGATGCATTTATTAAGGATGTGGGCGATTTTCTAAGAAGGTGGACACAAATATTGGACCATAAACAAGTGCAAGCGATGCGCTTAATGACAAATATCAGGGAGCTGGGCGGACAGCAGGAGCTGGGCAGGTAGGACGCGTGGAGTTGGAGCAAACATGAGGGTGAGGGCAGGGTTCCCTGCAGCTGGAAACTGTTCGCTGAAGAAGGGAAGAAACAGGAAGCTGGGGTGAAGCAGTAGGCGAAGATGGAACAGACAGGAGGCAGGGATACAGAAATGAAACTAGACGGTTCTGATTGTAAGCAGTGCCATGTGCAGTGCCATGTGCTGCGGCGATAAGAGGGCGGAAAGGGCGGCCGTGGGAGGAGAAGTAGGAGAGTGGTGCAGGCGGGGGGGCGGGGAGCGGAGCCTTTGAAGGGAAGAATGGAGGAGCATGGAGAGGAGACATGTCAGTTGGAACGCAAAACAGATACGTGGACCCATGCTGTTTTGCCTTTATGTGTATGTATGTGTATGAATGCTGTTGTATGATTGATTGGCCAAATTTTTGTGAAGCGTGCTAATTTTTCTTTCATGTTTATTGCTCATGTTACTATTGTATATATTGTATATTGAACTGTATGTATTTCCATGCACTAAAACATAGTGCTTCAAACATATGATTATTGAAAAATTAAACTAACACGTTGTTATACGTATAATAGGTTGTTTTTGCTTGATTCAAACCAACCATTGGCACAAATCTCACGCTGGTCCAAGGGAAGATCTCAGTAGTGGCCCTTGTTTTGTTATTTCATTGTAGTTTGACTCAGCCACCCTGAGTTAGGAGTCAAGGCCCTTTCGTGTTTTTTGTCTGTTCTCGGTCATGGCACAAAAAATAAAATTTCAAGCAAAAATTTAAACTTGTTAGGACCAATAAGAAGAAATTATCTTTATCCATAATTTTTGCAATGTAACAAGCATGTTGACCGATGCTGTGCAATAAAATAGGGGGGGAAAACGTATGTGATCAAGCGACTGTTTCTGGAAATGAAGCGGGCTCTATCTTTATCTTTTTTGTTTACCAATAAAAATAAAATGGCAATTTGAATCGGGGGAAAAACGAGTTTAATTGTAGTTGCACAAAAGCACTTTCTACACAGTAGAGCTGCCTGGCAACAAATTGCAGTTGGTGAGCCCACCCGAAAAATATAAAATGAAAAAGAAGGTTACTGACTGCAAGGGGTGGGACAAAGCAACTTGGAGTGTGCTAACATGGAAGTCACAAATAAAGGCGCTTAAGGCTAAGCCACTAGGAGGCAAATATATACAAACCAGCTGGGAGAGACAGGAAAAGCAAATTAGAGCTTGGAAAAGGGGGAGATGAGCGAACAACACAGAGCACGGGAGAGGGGTTGCTCGACCGAGGAAGCAACACACAAGCGAGAGAGACCTGTTGATGTAAACATTTTAAACAAGCTGTGAAACTTTCAAAGTAAGGCAGCAGTGATAAATGGAAAGGAAAGCCGATATAAAGAAAAGCAAACCTACCATTAAAATGAAAGTGCAACATGGGGAAGCCGTGGGCAGCAACAGCAGGGGTGGGAGGGGGAGGAGAAATGCGAGACAGGCCGTGAAAAGTGTGAAGAACACGGCCGCGAAATGAAAGCCTTTGATGCAGCAGGGGGCGGAGCGGATCCCTTTGAAGTGAAGCAACAGATGGCTGGCTTTGATGTGGTGATGCGAGGCAGGCGGCAGGCGGATAGAAGCGCGTTCACAAGACCACATGCACTTCTGGAAATCCGCTTTTTTGAAAGCTTAGTTTAGCTCTTAGTTTAGCCCCTATAGTCTCGCCTATTAATCCCTGCGGGATATAATAGGCGAGCCCTAAAAAATGACAGAGAGCACCATCCAGATGTATGTACAAGGCGGATCCAAATAAGTCAGTTTAAACTAGGCCACAAAAATAGAGAATTTGGTAGGGGTCAATGATAATGTAGAGTTCAAGTCAAAAGAGAAACGTGACTGGATAAGGGTATCCGGTTGTAAACAAGGCAATGACTCGGTAGTGGGATAAGCATACTCTGTTTCTTCATTATGACTAGAAGTAGGGAGGCTTAGCAAAGGGTTAATGACAGAGTCCATCTCCATGGAAGTGTCATGCTATGTGATGTCAGAAGAGCCCAACACTGGATTCCTGGAAATTGCTGCACAAGAAGCTGCTGGAGTTATACTATTTAGGATCGGCCAGATGTTGTAACTTGACATTGTCCACAGAGACGTTTCTGTTGTCTTTCCGACCAGGAAGTGTTGGAAAAATGACTGTACGAGTTCCCTTCATGCCAAGCACTGGGACAGGTGCATGATAAGAGGGGCCAAACTCTTTTTTGTTCCATACCTTCTCTTGGACAGGGTCTCCGGCTTTGGGTAGCCAGCCGACTACCTGGATCTGCAGTGCTACATCAGCGGCTGGGGTAAGTGTTCCTTCAAAAGACTGTCTCTGGTCTCTTGTAGCTTCTGTAATAAAGCAGAATGAATTTCTACATCAAAGGATGCGGCAGCCACCGCCATGTCTAGACCATTAAGGTGTGGTACAAACATTTGCATGCCAAGGAGCAATTCGTACGTGGTCCGCCCACCCAGAGATCTTCTAGGGAGATTATTTAGTGCACGTTGTACGCTATAAAATTGAGCAAACCAGTTCCTGCCAGTACCGAAGACTAGCTGTCAAGGATGTCTTTAAGTCACTGTTCATTCGCTCCACAACTGAATTACCCTCAAGCCTGTATGGAGACGAAAATTTGACCTGCACTCCCAAAGACCACATGGCCTCCTTAAACGACTTAGAGGCGAACACTGGACCATGGTCTGAATGGAAGGTCCGACATGCAAAAATCCCCCAAAGACACCCAAGTCCCTGAGGACAGTTCGAGTGTCAGCCCTGCGTTGTGTCCATACCCAAAGAAAACATGTGCACTCGTCAACTGCAACTAAGATGAATTTATAGGCAGTATTTGAAGAAAATGGACCGCAGTTACCCAGATAAACACATACAAAAGGTCTATTTGTTAAACACAGTGGTGTTTGTGGTGGACGTGTTACCATAGATGGTTTAATCTGTTGGCATATTTCACAAGAAAGAACATAAGTACAGGTTTCACACCACCACCCGCCCGCTCCGCTCCTCCAGCCTTGCCGTTCTCCCCCACATCCAACGAACGACCTCCGGCGTCAGATCCTTCTCCTACCTCACCGCCAAGACCTGGAACACCCTCCCTATCCACATACGGCAGACCCAAGATCTACTCACCTTCAGAAGACTCCTCAAGACCTGCCACTTCAAGCGGTAGCAGCACACCCCCCTCCCCTCAGCGCCTTGGGACCCTAACGGGTAAGTAGATTGATTGATTGATTTATTGATTTATATTAACCACCCCACCAGGAACGCTGCTGTAAGATAAAAACTGTTGCAGACACTCCAGCACGGGCTGAAGCCAAGCCTTTGTGCGTGGTTGTTATCAGTGGAAGTCTGCGTCCGTGTTGGGAATCAACCTGTCACCAACGTCATGAATCGTCACATAAGGAACTTTATTGGGACTTAAGTGATAAGAGAATTTCGAAGGGAAAACCTGCGGGTAATTGCCACCCTTCTCTGTAGCAGCAATTGCTGCCAAGACGTCATTATCAATCTTATTCATGGATCTTGTAACCACTGCAACTGTATACATGGCTACTGCTGATTTAGCTGCTTCATCAGCCAAACTATTGCCAACAGCGTGTACTCCTACGCGCTGGTGGCCAAGTGTTTGAATTGCATGTGTGATAGGCAGATGTTCTTCAAGATCTGCGACTCGAACCCAAAGCATCTTTTGCTTAATTGCGCTGCTTTTATAATCAAGACAGCCATTTTGAGAACAAAAGAATAAGTTGTCATTGAAAGACTGAACACAGTAATAAGAATCACTTACAATGAGTGTCATCACGTTCGGATCCGCAAACTCAAGTGAGAGCACCTGGGCGCGCAGCTCAGCTAATTGGGCGGTACAGTCTTCTAGTGCCTGAGTGTGTACAACACTTGACTTGAACTCTCCGTTCACTATGGCACCTGCCACAACTGCGCATGCTGCTGAATAAGAATGCTTTGACCCTGTCACCGGTTGCACTGAACCGTCAGTGTAAATGATATAATGGTACTCCTCCAACGGACGCAGAGACAGAGGAGCAGGATGAACAAATTAATACTTTAAAAATTCCTGTGTTTGCAGGGAGGAGTCGAAGATGAAGGTGACATCCGAAGATGTCAACGAAGTAGCCCATTGTATCCAACGTGGCTGCAAAACCTTTGAGTTTGGCACACTTGCTTCCATCACTGCTTCTAGAGCAGGATGTGGTGTCACAACCAAAATGCGCTTCCCCTGTGCTAGTGCGTGTTTCTTCAGGATCGCCATCTGGACAGCTTTCAAGGTCTTCTAAACAGTGGAAAACCTTAGTTCAGCCAAAGTGTATAAATGTGACTTGTAAGCAATAGGCACCGTGTTGCCTTCATAAGACATCAAGTATGTGAAACCCACCCCGCCAGGCACGATACGTATCACCAGGTTAGTGTGGTTATCACGTGTCAACAAGTATTTAGATTCAAGAATATCAGACTGCAAAGATTGCAGGATAACTGAATGCTCCAGAAGCCAGCAGGCTTTAGAAAAAGTAGGTTGAATCAAAGCATACAATTGTTTGATACACTGGGCATACTCGTGAATATAGGTTCGACCAAAGTTTAAAAATCCCAGTGAAGACTGTAGTTTTTTCAGGGTTGTAGGAGGTCACAAACGTGCGCATTTCTCCAAGAAGTGAGGCTCCAAGCCTCTACCTTCATTATTGAGCTCTTAGCCAAAGAACGACACTGTGTACTCTGCAATGTGTGAGTTTGCAAAGTTAAACTTATATCCGTAGTCCGCAAACAAAACTATGATGCGGTCCACGCGACAAAGATGCTTCGTCGTCCGTGAGATAAATATAATATAATATAAACATCAACGTACAAGTACGCATCAGGGTCTATGCAGTCTAACAAAGAGAAGACACTGGCGGTGAATACACCTGGGCTGTTCTTATAGCCCATGGCCACACGTCGGAATTGTTTCAGTTTTCCTCCGGTGGTAAAAGCGGTCCATTGACTGCTTTCAGGTAACAGGTTGTGACTGAAAAAGACGGTGGAAATATCAAGGGTAGTTTTACGAACAATACTGTCCACTAGAGCAGAACTATGGGTATTCTGAACTGCACAGGTGCTACAATGAGAATTCAAATGTTGATAATCCAAAACTAAGCGGCACAACCCATCAGGTTTAGTTATGATACACAGAGGGTTATTTATCAGTGACACACGTGTTAATTACTCCCTAATACTCTAATTGATCTAGAATCTCAGAAACTGGAGCTTTTGCTTCCAGCCCGAGAGGATACTGGGGTTGTGGCTGTGGCACAGACCGTAATGGCCGCATGCGGGGAGAATCTTTATTCCCAGCCCACCTGAGTATGGTACAGTGCTGGTGCAAGTACCAAAGCCCACTCTTCTGCAAAAGCCTTTGTATGCTCCTTGGAGACTGTATGTGAAAAACTCGAGAGTATCACTTCCTCCCCCTTCGGAGCTGCAAGAACAAAAGGCGGGGCCAATCTGCCTCTGCCAACAAAATGTCATAAGAAAAAGTCAGACTTACCCACGCTGTATGTCACCTTCATTCATAAGGCCTCCATCATATAATCTGTCAGGGGAGCCATTCGGGTGTCAGCCGTTTGAACTGTGATGAACGTTTCAGTTGCTGTCGCCTCTAGAAATGGACGCAGTGCTTGTCGCACTATGGTAACCTCCGCTGTGCTGTCTAGTAGCGTTACTACCCATGTTAGGTTTGGAGCCGTGTCCTCACCGTCTGTGGCATATCTCTGTTAAAGCAACAACTTTTTTTTTCTGAAACTGTGGGCGCTGACAAGGAAAATAGTCTTGTTTCCCCTTTACGTCAGTCGGACGAAGTTCCTCACGTCCTTGCGGGGCACCTAGGACCTCTTCCGTGCTCATGGGGTTTCCTGCCACCAGCCTGTGAGCCTGATGTTTCCTGTGAAGAACGAGGAGAACGCTGATCAGGAACCTGAAATCTGTCAGACCTAATTTTCGCGTGGTCGCGCAAATCATAAGTGCGCTCAGAAGACTCGTGTACCGGTGATGCTGCACTCAACCCTTGTTTCTGTTGTTACTTCCCCAGCTTTTTATTTTTCCAATTCTTCTTAGGAAAGATTGGACGGTCGTCTTTAGCAGACTGCGCCATCTGTGTTTGCTGTTGTGCTGGTATTCTAGCAAATGGTTTAACACCTAAACTAATGCGGCCAATAGTCTTATAGACATCTGCAATAATTTTCATAATTTGCTGGGTTTCTTGTCTTCCGGGACAAGGCGCAAGGCATTAGACACTTCAAAGTTAACTGCATCTCCCTTGACATTAGCAAGAATCAGATCAGCAACTATGTCAAACACCCCAACCAACCTCATCCCCAACTCCACAGCCACCTCCGGTCCGTGCTCATCTTGAACACGCTTAATTACAAAGGGGAGCACTGTCATAGAAGGGTTGCCATTTCGCATACACCGTCACAGACACTTTACCCCAATTTTCCCAATCGGTTACTTCGGGTATTAAGTATTTCTGTAAACTAATAGTTAAAATCCTGTGTTTTTCCACAGAGTTGGTATCTGGAAATACTGCCTCCAGCTGGTCAAATTTCTCAGCAAGCCAGTAAGGTAAATCATCCTTAGTCTGTGGATGCTTGCCCATAACCAAATTAACCATGACAGGACTAATAGTCCTCAAGGTCCAGCTGGTTGCGCAGTAAACCCAGGTGCTCCCACCTGGACATTGCGTGATACGTATTGTACTAGAGCCTGTGCACCTGGGTTAAGGAGGCGTGCAAGACACGCAGTTCCGCTACTGTTACTGCCAAATAACATGGATGTGGTGTGTACCCGGCCAAAACTGGCCAAGTGGCCCCTAGAATTGATAAAGGGCCTAAACGGACCGGAGTCACTGCGTGGAGTAGGGCGCCATTAAACCAAATACGGTGTTGCCATGCCGAAATCAGAACTTCAAGAGTACTATAAGGCCGATATACATTAGGTGTTGCAGTGTGAGTGTATAAATGGAACAAGTTAATATCTCCATTCACTGCTGGAAAGATTATCCAAGAAGAAAACTGCTTAAAGTGGAAAGCTGTATCAGCTCCAACCACAAAAATAAGTTTGATACCTGCGTCCGGCACTCCATATGCATACAAATGACAACGGATCGATGCGCGGCTATGTGCCGCAATATTGACATCAGCCATCAGGTCTAAGAAAGAAGAACAACTTAATGCGTGGCAGCGCAATATAGGGAAGTAATACAAAAGAAAATGGTTTAATTGTATCAACCTTGAAAAAGCTATAAAACATCAATATAGATAGGTTATGCAGTCACAACTGTTTACCGGCAAACAGAAGCGAGGGTATTGTGGACAAGCACAAGTACTACTCAAGTGCCTCGTAAATAAGAACCAGACCAAACGTTAGGTGCGCCATGTTGCAGGGATTCTGCACATACACAGAACTAAGTGCTGGAAACCAGGCCCTCGGTGTGTAGTGGTGTACCAAAAAAACGACTTTGGTGCCCAGTGCCCCAATCCGACTAGCTATAGTGTCTCATTTGTTCTCCGTACTACAGCAAAGCTACCGATGATTAGAAATTCTAGAACATGTCACTCCAACCCTCGTATCGTGAGAAGAAGAACATTCTTTTGTTCAAACACTCATACTTGTCTGCAACAGAGTAAACAGAGACACAATATAGTTTAAATTATTTATTGTAACTAACGTACTCTATAATGCAATACACAAGCCAATACTTGCAGCAAAATGCATAAGAACAATATATTCAGCATGGTTACAATTCCATATAGCACAAAAGGGGAAACCATATTATAATGACAGTGGAAACAGGACTACAGCGCCTTACCACCCTCCCCGTGCTATAAGCTAGTTTACTATAATTATAGAAGACCTCTGGGCTTAGTCAGGGTGTCCCCAAACCTCCAAGTTTAGTTGCAAGGGATTACATCCCAGGACAAGCACAGCTCTTCTTCGTTGGAATATTTTTCTCCAAGTGCCTTTTCATGCATGCAATGCCATATTATAAGCACCCCGACTTTCAGTAGTGCAGCCGTGCTCTACGTTGTGTCTATGGGCGTGGGACTGACCAAAGTGAATCAATAGCATACATTGTTTTTCGACCTTGAACACGCTGTGCAGACGAGGAGCAGAGTGTACAGCTAAATGTGTGAAAGGCAGACAGTTTCCATGCGAAAATGCCCCAGACTATCCACGAGAATAAAGCCATGTAGTAACACGTGCAAAAGCGGCAAAATGGCTGCCAAGCAAATACTAACTATTGCTAACTTAGCAATGTCTGCAGTTAACCCCATGACCTCACTACAGGGCTGGCCGTCGCAAGACATCCGGTCAATCCGACATGCTCACTCCGCACTTTAGCTTTAATCATCATCCCTGCTGCCAATCATCAGGAATCATCCTGGCCCCTGCTCTGGAGCTCGAGCTAGAACAGCACATGCACAGAGCTTTATAATAAGATGGTAAAAACCATGTTATTAATTTACATTTGCTTCTGTGTGCTGTTACAGCATTTGGGGGCAACACTCCTCCATCCTAAAGTAGGGACCGCCACTTGGTGGTAGGTTGACAACAAATGATGATCAATTAGAAGAGCTAAGCAGACTCCCTGCCAAATCTTTCCACATATTGGGAATCTCAATCAGAAATGATTACAGTTGGCAAACCATGAAGACGAAATATATTGTGAGTAAAAATTGTTATCAATTCCTGGGAAGAAGGAATCTTCCGTAGGGGTACAAAATGGGCCATTTTAGAAACCGGTCCACAACTACTAGGATGGTTGTGAACCCGTTATTGTTAAGGAGATCTGTGGCTAAGTCCATACTGATGGTCTACCAAAGGCTCATAAGGGAGAGGTGGGGTAATATAAGACCAGCTGGTGAAGCATATTGTGATTGTTTGCGTGCACATATGGAGCATTATTGAATTAAAGATCACACATCCTTGGACAAGGAATCCCACCAAAACCAGTGGACACATAGTTCCTTGGTTTTTTGTTTTCCTGGGTGGCCTGCTTGATAAGACGAATGACACCACTGTACTTTCTTTCCCTGAGCTTGGGAGTTGGACCAAATATTTTTTTATTGTGATTAAAACACCCATCATTGATGGAATTAGAGTATTTGGATGTCCAATCAATGGGATCTAGGGCTTTGGTGGCATCCCTAAGCTCATCTAGGAAATGTTATGACATGCAACAACCAAGTATTCTCTCTTGGGGAATGATGGATATATCATGTTTGTGTCTGGTGGACGCAAACATGGTCTGTATATTCTGGATAGAGCATCAGCTTTGGCTTGTTTAATGTTAGGACAATAAACAATTACAAAATCATATTCATTAAAAGACAGTACCCACCATATTTGTCTGGGAGTGAGGGCCTTGGCAGAAAGAAAGAACTGTACATTTTTATGGGTTGAATAGATCGTTACCATGTGCTGTGCTCATAGCAAATAGTGCCTCAATTCTTGCAATGTTTACTTAATAGCTGTTAGACTTGGGCTTTTCCCCATACTTTCTGCTTTTTGGCCTCCTGTTTTTGACCCTGTTCTTTTGGTTTTGGAACTCTGGGCACTTTACCACTGCTATTAATTGAAAAAGTGCCAATGGTCTCCATGTAAATTGTGTTTATGGATTGGTGTTTCCATGATTGGCTTATTTGATTTACTTCTAAGTCCCTAGTACAATGCACTGTGTGTGCACAGGGCCTATAAATCAAATGCGGCTAGTGGGCCTGCAGCACTGATCGTGCCACCCACACAAGCAGCCTTTCTAAGGGTTCTCAGGCCTGCCACTGTAGTGTCTGTGCAAAGTTTCTACTGCCATGTCGACAAGCAAGTGCACCCACTTGCCATGCCCTAACCTTCCCTTATATTACATGTGAGTCGCCCTTAAGGTAGGACAAGGTACCCCTGTAGGCAGGGTGAGTGTATGTGAAAAGTAGGGCATGTCCTGGTGTGTGTGACATGTTCTGATAGTGAACTACTGTGTAATTAGTTTTTCACTATGGAAAGGCTATCAGTTCCATATGAGAGAATGGGAGTTTATTTATAACACCTTATAAGTAAAACGTCCCACTGGGACAAGGTCGGAAGATGGAGTTTAGTATGCCCAAACTCTTTTAGTAATGATGGTTTTTATATTGTGTGCTTAAAAATACCCCTTTTAGAAAGTGGATATTTTCTTGCCTAGCTATCCTGTGCGCCTCTGATGTATTGGGGATTGACTGTCTGGCTTTGGAGTGACACGGGCTCTTCAGACAACCACTTGGGGGTTGATGTGTGTCCTGCCTTGACTGGGTGAGTCAGGGCTAAATAGACCTGGGCTGCATGTAGAGTAGTGGGAGGAGATTTCCTTGCACCTGAATGGGCCTGGTCTGCCTTAAACAATGCTGTCCCCACCTCCTTCTAGGAAGCTGGACCAGGGAGGACAGAACTGGTTTTGACTGAGCACAGAGCCTCTCTGTTACAAGAGAACAAAGAGAAATTGAGTATAAATATTGGGGCCAAACCCCAGAACTTTAGAATACTTCTGGACTCAAGAGTAACCTCTTCCAAGGAAAAGAGCTGGGAAAGCTGAAGGAGAAGTACTGCCCCTTTGCTGTGTGCTGTCTGGGGTTGGACTTCAATGGCTGTTTCAGCCAAGGAGAGGACACAGACTTTGCTGTGTGCTCTGTATCCTGATTGAAGAATATCTCCAAGTGCTTGAGGTAGAGCTTGCCTCCTGTTCTGAAGTCTCAGGGACACAAAGACTTTACCACCATCTCCCCTGAACTTCCTTGCTGGGAGTTCTGACTTGCCAAGAGGAACCTGTTCTTGTGTTGGACCTCTGGAGGTTGTTCCTGCTGCTGGTGGAAAGAAAAGCAACTAAAGAAGCGTGATGCATCCGCAACCGTTTCCACCACAACACCGCTGTGTGAGAAGAATTTCCACGCATCTCCACCGTGCCACTGAAGAAACTGATGCAGCGCCTGCCCGTGGCTGTAGAAATCGCCGCACACGAGTCTTGTGCACAGATCACCGAAGTCCGAGATGACCACACCGGCTCTGATGAGGCCCTGCTGTGAGACTGCAAGAACCAATGCATCGTGGGACCAAGGCTGGGGAAATAAAGTCATTTCTGCTGCTGCCGCATTGCGAACCAATGCATCCCCGAATCCTCACGCATCGCACCCGCACCCCAAGTATACATTAACGCCGGAGCCGCAATAAGAAACTGACACATCACCTCCCCGCACTGAAGAAAGCGACGCATCACCTGCTCTTCAGTAATGAACTGGTGCATCACCTCCCCTACGTGGCGGTAAGGAACCGATGCATCATTTCCCCTGGAGCAAGGAACTAACCATCACCTTCCCTGTGGGGAAGGAACCAATGCATCACCTTCCCTGCAGCTGTTTTTGTTTATGATTTTTACGCATCCAAGGTACTTTCTGTTGAAAGTGTTGCATCTATAGTTTGCTATGGACAGAGAATTGTTTTTACCTATTAAAAGTCATATCTGGATAACTGTATGTTGGATTTTTGTTTGGTTTAGGTAAAGATGACTTATTTTTCTAGATTGTGTGGTGTCCATTTGTGGTGTTTTCACTGTAATACTGTATGTGTGCACAAATGCTTTGCACACTGCCTCTCAGATAATCCTGTCTGCTTGTGCCAAGCTACCAAGGGGGTGAGCAGGGGTTGTCTAAGGGCGTAACTCCCTTACCCTCTGCTGGAAGGTAGGATCCTTCTGCATGGTTACACCCACTTTTTGCCTGGTGCTGTGATGGTTTCTGACTAGTAATATTGCGATCCTGCTAATCAGGACCCCAGTCTCTGTGCTTTCTCCTCCAAATTGATTTGGTAAGTACTTAGGTATATCCAAGATTGGACCCTCGTGTACACTTATCCAGTCCCTAGTATATGGTACCGAGGTAGCCAGGGCATAGGTACACCAGGGGTCCCCTATGAGCTAAAGAATGTATTACGCCACCCCTGGGAGACCACTCAATTTGTAACTACAGGCCTGCCATTGCAGCCTGTGTAAGTTGGTGCTAGCACTACTTACGAAAGATATAGGTTTACCTATATCCAAGGTAATTGCACTTAAAGCATATTTGTCACTCCTAGAGCAGGCATTTCACTCCTGGAGGCAATTTGCTCAGTTCTAAGTGTGAGGGTGTCCCTGCATGAGCAGGACACCCCTATGACCTACGAAGTCCATTTTTCCGGGTTGTAAGTGAGGCAGTCATACGACACATAGAGAGGCACTGCGTCATTACCTGGTGACCATCTTGCAACTGGCTGTAACGAATCCTATCATGTTTGATATTAAACATGTAGTAATCATACCATCACACCATAAACGGTGTGGGATGTATGATTCCATACATCGTAAAGCTCCTTTGGGAGGCCCTCGGTGCTCCTGGTACCAGTCTTCCAGACCCAGACAACAAGTCAGTAGATATCCTGTCACAGGGAGGTGTGGCCACCTCCCAGACAGGATTTAGTGTTGGGGAAGGGTGGGAGCACTTGTCAGTGCTACATAGTCTACATGCAGGGCACATTTGTTGCCCTCAATGCATAGTCCATATCAAACCAGTTCAGGGAGTCATTGGCTCCCGCTTTGGCACAAAACTGGAAAAAGGACAGGGGAGTATCCTCCCCCTTGTCCAGCCCCTCCTTTGGGAGGGACCCCTGAATTGTCCCAACCCTTTCCTTGGGGTATTTGACAGCTTACCTGTGGGTGGGTCCCTAGATTCGTCATGGATAAGATTCATTTCAGGCACCACTTCTTCTTCAACCGTCTGGGTACTCTGTACTTCGCTGGACTTCTCTCTGTGCATCAAGGCTGCAACTAGGAAGATTCTTGCTGCTCCTGATCTCAACACCCTACTTGTCTGTGGCAACGTCAGTGCCTGTGCACCATACAGGAACCTTACAAGGCCTGTGGACATCCAAGTCACCTGAAGGAATCTCCCTTGAAGTGAAGGAGTCTCTTCCCTGCATCTGCAGGCACTGCAACTAAGCTGACGGGTCTGCTGATCCTGAGCTCCCATGGACTCCGAAAGGCTCAGCAACACAGGTGATGGGTCTTCAAATCCCATGAGGCCTGCCCTGTGCTCTCAGTAAGAATGAGGTCAGTACCCCTCGTAAGAGCCGAAGGAACCGAACCTATGTGCACTACGACGACTTGCAGTTGCAAATGCTTGTTGGCCTTCTTCCATCAAGATCTTCAGGCTCCAAGTAGCCCCAACCTCAACCATCTCCAATGACCAAGATCTTTGTTCTCACCGCATCACTTGCATCGTGGACATGCTTCTTTGGTGAGCTGCTCGAGGTTCTCTCGTGACTCCAGTGCATCCAGTGCCTCCGGCCTGTGGGTCCTCTTAAGGTTCATCTTCATATTCTTTGGGCTACCCTAATTGCTCGGGCCTGTCTTGAATCCCCTGCTTGTGGTGAGTCACCTGGACCTTGTTGGACCTTTGCTTGCCATGTTGTTTGCAGTTGCCAAGGCTTTTTGGTGCTCCAGACGGACGCAGACTCCTCAACTCTCGATATCCAACGTGGGACAGCTTCTGAATGGCTCCTGTTCTTCCACAGCATCACCTGGTCATCACAGCTGCAGCTCCAAAGTCCCCGTCAACTTGCCTGCAGCACCCGACATTGGTGGGCATTCGTCTTCCAAGCCTCCTGGTCACTTCCAAGTGGCATAGACTATGTCCCCTCTGCTTTCAGGTACTTATCGACTTGAATCCACCTTTGCGTTCCATCGGACTCTTTCTCCTTCTCCAGCAGTGGCATCTTCCTGAAGTCCTCCATTGGGTTCAACAGTGATTTCCAACGCCAATTCACACCTATGCACCTGGTTCCCCTTAGGCAGGTAAACTGGTTCCTAAGGTATCCACAGGAGTGGTGGCTCTCCAAACATCTGTCTTCCACTGGGTTTCTTCGAGGTCCACTGGGAAGGGTTGTTCTTCCTTAAAATTGCAATCGCAACTTACTCATTGACTTGCATTGATCCCGCGGTATTGTTCCCATTCTGCACACAGCCTCTGTGGGGCTCCTGGTTACTTACCTTGTGTCTCCGGCACTTCTACGTCGTCTGAGTATAGTCTTGACTAGAGTCGTGGTTTGCATACCACTATTTTAGTATATGGTTTGGCCTACCCCTGGTGACCACTGTGTATTACGTGCTACTTACCTGTTTCTATTGAAAAGTATTGTGTACATTGTGTGTATCTCTGGCTTGGAGATGCCTGAATGTGTTAGTGAGTATTATATAATACATATAAAGATTTTTATAAATACATTGTGTGGTTCTTTTTCACTTAATCTATATCAATAAGATGTTCTGGTAGAACAAGCTGCTTTACACTCCTTCTGAACTAAGCCTGAAGGCTGCTGTCCACAGCTACCACTTAGAGAGCTTTCGAAGGTTGTCTAAAACCACTAAAATCACCATACAGTTTGCCTGGATTGGTGTAGTGTGCCCACTTACATACATGTACACCGTATACCAAGCCAGCTTACTAGAAGCAAGGGTCCCTAATTGGACAAATGTGCAAACCATTGCCAACTAGAGACCCCCATTTCTAACAATAGCCAACAGCCCCCTTTCCGCTATACTGTAACTCTGTTAGCTGGGAGTAGTTTTTTTGAAAAATAGGCTATTGGATGCATCTGTCCCACTTCCTTATTTCTTTGAAATAGAATACCTCCTATGGCATATTGGGAAGCATCTGCTTCAACAAAGTATGGTAATTGTGGAGCAAATATGAATTTTTCCCTCAGATGGAGTAATGCCTGTTCAGCTGCAAGGAGACCAGTGATAGGGAACTCTGTTTCCTAATAAGGCCATGATGGGTGCCACAATGACAGGGAAGTGTGTGATAAAATGTTGATAAAAGTTAGCTAAACCCAATAGGAATTGAATGTCTTAAGGCCACGCCGGTGTAGGCTAAGCAAGTATAGCTGTGAATGTACGTTTATCTATTTGTATCCCTGTTAGAGTTATGATTATTCCCAGGAAGTCTACTTGTTCGACGTGGAAGAGACATTTATCCATTTTGACAAAGAGGTATTTGTCATGTAATTGTTGCAGGACAGCCTTGACATGCCGAATGTGCTCTTGTTTGGATTGTGGGTAGATCAAAATGTCTCCCAGATAGATGATAAAAAAGGTCAAGAAAGTCACTAAAGTCATTAATGAAGAATTGAAATGCTGCCGTTGCAATGCAGAGCCTGAATGGCATCACACCGTATTCAAATAGGCCGTACTTGGTTCTGAGAACCATCTTCCATTCGTTTATGTCACAAGCACGAATGAGATGATAGGCCCTCATGTAGATACAGCTTGGTATATATGGAGGTTTTTCCTACCTGATCCAACCAAGGGCGAAGGGTATTTGTTTTCAGGTCGAGCTTAAGACATTGCTTTAGCAATGCTTGTTGGGTGAGATTATAGTAAGGCTTTCAAAAGTCTACCCAAACTGCGGATCGGGTACAGTGCATGTGAGCACAACCACATGAATTTCGTGCGTGCGCCGCACTCCGCCTCTGCTGCCACTTCAGCTCACCAGGCTGCACACTCCCTCACCCCTCGCTCGCCAATGTCCCTCCCACCCTTCCTTTGATCTCGCTGCAAGTTCTTGTAGGGTAATGGCCCTCCCCTCCCCCAGCACAGAGCGCGCATCGCTTGTTTTGCTTGTTTAACTTGTACATGTATTGGTCCTGGAACGGAACACGCCTTCCGCTGTTTATGTCCACCCTCTGTGCAGTAGTATTAAGACGCACAACCCATGCTGCCTAGCCTCTATCCCTCTCTGTGCCCACAAAGCTGTGTTCCAGCCTATGTCGTTATCCATCTATATCTGGCCCACTTATAAAATACGTAACATAATTGCATAGTTTTCTTGTTGAAATAGCCTCGGTCACAGTAACTTACTCTCTATGTGGATCGCTATGACACCATTGCATTTTCACACTACTGTTAAATACAGTCAGCAATTCAGGTATCACAAACGGACTATCTTGTGCAGTAGCAGATCACTTTGTCATCACATTGTGACTCTTTAAGCTCTGGCTGCCGACGTGAGGACTGGATCATTCACACAGTCGAGAGGCATACTTCAGTAATTAACCATTCCACAACTGAACTTCTTAACTACAATGCCACATCTGCCCAACTGTTCCAACGCCTCCCGCAGCCCCCGCATCCCACGCCATCAAAACACTTGTATTTGGCGCTGTTCGCCGTGCCTGGTGGAGCAGTCCAGCCCACACCTGCTGAGCAAATTTGCCAGCCCGCCCCCATAGGCCATAGACGCCCCTTCCTGTTCTCCTTATCTGAGAAATTCCTCGGACGGCCCCTTAGCTCCTTTCCCTAGCTGCCTAAGTTAGTGCCCTCCTACCCCCCACGCCCTACCGCTCCCCCTGGCGTGCTTTTTCTCCCTCCAGCCTTACTCCCCTTGCGCTGCGACTTTACCAGAGACAAGGTACCACCAATTCACTGCTACCCCAGCAATCTTTCACTGAGGAGGGTGCTAAACATTTCTGTAGAAAGCACCCGACTGTCCAATGGTGCACTGCACACTCCCAAAACCACAAACCATCCACAAACCACCGGGCCAGTGCCCCTCCATTTCTGGCGATCTGCAACAGTTCCAAGACTCTCTCAGAGCCTCCCGCCGCCCAAATGGGTGCAATCTATGCAATATGTGCAACCTATGCCTTCTTTGTGTTCATTTCATTGTTTACAACTTTTTTTATATAGTGCAGACTTTACCTTAAGGTGTCAGAGCACTTTACAAACCCACTTCACTGCCTGACCACTGCCCGCCGGACAGCGGCACTCACAGCGGCTAACACGTCACTCACAACCCCACCGAAAATGCCACACTTACCAAACCAAATCCCTGGCCGCTACGTCCATTACTTAAACATTCAATTAGTCTTTGTATTGTCGGAATGGCGCCAACCTCGTACCGCGCAGACCCGATGTGAGGGACCCCCTACTGGATTCTAGTTATCACCCTTCCTGTTCTCCTTAGCTGGGAAAAATTCCTTCATTTGGACGGCCACCCCCCCATTCACCCTGTAACCAGACCCCTCGCTACCTCTTCCTTAGCTGCCTAAATTACTGCCCACCGCTCCCACTGGCGCACTTTTGCCTCAGTCTGAAACCCTAATCAGTATCCTCTATCCTGCATCCTGATCCTCCCTCAGCTAAAATAGCAGCGATGCGGCCCTCCCAGCCCTCACCTGTGTGCTGCCCCACTCGCACAGCTTCTACCACTGGCCACCGCTATTGTTTAGGGCCCTAAACCTTGCGTTCCTTTGACACCATTTTATTTTGACCTACCCATAAACCGACCCTCTTCCCCACATAGACCTCCTGTCACCTCCTCCGCCTCTGGAACCCGGCATGACACTAACATGCCAATCCTCTAACCACCATTTTGCCAGACCCCGAACCAACACCTCCGCACATTATGTCTGGGTTGCACTTTCCTGCTCAAGACAGCAGTCACTGTGACAAATGTATTTATTAAATATATAGTACCATACGATACCTAACGTTTAAAAGACAATCAGATCCAGTTTGAAGGTTGTGTCAATCAGAATATAAACTTTATTTTACAATTTAATTTACAACCGTGGTGAAACTATAGAATTGCTGCAAAATGTTTAAGATACGATTGTCAGATATTCCCTTTTTCATGATGGGCACATGCTGATGAGCTTTGCAGGGGTCAACAGGGGTTAAAAGACATTGTCATTCACAACGTCACTTACTACGCCAATAGCTCTTTAGAGCGAAGAGTAGAGAATGTACTATACTACAAATGCAATGCAATAGATTTTGCAATTACAACAAAAAAGGCATTGCCATTTACAATGCCAATAGGTCCAAAACTCACGGTTGCAATACCTATTGCATTGTTATGCTTGTACCAAGGTGTGCATATTAATGCACACCTTGTAGGTTTTAAAAACACATAAAGTAAAAGCATTGTAATTACAATCAAAATAGCTCTCAACATCTTTGGAATAAAATAAATATTGCATATACATAAGTTTATGCTATTAGTATTATAAATCCATTATATTTATGTTGTTAAAAAATCACATTAATAAAAGCCATTACCATTTACAATGCCACTAGCTCACACTCGTTTTAAATACCTTGAGATCCTTGTTTTTCTTCATTCTGTTTTCTCTTATTGTTTCTCTCACTCCTATAACTGCTATGTAGGACAGGGAGTGCCCAGAGCACACACAAGGGTCTAAGCTAATGCGTGACGCCCAACGTTAATGGGCAACACACACAACCCTACATACACACACACAAACCCACACACACACAACCCCACACCCACACAACGCCACACGCACCCCCACACACATACACAACACCCCCACACACAACCACACACACACACAACCCCATACACACACAACCCCCCACACACACAACCCTACACACACACAACCCCACATCCCCTACACACACACACAAACCCAGACCACAACACACACTCACCCCCCACACACAACCCCCCACATACAACCCCACACACAACCCCACACACACACACAACCCCCCACACACACACAACTCCCCACACACACACAACCCCCCCACACACAAGCCCACACACATACAACCCCCCCACACACACAGAACTGCCACACACACACAACCACACACACACACACAACCACAAGCACACACACAAGCACACACACACACACACCCACCCTCAACCACACAACCACACTCAACCACACAGCCCCACACACAACCCCACACACAACCCCAAACACCACACACACAACCTCACACACACAGCCCCACACACACAACCCCACACACACAACCCCACACACGACCACACACACAACCACACACACAACCATCTATCAATCTATCTATCTATCTATCTATCTATCTATCTATCTATCTATCTATCTATCTATCTATCTATCTATCTATCTATCTATCTATCTATCTATCTATCTATCTATCTATCTATCTATCTATCTATCTATCTATCTATCTCTCGGCCTCACTCTATCTATCTATCTATCGCCCTCACTCTATCTATCGCCCTCACTCTATCTATCACCCCTCACTCTATCTATCTATCTATCTATCTATCTATCTATCTATCTATCTATCTATCTATCTATCTATCTATCTATCTATCTATCTATCTATCTATCTATCTATCTATCTATCTATCTATCTATCTATCTATCTATCTATCTATCTATCTATCTATCTATCTATCTATCTATCTACCTATCTATCTATCTATCTATCTATCTATCTATCTATCTATCTATCTATCTATCTATCTATCGCCCTCACTTTATCTATCTATCTATCTATCTATCTATCTATCTATCTATCTATCTATCTATCTATCTATCTATCTATCTATCTATCTATCTATCTATCTATCTATCTATCTATCTATCTATCTATCTATCTATCTATCTATCTATCTATCTATCTATCTATCTATCTATCTATCTATCTATCTATCTATCTACCTACCTACCTACCTACCTACCTACCTATCTATCTATCTATCTATCTATCTATCTATCTATCTATCTATCTATCTATCTATCTATCTATCTATCTATCTATCTATCTATCTATCTATCTATCTATCTATCTATCTATCTATCTATCTATCTATCTATCTATCTATCTCCTTCACTCTATCTATCCATCTATCTATCACCCTCACTCTATCTATCTATCTATCTATCTTTCTATCTATCTATCTATCGATCGCACTCACTCTTTCTGTCTATCTATCGCACTCACTCTTTCTGTCTATCTATCGCACTCACTCTTTCTGTCTATCTATCGCACTCACTCTATCTATCGCCATCACCCTATCTATCTATCGATCGCCCTCATTCTATCTATCTATCTATCTATCTATCTATCTATCTATCTATCTATCTATCTATCTATCTATCTATCTATCTATCTATCTATCTATCTATCTATCTATCTATCTATCACCCTCCCTCTATCTATCTATCACCCTCCCTCTATCTATCTATCACCCTCCCTCTATCTATCTATCACCCTCCATCTTTCTATCGCCCTTACTCTATCTATCGCATCACCACAGCATCACTCAGTACCACCACAGCATCACCCAGGGGCACCACAACATCACTATGCACTACCACAGCATCACTGAACGGTACAGCATCACTCGTCACCACCACAACATCACTTAGCGCCACCACAGCATCAATCTGTGCAACCATTCAACAACAACTGGTTCAAATGTGTTCTCTCAATGTTTCAACCTTTATTACAAATGTCACAAAAAGATGTTAATATTTCACTTCTGTTCTTGGATTTTCGGCACAATAAAATACACTGAACATAATCTACACAAAAGTTATTTACAAAAGTTTAAGCTATTGTCATTATAAATTACAATAACTTTTATTTAAGCATTAATTATTAAAAATAAATAAAAGCCATTGTTATTTGTAATATCAATACATCTAAGTCACATAAATACAACACATATTGCATTGCAAATGCTAAAGGTGTCACATTTGCAAAAGTTATAACTATTGGCATTGTAAATGACAAAGCTATTACTTTCGCTATTTTCAAAACCAACATATAAATAAAAAAATTGTCATTTACAATACCAGTAGCTCAAACTTTCCTAATGCGAGACCTATTGCATTAAAAATGCTTATTTATGGTGACCTTGTTCAGTACTCTATAATTGATACAAGTCTATAACTCCCTATTCTTCCAAGGTGTGAAGAAGAGGGGAGAGGAAACAGGTGATGTGGAGTTTCGGATGAATCCATAGTAGAGAAGTTCATCTAAGTATTCACGTAGATGCTTGGTTTCAGGCTCTGAAAGGGCATATATTCTGCTACCTAGTAGCAGAGTCCTTGGTATGCGGTCTACTCTGGAATCAAAATTACAGTGAGGAGGCAGGGTAGTGGCCTTGATTTCATCAAACACGAAGGCATATTCCAGGTATGTTTGAGGAAGCAATTCAGGACTATGTGTGGATTTCGTTGCACATGTCAATGGTATTACTCAATCCGTAGGTTTTTTATAGCAATTGCGAAGACAGTGGCTGGAATCCTAAGTTACCATTCTAGCTAACTAGTCTATTCTCGGGTTGTGTTGTAAACCTTGGACCCCTAAAATGACTCTAAAGGTAGGGGTGTCATTCAGATCAAAACTAAGAGTCCGGGAATGTCCATTATCACAGAAGAAAGTAAAGGTTGTGTGTATAATGAAATCAACCCCGACGAGAGGTCTGATCCATCCTTTGCCCTTAAGGGTTCCAGATGCTCCTTCATTGAAAAATTATTCTCAGAGATTTTGCCAAGGTAATATCCAAGATGTTGCCAGTGGCACTGTTGTGTGTTTCCTACATGGACATTGTTGTTTTCCCTATGTTAGCTAACTATGCACGTTGTAGGCCCTTTCCGCTTTGCATACATTACCAACTTGTTTTTGTGCCACATTGTATTTTCACACACAGTTCGCACACACTATTTGTCCTTTTCCTTGGATTGAGTCTGCCCAGCCTAGGCAAGGCCAAACAACACTGCTTTTTGTTATTCTCTGTGGTCAGACATTAGCACCTAGACATTATAGAGACACCCAGCTGTTGTTTTTGAAAAAAAACATTTTGTCATACAACCCGGGACATGTCTTTCTAAACACACAAGGAGTGGAGACTGGCAGACAGTGCAAAGGTCCTGATACAAGCGAGCAGCTGGGATGTAAAACAGCTATCCATGAATGCTAAGGTATGGGGTCCGCTACCAAGCTAAGAGATCCATAATCTTTAATCATTTAACTTTCCTGCTGTGGTATTAAGGGCTTTAACCTCCACAGTGTTTAGGAAGCACCTGACCCTGTTGGTTCTTCAAGCTTAAATATTTAAAGGTTTGTACCCAGTTTGTGTACTCCTTTGAATCCATTGTTGTTTTTCTAATGGCACAGCCCGTGGCCATTCCAGTCAACTGCAGACCTGCTGTTTATGCACATTTAACCCAACATGGGCTATCTATTTCAGGTCGTCCTCTTATTTTAGTTTTGAAGTTGATGCAGCATACTGTTTTAAGATTTTTTATTCTTGGGTCACATTTCTGGCTATGAATGGTCAATCAAATACATTTCATACATACACTAAACCTCCAGCGCCTAATAGATATAGACCGTATGTGGTTCTTGGGCTTCATCTTACCTACTGGGATTGCCAAAATTGGTTCCTTGGCGCCCTCTTCCATGTACCCGGAACTTTCCACTTAGGATCCCTTAGTAATGAGGGGCCAACTTGGCCAGCATTAGCAGGATGTGCACCCTCTTGTACAATGCAAAATGCACAATGCAAAATCTTGTACCATCACAAGCTTCATACACTGGTCTAGTTGCCTTATACAGACGCTTGATTCGGTTTTTTCACGTACCTTGTTTGCAGACCCAGCTAGAATTGGCAGGGAAACAACCTTTACAACACAACTTTTACAACGCACTACCATTACAACGAAACTTTTACAACACAACATCCATTACAACGCATGCCATTACAATGCAACCATTACAACGCATGACACTACAACGCATACCACTACAACGCATGTCATTACAACGCAGTCATTACAACGCATAGCATTACAACATATAGTACCCCTACACTATCCAACTCCTCCCCTCCTATTGCACCCCCTGGAGTTAGAATAGTAATTTTTACCCCTACACTATCCAATACTTACCTTACATGCAATGTAATGTTATGCGTTGTAATGGTATGCGTTGTAAAGGTAGTATGCGATGTAATGGAATGCGTTGTAAAGGTAGTTTTCAAAAATTATTTGTAATGGAATGCATTGTAATGGATGTTGCGTTGTAAAAAATGCGTTGTAAAGGTATGCATTGTAAAAGTATGCGTTGTAACGTCATACATCCGAACTGGCATGCACGGACAAGCCCACATTACCTGCAGTGCCTGCAATAAGTCTTGTAATTGTTGATTCAGTTCTGGGCAAAAGACACACTAATCCTGAGGAAATTCCATTTGGGATTGCCCTCAAAATCGATCAACTTGAAGCTATGTTTCCCCTTACAGGACCATAGGACAAGCACAGAATTTTGACTATGTTCTTGCCTAGCAGTCTGGTTACTGACATTGGAGACTGTAATACTTGGGGGAGGATTTTTTGCCGCAGTCTATACTGTTTGTCACTGCACTCCCTCAATGTCCTTCTTACCAGACGTACTCAAACAGATACAGAATGAACACTGGGCAGGTGCTGTCCTGGATTTGGGGATGAAATTAATCCCGTAGTGTCCACAATGATTCTATCTAATGTTAAAGGTGAAGCAGCCAATCTGTCTATATGCCAGTGGGTCACAGCGGTTGCACCAGCCAATTGTGAATGTGAGTTGCCTATAATTATTGCTGATGTGTAAAAATCCATAGGATGCAATCATTTGGGAACTAGACCTACTAAAACACCCCTTGGCAAGCCTGGTACAGATAAGGAAGCCAATCAGGCCTGTAAGTTTGTTAAAAAACAATGTGTATTGCTTTGTCCTCCCAAATAATAGAAAAGGCACTCCCACACGGAGGCACACACACAGGGAAAAGATAAAAACACTTGAAAAGGGATTTCACTCTTATAAAATGTGGCACCTCAAAATGTGCAAGCAATAATAACACACTTATAAGTAAGCAAATGTAACTGTTAAATGCATGGAATAAAATACATGGAATAAAATACAAGCAGATAATAATACTGGATGTCCACTGCAAGAAATAAGCACTGTTAAATGCAAATAATCAGAAAGCTATACACAATAAATATATCAGATGATTATAACCACTGGAGACTTGATTGTGCACACAGACATACTCACACATCACATTGCCAATAATCAAAGAAATACATCACCAATCGCTCTTTCTCTGCATTCTTGCCAACTTGGCTGGAGGAACCCTTGACCGCCAGGCAGAAGCCTTGATCAGGACCCTAAAAATTCCTGCCTTTAATACCTTTTACTCAACCTGAGGAGAAGTTTCTGGAAACCACGCCCCTTTCTTCTGTTTCGTAAACAGAGCTGACCGAACTGGTCTGTGTCAGGGTCAAGAAAGAAACTGGCCAGGCCACTGTATTTTGACTGAGAGACAGCGCTGTACATTCCACACATTTCTCTGGCAACAACAATCTCTGCTCTGAAAGGTACCAAGCGCGTACCTGACACATTATCTCAGTGAAGCTTACAAAAGTCTCCAGAAGAACAGAAAACAACCTTGAATGTGAATAGCCTAAACAACTTGAGTGATCTGGGGACCTGCTTGTGTGCGCAATGCTCAAGCTAGACAGAGTCAGAATTCAAGATGGCATGAGGGCATGTCAAAGCCAATAGTAAGAACTTAATAATACTTCCCAATGTGTAACACAATGCACATTTGTGCACCACTGCCTACAGCACTACACACTTCATCTCCCAATGTACAACATAATACACATTTGAGCACCACTGCTTACAACACTACACTCCAAAACAGAGAAGAACATTCCTCGCCTTTCTCTCTCTCTTGTTTTCAAATACACATCCCACATGTTCTGTTCCTGGCAGGACTGTAAGAAGCAACACTTCCCCTATGCAGCTACAAGGAGACACGAAATACATCTTCAAGGAAAAAAAAAGGAAAAGGCACATGCAGGAAACATGATGTCGTACATTTAAGAAAACACTTAAAGTCAATTCAAATGAAGGTAGTCAAAGGTCATCATGTGGTCCCAATACATGGGAGTGCCTCTGGCACTATACCATGGGATGAATCAAAACAGCCACAGAAAGGTAAACCTCACAGAGGTTATCCACCCCTGGAGTCCTCTGAGAGGTGGTACGATTTTTGTGATCACAATAATATCAAGACTCCAGACAGGTATCAGGTTCCTGATACACGTTCCCCTCGTTCCTTTTAGGAATCATCTGATCACCAATGCAGCAGAGGAGGGGGGTCTGAACTCAGACAAAAAGAGTTTGTGAAACCGTAAAGGGAGACACAGCGCTCAACTGACATAAAAATGAAGAAGGAGGACAGACCTCCACAATATAAAGCGCTGTTTCAGAAAAAGAAAGTTGCGGCTTTAACAGCTAAATATGCCACAGACACTGAGAACCCTTCTCCCGAACAGGAGTTGGGCAGGGACTCTCCTCAACAGTGCAGCAGAAGTCACCATTGTGTGCTGGATTCTTCAGGAGTGTCTGTTAGCGAGAGCAACTAATGCTTTTGCTACAGTTGAGACCGCGGTTAGATGCGTGGCCCCTTTGGATAGATTGTACCATTTAGAGATTCAAATAGAAGCTGACGTACAACGCACTATTAGAGCAATATTCTGGGAAAATGTGACTTTGTCTTATGACATCCTGTTGGTGGAGGTAAATTAGCCCCACCATTTGTACGAACATTCCCGCAAGGAGAGAATGTGATTCTATCTTCTTTTTCTGCTCTTGTCCTTGAAGAAGCCAAACAAGCTTATGCAGCTGAGTAGACTCTTGCACTAGCCACTGTGCTCTATCGCAATCATGTTGGCTTGGATAGGGATTCTCCTTATCAAGTTATACCTTTGTGGTCAAGCCTGAAATTGAAACCACAATATCCTATCAAACGAGATACTAAGCCACCCGTTAAAGAAATTCTCTCCCAATGGGAGTACCTGGTAGTAATTTTTAAACCTGTGTCTCTAAGATGAATAATCCCCTTTTTCCTTATTTAAAACCTGATCATCACTATCGCATTGTCTTAGATTATAGACATTTAAACAGTAATACTCCCACATTTGCAGTGCAAAACACACATAGTATGGCACTAATTAATAATGTAGTCTGTAGAAAATAGAAAACCACATTAGATGTTTCCAATCGTTTTTTCAGTCACCGTATGGCTCCAGAAAGCCGAGATTGGACCGCTTTTAGTGCCCTCGGTTTGCAAATGTGATATGGAATTTTGCTAAAAGGTTATAAGAATAGCTCAGGTATATATTTGCTGCATGCACAGTGCCAATTCTTCATGATATTGACATTGAAAAGCTGTCCTATGTAGATGATATCTACTTAATTGACAATGAATGAAATCCCCACTTAGCTAGAGTGGATCACATAATATTGGAATTTGGTGAACGTGGCTACAAGTTCAACTTTAAAAATTTCTCATATAACTTTCTGAGTGGCCTTTTCCTAGGATATGAGCTCAGGCATGACGGAAAGAGCCTTGCCCCTCATTTTTTTGAGACATGTGCACAATTGCAACCTCCAAACACGCAAAAAAAATTGCAGTCTCTACTAGGGTTTTTAAATTTTGGTAGGACGTAGATACCTGAATATGCACAGTTTTCAGTTTTTACTGATTTTTACAGATGAATACAGACAGAAAACTATTTATTTTCCGGACTGTATTTATTTTTAAATACAGAAAAATACGGAAAATAGGTCTTCTTTGGATGTTTTTTTTACTGTCAATCATGAGTGCCAAGTCAGTAGGTGTACAGATTGAGAGGTAGGAGAGATGAAAAAAGACAATAGATTTCCCTCTTTAAGCTTAATTAAGTACAGTTATTTATGCTATTCTACAAAGCACGTGTTTTCAGATAACACAATTGGACTATATACTGCTGAAACCTTTTGGACATTCACATGTGAGTATACATTTATCAGTTAAATAAATGTGGGAGAATACCCATTGTAGCTTCATTTATACGGAAAACACAAAATAAAAATGAACAAATACAGAAGAAATTAGCAAAAAATAAATATGGATAAATACAGATTGAAATGTCCAAAAAATAAATACCATAAAACTAGGAGCCCTAATTATAATGCCCTGATTTCCTGCAATATGCTGGACATCAGTGCATGCAGATACACCCAGGTCACTACAATATGATTTGCTTGTAACACGCCACTTGCATACACCTGTCAATAACACAAACCTGGCCCTTTGTATTTTGCAATGTGCAATTGGATTTAGAGACATCACTTTTAATGAAGGTGAAACAGTGCCTATTGCATACAAATCACATTCATATTCCAATGCAGAGATGCGTTTTACTTCCTCTGAAAAAATTCTGATTGTAGTGCAGATGGCTATCCTAAAAGAAAAGCCACTTGCACAAGGGAACCACATTATTGTTGTTACTCCCGTGCCAGCCTAAGAGGCTGTCACAAACGCTAGTGTGCTAAATGTTAAAGCTCTCCATCTTAGATGGATACAATGTGCCACATCCTTAACAGCTGTGGATGTAAATTTTTTCTTCGACACGTCTCTTTAGACACAATTCTTTTTACAGTATTAGCATGTTTATCCAATGCCCTCTTCTGTTTTGCCTCTTGACCAGTATAAATATATTATTTACACTGACAGCTTAGCACAACCTGCTATAGGTTCTAAACAACGATTCTCACCGGCATGCACTATTGTTATTGGTGTTATGTTGAACAGCGATTTCCAACTGCAAACAACTTGCATGCAGTCTCTAGATGACTGCACTGTACAGATGGTTGAACTGGAGGCTTTGCTCCTTACACTTGAACATACAGATCCTGAATTCCACACACTTATAGTGTGTGATTCGTAATACTGGGTACAGTCAAGTCAACTCAAGTCAAATCACTTTATTTGGTCCAAATTTGTATAGATCATAAAAGTACAAATATACAAATATTAATCAGTTTTCAGAATAAATTGAATAAAATATCCAGGTAAAAACAATCATAAAAACAGATAAAAAGACTTATGATTCATACTAGGCTATTGCCTAGTCTTTAAAGAAAGGCATAAAAAGGACACGTCACAATAACAAACAAAATGATCAGACAAAATTTGTAAAAAAAAACTGTCCTGGACGACATTATCTAAATTTGTATTTGCGCATAATTGGGAATATAACCCTTTTATGGTGCTCCAAGTAAAATTTGCAAAAGATATAAATACCGAGATTTGATTGGGGGGACACACCATCACATGGGCAAGACGGCAGGGCTGTGGAGAGAAAATTCCTGTTGGATAGCCCAACATGCAGGGGATGAGCTTTAAATGAAACCTAGATAGTATAAATATGTGACGTTGATTTGTCACGGACGATAAATATGAATGCCATACCTCATTAGGAACCGACCTCACTAGGAAGGATTGCACCAAATATTTGGTGCTGTTGATTTTATATCTATCTTTATCCATTATGTTTAGAAATCGGCTCTTGATTAAATTTTTTGGAATGCTCGAGCAGTTGCTTGATGTTTTAAATATTTGTTCTAAACCTAAGGAAATTTGGGTGCTTGTGACATTTGAAATCTAGGAAATCCTGAGGACATGTTCCCGGGTAAGACAATCTTTGATGAACTGTTGGGTAAGATTAACAGATTCCCTTCTCCAAACGGAATGCCATAAGAGAATTGAAGCAAAGCAAATCTGATCAGATATGTAGGGGTCATGCAATTCATGACAACAGTTAAAATTAGAACAACTTTTAGGCAGGCCTACCAATTTTTTCTAAAGAGTGTCTTCTGTAGTTTGAAGAGTGGCAGGGTTAGTATGTCCCCATACACCAGTCCCGTAGGTACCTACTGAGGCGGATTTAGCCATGTACACATCTAGAGGTTTCGAGCCTAGCTTTTTAATAAAAGAATACAGAGCAATAATACTTTTTTCCAACATTAAATTGTTAATCACCATATGGGCCCATGTTGTCTTTCTATCACATGTCACCCCTAGACGTGTCCGTCTGTGTCACTTTTCGGCCTGCTTTATAAAAATATAGTGCTTTCTTTGCCTTGTGTCCAGTCACTAGAATATATGACTTCACCTCATTGGCTTGTAGGTCTAATTTTTGCATAAAATTCCCATACCCCTCTTTGAGTTTCTAAAGTGCCATGCGGTGCATGCAATTAGCACCTCATTGTCTGCATAATGGAGTAAGGGAATACAAACCTGACTCATCTTTGGCATATCCAGAGTGGATTCTAACAGGGGGCCTCCACACCATTAGTGTAGATTGAAAAATGAAATGGGGCAAGAACGCACCCCTGTCGAACCCCCTGATTAATAGGGAGCCACCTGGTACACTCTTCCTGCTTCCCAAATCGGGCAGAGGCCTTTAAATATAGCTTTGATTGCCTCATCAAAACCCATCTCCTTCATGCTGCAGATAGGTCCATAAAAGCCAGGTAAAGCTTGGCTTGTTTGGCTTGAGTGTTGTTGACGATACGCAAACTCAGATTAGGGCACTGATCCAATGTTCCTTTCCTCTATTTGAAAGCCCATCTCCTTCATGCTGCAGATAGATCCATAAAAGCCAGGTAAAGCTTGGCTTGTTTGGCTTGAGTGTAGTTGATGATACGCAAATTCAGATTAGGGCACTGATCCAATGTTCCTTTCCTCTATTTGAAACCATTTGGACCAATATCAGGGCATTGTTTTGGGTGGCCCATTCCTCTAGTCTATTCAGTAAGACTCGATCCATACGTTTGGCAGTGCTACCCAATATTGAGATGGGCCTATAGTTTTTTGCCTCTTATTTATCACCCTTTTTGTAAATGGTGATTATGATGGATTTTGACCATCAATATGGCTGTCCCACACTGGCAACTACATTAGAAACATTAGTCAGGACTGGTCCCCAAAGGTCTGGGATTCTCAGAGAAAAAAATCTATTGGAGCGCCATTTGGGCAGGGGGTCTTATTACTAGTGCGCTGAAGCAAAACTTCCTTGACTTCAAGATAATTAAAAGTAAGGGTGAGCTTTCTGCTTGACATAGTATCTTTCAGAGAGGGATGTCTTTCCTTGCTTATGACGCCAAATATTTTTTTAAATATTAGCTACCCAGGTTTCTTCATCCACATGGGTATCTGGGTTAGGATCTGAGGAAGCTTTAAAAAAAGGGGCATTCATTAACATCCAGAAATCCCTAGAGTTATTTGTGATGGAAACCTGATGGAGTTGTTCCCAAGCCTCCTACTTCATAAGTTTTAGTCTAGCTTTCCTGGCATCATTGTAAGTTGGTGAGAGAACTTAACGTGTTCCACATCTCTTGGTTTAGTCCTAAGGGCCTTATATCAATTTGATAACAATTTGGTACTGGCTTGATTGAACCACCTATGAGCTAACAAATTACTGCCTGGACCATGTTTTGTTAGATTGTTGTTTACTTCATCCAAAATAGTCCCAAAGGCAGTCACCACCCTGGTCAATGTTCGTGTCAAGACAGGTCATAATTTTATTGTGTCTATTTGCGACAACCAGAGGGACACTTTCTCCCTATTGATCTTACCCCACTTAAGACCAATCCCATTTGTTCTTGGTATGTGGGGTTTTAAATGCCTTATCTGCTGAACCTGAATCCCTTCCCAGACCATTTGACAGTATATAGCCCCATGGTCACTGAAATTAGAAAAATTTATTTTGATGTCCTGGAGGGAACTTTTAAGGGGTACTGATTCCATCTGATAATCAATGGTTGAACCCTGAAGGTTATTACCAAAGGTTTTGTGTAACATGCCTGTGCTTGTGGCAATAGGAATCATGATTTCTAGGTCTTTTAAAATGAGGAGTCTTTTGAGTGCATCAACATGGGGGTTATGGATGAAGTGGAGCATGGCTTCTCCTTCCTCATTGGTTACTCATAACAATTTGGCTAAAAAGAGCTGGGAGCGTTAAAATCACCCATCCATAAAATACTAGTTGTCTTATTGAGATCACTGATGAGTACGTTATTTTTTCCTTGAGTGAGTCAATGACCTTTGGCATTACACCCCCAAAATAATTATTAAGAGCACAGTATTGCTCCCTGGACCTTCAAGCTGCAATAAATTGTGATGGGGGAATCATTGTGGGGGATAAAGACTTTATGTCTAATGGTGTTTTTCACCAATGTCAGGATGCCCCCATTGCACAGCCTGATTTTGACTCTGTAGAGTGTGATGTAGCAAAGGGACCCTCTGCTTCAAGGATCATATGAATTTTAATGCAGGATTGACCGAATATATGGATATGGCTACCGTTCCCTAGATCTGGGACACTCGCATTTAGAAGCTACACTGATTAAAGCTGCATGGTAGAGAATTCCTGACCACCATGTATGGATACAAGTTGTTTGTATGACACTGTTGTTTGCCCTTGTAGTCCTGATGAGGCCTGATTTAACAAGAGGCTGAAACGCGTCGACACAGCTTTTTGAAGACACCAATACAAACTAAAATATGTTTTGATCAGGATAAAAATTTGATAAGGAGTGCTAGAGAAAAGGAGGTCAAAATATGTTTAACCTTATACATTCCTTTTTTGGTTTGTTGTGGTGATCAGAATATAAGGAAAGTTTTTGATTAATTGTGGACAAACTTCCTTTGTTGAAATAAGTTGGGCAAAAGAAACTCTAGTGGGGTTTTAAGTAAATTGTGTTTAATGTAAATGTACTATATTTGTTTGTTTGTATAGGTATGTAAAAACTGTGTATATATATATATGTGAACTGTGAGATATTAACTTTTTTGGAGAAATATGGTTTACATTAAAAGAATTGGTTAAACCATATATGTGAACCTTATTTGTGGTGGCTGTCCTACAGGAGAAACTCTATTGTTCAGAATTTTCTTTAATTTAGTTATGGTGGAAATGATCAAACCCAAAATTGGACAATTTAAGGTATCCATTTTTTTGATAATTAGTTAGGTGTCTAACTACTCCGTAGGCTTTGCCTTCTTTATTCCTGATTTTGACAGAAGGGCGGGCATAGAAAATGACCGGTGACCATATAGATGGATAGGACCTATTTCCCATGTCTCTTGTAAACATATCAGATTGTAGAAAGTTATGTGCTTAATGCATTCTTGGTCGGTTAATTTTGGGCCTAGTCCTGCGATACTCCACGTAATTAATTTGATCTGATCATTAACCTCAGTGATTTTGCGTGGGTGCTCAGGCCCTTCTATAACACGACTGGGTGATAAGTTGGGAGTCGTCCCATTGATTCTCTGTCAATCGCAAGCTTCAAGATCTGTCAGTTTGGTAAATTGGTTACTGGTTGATAGGAGGTTAGTTACTTGCCTCGAGTAGGGCTGTTGGGTCACTGAGTGAGGGAGGCTAAAGATGTTCCTAAGTCCCAAACCCCAAAGGTTTTGGGTTACTGGGGTGTAAAAAAAGCCTGACAGCAATACAAACATCTGTGTATTAGGTGTTGGACCATTGGGTCATAAGCTTAAAAGTTTCTGTGCCATAAGGTGCAACTTGAAATCTACTTCTACACAATCCCCCCTTATTGTTTTTACAGAATTACCCACCCAACTAACCCTTCTCCTCATTACAACACTAGTAAAGCTTTCCAACCATCCATCCGTATGTTTATTAATCAAATGTCGTGCTTTAAAGATTAATTGGTCAGTTAACTCATATTGAGTGATTTTTAGCTCAGGAGTGTTGGCTAGGATTATCATGTAAGGAGGCCTAATCTCATACAGTGGTTATGCCCTGGTAGTTCTGCTCGGTCGTTTGGTTGGATATTACAACCGCTCTCCAGCCTCAGGGCTGGGTTAGGGAAATTTGAATCCCCTGGGCCTTCTACAAGTAATGTTCTATGTGTCAGAGGACTGGGATGTGACATGGGGGGAAGACGGACAGTTGTTAGTCAGGTGTGTCAATTGAGTTGGCCTTGGAGAAGCCCTCAGCAATGGGTGTAAGTTGGAATCTGATGGGGGCCTTTGCTCCTTGACAAAACCCCATATCCATCTCTCTTTGGTACCTGTGGTTCATGGGGTTTATTTATAGCACAATGGTGAGATGATATTGTTGTGTGGCGTTTAGAGCTCCGAGTGAATTTTCCCGAGTCATGCCCTTATATAGGTACAATTCACATTGCCCTTTTATATGTATAGAAATCAATCCTTTATTTAGTCATAGCCAATGCTACCCAAATACAGGCATGGCTACTTCCACCCGTACCAAAGGTCACAACAATTTCTTGGAAAATCGGCTTAAGCAGTTAGGGAACTTCCCATTGCTTGAATATTGATTTACCCAAAAACTCATGTACTTTACAAAGCGCAACTATCCCCTAGGGGTTCTTTCCTGTTGTTATTATGCCCTACTTTACGTCAAACGATGGCCTTCCTAAACACCTTCAAGGTATAAATATACCTTCACTTGCTATGGCAAACTACGGTGGTTCGGAGCAGTTCGACTATCTACTTCCCTGACGCAGCTCTCTACAGCAAGTTCCGAAGGAAGCCGACCCTCCAGCTGACGCACTAATCAAGAGGCTGCCTCTCTCTAGCCGAGAATCCAGCTCCAGTGTTTCAAAGCTGCCCTTGCGGGGTGTTGGGAAATCGAGTCCTGATACAGAGATACCAGACCTCCTTCATTTTAAACCAAGGTATGGAGCTGATTAGAACCTAGAGAAACCTTTGGTAGATTCTTGGCAAAAACAACTAACCCTATGCTACACAATACTTACTTCTTCCCGCTTACTAGACTTAGGTTAGGTACATTGGGGTAGGCGTATTTAGAAGCACCAGTTGAGTATTTTAGTCAAAGTTATTTATGTATGTATTTTTATATGGCTTATGAACCATACAATGCTTTTACAGTATTATTTTATAATACTATTCTCACTGTACGCATTATACTTTGCAGTCTGCTTAACGATTGTAGCAGTTCACTTCTCTTGCATGAGAAAGAAGACTGTTCAATAAACCTTTTTATTGAAAACGCCTGCCTCTCTATTTCTCTGCAAACTCTGTTGAAACGAAGCATGCACGATTGACTCAGTGAAAAAGGTATTCATTATTTTTGCGACTCTAGAGATATGTTTCTTATTCTTGGTAAACAAAGTTGTCATGTTTATGCGGTTGTCAGAAACTAATCCCTTCTTGTGAATTCGAGAAAGTTTCTAGTGACCGCTGAGCTATCTGGCACTCACTATTAAGTCTAATATATTCGATAGAGACCTAGTAGACCTCAGTACTATGTCTAATCTATAGGATATATTATTCCAATGCGCAGAGCCTATTGGGAATATAGGAACTACACTACAATATTAGCTCGTTGGCTAAAATTGGGGATGGGGGGGCCTGTGCGATAGTAATGAGTGAAACTAAGTTGGCTTCTATTTTAGTTAATCTGTCAATGAGAGGTTGCAGCAAATGGGTGATTGTCTGTTGTCTATGCAGTATAGCCTTGTGGTCGGATGAAATGGCCAGAATGGGACCCGTGTGCACATGTGTAGATTTAATCGATCTCCCTCCTCCTTTTTTCTTTATGGTGGGAAGTTCAGAGGGAGAGTGGGTGGCTACAGGCACACATTAAGTCTCTGAGTTCGTTGTTAAAATGAAGGGTCTGGGGTCCCCTTTGGAGAGCCTACGCTCTGCGATTTTGATCTCTTTTCCCAAAGGAGGAAAGAGTCCAAAGTGCTTGGAGGCTTACCTCCATTCTCCACAGAAGTTATTTTCCGGTTCCCCATATTCAAAAGTGGATTCGTTATAGCTGGCCAGCTGAGACAGCCACGATATTGGGGGGCCCAGCCCGGCCTCTTCTGTGCTCCGATGGGTGTGGATGTCCCGCCCTTGTCCCGGGCGCGTTCCTGCATGCTTCCCATACCGCGTTGCTGCATCGTGCTTATGAGCACTTCAGGCGTGGGGGTGGATGGGGATTGGACTCCCCTCCCAGCACTGCAGCAGGGTTCCCTCTGCAGGCATAGCTCCTTCAATGTGGCAATCTGGCAGGGAAACAGGCAGGCGGCTACCCCGATCACAGGGCAGGGTCATGCTTATTTGCCCGTGAAGTGCACATCAGGCGCGCGGATGGATGGGGATTGGAGTACCCCCAGCAATTCAGCAGGTTTCTCTCTGCAGGCACGGCTCCTACAATGCGGTAATCAGGCAGTGAAACAGGCAGGTGTCTACCCTGATCACGGGGGGCGTTGTGCTTATGTGCATGTCAGGTGCACGTCAGGCATGGGTTGGATGGGGATTGGAGTCTACCCCAGCGATGCAGCAGGGTTCCCTCTACAGGCACCGCTCCTCCAGTGTGGCAATCAGGCAGGGAAACAGGCAGGTGGCTACTTTAAGGATATTCTACATTATTGGCAACAAAATGTATTAAAATATTGTAAAGATAACACGTTCAAGCATAAGATGCTTTGGGTGAAAGTTGCAGACCTCAAAGACAGGTTGCCATGGACTCATGTAATACATAAATTGAGTCATCAGCGTGTGGGGGCACATGCTGTAGAGAATTTGTTTGCTGATGAAGCAGCCAGCTCTGCAGTCTCCACAGCTACAGTAGCAGCAATTACTTGTTCTAAAACTAGAATAGATAGTGATATCCTGGCGGCTGTTAATGTGAATAAAAACGTCACCCCTTTACCTAAGGGTTTTCCTTCTAAATATCCTTATCATTTGAATTTATTTATAAAGTTTTGTATATAGTGTGAACATGACCCTAGTAGGTATCAGAGCACTTTACAGGAAGGGAGGGCAGGGTATAATTGAAATAACTTACATGTTCATATCTATGAATGAAGTAAAGGGTCTTGAGAAAACACAAATTACTACGTATGTTATCAGAGGTAGTCCACAAAGAAAAGGTCTGGCATCCTAACAAGAGTCACTGGTATGGTTGCAATCAATAAAACGCAGAAGTAATAGCTTAAGGTGAAAACTTGTTCATCAGAAAAGATTTTGCTTCTCTTTTGAAGGAAGCGGTAGATGAAATTAGGCGGATGTCAGGTGGTAGAGAGTTCCATATCTTAGAAGCGGCACTTGTGAAAGTTCTGTATCCAGTTTTCATTTTATGGAAACATTGTGGTTTCAATTCAGGGCGTTCAGGCTTAGTGATGGTCTGCAACCACTTGATTTTTCTTTTTTTTTTAGCCAAATATCTGGGGGGATTGAAATCTTTAATTGAATTCTTGCCTCATTAAGGTAGCTAGTTCAGGGATTATAGAGTTGGGGAAATGTGCTTTTTTGTTGTTGTTCATGAGACAAGTCTGGCAGCTGGATTAAGAGAGGCCCTTATTGGGGTCAATTTGTATATAGGTAGGCCGCATAGTGTGGCACTACCGTAGTCCAGTCTAGGCAACACAATAGTTTAAACTGCATTCTTGAGGCCCTCCTGAGGAAGGTAAGGTTTAAGTTTCCGTAGAATGCTCATCTGATAATTCACTCCTTTGGTGACTGTGCTGATGTGATATTCAAGTGTTTATCTAATGTAATTCCCAAGGATCTAGCAGAGTCAATGATGTGAGGAGAACATTTTAGTGCAGTAAGCTGTTTTATCCAGAGATCGATTTTGGGAATATTGTTCGGAGGTGAGATGAGTAGGAATTACGTTCTGGAGGCGTTGAGCTTGGGGTGAATGTCGATAAGCCAAAGATGCATGTTTTGTAGAGTAGAGTTGAGGGATCTGATGTCATCCGGGAGGAGATTTTGAGCTATAATTGAGTGTCATCTGCATACATGTGCAATAATCTATTTTGATTAACATGGGTATAGGCAGAAGATAAGCCCAGTAGTATCCGAAGGCATGATACATTTAGATCCAGAACTTTTAATATGTCATCCACCATGTGTGTGAGTCCTGATTCAGTGCTGTGACCATGACCATGATGGAAGCCTGATTTGTTTGGTCAAGGAGTTGGAAATTGTCTATGTGGTTACAGAGTTGGATCAGGACACATTTTACCAGGAGTTTCGCCACGGTGAAGATGTTTGAGAAAGGTCGGTAGTTGTTGAGATCTGAGCAATCTGCATTAGGTTTTTTAAAAGTAAGAATTACCTGTCCTACTTTTAGACAGTCAGGGATGGTGCCTTGATGTAGCGAGGCATTTATAATCTTAGACCATAAGGGGAGAATAATGGCTTTGATCTCTTTGAAGATAGTCAGAGGTAGAGGGTCAATGAAGTGATTAGATTGGTTTAAGGATGATAGGATGCTGTAGATATCATTATCATTGATTTTCTTTTTATAAACTTTATTTTATTTTTCAGTCACAAATACAAACCTGCAGCCCCTCCTATCCCCACCCCCCTCCAGGCATAAAACGTGTGGGCACAGATCGATAGACTCATTACGGCACATTACAGGTGTGGACAACATCAGGAACAGCAAAAGGAGTCAGCACGGAAGTCTCTGTGATAATCATAGCATGAATCCAAGTATTGTGGACAACAGTAGGGTAAACAGTCAGGCCCCATGTCATACCTACTACAGGCATTCCCTCATCACTCCCCCCTTTCCTCCTCTTCAGACTCGGACCCAGGTGCTGAGAACAGTTCGCCACTGGTCCCCTCCGAGTCACTATGTGATGATTGTTCGTCAGTAGTGAATGCCTCTGTACACATTATGCGCCATGCTAACAGATCATCCTGCAATTTCTCATCCTTCTGGGTTGCCTGCATGTGCGTTTCCTCCGTGAGTGTCCATTCCCTCACGTCCCTAAGCCAAGCGTTTATCCCAGAGGACCTCTGTCCCTTCCAAGTGATGGCTACTCGACGTCGAGCCAGCACCAACATTAAATGCAATAGTTTAAATGGGAGTTTCTTTTTTCTAGGTTTGGGTACTAGTCCCAACAGGCAGTGTAGGGGGACAGTTCAATTCGAAGGCCCGTTGTGGCTGATATAATCATTATCATTGATTGATGTGAAAGTGTGCCAGGAGGCGTTTTGTTTTAGTACCTTGCTGGATGGATCGTTCCCTTGACCAGGCTGGGGGCGCGTGGGGGGCGGTGGAAAGATGACCGAGGACCACCAGTAGTAGTTCCTTTGCTGATTGAAGTTCATTCACAATATTTTTTTTTTTCCAGAAGTGCATTCTCGATATTTGTTGTTTTTTCCAGGAAGAAGGAGGCCAACTCTTTGCAATATGGTAGAGTGATGGCTCCATTGTCAATCTGGTTTGATGCATTGCGTGATTGTTGCTTGATTATTTTGAATAGTTTTTTGGGTCGATTTCTGGCTTGGTCAAGCTCAGATCTAAAAAAAGTAAGCTTTCTCTTTTCTTATCCCTCTGTTGTATGTGTTCTTCACTGATCTTAATTATTTTAGGAGCTCCAAGGAGGGAGAAGATCTCCAAGGTCTTTTGGCTGATCTGAGATTGCGTCTTTCAGAGTTCAACTTGTCATTGAACCAGGGATTGGAGACTTTAGTTGATACATTCTTTTGTTAAAGGGGGCGAACAAATCAAGGACTTCCAATATGGAGGTATTGTAGAATTCTGTGAGGTCATGGACATCATTCATGTTGGTCTGAGGAGTCAAGGTATTGTTACAGTGGTTGAAAAAATCATTGAAGTTTGTCCAGAAGATTTTTTTCCAGTGCTGTGTTTCTTTGGTTGCGCTCTCTTCGGAGTCACCCTTAAATTGATGAGGAAGGTGACGCAGTAATGGTCAGTCCAGTCAAATGAGTTAATGGACTCCAACATGATGTTGTCCTGCCGTTGTTATGGGACTGTCACAGAATTGGGGCAACTCATGGTCTGATATAAAAGACCAGGCTATTCACTGCCTTGCCATTTGGGTTGTTGCAGTAGAGGTTAAAGTCTCAGAGGAAAATCTGGGATACTTAAACACAAATTAATGAATGAACACAACCTCCTTTTTGTCACAATTCCAGGGGCTGGTGATCATATGATTCCCAACTAAGACCGCAGACTTGCTTTAGTTATAGCGGCACAGGAAAGTGTGGCTTTGGCCCATGTTTGGGTGGCGGCCACAATCTCGCTGCCACAGCAACATTATTGGTGGCATGGCTTATATCAACAGGTCAAGAAATATGTCCTGTGTTGTGACATTTGTCAACAAATTAATGCTTCCACCATGGATCGTCCACTGTAGACGTACCTGTTGATCTCAAACAACCCATTCAGCTGCATTTATTTAGATCACTGTGGTCCACTATTTTCAAGCACTGTGTTAAAATTTATTTTGGTTGCTCTCGATTCTTTCTCTAGGTTCCTCTGGGTTTTGACACAGTGCACAACTGATGCTCAAACTGTTATTAAAGCCCTGGCTTTCGTGTCAAAAACATACTGAGATTCTATAGTATCCCTGGGTGTATATATGCATTATTCTTCTCCATATAGGCCAATGGGCAATTCTGTTGTGGAAAGATTGCACTGTGACTTACAGCAGTCCTTAACAGCTAGAGTATTAGGCACTGGGCATAGTTGTATCCATCACCTATATGGGGTTCTACGGGATATAAAAAACCTCCCTAAAAGATCTTTGGCGGGGTGGACCCTATACAAAGTACTTTTTGGCACCAATATGTATGTTCTGGACCTTGAAAGTCCAGACATTGTGGTGGCTGTCACGACCTTTGACGCAGGGAATTGTTGCGCTGTCTTAGAGGATCTACAAAAGTTCTGTGATACTCAATCAAGTGAACATTCGAGTGCAAATGTGAAACCTGGACTTTCCGGCTGGATTCTGAAAATTGGTGATATCGTCCGAGAAAAAGTGGTGATCAAAAAGGAATTTGGCCCATCATACTGAGCACATGTGCCCGTCCATGGTGTTCATGAATGAATGATTTGATGGTGTGATGTTTTGCGGAGTTGAAGTGAGAGTCAAGTGAATGTGGTTTTGGGCAGGACGTGGTCCAAGGATTGAAATTTGCGTTGCCGGCCCAAAGTGGCCTAAGATTATCGGATATATTAAAGGTGTAGAAAACAACGAGAATGAGATTGTGAATGTATGACCGAAGAATTGAGGAGTTGTCGTGAGACGTCATCATCAGTTCCAACTTTGTGTGAATGGGACTCATGGGAATCATTTAGTTGACCTTGTGTAAAGGGGTGAGCTATACTGATTCTGCTGACCTGCGAAGGTCGAGGGTTACTGTGTGTGAATGTTCTTAGATGAATAAACTCTACGTATCTTTGAGGTGGCAGACAATTACTGGGCCCGATTCACAGAACTAACTCAAGACAAAATCTTAAACCTACTGCCATTTTGGTATTAACAGAAGGCACTTACTCATTTTGGTATTCACAGAAGGCACTTACTCATTGATGATTAAGGGCCTTCTGTGTATGCCAAAATGAGTAAGGGGCTTCTGTGAATACCAAAATGAGTAAATCGTAGTAAATTTAGGAGTTTGTCTTAAGTTAGTTCTTTAAATCGGGCCCACAGATTTTAAGACAATTGTGTGAGTGAATGCGTACAGAGAAATTGTGAAAGAGGGTGAGCCGCTGGATGGAGTGAAGGTGATATCAGAGAGTGTCGCACTGCGATAGGTCAGTTGATGTAATGCAGCGCTGGGATTGATTGGTAGTCATCATGAAGTTGTGGTTGGAAAAGGATTGTTTCGTTGTAATATTCTGAACAACAAATTGCATTTGAAATCATGTGATGTTTTAGGGTGTTGCGAGATTTGTTCAGGGGTGATGAAGGGGTTGTTACTCGAGTGGGCAAAAAGGTGCCACCTGAGGATATTCTCACATTAAATGGCGAAAAAAGTTGGGCTCCATACTTTAATTTGGCTTCAAAATTACAGTCCACAATCAAGGGACGATGGGAAAGACTTGGGAAGTGCAGAAAATGTGGGAGATGAGGTCCTGTTATGGGAGTTGTGGGAAGGATGTCTTCAGGAGTAGGGAGACAGGAGTGTCCACCTTAGGAGGTATGTAACAGAATGGAGCTAACATTGCTTCACGATTACCGGAAGCTGTTACAATACCGGTTAGTATTGTTCCTGACCCGAGCTCAGTGGGAAGCCTTAGTCAGAATCAGGCCGTACAGGTTGAAGGCATTGGATTGGGAAGAACAGGGAGCAGGAGTGGGACTTGTCCATCTCTGATGCCTAGGGAATCTAGTACTCATTTAGCAGTACTGCTGATCCTTCGGGAGTACTAATTGGTTCTAGTACTATACGGTCCATACCCATGACAAGCACTAGTTAAGACCTACGGATGTGGGAAACTCCAGTGAGAGAACCAATTGGTGCAGCCTCAGAAGTCAGGGAGCCGCTGGAAGTCAGCATGTCATAGATGTGTCAGACACGAAATCCTGGTTGAGAGACCACAGCAATAGCAAGGATAGTCAGAATAAGACATCAAGTCAGGGTACCATCAAGGCTGCAGTGAAATCGAAGATATTGGATGTGGTGAGGCTGAAGGCTGAGGCCGATGAGATCATCAGTGGGAATTTTATGTTTGGACAGAATAGAGACCTTTGAGTCAGATGACCTGTTGTTTGTAGCCAAGGATGCCACGAGTGCATGGGAAGTTATCAAAGTTGGCTTCGAGAAATGGAGTAGACTTGTCTTAAATGAAAATGTTACAGGAAATCATATGCTTAACTACAGTGACCAAGAGCTAGAGGAAAAGAGAGTGACAGGATTGAAGACACACATCTGAGAGCTGGACATAGGAATAAGGGCTTGCAGTATTCTGGGTAAGTGGGAGGAAATATGGTCAAAGAAGAACAGTGTGAGAAAGGCAAGGTGGAAACACCACCTCCAGGAGGGGGGGCACAGGGAGTCAAGGCATATTCGTTATGGGAGGTGCCTAGGAGAGGGTATGTGCATGTCCTTTGGAGTAGAGGTGACCTAGCTGCATTTACGAATGCTGAGTGGTATAAGCGATCACCTCTGTTAAGATCTCAAAGGTGTTTTGGATTGACTTGATACCTTGTTCGAAATTGTGGTTCCTAGTGATCTGTGGTCTGCTTGCAAAATCACCATTGAGTTGCCTGCTGCTGAGCCATAGAGGGATCCAGTAACCCATAGTCCTTCACCAGTGGTTATGAAAAAGTAAGATTAGGTGATCACATGGTCTCATGGTTGCAGTCTAAATTAGCCCTTCAAGTCATAGATTGGGTTAAGATAAATTGAACGACTCAGGAACCTAAAGAGTCAGTGCATGTTTATTACAAAAGGCTATTGCAAGCCTTTAGGCAGTACAGCAGGTTAGACACACTCGATCCTAAGGGTATGGGACAATTCATAGCAATATTTGTGACAGGGTTGAGGCCGTAAGTTACCCATGACCAGCAACACATAATCTGTGGGCATAAGTCTGTGGACGAAAGTCTATGTTGCGCCAGGTACTGCAGTGATGAGGTGGATTCCAAGCATAAGAGGATAAAAAAGAAGTTGATGCTGGTTCAAATGCGAAATGCACAGACGGGAGAGCAGGTGCAGGCAACAGGGGAAACAGTAGTTTGCAGTTAAGAGAATGCCCCAGGAGATGTTTAAGTTACATTAGTCGCAGGATAGATGGGACAGAGAAGAGGAAGGAGTGTTCCCATTGATCCTAAGACAGATATAGATGTTGCGACCCTGAAAAAGACCACTGCTAGTCATTCTTGTCTCAAAATCTGGCATTTGAAGCCCAAGTGTTGTCTAAATCCTGTGAATCGGGTGCAGGAAGGAGAACTCGTGCATGCGGTAGATGGGGTATATCAGTTAGCGAAAGTAACCAGACTGAGATCTCTTAATGCGGGAGGAAATCAGAACCAATTAGTGCAAGTGCCCCAAACTCAGAGAATTTCGCAGGGTAATCGGACCTATCATCAGATGCCTTTAATGGTAGTGCTGGACGGATTTGATCAGGACCCGTCCTTATGACCGTGCCTGAGCGTGGAGGAAGACCATACACTTGACACAGTCTAAAGGTAGACCACAGTGGACCATACGTAGAGACCAACGTAGATGGTCATTCTATTATATTCTTGATTGATACTGTTACTGCCGCTTATACTGTGAGATATGCAGTTGTCCCAAACCTACCCCCTCTTGGGAAAATCAATCCAAGTTGTAGGAGTTTCTAAAAAAAGAATGACAAATCCTCTGACAGAGGAAGTGCTGGTGAAAAATCAGAACCTTTAAGGATCACCATCAGTTTGTGTTTTGTGATACGAGAACAGTCTGTTTGCTAAGGCTTGACAACTTATGCAAATTGAATTGTACCTATTGCATGCCGAAGGGAAGCAAATTGCAGACTAATGATGAGGACATTGCTTGCAAGCTGCCAAAACAGAACCATTACACATCCAGGTTTCCTTTACTGATAGTGGAAGACATGCCGTTGGATTTGAGAGATACCGTCTCTCCAGTGGTATGGAACTTCTCTGGGGAGGAAATTGGACTAATTCGGGAGTCGAGCCAGTCCACATACTGCTTAAGTACAATGGAAAAGTTCAGAGAACGCCTCAGTACAGCCTAACCCCAGAAACAGTGACTGGGATTACACCTGTAATTGAGTCCATGATTTTGCAGGGTATTCTAAAGGAGATCATGGGAAGTCTGTGCAACTTGCCCATCATGGGATTGCAGAAACCGAGCGAGAAATATTGCAGTGTTCAAGATCTTAACAAGGTCAATAACATTGTGATTTCATGTTGTCACGTGGTACCAAATCCTTCTGTGATATTTCAAATCTATTGCAAGGCTGGTTAACAGTGATTGACCTCTGTCAGTCATTTTTACCCATTCCAATGCATGAGGACAGTCAATTTGTATTTGCTTTCTCCTTAAGGGTATATTGAAGTCCATTCATATTCAATTAGGTACTGAAAAAGAACCCTCAGAGCTTGATTATGCTCCGAAACTCAGTGTTAGTCCAGTACATAGAAGACCTCCTCATTGCATCTGAGACACAAAAGGCTTGAAAGGACAATATTATCACCTTTCTGAACCATCTGGCTGCCAATGGGCATAAGGTGTTGCTGAGTAAACTTCAATATTGTCTGCCTGAATGACAATATTTTGGTCATCGAATCGAAAGAGGCAAGAGGAAGTTGTCACCAGGGTGAGTGGAGGTGATCATGAAAATGAATTTGTCTACTACCTAGAAGGAGGTCAGGATAGTTTTGGGCATGATTGGCTAATGCTGACAGTGGATTCCTAATTTCTCCTTGATGGCAAAGCCTTTGCAGATGCACACCCACAAGGATGGGTGCGATTCGGGACCTTGGAATAATGACTGTTTGCTTACTTTCCTGGAGTTGAGAGAGTGCATGTGCCGCGCTCTAGCTTTAGGAATGCCAGATTACAACAAAGCATTCTCATTATTCTGTCATAAGCGAGAGGTTTGTGCTCTTTCTGTACTCACCCAGGCACATGGAGGTGCCCGTAGACCAGTGGCCTATTTCTCAGCTACATTAGATACTGTAGCTTCAGTGTTGCCCGGATGTCTCAAATCCGTACCTGCAACAGGTATCAGTATTGAACAATGCAAGAGCATTGTGATGGGCCATCCACTTACTGTATATGTACCATATTCAGTTGAGCTCCTGCTGATGAGGACCACAGCATTTGACACATTACAGGTTGACAAGATATGAGGAGATTTTGCTTGCTGCCAAGAATGTGATTCTTGTCACCTGTTCCAAATGCTGATGGGAAAGATTGTGAAGACCGTGACTGTCTGGAAGTTACTAAGCTTTGCACCAAGCCGAGACCTGACATTGTCGATGAGCCATTGTCTGATTCCGATCAAGTCCCATTTATTGATGGTTTATTTGCGAGCAGCGTTTGCTGTCTGTACCATCTCTCGAGTTGTGGAAGCTGCTTGCTTACAGGGAGTGCACTCCAAACAGGTAGCTAAAATCATTGCCTTGCATATCGAGTCACCATTTATACCGATAGCTAGTGCAGTTTATATGTGGTCCATGACTTCGGACAGCTATGGTATAAAGAACAAAGTGGTCCTAGACACAATTTATCAAACACATTTAAATGAAATATTTATTTTTACTCTTTGTAGGACTTAATCCTGAAAAAGAAATGAGAAAAACAACAAGCAAAATGCGTTTGTAGTATTATCCTAAATACCCAAAACAGATTATATGACACTGAGTTTGTATGTAGCAATATAAATTCGCAATTTATTTCATATTCATATATACATATTTACAAAAACTCAAAAGGTTGGGGTAGTTCTGCCAGGCGCAGTAGAAAGTGCAAAGGTTTTGTGCTCAAGTGAAATAGAGAAAAAGTGAGTAAAAAGGGATAATCCAATGATTCTAAACAAGGACTAAGGTTCTGTTCCCTTAGTATTGTGCCTGCCCCACGTATATTAATCATACGGTTTGATTATAGTCTTTCAAAAGGCAGGGGATGGGGTACACGCATCAGAAAAGGGGGAGATTGTCAACGTTTTGACCCTGGCGCTGTGGAGGAAGGATCAACACCTCAGCTACAGGTCTTCCTCAGGATGGACAGAAGGAGATGGAGGGTGAACCTATGCTGCCGAGAGACAGCGCCGTAAGAATGAGGGTGGCCACCAGTTAATGGTGTGCTCAAGTATTCCAAAACCTAACACTTGATCTATTGCTCTTCCTTTACTGGAAAGGGCACAAATTAGGAAATGTATCCAAATCACTAATTTCAGGAGAAAACTCACCCAAAGGTGAATCTTGATTCCGGCAAACCAAGAACTATAATTTATGTTTAAAGTATTTTATTGAAGCAGGGTGGGGTAGGACACAAGGGGGCAAGGAACAAGTAAACCACAGGAACCGCACAGCAATGCGCATTGTACAGCAAGTACAGTAATGCAGTTACAAGTTTGCAAGAGGCCCCATCCGACTCGGGAGCATAGCTTTCGCACCTGTGGTCACATACAAACAACGAGGGGGGGGGGAGAAAGGGAGGGAGGGACGGGATGGGGGGGAGGAAAGAAAATCAGGGGGGGGGGGACCAAGAGAGAACGGAAGAAAAAAAAAGAAAAGAAAAAAAAAAGGGGGGGGGGAGGGGAAGAGGGGAAGGGAAAAAAGGGGGAGGGGTGAAGGGAGGGGAAGCAACCCCGCTCCAAGAACCTACCTAACCAAACAGAACCCCCAACTACCTAACCCTAACCCATCCCCTGTACTGTGCCAATATCTACAGTCTCCGCTACATGCAACTCACCGAAAATCCCCGCTATACAGTACCGACCCCACCCAATCAAGCAGGCGGGTCCGGTGGCGGTGTCAGCCTTAACAACCTAAGGTATCTAGGGCAGGTGATCTCCCGAAACTCGGAACATAACAGGCTGTGAAAGGGCTCCCACAGTTCCTCAAAGGTATCAGTATCCCCAAAGGCTACTAAGGACATCTTCTCCATTCCAAGGACATGCCATAATCTGTGCAGCCAACCAACTACAGAGGGAAGTGTGGTAGTGCGCCAGTGTATGAGAATATTCTGCACCGCTGACCCCAGCGCAATTGCGATCTGTCTACCTCTCTTAGATCTAAGGGGATACATCAGCCCATTCGGCAACCCTAGCAGAACATAGGCCGGGAATCTAGGCAGTTCTATCCCAAAGCATTTGTCTACCTCGCTCAAAACCTCTTCCCAGTAAGGAGCCAGCAGGGGACAGTCCCATAGTATGTGTGTTAGGGTACCAGTATCGCCACAGTTGCGCCAGCACGTCCCTGGTATTGCCCTGTCCATCTCGTGCAGTTTCTCCGGAGTACGGTACCAGTAGGTCGAGATTTTAGTGAAGGTCTCCGTAAGACCCGTGTGGTAGGCCGAGTGACGTGCGCGGAAGGAGATGTGTTCCCATTCTTTATGGCTCAACACGCGCCCCAGCTCACGCTCCCAACGTTCCCGACCGGGGTTTTGAATATGAAAGGAGGGGGGCTGCAGCATTTTATACAGGTCTGAGATCAGTTTAGCGTCCGACGTGCGAGTAATTAACCAACGCTCATACGCCGTGATTTCCCGGTGTGCCGCGTCGCGCACTTGGGGTTGTAATGCCCAGTGGCGCGCCTGCATGTATCGCATGCGCTCCGTTTCCGGGAGGCCATAATCCCTCCTCAGGTCCGGGAAGGGGACAACCCCCTCAGGGCAGTACAAGTGATACAGAGTGCAGCAGCGGGCCACCCGCCAGCGCTCATAAGTGCCCTGCTCCATCCCGGGGCCGAAGTCCGGGTTGCCAATGAGCGGCGTAAAGGGAGAGGGGAAGGTGGTAAGCTCGCACCTGGCAGCCACCGAGTCCCACGTCCGGAGCGGGACCCGCGTTACCAGAGACGCATAGAGATTGGGGGGTCGATGTGCCCGCTTCAAGAATGGTACTTCCTGCAGCGTCCTACCCGCCACCGCCTGGTCCTGGAACAGCCAGTGCTTATCAGACTCCCACCGGCTCCATTCCACTAGATAGCGGAGCTGAGCGGCCTGGAAATATTTCCGCAAGTCCGGTATCCCCAGCCCCCCGGATTCCGGTGACAGCATAGCGATGCTTCTCTTGATCCTCGGCCTGCGACCCTGCCACACGAACCGCGCGATGGCAGTCTGTGTCTCCGCAAGCCACCCCGCGGGGGGCTGGAGCGGCAACGCTCTGAAGAGGTAAAGCACCTGAGGCAGGAGGGTCATCTTCACCGCGGCCACCCTACCCAGTAACGACAGCGTGCCCTTGTCCCACCGGCCCAATTCCTCCCTGATTTTCGCGCCCAGAGCCGCGTAATTGGCCGTGACCATCTCCGGGAGGGAGGGCGCCAATAGGATCCCCAAGTACGGGATCCGGTCCCTGGACCAGCTCAGAGGGTAAAGCCTCTGTAGTTCCGCTCTAGTGGCGTTAGTAAGCGAAATGTCAAGGGCGGCCGACTTCCCCAGGTTCACCTTGAAGCCCGCCACGTCGGCGAATAAGTTCAGTTCCTCTACACAGGCCGGTAGCGATCTCCGCGGGTCATCCAGCGTCAGAATGACATCATCCGCGTACAGGCTGATCGCATGATGGAATTCACCCATCTTGACACCGACAATGTCGGGGTTCTGCCTAACCCTCTGAGCAAAAGGCTCCATGTACAGGGCAAAGAGCAGAGGGGAGAGAGGGCACCCCTGTCTCGTACCCCGCTCAATGGGGAAGGGTCGAGAGCTGCCGCCGTTCACCCGGACTACCGTAGAGGGGAACCGGTAACAATTGAAGATCAGGTGACGGAACTTCTCCCCAATTCCGAATTTGCCCAGGACCTTCTCTAGGTAGGGCCAGTGCACCCTGTCGAAAGCCTTCTCCGCGTCTATGGACAGGAGCATCCTCTCCCCAGGGATCCTGGAAGCCTTCTCGAGGATGTGCGTCACCCTCTTTGTGTTATCTACTGTTTGCCTACCGGGCACGAAGCCCGCTTGGTCCGAGTCAACCATGCCCGGGAGGTGCAACGCCAGGCGTGCAGCTAATATACTGGTGAACACTTTCAAATCTGTGTTCAGTAGCGAAATGGGACGGTAGGACCCACAGGCGGTCCTGTCCTTACCCGGCTTCGGAATCACGGAAACCGTGGCCTGGAGAAATGCGGAGGGGATGGCTCCCGGCTCTGCGAAGGAGTTTAAAAGGCGGGTCAGTAGAGGCGCCAGTTCCTGACAGAAGGTTTTATAGAACAGCGGGATAAAGCCATCCGGACCCGGGGCCTTGCCCAATTTAAGCCGGGATATCGCCGTGATCACCTCCTCGAGACGGATGTCACGCTCCAGATACTGAGCCTGCTCCTGAGACAACGACGGGAGCGGGACCGAGTCCAGATAGGCCATCTCAGCCCGGGCCGAAGGGGCCTCCCCGGTGTAGAGGTCAGCATAAAAGCTGCGAAAGACATCTGCTATTTGCTCATCAGCCGTGACCCTACCACCGGTCGGGTCCACCAGTTCCTTCACTCAGTGCTGCTGGTGTTGCACCCTAAGTTTATTAGCCAGGAGCCGCCCACACCGATCGCCCCCTGTATAATATTTGTGTCTCAGGCGAAGCATCGCATACTCCGCCCGGTCCGTGTCAAGGGCCGCCAGGAGTTTCCGTGCCGCCTTCAGCTGCCTCCACACCCTGGGGGCCCCTGTCCTGTGATGAACCTGCTCCAGCTCCCTCACCTGCTGGGTGAGCTCATCTCTCTTGAGCTGTCGGTCCCTATTCTCGGCCGAGGAAATCGCTATAAATTCGCCTCGGAGCACCGCCTTCAGGGCTGCCCACTGTGTCGCACGAGAAGTATCCCCAGTATCATTTATGGTCTGAAAATCCAAAATGGCCGCCCGGATCTGATCCACCACCGACCGCCTGTGCAAAAGCGTGTCCCGGAGCCGCCAGACCCCTCTCGGCCGAACCACCGGGGGCAGAGTGAAAGCGCCCTCCACCGGGGCGTGGTCAGAAAGAGAGAGGACCCCCATGTCTACACTCGAAGCCAAAGGGAGCATTGGGCCCGACACAAGGAGATGATCTAATCGCGCATAAGATCTATGGGCATGTGAGAAGTAAGAGTATGCGCGGGTGGTGGGGTGGAGGTGGCGCCACATGTCATGCAGATCCAGCTCCTCAAGTCGAGTTCGAATCGAGCCCGAAAGCTCACCCAACTGGTGGCGCCGCTGCACAGACCTGTCCATCGCCGCATCGAAAACCAGGTTCAAATCACCCCCCAACACTATGTGCCTATCAGAGGTGGATGCTACGTCCTCCAAAGCCCTGTGTAAGAATTGGTCCGGGTGATCATTGGGGCAGTAGATGGTGCCAACAGTCAGTGCTAAACCCCCCATCTTGATCCTGTTATGTTATGTTATGTTATTTATTATTTGTTAAGCGCGCATACGCCCAGGGACTTCTTGGCGCTGGTGAGAGAGTCAAACATAACAATACATAAAAGAAATACAATCACTGTTTACAATAAGCCTGGGAAAAAAGAAAAGTTTTAAATGCCTTCCTAAAAGCAAGGAGGTCCTTGCTATGTCGCAGAGTCAAAGGGAGGGAATTCCACAATGGGGCGGCTAAAAATTGAAAACTGCTGCCTCCCTGACGTTTCTTTTTGAAACGGGGGACCTCAAGTAGGTCTTTGTGGATTGATCTCAAACTGCGCGAAGGTATATATTTGCGCAGTAGTAATCTAAGGAACATGGGACCCTTACCCTCCAGAGCCTTAAACACAATGCAGCCCACCTTGAATGTGGCTCTCTGTTCCACAGGCAGCCAGTGCAGGGTCTCTAGTCCATGTCTAATTGATTCCCACTTAGGGACTTTGCAAATAAGTCTCGCAGCTTGATTTTGCAAGTATTGCAATCTTTTAAGTTGGCCAATAGGCGCCCCCAGATAGAGGCCATTTGAGAAATCAATGTGGGACAGGACTAGAGCACTAACTGTCTGAATTAAGGCCAGACCTGTAAGAAGATGTGCTATTTTCTTGATCTTCCTCAGTTGAAAAAACCCCGAGGAGACCACAGTTCCGACTTGACTTACCAAGGTAAGGTCCTCACTAAGAGTCACTCCCAAACTTTTTACTGTACGGGATTTTTTTGGGGGCGAGCCCATGTCCGACGGCCAGAAAGTAGGACTCCAACTGATCTCACTCTTCCCAGGTAGAATGAGCTCCGTTTTTCCCGGATTTAACTTAAGGTGGTTTAGAGACATCCACCTCTGGATAAAAGACATGGTTGCTCGAAATTCCTCGGCAGCATTGTGGGAGTTTAGCACAAAGACCAGCTGCAGGTCGTCTGCATAATTATATACATCAACCTTAAACTCTCGTAGAGAGAACATCAGAGGCCGCATATACAAATTAAATAATAAAGGGGACAAGGAGGATCCTTGAGGAACCCCACAAAAGGAAATTTTTTTAGGGGCTGTGAAAGAACCTAGTCGAACCGATTGAGTACGTCCAGAAATAAAGGACTTGAGCCAGGCCAAGGCCGAGTCCCGAAGACCGGCCTGTTCGACACGGTTGACCAAGATGGTATAGTCAACCGTGTCGAACGCCGCAGACAGGTCCAATAACACCAAAGCCTGGTGCAAGTCCCTGTCTGCATTAGACCTTAAAGTATTCTGAACGGCCAATATCACTGCCTCAGTAGAGTGACCAGGCCGGAAACCTGCCTGGTTGGGTTGTAAATACCCAGAGGCTTCCACAAAACTTGATAGGCAGTTGGTTACATGCGCCTCCAATATTTTGGATAAGTAAGGCAGTAACGATATTGGTCTATAATTAGAAAGGTCTGAGGAGTCAATGCCAGGTTTCTTTTTCAAAGGAATCAATAAGGCCTGTTTAAAACTATTAGGAACATTCCCTGACGCGAGGGAGTTGTTGAGCAGTGGAATCAGGCTACTTGGGAGTGCCCGACCAATTTCTCTCATTACTTGGGGAGGGCAGGCATCCTGAGGAGATCCTGATTTAACTCTAGTGAGCAAATCTTGAAGGGTTTGGTGAGTAATTAAGGGGAAGGAATGCAAAGTAAGAGAGTTTAAAAAAGTGTCGTCTATCGGGGCACAAACTGGAAGCTTGGATAGAGTGTCCTTAATCAACACTATTTTATCATTGAAATAGTCATTCAGCGAGTTGCAGAGCAATTGTGAGGGGACAACCGGGGGAGAAGTTCTCTCATCATTGCACAACTCAGTCACAATCCTGAAAATTTCTTTCGACTTATTGGTCGCGTTAAGTATTTTAGAAGAGAAATAAGCAGTTTTGTGAGTGTGCAACGTTTTTTGGTAGGCTTTACGAGTGGAACAGTATGCGATCCTTGCTTGAGGACAATAATTGGAACGCCATGTTCTTTCTTGCTGCCTCACTTCAAGTTTTAGTTTCCTCAACTCCGGCGTGAACCACTTATGCGCGTCCGCGCCGCGTGAGTTATCAGAGCGAGTGAGGGGAACACAAACATTAATGGCCGAGTTTAGCCAATCTTGAAGCCTGCAATCGGCTATCTCCACATCTGAGCTCTGCTCTGGCAGAGTAGACTTTAACAAATTTAAAAAAGCTGACATGTCCAGCGAGGACCATTTCCGAGTCAGACTGGTAGCCTTCAGCTTAAATTGAAGAGCTTTCACAACACAAAATGAGAAACTAATAGTAAAATGATCAGACCAGCTACAAGGTTTAATATCAATAAAATCAATAGCTAGATTCAATGACCAAAGTTGATCGAGACTGTGGCCCTTTTGATGGGTCTGAGTATCTATATATTGTATTAAATTCAGATCACTCAGAAGGTCCCTAGTCTCAGCTGCTTGGGGATCTAATAGGATGTTATCAAACCAGAGATTTAAATCCCCGACCAGGAGTAGTTTTGAATTATTAGTGGCTAACATGGCCAGTTGCTCCGCAAGAATAGCAGGGAACATAACCATAGTTTGGGGCGGGCGGTATAGTAAAACCACCACAAGTGTCCCATTGACAGTATCCAATTTGGCAACAATATTCTCCACATTAGGAATATCTAAGGAGGGGAGTTGTCTAAGTTGATGTTTCTTATTGGAGATGATGGCCACCCCGCCCCCAATTTTACCTGCCGGTCGTAACACGGAGATAATATAATAATCAGCAGGCAAGGCAGCTAAGATGTCCGGTAATGAATCCGGTGTAAGCCATGTTTCGGTCAAGAGGAGTAAATCCGGTTTAGTATCGGATAGTAACAGAAAGATATCTGTCTGATGTTTGGTCATGGAACGGGTGTTTAAATAAACACATATAAAATTACAAGTGGTACCTGGCGTGCTTTCCGAAACCGCGTATGTAGAGGCAGAGTCCGTAGTTAGGTTGATGGGATTAGTGATGCCTAGGCGAAATGTCCGCTTCACCGCGTTGAGGGGTACGGTGGGGCACTTCATGATGGAAGGTCGCAGCGCTAGTAAATCAGCGGATGTATACACCAAAGGACACGCAGAGTCCTTAGCCCCTAGTCCCGGACGCTCGCGGACGAGCGCAGACGAGCTTGACTCTAGTGCGACTCCGGCGCTTGACTCTAGCGCGACTCCGGCGCGCCTCCGTCGCGCCCGCTGCGCTCGTCCGCTGCGCTCCCTCCACCACATTACGTTTTATGTGAGGGAGCCTCGAGCGACTGGACCGCTGCCATAGGTCCCTGCGCTCTCTGGCTCCTCCCAATATGGCGCCCGTTCCCACCACCAGACCGGCACTAGGAGCCGCGGTAGGTGAGCCGCCCTCCACACAATCGGCAGAAGCCGCGATGGACCAAGGCAGAGGGGCCGCTGTTAAGGTAAGGGTGCGAATAGCGCTATCAATCAGCCGCCCTGCACGCAAACAGATACACAGTTGCAGTCACCGCTTAACACACAGTAACTGTTTTAAAACGCGATAAGCAAGGTCAAAATACAAGTTAAAAATTAAGTGAGCAATTGTAGTCCAGTCTGCCGTAATGCAGCGTCTCTCAATAAATGGCGCCGGGCTGCTACCACCAACCCGGAATCCTGTACACTAGAAGTCTCCCTTTCTGTTCTGCTACCTTGCACACGACCTCTCCCCTGAACCCCCTAGAACACAAGATCGCCACCCCTGCCGTCTTGGAGGCGCTAGAGGAGAACAGCTGCGTGGGGAACTTAGGGGTACGCATCCTCGAGCAGTCCTTAGCCAGCAAATGGGTCTCCTGCAACAGACAGATATCCGCTTGTGAGTTTTCTAACAAGGATAACACTGCCCGCCTTTTAACCGAATTATTCAGCCCTTTCACATTGAGAGTAAGCACCTTAAAAGCCATCAAGGAGGGGGATCAATGGAGCACATGTCAAGAGGCAAAGCCCCGCAGGCAAACACAGAAGGCACCACTCGAGGCCTCAAAACAGAGCAACTTTGAACCGTCCACTGGCACAGTACAGTCCCCGAAACCCAACACCCCACAACTAGAAAAACCCCCCTTGTCCCCACACAACCAAATCTACACCATCCCCCCCAGCTGGCCCCCCCTCTAGGCCCCAGAATCAAAACATCTGCCCGCCTGTCCCAACCCCATTCCCTGCTACTCAAACTTTTCAAAAAAGACATTGTCCCAGTCCGGCCCGTAACGGGCAGGGCCGTGGTAAATCAGTCTAGTGGACGTCCAGCCACCTCCTCCAGCACTCGCCATTCCTCCCAGCCCACCCCCCGGATCCCCGCACCTGCAAGAGGAATAAGCTAGAGTAGACTCCCCCCAGAGTGAGTTCAGGCCGTCAGGGCCACTTCGCCGTTCGCCGCCACTCTGGAGGCCTCCTGGATGGCGGCCGCCATGTCCGCCCTGATCACGGGCGAGCCCGGACGCTCCGACGGAGGAGAGGTCCCCCCTCCAGCTTGCTGCCATCCGTCACGAGTGCTTCGCCTCCGCCGCGGAGCCGGGGTATCTGTATCCGATGCTGTGAGGCCCAACACCGCGCAGACATCCTGGAGGGACCGAAGCTGATGCAAAACACCGTTCCATCGAAATATCAGACGGAAGGGGTGCCCCCAAGAGTACTGTGTCCCTTGCTCACGGAGGAAGTCAGTGGCGATCTTGAATGATTTCCTCTTCTGCAGCGTGACTGTAGATAAGTCCTGAAACAGGGTCACAGGGTGGTCCCGAAATCGAAAAGATTGCTGCCCTCGTGCTTCTCGGAGGATCCGCTCCTTCAAGGGAAAGTCCGGGAGGAAGGCCAGAATGTCCGGGGCGGGCGCCGTAGCTCTGCGGGGGCGGCCCACCCGATGTGCTCGGTCTATGCGGATCCGAAAGTCCTCCGACTCTCCCAGGATCGCACGAAAGAGGGCCACCAGATATGCAGTCACGTCTTCACCCTCCTCACCGGACGGCACACCGCGGACCCGTATGTTGTTCCGCCTGGACCGATTTTCAAGGTCCTCGGCGTGGGCCTGTAGCTCAACCTGCTGTTCCCGCAGTCGCAGGACCTCCTGCTGCAGATGGGTGATCTCTTCATCCCTGGAGTGACCCGCTTCCTCCACTGTGTTCACACGTTCCCCCAGGGAGTCCATCTCTCTCCTTACTTCGCGGACCTCCCCGGCCACCTCACGCTTGAGCGTTTGAAAGTCCTCCCGAAGGGTGCTAAAGAGCGATTCGAGAAATGATCTCGTCACCGGGGGTTCTCCACCATCTGCTCCCCTGGTCGGGGCCGGGGAGGTCGTGGCGGGTTGGGTTCCACCGCTGCGTAGGGCGCTGCGACCCAGCATGTCCGGCAAGGTTCGGTCGCCCCGTCGCTGTCCTCTAGCGTTCGACATCGCAGCTGAGTAGAGGACGTTGAGGGCAAAGAAAGCAGCTATATGCCAGCCGGGGGCAGCGCCACACAAAGAGCACCAGGAAGGCCGAGCTGCCCGGCCGGAGACCACAAAATGGCCGCTCTGTGATGTCGAGGGGCCAACGCCCAAGATGGAGAACCCCTCTCCGTCTCTGATCCGGGACCCAAAAATCCGGCCAGTGGGCAAAGTCACGGTGCGATGGTCACCGGGGCCCGTAGCCTCAGGGGGAGATCTGCCCCGGGAGCCCCGTTCCTCCGCTCCGCTCAGACAACCGGCCGGAGCGGCCTCTCCCAGCGGGCCTCTTCAATCCACGGGCTGGCGTAGTGAGGCGATGTCGACTCCGCCTCCGCTCTTCACCTCCGCTCTGCTCCGCTCCGTACAACCGCCGTCGGACAACTCCGAGCCGTTCGCGAAGCCGCTGCTGACTCCCACTCCGACAGTTCATGCACCTCTGCGGGCTTCACACACAGGTGGCTGGGCGCTCCGTCATGCTCCAAGGGTCGGGAGACTCGCGGCTTCCGGCTCGCACACGGGCCATGCAGCGGGCCCCGACCCGGGCTTCACCGGTCAGGATCTCACCCCCGATGGCGCAAACCGGGCTCAGCAGTCGCTCCACACCTCCACCGTGGGCACCAGGCTCAGTCGCCGCGTGATCCGGGGGGGAATCAGCGGTTACAAGCGGTGCAGGGATTCAGGGGTCCGGGAGCTCTCGGCAAGTGCGACCTCTCAGCCCGTCATCTTGGCCACGCCCCCCCAAGAACTATAATTTAAACCAAAAAACGCCAGTCAAATATTTCCAAGGCATGGTCCTGTAAATGCTAATGCAGACCTCCTAAACGGGTGCCATCATCATAGACTACGGTGATGGCACCCGTTTAGGAGGTCTAGGACCACTTTGTTCTTTATACCATACGATACCCAGGTCCCTTGACTTTGTCTGGGTCATACCCCATTTTTCTCAATGGTTCGGACAGCTATGGTCACATAGAGTGTTCCTAACGTCATCAGGTTCATCAATTAGGAACGGGGAATGTGTGAGACAACTACTAGAAGCTTTACAATTGTCAAGGGAAGTGCTGTCGTTAAGTGTGCAGCCCCTGGAAGCAGAGACGACTTTGCCACCACGGGGTACAGATATGCGTATTTATAATGGGAATGTATTGGCGAGAGTGCAGAGAAGACTGAATTTAGCCTGATGCTAGCTTTTGCAGACACATTGGATGAAGCCAGGGGTTTGCAATTGGAAGCCACAGATCAGGAACAAGCGGATTGGATCAGAGCAAGTTGTGAGAAAAGAGAAAATTACATATGGGTATAAGCTGATGGTAGGGCAGTGTTACCTGACTGTCTGTTAAACCCAATGCAAGGTAAATTCATGGAGCAGCTCACTTAGGAAGGGATGCAATGGTGAGATTGTCCAGGAACACTTGGTTCAATCCGAGGTTTCACGTAATTGCGGAAGCAGTGTGCCATCAGTGTGTTACCTGTAAACAAATTAATGCTGGGAAAAAGACAGTTATTGCCTTAGCCACATTGGAAGATCAGGGGGTCCTTTTAATTGGATCCAATTTAATTTTGTTGAGATGCCTGTGTATAATGGATTGAGATACATCTTGGTGGCTGTATGCATCGTTTCTCTGTGGGTGGAAGCTTATCCAACTAGAAGGTGTGATAGTCTTACAGTAGCAGAGTTATTGTTGAGTGAACTCATTCCTAGATTCAGATTTCCAACTACATTGGAGTCACATAAAGGAATACTCTTTCATAGCGATGTCAAGAAATTGTTGTGTACTGCCTTGTGTGTGGATCAGTGACTGCATTGCAGTTACAAGTCAGAGCCATCTGGCATAGTGGAGCAACTTAATGGGACCTTAAAGGCAAGACTGGCTAATACATGTGCCTCAACATCTTTGAAATGGCCAATGTGTTGCCCTTGGCTCTGATGAGTTTGTGCAGCATTCCTGACAGGAGAACTGGGTTATCACCACATTAAAACTTGATGGGAAGAGAGATGGGCTTGCCTGCTGTGCCTGCCAAAGCATTGATCAATATCACAGATGACCTGATCATTAACTACTGTAAAGGATTGGCTGATGTGGTTCATTCTGTGTTTCATCAGGATGAGGCAACAACTTCACCAAATTTGAAAGACCTCTGCCATGACCTGAGCCCAGGTGATTGGGTGCTTGTCTGAAAACACGTGAGGAAAAACTGTCTTGCCACTGGATGGTGTGGACCATATCACGTAATACTGGTAACAAATACTGCTGTGAAGTGTGCAGGAGTACCGAACTGCAACCATCTTCCCATACCTGATAAGTCAAGGTCCCTCCAATAAAACAGATCCTTTCCTAGAAGTAGTTCCAGCTGGGACTGAGAGGTCACTGAAGAGGGCAAGCCAAACTGTGGAGGTTCCTGAAGAGGCTGGATAATCACCAGATCAGGCTGAGGGCGGTCAAGGTACACAAGACCTTGGCATAGAATCTGATGAAAGCGGTAAAGTTGTGAGTGGTAGAGAGTCTCGCTGTGTAGAAGAGACTGGTATGGAAATTGGTTGTGTGCAGTCAAGGAAGAAAGATGCTGCAGGTGAAATGTGGCCTGTGAGACAGGGGAGGAAAAACCTGAGACTTGTATCTGAAAGAGAACTTGCACCTATAAGTGAATCCTTGGAGTCTGATCTGAGTGACACTGAGATGTGTCACAGGAAGGGTTATAAAATCAAGGAGAACAAGAGTGCCGTGTCGGAGATATTCCTCTCCTGAGTGGACTTACCTGGTTAGAAATGCCGGGGAGAGCGAGGTCCTATATTTTGATACTGATTTGCTGAGAGTTCCTGGGATCAAGGCAAAGGCACTTCTGTCATTGACTGTGCCTTGTCCACCAAAGTTGAGTAGCTTACAGACTCTGGGAGACATCGAATTCCTGATCTTTGAAGCTCCACAGTCTGCTCAAGAGATTGCAGCATTGAGAGCTGAACTGTTACAATGAGTCATTGGGGAGATTGGTTCTGATTTCATAAGGGATGGAAATTGAACTCTTGAACTGTAAATAAGGTGCTTGAAAGATAACCTAGGACCGAGTGGAAGAAGATTAAAAATAGGGACTTTTCTATCTAGAAGAAGATAGAGGGCTAGGTAAGTCTTCCAAGCTGTATACATATTTTACAAAGACTGCTACAAGAATTTTCATAGGTTCAAAGGAAAAGTTAGTCGAAGACTTTGTTGCTTGTGAATAAGAGGCGGAGAAAGAGACTCTGTGAGATTGATCATCTCACAGCTATAAACTGAGCCACTTTGAAAATAGAGTCTCGAAATTCGAATAGTAGGCACAGATGTATTATAGGTACACTCATTGTAGGAGTAATCATAGTAATAGCTGTAGTCATCACAGAGTCCAATTAAGTTCACACAAGATTTAGAAACAGGGAGTAGGGATACATCCACACCTACTACTGCTGCCTCAAAAGAGGGTGCATTAGGATCTCAGAAGGGCTTAATAGAACAAACTAGTTGCTTTCCTCATGTAGATTTGTCTATAGGCGATTATGCACTGAATTCTTATGCTCAGTTGCTTTATGAATATGTCAGTACTATTGATGTGAGAGATTGCTATGTGTGTATGCAATTGCCTGATTTGGTCGAGGAGGGGATTAGATATCACTTACCCTTGACGTATGGTATTAGGTGTAGTTTGCTCATTAGCACAAACAAGTTGATGGACGGAATGTTGCACAATGGCAAAACATTCACCCCCAGTCACAGATCTGGGTTTAATCCATCGTTATTTTCCTCACCACACCAACCCAGTTCAGACATGGCCATATGCAAATCAGTCTTGAACCTGTGCCTCATGGGAACAGTCCAACCCGAACTGCCAAGCCATGCCTTCCCTGGACCGGAATCAAGCATCCTAGGACCAGTTTCTGGCTATCAGCCATCATCAGCCAGGATAGCTTGACTCTAGTGGCGTAGTGAGCACGGGATCCATGTCTGGGCATACCCTTCCCACATAGGGCGAACAGCAAAACACCAAGATGATGGACGGAATGTTGCACAATGCCAAAACATTCACCCCCAGTCACAGATCTGGGTTTATTCCATTGTTATTTTGCTCACCACGCCAACCCAGTTCAGACATGGCCATATGCAAATCATTCTGAACCTGTGCCTCATGGGAACAGTCCAGCCGAACTGCCAAGCCATGTCTTCCCTGGACCGGAATCAAGTATCCTAGGACCGGTTTCTGGCTATCAGCCGTCATCAGCCAGGATAGCTTGACTCCAGTGACGTAGTGAGCACGGGACCCACGTCTGGGCATACCCTTCCCACATAGGATGATGGACGGAATGTTGCACAATGGCAAAACATTCACCCCCAGTCACAGATCTGGGTTTAATCCATCGTTATTTTGCTCACCACTCCAACCCACTGGGAGTAAATATTTTGCCATTGTGCAACATTCCGTCCATCATCTTGTGTGTTTTGTAGTTTGCTCATTAGCATGTTCTATGAAAAAGGTTATTAAGAGTACTACTTCTCAACTTATGATGTGGTGCTCTCAGAAATACCAGTCTATAAACATTTGAACAAATATGATTATTATAAGCAGGAAGAGAGAATGGGAAAATATTTTCACCCACTGTAACATTAGACACTGCTTACGCACATAGACATAACCTAACCTGCATATTAACAGGCATAGAAAATACATTTTTTGACCAAGTAGAGGATAGACATAGGGGATTACCTATTAAGTTTAACAATAAGGATAGCAAATTTGAGTGGACCAAGGAGGAGTTAGCTCACAGGCTAAGGGAAACTATGATCCCACAGCTTAAGATTGGAAACAACAAGGAAAGTTTTGCATTCATCAAGTTCAGAGTCGTTGTGACACTGTGTTGGTGGGACAGAGTGTGTCTGACCATATCTTTCTAATCAACGGTCCTTGGGAGACGTTTCTGCAAGAAGCTATTCAAGTGGTGCCAGGAGTATATTTTGGGTGTGGGAAGAGCACATATGTTTGCTTTAGAACAATTGGTATCCTGCTTGTTATATGGCAGTTGTGTTTCCAAAGACATATCATGTGGAAGATCTGGAAGGGTTGGAAGGAAAATGGAATCATAGAGACTAACGTGGACTGAGAGCTGGTGAAGTTGTGGGAGACATATTTGGAGCGATGATACCTAATTTAGGAGTGGCACTGAACAACATCAAGATCAGGAAACTATGCCATTGTGGGTAAGATTTCGATTAAAACAGCTTAGTCATTGCTATTAATAGATGGGGAAATGGTTTTGATAAGGGTGATGGTGATGCAAAACCATCTAACATTAGATGTGTTATTGGTAAAAGAGGGCGGAGTCTGTTGGATGAAGATCTGAGGGGGTATATAAGTAATATCACTGAGATATATCATGAGATACATGATCTGGCAGCTGAGGGAGTTTGGGATGAGATTGAAAAGGTATTTGGTACAGTTGGAAGTTGGTTTGCAAACCTAGGAAAGGGAATTCTTGGATATATCTTGAAGCCAATCATAATTGTTGTAGTCTGTGTTACCATCTTCATAGGTATATAAGAGCACAGAAATGGCTCAAGTAGAGGCAAGTAGAGAACTCCCTATGGGAAAGAGAGAGAAGTGTGAAAAGACTGCATGACAGTCATTATGAGAACCTGAAGCGGTTGGAGGAGTTCATACAGGGAGACTAGCTACGACATCTGTTTAGATCTGTCTACTCGGATATTAAGGATGTTTGTGATGACAACGTCATCAGAGGGGGGAACTGATGTAGTGGAAATCGCATTTTATTTGTAGGGTTGCATTATATTCACATGTGTAGGGCGCACACATATATAATCTTTTGTCGTTTTAATGTAAAGTATTAGATTTGTGAAATGTATTAACTTAAAATGTGATGTGTTCGGGGCCTTGGAAAAGTATAATGGAGAAATTAACGTAGAAAGAGAATGTAATTAGAAAACATTAACATGAAGAACTTGTGTTGTGAAATTGACAATTAATTGTGTATTAACTGTGTTTATTAATTGTGTTGTTTTTATGTAGGCAAATGCATTAACTGTAAGTGCCTTATTTTTCTATGCAAATTCGTAAAACTTATGTGATGTTTTCTTGTGTTAGCTGAACTTTGTAGGCCTGAAATGCAGTTCCCTGGAAACATTCACTTTAGAATTACCAGTCTGAATTTCATGTGAGCTGTGGAATTTTTCTTTCTCGCGTTTTGTGTTGCAGGTGAAATTAGCATCCTTGTTAGCTAGAATAATTTCTTTGTTTTACTAGTTAGGCGAGGAGAGAAGGAGTTACATAGTGAGGCTTGAGTCGATAAAGGAAAGCCATCGTGCTCCACACAGGGGAGGCCTGGGACCCAAGGACAAACTGTTGCAAGGAAAGAACACCGTTGTCCATGGAAAACCACATTTAGGATTGTACCTAGTGCAGATGCATGATCCGCAATGTTTTTGAGAGGGTTATCTACGAATAATGTAATGACCGGTGTAGGGAAAGTGCCCACTCCTTCTTCTTCTGCGTTTGGAGAGAGAGCATCTGATAGCTAGCTCTGTCTCAGTAGCTTTATGTTACATGGCCCATTGACTGTGGAGAGACTTCTTAGGAAGACTCCACAGGCTGACACCTTGTACACCTTAAGTAGGGATGTCACTTTAGTGTTAGTGTAGGGATAAATTAATGCTTTTACGCAGCAGCCCTCAATGTGGGGAAATTTGGCTTTCTGATCTTCTGCATCCTGTTTCTTGAAATAATTGTATTGTTTATGCTACATCATCTTAATTGGATACTCAGATTTGGCTTCATGCTAATTCCGATGTCTTTCTACACCTTCGTCTTGAGGTCACTTTATATTTAGTTATTTTTGGCTTTGTCATAAATCAAACTAACCATAGATAGTTGTCCGTGGTTACTGTGTGTCAAAAGAAAAATGTTGGTTAATTGATTGGCTTAATCCTTTTTCCCCCTCTATGCTTTCATGTTGCTAACAAGAACCATCGGAATGTGTCTCTAGAACAGTTCCAGAACTTATGGGCTCGACCCTTTCAGTGCTTAACACTTCTCGGTGCTATTTTCATTTAAAACTTTGAGAATTCCTACCTCCAGTTCCCCTTGGATTTTTATAATTTTTATGTAATTTTATGCATTAAATTATTCTCTATTTTTATACATTGGAGTGGGGTTTTTATTGTGTTGTGTTTTTGACTTTTTATCAGTTTTTGCACTTCTAAATTCTTCACACATTTTCTTAAGGTACACTTTCTGCACTGTGTCACTACTACAAGGGGCTGAGCTCACATTTAAATTACTGTAGTAACTTAACACTCAGAAATGGTAAATAACCCAAAGCAGGAAAGTTACTGCAAAGTGTAGGAGTAACTTTACACATATTACCTTACCTTGTGTATAGGCAATCTTGAACACTGCGCATGCCATAGCACAAGTATGTTGCTAACAAGAACAATCGGAATGTGTCTCTAGAACAGTTCCAGAACATATGGGCTCGACCCTTTCAGTGCTTAACACTTCTCGGTGCTATTTTCATTTAAAACTTTGAGAATTCCTACCTCCAGTTCCCCTTGGATTTTTATAATTTTTATGTAATTTTATGCATTAAATTATTCTCTATTTTTATACATTGGAGTGGGGTTTTTATTGTGTTGTGTTTTTGACTTTTTATCAGTTTTTGCACTTCTAAATTCTTCACATATTTTCTTAAGGTACACTTTCTGCACTGTGTCACAACTACAAGGGGCTGAGCTCACATTTAAATTACTGTAGTAACTTAACACTCAGAAATGGTAAATAACCCAAAGCAGGAAAGTTACTGCAAAGTGTAGGAGTAACTTTACACATATTACCTTACCTTGTGAATAGGCAATCTTGAACACTGCGCATGCCATAGCACAACTCAGAGTACGGCCTTGTTCATATGAATAGGTACTGGAAACTGTATTCCTCATTGATATAGAATTTCCATATGTACTCTCAATACTGGAAAGGCAGTGTTGATACTGCATTTCTTAGGCCGATGCTACATCCTCTCACTAAAACAATGGCAATGTCTAATGAGCATGTGACAATGACCTCTTTCTGCTTTAATCATTTACAGATATATCCTATGCCAAAACAGGTGGTTTAAGCTCACCTGATGCTTCTTTCAGTACAATAGACCAGGGCAAATAATAAAGTCCTTACTTCTCTTGCCATATTTTTAAATGTAGTCCCATTTCATTTAAGGAAAATGGGCTTCATTTAAAAAAAGTTTCTTTTATGGAAATGTGGTCATTGAAACAATAGTCTGCTAACCCCAGTATGCAAGTATCCCTTTAACCCCTTCCCTGCTGGGTACATTCCCCCGCTGTGCTGGGGGGAAAGGGGGCGCGCGGAGCGCCCCCATGCTCATGACGAGCTCAGCTCGTCATGAGCTACAGTGCTCCTGTGCTCATGACGAGCTGGGCTCGTCACGGCCACACCCGTTTCTTTAGAACGTTCAGCACAGCAGGGGAATTAGCCCAGCGTGCGAGCGGTCTAAAGGCCATGACGAGCTCAGCTCGTCATGAGCACCAGAGCACTGTAGCTCATGACGAGCTGAGCTCGTCATGAGCATGCAAGGGGTTAATGGCCTCCTATCGTCGTGCGTCATGATTTGAGACCTACCTTATGAATATTGATGAGGAAAGTTGAATTGCGACCCACTACAATTCAGAATTGTGTGAACTGACCTATTAGTACCAAGCTTGGTTCACAAAACTAGACTGCATGTGCAAAATGTCAGTGAGTCATTTATGACCACATTTTACAAATAAACATGTCATACTTCAGGCTCTTAGGAGAGTGATGGCAGGGAATAGAAACGTTATTCCCTGTGTGTACTCTTCTGGGCAGGGGACATAACTTTGCTCCCGCCCTTGTGGGAGCACAGAAATAAGCTGCTCCCGCTGGCTGGCACTCAGAATGCTGGCTGGGGAGCCAGCAAGGGCCACAGGGACTTTGGCTCACACTCGGTCCCGCAATGTCAAGGGCGGATCACTGAAATAATATTGAGTACAAAAATATAGACATACAAAAATATTGAGGATAAAATATCGACTACAAAAATACTGAATTCCAGTCTACAAACAGGTAAGTACAAAAATATTGAATCAAAAATGTTTAAAAATAATATATTCAAAATATTGAATTTTTGTAAATGCCTTAAAAGTAATTTAAAATAAATGAAATATTAGAAATAATTGACTAAAGCATACTTAAAAATACTTAAATAACCTTAAAATTATAAAATAACGAATTTAAGCTAAAAAACAATTTTATTTTTTTATTTTTTAAAACATATATATATATATATTCACCTGATATTAATAAAAAAACATACAATAATTTTACTGTAGGATAGCGGGGGGGTAACATTTACTATGACCACTCCAGTGAGTGCAACAGTAGGGAAAGCGTTGAATAGCGAAGTGGTAAAAATTACTATTCCCACTCCAGTGAGTGCAACAGTAGGGAAAGCGTTGGATAGCGTAGGGGTAAAAATTACTATTCCCAATCCAGTGAGTGCAATAGTAGGGAAAGCATTGGATAGTGTAGGGGTAAAAATTACTATTCCCACTCCAGAGAGTGCAACAGTAGGCAAAGCATTGGATAGCGTAGGGGTAAAAATGACTATTCCCACTCCAGTGAATGCAACAGCAGGGAAAGCGTTGGATAGCGTAGGGGTAAAATGTACTATTCCCACTCCAGAGAGTGCAACAGTAGGGAAAGCGTTGGATAGCGTAGGGTTAAAAATAACTATTTCCCCTCCAGTGAGTGCAACAGTAGGGAAGCGTTGGATAGTGCAGGGGTAAACATTACTATTCCCACTCCAGAGAGTGCAACAGTAGGGAAAGCGTTGGATAGCGTAGGGGTAAAAATTACTATTCCAACTCCAGAGAGTGCAGCAGTAGGGAAAGCGTTGGATAGTGTAGGGATAAAAATTACTATTCCCACTCCAGTGAGTGCAACAGTAGGGAAAGCGTTGGATAGTGGGAGGGTAAACATTACTATTCCCACTCTAGAGAGTGCAACATTAGGGAAAGCGTTTGATAGCGTAGAGGTTAAAATTACTATTGAGACTCCAGAGAGTGCAACAGTAGAGAAAGCGTTGGATAGCGTAGGGTTAAAAATTACTATTCCCACTCTAGTGAGCTTAAAAGTAGGGAAAGTAAATATTTAATACATTATTAAAAATAAATTAAATATCAATACCAATAAAAAAATTATTAAAAGTAAATACCAATTCAATATAATATAATTACTAATCAATAAAAACACAAATAAATATTAATTATTAAAATTCATTAACTATTAATACAAATTAATTACCAATTTACAATTAATTAATTAACAAATAAAATGTAATTACCAATTAATTCAAAATAAATACCAATAAAAAAATAAAAACTTTTAATTAATTACAATTAAGTAACTTCCCACCCTATTCTCCTATAAACCCATAACCCACTACAGAAAAAAATAATACAATTCACATCATTATCAATTAATCAATTAATAAAAATTAATTACCAATTAAAAAATAAATATCAACTAAAAAATTAATTACCAATTTATTCAAAATAAATACCAATAAATAAATTAAAATATTTAATTAATTACAATTAAATTACTTCCCACCCTATTTCCCTGTAAACCCACAACCCGCTACAGAAAATAAATTAATACAATTCTCATAATTAATCAATTAATAAAAATTAATTACCAATTAAAAATGTATTAATTACCAATTAAAAATTAATTAATACTTTATTCAAAACAAGTACCAATAAATAAATTAAAATATTCAATTAATTACAATTAAATTACTTTCCACCCTATTCCCCTATAAACCCACAACCCGCTACATAACTAAAACGCAAAATTAAATAAAGAATAATTAATACTTTCTAAAAATTAATATTTTATTTAATATAATTAAATTATTTCCCACCCTATTCCCCTATAAACCCAAAATCCGCTACAGAATCAAATTACGCAAACATTAAATAGCATAAAATTCATTACTTAAAATAAATTACAAAAAAAATATTCACTTTTCACAAATATACTAACATGCAAAACACTTTAAAAAACTCGATATTAAAAATTCGATATATTTTAATAACCTATATTATATACTTTGATATTTTGACTTTCTATATTTATAAAAATTGATATTACATTACCTACCTTAAATTCAATATTTTTGCTGACTATATTCTGTCCATTCGATATTTTGTCCATTCTATATTTTGAAGTCGATATTTATGTAGTTCGATATTTTTTACTCAAGATTTTGTGGAGTTACCGTCATGGGAAGTTCTAGTCTAGGTGCCTCATTTAGGTACTGGGGCACTTACAAAAAAAAATATCCAGCTCCTGCCGGTCCCTGGTAGGGGAGTGCAGGATGAGGGGGCTACATGTTATAGTTAGTTGACTAAACTATAACTGAGGAAATTCAGGGGTAGATTTATCATTCTTTCATGCAGTACAATGTAGCGAGCGACCTTGTAGCACTGTTTGAAAGGGAAAGGGGAGGAATGCACCGGATTTACCATCATATAGCACATTCCTGTCAAGTTCAAGTTTATTTATTTATAATCTTGGAACTCCGAAGAGATCCCCATAAACTAAAAGACCAACATCATATAAATAAGACATTTTGTATAACAAGGTTTCTACAATCCTTTGCGAAGCCAACATACATTTTTTTTTAAAGATCTCCAAATACAAAGCATTTGTATAATTATATACAATAACAAATATGCTCTAAATCCTATAAAACATCAGAATAAAACCAAAGTTGATAATTATATCCTTCATATAAATGTGTACATATTTAAAAAAACACTTAAAAAAGTTAAAAATCCTAAAACAAAACATGTTATTTGGTGGTCCATAAATAGAATCTGTTAGTGCAGAGGCTGAAAGGATAGATAATTGTAGACAAATTGTTCTCATCCAAATACACTGATAGAATAATAGATCAGGGCAAATAAATAGCACATGATTAACGTCCTGGATAGAGTTATTACACAGATTCATCTCATGCTCGGGACCCCCTACCTGCTCAACTCATCAAAAAGCTGAAACTCTCCTTAGTCCCACTTTGCTGCAGGATTATAAACAGCTCCCTAAAAACTGGAATTGTTCCGGACTGTCTGAAGGTGGGACAAGTCACTCCACTGCTAAAAAAACAAGGCCTAGACATAAATGACTTAAACAACTTCAGACCCGTCTTCAACTTGCCACTTCTCTCCAAAATCCTACAAAAATGTGTACTCCAACAACTAACTCAACACCTAGACAACACCAACCTCGACTCTCATCAGTCAGGATTCAGGAAAGGTTGCAGCACTGAAACGGCGATCCTCAACATAATTGATGACATACACAAATCATTGGACTCAGACCAATGCTGCTTCCTCATTCTCCTAGAGCTATCGGCAGCATTCAACACTGTAGACCACAAACTTCTTCTCGAGGCTCTCGAAGCTAGGACCGGTCTAGACCAGGTGGTCCTCAAATGGTTCTCCTCATTCCTTCACAATCGTTTCCAGAGAATCAAAATCAAAAGCTTTGAGTCCGATCTCCATCCCTTCAACAGGGGAGTACCCCAAGGATCAGTGCTCTCCTCTCAACTCTTCAACATCTACATGGAGCCCCTCACCACCCTACTCAGGAAAGCTAACGTCCCATACCACCTATATGCTGACGATACTCAAATTTACTTGGAAATCTCCTCGGCCAATGACATTCAAAGACTCAATGAAACACTAAGAGAAGTGCAACTTTGGCTGACAAGTAATCACTTCAAACTGAATTCTGAAAAAACCAAACTACTCCTCATTTCGAAATAAAAGAGAGAACCCACAAATAGTTGAGTGGTTAAAAGCTATCGATACGCTCAATGGAAACCTCATCCTGGCTGATTCGGTCAAATCTTTAGGCATTACGCTAGACTCAAAACTGGACATGACCAAACACATTAGGATCTCGGCGAAGAGCGCCTTCCTTAACCTGAAGCTATTAAACAAAATACAACCTTTTATCCCGCCCAAAGATCTTAAACAAGCCACCCAAGCTCTGGTGCTGTCAAGGCTGGACTATGGAAATGCAGTACTCTCTGGAATAGCTAAAACACACCTTGCTTCTCTGAAAACAACTCTCAACGCGGCTGCCAGAATGGTCACTGGAATAAAGAAATTTGATCACATCTCCCCTGCACTCAAAGAACTCAAGTATCTACCAACAGAACTACGGGCGAACTTCAGAACAGCTTGCCTCACCCACAAAGCCTTCCTCACAGGCAAACCAGAATATCTGGCAGCCAAACTTAACAAAGAAGGCCAGAACAGGACCCTCAGTAGCTCCAACACCTTACTTCTCATCCCGCTAAAATCACGAAAATAAAAAACCACGGCCAGGTCCTTCGCAGGTAACACACCCAAAATCTGGAACTCTATCCCCCCTCACATCAGAACTATTCCCTCTTTCAATAAATTTAAAAGTCAGCTCAAAACCCTCTTCCTCGATCGATCCCTAGCGAACCTATAGGAGCAGCCGAAGCCTGAGACTGACACCTCACCCCTCTCCGATACGGTGTTAACAAGACCCTTGAAATCGAACTCTTCGTCACTGTCATTACCATTACTATTATCTGGAGTGTCTTGCTTTACTGTATTTTGTTCTGCTCTCTTTTCCTCTGTTTTGTAACTGATGTAAAGCGCTCGGATACTCTCCGGTCATATAAAACTTCTTAAATAAAATAAATAAAATAAATCTTAAAAATATGAGCTTCCCTATCCCTAGACATTCCTGTCCCTTCTTAGAACTGGTGCACTTTTGGCACCCTGGTGCCAACGCATGCCTACTTGTGTCATTTTGCAAGGGTGCCTGTGCTATAGAAAGGATTGTTTTTGTACAAGAAGGTGTTCCTGAGAGACATTTTCTTCTTTCTATATGTGCTGCTGTAGAAAGAGAAAAAAACGAGGAAAAATAATGACATTTTCCCTCGTTACATCTCAGCTGGATAGGCTTAGCATTATGATGCATTCCCAGGTCTACCACTAATAGTAAATCTGGGCATGCACCAAAATTATTTGGTGGTGCGTGGGAACATTCACCCTCCACCCATGCAACACCTCCCTGCTGCAGTGGAATGCAATGGCAGTGATTTGCGCTGGTTTGCGTTACTCTAAATTTGCCACGCCATGCAGGGCCACACAGTGTGGTATTACGTGGCTTTATAATTGAGTAGGGAAAACACATTTTGGCCCCACCCCCTTTTTGTCAGCTTGTTGGATCACCCTAAAACGTTCCAGGAAGGAGCTCACGGAGATGAGATTTTTGGGGGGAAAGCTGTGTGAAGATTCTTCAAGTGGTGCAAACCAAACAATGCTTTTCCTATGAAATGTAGTCCTACTTATAACTACCCAGTGGCAAACACCAATTTATCAGTCCCTACCAGTAGATTTGAATGGTAACAGTACAACGATGTAAAACAATAGGATGTAGTGAAATGTGTTGTGAAGGTCAAGGCATTGTATTATATTTGTTGTAATGTACCTCATTATAAAACAACTAATATTCCTGCTTACGTTTTCATTCCAGATTAGTCAGTTATATTGGGCTCAAAAAATGTCCACTGGAAATTCCGCTGAGCATGGTAGTGTTTCTGTTTTTGCATAAATTTTAACTTTAGAAGTAAACAATAGTGAACATGAAATTATTTCAGAAATATTACTACTACTGCATATTTTTCCCATGCTGTTTCCTTCAGGTACGAGTATTTCTGCAGAGTTTGTTATAGTCACTTAGTGGAAAAAATTACAAAAAGTGATTGTGATTTTTAGATCTGGATTTAAGTATTTGTTAGATCTCATGTTATAAATTCTTCCCAACTTTATAATAATAGTAAGAAGTGATAGAGAGTGAACATTTAATAATTGCTTGGACAGGGTGTTCATCAAGGCTATGGCATTTTGAAGATGCTCTCACTATACCATTTGTGTTTCCATTAGGGTTTGGTGGTGGGGCATCAAGTACTCTTTCAATTATACTTCAGATGTGATATGTGGCCTGTAAGTGAGACCTAGTTTTTTTTATATATATTTATTTTGCTCACAGCACAAGATTTTAAGTGCTTAGATATGTATTTTTTCTATAGGAAGTGCTTGCTTTTTGGGTGCCTTAGCCTATCACGTACTAATCACCCTCATGCATTAATTTGCTTCACTTTGCTTTCTTGATAACAGATTGCTGGATTTACAGTTGTGTTTTTTCACAAAGTAAATATGTGCATGCTCATAGAATTTCATAACGATGCAATAAAACATTTTTATTTTGTTAAATGTGTCTACTATGCAATATTTTCCAGTCCATGCCCTTGAAGCTCATTAATTGTTATGCAAATTACATCTCCTGACTCCTTTTCCTAATACTCTTCTTTGAGGGCACAACTTGTCTCTGCTACAGCAAACTGTTTAACAGAGGAGCCCTACCCCCAACTTTCATATTATTTTTGATAATGGTGTTGTTACATTATGGGATTTTCTTTCTAGCACATCAGGGGCAACACACACACAGTGGCCCAACTATAACCTAAATTCTTCCCTAACAAAAAGCCCGATCTATTATTAGCATTACCAAAACTTTTTAGGTCTCGGCCTGATCCAGCGCATGCGCTGATCTCAGCCGAGACATTTAGTAGCTCTGAGAAATGCTACTTTGCCGGTGATCAGCTTGCTAGAACGCACACAAGAGTGCGCGCGTCGTGCACAGCTGTCGCTGCTTCTTTAAGGCTCATGAATGCTTTCTCCTACCCGCAGCTGGTATGCAGCTTCTTTGATCTTCGTTTTTTTCACGAGCGCGGCCGTTCACGCGTACACTGCGGGCACCAGGTACAAAAAGGAAAATGGAAACAAATAATAAAGCCTGACACTCTTCATATCTAGTTTTTGCAAGGGGCCATTGTGTGGGTAAAGCATTGTGTTTGTTCCAGAATGCACACTGTTTTTTGCGAGTGGACATTGTGTTGGTAAAGCATTTTTTTCCCAGAACGCACTCCATATTTGATCTTTAATACAGGGCCCGCTTTTCCATCAACACAGGCGCATACAATCAACAATGACGCAGGTGTTTTGCGGTCGTCATCCCCCTCCCGTCCCTGGGCGCTGCGCTTAATGTTTAGTGCCCGCTTTTATTTTAACAACACGTGCGCACACAATCACTAATGGTGCCTGTAGCTCACAGCGCCTCGCACCCATCCAGTCCCCGATCGCTGCAGGTCATATATTGGCATTGCACCCGCTTTTACTTGAGAAACCCCATCAACTTCATTCAGTGAGCTGCACAATTAAGAGCAAAGTTAAAAGTAACTTGAGTGTGTTTCTATTATGTTATACATTCGCTGAAACCTGCGCAGATGTTCACAATTAATGAATATCAACATCTGAGTTTGCTAATCCACTGTGTGATGGCAAAATTAAACATTAACTGCCCAGCTCTTCAACAACCAATAGCAATTACAAAGCGTCTGAGTAAGCACAAACCCAAAATAATAGCGTAAAGGTCTTGCTGAGTCTCAAACACCTATTTGTTAGTCTGGCATTATGGGGTTTCGGCTGTGCACTGTCTAATCTAGCGACTCTGCCAGTATGCCGATTTTTGGGCTATATCAGAGTGCTTTGTAACTGCCATGTGGAGCATGTGACGCAAATAAGTAGTATTATTAACTGTATAAATAGGCAATACCCTTACAGAAACAAGGTACCCTGTTGAATGAAACTATCTGGCCAAAAATAGGACGACGAAACTGACACATTTTGTAAATATATGTTTTTTTCCATTACAAGGACAAACACTGCTGATTTCATAGTAGGACCCACTATTACTGTGATGCAATAATCACACAAAAAAGGAAAGTGCTGCTAAACCTATGGCCTAGCATATATTGATATGGATGTTAAAACCAAATAAAGATGGCATCTTTCTAATCTACTAAGTCTAGTGCTTGAAACTGAAATTAAATGCTTACAATTGTTATCAGTAGGATAACTAAACACAGGGAAAGAAAGTAATTTGCCCAGTGTCACACAGTTGAGTAAGTGGTGATGCTCAAATTGCAAGTCTGGAGGTCCGGTACTGCAGACATCAAAACAAGCAACAAACCAGCCTGTGACTTTGGTGTTTGGAGCTACAGCCACAGTTGAGTGTATTTGATATCTCACATGAGTGCAACAAGCCTATTTGCAAATGGGCAGCAGTAAAGAATTGTGTTAATTTGAGTACTAACACATGCAACAACCAACCTTCTTAAAATAAACACTTCTTTAGCTTGCCCAAAGCAGGCCTCCTATTCTACAGAAGTGAGGTTTGGGGAAGAATGTTGGGGCTGTTCAATTTCTACTTGCAGTAAATGTTCATGCTTTATGTGTTCCTGCATTCACCCTTTGCCTTGCAGCGGCCCGTGAGCCACCTTTGCGGGGAGTTCTGAAGAACTGCTCTGCTTCAGGCCACACACACACTTCATTGCCAAGGTTGCCAAGGGAGCGTTGCATGTTTTCCGCCGCCTACTGCGCAGGACCTGGTGGGTCACCGTGTGGCCGGACTTCAGTGCAGACCCTGTAGTCAGCCGGGAACATCAGGCGATGTCCCAGAAATGTTCTGTGTGTGGGAGGCAGGCAGAGGCCACTTATAATGCCACAGTTTGCTTGATAAACTCCATAGAGCATGACTTGTTGTTTTGTTTTGTTAGGCATGGGGAAGTTAAGTGATTTGCCCAGAATCCCAGGATGTTGCAAACCCAACCACAAACACACAAAACCACACAAACACACACAACCACACACACAACCACACACACAATCACATACACACAACCAAACCCACACCCACAACCACACACACAGCCACACACACACAACCACACACACACAACCATACACACACAACCACACACACACACAACCACACACACACAACCACACCCACACAACCACACCATCAGTGCACACTTTCACCAGGCACAGACACCATCAGTCGCCAGAGCACGCTTTCACCGGGCACAAACACCACCAGCCATCAGTGCACGCTTCCACCAGGCACACACCACCAGACATCAGTGCACGCTTTCACCAGGCACACACACACCACCAGCCGTCAGAGCATGCTTTCACTGGTCACAAACACCACCAGCCATCAGTGCACGCTTCCACCAGGCACACACCACCAGAGGTCAGTGTACGCTTTCACCAGGCACACACACACCACCAGCTGTCAGTGCACGCTTTCACTAGGCGCACACACACACCACCATCCGTCAGTGCACGCTTCCTCCAGGCACACACCACCAGACGTCAGTGCACGCTTTCACCAGGCTCACACACACACCACCAGCCGTCAGTGCAAGCTTTCATCAGGCACACACACCCCACCAGCCGTCAGTGCACGCTTCTACCAGGCACACACCACCAGACATCAGTGCACGCTTTCACCAGGCACACACCACCAGACATCAGTGTACGCTTTCACCAGGCACACACACACCACCAGCCGTGAGAGCACGCTTTCACCGGGCACAAACACCACCAGCCGTCAGTGCACGCTTCCACCAGGCACACACCACCAGACATCAGTGCACGCTTTCACCAGGCACACACCACCAGAGGTCAGTGTACGCTTTCAACAGGCACACACACACCACCAGCTGTCAGTGCACGCTTTCACCAGGCACACCCACACCACCAGCCGGCAGTGCACGCTTCCACCAGGCACAAACACCACCAGCGTCAGTGCACGCTTCCACCAAGCACACACACCACCAGCCATCAGAGCACGCTTTCACCGGGCACAAACACCACCAGCCGTCAGTGCATGCTTCCACCAGGCACACACCACCAGAGATCTGTGTACGCTTTCACCAGGCACACAAACACCACCAGCGTTAGTGCACGCTTCCGCCAGGCACACACACCACTAGCCATCAGTGCACACATCAATTGTCAATGCATCCACAATTAACTATTGTAACATTAGCAGTATGGTGCACTTTACTTTTAAACATATTCATCTAAAGCGCAGCATGCTACCATTGCTACAAAAATATATACACTTTTTTTGGCTTAAAATTTATAGACTTTTGTTGCAATTGGTGTTGCAATATTTAGCAATGCCAATAGCTCAAACTTAATTAATGCGAGACCTATTGCATTGCAAATGCTTGTTTGCTTTGAACCTACTTGGAATAAGGCCCCGACTGACACCTCTGCTCTGTTTGAGCTGAAACAGAACGTTCGCATCGCGTGCTCGCGTGACTGACGTATGGCTCCTTCTCACGCAGACCCCCACTTTAAACCAAAACCTCCACAGGTATAAATGCAAAAGATGCAGTGAAGTGCGTGGCGAGCTTTCTATTGTCCCGTTCCACGCTGTGAAGATATGACAGAACACCCCGCGGAGATCTTAATCGCTGCTTTAATGATGGGAATATTATTCTTGCATCATGAAGGGAAATCGAGCATGCTTTGACAATGCATTTCTGAACAGTGGGGAAGGAAAGAGCCACGTTTTCATGTGCTTCCTTCCTCATGATCAGGTTAAGTCTGGGTAGTTAGTCATCAGGTAGTTAAGTGTACCTACAGTGCACATGGGGTACAGACGCTTTGAATGAAGCATTTAATGTATGTTTATCTAAACTTTAAACCAATTAATTGCACCTATGACAACAGTTAATTTGAGGAGTCTTATCTGTCATGAATACTCATAAGCTGGGGCCTCGTTCACAAAGCTATTTGCTCCTGTAATTCTGACTTGCACACTCAAACAGCCTTTTTCATGGGTGCAAAAGGGCTTTTTTAATTCTTCGAAAGTCAGTGTCACACTCTCAAAAGATTTGCTAAAATGGGCATTTGCTTATGAGCACAGTATAATTTGTGAAAAGCATAAGTGCAGGGGCCCAACGTTTTTCTTAGGTTCTTGCCAACAGTGCTGCTGAATGCCAAGGCTGCCATGATTCCATAGCCGGACAGGCTCCTGGACGTTGTGGTGGGCTAGCAGGGAGGGGGCAGTTTCACTGGCGACCTGCTGTCCACGTTCCTACTTGCAAGGCTTCTAAATAAGCAAAGCAAAAACGAATGGTTTTAAAGAGGAAAAAACATCTATCTATCTATCCATCCATCCATCCATCCATCCATCCATCCATCCATCCATCCATTGTTAGGTTATGGGTGTTTTCAGGGTTTAGGGGTAGGTAAGATTATTGGGTTGGAAGGGTATTTTTAGGCTGTAAGAGTGGGTAAGGGTATTGGGTGCTAAAAGTGTTTTGAGGTTTAGGAGTGGGTGGGGTATAGATTAGTAAGTGTGTTGTAGGGTTTAGTGGTAGGTGAGAGTATTGGGTGGTAAGGGTATTTTTACCGGGGTAATGGTATTGGGAGGAAAGGGCGTTTTAGGTTATAATGGTAGGTAAGGGTATTGGCTGGTAAGTGTGTTTTTAGGGTCTATGGGTGGGTAAGGGTGTTGGGTGGTAAGGGTGTTTCTACCCTGCCCCTTTTCTTTAAAAAAAATTTTGTTTATGTGACTTGGTTCAATCAAGTCACCAGATGGCTGCCAACACATCCTGGTTTGAAGTGTTGGCAGCCAATCAGATCTCAACCCGAGATCAGGAGGGATCGCAGATCCACTGCGTCCCTATGTATACAAATGGAAATGTCTTTACATTTCTCAGCAACTACTGAAGGGAGTTACACCAAATCACAAAAAGGCACTTCCTCGAACCAACATCTACCTTCCTGCTAACTTTGGTGTAATTCCGTTCAGCAGCTTGGCTGGAGCCGTGTCTAAAGGTCCTACGGGAATTAACATTGGGAAAACATGCTTTTAAGCACCACCTGGTTCTCGGTCCCTGATTGATGGATCACCCCAACACTTTCAGGACTGTCCCTGAGGTGAGCGTCATACCAGCTGTGAAAAGTTCATGAAGATTCGTCAAAGTGTGCTAAAGGTACTGGCAAATGAAAAAACGCTCCTCCTATGGAACGGAGGTCCTACCTACAACTACCTCTGTCTCTCTCTCTCTCTCTCTCTCTATATATATATATATATATATATATATATATATATATATATATATATATATATATATATTATTCACTGAAAAAACCATAGGTTTCAGACCGGTTATAGTTAGGAATTAGCATTTAAAAAACCTATTAAATTCACTGAAAAAACCATAGGTTTCACACCAGTTATAGTTAGCTGGAAATTTTACTGTCATAAAACCATTGAAATTCCCACGTTATAGTTAGTTGGACTCACTATAACTTGCGCGTGCAATGCACTGCTGATGACATCACATATTACATCACTCATGACATGTTTTTTTAGTATCAGTATGAGTGTCTGTATGGTTTGGTGGGGCTGTTACTTAGCACATAGATGCATCAATGACTGACTCACTGTTTGTATGTGTTTTGAAGACAGCATTTGTGTCGGATTGTATGGGTGGATGAGTGTGTATATGTGTGTGTTAGAGAGTGAATGCCTCTCTCACTAGTGTCTTTATGAGTAACTACATATGTTTACAATGGAGTAGCGTCTGGGCACCCTCTCAAGCGACATCAACTTGGTCCGCGACGACCATCGCAAGCTGATGGATCAGGTGAAGGAGGAGGAGAAAACATTGACCGACCTGCAACCCATTGTGAAGACGCAGCAAACCACTCTACAGGAGGTCTTACACCGCGTGGCGGCCCTAGAAGAACGCACGGTTGATTTGGAGGGACAGTCATGACGTTGCAACGTCCGCGTACTGGGCCTCCCGGAGGGGATTGAGAACTCGGACCCACTGAACTATATGGAGTCTTGGACCAAATCTTTCACCCCCGCTACGGACCGATCGGCGTTCTTCTACATTACCCAGAGCATACCCAGAGGCCGATGCTCGCTAAATTCCTGCACTTCCGCGACTGGAACGCAGTGCTTCGAGCGGCTCGTGCGGCAGGTCCCCTGCAAGTGGAGAACCAGCAAATAATGGTATTCCCGGATTATGCCCGCGCGGTCCAACAACAGCAGTCCACCTTCCTCGAGGTCAAGTGACGACTCCGCATGAACAGTATCCAATACTCCCTACTGTTCCCAGCTCGACTCAAAGTCCTACACAAGGGCGCCGCCATCTTCTTTGCCACCACTGATGAGGCGCAGAATTGGGCTGACCAACATTGCCCATTGTTATCCAGGACGGAGACTCAACGTGGTCCAACCCCTAAATCACAGAGTACCGGGAGGCGAGGCCCAAAGCGATACCACGCTGACCCCACCAGAAGTCATGGATCCTCCCCCTCGAGGTCACCAGATCTGACACAAATGGTACGGGAGCAACGAGAGGCCCTGCAGGCGGTGATTGAACTGCAATCGTCACCCCTTGCACAAGACTTGGAACGCCATCCGCATATCTTCACTCCAGAGGGAGACCACGACAGCGACGACACGCTGTCGGGGGCGGCTCTACCACTCCTCCCCTGGTTACCCCACAAACAGCGGACGCTATCCTGGATGGACAACTTGGTTCCTCTTCGTAATTTGAGACTTTCTTGTCATTTCCATGAGCATTTCCCTCACCCTGTACACCCATGGTCTCACTTAAGTACTCATAATTTGAAGGCTCATACGCGACACTCACTACTCCTACAACAGCCCGATCAGCGCACAGCCTCGCACACGCACGTACTGCCGCCCCGTAGATTCTTGTTATACTGGTCTCCTAGCGGGAAAGTAGTTTGGATATGCCACCATTGGTGATGTATCCCATGAATTGGAACTGTTTCCCACCCCCTGTTTTAGCAGTTTCCACCCCAGGTTGTTACCGTCCCAACCCCACTGAAGCATGGCGCGAGCTGGCGTACACACGATATATAGAACCACACTCTGCGGGGTCACATGGGTGCTGTCTGCTTGTCATGTGGGTGCTAGATGATGGCGGTTCCACGCTCGGACATTAATGTCCTCACTCTCAATGTCAGGGGCCTACGCACGCCCAGAAAGCGCTACTCCGTTTACTCATACATAAAGCGTATGGCTGCTGGGATTGCATTCCTGCAGGAGACTCACATCACTGGCACTGAAGTAGGCAGGCTCCAGGCTAAATGGCGTGGGACGATATGTGCTACGACATACTCAGCGTACGCGCGCGGCGCCCTGATCTCGATTAGACCGGGCACCCATTTCCGGGAACGTAGACGGGTGGTGGACAAAGAGGGCAGGTATGCTCTGCTGGAGGGGCTCCTTGATGGTCAGGGGGTGCTCTTGGGAAGCATCTATGCCCCTAACATAGACCAGGACAAATTTTGGGATCACCTTACTGGGATCCTAGCCCAGTTCACCGCCGTTCCCTGGGTCTTGGGGGGGATTACAATTGCACTCTCGACATTACCCTGCACCGCTCGCACCCCCCACCCCCGCGCTCCCCTGCCCCCAGACAGTCAGAGAAGTTCTGCACTTGGTCCGCACACTGGGCGCTCACTGATGCTTGGCGGCACCTGCATCCACATACCCGCCTATAATCATTCCACTCTGTCCCCCATAATCTACGGGTGCGCCTGGACAGATTTCTTTGCTCGGCGCCGATCCTCCCTAAGATTGTCTTCACTGACTACTTGGGTAGGGCCATGATGCCCATATACTGCGACTCGACTGGCACCCCCCGCATCCGCCTGTTCCCACCTGGCAACTACCCCGGGAATGTCTGACTGACGAGGTATTTAGACATGCACACACGCAGAGTATACAGGACTTCTTCACACTTAATACAGACACGGCTTCTTCGGTGCTGGTAGAGTGGGATGCGTTCAAGGTGGTGGCACGCGGGGACTGTATCAAGCAAATCGCCGGGGTTCGGCGCACACTGGAACAGACACTTCTCAAGGTGGAACAGCGTCTTCCCGCGCTTACTAAACGGGTTGACCTGTCCGAGGAACACGCTACACTCACGGCCGAGGCGAAGACGGCCTACCAGGTGGCTTGTGCCGACCTCCGGAAATATAATTTCAGAGCTTATGCCTCCCGAGTACATAAAGATAGAGATAAAACAGGTGCGATGTTCACCTGGCTGGCACGGCAAGACACCGAAACCAAGCCAATCACCGACATCATAAACCCGGATGGCGACCTAGTACGCTCCCAGACCGAGATCCTCTTAGCGTTCCAACGCTATTACACAGCGGTGTATACAGCCCAGATCCCACCCTATCCACCAGCTGTAGATCACTTCCTCGACCCGTTGCCACTGCCCGCGATCACAGATGCAGATAAACTCACGCTGGGCTCTAAAATAGCGCCCTCTGATATCACCCGGGCGCTGTCTCGTAACAAGGCCCCAGGCCTCGACGGCTTCCCATTAGAGTACTACTCGACCTTCTCCCCTCTAGTGTTCCCGCACTTAACGCAAATGTTATGTTCGCGACAGCCCTCGAGGAGGGAGTGTTACCCCGTTCACTGCGGGAATCGGTCATTGTGACATTTCTGAAGCCGCATCGAGACCCACACCTCTTGGCGTCGTATCGCCCCATCACACTATTATCTGCCGACTGCAAAATCCTAGGGAAAATCTTGGCGGATAGATATATTCAGGTAATACGCCCGCTAGTCCACTCAGATCAGTGCGGTTTCGTCCCCGGCAGGAACACCTCTCAGAATATTTGCCGCGTCTTCCATATACAAGACCAGGTGCAAAACGTATTCCCGTGCTCTGCCTGCCTCATCCTAGACCTCGAGAAGGTTTTTGACACCCTCACCTGGCAATACCTATTCTCAGTCTTACGCCGCCTCGATATTGGCCCCGCTCTTATGGCATACACGCATCTGCTATACACGGATCTGACCACGCGGGTCCGGATAGGGAAACACATCTCCGCGGCCTTCGAGGTCCGAAGGGGCACGAGGCAGGGCTGCCCCCTCTCGCCTCTCCTCTTCACCCTTGCGGTCGAACCACTGGCCATCAGATTGCGTCAGCGGGTCTACATTGGGGCATCCCACTCGCGGGAGTCACTCATAGCGTTTCTATGTACGCGGATGACCTCTTAATTTACGTGCGAGATATCTCGCCTGACCTTACCCCTATATGGGCGGCACTCACAGAATTTGCAGGCGCCTCTGGCCTTCGAGTGAATTGGGACAAGTCCACGGTGTATCCGTTTCACCCGGATTTGCCCCCCCACGACGTCTGGCTAGGGACACAGTCTGGTCTACGGAGGCACCCCGATACCTAGAGGTCCGACTGTACCACTCACCTGCAGACATCTTTGAGGGCAATCACTGCAGAACACTCGCTGGCATCGATAAGCAGTCGCTTTCTGGACCAAGCTCCCACTAGCCCCGATCGGCCGGATAGCCCTGGCCAAAATGATAATGCTCCCCCGGCTCTTATATCATTTTACAAACCTACCAGTGATTCCACCCAGGTCTTTCTTCTGAGACCTCTACTCCTTCCTTGGTACGCTCATTTGGGGATCGGGCAGACACAAAATAGCTCTGAAGGCCCTCCAGCTACCTACCACCCAGGGGGGCCTCGGAGCCCCTTCCTTTGAGTCTTACTTCCTCGCGGCACAATTTCAAAAGTTTTCTTACTGGACGGCGGACCGACACACACAAGAAGCTTGTACCCCAACAGTTATGATCCCCACACGGAACTCATGCGTCTCCTTCTACCGGGCACCAAACCACGATGTACGTACCCTCTGCAGGTTACAGTGGCGCGTCGATGCATGCTCCGGGTCCACCGGATATCTCCCAAGGCACCCCCATATTCCCCTTTACTTCCATTGGTCGGCTGGCCCAGACTAGAATCCTATTTCCCGGTCTCCATGCTAGCTGCATGGACGGAGTGCGGGATTACAGACATGGAGTCGTTCTTCGAGGAGGGACAGCTTAAACTATTCCATCGTCTAGTGGCCGAATATGATCTTTACCCGGGTCAATTCCTACGATACCAAAAGCTCCTTCGGGGCATCCGTCCCCACCACAATCTCCACGCCGGGGAACCAGACAAACATCCGGTTATACAAGCTATCCTACACATGGGAGTGGGACGACACTTAGTCACCTGGTTATACAAGGCGCTACGCGAACTCGCATATACGCCCCTGGTGTCCCTGCGTGTCACGTGGGAGGATGACATCGGACGTCCACTGCACGACTTGGAATGGGTCAAGGCGCTCGAGGCCCCAAAACGGACGTCCAGGAAAAATCCTAGGGAAAATCTTGGCGGATAGATATATTCAGGTAATACGCCCGCTAGTCCACTCAGATCAGTGCGGGTTCGTCCCCGGCAGGAACACCTCTCAGAATATTTGCTGCATCTTCCATATACAAGACCAGGTGCAAAACGTATTCCCGCGCTCTGCCTGCCTCATCCTAGACCTCGAGAAGGTTTTTGACACCCTCACCTGGCAATACCTATTCTCGGTCTTACGCCGCCTCAATATTGGCCCTGTTCTTATGGCATACACGCGTCTGTTATACACGGATCTGACCACGCGGGTCCGGTTAGGGAAACACATCTCCGCGGCCTTCGAGGTCTGAAGGGGCACGAGGCAGGGCTGCCCCCTCTCGCCTCTCCTCTTCGCCCTTGCGGTCGAACCGCTGGCCATCAGATTGCGTCAGGGGGGTCTACATTGGGGCATCCCACTCGCGGGAGTCACTCATAGCGTTTCTATGTACGCGGATGACCTCTTAATTTACGTGCGAGATATCTCGGCTGACCTTACCCCTATATGGGCGGCACTCACAGAATTTGCAGGCGCCTCTGGCCTTCGAGTGAATTGGGATAAGTCCACGGTGTATCCGTTTTACCTGGATTTGCCCCCCCCATGATGTCTGGCTAGGGACACAGTCTGGTCTACGGAGGCACTCCGATACCTAGGGGTCAGACTGTACCACTCACCTGTAGACGTCTTTGAGGGCAATCACTGCAGAACACTCGCTGGCATCGATAAGCAGTCGCTTTCTGGACCAAGCTCCCACTAGCCCCGATCGGCCGGATAGCCCTGGCCAAAATGATAATGCTCCCCCGGCTCTTATATCATTTTACAAACCTACCAGTGATTCCACCCATGCCTTTCTTCCGGGACCTCTACTCCTTCCTTGGTACGCTCATTTGGGGATCGGGCAGACACAGAATAGCTCTGAAGGCCCTCCAGCTACCTACCACCCAGGGGGGCCTCGGAGCCCCTTCCTTTGAGTCTTACTTCCTTGCGGCACAATTTCAATAGTTTTCTTACTGGACAGCGGACCGACACACACAAGAAGCTTGTACCCCAACAGGTATGATCCCCACACCGGAACTCATGCGTCTCCTTCTACCGGGCACCAAACCACGACGTACGTACTCTCTGCAGGTTACAGTGGCGCGTCGATGCATGCTCCGGGTCCACCGGATGTCTCCCAAGGCACCCCCATATTCCCCTTTACTCCCATTGGTCGGCTGGCCCAGACTAGAATCCTATTTCCCGGTCTCCATGCTAGCTGCATGGATGGAGTGCGGGATTACAGACATGGAGTCGTTCTTCGAGGAGGGACAGCTTAAACTATTCCATTGTCTAGTGGCAGAATATGATCTTCACCCGGGTCAATTCCTATGATACCAAAAGCTCCTTGGGGGCATCCGTCCCCACCACAATCTCCACGCCGGGGAACCAGACACACATCCGGTTATACAAGCTATCCTACACATGGGAGTGGGATGACACTTAGTCACCTGGTTATACAAGGCACTACGCGAACTCGCATATACGCCCCTGGTGTCCCTGCGTGTCACGTGGGAGGATGACATCGGACGTCCACTGCACGGCTCGGAATGGGTAAAGGCGCTCGAGGCCCCAAAACGGACGTCCAGGAACACCGGTTTTAAAAACATACAATAAAACATACTTCATAGGGCGTATCTGACACCGGCACGTCTGCAGAAATTCTATCCCGACACTCAATTCCTCTGCCCCAGGTGCCACTCCCCGGATGCAGACTTCTGCCACATGTTCTGGAGCTGCCCAGACCTCCACTCCCTGTGGCAGACAGTGCACAGTGCACTGAGAGACCTTACAGGGCTAACAACCCTTGCCACCTGGGAAACTAGTGCACTGGGCATCTTCAAAATATAGAAGCAGCTTAAAGCGCACAAGCGTTTCATCTCTCTAGTGTTATTACTGATCAAAAGATGTATAGCCATGCACTGGCGGTCACCTACGGGCCCTCCTACGGAAGCTTGGGTGGGAGCGATGTGTAAATGGGCAGCGGCTGAGGAAGACGCACTGCGTGAGGAGGAGGCTAAGGGATCCCGTAAACACCCCATTTCCCTGGAATGGGCTATGCTACTCCATCGCTTTAGACAGTTGACACGGGACGATGACCCAGACACCCCTACGCCTGCCCCGCCAACAACCCCCCCCCACCTCCCCTCCCTCCCACACATGCAAGACCACAGTCCCCGGACATCCACCACTAACATGGCTGGACGGCCCATGAGTTGCAATCTGACACCCAGCCCTTACGCCGATTGGTCCCCGTACACAACTTGCCCCCGCCGTCTAGCGACCCTAACATATGGTAGCACGGTTCATTGACCCATAAGTAACCTGACCCCATTTTCTTCCTGATTTGCCCATGCTCTGCGCCTACATGCTCCATCCCCGAGTTCCACCCCCCAACTCTTCAGCGATACAGATGAATGGACGCTACAGATTTAATCTACTTATCACCATGGTTATACTCTTTTGTATACTGTCCTACATGTACGTGCCGATACGCTTACCCATAAGATCTGTATTGTTCGAATAACGAAATGCCAATAAAAATTAGTTTAAAAAAATATACATATATATGTATATATATGTATATATATATATATATATATATATATATATATATATATATATATATATATATATATATATATATATATATATATATATATATATATATTACCTACTGGCGATAGCCAGTAGGTATATATAGTTAGGATTATTTCTCTATGGAACTTTTGAAAATTCTATGTCTAATAACTTTGGTGTTTGTGGACGGCATTGGCTGAAATTTTCAGGAAAATGGCACATTTTGTTTCTGAGCAGCCCTTGAAAATTTGGGGGGGTTTCGTCAAGGGGGGGCCGAGAAAAAAGGGGGGTCCCAAAACGCGTTTTTCCCATGTTAATTTCCATAGGGCGTTTGGCCTCACTTTTAGCTCGAACGGCTGAATGGATTTGCACGAAACTTGGCAAAATTGTAGGGACTGTTAGCCCCATGTGCCTTTGCTTGGTCTCAATATATGTGCTCCAGTGGATTTTGAGAAATTAACGTTTTAAAAAATTTATATATCTGTGACAGCGTCCCAGATAGCGCTCCAGATCGCGTACTTTTCGCGTCACGGAGCTTTGCGAAGCGATGCTGATTGGCTCTCCGGTGTCTGTCAACATTCTAAACAGTCCGGAGCGGCCGCCATCTTGTCTCTCGGTAGGATCGAGAGACAAGAGGAGGAGAAAAACGAAGGGGGAATTTAATGAAAGGGGGCAAGGTAGACCCCTCTTGACCCCCTAGGAATGATGTTGGGGTTATTAAAGGGTCCCGTGGGGAAAATAAAAAAAATTTGATTTTTCACAGTAGAAGCGCTTCCCGGGCCGCGAACTGGGCCGCAAACTGGTAGCGAAACGGGAATTCGCCATTTTGTGTTTCGTTTTAATTAAATTACAGGGTATAAGGGGGGACGGGAGACGTATCCTGACCCCTTATGTTTTCTGAGGGTGGCTGAGGAGGCTCATATATGTTGATACATGTCTTCCAGCGGCTGTGCGTGAGCGTTTTTTTTTTTTTGCTCCGTGACGTCTGTTAACGTTCGATTCGATGGAAATCAGGAACTGTTGACCGCCATTTTGTCACTGCGATAAAACATTTTGTTATAAATTAATCCTTATTGATAAACATTGTCTGCGCTATCTTGCCTTTTTTCCAATGCCACAATTTTGTCATGCACGGCAGCCATTTTAGATGCCTTGACCAGACCCACTCTCTGCACGCCGTCGATCCTCAGCACGGCTCCCCACCCTCGCAAGCATCTCCCCCACGCACTGGTCACCCCCGCTCTCTCTCTCATGCATGGGCCAGAAACCTCCTCCCATCTGCGCTGTTCTTCTCTGAGAATCACACCCCGTGCCCGCCCGACACCTCCCTTTCACCCTATTCACTACCGCACTCTCTGACACTCCTCTTCCTCTGTGTCTGATTGTGCAGGCCGGTCTCAGTCTATCACTTAGCACTGCCGATGTAGTTTATGGCTCCAGCTGTAGAGAATCACCCCTGTTCAAAGGAGTTACAGTAGATCAAGGCCCCCACCCGATGAGATCCGTCACACCACACGCGTTCCTACTATCTGATAACCATCCTGTATTGTGCTTGGGGAGGGGATTCTCACTGTGAGGGTGTGTGGGTCCGAGCCTGAAGCAGAAGATTCCAGGGATGCCTTTTTGTACATCAAAGTCTTCACAATTATGTGTCACATTAAAAATATATAGCACTCCAACAAAGTAGAAGGGAAATAACACTTTAATAACTTATAAATATATACATCGCAACAAAAACAGTAAACACCTTAAAACATTTTTTATTAAAACAGAAGCAACAATGGTTTATGACATGGGGAACAGTAGTGATATCCTGGGCGGGTGATGGAACTGGGTTTGTTAATGGAAAAACATCTACAGAGAAAACTATTGGTAAATTATACTTCTCCGGAAATTTAAAACTCACAAATGTTTCATTTGTGTAATCGTTTTATGAACATGTACATTAAAAAAACTAAAAGAAATGCCAAGAACGTCCCATGTGAAAGTGAATTTTATCTGGCAATTTTTTTCTTTTCCTTCTCATGAAAAGAAAGTTAAAGCCAGGTTCGTTACCTGCCTCATCTGCAAAAAAAAAACTCTCGAGAGGGACCGAAAAAAAATAGCGCTATGGTAATCATACCATGCATCGGCACATGGAGAGGTGGCACCCTCTTAATTATTCTAAAGCATAACTTCGAGATTTGGGGGATAACCCCCGACCGGCAAAAACATCCACCAATGACTTAGCAATAAGTGAGTCAGAGGCAAGGGAAACGGTCCCAAATCTGCAAAAGAACTTTGGGCAGATGAGATTGACTTGTGTAGCATGTGGAAAATTAATTTCATGCGGAGAGATCAGTATTACTTCAATAAATACAGTAATCAATGATGCATTGGAACTTAATATCAATTCATTTTCCGAACGTGTAATCAGTACCTGTCCCATGTCAATTCATTGTTCGAACTTCAATACCCATCCCGGATCAATTCATTGTCCGAACATATAATCAGTAAAAAGTGCAACAAGTGCAACAAAATCAGATCGATAATTCATTGTGAGCAAGTACCAAAAGTGTCGACAATTCTAACCTTCAATAAATACAGTAATCAATGATGCATTAGAACTTAATATCAATTCATTGTCCGAATGTGTAATCAGTACAAGTCCCATGTCAATTCATTTTTTCGAACGTATAATCAATGCCCATCCCAGATCAATTAATTGTCCGAACATATAATCAGTCTTATCCCATTTCAATTCATGTGCTAAAAACTGCATACATATCTCATGATATCAAGGCTGAGCAATCGGGGCACAATAGTTTCATTTGTACCGGCGCCATTTTGGGTGAGGTCTGGTAGGTCCAAGTATAGTCAATATGTCTCCACCAAATCGTGGTTGGACCGGGACCTCTTTCGGCAGTCCAAAAGTTTTCGTTGAAGGGTAGTAGAGGGGACTGGCGACATGAACCATCAGTCAAAGAGGGGTGGGAGGCAAAAATCTCTCCTACCGAGTCATACTGGTGTCCCACCGGAACTGATCAAGTTGGTAGTCTTGCAGGATTTTGATGATTTCAAGACTGAGGCCGGCGCCGGCATGAGCGCGCCGACGTCCCGCGGCTACGTCGTGGTCGTTCCGTGGGTGATCATGGCAGTCATTCCCCATCGGGGGTCGGGGGCCCCCGTGGCTCTTATAGAATCTTCAAAGTTGAGGAGAACGTTTCTGGATGCAGGACTCATTTTCTAGTTGAACTCAGAAGCGCTGTTGCACCGCAACAGTGGACGAGACCCCCGCTGGGTGAGCGGAGCATCATTGCCTCGCAATAGTGGACGAGACCTTTTGTCGGGTGAGTGCAGCGTCGCTGCATCGCAAGAGTGGAGGAACCCTTTTGTTGGGTGAGTGCAGCGTCGCTGCATCGCAAGAGTGGACGAACCCTTTTGTTGGGCGAGTGGAGCGTCGCTGTATCGCAAGAGTGGACGAACCCTTTTGTTGGGTGAGTGGAGCGTTGGGGGTGCAGCTGAGGGGCCCCCACCTGGGGGGGGGGGGTGGGAGAGGCTCGTTCGCGCCGCCTCTCCCTCCCAGCGCACCCCATGCCGACACCTGGCGTTGATATCCGTGATGTCCGGACCAGGCGATAAGAGGGGGGGGGGTCGGAGGCAGAGGCAAGACATCCCCCCCCCCCGTGGCCTGCAGGGTGCCGCTTCAGGCCCGAACGGGGAGTTCATATCAAGCCGAGGCCAGACCAGGAGATACGAGGGGGGGGGTCGGAGGCAGAGGCAAGACATCCCCCCCCGTGGCCTGCAGGGCGCCAGAAGAGAATGGGAAGACCAGTACATTCCGGGCCGACCATCCCACGACTTCTCCGGCTGATGGCGGCTAGTCGGGCCCCGCCCTGCACGTGTCGAGGCCTCATCTTCCGGATGGGCGTAACCGTGGACCTGTTGCACTTCGGGAGTTTCCGGAATGGGGGTAGGTATCTGCTGATTTGTATTTATTTCATGTTACCGTTATTGGGCATGGCGGGCGGTGGGACAGACATGCTTGGAGCAGTGGGGGGGTGGCGGAGCCTAGCTACCTTGTGGCTGCCGTAACGTCAAGCTTGGCTTCTTTCACCATTCTCATGTTTTTTATTTCTAGCGAAGTCAAAAACTCATCAGAGGCCTACTGATTTTGTTCGATTTCTTTCCTTTCCTTTTCAAGTGTGTTTCATGCTAAAGTTTCTGTTTAACAGGATACGGGGATTACTTCGTATTTTACATATGTCTTCTTTATTAGGGGTTCTCTCCGGTTGAGTCAGATGATGTACCTCTAATAAATGGTCCGGGTGGAAGTAGTTTCTCAATCAGTGGGGAGTGACAGATTACAACGGGGGACAAAGGTCCGCATTACCCACCCTTCACTACTTGCAAAGACTAGACAGAATATTTCTATTCCACGTTATTTGCAAACAGAGAGTACCTCGAAAGAACTATTCCTTGAACAATAAATTTCCAGCCAATCAATCAATCAGGCATGACGGATTACAACGGGGGACAAAAGTCCGCATTACCTATCATTCACTATCTGCAAAGGGAGACAGAATATTTCTATTCTTCTCTGTTTGTAGATAGGGAATATCTCAAACAGCAATAATCGATAAAAAAAATAGTAGGATTATAACACTTTAATAACTTATAAATATATACATCGCAACAAAAACAGTAAACACCTTAAAACATTTTTTATTAAAACAGAAGCAACAATGACAACTAACAGTAGTGATATCCTGGGCGGGTGATGGAACTGGGATTGTTAATGGAAAAAGATCTACAGAGAAAACTATTGGTGAATTATACTTCTCCGGAAATTTAAAACTCACAAATGTTTTATTTGTGTAATCGTTTCAGGTCAAACGGATTGTGGGACAATGTTCACAATGGAAGAGTCACCAAAAGGCATTTGGATCGATGTTGCAGCAGGCTGTCATGTATATAGTTATTTAATAAAACGTTTTACCCTGTTACTTTGCTGGTGTGTTGTATATATTTATAATATTTGCATAGGGTTTGTCGTTATTTTGGGTGGGGTGGGGTGGGCGGCGGAGTCGAGCTGTCTTGCAGCCATCATGGTGTGGAGCTAAGTTCATCTTACTAGTTTCGTATTTCTCATGAGGGGTTGTTCTTAATGTTTTTATTTTAGCGAGGTCAAAAACAGATCCCATTAGTGGCCTACTGATTTTGCTCGATTCCTTTTGTTTTTTTTAACTATTTTTCACTATCTGCAAAGACTAAACAGAGTATTGCGACTCTGTGCTTGTTTGTAAATACAGAATGAACCAAAGAGAACCAATTCCAAACAGTAAATGCTTGGATAGCAATCAATCAAATAGAGAGAGAAGCAGGCACGACGGATTACAACGGGGGCAAAGGCCTGCGTTAACTACCCTTCACTATCTGCAAAGAGAGAGTACTGCTAAGAGAAAAGAGGGGGGGGAGGGGGGGCATCGTTCAAAGCACATCAGCGTGCATAAACACGAAAATGTTTTTACCTATCATGTACTTGACATTTGACAGCATTTGATATTTGGTATTAAAAAACCATTGAAATTCACAGAAAAAACCATAGGTTTTAGGCCATATATAGTTAGGGATTTGCATTTACAAAACCTTATTTTACTCGCATAAAACCATTGAAATTCGCATATATAGTTAGATGCGCTAACTATATATTGCGCACCCGCAATCCACTGCTGATGATGTCACATATTACATCATTCACGACATGGTCAGTGACATCACTGATGACATCACTGATGACAACTCAAATGACATCACTGATGACAACTCAAATGACATCACTGACAACATCACTGATGACATCAATCATGTGATAATACGATCAACCTCTTCAGACTCTAATATAACCTTAGATACACTCAGAGTAAACAGACACTCACAGACTGTCACTCATCCATGGAGTTACTCACACACCTAGTCAGTCATGCACTGAATCAATCACACCTCCATATCCTCAACTATACAGTTATACACACCTTACTTATTCAAACATATACTAACACATATTTACTCTTTTATACAATCCCTGATACAAGTTCACAATGATCCATACAGCCACTCACACATTCACTGGCTCTTATACACAGTAATTTATATATGTGAACTTTCACATGTACTGTGTTTTACATATGTACTTACTTTGACATGTAGCACTGAGATATCCATTCACTCACCAATACACTTGTACACAGTCAACCACCCATACAGCTGTTTCCACATGCAGTTTTGAACCCATAGATCTAGTAAATAAACTGTTCACACATGTATGCACAGAGTCACACACCTCCCAGCCACCCCCACACACACACTCACTCTTCCATACAAATACTTGGGCAACCAATCAATAACCCATACAGTTACTCATATAGCTACTGATCAACACATGCAGCAGTTCATAGAACAACAGATATAATGATGCACAAATTAAGATAGTTTAGTCACTAACACATGCACTCAGTGAGACACATTTAATCACTCTCTCATACAGTCAGTCATGCACCTACTAAATCCTTCATCCAGACACTTATACATCCACTCATTCTTCAATATGTAAGACATATTTTAACTTTACAGAAACATACAGTCACTGGATGATGTCATCAGTGATGTCATCAGTGATGTCACTGACCATGTCATGAATGATGTAATATGTGACATCATCAGCAGTGGATTGCGGGTGCGTGATATATAGTTAGCGCATCTAACTATATATGCGAATTTCAATGGTTTTATGCGAGTAAAATAAGGTTTTGTAAATGCAAATCCCTAACTATATATGGCCTAAAACCTATGGTTTTTTCTGTGAATATATATATATATATATTACCTACTGGCGGTCGCCAGTAGGTAGTTATAGTTAGGATTTCTTTCAATGTTAAATCTCAAAATTCTATTTGGAATAACTTTGGAGCCGGTTGACGAATCTGCCTGAAAATTTCCACAAAATGGCCTCGTCGAGCTCCGGTCCTTCCCAGAAAGTTTGGGGGGGATTCGTCAAGCGGGGGCCGAGATAAAAGGGGGGTCCCAAAACGCGTTTTCTCCATGTTAATTTCCATAGGGCGGTCGATTTCACTTTTAGCCCGAACGGATGAATGGATTTCCACCAAACTTGGCAAAATTGTAGGGACTGGTAGCCCGATGTGCCTTTGCTATGTCTCAAGATATGTGCTCCAGTAGAATTTGAGTAATTTAAGTTTAAAAAAAAATATATATCTGTAAGCGCGCACCGGTGCGCGCGCCGGCGAGCGCTCCGGTCGTGCCACGTGAGGTGCGCACTGAAAGCTGATTGGCTGTCGGGTGTCTGAAAACATTCGAAACAGACCGGAGCGGCCGCCATCTTGTGTCTCGGTAAAATCGAGACACAAGAGGTGTCAAAAACAAAGGGGGGAATTGACCATAAGGGGGCAGGGTAGACCCCCCCTGACCCCCTAGGTTTAATGTGGGGGCGCGCATGGTACGCGCACCGGGAGGCGCACAGGGGAGCGCACCAGGGAGAAAAGAGAATGGCAGAGTTTAAAAATTTAAGTCTTTTATATAAATGGGAGGTAGTTCTGAAAAGAACTGTTTTTTTATTCTTTTTGTTGTTTTATATTTTTTTTGGGAGTTTTTAAACTTTTTTTGCTTTTTTTGGTTTTTCTGAACATTTTTTGTTTTTTTTGTATTTTTTAAGGAGAGAAACAAAAACCAAGCATTTCAAACGGGCTCAACAGGAGAAAAAAAAAAGGGCAACAAATTAATATTTCCTTTGGCACTTGTGGTTTTCCCAAGCACGATTAATAAGAGTGATGCATTGCTCACCATAGCAAATCATTTGACCACAAAATTTACAAACCATTTTAAAATTTGAAAAGTTGGTTTGTATGATGGAGCATGTCTCCCTAACTTCCGGTCCTGATGGGGTGGGAACAGTAGTTTTGGAGGTGCTGGCAGAAGATTGTACAGGGTTTTTGGCCAGTTCCCTGACCTCTGCCCTAGAATAGTTGTTGGGATGTTTTCTTAGCATATGCCTAATCATTGTGTGGTTGCCGAAGGAGTACTTCTTGTTGGGATTCCCCCTTGACATCTCCTGATGACAGATAAGGCAGGTTGCTTTAGGTGCATTCACTTTTTTTTGTCACTCGGGATAGAAAAAAATTGCCAAATGATGTGCTCTTTTGGTTTGTATGTTATGTTGTCCTCTGGGACGAATCTACTGTCCTCTTCGTCCTCATCCTCCTCCTGTTCTGGATCTGCACCACTGTGAAGTTGAGGAGGTCCTTGTGGTGGTGGTGGTGGTGGTGGTCCAGAAGATCCAGCAGCTGCAGCTAATGTAGCCATTTTCTATAGATAAAAGTAAAGGTCTTCCTCTCTCAAAGCAAAAAGGTAGAATAAGGAAAAAAAATGGGGGCTTTCCTCATTAAGAAAAAAAAATATCCTGAACCAATGAGAAGTGTTAATTTTAGGTCACATGACTAGGGGTTTTATCATTATGAAACCAAAACTGTTATGAACCAATCAAAAGTGTTATTTTTAGGGCACATGACTCGACGCGCTTACGCTACACGCCCAGGGGCGTGCCCGGGGGCGTGCCCCGGGTCACGTAGCGTAAGCGCGTCGGTGCGCTTACGTCGTGCGTTTCACGCATACGCGGCTACGCGATACGTCACGATCATGTTTTCGTTCGCGATATTGGCGCTTACGAGACGCTCCCCGGTGCACGCACCTGGGCGCTTCCTATAATTGCGCTTTTCGGGGCGCTACCCTGGGCGCGCTCTGGGAGCGCTCCCCTCCCCCCCCCCCCCCAAAAAAAAGAATAAATAAAAAAAAATGGGGAAAATTGTATGGACTGGATGCCCTATTTTTAAGTTGTTTTTACGAAAATTAACTTTGAAAAAATATATATTGGGATACATTGGGCTATATATATGTTAGTGCACAAACGTAGACCAATGTAGCCAAATATAGCCCAATGTAGCCAAAAGATGGCCACCAGAGACAAAAAAAAATTGCCCAAATATCAGCCAGATGTAGCAGAACTGTAGCCCAATGACAGAATGTACCAGCATTAAAAAAAACCTGACAAAAAAAAAATTTCCCAAATATCAGCCAGATGTAGCAGAACTGTAGCCCAATGACAGAATGTACCAGCATTAAAAAAAACCTATGAAATTCACTGAAAAAACCATAGGTTTCACACCAGTTATAGTTAGGAATTAGCATTTAAAAAACCTATTAAATTCACTGAAAAAAACAGAGGTTTCACACCAGTTATAGTTAGCTGGAAATTTTACTGACATAAAACCAATGAAATTCCCACGTTATAGTTATTCGGACTCACTATAACTTGCGCGTGCAATGCACTGCTGATGACAACATCCTTGTGACACAGTGACAGACCTCCTCTCACTGTAAAGTAACCTTTGAAACACATATTCAAAAATAGAAACTAACATTTTCAAAAAAGTGCATATACCCATACCAGTTACAACAACCAATTCAGTAATGCCATGTCATGAGTGATGTAATATGTGATGTCATCAGCAGTGCATTGCACGCGCAAGTTATAGTGAGTCCGAATAACTATAACGTGGGAATTTCATTGGTTTTATGTCAGTAAAATTTCCAGCTAACTATAACTGGTGTGAAACCTCCGTTTTTTTCAGTGAATTTAATAGGTTTTTTAAATGCTAATTCCTAACTATAACTGGTGTGAAACCTATGGTTTTTTCAGTGAATATATATATATATATATATATATATATATAACCTACTGGCGGTCGCCGGTCGCTAGTAGGTAGTTATACTTAGGTCTGCTTTTCCATAGGCAGAGCATTTTTTGGTTTGTTAATAACTTTTGCCCCATTTGACAAATCTTCACAAAGCCTTCCCCAAAAAGGTTCCCCATCGCAGTTCTTACCTAGAAAGTTTCGGGGTGATCCATGCAGCAGGTGTCAAGAAGTAAGGGGGGTCCCAAAATGCAACATCAACAAGCATTTTAGATAGACTTCTTTAGAGAAGGCTACCCAAAAACGGCTGAACGGATTTGCACCAAACTCAACAGGAAGCTAGAGCTTTGTCCGCAGATTGTGCTTGATTTGGTGTAAATCTGTTCCATAGTTTTTGAGATATTAAGGCATATGTATATCGAATGCATATGCATATTGTATATTTTGGCAGCTGGGCTTGCAAGGGTCCTTCAAGCATCCAGTGAGAGTGCAAAATAAAAAACTGAGCCCTGTGATTGGTAAAGAGGCCCATTTTTTCCATGAGACTTCACATTCTCGTTGGACCAAGAGGCTCCAGCGAGTCCTGCAAGAGTGAGCCTCTTGAGGCTCAGATTGAGATTGTTAGAAATGAAATGGCCGCTGTTAGAAATTGGGTTTCTGATTGGCAGAGGTATGCACCCTTTCCAAGGAGAAACCACAGTCCTAGTCAGGGTAAGTGTAGCACACACTAAATGTTTACCTGTGCGCACCCTCTGGTATCTTGGCACAGAGCAGTCAGGCTAAACTAAAGAGGCAATGTGTAAAGTATTTGAGTACACACACAGTAACTCAGTGAAAACACCACAAAAGTACTACACACCAGTTTAGAAAAATAGCCAATTTTTATCAGAGTAAAGCAAAAACAAAATGATTAAAATCCAACCTGCCCAATTCAAGTTATGAATTTTGCAAGATTAAACCAAAATGCAGTGCTTAGAATTCAATTGCTCCAACTAGGGTTATGTGGTTGTGCTTAACCGGGGTAAATCTAAAGGTTCAGGCTGACCGCGATGGAGTGCAGGTCAAATACAGGAATCACGCCGCCCCCCTGACAATACCTGCTGAAGATGATACGTCGTTTCCAACGTCGGGCAGCATTGTTGATGCATAGACGTAAAAGGCACTGTGCATCATGCTGATGTATTATTGTATTGAACCAGGCTGTAGGTGCCCCTTCAACAAGCGTTTGAAAACCTGGCTGTTTTAACTTTTAACTCTAGCCTTACCACGTACTTCATCTTTTCTCTCTTGTCCTACCCTGCTCTGTGCCAGTAAACCCCTCGGGGTAGCTGCACGCTCTACAAATCTTTAATAATAATAATAATGCATTGGCCCAAAGCTGTGCAGGGCCGGGAATGCCTCAGGGATAGGTGGCCCATACGGCAGCGATACGGTGTGCGAGACTCATGCAGCAGCGATGATGCGGAGGTGCAAAGTCGAGGCTGCGTTGAAAGTCAGGTCTTTGCATCACAAAGTAGGTGAACGATGTCCACAGCTTCTGTGCAGGCAGCGGCAATGCGCTGATATTGCATATAAATGCACCGGTTCTGTTCGATGCATTGGTGTCAATGCATTGGTCTCTTGAGTTACAGTACCAAACACTCACTTCAAAGGGCCAAGGACTGGTTTTGGTGCCACTTGGCAGAGCAGGACTCACAGCATACCGGACTGAACAGGAGGGACTTGCTCCAGTTTATGGAGTAGCTGGAGTATCGTCCAAAAATCGTAACGATATCTAAAACCACTATCAGACATCTTCTCGTAGAGGTCAAGTACAGAAGAATGTCGTCAGCATAAAGGGAGATACGGTCTTCCCAGTCCAGAGTCCAGTGCATGCCCCTAATCATCGAATCCTTACGTATCCAAGCTGCTCATGGTTCCAGCGCCAGGGCAAACAGGAGAGGGGACAGAGGGCAACCATGGCGGGTCCCCCTACCCACCTCAAAGGCGGCTGACTTTCTGTTGTTAACCACAACTTGGGCCATTGTTCGAGAGTACAGCAACTGCATCCATTGTATGTATTTCAGACCAAACCCCATTTTCTCCAATACCGCCCACAAATATGGCCATTCGATGGTGTAAAACGCCATGGCAGAGTCTAAGGAGACTATGGCCGCCGGTTCCAAAATTGAGGCCGCCCTGCCCAACACCCTGTGAACCCCACGCAAGCTTAGTGCAGTATTGCGATGAGGTATAAAATTGGATTGTTCTGGGTGGACCAGGATCTCAACCACCGTCAAAAGCCGGGTAGCAAGGAGCTTAGCCAGGATCTTGGGCTCCACGTTCAACAGGGATATAAGACCCGCAATCGGTTCTAGGCTTCCCCTCCTTGTGGATGGTGACAATAGAGTCCTGAGTGTCTCGATTCCTCATACATAGCCCTTAAGTATGGGGCCAATATGTCCGGTTTGAGTTTGTACAGTTCAATCGGCAACCCGTTAGGGCCAGAGGCTTTGCCCGGCTTAAGGGACCGCACTGCTGCCGCTATTTCTTCATTGGATATGTTACTCTCCATGAAGTCATGGTCGACCACCGACAGTCTGGGTAAAACTATATCAGTGAGCATCTCGCGGCAATCATCTTTGGGGTAGGGGGCAGCCGAGGTATAGACTGCCTCAAAGTGGGCCGCGAAATGGTCCACAATGACTTGCGGATCCGTTAGGGACTCTCCCTCATGCCCTTGGAGCTCAGGTACTAATCTACTTGCCCAGTCTCTTTTATCCAACCAGGCCAACAATCTCCCAGCCTTGTCGCCCACCTCGTACAACCGCCCCTGCGCCGCTTTCCCCAAGGCCCTAGCCTGGTCTGTCGCCAAATCCCAATAGTCCTATTGTTTAAGTTTGAGAAGGTGGCACTTTTCAGGTGTGACATCCAAGTCTACGTCTGCGTCTAATCTCCCCACCTCCGCCTCCAGGGCCACCAACTCCCTCCAGTGTTTTTTCTTCTTCGCCAAGATCAAGGAAAGGGTCTGGCCCCGAATCACCGTCTTAAAGGCCTCCCAAAGCATCTACAGGGACTCCACCGAGCCCTCATTCTCAGTAAAATAATTATCAATGGTCGCAAGGAGTTCGGGACGGATATGAGGATCCCGACGATACCACAGGTTAATGGGGTCCACTAGCCCCACCTTTTTATAATTGAGCGCCACATGAAGTCAAACCGGTGAGTGATCAGAGATGCCTCTAGCTAGGTGTTTTACTTACCAGACATGGGTGATTTGAGATGCGGGACCAAACAATAGTCAATTCTAGATATGCTCCCATGTGCCCTGAAGTGAAAGGTATATTGAAGAGTGTCAGGGTGAAAGGCCCTCCATCCATCCACCAGCCCCATGGATTCTAGGAAATCAGGCATCCAGCATTGTGAACAAGCGAGGTCACATGGGCGATGATGATCTAGGCCACCGGACCACAGAATTCAAATCTCCTCCTAACACCAAGAGACCCTCCGGGATATTCAACAACAGCGTAACCAGGTCCCTGAATGTGGTTACGGAGTCCCTGGGCGTTCGGGATAGTGGCCTGATCTTCGGGACAGTATATTAGTCCAGTTTGTTTGATTGCGTAGCCTTAGATCCACGGGTCCCTGCAGCCTTGACACGTTCCATCGTGACCCACTGCGAGCTCCACTAGTCTGGCCCCAGGTACCCCAGCGAAGCAGTAGCACCACCTCCAGTCACAAACCAGGAACCGGCGGTGTCCCTGAGTGTGATGAATTGGGCCTCTGCAGGGTGTTTCTGGAAGGAGGTCTGCCCGCGCGTCAGCCGCGAGAGCGACGGCAGTGCAAGGAGACCTGCCCAGTAATCAAGGTCCGTGTGTACTCACTGAGGCTCCCGGTGGTCGCAGATCATTCTCATCCTGGTGCTGTGGGCCCGCCGGCTACACCTTGATCACGAGGGTGCCCAGAAGTCCCATGAATGCTCCCTCAAGGGCAGCGCCAGCTCCGCGAACGGCCGTGGTACCTCAGTCGAGGGTCCCCAGATGGTATCACGTCCCTCCTGCGGCCCCCGGTACAGTCTGCAACTCAAGGAGGAAGATCAATGTCCTATGGGCACCCACAGGACCTGAAAGAACCACAGGATAGGATCTAAGCAAATGCAGAACAGCTGAGCGGCCCGCCTACCCCTCCCGAGGCAGTCCCAGGCCGTCGTCAGATGCCGCTGAGTCAGGGGGCCCTGGTCCGGCATGATAGGGGTGTTCTTTGCGGTCCGGCGGCTGCGCCCTCCAGATGCGGTGCCTCCACGAGTGCAAGCCAAGTCCAGTGGAGCTCCTTCGCAGCTCCGCTCCGCAATGTGGGTCCCAGCACAAGTCTAGACACCGGGCCTCACCTCAGGTGCAAGGGGGAGTTATGGGGGGGAAACAATGCACAATGGGCTCCTGTGGAACATGGTACCACCACAGGATTGAGGGCAGGCGGTGGTGCGGGGTTGACAGGCAGCCCAAACAGGTCTCTTTAGGTGGTCTCGGGCCGTCTACAGGTTCAAGGGGCCCCAGTCAGGCACGATGGGAGCGTCTTTTACCCTCCGGCAGCAGCTCCCTCCAGATGCTGCACCACCGCGGGTACAGGCCAAGTCCTGTGCAGCCCCGTCTCAGTTTCAATTAACACTGTGGATCCCGGCACAAGCTCAGACACTAGGCCCCACCTCCGCAGCAAGCAGATTTTTGGTCTCCTGTGACGGAGAGAAACCGGAGTTAGTGGGTTCAAGTCAGCTGTTCTTTTCCGACGCATTAGACTGCGATCGGGTAGGCCGGATCGTCGACAGGATAGACGGCGGGATGGGGCCGGTCCGGGAGCTGCTCCTTACGCGACCATCTTGCCTCGCTGCCTGGCCACGCCCCTGTTAGTATGATTTTTTAATCTTCCCCTGAACATGATTATGAGATTGACTCTTCATCTGAGGCAGAGTAGGAAGTCCAGGATTCTGGCATTGGATTTTCTGTGCGAGAGGAATCATCTGATGATGAAACCACTCTCAGTGCAGATGAAGTGCCTCTTTTAGAGGAGGACTCTGATGTGCCGATAGTGCAGCAAGAGGCATCTGGATTGCAGCCTTTGGCTGAAAAGCTTCCCATTGGAAAAGCTGAAAGCTGGGATGCCCCATACATGGTACAGCCGGTGTTGCCTGCCTTCAGCGGTGTCACAGGGTGTAGAATGAATACTGAAAACCTTTTGCCTATAAATTTCTTTCAGTTGTTTGTGGACTATTTGTTTTTGGATGAGATTGTTGACCAGACTTGTATGCAGAACATTATTTTTAGGGACACCAGCGCGTAAGCCCTACTCTAGAGCTACCTGGTGAACTCCTATAAATCTGGATGAGTGGAAAAAGTTCTTGGGTTTACCATTTTTGGTAGCTTGATAAGGAAGCTGTCACTGATAGGAATAAACTTAAACTTGGAGGGCACAGTCAATTTGTTTTTGATTTAGTAGTCTGTGGGCCAGTAAAAAAAGAAGTATCTAAATAGTATAACTTTATTCTGGAGGAGATGGATGGAGATTTTATTCTACCGGAGTCAACATGGGGCTCAGTTTTGATGGATAAAAACTTACAAAATCTTTGGATAACTTCTTTTGAACTTTTGTGGAAGATTTTTAAACCATCCTGGCTTCGCAGAAACCATATCTTTACCCTCCATAGGGCATATTATTCCCCTCTTAGGTTATCTAAATTCGTAGGAGGAGAGTTAGTGTCCCGCATGGATTTGGCTAGATCTGGCAATCACAGTAAAAGGGCGCTTTGGTATCAACTTTCTTGGCTTCATTGATTCATCCAGGGTTTTTTTTTTCCCCGGGTCCTATGATTGATCTCCAATGGTACTTAAATATTTTGTACCTATGGAACAGCTGTTAACCGGTTCATGCCCGGCCCCATTTGGCTGCTAAATCACCCCCTGGTTTGCCGCAGATAGGTAAATCATTGACTTTGTACCTACCTGGAATGCAGTTGACAGCTGAGGGATAAATGGCCCCCACAAGACTCGTGTCCCTTCCAGTTTACGAAATAAACTGAGACAGCTGTCTTTGTAAATTCCTTTTGGTGCCTTGTCTAGATGGTGGTTATGAGGACAAAAAAAAAGATAAAAAAAAAAGGAAGCTGTCACTGTCTTCATATTGATGCACTAGGGGCATATTTACAAGGGCTTTATCTTCGCTTTTTTGGCTTACAAAGCTAAAAAAAAAGAGGAGATAAAACCAGCACCCTATTTACAAGAGGGTGCTAAAATGCATAATCGCATGTTAGCTCCCTTTTTCCCAACTCCTCCCTCTGCATCTCCAATGAGATGCAAAGTGGGCGTTACTGGGCGTACCCCGGATGGACTACCTTGCAAATATCGCTGATGATTACATCGCAATATTTACAAGGCAGCCCACATGATTTTAGCGCATATTAGATTTTGGCGAAAACTGTAGTTTTCGCCAAAATCTAATGTCTGCTAAAATCCTGACTTAGCCATCCATATCATAGGGGTGGATTATGCTGATATGCCCCTGTGGGTTGTATCAGCAAGGTTATCTCCCTTTTGCAGGGACCATCGCTGGAAAACCAGCGATGTTCCCTGCAAAAGGGCGATGACCTCACTATCTCTGGAATTTTTATCGCCCTGGAGTAACGCCTTGTTATTTACGCGCTACCAGGGTGATGAATACCAGAGATAGCCTGCGATAATATAATTATCGCTAAGCACGGCCAGCGATGATTATCACTGGCCATTGTTAGTATAACCCTTGGTCCCTTGATGGCAATGGCTATATTTCCTGCAACCATGAGTTGTGATTGGTGTTTGCTTCTTCTTTAGATGCACCACTTTGTTGATAATGCTTTAGCGTTGCCACAAGATCACTCTGACTGCGCCTGTCTTTTTAAGATTCGGCCTGTCCTTGATTACTTTGTGGATCGATTTCAGTAAGTTTGTAGAAGTAAATTCCTAGCAAGAGAGCACATTATGGAATCAAGATATATATGCTGTCTAAGAGTAGTACTGGATATGTTTATCATTTCAGGGTGTACACAGGTAGGGATTCCAATATTGACTCCCTGGTTGTCTGTCCACTTAGTTAGTGAGAAATTGTGAGAGTACTTGGCATCGCACTTTTTAACAAGGGGAACCATTTTTACTTAGATTACTTCTACACTAGTATGCAATTGTTCAGGGAACTGTTGTTGTGGCACAATCCGCTCTAACTGTAAAGGGTACCCCAAAGAGCATGTTTGTAAAATCTTCAAAGAGGACAGTGCCGTGACTTGCCTAGTGATGAACTTCTAGCTGTGAAACTTTCAAACAGGAGAGATGTGTACATGCTGACTACCATTCATGATATATGTATTTCATCTGTGACTGTTTGGGGTCTGGTTACTGAAGTGCGCAAACCTATGTGTATTTTAGACTACAATAAGCAGATGGGTGGTGTAGATAGAATAGATCTGAAGTTGGGACATTACATTGTTGTTCGTAAGGCTTACATTTGGTATAAGAAGTTGGCTATCTATGCTTATGTTGTGTTCAAAGATTGACATTTGTTCAGTTTCAGCAGTATGTGATAGACAGCTTTGTTGTAGTAGAACAGGCATATGTTTCTAGAGTTGGAGTGGTGGAAAAAGTAGCTAGATTGAAAGATTGGCAGTTTCTTGATCACATTCCTCCCACACCGAAAAAAGACTTGTAGATGTAGAATCTATAAATGAAGAGGTGTGTGGAAAGAAGGTCGTATGTACTGCCCCGATTGTCCTTCTAAACTTGGGCTGTGTGTGCCCACATATTTTTAATTGTACCACACGTAAAGGAGTTATGGGGAGCAACCCTGAGCGTAAAAGTAAACTGACTGGTCTGTATAATTTTATATGTTTTTTCAGATTTCACAGTTGGCATTAATGTGATATATTTAGTTAGAGGTGTTGTGTTTGTAGTTATAGTGTTGTATCTATTTCCAATTGGTTTGTGTTTACCTTTTTGTTAAAAAACAATTTGATGGTAGTATGCGTGGACTCGCACTTGGCTGGTGGTGTGTGTGGACTTGTGCTTGGCTGGTGGTATGCGTGGATTGGCATTTTGTTGGCAGTGTGTGTCAACTGGTGCTTGGCTGGTGGTATTTGTGGATTGATGTTCAGCTGTCAGTGTGCATGGACTGGTCCTTGACTGGTGGTGTGCGTGTACTGGCATACTTGGCAGGTGGAGTGTGTGAACTGGCGCTTGGCTGACGCGGGTGAACTGGCACTTGGCTGGTGATGTGTGTGCTGGCATTTGACTGGTGATGTGTAAGTAGTGACTTGCTGCTGTCACTACACACACTGCTAGCCAAACGCCAGTCTGCACACTCCATCAGCCCCAGCTGGTGTGATTGCTGTGTCAGTCATGTGGGGGTATGAAAGTGATGTGGCACTGTCTGTTGGTGCGGGTTTGTAATGTGCTAGGCCAGTGGCTGGTGGTGTGAATGGTCTTGTGTGTGTTGCACATGAAAGGAGTGTGAATGTCCTGTAATGCAATTGGTGCCTTGACTCTGCTTTACAGGAAGGGATCGGAAGGTGAGAGTTGTCCTCACTGGATATTTGCTATTGCTTCACAAGAATTTTATCTGACTTTCATTTGTTTTAATATTGGGTTCCCGACCAGCACTTTTGAGCTATGAGCAGTCAGCGTGTTTTTAAAGCTTGCCACTCTCTTGAACCAGTTATCAGGCACATACTTTTTAAATGTATTGATATTGCACTCAGATTTTTAACATTTTGTGTGTTTTAAATCCCTGTTTACTCTTATTGCACTGAATGTGTAGCCTGTCACTGCTTCCCCGGTCCACCGCCGGCTTCCAACCGTTTGATTGGAGGGAAGTGGGCACACCCGATCCTGGCCGACTCGATTCCCGGCTTGGGTAACTTCCAGTAGGGAGACCGGAACCTAGGACCCTCCCTTGCCCGGCCAGCTATTTAGGTCCATGCTGGGCCCGATGCGCCAAAGGCAAGCCCGTCTGCGCCCGTCTGCGCCAAGGATGCAAGGGCAGGGAATGCTGCTCGACTCCAACCAGAGTTGGTATATAGTTCTGGGGCCTTGAAGCTCACCACTTCTAAGGGACATTGTAAATGCCAAGTTGCACCTGAAAAAATATGGGGGGGCATGGTCCTACTATAAGTGCAGAATGGATTTTCCTCCGGGCCCTCCCATATCAATAAATAGGATAAGCCTACCCACAACAACACCCAAAGCCAAAATCAAAGGAGGCTTACCAATGCGAGATCACTTACAAAACATTGTCAAGACGTTAGGAATCTAATCCTAGATCAGCAACTTGATTTTTTATTTATCACTGAATCATGGCTGAAGGATTGGTGTAATCCGGATGTAGCAATAGCACTCCCACCCAATTAGGATAGAAGGATAGATTAGATGGCAGAGGTGGTGGGCAGGCAATTATTTTACGGGATTCAGTGCATTGCTCTAGCTTTGACATTGACACTGTTAAGGGTGCAGAAAGCTTAGGCTTTTGCATCTCCCTAAACGCTTCCATGTCTTTTTCAGGTGCCCTGCTTTATCAATCTCCAGGGCAAAGTTCCATCTTCATAGACTTGCTTGGAGACTCCTTAAGTCAACTACTTCTTAGTTATGCTAATTTTACGCTGCTTAGGGCCTTTAATCTTCATTTGGAATCTAAACTTGCACCAGGAGTGGATAATTTCCTTCAAAATATAGAGCTCCTTAAACTAAACCAACTGGTGGAGCTTCCAACTCATCAGTCAGACCATATCCTAGATGGTGTCTGTTCCAACTTCACAGCCCTATCAGTAGATACTCCGGTCCTGCTGATTTGGTCAGACCATTTTTTCGAACCACTTACAATTGGGATGCCACAGAAAAGTTGCTCTGATTTACCAACTTCTGATTCCCAACCTAGACGTAAATGGGCTCAACTAGCTGATAATCCAAAGCTCATGCACAATCACTTATGCCCCCTATGACAGGAAACCCAGGGGGGTCTCTTGCCGTCTCCACTCCTGGCTTACTACGATCTGTAATGAGCTAATGCCACTAGAGAAACACGACAAGAACAAGAAATCAAGCCTCAGAAGGCCCCCTGGTTCACGCCCGATTTAGCATGAAATCATTCCAATTATAAGCAACAGGAGCGTAAATGTAAATGGTCTTATAATAGAGTAGACAGAATAGCTTATAAAAAGAGCAGGAAACTCTATCACCATCATATTAAAATAGCTAAAAAAGAGTACTATTCAAAGAAAATAATGGAGTCCAATTTAGACCAAAAGGCAATCTTCACGATCGTAAAATCTTTTACCACCCCCAAAGTGTTGCAGAAAGAATTACCTCCTTCACAAACTTTGTGTAATGACATTACAACCTACTTCGAAGAAAAGATTCTTAATATTCGAAAGAAATTCTCCAATCACTCCCAGCCATAATAAGGATGATTCTACCAATTCTCCCAGTCCCAGTGCTCACTGCGTTAAAACCTTCAAACTGGTACCACTAGAATTGACACATGAGGCCATCATGAATTGCAAATCAGGTTCTCCTTTAGGTGCCTTTCCTCCCATGATCTTCCATAAAATTATTGATATGGTCAATCCTGTCATAAACCAAATAGTTAATTCTTCACTAAGTACGGGCATTGTACCAGACCAGTGGAAACTGGCCCTGGTAAAACCTCTTAAAAAGAAACAGAATATTGACCCCCTCGGTGCTCTCTAATCTCCGGCCCATTTCACTTCTCCTCGTGTTGGGTAAAATAACGGAGACATTTGTACATAAGGAATTCACGAGATTAATCGAAGCAGCTAATATTCTCCATCTACAACAATCTGAAGCGCTCAACTGAATCATCCCTTTTGGAAGTTACTGAGTGGCTAAAAATCTTAGCAGACAATGGTAGGAAAGCAGTCCTGATCAGACTTGATTTGTCGGCTGCGTTCGATACTATCTCGCATGACATCCTTTTAAAGAGACTCAAACGCAGTAGCATTTCAGGTACTGCTCTAGAATGGATTAAACAATTTCTTACCAACCGAAGACAAGTAGTGACCCCAGGTAGCTTCTTCTCGACAGAGAAAATCATAACAATAGGAGTTTCGCACAGCTCTATATTGAGCTTACTGTTGTTCAATATTGTTATGGCCCATATTAATTATAAGCTTATAAGCTCCTTCAGAATCGAAGTCACATCCTATGCAGACAATACTCAAATGATTGTATCTCTCAAAACGATAATACAGATGCCGAAGTGAACTTTAAATGCTGCCTATCACAAGTCATACAGTGGATGAGGGACAACCATTTGAAATGTAATACCAATAAAACAGAAATTTTGACCATTGGGAGAGATGTAACTTTCCTTCCGGATATGAGGTGGCCAGAGGGAATTACTCCCCCACCAGATATGGTTAAAGTAGCTAAAAATCATGGGGTACAGTTTTATACTGCGTTGTCCTTTCTCCCTCACGCATCAGCCACAACAGGGCTTGCTTTAGCCTAATACGATCATTAAAGAAATACTTTGATCTGATTCCGCTTCCGGCAAAGAAATCAGTAGCAGTGGCCCTAATTCTCTCGCGCTTGGACTTCTGCAACAGCCTCCTTGCAGGAGCGAGTAAAATGATGAAAAAAAACTGCATATGGTCCAAAAGCTGCAGCAGGCCTTGTCCTGAGGCTTCAACGCAGATTGTCTGCATCAGCGGCGCTTATAGCTCTGCATTGGCTTCCGATTCATAAAAGAATCCTTTTTAAAATTCTTTTAATCACTTATAGAGCCATGTGTAATTTAGGACTTAAGTATCTCTCAGCACGGTTTTCCCCATATACCACCACCACCAGGACTCTTAGGTCATCCACAGTCAACCTCCTGAAACCTCCCACCTTCAGACAGATAACAAAAGGAGGGAAAACTGTTGCCGTCCTGGGGTCCAAAGCCTGGAACGCACTTTCAATCAACTCAAGATTACAGAAAACTGAGTCTCAATTTAGGAAGGCACTGAAGACATGGATATACAACATTTCTGATCTCTGCTGTCTTCCACTAATCTAACCGGAACACAAGCTGGTATGTCATAGGCCCCTCTCATCGTCTATTCCTCAGCACCAGGATACTCCTTGCGGAGTGACAGCTTGAGCTCAAGAAATGCCAATTTACATTACATTACATTACATCACGAGCTGTGAGTCATTGGTTCAATTTTTGACCTTTCATTTGTTAAGTGTATGTCATGTTTTGGAAATCTCTTGCTAATAAAAGTACAATTTCTAACCGTTCGCTCACCCTCGTGCCAAATCCAGCCAGTATGAGTGTGCACTTGAGGTATAGATAGTTGTAAAGTATTGTTTGTCTTTTCTGTCTTTGTCTGACAGGGTGTTCATTGTCTGTAGAAAACATCTACCATCTCTAGATATTTTCATAAACTGGACACCCAGAGGAGTACATGGAAATGTGCCTTTTTTGGATCCCATCAAGTTTTCGTACCCACAATGCCCTGCAAACCTCAAAATGTGACCTAAATCGCACATTTTTCTAGCATTTCTATGTCATATTCTTTCATAACCAGAAGGAAACTACCAATTTCATACCACCCAGCATTCTCCCAGTTCTCCTGATGAAAATGCTACCTCACTTGTGTGGGTGGGCCAAGTGCCCATGATAGGGAAGGGCTCAAAACGTGTTGTGATGGCATCAAAATTATCAATCACAAAATGACCTGGTTTTGCAATGGGGCACCTGTGTTTTTGATCCTGGGCTCGGGCCTTTTAGGGAAACCAACCAAACTCAGACTTTTCTGAAAACTAGACACCCGTGGGTGTCTAGGGAGGTGTAGCTTTCATGGATCCCAATGTTTTCTTACCCAGAATTCCCTACAAACCTCAAATTTAGCTTAAGAAATCAAATTTTCCTCACAATTCTGTGTGGGAAAGTTATGGACTCACAGGGCCGCATACATTTCCTACCACCCCTCATTCCCCCATGGCTCTCAATAAAAATACTTCCTCACTTGTGCGGGTGGGACAAGTGCTTGTGACAGGGAAGGGCCCAAAACATATTGTGGAGGCATCCAAATTAACTAAGATTAGGACATGCTTTGCACGGGGATCACCTGCATTTTTGGTACCATGCTTAGCGGCCATCTAAGGAAACCGACCAAACTCAGACATTTCTGCAAACTAAACACTCAGGGGAGTCCAGTGAGGTGTGGCTTGCATGGATCCCCAATGTTTTCTTACCCAGAATTGCCTGCAAACCTCAAATTTTGCTAACGAAAATGTAATTTCCTCACATTTCTGTGTGGGAAAGTTGTGGAATCACTGGCTGGCACAAATTTCTTACCAGCCAGCATTCCCCCAGGTCTCGCGATAAACATTCTACCTCACTTGTGTGGGTAGGCCAAGTGCCCTCGATAGGGTAGGGCCCAAAGCATATTGTGGAAGCATCAAAATTCTCTATCACAAAATGACCTGGTTTTGCATGAGGGGTCACCTGCGTTTGTGGTCCTGGGCTTAATGGATATGTAGGGAAACCTACCCAATCCAGAAAATTCTGAAAAGTAGATATCCAGTGGAGTCCAGGGAGGAGTGGCTTGTGTGGATCTCCCAATTTTGTCTTACCCCAAATCCCCTGCAAACCTCAAATTTAGCTAAAGAAATCACCTTTTCCTCACATTTCTGAGTGGGCAAGTTGTGGGATCACCGGGATGGTACAAATGACCTACCACCCAGACTTCCTCCAGTTCTTCCAATAAAAATGCTACCTAAATGTGTGGGTGGGCCAAGTGCCCATGACAGGAAAGGTCCCAAAATGTATTGTTGAGGCATCAACATTTTTGATCACAAAGCAAACTAGTTTTGCAATGGGGTCACCTGGATTTTTGCTCCCAGGCTCGGCGGCAATCTAGGAAAACCTCCAAACCTGGAAAGTTCTGAAAACTAGACACCCAGGGGAGTCCAGGGAGAGTGGAAAAATGTAATGTGTCCTGCCCACACAAGTGAGGAACCATTTTTATTGGGAAACTTAGGGAATGCCAGGTGGGTGGAAGTTTGTGGATCCCCACTGATTCCAGAACTTTACATAACAGAAATGTGAGGAAAATGTTGTTGTAGTAATCTGTGAGGTTTGTAAGAGATTCTGGGTAAAAATACCCTGGCGGGAGCCACACAAGTCACCCCATCCTGAATGCCCCAAAGCCTACTTTCAAAAATATACAGGTTTGCTAGGTTTACCTACTCACCGGTTGAGCTAGGGCCCAAAATCCACAGCTATGTACATTGCATAAAAGTGTGATGTGTTCACGTTGCGTTTTGGGACGTTTCCTGTCGAGGACACTAGGCCTTCCCAAATAAGTGAGGCCCCGCTATTATTGGGAGACTTGAAGTAATGCAGGGTGGGTGGAAGTGTGTTGCTCCTCACAGATTCCACAACTTTCCATCACAGAAATGTAAGGAAATATGTTTTTCTAGAACAAATTTTGAGATTTGCAAGAGATTCTGGGAAATATAACCTGGTGAGAGGCACACAGGTCACCCCATCCTGATTTTTTCTTTTCCACAGCTAGGCACATTATAAAAAAGAGGCCAGTTTTCAATCAAAAAATATTGTGTCCTAGTGAGGTAACATTTTTATTGGGAGACTTAGAAGAATACAGAATAGTAGAACAAGTTTCATTACCAATTGTTTTCTTATGCACTTGCGCCTTCCAAATGTAAGACATGAAAAATGCCCTATAATTCACATGTTGGTATTGGTACCCACAAATTAAGGGACGTGGAAATAGCCACGACTTCTCAACTCCATTATCGTATGCCCATTTTGGAAATACATAGGTTTCACTCTCTCTATTTTTTACAAAATGAATTGCTGTATACCCGGTACACAATGAAAAACTATTGCAAGGTGCAGCTCAGTTTTTGACTCGGGTACATTGGATTCTTGGTGAACCTACAATTCCAAGATATCCCCACAACGAGAAGGCCCCAGCGGACGCAACAGTATATTCCTTTTGGAAATCTGCCATAGTTAGAAGTTCCAGATAAAATGGTAGACTCAAATAGCTGTTTTTTTCAACTTAATTTCAATATTTTGTAATTTTAACTGTTAGGTTTTAAAGGAAAACATTGAAAAAGCTACACAAATTAGCCCTTGCTGAATTCAGAATGTTGTCTACTTTTCAGAACTATATAGCTTACTGGGATCCACCATGGTTTTCCCACCTGTTTCCACCATTAACTGGAAGGAGGTTGAAAACACAAAAATAGGAACAATGGCCATTCTTCCAGTAAAATGCCAAAACTGTGATGAAAATTAAAACATTTTGATTCAAGTCTGACTGTTTCCAAAAGCTGAGAAGATGGGGAGTTTAGCACCACAAACCCTTTGTTAATGACATTTGCAGGATAAAAAAAATATGATTTCTTCTGCAGCACTTTTTTTCCATTTCCCCCCAAAAAGTTTCTGTATTTTATCTAATTTCTTGCTTCCCTCCAGGGGAATTCTCAAACCCTGGTAACCTTTAGAGTTCCCAGGATGTTGGAAGAAAGGACAGAAATCTGGCGTTGATACTTAATGTGGACAAAACGTAATGGGGTTCAAGGGGTGAACAACCCCAAATAGCCCAAAAAAGAGAATGCACAGGGGGTGAAAAGCCCTAGCAGTGAAGAGATTCAAATTAGCATTCAGTAGTAACTCACCACATGAAAAAGAACTCTGTGCAATAGATTAGAACAAAATGTATAACTCTACAATCTCATACGTCTTCCACAAGCCACTGTGAGCCTTCCGCGATAGCAATCAGATACCTTAAAAATGGATGTACATAGTGTTAACACATAGTTCACAGTATAGTAAAACTGATCAGAGGCTTTTTGAAATATAAGTATGAAGTTTATGTAAAAATAGATACAAGGACTATGAAAACTTTGCTAAGAGCATTTGTCAATTTGTGAGTTACTAAAACCAATAAGATTAAAATTCTTAGCACAAACATCGTTGGAGTAGTTCATTTCTATGTATTTATAAATATATCTTTTTTTAAATTTAAAACCATCAAATTCACAAAAAAACAAAGTTTAAAGTAACATTATAGTTGTTTGCGATAAAAGGGTCTGTTTTTAAAAAAACAAACACCCTAGAAATTCACTGAATAAACAAAGGTCAGAGAAACATTATAGTTTGGTGAATATGTCAGTGACAACATTAACATTTTAAACTAAAGTAAATACCGAAATTCACAAGTTATAGTTAGCAGAGCTAACTATAACTTGCGCCTCCGCCATACACTGCTTATGACCTCACATATTACATCATTCATGCCATGTTCCATGACATCCTTAATGACATCACTGATGACATCTCAAATGAAATGATTGATGACATCACTGATGGCATCAACCAGTGAGTGTTTTACTTTGTTTCATAGTTTACGTAGTGGTGGGTAACTACCAAGTTTCTTTTGTACCTAATTTTGTACAACATATCTCCAGCTAATCAGTGTAAGTGTTCACAAAACTAATGTGCTACTAAGTTGTGTATGCAGCCTTGAGTTGTTAGACAGAGTCGTCTCACCTGATAATTTCTACTTAACATAGAAGACTGTGTGCACCAGGTACTAAACTATGTACATGTGCTTGTTTTGCTTCAGCAGAAGGGCTATCTGTAAAGTTCTTACCACAGTATCAAGGCTGCAGGTAGTATCATCGTTAGCTCCTTCAGAACTTGGTTAGTTTAAGTGAATAGTCACTTTTTAGACACATTTTGCATATGCACACTGTGCCTAATAGATATTTGATATTACTCTACAGTGTATTTGGCATGAGAGTTTCACTATCTGCAAACAGCCTGGTACTGAGTAAACTCTCTCCATAGAGTGAATACTGTTTAACTTAAGTTAGGATTTTGTTTTGGTCTTAAGACAAAATCCTAACTTAAGTTAAACTTAAGTAAGGATTTTGCCTTAAGTTTGTCTTCGGTTTTGGTCTTAAGACAAAATCCTAACTTAAGTTTAACTTAAGTTAGTATTTTGTCTTAAGACCAAAACGTAAGACAAACGTAAGACAAAATCCTAACTTAAGTTAGTATTTAAGTTAGGATTTTGTATTTAGACCAAAATTTAAGACAAACTTAAGACAAAATCCTAACTTAAGATTGGGTTAACTTAAGTTATAATTTTGTCTTAAGTTTTGGTCTTAAAACAAAATCCTAACTTGCGTTAAACTTAAGTTTTGTGTGAGCAAGGCAGGAAATGCCGAAACACCTAACAACTTGTAAAAGAGTAAATGAAGATTTGTAATTGAAAGATTCATAACGCTGTGTCGGTGTCAGTGTCTAATTGAGACTGGAGTTGGAGTTTATATATATATATATATTTCTAAATATAGATATTGCATTCCTGAAAAATTAGTTCCCTATAACCCCTTTCTTTTACCTAATACCAAAGATTCACAAGCAAATAACTCCAGTGCCCGGCCGACCTATCATTTCGGCCCAGGGCAGCTTGTTAGAGTCTGTTTCACGCTACGTGGACCATTTCCTTCATGAATTCGTGGAATCATTACCTTCTTACATCAAGGACACTGGACATTTTTTGTCCAAAATCAATGATGTGTTATGGGACAATGAGTCAATACTGATAGCGCTAGATATAGACTCTCTCTATACTAGCATAGCACATCATGATGGATTGAATGCTCTTAAATATTTCCTGAGTAAACGTGATATTGCCTTTAGTCAACACAGCAATATGCTTTTAAAAATGTTGGAGCTTTGTTTAAACAACAACTACTTCCTTTATAACAAGGAAGTATATCAGCTGCTAAGAGGAGTGGCCATGGGGGCATGTTTTTCCCCCACCTATGCATGTCTTCATGTAGGGTGGTGGGAGGAGCATGTCCTCATGGGGTCACTTGCATCTAAGTTCCCCAACAAAATAACACACTTCTGGCGCTTCATAGATGATATTTGTATGGTGTGGAGGGGGTCTGTGGAATCAGCTACCGAGTTTGTTAGAGTAATCAATGAGAACCAGCTTAACCTCAAATTCACATCACAGATCAGTAAAGAAAAGATCCAATTTCTGGACGTTGAGATCTATGTCCAGAATGGGAAACTCCAGACCAGACTCCATAGAAAGCCTACAGCGGGCAATTCCATTTTGCACGCTGGCAGTGCGCACCGGGGTCACCTCGTGAAAAGTATCCCCTATGGGGAATTCCTGCGTATTCGCAGGATTTGCAGTTCAGAGGTTGACTTGGTGAAGTGCCAAACAGAAGCATTCAAAAGATTTATTGCTAGAGGCTATCAAACTACCGCTCTCAGGGAAGCTTTGAATAAAGAAAATGAGCTAAACCGAGAAGAATACCTAAACTCTACCACAGCTGTCAGAACAAGACAAGAATCTGTATCTGAGGTCCCTGAGGGGATTGGCATGATCACCACTTACAACAGTGAGGAGAGAAAATTGAGAGGCATTCTTAGAAAACACTGGCCCTTGTTAAAAACTGACATCACTGTAGCCCCCTTACTACCTGAGTAACCTGTAATAACGTTCAGAAGGGCACCATCTATGCGGGATGCCCTGGTAAGATCTAGCCCAGAGGTCATTCCTAAAAAAGAGGGGTTATTTGAGAAGTCAGGTTTCTATAAGTGCATATCATGCAGAGCTGGTAAATTTGGTGTTTCCACCAAGGAATACAAATCTGCATTTGATTTATCTCCTATTGCCATTAGGGGGCATTACACTTGCCGGTCTGAGTTTGTAGTTTATGTGCTCCAATGTACTTGTGGGCTCAAGTACGTTGGTAGCACTAAGCTACAGGCCTTTAATCGAATACTCCAGCATCTCAGGGCCATTGTCAATTCTGATGATAAATATCCGGTGGCTCGGCATTTTGGCCTGGTCCATCAGAGAAATGTGAATCATTTAAGCTACTTCATTATTGATGGAGTCTCTAAGAGCATCAGAGGGGGGAATAGGGAGAAATCCCTCAGACAGTTAGAAAGTAAGTATATTCTACTGTTAGATACGAGAATTCCGAATGGATTAAATACGGGAGAGGACCTTCATTGTTTTTTTTTTTTTTTTTAAATTTTTGAAAACCTTTATTGAGACCATAACACACAGTTATTCAGCCTGACATCCCTGAGGCAAGGCAGCAAGCGTAAAGGAGACCAATAGTGTCAAACAATCGAGACAGAATCATCAAAGGTTAATTTTATGATATAAAAACAACAACAGGCGCCCGCGGGCGCGAAAGTGACATTGTAGAAAGTGTGACGCTAGGTGTCAGGGATGGGTAGGGAATAAGGCAGAAAACACTAAAGAAAAGCAGATTGCAGGATAAGAAGGAGGGGGGCGGGGGAGGTATCAGGAGGTAGAAATAACATCAATGCTCAGTTGGCGTTACAGGTCAGGGAAAGCGATATCATGTTGATCAATTGGTTCGGGCGGTTGACACACATTTCCCCTATATTCATTCCATGCTCCCCAAATTTTCGTCCAAGTCCGGGGTTTCCCTCTGGCCACATAGACTGTCTTTTCCCTAAACATACACCAGTCCATGTTGGCCTTCCACTGCACCAATAAAGGGGCCTCAGTCGCACCCCATCTCTGGGCTATGTCCCTCTTCGCCACCATGTTCCCAAGGGTGACCCACCTAGTCTGTGCAACGTTGTGGTCGGACGGCTCCCACACATTCAAGAGGCATCGACGGGCCTCCGCCTGGGATGCCACGCCAGTAACCTCCGCCATCACCCGGTGAACCCTTCTCCAGTAGGAGGCTATCACCGCGCATTCCCAGAGGATATGTAGGAAAGTGGCAGGAGCCCCACAGCCCCTGCGGCAGAGACCGTCAGGTGAGAAACCCATACGCATCAATCGGGGCCCTGTCACATACACCCGGTGCAGGACCTTAAACTGTACGAGGCGAAGACGGGAAGAAATGGCAACCTCCTTGGGAGAGGAAACCGCACTCTGCCAATCCTCGTCGTCCAATTCAAGGCCATCCGCCCCCCACTGATCTCTCAAGCCAAGGAGGAGGTCTGTGCGTGTATTGATCAACTTCTTGTACGAGAGGGAAATTGCACTGTCTGGCATATGCCCATCAAGGATTCTATCTTCCAGCGGGGAACTTTCGGGAATGACGCCGTCCGGCGGAGAGGCCGAAAGCAGCGCATGTCTCAGCTGCGCATAACGAAAGAACTCCGTCGCGCCCAGCTGGTATTCAGCTTGCAGCTGGGGGAAGGTCTTAATCAAACCCCTAGAGAGCATGTCCTCAACCCTGCTAATGCCAATGAGGTCCCACTTATCAAAACCCTTGGTGTGCCACAGCCTACCCAGGATGTCGGAGTCAAAGAGGGGAGTGAACCTCGTGAGCCTGTTCTGCCATCCCTGCGCCTTGGTAACCGCCTTCCAGGTGCGGACTGCCGTCCGGGTGGGACCCGTTAACTTGCGGTCGAGGGATTTGGAGTACAGGGCACGGTAGTAATTACCGCCGCCCGTCAACCACCTATCCATGGCGTATCCGGGGTTCACCACTGGGCCGTAAAACCCATGGTTCAGGGCAGTTAGTTGCGATGACCAATAATAACGGCGCACATCGGGGAGGGCAATGCCCCCATCATACCAAGGGAGCGTGAGCTTGTGGAGGGCGACGCGGGGGCGACCCTCCCAGAGGAGAGTACGAAGGAGGCCTTCAATCTCACGGAAGTAGCGGGCCGGGACAGGGTCCTGCGAGTTTTGTAGTGCGTACAGGAATCTGGGCAGGGCCATCATCTTGAAAAGGGCGGCACGTCCAAGGAGGGAGAGTGGTAAATGGCGCCAACTGTCGACATCACGTCGCAATCGCTGAAGGGGAGGGAGCAGGTTGTGGTCATACCGGAGCTTGGCATTACCGGATATGTATATACCCAAGTATTTGAAACCGCGCGAGGCAATCTGAATACCGCAGCCCCTAGGGAGGCGCGGGGTATCTCCTTTGAGGACATATAGAGAGGACTTGGCCCAGTTGATAACCAGGCCAGAGTACCGCCCAAAGAGTTTGATGGCGTCACAGGCCACAATGAGGGACTTGCAAGGTGAAGACATGTATAGCAAAATGTCGTCAGCATACAAGGAGACCCTGTCCTCAAAGCCAGGGGCCCATTCGATACCCTTCAAGTCGGGATGTGAACGCAACAGCGCCGCAAGGGGTTCGAGGGCTAAGGCAAACAATAGGGGGGACAGGGGGCAGCCCTGTCTGGTACCGCGTCGTAGGGGGAATGGCGCCGATAGGCAGCCATTGACTGTAACATTGGCCATCGGGTCAGCATACAGGAGCTTCACCCAGCTAACAAATACCGGTCCAAACCCGAGTCTGGCCAGAACCGCCCACAAGTAAGGCCATTCAAGCGAGTCAAAGTCCATAGTGGCATCCAGGGACGCCAACACAGCCGGCTCTTCAAGAGTGTGGGCCCGGGCCATAACCCCATGAAGGCGGCGCAAGTTCAGGGCAGTGTTACGGTGGGGGATGAACCCAGACTGATCGGGGTGAACAAGATCACCAATGACCCCAATCAAACGATTAGCCAAGAGTTTGGCAAGGACCTTGGGCTCCGCATTAAGGAGGGAAATAGGACGGTAAGAACGACAAATGTCCCGTGGTTTGCCCTCCTTGTGGATGACCACGATGGTGGCCAGTCGTTGGTCCTGGGGGAGAGAGCCCCTCTCAAAGGATTCCAGAAACATCTTACGGAGATGCGGGGAGACGGCGTCCGAGCGAATTTTATATAATTCCACTGGTATGCCGTTAGGCCCGGAGGCCTTGCCGGAATTAAGTGATCGGATCGCCAGATCAATCTCGTCCGCGGTGATGTCCCTATCCAGGTCCTCCCTTTCTTCCGCAGAAAGACTGGGCAGATCGATATCAGAAAGGAAGGCCATCGAGTCCGCCTCCGAGCAGTCCGAGGCAGACTCATAGACCCCCCGAAAGTAGTCTGCGAAAGAATCCACGATGGCGCTGGGATCCGTGAGGATCGCACCGTCGTCACCAAGAAGCTCCGGCACCACCCGACTGGCCATATCTCTTCTGTCGAGCCAAGCCAACAGCTTTCCGGCCTTGTCGCCCACATCGTAGATGCGACCCTGCTGTTCCTTGGCCAGGACAAGAGCGGCATTAGTGGCCAGGGCGTGGTACTCCGCTTGTTTCAGTGAGAGATTGTGGAGGACCAAGGGGTCCGGTACGGATCCCAGTTGGGCCTCGAGGCGTAGCACTTCCTGCTCAATAACCAGCATAGCTGAGTCTCTGTCACGACGGGTAGCAGCAATTAGTGCCTGGGCCTCGCCACGGAGCACCGTCTTAAAAGCTTCCCAAAGTGTAGCGGCCGACTCCACCGAGCCCACATTCTCAGAGAAGTACAAGTCAATAGATCTGGCCAGAAGGGAGCGGGTCTTGAAATCACGGAAATACCATGGATTGACTGCGGCCGGGCGCTCCGGCAGAGTCACTCCAAAGTCAAAGGAGACCCATAGCGGGGAGTGGTCTGAGACGCCCCGAGCAAGAAAGCGGGCCTTGGACACGGCAAGCGCGTCCGAAGCCAGCGTAAGGACATAATCAATACGCGAGAGGCTCCCGTGCGCGCCCGACAGGAACGAAAATTGACGGAGCGTGGGGTGCAAAAGCCGCCACGCATCCACCAGTCCAGTAGACTCAAGGAAGGACGGCAGCCACATCTGGGGCCCACGTAGATCGCGAGGTGGCTGACGATCAAGGAGACCAGAGCAAACTGAGTTAAAATCACCCCCCACAATCAAACGACCAGCCGGCATAGACAAGATGGCACCACCAAGGTCCTGAAAAGTACTAGACTGGAGCCCCGGGGGGACGTACACAGACAACAACGTGAGGGAACGCCCTTCCCATCTCCCAGCCACAGCGGCGTACCTCCCCCTATCATCAGTCACGGTGGTGCCTATCTCTAGGGGAAGGGATGCACGCACAAGAATGCCCGCCCCCCTGGAGCCGGAAGAGAACCCCGAATGCGCCACCATTTTGTATCCCTTGCGATTCAGGGCTTTACAGGCATTGCCCACCAAGTGCGTCTCCTGAAGAAGTACAACGTCTGGCATATGCCGTTTCACCAGTTGTATAACCACCCCTCTCTTGATGCGATCACCCAACCCGTTAACATTCCAACTAAGAATCTTCAACACCCTACCCCTCATCCCTCCACTGCCCGCCCCACCCATCCCCCAAAGACACGTGCATCAATAAAAGTCCAGGAACGCCATTGTCCATTTGCCACAAAAGAGAAAGAAAGAGAAACACAAAACAAAACAAAACTGTACCCAACCAACCCCCCACCCTGCACCCCTGCATTAGACTAAAAAGCCCCCCCAACCAGCAGTGTGCCTGTCGCCCCATAAACTACTCTACCGAAGACCCAGAGGAGTAAGGACTCTCCGTGAAATCATCCCGCCACCCACCATGAAACATAGGAGAGATTAAGTACACCAAAAACACCATATCAGTGGTCATGCGAGGCAGCGGTAGCTCCGGCTCCCAGTTCAATCTTGCCGCTCCGCTCCGCCCGAGGCGCTTCCGACATCTTCCTCATGCTCAGTCCTCTCTGGTGTCACAGTGTCCAGCCACTCGCTCACATTCTCCGGAAAGTCAAAAAAGTAGGCACGGCCCTTGAATTCCACACGGAGCTTCGCCGGGAATTGCATCGAGTACTTGAGACCCATGTCCCTGAGGCGTCTCTTGACTCCCGCGTAGCTCAACCTTTGGCGTTGTACCAGCCTGGTGAAATCCGGGTAGAAATGCACCTCCGCATTCTGATATTGTAGTGGCCCGTGCGACCTGGACGCCTGGAGGATCGCATCACGATCTCTGAAATTGAGAAGGCGCGCCACAATAGGCCGCGGCGTCGCCCCAGTTTTAGGCGGACCCCCTGGCACACGATGGGCACGTTCCACTGAAAAGAAGTTACTCAGTCCAGAGGGCGCCAGATGTGTTTTGACCAATTCTTCCACAAACAGGTCCGCTGCGCCATTCTCGGACCCTTCCGGAACTCCCACTATACGAAAATTCTGCCGCCTGGCTCGCCCCTCAAAGTCCTCCAGCCGCTTTGAGAAAAGATCGGCAGTCGATCGCAAGTTACGGACCTCAGTTTGCAATTCAGAGACATCCGAGGTCAGACTAGTGGTCTTGATGTCAAGCGCTCTTACACGGTCATTCGTCTTGCCCAAGTCAGTCCTGATCAAGGAAATATCAATGGCCATGGAGTCCACTTTATGGGACAGAGTCTCATGCTGCTGCTGCACATCGGCACGGAGGCTGGTGATGGCACCCATGATGTCCACGAGGGTAGGATCTGAGTCGTCCGGCGGGCCAGACACTGGGGCCCCCTTCGAGATGGCTCCCGATGTAGGTGGCGACTTGAGATTCACATACCGCTCCATGCGGTTGGTCTGTGTCTGCGGTTTGCCCCGACCACCTTTATTTGATGCCCTGTCCGGGTCGCCTCTGCCCGCCATGATGGGTTCCCAAGAACAAAGGACAGGCGGCAGCAGGTTAGGGTCCACAGCCGAGAGGCGGTCGGATCAAAAAGTCACAATCAGGTCGACGAGATCAAGACAAGCGCGCAGTGTCTGCACCAAGGAGATGGCAGGAAGGGTCCGTGTAGTCAGGTCGAGCGAAGTGGCGGAGTGACGGAGTCCGGATGGACAATGGCACCGTCACGGAGCGGAGTTCAGCTCGACGTAACTTTGCTCAGGAGTCACCGATTTGGAAGCCGATTGCATTCCCCGCCTCAGTAGGCCGTCAGCATTACAGTGCCACCAACGTGGACCAGGATTTCAGGCAGGATAGGTGCGGTGGATCGGACGGTCCACGGAGCTCCGAGCTTACGCGGCCATCTTGGTCGCCCGCGAAGCTCCTCCAGGACCTTCATTGTTTTTTATAATATCTAGGCAGTATATTTGGCCATATTGGCCATAATTCCAGCAGTATTCAGTCCCCCCAAATCCAGTCACCAGCTAGATTTGATTCTGAGAGCACTGTGTATTTATTTTGAAATCTAAGCTGAGTGGTTTTCATTGTCCATTGTATCTAATCTTGTGTGCAAGTATTATCATTGTACACCATCACTGTCTGTGAGCTGTATCCCCTGTCAAAAGATCATTTATACTTACATATCAATTGATGGATCAACATTTGTTTCACTATATAGTATGATTGAGCCGTCTAGGGTTGCAATTTCCATATTATTATCATGCTGTATCCTTGGGGATATTATTAAGGCACTATGTCCTAATTTGTGTTTCCTCATAACGAGAATCAACATTTGATGTATGTAAATATGTGATTGTGGGATACTAATTTGCTTAGCATTGTAGTCACATTATCTATATAGGATTCTGGGTAGTTCTCTATTTTTAACCCCCATACATGTAAACCTCCTAATAGGGTGCAACATGGTGGGGCCTGAGCATTCCCTCGCATTTTCCTTGACTTGTCTTTTTTGAATTAATTGGCCAGCCACATTTGAGGTATTTTAGGGTCAGGTATCTGACTCTTAAGCTGGCTTAAATTGCACTTTGATTCTTTATTTCAATTTTTGCACCAGGGTTTGGCACTTTTGGGTCTTTATCAATTAACACAGTCATGTGAGCGGGCCAAGTTAATAATGAATACTATTTTGCACTATCATCCGGTAATCACAGGATTCGGATATCAAATCAATTGTGTTTGTAATGTATGAAAACAGACACGAATAATTAATTACTTGTAAATATTGTACAGGCAAAGGTCAAAATTGCATTGTAAATTTGTATAATGTTTGCAGATTGTATATATGGATATAGAGATTATTTTCTAATTGTATTTATTCATTTTTACCTTTGTAAATATGGGTCTGTTTTCAACTGTGGATGTAATACATTTCAGTGCTTTTTTAGTTTCTATCATTTTCCCGCCTTCTGTGTTGATTGGTTACCCTTTATAAGTATTTTCATTGGTTTTGTCTGGCATGTGATCAAGGTCACCGTGTAGTGACCGAAACGCGTCATGCTGGCGAGTTTGTGTGAATAAACCACTTTAATTTCACTTTTGCGCTGTGGAGTGGTCTGTACCTGGTGGTTTCGTTGTTGCAGATTGGATCTTGGTCCTTGTTTGATGCAGCGGAGCAGGACTGTGAAGTGTATATATATATATATATATATATATATATATATATACATACTACTATTATAAAGGAAGAACTTTGAGGCTTTGAGGCGGGTAAACTCGGGAACCACAGCGCCAATCCACATACCCGATACATCTTGGTAATCCTCACGGTAGGCAGATGGACATAGGCTATATAAAGTAAAAAAATACGTTATATTTAAAAAAATGTACATTAAAAAAAAGTAGTCCCTTAGAAGTAGCGCCGGCCGCGACCTGCGTGCTCACGCCAGGAGCGCGAGTAGGAGCGGCGGACATGGCGCGGGGGAGGAGCGGTGACGAGCGGCCGGTGAGGAGCAGCAGACCGGGCGGACATGGCGCGGGGGAGGAGCGGTAATGAGTGGCCGGTGAGGAGCAGCGGACCGGCGGGAAGAGAGGTGAGCGGCGGAGCAGTGAACTAAGGAGCGGCGAAGAAAAGAGGTGAGCGGCGGAGCGGTGAACTGAGGAGTGGCTCCGGGGGACAATGTCGGGGCAGGCGGGGGACGGGGACTTACTCACATTCTGTTGACAGACCGTGGTAGAGGCCTTTGCATAGTGGTAAGTCTGTCACCCAAGCTGGGCTGCGTTGATGGGTTCACCGGATTTCGAAAATCAAACACCGGAACATTGCATAAACAAGGAAGTAATACTGCAATTTATCATCGATCAGTGGGCACAGAATGATTTAACCAAAAGTGATCAGCATCATAGAAAACACTAACAGTGAGTCACTAAAAGGAATTAAATGCAACGTTTATGTCGGGGCAGGCGGGGGACTCAGAGCGCCTCAACACGGACAATGTCGGGGCAGGCGGGGGTCGGCCAGGCGGGGGACGGGGACTTACGCACATTCTGTTGACAGACCGTGGTAGAGGCCTTTGCATAGTGGTAAGTCTGTCACCCAAGCTGGGCTGTGTTGATGGGTTCACCGGATTTCAAACATCAAACACAGGAACATTGCATAAACGAGGAAGTAAGACTGCAATTTATCATCAATCAGTGGGCACAGAATGACTTAACCAAAACTGATCAGCATCATAGAAAACACTAAGTGACTCACTAAAAGGAATTAAATGCAACGTTTACACACAGTGTCCTCTGTTTTATACTGCCATAATTGTGTACTTTTCAGCATTTCACAAGGTAAGGCTCCGGGGGACAATGTCGGGGCAGGCGGGGGTCGGGGCGGGCGGGGGCCCAAAATGCTGGACAATGTCAGGGCAGGCAGGGGTCGGGGAAGCCTGATTGCTCCCGGACAACGTCGGGACGGGCTGCTAGTATATATATATGCGCTAACGCTCTCAAAGCACACCGCACACGACAGCACTCTCCAAGAGAAGAACGGACACTTGCAATCCGGTAATATATGCAGCAGTGTTTTTTTATTTTGCTTAGTGAATCAGGAGTGCCACGATCCGACGCGTTTCGGCGATCCCATTTGCCTTGCTCACCAGATATAATATATATATATATATTCTTAAAAAAATATAGATTAAAGTAGTGTTAAAGTTAGGTGAATTTGTCAGTGTGAACATCAATGTCTTAAGACCAAACCTAAAACAAACTGCTAACTTTACTACTCCTAAATACGAATACGGAAAATGGTAAAGTTTGGATTTTGTCTCAGATTACTTTTGTGAATCGGGCCCCTAATATTAATATATATGTTTGTTAAAAACTTGCCTGGTAAAGGCATTGCGTGGTAAAGGTATGTGTGGAAAAGGCATGCGTTGTAAAGTCATACATCCATTTTAAAGTATGCTTTGTTTATTTAGAAGAGCTGCAAGTAGGAACATGGGCAGCAGCTCTCCAGCAACAAAATTGGACCTCACCGACAGTAAAACCAGCCCCAACCCTGCCAGCCCCCTGAAATGCCCGGGGCCCAGTAGGCCACTCTTGCCCTGCATAATTCTACCTTAAGAGTCTTTGTTACCCACTATGGGCCAGATGTAGGTAAAATAGATTTACTGATTCTTAATTACCGAAAATTACCGAATTTTACCGATTTGGTAATTAAGAATTGGTAAATCTGAGGGGTGGATATGTAGGTATTCCAGATGTGCTGGAATACCGAATCGGAAAAATTCGGTATTTACCGATTCTGTAAATACTGAATCGGTAATGCCCATTCATTCCTATGGGCTTTAAAGCCCATAGGAATGAATGGGCATTACCGATTCGGTATTTACCGAATCGGTAAATACCGATTTTCACAAGGGTGCAGGGGGTGTCACTTTGGGAAACAGAACAGGGTGGCTGGACAGGACAATTATCAACAACAACTTTCAGCCACGTAGTCAAAGATATACCACGCGACCGCCGGGAGAGAATCCCAAAGCAAATTTATTTTCTTATTATACTCAAATTTTTAAGGATTCTAAGACATGGACACAAACAAAACAACTGTTATGACAGTGGATTAATGATGGCAATATCTACAAATATACAGAATTTACAAATATACAATACATACAAAAGTGAATGAAGCCACATTAGTGAGCAAGACACACCAAAAACAATACAAAATTCAGTGGACAATATTGATTGTAGTTATATACAGTGCAAAAACTTTCAAGTATAAAACAAATGTAAACCAGTCCTACAGACTGTGAAACCATGGGACAGGCGGAGAGGTGGAATGAAATGCCTGCCTGTCAACCAGGCCTGTGGTTAGTTGTTAGAAGTGGGTTGCACAACTAGGGTCCAAAGGAATCGGTATAGTTATGTCCTATTTATTTATTTATAAATTTCTAAAGCGCGAACAAATACCACGAATGGTGTCTCGGCGCTGGGCAGACAGAGAGGCACTACCTGTGCATTATTGAGTGAACAGCCATGTCTTCACTTGCCTTCTGAAGAGCAACAGTGAGGGGCTGGTTTTTATGTGATGGGGCAGGGAGTTCCAGAGCCTCGAGGCAGCCACCAAGAAGCGTCTATCTCCCCAGTTGACTGTTCTCACTCGTTGAATGCATAGTGATGTGGAGGAGGCAGATCTTAGCGCTCTTTTGGGAGCATACAGCTGCAGTGATTCCCTAAAAAAGTCGGGTCCTTGGCTATTCAGTGCCTTGTATATGATACACAAAGACTTGAATTTTGTTCTCTTTTTTACTGGGAGCCAGTGCAGTTGGTAAATGACTGATGAGATCGGTGCGAACTTGGGAGTTTTGGTCAGAATTCGCGCCGCGGCGTTCTGCACCATTTGTAGCTTTTTAAAGACCTGCTCCTGGGCATTCAGCAGAAGCCCATTGCAGTAGTCCACCTTGGATAACACCAAGGAGGACATCAGGGTTTTCCCTGCCGATAATGGAAGGTAGGGTAGTATCTTTTTCACCTTCCGCAGCGTAAAGAAGGCAGAGGAGACTACTGCATTTAGGTGGTTGGTGAAACTTAGTTTGCTGTCGAACAACACTCCTAGGTTTCTAACCTTTGGGACTGGGATGGGTGGGTTGCCCATTTCCGGTGGCCACCAGATCGGAGACCAGGATGGTTTTAGATCTCCAAACACCATCACCTCGGTCTTATCCGTGTTCAGTTTTAGGCAATTACTGTCCATCCAGCGACTAATGGCTCCCATCCCAGTCTGAAAGTTGGCTGCCACTTCGATCCCATTCTTATGTACTGCGAGTACCAACTGAGTATCGTCGGCGTACGAAGTCACTCCCATTCCATAGGTTTTAATGACCCTCGCCAAGTCCGACACATAGATGTTAAAAAGCGTCGGACTCAGCGAGGATCCCTGGGGGACTCCGCAAGGCAGTACAAACGATGGTGAATAGAAGTTCCCCATCTTCACTGACTGTTCTCTATTGGCCAGGAAAGAGGTCAGCAGTTCCGCAGCCCTACCCCTTATGCCCATGGCTTTGACACGGTCGATCAAGATGTTGTGATCGACCGTGTCAAAGGCCGCTGATAGATCCAGCAGGATCAGTACAGCTGAACCGCCCTGGTCCATGATCTGTCTGATCTCTTCAGAGGCCTTAATGAGCGCCGTCTCCGTTCCATGTCCACTCCTGAACCCGAACTGGGTGTTATCTAACAGGTTGTTTTGATCGATGTAGTTTGTCAGCTGTTTATTTATGACTTTTTCAAGTATTTTTGAAGGGTAGGGGAGGGCTGCTATAGGGCGATAGCTTTTTAATTCCAAGGTGTTAAGGGTTGGTTTCTTTAAAAGTGGCTTTATTATAGCGGTTTTCCAGTTTTGGGGATATTTTCCTGTGTCACAAATAGTGCTGCAGATGTTCTCCAGGATTGGTGCTACCACATCGGATGTTAATTTGATAATGGTTGGTGGGCAAGGGTCAAGAGGGGAGCCTGACATGGTGGTTTTGATAAGATCTTTTATTTCTAGCAGTGATGGAGGGATAAATTCAGTCAGAGATGAGGATGTAAGTTCTATATTCTTGGTGTTATCTGCCAGTTCCTCATTTGCGATGTTATTAAATTTATCGAAGATTTCTGTTACCTTGGTCCTGAAAAAGTCGGCCATTTTATTACAGAAGTCTTGGGAGGTTTCATTAGTGTTAGCTATTGGTATCGTTGTTAGTGTGGCCATTGTCTGATATAATTTTTTGCTGGAATTCTGTGCTTTTTCTATCTGTTCACAGAAGTATTTACTTTTTTCCAATCTTAGCGTCTTTCTGTAATTTGATAGCGCTAGTTTGTACCTTTCTTTGTCGTTGTTGTCATACTTGACTCGCCATCGCCTTTCTAGATTGCGGCATTTCTGTCTTTCTATTCGTAGTCGTTCAGAGAACCATGGGGCAGATGGTGTTGTACGATTTGACCGCACTCTTTTTAGAGGCGCTATTTGATTGAAGGTATCTGTTAGCCATTGGTTATAGTTGTTTGCCGCTGGTTGAGGGTCTGATTCTATGGGTGGTTTAGTATTTTCAAGAATCTCAGCTAGCGTGTTCATATCTATATTTTTCCAGTCCCTACTGAGCTTCTGTTGCTTGTTTGCAAAGGGTTGATTTTTGTGTTTCTTAACACAGATGTGAAAAACCACCACGGCATGATCTGACCATACTATGGGAGTTACAGTAGGGGGGGTAATGGCTGGGTTATTCGTGAATAGTCCGTCGAGAATGTGACCTGCTTTGTGTGTGGGTGAGGTGACCAGCTGGTCTAGGCCAACGGCTTTAAGGTCCTCAATCAGACTCAGCGTATCTTTGTCTGATGTATTTTCTAAATGAAAATTGAAATCTCCGAGTATTGTAAAGTCAGAGACTTCTGGCACTGTTTCTAGTAGAGTGCTAATAGATAGTGGCACCCTTGGGGGTTTACCACAGGGTGGAGATGTCGACGCGTTTCGAACCAGCGTTATTACAGGTTCTCTTCAGGACAGGGACTGGGGATAGTGGTTCTGCACAATGGCGTAAGAATAGCCGTGGTATCGGTTACACTCGACCGGGCAGGATTTCTGTACTTCAACCAGCTGTTGGGCTGGAATTGGGGTGCCCACGAAGCGGTGAACAATCGGAGTTTGAAGGAAGCTCACATGTTTCAGCGTCTAAGGGTGGGAACTGAAATCCCAGCCAAAGGAAATATATTTATATTTTCTCGTCTGATCCGCGTCAGCAAGGGGTTAATGATTTGCGCAGACTTTCACACCATGGGAGTTGTGTGGGAATAACCAGGCAATGCCCATGGAACGCTGTCCCTTGGCATAGTAATGTCTTTCAAATTTGCGTTTTTTCAAATTAATGGTGTCGTCTTTGAATTCATTAATTTCTATCTCATTTTTTTCTAGTTGTGCTTTTACTTCAAATATTGTTAGATTGTCTCTGATAGCTTGTCTACAGCCGAATCTCCTCTAGTTGTTTTTCACAAATTCTTTGTGCTGTTTCTACTGAGTGTACCATCCAATCTATGCCCCATTTGGTTCCTATGTAGCTGAAACTTTTATGGTATTGAGGGTCTTCAACAAATATTATCGGATCACTGTGGACTTGTAGGTCCAAGAGAATTGTCTCTACTTTTAGATATTCCAGTAGAAAAAAATTTGCAGAACTATTTCAAATTCAAAGAAGAATTCTATTTTCAGACGAAGGGTACTGCCATGGGGTGTTCCTTTGCACTGGAAATAGCAGCACTGTACATGGCTCTTTTTGAGGACAAATTTGTCTACAACAACAATCCTTACTCTGGGCGCATAACAGAGTGTCTTAGTTTCATTCATGACATCTGGTGTATATGGAAGGGAGATGAGGAAACTCGTGGTTCCTCCCACACATGGCTGAACAATAGGAGCCCTGAAATTAAATTCGGTATGTCAAAGAAATCTGACATTCCTTGATATACAAGTGAAGGCAGTGGAAGGGCAACTAATGACAACTTTACCTAAAAAATCAACAGACAAAAACAATGCTTAGCACAAGGAGATGATGGATGAAGTGCTGAAACATTTCGACACTCACCCCCAGTCACAGATCTGGGTTGAACCCATCATCATTCTTTAGCACACTTGGCCACCCCAGTTCAGACCTAGCTATATGCAAATGCTTTACAATATGAAAAAGTTTTAACTCTCAAATTTTAAAAGACAACTTCCCCTATAGGCAATTCTTAAGGATAAGAAGAAATTGCACAACAAGAAAAGACTGATTTTTAACGCTGCCATCCTTCAAGACAAACTAAAGGAAAAAGGCTATCCACACAAACTCCTTAAAAACTCACTCAAGCGGGCATAGTATAATCCAAGAGGAAGCCACCTTTTAAAAAGAGAAAAAAGAAGAATAGAATGGCTGTTTTGTGTATCCACATATTGCCCACAAACAAATAATTTTTTAAAAAGTCATCATTAAAAATTGCCATCTTACTTCTAATTCAGAATGTCGATTTGAGCGCCCACTCTTTGCAATGAAGTAAAACACCTGGTAATGGCCAGTAGTAGTCCTCCTTTGGCAGTAAAAATAAGTTTGAGAACATAATGGAATCTGAAATCATTAGAAGGACACCATAAGTGTGGGACATGATTTGCTTGTAGCCAAACAATCGATGACACAGTGTTTCAAACAGGTAATACCAAAAGAAAACACACCAGTTTTTCCAACTGCCGCACAAAAAAATGTAGATGTGACATGATCTGCCCGTGCAAAAAACTATACAAAGGTAAAACCATCCAGGAAATCTGACAGAGGATAGTGCAGCACAGATAACGGGTCCACACAAAAACGTCTTCAGTGCCTCTAGTAAATCATTTTGGGTCCGATTCACAGAACTAACTTAAGACAAAATCCTAAACTTACTACTTTTGGTATTCATAGAAGGCATTTAGTAGTAGTAAAGTTAGGATTTTGTCTTAAGTCTGTCTTATGACTGTCTTAAGTCTGTCCTAAGTTTGTCTTAAGTTTGTCTTAAGTTTGTCTTAAGTCTGTCTTAAGTCTGTCTTAAGTTTGTCTTATGTATGTCTGAAGTCTGTCTTAAGTCTGTCCTATGTTTGTCTTAAGTCTGTCTTAAGTCTGTCCTACTACTTTTGGTATTCACAGAAGGCATTTAGTAGTAGTAAAGTTAGGATTTTGTCTTAAGTTTGACTTAAGACAGACTTAAGACAGTCTTAAGACAAACTTAAGACAAACTTAGGACAGACTTAAGACAGACTTAAGACAGACTTAAGACAAACTTAGGACAGACTTACGACAGACTTAAGACAGACTAAAGACAGACTTAAGACAAAATCCTAACTTTACTACTACTAAATACCTTCTGTGAATACCAAAAGTAGTAAGTTTAGGATTTTGTCTTAAGTAAGCATGAGCGAATTTTGCGGATCTCGCGTTCGCGAATTTTGCGGATTTGCGGATTCGCAATCCGCAAAATCCGCGAATTCCCGCGAATTTGCGGATTTTTTTTTTTTGTGTTCGCCCGTGTTTCTGCCAGTTCGCGAGGGTTTTGAACACTTTCGCAAATTGCGAACTTACCTGTCGGGTCGCAAGTTTCGCGAACTTGTTGTTTCTACGTGTCCAGCCTGTTTGGGACACTCTTCTTCATCACTGCCACTCTCTGTCACCACTGCCACTCTCTGACTACTCATGCCACCCTCTGGCCCACCCATGCCACCCTCTGTTTCATCACCACACCCTCTGGTTGTCCAGTGTACATTATTTTCGGCAAAGCAAAGCACACCTTCCCTGCCTCAAGTGACCTGAATTAATTAGGGGCTGATTAATGTGTCACAGAATATTTTTTTAGCTGGCACCTGCTTCCTTAGTGCGCCCTGATTAGTGATCTTTTGCACTTGCTAAGTGCTTTCATTGTTGCAAAATTAGTTACAACACCTGCCCTGCCCCAACTGACAATAATGAATTAGGGGCTGATTAATGGATTTTAACTTCCAGCCTGGCTCCTGCTTGTCTCCCTTAGCTGTAATTCAGGACCTTTGTGGCATATGTGTAACTATTCTGAGGTTCAGAGCAGGGTCACATAATAGTTTCAACTGGCAACTGAACTCTGGAGGGGCCCCTCAGGAAGCACTACAGGAAATGGCTACTAATGATGAGCCTGAACTTTTGAACCTGGTAAGTAGTTACTTTCAGTTTTGCTAAAATCGTATTTCTGCAATTTTGCACTTATTCGCGGGGCGCGAACTCACGCGAACTCACGCGAACAGTGCGAGCAGTGCGAGCAAAATCCGCTGCTCGCGGATTTGTGGATTTTGCGGGAGATTCGCAAATCTCGCGGATTGCGGATTTCCCGAAAATCCGCAAAATCCGCGAGCGGAACGGATTTTCCACCCATGCCTAGTCTTAAGTTAGTTCTGTGAATCGGGTCCTTTGTCCCAATGGGCCATATGGTGAACGATGTTCAATGGATGGTCCTGTTGCCAATTCAACCTAATCCGAGAGATCGTAATCTCGAAATGATTCTTATGGCAAAGGAAGTCTATCTATTTCTATGATTTAACACCATAACCAAAGGTCTAAATGATATGATGGAACTGAATAGATTATGAAGGAAATTCGATTTTTTCTTTTTTGAAATAGAACGTTTTATTAATCTTTCAGGAACACTATGGCAACCGGCAAAGTGAGAGAACACACACAGTGACCATGGTCGCTTAAAGAAAGTGAGTAACAAACCAAACCGTGGTAAAATACTGAGTTTAATGCAAAAACCAGTCAGACGTTTTAAGCAAACAACATAAAATGTCTATCTTTAAAACAGATCACGAAGAAAAACAAGCAATTGCAATGCAATCGGCCTTCGTCTTTGGGACCTTATATGTATTTTGCTATGCAGCACATTAGCCAGGGTGCTGAACCATCTACTGTTGTTTAACATGGAGGGAAAGTAAGCACAAAACTGTGTGACACGCCAGGTATTATTTTTGCTTTTTTAAAACATAAATAAAAGGCATTGTCAATTACAATGCCAATAGCTTAAACTCATGTAAATGCGAGACCTATTGCATTGCAAATGCTTGTTAAAACTACATCACCGTCAAGACCCGGCCCATTTAAAGCTCTGTATACATGCCAACATGTATTGTGTAATGTAACTGGTAGCATGCACGGTGATTAAGTGATGTGATCAGTCAAGCCCCTTTTCGTACCACTTGTAAAAATCAGCATTTGTGAAAGCATGTGTTGGTGCCACCAAACCAGGCTATTATCTTTGTCAAGTTCTCCCTTTTATTAGCAAGTGTCCCAGTTATACACATTATCCCCATTATATGAGTATTTATCCAAATTCAGTAGGTTTCATGTTGCTGATATTTTCATCATTGGTTAATTAATTTGATTAATTTTTGGTATACCTAGTATCTTTTGGATTCTAATGGGGTAAATACTTCACAGGGCCGGTCACTCCATGCACCCCACGGCTCCCCGTGTGTGACAAGGACCTTCACCGCTGCTGCCCCGAGTTCACCGCTGCTCCTGTGCTCCGTCTGCTCTGAGTATTTTGTATTTTACTGTGCCCATTATTGTATTTACTTTGTGCCCTGTGCCTAGCTTTTTTCTGTTTTCTGCACTCCCCGTGACTGTATTTCTACCGCTCTGTGCCCCCCCACTCCCCGCTTCATGCCGCTGCTCCCCGGCGGCCCGCTCATTTTTCTCTTCTGTACCCGCTCCCTGACGCCCTTTCGCCGCCCCGCTACCGCCTCCCAGCTGCTCCTCCCTCCCACTTGGCCATTTGTGGAGGAGACCGCGCAGTGGTGAGCTTTGAACCTTGACCCTGCTCGCAGGGCCGGTCGCTCAACGCACCGCACGGCTCCCCGTGTGTGACCAGGACCTTCACCGCTACTGCCGCGAGTTCGCCGCTGCTCCTGTGCTCCGTCTGCTCTGAGTATTTTGTGTTTTACTGTGCCCATTATTGTATTTACTTTGTGCCCTGTGTTTAGCTCTTTTCTGTTTTCTGCACTCCCCGTGACTGTATTTCTCCCGCTCTGTGCCCCCCCCACTCCCCGCTTCTGCTCCCTGGCGGCCCGCCCCTTTTTCTGTTCTATACCCATTCCCCGACGCCCATTCGCCGCCCCACTTCTGCCTCCCAGCTGCTCCTCCCTCCCACTTCGCCATTTATGGAGGAGACGCACGGAAGCGCAGCGGACACGCGCAGCGGGCATGCCGATGGCGCGCCTTTGGTGCGCCAAAAGTAAGCCCGTCTGTGCACGTCTGTGCCTGGATCGCGCCCAGCACCAGAAAGCCCGCAGGAACCAGGACACCTGACTGAAGTATGACACCGCCGCCCTCAACGCACTCAACACCGGACGACCACCCGCCTGCTATCAAGCCACAGCAAGGCGCACCCACGGACCCTTCACCTGTCAAGCCTGTAAATTCACCCGCCTCTGACCCCGCACCCCGCACCCCGCCTGCCAAACCACACCACAGCAACAACCACCTCAAGTGCATCCTACTCAACACCCGCTCCGTTCACAAGCACACCATCGAACTCTGGGACCTCCTCGACACAACAGCACCTGACGTCGCCTTCCTCACGGAAACCTGGATGAACCCCTCCCCGACATCGCCATAGCCATCCCGGACGGCTAAAAAATCACCCAGAAGGACTGTGCGAACAAAACAGGAGGAGGGGTCGCCATCATCCACAGAAACACCATCAGCATCACAACCAACACCGAAGACACCTTCTCCACCGCCGAACACCTACACTTCCAGATCCACACCGACCCCCAGACCACCCTCAGAGGAATGCTCATCTACAGACCCCCGGGCCCGCGCACACAATTCAGCGAAACCACCGCCAACCTCATCAGCCCGCACGCCCTAGCCCCACCAGAATACATTCTCCTAGGAGACCTGAACTTTCAACCGAAGAAAAACGACAGCACCACCACCACCCTGCTCGACAACCTCACCAACCTCGGACTCAAGCAACTGGTGGACACCCCCACCCACCTCGCTGGCCACACTCTCAACGCCATCTTCTCCGCCAGTAACCACGTCACCTTCAGCCACTCCACCGGACTACACTGAACCGACCACAGCTGCATACACTTCACTTTCAAGAAGACTACATCTCACCACCTCATGCATCAGATGTCCAGCAGATGCTGGAGCAAAATCACCACAGACCAGCTTACCACATCACTGAGCCAGAACCCACCAGCTGACACCAGCATACCCGACACCAACGATGTAGCCCACAACCTCGCACAGTGAATCACCAACTGCGCCAACGACCTCGCCCCACTGAGGAACCCCCACAGGAAGACCGCCACCAGAAAACCCTCATGGTTCACAGGCGCCCTCAAAACCACAAAGAGATCCTGCTGAACACTTGAAAAGACCTGGCGCCACAAACGGACAACAGAAAACATGACAGCCCTCAAAAACGCCACCTGCGAATACCATCAGCAGATCCGGGCCACCAAGAGGACATCGTTCAAAGAGCGACTGGACAACAACACCCATAACAGCAAGGAACTCTTCAGCATCATCAAAGAGCTCTCAAACCCCAACGCCAGCAACAACGACATTACCCCTTCACAAGACCTCTGCAACTCCCTCGCCGCGTTCTACCACAGCAAGATTGCAGATATACACGACAGCTTCGGACCCCAAACTCTACCTCCGGACACCAAACCAGTGACCCCCACCACCACCATCAGCTCTTGGACCCCCATCAGCAGTGAAGACACCATCCATGTCATGAACACCATCCACTCCGGCTACCCCTCTGACCCATGCCCCCTCTCCCATCTTCAACAAAGCCGACACCATCATCGCACCCCACCTGTGGAACGTCATAAACAGCTCCTTCAAGTCAGCAACCTTCCCTGAGAGCTGGAAACACGCAGAGATCAACGCCCTCCTGAAGAAACCCACAGCGGACACCAAGGACCTCAAGAACTTCTGCCCCATCCCTCTTCTCCCCTTCCCGGATAAAGTCATCGAGAAGACCGTCAACAAACAGTTGACTGCTTTCCTCGAGGCAAACAACTCGCTCGATTTGAAAAGTGGTAAGTGTGTTCTCCCCTGCGCGGGGATTCAACCCAAGAGACCACCATGTCGGAAGGACGTTAGGATCGGGGGCATCAGTCCAACAAAAAATGTTTTACCTTTGAAGAACTATATTTTTGTATTTGGGACATTGTAAATATTTGGATACGAAGATTGTCTACGTGACTTAATCAACCTAGCCTTGAGAAAGCCCCGGCGCAAATCGCCAAGAGGGGGCGAAACACGTGTCGGCTGTCCTTTGCTCTATGAACAAAAATAAAAGAAACCGCACTGCAAACAAAAATGTCTCTGTCCTCCATATTATGATCTGAAAAAATGGATATTAATCTCGAAAATTGATGTAACTGTATGTGGAGAACACACTTACCACTTTTCAAATCTGTTTCGTATCTGAAGCCCAAGAGGTCCAGAGCTTCGAGTGTGTCTCCACCCACCCATTGAGATCACTTATTCAAGTGTTGTCCAAAGCCTTAAATTCCCTGGACCTTTGCTACTCCATCCACTTCGAAACAACTCGCTCGACCCTTCCCAGTCCGGATTTCGAGCCAACCACAGCACCGAGATCGCCTTCATCGCAGCCACTGACGACATCAGAACCCTGATGGACAACGGAGAAACAGCCGCCCTCATCCTCCTAGACCTCTCAGCAGCCTTTGACACCGTCTGCCACCGCACCCTAATACACCGCCTCGACAACACTGGAATCCAAGGTAAGGCCCTGGAATGGGCCACTTCGTTCCTCTCCGGCAGAACCCAGAGAGTCCGCCTCCCCCCTTCCCCTCCGTGGCCACCGAGATCATCTGCGGCATGCCTCAAGGATCCTCACTCAGTCCAACGCTCTTCAATACCTACATGAGCCCCCTCGCCACCATCGCACAAAAACACAACATCAACATCTCTCCTACGCCACGTATACGGAGCAGAAGGGACGTATTACCTCCCAAACACGAACACTACGATAAGCCCACCGATATTGAACCAACATTTTGGTCAATACTTGGAAGAAGATTCCGCTACATTTACATCATCCCCACAAGAACCCCTCTGAGGGTTGGAATTATCACCTCAAAATATAACTACAGAAACAGTGGAGAATAGCCTTGAAAAAGTCGGGGGTTACATTCCCCAAATCGACGAAACACGTGTCGGCTGTGACGTCTCCTGAAATAAAACAACAAACTAAACCTGAACAAAAGGATTGAGAATTTGATTTTGAGCATGTACTAAATGGTGGAAACACATGTATATGATTGAAATATAATGTACTAAACGTGTGCTAAGGGGTCTTAAGCATTTTGTGGCATTCGCCTAACTAGAAGAGGGAAGTGGTTCTCTTCTCCTTGTAGCACCGTGCAGATATTATAGTTAAGTACCTAAAGTGTGGACAGGTGCACATCCCTCAGTGGCGCCAATACCTAGTAAAATTACCACTATTCCAGTAACCAAACATCTCTCCTACGCCGACGACACCCAGCTGATACTCTCCCTCACCAAGGACCCAGCCATCGCCAAAACCAACCTTCAGGAAGGTATGAAAGAGGTAGCAGAATGGATGAATCACAGCCGTCTTAAGCTCAACTCGGACAAGACGGAGGTCCTCATCCTCGGACAATCCCCATCTGCCTAGGACGACTCCTGGTGGCCCTCGGAGCTGGGCACCGCAACGACACCCACGGACCAGGCACGCAACCTGGGATTCATCCTGGACTCCTCCCTCACAATGACCAAACAAGTCAACGCCGTCTCATCCTCATGCTTTAACACCCTGCGCATGCTTCGAAAGATCTTCTGATGGATCCCCACAGAAACCACAAGAACAGTCACCCAGGCCCTCGTCACCAGGCGGCTGTACTACGGGAATGCCCTATACGCAGGACCCACCGCCAAACTTCAGAATCGCCTCCAGCGCACACAGAACGCCTCCGCACGACTCATCCTCAACATCCCTCGCCACAGCCACATATCCACCTACCTCAGGAACCTCCACTGGCTCCCCGTCAACAAAAGAATCACGTTCAGACTGCTCACCCATGCACACAAAGCACTCCACAACATGGTCCCCGATTACCTCAAGGGCCGCCTCTCGTTCTACACCCTCACCCGCCAACTTCGCTCCACCAGCCTCGCCTTCGCCATCGTCCCACGGATTCGCAGAACCACCACTGGAGGAAGATCATTCTCCTACCTGGCAGCGAAGAGCTGGAACTCCCTCCCCACTTACCTACGACTGACCCAGGACCATCTCAGCTTCAGGAATCACCTCAAGACCTGGCTCTTCAAGCAGTAGCAGCACCCCCGCCCCTCCTAGCGCCTTGAGACCCTCACAGGGGAGTAGCACGCTCTATAAATGGTAATGATTGATTGGTTGATTGAATAATGGATTTTTATGGTTATCAAATAATTTAGAATGTGGTTGTGTTCTTTCCAAGCAGTTGTCAAAGGAAGAGAAGTTTTCAATCCGGGGACCAATTTTCAGAGGCCACTAAAGTGAAGCAGAGTTGTCTGGGGCACTAATGTTGCTGAGGCAAGACAGAGAGCAAGGGTAAAAGTGGACATATAGCACAGGGGAGGAGGGGTGACTGTTAGGATAATGGAGCAAGACTTCGAAGAGTACCAACTGAGTCAGTGCAAGATGGCACAGGATGCATAACATCAGGTCTAACAAAAAAACTGCATAGTGCTAAAAGAATAGACTTTGACGTACGAATGGGGCAGATGGGACTACACACTGGGGTCCCAACCAAACAGAAGCTCCAAAAGAGGGAGAGAGTGCATGTATCCACTAACGAGACAAGCTTAAATTTTAGGAGGAATGAGAGATGCTCTTCTCTGTGTTTTCTTATATCTCATCATCATAAGCACCATGGGCAGAGGACCTGACTTTGTCATTTTGGACTATATATTCTATTCGGGTATATCTATCGCTAGGATCATCTCTGCAGATGTTGTTGACATACTTGTTAAGCGATACAGAACCCATCTTCAGTCTATTCACACTGTTTTTAACCATTGTTGTATGTTGATTCTGCTGTTTGCAGTTAATTCGTTCTTGCCCTGGCCCTAATCCTGCTGCTAGCGCAGGCTTTGTTTCAACAAATAAATATTGTTCCTGACAGCCTAGTCATACCTTTGTTGGGAACCAAAAAGAGCCGCAAGGAGCCTGTCTTTTCTAAAGCCTGATGTCCAGTTCAGAGCCTACCCTGACAGCCTTCGGCTGCCTCGACAGGAACGATTTCGGCCCACCGCTCCTGGCGCTTCAGATCGCAGGGCACTGGGAAGATGACACTGCATTGTACTTTGGTAACTATTAACAGACATCATCAATATTTTTTTGTTTGTTATCTAAAGTAAATTGCAGGTAAAAACATATTAATTAATTGGTACAAGCATGAAAGCCTTACAACTCATCACTTTACACAATTGGGATGTACAATAGACAGGTAATAGAACAGTCCAGCTGAGCATTTTATAAGGTGGAGACATGTTAGCAAATTTGATTGTATACAGGATTTAATAGGGTTTTTCAGACATCCACATAGGATATATACACTAAGATAGTTTTAAACACTGTTCTGAGTCACTGCTTATATCCAGAGAACATATATTAGGAACTTCCAACAATCGGTTCAGTTCACCATTGTAGCATCTATTTACCTTGGTGTGTTTATGTCACCAATTATGAAGCATGTCACAATAACCTGTGGGTGAGGTGACCTTTCCAAAATCTGTGGTAGACACCAACTAGATGCTGGGTCTAATAAAGACGGTACAAAAGGGGGTGGTGATGGACGGAGCATCTGAATCAATCAAACACTCACACCCAGTCAAAAGATCTGGGTTTAATCCATCACCGTTCTTTAGCCCACTCTGCCACCCCAGTTCAGACATGGCTATATGCAAATAAGTCTGACCCTGTGCCTCATGGGAACAGTCCAGCCCGAACTGGCTGAACTGGGGTGGCAGAGTGGGCTAAAGAACGGTGACATGATCTACTGTGTCAAAAGCTGCGGAGAGATCTAAAAGTATTAATACCACGGATCCTCCCTTGTCCATTGTAGTTCTTATCTCATCTGTTGCTTTGAGTTGCGCTGTCTCCGTTCCATGACCTTGTCTAAACCCAAATTGGGTGTCGTCAAGTAAACTGTTATCGTTTATAAATTTCGAAAGTTGTGTGTTCATGTGATTTTCGAAAATCTTTGCAGGGAAGGGAAGACAGGCAATGGGTCTGTAGCTGGCGGGAAGAAGAGGGTCCAAAGTGGGCTTTTTTAAAAGTGGCTTGATAATAGCCTCCTTCCAAACAGATGGATAGGTGCCTGTTAGGAACATTGCATTGCAAATTGTGGTCAGGGCAGGAGAGATGGCTTCCGGGATGAGATTAAGGATAGCGGGTGTAGACCTCAAAACGCAGACAAACATACAGATGGTGAGAGAACCCATGCCCACCTCCACTAGCACCTATCCAAGCACCAATAGTATCTGGCTGGACCAAGACACACAGACAAACTTACGGATAGCACTAGAACATATGTCCACCATTCCTAGCTTTCCTCTGCAAGGCATGTTTCTCGTGACGCAGCATCTCAATGATGGAGACATCTTTGATTCAACCAGTATGCTTAATACTGGTATGACTGGGATTGAAAAAGATGACTCAATCATCACAACGGCTGTACATGACCTGTCCGTGACCCACGCAGAATTGATGTCAATCAGGGACTTACAACAAAGCACCAATACTCTTGAGAACCCTTGTATGGACCCAATATTCAGGGACTTTCAACATAGCGACAATCTCCCCAAGACCAACTGCATGGATCCGATAATTAACCTTTCGAACTATACGATGTCGGCCACAGAGAGAGAGGTCCATTCCAAAGGGTTGTGATTCGTACCCACAGCGGCAGCCAATGCGTTCAATGTCAAACTCGAGCTGCAGAGATTCTTTAGGAAAATTAGACTCAAATACTATTTCAGCAAAAATACCTACAACCAGAAGGCAGCGCTACACATTTCAGACCTCCATCAACTTTCACACCGGGCGCGTACCTGATGAGTGAGAAATACTGGCCTATGAAAAGATTGTCCTAGAGGAAACTATGGAGCTAATGGAGGAACAGAGATACATGAAGCATAACATCAGCAAAGATGAATGTTTCAGCATTACACTCATTAGGAACCAACAATGCCATTGTTATCAAGGCGAAGGATAAGGGTGGCACAGTAGTCCTACAGAATACCACAGGCTACGTAGAAGAAATAGAGCTGCAATTGGGTGTTATTGAAAGTTACCGTCCTACGCCTAAGGATCCAACCATTGAGGTAAAGTCCTTGATAGAGAAGCTGACCAAGGATGGACTGGCAGAAGGATTCCTGAGCTAACAAGAGAGTGACTTTCTGAATAAATAAGAACCCAGGATCCCGCCAATATATACCTTCCGGAGGTACACAAGTGTCTGGAGAAGCCGCCCGGAAGACCCATCGTCTCTGGGTGTGTTTCCATCCTCGAGCCACTCAACCAGTTCATCGATCACTTCTTGCAACCTTGGGTTCCGGAGACCAAATCATTTGTAAGAGGTACGATGCACATCATTCAATTGCTGGAGCGGCAACTGTTCGATGTCCAAACTCAACTACTTGCGACTGTTGACGTGTCCTCCCTGTATACTTCCATCCCACAGGGCAAGGCACTAGACGTAGTCATATTAACATTGGATAATCGTCCCGGACCACACTGGATACCAACCGACTTCCTGATTGCTATGCTGGAGATTCCAATGATGAAGAACTATTTATTCTTCAAGAATACATTTTATTACAAATGAAAGGGCGTTGCGATGGGTGCCACTTATGCACCGAGTCTGGCTAATATCTTCATGCATGATTATGAAGAGGAACATCTGTACAGCCATGAAAATCCCTATTTAAACCATATTTCTGTGTGGAAACGCTTTATAGACGACGTTATAATGATTTGGTCAGGCACTGAAAATGATCTCAATGAATTCAAGCATTGGTTGAATACCAGAACAAGGGACATTCAGTTCACTATGACCTGCAACAATGAAGCCATTGATTTCTTGGACCTGACATTCAGAGTGGAAGAGGGCATCCTGTTTTGTGATCTCTACCGAAAACCAACTGAAAGAAATACACTACTCAAGTATGAGTCACATCACCCACGGAGTCAGAGGGACATATGGCCAGTACCTCAGGCTTAGGAGGAACTGTGCACGAAAGACAGACTTCTTCGAAGAAACGGAAACACTCACTATTCGTCTGAAAGAGAGAGGCTACCCAACAGGACTGCTTAAATGGGCCTGTGAATGGGCTTGGTATTGCCCACATGACCAGTTATTACAGGTAAAACAAAAACCAACTAGGACTGAAAATATCGTTTGTGTGACCACATTCAACTCGAAAAGCAACACTACAAAAAAAAATTGAAAAAGTATTGGAAACTGGTCGCTAGCGTGCTCAATACAACTGAAGATCCACTCTTTGCCTTCAAGAGGTGTAGGAACATCAAAAACAACGTGGTCGAAGCCTACCATGAACCCCGAAGCCACTGGATCTCAGGAGCCACCTGGGCCTACCACCATTAACTGGACATCATAAATGTGGGCAATGCAAAGCATGCCCCCTGACCATTGAAGGATCTACCTTCACACATAACAATAGAACACACAAGTTGCCGCACTTTACCAATTGCAACAGTACCAATGTGTTATACACCATTCGTTGTCCGTGTGATCTACTCTATGTGGGGCAGACCACGCAGAAAGTAAAGGCAAGAGTACTACACCACATGAGTAGAGTGAGGTGTAAGGTACAGGGAGGCCCTTTAGTTGACCACTTTGTGACATATAACCATCCTCCGGAGAGCATAAGATGAGAATATAATTGAGAAAATCTGTCCCCATTCCAGAGGAGGTTCGCTATCAGTGGCCCTTAACTTCAAGGAATGTAGGTGTAACACTGTAACTGAGGGATTAAACGAGCTTGAGGCCACCTCAAGACAAATGGGCCAGTTATAACATGTGCATGTACATAGGATGTTAAAACTAATCAATATGTATTATGTACTATGTTTATTGTATGTTGCAGGAGTACCTGTTACAACAACAATTGTACATGAAATCTGTCCGTGAATATTGGTATAATATTTTATGCATTCACACCAATTACAGACAAGTGACGCTCCTCAATTGATGGATTTTGCATGCAGTGTAGTTGTTCACAACTGTAAGAGGTGGACTCCCATTTTCCCATTAGAGACACAACTGTGCCCTGCACCCCTTCTTCCCCCAAACTATGTCAGACACCGACTATGCACACATATATTGACTAAGCACTACCATGCCATTTTTCACACTAGGTTATGCACATTTTACCTCAAAGCATTTCTCATTACCGTTCTGAGCAGAAGTGTATGTAAATATGCGCTTTTTGAAAGACAGTATTTTAAGTAACAGTACACTCAACACGGCGCAGAATGTCGTATCCACTAGGTTACCGACAGCAGAGCCAAGCGAGTCTGTTGCCTAGCAACCAGACTCACTAGCATGTAGCTGCTGCTTGCCACAGCACGGCATGCACATGGATGCTGTGAACCTGAGGCATCCTTTAACTATGGTTTGCCACAATCACGAAGACTTGCTGATGGATTGCAGCGTTTAGACAGGACTCACGCCTGCCTACACCCTCAAGCTTTGACTCTCCCATTGCTTTTGCGAGAAATCATTTCAGGTAAGCGCCTGAACGTGATCTTGAATAGGCGGGCAATTATTGCCTGGAGGGGTTCATTCTAAATATTCCCTCTCCACTCATCTCTCAACAGATTCACACAAATCTGATTTCCCAATCACTTCAGGCAAGCGCCGGAGTGCGCTTCCAAAAATACGGGCAAGCATTGCCTGAAAACAGGTACATTCTAAACCCTTTGTCCCACTTCGACGCTGACATTATCTTGACCTGGTGAGTTTAACCACTTGGGTTATACATACGAGCGGTCTGACACTGTTGGACAGGTGCCCTTAAGGACCGCCTTTCATAGGCAGGTTTTAGCGTGTGTATTTCAAATTCTTGATCCCGCTCATCTTTTCTTTTAGAATACCCACGACGGGGCCATGACTGCACATACTCAATCCTGTGTGTGCTATTGATGACTGACTAACCAGGATTTACTCTGGTTTTCTGTAGGTGATTTTCTGCCACCGCTCTCCCTCACCAATTAAAGGATCATTGTTGGTGGGGCAACAGAACACACCTAATTCACGCTCTCTTCAATTTTCAGTCTGTCATCCCTCCTCCCGCACACTTGTCCTGATGAAGAACCGCATTGACTATTCAATAGTTCATAAATTGGGTTGAAACGTTGAGGATACTTCTCGATCCAGACTAAGGCTCTGTGTGAAAAAGATAATTTTATATAAAGCAACAGAGTCATTGTGTTCTTCGTAATAGTCTGGCCTTTTCCTTGTACATATTTTAATCATTGTGTATATAATATGCACCAAACATTATCACTGAGCACAATATGTCACTTGATCACATGTCACCTTAAATTTCACCTTGTGTTGACAGCTTTCTTACAAATATGTGTGTATATATAAATGATGCAATTTATATAAAATAACATAATACCCATCAACCTGTGTTGCCTTTCTGTTCCATATGTAAAAACTGTGCAGATATGTATATCTGAGGATTGTAGAGAATCTATATATATAAAAACGAAAGTATGCCTGTTTGTCCTTTATGCAATACTACACCATTCATTCGATCGCCATGAAACTTTGGGAAGTTGTTGAGTACACTCCTGCGAAGGTTTCTGGCAAAAAAAAAAAACAATAAAAAGAAAAAAAACGAAAAAAAAAAAAATTGTTAAAAGTTGTTGAGTACACTCCCGCGAAGGTTTCTGGCAAAAAAAAAAAGAAAATTGTTAAATATCGGCCCCCGGCCCCCCAGGGCCCTCATAATATTTCCAATACTGTACGTTTGCAGTTTACGGTGCGACTCGCTTTTGCAATTACCATCAACAAAGCACAAGGACAATCGCTGCAAGTGTGTAGAATAGATTTGGAGAATCTGTGCTTAAAACATGGACAACTGTATGTGGCCAGCGCACGCGTCGGAAAACCTTCTGATTTATTCATGTACGCACCAGAAGAAAAACAAAAAATACCATGTATCCACAAGCACTTGAATAAATAAACCAAATTAAAACAACACTTTAAAATGTTTTCCATATTAAAATGAATACGTTTCAATAAAAATTACACAATGTAAATTGAATGTTATCATAACAAGTTTCCTTAAATTTCCTTTCTTCTGAGATAGCAGCAACGCGCAACGGGTCAGCTAGTAATCTATATAAATAATTGCTTGTATAAGAAATAGTTTTTATACCTGACAGAACCACTGATTTTGTGTACATATTGACTCAGACACACACACACACACGCACACCCGCACACACCCACACACACACACACACAAACATATCCGCACACACACCGACTTAGAGCCACACACACATACTAAAGACACACAGACACATCCTGACTCAGACAAACATACTCACACACACCCTCCGATCCCAGCGCAGCACACCTCTCACACTACAGCGGGGGTCTGGGGTACCCTTCTTACTCCCAGCCCCTTGTGCTCGCCCTCGCCCGCCCACGCGCACCCCCAGCCCCACGCCATGCCCGTGCCGCTACTATTCCCAATTCATGCTCCGCTTGCAGCCAAGGAGCGATATTGCTTTTTTACGCCCTGGACGCACGTCCAGATCACCAGCTTAATAGCTCGATGCTGTGTTATCCCAGATTTCCTAATCACTAATAAGGCTAGGTCAAACGGCAAACTATCCTTGTCAAAGGCACAGGGGTGGCACTAATGCCGGACATTTTCCGCTGGAAATGCTAGCCCCGGATAAACAGGCAGTGCTTTATTGGATGTTATCTGAAGTAGGTGTACAGTGCAAAAATATAATGATTTAATCTGTCAATAATACTTGAAGACTCTTAGAAATTTGGCATCTTCCTGCCCTATTTGGTGCCTGAAGCCTGTTCCTGGGTCATATGAATGGATTTAGTTGGCAGTTGGACAGCCACACATAAGAGGGTTTAGGTGTCCCTGAATGTCACTGGCAGGAAAGGGGGTGGAGCTGGGCACAGCCACACTTGCAGATCAAGAGGCTGTGCCCTGCCTTCACACAAAGTACCTGTCACTGCTGCATTTTCAATACAGCCAGCTTGGAGCCAAGGCCGGTGAGGCAGGAAACTACAAAGGGAATTCTATAGAAACTTCTACTTTAAAAAAGGCTTCAGGTATAAAAATAGGACCCTCAGACCCACTGTTAAGTTCAGTTTCTGGACCTGCTGAAGGACTCTCGGAGGACTGCCTGCTACTGTGCCCTCCTGTGTACTTCAGAAGACTGCTTTGCTGCACCTCGAAGGGCTTCTCTGCAGCCTGAAGCCTGCCTTGAACCCTCATTTGCCTGCCCTGCTGTTGAGCCCTGTCCCACTTCTTAAACCCTAGACGACCAGAGTGACAACAAAGGCTAGTTGGTTGACTTTCTGATCAGAGACTCGTTTATTTAATACTGCTGTATTTACTTTGGTCGCGCGTTTGCCTCTAGCGCTCCGCTGTGCTCCCCCCTCCGCCTCCATTTTGCTTGTTGTTGTCGTCCTCGTGTGCCCGCCCCGCCTCCCAGCTGAGCCGCCCTCCCACTGACCAGAAATAGCGCTCCCCTACCTGAAGGCGCCGTGACTCGCTCCTCTTTCGGGCTGAGTGGTCGCTCCCAGTGTCCCTTGCAGACATTTGGTATCGTAGCGCTGCATTGCTTCAAATATTGCCAAATCATATTGCCTGCTGTCTGCCTGATTGCCGCTTTGCTTGATTTGCACTTTGTTTATTTAATACTGCTGTATTTACTTTGGTCGCGCGTTTGCCTCTAGGGCTCCGCTGTGCTCCCCCCTCCGCCTCCATTTTGCTTGTTGTTGTCGTCCTCGTGTGCCCGCCCCGCCTCCCAGCTGAGCCGCCCTCGCCCCTCCCCCTCCACTATCCATATATGACAGTTGTTCCCGCGTGCAGCGTTCACGCGCAGCGACCGCGCCCCAGCCGCGCCGAAGGTGCGCCAAAGGTAAGCCCGTCTACGCCCGTCCGCGCCTGGACCGCGCCCAGCGCCAGACCCCCTGGCCCTCACATTGCCCTGCCCTCCCGCTTTACCTACGATGCCTCCACCCTCCTAGCCCTCAACCCCGGCCGCTCCACCAACTGCGTCCAAGCCGCTCCTGGACACACCCATGGACCTTTCTCATGCTACTCCTGCAAATTCTCCGGTACCGTCACCAACTCCGCTACGTTCACACCTCAGATTCCCGACCCCAACCGCCTACAATGCATCCTTCTCAACACCCGATCGGTCCACAGGCACGCCATTGACCTATGGAATCTACTAGACACCATCTCTCCAGACGTCGCCTTCCTAACAGAAACATGGATGAACGCTTCCTCTGCCCCAGACATCACCATTGCCATCCCTGAAGACTATAAGATCATACGCAAGGACCGTACCGGCCACACAGGAGGAGGAATCGCTATCGTCCATAAAAAATCAATCCACATCTCTACCAGCTCTGATGTCAATTTCGCCAACTCTGAACACCTTCACTTCCAGATTCACATCGACCCCAAGACCACACTCAGAGGCACCCTCCTTTACAGACCACCAGGACCCCGCGCACAATTCAGTGAAGACATCACGGACTTCATCACTCCACACGCGCTCCCCTCCAAAGATTACATCCTTCTGGGAGACCTCAATTTTCACCTTGAAAAGAACAACGACCGCAACACCACCACCCTCTTGGACAACCTCGCCAACCTCGGACTTAAACAACTGGTCACTTCCCCCACCCACATCACAGGTCACACTCTCGACCCTATCTTCACCTCCAGCAACCACGTCTCCTTCAGCCACACTACGGATCTCCTCTGGACTGACCACAGCTGCGTTCACTTTACCTACAACAAGCCTAAACCCATCAACCACCCCCATCCAACTCTGCAAAGAAACTGTAACAAAATCACCATCGACCAGATCTCCTCATCGCTCCTTCTAAACACCCCAGCCCACTCTTCAAACCCCGACCAAGCCGCCACCAACTTCACCCTATGGTTATCCAACAGCGCCGACATCCTAGCACCACTGAAAAAACGACAAAGCAAACCTGGCAGCAAGAAGGCCTCATGGTTCAACGATGATCTTAAGAAGTCCAAGAAACTCTGTCGCTCCCTTGAGAAGGCCTGGAAAAAAGACCCAACCACCAGAACCAAGGACGCCTTCAAAAACGCCACCCGCACACACCACCAACTAATCCGAAAGGCCAAGAAAACCGCCTTCAAGGATCGACTAGATAACAACGCCCACAACAGCAAGGAACTTTTCAACATCGTCAAGGAATTTACCAATCCCTCGGCCAACTCCAACGACATCACCCCCTCTCAAGCCCTCTGCGACTCCCTAGCTTCATTCTTCCACAACAAAATTGCAGACATCCACAACAGCTTCGACAACCAACCCGGAAACCAACCCACCCAACCATATGTTGAACATTCACCCCCCTTGAACATCCTTAATGACTGGAACCCAATCTCCACTGAGGACACCATCCGCCTGATGAACTCCATCCACTCAGGATCCCCCACAGACCCATGCCCTCACCACATCTTCAACAAAGCAGACTCCGTCATAGCACCGCACCTCCGAGACGTCATCAACTGCTCCTTCAACTCCGCCACCTTCCCGGAAAGCTGGAAACACGCTGAACTTAGCGCCCTTCTGAAAAAACCCACAGCGGACCCCACGAACTCAAAAATTATCGCCCCATCTCGCTCCTTCCATTCCCGGCCAAAGTCATCGAGAAAGCTGTCAACAACCAGCTCGCCGCCTTCCTCGAAGCCAACAAATCCCTCGACTCCTCACAGTCCGGCTTCCGAGCCAAACACAGCACTGAGACCGCCCTCATCGCAGCAACAGACGACATTCAAACTCTACTGGACAATGGAGACACAGTCGCCCTCATCCTCCTCGACCTCTCCGCAGCCTTCGACACAGTCTGCCACAGCACCCTTCTACAGCGCCTCAGAAACATCGGAATACAAGGAAAAGCACTCGAATGAATCACCTCGTTCCTCACCGGAAGAACACAGAGAGTCCGCCTTCCACCATTCAAGTCAGAGGCCAATGAAGTCATCTGCGGTGTACCACAAGGATCCTCACTCAGCCCCACCCTATTCAACGTATACATGAGCCCCTTCTCGCGACCATCGCCCGCCAACACAACCTCAACATCATCTCCTACGCGGATGACACTCAACTGATCCTTTCACTCACCAATGACCCTAGCACCGCCAAAACTAACCTACACGAAGGAATGAAAGAAGTTGCCGAATGGATGAAACACAGCCGTCTGAAACTGAACTCAGATAAAACAGAAGTCCTCATCTTAGGCACATCCCCCTCCGCATGGGACGACTCTTGGTGGCCGGAAGCCCTTGGAAAAGCACCCATCCCGACAGACCACGCACGAAACCTGGGCGTCATCCTGGATTCCTCACTTTCGATGAACAGACAAGTCAACGCCGTCTCCTCATCCTGCTTCAACATTCTGCGCATGCTCAAAAAAACATTTCGCTGGATCCCCACCGAAACTAGGAAAACGGTCACCCACGCTCTGGTCACGAGCCGACTGGTCTACGGAAACACCCTCTACGCAGGTACTACCGCTAAACTCCAGAAAAAACTCCAACGAATCCAAAACGCCTCAGCCAGGATCATATTAGACATCCCGCGTAAAGAACACATCTTTGGTCACCTGAAAAACCTCCACTGGCTTCCCGTCAATAAGAGGATCACTTTCCAGCTCCTAACCCACGCACACAAAGCACTCTACGAAATCGGACCAGAATGCCTCAACACACGACTGTCCTTCTACACCCCCTCCCGCCAACTACGATCTTCTAACCAAGCCCCCGCCACGGTACCTCGCATCAACAAAACCACCATGAGAGGTAGATCCTTCTCCTACCTGGCAGCTAAAACATGGAACTCACTTCCCACTTACCTTCGCCTTACCCAGAACCACCTAGCATTCAGAAAGCAACTTAAAACGTGGATATTTGACAAGTAATTCCCCACCCCTCCCTAAGCGCCTTGAGACCCTCTGGGTATGTAGTGCGCTATATAAATGCTATGACTTGACTTGACTTGACTTGACAGAAAGACTCTAACCATCTTGAATCTGCACCTGGACCGAGCCTAAGTAAGTCGTAACCCCCAAAAGTGCCTCTCCAGTCCCGGACCCTTGGTGATTGTGCTAAAAGTGCCAATGTAGGCAAAATTCCAAACTTGGGACTTTGAGCATTTTGGAACTGGGAACTGAGAGGGAACCATGAGCAATCTGCTCACCTATCCGCTCAAGGTGCATTGGCCTGCCTTCATGGCAACTTCCGCTACCACCTTCTCCGCACCAGAAAATCCTGTTCAGAGGTCCTTCACAGAATGAGTATCTGGCCTCAGAGAATGCTTGTCAGCTACAGCCTCCAGCCTCATCACATTGGAGTTTTCAACATCCAACATCCAAAAAAGAGACTTAGTCCGAATGTGGAAATCTTCACTACAACTTCATCCAGCCGTTTCCCGACGACAACGATGCCTCCTCCTTTGATTTCTTCTAAGTCCAAAGTTAAGTGTTGACTTCCCAATCCACCTTTTGTATCTGACTTGTTCACCATTGCACTTGGTCATATTTTTTTACTTTGTCCTGGTCTCGTACAACTAGATGTCTGCGGTTGGCGCTTTGATCTTTAAGGCGCTAGTTTTTACCTTAAACTTTAAAAATTCATGACTCTGGTTGTACTGATTGTATTTTTTGTCATTTTAGTGCCAAATAATGTACTAAAATGTACTCTATTTTTCTAAATTGATGAGGAATTTTTCTAATGTTGTGTTTTAACTTAATTACTGTTTGCATGCTGCATAAATACTTTACAAATTGCCTCTAAGTTAAGGTTGAGCTCAGTTTAATTTAGTGACTTTTGTGGTTCACCCTGATGTGGCACTTGTTGCTTGAGCAGGGCTAACACCCCACTCAATGAATAATCCAAATTTCTCACAATTTTGTTTAGCTATAATTCATCTGCCACCCTTAGGCCCTTTCTGGAGTTCCCTTTTGATGTTCATATTAGCTGAATATCCAGACTGTTCTTTACTTCTAGGAAGAAAATAACAGTATTACAGGAAAATAAAATGTTCTACACTTTAACACACACCTCCAAAGAAATCTAGGGGGCATATTACCAAGCAATAGCAATAATTATCGCTATTGCTTGGTTAGAGACAAAAATGTATCGCTGACCTGCGGCGATTTTATCGCAGATGAACCTTGGTATTACCAAGGTTTATCGCAAATGCGATAAAAATCGGCCGCAATGCATGAATATCGCTGAAAAGTCCGCGATATTCAGGCATTACCGAGCTAATGCTCTTAGCCATGTTATCCACCTGCCATTGGATAACATGGCTAAGAACTGCTCAGGGCAGGTGTTAGCTTTTGGAGATATTCGCGCTTAGCGCGATTATCTCCAAAAGTTGGTAATAGGAGATAGCGATGTTAGCGGCTGTTTCCAGTCACTAACATCTTGGCACGCCCACTTTGCATGTCATTAGTGATAAATATCACTGACATGCAAAGCGGGGCCCAAGATGGTCGCTATCTTCTACTGACTGGTGTTAGCGACAGCTAGGTAATAGGGAGATAATTTTATCTCCGCTTTCTTGGCTTTTAAAGCCAAAAAAGCGGAGATAAACCCCCTTGATAATATGCCCCTAGAAGTGCTACCAACTTCTGGCTAAGAATCACAACTCCAAAATCTTTTGCAGCTTCTATGCTCTTGATGCTACATTTCTCAGTGTTATCCTACAAAGGGCAGGTTTTCTCGAGGTGGGGCAGGAGTATTCTGGGTATTCTTCATATAATCTAGAGTTCAAAGCATCTTATGTCCCATGTCTCATGGATATCTTAAATTTGATATGCAGTGATTTGAGCTAAAAGAGTGTGTCATGGAATGCATCATGTGCCCACCCTGAAAAACACCTGTTTGTAGGTGCTTTCTGTTGCGCTTCTTGGCTATGCCCAAAGAAAGACGACCTGGTGTCAGACCACTGACGCTTGCTAGTGGGTGAGTCATTTTATTGGAGTTTAACTTTCATTAACTTTCATTAGCGATTAGGCCAAGAATTGGGGGCTAAGGGTTGGAGATACGACGGTATAAGATGGCATTAGTCCCATAACATCCCTGATCAGGAGTAGGGGATCCTGTGCATCAAAAAGCCACTGGACAAAGACAAGATTTTTCGGTGGTGGGGACACCCATGAATTGGTGGCAGACACAATGGGGACCGGAAAGGACAGTTAATTTCTGGCCTAAACATGGGGGCATTGACCAGGGATTTCACCAAAATATATAGGAAGGGAAATGGTAACAAGAAAGTGGCAGTTGTTCAAGATGACTCAGATTCAGAGCCCGAGGTGTCAGCGGAGGAGGGCACTTCTAAAGATGATGATTCTGTTCTGGGTATTGGAGAAGCCAATGTTTCTGGGAATGAAGTTGTAAATCACCTTAGTGAACAATCCAGGAATAAACATGTGTGCAAAATAAGATTGAGAGGTGTTAAAATACTCATCAACATACCAACAGCTAAATCTGTATAATGAGAGTAAAAGCTTTATTACATTTATGACTGCACAGGGATGTTACAGAAATGTTTGCGAGCCATTTGGACTTGCGTCAGCGGTTGCCGTTTTTCCAAAAGCTGATGGATAAATTGTTTAAGGACATTTCTTGTATAATATTCTTCCAAGATGGCAAATTGGTGATGGGGGTAACGAGCGTACAACAAGATGTCAGAGTGAAGGGGGTGCTGGAGAGATTGCAAGTAAGTAGATTAACAGTAAGCATGGGCGGAAAATCCGTTTCGCTTGCGGATTTTGCGGATTTTCGGTAAATTCGCAATCCGCAAGATTCGCGAATCTCCCGCAAAATCCGCAAATCCGCGAGCAGCGGATTTTGCTCGCACTGTTCGCGTGAGTTCGCGGCTACCCAGTACAACTTCGCGCCCCGCGAATAAGTGCAAAATTGCAGAAATACGATCTTAGCAAAACTGAAACTACTTACCAGGTTCAAAAGTTCAGGCTCATCATTAGTAGCCATTTCCTGTAGTGCTTCCTGAGGGGCCCCTCCAGAGTTCAGTTGCCAGTTGCAACTATTATGTGACCCTGCTCTGAACCTCAGAATAGTTACACATATGCCACAAAGGTCCTGAATTACAGCTAAGGGAGACAAGCAGGAGCCAGGCTGGAAGTTCAAATCCATTAATCAGCCCCTAATTCATTATTGTCAGTTGGGGCAGGGCAGGTGTTGTAACTAATTTTGCAACAATTAAAGCACTTAGCAAGTGCAAAAGATCACTAATCAGGAAGCACTAAGGAAGCAGGTGCCAGCTAAAAAACATATTCTGTGACACATTAATCAGCCCCAAATTAATTCAGGTCACTTGAGGCAGGGAAGGTGTGCTTGCGTTGCCACAATAATGTACACTGACTGGACAACCAGAGGGTGCTGTGATGAAACAGAGGGTGGCATGGGTGGGCCAGAGGGTGGCATGAGTAGTCAGAGAGTGGCAGTGGTGACAGAGAGTGGCAGTGATGAAGAAGAGTGTCCCAAACAGGCTGGACACGTAGAAACAACAAGTTCGCGAAACTTGCGACCCGACAGGTAAGTTCGCAATTTGCGAAATTGTACAAAACCCTCGCGAACTGGCAGAAACCTGCACAAACATGAGATTCGCAAAATTCGCCCATGCTTAATTAACAGCTGAATGGTATTCTGCTATTGAAAAGGAGACTCCTGCTGTTGTATGGGGCCTGGAACACTTCAGGAATTTTATATGAGGTTTTCAGGTTAAAGTAAGATGTGACCACTTTTAAAAGATATTGGGCCATATGTATCAAGGTACCAATTTGCGATTCTGTAATAGCGATTTTTAAGAAATCGCTATTTCAGATTAGCAAATTCGTATGTATCAAGAAAATCGCATTTTTTAGCGATTTCCTAATATTCCTTAATTGCGTATTCGCAAAATTGTGAATTCGCAATTTAGGAATACTTTCCAATTCATTTCTATGGGGCCAGGAGGCCCATAGGAAGGAATGGGAAATTTGCGATTCGCAATTTGCTAATCGCAAATTGAGAAGAATTTCAAGGGTGCAGGGGTGTCTCAAAAACACCCTGCTGTACCCCTGAAAATGACATGTGTGCGCATATGGTGCGCATACATGCCCTATGGGCATGTATGAGCGTCACATGGCACCATTGGATTTTCAAAATAATGCTTTTTTAAAAGAATTCGCAACTTACCACCAGCTAGAAGTTGGTGGTAATTTGCGATTCCTTAAGGGCATTTTGGAATTTTTTTTTCCTTGATACATTGCATTTAAGGAATCGCAAAATTTGCGATTCCTTAAATGCAATCACAAAATAAGGAATGGCAATTTTTGCGATTCCGTATAGTGCAACCAAATTGTTTGATACATACCATTTTGTGAAAATGGGTTCGCAAAGAATTTCGGCGTTTGCGAACCCATTAGGCCTTGATACATATGGCCCATTGTCCACTATAGGGTTGTTGAAAGCTACACTTAGGATTGCAAGAAACCCGATTACAGGCATTCCAATGTGTATCTGCCAGGTGTCAAGAACAAAGTAGCGGACTGCTTGAGTAGGCTCCAATTATCTTTGGAAGAGGATCTTGGGGATTGAGAAGAGTTAAGTGTGACATGATCAGATGGGACAAACAGTAGTAATGCCATTGGTGCCAAATAATGGAAAGATGTGTGTTTACTGGATTAAGTTCTTGGTAGCATTAAAACGGATATTGTAAATGGATTGCTTGGGAAAAAACTTTAGAATCTGATATAAGGCATTTTTGATGGATGAGTTGTTTCAGAGGGAAGGTCTGCCTAAGAGAGTAATAACATAAAATGGGGTGCAGTTTGGCAGTATGGAAATGGAGATTTTTTTAAAGCGGAAAGGCATTGAACATGAGGTAGTCTATCATCCTAGTGGCAACGGAGAGGGGGTGAGGTTTAATCGGGTGGAAAAAGATGGTATACAGTCAAAATATTGAGTTTTTAATATCGAGTTACATTAATATCGAGTTAAATATATAGAATGGACACAATATCGAATGGACAGAATATAGACTACAAAAATATCGAATAGAATAGCATAAATATCGAATCAAAAATATAGAATGGACAAAATATCGAATGGACAGAATATAGACAGCAAAAATATAGAATGACAGAATATAGACAACAAAAATATAGAAAGGACAGAATATAGACAACAAAAATATAGAATGGACAGAATATAGACAACAAAAATATCGAATTTGAGGTAAGTTAATATTATTTTTTAAAGTATTTTTTATGTTAGTATATGTGTGAAAAGTGTATTTTTCTTTTATAATTTATTTTAGATAATTAATTTTATGGTATTTAATTTTTGCGTAATATAATTCTGTAGCGGGTTGTGGGTTTATAGGGGAATAGGGTGGGAAGTAATTTAATTATAAATATGTTAATTTATTTATTTTGAATTAATTGTTAATTAATAATTAATTGGTAGTTAATTAAAATATAATTGTTAATTATTTTAATTCATTAATTAATTGATAATTATGTTATTTTATTAATGTATTTTCTGTAACGGGTTGTGGGATTATAGGGGAATAGGGTGGGAAGTAATTTAAATATAATTATTTAAATGTTTAAACGTATTTATTGGTATTTATTTTGAATTAATTGATATTTAAATTTTAATTGGTAATTAATTAAAACATATTTGGTAATTAATTCTAATTAATTGATTAATTGATAATTATGTAAATTGTATTAATGTATTTTCTGTAGCGGGTTTTGGGTTTATAGAGGAATAGGCTGGGAGATAATTTAATTATAATAAATTAAATTTTTAAATGTATTTATTGGTATTTATTTGGAATTAATTGATATATACATTTTTAATTGGTAATTAATTAAAATATAATTGGTGATTAATTTTAATTAATAGTTTAATTGTTAATTATGTTAATTTTATTAATTTATTTTCTGTAGCGAGTTGTGGGGTTATAGGGGAATAGGGTGGGAAGTAATTTAATTGTTAATAAATGAATATTGTTATTTCTTTATTGGTTTTGTTTTGTTGTAATTTTTAATCATTTTTTAATTGTTAATTAATTAATTGTTAATTGGTACATAATTTGTATTAATAGGTAATTATTTGTAATAATTTATTTATTTTTTATTTATTGATTAGGTATTATATTATATAAAATTGTTAATTACTTTTAATTAATTTGTATTTGGTATTAATATTTAATTTATTTTTATTCATATATGGAGTATTTACTTTCTCTACTGTTGCACCCTTTGGAGTGGGAATAGTAATTTTAACAATCCCGCTATCCAACGTTTTCCATACTGTTGCACTCTTTGGAGTGGGAATAGTAATTTTTACCCCTACGCTATCTAATGCTTTCCCTACTGTTGCACTCTTTGGAGTGGGAATAGTAATTTTTGCTCCTGCGCTATCCAACGCTTTCCCTACTGTTGCACTCTTTGGAGTGGGAATAGTAATTTTTACCCCTACGCTATCCAACGCTTTCCCTACTGTTGCACTCACTGGAGTGGGAATAGTAATTTTTACCCCTACGCTATCCAACACTTTCCCTACTGTTGCACTCCCTGGAGTTGGAATAGTAATTTTTACCCCTACGCTATCCAACGCTTTCCCTACTGTTGCACTCACTGGAGTGGTTATAGTACATTTTACGCTTTCCGCTATCTTACGGTAAAAATATTGTAATTATTTTATTAATATTACGTTTAATATATATATATATATGTATTAACAAGTTAATTAGTATTTTTTTTTTACTTATATTAGTTATTTATTAATTTTAAGGTTATTTAAGTAGTTTAAGTATGTTTAAGTTAATTATATTTATTATTTAATTAATCTTTAATTTAAAGCATTTTAAAAAATTCGATATTTTGACTAACCATATTTTTTACATTGTTATTTTTGATTCGATATTTTGGTACTTACCTGTTTGGAGAGAGGAGGTCGATATTTTGTTATTCTATATTTTTACCTCGATATTTTTGTAACTCGATATTCTTGACCTCGATATTGTTTCTGTGATCCGAAAAAGATTTGTTGCAGTTTGCCAAGAGTAAAACTCTTACTTGGAAACTGGGAATCAAGTAAAGGCCATGGATGTATCGTACTACCCCTACGTTTACTGAATATAGTCTCTTTACTATTATGAGAGGGAGAGTTCCTTTTGACTTTTACAAAGGATAATCAAGGAGGTTACTTAATTCAAGACTTAAACAGAAGTCTCCTATAGATATTAAGAGGAACATTTTGGAAGCTCAAGAGAAAACAAGTAGAATAAAGATCGAAAATGTGGATCAAAAGATTCTTGTCTGAAGAAAGATGCAGTTTGTGTTAGATTACCATTTCATGTTAAGAAGGGAGAAAGTAAATGTTCTGGTTCATTGATGGTCTTGGAATTGTTTACCAATTCAGCACGACTAAGTGATGGACGTATGTCGCATTTGAGGTATTTTGTGAAATGCAGTGAAAGTATGAAAGATGAGATTGTGAACGAAGAGAAGGATTACAACTGGCTGGAGACACTCTTGGTTAGGGACTGTGAGTATTCACACTGATGGAGGACAGAGGAAGAGGTGTCTAATGTAGTAAGTCAGGAGAACGCTGTGAGTGAAAGTGGGGTTCACAATTCTGAGGAAATTCAAATCCACAGTAATTGAGGGACTTCCTTCTGTAATAGATATGGTAGGGAAATGAAATGCCCAGTATACTTGTAAGATTATGTGACTTAGGTTTATATAGATACCAGTATTGTGTGGTTATATAATACAGTAATAATTATTTTTAAAAATGTAGATTATTTTCTTAAAATCATAGATTGTCCTTTTTCCCTTTTTCGCGCCATTGTGATATTCTTTATCTTGTAAGAAAATTGTGTTCAGGATTTAATGTGCACATTTTATTTGGTTTAGTTATTTGATGGAAAGTGTAATTATCTTTATTAAAGAGGAAGAGGTGTTATGTTTTACTTGTAAGAGGTTATAATGAAGGGTGTCATAGTGATGCTGGTAGGATGTGTCTATGTAATACCAGAATGTAGAATGTTACATGCAGCATTTGGGGTGCATTGGCCTGTACTTAAGGATTTACCTGCATAAAGAAATATACTATACTCAAAGTGCGTTGGAGTCATTTTAGCAGGCATCAAACTGTGAAATCTCTGGAACCAGTACAGTTAGGAAGGTAATTTCATTTGTTCTAGAATAAGGGTGAGGTTCAGTGCTCAGCTTTCTCAAGCCCCAGAAACATAGCTTGGAGGACCTTATGGATATGGGGAGGATTGGGGAGAATTCAGGCTCATCCTTCATGTTGTGAACGTGATGGAACAGCTTCTCAATTTAAATGGGGTGATGGTTCTTGAGCAGTTTGCTGGGGCAGCACCAAGGCTCCTCGGCAGCCTCCATCTATTGATAAATTCTCTAATCATACCCTTTTAGCCAAGTGAGCTTTGGCTGCATTCAGTAGAAGAAGTCAATTCAGTGTGGGGACACATAAGCAGGTAACCCTGTTCTTATCCCCACACGTCAAACTATAAGATGACTGCAAATGTCATAGACTTAGTCACAGGCTGGAGAGATTGGTGTTTCAGCATTGGTTACACTCCGGGAACTTATTTTTTCTAAACTGCACTGCTTTATTGGACCGTATTGGTGATGAGTCAAATCTGTTGAACAATTCTCCACTGGTAGCCTGGCCTTGCCAACCAGGCAGGTGGCACCCTCTGAATTTCTGGATGCATCTCTGCTTCTGATGGTTCATATTCCAGTCAGAGTCCCCCGTGGGTTGGGCATGAAGCTCTTACTATCCTTCCTGAGGCCGTTTTAAGGCATGTCAAGGAGGATGTGGAATGACTCCAGAGAGGGAGACCATTTCATGGAGGAATGATGAAAGGGAGATGGCAGTGCTTCACTTTGGCAGGGTAGCTGTGGCCAGGTACATCAAAGGCATCAGGATAGCGTCCGCCCTCACTCATTGTAGACATTCAGTATGGGGAGGGGAACAGAAGATGCGTAAATGCCAGTCTCTGTTTAAGAGGTACATTGAATATCTCTCTCTCTCTCTCTCTCTCTCTCTCTCTCTCTCTCTCTCTCTCTCTTTCTTTCTCTCTCTCTTTCTCTCTGCCATGCCTGTACCATATATCAAGTAGGCAAGGGATCTCAGTGATGGTTGGGTGGGCGTGGGCATACTTTACATTGGGGAGACCAACTGAAAGTCTCTACACAGCAACATAGGTAATAAAGCCGGTGCCCTTTTCTACAATATATATCAGTAGTTCCCAAACTTTTTGGACCCGCAGCTTCCTAGACCCATTGGCCATTGCCTGTGGCTCCCCACTGTTATTATTTTGAGAGGGTGACGTGGATATAAGCCCGGCCACTGGAGTACTTGGATTTTTCTCCCTGAAAATAATTGGGATGAAACTGATGAATGAATTATAATCATATACACAGGGTGTTGCGTATTACTACGGTGGCGCCTCTAATAAAATATTCCTATTTACACTTCTTTGCCCATGCCTTTTTTAGGGTACCATCTCAAACTTTTTTTATCCCACTTAAAGTTCTAGATAGCACTCCTATTCATGTAGGCGCCATTGACAGTATTCCTGCACTTGAGGAATATTTGCAGGCACTTCCATTTCTATCCATGTCATACGTGCCAACACACCTATCTCAGCAGGGTGACTCACGATTTTTGAAACCAAATACAGCTTTATTTTTAAGGTCTCCTCCCTAAAATTGCCTCCAAATCAATGCAAGTAAAATAAATTCCTCTGAATTATTACTTTTTTAAAGTCCTTCTTTCTTGCTTCCAAATGTTGCCATTATGCTGTATGTGCTGTTTTACCTCTCTGTGTTCAAGAAGAGAACAAGTTTGTCTGGAAATGTTTGTGTACTGAAATAAATGTGTACTGTGAGCACCTATGATTCAAGTACAAATGTCAATACTTAATAATACTTAGTGTGTTTATTAGACAGGACAACTGTGCTTTCCTGATTACTTGCATTGGTGTAAAATGCAATTGGAAAAAACAAAACTATTAACGAGTCTAACAAAATAAATCAGTCATTTTCCCCTTACTTTGGGAGTGTTGGGATGTGGGGATCCTGTGATCTGAGAGTGTTGGAATTTGGTGAGTTTACAGCTTTAGGCATGTCACTTACAAATCATCAACATCATGTGTTTAAGTCTAATTAGATTAACTGAAGCCAACAGACCGTTCAACATTAGGTGCACAGTTTGGGAACCACTGATATATACTGTCACCACTATTAGTCTCTCACAGCTTTGGTAAAGAGGGCATTAGTCAGTCATACAAAAATACCTACGGTGGTCTTGCAGGATTATTGAACTCAGTGGAGGAAACACAGGGCTCATTTGACAACATATAAATGCAGTGCGTCACTGCTGTAGTAAGCTTTGCAGAGAACATTCATCTACACAGGGATTACAGAGTTCTTCACTGATGTCCTAGAAGTGAAAGGGTGCCTGCGACGAAGAGGGTAAAGAGATTGCTCTGTTGGTTCAGTTTCAACATAATCAATTTTACGATTTTCCCCCTGAAGAAGATATCATTTTTCAAATGGCAGTTCAGAAAAATGTGTTTTTTGCATCGTGCTCCAACTTTTAGTTACTCACAGAGTCAGTGGCTCAGAAAAGTAATTTGAATAATGTATTGCATCTTCTCCACTCTCTTGGAGCCTACTCTGAATTCAGAGCAGTTTTCAAACACTTTACATATATTACTGTTTTCAAGAACAATTGGCTATAATTTACTATTCAGAGGGAAGATGAAGGACTGAGTCATCCGGGTCCTTGATGTCATAACCCAGCTCTTCTACAAACATTGCAGCAGGTGCTATCACACAGCCTCTTCTTGTGGAACAATCAAGATAATAAATACGGATACCTGCTCAGAGGGCAAAATCAAGGCTTCTCCAGTTTCTAATCAGGGCTTCCTAAAAATATCTACACATTTTATATTATACATTCACGTGTATGCAGAATATTGCTGGAACAATTTGAAAAAAAGGTAACATTGTGAATACTTTTTGGTAGCAACAGGGAGCAATCCCTGGTAAATTGCAATGTCTCAATGGCTCTTGTATGCAACGTACAAACTGCAGGAAGTTTCACTCACTCTACTAGACTGGCCCAGGACCCAGTTGAAACATGTGGATGTTAGGTGTTATTTGTAAAGTGGAAAAACAAGGGACATTTTTCGGGTTTAAAAGAATTACTGATACCAATGAATATTAAAGATACGACACCAGTTCCAAGATGTGAATGGAAAGGGGCGACCACTCGGTCCCCCCGAACGTATGGCAGAGTGCCTCGATCCCCCCGGGAAGCCATTTTGGGCGGGAGGCGCGTCTCGGCTGGTATGCCCGAAGCGGCGTAGCCGGGGCGCGCTTTTTCCCGCCCTAGAGTGGGCTGGCCTAGACACTGACGCGGCTGGCCACGCCCTCGGGGCAGGCAGGGGCGGGTTTACGCCCGCCCTGAAGATGGATAAAAAGGGACGCAAGACCAGAAGACATCCTCTTGTTCCTGTGCTCTGAAGCTGCACCTCCTCGCTGCACGTGAGCTCGAGACGGAACGAAGAGCCAATTTTGAGCGTTTTAATCGTTCTTGTTTGTTTTACAGTTACTTTGTTGGAGAATGCCGAAGAAGATGGGAAAGCGCATGACTACTGACCAGATGCTGCGTGTTCTCATGAAGGAGATGTCCGAGCTAAAGAAGCGGGTGGACAAGAATGAGGAAGGGGGTCCAAAACGTCCTTTGGCGGGAGCAGCTCCGGGAGGGAAAAACAAGAGGCCCAGGAGGGGGGCAGCGGGTGAAGACATCCCGGGTCCCAGTGCCCCGCTCGAGGCTCCAACTCCCGTGCCGGAGGAGGGGAATCCAATTCCCGTTGTGGTCACCCCCGTGTCCGAGGATGATATGCCGCCTGAGCTGGCAGCACAATTGGCAGCGTGGTTGGGAAGAGGTAACGAGGGCGCCACGGCTGTCGATGCGCAGGCGCTGATAAAGAAATTGCGTGAGAAACGGGAAGCAGCCAAGGTGCCCGTGCCGGCTGCAGTAGGGGACAAGACACCAGGGACGATTGCGACCACAGAGGCAGCGTCAGGTGCAGGTAAGCGGCCATTGCCGATCGCGAGGGATGAGTCAACACCCTCTCGGAGAGAAAAGTTGGGGCAACATGTTCCTTTGGCAATTAAGGAAAAGATTTGGGCGGGGGAGTATGTGAACATTTTCTCACTGCTTGTTGATCATTATGAGGTAGAGCATGTAAAGAGTCAGAAGGATCTCATGCATCCGAGTGTTTGGCGCGCAAAAATGGCCGCCTTTAAAGTGAATGAGAATATCGACAATTGGGGCAATGCTTGGGGAATCTTTACATCAATCTTGGGGGAACGTAGACCTGAGTTGCTTTCCGAGTTCCCAATCTATCAATCACGAATCATGGGGTACTCGACATCGCACCAGGGTAATCATTGGTTCTGTTACGATAATCTGTTCAGAAAGGAAAAAGAGCATAATAAAAGTTTAACCTGGGATTGTTATGATTCCTTGACTTGGGATAAAATGAAGGAGTCAGGAATGTTGAAAATGCCGTTGGTGGGAAGTAATGTTGGCGAATCCTCCCGGCAATATGCGGGGACGCCCTTTCGATCAGGTACGGGTGCCGACGATTACTCGAAACCTGCAGGCAATACCGGAAAAAGGGGTTTCTGCTTTAATTACAACAGAGGTAAATGTACTAGACCCCAGGGATCGTGTAAATTCAAACATGAATGTAGTGGTTGTGGGTCGTCCCATCCTGAGGCCTCGTGCAGAGCCAGAACGGGTGATAATGGGGGGAGAGGAGGTGCCAAACAGGTCTAATATAGTCCGAGGGGCGCCTTTACCTACCCCAATTGATACCCTGGCGATGATTCCCTGGCTCAGTGAATACCCGGATCGTACTTCTGCTGGGGTGCTGCGGAACGGTTTTTCGTATGGTTTCCGCATCCCGGTAGGGGACTTTCAAGGTGTGGAAAAGTGTAAAAATCAACTTTCCGTCCTGCAGCATACGACCGTAGTACAGGATAAGATCCGGAAAGAGGTGACTCGAGGTCGGGTCGCCGGCCCGTTTAGTGTACCCCCGGTCCAGAATTTTGTTTGTTCCCCCTTAGGGGTAGTCCCCAAGAAAGACCCCGGTGAGTTCCGACTGATTCATAATTTATCAGCTCCACGAGGTCTTTCCGTAAATGATGCAATCGATCCAGAAGTGTGTTCGGTGCGGTACGCATCCTTCGATGAGGCCGTAGCCATTTTAAATCGCCTGTGGCCCGGGGCGCTGATGGCGAAGTCAGATATCGAGTCAGCGTTCCGATTGCTCCCGGTACACCCAGACGACCAGCGTCTCCTAGGATTCATGTTTCAGGGTTGTTATTACATGGATAGGTGTATGCCAATGGGGTGCTCTATATCCTGTGCTTATTTCGAGAAATTCAGTAGTTTTCTACAATGGGTCTTCACAAAGAAAACAGGTTTCCAAGATGTAATGCACTACCTTGATGATTTTCTGTTTCTTGGGGCAGCCGGGGATCTTGAATGTGGCCGGGCCTTGGCCGAATTTTGTGCGTTAATGAAACAGTTTGGTGTACCATTGGCGCCGGGTAAAACAGTGGGTCCTACGACTTGCCTCGAGTTTCTGGGGATCGAGTTGGACTCCATTGAAGGGTGTTTCCGTTTGCCAGCTGAGAAAGTGTTGAAGTTCAGGGCTGCGCTGCAAGTGTGTATAAATGCATCAAAAGTTACGCTGCAACAATTACAGCAGTTGGTGGGACAGTTGAATTTTGCCCTGAGGGTAATACCAATGGCCCGCCCCTTTTCCCGTTCAATTGACCAAGCGATGGTCGGCCTTAAAGAGTGCAATCATCGCACGAGACTATCGGCCGAGGTCCGCCAGGACATGCGTATTTGGTTAGCATTTCTGGCGGACTTCAATGGTAGAATCGTCTGGAACGAACCAGCCGTGTCTTCTGAAGAGCTGGGGCTGTGGACAGATTCAGCAGGAAGCATAGGTTTTGGCGCCATCTTCGGCTCGAAATGGTCGGCACAAAGATGGCCGACATGGTGGCATGAGAATGGTCTGACGAGTAATATTGCTTTCCTGGAACTGTTTCCCATCTTGGTGGCCTTGAGAACATGGCCCGATGGGTTCAGAGATCACTCTGTCATATTTTGGTCTGACAATATGACCGTGGTCGAGTGCATCAATAGTCAGGCAGCACGTTGTAAACTGATTTTAAGACTGCTTAAGGAAATTGTTTTACTATGTATGCAATTGAACGTGCTATTCAGAGCAAAACATGTTCCAGGGGTGATGAATCAGGCGGCTGACGCACTGTCTCGTTTTCAAATGCAGGCTTTTTCGGGTTTCCTCCCCTCAGCGGACCCAGAGCCGGCACCCTTTCCCGAAGCTCTCTGGTCTCTCGGTGCCCTGAACTTCGTCACCTCGTGGGAGAGAGAATCTAGCACCAAGGACGAGGAAGGCATACGAAGGGGCGTTTCGGGCCTATTTAGCCTTTTTGGGGAGTGATAGAGAGCGACTTTGGGGTCACGAGGAAGGGGTAGTGAATTTCCTGATGTCCTTACGTAGGGCTGGGAAATCGGTGGCTACGGCCCAGAGGCATCGTGCTGCCATTTCCTTTGTTGCCAGAGCACACGCTATCCAGGACCCAACAGCGTCTTTCGTTGTACAGAAAGCGCTGCGTGGGTGGCAACGCCTTGAGGGTCGCAGAGTAGATGAAAGGCGCCCGATAGGTTTGGATAGATTGTCCCGGTTGTTGGCCACACTCCCGGCCACATGTTCATCTCAGTTTGAGGCGGTGCTGTTCCGAGCCGCTTTTACGCTAGCATTTCACGGAGCAATGCGGGTAAGCGAACTAGTTGCAAGGAACAAACTGGATGTGGCAGGGGGTTTGTGCCAGGAACACGTTCAGATCAGGGGAGAAACAATGACTGTCTCCTTTGTAAAATCCAAGACTGATCAAGATGGGATGGGTGACTGCGTCGTCATACGCAGGATTCCTGGGTCCTCCATGTGTCCGGTAAAGTGTTTAGAGGATTACCTAGCACGAAGGGTGGCATCATGGGGGGGGACATTGTTAAGACACGCTGACGCCACCCCACTGACGAAATTTCAGTTTCAGCGGGTGCTTGCGATGTCAATTGCCGCTGCGGGCTTGAACCCGGGCGAATTTGGGACCCATTCCTTTCGGATAGGGGCTGCTACGGAAGCTACAGCCAGGGGTCTTAATGTTGAGCAAGTGAAACGAGTGGGGCGTTGGTCCTCCAATTGTTACAAAAGATACGTGCGCTTGCACATGTTGTGAAGCTGTAATAATGTACTCACGCTTCTTGTTTTGTTTGGTTTTCAGTTACGCAAGCCTACGAGGCGGGGCGGACTATGCAGTCGACCCTACACCGGGCCAGCGGTCAGACATCACCGGCTGTGAAAAAGGAGGTGTGGGTCGTGGGCCACTCATACGTGAGGCGTGCCGCAGACGTATTCAAAGCAGGTGACATGATTCACGTAGCTGGGGAATACGGGTACAGGATGTCCTTCTACGGAAGGGGCGGTCTCTGTATTGACCAGTTTCAAACATTTTTCGAGGGTTTGTTAGGGCGGACAAGGTCACCGCCGTCTATAGTTATAGTGCATGTTGGGGGTAATGATTTGGTCACCATCGGTAGACGACTACTCCTGGAGGCAATGCTTTCCACCGTAAGTTGGTTGGCGAGGAGAGTTCCGGGGTGCACGATTGCATGGTCCCATTTGATTCCACGAAAGGTGTGGCGGGGGATATCTCTATTCCTGCTTTGAACCATTCTGTTAGAAAGCTTAACAATAAAGTGAGTAGGTTGTTCCGTTCCAGGACATTGCATTCTATTTCTCATAGCTGTATTAATGATGACAGTATGTATTCGGGGGATGGTGTGCATTTGTCTTGGGTGGGGAATGAGTTACTCTTAGGAGACTTCTTAGCATGGTTAAAATCGTTGAAACATGACCTTTAGGTAGGAGTTGTGTGGGGGGTCCGGATAGCCGGTCAACTATCCGGCCTGTGGCGGTAAGGTCATGATCGGTGAGCACTAATTGGAAGATCCCTATGAGTGGGCGTCACCCAACACGGATGGGAGCGCTCGGGGGAGGTGGCCTTTGGCCCCTCAACGGGGAGGCGGTCCCTTCTAAGGATGGGTCGCCGAAAGAAGAGGAAAGGCGGTCAAGGCCCCTTCCTGTGTAGGAGGGGTTACAGCCCCCTCCTGGGGAATTTCCCGGGGCCAGTGACATCTGCGACGGCAGATGCGGTAAGTTGTGTGGGGTTGGGGGGAGGTCTACGATACCTTCTAGATACCTCACACGAGTCTTCGAACGACCTTTAACTGGCGTCGAGTTGATAAGTGCCCCCGTCAAGTCAAGGGAAATTGGTAGTAGTTGCACTTGAGTACGCCTCAGTGCTGTCGCCCCTCCAAGTGGGGGGGGGTATGTCTGGTTAGGGATCTTGACACCGGTTACGACCTTGCCGTTGGCCCTTAAACGTTAGGATGTACAATTTCAATATTTCAAGTAAATGTTTTGTAGGATGTTAGTTCGGCTAGGAGAACCTCTGTATTAGAGAATCTGTTAAGGTTAGCCAAACATCGCAATGTGGTATGAAATTGTACATTAATGTTTAAATGTTTATAATTTTTTGTTTTAATAAATACGGCCGGGAGGGTCACTCCCTCCCACTTCCAAAAACTTCAAGAACTGTTTCCGGTTTCCCTCCTTTGGGGATTGTGTTGAGAGGGGGTGGCGGGTATCTCAGCCATATGGAATTAACTTCAAATTTCTCTTCAGCAGTTGCCACACACAAATCTATAAACCGGGGTATTGCCCAGGAGAAACCGGGGGTTATAATTTACAAGCCCCTTGTGCATCACTTTTTTGTCACACTGGTGACGCAGTGTGATGCTCCATATTTTCAAGACCACTAAAGCCACCCTGCGTGGCTTTTCGGGGCCTTGTAAATACAGACCCTTTTCACGCAGCACTGTGCGTGAAAAGTGCATGTCATGGGTGTTGCTGTGGCTGTTTCCACATTACCCCCATGGATTTTGCAGTATTCCCATATTTACAAGATTTCGTAAACCTGGGATTGTGTCAGAATCCTACACCTCCCTAGGGGAGGAGTAAGGAGACACAACAAGGAGAAATAATTGTAATTCTCCTTATTTTTGTCCTCTTTCTATGCATGTTAAAACACCACAAATTATTGTTTTTATGTAGGAAGGTGTCCTTTCCTGCACAAAAATATTTCCCCCTTGCAGCTTGGCGTAAGAGTGCCTGCATTGACGCATTGGCAGTCAATTGTGCGCTAGCACAGGGAAAGCACAGGTATTTGACATATCTTTGGAAATATGACACATCCCTGTGCTTTAAAAGTGCTGCAGCCCGGCGCAGCCAGATGGCTTGTGGCGCTGCGCTGGGTCACTTTCTTGTAAATATGTCCCCTTGAGTTTATATGCCTTGTGAATTTATTGCTCAGGATTTATTTCCTTTTCCAAAACCATTAATTATCTAAGGAAGCTATCCCTTAATTTTCTCGAACATTGTCCCAATGATGAGCCATTATAAATACCTACCCCGCTTAAAATGCAGATAACTACCCCAACTTGCATGCCTCTCACCCTCTCTCAAGGAACTTCTCTGGGCGCCAAAAGCAACCTATCCTCTTACCTGTGGATATAAATATATTTTAACTGTGATGACATTATATAACATAAATGTTTCTTGGCGGACACAAGAGGGGACATGGCGGCCGTGAGCTAGTCGCGGTCGGGAGCTCTCGGAAAATTCCAACAGAAGTAATGCACTAATCTGCCCAAGGAATCACACTGCAGCTCCCGAGGATCTCAGAGGACTTTTTTTCGGCGTGCTGTGCTTTCGACCACTCATTGTAGCCGCTGGTTTTCTCGGAGTGCTGCCTTTTCATTTTTTAGGCTCGACCTCTGCCAATGCGCAAGCATTGCAGATGTCGAGACATATTGGAGCTTATCCAGAGCTTAACTAAATGGGCGATTTGATGCTGTGCACAGCATCAAAGCCACCAGCCTCCCTCCACAAGCTTACCCCAGCTTGCGCTCTAGCATTTCTCCTCCCCTAATTATTCACTGTCCACGGCGGCCGGTATGTCAAAGGCTGCTGCTCCCCGTGCGTCTCGTCACCCTTGCTCTCCCCTATTCTTCCCTTCTTGCCTCTCCCCGCCCCGCCCCCTCCCCACCACAGCAATGCTGAGGGCTTGTCTGCCTTCTCCCAGACTCGTTTACTTAACGTTCCCTGGCCTGCACGTTCTGTTTTCTTTCTTTCTCTGTCTCTTTCCTCTCTCTCCCGGCCTTCTCATTCTTTATCTCTGTGCCTGTCTTTCACTCTCTTCCCTAACTCTGTCTCCTGCATTTCTCCACGCAGCATGTCTCCCTTCTAACGTACCAGCTTGTTTCAAATGCGATGGGTTTATTGAACATACTTGTTATTTCAAATGCCATGCCAAGGGCCTTGTGGCTCAGGGGACGGCTATTGTCCCCAATTGCTCCCCATCTCACCAAGATATCTCTACAGCAGAGAGGGAGGATAGTAAGAATAGGGGTATGGAACATAAACACACTATTCATCTACCCCCAGAGGCTACAACATATGTAGCTATACTAGTAAATGTATCCCCCTTGAAACCTGGAGAGCAAGAGTCCCAGGACACCCTGTTAAGAAATAACAAGGTTTGGTGTGACGAAAACTGCATGAGGGGTAAAAATCTTTCCGCTAGTATAAACATGGGGAGACGTGTGGGGTGGGTAGGTAACACAAAAGAAACCTCAATGGAGATTGTCTTATGGTGAACTTTAATAGACCCTACAAGGCATCTCGGTTATTCTGGGATGCAACGGAAATGTTCACACAGGAGGGAGAAATACGAGCACTACCACTAGGGTTCTTTTATCCCCGGCCAGAGTTACATAGGAGGAGTATAGGCGAGAACGGGCGTATATCTACAGTAAGAAACCCAGTAAGACAGTCGGTACACCCAAATAGCTGGGCCACCCAAAAATCTGGATTACTACCAAAAGCTCATAATCTTAGTACTATTGTGATTAATGGGGGAATTGCATTGTCAAACAGATTTACACCCTTATCTCACTTAGGTGATATTGATTGACTGACACAAGAATGCTCACCAAACTGGTCCAAATGTACCCTAGTAGATCAGGAAAGAAGGGAGCTTTCTGTAAAACTGATGAGCTGGAATATCGCAGGCCTACTTTCTAAGAGGGATGATAAGGCATGGATTGATTTCATGAAGCAGTATGATATAGTGGCACTCCAAGAAACGTGGGATAGGGAGTGCAATTTTTGGGTGAATGGGTTTACCTCATACTCTGTAGCTGCCCGTACATCTAGATCAGGAAGGGACAAAGGAGGACTGATGTTTTTAATATCGGTTAATATGAAAGGTATAGTGAAGGAGCTTAATAGTACCTCACCTAATTTCCTAGCTATAGAGGGTTTAATGCCGAACAATAAAAAAGTTGTATATATTAACTTCTATAATGCAATACAGGGAGAATATCCAAATGAGCATCTCCAATCTCTATCAAAATTCTTATCCTCATATAAAGAAGCTCAAACCACTTTTTTATGTTATCCTAATGGGCGATTTTAATATTCATTTATGCGACTTAAACTGCCAGTATAAGTATTTAGATTACCCGGCTTATTCAGCTTACCAGCATTTCGAACATAATGCAAAGGTGACTGCGCTGGAGGATCTACTCACAGATGTAGACGTGTTCAAACCTGAGTTCGCTGATAAAAAGGATTGGGTACCCACATATAGTGCAAGGGAAAGTGAAACCATCATAGACTATATGTTCCTATCTCCTGGCTTGTTATGTTCAGTTATATTTTACAATGCTTTCCAATCCACGTTCAGTGACCATAACCCAGTGGTGTTGGAACTGGATAATAATTCACTTTGTTTTAATAAAACAGAGATCCCTAAAGTGGTAACCGAGGTTGTAACTAAGGATCAGGGGAGGAGATTAAAATGGAATAAAATCATACCAGAAGAGCTCTTTAATACAATTAGATCTAAGGTCGGGAATGAACTTAACACCTGCAGTGACCCACTTAGATCCGGGGGGGGGAAGTTGTACTATCTTTCAAAGTAATCTGTCAACAGGTCTCAATTGAACTTACAATGAAGCGACAACAGAAAACAAAACTGGTGCATAGATGGTTTGACCATAATTGCACTAAAATTCATAGTGAGCTCTTGCAGGCTCTTAATAAGAAGCTCAGAGATAAGTCTGAGGTCTCCTCCTTAAGGAAAAAATATAAAACTACTTTACAAATACGTAAAAATTAAATAAAGAAAGAGGCATGGGACTCGTTATATGACAAAGCCACCCTGAGGAATAGCTCTAAATTCTGGACCATCGTTAATTCTCCTTTGTTTAATGGGGTAGAAAACGCACCATTAGAAGTTAACATCTCATAAAGGGAATGGTTAAATCACTTTGAGAACATCTATGGAAGTTACTTGGAACTTGACACTTATGTGACACATTATAGAGAGCTAGTGGGGCCCCTACCGAGTTTGACCATAAAGGAAGTATAGAAAGCAATAGCTGAAACGTCGGGACAGAAACCACCGGGCCCCAACGGGGTACCTCCTGATATGTATAAGGCAAACCCTGACTTCTGGTCAATAATACTTACTAATGTTTTCAATCTAGCAGCATGTTCTATCCTGGCCACTCTCCCTAACACCTGGTCCCGCTCCATTATAATACCAGTTTTTAAAAAGGGCCAAAGGGGGGACCCAAGATGTTACCGACCGATTTCCTTGATTGATTCATCAATCAAAATATTGGGGAAAGTAATCCTGGCCAGGATAACTGCTTGGGCCACAGATAAAGCCATCTTATGTGACGCCCAATATGGCTTTAGAGGGGGAAGAGGTACAGAAGACCAGTGCCTAAACCTACATCTTATAATCAACAAATACATGGTAGCGTCCAAAGGTTCAATTTTTCTGGCATTCATGGACTTATCCACAGCTTTTGACCTAGTCAATAGGTCAAAGCTGTGGACGTTGCTCCTGGAGTTGGGACTAGATCAGGCTTTGGTGAATTTTTTAGATGAACTACACAGAGACCTTTCTGCATCGATTAGAATGACGCAAGAGGGAAAATGCACCGCTGAGTTTAAATCTGGTAGAGGGCTGCGTCAAAGCTGTATATTGGCCCCAATGCTGTTCACGCTTTATTTAAACTCCCTGGAAGATGCCCTGGTAACTGTAACATATGATATTCCGCGTATGGGAGGAACGTCCTTCCCTCTACTCCTATACGCGGACGATACAATGTTATTGGCTAGAACACCAAATGCCTTACAACGACTCCTTGACTCGTTCGGGGAGTTTATGAAAAATTGGACCTAGTTATCAACACAGAAAAATCCCATGTTATGTCCTTAGGGAGCAGAAGAAAGTACTTTAAAACAGTCTCCTGTAATGACTCTATAATAACTAAGGTTAAGGTCTTCACCTACCTAGGGGTTGTGTTTGACGATGTAGGTTCATGGGCACCCCAAGTACTGAATAAAGTAGCTGGCGTAAGAAGATCAGCGGCCGCTATTCTAGGTTTTGCAAAGAGACTGGGTGGCAAACCGGGGGAAGCAATCCTGTCTATCTATAAAGCAAAAAGTGTGGCCATTGCTAGGTATGGGGCCACAATATGGGGCTTTAAGGACATAACTCTCATTCAGAGAGAAGAAAATAAATTCCTGCGAGCCCTTTTAGGTCTTCCCCAATCAACCGCTAGTTATGCAGTACATCTGGAGCTTGAGTTGGGATACATCTCATATCTATTGAATAGGGCCCCCATCCTGCAATGGATAAGAACATGGTTGAACCCAAATCTTACTTTGAACCATAAGATCATTAAGGACTGTATGGCTCTCGATACAGTGGCGGAAATACAATGGCTGTCCTATATTAAATCCACATCTAATTATCTGGGACGCCCAGAGATCTACTCCAATCCAGAAAGTCTAATTAAGGCAGATATCAACTGGGTAAAAAAAAACTTTTTAAAATCTAGGGAATTGGACGGTGAAGCAACAGAACTTTGTAAACCAACTGTGAGGGCTCATTATTTGTCGATATTGTCATTGTCTATTCAACCGTTTCTGACAATTGTTACCAAACCCTTTCACCGATGGTTGCTCACTAAATTCCGATTTAATCAATCGCACGTGTTACTGGGAAATTACAAGGAGTGGAGCAAACCAGAGGAAGCAGCTCCCTGCAAATGTGATGATCATTCATACCAGGACACAATGCACTTTGTGTTTTTTTTGCCCATACTATACGGAAGGAAAACGTTTATTACTCCACTGCTAAGAAATAGGGGTTTCGTGCAAGTAAAACCTGCTTTACTTTACCTACAACTAATGGAATCCCCCGTTGTTATGTTTGGGGTGGCAAATTTCCTGGTAGCCTCCATTCGTATCAAAAAGATGATATTATTAGGGCAAAACTCTCAGGTCAATGTAACATCATAAACTGAAATAATTTTTATACAATTAATTGAGTATATACATGAAGTCAAAATCTTGTTTGTAAATTTGTTGTCCCATCGATTATTGTGTATAATTTGTAAGATATATTGATTAATTACCAACTCGACAACACTGTGTGTTATGTATATATGAATGTAAATAATGTTTAATATTTTTGTATTTTTGATTTTAACATGTGATTGAATAGCATACTTTTAGGATTTAAAATAATCGAATAAAGTGGATTTGACTGAAATGCGATGGGTTTATTGAACATACTTGTTATAACTTACGCTTAGTGTCTGGACTCAAATTATATCCCCATTTGTAACTTCATTTTCTTTCACTGTACATGAAGTATCTTGAGTTATTATTTTACTAGGACACACTTTTTGTCTTGGTGTAAATGGCTTCGGATTGTCGCGCGAGCCCCAGAGCTAGTCTTGCCGGTGCAGCACGAAATGCACACACTGACCCCTACTGGCGCATATTAGGCAAGGCGCGACTCGGAAACGGAGATATAGGCATTCGTGCAGGGGTAATCGTCTACGATATATATCCTGCTCGAGTCCTTCATTGCCCTTTAACCAGTTGCATATGTAAAGCTCTTGCGTTGCAGACTCCAATCACAAATGTCTTATATGATTCTAATGAGCTCTTTGATTCCACCAGGTCGCGTCAGTTTTGTGCACAGTGGACTCAGGGTTATGTTTATGTGGTTGGATGCAATACCAGAGGTTGGCTGTCGCTTTTTTAAGAAATTGCTACAAATATTTTTACGGAGTAAGGTGACAGTAACGAGGGGTTGTCTGAAACTATACAATGGTGGCAGTAAGTGCTAAATTGAGCATCCCCGCTTCCCCCACCCGCCCGTAATGCTGGCCGTGACTGGCACTTAAATAGTTTTCTGCCTGCTATGTTTTAATTTGTTTAATGTTTACCTTCCACCTTTCCGTTCAAATTCCTTTCCCGCTTTTCCTCGGAGCACTGCATTTCCCCCGCTTTGCTTTTTATTTCATTTACAGTGCTTTCTTCACTTACCCTGTCTTATTGTGCACCCTGCATCCCCTTTGGTAGTTAATTTTTTGTTCCCTTTTGCTTTTGTGCTTTTTACGTTTTTCATTTATAATTGCTATATTTCTTGACTTCCAGTTGTTCTTTCTCATATTATTTATTTTCCTCTCAATTTTCTTTCTCTGATCCGTATTTTGCCCACTCTTTTTTTAAAAAAAGCTAGGGAAAGAACCCCCCACCTCTTGTAGTTGGTTCGGTCTCGCTCTCCACAGTGCAGTATATACGCCCCCACCACTTTGAAATGTCACCAGCCACCAGTGGGAAGGAGAATGTAAAACTGGGATTTATTTATGAAACCGGTTGTAATAAGAACATCGAGGCGTAATGACATTCATATAGAGTTTACTAGCCCTGACGAGCTGTTCAGTTGATTGGTTATTTGCTCATGCTGGCGTTTCCCACCATCCTTGGGGCTTTACCTCTGCTCATTATTACCAGGATGTTTAGTTTTCCTTGTACACAAACGTGCGGCACGGACACTCAGCACAACAACAGCATCACTCAGCACCACCACAGCATCACTGGTTCAAATATGTTCTTTCAATGTTTCAAGCTTTCACGCTTTATTACAAATATCAATCGACCCCTCATTGTAGCCGCTGGTTTTCTCAGAGTGCTGCCTTTTCATTTTTTATTGTAGCCGCTGGTTTTGGAATTCAGCCGTTGTTACCAGCATCAGTTACGGAGCCCTGGGAGGAGTTTGGGGAGAGGCGGCGGCGTGGCTCAACTGGAACCGCCCCGTTGCAGTGAGAATCATGTTCCCGCAGGGAGGCAGCAGGGGCTCACTTCCTCGATTTTTCAGCTCGGCAGGCCTTCGAAGCAATAGAGTGCCCTCAGGAAAGAAAGACAATGGGCATTTTCTTGATATGAAGTCGGTAAGGAGGAGGGGGAGGCATCCGGTGGAATTAAACAGTGAAGAGAAGAAAAATAGTGTGAGAGACCAGGAGTCAGTTAGTAGTGTTGCTACAGAGAAAAAGAAGAAACAGATTTCCCCCTCTAATATGAGAGCAAGCAACTAACAGGTACACGTTAAGCAACAGAGGGGTTGGGGAAGGAGATTTCAGAAAGTTTTGCAACAGCTAATCCACATATAAGGCTTTCAGCAACAACCTCTACAGACTGTTTTGTTCAATCAAAAGGATCACCTCCGGGAAGTAAGCAAATAAAAGTGGTAAAAGGCGCATAAATTGGCAGGAAGATATCTGAACCTAATAAAATAGAAACTAATGTAAAGAAAATATCAAAAAAGGACTCAGAGAAAATAAAAGTTACCCCTTCACTGCGCCTTTTCTTTAAAGTGAAAGATCAGGCAGACTACTGGATCCCTTCTACTCTACTTAATGTGAAAAGTAGAATGGCTTCCGGGCTTAGCTCTAAAGAAACTCTCTCAAAACAAATCTTATTGAAAAACAAATATGATCCTCTACTCAGCATTGAGGAGAATAAAACCCTCTACCCTATAGATAATCCTGAGAGTTGCAGCTCCGGAGGCATATCTGTACAGTCATTAGCCACAGCCTCCCTCACACCGAATGAAACCCAGTTAATCTCAACTGAGCTTGAGAATACAATGTTGGTAATGTTAGTGGAGATAAGAGAGAGGCTTTCAATGTCTGAACTCAATCAAAAGAAAGTCCAAAGATATTGTGAAATGATGGAAGAGAAAATTAACAGTCTTGTAGACAGGTTAGGGGAGATCGAAATGAAGCAAAAGGAGATTTCAACTAAGTGGATACCAATCAAGAAGAGATAATCAAGCTGAAGAAAAGCAAAAAAGAAATGAAAGATAAGTTGGAGGCAAAGGAAACTAATGCCAGAAGAAACAACATTAGGCTCTTAAATGTCCCTGAAGGAAAGGAAGGAGGGGATATTAAGTAATTCGTGGCTTCTCTTCTAGAAGTATATAATCCGAGTTTAGAGTCTGATATCATAGAACAAGACAGCAAGGAGGATATTGGTAAACTTCAAAACGTACTCTCTAAAAGAAAGTATTCTGGCAGCAGCTCTAAAAGTAGGATCGTACAAGAAAGAAGACTGGTCCTTTTGTATTCCTTTGGATGTTGCACAAGAGACTTTGGATAGGCAGTGGGAACTGGGCAAATACATTCAAGATTTGAGAGATCTAGGGGCCACTACAAATAACCATTTCCCTGCTGCTCTGCAGGTAATGAGGGACAACAACATGCATAACTTTAGAGATCCAGAGGAAGTAAAACATTTTGTTGAGCAGATTAGGGCCAAATCATAATAGAATCTGTAAATATTTTATGGAGTAAGAGAGCTCCTAGGAGGTATCGATATACCTCATGCTAAATGGGAGAGTTCCCCAGGGGGAGTGGGAAGGGTCACATGTAAAAATACACATAAACATTCAAGGTACACAGGGTGGGGGAGCATATGGGAAAAAACTCCCCCAAAAATGTGTACTAAATGTTTGATGCAGAAGCGTTTTTTTTTGTTATATATATTTGGTCACCATTCAGTCCTTTGTTTTTTTTTAGGAGGGGGGGAGAGGAGGGGAGCGAGGGGAAGTAAAGAGGGAAAAAAGTTAACACCAATAATAAAATGGTAGTCCCAACTAATAAAAAAATCTTAAACATGCTATCATGGAACGTGAACGGATTGAGAGTGACCGCAAGGCGAAATAACATTTTGGAATATTTGAAGATGGAGGAGGCAAATATTATCTTTATACAGGAAACACACTTATTGAGAGAGGTATGGTTGGATATTCCTAAATCCCAATCCTGGATAGAGCACTTTATATGTACAAACCAAACAGTGATAGTTAAAGGGGTGGGAATAATTTTTAAAAAGTCTGTGCATTGTACTATAGCTGAAGTCAAGGTTGACTCTCAAGGCAGATGGGTAATAGTTAGTGCAAACATACAAGGTGTTTGGATAATTTTGGTCTTATATTATGGCCCTAATCTGGATGACCCGTTACCCATTTGTTCATTAAAGCCTCATTTAATAGAACTTAATGACACAATTATATGGGAGGCGATTTTAACGTCATTCTTGACCCAGTTAAAGATACCATCTCAAACAAATATAGCACTGTAATATTGAAAATGAGAACTGCATTGAAGTCATCAATGCAGGAACTTGGGTTAGTAGACATATGGAGCTTAAAAAATATAAGAAGGGAGGGAGAAAGGAGCAATCCAATTAGGGATTTCACATTTCACAACAAAAAGTATGAGCATCGATCAAGGATTGATTTTTTATTTTACCTCCAGTAAAATCAACAAGCAGTTTAAGAAAGTAACGCATGTTCCGGAACATCTATTGGATTACTCGGCAATACCATTACAGTTCTACCTTTCAGGCAAATCTCCAGAGTCACGTTGGACACTTAATCGATCTCTTCTTTTGGAACCGTCATTAGTAGAAACAATTATAACACAGACAAAATAATTTGTAGTTTTTAACCATGGCACGGCTCCCATAAATAAAGCATACCTGCGCGGTGTCCTAATTAGCCTAAACGCTAGGGAAAATAAGGAAAGAGAAAGAGAACTTACCTCCTTAGAAGAACAAATAAAGGAATTTGAAGAAGCCTTGGCTCAGGTCTCAGATGTTAATATATATAAAATCAGTGATTGAAGATGATTTAACCATTGCTAAATCAAAATTAGCTGAGTACTTAGAGATAAGGGTGAAAAAGAGATGGGAAGCAAGCAAACTAGTGATTTATGAATATGGGGAGGGAAGCAGCAAGCTCTTGGCCTGGAAATCTAAAACAGATAGAGCGAGGAATAATATAAAGGACCTGAAAAATCAAGTCACAGGTGATATAATAATAGAAGATGGAACAATAGAGCAGGAGTTTGTCCGAGTTTTCCAGAATCTTTATACAGAAGTTCTAATACAATGCAAAGAACAGACTGAGTCCTTTTTTAATGATATAAATCTGCCACAGTTAAGTAGTGAAAATAGAGAGGAATTATCAGCTCCTATAACAATGGAGGAAGTTCATAGCTCAATTAAGAATTTGAAAAATAGCAAAGCTTATGAACCCGATTCTCTACCTAATGAGTGTACTCTACTGAGGGAAATTTTAGCTCCAATTCTCTTTAATTCAATATACATTTTAAAACAAGACTCCCCTCCTTCATGGGAAGGCGCAACTATAATTATTCTCCTCAAACCTAACAAAAATCTAAGATTATGTAAATCTTATCAGCCGATTTCACTGCTTAATAGGGATTACAAAATCTATACACAAATCATGAGTAAGAGGTTGGAGCAAATGCTGGGTTCAATTATTCATAGGGACCATAAGGGATTCACGAAAGGGAGGCATCTGTAGGATGTGACCCATGAATTAATCGGTGCAATAGATCTTGCCATTGACCAAAAAAACTTCTGTCAATAATAACCTGCGATGCTGCAAAAGCATTTGACATAGTTAACTTGTTTTTTCTCTACAAGGTAATCAAACATCGTAATCTGGGGAAGTCTTCGGCTCAGCAGTTAAAGCTTTACATAGGAATCCAAGTGCAAGGGTCCTAGTAAACGGCTCTCTTTCTAATACCGTCCAAATAAGAAGAGGGACTCGACAAGGTTGCCCACTCTCTTGCATTCTTTTCAACATGTATATAGAACCACTGGCTATCAAACTAAGGTCATGCAAAAATATCCTACCTTTTTCTTGTAATGAATGGGAAAAAAAGATCGGGCTTTATGCTGATGATCTTATGCTTTTTAAAACTCATCTTGATCCGGTATTTCCCGTTATCAGAGAAACTTTAGATAACTTTTGTAGAGTATCAGGCTATGCTATAAATCCTTCAAAAACTGAAATTATGCAGTGGAACACTACTCTTCAAAGTGAACTTGTTAAAAGGAAGATTAGGTATTTAGGGATCGAGGTGGTACAAAATCTGGATTCCCTAGAAAAAATAAATTTTGATCAGGTCACCTCTAAAGTTAAAATACAATTGCAGCAATGGAACATTTACCCTTATCCTTTCTCGGTAAATCAAATGTACTTAAAATGTCAATTTTACCAAAGTATATCTTTATCTTTAATGCAATTCCATTAGAATTCAAGCCAGAATGGATCAAAAAAGCACAAGGAGATTTGTTAAGCTTCATCTGGGGTATGAAAAGACCTAGAATTGCATGGAGGAAATGTAGGGGGAAAAAAGGAAAATTATATATATAGCAGGCCCTGATTTACTACTACATCAAAGAGCTTGCCATTTTCTATACAAGTTCGGTGATCCTACATTTAAATTTTTTTTTGACTAAAGTGTCTTTATTCGGCCTGCAAATTCTGGTACCATATCGAGAAAGTATTACAAATTCCATACTTTAGTTATCATGCACAATATGGCATTCTCCAGGAACCCCCACATGCTTGCAGGAATATGCAAATGGGGTCAATTGCTGGAGGGTACACAATTAATATCTTGGCAGAAATTTCAAGAGATCACAGAAAATGCGGTTTCCGCTTTAAATACTGCCAATTATCAAGTTGGGCTAGGACCTTGAAACAAGGGATGATCTATAAGGAATCTCAGGAGTCTAAAATAGCACTGCAGCCATGATTTAAAAAAGAGATTTTGGCGTGGTACTGGTTATTGGTACAATCATTAGAAGACCCCAATACATGGCAAGTGGAAACTTGGAGGAGGGAGCTACCGGAGCTGGATTTAGAAAACTGGTGAAAATGGGTTTGCAAATGGTGAGGAAATGCCAGAAATGTGGAGAACCCAATGCAGCTGAAACGCACATGTTCCGGTGGTGCCCCTCTATTCAAGAATGTTGTCAGAAAGTCGGCGAAATCTTGTCAGAACTGGTGGGTCATGATTGATATTTGCCTTGTTCTAACATGGAACGCGCAGGAATTTAACGTCTGTTAAATTCCTGATTAGGGCTTACCTTACATGGGGGGTGGATTGTGTGGCTGAGACCACAGGCACTATCAACAATGATATTGCCGTTTTCCATGGAACATCGCTGAAAATCCAGCGATGTTCCATGGAAAACATCTCTATCGCTGGGATAATTATAAACCATTGCGCTAAGCATTGTTAATACAGCGCTAGCATGGCGATAATTTTCTGCGATAGCCGGCGATAAACATTTTGACGCTGAGGACCGCCATTTATATTTATCACTGCCGCTTGGTAATATGCTTCTAAATTCTCATGGCATAAAAAAAAAAACAAGAGTAGCTTTAGCTACTTTACAAAAATTCCAATTAGACGGAGGAGTTAATTTTCCAGACTTTTACTAATGTCATAGATCTTTTGCCTTATGTCAAGCGGCCCTTTGGACTTCAGAAGTGGTCTCACCATTTTCTACACTATGGCATGAGATTGAAAAAATTTTCTTTCCCCTGTACTTTCAAAGAGATTGTTACTTTTTCCTCTGCTAATCTCCCTCTTTATTCTCCTATTTTACGTCAGACGATCTTCTTACTCAAATCTACATTTTTCCAAACTAGTTTAACCCCTTTGCTCTTGGAAATGCTGCCATGGTATAATTCCCTTCTTAAAATTAGTAATATAACATTATTTTGGCGTACTTGGAAGGATAAAGGTCTCATGTGGGTCTGTTATCTTTTTCACAATAATTCCCATTATTTCTTTTCCCCATTTTTGTTGTATTTAGCACTGTCCTAAATCTTTTTATACTCCTTTTTATTATTTATGAACGTAGTGCTTGATATTTTCTTCTCCTTACAACATTCTCCTATTCTAGTTCACGGTCAGATTAGCCCAGCACCATGTCACTCTGGGCAATAGCTTGCTTAATCTTCCCGACGGCCCCCAGCACCTAGAGACCCTTACGGGTGATTGTTTGCGCTTTACAAATGTGGATTATTATTATTATTATTCTTAACCCTATCCATGCCGATGACAACCACATAATTTAAAGCACAATAGCCACTTAAATGAAAAGTCATCATCAGCACAGCGCCACCGCGGCTGATGACAGAGCGGTTCCGTCATGGCCTGGCCGCCGCGTCTGCGCGGCGCTGATTTCGCGCCTGCGCGGCGCGTTCTATTGAGCGGCGGGGCCATGACGGAACTGCTTCGTCATGAGCACAGCTCAACCGCGGCTGGTGACGGAGCGGTTCCGTCACCAGCATGCGCCCGCCAAGCGGCTGCCCCGCCCCCTTAGCACTGAGGCTGAATAGCCGCTGCAGTGAAGGGGCTACGGTCTGATGGGATTGTGTATGCTTGCATCATAAGTTAGATATTATGAACACTATGAAATATTTGTCTTCTCATATTGCCCAACTGTTATGGTTACCTCTTTCTGTATTTCTTTACCAACATGAAACCTAACCCTATATGATCAGATAATTTCGAACCTCCGTAAATGTTTTATCTCTCAGCCCTTCTTTTGCATCTTTTCATTTAAGTGGCTATTGTGATTTAACCTCATAGATGCTATTTAACATCCCTCCCCAGTGCTGCGCTGTCCATTGGAACTAGTGCTGAATGAACGTCCAATGGTCGCGCGCAGCACTGGGGAGGTAGTGCTGCCGTCGGCCAATGCACTGAGGCAGCACTTAAGGGGTTAAATTATGTGGTTGTTGAGTTGTTTATATATATCTATATAAATAAAAATGTAAATGTTTGTTTGTTCAAAATCACAAATCTCCGAAAGTTCTTCACCGATTGCTTTGAAATTTCGTCACAACGTTGGATTCAAATACGCGCGTGTTTTTATATACACAACGTTGAATTCCAATACAAGCGTGTCGAATACGCACATGTTTTTAATTGAAAGCCCGAACGGACACATAAAAATGTAAATGTTCGTTTGTTCAAAATCTTAAATCCATGAAAGTTCTTCACCGAGTGATTTGAAATTTTGACACAACGTTGGATTCGATTAGGCTCGTGTTTATATTAGGGGTGGGTGGAATTTGTGCAATCGCGTTACGGCAATCTCCACAAAACGGTATGCTATGCTTTTTCCTGTTCGCAATTGCTGTTTGCATGCTCAGGGGGAAATAACTTGCGAACACGCATTTTGAGAATGCGAACAAGCAAAAAATTTTGCGCGGTCAAAGAAAGCAGAATTTTTGGGCAATTTTGCGTTCATCCGCGGAACGCGAAATTACCCAAATTCCGTAAACAGAACCGAATTTACCGCCCAGGCCTAGTTTATATATACACAACGGTGGATTCGAATACGCGCATGTCCAATATGAGCGTGTTTTTAATCGAAAGGCCGAACAGACCCTATCGATTTGGTTGCTGCGCAACAACTACAGGGACGCATAGAGACAATAGTCTACATATATGCAGGTTATGCAGTTCACGCAAAACTTTAGCACCTGTAGCACGAGCAGTGCTGAAACTCATCACAAACTGAAGCATGCATTGCGCAAGAGTGTGCAACCATTTGAGTTGATTTTGCTGCCTTTGAAGTTAAAAATCTACTCGAGCGGCAGCAAAGCAAGTCGAACGGCAGCCCCCTGACCACTCCCAAACGCCAACGACAAACCGCATTAGAATATCATGCCAGGGGATGCCATACCTCACACACAAACTCACATATTTTTGACCCTGGTGATTGGCAGAATTTGGCCTGAAATATTTGTAAAAGAGTACCGCAGAATGGGCAATATTCTGCCAATTCGTGGGCGGAATAGAAAATTCTTCCCACCCAATTTACAAAAATAAGGCATTGTCGCTTTTTGATGCTTCTTACAAAAGTGTGTCACTTGAGGGTTGATTGAAAGTCAGGATCTGCGGGCAACACCACTCGACACCCCCACAGGGTAGAGCAGCTATAGTAGTTTACAGTCTGTAATATATGGCTGTAACCATTGACAATAGCGAAGACTCTATTGTTAATGGCTACAGCCATTGAAAGATATGTGTGGAAATTTACAGAAGTTGATTGAAATGCACACGATATGACAGAAAATTGGAATTGGAAAACAGAAAGGATAAGGTTCACTAGTACAGTGAATGAAGCCACAAAGACATTTTTGCGAAACAAGTGTTGGCTGGTTGTGTTTGAATATGAACTGAAGAATTCTGATCAAGTATTTAGAAGCTTGGATACTAATGTTACAGCAATTGAAGAAAGAACTTCGCAACTTTGACAATGGGCCAACCCCGACCCCTCACCCCCGGGGGTCAATTTATTTTTTTGTTAAAGTGCTTTTCTCTTTGGCAGCGCACTCACACCTGAGGGTAATATTAAAATACAGAAAAAATAACTATGAAATTGTCAGGGGGTCATCCCTCCCTCCATATGGACTGACCCCTGGAAGCACCCGTTTTTTTGTGAATGTGTTTTGTCTGAAGGGCCGATTGCAGCCCCATGGAACTCATATTTCCCCCCAAAAAATACAGAAATGTTGATAGAGGGTCAACTCTCAGCAAATGGGTCCACCTCTTTTGCGGCCATTTATATGTATTTTTTTTAAATGTGTGTTTTCCCCTGATTGGCAAATTGTGCCCCCTCCTGAAGAAAACACACTATCTAAAAAAAATTTATACTATATGGGCGCATTTTTCCAAATGCAAATTTGAATGGAACACGCTGCGTGATGTCTTGGGGCAGTTCTGCGTGACCATAAGCTGCCTTGTTCTAAGGGTTGTAAGGGGAACCTACTATATGATCATAGGGAGTTAAAAACTGGATCGCCATTATTTATTGTTTGAAATTCTGTTGCACCATCACAAAGCTCGAGGGTTTGAAAGTAATTGAGGGATTGGTTTTCTCCCTCAAGATTTCAGCCAACTTCTCCCTGTTGAGTGGCTTAGTCTACCAGACTAGTCTGGACCAATCATGTCCTAGTGCTCTTTTACATGACCCACGCCACTGTCAAGACTGACACCTTCAGGGCCAAGGGAACTTCTAGGCCTTGTATGCCATCTCAAATTCAAGTCTGGCCAATATGTATTCCCAAATCATGGTAATTGTGTCAGTGGGAATTGACAGAGCAGTCAGTTCCCTTAAGGATGCTTTGCTACTAGGATTTGATAATCTGGTACTTCTAAAAACCCGTACTAGAAAAAGAACTGTACCCTTCGCAGGCTGGTTCTCATCGAGTGTCCAAGCAGAATAACTTAAATGTAAACAACTTAAAAGGAAATGGAGCTCAAATTATGGAATTGAGAAAAGGCATGATTTTTCAACAGGAAATGCCTCAAACACCATCAATCAAACATTGTTTAGTGGAAGAAACTCAAGTGTTGTATTTTTCAATGTCTATGGTTTGACCTATAATTATTTAGGGCCAGATTTACGACCCGCCAATTAGAGAGTCGCAAATTGCGATTGGGATGCACAGCAGTGTCTGATACACTGTTTGTGATTCCCAATGGGGTCACTAATTGCATGCCACCTGCATATTAATGATGCTGTCTCAATTTGCGACCCTATTGGGAATGGCTGGCAATTCCCAGGGATGGTGGCCTGCTGGGGTCAGCAGACCTCCATGACTGGGAATACTTTTAACCCCTTCCATGCTCATGACGAGCTCAGCTCATCATGCAGTACACTGCTTGTGTGCTCATGACGAGCTGAGCTCGTCATGAACCATGGGATTCAAAGGCTTTCAGCACAGAGGGAGAATTGCTGTAGCATTGATGTGGTTAAATAAAGCAGTTTTTTTAATGCAGCACCTTTCCTTTAAGGAAAACAGGATGCATTTAAAAAATAAAAATGAAACTATTCAGTTTCCCTAGGGACCCCTTCCTGTTTGCAAGTGCTTTACCGTCCTTCTGAGAAGGGTGGTAAACTGCGAGTGTTTTGCGACCGCAATTGCAGTTACAAAACTTCTTATATAGCTTAAGGAATCGCTATTAAGAAGGGATTTACCAATTTACCAATTTAAAACATTTCTAAAGCGCAGCGTACACCATGCGGTTTCTTGGCGCTAGTGGGCAGGATCGGCAGACTGAGGGAAAAGACCAGAGTGAAAGGACTGAAGAGCTAAGCGGGGAAAGCCTGATTGAAGAGGAAGGTTTTTAAATCTTTGCGAAAGGAGAGGTACTGGGTGGCAGAGCGGAGATGGTCAGGGAGGGAGTTCCAGAATGTTGGAGCCAAGGTGGAGAAGTTGGCCCCACCCCACTTTTTACGTGTAAAGCGGGGGATCTGAAGAAGGGACTTAGAGGAAGACCGGAGCTCTCTTGTGGGAACATAGGATTTTATTAAAGAAGAGATAAAGGCGGGGGCAGTGCCCTGGCGGGCCTGGAAGACCATGCAGCCAGTCTTGAAAAGGGAGCGTTCTTTTACGGGGAGCCAGTGAAGCTCCCTGAGAAGGGGGGTGGAATGGTGATAGCGTGGGAGGCCGTACACCAGCCGGGCCGCCTGGTTCTGGATTGACTGGAGTCTTCGCAAGCTGTAAGCTGGAATGCCATGATAGAGGGCGTTGGCATAATCAAGCTTTGATATCACCAGGGCGGCCATGATGATCTTGAGTGCCTGAGGGGAGAAGAAGCGGGAAACAGAGCGGATGGTGCGGAGAGTGAGGAAACAAGAGGAGACCACGGAACTGATTTGTGAGTGAAGAGTGAGCTGATTATTCATTTTGACACCCAGTGTTTTGACCGTGGTTGAGGGGGAAGGTGCGGGGCCAAGGGAGGGGGGCCAGAAAAGAGAGTTCCAGGGGCTGGATGAACCACCGGTGAGAACCAATTCGGTTTTATCCGGGTTCAGCTTAAGGTGGTTGTGGTTCATCCAGTCCCTGATGAATGTCATTGTAGACTGGAAGTTAGAGACAGAAAGGGGAGAAGAGGACAGATCGAAGATGAGCTGGAGATCATCCGCGTAGTTAAACACGGTGACCTCCAGCTGCTGGAGCGCGAAGATAAGAGGGAAGATATAGAGATTGAAAAGCAGGGGGGAAAGAGAAGATCCCTGGGGAACACCACAAGTGACAGGGAGGGGAGTGGTAGAGAAGTCGCCTAGCCGCACTGCCTGGGTGCGGTCCCTCAGAAAGGAGGAGAGCCAAACCAGGGCTGATCCCCCGATTCCAGCCGCCCTGACACGGGACAGTAAGGTGGTATGGTCCACCGTGTCAAAGGCGGCGGACAAGTCAAGGAGGACCAGTGCCTGGTGTTTGTTATCATCCATACCCTTTCTGAGGTTGTCTAGGACTGAGACCACAACCGATTCGGTCGAATGTCTGGGACGGAAACCGGCCTGGCGAGATGCCAGCCCCCCATTGGTCTCAATATGGGCGCTGAGTACCGTGGTGACGTGGCATTCCATCACCTTGCCCAAGAAGGGCAGCAAGGAGATGGGGCGATAGTTGGCTGAGATGGAAGGGTCTGCGCCAGGTTTCTTCAGGATGGGTACTATAGTGGCTGCCTTTAGCGTGGGGGGCACTACACCCTGTGCTAGGGAGCTGTTGAGGAAGGCGATGGGGGGTTCAGAACAGCAGGAGTAAATTTGCTGCAGGATACGTGCCGGGCAGATATCCGCCGTAGACCCTGACTTCACCTTGGGAAGAATCTCCAGAAATGATTCCTGAGTAAGGGGGGGAATGGAGGTGAGAGGGCATTGAACGGTGGGGGGGGAAGGATCAGCAAATGCAGGTGAGGGTGGTGGAATGTTGGCCTTGATGGTAACGATCTTATCCAGGAAGTAGGCGTTGAGTTGATCACAAAGAAGCTGGGAGGGAGGGATTTGGGGTGAGATTCGATCTGAGAATGCCAAGTCGTTCACTATGCCAAAAATTTCCCTGGATTTATTTTCAGCGGACGTTATTTTTGCAGAGAAATGGGTGGTTTTTGCAGCGAGGATTGCTGTTTTATATTTGGCCAGAGATGTGAGGAAGTGAGTTTTTGATAAAGGACAGTAATTTTTCCTCCATTGCCTCTCCGCCCGTCGGGCGCTCAGTTTAAGCTCTTTTAGGTGGTCGTTAAACCATCTGTTGGAATCCTTAGGTCGACGGATGGAAATGCGACGTAAGGGAGCCACTGAGTCACAACCACCAGCCAGCCAGGTGTTTATGGCCTTGGCTTGAGAGGTAGATGATAAGCCGGAGAGGGTGGGAGTGGAGTTACGAAGCAGGGAGGTCAGGGAGGGAAAGTCCAGTCTGTTCCAGTTCCGCGCCCAGGTGTTTTTGGCATGCGGAGTTTTTGATGTCGGGTTGCAGAGAATGGAAAGGGAAATAAGGGCATGGTCAGACCAGGGGCAGGGAGAGACTGCCGCCGAAGCCACTGGGAGGTTGAGGGACCAGACCTGGTCGAGTATATGTCCATGGGAGTGAGTAGGGACAGGTATATGCGGAGCAAAGTTGAGAGACAGGAGAGATTCTGTGAATTCTTTAGAGGCCGTACACTCATGTGGGTCTGAGGGCCAGTAATTGAAGTCTCCCAGCACCAAGACCGAGGCATAGTTGACCACCAAGTTGGGAGGTTGAGGGATGCCCTTGGAACGCCCCTTCCTAATACTGAGTCTCTAAAATTAGGATTAGTACATGGGCTACTATTTTTTGCAGGCGCAGACGGGTCTAAAATCCATTTAGGCCCGCACAAAACCTTTGTAAATCTGGCTTAATGCTTTCAGCAGATATGTACACTTGAATATATCATCCAAAAATGAAAATATTCCTGTGATTCTGGATGAAATTACTCAGCAGTCCTCGTTTCTTAGGTTATAGCTTTTTACATTTTATTATATAATTTTTTTTCAAAGAAACATTGTACATGTAGTACATACATCGGTAAACAAAATGACTGAGGACAAGACATACAAATATAGACAAAAAACATTACATGACACCACTTATTGAATATGCACATTATATTATCCTACATTGTCCTATTGATGGGACATTTGCCACTTTAGTCCTCTTATCTGTAGTGCTAGACAGTATTACCTGGCCCTATTATGGTGGGGGACAAAGCATTAGTTTGTGAAAGGATATAGTGCTGAAATCCATCTCCCGTGATGCCCCACTTTATGTGCAGAAAGAACAATTAATGATAACTCTTCACCCCTTTGTAATAGCACCAACGCGTTTCGACCTTCGTGTTGGGCCAGTGAGGTGTTTCAGGGAAGGTCTTCTTCAGGGCTGTAACCTCATGGACATGTTGGATTAGCTTGTTCCTGTGTTCTTTTGAGGCATCTATATGGTTCCCTTAATGAGGGCTCCTGTTTTGCCTGAGAAAAGGCAAGCATATACCATTGCTCTCAAGCAGTTTAAAAAAAATATTACAAAAGCCAAAATTAACGTTTTTGCTTAACAAATATCAGCCTCCAAAAATGTCCCAAGAACAGTTTTTAAATTCATTAATCATGTTTGCATATGCTGCATTAGTTGCCTTTCATGTTTCATAATTTAGTCAACTATGTCTCATAATTTAGTGTTCTCTGATACATAATTCGTTTGACCCTGGTGAAAGCACTGTGAGTTTTCAGAAGGAGCACACCCACACACACACATGTACAGGTGCTATCTTGTGAGTATGTACTTCTTGATATCAAAGGTAGATTTGTAGCTTTGGGAAATTACTTTCATACTGGGAATGGCCCAGCAGCTCCCCAAAAACAAACCATTGCACATAAGCCAAGACGTACGGATGCTGTGGTATTGAGCATGCGCAAGATAAAGTAAATACTGTCTCTTTTTTTTTCTTTATTGTCTTTAGAAAACCTGCGGATTCATCATAAAAGAAAGATACGTCTTTTTTTTGTTTATTTACTGTTGCACACATCTCACAAACGCACACATCCACCAGCTGATTTAGAAAGTATTTTAGAAGGAAGGTTATAGTCAGTCAGCACAGATGAAGTCACAGTGAATGACTGTTGCCCAGGCCTAACTCAGGTTATGAAGGACATCTCTAAGGCAGTATCAGAGACTGAGAGGAATATGGAGCAGAATCTGGAAGGAATTTTTCAGTCTGCGGAGTTTCACCTGTGGCAGGACACAATGCAAAGGTGCTGCCTTTCCTGAGTAATCCATTTACCTCTACGGGTCAGCATATGGAACTGAGCGTCCCGTTGTGAATTTTTTGCTTTGTCTAGAAATACTCTTGTATATGTTTGTCTGACCACTTTTTCCACACAGTGTAAAGGTGTACTTCTCCCGATTAATTTGTTTACCCCACTGTAACTGTTCGAGTAACAGACCAGCCCAGAATACATTGTAGCCTCTGTTTTGAAGTATTCTTGCACACATTGCTTAGAGATTGCTTTATTAAAGTACTCACTATTCCACGGTTTCTATAGAACTTTAGTCAAGTGGCGATTGTCCAGATGAGATCTGGATATTATGGGTCGACACATTGACATTCTCTCCCTAAATTTCTTTCAAAACATGTTATAATTTGCAATGAGATACCATACATTAACAGACAAACTCTCCGCTTCTGTTTGCTTGATATAAAATCTATGCATCATTGGGATCTGTACTATGACTTGTTCTTTGTTGTATATATATATTTGTTCACTATCTGAGCACTTTGTTATCTGTATTAATTTTGATACATATTGAAATGTATATTGTCCTTATACCAAAAATGTGAAAATCATGATCATACAAGATATTGTGTCCTGTAACTTTTTTCAGTAAAACTATGATAAAAGTTACTAATTAAGTTTTCACACTTTCAAAACAAAAGTAGAAGTGTCAGTGAATGAGCCCAATGGACATTTGTTTGACTTATTACTTTAGTGAACCTAGGCAGTATTCCAAGCATGTTTGCCTTAGTTTCAAAGGTAGAGATGCTCACTCAGTTCGAGGAAATGAAGGCCTTAAATGGCATTCTCAAACACCCCCAACGTGCATCCACAAACTGGAAGGAGTTGGATTCACAACAGTTAGTGCGCTGACAGTGCAATAAGGACACATTTACTTGAGCTTCAAGTAGCTATTGACGAAAGCCATTAGTATATGTTCACTTGGCAAGTATACAGGATTAGTCAGGACTTTGATGAGGGCAGAGATATGAACAGGTAGGAAAAGCTAAGTCTAGGTGTGCTTTAACAGGGATATTACATAGGTTGAAGGCAGATAGTAAAGGTAGTACAGATACACATGCCATCACTTCGTCTTCACCTACAAATTCAAACCCATTGGTGATGCGCTTACCCTGATACCAAATGACTCCCTCACTCAGGTAAGCAGATTACCCCAAACTAATCCGAACGCAGCAGGAAGCTTCCTCCCTCAAGATTCCAAAACACACACACCCTACTCCTTAAACAGCTACACTAAATCCCCATCCACAGCTCTTTTCAAACTTCTGACACACATTCAAAGCCTTGCACAGCATACCTCAATACCACTTCAGATTCCAGAAACCTTCCAGCCGCCTTTGCTCAGCTGGACTCAAACTTGAAAACACTTTTGCTCCAAAAGGGTGGAATGACCTGCCTGTACACAATTACTGCATTCTGCATGTAGCTGAACACTTGGCTCTTCGACTAGGTTAATCCATGGACCAGCACTAGGCCCAGGCACACAAGTGGGGCAGAGTTGCTATCTGCTTAAGTGGGGTCATTCAGGGTGGTAGGAATTTTATGGACTACTGTGGATTCTAGAGGATTCCATCACAGAATTGTAAGGAAAGTTAGTTGTTTCAGGCAAAGTTTGAGGTTTGCAGAGCATTGTGGGTAAGAAAACCTCATGAGAACCATTTAAGACACACCATTGCGGAATCCCCTGGTTGTCTAGTTTTCTAAAATGTCTATGGTTCATAGTTTTGCATGAGTGGTGCCACAGCATGGCCCCAAATACAGCAGATTCCCCTATTACTTATCTTTCAACATAGCTATTCAGGGCCTTTTGTGTCGTTATGTATTGGCCTACCCACACAAGTGGGGTACGGTTCTTATCTGGTCGATGTGCGGGAACTCAGGGAAGGAAATGTGTGCTCCCCACCTATTCCAGAACTTTCTGTCACAGAAGAGTGTAGAAAATGTGTGTTTCTAACCACAGGCTGATGTTTACTAAGGCTTGTGGGTACAATATCCTGATGAGAGTCACATAAGTCAAGCACCTCTGGACTCTCCTGGTTGTCTAGTTTTCTAAATAATTTCAGGTTTGCTAGATTTGCCTAGGTAACAACTGAGCTAGGGCCCAAAATCCGCAGCTGCCCACTTTACTAAAAATAGTCTGTTTTGAGTGGACACATGTGATGTTTCCATTTTGCATTTTGGGCCGTTTCCTGTCGCGGGCACTATGCCTACTCACACAAGGGAGGTACCATTTTTATCATGAGACTTAGGGAAATGCCAAGTGGAAGGAGGTTTGTGGCTCCCCACAGATTCCAGAACTTTCCATCACTGAATTGTGAGTAAAATTAGTTTTTTTGGTCAAAAAATGAGGTTGGCAAAGGATTCTGGATAAAAGAATCTTTTGAGAGCCACACAAGTCATCCCATCCGGGATTCCCCAGTGTCTGGATTTCAAAAATGTGCACTTTTGCTAGATTTCCCTAGGTGCCAGCTGAGCTAGGGACCAAAATCCACAGCTACTCTCTTTGCAAAAAAAGAGTCAGTTTTGAGTGTAAAAATGTTACCTATCGATGTTGCATTTTGGGCTGTTTCCTGTCACGGTCACTGGCCCACCCACAAAAGTGAGGTACCACTTTTATAGGGTGCCTTGGGGGAGTTCGGGATTGAAGGAAGTTTGCGGCTTCCTGAAGATTCTTGAACTTTCCATTACAGAAATGTCAGGGAAATGTGTTTTTTTAGTCAAAGTTTGAGGTTTGGCAGGGATTCTGGGTAAAAAAAACCTGGTGAGAGCCATGCAAATCATCCAACCCTGGATACTCCTCGGTGTCTAGTTTGAAAAAATGTACAGGTTTGCTAGATTTCCCTGGGTGCTGGCTGACGTAGGACCCAAAATCTACAGTAAACACATTTTAAAAAGTGTCCATTTGCAAGGGAAAAATGTGATGCATCCATGTTGTTTTTTGGCCCATTTACTGTAATGTGCATTAGGCCTGCCACTCAAGTGAGGTAAAAGTTTTCGTGGGAGACTTTGGGTAATGGTGGGTGGAAAGAAGTTTATGGCTCCCTGTAAATTCCAGAACTTTCTATCACAGAAATGTGAGGAAAATTAATTTTTTTAGTTAAAGTTTGAGGTTTGCAAGGGATTCTTGATATACAGAGACCTAGTTAGAGCCATTCAAGTCAACCAACTCTGGATTTCCTCAGGTGCCTAGTTTTTAAAAATGTGCAAGTTTACTAGGTTTCATTAAGTACCGGCTGATCTAGGGCCCAATATCCAGAGCTTCCCACTTGGTAAAAAAGGGTCAGTTTTGAGTAGAAACATTTGATGTATCCATGTTTCTTTTGGGCTGTTTCTTGTTGCGGGCACAAAGCCTACCCACACAAATGAGGCACCATTTTGATCGCGAGACTTGGGGCAATTCTGGGTGAAAGAAAGGGTGTGGTCCCCACAGATTCCAGAACTTTCCATCACAGAAATTTGTTTTTTGAAGTCAAGGTTTGAGGTTTGCAAGGGACTCTCACCTAGGGAGTATCACCACTCTTGATTCCCCTAGGTGTCAGGTTTTAAAAATGTACATGTTTCCTAGGTTTTCCTAGGTGCTTACTGTGCTAGGATCCAAAAACTACCCCTACCCAAATTGGAAAGAAAGGGTGTGTTTTCAGTGAAGAAATGTGATGCATTTGTGATGTGTTTTGACCCATTTAATTTTCGCGGGCCCTGGGTCTACCCATACAAATTAGGTGCCATTTTTACTGGGAGACTTGGGGGAGTTCTGAATGCAAAGAAGTTTGTGCTCCCTGCAGAATCCAGAACTTTCCATCACAGAAATGTGAGAAAAATGTGTTTTTCATTCAGTGTTTGAGATTTGCAAGGGAGGATGGGTACAGAACCTGATGAGAGCCATTCAAGTCACCCCACCCTGGATACCCCAAATGCTGAGTTTTCAAACGTGTACGTTTCCTGGGTTTCTTTAGAAGACAGCTGAGCTAGAGCCCAAATCCCCAGCTACCCACAATGGAAAAAATGGGTCAGTTTTCAAGTTTGATGGGTTTTCCTAGGTGCCGGCTGAGCTAGGGCCCAAAATTCACAGCTTCCCATTTTGTTACTAAAAACGGTCAGTTTTGAGTAGAAAAATGTGATGTTTTCATGTTGCCTTTAAGACTGGTTCCTGTTGCGGGCACTAGACTTACCCACACAAGTGAGGTAGGATTTATGTCTGCAGACTTGTGAGTGCATATAATAGTAGAACATTTGTTCTTATCAATTAGATTTTGCTGCCTTTGTTCCTTTCAAACATAAGGCAGTGATTAAGAAACCATACGCTAGTACGGTTACCCTACCCACAAATTCAAAGATGTACAAATAACTGTTGCTCCTAAACTCCACATCTTGTGCTCATTTCATAAATAAATAAGTTTTCTTGAAACCCCATTTTCAATCTACGTATTTCACCATATGATTTGGATAATACTCGGTACACAATAAAATTACATTGTATGGCACACGTCAGTTGTTGGCGCTGGGTACCTTGGATTCATTGAACACAAGGGTCTAGCAGACGTAAAGGTATATTGATTTTGTAAATCGGCTGTCATGAAAAAAAGTTACAGATGAAAATGTGGTCACAAATGGCTGTTTTTTACTACTAAATTTCAATATTTCTTTATTTTAACAGTTATCTTCTTTAGGAAAACCTTGAGGGAGCAACACATATGACTTCTTTCTGAATTTGGAATTTTGCCTACAATTGAGAAAGCTATAGGTTTAAAGGATCACCCATGGGTTTCACACTTTCTTCACAAAGTGGAAGTAGGTTGAGAGCACAATAAATTGGGAAAATGGGCTACCTCATTGAAAAATGCCAAAACTGTTGTACAAAATTAAGTTTTCATCGCAGCATGTTCCTGAAACCTGGGCAGATGGTGACTTAAACTGAGCAAACTGTTCATTTGATGCCATTTGTAGGATGAAAAGCAAACTTGTATGCCTAATTTTCTAAATAAAAAAAAACAAAAACTCTAAGTCCATGAACCATGGGTACCATTAGAATCCCCAGGATGTTGGAAAAAAGTACACACATTTGGCATGTGGGAAAATAGTTACAAAGCCCTTAGTGCAAACTACCCACCGATTGACAAAAAAGGGCTCAGCACCAAAATTTGGGGAAAGTCCAGCAGTTAAATTAAATGTAAAATATAATAGTGCAAAATAATATAACAAATAAATAAAAAACTAAATAAATACAGTTAAAATAAATATACTTTCCTCACTCCTACAGCACAAAAATCCATAACCCCACTAAAAATTACATTAAATTATAAATTAAGTAATAATAACTTTAAAATAGTCAATAAATAAAACAAATGAAGTTAAAACCAAAAATAAATATAAAATACATTTCACAAATTGTATTATTACATACACTTATTCATCAAACAATAATTAAGACAAATGCTACACATAATTCGTGTAGCAGGAAATAATCAATTACACATGTACATAATGTATTAATAATTAAATCTTTTATTCACCCTCAAATGAATAAGCTATTCTATTACAAACCCAACCACCCACTAATACTAATTCAATGTAAAAAAATTATTACTTAATTACTTATTTAAAATGACAAAATATTCTAAAAAGATTAAAAAAGTTACAATAAAAATATTAACACCAAAATTGATATATTAATTAATATACATTACATGAATTAACAAAAGATATTTAATGCAACTCTATTAAATGAAAGGATATTATATACACAAATATTTTTAAAAAAATGATATTCTTACCTTCTATATTCTCTTCCTCAATATTTTTGTAGTGACTATATTTTTGGCACAATATTTATGTAAAACGATATTTTAATGTGATATTAGTGGAAATTACAGGATGAGGGTAGTTTAGATGCCCACAAAAAATGTTGCTATGGATGACTTTGATTATGGACTAAAGATAATTTCAGACACTCTTGAAAGGATTTCACCAAGGTTTGAATGAGGTGTGGGTTGGAGGAGAGTACAGATGCCCACAACATACTAAAGGCCAGATTTACAAAGGGTTATTCATCAGCTTTGCATTAGTTTTTTTAAAGCAGACCTGCAGAAAAATCAGTTTTGAGATTTATAGATCAATGCACATTGATATGAAAAAGTAATGCAAACCAGAGCGATGCTCTGCTGTGCGTTACTCTACATCAGGGAGGCATTGCATGGGTGGTGCATGGGCGTTCCCAGGCAACCACCCATGGCCTTTGACACAAAACCCTGTCTAATAACAACAGCAGACAGGATTTTGCACCAACAATTAGCACAATTTCACAGTTTGCATTTTCCCATTCTGCATATGTGCTGCACTGTACAGAAAATAAACTACAATTAAGCGCGATGACCGACATTATAAGGCCAGTTTTGGTCCATACCTAGGGCCAGAAGTAGGTAATCGTGAAATACCGATTCCTTAATACCGAATTTTACAGATTCGGTATTAAGGAATTGGTATATCCGATGAACATAAAGATTCAGTAAAAATGACCGAATCGGTATTGATCGCTAAAAAATTGCGATTCGGAATGGATCGGTAAGAAAAAAAATTACCAAAAGCCCAATACCGAATCGGTAAATATTGATTCGGTAATTTAAATATTCGGTAATTGTGGAATCAGCCAATCCTGTGCATCCCAATTACTTCCCAAATAGGAAGTCGTCACACCCAGGCAGCTGCACTGAAAATAGAGCTGACTGTGAGGCAGGAAGCAGAGTAGAGAAGCCAGGAGCAACACAGCCTCTTTTTGCAACCAAAACCAAGCAAAATGGCAAACCAGGAGAGGGAGAAGCAGGGAGCAAAAAGGAAAAGAAAGCAGAAATTTAGCGAGAGGGAGCTGGAGGTCCTCATCGAAGCTGTCATCAAGGACCATGACAAGTTGTTTGGCAATCAGTCCCTGCATGTGCTAGAATCTCAAAAAAGACATATCTGGCTTGCTATTCAGAGCAAGATCAATGCCATCGGAGTCACCCAGCGCTCCATTGAGGATCTTAAAAAAAGATGGTACGATCTGAGGAAGACTGCTAAGGCGAGGATGGCACAGAGGCAGAAGCAGGCCAGCAAAACTGGTGGAGGGAGGCTCACAGCACCTGTAACAACTGCCCTGGAGCTCCTGGTTGAGTCCACCCTCCAGCCGGAGAGTGTGAGGGGGGTTGGCGACGCAGACAGCTCTGCAAGAGCTGCCAACAAAGAAGGTAAGATGCATGCACAGCATGCTGTGCACCCACCCCCAATTCCCAGAGAGCAATAGTGACTCTCACTCCAGTACATGTTTTACTCATAACCTGCAATGCATTATGGGAGATGTAGTCGGAAGTAACACATGTTCAGCACAGTCAGTCCAGCAAACCCAAAGGCATGTGACAGCAATTAGCAAGCAGAGGACAGTCAGTGTGATTGGCAGGCATTATGTTTATTACAAGGCAAATGATGCCAGATAAGTGAGCATATCTACATTCTCGCAGTGCAGCAGAGGGGAGCAGAGGGAAGGCGCCCAGGCCAGAGAGGAGACAAGAGGAGGAGGACCAGTGGCCTGCAGGGCACACAACCTCACCACCACCAGCACCACCATCATCTCCACCACCATCACCATCACCACAGCTACCTTCAACGCCACCATCACACCCATCACCATCACCAATGCCACAATCAAAGCCATCACCACGGTCAGGCAGGAGGCATGCAGTGGCCACCCTCCAGCAGATGCAGGTGTCTGAGGTGAACAGCAAAGGGGGCCAACAGTCGACAGTGGCTGAGGACTGCAACAGGGCAAGATCACAGTCCCCAACAGAGCGCCCCCACACATCTTCCAGACACCACAGGGCAAGGGCAGCCAGTCCTCACATCCAGGGCAAAGATGACAGTGTGTTTGCTGGGCTTGAAGGCAACATGCTGAAGGTCCAGTGCCTGCAAGGGAGAGCGATCAGGCCAGTGCAGCGGCAGATGGCACACATGAATGCTCACATGCATCACATTGAAAAGGGCATCAGTGCCATGAACATCACCATGGCTGGGGGCATGAGTGACGTGGGGGCGGCTGTGAGGCAGCTCTGCAGCAATTTGGAGGAGGACCATCTGTTTAGGCGCAGGGAGAGGCAGAAACTGGATAATTACACTAAGGCGGTGAACCGCCTGTCCATTGCAACCTCTCTAATGTGCAGGTGCTCAATAGCCATGTAGGAGGAGATGGCACACTGTAGTCGGGATGTGGCTAGGGGGCTGGTCACAGTGACCACTGCACTGGAAGTGCTGCAAACAGACAAGCTTGCCACTACAGCTAATGGGGGTGAATGTGAGGAGGCTACTAGCCTTAGTAGCATCACTCCCCCTCCCACAGAGACCAGGAGGCATAGCAAACGCCACAGCACTGGCTCTGGACAAACTGGCAGTGCAGACAGTGGGGCAAAGGAACGTGGCAGTGCAGCGCATGGGCGCAAGAAATAGAGCCAGCCATTATATGGTTGTACAGAAATGGGTGATGTAACCCATGTTTGTATGAACACTGCTTTTGATCTTTGTGGTGTGCTCTGATTATTAAACACCATCACTCAAATACAGTAACTTGCTATGTCTCCTTACTCACTCAGAAATAGTTGCGTGTTATCTCAGCCCATCTGTGTCTCCCATCCGGTGCTGCTGCCACACCTGCTGCGCTGTGTTCTGGCTGTGGATAGTCCTCACCCTCGTCCTCAGTGTCAGTTAGTTCCTTTCTTTGTGGCAAGGTTATGCAGCATTGCACATGTTGCTATTATTTTGCAGCAGATGATGGGGCGGTACTGACGTGCACCTCCTCTTTTGTGGAGGCAACGGAACCTGCTTTTTAGTAGTCCAAAGGTGCGCTCCGCAAAGTTGCTGGTGCTTTTATGTGCCATATTGTATCTCCTCTCACTTGGGGTGGATGGGTTGAGGTATGGAATTAAGATGAATGACCGGACGGCATATGCGCTGTCACCTAAATGGGAAAGAAAGTGCCATTAATTTGGGTCACCAATACATTCTTCCAAGATATACAGCAGGGTGTTTCACATTGATTTATCTAGAAGGTATCCTTCTCCGAATTCACCAGCAGCCAGACGTTTATAGATCCCACTGTTCCTGAATATGTAGGAGTCATGGGTACTCCATGGGAATTTGGCCACAATGTCAGTAATGATGTAGTCTGCATCACATATCACCTGCACGTTGATGGAGTGAGTGGATTTGCGGTTGCGATATATGTATTCTGTAGCTGCAGGTGGGCAGATTGGTATGTGGGTCCCATCTATGATGGTTTGTGGGTATAGCCTGTACCTGTCATGTATTTCTGCCTCAGTGATTTGGAACAGTGTGACACACAGTCTGTAAACATGCTCTTCCCGTCTCCAAACCCTCAGTCCTGCTGCTCGCAAACGTAGCCGCCTTGCTATGATGTAGAGGGCCGCCATTGTGTTCACACTGTTGCATTTTGGGGCAGTTTTTATGCACTGCACCTGATTACTACCTGCTCTGGGTCAGTGGTAATTACCGATTCTTAAATACTGAATTTGGACAAAATCGGTATTACCGATTTTTGGTACATCGCATTACCGAATTTCTACCGATTTCTTAATTACCGATTCAGTATTTTGGAGTTTCGGTGTTGGCCAATCGGTAAATAAGGAATCAGTAACTGATTTCCCTTTCATTTAATGATTCGTTATTACCGACGGCATTCGGTAATACCTACATCGCACATGGCTACATACCGGTTGGTAATGCTGAAATTTACAGAATTTCGGCTTTACCGACCGGTATTTAGCCACCTACATCTAGCCCCAAATGTATTATAAAGATAAATACTGAAAAAGTGCCAATTAGGGTCCCAAAGGAATAACTATTCTAATCCAAAAGTGCCAGTCAGATTGGATGAGGAGGCCTCAGCCACTAGTTGTGGCATGGTTTATCATTCACAACCTCATCTCACCCTGCTACGATGATTTTACCAGCGCTGACTCAACCTCGTTAAGTGGGAGTTCTTAGATAAAAACTGACTGGACAAGATGGGATCAAGATAAAATAAAAATACTTTAAGGTAAACCCTAGTCGAATACCAATTTAGCGGGTACCTTAGGTACAACTAAAACCAACAAGAGAATGGCATATGGGTACATTGACCTAGCAATTGATATTAAGCCCACATGTTTCTGCCCTCAATCTTGCCAATACTGGTTCGGGGCATTCATCAGGTCCAATGGGGAAACCTATCTCTACTCCTCACATTAAGTAAGTTAGTGTGATGTGTGTAGTGGTCATTGTGAGTCCTACCTTGACAACCCAAGGAAAAGGTCCCTAAAATATAATGAAAAACAGAAACACCTATCTATTCGAATTCACTAATCTTATATATGGCACACAGGTGGAAGTTTAAATGCAAGGTGATAGTACACACATGCAATATAATTATGTGACACTGCACTGCAAACAAAGAAGCACACTTGGGTTGGATGGACACATGGTTGAGCCAAGCTGTTAATTGCTAGCTGTGACTCTAGAGAACTAGAGCTTCATGGTCTCGGTGAAAATTATATCCTCTGTAGTCACACACTAATCATGTGACATAGTAAAGTGAAGTAACTACACTTACTTTAATAGATGTGATTTCGGGAGAAATTTACATTCTTGCTTTGCTCGCCTTCATAGTTAAAAATCTCCTTTTTTCGTGGGGTGACAGTTATTAATTAGTTCTCAATATCCCAGTAGCAACCCCCTCGGCTACTCAGTAAACATATACATTCAGTAATACTCGAGGTGACTTGATGAGATATGAGGATGAACGTCATGCCAGTTAAACAAAACATTATGGGCCATGTTATCAAGCAATTGCGATAATGATCGCAAAGCGCGCTTAGCTCGTTTTTGTCTATCGCCATCTATCGCTGAATTACATCACTATGTTAGCGGCGTATTAGCAACGCTTTGGTAACAGGCGATGTTCAAGCCAGCGATAGATAGCGATAAACATCATTAGCATGTGAAATCAAGCGATGATTTCACAGCGCTAATGAAAAGCTTGTAAATATGGGAGTGTGGACTTAATCTGTCAATCCACCTCCCATTTAAAAGATTGCTAAATCAGGATTTTACCTGACATTAGATTCCTGCAATAACCGCAGTTAGCGCGGCTATTTTATCGCATTGCTTGTCCGGGTCCGGCTTGTTAATAGCGCGATGTTGTCTTTGCGACTATTTTGCTGTTGTTTTGTGAAGGAACGCCTACTTTGCATCTAATTAACGATGCGAGGGGTTAGTAAAACTGCTGCTAACATGTGCTAATGCATGTTAGCGGTGCATTGATGATAATGGAGATAAATATATCGCCGCTTTTCGGCCAAAAACGTCCGCTAAAGCGGCGATGTTGGGCTTGATAATATTCTCCAAGATTATTTATCGAGCATCCAAATAAATAGCTGCCTTGACCATATTTACGGTGACTCACATAATGTGCAAGGCTCAAATTCAGACATACTTCTGCGGGATTATATGTGGTATCATTGGTGGCAGTAGGAGCCCCCTCCATATTGTTTCCATGCAAATGAACAACCACATAAATTGATCGCAGTTTTGGCCTTCACTCACGCACTTCCTCACATACAAACAAGAAGGTATGGCGCGCCTCAATTATAATAACTCACAAAAACGTAGTTTGTGAAGAGGTATCCTATGTTGGAAACCTAAATAGCTTGTGTAACCCAGTGGCAGCTTATGAAGAGATGGCATCTGACGTCATTGATGCAATGTGTGTTGGGTCTGCACCAGTGAGGCTGATGAAAAATGTAGTTCCCTTGGCAGTCGATATGCGCCATGAACCAGAATAAAACACTCCATGATATCCAGGGACTGTATGTAAGGAGTGCACACCCTATAAAAAGAGAGAAAGGCAAAAACAACTTTATAGTCTTACTAGTAGCCCGTCCCGACGTTGTCCGGGTATGAATTACTGCCGGCCAGTAGTATATTGTTTTGTAGGATTTCGTTTTGATAGCGTTTCTTATCTGTGACATGCCTGTGAAACGCTCCGATTCACAGTGCACTGCTGATGCACTTAAGAGTGCGCGTTCAGAAGTGTGTGAACTCGAGTTTCCCTACTTCATTTTTCCTTGCAATATTATAGAGCGCGAACTCGACAACATGGCATGAGCACAATTTACATTACAGAAGAACACATTCGTTTGTGGTAGGCATGGGCAGACAAAGCGATTTGCCTGGAATCACAATCAATCAATCAATCAATCAGTGACACTTATAGAGCGCGCTACATACCCGTAGGGTCTCAGGCGCTGGGGGGGGGGGGGTGCCGCTACTGCTCGAACAGCCAGGTCTTCAGCTTCTTCCTAAAGGGGAGGTGGTCTTGGGGGGTCAGGCGCAGGTCGGTCGGGAGGGAGTTCCAGGTCTTGGCGGCCAGGTAGGAGAAGGACCTTCCCCCTGTAGTCGCTCTTCGGATGCGGGGGACGGCGGCGAGGGCGTGGTTGGCTGATCGGAGGTGGCGTTTGGGAGCGTAGAAGTTGACTCGGCTGTTGAGGTAGCTCGGGCCTTGGTCGTGTAGGGCTTTGTGTGCGTGGGTGAGGAGGCGGAAGGTGATTCTCTTGTTGACGGGGAGCCAGTGAAGGTCTCTCAGATGTCCGGAGATCACAGGATGTTGAGCTGATGCCGAGATTCGAACGTAGCTCCCCAGCTCTAAAGTTCGCAATTCTAGAACTTGTGGCGGGAGGTGTGTCTAAAAGTGTATGTCGGTGCTGGCCATCAATGAGAGAGACCTGTGCATTTTTCAAATGGGTGGGGAAAAAATATGAGTATGTTGCTGGAGATGTGGGCCGCCGTGCCACCAATGTACTTACCGGGGGAGGGTGAACACCCATTATTCCGCAACTTTCTTTCCACATACCATCACTCCGCATACTTTCATTAGGAAAGTACCATGACTCCGCAATGTCATTATAACGCATGGCATTGCATTTTATATGCTTTTACCACGCATACATTTACAACGAAATTCGTTGTAAATGCATAAATGGTAAAAGCATGTTTTTCTTTAATGTTTGGATAAGGTAAGTATGGGTATAGGGGTATATGTTTTGGGGTACTGAGGTATATGTTTTGAGATGTTTGGTATTTTAAGGTTTCAGATATAGTTTTAGGTTATGGGGTACAGGGGTAGTTTTAGGGTTTAGGGGTAGGTTTGGGTTTTGGAGTACAGGGGTATTTTAAGGGTTCAGGGCTAGGTTTGGGCGCACAGGGGTATTTTTAGGGTTCAGGGCTAGGTTTGGGTTTTGAGGTACAGGGGTATTTTAGGGTTCAAGGGTAGGCTTGGGTTTTGGGATACAGGGGTATTTTTAGGGTTCAGGGGTAGCATTGGGTTTTGGGGTACAGGGGTATTTTAAGGGTTCAGGGCTAGGTTCGGTTTTTGGGGTACAGGGGTATTTATAGGGTTCAGGGCTAGGTTTGGGTTTTGGGGTACAGGGGTATTTTTAGGGTTTTGGGATAGGTTTGGGTTTTGGGGTACAGGGTATATTTATAGGGTTAAGATGGGTTAGTGTTTATGGGTGTTGGGGTATTTTAAGGTGTAAGGGTGGGTTATGATTATGGAGTACAGGGGAATTTAAAGGGAGCAGGGTGGGATTCGTTTTTAGGGTGTAAAGGGTAATAAAATAAAATAATAAATAAAAATAATATAAATAATGCAATTTAAAAGAATAAATATTTTAATTAAATTAATAAAATGTGTATATACATATATATATAAATTCAGAAAGGTTTACCCTTTTGAAAGAGACGCCGAGGTGATTATTGATTTGTACGAATTTATTATAGTGCTGCAGGGTCATAATCAAAGGTACCGGCTTCTCTCAGTTCATAGTCCCTGTGCCAGGACGCGTTTCGAGTTGCCTCTTCATCAGCAGCATTGGGACAGCAGATAATCAAGGCGCTGCAGGTGCTTCTCGTATTTATTCTGAACCTCCCTCAGTGGGTGTGGCTTGCTAAACGGCATTGTGGTTCGTGTAGTTGCACAAAATAAACCTCTTGTGAGTGGCGCCTTCAAATTGCTTGAAAGTCAATTATTACCACAGTGGGCGAAAAGCATTGAGTTCTTTGAGAATGCGCTGTGTTCACCGCACTCTAGTTTGCCTCGTCTCCCATTGATGATTCCTTCTATCGAAGTCGTCACGGGCCCGCACTTGCAGTGTATCTCTTCCGCGACCGAGCATGGCCGCTAACATAAATTCAGAAAGGGTTGCCCTTTTGGAAGAGACGCCGAGGTGAGGATTGATTTGCACGAATTTCTTAGAGTGCTGCAGGGTCATAATCAAAGGGACCGGCTTCTCTCAGTTCATAGTCCCTGTGCCAGGACGCGTTTCGAGTTGCCTCTTCATCAGCACCATTGGGACAGCAGATAATCAAGGCGCTGCAGGTGCTTCTCGTATTTATTCCGAACCTCCCTCAGTGGATGTGGCTTGCTTAACGGCATTCTGGTTCCTGTAGTTGCACAAAATAAACCTCTTGTGAGTTGCGCCTTGAAATTGCTTGAAAGTCAATTATTACCACAGTGGGCGAAAAGCATAGAGTTCTTTGAGAATGCGCTGTGTTCACCGCACTCTAGTTTGCCTCGCCTCCCGTTGATGATTCCTTCAACCGAAGTTGTCACGGGCCCGCACTTGCCGTGTATCTCTTCCGTGACCGAGCATGGCCGATAACATAAATTCAGAAAGGGTTGCACTTTTGGAAGAGACGCCGAGGTGAGTATTGATTTGCACGAATTTCTTAGAGTGCTGCAGGGTCATAATCCAAGGGACCGGCTTCTCTCAGTTCATAGTCCCTGTGCCAGGACGCGTTTCGAGTTGCCTCTTCATTAGCAGCATTGGGACAGCAGATAATCAAGGCGCTGCAGGTGCTTCTCGTATTTATTCCGTACCTCCCTCAGTGGATGTGGCTTGCTTAAGGGCATTCTGGTTCCTGTAGTTGCACAAAATAAACCTCTTGTGAGTTGCGCCTTGAAATTGCTTGAAAGTCAATTATTACCACAGTGGGCGAAAAGCATAGAGTTCTTTGAGAATGCGCTGTGTTCACCGCACTCTAGTTTGCCTCACCTCCCGTTGATGATTCCTTCAATCGAAGTCGTCACAGGCCCGCACTTGCAGTGTATCTCTTCTGCGACCGAGCATGGCCGCAAAAGTAAAATGTAAAAGTTTTAGAAATTATGTCATTGCGAAGTAATAGTCCTGCTTTATAAAAATTGCGGAGTGATGGTATGCGGGATGTTGGTTTGCGGAATATAATCACATATTCCCGGGGGAGGGATAGTCCCTTTCTTGCTATTTCCGTGGAGGCGGACCTTGTGTCTGGATGTGCGTGGCGCGAGGCCTGTGCGCAACAGAAGTGGAAAATCTCCAGTGTGCGCTTCAGGCATCACTGGAAATTAAGGCGAGATTACATTTCCTGCACAATGGCCCCTGTTTGCGCTCCTTCCGGCCGTTGGGAATAGCACCATGCCTGACCTCCATACAGTATAGCAGGTGCACGTCACTGGGAGCGCGGGGCAAGCACACCCGGAGCTGGAATGTACAGAACCTGGGAAGAAAAAACAATGAAATATTGGGCACAACGCTCGCTTTTTTCCGTAATCTCGCGCCCCGCACAAGCCCACGCCCACAGCACGCGCCCACAGCACACGATATGAGATATGGCATGAAGGGCGGAACGTACCACACGCCCCCGCATTTGTCATACCCCAGCACAAGCCCACAGCACAACGCAGACACGCCCACAAGGGACTACTTTCCTGGCACGGTTCTTTTACCTTTTGAATGTATATGGTGGGCGTCTGCATAGCCTATGTCCTTCTGCTGCAACCGCCCTTTCCAACACTGTATTGGGTATTGTGATTGGTGCTGTGGTTCCTGAGATTACCCGCCTCAAAGGTTTGGGCCCTCTCTTTATTATATTAGTATAGATTACCTAAAATTTCAGTAGGAGGTATGAATGTCAACCTATATAAAAACACCATTCTGCCCTTACAAAAATTTGTTAGAAACATTGGGGGCCATGTACTCCATTTTATCTCCAAATACTCTTTCTCCCTCATTGGTACGTCCCACTTTCACTTATTTGATATTGTCATACTACTACAGATATGAGCCAATACATAACGTATATATGGGCTCACCTCATCCTTAGCTTTCAACACATTTAGTAGTGATCCCTAGTCACCATACGAAGACATATGAAGGTGACAAATTTACATACAAAAAGCATTTTAAAGCACCAACAACTGAATTTTAACCCTCCTTGCTCTTTCTCCAATATGTTTTTTTTTCTAGGGGCATTCAAATATGACCAAGAAATGTCATAATTGAGTCCTGCACATTAGTGCACAGCCTATATATCCAATGCTGTTCAAACAACAGTAGTTATTTTGGTCAAATCTTTAAGAAAGCATTTTAGCATTTCAATGATATACCAAATCAAATCCTTATCAGTATGTCCCTTGTCACTGAAGGGACAAGGGACATCGCCACAGCCACCGCCATTCCCAACGGCTACATGATCCAGAGGAAAGACCGCCCCCACCGCCCAGGAGGAGGACTCGCCATTGCACACAAGAGCTCCCACCAACTCTCCACCTCCAGCACGAGTGACCCCCCTCTCCTACACCTCCACCTCCACTTCCAGATCCATACCAGCCCCATAACCATGCTCCATGGCACCCATGCCTACAGACCCCCGGACCCTGCACTCCTCTCACAACCACCATTGCTGACCTCATCGTACCCCACGCCATCCCCTCCACAGACAACATACTTATCAGAGACCTGAATATCCACCTTGACAACCGCAGTGACACAGACTCCACCGCCCTCCTGGACAACCTCGCCAACCTCGGACTGAAGCAGCTCATCACCCACCCCCAACCATAAGGCCAGACACATCCTCAACCCCATCTTCGCAGGAGGGACTAACATAACCATGCTCCATGGCACCCATGCCTACAGACCCCCGGACCCTGCACTCCTCTCACAACCACCATTGCTGACCTCATCGTACCCCACGCCATCCCCTCCACGGACAACATACTCATCGGAGACCTGAATATCCACCTTGACAACCGCAGTGACACAGACTCCACCGCCCTCCTGGACAACCTCGCCAACCTCGGACTGAAGCAGCTCATCACCCACCCCCAACCATAAGGCCAGACACATCCTCAACCCCATCTTCGCAGGAGGGACTAACATCCACTTCAGCCAAACCTCGCAGCCTATCTGGACAGACCACCACTGCGTACACTTCTCCTTCAGCACCACCATTGTTAGCAAGTCTGCCTCGCGGCCGCCACGAAGAAACTGGAGCAATGTCACAGAAGAGGGCCTCAACTCTACCCTCGTCCAAGACCCCCCCTCCGCCATGACCGATGCCAACTCTGAAGCCATGGAACTACACCACTGGATATTCAGCTGTGCAGACAAACTCGCTCTCCTCTGCCGCCCCGACAGGCAACGCCCTCTGAAGGCCACCTGGCTCTCCACCAACCTCCAAGAAGCTAGATGCTCATGCAGACTTTTAGACCTAAAGATCAAGACCCTCTCCGAGAGCTTCAACAAACAGACTCTGAAAACCACCCTCCCCTCCAGCAACAACAGCCAGCCCACCAACACCACCTGGACACCGGTCACCACCGAAGACACCACCTCGACCTTGAAAACCACCCACTCCGGAGCCCCTATGGATCCCTGCCCATCTCACGTTTTTCACAGAGCCACCACCACCATCACGCCTGAACTCCGCCACACCAACAACCCCACCTTTGAAGCCGGCATCTTCCCCGATGACTGGAAATGGGGTGACATCAAGCCCCTCCTCAAAAAACCCTCAGATGACTGGACATACCTGAAAAACTACTGGCCCATCTCTCTCCTTCCCTTCACAGCCAAAGTCACTGAAAAATTAGTCAATGCACAACTGATCACCTTCATTGAAGAGAACGCCATAATCTACCCCTCCCAATCCGGATTCTGCAGCAACCACAGCACGTAGACCGCCCTCCTCGCTGCCACCGACGATATCCGTATGCTACTCGACCAGGGACACACCGGGCCCTCATCCTGCTAGGCCTCTCTGCTGCCTTCGACACTGTCTCCCACCACACTCTTCCAACCAGACTCCACAACGCTGGCATACAAAGACTCACCCTCAACTGGATCCGCTCCTTCCTCACCGGCAGAGCCTAATAGATCAGACTCCCACCCTTCCTCTCCGAACCCACAGAGATCAACTGCAGAGTACTCCAAGGATCATCGCTCAACCCCACGCTCTTCAACATCTACATGGCCCCCCTCGCCGCCATCGTCAGACAGCATGGGCTCAGCATAGAATCCTAGAACAACGACACCCAGCTCATCCTCTTTCCCACGAAGAACCCGAAGAAACCAGACTTAGCTTCCAAAAAGGAATGAAAGATGTCACAGCCTGGAGGAGCGACAGCTGCCTAAAACTGAACTCGGAGAAGACAGAAGTCCTCATCCTTGGACCCTCCCCCTATGCGTGGGACAGCGCCTGGTGGCCCTCCGACCTCGGAAACCCACCCACTCTGACGAACGATGCACAGAACCTCTGCATCGTTCTAGACTCCTCCCTCACCATGATTCCCCCGGTCAACACAGTCGTCTCCACCTGCTTCAACTGCCTCCGTATCCTTCACAAGATCTTCAAGTTGATCCCAACCGAAGCCAGAAAAACCATCACCCATGCACTCATCACCAGCAGATTGGACTATGGAAACACCCTCTATGCGGGAATCAACAAATCCCTGCTACAGAAGCTCCAGACCATCCAAAAAACCGCCGCCAGACTTGTCCTCGGCACCACACGACTTGAGCACCCCACGACTTGAGCACAAGACCCAACACCTGCGAGACCTCCACTGGCTCCCCGTCAAGAAGAGGGTAACCTTCAAGCTACTCACCCACGCCTACAAATCCCTCCACAACATTGGACCCAAATACCTCAACGAAAGAATCTCTTTCCACGCACCTAAAAGAAGCCTCTGTTCTGCCAACCTTGCCTTAGCAACGATCCCACGCACCCGCAGATCCAGAGCCAGGGGAAGAGTCTTCTCCCATGTTGCAGCAAAAGCCTGGAACGAACTTCCAGTCAACATCAGACGCTCCCTCACCCAGTACCCCTTCAGGAATAGCCTCAAGACCTGACTTTTCAGCTGACACTCCCCTCCCCCAGCGCCTTGAGACCCTCACAGGTGAGTAGTGCGCTTATAAACCCCTGATTGATAGGTTGATTGAATGAAGTGCTTAGTCAGTTTAGTTGCATTGTGTCTGCACCTTATTGAGCTACGGTGCTCAGTGATTCCGGTACGTACATTCCTTGTAGTCATCCCTACATATATAAGATTGCAGCGCTATATGATGATGTATACCGCATTCTTTGAATTACAATTTGGGAAGTTCTTTCAATTTCTGTGGTGTCTCTAACCTTAGGTCTATTTCGTTAGTATATGTGTCAGGCCACACACATTACAGTGGCACTGTACACACATCCAAAGAGGGGAAGGTGTTAAAGTTAGTTTAAGCATCGTATTTTGGATTAGCATTGTACCCTTCCAGTACAAAACCTCTATTAGACTCACGCAGACACCTATGCACTTTGGTGCAAAGGTGTGTGCGTGGGGCTTGGCACCCTGGCTGTGCTCTGGCGCTAGGGAGAGAGCAGGATAGTGCCTTATTCCTGTAGACTTGGCGCTTTCCTGCTCTCTCCATGTAATCAAATTTGGGTGCTGCACTGTGTTGTGTGACAGGTTTGTGAAACTGGGCCTAAATGTGATAACCTTTGTTATTCTTTCTGCAGATACCAAACCTGGGAATGGAAGTGCTGGAGAGAGAGCAAAAAAGCATAAGGCTGTGACTGCGAGAATCAAAGGTGACAATACTTCTGCTGATTTGGAAAAAGCAAAGAAAAGCATGTGATACAGCTTGGAAATGCCCATATTTACTTTAATGTAGAGTAGGTCTGTCACTTTTGAGCATTTAATAAGCAATGCAAAGCCACTTTGCATGGCTATGTGTGGTTTAGTAAATACAAAGTAACACGATGCAGTGCACAGCTCTGCTTGCGTTACTTTGCGCTGTGTAGTCGTTACATGGGTGGAGCAACACAGACTCTAAAAGCGCCTCTTCCATAGCACGGGCGGAGCAGGAAATAAACGAGCATTTTACACGCAGCTGTGCAGCAAGGGCTGGGGCGGGAACAGGAGCCGAGGGCTCGTAGCTGGTGACTGCTTCGTGCTGAGAGGAGTTTCCCTGAAGGTGGGAGAAAGCGGAGTGTGGCGTTTTGGACCCCCTGGACTGAAAGGGGCTCCGTGGATTGCGAGGGCGGGACTGCGAGTCCCAGCAGGAGTAGCGCTCAGGTCACCAGCGCACCTGCGACTCTTCCCGCCCTCCCCCCTCCTCCCTCATCCTGCTGTTTAAAGACTGCTCGCGGCCCCCGCTCCGTGGGTGCCGCTAGTAGCTGGTGACTGCTTCGTGCTGAGAGGAGTTTCCCTGAAGGTGGGAGAAAGCGGAGTGTGGCGTTTTGGACCCCCTGGACTGAAAGGGGCTCCGTGGATTGCGAGGGCGGGACTGCGAGTCCCAGCAGGAATAGCGCTCAGGTCACCAGCGCACCTGCAACTCTTCCTGCCCTCCCCCCTCCTCCCTCATCCTGCTGTTTAAAGACTGCTCGCGGCCCCCGCTCCGCGGGAGCCGCTCGTAGCTGGTGACTGCTTCGTGCTGAGAGGAGTTTCCCTGAAGGTGGGAGAAAGCGGAGTGTGGCGTTTTGGACTCCCTGGACTGAAAGGGGCTCCGTGGATTGCGAGGGCGGGACTGCGAGTCCCAGCAGGAGTAGCGCTCAGGTCACCAGCGCACCTGCGACTCTTCCCGCCCTCCCCCCTCCTCCCTCATCCTGCTGTTTAAAGACTGCTCGCGGCTCCCGCTCCGTGGGTGCCGCTCGTAGCTGGTGACTGCTTCGTGCTGAGAGGAGTTTCCCTGAAGGTGGGAGAAAGCGGAGTGTGGCGTTTTGGACCCCCTGGACTGAAAGGGGCTCCGTGGATTGTGAGGGCGGGACTGCGAGTCCCAGCAGGAGTAGCGCTCAGGTCACCAGCGCACCTGCGACTCTTCCCGCCCTCCCCCCTCCTCCCTCATCCTGCTGTTTAAAGACTGCTCGCGGCCCCCGCTCCGCAGGAGCCGCTCGTAGCTGGTGACTGCTTCGTGCTGAGAGGAGTTTCCCTGAAGGTGGGAGAAAGCGGAGTGTGGCGTTTTGGACCCCCTGGACTGAAAGGGGCTCCGTGGATTGCGAGGGCGGGACTGCGAGTCCCAGCAGGATTAGCGCTCAGGTCACCAGCGCACCTGCGACTCTTCCCGCCCTCCCCCCTCCTCCCTCATCCTGCTGTTTAAAGACTGCTCGCGGCCCCCGCTCTGCGGGGGCCGCTCGTAGCTGGTGACTGCTTCGTGCTGAGAGGAGTTTCCCTGAAGGTGGGAGAAAGCGGAGTGTGGCGTTTTGGACCCCCTGGACTGAAAGGGGCTCCGTGGATTGCGAGGGCAGGACTGCGAGTCCCAGCAGGAGTAGCGCTCAGGTCACCAGCGCACCTGCGACTCTTCCCGCCCTCCCCCCTCCTCCCTCATCCTGCTGTTTAAAGACTGCTCGCGGCCCCCGCTCCGCGGGAGCCGCTCGTAGCTGGTGACTGCTTCGTGCTGAGAGGAGTTTCCCTGAACGTGGGAGAAAGCGGAGTGTGGCGTTTTGGACCCCCTGTACTGAAAGGGGCTCCGTGGATTGCGAGGGCGGGACTGCGAGTCCCAGCAGGAGTAGCGCTCAGGTCACCAGCGCACCTGCGACTCTTCCCGCCCTCCCCCCTTCCTCCCTATTTAGCCCCGCCCATTCACGCGCACGCGGGACACGTGCGGGCCGAAGCCCGGGGCGAAGACTGGGCCAAGAGCGGGCCCGTTTGTGCCCGTTCGTGACCGGGAGTGCCCGGACCGGGCTACCCCTCTAACCTGTGGAAGTCCCCTCCCTCTATTGGGGGTCATGACTGGAAGAGATACCAGGATCAAATCATCGCTAACTGGAACTCTCTCTACCGCAGGAGGTATGGAAAAATTTCTAATAAGGGCCAATAATATCATAGATAAGGAGATCGTCATACTGGAAAAACGCCTATCAACCGAAATTATCTCCCTTAAACGATCATCCATAGGACCTCTTGCTAATGCCAAAACACCTAACAGAAATAGTGAACAATCAGCTATCTTGGAGGTAACACCCCCGCCTAGTGAAGATCCTGACACCTTGGCTACTATAATTGACACTGTCGTGGATATTAATTATGCACCCGAAAGCAATAATGTCTCTCTTTTGTCCCACCCTGAAGAGAGTATTACTCAAACTAAGAGTCAAGGGGAGAGCGAAGGTGCAATTAAGAAACGGAAAAGAGTGTATAATAAAAAAGAAACTAAAATGGGAAGGTCTGTAAAATTAGCGAAAGTGCGGGGCGAACAACCCCAGATTATCAACCCCCAGGATGTTACCCCCCGGGTAGAGAGGTGTCCATGGAGTGGGCAGTGGCCTTACTTAAATCAATTATATCTCCACTAGAGGCAAAATTGGATAGGTTAAACTCAAGAATATCCAACATAGAGAAAACCACTGCCTCTATCCTTGCAACTCTCAGTAACACCCAATGCCAAAACATCCCACCCATTGTCCCAACTCCCCTGGTTCCCCTACCCCCAAATCCGAATCTACCTACTATTCCTTCATTATCTAACAGTCTACCGACCTCTTGCATGCCCAACCATACAACCACTGACCTTGTGGCGAGTCATCAATCCAGTCAATCTAACCCCCCAGTTCACATGGATGAGGTAAATCAGGGATCCCCGGTTAAGGAACAAAATACTCCTAGACCTAGACGGCCTGATCTTCCACCAGAAGCTAACCGGTTCACAGTTATCTTAGCTGGAGTACCACCATTAGAAAAAGGGGAGACAGAAACTTTCAGTTCCCTGAAAAGCAAGATAATAAAATGGCTTAACTGGAATAGACCCCTCCCGACCCATTTACATAACGAAATCATCATGGTCAGGAGGGTCCCCTGGATAGGTAAGACCCCTAAAAACATCAATGGAGACTGCATAACCGTTAGCTTTAGAGATCCCCGTACGGTATCCCATATATGTGCAGGCTTCAATAGATCCTTCGATTCCACCATCCAGACCCTTCCAGTCTCCTACTTCTTCCCACCAACTAATAATTACCATCAATCGAGAAGGGGGGACTGGACTGTTGTGGAACGTAGGGGCAGGCAGCGACCTTATGACACCAGACCACCTAGACAACCTCAATACGCACCCCAATTCCATCCCTTTATGGATTATAATCGCTTTGGTTGCTTAGAAGGTTTGGAGGGAGTTGACTGACTACCCCCTGTTTCCTCTCCCCCGGAGCCGACTCTTGCCCCAGTTAACAGTGAAGCTCCATCTACTGTCAAACCACCGACCCAGTGCATGGAAACCGCCCCCAATCCAACTTCTACCCCACCTATTGTCCTGAAGATAGCTCGTCCTGTACCTCATGTGATGGTTACAACTGATGTGGGCTATGTAAATTTTCCCACCATAGCTACCCCCACTGATATGGTACAGGCTCCCACCGATGTGGGCCATGCAACCCCCTCCATTACAGCTACTCCCACTGATTTGGTACAGGCTCCCACCGATGTGGGCCTTACAACTTCTTCCATCACAGCTATCCCTAGTGATAGGGTACAGGCCCCTAGGCGAACAGGTTATTCCATGGCGAGTTGGAATATTGTAGGGTGGCGGCAAAAAGTTGCAGCCCTGGGCTGGAGGGAGCACATTAGGGACTTTGACATTTTGTGTTTGCAAGAAACATGGTCAGTGGAAGATATTCACTTTGATGGTTTTGTTTCCTACAATTGTAATGCTGTAGAGTCTGTTATGGGGAGGGCTAAAGGTGGATTACTGATTTTATTATCTGTACACCTCCCTATACGTGTAAGAAAAAGTCATGTTGTGGGGTCCCATTCACAGATATTGGAAATTATGGTTAGCAGGGATAGAAATATTCTATTGGTCAACCACTATAATAACACCTTTGACCCTTCTAGCACCACTGTTGTGGATGAACTTGAAACTGTTATAGACTTAATACTCTGTAAATCGGCCATATCCTATGATATTATTTGGGGGGGAGATTTTAATATCAGAACCTGTCCTCTCTCCTATACAACTGCATGTGGATATGATGGGGATAATGGGGAGTACTCATTACATTTTCTGCACTCCCTCTATGGTACCTCCCTTAACAACCTGATGCTAAAGTATGATGTGTCTATCCACCAACATGCCCCTGACAACGAGGGTAATTTGGCCCCTACTTTTACGGGGAGGAATACTGTTTCTATTATCGATTTTCTGCTCATCTCCAACCGGATTGTTCCGCATTGTACGGTCCCACATATCCTGGACCTTGGACTGAGTGACCACAATGCATTAACTATGTCCATCTTCTGTGAGATTACTAGGAAGGTATTTTCCGGTAGGGTTGTTGATGACATTACTCCAAGCAGGCCAAATGGGATACGCATTAAGTGGTGCGGAGAAAAATCCGAGAATTTACACCGTAGTGTTGTGAAAGCCGGCTTAGAAGTGATACTTTGTTGTCTTCAAACCGATGCCCCACCTGATTATACCGTAAATAATTTTGAGGAATTGGGTACCATTATTAAGCAAACCCTTACCACCAAGAAGGCCCCAATTAACCGGGAAACACCGGGTTGGTTCAATCAGGCGTGCACTAAGGCGTTAAAGGCCCTTAAGCTTGCCCTTTCCATTAATCCTAGAGATAGGGAAGCAGTTAAACTCCTGAGGGTCAATTATAAAAACGAATTGAAACTCAGGAAACAAGAGCTAAGAGAACTAGCCTGGGAAGATCTGAATAAAGCTGCAGCCCTCAGGGACAGCACGCTGTTCTGGAGCACCATCAACAGCCCATTCCTCCAAAAGGAAGAATTTCCTGTCCTTACAGCCCAAGTAAGCGAAGACAGCTGGGTTTCACACTTCACAGGGATTTTTGATCCAACTGGAGAGTTTAACGATAACTTCTGTAACAATCCTATTACCCCAGTTGAAATCCTGAGAATTACGATTCATGAGGTGAATACGGCAATAAAGAATAGTAAAGGGGGAAAGGCACCTGGCCCAGATGGGGTGCCAATTGATCTTTATAAACATGATCTGGCACTCTGGAGTCCATTATTAACCATAGCATTTAATGCTGCTGTGGATAACAAGACTCCCTCAAGCTGGGGTGAATACATTATAATTCCAATCTACAAGAAGGGGGATAGAGGAGAGGCTAAGAACTACCGCCCTATCTCCCTTCTGGATTCCTCATTAAAAATCCTGAGTAGGGTCTTGTTAACACGATTGGAAGACTGGGCCACAGATAACCATATCCTCGCCCCATCGCAATATGGCTTTAGAAAGGGCCTTGGTACTATTGAACAATGTATCAATTTGAACCTCCTAATTGGTAAATACACCAAGGCCAAACCGGGATCACTATACCTGTGTTTTGCGGATCTTTCTAGTGCCTTCGACCTGGTTGACCATGCTTTGTTATGGTCAACTTTATTGGGCATGGGGGCCCCCCCTGAAATTATACACTTTCTAGCCAGACTTTACTCCAACTTATCGGCCCAAATCCGTTATGGACCAGCGGGGGAGTGCACACGAAAGATCAAAGTAAGATCTGGCATCCGACAGGGATGTGTTTTGGCGCCGTTGCTTTTCTCGCTCTTTATTAATTCAGTTGAGCAAGATCTAAAGCAAATCCAAGCCGATGCCCCCCAAGTAGGAGGTCAACCGGTATTACTTTATGCCGACGACACTGTTTTACTTTCCAGGACCCCTTTAGGCCTTCAAAAACTGATGAATGGGTTTTAGGATTTTATTCAGAGGAAGAAACTTAAAAACAATAACTCCAAAACCTTTGTTATGGTGTGTGGTAAAAAGTTGAAACTTCTTAAACCCTTTTGTTTTAAGGAAAACCATATTGAGACTGGTGCCAATTTTTGTTATCTGGGCGTTACTTTTAATAATAGAGGTTCCTGGGCTCCAGAACAGACAAATGTTAAAGCTAGAATGGGGAAAGCATCCCTAGGCGTCTTCCGCTTTGCTTCTAAAGTGGGAAGCCGCCGTATTGTAGATATGCTGAATATTTACAAGCACAGATGTACATCGGTAGCATTGTACGGTTCTGGGGTTTGGGGACATTGTAATGTAAGGGCCCTGCAAATTATGGAAAACATTTTCCTCAAACGGTTGCTCTGCCTTCCACCTTCGGCATCCAACGTGTTAACACACATGGAACTAGATCTGGACTACTTATCTGATCTAACCGGACTAAGACCATTGCTGGTCTGGAAATCCATTTTTACCAAGACGGAAACTGCCTTTACCAAAGACATTATTAAGGACTGTCTACTACTGGAAAAAGTTTCAAATATTCCATGGTTAAATTATGTGATTTCAAGTGTTAAGGATCTGTTCGATATGGATGTATGTAATGACCCTATTTGCATGAATTCTCTGACTAAACAGGAAGTTAAAAATGAATTTTTGAGGGTTAAATCTGATCTGCGGAAAAATGCAACTAAAGACTATTCTACCCATGTTTTCCATTATTCCTTGAAAGTAGACAGACCTGGTATACCCATGTACCTTAATGTTATCTATAGACAGTCCCATCAATTTGTTCTTTCTAGACTGAGACTAGGCATAGTGCATAACCTGGTTGCCTTCCCCATAATGAAATGTCACTCGGTTACCCCTTGTCCGTGTGACGGCTTAACCAAACAAAGCACGCCGCACTTTCTCCTACTCTGTCCTTTGTACAAAGCCCAGCGCATTTGCTACCTTAAACCCATGTTTTTGAAATACTCCACGCATACTACAAGAAACGCAATGAGGCTATTATTCTCACTTGCGAGCCCTGATCTATGTTTCTTTACTGCCACGTTTATTTTGAAATCTATCACAGCAAGACTAAGTATGGTTTTTCCATAAATTTATGTACACTCATTCCTACATTTTATGCCAAAAGTTTTTTCATTCAACACTTTGATATGTTCCCCCTTGGTGTTGTATTTCCAAATGTATTCTTGAATGTGCAATGTTTTAACTGTATACTTTTATGATGTTTTTTTAAACAATCGAATAAAGTTTATAATCTGAAACTGGGTGGAGCATGGGTGTTCCCATCAATATCCTCACATGTATTTTGATGCAAACCCAGCATTATAAAGAGTTGTAAACCTTGGTTTGTGCAGAAATGTGTCACCTACCGGCCTAAGTATTTCTCTGCATACTTCCTCTTTCCATATGTGCTGCATTCTAATCCACACATAAAAAGTGGAATATGCCTCTAAGGATTATTTTTGTGCTGAAAGGTGTCCCACCTGCAACGCAGACAGCCTTGCACTATGGTGCAAGGCTGTCTGTGTTGGCGCTAGGCAGCACACAGTGCATCAGTGCAAGGAGAGAGCAGAAATGCTCTATCTCTTTGTAAATATCGATCATTTCATTTCTCTCCCTTTCACGCAAAGCAGCTAACAGGTTCACCTGGTGCGCTTCGTTGCTTGAAAATCTTTTAAATGTGCCTCTCCCGCACAGCCAACTATTGGAAGATTTGCAGACTTCTAAATCCCAGTATTCACATTAGAGAACTGCCGTATATCGCAAGAACCTCTTCACACATACTGAACCTCCATTGCCTTGAACTTTGGCCCTTTGTTGTTCCTGTTGTTCCCAGGCCCCACCAGGAGTTCATGAAAGTATTAGTGGGACTGTTGAGTCTGTGGCAATAGGGGCTGCATTTTCTAGGAGAGTGCTTCCCAATGGTGCTCAGTAAATGTAAATGAACTTCTTAAAGCTCAAGGGTTTGTTTGGCTGGCTAAGTAAAGAGGCAGTAAAAAATAATTGTGTGAAAAAGCTTAAAGCCTGGACTCTATCCATTCATCATGCACCAGGCCATCTTCACGTATGTACAGAGGAATTCTGAAAGCTGCACATTTTTCCTGTCCCTAGGGTGTAACATCAGCTTAGACTTTTTGAAGTCTGCAATAGATCACCATGGGTTCAAGTCATGCACTTCCCTGACCTCTACTAGACCACTCAATTCTTGGAAACACACAATCCATAGAGAATGTCCTGGTGAGCTCTGACTTTCTACTGGCCACCTTTGATATTAAAAATATTTATGGTCCCGGATTTGTCCATACTTTTTATTTAAAAGTGCACAGCAAGAAGTAGATATGTTTTTCTCTCTAAGAGGCTATGTTACTTCCTATTGCTGAACCTTTTTGTAGCTATCCATGTTAAAAGACTAGTATACCATCTCCCCTTCAGTTCTTTCAGCCTTCTAGTCTTTTTGTAACTAATACAGGTTTCCCAATTATGGACCTAGTGTAATAACATGTATTATTATTTGAGGTGAGCATTTACCCATCTCAAAGAATGATAACACTAACTTGTCTAGGTGAGCCGTAAAAGGTACTAAATTAACCTGAGCTCAGCCCCTGATTGCTATGTCACAGAGAAGGGAGGCTTAACTTACGGCAATGTGTAAAGTAAAAACGCAGTACCAAAACAGTAGTCAAAACATCAGACAAAAGAATTTTTCAAACCGAATTAGAAAAATAATTTCATAAAAAGAATGATTACAAAATGACAGCAATCCAATAAGGGGAACCGGAGATAATACTTGTTAAAGTTTTAAGTGAAACTAGAGCCAAAAAGCACTAAGGGCCATATGTACAAACAGTATTTTCATTTCCTAACAGTGCGAATCGCCATTAGGAAATGCAAAATGCCATTTCGGTATCTATGAGAGACATTTGTGGTTCTAGCTAGTAGAAATCCCATTTTTGAAATCGCTAAATAGAAAATCCCAAATAGGGATTTACAAATAGCGAATCTCTAACACTGTGAGCCTGAGGGTCATATGTATCAAGATACCAATTAGCGATTCTGTAATAGTGATTTTTAAGAAATCGCTATTTTAGAATCGCTAATTGGTATGTATCAAGAAAATCGACATTTTTTAGCGATTTCTTTATATTCCTTAATTGCGAATTCGCAAATTGCGAAATCGCAATTAAGGAATACTTTCCCATTCATTTCTATGGGCTTCCTGGCCCATAGGAAGAAATGGGAATTTATTCTCAATTTGCGATTTGCAATTTGCTAATCGCAAATTGAGAATAATTTCAAGGGTGCAGGGGTGTCCAAAGGACACCCTGTTGCACCCCTGAAATATGCATGGGTGCACATGTGGCGCATATACATGCCCTAAGGGCATGTATGTGCGTCACATGGCACTTTGAGACATGCTGAAATGTGCATTTTTCAAAGGAATCGCAACTTACCACCAATTAGAAGTTGGTGGTAATTTGTGATTCCTTAAGGGCATTTTGGAGATTTTTTTGGCTTCATACATTGCATTTAAGGAATCGCAAAAATTGCGATTCCTTAAATGCAATTGCAAAATAAGGAATCGCAAATTTTGCGATTCCTTATTTTGCACCAGATTTTACTACATACATATCATTTTGCTAATTCACATTCGCAAAGGCCGAAATTCTGCGATTTTCAGCCTTTGTGAATGCAAATTTGCTTCATATATATGGCCCTGAGTCTTCTGCCATAATCCTTGCTGTACCGAGGCTGGGGCTACGTCCACATGAACTTACGTCATGACATGAACTAACAGGAGGAGGAGTCCAGTCCGCGGTTTGCCACGCTTGCCGGACTGCGAGAGCGAGCGTGGGGCGAAGGTGAGCGGGCTGAGTGCTCCAAAACACCGTCGCCACTGCTGGGGGCCGAGAGAAAGCGGAAAGCCAGAGAGCCGCAGATGGGACTGGCTCAGTCTCCCACTTGGCCCCCCACCTGGACCTCCCGCATCTGAATCTGAACAAGAATCTCTGCGCTGAGGTGCTGCCTGGCTGCCCAAGTCTGTGTAACGCGGCAGGAGTCGCAGATCATTTGCCAAGCATGCCCAAAGCCTTGTGGGGGTGCATTTTACAACACAACAGGAGCCTTTGCTAGGCGCGGCAGAGGCAGGGGACACGAGTCACTTTCCAGCACGGTGCGGTAAAACATTTGCTCAAAGCGGCAGGAGCCGCGGAACATTTGCAGAGGTCAAGAGGCATTTTTCATTGCCGCAGAAGCATAAACCTTTCAGAGGACAGAGTGCCCATGGAGGAGCCTGTGTTATGTGGAGGAGTTACTGCTGTGCTCTGTGCTCAGCTGTCTCTCAAGTCCCGTGGTGAGCATTCATCCGCCCACCCACCCACTTTGCTACCACTGAGGGTTGTTTTACCTGCTGTTTTTCCCGCTGCTGAAGGGTCCGGTGTTTGTTGCAGGCAGAGGGGACTCTGACATTGACTGGCGCTTGGAGAACGCCATTGCTCCCCTACTGACCTACAGTACCTAACACTCCTAGCGGCGCGAACGCTACGCACCGCTACGCAGAGCACCAGGAGGTGCTCAAAAGGGGGCCAGGGTTCCCGCAGGGAGACCGGACGAGGCCGGGCTGGGCCCCCCTCTAACCTAGACTTTATCGCAAGGTCAGTTTTGTAATATATTCCTAAAATTTTTTTCAAACACTGAGAGAATAGCGACACACTGTTTGTGCGGGCTTTGTCAACAACACCAAGATGAGTAAACGTGATGTGAAGAGGATAGGTGCACCTAATGGGGGCAGTGTGGCGGGGACCCTAGACCAATTCATACTAAGGGCTATGTCTGTTCTGGAAAAAGAGATAGCACTAACAGAACATGGTCTAACCCTTGACCTGCAACTGACTAAACGGTCATCCCAGGGTTTAATTGCAACAGCCCGTTCTCCAGTCTATTCGTTGGCCAGTTCCAATACACCAACCCCTAACAAGGAGGTAAGTGGTGCTCTGAGTCCTTCAACTGGGTCATGTGAGGTTGTTGTTTCATCACCGTCAGCAATAATGAAAACTGCCACTAGTGTGCCCCCACGGACATCGGCCAGATCTACATAAAAAAAAACAATATAACTAACCGATCGACCCCTGACCCGGCAGTAAAAAGGAAAAGGGGCGGTGGCCCACAGAGGCCAGTCACTGCGAAAGCGCCAGGGACAAACAAAAACGGAAGCCGTGTCTTAAATGATGACCGCAGCACACAAGATAACATTGCAGCTGCTAGTTCGGATTTTAATATTTTATCCATGGGTGGGCCGAGCTCAAGCGAGGAAATGTGGAGAAGACTTGAAAACCTACTGGCAGTACTTTTATCTCCAATTACGTATAGACTTAGTCGAGGAATGGTTAACAAATTCCGAATCTCAGGTCAATACAGGTTTCTCTGCATTAGAAGGTCTTCTTGCACAATCTAAATCTGCTCCTGTGATTACACCCAGCAACCTGGGAAATAAGGAGCCAATTGGGGTTACAGTCAAACCCAAGCCTTTGCTGCATGAAGTGCCAATACAAACTTCTCCCAGGACTACCAACAATCCAGCGCCAGCTCCACAAAAGGCACACAGGAATGTTGTCTACTCGGGGAATCAATCTGGTGAATTTCCCGTATCAATCTGGATCTTGAGTACACCGGACGATGGCAGAGGGGGGACAGTAGTAGCTCCAATGGAGATCATTAACCACATAAATTTTACCTTGGATAGACTACCAAGCACAACTACTGGACCACAGGGAAATAGGGGATCAGAACACAATGCTGTGCCATTTCACTCTATTGTTTTTAATCTTCCTCCGGCAGCTGCACCATTAGTAGTTGTTTTGCGAATGTTACCCCCCTGCGGGCAACACAGACTGAAACCACAGAGCAACTGTTATTTAAAGCGCTACATTTGTTTAACATCCGCCTCAAGGATGGTGGAATTTGGGCGGAGTGTGTAGAAAAGCATATGATCATGGCTACATGAATACCATGGACAGGGCCTTTCAAAAAAGAAGGGAATGGTGATTGTGTAGTTGTCAATTTTAACAGTATGTACATAACAATATTTCTTTTGAAGAATCTAGGAGGAATGCAGGGAAGTCACACTAACAGAGTGCACATCTTACCTTTAGGATACTTTTACACCCTGGGCCCCGCTTCCCTACTAGGTTGGGATGCCAAGGTATGGACAGGCGAATACAGGCACCCTTTAGACCTGTACAAAGATCATTAGAGGTCCCCTTGTTTAACAGCTTTGCCCCATTATCGGGTCTAGATCTATGAGACTGACTATTTAAACCTACCTCGATATCGAGAGTGCACTCTGAAAGCTGTGCTATTTCACCCCAAAGCCCTAACAAGGTCCGGCATCAAACGGGGATGATAGTCAGGCTCGTATGGAGTCCCCACAACCCCCCATAAATTCTGAGGGTATACATCCACCACAGCTTTCCCTGTTATCTTGGAACATTGACGGCTTAAATACCAAAACACTGTCCACTGACTGGTCATGTTTTACTGAGGGGTATTATTTTATTGCCTTTCAGGAGACTTGGTCGGTAGAATTGATCTGCCGCCCAGGGTATTTGGCCTTTGGTAAATCAGCAATTGCAAATCCAAAGGGGAGACCTAGTGGGGGATTGGTAATATGGGTTAAGCAACAGACATTATTCCAAATAGAGAAACTATCAATAGATAGCCCTGACATTCTTGCTATTAAGATTTGTTCAGCTGGAGTCCCAGATTTCATATTGGTTAATGTCTATGCAAGCGAGATCCCGGGTGGGAAAGCCTCACCAACTGCTGCCCTCCTGGACACATTTATAGAGGACCTGTTTAGCAAATACGCTTTGGTCATCGCAGCCGATCTAAATTGCACATTTGAGCCTCTAGGCCTAGACGATTGTAGCCTTAGTATGGAGGAAGACCAGAACTGGGGGATTCCATCCTTATCGCTGCCTCCTATTAACAAATGGTCTGAGGCGGCGTTGAGGTTAAAAAGCTAATCCCTGGTGAGAGGGCTAAGGGCTGCTAATGGGAGATCTCCCTCAGATATGCAAGGTAATAACACGTTTTCCAACGGGACTAGAGGTAGCAGAATTGACTATATCCTCCTTAGTCTGAAGTAATGGCCTAGACTGGTGGATATGCTGGTCTACCACAGACCGGAGAGTGATCACGACCCTCTTTCATTAATTTTAGTTAGGATAGGTTCAGGAACACTCCAAGGCCGCCTTGGAAACCAAGATAGGAGAAGTAATCATGACCCAAGACTGCCGCCGGTTGAAATGGCCAGTAGTTTCCGAAGATGAAGGTGCAATAAGGCAGATTAAATCTACAATCGAAGGAACTCTAACACAGCTTGGCTCTATAGATATTCTGGATAGCTCTCCTACAGACCTTATGAAGGTTCATGAGGATTTATTTGTAAAACTAAAGTCCTTCTTTACTAAAAGTAGAAGACCCTTTAGGCATGTTAAAAAAAAATCGGCCAAATGCTATGATGAGGCATGTGGAGCAGCATTTAAACATCTCTCTAATGCAATTAAAATAGGAGTATAGCAAGAGGTCAAAAAAGCAAGGGCAAACTACAAAAAAGTCCAACTCCAGGCAAAAAAGGCCTTTGACGAGGATAGATGGGTGAGCCTAACCAACGCTACCAAAGAGAAGAACTAGGACAAATTTTGGAAATTAGTAAAATGGGGCAGTGGTGCGATTAACATTACACCAGTTAATAATGTACCTCCTGATCTTTGGGTGGAGCACTACCAAGCCAAATTTGCCTCTCTATCTAGAGTTGCAACAGCTGACTTTGAGGTTAACACCGAGGCTGTCCTTATATTTGACAAAAGGGAAATAGAAAGGGTCTTGGAAGGGGTACCTGAAGGGAGGGCTCCTGGCCCGAATTGCATCCCGGCCGACATTTATAAGTCTGATAAGAAAAACTGGACAGAATATATTTTTATCATCGTAAATGCCAATTCTAGAGGTGTGCCAATTCCAGACACATGGCATGGGGCTGAAATCATCCCTATTTATAAAAAGGGTGACCGTGCCAGCCCTAGCAACTATAGGCCGATAAGCCTCATCGACACCCTACAGAAAATAGTGGCTAGACTTGTGCTAGGTAGGGTCAACGGATGGGTAGCAGATCAAAATGTATTATCTACCTATCAAGCGGGATTCAGACCCCATGTGAGCACCATAGATCAAGTTGTTAGATTGATGATGATCTATTGGAACAGGGTAATCCTTGCAGGGGGGACGCTTTATGCAGCATTTGTTGATTTAAAATCAGCATTCGATTCAGTGCCACACCACAAGCTTTGGGCCTCATTAAAGGAGGCAGGGATGCCTTTAGAAATCCTAGGTTTTATCTTTCAACTGCATAAGGCAAATTATGCACAGGTGAGGTTGGGACAGCAGGGTGAACTAACTGATCAGTTCCCAGTAAATAAGGGAGTGCGGCAAGGGTGTGTCCTTGCCCCTGCCCTATTGTCCCTGTTCATAAATAAGGTAATCACTTATTATATTAACTTCCCAACTGATGCTCCAACTCTTGCCGGTTTAAGGGTTCCACTTTTAATGTTTGCAGACAATAGTTTAATTTTATCCAAAACTCAAACGGGTCTGCAATGTGCGCTTGACCGATTTACAGACTTCTGCAACAACCATGATTTTATAGTAAATGTTGACAAAACAAAATTCATGGTGCTGCATAAGTATAAATCTTTTAAAGGCAGAGTAGAAATGGAAAAGCACCTTTGGAACAAACTGATACCTTTACATACTTAGGTGTGACTATGGGTAGAAGGATGAACTGGTCACCGCAGTTAGACGTGACAGTTGTCAGGCATAATCAGTTAGCAGGAGCCCTACTAAAAGAACATCGACTCTCAACCACTAAACCGATGGGGCCGGCTATGATGATTTATAAAGGGAAAGTCAGAGCTTCCATAATATATTGCGCCGAACTCTGGGGGTTCGAAAATCTAGTCCTAGTTCGGGCACAAAATAAGTTTCTCAGGTCATTGACCGCTCTCCCACAATCAACCCCTATTAAGCCTCTACTATTAGATCTAAGTTGCACTTCTTTTGATGAGGTGGTGGGTTTCAGACCCCTAGCATACTTGAGGAGGCTATGGACCACCTCCGAATGGGCTTCCTTTGCCGATGCCTTAATGTATGTCAGGAATGCTGACCTGTCCTCAAAAATTAAATGGCTTCAGAAGCCTAAGCACAGTTTGTTTGACATGGGGCTTGGACACCTGTGGGAAGATCCTATAGGCAACTCACTTCCCAATAAAAAGGAGTACCAAGCACTCTATTGGGATATGATCACTGAGAAGTCCTTGTCAGTGATGGGCAGTAATTCCCTTACAGGCTTCTTCCTGGAACACAAGTTTGAAGTGAAAGCCGAGGCGACTGGAATTTAATTACGAAACCTGGAGACAGGAAATTATATCATCAATTTAGAGTGGGCACTCTCCCGTTAAGATCATTCACTGCCAAATGGAACAACTCATTAGACACTAATTGTCCCATGTGTCTAACCCAGGAAGAGTTGATATCCCATGTCTTATTTGAATGCCAGGCTTATAAGGGCCCCCGCCGCAAGTGGCTTAAGCCATTTTGTTTAAATCTAGGTACTAGGTCTAGCATGGTAGCTTTGCGTATTTTGGCAACAAATACACGAGTAGACATTGTTATAGCCATCACGAAATTTCTCAGTTGGGACTGGGCACTGCGAAGGAAAAATCTCCCTGCTTAGGACCTACCACAAGACCAAGCTGCTTCTCCCCTGTAGATGTTTAACAAGAATGTTTTTCTTAGATGGTTTTGTCTTAAAAGCTATTTTAATGCTATACTGACACGGTCTTTCGATAATGTTTGTACTAAACTTTGTAAGAATTGTATGTCTTTTCTAAGGTTTTTACCCTTTTAACACATTTTTTATGACTGCATTGTGTCTTTTATGATTGGAAAATTATTGAATAAAGACTATTTGAACTGAACTGAAAACTGAACTATGAGCCCAATTATAATGGAGTAAGAAGTGGCTCAAACCGTTGGTCAGGGCCATTCTTACTGCATCATAATCTCCTGTTTGGAATAATTTCTGCCTGACCCATTTTGATGGAGTCAGTCGGATATTATTCCAAACAAGAGTTCTGAATGGCAAGGAGAGCCAGTCCACCATTCGGAAGGCCTTCAGTAATCCCTCGGCCGGCTCTTCCAGGCCGAGGGATTACGATGGCAGTTTCCCACTGCCTTTCTGTGCCGGCCTTTACAACACAGAAAGGCATTGGGAAACTGTCTTTGGGGATCCCCAGCAGGGCCCCCAAGGGTGCAAGGCCACTGAATGGTGGCGTGGCGGCACCTGTGGTGCCCCCCTGTTGGTGCCTGCACCCGGTGGCAGGCCCCTTGAGGTGCCTGCCACCGGGTACAGGGATGAACCGCACCTCTGCTCTTTGCTATGAGAGCATGCATTCCGTTCGGAATGCATGCTCCCATAGCAAAGTATAAGATTGTGACCGAACAGGGTTCAGTAGCATCCTACTTGCCAGGCTGGAACCGACAACAAAGAGTCGTTGGTTCCATTTCCAGAGCGATGTCGGACGGACTCCGGTCCATCTGACATCGCAATCAGGTACTATGTAGAAAGAATTTCATAATTGTAAATAGTCGAAAATGGCCATTTAGGGAATGCAATTACCATCAATGTAGAAATGGTGGTAGCTAGGAGCAAAATTAAAAAACCCCAAAATGCATCTCGCTCACTCAAAATGGGAGCTCTGTCTGTCTTGGCAAGTATGATGAGGGTTTTGGCTGGTAGGCATAGAAGGAGGCAGAGGCAGGAGAGGATATTTAGGGTGAGGCTCATCCTTTTTGAACAGACAGGACGAGGTATATGAGAAGTATAGACTCAGTCGTGAGGTAAATTTGAAATTAACTGTTGAGGTGTAATCTCGGCTACAGACCCCAACAGTCAGGAGCAATGCAGTCCCACCAAATGTGCAGGTATAGTGTTGTCTACACCTTTTGGCTTTAGGAAGTCACCAGGGAGTCATAGCACTGACAGGAGGGGTGTCACAGAGGGAATTTACTAGATTTTGTTACAGGTTACTGGACATCATTGTTAGCAAAGTAAACAAATATATATATTTACCAAATATGCCACAATGTTAGCAACTGGATCCCACTGTTTCCCAGTGTAATTGGGTGTGTTAATGGCACACATATTGGCTATGCCCCTCTGTGCAAATGAATTTATAAAGAGAAATAGGAAATGCACCCATTTGCACAATTTACAGGAAGTGTGTTATGCCTCATGCATCAAAATTTACCTTGTAGGCAGATTCCCAGGCAGCACTCGTGACTCCTTTATGTTCCACCACAGTGGAATACGTAACCATTTGACTCTGTGTGACTTTGGCGATGGTTTATTACTTTGTAAGAGAATAGCAAACTCAATTCATACACTACGCAGGAGAGAGGCGCTTTGGATACTGAAGCTTCGAAGTACAGAATGCGGTCTTAATATCGACCAAGAATGGCATTATTTCTTGGGTAGATGATAAATGAAACTGAACGTGGCATAGGGCTCAGTATGTCTGATGATACCGTACTTCATTAACTCGTGAGTTAGTGTCCCTAGCATTGAGAGTGCTTGCCATGAAAATGTATAACCTATGGAAATATATATGAGTAATAGAAGATTGTACGCAACAATGCAATTTCTTTTCCCTTTTTTAAATAATTTTTTATTTCATTTGGATAGGACAACTTGGTCATGTCTCATGTATAGTGAATATTTGTTTTGGATACTGTTAACAATGTTCTAACCTTAAAGGATGGAGAGAATGAGGACATAATATTAAGTTCTCGTAGATACACCCTATTTTTGATATTCACACCACTGCATGTTGATCCATTTATTTCATGGTCACGGTATACTGTGGCTGTATACACAACGCGATTTCAATTATAAATCCTAAATTTCACTTTATGGATTCCAATCTATATATGGTGCAAGTTATAGCAGCAGAACAAAATATAATAGTTGTTTGCGCTAACAAATGCACATTTGCATGTTGATCTATTCATTTCATGGTCACTGTACACTGTGGCTGTATACAAAACGCTATTTCAATTATAACTCCTGAATTTCACGCTTTGCACTATAGTCTCGAGTGTGTTATGGATGTTTTCCGTCAATGGGGAGCACCGACACAGAGATATGTTTTTGAGATGATGTGTTCTTTCCTTCGTGAAGAATGGGAAGATGGTGTGTTAGGACAAGCTCCGCCTGAGTTGTTCCGTATACGGTCTGAGTTTGCGAAGGGAACTCTAGTGGGTATTGAGGTTGAGAAAGCAGTTGCGACGTTGTTGTCGTTTAGGAGTGAATATCCTTCTCAGCAACTATTTGAGCCTGATTCTTCAGTTAGGAGAAAGGCGCGACAATACCCGATGCGAGAGGTTCCCCCAGTTTGGAGAGCGGGAGATCCAAATGCTAATCCAGTTGTGCCGCCTTATTTTCAGCGTGTTTGGGTACATGTTCCATGGAAGCGTGCTGAAGTTTTAGCCCTTAAGCAGACTTTGCCTGATCCACGTAAAAATCCTGCAGGGTAATCTAAGGAATTATCACAGACTGCAGATTCATGCACTATGAATTTGGCTGATATAGACATGTTGTTTGGAAATGTAGTTCCACAGCCTTTATGGGGATTGACCCGTCATACGGATCATGCACAGGAATTGGGTGATACATGGAATAATATTAGGGCCGCAGATGCTAGACAAGTTGGCGGTGCTAAACCAGAGGACGTAGTTGCTGACCTCCCTGGTAGGATTATTAATTATATGAAGACTTTGATGCCTGCTATGCATGTCAATTGGGACAAGTTGTCTGCGTGTAAGCAGAAGAAAGACCAAAGTGTGTCTGACTTATTCACTAGGTTTGAAGAGACGTTTATCGACCATAGTGGTCAGGATATGAGTACGGAAGGTAGTCGACGGTTGTTCGTTGACAAGTTTGTGCATAATTTGCTTCCAGATTTGTGCAATAAGTTGAAGGATTCTGAGAGTGCTTGGGCTGTTTCTTCGTCAGCGCAGCTTTTGGCTCCTTCCCAGTACTACGAAAATAGAGATATGGACGAGAAAGATAGAGCCGACAAGAAGACTAAAGAGCTTAAGACTAAGGTTCTTTTGCAGCAAGCGTATCTGCATCGTAATAATCAGCGCGATTATCAGCAACCTCAGCAATATCAGAGAAACTCGCAAAGGTTCGAGTCTTCTCAACAGCGTTTCCCTGTAGGCCCTAATCAGTGTGCGTATTGCAAAGAAGAGGGTAATTTCAAGAGCAGTTGTCCGGTTCTGTTACAGCGCACGAATGGTGCTTCTGGTGTGAGAGATCGAGGTGTTCAGCAAGCTCCTAGAGGTAGAGGTCGTGGTCAAAATACGCGTCCCTTGCCTCCACAGAATTCTATGAATAGCTTTGATCAGCAGAACGGTGCGTCTGGTAGGACGGCTCAGTACTATGCGGACGATTACTATGTCGAAGGTGAGAATGTGGATGGTAATGATTGCTAGGACAGCCATAGACAAAGAGAGGGAGTTGTTTCAGTTCCAGTAGATCAGAGTGGACCTTATGTTAAAGTGATTGCATCAGGTGTGTCAGAGCCTTTTCTGTTGGATACTGGTGCTGCGAAGAGTTCTATTATGCACTCTAAACTCCCTGGTGCACCTTTGTCTGGCTTAACGAAGGTTTCAGTAGGTTTTTCTGGCACCCCGGTTACAAATCCGATTTCTAGTTTTTTGTCTATTTCTGTTGGACCTTGTGAATTTGAAGCACCCCTTATTCTGACGACAGGTTGTGGGGAGAACTTGTTGGGATTAGACTTGTTGAAGAGATTGTATGCGACGTTATATTGATCTCCTTCAGGAGTACAGTTTACATTGGGTAAGAGAGTGATCTCTCCGATGTATTTATCTAAAGATGAACTTCCAGCTGAATTGTCTTCTCTCCCTGATTCTCTTTGGGCTACTGGTCCTAATGATGTGGGTCTTTTGGAGATTCCACCATATGTTGTGACGTTGAAAGCGAATGCTAGATTGCCACGTATTCCCCAATATCGAATTTCCAGTGATGGTGAAAGAGCACTTTTGGCGATCATCTATGATCTGATTGAGAAAGGTGTGATTGAGGAAACGAGAGGTAATGTGTGCAATAGTCCTATTTTGCCTGTTCTGAAAAGAACTGATTCTTCACAGCCTCCTGTACATAGGTTTGTGATCGATCTCCGCGAGGTGAATAAGATTGTAGTTCCGCAATTTCCTGTTGTACCTGATATCACCGCTTTATTGACTTTGATTCCAGCTACAGCCACGTGGTTTTCGGTGATTGACTTGAAGAATGCTTTCTTCAGCATCCCGATTGCCGTGGAGAGTAGGGATATTTTTGGCTTCTCTTTAGGAGGCCGAAGTTTTCGGATTAAGCGCGCTCCTCAAGGCTATTGTGAGAGTCCATCGATCTATAGATAGGCTTTGTAAACACAACTTGATTCGATTGTTTTACCTGATGGTGCTGCTCTTATTCGGTATGTTGATGATCTATTAGTTGCTGCCGACAATGAAGAGATTTGTAGAGAGGCTACTTTGTCATTGTTACGTCATTTGTCTGATTTCCATCATAAGGTTTCTCTTTCGAAGTTGCAATATTGTCGACAAGAAGTTACCTATTTAGGTCACCTCTTATCGAAGGAGGGAAGGAAACTGACCCCAGAAAGAATTCAAGCGATTGCGAAAATGAGTGTGCCTACGACACAGAGAGAAGTACGTGCTTTTCTGGTTATTACGTCGTATTGTAGACAGTGGATCCCTAATTTTTCATTGCTTCCGAAACCTTTGATAGCTCTTACTGTTAAGGATACTCCAAATCCTATTCCTTGGACTGACGAATGTCAGAAGCGCTTTTTAGAACTACGCGATGCGTTGTGTCCGGCTCCTGTGTTGGGTACTCCCAACTACAGTAAGCCTTTTACATTGTATGTCCACAAGAGAGAGGGATGTGCATTGTCAGTTTTGACTCAACAGTTTGGCGATAAGCAGCGTCCATGCGCTTATTTTTTGTCGACTTTGGATCCGGTAGCTAGAGCGTTGCCCAGCTGTCTGAGAGCTACAGCAGCAGCGGCTGCTTCGATTCGACAGTCTGCTGGTTTGGTGCTGGACAATACATTGATTGTGATGGTTCCACATGCAGTGGATACCTTGTTGAATCGCACAAAGACACAGCACTTAACTAGTGCTCGGTTGTCGGGTTACGAATTGACACTGTTAGCGAGTCATGTGCATATAAAGAGATGCAACACGTTGAATCCAGCTACGTTGTTGCCGATTTCAGTTGAGACAGTTGTTGTTGAACAGCATGATTGCTTCCTTAGGACAGAGGAAGAAACGAAAGGGAGGATAGGTCTTAGGGATACTCCTCTTCCAGAGTGTGATGGTTCCTTATGGGTTTATGGTTCGTGCTTTAAGCTTCCGAATGGTGCTACGACTGCGGCATATGCTGTTACGACTTTGCATACGATTGTTGAAGCTGCACGTATCCCACATAATTCAGCGCAAGCAGCAGAGTTGACAAGAGCGTGTGTGTTGTCGAAAGGAAAACGAGTGACTGTGTATACTGATAGCCAGTAAGCGTTTGGTGTGGCTCATAGTTTTGGACGTTTGTGGAAAGAGCGTGGGTTCCTGACTTCGCATGGGACTAAGATTCAGCTTGGTAAGTTGGTGAATGAACTTCTTGAATCTCTTACTTTGCCATTGCAAGTTGCGATTGTGAAATGCAGTGCGCATAAGAAAGTTACTGATGATGTTGGTCGTGGTAATGCGTTTGCAGATGAAGTTGCGAAAGAAACTGCGAGAGGTGTGATGAGTCGAATGTATGTTGCGGCTCCGGCGAGATGGGTTCCGGATAGAAGTATGTGTGAAGATACGATTGAGAGTGTGAAGTCCATCCAAGCTGAATCTACAGAGAAAGAGTTGAATGAATGGAGAGAAAGCAAGGGTAAATTGGATTCGAATGGTTGTTGGATTGAATTGTCAGAGCATCAGAGATGGTTGTTACCTGATGCGTATGTACTTCCAGTGGTTACGATGGCTCATGGAATGGCTCATATCAGTGTGAAAGGGATTTGCAAGTTGTTAGCTCCAGTATGGCAGAATGCTGGAATTCCTAAGTATGCAGAGAATCTGGTTAAGAATTGTATGGTGTGTTTGATGTACAATCCTGGTATGGGAACTCCAACTCCAGCTGGTCATTTTGCTCCTCCAACGTATCCGTTCAAGGCTTTGCAGCTAGGTTTCATCCACATGGAGAGGTGCAACAACCTGAAATATGTGTTAGTGGTCGTTTGCTCTTTTTCGAGATGGGTGGAAGCCTACCCTTTGAAAGATAACACTGCCTTGTCCACAGCGAAAGCCCTTATTAAGGAATTTTTCCCTATGTTTAGTTTGCCGAGAATGATCTGGAGTGACAATGGGAGTGAATTTGTGGGTCAAGTGATGAAGAGAGTGTGTGATGGGTAAGGAATAAGGCAAAAATTCCACGCTGCAAATCATCCCCAATCAGCTGGACTAGTTGAATGCTATAATGGCACCCTTAAGCTAAAACTAGCCAAGATTCAGGCGAGCTCTGGTTTATAATGGCCAGATGCCTTGCCATTAGCCCTTTTGTCCACTAGAATGACTGTGCATTCACGAATGGGACTTAGTCCGTATAAAATAGTGTTTGGTCGCCCGGCAAATATTTGGGAAGTGCCGCGGCCGACAAAATTTAGCGAGATAGAACATCCTGTGTTGCTTGATTACCTGTATGAATTGACGGCTAAATTGCGTGTTTTGCACCAACAGGTTCATGATACACTGCCACAAGTTTCTGAAGATCCAGGACACGCCATCGAACCTGGCACCTGGGTGCTAATTAAAAACTTCCAGCGGACCAAGAATGAGCAGCCCCGCTGGATCGGCCCCTACTTAGTTCTTTTGGCTACCCGTTCCGCAGTACGAGTGCACGGTAAAAAGAACTGGATCCACGGCGTACATTGTAAGAGGGCTCCTTTGCCTCTGCCGTACGACCGGTGGGTCCAGAAAGGACTTCCTGATTCTGACACTGAGACCGTGCCTCGTTTTCTGCCTTTTAGCGATGCCCGTTTGATTGGAACGAACACTGAACGAGAAAGCGACGATCTTCTGCAAGGAGCTGTGCCTCTGTCGAATCGTTTGGACACTTCTGAACCTGAGCTCTTGTTCCGAGAACAGACATTGCCTGGCAAAGAGCGTTATAATTTGCGACCGAGAGTCGCTGGACTTTCTTTTCTGATTTTTAAGGTTAAGCTCTCCTCCGAGGAACTATTTTGATTTTTGTTTTTCGAACCACCATCCGGGTTCAGCTGTAGGGTCGGGGTGTCAAGCGTTTGGAGTGCAAGCTGAAGACGTTAGGTCGATGGTTCTGGTTGGTCTGAGGGCGTTTCCCTGGACTGACAGACGCATTACTTAGCACGGAACACCCTACCGCCGCGAGCAGCACGATTAGAGGATGGAGATTTTCGAGATGGAGAGACCTGTTGAAAGAATAAGCTTCAAGAGAAAAATATGTACAGTTATGAGCAGAAAACGTTTTTTAATATTGTGTTTGTTTATGTTGTTTAGTTTAATGATGTTTTTAATTGGATATGTGACATTCTCTTTTCAAGTGACGTTCGTGCCCACTATGCAACCTATGCCTCCTCCTACTGTTTCTTCACATTCTTTTCACCCTCTGCCCGAACATGAAACTGTTAGAATATTGGAATTTGCTAACAAGTCCTTTGTTCAGCTTCTGCACCAACACCAGCTAGTAATGAACACGACTAATTGTTGGGTGTGTGTCCTTATGCCCCATACTACCGATAAAGGTATTCCTTACCTTGTTTTGCCTTTTCACTATAATGGTTCTGTCTGGGCATACAGAACGATGTTCATTTATGCTCATGGAGTCTATCCTCAACGTTCTGTGAAAGATAGTCCGAAGACTAGTGCTCTGGTCAAAGGTATAGTCAACATAATTAGGGGAATTAGTTCCTATGAGACTATCCCGAGAGATGAGACACAAGCATACATTGGATGGAACGTTACTGGATATGGAGTTAGTCTGAGTGTTAACCAGCGAGCGAAAAGATCCCCTCTGATTTGGATAGTGCCCCATTAGGGTCAGTATTGTCTGCAAGGTAATGGCAAGAATCCGAGAGCTCAGTTAGGGAAGAGTGTTTGCCCTGAGACGTATGTATTTGCGTCTCAGGCTTCCCCAGCGTTCCTAGCAGCTAAGGGTACCTATTTCATCTGTTACGATAAAGCATATAGATGGTTGCCCCCTGACTTTTCGGGCACATGTTTTGTTTCGTTCCTGTTGCCTCCCACATTTCCAGCTGCGGCAGATTACCACAAGACAAGAGTTGCTAGAGGTGTCTTCAGTAAGGAAGATACCGCAGGACAAGAATTGGGAGATTTCTTGAAGGGTTTTCTTCCGTTCTGGGAACCTATGGCTAATAGCAGGAACATTCGACAGTTGACGAGAGTGGTTGAGTCCACCATAGTCGAAACTGCCGGTGCCCTTAGTAACTTGACTGCTGAGCTCCAGTCGGATCGCCTTATGACTCTTCAGAACAGAGTCCAAGCCATTTCCAGGCTACATTAGATCTCCGAGTCTGTACATATAGACGAAGGAGATTGGTCATTGATGGGATGGTTTTGGGGATTGTTATCCACGTGTGGATGGAAGATTCTGATGGTCATTGGGATGATCTTAGCTATCCTTCTCCTGTTCTGTCTTTGCATACAGTGTGCTCCTGCTATTTGTGGCCTTTGTGCTACTTCGTGTGCGAGGAGACCTGTCCAGGGAGAGTTGCTATGTACTAGGATGATGTTACAGCAACATCTTGATGATCTGATGAATGTAGACCTGGATTCAGACTGACATGGGTTTGGGTTTGTTGCCTATGTAAGGGCAAAGGGAGGGCCTGAGGTTCCGTGATTCTGAACCCGTTCAATAAAAGTCGTCATATCTAGACGATTTTGGTATCAGCAGACCGCAAATGACGAGTGCGGTATGTACGAGTGTTTTCATCATAATCGATCAATGGGAACACTACGTATTCATGGATTTCGTTTGAACCTTCGGGTTCCATTTTGTGTACGGCTGCCATTTTGTGAATGCCCTCACATAGGCCGATGACTACGGCCGAACGAGTCCTTGGTACACGTGCACCTTTAGCTGACTTTTGTGTGACCTGAACGAGCTGACTCCTTTGCCCGAGGCTGACCTTGTTGAGCCAATTCCTTCTTAGGCAGCTGGTCAGATAGAGACCAAAGAGCAGGACATTGCTGAGTTTATGGTACATGCACACACCCTTCTATCTTGCTTCTCATCTGTTTCTGTTCCTTCCTTTATGGCTTAATTACTGATTTGGGTTGAGGTCTTTTATTATGTGTTCGTCAGGCCTGTCCGAGCAGGAATGTTGGATTTTGCCTAGTCATTTCTGGTGGGCTGGACAAATGTGGGTTTGTCATCATGCGATATGTTTGAAATGTCATCATCTGATTGGTCAGTTTGTATGTAACCGATGCTAGCCAGGAATGTGATTTTTAGCATAAAAGACGATGCTCCGCTCTATGAATTTGTGCAGCCTCTAGCGAACCACCCGTGTTGTGCTTCGTAGACCTCTGTTCCTGGTTGCAGCCAATAAATTTGGTCTTTGACGTCACCGAGAAGTATCCCGTGTTTCTGTATTCTAAGACAGGTGAATCCGAAGACATTGGGCGTTTCCCCTGGCGCCGCTGGGTTCTAAAACCTGGTTCTTCAGTAGCTATGATCCGAGATATTGATGCATATAATGCTATCCCTAAGGATGAGGTGTAGGCTTACATTGGTTGGAACATGACTGGATATAGTACCAACTTGACAGAGAAGGAGAGACAAAAAAGGTCTCCTCCTATTTGGATTGTACCCCACTGAGGCCAATTTTGTTTGCAAGGTAATGGTCAGAATCCGAAAGCTCAGCTAGGTAAGAGTGTGTGTGCTCAAACCTATGTCTATTCATCTCGGACTTCTCCACCGTTTGTGCCAGCTAAAGGCACATATTTTGTTTGTCATGACAGAGCCTACCTATGGTTGCCACCTGATTTTTCAGGAACGTGTTATGTGGCGTTTCTGCTTCCCCCTACATATACTACTGCTTCAGACTATCATAGAACGAGATATGGTAGAGGTGTCTTCAATCAGGAAGATACTGCAGCACACAAAGTAGGAGATTTCTTCAAGGGCTTCCTGCTCTTTTGGGGTCCTATGATCAATAGTAGGCATATTCAACAGCTTGTCCGTCTTGTTGAAGCTACTATTAATGAGACAGCAGGTGCTCTTAGCAATGTTACAGCTGAGCTTCAAGCGGACCGTCTTATGACTTTGAAGAACTGTGTGGTATTAGACATCATACTTGCAGATTGAGGAGGAGTATGTAAATTGATTGGATCCAGTTGCTGTGTTTACATACCAGATAATGCCCCTACATTGTACCAAGCCATCTCTAGGTTGTATAAAATCTCTGAGTCTATCCATGTAGACGAAGGAGACGGGATGGTTTTGGGGACTGTTGTCTAAATGGGGATGGAAGACTGACATTCCTTGGTATGGTTTTAACCATCCTTTTCTCTTGTTGTCTTTGCATCCAGTGTGGTCCCGCCATTTGTAGTCTTTGTACTACTATGTGTGTTCGGAGACCTGTCCCGAGAAAAGTAGAGAATAATAAGATGATGCTACAGCAACACCTTGATGACCTTATGAATATTGTTATAGACCTAGATTCAGATTAACATGAGTCTTAGGCTATTGCCTACGTAATGGCAAAAGGAGGGTCTGAGGTTTTGTAATTCTCGAGTCTGACTCCATTTTGTTCTGTGCCACCATTTTGTGTTGCCCTCACGTAGGCCTGTGAAGGTAGCCTGGCGACCAAAGTGGCCTGGCCTTCTTAGTTCATGTATACATTAACTAGGTTGCTTTTTGACTCTGAAATGAATTGTAAGAAACTGACCTTTTCACCTGAAACTGACCTCGCAAAGCCAATTTCCCTGATCGATCTTTGTCTGAGATTGCCAATCAACGTTCAGGACATCGTTAACTTTTAGTTTCCTTGCACATGCCTTATCTTGTTCAGCATCTGTTACTGTTTCTTTTTTATGTTTCTTCATTACATGGGTTATGCTTTCAATTATAGGTTTGTCCGGCTTGTGGAGATTGAATTTGGGACATTCCTAATAATTAACTTTTGGGTTGGGATACTGTAAATTGAGTTTTTGTTATGTGATACTTTATTTGAAAATGTAACTTATTGGCTAGAATTTTGTGCTGTGGGTGTACATTTATAATGTGAATATTGGGTATAAAAGGAGACGTCTCGCCTTAGTAAAATGAGCAGTCTCCTGAGAATTTACACTGTGATGTATTTCTAGGATCACTGTTACTAGCTGCAGCTAATAAACTTGGTCTCTGATGCCATCCAGAAGTATTCCGTGTCTCTGTACACCAAGACAGGTGACCTGACGCCGCTGAGTAAAACCCCGGTTCTTCAAAGGGCCGTGTTGTTGGCCAGCGAGCTTGGATACGGGGGCTATATGTAAATTTATGATGATGGTAGATGGTTGTAAGGGTTTTGATGGCTGCAACAAATCGGGACTCTAACTCGGGTCATGCACAGTTACGGTGGATTAACGGAGATGTGTACCAATATTTCTGTGTTTTACTAATTGATTTTGATGGTGTTTACACACGCCAAGTAGCTTATAGTCGGTCACCAGCGGGCTGGAATTATTCGATCAGCTCGGAAATGGGCATGTGCCGGAAGAGGCATGACACGGTTTTAGGTGGGGGCATGACATGATTACATGAAGATGTCACTTTGCCAACCAGGGGTTTGCCTGGATACTGTCGACACTGGTTACCCAATAACTTGTAATTCAACATTTTAGCATTAGAAAAGCTGTCATGGTCTGAGTTGTGTAGACTAGATGGTCACGGATGTGATAAGATTATGAGCTAACATATTACATATGGATTTCGCAGAAACCAGAATTAGAGTTGGCAAGGAGACTTTTGCATCTGACTGAGTACTGTGAACATGCTGCACTGATCGGAACCCCAATGTGGGTCGGAAGTATCACCACATTTCAAGTAGGTGTTTGTATTTCAAATATAGGGTGGTCGTATTGAATTGGCTTATACATAGCAGTTATAAGCAGTTTGACTAAAAGTGTATTGTACACTTATGTTTTACCTTCTTTATGTTACAGAATTCACTGATTTGAAGGATATAGGTATTTATTTTGGATTTATGTTTTGTGGTACAATGCCAGACGGTGTTTTCACCACATTCACTTTTCCACTTTTAATTGACAACCAGGTGTGTTAGTGATCACAATAATTGTGTTTTGCACTGTGCACCAATCACTGTAGAGCACAAGTACCCAAGTTATGACAGTAGCGACATCTCACAATCTAGTGCATTCATGAGTAGTACGGTTGCACGCGCTTTTATTAGGCGATTTAGGAGCCCGTTGACCAGGTTTTCTCTTCATCATATTAGGGTTATAGTCCACCTCCTATTAAGAGGCATGTTTCTGTACACATTTTATGAATCACTCATTTGAACATAAACTGAAACTATAATCGAGTTGGCTTAACCTAGTGTGGAATAGTTGCACTATAGTACATTACATATGCAGTCTGTATAGTACCTGTAAGAGGTCGTGAAACATTAAGTACATAGGCATCTTGTATGTTTACATTTATACAGCCTTGAGGAAGTCCCAGGACTACACCCCTAAAGCGACAAAACACATGTTGGCTGTGGCTGTTGGCAACTGATATACAAGACCACGGAAATAAAACCAGAAAGAAAGAACCAGACGGAATTGTTCATAATTTATGTTGCATGATGATGATATAATGACTTGTTCTCAATCACAATAGGGAAACCAGTTTGCAATTTGACGTGTGCTGGGGAGTGATAATTTGTACAGAGTTTAGGCTCAGATTTGTGGAGTTTGGTGGTTCTCCACACCCCACAGCACTGTTTTTATAAATGTTATAAATCCTAATCAACTTGTGTGATTCCACCAAGAGGCGCTGTAATCCTATACATATAACCACGCTTCTGAGTTTTTGTCTAAGCATAGAAGGAGGCGGAGACAGGAGAGGATATTTAGGGTGAGGCTCACCCTTTTTTAACAGACTGAGGATGAGATATATGAGAGGTACAGACTCAGTAGTGAAGTCAATTTGAAATTAACTGTTGAGTTGTAATCTCGGCTACAGACCCCAACAGTCAGAAGCAATGCAGTCCCACCAAATGTGCAGGTATAGTGTTGTCTACACCTTTTGGCTTCAGGCAGTCACCAGGGAGTCATAGCAGTGGCAGTGGCAGGAGGGGTGTCACAAAGGGAATTTTCTAGATTTTGTCACAGGTTACTGGACATCATGGTTATTTATTTATTTATTTTATTTTAAGGTTTTGTAGAGCGCGTAGTAACCCTAGAGCATCCCAGCGCTAGATCCTGAACTCAAGAGGGGTCAGCAACGGAAGGGGTTTAAGGGTCAGGGAAAAGAAGGGTCTTCAGTGCCTTCCTGAACTGAAAGAGATTGGGTTCCGTTCTCAGTCTCCGGGGGAGGTTGTTCCAGTGTTTGGCCGTGTGGACCTAGAAGCGGCGGCCTTAACAAAGTAAACAAATATATATATTTACCAAATATGCCACAATGTTAGCAACAGGATCACCCTGTTTCACAGTGTAATTGAGCGTGTGAATGGCACACATATTGGCTATGCCCCTCCGTGCAAATTAATTTATAAAGAGAAATAGGAAATGCACCCATTTGCACAATTTACAGGAAGTGTGTTATGCCTCGTGCATCAAAATTTACCTTGTAGGCAGATTCCCAGGCAGAACTCGTGACTCCTTTATATTCAACCACAGTGGAATACATAACCATTTGACTTTGTGTGACTTTGGCGATGGCTTATTACTTGGTAAGAGAATAGCAAACTCAATTCATACAATGTCCATAAGTATGCTTGTAATGTGACCTAAGGTTTCTCCTTCACATACAATAAAAGGAGTCAGTACATATACCTTGCACCCTTGGATACAGACACCATACTTGAATCCAAGAACAAGAAGTGAAAGGCAGTTTAACAGTGCACATACAACAACACTATCAGTCAATGGAACGTACCTTTGGTATACTGAAGACTAAGTTCAGATGTCTTCACAGGACCTGCGGAGCAATGCTTTACAGACCTGAGACGTGTTGCAAATTCACGGCCACATGTGCCATATTCCATACCATAGCCATGAACAAGGGTCTGCAAAACATCAACATAGAGGCCGATTTAGACTCAAATGAGAGCACACCACCACTATAGGTGTAGCAGGATGGGACACAATCAGCAGAGAGTAATGCATGATGAACAGAGATTACCAACAGCTATATTTTGAGGTAAGGGGGATTACAACATCTAAGAAATAGACATCACACATTTTTGTAATGCATGGCGCATAAGTGAAAGATCACCTTTTGTTCAGGTTGTGACAATAATGCATCTCTGTTAAATCAACTGTATCCACTGCGGATGTGATATTGTTTCAACAAAGCAGAAAAGTATGTCATATCAAACAAACCAAAGTAGACTCATTACTCTGAGGGCTCAGTGGATTCACTTTTTCCGGCCACTGGGGTTGGTTGCCTTCTCACCAACACTGCCCCGTGGAAGAGGGGATATGTCAGATCCAGAAGTTTTTTGGTATGTACTACTTGGACAGCATCCCTCTGGCATAGATCTGGCACTGATGCCAGAGCTATCCTCACTCAGGTGGTGGCAGAATTTTGGAAAAAGACAGATTGTGTGTCTGTATGTTTTCAAGGGCTATGGTCACCTGTACTAGCCCACATGGAACATCCTGACAGCACCTTTTGGTTAGGTATCGAAATATCACATACATACGTACCACACATTTATTTACTGGCAGGCATGGCTACAGTTCCACTGCTAGCAAGCAGATATCCTTTCAGATATTGCATTGCACAAAGTTGAATGCATAAAACATGCAATCACCTCTCAAAAAAGTATAGTAAATTCATAAAAACAGCTCTGCAGTTATTGTTCAATCTATCAAACTTTAGGAAAAGCAGTTTTGCTTCGCTAAAACATTTGGCTCTGCCTTAAGAGTCTAATTGAAATAGTCTTAACAAATATTTGTCTCTGTAAGTACAATTAAACAAACTGGCATTAGGATTTCGTAACTGGGTGGAGAGAGATGTTCATGGCAAGTCTCCCAGAAGTTGCATTTCATATTCAGTATCCAATAGCAGAGATTTGCTTACTGACGTGTAAAATGCACTGGTCAAAATTTCACTAAGACCGGAGTTAGAGCTTTAGCCTCTGCTTTTCACTTGGTGTAAATTCCTGTTATGTTTATTGGATGAAGAAACCGGGTAAAAAACATTGGTTTCCCTAATTTGCGATTTCCTATTAGGAAATTGCAATTTTGAGATTTCCTAAATTGTGATTTCCGAATTGCGAATCTGTAAAAAACGTTAATAGAGGAATACACTGTCTCAGTACGAAAAGCCTGCTACCACACAGTCAAACTCGTAATCAGGCCCTTCGTTTTTTTATGTATTTGATGAAGTTGCATCAGAATTGGACACCTTTGCCGCAAGGCCTTGGAAATTTTTCATGTCCTAAGCAGTTCCTCTTGTCCACTTCTGAGGCTCCCAGGACCTGAGGGGTAGTACTTAGAGGCCTGAACTCATTAGAGCAGAGGCCATCAGAAGTTCCAGTTGAGTTCCAGCTGGTCCCTGTAGCCACACATGGGGTCAGCCTACTGATCCTTGGAGTCAACTTCTTTGTCATGGGTACAAGAGGCCAAAGGTCCTGTCCTTCAAGGATTCTCACAGGTTACAGCAAGCAGAGCCCAGCCCTCCTCTGATCGTCTGCAATTTCACAAACAGTTCTTAGGAAGGCTTCTTGGGTGTCACATTTATGGTTCACACTGGCCAGTGTGTATGGGTAACTCCTGGCCTCCCAAATCAATAGGATAAATGTTCCCAGGAATAAGTCCGCCCCTTTTTTCAGCAGTTCCTTCTTACCCTACTGCAAAAACTCCCACAGTGCACCTTGATCCTTCAATCCAAAATAAAGTAACCCTTCCTCCTTTGTGAAGAACACTTGTGTCCACCCAGAGGAGTGACCACGGAAATGAGCAGTGTATCCACAACAAACTGGTTTTGGGATAGCTTCCCCCCATCATGGTTGAAGCCAGGCTGGCTAGTGTTGGCCTCTGGAACAATGGCTTTCCCTTCTTTAGGTACGCCCTTAGACTAAACTATGAATGGCAGGCTACACCTTTGAATATGATAGCGCTATTCCAACAGGTAACAACGTCCTCATAGAGCACTCAAAAAAATATTTCCTTAAATTTTCAATTCATTTCAATGAGGTTTTATTCAAGAAATTTCCTTTTGTCAATAAATCATATTTTCTTCAATGTTATAATCATTTTAACAAAACAATCGAACGCCCAATGCATTTCGGTCAATGTGCCCTTCTTCAGGAGCATAGTATTCTGTTGAGGAAAAAAACAACTGTAATACAATCATCAAACCATCAATTGGTATGAAACAAACATATTTGAAATAGGCATTTTAAATTGAGCATTTTTAAATCAAATCTCTCATTTAGAGTGTCTTATATTCTTTCTCAGTACAGTATATGTAATATTATCATTTGTGGACCCGTAAAACGAAATCATTTAAACTTGTCAGTTGGCCACGATGCATTATGTTACAAATCTAGCGGAAAAAACATGGTGAAAGAATTAAAGAAATGGAAAAAATTGTGGTACCTGGATAGTAGTGTCAAATAAATCTTTATAAAGGTATTTTGAAAGATCGACCCATAAATGACCTCCAAAATGTACATGATCACCAATTTGAACTACGATCGGTGTTTACAATTCCGAGTTTAGAATTAAAATGATGAATTTACAATTACAATGTAGGGTGTTTACATACCGGTATCGACGACCGGCTTGTCGGATATGGGATGATTGATAGGTCGTATTTCTAAAATGCACAAAAAGTGTCAAAAAGTTAGGCGGTGGTATAATGTTGGCTTAAAATGCGCAAGTCGCGTAAGGTTGGTCGTTCAAAAAGTCTTACCGTGAACGGTGAAGATACGGGTGCTGATATCCGAACCTAATGTAAGCAGCGTTGGAAGACGCGGGTGGAAGGCGACTCGCGGAACTGCCGGATTTAACCTGGAAGTTCCGTTTGTCAATCATGGAAGTAAATGACGGACGTGTCGTGAAAGTATAATACCAACTAAAAATGGCGGATTCAAAATAAAGGTCAGATACAAGGCGACTCGCTGAACTGCCGAAATTAACCCGGAAGTTCCGTTAGTCAGTCAAGAATGTGAACGACGGATATGTCTTGAACGTGTAAAACCATCATAAGATGGTAAACTCAAAATGAAGGTCATATGCGAATAGCGGGCCACATGTTTAAAGGGTGTGATAATTATAAAATCTCGGGTCCGGGTCAAATAATTTGTACCGGAACAGTATAAGTAACAATGTCAGGACAGTATAGGGTACAATTATCTACCCTCAAAGGCAATAGTCAATTCTTTGAAAAATATACAAATTGTGTAAAAATACAGTAATTTGAAAAGCATAGACTCATGATGATCAATACATCCTATTAAACATCAGTTAAATGAAACAATTTAGATCCATACGGTCATTAAGACCTTTCGGTTGGCAAGTGTTCAAATATGAAATTTGTTTATGTACCGGTTTGAGCTGGATAACATTTTGAATAAAAAGTGCTGGACAGAGAATCTCATACTTTATAGGAGATATATCGACAATATATTTATCCTTTTGAAAGGCACATTACCTGCATTGCAACAAGCAATAGAACGTTTAAATCTGGTAAATGACCGAATCAAATTCACACACAATATACAAAACAACCAAATATCATTTTTGGATGTAGAAATCACAAAAAACAATGGAGAATTGGACACCAGTGTTTTCACCAAACCAACAGATCGCAACAATTTGTTGCATTTCAACAGTTTTCACCAACCATCCCTCAAAAGACACTTGCCGTATTCGCAACTACTAAGAATAAAACGAATTTCGTCCACTGATGAATCCCTAAAATTGAGTGTCAAAAATTGCATTGAGAAATTCAGTGAGCAAGGGTACCCTCGAGATATTCTAGAGGAAGCAACATCCAAAATGAACAACATAGACCGACGTGTTTTGTTATTACCTAAATCCAAACAAACTACCCAAGAAAGAATGGTATTTGTCTCGAAATATTCTACCGAAAGTTCAAAAATCAAACGAGCCATATTGAGAAACTGGCCTTTATTATCTATGGAAAATGATTTCAATAACATTTTTCAACTTCCTCCAAGATTCGCCTATCAAAGATCAAGAAATATAAAAGATATTTTGAACAAAAAGACACCAGGCAGACAAGAACTTTTTAAGGGGACCATCCCCTGTCTAAACTGTGGAAACTGTAATGACATAATCAAGGGCAAAGAAATGAAACATCCTAGTAAAGGCACCACCATCCCTTTGCGTGTAACTGCTTCATGTGACAGTCGTAATGTCATATATTTGATCAAATGTCCTTGTGGACTTGCGTACGTTGGAAAAACTGAACGTAAAATCAAGACGCGTATAATTGAACATAAGAGCAGTATACGTACAAAGAACCTTAAATCACCATTAGCAAATCACTTCAATAACAATAACCACACTCCCAGTCAACTTTGTTTTTTGATTCTGGAAACTGTTCCAATATTACCAGGCCGAGACAATTCCCAACACCTTTTGCGGAGAGAAGTGTTTTCATATTTGAACACTTGCCAACCGAAAGGTCTTAATGACCTTATGGATCTAAATTGTTTCATTTAACTGATGTTTAATAGGATGTATTGATCATCATGAGTCTATGCTTTTCAAATTACTGTATTTTTACACCATTTGTATATTTTTCAAAGAATTGACTATTGCCTTTGAGGGTAGATAATTGTACCCTATACTGTCCTGACATTGTTACTTATACTGTTCCGGTACAAATTATTTGACCCGGACCCGAGATTTTATAATTATCACACCCTTTAAACATGTGGCCCGCTATTCGCATATGACCTTCATTTTGAGTTTCCCATCTTATGATGGTTTTACACGTTCACGACATATCCGTCGTTCACATTCAAGACTGACTAACAAAACTTCCGGGTTAATTTCGGCAGTTCAGGGAGTCGCCTTGTATCTGACTTTTATTTTTAATCCGCCATTTTTAGTTGGTATTATACTTTCACGACACGTCCGTCATTTACTTCCATGATTGACAAACGGAACTTCCAGGTTAAATCCGGCAGTTCCGCGAGTCGCCTTGCACCCGCGTCTTCCAACGCTGCTTACATTCGGTTCGGATACCAGCACCCGTATCTTCACCGTTCACGGTAAGACTTTTTGAACGCCCAACCTTACGCGACTTGCGCATTTTAAGCCAACATTATACCACCGCCTAACTTTTTGTGCATTTTAGAAATACGACCTATCAATCATCCCATATCCGACAAGCCGGTCGTCGATACCGGTATGTAAACACCCTACATTGTAATTGTAAATTCGTCATTTTAATTCTAAACTCGGAATCGTAAACACCGATCGTAGTTCTAATTGGTGATCATGTACATTTTGCAGGTCATTTATGGGTCGATCTTTCAAAATACCTTTATAAAGATTTATTTGACACTACTATCCAGGTACCACAATTATTTCCATTTCTTTAATTCTTTCACCATGTTTTTTCCGCTACATTTGTAACATAACGCATCTTGGCCAACTGACAAGTTTAAACAATTTAGTTTTACGGGTCCACAAATGATAATATTACATATACTGTACTGAGAAAGGATATAAGACACTCTAAATGAGAGATTTGATTTAAAAATGCTCAATTTAAAATGCCTATTTTAAATATGTTTGTTTCATACCAATTGATGGTTTGATGATTGTATTACAGTTGTGTTTTTTCCTCAACACAATACTATGCCCCTGAAGAAGGGCACATTGCCCGAAATGCATTGGGCGTTCGATTGTTTTGTTAAAATGATTATAACATTGAAGAAAATATGATTTATTGACAAAAGGAAATTTCTTGAATAAAACCTCATTGAAATGAATTGAAAATTTAAGGAAATATTTTTTTGAGTGCTCTATGAGGACGTCGTTCCCTGTTGGAATAGCGCTATCATATTCCGTATTTGACTCCCACGACCCAGAAGGGAGATCTCATTCAGCACCAACACACACTCAACTACCAGTACCAACCTCATATAAACTCGAGTGCGAGGATTCTGTCAATACTAACGCTACACCTTTGCCAATTTTAAGTTATTGAAGTTCCTGGGACCACCCAGAGTGTCTTCCCTAAGCTGATAGGGATTGCATGCCCCACACCTACTCCGTACTACCACCAGGTCTAAATCCTTGTCCTTCTCTTGGAGCAGTATTTGCAGCTCATCAAGTTCAAACACTTGCTGAGCAGCTGCTGATAGGCTAATGCAAACTAGCCTTATGAAGGTTAAGGCATGGAAAAGGTAATTTTGTAAAAGTTGCTCTCCCTAACTATTTATTGAACATCTAACTTCACCAATATCTTTGATTATAATTAAATAGGAAAAATAGACTTTGCATTACTATTCTAGCCATTTCCTGTCAAATGTTGCAGTTTAAAGTTCATAATCCGTACTTAATATCCAGCTACATCCTAGCCAGTGAAAATAGCTTTTGGAGAGTACTGACAGGAGGAACATGCCAACTTTCATTTAGCATGTATTCCACTTTTAAATATCAGACACCTTACCTTGTGGGCAACAAAGTGCACTCATTGTCGATTTATTAATATTTAAATTGAGGGTTTCTAGTATGTTAGAAAGTTTTCATTTGACATCAGGTTTTGAGGAAACTGCAGTCAGACTATACGATAGTAGGCCTGAAACTTTATTTAACAGGCCCACTCTGTGAACGGCACAATTGGGGCTGCAGTCCACAGATAGCATTTAACATTTAGGCCTGGGTGCATTTTCTACAGCATATACTAAGGACTTGTAGGTAAGTTAAATATTTTAATCAGCAATAAGCAAATTTAACTATGTTTGAAGGAGAAACGCAAGCCCTTTACTCCTGTTATGCAGTTGTATAGTGCACAGAGTTATATGTCCAACTAACATAGGGGGATATTCTCAAAGAAGTGGCGGTGAGAGGCGTTAGCCTCCTTGAATTACCGCCTCTCACCACCACTTGGTAAATGCCAGTATGCACCCTATTCACAAGAATGTGGTGCAGACTGGCGTTACCCACATCAATGGCGATAAATCTCACAATTTATCGCCAAAACAGGAACCCTTGCACCAGAGCGCAAGGGTGTCTGCAAGCAGGGGGGTTTGTTAATGTATCCATTCCTGTACATTATCAAATCGAAAAGGCCAGTTTGCTTTTTCCAGGTGTGCAGGTTTTCTCCACGTTTAGCCATCGTAAGATGGGAAATTTCCTGGTCTTAAATTTAGCGCTACCTCCTATTATCCCTGCCCTTGATAATAGGCGGTAGAGTCAAACTCAATGGGTGTTGCAGTGGTACGCCCACCGCAACACCCACTGCACGCCCCCCTTTCACGTTAAGTTTAGAGTTAAAAGGGCCCTATTCTAAAAGGCATCGTTAACCCCTTCGATGCTCATGACGGAACTGTTCCTTCATGACCACACCCATTTCCATTAGGGGTCAGCACCGGGCGGTAAATCGTACCGCACCGATGTGGTTAAGCCACTTAACGTTTAGCCACATTAGGTGGGTTAACCCTGCCTTCAGAAGAGGGCTCTGGCACTATCGCCACGGGAACCTCAATAAAAGTGACGTTCCCGTGGCGATATTGTCTTTAAAATATGCCCCATAGAGTCTAGAAAAAGGTCAACATTGTGGACTAATCATGCAGAAAAGGTGGATTTTCCACAGATAAAATTGACATAGTCCGACAATACCTGTTAAGTAATTATAATATCTAGTTTACTAACACATCTTCCATCAATGCAGTATAGAAGTGCATATATTTCATTGCCAAATTATGTGTCAAGTGTACTACATATGAGCTCTACTAAGAGTGTTTAGTATATTTTATACCCCACAAGCTAGCCATTAGCCCTCTGCATACTTTGCCTCAGTGGGGGGGAAGGTAGAAGCGATGGCCCCTCATGAGAAAGTGCATTTGCCCCAGAGAGAGCAGTGCATGTCCCTATATTCAATGGTGGGACCGGTGGTGCTGCAGCACAGGGGGTAATTTGCATTCCACTTAGGTGTCCTATAGCCTTGCCCCCATTGGAGCAGGCAATGAAACAATGGCCCAGGGTACCAAAGGGTCAGAGAAGGATACCTAAGGTTTACGCGTGGCTTGACTTTGGAGGGTTCTCCTGAAAAGACTGATGTGGAAGTCAAGTCATAGCGCATACATCATAAACACCCCCACAACATTAGAGGGAGATTTCTAACATGATATATGACAGGATAAAGCTAAGGCAAGAGTTGCCATGATACACATGCTTTATAGGCTACTTAAGGAACCAGTTGCAGGTTTTTTCAGGAGAAGAGGTTTTTGAAGTAAATGTAACCTAATAGGCACTTGAAATCAATAAAAAGAAGTAGCATCTCGTGAGTGATCGTTTTATTGAATGACCTATTGAAATGCAATGCGATGACTGTGAAGCTCAAGTGCATTAATTACTACTATTCAATATATTCTTCATAAATGGCTTTTACGTTCAACTGAAGAAGCCAAATAGTGTGCTTCACAGAGCATCAAATAGCTAAGAGGTCAATGTCAGGTGATTTATTTAACTCGACAACTATGCACGTATACATAATGTGTGTTTTCATATTGCACAGAAACCCACGAGTTAAAAGCAGGTTGGAACTGATTGCATTTTATGTATGAAATTGACATATAAGACCACAACATAAGGGTTTCCACGCCTTATGTCAGCCCTGTTCACTGGTTTCATGGAATGATGCTCCTGTGAAACAGCCATGGCACGTGAAGATTGGACCACCAATGTCCACCATGAGGGCAGTACTGGAACGCATGTGCAACAAAAAAGCATTGATACTAAAATGACTGTAGCTGTAATGTACTATGAGCTAAAGTACAAGAAAACATCTATACAGTGGCGTAGAAAAACGTGCAACAGACCCCGTTGCAAGCCAGGAAAATGCAGCCTCGCCCCTCTGGACGCATAGTAAAAACTGTAATATTTTAAATGCAGTGGACCTCTCCGACTACTGGCATATGTAATGCCGCACCAGTTGCATTATTGAAAGCTGCGCCCTGTTTTCGCATCATCGGCAATAAGGCTGGAGCAAACTTTTACGAACTGAGTGAAAGTGCAAAGTTTCTGATCTGATAGAATTTTCGATACTAGAGTGGTGGTAATAAGGCAGACATCTGTCAGTTTACATAAACCAAGGCGACAGTGCAGCATGCCTCATTCGAAATTACCAGGCAATGTATTCTAAAACATAAACGATTTGGAACTGCTTTCTTAAAAATGTGAAGAACAGTGGGTATAAAAATGTATATAATGACAGCATTAGACGTAAATAAGTGTATTTTCGCAATTTTAGAGTCAATAATGATTAGATCCTTGTGTTGTGGCTTCTGTTTGATGGTGTAAAGTGTGACATCTGCGGCAGGCGCTGTCAATATTTTATTTGAGTCGTATGACATCAGAAACCTCACAATCACGTTCTTGTCATATTGTCACTCACAAACCCGCGCCTTGCACTGGATTTCATGTTTGAGATAACAAATGTTTGTCAGGATGGAAGAACATGCATATTTCGAAAATTTTTGGGAATGTCTGCATTCTTGTAATAACATTTACTTGGGATGCTTTAAAGCAAAACAGCTTATTTGTTCTAAACTCAAATCAAATGTTTGGTTTATGTACTACATTTAGCTAGTTATAAACCAAATAATGTGAAATGACAAAGAGGTGAATTGCATTAATAAATATACAATAGTATTTTAATTGAGATCGGTTTTTCAGTTTACTTTTAAGTATTTATTTCCACAACCTTTTTATATAAATGTTAGTGCAACATCCATGTCTTGGAACATATAGTTCAGGAATAAACTGCTTCACTAAATCTTTGCATTGTTTTTAGTTTCTAAATATGTACCATAACCTATCGTGATGCAAACAATGGCAACAGCTTGTGTAAAAAACATAGGAGGGACATTGAAGTAAAAATGTGCATATGTTAATTGAAATTTCTCAAATCTTTTTGAATGTCAAGTGATTGTCTCCTTCAGTGAACCCACAATAGGTGCCTATGCCATCATCAAATATTTTACAGCACCAACAGCCACCTCCAGCAACATCACCCCCTAGCAAGACATCTGCAACAAGCTCTCAGAAATTTCCTGCAACAAGATCACAGGCATACACAGCAGCTTTGACCCTCAACTGGACCCCATCGACCGTCTAGAAAGTCTTTGTGTCTTATCTGAAGAACGAACCCTGACCACATGACCCACTTACACCACAGATGAACCTTCAACCACCATACAGTCCATCTACTCCAGGACCCCTTCAGACCCTTGCCCCATTACGCATTAAAAAGAACGGACTCACCCCCATTAATAAAGCTCTCATGCCGGCAACCCACACCTTATTCTGTTGTTTTGAGACAACGCCCACAGCGCAAGGAAAAAGTTCAATACCCGCATGACCAAAGTTGGCACTTGGATGAAATCCAACATTCTTAAACTCAACACTAATGTAGTGTCGTTCCTATATTCCCAATAGGCTCTGCACATTGGAATAATATATCCTATAGATATGACGTAGGACTTATGTCTACTAGGTCTCTATCGAATATATTAAACTTAATTGTGAGTGCCAGGTAGCTCAGAGGTCACTAGCAACTTTCTCGAATTCACAAGAAGGGATTTAGTTTCTGACAACCGCATAAACATGACAACTTTGTTTCCCCAAGATAAAACTGATCTTCAGAGTCGTGGAAACAATAGATAGATATTTTACTCAGTCATTCGTGCATGCTTCATTTCACCAGATGTGCAGAGAAATAGAGAGACGGGCGTTCTCAATAAAAGTATTTATTGAACAGTCTTCTTTCTCAAGCAGAAGAAATGAACTGCTACAATCATGATACTGGTTGCAAGTATAATGCGTACAGTAAGAAGAGTATTATAAAATAATACTGTAAAAGCAGTGTATGGTTCCTAGACCATAAATAAATACATACATAAATAACAAAGGCTAAAAAGTACTCAACTGGTGCTTCTAAAATACGCCTACCCCGATGTACCTAACCTAATTCTAGTACGAGGGAATAAGTAAGTGTGGTGTAGCATAAGTTTAGTATTCTTTTGCCAAGAATCTGTCCAAGATTTCTCTTAGGGTCTAATCAGCTCTGTACCTTGGTTTAGAATGAAGGAGGTCAGTCTCAGGACTCGATTTCCCAACAACCCTCAAGGGTAGCTTGGAAACATTGGAGCTGGATTTCTCGGCAAGAGAAAAGACAGCGTCTCTCTCTGTGCGTCTGCTGGAGGGTTGGCTTTCTTCGGCACTTGCTGTAGCAGGATGCGTCGGGCAAGTAGATAGTCGAACTGCTTCAAACCACTGTGTGTTTGCTATGGCAAGTGTGGGCATATTTATACCTTGAAGGTGCAGAGTTTGACGTAAAGGTGGACATAATAACGTCATCAAAGAGTATCAGTTCTTTGAAAACTCCATGAGTTCTTGGACAAATCAATATTCAAGCAAGGGGAAGCCCCTAACTGCTGAAGCCGAGTTTTCCAAGAAATCGTTGTGGATTTTTGGAACTAGTGGAAGTAGCCATGCCGTATTTGGACTGCATGAGCTATGTCTAAATATGGTTATGATTTATATGCCTATATAGGGACATGATGATTTATACCTATATAAGGGCATGAATCAGGAAAATTACACTAGGGTCCTAAAATGCGATACAACAATAAGAAGACAGAAGTAGTGATCTTCAGGAAAAAACGTCTCAATGGGGAACTCCATATGGTGGCCACCCAACCCTCATGGCAGGAACCTTTGGATTTTCATTGACAAGAAATGTAAAATGATCTTACAAGTTAAAGCAGTAGGGGTATCCAGCTTTGTCATCTTCAAATGGCTCATGAGTAAGAACAAAAAAACCTGTCACCCATGCCCTTGTCACCAGCAGACTGTACTACATGAACACCCTCTAAGCTGGAATCTCCAGGTAACTCACCAGAAGATTGAGAACATGGCAGGCAGCGTCATCCTCAAAGTTCCTTGTATGACACACATCACACCACCCCTTAGGGAACTCCACTGGCTTCCAATACACAAACAAGCACATTTCAAACTCTTCATCCATAGAATCAAACCACTACACAACACAGGCTCTGCCTTTCTTCATAGGCACATATCTTTCCATCAACCACCCAAACACCACTGCTTTGCCTGATGCCCCTCATGCACATCCTCGCATATGCAGAAACAGAGTTGAAGGTGAGCCTTCTCACACATTGCTTCAGAAGCTTGAAATGACCTCCCACAACACATCAGAGCCTCCTCCTCACTTCTACATTTATGATATAATATCCATTTGCAGAGCTCAGTGAATCACAAACGCAGGTGTATATTGGTGCTCCCCCTTCAGGATCCATTGCCATATAGCTGAAATAGCTAGGTTTTCAACAGCTTCTTCAATTAACCAAAATCTGCACAGCTGCGCAGGAATTTGGTTCAAAGCCCTTGGATCAGTGTAAGAAAAGGATCTACTTCCAAGAAGCTGAATGTAGGAGAGTAGGATCTGATTACTATGGTTACCCCCACTTTCTGCTGATGTTTCACTGTTTTTTTTACTTTTATTTGGCTGGGGCCCTGCTATTCAGGACCCCAGCCTAGCTGCTTCTTCTCTAAATTGATTGCATGTCCTTTAGGTACACTCCAGATTGGTTACTGGGTTACTCTGGTGAGTCCCAAGTATATGGTACCTTAGGAACCAAGGGCATAGGTACCCCAGAGGCCTACCAGGGGCTGAAGCCTGTATTATGCCACCCCTGGGAAGCCTTCCAAAATGGCACCACAAGTCTGCTACTGCAGCCTGGGTAAAGTGGTGCTTGCACCCCTTACTAAGATATAGGTTACCTATATATAACTTTAATCACTGACACATAGAAACCTATAAGTCACTCCTATGGCAGGCCTTATCAATCCTGAAGGCAGAGTGCTTGGATTTGTGAGAGAGGGTGCCCAAGCATGAGCTGAGCCCCTCTGCAGCTTTCGGAATCTATTCTCTGAGGCTGTTCTGTGATGCAGCCAGACCATATACTCTTAAGTGCATTACAACCTTGCGGTAAATGCTAACTTTGGAATGGCTGCATGGAAATATCTTGTGTTCGGTTTCAAACACTTTGGAATTCTACCCCCCGCCAGTTCTGGCGGCAGAGGTAGAATTTCACCCTTCTAGAGGGAGAAGACATGTGCACACTTACTTGACCGGTAATAGTTTAAAAGAATGGATACTGCATCCACGGAAACGAGTCTGATCTCCTGCTGCTGGATGAAACTCCGACAGGGGAGGCCTGAAAAATAGGTTTCCTGTCACAGGGAGGTGTAACCACCTTCCAGACAGGCTTTAGTGTACTGGGGCTGGGTGGGTGCATTCATAGATGCTTTTCAGACAGTGCTGGGGGCACACTTGGTGTCCCTGTGCATACCCCAGTACAAACCAGTTGCAGGGGCACTCAGCCCCTGCTGTGGCACAAAACTGGACAAAGGGGAGTGGTGTAGCCACCCCCACCCTGGGTGCTCCCATAGGTGGGACCCTAGAGTAAGTCCAACTCCTAAACTTAGTATAAGTATAGGAACCCAGTGCTTAAGACTTTAGATTATACCTGGACGAAACTCTGCAACATATATTCGGTAACTTCAACATTCTATTTCGACTAGAAGATAAAAGAATCTCCCTTGGAGTCAAGGAGTGACTCCCCTGTTCAAACAGGCACCAACAAAGCATCTTACTGGTCTGCATTTCCAAGGCTCCTGCCAGATCCCAAAGGATTTGCAACATAGGAGTCAGACTTCCAGACATCTCCGAGACCGACACAAGATCACAGCAAAGCTGAGACCCACAGCCATCACGAGAGAGGTGGAACCTGAACTCCTGGACACCGTGCACATTTGCTAGTGCAACTACTTCCTGAGCTTTCCGGAAGTTGTGCATTAGTCTACTGTTAGTCCAAGACCTGAGCACCATCTGCACTGAAGATTGTGGGCCTACACTCCACCAGTGTGCCGTGGGCCCGCTTCTAGCATTTCTGCTTAAGGCCCCTTTGCGATCGCTGGTCTGTTGACTGGTGGGTCCCCACAAAGGTAAGTCTTTTGTTTCTTGGGCTTTCCTGGTTGCTCCAGACGTGCCCTGACTCCCCTCCAAAAGGTGAGTCCCTCAAACCTTGCTGGTCTGCTGCGAAGCTAATCTTTGCATTCTACATGGGTTGCTGTTGCCACAAGTTGTTGGGTCCAATCCGGATATCAACACCGCAGCACATGACATCCATTGTGGGACAGCTCGAATCCAGCTCTTAGTTGTCATCAATGCCTCCTGATCCTCGTGGCTAAAAGTCAAGCTTCACCTTCTGCACCTGAAATCACCCGACATTGGTGGGCATCCGCTCATTGCCTTCCTGGTCACTGACTAGTGACCGAGACTCTCTATCCTCTGCTTTCAGGTTCTTCAGATCTCTGATCCACCCTTGGATCCATCTGGACATTTTCCACTAGGACGCCTGCAGCACTTTCTCGCAGCTCGCCATAGGAAATGACCACGAAACCCGACACGAAAAGACACCTATGCACCCGGCTTCCCTGGGTGAGGTAACACGAGTACTCCGGTGCACCCATGGGTCTTGACTCTCGAACTGTCTAGTTCTGAAGGGGCTTGCTCCAAGTCTACTCCTAAGTGTCCCTAATCTTTAAAATTCTAATCACAACTTTCTCCATTGAATTCAATGGTAATTTGCGGCTGTGTTTAGACACTGCACGCGTCCCCAATGGGTCTCCTGCGTCAAGTACAAGAAAACATCTATACAGTGGAGTGGAAAAACATGCAACAGGCCCCGAAGCAAGCAAGGAAAATGCAGCCCCGCCCCCCTGGGCGCATAGTAAAAACTGTAATATTTTAAATGCAGTGGGCCTCTCCGACTACTGGCACATGTAATGCCGCACCAGTTGCATTATTGATAGATGCGCCCTGTTTTCGCATCATGGGCAATAAGGCTGGAGCAAACTTTTACGAACTGAGTGAAAGTGCAAAGTTTCTGATCTGATAGAATTTTCGATACTAGAGTGGTGGTAATAAGGCAGACATCTGTCAGTTTACATAAACCAAGGCGACAGTGCAGCATGCCTCATTCGAAATTACCAGGCAATGTATTCTAAAACATAAACGATTTGGAACTGCTTTCTTAAAAATGTGAAGAACAGTGGGTATAAAAATGTATATAATGACAGCATTAGACGTAAATAAGTGTATTTTCACAATTTTAGAGTCAATAATTATTAGATCCTTGTGTTGTGGCTTCTGTTTGATGGTGTAAAGTGTGACATCTGCGGCAGGCGCTGTCAATATTTTATTTGAGTAGTATGACATCAGAAACCTCACAATCAAGTTCTTGTCATATTGTCACTCACAAACCCGCGCCTTGCACTGGATTTCATGTTTAAGATAACAAATGTTTGTCAGGATGGAAGAACATGCATATTTCGAAAATTTTTGGGAATGTCTGCATTCTTGTAATAACATTTACTTGGGATGCTTTAAAGCAAAACAGCTTATTTGTTCTAAACTCAAATCAAATGTTTGGTTTATGTACTACATTTAGCTAGTTATAAACCAAATAATGTGATATGACAAAGAGGTGAATTGCATTAATAAATATACAATAGTATTTTAATTGAGATCGGTTTTTCAGTTTACTTTTAAGTATTTATTTCCACAACCTTTTTATATAAATGTTAGTGCAACATCCATGTCTTGGAACATATAGTTCAGGAATAAACTGCTTCACTAAATCTTTGCATTGTTTTCAGTTTCTAAATATGTACCATAACCTATCGTGATGCAAACAATGGCAACAGCTTGTGTAAAAAACATAGGAGGGACATTGAAGTAAAAATGTGCATATGTTAATTGAAATTTCTCAAATCTTTTTGAATGTCAAGTGATTGTCTCCTTCAGTGAACCCACAATAGGTGCCTATGCCATCATCAAATATTTTACAGCACCAACAGCCACCTCCAGCAACATCACCCCCTAGCAAGACATCTGCAACAAGCTCTCAGAAATTTCCTGCAACAAGATCACAGGCATACACAGCAGCTTTGACCCTCAACTGGACCCCATCGACCGTCTAGAAAGTCTTTGTGTCTTATCTGAAGAACGAACCCTGACCACATGACCCACTTACACCACAGATGAACCTTCAACCACCATACAGTCCATCTACTCCAGGACCCCTTCAGACCCTTGCCCCATTACGCATTAAAAAGAACGGACTCACCCCCATTAACAAAGCTCTCATGCCGGCAACCCACACCTTATTCTGTTGTTTTGAGACAACGCCCACAGCGCAAGGAAAAAGTTCAATACCCGCATGACCAAAGTTGGCACTTGGATGAAATCCAACATTCTTAAACTCAACACTAATGTAGTGTCGTTCCTATATTCCCAATAGGCTCTGCACATTGGAATAATATATCCTATAGATATGACGTAGGACTTATGTCTACTAGGTCTCTATCGAATATATTAAACTTAATTGTGAGTGCCAGGTAGCTCAGAGGTCACTAGCAACTTTCTCGAATTCACAAGATTTAGTTCCTGACAACCGCATAAACATGACAACTTTGTTTCCCCAAGATAAAACTGATCTTCAGAGTCGTGGAAACAATAGATAGATATTTTACTCAGTCATTCGTGCATGCTTCATTTCACCAGATGTGCAGAGAAATAGAGAGACGGGCGTTCTCAATAAAAGTATTTATTGAACAGTCTTCTTTCTCAAGCAGAAGAAATGAACTGCTACAATCATGATACTGGTTGCAAGTATAATGCGTACAGTAAGAAGAGTATTATAAAATAATACTGTAAAAGCAGTGTATGGTTCCTAGACCATAAATAAATACATACATAAATAACAAAGGCTAAAAAGTACTCAACTGGTGCTTCTAAAATACGCCTACCCCGATGTACCTAACCTAATTCTAGTACGAGGGAATAAGTAAGTGTGGTGTAGCATAAGTTTAGTATTCTTTTGCCAAGAATCTGTCCAAGATTTCTCTTAGGGTCTAATCAGCTCTGTACCTTGGTTTAGAATGAAGGAGGTCAGTCTCAGGACTCGATTTCCCAACAACCCGCAAGGGTAGCTTGGAAACATTGGAGCTGGATTTCTCGGCAAGAGAAAAGACAGCGTCTCTCTCTGTGCGTCTGCTGGAGGGTTGGCTTTCTTCGGCACTTGCTGTAGCAGGATGCGTCGGGCAAGTAGATAGTCGAACTGCTTCAAACCACTGTGTGTTTGCTATGGCAAGTGTGGGCATATTTATACCTTGAAGGTGCAGAGTTTGACGTAAAGGTGGACATAATAACGTCATCAAAGAGTATCAGTTCTTTGAAAACTCCATGAGTTCTTGGACAAATCAATATTCAAGCAAGGGGAAGCCCCTAACTGCTGAAGCCGAGTTTTCCAAGAAATCGTTGTGGATTTTTGGAACTAGTGGAAGTAGCCATGCCGTATTTGGACTGCGTGAGCTATGTCTAAATATGGTTATGATTTATATGCCTATATAGGGACATGATGATTTATACCTATATAAGGGCATGAATCAGGAAAATTACACTAGGGTCCTAAAATGCGATACAACAATAAGAAGACAGAAGTCGTGATCTTCAGAAAAAAACGTCTCAATGGGGAACTCCATATGGTGGCCACCCAACCCTCATGGCAGGAACCTTTGGATTGTCATTGACAAGAAATGTAAAATGATCTTACAAGTTAAAGCAGTAGGGGTATCCAGCTTCGTCATCTTCAAATGGCTCATGAGTAAGAACAAAAAAACCTGTCACCCATGCCCTTGTCACCAGCAGACTGTACTACATGAACACCCTCTACGCTGGAATCTCCAGGTAACTCACCAGAAGATTGAGAACATGGCAGGCAGCGTCATCCTCAAAGTTCCTTGTATGACACACATAACACCACCCCTCAGGGAACTCCACTGGCTTCCAATACCCAAACAAGCACATTTCAAACTCTTCATCCATAGAATCAAACCACTACACAACACAGGCTCTGCCTTTCTTCATAGGCACATATCTTTCCATCAACCACCCAAACACCACCGCTTTGCCTGATGCCCCTCATGCACATCCTCGCATATGCAGAAACAGAGTTGAAGGTGAGCCTTCTCACACATTGCTTCAGAAGCTTGAAATGACCTCCCACAACACATCAGAGCCTCCTCCTCACTTCTACATTTATGATATTGATAGAGCCCAGAAACTAAAATTCTTTATAAATGATGACTCAATCCACTATCACACTTACCAATCAATACCAGGCCCATAAACATAGAGAGTGAGGTGAATGGATACTATATGTTGTATAACTTTAGCAATAAACTATCTACAATAAACAAGACCAGCTTGTCATTTTAAAAAGTTTATTTTTAAAATTCATAATTGAAAAAATCTTTATTAACTCTCTTTATTAAAATCAAGCATTTAGTTTTATTAATTCAAATCACATAATCATTGGCACAATGTAAGCTGTCAAGTTAGAAATAATCAAAATGATGAATTTAAGAAATCATAGCTTTTTCTCCAAGTTAATTTTCTAACCTGTAAGAGAAACAAATAATAAACAGTAGCATGCTTACTCTCCCAAGGCAATCCGACAGCGCTTCGCCCCTCTGGAAAGAAAGACAGTCCCAAACCCCTCAAGAGAGCCAATTTTATATCATTCTTCGCTCTCAAAACTAACTAAATGTTATTTTTTTGAAAAGTTCAACACTGTGATTGGTTTATGGCTGTCAGGCCACCACAGCTACCAGTCCAGAGAATATGCGCGTCACCGTGCCATTGTCCATTAGAGTGACAACAACTTCCGAGGCATTGCAACAAAAAGTTGCCAATCTACTTCCACCTAAGCTCGGCAGATTCACACTTGTCACTTCCTCGGCCTTGAATAAGAACATTCAGAGCAGTCCATGAAAATATTCTCCATTGTAAGAGTCTCTTTTTTATAAAAAGTCAGAGCCAGAGAAGTAAGTTCAATAACCTCTTGCATGGAAAGTTTTTTTCTTTCAACGTGCAGCTTGGCTCCAGCTCCTGCTCAGTTCAGGCCGACCAACTTTTCTCCAAAGCAAAGACTAGGCCTCAGCTCACTCTTGAGCTATTATTTAAACAAACACAAAAAGAGTGATTAATTCAAGTAAAGCAAACCCTTCTGTACCACCCAGTCCCTTATTAATTATTAATTAACCCACTAATAAAAAACATTTAGCAAAAGCAAACATTTAAAGCAGCACATAAAATAACCACCATTCTTCATGTAGTCCAGCTTTATGTTTCTGAAAGAATAAAAAGATAATTAAATGATACACAGACAGACAAACACAACATAAGACAAGACTTACATGTAAGCACATAAAATAAGCACATGCCATAAATGATCAGCGGCATATTAATGGTGACAAAGACAATAGGACAGACATAACAAACAGGACAATATTAATAATGTGTTACCGAAACAGACTTGCAAATGCAACAAGAGCACATGTAATTAGTTTCCCGCGTGTTCATGTGTGGTGCAAACTTAATCTAGGTTGGATTAATAAAATAAATCATGCAACAGTGCATTAATTAATCAGTTAATGTTATGGGAAATTGAATCCACAAGCCAGAATAAAATATTTTCTGCAGCCCGCTTCATCAACTCCCTCATCTGGTGATTTTAAAATCACCAAACAACACACAAAATGTAGAAAAATTTTACCCATTTTAGAGACAACACACACTGAATTCTCTCGATATTAGTTTCCCTAAACCCCTGTTTCAGCTGTCTGATTATCTCTATCAAACTGATCTCTTCGCATTTCTTGTAATTCATATTCCTTTTCTTGTTCCTTTCTGAGTTTATAAATTCTTTTCTTTTCATTCTGACGCTTCCTCCTATTGTGAATCAAACAACTAATTTTTAGCAGCATTATCATTATAATAATGACAATTACTGGATAGAGCACTTTGCCAATGATGGAACTGCCAAGTTCTGAAAACCAATCTTTGATAGCCTCCATTCTTTTCCCAATTTTTTCAGTAAAGGTTTCCTCCTCCATGGGTTCAATTTCCTCATGGAAGTGCGTGATATTTTTAACAAGTAACTCTATATCCCGACTTTTGTCAGGTATATAAGTACAGCAATGTTGGACATGCAAGACCCCACAGACTCCACCCTCTTTTGCAAGCAGAATGTCTAATGCAAGACGATTCTGCATAACCATACTTCTGGTTGCAACAAGTTCTGTGCTAACCAATTGGAAACCACTTGCAGTATCAGTTGACAACCTATCTACAATTTAAGACACTTTTCTAATTTTGATAGAATTCATTGTAATCCCCACCATAGGAATAACAGCATCAAAAATGTCTCCCAGGATTTCAGTGAAGCTTTCCCTTTTGTACCTATTCTGATTCAAGTGTTCTCCAAATTCAAAAGTACCCTTTTCATTTCTGTCAACATGAAATATTTTTGGAAAGACCAGGCCAAGATAACATGTCCCATACCAGTGGGCTGGGAGGCTGAAATAAGCCTTATTGCCACAAATAAAATAAATTCCAGGGAAAATTGGATCCTTTCCACCTTTGAATCCCCATCCCCCTTCAATACGATAAGTATCTTCACATTGACTAGCACCTACAAAAAGGTTATCATATAAAGTATTATCTCTTCTAATGCAAAATTTACCACTAACTGGTTCATCAATGTGTATTGCTGCATTAGTATTAACACCATTTAACTTAGCATCTTCTAACTGCCAGTATTTGGATTTAGCATGTTTTAGTTTTTCATTTCTTTTGTAAACAGCCCTTCTCTCCTCAACCATGTTAAGGAAAGTCTTTTCTTCAGCTCTCATTTTGCATGTTAAATTATTTCTATAGGCGTATTCATAGTTTAGTTCATTAGTAACTAAAAAGAATTCCCTCATCTGCTTCGCAGATCTTACTTTGTTTAGGCTATTTACAATTTTGAGATTTGCAAAAACCTCATCAAAGTCCGAGTAATAATACTCCAGACGACCAGTTTGATAGAACAGACTAGCAATCACACTACAGGTAATGCCATAAGTGAGAGGTAACATATTATATGTCACTCCCTCAGAAACAGAAGCGGGTAATTTTACGCACACGTAGCAATCTTTGACATTCATTACTTTGACATATTCAGATAAAAGCCTTGAAAACGAATTGGTTGAAAAATCACCAATTGATCTATCTTGATGAGACAGTGGATCATGATTAATAACTCTACTGGACTTGCCAGCATGCTTCTCATGATTAGACTCTACTTTACTAGTAATATTAGCCTTAGATTTTTGCTTATTAACATCAAAAGGATAGACCACAGCTAAAATTAGCCAAAGTAAAATTAATAATATCACACAAATTGAGGTCATCTTACAACACCTTTTAAAAATTGAACACCTAGAAGTATCTGATCTAGGCATTTCCAAAAACAAAAATTTTAAATAAAAATGTAAGTATAACTAACAAAATTATATCCTCCCTTTTAACATTTTTTTTTTTAGAAAGATTTTAACCCTAAACAGTTTTTCTTCGACCTTGTGTCACAAAATATGTCTTCTTTAACTAAATATAATTTCTTCGACCTAACGTCACCTAACAAATTTTCTTCAGCCTTATGCCAGGAAACAAAAAGTTACCTAATACATATTTTCTTCAGCCTTATGCCAGGAAATAGATCCTCAACTAATTTCTAACAATTTTAATCTCTGTCACTTTCTAAAAATTCCTGACCACTGCTTTCCACTTCAACAATAGGTGGAATGATTATATAGGTCCATTCTGGAGATCTATATTTTTGGTTTGGCCTAATTACTCTTTTTGTCTTGCGAGTAATAACCTCTATTTTCTTGTTTTCACCTTCGTTACTTTTTTCAAGTTCACTTCCTTGACTAGAAACTTCATTGACCTGATCCTTTGATTTCTTCACTAGTTTGAATTTCAAATTATTTTCAGGCCAAATGTCTCCTTTTCTCAAGACTTTTTTCTTTGGCACACTTTCGTTGCATTCAGTTTTCCAAGCTCTTTTTCTGTGTTTTCTTCTTTCAGAATCTTCATCACTTTCAGTGTCTGTATCAGAGACATCAAATCTGTACCTAGGAACTTCTTTACTCGGCAACTTCACTCCGTTTGAAACAATACCTTTACTGGTACTTGGCAATTCTTCTTCTTCAGGAATCACCTTCAGCTTCCCAGCTTCAAGCCTTTTGTTTTCAGAGCTACTTCTTCCTTGCCTTTCAAGGGTATCGCTCAGATTTTCGTCTCGCTCAGAATCTTCTGCTTCTTCTGAATCTCTCTTTTCTCTCAGAGACTCTTCTTCAAGCAAATCATCATCATCAACATCTCGATTTCCAGTTTTCAGATCTTCTTTATTCAAGTTCTGACTTCCATCTAGATTCTCTTGATGTTGATTTTCTTGTTGATCATCAAAATCAGAATCTGAATCAGAATCAGGATCTTCTGGGTCTCTTTCTGAATCTGAATCAGCTGTTATATCACCTTCTTCATCAAAATTTTCAGGAGGTGACACACGAATTGTATGGCTTGGATGAATCCACCTTTTTAGTCCTCTGCGTTTAATTGCATTTGTTGTTATTAGGATAACTTGACGTGGCTTCTGCCACCTCGGTGATAAACAGTTCCTTCTTCGGTGAACCTTCGTTCTGACCCAATCACGGGGTTGCAAATCATGAGCTTGTACTTTTTCTTTTGAAATAATGTCAGTTCCCACCTGATGAAATACAGAATGCATTACATCAGATAGATTTCGGCAGTACTCAAAGATTGCACTATCATTAATACTCATTAATTTGCCAACTGGAACAAATGCTTGCCTCATCACTCTACCCATCACAATGTCGTGAGGACTAAGACCTGTCTTTTTATCTGTGATGCTTCTCATTAACATTAGAACAAGTGGAAGTGCATCTGTCCACTTTACTCCTGTAGCATCACACATTTTTGCGATCCTATTTTTGATAGTGCCATTTATTTGTTCAACGACACCTGATGCTTGTGGTCTGTAAGCACAATGCATCTTCTGTTCTATGTCTAAAGCTTTACAGATCTTTTTCATCAAACTGTTCTCAAAATGCCTTCCACGATCATTTTCAAAGGTAACCGGAAATCCATACCTAGGTATGATTTCTCTTAGAAGTAACTTTGCTACAGTAACAGCATTGGCATGACGAGTTGGGAAAGCTTCCACCCATCTTGAAAACAAACAAACAAATACCAAAATATAATGTAGACCATTATGTCTTGGCATTTCAACAAAATCCATCTGCAATCTGGTTAAAGAACCACCCTCCCGTCCTATGATTCCCATGCTTACAACAACCTTTTTGTGGGCATTCATCTGTTGGCAGGTCGAACATCTCTGACAAAGTGACTCCGCAATTGTTCTAAATTTTACATTGTACCATGTTTGTCTGAATAATCTAATCATGGACCCTTTACCCATATGACCTTGACCATGGCACAATCGTGCCATATCAGCAATCATGCTGTCTGGCATTACAACTCTTCCATCTTTGTGTACCCAGATCCCGTCTTCCTCTCTTGGTCTGCAATCACCTTTTAGCCATGTGTCTTTCTCTTCCTCACTTGCCTCATCCTGTAAATCTTTGACTTCCTGCCATGTCTCAACTACAGAAATTAGCATGAGAGAATTCATTGTGGACTTTCGTCTTTTTCCCGATTGATTGCGTAATTGTTTCTAGCACAATATTTTGCCATCTCATCTGCAAAAGCATTTCCTTTGGTAATGTAATCATCATCTTTTTTATGAGCTGAACACTTCACTACTGCTATTTGTTCTGGTAATTGAATGCCATCAATTAATCTTTTGATCAATTTTGCATTTCTAATTGGTGTTCCTGCAGAAGTTAAATAACCTCTATTGGACCACAGTTGTCCATAATCATGAACAATGAGGAAATATAAATTTTTGGTCAAGTTGTGTTCCCTAGCGAGTACCCCACCGTCTCCATGTACCAGCTTAAAGTGCATGTAACTTCCCTCCTGTGCCAGCTATGAAGACGCAAATACATTTGCGTCCAACGTTAACATGTCCTCTTTCAGATCCACCCTGAATGGATTGAATAGTCCGTTCCTAAGTATGCTATGCCAACGTCTTTTTGTAGTGTACTTTACACGATTTTCAGCTCTGGCAAAGTAGGCCCTGAATTTCTGCCATCGAGCCTGTTCCTGCTTTCTGACTCCGAGAGCCTCAGCCCAGGCAGCATCTGTACCCGTGAACTCTGACTTACTCCCAGCGCGGCCCCCCGCGCTCAGCTCAGCCTGCTGCCTGCCAAGACTGACTACAACCTTCGAATTATCTGTTCCGCTCCTCGAAAATACATTCCTGCCTACTAGTTTCAGTAAACATCCCTCCAGCTGCAGAGCAAAGGGCCGACCTGTCTCCGTGCAAGTAATTCATAGCCCCTGTTACCATGCTCCCATGGAAGGCCCATGCCCCCACGCTTCTCATGCAGACACTTAGGCGCTTATACACGCATTCACAGTCAGTATAGAATAGCATCAGCCCCAGAGACCTTTCCCGTCCAGATAATATGGTTCCCAAACATAAGATATCAGATATGATAGAAGTACGAGTTGATCTGACATGCCAGACTTCTGTCTCTTTCCGTCAGTGTAAATGTCAAGTCCCCTGCACCCTCCAGTTTCCACGTCAATCACACGTCATGCAGCTGCGCGCGCATCCAAGCCTCCGATTTCTGCTGACATTGCAACATTTCTGTTTGGTGCCACCCACTCATGACACCTACCTGTGACGTTTCTAGCACACACCTCCAGTTCACACCTTCTGATTACGTACTAGTAACACGTGGATGCTGTTATCTTGTCTTCTCTCAGCTGTTACGCCTACTGCATTGCTTTCTATGATGTAAATTAAGTATATAAGCTATGTACTGTTAATAAAATATAGCGCTCTATCCCTTCTTCCACCCCTGTGGTGGGAAGAACATGATATCCAGGTCTTGACCATTCCTTTTTAAGGAATAAAACCCCTAAGAACTCTAACACCACGGACTCTGTTTCTTTCTTTCCGATTTGAGTTATTATTGATTAAGTACTTACCTGCATAGAAATTAAGACGGTAAATTATATATTTACGACATTTTGGCGCCCGAACAGGGACCCCTCCCCCACCTCACGCGCCGGTTGGTGCGTTGCAAGCTCTGTCCCCTGCCATCAGTTAGAAGGAAACTACGCGTACCGGCAGGATTTCCTGTATCTCCCTCTGGCCCACGGAGGTGACGAAGATTGCAATCAGCGCCCAGACGAGGCGGTGAGGAGTGCGGAGGATCCCGACCAGAGCCTAGCCGAAAGAAGCAAGGTCCGAGGTGTCGAGAGACCCACCAGTTTCCCGAAGTTGTCCGAAGTTTTCCGAAGTATCCACGTGCCGAGTCGAGCCGAGTCGAGTCCAGTCCAGTCGAGTTTTCCGAGGCCTTCTGTTTTCCGTGCTTCCCGGTGAGTACCATTGCTGGGACGTATCAAGACGGGTTTGGGTACACAAACACGGTCTGCACTGTTTTTAGACAGTGTATCTGTACTGTTTAGCAGTATATCTAGTATTCTGAATTTCTGCACTGTTTTACCAGTGTATCTGTACTGTTTAGCAGTACATCCAGTATAGGGGGTAGTCATATATGTTTCAAAATGTCTTTTCATGTGATTAATGTCGTGGTATGAATGTGACCGTTTTTAATTTGCATTATTGTGTTCTTGTATAACTAGCTGTATTCAGTATTAAGTAGTTAGGGTTGAGCATTCAGTATTAAGTAAACAAGATGCCGTTTTTCGACAAATTAAAGCAAATAGGAACTAGGAAAGGGATACTAGAGGAAGCAATTCCTATCCCCCCTAGGGACACTCCTGGAAATTTTATGTACCATAAGCATGGCTTAGATGCCATATTGTATCTAGATTTATGGGCCGACTATACTAAGCATCTAGACGAAAGACACAGATGGCCTGTTACCGGAACATGGGATGCCGAGTGCATCATGAAGGTAGAAGAAGCACTATGGAAAAAGAAAGCCAGACAATCTCAGAAAGACGCCATAGAATTTTGGCGTAAGGAATCACATAAGCGTGCTGAAAAAGCACTACGTAGAGAAGACAGACTTAAAGAATCAGATAGAGCCCAAGAAAACGAATTAGTTACTGAAGGGATCCGAGTAAAATCAGAGCAAGTAGACCGCGCACGAAATAACCTCGTAAACGGTATGTATCTCGCGGCCGAGGGTTCGCCTGAGGCCATTTCAGAAATACCGAAAAATCTGCCGCCACCATTAGTGCCAACTAAAGTAATTCACAAGACTACTAAAGACATATTCCTGAATTCCTATCTAGAGGATGTAGCACCCGCTTACACCAATCTGCCTGTCCGCGCCCTGCCTAACGACAGGGACGGGGGTGGTAACCCGCCCCAAGATCATATTCCGCCAGTACCACGACAGATTCCCCCTGTTCCACCACCTCCACCACTTCCTGCACTTAAAGTTGATCTACCGAAACCGCTTCTACCTGACCCTACTAAAAGACAGATTCAAGTTCAGATACAGACTCCACAGAGGGATAATGCCCAAGCTTCCGCCTCAGGAGGTGCGACCGGGGGTCACCAGACCCCGCCATCAACACGCAGGTTACAGCTCGGGGACTTGCAGAGTCCTTTCACATTCAAGTCACCCCGTCTCGACATACTCAAAGGACAACTTACAGTTTGCAGATATGATCCAGTACCCGGCAAAGACGATAGAATGATGATGGCATCACTACGGTTACGATCTGCTACTGATTTCCTGCTATTATTTGCAGGAATGAAGGAGCGCCTAGATAGAATATATGAGTTTGTTCAGACTGGGAAAGACCCTGACAGTATTAAGGATGCCATGGAGCATCAGAAAGTTGACGTGCAAGGACAGATACTACGCTTTTTTATAAATTGCCTAATAAGAGAACGAGACAGGCCAGAAACAGATCAGGGTGAATTAGATGCACTCAACAAGTGGGGTCAAAATATATCTGAAGGAAAACACGACAAGGGGACCTGCATATCCAGTATGTACAAGAAAATTAGAAAGGCAGTGATAGATATACACAAGGAAGAAAAAGAAAAGGCTTCCTCCGGGGAGGAGGAAGAATCTGAAGAATCAGAAAGGACTACAGACACTATAGCGTATGTAGGTAAGGGAACTTACCTTAGGAAAGGCACTCGTCCAGAAAGCAAGAGAGTATTCCTCTCTGCCCTAACAAACCCGAATTCTTCTGAACATCAGTTCCAGGAGACTGATAAAAGACTCCGACAGAGAATGGGGTACCATGTACTCAATTCTATGGATGAACAAGAACTAGCCCGGTCAGCCATATTATGGACTGAAAATCCGGATATATATAATGATGACACCGTAGCGCAGACATTCCTGAACCTTTCCCCAGACGAGCAGAAATTAGCAGGTGTATACATGATTCAGCACCTCCTCACGAAATACAGAAACCAACATTCTGATCCAGGTCCCTTACACGAAACATTAGAAGCACTACTCATGGATAGATGGAGAGGTCTAAGTACCAAGTTAATACAAATAATTCTAGAACAACGACATAGATATAACACTTTTGTAAGCTCCGAATATGTTCCCGCCCCGCCCCCAGAAAGAAAAATGTATCATATAGAGCGTCTGCATGGTCTTGAAAGTCAGAACCCCTTACGAGAGGTACATCCAGTTATGGGTGAAGATCGTACCTTGAAACGCGTGTATGTACACACGCCTCTGACTAAGTTAGAACTGTTAGAAATGAAGAAACTAGTACCCTGCCATGATAAAGACCCTGCAGGTTTTCACAGAGAGCTTAAAGACATGTTACTAATGGGGGATTACACATATGAAGATATCATGAAAATGTTAAAGGTACTGCTGCCCACGGGCATCTACGAGAAACTCAAGGAAAAGGAATGGGAGGTGGGAGAGAAAAAGATTGTATGGGCAGAAATAGAAGACGAAGAGAACAAACGTGTCCCAGGGGTAGGCCTTGGGGAGAAAACTAAAGCGTTACCAGGTTTGATAGTACAGGTTCGGCCAAGATTATTGACAACTAGAAAGGAAGACTGGGATGCAATCTCAGCATGTAAACAGAAACCCGACGAAGATACTAGTGACTTCTATTCAAGATTCGAGAAATGTTTTATTATTAATAGTGGTCTTAAACCAAGTAGCGAGTCGTATCCGCATCTTTTTGTATCAAAGTTAGTCGAGAATTCCCTGTTAGCAGTTAAAAACCGTGTATACAAGGTTGAAAGTACATGGCAAGCAAATACGCCATCACAGATGTTACAAATGTTACAATACCATCAGAATAGAATTAGAGAAGAACAAGATCAGGAACAGAAACGTATGAAAGACACGAAAATGAAAATGTTAGTAGCTCAAACAGTTCCCGCCGACGGTCACAGAAAGGGTGCGACCCAGACAAATCATTCTGCAGCTCCCGTTAAAGGGACATGCAACTATTGTAAGCAGCCAGGTCACTACGTACATGAATGTCCAGTTCTGAAACATAACATATCCACAGGTAAAACTAAAGAAAGACCGCATCCACCAAGACAAGATCAGGCCCAGCAACAGACCTCACAGAATGTACACCCTATGCAAAATACACAGCCTATGCATGCTTCATCTCATACAGCACAGACCGTAGCGGTATCACAGCCACAACCCACAGCCTCGACTCAACAAGTTTCCCAACAGATGTACCAGTATGCCCAATCTGCCTACCCTGAGTATCAACGATACACATGAAACAGCCTAGAGAGGGAGTTTGGCTTGCCTCTTATTGAAATTCCTGTAGATCAAGAGGGTCCTTATGTACACAGTCAAGTATTGGGAAAAGACAGAAAGTTTTTAATTGACACAGGGGCAAGCCGCACAACAATCAGTCATAATGAAGTCCCAGGGGCACCCCTCTCAGGCTCACAGAATGTTTCCCTTGGCTTTTCAGGACAGCCCATTGTAAATGAGGTATCTGAACCAGTCCCCCTGGCTGTGGGGCCATTATCACGTGTCACAGACCTGTTACTGACAAAATCATGTCCAGAAAATCTGTTAGGTATCAAAACATTGAAGGCTCTAGGAGCCATAATCTGCTGTTCCCCGGAGGGGGTTAGACTCTTTCTGCGGGATTTCAAGGGCCATTATGTCTTACGAGAATTTGACGTCAGATTGAAAAATGTACCAGATCACTTGTGGGCAACAGGCCCAACTGATGTAGGTTGTATGCATATCACACCATACCGTGTTACACTTAAGACAGGAGTTGTTCTACCGCGAATCAGACAATACAAGTTACCACCCGATGCTGTAGTGGCTTTACTAGAAATCATTGAAGAGCTCATTGCCCAAGGAGTGGTCGTAGAGACCGACTCCAATATCTGTAATTCACCAATCATTCCGATTCTTAAACGTACTGATCCCAATGCACCGCCAGTATATCGGCTGATGATTGATCTAAGAGAGCTGAATAAATGCATTGTTCCACAGTACCCTGTGGTCCCCGATATCTCTTCCCTATTGACTGCTATTGATTCAGAAGCAACGTTCTTTACTGTAATTGATCTCAAGAACGCCTTCTTTAGTGTACCTATTGACCCAGAGAGCCAATACCTTTTCGGATTCAGTTTAAATGGACGAAGTTTCAAATTTTCCCGCGCACCTCAAGGATTCACAGAAAGCCCCAGCATCTATAGTCAAGCACTGAAAAGACAACTAGATTGTATTCAAATGCCAGTTAACACTGCTTTACTGCAATACGTCGAGGATCTGCTGATCACCGCACGAAGTGAGCCCGAATGCGAACAAGCATCACTGACAGTCTTACATTTTCTGGCCGACAAGGGACACAAGGTGTCTCCTTCGAAGCTACAATTCTGTGTTCAGCAAGTTGTGTACTTGGGTCACTTGCTGTCCAAAGTGGGGAGACAGCTCACTCCCGATCGCATTCAGTTAATTGTAAATATGCCACGACCCCAGACACAAAAGGAAGTGCGGGCCTTCATAGGCCTCACCTCGTACTGCAGACAATGGATTCCTCAATATGCATTTCTAGCTAAACCACTCATCCAGTTAACGACACAGGAGGCAGCGACTTCAACTGTCCTTCCTTGGACTCAGGAACATACACAAGCCTTTGAGGAATTAAAGAAAGCATTATGCCGAGCACCAGTTTTAGCGACACCATGTTACAGCAAACCGTTTACACTTTTTGTTACAGAACGTGATGGTACAGCATTGTCTGTCCTCACTCAAGATCAAGCAGGTTCACATAAGCCTTGCGCTTATTTTTCAAGTACATTGGATTCAGTAGCCCAGGCACTCCCTGCGTGCTTAAAGTCAGTAGCAGCAACAGCATTAGCAATCAGACAGAGCGATTCAATTGTTTTAGGACATCAGTTAACAGTACAAGTTCCACACTCTGTAGAGGTTCTGTTAAACAGAACCCAGACTCAACACTTGACTATAGCACGACTGACAGGTTATGAATTGACGCTATTCCAGCCACACATAGAAATCAGACGCTGCAGCATTCTGAACCCCGCAACACTGTTACCTACAATTATGACAGATCCAGCCCCGCATGATTGTATAGAGATCATTAATGCAGTAACAAAGCCACGACGAGACTTAACAGATGTTCCACTGACAAACCCAGACCTGACACTTTATGTGGACGGTTCATGTATGAGAACAAGTACAGGAGAATTAGTGGCCGCATATGCAGTGACCACTGAAACCGAAGTTAAAGAAACACATCGTATTGACACACTGTCCGCTCAAGCGGCAGAGCTTATTGCTCTGACCCGAGCCTGTATCCTAGCCAAGAACAGAAATGTTAATATATACACTGATTCCCGTTATGCGTTCGGAGTTGTACACGACTTCGGAATGTTATGGCAAGAACGAGGTTTTTTGACCTCTCATGGTGCCAAGATCCAACACGGTCCCCTCATTCAAGCACTGTTAGAAGCAATACATCTGCCTTCAGGCATATCCGTCATGAAGTGTAAAGCACATACTAAAGTTACAGATTCTGTTTCCCAGGGTAACGACCAGGCAGACCAGACAGCAAAACATACAGCACTGACTCACACTCAGACAACCGATGCGACAAAGACAATAGGACCGACAAATTGTATGACAGTCAGGGATCCCACACTAGATGTAATCGATATTCAGGCACATGCTACCCCAGATGAAATAAAGAAATGGACTGAACTAGGAGGGATCCAGACAGATCAAGGTTGGATGACGAAGGGAAAATCTACATGGTTTCTCCCTGACTCCATGGTTCAAGTCATGATCAATACAGCACATAGTCCAGCACACCTAGGAGAAAAAGCGATGTTAGACAGTTTACAAAATCTTTGGAGCAATAAACACTTACGAGCAGCAGCAAAACAGAAAGTGCGTACTTGCATGATCTGTTGTCAGTTCAATCCAGGTAAAAGCGTCCCTGTAGAGCAAGGTGGATTTCATACTCCCGATCACCCTTTTGAAGTCCTCCAGATGGATTATATCCAGATGGACCGTTGTCGAGGATTTAAATATGTCCTCGTAATTGTTTGTGCACTTTCCCGTTGGACCGAAGCATATCCAGTCCCAGATTACACTGCCCCGACCACTGCCAAGCAGCTGGTTCGAGAATTCTTCCCACGGTACGGCTTGCCTCGTGTCGTGTACTCAGATAACGGACAGCCATTCTCATCCGAATTAATGAAAGAAGTTTCCTTATTGCTAGGATACCAGTGGAAATTCCATTGTGTCCGACATCCCGAAGCCGCAGGCCTTGTAGAAAGGCATAATCAGACACTAAAGACACGCCTTGCTAAAATATGTCAAGAGAAAGGGGTCGACTGGATAGTCGCCCTGCCAGTGGCACTGTTCTATATGAGGATGGTTGCCCACTCGAGATCAGGACTATCCCCGTACGAAGTGGTCTTTGGTAGACCACCAAATATGTGGGGGACGCCCATTCCTAAGAAAATTACTGATGTCGATTGTAATATGTTGACAGATTACCTTGCCTCCTTGATGTCTGCACTCCAATCATGTCGTTCACAGGTTGCCGCAGCCTTTCCCGACAACACTGATGTAAAGCCACACGATGTCCGTCCTGGTGATACTGTTTTAATACGGAACTTCGACAGGAAAAGTCCGCTGGAGCCCCGCTGGAAGGAGCCAAAGACCGTCCTTCTTACAACGAGGACCGCAGTGAAACTGGAAGGCAGAAAGGGGTGGGTCCACACGAGCCATATTAAGAAATATAACGAACTGAAACCAGACCCAGGCTCGTCCACCCCCACCAAAGACTGTATCAAGCCTAGAGACTTTAAAGTTTCCGAACGAGAGAAAACTCCCCAAGAGGAGTATAAACTCAAGCTTCGATCTAGCAAGTCAGACAGTTTAATTGTTTAAGTCCTCCCCTAGGTGAATCGGTTAAATAGTTTCTGACATGTATCCCCTAGATCGAGATAGAGAGAGAGAGAGACAACTCAAGAAACGTACATATTGCAAATCACTGCGTAGTCACTGTATAGTGACATTGTTAATCATGTTTTTTCTAAGTCTTCTGATTATTGTTGCAAGCATACTTCTCCCTATCTATTACCCTATTTTCAAGCGTGAACACTCTGCTTACAATGTTTCTGCTGAACATTCTTTTAGCGAGTTACCTCCACATGAACTTTCTTACAGACTTGCGCTGCGCAACAACACATTCATTAGTATGTTACATCATTCCCATCAGACTAACAATGCTACAAACTGCTGGATATGTGGCCGACTCCCTCCCTACCAGAATTACAAGGGAGCTCTGCCCCTCTTTCCGTACCCGTTCACTCACAATGGCTCCTGTGGTGCATGGTTTAAAATAATTAATTCCTTAGATCCTGATATTGCTGTTTTCGACGGGAGCTGGGTTTGGGGAAACTTGAACTTGGTCCTGCTCAACGTCTGTTACCCTGATAAGGAGGGACTCCCCACTAGAATAGGAACTGATCTAGAAAATGAAGTATATGGATTAGGTAATTACACAATTAACCTTATGATTCTTACTGTTGAATCCGAAGCTGCACCAGTTCTGCCCGCTATGTCAGTATTACCAGTCACTGGTGAATTATGTGTCAGTAAGAAAGGTTCAGTACACTTAGGTCATAGTAAATGTACTACTGTGGTCGAATTCAGTGATCATGGTAAATCGTCCTTTAAAGCTACCAGTCATTCCTATTTTGTTTGTGGTCATACCGCATACATACGTTTACCTCCAGATTGGGATGGTACCTGTTACATTGCATTCCTTCTGCCACCCGTTTTTCTAGCTCCTCCTGATTATCACAGAAATACAAATCTAGTAAAGAATAGACTCAGAAGAGATATCCCGCTTGTCGACTACACAGAAACGGCATGGGAACAGTACACCGATTTTAATAAAGGATTCTTTTTCTTTTTAGGCCCCGTCCAAAATAGTAAATTAATACGCAGATTAACTAGAACACTTGAAGCAGTAGTGAATGAAACTGCCTCCGCCCTAGGTAACTTAACCGAAGAGCAGTCCGCCATGCGGGTTGTTGTTCTTCAGAATCGTCTTGTTATTGACGTCATCTTGGCAGATAGAGGTGGAGCCTGTAAGGTCATTGGGTCAAGTTGCTGTGTTTTCATTCCACAAAACGCGCCATCTGTATATCAAGCTATTACACGTCTCCATAAAATTGCAAATCAGATACATCAAAATCCAGGCACCTGGACTTGGTCCGGTTGGTTCTGGACAACGTTAACTGCTTGGGGATGGAAGATCCTATCCTTCCTAGGCATTGGCCTAGTCCTAGTATTCAGTTGTTGCCTGTGCCTACAGTGTGGGCCGGCGATCTGTGGACTGTGTGCCACATCTTGTATTGAACATTCCAGTTTCCTCTCAAAACGTGAGAGGAAGAAAGAAGAGCAAATGATGTTACAAGAACAAACTGATCGATTCATGAGGATCGATATATCATGAAGGGTCCGTAGGGAACAAGGAGGGAATGAGGAAATATAAATTTTTGGTCAAGTTGTGTTCCCTAGCGAGTACCCCACCGTCTCCATGTACCAGCTTAAAGTGCATGTAACTTCCCTCCTGTGCCAGCTATGAAGACGCAAATACATTTGCGTCCAACGTTAACATGTCCTCTTTCAGATCCACCCTGAATGGATTGAATAGTCCGTTCCTAAGTATGCTATGCCAACGTCTTTTTGTAGTGTACTTTACACGATTTTCAGCTCTGGCAAAGTAGGCCCTGAATTTCTGCCATCGAGCCTGTTCCTGCTTTCTGACTCCGAGAGCCTCAGCCCAGGCAGCCTCTGTACCCGTGAACTCTGACTTACTCCCAGCGCGGCCCCCCGCGCTCAGCTCAGCCTGCTGCCTGCCAAGACTGACTACAACCTTCGAATTATCTGTTCCGCTCCTCGAAAATACATTCCTGCCTACTAGTTTCAGTAAACATCCCCCCAGCTGCAGAGCAAAGGGCCGGCCTGTCTCCGTGCAAGTAATTCATAGCCCCTGTTACCATGCTCCCATGGAAGGCCCATGCCCCCACGCTTCTCATGCAGACACTTAGGCGCTTATACACGCATTCACAGTCAGTATAGAATAGCATCAGCCCCAGAGACCTTTCCCGTCCAGATAATATGGTTCCCAAACATCAGATATCAGATATGATAGAAGTACGAGTTGATCTGACATGCCAGACTTCTGTCTCTTTCCGTCAGTGTAAATGTCAAGTCCCCTGCACCCTCCAGTTTCCACGTCAATCACACGTCATGCAGCTGCGCGCGCATCCAAGCCTCCGATTTCTGCTGACATTGCAACATTTCTGTTTGGTGCCACCCACTCATGACACCTACCTGTGACGTTTCTAGCACACACCTCCAGTTCACGCCTTCTGATTACGTACTAGTAACACGTGGATGCTGTTATCTTGTCTTCTCTCAGCTGTTACGCCTACTGCATTGCTTTCTATGATGTAAATTAAGTATATAAGCTATGTACTGTTAATAAAATATAGCGCTCTATCCCTTCTTCCACCCCTGTGGTGGGAAGAACATGATATCCAGGTCTTGACCATTCCTTTTTAAGGAATAAAACCCCTAAGAACTCTAACACCACGGACTCTGTTTCTTTCTTTCCGATTTGAGTTATTATTGATTAAGTACTTACCTGCATAGAAATTAAGACGGTAAATTATATATTTACGACAACAACACCATAACCATACTGACTATCAGTCACTATGGTTACTCTTTTGCCAACTGCTCTTTCACAGGCTCGAATTAAACCAATTAATTCTGCAATTTGAGCGAAACGAATTCCATCCAAAGGTGAACCTTCAATAACATCTGAAACTGTACACACTGAGTATGCTGCTCTCAGAATCCCTTCATCATCTCTCAAACAAGATCCGTCCACAAAATATATTATATCTGATTCCTGTAATGGGACATCTTTTATGTCCTGTCTTGGTTTTGTGCAGTAATCTACAACATCTAGGCATTCATGATCAATGTCATCCTCATTACTTACCTCAGTAATAGCTCCATCAGGCAATAATGTGGAAGGGTTCAAGTTCACACATCTAATAACTGATACGTTGTCTGAACCCAAAATTGTTTTTTCATATTTTGTCAGTCTGCTGCTTGTTAAATGTTGAGTTCTACTTCTTGTAAGGAGAATTTCAACTGAATGAGGTACATATACCTTTACAGGAAAACCCATAATGATACCCTCACTTTGCTCAAGACTTACACTTGTTGCGGCCACTGCTTTTAAGCAACCTGGCAAAGCTTTTGCAACAGGATCCAAAACAGCTGAAAAGTATGCAATTGGTTTTCTCAAGTTTCCGTGCCTTTGAATAAGGACTGACAATGCACAACCTTCTCTTTCACTGCAGTAGAGTTCAAATTCTTTTTCATAATCTGGCATACCCAGAGCAGGAGCTTCACATAAGCTCTTTTTTAACTGCTCAAAAGCTTCCAGCTCAATTTCTGACAATTTAATTGGATCTTTTACATCTGCCTTTGTTAATCTCTGAAGTGGTTTTGCAATGACTGAAAACCCACTAATCCATTGTCGACAGTAACCAACCATTCCTAGAAACATTCTCACCTGTCTCTGTGTTGTCGGTGGTTGTATTGCTCGAATCATTTTAATTCTTTCAACTGTCACTTTTCTGGTTCCTTTTGCAATTCTGTGACCAAGATATTTCACTTCTTGTTTACAAAACTGCAATTTTGCTGGTGAGACTTTATGTCCTTCATCTGCCAAACGATTTAACAGGGTAATGGTTTCAGTAACACAATTTTCTCGTGTTTTGGCTGCCACAAGCAAATCGTCAATGTACTGTACCAATGTGGAATTACCAGGCAACACTAGATCTTCCAGAGATTTCTTTAATAATTGATTAAAGATAGATGGACTCTCAGTATACCCTTGAGGAATACGAAACCATGCTAGGATCCTATTTTGGAACCTGAAAGCAAAAATGTTCTGGCTATCTGGATGTAATGGAACTGTAAAGAATGCATTGCACAGGTCAATGACCGTGTACCATTCTGCATCATGTGGAATCTGGTAAAGAATTACTGCAGGATTTGGAACAATGGGACAGCAGGGAACAACTATCTGATTAATTTTTCTTAAATCTTGAACAATTCTGTATGTTCCATTCGGCTTTTTAACACCCATAATTGGTGAATTGCATGGACTGCTTTCAATTTCTTTTAACACTCCTTGACTTATGAATTGTTCAATCACAGGAATGACACCTTCAATTGTCTCTGCCTTCATTTTATATTGAGGAACATTTGGAAAATCAACTCCCTGTTTAACAGTGATTTTTACTGGATCAATATTTTTCATAAGACCCATATCATTTCCTGTTAGGTCCCAAATTGCTGGATTAACTGGCTCTTTGAGCTCTTCTGGCAAATCATTTTTATCAAATACAGGAAATATTGGTGGTGTTTTTTCTTCTTCCACCATCATCATAGTCCATTTATAAAGACCATCTTCTTCTGCTGTTTGCATTTCAATGCCTTCTGGTGAGCAATATATTCTGCAATTCATTTTGCATAATATATCACGACCTAACAGATTCACAGGACTACTGTCACAAACTAAAAATCTGTGTTTATCTTTGTAATTGCCTATCTCCACTTTTACTGGATCTGTCAAACTGGTTCTAATTTGCTGATTAGCTACACCTACAACTTGAATTGTTTCACCCGAGAGAGGAAGGTTTTCTATTTCTGCTGATCTAACAGTAGAACGGGTAGCACCTGTGTCCACAAGGAAAGTGATATCTTTATCATTTACTTTACCATTAACAAATGGACCAGACTGATCTACCTCAAGAGTGGGTCCAAGCACACACTCTTCCTCCTCTCTCAGGCACCGTCATGAGTAATCCTCTGATGAATCACTCACCTCTTTGTCACTTAACCAAAATTGAGAAGCATTTGTCATGTTGACTTTTGACACATTTTTAACCGAATTATTTCCACAGAAACCTGTTTCAGGAGAAAATCTCTGTGTGTTAGCACTACCAGGAAATGGTGCTTGAGGTAACTGACTCTGTTGAATTTGATTTTGCTGTACCTGATTTTGTTGTTGAAACTGGCTTTGCTGTGTCTGGTTCACTATATGTCGCTGTAGCTGTCGCTGCTGATTTAACTCATGCAGTTGCCGCTGTAGCTGTTGCTGTTGCTGCGGACTTAATTCACACTGCACCTGTGGATTCAATGAATTATTTTTAAAATTTCTGGACGGGTTTTTACACTCTCGCTTCCAGTGTACAATTTCGCCGCAATTAAAACATGGGAGCTTTCGTTTTAACTCATCAATATTTACATTAAATTTTGGCTTAGAATTATTAAAATTACCCCTAAACTTTCCCTGTTGCATAGAACCTAACTGTTGTTGTTGCTGCTGCTCAGCTACCTTCACCTGTGCCCACATTGCTTTCTCCTTGAGACTCTTCTGCCTTGCATCTATCTCATCACTGCAATATTTTGCTTTTCTCAGGATGTCATCAACTGATAATGATTGCCAACAAACAATTCCATTTCTAATCATGTCACCAATTTCAGGTCTCAGGCCATATACAAATCTGTATATAAAGTGGCTCATGTCTTGTTCACTTAATTTTTCATAGCCACTGTACTGTTTAAAGACTAACAGTAACCTTTCATAAAATGAATGAACTGGTTCTTTTGGTTCCTGATTTGTTCTGTCTATTTTAACCCAGTCTACTTCTTTTGAAGGAATTCTCTCTTTCAGCCAATAAATTACTTTCTTATAAAGGTCCATGACATCTTTTGATGGGGCACCTGTAATTTTATCTCGGGCAGGTTCTTCTTTTGGCCAATGTATAGAGATCTTGCATTCTGTCCAAAGATCTGATGGAACAACAATGTCAAAGAATCCATCCAGATCAATCCACAGAACTTTTGACACCCTTATGAATCTGTCTACCTGACGGTACCACTCCACTGGTTTCTCCCTTAAACGTGGAAAATCGTTGGTAAAGAGAAGAATATCCTGTCTGGACGAAGGAACATGCACATACCCTCCTCCAGCTATTTCTCTCATTGGAAATTCAGAAATTTCATCATTTCTTAGTCTTTTATCTTGTTCTTTCTATGACCATTTTATTCTCCATTTACCTAATTCACCTAATTTTCTGAGAAAGCTTATTATTCTCTTATGTGAGCTATTCTTCCAGCAGCATTTAAATTATCAATGTCCCTCTCAGAGAAATCCACCCTGTAATGTTTCTGTAAATGTTTTTGTTTGCTTAAATCAATTTCTAACTCAGCAGCCATTTCTTCCAGTTGTTCATATCTGTTTTTAGTTTTCCACTGTATACTCTTGCAAATGAACAACAATTCATCATCTTGATACAACCTCAAATTATCAGTACCAATTGTGCCAATGATCAATTCCTCCAGATCAGCTTTTAATTTAGCTACATCAAGCTTTTTATAATCAGGGGCTTCAGGGGACATTCCATTTTGAGATAATTCTGTTCTGTTTAAACTTTTTTCTGACAAAACTGAGTCTGAACCTGCCACAGTTGGTGTTTTGCGAACTTGATAAACTTCCATGTAGTGTTAAATTTGGCATCATAGATTTTTCTCTATGAATCTCTGAAAGTTCTGAATAAAATTTTTCAGCAACCTTTTGAATTTCAGCATTTAATGGAACTGTTAAGGCTGTTTGTCTATTTTCTCCTTGGTCAAAAACTGGTACCACAGGACCAATAGTTACTGGTACTGTAACTGCTTCCATGCCTTTTGTCAGCTGTTCAATTAAATCATGCTTTGCTTTATTATAACTAGAAATTTCTTGCTCAGCTGGTAATCTTTCCTGATTCCTTACAGAATTATTTTCTTGATAAGCTACTCTGCTTCTGTTAGGTGTACTACAATTATTTACTGAGCCTACCCTTCCAGGTAATTTTAAAAATCTGGGAGAACCTTCCTCAACTTCTCTAGGTGGTGCACTTGGAGAAGCTTCTGTAGAAACTCTCGGGGTAGATTGAGAACCTGCTTGATAAGGTGGCGGTTTGGGTTTAGTGGCATAAATATCTTCTAAAACAGCATCATCTAATTCCTCATCAATTCCTCTTCCAGCTGTCTTTTGTTCTAAATCTTCATTAATCATTATTCTTATGGGATACAGACCATCATACATGTCTGCTTTTCTCCAGCGTCTCACTTTATCTTCATGTGTTTCTTTATTTACAACATATTTTGAATATTTAGGTGCTGTACATTTGCTTTCACGTTCAAGTTCCATCATCTCAACCTCCCACTCAACTAGGGCTTCAAATTGTGTAGGCCTTGGCTTTGGTACAAGATCCATCATCTTTCCTCTCAAATTTTGTAAAACTTTCATATTGAATGACCCATCTTCTGGCCAGGCTAGTACACCATCCTTTTTGGTATACTGCATCCAGTTATCAAACCAAATTACTGTATGATAACCATATTCACCTTCCATATAGGCTGCAGGTGTTTTGTACTTATGAAGTAATTTACCACCACGTGTCTCAATTTTCTTGTCAGGTTTAAAATAATTTTTCACCTTTTGAAACCATGTAGGCTTTTTTTTATGATCATCCCAATAACTCATGTTTTTATTTTTAATGCTGCTTTATCAAAAGCTATAAATATTATAATTTTATTTGTAACTCTAAACAATTGTTTGTATCTAATTTGTATTAATTAAATAATTAATATCTTTATTTTAATCACCTTTGCTACTATTATCCTAATCAGGGTCTTTATTGCTGTATTATTTACTAATTAACAGTGGTAAATATCAAAATAATTTTTAAATTTAAAAGAAATGAAGCTTTGGGCATTAATAGCGTGGGAAAACCAATTCTGGCAAATGTAAACAATGCGTTTGTGTGTTTTAACCAATCACCGTGTGGCTACACAGCACTCAGCCAATGAGAATGCCTACTGTCTCTCGACCAATCCGGTCGCGGCCTCTCTATGACACTGTAGTGTCATCAACCAATCAGGACAGAGCTAACTTTCAGCCTCCAATCAGGACGCAACATGTGACTACACACGTCACAGTCAACTCCTTCCTGACCCTCGTGATGCACTTCGTCTCACGGAGCTTCACAAAGCCTCCTCTCAGCTGTTCTACTCCTCAACAGAAATAAATGCTCGTCCGTATTATAAACAAGAGCGTGTCACCACACGCGCTCATTCCTCAGAAACCTGCGCGACCATAAACAAGACCATATCACTCTTTTATCATACACGCTCGCTCCTCTAACGAGAGCGTGTCACTTTTCTATCACACGCACTTGCTTCTTCAAAACGATCTACACAGCGCGATCACAGACCTCCCCGGAGCCTCGCCCAATAGAGCTTCAGTCTCCATGGACCTTCGCCCAATAGGAGCGCGGCTCACAAAGCCTCACCCAATAGGAGCGCGGCTCCTTGATGACGCGACGCTCTAGCATCCAATGGGAGCGCGGCGTCGCTATGACACGACGGAACCTTTAATCGATGCCAGCACAACAGCTGACGCTTTTCACAAGAGCAAAAAAATATAACTATTTAAACTAAAGTTTATCAGAGCCTCGCCTAATGAGAGCGCGGCTCTTCTCTCTTGACTGGCACAGAGCTTCAGACCTCGCACAACACGGAGCTTCGCCCAATCAGAGCGCGGCTCCGTGTATGACGCGTCGGCCCTTTATCCAATGGCAGCGCGGCGGCTGACGTAAACAGCCGCTGCAGCTAACAGCTCTCCTCTCGTTCCCACTCACTCCTAGCAGCCCCCTCCTCCTTCACAATGCGCAATCTACCGGCTAATTTCACACAAGCGAGCAATATATAAGTTAGGCTCAAGAAAAGCGCTTGTAGTTAGGCGGGTTGCTAAAGAAAGGAGCGCAAATGCTAGCAAAAGGCTCACAGGGATGGGGTCAAACCCACCCTAAAAATAGCGCAATGAATTTAATAAGATATTTACAATACAAATACCATTTCAAACATTAGATCGCGCTTCAACCAATGAGAGCGCTTGCTCTGTCAGTCCAGAGACATTAAACCAATCAGAGCGCGGCAGGCTCTGACGTATGCAGCAGGCTGCAGCTGCAGGCTCTCTCCCCACACGCTTTTACTCCTAAAAACAGCCCCTCCCTTCATAATTTTCGATCGGGGCACTTTTAAATGGATTTAAACAGCGCACAATGTTTCTAAATGTTTTTAAATGGCGCAAAACACTTTATAATACCCTAAAACAGCGTTTTCTTTACTCTAAGGCTCAAAAAACGTTTCCAATCATTTTATAAAAACGCAATTAATAACAACATTGAAAACAAACCATTTGTCTGCTTCTCTAACAAAGAGATAGTTTTAAACATTCATTCAAGTATCCTTAGTGTGGAATAGACGACGCTATTCTCACAGAATATTTTCAATTGCTAATAGAGTAATTCTTACCCTACCCTTCAGTTTTACAAACCATTCACACACTTTCAAACAAGGAAAACCCTACTCATACACACACAAATTCTTGGCAGGACTTGAACCAACCACAGAAAACGTCAGGCGTTGATAAGAATAGACGACGCTATCTCACCCTTCCCTCAAGCTTGAATAAATCCTACTACTCTTTTCACAAAAAGCTTTAAAACAGGCTCACCAGGTCCCTCTGCTTAATGCTACAATTTCATAGGCAATCCTCACTAAACATTTAACCATACAATCTAAGGTCCCTAAACTTGTGTTGTACGCCCACAACACGTGATATATTCTATACCACAATTTTGAAACAGACAAATGCACTGTGTAACTCTTCTAGTCACACTACCTTGCCGGCAATTAACCAGGAATCTTTCACACTACTGGAAAAATTCCTTAAGACTACATATAACACTCTGACATAACCAAAAACTTAACAGTTGTTAAACATCAATCCTATGTCTATACCAACATACATGTAACATGTATGTCAAAAACAACATATAAACCGTCTGATGCTACCAAATTGATAGAGCCCAGAAACTAAAATTCTTTATAAATGATGACTCAATCCACTATCACACTTACCAATCAATACCAGGCCCATAAACATAGAGAGTGAGGTGAATGGATACTATATGTTGTATAACTTTAGCAATAAACTATCTACAATAAACAAGACCAGCTTGTCATTTTAAAAAGTTTATTTTTAAAATTCATAATTGAAAAAATCTTTATTAACTCTCTTTATTAAAATCAAGCATTTAGTTTTATTAATTCAAATCACATAATCATTGGCTGTCAAGTTAGAAATAATCAAAATGATGAATTTAAGAAAGCATAGCTTTTTCTCCAAGTTAATTGTCTAACCTGTAAGAGAAACAAATAATAAACAGTAGCATGCTTACTCTCCCAAGGCAATCCGACAGCGCTTCGCCCCTCTGGAAAGAAAGACAGTCCCAAACCCCTCAAGAGAGCCAATTTTATATCATTCTTCGCTCTCAAAACTAACTAAATGTTATTTTTTTGAAAAGTTCAACACTGTGATTGGTTTATGGCTGTCAGGCCACCACAGCTACCAGTCCAGAGAATATGCGCGTCACCGTGCCATTGTCCATTAGAGTGACAACAACTTCCGAGGCATTGCAACAAAAAGTTGCCAATCTACTTCCACCTAAGCTCGGCAGATTCACGCTTGTCACTTCCTCGGCCTTGAATAAGAACATTCAGAGCAGTCCATGAAAATATTCTCCATTGTAAGAGTCTCTTTTTTATAAAAAGTCAGAGCCAGAGAAGTAAGTTCAATAACCTCTTGCATGGAAAGTTTTTTTCTTTCAACGTGCAGCTTGGCTCCAGCTCCTGCTCAGTTCAGGCCGACCAACTTTTCTCCAAAGCAAAGACTAGGCCTCAGCTCACTCTTGAGCTACTATTTAAACAAACACAAAAAGAGTGATTAATTCAAGTAAAGCAAACCCTTCTGTACCACCCAGTCCCTTATTAATTATTAATTAACCCACTAATAAAAAACATTTAGCAAAATCAAACATTTAAAGCAGCACATAAAATAACCACCATTCTTCATGTAGTCCAGCTTTATGTTTCTGAAAGAATAAAAAGATAATTAAATGATACACAGACAGACAAACACAACATAAGACAAGACTTACATGTAAGCACATAAAATAAGCACATGCCATAAATGATCAGCTGCATATTAATGGTGACAAAGACAATAGGACAGACATAACAAACAGGACAATATTAATAATGTGTTACAAAAACTGACTTGCAAATGCAACAAGAGCACATGTAATTAGTTTCCCGCGTGTTCATGTGTGGTGCAAACTTAATCTAGGTTGGATTAATAAAATAAATCATGCAACAGTGCATTAATTAATCAGTTAATGTTATGGGAAATTGAATCCACAAGCCAGAATAAAATATTTTCTGCAGCCCGCTTCATCAACATAATATCCATTTGCAGAGCTCAGTGAATCACAAACGCAGGTGTATATTGGTGCTCCCCCTTAAGGATCCATTGCCATATAGCTGAAATAGCTAGGTTTTCAACAGCTTCTTCAATTAACCAAAATCTGCACAGCTGCGCAGGAATTTGGTTCAAAGCCCTTGGATCAGTGTAAGAAAAGGATCTACTTCCAAGAAGCTGAATGTAGGAGAGTAGGATCTGATTACTATGGTTACCCCCACTTTCTGCTGATGTTTCACTGTTTTTTTTACTTTTATTTGGCTGGGGCCCTGCTATTCAGGACCCCAGCCTAGCTGCTTCTTCTCTAAATTGATTGCATGCCCTTTAGGTACACTCCAGATTGGTTACTGGGTTACTCTGGTGAGTCCCAAGTATATGGTACCTTAGGTACCAAGGGCATAGGTACCCCAGAGGCCTACCAGTGGCTGAAGCATGTATTATGCCACCCCTGGGAAGCCTTCCAAAATGGCACCACAGGTCTGCTACTGCAGCCTGGGTAAAGTGGTGCTTGCACCCCTTACTAAGATATAGGTTACCTATATATAACTTTAATCACTGACACATAGAAACCTATAAGTCACTCCTATGGCAGGCCTTATCAATCCTGAAGGCAGAGTGCTTGGATTTGTGAGAGAGGGTGCCCAAGCATGAGCTGAGCCCCTCTGCAGCTTTCGGAATCTATTCTCTGAGGCTGTTCTGTGATGCAGCCAGACCATATACTCTTAAGTGCATTACAACCTTGCGGTAAATGCTAACTTTGGAATGGCTGCATGGAAATATCTTGTGTTCGGTTTCAAACACTTTGGAATTCTACCCCCCGCCAGTTCTGGCGGCAGAGGTAGAATTTCACCCTTCTAGAGGGAGAAGACATGTGCACACTTACTTGACCGGTAATAGTTTAAAAGAGCCGCAGCATCACAAAATGGATACTGCATCCACGGAAACGAGTCTGATCTCCTGCTGCTGGATGAAACTCCGACAGGGGAGGCCTGAAAAATAGGTTTCCTGTCACAGGGAGGTGTAACCACCTTCCAGACAGGCTTTAGTGTACTGGGGCTGGGTGGGTGCATTCATAGATGCTTTTCAGACAGTGCTGGGGGCACACTTGGTGTCCCTGTGCATACCCCAGTACAAACCAGTTGCAGGGGCACTCAGCCCCTGCTGTGGCACAAAACTGGACAAAGGGGAGTGGTGTAGCCACCCCCACCCTGGGTGCTCCCATAGGTGGGACCCTAGAGTAAGTCCAACCCCTAAACTTAGTATAATTATAGGAACCCAGTGCTTAAGACTTTAGATTATACCTGGACGAAACTCTGCAACATATATTCGGTAACTTCAACATTCTATTTCGACTAGAAGATAAAAGAATCTCCCTTGGAGTCAAGGAGTGACTCCCCTGTTCAAACAGGCACCAACAAAGCATCTTACTGGTCTGCATTTCCAAGGCTCCTGCCAGATCCCAAAGGATTTGCAACATAGGAGTCAGACTTCCAGACATCTCCGAGACCGACACAAGATCACAGCAAAGCTGAGACCCACAGCCATCACGAGAGAGGTGGAACCTGAACTCCTGGACACCGTGCACATTTGCTAGTGCAACTGCTTCCTGAGCTTTCCGGAAGTTGTGCATTAGTCTACTCATAGTCCAAGACCTGAGCACCATCTGCACTGAAGATTGTGGGCCTACACTCCACCAGTGTGCCGTGGGCCCGCTTCTAGCATTTCTGCTTAAGGCCCCTTTGCGATCGCTGGTCTGTTGACTGGTGGGTCCCCACAAAGGTAAGTCTTTTGTTTCTTGGGCTTTCCTGGTTGCTCCAGACGTGCCCTGACTCCCCTCCAAAAGGTGAGTCCCTCAGACCTTGCTGGTCTGCTGCGAAGCTAATCTTTGCATTCTACATGGGTTGCTGTTGCCACAAGTTGTTGGGTCCAATCCGGATACCAACACCGCAGCACATGACATCCATTGTGGGACAGCTCGAATCCAGCTCTTAGTTGTCATCAATGCCTCCTGATCCTCGTGGCTAAAAGTCAAGCTTCACCTTCTGCACCTGAAATCACCCGACATTGGTGGGCATCCGCTCATTGCCTTCCTGGTCACTGACTAGTGACCGAGACTCTCTATCCTCTGCTTTCAGGTTCTTCAGATCTCTGATCCACCCTTGGATCCATCTGGACATTTTCCACTAGGACGCCTGCAGCACTTTCTCGCAGCTCGCCATAGGAAATGACCACGAAACCCGACACGAAAAGACACCTATGCACCCGGCTTCCCTGGGTGAGGTAACACGAGTACTCCGGTGCTCCCATGGGTCTTGACTCTCGAACTGTCTAGTTCTGAAGGGGCTTGCTCCAAGTCTACTCCTAAGTGTCCCTAATCTTTAAAATTCTAATCACAACTTTCTCCATTGAATTCAATGGTAATTTGTGGCTGTCTTTAGACACTGCACGCGTCCCCAATGGGTCTCCTGCGTCACTACCTGGGGTGGTTCCTGGTTGCCCCAGTGATTCTACAGGCCCTAGGCCTGGTCTCTATGTCTGTCATAGTTCTCATACCACTTACTTAGTATATGGTTTGTGACGCCCCTAGGGCTAATCATATATTGAGCTAATTTACTGTACGCTAAATAAGTTTACTGTATGTACTTTTGCCTCTAGCCTTATAAAGAGACTAGAGGGATGTGTTTAGATTAAATACATATATTTTATAGATATACCTGGTGTGGTTCTCCTTTAATTTGGTCATTCACAAGATTATAGACTGGTAAAACAAGCTGCTTTACATTCCTTAAAGACTTAGCCTGAAGGCTGCTCTCCACAGCTACCACTAGGATAGCTTTCTATATAGGTTGTCTTTAAACCTAACATCAATAAGGGTTGTTTGGACTGGTGCAAGGTGCCCACTAGAATAGTGGACAGCATATGCCAGGCCAACTTCTCGAACTGAAGACCTAGCTCTTCGATTAACCCCCTTTCCCACCCTTTGAGGCGAGGAACTTCTCCCTGCTCAACGACTGTATACCCTTGGGGGTGATAGTGCACTATACCAACACACTAGAATGAATGCATCATCTGCCACACCAGACATTGGCACAGCCAATGAAAGAGATGGAAGAGTCTTAACTAATGGAATGTTTGCCAGCTGGGGGGCTCTAAAGAAGATGGACGGGTTGGTGGAGGTGAATATGGAAACTTTTCAATTTTTGCCAGAATTATTTACCACCCTCTTCTAAATCAGGCCAATCGTGTCTTCCTCTCACATAACACACATTAGTGACATGGCAACGCTCACCTAAACATTACTCTGCAAAGAAATTACTATATGGCAATATCCATCCACCATGCTTACAGAAACGCAAGTAGCCATGAATGATTCTCCTCTGGCAGACCCACATAAATCTAGGCTCTTCTGGAAAATAAAGTAATGATTGCTCTTAACCAGTTGCCTTCCTCAAGGCCTATAATGCCAATACCAGGAATAGAAAGTAAATTCACTAATACACTATTCATCTTTGCCACAAAGGCAGAGATGAAAAGAGGCAAACGGTAGGACCCTTGATGGAAAGTGGATGCAATCATATTCACCAGATGACCTTACCTTATGCCTGATACACTCGATGCAACATGGCTCCTTACACTATTGCAAAATAGGCACCTTTAATGACCATTTAACGCCATATTCTTCCTGGGCTTCTCATGTCTCCTCACAAAAATTTACAACACTATAATAATGTTCCTGCACAACGAAATTGGAGCTAAAAAAGAAAATATTATGCTATACAGAACCTACCCCCCACACACATCCCAGCAATTCCATTGGAACAAATTGTCCAGCGGCCTCTCTGTGAATCACCCCAGAACTGGAACTGTAGATCATAATATCTATCTCAACCTTCAAACAATCCTTGCTACCAACTGACATCTGCAAAGTGACATTCTCCAAACTTGGGGACTTATTTAAAGTTGGGTGGCAGGAGCTCTGTCACAAATATTTTGGATGTCCCATCTACTTTGTTAAAATGACAATGCCTACAATTCATTTTTAAAATATCTTACAGGACATCCATCATGCATGTGATGGAGTACCCTGTCTACCAAACTCTATATAATGCTCTTAGTTTTAGTCACTTTATCATTAACCTCATCAACACCTCTGTTGTATAGCATTTTAGGACCCTAGTGTAATTTTCCCGATTGATGCCCTTATATAGTTATAAATCACCTTGTCCTTATATAGGCATAGAAATCATAACCTTATTTAGACATAGCCCATGCAGTCCAACTACAGGCATGGATGCTTCCACTAGTTCCTAAAAACCAAAACGATTTCTTGGAAAACTCGGCTTCAGCAGTTAGGGACTTCCCCTTGAATATTGATTTGTCTAAGAACTCATTTTCTTTTGTCCTCATATATGCCACCAGACAGAGTATGCTCTAGACGGGATCTTTCCGAGCCTTTCGCACATATAGCCTTAGATTCCGCCCCTGGATTATGTGCGCGGCCTACCGAAATCGCCCAGAGGTAGGCTGTCTCCTTGTCCAACTCTCGATTACCCTATTACCAGGGAGGACCGGACCACAAACCTTTGGCATAATCATTGGACTCTTACTTTTCCGACCAATCTTTTAGCATGGACCAGATCTTATTGGCACTCTCTCCACCACACAACCTATCTGACTGGGCAATCATCATAATATTTTTCAAGCAATCAGCAAATCTTAGGGGGGCCTTCGACTTCCACTCTCTACAGATTTCCCTTCTGGCAATAACTACGACATAAAACAAGAACTGTGTGACTGGGCTGTTCATTGAATACCCCTGCGGAAGGCTAAAAAAAAATCAATCTAGAGGAACAGGTAATCGGTATTAGCAAAACCTCCTCCAGAAAATCACACACATGTCCCCAATAGCTGGTAATTTCTCGGCAATCCATAAACATGTGCAGATTGTCTGCAGAGGAAGAATTACACCTCGGGCAATAATAATTTTCAGCAGATATCCTAGACAATTTGGCAGAGGTCCAATAAACCCTATAGGTGGTGAATAAGTGGTTTCTTCTGAGATTGGCTGGTTTTATTATCTTTTGTGATATAGTAAATGAATCAACTCAGACTTTCTGTATCTCCTCACTATTCTCCATCATAGAATTACCCCAAAGACTTATTATATCAGAGTCCAAACAATCTTTTGCATTGACCAAAGTGTTATACCAGAAGGCAACCTCCTGCACCAGCCTCCCCCTTTGCTCACCAAGTCTAAGGACCGGGTCTCCTCAGCCTCTCCCCAGCACTCACCTCCCCACCATGATGACAATTGGTAATATTCAAATCTTGTGAGGGACTGACCAGTTAAGTTAAATAAGGATTCCCAATCCAAAAGTTGAGTGTTAACACAGAGGTCCCCCCCACTTTCCCAAGCCTGCATCCCTCAATGGTTGTGCCAGTCTGTCTAAGAAGCAGTCCAGGGTGCCCGGAGAATCCCAAATCGGGGCATGTATGTTATAGTAAGGGATCCCCAGGATCTCCTGAATATGCAACCAAATTTTAAGTGCTGTCTGTATAATCTTTAATCGAACCTTTTTGAAAAACATGTTATCCCCAAATTTATATAGAAAAAATTCGAAACCTTGGGGCTGGTCCAATAGCATTGCCCGAAAAAGTCGGCCATGTGAGGAAGAGTCTAACTTATTAGCCAGGATTCTAAAATTCTTGAATTGGAAGGCATAGCAATAAAAAAGCAAATCAGGTAAAGCCAAGCCACCCAGTTTCAACCTCCTTCTCAATTTCTTCCACGCTATCCTTGGAGATTTTGTGGCCCACATAAATGACCCAATCTTCCCTTGGAGTTTAGCGATATCTTTAGGATTAAATATTAGAGGTATGCAATTAAACAAAAAAGTTATTTTTGGAAGGATGGTCATTTTAACCAAATTCACCCTTCCATAAATGTTCAGGAGCAAACCCCCCCACCTGGTTAATAATTTATCTACCTCCTTCACCAAGGTGTTCCAACTAGTTTAAGATGTATCCTCTATTCTCTGTGTAAGATATATGCCTAGGTATCTAATTTTGGGTTCAGCCCCCTGTACCGGATCTATGTTATTCCAGCTCATTATATCTGGTTTTTCTTTATTAATTTTATATCCGGATACCCTCCCAAAATCTTCAGCTAATTTAAACAATCTGGGAATAGCCTCTATAGGGTTAGCAGTATAAAGGAGGAGATCGTCTGCATACAAGGCTGTTTTAAGTTCCAATTCCCCCATTCTAAACGGTGTGATAACAGCATCCGATCTCAGGGAGCAAATGAAAGGCTCGATATATACATCGAACAGAAGAGGAGACAGGGGCCGCCCTGTCTCATTCCTCTGGAGATGTTAAACCAGTCCGTCAGACCCCCATTCACCAATACCTTTGCCCGCGGACTCCTGTACAGAGATTTAACTCCCTCTATGAAGATAGAGGGAAACCCAAAATGAATCATAGTCTCCCAAAAAAACATCCAGTTAACCTGATCGAATGCTTTAGCAGCATCAATTGCGACAATGGTGAGTGGAAGTCCTTTATCCTGAGCTAAATCAATTGCCCCAATCACTTGGAACGTAAGCACGTTGAGCTGCCTGCCTGGTATAAACCCTCTCTGGTCAGGGTGAATTATGGACTTGATCACCTTAGCTAGTCTGGTTGCTAGGATTTCCGAGAATATCTTCCAATTGGAATTTAAGAGAGAAATCGGTCTATATGACTATTTTTGGGGATCCTTGTTTGGTTTTATGATTAAAGCAATCGTAGCCTCCAGCCATGAAGGGGGAACTTCACCTCCCTGTAAGAAAATTCATTGAAAAGTGTCAGGAGCCCAGGCAGAATTTCCTCCAGGTTGTCGGCATACACCTCTTTTGGCAAGCCGTCAGGGCCAGCTGCTTTCCCTCGACTCATCTTCTTCACTTGGACCCGTATCTCTCCCTCTGAGATTTCCATGGCCAACCCAGTCTTATCAGCTTCACACAGTTGTGGCAGATCTCTCAACCTAAGCCAAGCCTTCATCTCCTCAACTCCACAACACCTATCCTCTTGATATAACCTCCTCATGAACCCCCTTGCTTCCTCCCTAATTTTTTCTTCTTCCAACAGTAATGCCCCCGAGTCCTGCTGGATTAATGAGTCGATATTATTCCGGCTCCGCTCTGATCTCGCCTTACAGGCCAAGAGAGCACCACACTTCTCTCCGTATTCGAAATTTTTCAGTCTGCTAATCTCCCACCTATCCTGAGTTATTTTATCACCCCTTGCTTTAAATCCTGACTGTAATTCCAAGAGTTCTTTTTTCCAGCCTCGGATTACTATCCCTTTCTCCTGTAGTTGCTGCTTGTAGTTGTAATTCTTTATGCTTAATAGTTTCCAGGTCATCAGTATCTCTTTTCTTTATTAATCTCCTTCTATAAATCATCTGTGAGCTAAGTATGCCTCTCAAATAAGCCTTAAAAGTTTCCCACACCAGTTGCTCTGTACCAGAGCCTGTATTAAAACGAAAAAACTCTATAATACTTTCTCTAAGCTTAAGTTTACTTTCCGCATCCAACAGAAGCGTTCTATCCAAAGTCCATCTAACCTCTATAGGCCTTACCTTTAACTTAATTGCTAACTCCTCCATTGAGTGGTCAGACAGACCTGTTGGGATATGAGCTACAGACAATACATCCAGCATTATAGCCCGATCTACCAAAAAATAATCAATTCTGGTGAATTGCTTCAGATATGTTTTAGTGCTTAAATGGAGTAATGTCGAACACAATAAAGTGGAGTGGGTGTTGTATAGCATTTTAGGACCCTAGTGTAATTTTCCGATTCATGCCCTTATATAGATATCAATCACCTTGTCCTTATATAGGTATAGAAATCATAACCTTATTTAGACATAGCCCATGCAGTCCGAATACAGGCATGGATACTTCCACTAGTTCCGAAAAGCCACAACGATTTCTTGGAAAACTCGGCTTCAGCAGTTAGCGACTTCCTCTTGCTTGAATATTGATTTGTCCAAGAACTCATGGAGTTTTCAAAGAACTGCGATTCTTTGATGACGTTATTATGTCCAACTTTACGTCAAACTCGGCACCTTCAAGGTATAAATATGCCCACACTTGCCCTAGCAAACACACAGCGGTTTGATGCAGTTTGACTATCTACTTCCCAACACAGCTCGCTACAGCAAATGCCGAAGGAAGCCGACCCTCCAGCTGACGCACTGAGAGAGATGCTGTCTTTTCTCTTGCCGAGAAATCCAGCTCCAGTGTTTCCAAGCTCCCCTTGCGGGTGTTGGGAAATTGAGTCCCGAAACAGAGAGATACCAGACCTCCTTCATTCTAAACCAAGGTACGGAGCTGATTAGACCCTAAGAGAAATCTTGGATAGATTTGTGGCAAAGAATACTAAACTTATGCTACACCTCACTTACTTCTTCCCTCGTACTAGATTTTGTTTAGGTACATTGGGGTAGGCGTATTTTAAAAGCACCAGTTGAGTACTTTTAGTATTTATTTATTTATGTATGTATTCTATGGCTTAGAAACCATACCATGCTTTTACAGTATTGTTTTATAATACTCTTCTTGCTGTACGCATTATACTTTACAGCCAGTATTACGATTGTAGCAGTTCATTTTTTTTGCATGAGAAAGAAGACTGTTCAATAAAACCCTTTTTATTGAAGACGCTCGTCTCTCTATTTCTCTGCACCTCTGATGAAACGAAGCATGCACAATTGACTGAGTAAAATATTTATCTATTGTTTCCACGACTCTGAAGATACGTTTTATCTTGGGGAAACAAAGTTGTCATGTTTATGCGGTTGTCAGAAACTAATACCTTCTTGTTCATTCGAGAACGTTTTTAGTGACCTCTGAGCTAGCTGGCACTCACCATTAAGTCTAATATATTCGATAGAGTCCTACGTCACATCTATAGGATATATTATTCCAATGCGCAGAGCCTATTGGGAATATAGGAACTACACTACATGGCGCCCAACGTTTGGTAAGGCACTAATTTAACGCTAGATACTAGAGTATCTAAGCCATGCTTTTCACAGAGACCCCTTTTCCCGTAAAATACTCCAATAGATGTCTGGAGTGGCTAAAAGGATAAAATATCCGCCATAACTTAGTAGGACGAAAATCCTATGTATTATTTTTTGGTTTTGTTCAACGTTGAAGGATACAGTGTTCTAAAATATTGCACACCTTATCTCTGTTTCCTTGAAACTTGCTCCGCAAACTTTCAGTCAACAAAATGACTGAAAACGAGACGGGTGGAGCTGCAGCAGCAGCCCGACCAGGCTTTGACATTACAGGTTTTAAGGAAGACGACGCGGATGCTATAATCATCCCGGAAAATCTAAGGAAAACCATCACTATAAAGCTTATAACAAATGGCCTATCATCGAGAGGTGGTAGGGTAATATTTGTCATAGAGTCACATGAATATTGGCAGACAGAGGTATTCTATTCATGGATTATCTTCCCAGAAGCAAATCCAACAACACATGTGTTCCACTTCTATAAGATAGAGGAACCTCCAGCAGAATACACTCCTTTCGAAGATAGTGAAATTCCATTTACATACCAATAGCAGTTTCCAGATCCGCCGCAGCGCTTTTGAACTTAGCCAAAAGAATGGGGTCACGTCCAATGGAAGCTATTCTTAAGGTATATAATGCTAAATGTCTAGCAATCGCCACCTATGGAGCCTCAATATGGGGGTATACTAACCCAGTTAAGATCCAGAGGGCGGAAAATAGATTTTTTAGGTCACTACTTTCCGTCCCCCAGTCTACTCATACTTTTACCATTCATTCAGAGTTAGGCGCTGGGTTTGTTTCAGACCTCATAAAAACTGCCCCTGTAATCTCCTGGTTAAAAACTTGGCTAAATGAGGAAATCTCTTTAAACCATCAAATCCTCAAAGACTGCATGGCTATGGATGGAGCCCTAAAGATACCATGGCTGTTTTATATAAGAACTATGTTGTCTCAGGTGGGACGCACTGATCTTTTTGATTTCCCCAATAGCATTCAAAGGGAAGACGTCAAGATGATAAAAACATCATTGATAAGTACTTTTATAGCAGAGCGGGAGGAAATAGAGCTTAAAAAACCCACTGTTAGAAGAAATTATGCCCTTATCACTGTCCCAGGCCCAGAACCTTACCTGGTCTTTGTTAATAAACCGTTCCACCGTTTTCTTTTAACTAGATTTCATTTAAGCATGATACACTTTTTGTTAGGCACCTACACTAGATGGGATACACCTGATAATGCAAACCCATGCGACTGTGATCACTTTTCACCTCAGGACACTTTACACTTCATTATGTTCTGTGATCACTACGCACAAATCAGGAGAAAATATCTTTTACCAATCCTTCGAGAGGCTGGCTTTTCACAGGTCAGGCCAGCACTCCTATTTTTGCAACTTTTGCACAATGAACGATTAACTTTCCATGTTGCAAACTTTCTGGTAGCAGGAGTCCGTATAAACAAAAGACGCAACAAAGGAAAACATGGACATATTCTAAACGATTTTTTTTTAAATATTTTAACATATTGTGATGTTTTAAATTTTTTATATGAATTGATTGTTTACTCAGGCTAACTTAGTACGATGTATAACTTGTATATGCACATCTTTTAAGAATTAATGACATTTGTTGGCTTGATGTATGATGTATGATGTATGATATACAATGTTAAATTATTTATTGTTTTATTTTATTGTCCTATTTGTGGTGTACCCTGTGTCTTTTTATGATTTTCAAAAATCGAATAAAAGTGATTGACTGACTGACTGACACTTCTATAAGATAGAGGAACCTCCAGCAGAATACACTCCTTTCGAGGATAGTGAAATTCCATTAACATACCAATAGCATGTGCTACGGTTTAAAGGCGCCCTACAACGTCAAAATCACGTTACCAGGCTCGGTCCACTAGGTAGACCAGGAGAAACATGGCCGGTACTAGCCAGCTATGCACCACATCCTGACATTGAAAGAATGACAGATGTAGAACTATTAGCTCAGCTAAAACAATTAATTAAAATACATAGACAGTTGGTTCAATATGTCATGCAGACTCTAACAGTCCAACCTGCTATAAGGATTCCACAGCACACCCCTCATCAGGGGAACACAAACAAAATTGCACCAAAGACTATACAATTAGTCATTGGTAAATTACCCGCAAAAAGGGAACAAATTCCATTCTGTTTAGCTCAAAAGATTACTCAAATCGAGACAGTATTTCCCGATAGAACACCTCAAGAGAAACACAGGATTCTAACAATCTGTTTACCAATGGGGATCGCACCACACCTGGAGGACTGTGACACTTGGGGTACAGTCTTTGCTCCAATATACACAAAAACACACGGTGTTCCGTCTATGGCGGTAATACCAGATGTCCTGAAATAGATTCAAAATGAATACGGGCCGAGCCTGCTTTAAATCTCGGTATGAAGTTACTGAAGGATTTCAAACAGGTCTCAGCTATAATATTAGCTAACATTAAAGGTGAAGCAGCATCCGTGGCGATCCGCCAAAAAATAAAAGAACTCGATGTAACTGAGCAACAGTATGAACTGGCCAGAATAATAGAAAAATCCTATGAAGAACTAGGTAGAGATAGTTTGGGTGGGAATCTAGTAAAACCCCAACTAACGGAAAATCCTGAAAAGGTTTTTTATTAAAAACACTGTCACTACTCCTAAAAAGAAGTGGGAAAACACTAAACAGACACTTCCTAAAGAGAAGCGTTCTCAATCCAGAGGTAGGTCTCCTCAAATGGAGCCCTCTGCACAGAGGTCTAACCTCAGAAACAGGGATAATTGAGAAAATCTTCTGTCAAGATACTGATACACATTCCTCTCATACCTTTCAGACTTCCTCACAGAAATCGGAAAGAAGAGGACGATCAGAACACAAGGAAGAACGCATGAAGTCCAAAGACGATCAATACATTCCAATAAATAAGAAAACCCAATTCACCAAAAAGAAGGTAGCAGGTCTAAAAATCAGACATGCTGAGGATCTTGAGGACACAACTCAATAACGTGGAGTGGGCTCAGACAATGCTGGACAGCGCAGCAATAGTTACCATAGCTCGCAAGATCCTGAAGGATCATCTGGAGACAGTGGACTTGAATGAATACATTCAAGTTGAAACTGCCGATACCAGGATTAGTGTACCCCATAAGTTATATGAAGTAACGCTCAGGATAGAGGGGGACATAACTCGAAAAATAAGAACACTCTTTTGGGAGAAACTCTCTAAGGGTTATGACATTCTTCTGGCTGAACAAGACTGGCCACCTGAATTTGTCAGGGAGTGCCCACATGGCAAAGAAATTATTATGCCTGCCTTCTCAAATCATATTTCTATTCATATAAAATACACCTATGCCAGAAAATGGGCTGTAGCCCAGGCTCCAGCATTATAGAAAAATCATGTGGGATGGGATTAGGATTCTCCTCATCATAAGATACAGTTAAAAAATCCACCATCTGTTCAGAGGCAGTATCCAGTTAAGCAAGAAGCTAAAAAACAGGTCAGGGAGATCTTAGATCAACTTGAATACCAAGGGGTGATTGAAACATGCACCTCGTCCATGAACAATCCTTTGTTTCTTGTCTCCAAACTAGACAATACATATCGTCTAGTTTTGGACCACAGACATTTAAACTCCTGTTGAAAAACCTTTGCAGTACAAAATGCACAGAGTGCAGCACTGATGAATAACATTGTGCGCAAAAAATATAAAACCACATTCGATATTTCTAACGGTTTCTTCTGTCAAAACAATGCACCTAAAAGCAGGTACTTTACCTCTTTTTCAATTATGTGGACACAGCGTCAGTTCTGTCATCTCCCCAGGGATTCAAGAATAGTCCAGGGTTATTTTCAGCCAGAGTAACAGAGTTCCTATAAGCGTACGAAGATGAGGCATTATCTTATGTCGATGACATCTATCTTGCAGACGATGACTTGGATAGGCACTTGAACAGAGTGAACACCATAATACTTGGTTTCGCATCTGAAGGGTACAAGTTCAACTTTAAAAAATCAAGAATTGTCCACCTCACATCCTATTCTTAGGATACAAACTATCAAGTGAAGGCAAAAGCCTGCAGCAAACTTTTTAGAAAAGTGTGCGCTGCTCCAACCTCCAAAAATGCTGGAAAACTCATAGTCAATTCTAGGCTTCCTGAATTTCAGAAGAACTTACATTCTAAATTACGCAGAAAGGTTTAAACCTCTCTACAAACTAATCAAACCTGATTTCAAATCAACTAATTGGACTCAAAAACACACCGAAATTTAGCATTCAGTGCAAACAGACATGTTAGCAACAACCCATTTACAGACACGCGTAAATGTACGCAACCTTGTAATCCGAATCATCCCAGGGAGATGCGAATTCACGTACCTAACCTTTAATGAAGGTGAAAAGGTATCAATATCTTATAAATCAAACCTGTACACACAAGCTGAAATGAAATTCACTTCAACACAAACATTCTGACAGTGGTTCAAACTGCAGTAGCAAAATAGAGAGCCCTTGCACAGGGTAAACGCATTATGGTCGTTACACCTGTACCTGCTTTAGAGGCAGTGACAAAAGCGAGCATTCTGAATGCAAAACTTTACATCCAAGGTGGATACAATGGGTTAATTCTCTTGCTGCAACAGGCGTTGAATACGTTTTTTGACCCTTACCTAAAAACTCAAGAATTTCTACAATATGAACAAGAATGTCCTCTGCTCACTGAGATTCTGCCTCTAGAACATTACGGATGTATAATTTATACCGATGGATCAGCACAGCCCGCAATTGGGGGTAAACAAGCTTATAGTGCTGCGTGTGCGATTGTTAAAGGTCGCTGGCGTGATGGTAAATTCCGACCTATGGTCACAAAGACACAATCTCTCGGAGACTGCACAGCTCAGCGAGCTGAACTACAGGCTTTCAAGATGGCACTTGAGAATACTGATCGCGAATTCCCCACTGTGAGATTCGTATTACTGCATTCAATCTTACAACGAATACTTGCAGAACTGGGTTCAAAACGGTTTCAAAGACGCAAAAGGTGGCACAATCAAGCATAAATTGCTTTGGGAACAAGTAGTTCTATTACAGAAAGAACTACAAAAGACTCATGTGATCCATACACTGAGCCATCAGCATGATGGCGTTCATGTTGCAGGGAATTCATTGGCTGATAAAGCCGCGAAGGAAGCTGTGCAAATGGCTTCCGTAGCTGCAATTACTTGTTCAAAAACAAAAATAGACGGCGAAACAATGCTAGCTGTCAATGCCACAAGCAAAGGCAGCGGTGCAGCATTACCTATAAACTATCCACTTGAATATTCATACATATTTGACGCAAACTCCATTCCTTTTGCTTGAATCCCTGGAGTAGGGGATAGGGTGATTCCAAACAGGAAACGTAGAGGTGCTTTGATACAAGAAGCACATATGGGAGAGGGTCTGATACATCAAGGGATCTCAAATTCTCTACTAGAATTAAAAGAGACGCACTGGTGGCCAGGGATGAATGCCCACATTTACGGATTTGCAATTAATTGCGATGTCTGCTACAGAGATCACCGCATATAATGCCGCCAGATACCTGACTACAGTATAGCCAGCCTAGTACAGACACCATTGACAGACAGCACTAGAATTTCTACACGCAGACATCACTAAGGACAATTGCGGTCCCAACAACTATTAGGACAAGATTAATTTGGATGTGGCCCCAGCGCTCCACTGACCCCCGAACTGTTATAGAAGATTTGTGAGTCTTTATCGGCACATACGCAATCTGCACACTACATTCTGACCAGGGTTCTGCGTTTAGCTCTTGAGCTTACAAGGAGGCCATGGCCAATCTGGGCATTGCATTGCGGTACTCAAGTCCATTCCATCCTGAGGGAAATTCGGTAGTGGAAAGAAAAAAATGGAACATAAAGCAATCTATAACAGCTAGGGTATTAAGCTCGAGTGACGGGTGGGTCAAACATCTAATAAGTGTCCAACGTAGTTTAAATAATCTGCCAAGAAATTTTCTGGGTGGAATCACTCCATATGAAATCATTTTTGGTACTAGAATGATTGTCGAGGACCTCGATCGTCATACTTCAGTGGTAGAACAAAACCCTTTGATATCAAAGACCGTTTGATTGTTTTGCAGGAATTAAATGAAACAAGAAGAAGTCTAAGCAACACATTATAGAAGCCAAAGACCGCTGAAGAAAAAACACCTATCCAAGCAAAACCTGTCTGGATTCCAAACATTGGAGATCTAGTCAGAGAAAAAATAGCGGATAAGAAGGAATGTTGTCCTTCTTACAGAAAACCAGTACCTGTGCTAGTAATCCACGGATCAAGAACAGTTTTACTGCTGCCCCTTCCTGGAAGAAAGGAGAACTGGTCCGTGTCCATCGACCTGGTAAAACCACATCATGTGGCCGATAATAAGTAGTAGTCCTAGTGGACTCCAAAGGTGGAGTACACAACCAAATCTTGCTACTATCCAAGAGGTTCAAACTGAGAGACTCATCACCTTTGAAGAATCTGCAGTAAGAAAAGAAGGACTAAGCAAAAAAGCCATGGTACTTGTGCCTCTTGAAACCCCAATAACAGTTCGTCAAGACACTCCTGTCTACAAAGATATAGCATCTGACTATACTAATATGACAAGGGATCAAGTAGCTCACGTGATTTCAAGTAAACCCGATGCAATACCAACAATTGACAGAAATGCCTCTGGCTATTTCATCAACTTTGATAAGTTTTCTGAGGATCCCAGTGAACCTTAAACAACGCCAGCAAATAAAACTTTCAAGGAACAAGTAACAGAACTTTTTCACCAGCTTGCAAATACATATCTGGTTTCACCATGGGTTGAATTTTGGATGGCGTTAGGTGTACTTTTTCTCCTACTTTGGCTCATTCTTGTTTTAAGTTTGGGAAAGCTGATAGATGGAAAATATAGTAAAATGGACACAGCAAGTAAGAACATCAACTTGCTCCTGAAGCCACACAAATGATCTCATCCTGAACAAAGAGCCCTGTTATCAGTGAACATCACAGCCGTTGTTCTACCTGGTGGTATAGCATGGGACAGTACTTATTATGATATTTATGGTCCTCTGGAGATGTTGAAGATTCCACATCAATTTAAGGTTTCCTTGAGCGACTTTGTTTAATCCAGCACATTTTCTGATGACTGGGACTTTGAGACTGTTAATAACATGATGGCAGACTTAGAAATATCAGCAAAATTTACAAAACATGAATAATTAGAAGGTTCATCAGATTATGAACAAATGTATTGTTTTAATCATTATGGTCATCATTATTTGCACAAATCTGCAAACCCTAGAAATGTTTTTACTTATAATCAATGGGAACATAGTCCAACGCCACCAAAGGGTAGCTAAAAAACATTTTATGACAAATTTCCATACTTCTCAGGTTTTAATGTCTCAAATTCAGAAATATTTTACTTTACAAATGTTAATAAGACAGGAATGAAAAGTATGTTGACTAAAACTAAGCAAATTTATTCTGCGGCCTTTTATGCTCAATTGTCCACTTTAGGTTTTGACTTTTGGAAAGACAACATTGAGACAAAACTGTCTGGGGCACAAAAGACTGGCAGGTGCAAGCTTTAGAAGCCTTATTCAGAGCCTGCATCATCCCAGAACAAATACTTAAACAAACCGTCCATACCTAAACCCACACCTGATAGTGATGGAACTACACATGAGGAGGTAAATGTAAAATATATTTTACAACAAAACAGAACTAATCCTGATTGGAAAAAATGGTTAATCTGGCCCATAGTCATGAATAACTGTCAAGATAGATTCCTGAACAAGACACAAGGGTGTACAGTACCTAGGCCAGATCCAAGATATGTCCAGAGACAACATCCAGGGATAATAACAACATACAGTGTAGGAAAACGGTGCCTTGAGTGGCTACAAAAATCTGCACTCCCAGATATAAAACAACACTTAACTTTACTTATTGATGGCGTTGATTTGAGAGTATTCTTACAAGGACCTCGTAAACCACGTCATAAACGTTCCATATACACCGGTATTTATAATGAAGCATGGAAAGTCCCACAAATGGAAACTGCAGAACGAATATGAGAAATTGATCTTATTATTTAGAGAAAGCTCTCTCTGTAGTTGACAATGAGTTAACGACTCTGTCATCCAGAATGTATTCTTTGGACAGCGTTGTATCCTCTGCCATAGATATAATGGAACAGGACTTGCTCATGTTACAACATGGACAGTCTCAATTGCGTTCTATAATGCTGCTATGCTGGACATTACAAAATCTTCGTTCAGGCTATGTGCCTTGGCGTCTGATCAACACCACGGCATTGTTTACTGGATTTAACTTTACAGATAAACAAATCTCTTTGGCACAATGGGGAGCAGACTATACGGTGCTGGGCATAGAAAAACTGGAAAGATTACCATGCACTGTTTCTGAGAAACCAGCCGTAGAATTGATAATACATGGCACCATCATGATGCCAGTGACGATTTTCCAGTTTGAGTATTGCTTGAAACACATACCAGCAGGCCTGTATTAAAGGTTGGGTAAAGAATAATAGCGTTGAGCTCTTGAGGCGGAAGCCGGGAGCGAGTAAATTTTAAAAACTTAAATTGTCACTTGTTACTCTGTTGTTTTTAATAACTCACCTTCATTGGCATCGAGTTGTCCAAGGCAGAGGATCTAGCACTGACGCGACACCTCAACCCCAACACTCCTTGCTGCCATTCAGCCAAGCCTGGAGGCCACGCCCCTTTTGGAGGCCACGCCCCCCACCGACCACTACATATAGACGCCGATTTAGGGCGCCTTGCAATCATAGCGTTGAGCTCTTGAGGCGGAAGCCGGGAGAGAGTAAATTTTAAAAACTTAAATTGTCACTTGTTACTCTGTTGTTTTTAATAACTCACCTTCATTGGCATCGAGTTGTCCAAGGCAGCGGATCGAGTGCTGACGCAGCACCTCAACCCCTACACTCCTTGCCGCCATTCCGCCAAGCCCGGAAGCCACGCCCCTTTTGGAGGCCACACACCGAAGGCGTGCCTAAGGTAAGCCCGTCTGCGCCCGTCCGCCACCGACCGGGGTCAGGGGCCATCCGCCCTGCTCAGCCATCATGCCAGATCATCACATATAGTTCTCACTCCCTTCGTCACCTAAATCAGGCCGCAGGGTCACCCTGCCTACACGCATGGGACCCATCTATAAAATACCCCACCTGCAACCAGTGTGGTTTTCATTTTTCACCCCATCCTAAAATGAAACCCACAATATACTCTATGCTTCTGCTCAATTGCCGATCACTCCCCAAACACTCCATGGAAATTTCCCTAATGTTAGAGGAAATAAGCCCAGACATCCTTTTCGTCACAGAGACGTGGCTGCAGGAACACTCGGAACCCGATTTGGTACAAGCCCTTCCACCTGGATACCAAATACTTCACCTTGACCGCAAAAAAGGAATTGGCGGTGGCCTAGCAGTAATCCATAAAGCAGGATACGAAGTCACTAGCACCCCCATTCATCTTCCAGACAGTGAATGTCTTCCTTTTGATATCAAACTCAGTCCCACACATACCTTCTCTGGTATGCTCATATACCGCCCGCCAGGGTCACAAGGTCAGTTTCTTTCCAATCTTGCTCCGATAGCTGCAAACCTTGCACTCAGCTCTGCTAACTTTACAATCCTGGGTGACCTCAACATCCATCGGACGACCCGAAGGACCCAAACGCCAGAGAACTATCCTCCAGTCTAAATGCCCTCTAACTACATCAACGTGTCCTTGGGCCCACTCATCTAAAAGGCCATCTCTTAGACCCCATCTTCAGCAACTGCCCCAACCTTCACGTTCGAAACCCTTCCCCCCTTCCCTGGTCCGATCACTTTCTTATTCCATTCACCTGGACCCTCCCCTATCACCCCCTTCCTAAACCCCGACGATTCAACAGTCACGCAACTGGTCAAAAATCCCCCTACCTGAGTGGCAGGATAACTTACAGTGCACCAAACCTATTAACACTTCTAATCCCATCCAGGGCAACGAGAATTACAACAGATGAATTACCAGCTCCTTAGACCGAGTACTCCCACTAAAAAGTATCCATCCCAAGCGGGGCAACCCAACAGCCCCATGGTACACGACTGATCTACGGGAGGCTAAACGCGCCTGCAAACGAATCGAGAGGAAATGGCGCCTCGATTATCTCCCAGTAGACAAAGCGAATTATAGAGCAGCTATCAAAAACAACAAAGCAGATATACAACAAGCTCAGGCCAAATACTACGAACAAAAGATCGATAAGGCAGCTTCTAAACCCAAGGAGATCTACTGGATTGCTAAATCCCTCCTGCAACGTCCCGAGACCCCAAAGGATCACAACAATACCCAGACCCATTGGGAGGAGATAGCGGAGTTCTTTCACCATAAAATAGAATTCATCAACTCCTATTTCTCTCACTCCTCCACCTCGCCCAGAGATACCGCCGACATAGGCCCCACGACAGTCCCACTCAACGTTCTCAATAGCATTCCGTCACTAGACCTAATCAACCTAGAAAAGATTATGGGACAGGTCAAATCCGGATCACCCACTGATCCAGCCCCCCCAAGGGTTCTCACCCCGATAACCGGTCAGATCTCACCTACCATCCAAGACCTGCTCAACTCCTCCCTCCATACTGGCATTGTCCCGCCTCTATGGAAAAGAGCTATGGTCAAAGCTTTATTAAAGAAACCCAGCCTCGATCAAACCAATCCTTCTAACTACCGACCTATCTCCCTTCTACCCTGGCTCAGCAAACTTCTTGAGAAGCACGTCAATTCTGTTTTGACCGACTTCCTGGAATCTAACAACATACTGGACCCCACCCAGACGGGTTTTAGGCCTCGTCATGGAACGTAGACTGCCCTGAAAGCAGTGACGGAGGAGGCAAGAAGGATCCTGGATGGTGGCGGGTCTGCGGCCATCGTCCTACTCGACCTAAGTGCCGCCTTCGACACTGTAAATCACAACATTCTACTCCACCGCCTTGGCATGATAGGAATCTCAGGAACAGCACTGACCTGGATGAGATCCTTTCTCACAGACAGATCCTTCCAAGTATTTGAGAAGGATTTCACCTCCTCCAGTAAACCTCTTAATTGCGGAGTGCCTCAGGGCTCCTCCCTGAGTCCCACCCTTTTTAATGTTTATCTTAGCCCTCTAGCTGATGTCGTCCGACCCTTCGGTGTGAAAATTGTCACCTATGCGGACGACACACAGCTAGTGGTAGCGCTGGACCCTCGTCTCAATTCCCACCACAACCTACACAATTGCTTGGAAGCTGTTGCCGCCTGGATGTCAGGCTCCTGTTTAAAACTAAACAGGGATAAAACAGAGGTAATGCTCCTTGGAAATAACATCATGAAATCCATTGATTCCATCTGGGTAGGCATGGGCGGAAAATCCGTTCCGCTCGCGGATTTTGCGGATTTTCGGGAAATCCGCAATCCGCGAGATTTGCGAATCTCTCCGCAAATCCGCGAGCAGCGGATTTTGCTCGCACTGCTCGCACTGTTCGCGTGAGTTCGCGTGAGTTCGCGCCCCGCGAATAAGTGCAAAATTGCAGAAATACGATTTTAGCAAAACTGAAAGTAACTACTTACCAGGTTCAAAAGTTCAGGCTCATCATTAGTAGCCATTTCCTGTAGTGCTTCCTGAGGGGCCCCTCCAGAGTTCAGTTGCCAGTTGAAACTATTATGTGACCCTGCTCTGAACCTCAGAATAGTTACACATATGCCACAAAGGTCCTGAATTACAGCTAAGGGAGACAAGCAGGAGCTAGGCTGGAAGTTAAAATCCATTAATCAGCCCCTAATTCATTATTGTCAGTTGGGGCAGGGCAGGTGTTGTAACTAATTTTGCAACAATGAAAGCACTTAGCAAGTGCAAAAGATCACTAATCAGGGCGCACTAAGGAAGCAGGTGCCAGCTAAAAAAATATTCTGTGACACATTAATCAGCCCCAAATTAATTCAGGTCACTTGAGGCAGGGAAGGTGTGCTTTGCTTTGCCGAAAATAATGTACACTGGACAACCAGAGGGTGTGGTGATGAAACAGAGGGTGGCATGGGTGGGCCAGAGGGTGGCATGAGTAGTCAGAGAGTGGCAGTGGTGACAGAGAGTGGCAGTGATGAAGAAGAGTGTCCCAAACAGGCTGGACACGTAGAAACAACAAGTTCGCGAAACTTGCGACCCGACAGGTAAGTTCGCAATTTGCGAAAGTGTACAAAACCCTCGCGAACTGGCAGAAACACGGGCGAACACAAAAAAAAAAAAAATCCGCAAATTCGCGGGAATTCGCGGATTTTGCGGATTGCGAATCTGCAAATCCGCAAAATTCGCGAACGCGAGATCCGCAAAATTCGCTCATGCTTACATCTGGGCCCTCTGTTTAGGCAGCCCCTCACAACCCAAGGAACAAATCAAGAGTCTAGGCATCTGGCTTGACCAAACGCTTACATTCAACCACCAAGCAACCAAGCTTGCCGTCACCTGCTTCGGGCTAATGAGACTACTTCGAAAAATTCTCCCTCTCCTTCCATTTCACTCAAGACGGATCATGGTCCAAGGACTAATTCTATCCCGTCTCGACTGCGGCAACGCCCTATACCTTGGGGCCCCACAGTCCACACTCAACAGACTTCAAATCATTCAAAACTGCGCTGCAAGAATCCTTCTCGACATCCCTCGCCGAGTCTCAGTCAAAGTTAGATTGAAGGATCTCCACTGGCTCCCTGTGAGAGCTAGAATCGAATTCAAGAGCATGTGCATTGCACATCGCTCTTACTGGGGAACAGGCCCTTCCATCAATCACCCCTTGGTAAAAGCCTATCATCCCAATCGCCCCCTCAGATCCGCGACCTCCCACCTCACTCAGTACCACGCATCAGAAGAGCCAGATGGGGAGGCCGATCGCTCTCCTACAATCTGGCCAAGACTTAGAACTCTCTCCCCCTCCCAATCAGATCAGAATCCAATCTACTCACTTTCAGAAAGCTTCTTAAAAACTGGCTTTTCAATAAAACTTTTACCTAAATCTTCCCTCAGCTCCACTAAATCCAGCCTTTCCGGCTCAACCTACTCTCCTCTGCAGCGCTGGGACGCCCCTGGGTAGCCATCGCGCTATATAAATTCTCTTTCCATTCCATTCCATTCCAGAATACATAAAGTCGACCTGGGATTTACCATACACACACAAATGTTGGAGTGGGGAAAAGGAGGTATTTCTTAGTAGTAAAAATTGCAAAAGCACACTGAGCTGTACACTTTTACGTCAGGGTATTAATTTGCATGGAGCCTGCGATGGTTTTTTGACCAACGTATCCTGCCACCTGCAAGGTTCTCCCGCAGCAGTGATAGATCCAATTTTTAGGCAGTTTTCCAATGGGAGCTACATAATGTTGAATAATCACAGTTTTTGTGGAATGATGCCAGGAATAGCTTATCTTGTTAGTTTGTCAGCCAGGGTCACTTGTTGTATGCAAGTATTGCTTCCTAAAACTAGGCAGACGGGGAGTCGTCGCTATGGCCTTCACTGAACATCTCTTCTATACAAATTGATACTTTAAGCAGAATGAAAGCCATTCTTTTACAAAAACAGTGCCACTGACCCCTGTCCAAAGAGACGTATGATCTGCAAGTTGCAAGATCCTCTACAGAGATACATGCCCTATTATCAACAAACTGCCCCATACATTTTGCAGAAATGTTAGGTCGTATCTTAAACGTGTCTGATACCAGTGGTATTGTACATATATCTAAGACGATTTTTTCGGGACTGCTAGCCCCCTTTGAAGCAGTCCTAGCCATTTTTCCAAACTTTGTGCACTCTGTGTTCGGCGGCCCGCCTCTCATTTTGGGACTCATAGCAGGGATACTACTCTTGTTCCTTCTTCTCCAATATGGCATGTTCAGTCACCAGCGATACCCAGATTACCATGGAGAACACTCTTCTGGCAATGCAGTATCGTGAGCGCATAATACAGATTCTTGGCTTTCGTTTGAGAGATCTGAATACCATGTGGTTTCTATCATTCAGATCAATCTGGCAGGATTGCATCTTACCTGTTCTACGATGCCTGCTTTGTGGAGAGGAATGCGTGTTGGATATTTGTCTGACACTTCGATCAGCACTGCCAACAGATGTTGACGCTTTGCTTGGTTCGGTAACGGCTCATGCATTGTGTTGTCCCCAACGGCTACCAATCCTTATGACGTCACTCATTGAGGTCTCACCAGCAATTCCAGCTGACGGTGGGATACGTGGACCAATAGGCACACCGGTACCATCTACTGCGAACATTGCTAATGCGACTGATGCTAATCGGGATGCCTCTCATCTGTGTACGATTGAACTACTTAATGCAGTGGTTCAACTTTCACCTACTGTGGTAGATGATTTCTTTGCCAGCTTAGAAGATTTAATTTTTTCTCCTGACACCGAGAATAACTTTTGTAATTAGCACACAGCGTTCTTTGAATTCGACCTTTGTTTTTCAAAACAAAAAAACTTCTAACTTTGGAATTCTATTTTTCTACAATTTGATTTGACTTTTTTCCAAAATTGAGCTTTGGCACAAAGTAATCTGCTTAAAGTAGAACTATTCTTAGAGAACAAGAATTCTTTGAATACTTCCTAGAAACAATATTGACCTTATCCACAAACCAAACCAGTTTATATATTCTGCTATGGGATGGTCTCAACCTTTTTCTTCTATATTAAAGAGCCTTTTCATAAATGTAATTTTCATGATTCAATCAGTTAGCATTACCAATATCATACTATATGCTTAAAATGAAATCATTGCTTTCAAATGCGTACAGTACAAATGTTCCTTTTCGTGTGCAACATTTTCAAATGCATTTTATGTATTTTTGGGTGGGGTTGTAAACACATGCTTCAGATATGTTTTAGTGCTTAAAATTAGGAATGTCGAACATAATAAAGTGGAGTGGGTGTTGTATAGCATTTTAGGACCCTAGAGTAATTTTCCCGATTCATGCCCTTATATAGATATCAATCACCTTGTCCTTATATAGGTATAGAAATCATAACCTTATTTAGATATAGCCCATGCAGTCCAAATACAGGCATGGATACTTCCACTAGTTCCGAAAAGCCACAACGATTTCTTGGAAAACTCGGCTTCAGCAGTTAGGGACTTCCTCTTGCTTGAATATTGTTTTGTCCAAGAACTCATGGAGAATTCAAAGAACTGCGATTCTTTGATGATGTTATTATGTCCAACTTTACGTCAAACTCGGCACCTTCAAGGTATAAATATGCCCACACTTGCCCTAGCAAACACAAAGTGGTTTGGAGCAGTTCGACTATCTACTTGCCCAACACAGCTGGCTACAGCAAGTGCCAAAGGAAGCCGACCCTCCAGCTGACACACTGAGAGAGACGCTGTCTTTTCTCTTGCCAAGAAATCCAGCTCCAGGGTTTCCCAGCTCAGCTTTCGGGGTATTGGGAAATCGAGTCCCGTGACAGAGAAATACCAGACCTCCTTAATTCTAAACCAAGGTAGGGAGCTGATTAGACCCTAAGAGAAATCTTGGAAAGATTCTTGGCAAAGAATACTAAACTAATGCTACACCTCACTTACTTCTTCCCTCATACTAGATTTAGGTTAGGTACATTGGGGTAGGTGTATTTTAGAGGCACTATTTGAGTACTTTTTATATTTATTTATTTATGTATGTATTCTAAGGCTTAGAAACCATACCATGCGTTTCCGGTATTATTTTATAATACTCTTCTTGCTGTACGTATTATACTTTACAGCCAGTATTACGATTGTAGCAGTTAAGTTCTTTTGCATGAGAAAGAAGACTGTTCAATAAAACCCTTTTTATTGAAAACGCAGTCTCTCTATTTCTCTGCACCTCTGATGAAACGAAGCATGCGCGATTGACTGAGTAAAATATTTTATCTATTGTTTCAACGATTCTGAAGATACGCTTTATCTTGGGGAAACAAAGTTGTCAAGTTTATGCGGTTGTCAGAAACTAATCCCTTCTTGTTCATACAAGAAAGTTTCCAGTGACCTCTGAGCTAGCTGGCACTCACAATTAAGTATAATATATTTGATAGAGACCTAGTCGACAGAAGTCCTACGTCACATCTATAGGATATATATTTTTCCAATGCGCAGAGCCTATTGGGAATATAGGAACTACACTTCACCTCACTTTCAACAGGCTAAGTCGCTAGTATTAAAACATAGAATGCGGTTTCTGAAACGCTCTCCAACTACTGCCTCATGTCTGACTTCTCCTGCATTGCAAAAATTTGGAAACTGTAATGCTCAAACAGCATTCCACTTGCATGAATACCATCCGTCAGGCTTTTACTCACAGAAGGGAGCAGCATGTATGATTCTAGATCTCTGGGAGGAGCTGCTAGCCAATCCTGACCAAGGATGTGTATCTGGACTTCTAAGTTGCCCCGGGATTCCATTGAAAAAAGCATATTTTCAACCTCCTAGCCATGCATGTTCAAGCCAAATCAAATGCATCATCCTGGTTTGCAATGTTAATGAACAATCATACATATGAGGTTCAACTATACTTCTACCAGTCCGACATTAATACTATTGTTGACTGAGTGCGACAGGGACTGGCCTTCTCCCTGATCCACTTCAATATTCACATGGTCCTGGTAGCCTCTATCTTGAAAGCACAAGATTTCACCCACCGGCCATATACAGAATACACCTACATCTGCCATCATATATAGAAACTAGCAGCCCGCCCCAGCGTTGCCTGGGGCAGAAAGGGGCTGGGGGCAGTACACCCGCTCCCGCCCCATCCCCCTCCCGCACCGACTCCCTCCCGCCCCGACTCACTCCTGTCAACCTCCCGCCCCGACTCACTCGCACCCCCTCCCGCCCCGACTCACTCGCGCTCCGACATTTTCATTTACTGCTGCCTCCTTCTTGCCTCCCCTTGCATCACACAGTCTCACTTTCCCTTTCCTTACCTGTGCCGCCGCTCCTCACTGCACAGCCGCTCCTGCACCGCCGCTCCTCCTTCGTCGTCATCACGCACGTCGCGTCGCGCCCAGTGCTATGTCCGGCCGGCGCTACTTTCAGGGGACTACTTTGTTTACAAACTTAATTTTTTTAATTTACTTTTTTTAAAATTTATATAGCCTATGTCCATCTACACACCCTGACATTTTCATAGATGTATCGGGTGTGTAGATTGGCGCTGTGGTTTCCGAGTTTACCTGGCCAAAAGGTGCAAGTTCTCTCTTTATAATAGTAGTATAGATAAACCTCACAAAACCATCACTTATTGGCCATTGGCCAACTGCTTAAGAGATGCCAACATTTAGATAATGTTCATTTGTTTTTGCTTCAAAGACCAGGAGACTGTAATGTTGCTCATAGGTTCATTCTTGACCAATGCATGTCATCTGACCATGCTCGTGTGTCATATATGCAAACCAGAAATGAAGACACTCAACCGAGAGGTTGTCAAGGGTTTTGCTTTTATATTCCAATTTAATGCAGTCAAAACGAATGTGTTCATTCACCTACACCAGCTTAGAGGATTCCTCGCAAAATGGCTCTACTTGTTCCAGTGTTTATTTCACAATTAGACTACTACCAAGCCATCTAAGCTCAATTTCCAGAACAGTCTCTTTGGAAGCTGCAGTGTTCATTGCTAATTTGGACTTATAAATGTCTGACTAATTTCCTCATCAATTATTCTGAAAAAAACCTTCCAGTACTGAAATCAGCTTACCTCAGTGCTGGAGACGTTGTAGGGATGCATTCCACAGAAGTAAAATATTTAGCCCACCAACAAGGGATTCTTTAGAGAATAACTACCTTATAATGAGGCAAACAAAATGGAAATAGTACAGGTCCTATTCTGATGACATTACCCATCTTTCTAAATTGCAAATTAAGCATTTTTAAAATGCGCTACGAAGCCTAATTCACAAACCTTTGTTCCTCCATTCTGCAGTTAGAAAATACTGATTGCTAATTTCTCTCCCCTCCCTCACAAAGCACACTTGTCTTGGCAAGCAGGCAGGTGCTGGTGCTCCAGGCTCTAGGACAGGTGATTTTGGATTCCCTCGGTGATGTCCCCTCACCCAGAGACAGAAACCAGATTGGCGCAGTTGGAATGAAATAACAAAAAATGATTGTTTTATCTTTACAGTTCACATATGGCATAAATAATTGAATGTGTAATGACTTAGTGTACTTTTTAGATGAAACATAGTCGCACTGCCATGGAGGGGGAAAGATACATTCAAACAGACAATAGCGCGCATTGAGAACGCAATACTCCTTGGGGGAAGAACCAGAGCCGTATATATGTATTTTTCAAGTATTGGTAACACTAGGTAATGCAGACATCTGCACAGCCAATGACATAATAATGATTGAAACCACTCTGTACACTTCAGACTACAATATAACCTCCTTAAGCCTGGAAGAGGCCTAACCCACCTTTTCAATTGAACTTCTGCTGAATGAACATTACTCAGTTGCAGAATAGAAGGTATAATTTCTTCAAAGCCTCCATGCACCTCAGACTGTTCACATGCCACAAAAACTGGAGCCTCAACTCAGCCATGCCTCGGCTCGTGCATGATTACTACAGTTCCAACTTATGATCTTGTTTTGAACATGCTGGTAAACATAGCAGTGATGTTCTCCAGTGGCAATGCCAGTAGAAAGGCTGTTTTGATGGTGAGCAGCCTGAGGGGACAATTATGAGGAGGCTCGAAAGGAGCACACATTAAAAAAGTGAGAAACGCATTAAGGTGACACTGAGGTATAATGATAGGATGGGGGACATATTCACAAGACCTTTAAGAAACGTAGTAACAATAAGAGACTTAAATAGTTAAGGAAACCATAAAAGTGGAACAATATTCACAAGGAGAGTGAATCACTCAGCTCAGGCATTTGAGCAGTGAGGCCATAAAACAATGCAAGATCATGCCAGGCCTTAGCCCCATTAAACACTACTTACCACTAAGAATAAAGACAGCTCAGACCGTCTTGTGTGTGTGTGACAACCTTTTCACCTGTTTCTAATCATATCAGGAACTGCATTCTTCAACACTGGCCTATACCAAATACCGAGACCTCAATCTTGAGCGTTCTGTGGTTGCCTTCCGGTAAGAAAAAACATCTGGGACCATTTAGTTAGAGCCAGCATTCACCCTAAAAAAACAACGCAGACTCTAGTAGACAAATGGGGCAGGGGCCTTGGGTATGGGGCGGGGCACTCAAAATGTGCCAATTTTGTTGCTTGTCAATTCATAATTTAAAGCAGAAATTCCAGCTTTGGTAATATTGATATTGTTCTTAAACACTTTTCAAAATGTAACACTGCAAATGTTATCTTTCTTTTCTTTGCCCATGTAATTGCATCTACATTGACCAAACAACACAAAAAATACAGATAATAATCTGCAATATCGGAGCCGTCTACGCTGCAAGGTCCCCAATGCACCCCTTGTAGATCACTTCAAGTAAATGGGACACACCGAGGACGACATCCATTGGCAAGGGATTACTGTAGTCAAACCACCACCAAGAGGTGCCAATCTGAGGGCCTTACTCAACAAAGAAAGACTTAAATGGATACTTTGCACCAAAAGTCATCACATTGGCTTAAACGAACTGGAGGATTGAACCTCTTCGACTTGAAACTCCTTTGGCACAGTGCTCTCCTAGCATATTAAATCAGTACTAATATCTGCCTCTTAATATGTATATATACGCATATGAACATTCATTTATCTCGTGCAGCTGCCCTTTCCTAAAACAATCAGAATTGCTCCTCCTCTGCAAATATGGATATTTTTTCTGCTTGTCTCCAATCTGTATACATTATCCTTTATGGTGGTTGCATTTCAAAATGTATTTTGCATTTTGAGTGAAAGCTATCATTTTGACATCTCTATATTTTTAAGGCCAATAGTAATGTTAATTGTGCAATAAAGCTGTATAGGTTATGCTCTCTTAAACTTTTCAAAGTACTTGCTCCATATTTGTCATCAGGATCTCTAATTCCAATATGACCGCTCTAACGTGCCAACTATCTCAAATCTCCTGTATCCCTTATATTCTGCCAAGCTCCTCAAGACCTCCCTCTCGTCTTAACGAGCGAAGTGTCATCATTACGTGAGAAGTCCTTGTCTCTTTAACGCCTTCTTCACTCTACCGGGTGGTAACGGCGATCCCGACATCCTGATATTCCTCCACACCGATTCCAGGTAAGTGCATACTCGATGTACCCCTTTTTAGTCCCTGGATGGCCTAGAATTCAGTATCTACCTCAAAGTTCTACAGGTCTATCCTGTAACAATGTAACCCTATCTTGCCCAATCAGGTAATTGACAGGCACGCTGGCGCACGGGCTGTTTAGCCTTTTTAGTGTAAAGTTTTCGGTATGGTTCTTATTTAAGCAGTGCTCCTTTCTGTTCATTCCAGGCTTGACCCAGCTCCGACCATTTTTTATGTATATTCCATTCATCGGCCCACCGTGTTCCACACTTTTCTAGAGATGGAAGTATAACTTAGGTTTGTCTGACTTTGTATATTCTCTGGCAGTCTATGACTATGCTATTAACTCCTCCATGCACCCGCATTCTTACCTTGGACTTTCGTTTCACCAGATCCATCAATGGTTGGAATTTCACTCTCTTCCACCATGGGCCTCACTGCCCTTCCTTGCCATATAGGTCAGTTATGTTGTTTATTTGTAACTGACAGGATTGTCAGTTAGTGCTGCCTTGCAAATACACGACAATGGGGAAACCCAAAACACAACCGGACCAGGGTCAATTACAGTACAAAAATAAGTGATCACAGTGGATGAATAATCATGCTAATCACATCACCCAAAATAAACACATTATTAAATCAATTCTCAAAATCAAGTATATTTATATCAGCATTAGAGTCATGTAAATAGTCTATACATTTGTAAAAAGGTGCTCCAGTGGAATAGTGTGCTCAAGGAAGTGCTCTTGTGAGGGGGTTTCAGAAGTGTGGAATAGGGTTGTTTATACAGTATTAACAATGTGTCTTAACTATGGACCTGTACAGCCACCTGATAGGCTATAAACATATCAAAGTACACAGTCTACAAAGATACAGTCCAACAATTGCTGTTATCTATGCTGTGAATAGAGGTACAGTACAAAGTGAGGGACAGTCAATGTTTCGACCCTATAGATAAACTGAGGTACATTGAGTTCTTAAACCGGGTTCTTCATCAGGACAGGAAAACACACCTTATGTCCACCGCAACTATGTAGGTGGAAAAGAGATGAATCAATGGGCCTGTAGGCTCCAATGTCAGAGGAACTAACCGGATTATTATTGTAGATGCATTTGTCTTCATACCTTGCCATATACTGCACTGCCATTTCTGGAGTAAAGGGACATCCCATCTCGGTCCCCCTACAATAATAATCCGTTTATCAACCATATAGCACAGTAGTATCGATACATAGACGACATGTGTTGCATTTGGCACAGCAATGAAGCAGACCTCATGAAATTCCAAATTTGGCTGAATAACAGAACTCCTGACATCAAATTCAACTTGTCACACAGCCAAACAAATCAACATTCTTGGATGTCGAGGTCAGACCCTCCGGTTCTGAATTGATCACTACTTTGTACACAAAGGATACATAGGAACCTCAAAGACAATTTGCCTTACGGCCAATTTTTGAGGTGCAATTGCACCCGGAAGGAAGATTATGAATTACTTGCTCAGATGTTGATTGACAAACTAAAAGAGAAGGACTACCCTCACAAATTGCTAAAGCATTCTATGTAGAGGGCATGGTACACACCGAGGGAAGAGTTACTGACAAAAAAGCCTAAGACACCCATGAACAGATTGTTATGCGTATCAACATATGGCACCCACACCAATGCATTCAAAAGCATCATAAGTCAAAATTGGCATCTAATCAAAGGAATGGAGCGCAGCTTTGACTTGCCAATATTTGCCTTAAAGAAGAACACAGGGATAATTAAAGCCACTGATGCACAGCAGAAAAAAACAGAAGACTTGGGTGCACTTATGAATTTGAAACTCGTCCAAGGACATCACAAGTGCGGAAATTGGACAGCTTGCAGCTCCACAATTGAAGGATCCAATTTACACAGACGGTCAGGTTCAATGAAATCATAACGAGTTCTCTAATTGTAAAACAAACAAGCATTTGCAATGCAACGGTCTCGCATTTGTGAGAGTTAGAGCTATTGGCCTTGTAAATGACAATCAGGCATATGCATCAACATTCGGTAATACACGTCGGTAATAGCGAAAAATAACGAATCGCAATTAAGGACATGCAAACCGCGATGCATCAAACAAATCGGTAAAATTTACCGAATCGGTAAAAATCACTATTAAATAGCGAAAGTTCACCCGCTTGAGTAGCAAATACCGAGTTAGCTAATACCGAATCGGTATTAGTGAATCCGGTATTAGCGATTTCGGTAATAGCGAAAACGGGCAAATTACGCGACGCTTCGGATGCGGGCCGATGACATCACAACCAGGAAGTAGGACAGCCACGCTGCATTCTGTGTTCGGAGTTGCACTGAGGAGGAGGCAGAGCACAGGAGCTGAGGACCAAGAGTGAACCTGTAGCAAGCAGGACAAGGCAAGCAGGAGAAGATGGAGAAGGAGGCCCCCCAGCAGGGAAAGGACACACACCGAAAGCGCAAAAGGAAGTTTTCTGATAAGGAGCTGGAAATCCTCATCGAGTGTGTGACCAGCAATAATGACAGACTGTTTGGCAAATTGTCCCTGAAGGTGCCAGAGGCAGAAAAGCGCAAGATGTGGCTGCGCATCAAGGACAAGGTAAATGCCTGCGGAGTCACCCACCGCAGTATCGATGACCAAAAAAAACGGTGGTATGACCTAAGGAAGAGGGCCAAGGAGAAGATTGCGCAGAGGGTCAAGGATGCTGATGGCACAGGAGGGGGCACATCCAACGTGACGCCAAACACTGTCCTGGAGGATCTAGTGGAGTCCACCATAGAACGGGAAGCTGTTGTTGGGGTCACACGTCTGGACACCTCTGGTGCTGCGGAAGGAGGACAAGGTAAGAAGCATGGCAGCGTAACAATGCAGCGTGTAGTAAGTCCCTGCCCAATCCCCCATGGCAGACCCAGTGCCCATGTAGTGTTGCCCTAAACACATACCCTCACCAAAGTGTTGCACCATGGGAGTTGTAGTCTGTACATGAATGGGTGCATGCCAGAGCACAGAGATGAATACAGCAGCTAAGGGCCAATTGTCAGACTGAAAATGTTATTTATTGTGAGATGCCAATGCTATTTCCACATAATATACCATGATTATAACTATGCACTGTTTCACACACAGATGCATCCCCCTACGATTCAGACGACAGTGCCCGCCTCGTCATCTCTGAGACGCCAGTGTTGTCAGAAGCCGAGTGCTCACATAGAGCTGAAGACATGTCCTCCCCTTCACCACCACGGCGGTCGACACCTCCACCATCCCTGCAGTCCAAGGCACCACCACCACCACCAGCACCAACCTCGCAGTCCAAGACACCACCACCACCAACCTCGCAGTCCAAGACACCACCACCACCAACCTCGCAGTCCAAGACACCACCACCACCAACACAACCACCACCAGTGCGGGCCACTCCGCAGAGCTGATGTTCCCTCCCTGCTCCTGATGGAATCTGATCACAGTTCAGCACCCCCAAATGTTCCACGCCAGGCTGTCGTCACTCCAACCAGCCAAACATCATCACGACAGCGCATCAGGCAGAGGGCTGTGACCCCGGCTCGTGCTGCTGCAAGACCAGTCGATCTGTCCGGAGGGTACGGAGTTGTGGAGACCCGGATGCTGCGTGTCCAGCGCCTGCAGGGGAGACACATGGGTGCCATGAAACTCTCCATGACCAAGCTATGCAACAAACTTAGCAAGATGACAGACGCTATGCGTGAGCACACCACTGCTGTAGCTGCCGGCAACAATGACATTAAGCTGTGCCAGCAAGAACTCACACGTGCCCTAGTGGCAGGCCAACAGAGTGAGCGGCGTCACCACAGGCAGATCCTGCTGGCAGTGACTTCAACCAACAAGGCCATCGATAAGCTCTGCAACAGCACGGCTGTGCTGTCCCGCAGGTCCGTGTCCCTGCAAGTGGACCTAGGTCATTACTGTCGGGATGTGGCAAAGGCCCTTGAGAGGGTGACCACCGCAGTGGAGCAAATGCAGCCTGGGTCAGCCAGTGTCAGCATACTGGGGGCGGAAGAGGGTAGTGAGGCAGCCTCCAGTGTCAGCAGCGTCTCCCTATCGGACACCAGCGGGAGGAGGCGCAGTCCACCATAGAACGGGAAGCTGTTGTTGGGGTCACACGTCTGGACACCTCTGGTGCTGCGGAAGGAGGACAAGGTAAGAAGCATGGCAGCGTAACAATGCAACTGCCACAGACTCCCATCGAGTAGAAGCCGAGGAGTCACAGGACAGGAGACTGGGGGTACGCGGCAAACGCAAGTGAACATGTGACTAAGTTACACTGTCCTTGGTGACGTAACCATGGCCAGACTTAAGTGCCGCACGCATCACCCGTGCTGAGGACGTGCAATTTAAGTTTGACTTTAACTGCAGCAGCAGCATGTTTTTGTTTTGTTTCTCTGCACCACTCAGGTGTCCATGCCCATTAAATCCTTGCAAATCGAGCCCTGTGGTCAAGTCTCTCTCTTACCTGTCTCAGAAATGATTCCGTGTGATGTATGTTCGCCTCCGTTGCCCTTCAGCTGTGTTGGGCACATGCGCCTGTCGGTGTTGGGGGGGGTGGTTGCTGTGCAAGCAGTTCATCCTCTCCGTCCACCTCTATGGGTATCCCCCTGCGTGTGGCGATGTTGTGCAGGATGGCACACACAGCAATGATCTGGCAGCAGGTCACTGGGTCGTACTGCAAGGCACCTCCAGTCTTGTGCAGTATACGGAAGCGGCTCTTGAGGATGCCGAATGTACGCTCAACCACATTCCTTGTGCTGATGTGTGCTCTGTTGTAGCGCTGCTCTTGTGGTGTCGCTGGGGTCAGGTAGGGAGTGAGTAGATATTCACGCAATGCGTATGCGCTGTCACCTGCAGGATGGGGAGAGAATGGACATCAGCATGATTGAACATATACATGTGGGGATGGAGTGGGTGGAGAGTACGATGATGCATCAATATGTACCTAGTAGGTGTCCCTCTCCAAATTCACCGTTGATCAGGCGCCTGTGGAGGCCACAGTGACGGAATATATAAGCGCTGTGTGTGCTCCCGGGGAATTGGGCTACAAGGTCCGTAATGATGTACTTGGCATTGCACACCACCTGCACATTTATAGAGTGATATGACTTCCGGTTGCGGAAAATGTATTCGGTGGCTGATGGAGGACAGATGGGGACATGCGTGCAGTCAACACACCCTATGACATGGAGTGCCACCTGGTAGAATTCCCGTTTGGTGCGGGTCAGCTGCTGGGGGGTTGTGGGGAAGGTGATGTGGCGATTAATTAATGTCAGCATGGCCTCTAGGAACCGGTGGAAGAAGCGTGATAAAGCGCTTTGCGACACGCCTCCAGTCTCAGCTATTACCCCCTGGAAGCTTCCAGACGCAAGCAGGTGCAGGCAGCATAGGACCTGCACATGGGCTGTTATGGCGTGGGTCCTACGGGTCTCGTGCTGCAGTAATGGTACCAGGTCTGCTATTAGGCGCATTATCATGGCACGGTTCAGTCTATACTTGTCGTAGACCTGTTCCTCGGGCTGCCCCAGCAAAGTGATGCGCACCCTGAAGATCCGTCCTGGATCATCCTCCTGCGCTGGCCCTGGGCGTTGATCCTCCTCCTCCTAGCAAGCACGTACAGGGCAGCCATTTTGGAAGACATGTGGGGTTTCCCAGGGCTTTTTTGAAGGGTTACTGATTGAGAGCACCTGCAGTAGGGGGTTGTAATTTTTTTTTCTGTCCTTCCGTTTACTTTACCTCCTGATTGTGATTCCCCTTAATTTGCTCATGCTAAATAGCGATTTTTGGGTTTTTCGGTATTAGCGAATTTTCATGCATACCATTGTGATTCGTTATTACCGATTCGGTATTTCCGATGGCCGCTTTGGGGGTCGGTAATTCCGATTGTCTGTTTTGCGATTCGGTATTTTACCGTGGGGGGTTATTAGCGATTCTTTATTTTTTAGCGATTCATTGATTGATGCATAGCATTTTCTGGTTTAGCGTTCGGTATCGGCCTGTTTTACCGATTCGCAGTTTTACCGGGGAGGTATTTCCGTTGATGCATCTGCCAGAATGTCTTTTAGCCATATGTTTTTGTTTGGAGTGGATGAATCCATGTGGTGTGAAGGGGAATTATGTGGGTTGAATTGGTATTGTTAGTTGTGGAATTCTGTGGTGTGGAGTGGATTTTTGTAGTTGAATTCAGTGGCATAGTGTGCAGTGGGATTGTGTGGATATTAATTATGTGGTATTTAGCATATATGGAATGGGATTGTGAGTTATGAAGTGTGATTATGTGTACTGGTATTTTGTGCTGTGGTGTGGTATGTCGTGGAGTTTAATTATTTGGTGTGTTGAATTTTGTGGCATGATATGGAATTTTGTGCTATGGATTGGATATATGTGGTGTGTTGTGTAATTGTGTTGTTGAGTGGAATGATGTGGTTTGGTGTCCAATTATGTGGTGTGAAATAGAAAGGTGTGGAGTTGAATTGTGTGGGGTGAAACTGTAGCGTTGAGTAGAATTATGCTGATTGGAATTGTGTGGCATAGTCTGTAGTATCTATGTGGATTGTTGCTATGTGACAGTGGCTTATGTGGGCTGTATTTATGTGGTATTGAGTAGAGTATAATTATGTGCAGTTGAATGATGTTGCGTGTAGTGGTATGATGCGGTGGTATTTGAAAGAGACTTGAAATGGACTGTACTCAGTGTTATCAAGCCAAACCTTAGAGGGGGGGGGGGGGAGATACAGAAACTCTATTGTTCAGAAGGGAGACTTATTTATTTATCAACTTTAACACAGTAACACGAGGCTTGAATGAAATGACATACATTAACAGACTCTGAAATCCAGCAACAACAAGTTATATGCACTTAAGAGTCATACAACAAGAAGACACATGCTTGAAGTGCTCAATCAATGCTAAAATGTGCAAAACAGAGCCTCTTCAAGACGCAATCGTTTAAATAACTATGTAGAACAGCATACAACGGTGCAACATTTTTCTCAGTATTTGATAAATGATGCCTGATCAACTCTCCCTGAATGACTCTTAAACAGATGCCTGAGCACGAGAAGAGGAGTAATGGAAAAGAACAAAACCGAATCATGCTGATGCCGGAGGCAAGTTAATTTACGACCTTGGGTCACCAACAATGCACGTTTCCTTCGCATACCTTGCAACACAGGTTCCATGCGGGGTCACACCACTGATAGATTGCTTCTCCACTCTGCAGACGTGCAGGCACAGGATATATATAGAGCAAACCCGCCCCGAGTTTAAAGAGAAGGGAAAGCTTTGGAGTCACAGGCAAGTTCTGCACTAACTACGAATGGGGCTATGTTATAAAAAGACAATGCACAGTATGCAACACGTGCATCGGTCGGAAAACGAGGGGGACTAAAGAATAGCGCAAACTAAATGGAAATACAAATGAATGCAAATCCATTCTCTAACGTTGCAAAATATTGATTTCCTCTTGGAAAAAAAGGGTGACATACCATTGAAATTTGGGGATTGAATACACGTGGTTTTCAACTAGGAATTTCCACAGACTCCTGACAGCAAGAGGCGGTTTGAAGGTACCTTATTACAACATAATCGAGTGCAGGCTTTATAAGGAAGTTTGACTAAAATAAAACATAGAAATATTTCCTTTATTATTGTAATTCGCTGTTTCATATTACTTTTTGCAGAACTGACCAGTTCCCGGTCCTGAGGAGAACCCCAATAAATACATAGGGTTTGAAACGCGTTGACCCAGCATCTGGGGGATGAATATTTGCACTTAACTGGCAAATGAAGGGAGATACAATAGGGTGCCTACACCTTTAGCATAATACATTGAGGGTTAGTAACCCCCTAGTAGCTTACACCTGCAGGACATATTGCATTACCTACCAAATGACTTTCTGCCAGGTGGCATTCTGTTTAAATGTAGGACTGGTCCATTTTTCATTTTGTTCTCAAATTGTAAAAAACGTTATTGTTTGTCATTATATGTCGTCATATTGATTTTGATGTCAAAATGTGTTTTGAAATGTACAGTCTAACTGCAAAAAAGACATGGAAAGAAATGTTAGATATTTTTTTTTACTATTACTAAGGAAAAGTTAAATAAATCACAAGGGTCATTTAAAAGGAAATGTTTGGTCCTTATGTTTGATTGTGGATATAGAGTTTGGCGCCTAGACATTGTTTTTGTTTATAACACTTTCTAAAAGTGACATTTTCAAACATACAATTTAAAAACCAACTTTTTTTTTTATTTTTATTGAAAACTGCAAAACACATGCATACAATGACCATTAGCAGTTACAGTCTGTAGATGTCATAGCCAATTACAGTACAATCTCCTCCTTTATAATACAAACTTATGATTTCTGTAACAGTACATAGCCCCTTTGATTTTACGAAAGTCAACCTCAAACAGTAACTTCCTATAATGACAGGCTGCTGCACAGACCTTGTCTAATGTAATATTTCCACACGTGCAAATATGATCATTCTTATACTACCATGGGCTCACCCTCTTTTTCTCTTGTTCCCTCCAGCTCCCCTGTTTCCTTTCCCAACAAGTACTGTTGGTACAGTACCCAAAAACACTTAGGGCGGCTCTGAGGAAGTGCAGCTCGCTATACACTTCAGATTGCGTGTTGCAATATATCATGTCCCTGGTCCATTCTGTAGTGGTAGGTGCAGGTCCCCCTGCCCACTGCATAGCAATTTTTAGTTTAGCTAGCAACAGACCCATATCAATAACTCTTCACACATCGTACGGCAGCTTCCCAGTGTACCCCAACAATGCCACCAGTGGGTTTAGTGTAAGTTCCAAGCCAGTAATTTAACTTAATATTTGGAAGAAATGTTCCCAGAACCTTGCTATCCGCAGGCATGTCCAGGCTATATGCAGGAACCCCGCTCTGTCTGCCCCTCATCTCTCGGTGTATAATTGACTCTTTGTAGGAGTTTAAAATGGATTAAATGATGTCTACCATTCAGGGACACTTGCTGTGTGATCTCACAACAATATCTCCATACAGTATCCTCTAGCCCCACCCCCATGTCTGTTTGCCATTTTAGTCTGGCGTTCTAATAGTGGTGTTGTCTATAATCTTGCTTATATCATAAATATTTTAAAATATCTTTCTAGGGGCTTCACTGTGTAATAAGTGGGAGAGTGCCCTCAGTTCAGGAGGCTCCAACATCTCATCACCCAGCAACTCGCTCAATGCATGTCTCACTGTATGAAACTGGAAGCGAACAAGCGTTGTGGTGGGCCCACCTCCACAGACAGCTCATCTCAGTTCCGGGCCTTGTCCTCTGAAAACAGATCACCCATCTTAGTAACACCAAGTGTTTCGAGCGCCTGTACCACTCCCTTCTCTCGGCTCAATGGCATCCTGCCACACCATTCAATCGGGGTCAAGGGGGAATGAAGAATCGCGCCCGCCTGCCTTTTCAGCAAATTGTGCCATGCTTGCATCACGGAATTAACAGAATCCAGGACTCAAGTTCTTCTGAAAGGAGCCCGAAACCACACTGCAGGTAGTGATTCAGGCGTTGCTGCCACCTTCTCTATTAACATATGTGGAGGGCACATTTCCTCATGTATACAGTGGAAAGTGTGGGATCCCTGGGCAGCTCTATAGTATTGCTCCAGATCTGGAGCCCCTAGCCATCTCATAGAATATGGAAGTGTAAGAACAATCCAGCTAACCTGCGGCTGCTTCCCTGCTCAGGCCAATCTGGTAAGTATTGAGTGAAATGTCTTTAAAATATGCATAGGTAACCCAATTGGGATGTTTAGGAATAAAAACAGAAATCTAGGTAACACCACTGTTAGATCTGGGGGTCTCTAGTTGGCAATGGTATTCACCTTCGTCCAAATAGGGACCCTTACTTCTAAGTCAGGACAAGGGGATTACTTTCCTTAATAACCACTGCTCACCCCCTTGTAGCTTGGCACAAGCAGACAGGCTTATCTCAGAGGCAGTGTGTTAAGCATTTGTGAATATACACAGTAATACAGTGAAAACACTACAGATGGACACAACACAGGTTTTTATAAAAATAAGTATTCATTATATAGACTTAAAGACAAGACCACAAACGCCAAAAATCCACAATACTACACAGTTGACTTAAAGATGATCAAAGTTACTTAGTTCAAGTTGATGATAGATGCGACAAAATCTCAACAAAGTACCTGGATGCGTAACGCAAAGTATACAAACGACTCGCAAAAGGGGAGATGCGTCGGTTCCATGATCATGGGGGAAATGATGCGTCGTGCCTCAATGCTTGGGCAAAGTAGGGGATGCGTTGTAATCCTTACCGGTGCGGAGGTGATGCGTAGATTCTCAGCCTGCTGCGGGCCTGTGCGGCGCGCAAGATGACAGTTTGATGCAATGCGATGATCCAGTTGCGATGCGAGAAGATGGCGCCCTTGATGTGGCGATGCGATGACGATCCGTAGACACCCTGGCAGCCTTGCGACAACTCTGTACTTTGGAGCTGCGACAGTCCTTGCGAAGCGCTTCTCCGGTGATGCGATGGGAACTCTCTCGATGGCGTCACACTTCTCTGGTAATGCGACAGTAGGCAGCTTCAATGAACACACACTTCCAGGGAGATGCGGCGAAGGCTCGCTTCTCCGGCGATGCGACAATTTCAGCTGCGTCAGCGACACGCTTCCTCTCGATGCGTCGAGCTCCCAGTGACACGCAAATGTCTGTGGATAGAATTCCCAGCAAGGAAATTCACAGATGAAGATGAAGTCTTTTGTCCCTGAAACTTCAGCGGGAGGCAAGCACAGTTCAAGCCCTTGGAGAATATTCTGTAGATGATGAAAGTCCTTAAAAAGTTCCTTCTCCTTTTGTGAAAGTTGAAGGAATTGATGTACATAGACAGCATTCATTCCCCTTCTTCTCCCACTCCTCTCTCTGTGAGCACCATGAATACCGTAAATTATTGACCGTATCACTCTGCCAGTAAGAGCCCATACCCCTATGCATATGTACAGCCATTCTAGGCACCATGGCCTTTTACCCATTGGAATCCCCGGCTTCCCTCCTGCGCGTATCTTAAACCCCCCCTCTCATGCATAGACCATGAAACCCCCTCCCTCTATGCGACCCTGCTGCGAAAGGCAACTCTCCTGCTTGACCCGCACAAAACCCCCCATTCCCTCTTGAAGAGGCATCCTTCGCCTTGGCTGACGTAGCCCTCCCCAGCTGCACCTGACTGCCCCCGCTCTCTCATGTACGGGTCATCAGATCTCTCTCTCTCTCTGTGTGACTCTGTCCCTGTGTCCACCCTGGCTACCCCTCCCTTCTCCTCACATGGGCAAGTCATAAACCTTCTTCTTCTGCAAGGCCCTGTCCTTGAGAGTCACGGCCGCGCCTGACCAACACCTCCTTTCCTTCCATGAATACCCCTCTGTTGACGAGCCTTCCCTCCGCGCTCGATTGTCCACGCGGCATGAATACCTCTCCTTTGATGACCCCTTCCCCCGAGTCCGGTTGACCACACATGTCCGAGGCCATCGCCTGAGCCAGGAGATACCATTTACTGCCCTTATTGTATGAAGTCACTCCTCTTCAAAGGATCCACTATTGATCCTAGCCACCCCACCCCCGGGGCTATGATCAGGCGTACACATCCTACGGAACACTCAGCTGCGTGATTTCCCTCCCCTCTTATCAGCAGGTCAAGGGTCCCCATTGTGAACATATGTGGGGTAGGATTGACACAAGGATTATAGGGATGTCTTTCTTTTGCGTCATACTGTCCTGATTGTACTATCAAGTGTTTTGTAAGGTATAAAAGCAAGAGTCTCAGCTCACTTGTTAGAGCACCTCCCGAAAGACACTGTGTTTCGTGTCCGAAATGACTGGCTCTCCTCATGAGAATTAAACTCTGTTCTTGATTCCTGCTTCCAGCGCCCGTCTCTTTATTTGGTAATTATTCAACATGGGAACTAAGAGGCGGTTTGCGCCAGCGGCCTGGGCATCGATAGAATTATGGGCTCATGTTCCACAATTGGCGTCCCAACGCGGGGTCCATCAGTGACATAAGGTTCGGTAAGAGAGATCCAGACGAAGAAGTGAACATCTAAATGATCGGGGTATGCCTGCCTTGAGAGGGCCCTCGCCCGGCTGCCGATCGAAAGAACTTCACCAATTCTGAACGGACCTCTCTTGAGTGACCTATTGTCCTGACTGGAATCCCACAGGAATGCTACATGGAGTAAGAGAACGATCGGGCGCTGGAGGAGGAAGTCGAAGAACTGTCCGTATGGTCCGGTCCGGGTAAGATTAAGTAGGGTGTTTTTACGCCTGATTGGTAGGGTGGTTATATCCACCTGATTGATTGATTGATTGTATTGAAATCGGTATTTGTATACTGATATTGTTGGTATTGGTTCATTTAGCTTTGAATGCTACTTGACATATTGGTTCTCTTTTGAGAACGAGACATTCTCTGTTTGCAAACAGCGGCGAATAGGAACGTCGTCCCTCTTTGCAGATAGAGAAGGGTAGGTAATGCAGACTTTTGTCCCCGTTGTAATCCGTCATGCCTACTTTTCTCCCCACTGATTGTTTGAAATCGATTAATAATCGATTGTTGCTCTTTGAGATCTTCCCTGTCTACAAACTGAGACGAGTAGAAATATTCTGTCTTCCTTTCTGGATAGCGAAGGGCAGGTAATGCAGACGTTTGTCCCCGTTGTAATCCGTCATGCCTGTTTTTCTCCCCACTGATTGGTTGGTTGCCTGGACATTGTTGTTCCAGGAATTGTTTCGTATGAGGTATTTTCTACTTGCAAACAACGTGGAATAGAAATATTCTGTCTAGTCTTTGCAAGTAGTAAAGGGTAGGTTATGCCGCTTTGTGAATTCGTCAGTCCTACCCACTCCCCACTGTTTGGTTATTTGGGGGGTAGCTCGCATGGTCCGCCCAGGAGACTACCCTTATGGAGGACATATGCTCCCCGCTCATGGGCCATTTAGTGGAAGTAGACCATCTGGTCCGTCCAGGAGGCTACCCTAGTAAGTGGAAGTACATCGCTCGGTCTGTCCAGGATGATACCCTAATGAAGGAATATATGTTCCCCTTTTGATCGATAATCTAGTTCCACCCCGGATCATTTATTGGAGGGAACTCGTCTGGTCCGCCCAGAAGTACCCCCTAGTGAAAAGGACACATAAAAATATGAAGTGATCACCGTTCCCTACTAACAGAAAGCTTTAGCTCGAAACACGCTAAGGAAGAGAAAGAAAAATAAAAAGAAATCAGGCTAAGTCAGTAACCCCCTGATGAGCTTTTGACTTCACTAAAAATAAGAAACATTAGAAATAGTTCGTAATAAGAAATGTAAAATGGTGAAAAGTTTGAAAGCAAAAATAGCCACGAGGTAGCTAGGCTTCACTGCCTATTCCTGCTCCCAACATGTCTGCCTCATTGCCCGCCCCGCCCAAATAACGGTCACATGAAATAGAAACAATTCAATAGGTACCTACCCCCATTCCGGAAGCTCCCGAAGTGCAACAGGTCCGCGGTTACGCCCATCCGGAAGGCGAGGCCTCGAGGCACGAGGGGCTCGCCTGGCCACGGTCAGTAGGAGATGATGTTGGGCAGGCGGTCCAGAGAATGGCAAGGACCTCTCCATCTCTTCTCTTCTGCCGCCCTGCAGGCCGCGGGGAGAGAGGGGGCTGTCTTGCCTCGGCCACCGACCACCCCTCTCTCTCACCCGATCCGGCTTTCGTCGACGGCCGAAGCCAAAGCGAGGATGGCGGCATTTCTTTGTGCTATAATGGCGGCAACTACACCCAACGCCTGACAGTTGCAAGTAGTCCCGTCACATGCCATCGCCTGCATAGTTACAGGTAGTCCCGCCACATGTCGACGCCTGGACAGTTCCAGGTAGTCCCGCCACATGTCAAGAGAAAAGGGGGGGATGTCTTGCCTCAGCCACCGACCCCCCCCCCATCTTCAATGGCTGGCATGGCCAATGTCGAAGCGACGGAGCCGAGGAACGGCGCGGGGTCGCTGGAAGGGGGAGGCGGCGCGAACGAGCCTCCCCCACCTCCCTCCAGGTGGAGGCTTCCAGCGACACCCCAATGCTCTTACTTAAAGAGGGTCAACATCAAAAAGCGGTCTTCTGCCCAGGACGGGCACACGCCCCATTACTTCTCTCCTCAACCTTGAAGATTCTATAAGAGCCGGGGGGCACCCCGATCCCTCCGCATGGGCGCCCCCGCCCCTTCACTGGGAACCACGACATCGGTGCAACTCCTGCCGGCGCCAGCCTCGGATTGGAAATGGCTAAAATGCCGCCACGGCGCAGACTTGTTCGGTTCCGGAGGAACACCAGAATGACCCGGTAGGAAAATTGTTGCCGCCCTCCCCACTCTTTGACTCCTGGTCCATATTTGTTAGACTGTTAACCACATAGCACAAAACTTTTTGACCTGCCAACGGAAGGTTCTGGGCCAACCATGCGAGACTAGAGACATTCTGACTGTGCTGGAACTCGCCTGACCCCACCCAAAATGGCGCCGACACAAAATGAGACGTTTTGAATAAACTTTGTTGCACCCTGACTGCGCAGCTTTTTGTCCCGAGATATATGTGCAGTTTTTGGATAATGAAAGTAGATATGAAGGATGTTGAGTATGTGCTTGGACAATGAACTGACTTAGGGTGGGTACTGATTATGATTTGGAAAATGAATTGATGTAATTTAGGTAATGAATGAACATTGGATAATGAATTTATGAATTTATTAAAGATGAATTACTGACATGCATCATGCTTGCTCTGTAGGGAAGTTTTAATACGATTTTATTGCACTGCTGCACTTTATGCAATGAACTGCCACCAATTTCGTTTATTAAAAGTATTTTGAAAAAGAAAGCGTGGTTGTAGCAGTTGCATTAATAAGTTTTGGATGCCTTACTACTGTGAGCGAAGAATAAGTATGATGAAGGATGTAGATCAAAAGGGATCAGATATTTAGCAGCTACATTATGTGTCACAGGCAGCCGGAAAAGTGTTTTAGACACCCTTAAAACGACACCACGGAAATGCCACCTGACCGTCACCCTTGCACCCGATAAAGAGGGTTACGACCAAGTAACTCATGTAGATACGCAGATCGTCAATGATTATCTACCTGACATTACCGGTCCCTCTGGGCTTAAACGCCGAGATGGTAAAGAAAGGCGGTACGTGGAGTAAGTGGTAGGTAAAAACATTTTCGGACTACTGCATGCTGATGTACTTTGAATGCTGCCCCCCACCCCCTCTTTTTCCTCCCTTCTGCAGGTCACGTCAGAACGGCGGCTGAAGTGTGGAAAAGCGATGGTCGGAACACCGACGAAAAGGGAAAGAGGGAATAAGTGTGTAGTCCTCATAACGATGAGTTTTAAAAAAAAAAAGACGTGGACTTAAACATGACTGTTCCTCCTTAGAACATAGCAACTGGGAGGATGGACTGACATAAAAACTGGACAGGTACTGAATGACGAAAAATTGACTAGAAAGGACGCGTTAAATAATGTAACTGGACGTTTGACTAGGTAGGGAAAGGACAAAGAAAAATATACGGGTAAGGGTTGCCACGGCACCACCCGTCTAGGAAGTTAGAAATGTTGCTGATGTTCAAAATGCACTGCCCCCTTTCTCACACTCTTATAGATATAGCCAAGCTGTCGGACTGTTCTCCCGATCAATCCTTGCCGTTGCCTCAGCCTGGAGAACTTCCCACCAAAGGAGGGAACTGAAAAATGGTTTAAGATCCAACCATGGGCAACTAGCACGACCAGGTTAATTTCTGATCGACCAACCGAGGTGTGAGTATTGGTAATTGGGAACGCTCGCAGACGTGACAAGCGAGAAGAAAAAGGAGGGAAGGGTAGAAAGAGCTAAGCACGTAGATAAATAGGATAGTAAAGATACGTAGGATATATAAAACAGATCTTGTAGGCTAACAATTGTTTCCTGTCTTGTCGTGAATGTCTTATATATGTGTAATACATGTGCCGTCTTCCCTGTCTGAGTTTGTGTGTGTGTAATGTACGGATTTATGTCTTCCCTCTGTCTGTATCTGCGTGTTACCTGACCTTTGCTGTTCTGTGTTGTGAGCGCACTAAATGACCTATTTTCGTACACGTCTCTCTCTCTCTTTCTCTCTCTCTCTCTCTCTCTCTCTCTCTCTCTCTCTCTCTCTCTCACCACCCCTTATCTCTCTCTCTCTCTCTCCCCCTCTCTCTACATGTCATACGTGTACCGAATGGCTCGTTTAGATTGCGGACGACTCTCACTCTCTATGAGAGTCTCCCTATTTTCTCTCCCTCTTTTTGGTAAAATTGTGCCCCACCGGCACCAGTCTGATTTGATACATATTGAACGCGAAGGTGTTCAGCGAAATTGACCGAAACTAAAATGATTGTATCTCGCCATATTACTGCCTCTCCTTTCTGCAAAATGAAAGAACTTGAATTGGCTGAGAAGGAAAGGACAGGTAAGACGACTAAAGTCCCCCAAATCTGGCCATTTATTGGGGAACTGTATGTCCATGGCACCTTATGTCTGTTCTTCAGAGACGAACGCCAACGTCTAGATTGACCCCCAATGCCCAGATTGCCCCACCCCCTTTTGCACCCAAGCGCAAGCGCCCGAAGCATCCCCGCCCCATTTTTGATAGACCCCAGTTGCTGTCCCGAATATAAACATGATGACCATGAGTAGCTGTTGACCCCCGAGAAAACCCTGTTTTGCCTGACTCTCGATGATGGCATCCCCGCCCTGTTTAAAAAGGTTGGCCAGTCCTGAAGGGAAATGCTCCGTAATGTTGAATATGATGTAATGCACAGTTGATGGGAATCTCATTTATCCTCACTTGAGTTATAAATAGGACGATGAATAAACCTGCCATGAACTCAGTAGGAATGCTGACACATGCACTGCTTGGTAATGGACCTCTGACTGTGACCAATGAGCGTATCTCCCAAATGCGTAGAATTGAGGGAGGAATTCACATGCGTAGATGTCTTCTTCTGCCATTTCTCTAAAACCTTGTCTTGTACCTATTCAAAGATTCACGATCACCGAAGGAGGCGGGTCAGATGTGATGTACAGCCTGACTGCGGATCTTGGGACCCGTGTGACCTCGACCAAAGGTGGAGCCGCAGAGCAACAGGATACGGGACGAGACCGCAATTTCAACGTGGAAAATGAAAAACGATGGGCCGCCTTGAAGCCCTCCGTCTGCTAACCCACGTGTGCCTGGAGTCTCCGTCCCCCTTCTTTGGACTCGATTGATGGGCCTGCCTGCTTGTTATCCTTTGCTCCCTTGGTCCCTTTTGTGTGTCCCAGGAACTCTGACCCAACTCCGCTCGCTCTCTCTCCTATCGACTATTTGAACAATGCTCACCCTCTTTTCCACATGACTTTTTGCCAAAAGGAAGAACTGCCTTCATATGGGAATAGGGTGTTGCCACAGAAATATAGGTGCCGAGCATAAGGCGCCGCCAAACGGATTATTTAGGGAACAGGACTGTGGTCTAACAGCAGAGGACCGACCGCACCCTGCAACGCGAAAGGATAGAACTGAGCTGGACCCATAGCTCCACCGCCGGTGCTCAACAGCGCCAACGAAAGTACTCGGACTAGAGCCTACCAGTGATGGCTCAATGATAAAAAGACACTGTGACGAAGAAATCTTGTGTATTGAACTGAATTCCGCTCTCAACTACCTGGTCAAAACTGTTCATTGGTCACATTTTTAAGTAGAAAGATTTATGCTATGTAGTGCGTTTAATTGTCAGGAACACAACGAAAATGCAATTTCCTATGTGCTGCATTCTGCCCATCACCTCGACTGTCTATGATTGTACGCCAAATGTTAGTATCAACAAAATGCTAATTCATCAACGATGCCTGTCTACCTGTAAACCCATCCATTGCAAAAATGACTGCTGTTATGTAAAAAGGGGCGACTGTGAAAGTTGAAGGAATTGATGTACATAGACAGCATTCATTCCCCTTCTTCTCCCACTCCTCTCTCTGTGAGCACCATGAATACCGTAAATTATTGACCGTATCACTCTGCCAGTAAGAGCCCATACCCCTATGCATATGTACAGCCATTCTAGGCACCATGGCCTTTTACCCATTGGAATCCCCGGCTTCCCTCCTGCGCGTATCTTAAACCCCCCCTCTCATGCATAGACCATGAAACCCCCTCCCTCTATGCGACCCTGCTGCGAAAGGCAACTCTCCTGCTTGACCCGCACAAAACCCCCCATTCCCTCTTGAAGAGGCATCCTTCGCCTTGGCTGACGTAGCCCTCCCCAGCTGCACCTGACTGCCCCCGCTCTCTCATGTACGGGTCATCAGATCTCTCTCTCTCTCTGTGTGACTCTGTCCCTGTGTCCACCCTGGCTACCCCTCCCTTCTCCTCACATGGGCAAGTCATAAACCTTCTTCTTCTGCAAGGCCCTGTCCTTGAGAGTCACGGCCGCGCCTGACCAACACCTCCTTTCCTTCCATGAATACCCCTCTGTTGACGAGCCTTCCCTCCGCGCTCGATTGTCCACGTGGCATGAATACCTCTCCTTTGATGACCCCTTCCCCCGAGTTCGGTTGACCACACATGTCCGAGGCCATCGCCTGAGCCAGGAGATACCATTTACTGCCCTTATTGTATGAAGTCACTCCTCTTCAAAGGATCCACTATTGATCCTAGCCACCCCACCCCCGGGGCTATGATCAGGCGTACACATCCTACGGAACACTCAGCTGCGTGATTGCCCTCCCCTCTTATCAGCAGGTCAAGGGTCCCCATTGTGAACATATGTGGGGTAGGATTGACACGAGGATTATAGGGATGTCTTTCTTTTGCGTCATACTGTCCTGATTGTACTATCAAGTGTTTTGTAAGGTATAAAAGCAAGAGTCTCAGCTCACTTGTTAGAGCACCTCCCGAAAGACACTGTGTTTCGTGTCCGAAATGACTGGCTCTCCTCATGAGAATTAAACTCTGTTCTTGATTCCTGCTTCCAGCGCCCGTCTCTTTATTTGGTAATTATTCAACATGGGAACTAAGAGGCGGTTTGCGCCAGCGGCCTGGGCATCGATAGAATTATGGGCTCATGTTCCACACTTTCCTTGGCAATGAAGCAACCACTGCAGGCCAACCCAGCAAACAGCACACTGGCAGAGGGGCAGTCAAACTCCTGCAGATTCCTTTGTTCTTTTCCTCGCCAAAAGGTTTCTTGTTCCAGAAGTGATCTAAAGTTCTTAGGACTGGGTCACAATATTTATACCCCAAAATCCTTTCTTCTCTGAAGGCACAGAGGCCTCTGCCTAGTCCAAACCAGTTCCTTAGCACTTTGTTTACATGACTCTCTCCTTCCTTTCACAGTGCAGGGAAGAAATATCAGACCCCCCACAGGAGGTGGAGCCAGCACAGGGGAGGGAAGGCACAGCCCTGGGGCAATTTGTTGACATGATTCCTTCTCTCCTTTCACAGTGCAGGGCAGATACATCAGACAAGCCACAGGAGGTGGAGCCAGCATTGTAGAGGGCAGGCCCAGCGCCCTATTCAGGTCCCAGGTGCAACTCCTCCCTACCATCTAGATGCAGATCTCTGTATTCACCACTGGGCTGCCCCAGCCTGTCTCCTGGACTCCCCCAGCCCTGTCACTCACAAACCTAGACAAGGAATACACAACCTAGCACAGGCAGGCCTTGACAGTTAGGCAAGAAAATACCTACTTTCTAAACATTGTATTTTCAAACTCAGAATATTAAAACCAACTTAACTAAAAGATGTGTGTTATCATTCTGAGTTCAGGCATACAAAATTCGAATTTCTACCATGTTCCCTGAGTTAGTTAGGATTATAAGAATGTAATAATCTAACTGCCCATTCTAGCCTATGGAGAACAGGTAGCCTTCAATAGTGAAAAACTAAAATGGCTGCAGTTCACTATTAGGATATGCTACACATGCCAGAGCATTTCCTACCTTATACTTACAATGCACCCTGCGCTTGGGCCTACCATAGGGGTGTCTAATATGAAGCAAAGGGAGGGTTTAGGGACTGGCAAGTGGGTACACTTGCCGAGTTGACATGGCAGTACTAGACGGCACACAGGCCTTACAACGGCAGGCCTGAGACACACTTTACAAGCTGCTTCTGTGGGTGGCACAACCAGTGCTGCAGGCCAACCAGCAGCATTTGATTTACAAGCCCTGGCCACACATGGTGCACTGTATTAGGGGCTGACAGGTAAATCAAATAACCCTATCATGGAATCACTAATTAGTACCTCAATTTAACATAGGGAGCACTTGCACTGTGGCACTGAATAGCAGTGGCACAGTGCCCAAAGCATATAACCAGCAAAAATATCTCAAAACAGAGGAGGAAATCCGTCACAATGGAATGGAGACTCACGCCAATGATTCCAGGTCTAACAAGTGTCCCCTCCAGCTGAAATGTGGGGAGAACTACCCTTCCCCTTGGGCATTCTCTTCACTGAGGCGGAAAAATCTAGACAGACCATCAGCGTTGGCATGTTCTGTACCACGAGGGTGTTCCACCGCAAAGTCCATACCCTGTAGGGAAATGGACCACCTCAACAACTTTGGGTTCTCACTCCATATCTGCATCAGCCATCTGAGGAGTCTGAACCAGAAAGTGAGTCCCAAACAAGTATGGTCTCAACTTCTTCAGTACCCAGACCACAGCAAATGCCTCACGCTCAATTGCACTCCACCTCTGTTCCCATGGAAGTAACCTCCTACTGATGGAGGCTACAGGTTGGTCTAGGCCCTCTTCATTAATCTGTGATAGAACAGCCCCCACACCATGCTCTGAAGCGTCTGTCTGAACAATGAATTCTTTAGAGAAGTTGGGCACCTGAAGCACGGGTGCTGTGCACATGGCAGTCTTCAGGACGTCAAAAGCCTTCTGACAGGTGTCAGTCCAGTTCACTTTCTTGGGCTGCTTCCTGGAAGTCAGCTCAGTCAAGGGTGCAACAATGTTGCCATACCCCTTTACAAACCTTCTGTAGTACCCTGTGAGTCCTAATAAGGTTCTCACCTGTGTCTGAGTCATTGGGGGTTCCTATGCCAGGATGGTATTAATTTTGGGTTGTAGGGGCGCCACCTGGACGCTTCCTACCTGGTGACCCAAGTACACCAAGGAATCCTGTCCAATCTGGCACTTACTCACCTTGATCGTGAGGCCTGCCTTGTGCAATGCCATCAACACTTCCCAGAGGTGGTGCAGATGTTCTTCCCAACTGGCGCTGAATACTGCAATGTCATCCAGGTAGGCAGCATTGAATTCCTCCAGTACAGCCAACACCTGTTTGACCAACCTCTGAACCAACCATTCTTCATCCCAAAGTGCATAACCCAGAATTGGTAGTGCCCATCTGGTGTGGAGAATGCTGACCTCTCATTAGCCCCATCAGTCAAGGCGATCTGCCAGTACCCAGACGTCAAATCAAACGTGCTGAGGTACAATGCAGCCCTTAACCGATCAATGAGCTCATCAGCTCTGGGGATGGTGTGTGCGTCAGTCCTGGTGACTGAATTGAACCCTCTGTAGACCACAAAGAACCAGAGTACAGGTGTGGCACCCGGCGCGGCAGCCTTTGGGACCAAAAGCACTGGGGTGTCCCAAGATCTCTTTGAGGGCTCAATTACCCCTAAAGTAAACATTTTGGAGATTTCCTCCTTAATGTAAGCCCTAACCTTGTCAGTCCTTCTGTAAGCCTTGTGCTTCACAGGAGGACTGTCTCCAGTGTCCACATCATGGATGCACCATTCAGTGACACCAGTAACCAAGGAAATAGATCAGAGAATTGCCCCAACAGTTGGCGACAATCTTGCTGCTGATCAGGGGTCAGTGTGGCAGAGAGGCTGACAGTATCCACTGACCCATCTTGCTCTGTTGCAGACAGGAGGTCAGGAAGAGGCTCTGTCTCCTCCTCCATTCCATCATCTGTCGCTAGGAGCATGCCCACTTTGGACCTTTCTAATTGGGGCTTCAGGCTGTTAACATGCAGGACCCGCAAGGGGTTCCTGGAAGACTGCAAGTTCACCAGATAGGAGACACAACTCTTGAGCTCCACCACCTCAAATGGACCGGTCCACCTGTCCTGAAGCGCACAAGGCTCCACCGAGGGCCATGACCCAAACTTTCTGTCCAGGTTGAAGCTCAATCAGAGTGGCATTCAGATTGTACCACCACTTAATTTCCTCCTGGCTGGCTTCCAGATTCGCCTGAGCGTAATCTCTGATTTGCCGAATCTGGTTCTTGAAGGCCAGCATGTAGCTATATACATCCTGGGGAGATTTCCTGGAAGATTGCTCCCAGCCTTCCTTGACCAAAATCAAAGGTCCTCTTACCGGGTGACCATACAAAAGCTCAAAGGGGCTGAACCCTAGGGACTTTTGTGGTACCTCACGGTATGCAAACAGAAGGCACGGCAAGAGGACATCCCACTTACGCCTCATTGGTTCCTCAAGACCCATGATCATGCCTTTGAGGGTCCGGTTGCATCTTTCAACAAGCCCATTTCCTTGTGGGTGATAAGGAGTGGTGAACCTATAGGTAACACCACCCTCCTTCCACAGAGATTTCATATAATTAGAAATGAAGTTTGTACCTCGGTAAGACACCACCTCTCTGGGGAACCCCACACAGGAGAAGATCCCCATCAGTGCACGTCTAACCACGGGGGCCATCACTGTCCTGAGCGGAATGGCTTCCGGGTACCTGGTAGCATGGTCCACCAAGACCAGGATAATCCTGTTGCCCATGGCTGTCTTGGGGTCCAGTGGCCCCACAATGTCAAGGCTCACCTATTCAAAGGGGGTAATGACTACAGGGAAAGGTTGGAGAGGGGCCTTATGCCTCCTCCCACTTTTCCCACTTGCCTGGCAAGAGTGACAGATCCTACAATGAGTATCTGAACTCTTCCGCAGCTGGTGCCAATAAAAGTGGGATGACAAGCCTTTCAAAGGTCTTGTTCTGCCCCAGATGACCAGTTAAGGAACATCATGAGCCAAACCCAGTAGGAAGGCTCTGAAGCACTGGGGTACCACCAGCGCATGGGCTGACCCAGGCTCAGCAACCTTAGGCTTGCTAAACAGGAGACCGTTCTCCCAGTAGATCCAATGTGATCCAGACTGATCACCTGCTGCCTGGTTTATGGCCTGTTGCCTCAAACCCACAAGAGAAGGGCACTTCTGCTGCTCTTCACAAAATTCCTCCTTGGAGGGACCCCCTTCTTGCTGCCAGTGGGCCAGCTCAGGTAGGTTCCCCAGTTCAGAAACTTGCTACCCTGTAGGTTCCAGGGCATCCCCCTCAAGGTCTGCCTTCTCCTGAACTGTGGGAACAATGGAGGCTTGTTTCCAACGCCCCCTACCTCTTCTCTTTAAGGCAGGTCCCTGGGCCATACTTTCAGGCTCCAGGGTCTCTAGAACACCCTTAGCTGCCATAGACCGAGTTGTCACACATGCCCACTCAGGCATACCCAACGTCTCTAAATGAGCCTTCTTCTCCACCTTAACCCAAGGGGAGCTTTACAAATCATTGCCTAACAGACAATCAACAGGCATGGCTGGCCTCACAGCTACTTGAAGAGTACCAGAGACCCCCCCCCCCACTCACAGGGAACTTGAACCACCTTGCAATAGCTTTCAGTGGTGTCTGCGGCAACTGGGAAGAATGCATTGGGGACCACCTGCTCTTCGGATACCAAGTGACACTTGACAGCTGTCACACTGGCTCCGGTATCTCTCAGAACCTCAACTCTATGGCCATTGATGGTCATCCACTGCCTGTATTTCCTAGTGTTATCAGGCAGCTGAGTTCTAGGGACCATCTCAAAGTCTCCTAATGAGACAAGGGACATTTCTGTGGGACCCCACCCACCTTGGGCACCCATCTCCTCCCCACCCAGGGCTCACTGGCCATCTGATGGGGTGGTGCTCGGGGTGGTACATACTGACTCTTTTGGGGACACTGGGGATCATACCAATGGTGTCCCACCTGCTTACACTGAAAGCAGGTGACAGGCCCCCTATGAACAATTTTACCTGTCGAGGTCCTGACTTCTTCTCAGGGGGAGGCTGGGAACTCTTACCTTGGTTCCCTTGGAAATTACTTTGGGGCCCTTTCTGGAACTCCCTCTGTTTACCCTTGTCCCCCCCCACTCTTCTGCTGTGGACCCTGCCCACCTTTGGCGGAGTCTCCTACAAGATCCTTGTGGACCCTGGTACTGACCCAGTGGTCCGCCTCTTCAGCAAGCTTCCGAGGGTTAGTCAACTTGCTATCAATAAGGTGCTGGCGTAGCTCTGGAAAACAATTAGCAAACAAGTGGTCCCTAGCAATCAAATCATAGAGCGCTTGAAAATTATCAACATTGCTACCCTAACCCAACCATTCATAGCTCTGCAAAAGAAAGACACATATTCTACCAAAGTGGTTCCCTCCAACTTCTTACACTTCCTGAACCTCTGTCTATAGAGTTCTGGAGTTAAACTATACCTTGTCATCAGTACTTCTTTCGTGTGGGCATAAGACATCCTATGATCACTGGGAAAGTCTAACAAAGTATCCCTACCTTCAGTTAAAAAGCGGCCCACAACCCCGCTCCCCAATCCTTCTCAGGGACCGGGTGGGCCAACATTGCTATCTCATAGGCTGCAAACCACTGTCCAATATCTTCACTTTTGTGGAAATCTTTGATGACATCCTTGGGAATATGTACCCTGCCTTCTGAAGGCACAGATGGTGTGCTGCCACCAGAGGGATTTATTTCTGAGCCCTTGACCTTGATTTCTAACTCCCTCAACATCCTCTCATGTTCCATTCTCATTCTCTCTCTTTCCAAAGACAACCTGTTATTCTCTGTTTCCCTCTGACTCTCCATCTTAAGATTAGCCAACTCCAGAGCCCTATTTCTCTCCCTGTCTTCCAACTCTCTGGGGGACAGGTCTTTGGAAGAGATACTGCTGCCAGGTGGAGAGAGTACCCCTTCCCTAGCTGAAAACACTGGCCTCTCAATGGGCCCATCTGCATCCCCAACTGGCTCCACCACAAGATCAGGGTCATTTCTTGCTTCTATCCATTCCCTCAGCACCTTTTGGTAGTCATCCTTTTTAGAAATGCCTGGTGTAGCAACTTTCAATTTCCTGCACAGATGTTTGAGCTGTTTCATAGTGTAGGTATCCAACCTCTCTTCCTCAAATTCACGATCCATAGATGCAACAGATGCTGGTTTACTCATGGTAGTAGGATTTGGGAGTTATCAGGAAAAACTAACAGTCCAAGGAAAAAGATTCTAAAAAAAAGTATGTGGTCGCGTTTGGTCTGCACTCACTAGTAGTGTACACCAATCACTGTATATGTAATGCAAAGTCCAAATCCTCACCGCTGACCAGCAATGTTAGATCTGGGGGTCTCTAGTTGGCAATGGTATTCACCTTTGTCCAAATAGGGACCCTTACTTCTAAGTCAGGATAAGGGGATTACACTCCTTAATAACCCCTGCTCACCCCCTTGGTAGCTTGGAACGAGCAGACAGGCTTATCTTAAAGGCAGTGTGTTAAGCATTTGTGAATATACACAGTAATACAGTGAAAACACTACTGATGGACACAACACAGGTTTTATAAAAATAAGTATTCTTCATACAGACTTAAAAACAAGATCACAATCAAAAACAATACATAATACTACACTTAAAGTTGACTTAAAGATGATCAAAGTTACTTAGTTCAAGTTGATGATAGATGCAACAAAGTTCTCAACAAAGTACCTGGATGCATAACGCAAAGTAAACAAAAGACTCGTAAAAGGGGAGATGCGTCGGTTCCGTGATCCGGGGGAAATGATGCGTCATGCCTCAATTCTTACGCAGAGTAGGGGATGAATTGTAATCCTTACCGGTGCAGAGGTAATGCGTAGATTCTCGCCCTGCAGGCCTGTTGCGGTGCGCAAGGTGGCACCTTGATGCAATGTGATGATCCATTTGCGATACGAGAAGATGGCATCCTTGATGCGAGGATGCGATGACGATACGTAGACGCCCTGGCAGCCTTGTGACGACTCTGTACTTTGGAGTTGCAACATGCCCTGCGACACGCTTCTCTGGTGATGCGATGGCGACTCTCTCGATGGCGTCACGCTTCTCCGATAATGCGACAGCAGGCAGCTTCGATGAACACACGCTTCCAGGGAGATGCAGCAAAGGCTCGCTTCTCCGGCGATATGACAATTTCAGCTACGGCGGCTTCCTCTCGATGCGTCGAGCTACCAGCTCCCAGCGACACTCAAATGTCTGTGGATAGAATTCCCAGCAAGGAAATTCACAGGGGGAGCTGGAGAGGAAGTCTTTTGTCTCTGAGACTTCAGCAGGATGGAAGCACAGTTCAAGCCCTTGGAGAATATTCTGTAGATAATGAAAGTCCTTAAAAAGTTCCTTTTCCTTTCCTTGGCAATGAAGCAACCACTGCAGGCCAACCCAGCAAACAGCACACTGGCAGAGGGGCAGTCAAACTCCTGCAGCTTCCTTGGTTCTTCTCCTTGGCAAACGGTTTCTTGTTCCAGAAGTGATCTAAAGTTCTTGGGACTGGGTCCCTTTATTTATACCCCAAATTCCGTTGTTCTCTGAAAGCAGGGAAGCCTCTGCCTAGTCCAAACCAGTTTCTGAGCACTTTGTTTACATGACTATCTCCTTCCTTTCACAGTGCAGGGCAGAGACATGAGACAAGCCACAGGAGGTGGAGCCAGCATTGTAGAGGGCAGCCCAGCCCTATTCAGGTCCCAGGTGCAACTCATCCCTCCCATCTAGATGCAGATCTCTGTATTCACCATTGGGTTACCCCAGCCTGTCTTCTGGACTCCCCCAGCCCTGTCACTCACAAACCCAGACAAGGAATACACAACCTAGTACAGGCAGGCCTGGACAGTTAGGCAAGAAAATACCTACTTTCTAAAAGTGGTATTTTCAAGCACAGAATATTAAAACTAACTTTACTAAAATATGTATTTTATCATTCTGAGTTCAGGAATACTAAATTCGAATTTCTACCATGTTCCCTGAGTCAGTTAGGATTATAAGAATGTAATAATCTAACTGCACATTCTAGCCTATGGAGAATAGGTAGCCTTCAATAGTGAAAAACGAAAATGGCTGTAGTTTACTATTAGGACATGCTACACACACCAGAGCATATCCTACCTTATACTTACAATGCACCCTGCCCTTGGGGCTACCATAAGGGTGTCTAATATGAGGCAAAGGAAAGGTTTAGGGACTGGCAAGTGGGTGCACTTGCCAAGTTGACATGGCAGTACTAGACTGCACAAATGCCTTGCAATGGCAGGACTGAGACACACTTTACAAGCTGTTTCTGTGGGTGGCACAACCAGTGCTGCAAGCCCACCAGCAGGTGATCACACATGGTGCACTGTACTAGGGGCTGACAGGTAAATACGATAACCTGCTCATGGAATCACCAATTAATACATCAATTTAACATAGGAAGCACTTGCACTGTGGCACTGAATAGCAGTGGCACAGTGCCCAAAGCATATAACCAGCAAAAACATATCAAAACAGAGGACACAATCCATCAAAATGTAATGGAGTCTCACACCAATGATGCCAGGTCTAACAACCACCATCTTCATTAGGGTTATACGTCCCAGCAACAACAAAGGTAGGTGAATCCAACTATCCACACCTTCCTCTAATCTGGTAATCAGTCGGCCATATTTTCTTTTAGTACCAATGCTGAACCCGTATGTATGCATACACCTAGATACCGTATCGCGTCTGATGAACACTGTATAGGGTATCCCAGTTCTACTGGTTCCATCGCCGGGGTCAAAGGGAAAGTGGTTGGTTTAGCGTAGTTAATTTTAAGGCCGGACCTTTCACCACATCGCACCACTTCGTCAAGAATCAGAGTTAGGTTTATCTCAGTGTCCCTCACATACAACAGCATATCATATGCATATGCCGGCAAAATAAGGTTATACTCAGGAAATCAAAGCCCCCTATAGCTATGGTATTCTCTTACAGCTCAGCAATTAAAGCATATAGCAGTGGGGACAATGGACATCCTTGTTGCGTGCCCCTCAATATTTTAATAGGGGACGTGACTATTTCACCAATTTCTATTCAAGCAGCTCGAGAGCTATACAGGACTCCCACCACCCTAAAAAATATATCTCCTACTCCCATGTGCCTCAGTACGGCATACATGAAAGTACATTCTACCGAGTCGAAGGCCTTCTCGATATCCAAAAGACCCCTGCAGCTTTAACCTCAGGTCCATGTTGTATGGCGCCAAAGACCGTTCTTAGGTTGTACGACAAGTTGCGTTCTGGAACAAGCCCAATTGAGGCGGGCATCGTTCCGTCCTCCCCCATCTCCTCAAAGAGCGTAAACAGGTGTAGGATTACGAGATCTTTAAATTCTTTATAGAATGCTACAATGAGGCCTTCTAATCTAGGAGCGCCTCCCACTTTCATTGAATTCAAGGCTATCAGGACCACGTGTGCATCCAATGGATGGTCGTAAGGTATTCCCTATGCTCATTGGATTCTCTAACTGCATCTCAGCTTTGATGACCTGGATGAACGCTAACTTTCTAAAACTGAATACAGAGAAAACTGAAGTTTTTGAGTTTGGTCATAAAGCCGCAATCTGGAATCAGCATTGTTGGCCATCTTCAGCAGGGGCCTGCCTAGTGGCAGTAAATAAAGCCAGAAATCTTGGCTTTATGTTTGACAAAGAACTGGACTGGGCCGCCAGATCAACCAAGTATCATCAGCCTGTTTTTTTATGCTGAAACGTCTGAGAAAGATCCTTCCGTTTATTCCTTTCATCTTGAGGAAAGCAGTGATGATCGCCACAATTCTTTCGAGAATTGATTATGACAATGTTTTGTATTTGGGAGCTGGAGTAAGACAACTGGCTAAACTGCAATCAATTCAAAATGCGGCAGCCAGAGTATTACTCAAATTACCTAAACATTACCCTACCTCACACATCTTAAAACAACTCCACTGGCTCTCGGTACTACGGCGTATTGAGTTTAAATCACTCTGACTGGTTCATGAAGCCCTGTTTGGCGGTGGGGCAGAGGACGTGCAGTCCTTGTTTTCCCGCTATACACCAATGCAGGATTTAAGATCGGCCACTCTTGGGTTGGTCAAACCTTCCAAGATAAAGAAAGCAAGATGGGGAGGAAAACGTTTTTCCTTTCTTGCATCTATGTTATGGAACTCAATACCTGGTCACATGAGAAAAGAAACCAACAGACTGTTGTTCCGAATGGAAATCAAATCCTGGCTTTTTACTCAACGATAACCCTTGTTTGCATTGTGGTATGTTAATTTTCTCTGGTGCCAAGACGCCTTGGCAGTAGTTTTATTTACTTACTTATTTCCCTCGCTCTCCCTACATTCCTAGTGGTTCTCAGCCGAGTAAGGTGCTGAGCCCCTCGGTCCCGGGCTTTCTGTAGCGGCCATTTTGGCTTTGGAGACTTCCTTCTCACCACTAGAGGGACAGTACTTAAGGAGCTCCCGCGGGGTAGGCGCCAGATACGCTGTTTGTACTTCTCCTGAGGTGGAAGCCGGAAGGTTGTTGTTTAATTTTAACTGTGTGTACCCAGATTAAGTGAGCTATCACTGGGGTTTCCTTGCAGATTTTAGAGCGGCGATTCCCCCTCATTTTTAAATCATTTTAAACCCTCCCCTGCACTCTGCTTTATCTCCAGAAGTTTTATTTACTCACTTATTTCCCTCGTTCTCCCTGCATTCCTAGGGGTTCTCAGCCGAGTAAGGTGCTGAGCCCCTCGGTCACGGGCTTTCTGTAGCCGCCATTTTGGCTTGGGAGATTTCCTTCTCACCACTAGAGGGACAGTACTTAAGGATACGGTCATGCCTCCGCACAGCGGACGCGACCAGCGGCCGCGCCGTATCAGCGCCGGAGTCACGCCAGAGTCCTGCCCGTCTGCGCCCGTCAGCGATAAGGAGGCGCCAGGGGCCAGGAACGCTGCCCCCCCTCTCCCTCCTACCAGAGTGGAACCCCTTTATACCTTTAGCACCCTACGAGCCCTCAAACCCCCTCGCCTACCTTGCCATCATACCATCACTCCGGAAACGCTCTCAATGACTCCCGAGTGCTGCTGGATCAAGACAGCTAATCACCAGCAGGCCCCGGATACCGTAAATATCTGCCCTTCTTCTTAAGGCCAGGTCTTCCTCCTATGCCTATCCACACCGGTTTTCTCATCAATACCCGCTCGCTTGTTAAAAACAATATCACTTTCAACGAATTCACCTCCGACAAGCAACCCCCGTGGGTCTTCATCACCGAAACCTGGGCCATGGACTCTTCTGAGCCGGACTTAGTCAACTCCTTCCCTGAAGGCTATGCATTGGCCAGAATGGATAGAATAGGGCACGGTGGAGGGGGCCTCGGGATACTTTACAGTAGCTCAATAAAATCGAACTTCCTATCTGTCCTCCCTGCACGACCCCTTTCAGGCTATGCATTTTATTCTAAATCCTTCCCCCACGGTCTCCTTTTCAGGGAGTCTGATCTATAGGTCCCCTGGCCCCAGGTCCGCTTTTTGTCTCGAACTTCTAAAAATTCTAGAACCCTACATCGATACCCCTAATTTTTCCATCCTTGGGGATTTTAATTTTCATCTTGAAAACCGCAAGTCCCCTGACACCGTCCATTTGTAAGATTCCCTAGCCTCCTGCGGTCTGCTGCAGCTAGTGGGCAGTCCGACCCACTTAGCTGGGCATAATCTGGATGGGGTATTTTCTAACGACCCCTGGCTCCAGACTGGATCCCCCCTCCCCCTGTCGGGGTCTGACCATCTGGTCGTTCCCCTTGAATTTGCAATTCCCCTTCCCATTGGACCCCAGCCGGACCGCAACAAGTGGGATTTGAGGAGGAATTTTAGGAAGATAAGTAATGAGACCCTTACTCCCTTCCTATCCAAACGCACTACCCTGCCTATAAAAGATGCCGAAGTTGTGGCTCTTGAGCTCTCTAATAACTTAGCGGAGACCGTCGAATCTCTCGCCTTGGCTCGCCAACACTAATTAGCCAGGAAGCGACCTTCGGCCCCCTGGTTCTCGGACTCCCTTAGGACCCTTAGACAGGGCTGTAGGAGGCAAGAAAGACTATGGAGATCACACTTGGACCCCATAGAGAAGGATACACATAAAACCCTCCTTAAGGGCTATAAAGTGGCAGTGCTGGTTGAAAAGAAGGCACACTTTACTAAAATAACTGGCTCACTTACTTCCCTCAGAGACCTGTTCAATATAGTCAACACTTTATCCCTCCTTCAGGCTCCCGACCCCATAATAGCCTCCCAAGATCTATGCGATCGGATTTCTATCTATTTCCACACAAAAATCTTGGATATTTACACTGATTTGGAAACCCTCAACCTCAACCTCAACCCTGTGATCCCTCCCTCATCTGCTGTAACTCTGGAAAATCAAGCCACCGAGCTCTCCACTCGGCTCACCCATTTTCCCCCTCTCACCCCGACCACCTTAGTGTGCTCTTGGACAGACTTAAGTCCGGATCCCCGCTTGATCCATGTCCTGTAAAAATCTTGAAAGAATGCAGGCAGGTACTTTTGCCCCCTCTGGTGGAGGTCATGAATCTAGCTATTTCTGAAGGGGTTTATCAGTCGACGTGGAAAACGGCCATTGTCAAACCCCTTCTGAAAAAGCCCACACTGGGCCCGGGGACTTTAAAAAACTTTCGTCCCATCTCCCTTCTCCCTGCCCCGGCAAAGCTCCTGGAGGCACATCTTAACCACCACTTGAGTGCCTTCCTCGACAGTTCCAGTTCTTTAGACCCCTCTCAGCATGGCTTCCGAAGGGCACACAGCACCGAGTCAGCACTCACTGTTGTTGTCGACAGCATTCGGGCCAAGGTTGATAGCGGCCAAACGACTCTACTGGTGCTGCTTGACTTAACGGCGGCTTTTGATATCCTTTCTCCATCTATCCTTGTCAGCCGCCTTAGCAGGATGGGTGTAGATGGCCCCGCACTCAGCCTCCTCACATCCTTCCTGGACCAACGGCAGCAAAGGGTAAAGCTTGGCGACTTCATCTCACCAATCAAGCCTGTGAAGTGTGGGGTCCCCCAGGGCTCCTCTTTGAGCCCTACGCTTTTTAACATTTATGTGGCCCCACTCGCCAGGCGTGTAAGGTCCTTTGGCCTAGAAGTTCTTTCCTCTGCTGACGACACACAGATCATGGTCTCCATCACACAATCTGTGGATATTACAGCCCTTCACTTTAAAAATTGTATCGAGGCGGTCGCTGACTGGATGGTCAAGAACTTCCTTAAATTGAATGGGGAAAAAACCGACTACCTCTCCTTTGAAGCCCGCAAACAGGTCACAGTGGTTCTTATAGCCTCCAGGCTGGACTACTGCAATGCACTTTATCTAGGCATTAACATCGGCCTGGTCCAAGGCCTTCAGATTGTGCAAAATGCAGCGGCCCGGTTTGTCATCGATGCCCCAAAACACTCTTCGGGTTCGGCCATCAGGAGGAACCGCCATTGGCTCCCCATGCAGGCTAGGATAAACTTTAAGGCCCTCTGCCTTACGCACTGTGCCTTGAATGTTACTGGGCCCGAAGTCACTCGGTCACTTGTGTCCCCTTATGTCCCGGGCAGGGCACTTCGCTCCTCTAACAAAAATCTGCTCGCTGTTCCTTGAGTTCCTTGTTCCTCCAAGGTCAGATGGGGCGGAAGGACCTTCCGAGCTCTCGCCCACAGACTCTGGAACACCCTCCCTGATGACCTCAAGGGGCTTGCTTCCCATGCCCTTTTTCGCAAAGCACTTAAGACCTGGCTCTTTCAGGAAGCTTACCAATAACCTGCTCCCACTCCTCTTCTGAACAAACAGTTTACCATCTTAAGCGCCTTGATGCCTTCGGGTTTATTTGCGCTCTACAAATCTATTTTCATTTCATTTCATAGTGCGCTCTACAAATATTTTCATTCATTCATTCATTCATTCATTTATTCATTCATTCATTCATTCATTCATTCGAAAGCCAAGGCATCCATGTGTGTGCTAGCTAATCTGAAATAGCTGTCTCATCCGTGGATGCTTTCGTACAGTACAAATGAGCATAATATTGATTGAATCTATCTGCAATTGTTGTAGTATCAGTCAGTAAATCCCCCTCCCCCCCCGGCCGCAGTACGTATCCCTGTCACATTCCCTGTGAAGAACCAGGTTTTAGAACCCAGCGGCTCCAGGGGCACGCCCAAAGTCTTCGAGTTCACCTGTCTTAGAATATAGAGACACGGGATACTTCTCGGGGACGTCAAAGATCAAATTAATTGGCTGCAACCAGGAACAGAAGTCTACGAAGTACTAAACAAGTAGGTTCGTCAGAAACTGCTCAATTTTCGTATTGCGAGACATCGTCTTTTATGCTAAAAATCACTTTCCTGACAAACACCCATTATTTACGAATTGTCCAATCACAAGTAACATTGCAAAAGGTATTGCATGACGACAAACCCACTCTTCAGTTGTCCAGCCCACCATCAATTACACGGGAAAGCCGACATTCTTGCTCGGACAGGCAGGACAAACCCATAATAAAAGACCACAACCCATACCATAAACAGACCATAAAAGAAGGAACAGAAACAGATGAGAAGCAAGATAAAGGGTGTGTGCGTGTGCAATAAACTCAACAATGTCCTGTTCTTTGATCTCTATCTCGATCAACTACCGGACAAGGAACTGGCTTAGCAAGGTTAGCTTCAGGCAACGGGGTCAGTTCGCTCAGGTCACCTAGGAGTCAGCTAAAGTGTACGTGTACCAAAGACTCGTTCGGCCGTAGTCATCGGCCTATGTGAGGGCAACCACAAAATGTCTAGCATGGCGAAATCACTCGTACTTGCCGCACTCACTAGTTACGGTCTGCTACTATCAAATTCGTAACGAAACCATGATCTTTATGAAACGGGTTCAGAATTCACGGAACCTCACCTGCCTCCCTCCTGCCTTGCAGTAGAGCTGCCAAAATCCCACCCGATCGCTTGCGTCCACCATACGTTCTAGCCACAGCATACTTCTCCAAGTGTTTTATTTCTCTGTCTGCAGTCTCATGATATTCTAGCAGCATCTCTCTTATGCAGTCAGTTACCAGAAGGCTGTGGTTCTCCACAGCTTCCTTTTCTAACTCTGCCAACCGCCCTTCTAGGCTCACCCTAGGCAGCACCTGGCTGACAATTCAAAAACCAACTTCACAAAAAGTTGTACTTTTAAATTCTGAGTTCAGGGAACCCAAACTTCAGATCTCTATCTCTTCCCAATTGAAAGTTACACTTGTAAGATGTTACAAAGCAGCTCCAAGGATAGCCTATCAGAGAGATAGGCCTTGCAATAGTGAACAAGCATTTGCAATGCAATAGGTCTCGCATTTGCGAGTGTTTGAGCTATTGGCATTATAAATGATAATGCCTTTTTTTATGTCTTAAGAAAATCCTCTAAGTGCAAATTGTGTGTTTATGCACTGCTGTTTGCAGGGTTTCAAAACACATTAAAAAAAGGCATTGTGATTTAAAATGCCCATTGCTCTTTTATGTATTATTGTTGGAGCTGCTTTATGAATGTTAATGCATTTACAGTTCATACAGTGAAAACATATAGCATGTTTAAACCCTAACTTCTGTCACACAAATATTGAAATTACAAATCTTGCGCAATGCAAAGGTATATTAACATCAGCAACAGCCATCAAATATTCCAACACTGTTAAAGTTTTCACTCGGCAGTCACAAAAGCACCATTTTACCTTGTCACTTTGCTCCTTGCCCTTTTCCCCTTTAAAGATTCTTATTATTCCATAGCGGTCCTGGTAGTACAAGCGTTCTATTAGGGTAAATGATTGGAATCCTCAAACCCGCCCATGCCTTTCTATATTTCATTTACAGCTATTCAAGTTAGAAAACATTCTCAGTCTAGCCCTTCCTGACTGGTATTAATGGCGCCAAACCAGGACCAGAGGGATAATCCAGTGTGCTTGAACAGCTACCGAGGCTGTTACCAGAATATTGTTTCACCAAACATCGCTCCACTGGTATGTTTATTACGAATCCATCCGCACTTTGCACATTAAATTAGTTTATTCCCCCTAATTACACCCACTCGTAATACGTAATTTCCAACAGCGGCTAATCCGGAGAAGCGACTTGGCCCTCCATGCCCAAACGCCACTCGTTGCCTCACACCCGAGGTAAGCCGGAGCACAATGGCTCCCCGATCGGGCTGACTTTCACAAGCGCTCGCCTGTTTATGCACACACCCCCGGCACCCCTCACTGATCCACACTTCACATCCCTCTGTGATTCGCCTGTTGGTTACAATTTCGCCGCATACCCACCCACACTCCTAGGCACTACACAATGTCGCCTTCCAGCCTTGTTCGGCTCACGATTTATTATTCATGCATGTCCAGTGTGCACCACTTCTGCAAGCACACTGCACTGTTTTCTCCGCAGATAATTTCGCTGTACTGCCGGTAATGAATGTCAAAGATTACGCAAATGGAAAATAATTTAGTTGTGATGCCGGAATTGAATAGCAAATGTTTCTTGAAGACACACTTCTTTCTGACCGCTGTCACTCTTGCATTAATGCCGTTTTGACACTCCCTTACCATACTGTTCGAATCCGAATATTGTTTAGACCATTCATGTGTTGTTTCATTTCTGCCCTTATGAATTTTTAATTAGGCACTGTCCTTCTCTTCCTGTTTCCTCCCAACAGGCTCCAAATGTTTAAACCAGGCAAAATTTATGTTGTAGTCCTGATGATGATCCCAATTTAATTTTAACATGGGATCGAAACGTCGACTTTCTCTAGTGGTCTCACAATTTACCATTGTGTACATTTTGTTGTGTTTTTCCACTTTGGATATACTTGAGATACTGATCTAAAAAGTAACCATTATGCTCAGTCTTTGCCTGTAAATCCCATAATTGTTGTTTGTCAATTGTTTTTTCCCCCCTTTATTCCCTCCCTCAGTATGGTACAGGACTGTGCCCTACTACAACTGCTGTTGTTTTAATACCCTTGATTATAATCTATGATCTAATACTAAAATAAAAATCCTTGTCCGGCTGGACATGGTAACTATATAGTATCCCATTGTGGTCTATATATGATTGTCTGTCTATTTCTCTAAATTGCTAAGGACCGTTGTTCTTTGAAGTCGTGCTGTAACTTAAAGCACGGCGCCTGGGGCCGGAGGTGGTTGCATGCGGCAGCCGCCATTGTTAAAAGGGTGCGCAGTGTCCTTAAACAAACAAACAAGCACTGATGAGCGGCGGGGACAGCCAGAGGAAGTTACAAGATGTAAGTAGTGGATGGCGAGCTCAATCACACATGAGGTAATGGTGTGGGAGGGCACAGCACAGACTGCAGCATGTAGCTGCATCTATGTCGATTGAAGCATTTTTTTTTAAAAACAGCGACATGAGGTAATGGTGGGGGAGGGCACCGCACGGACTGCAGCTCTTCAGGGCACCACAAGACAGGAGCTGGACTTGTAGCGTAAGCACCGCATGACAGGAGCTGGATTTGTAGCACAGTGAAGGCCAGCAGTAGGAAAAGAGTTCGTCTAACCAACAGAGATGTCTTCAAAGCGTAATGTAACTGTACTTGGCCGGTGCTCTGCAGTCTTCAAGGGAAGTTACGTATCAGAACCAGCCAGGAGGCAGTGAGGAAGATTGACAGTGGGGTCAGCGTATGGGAAGATGCATGCGGGGAAAAAAGTTGTTCTATAAATAACTGCATGTGTTGCAGACAGCGCATGCACGCTGATGCTCGACCTAAAAACAAAAAATTAGCAGTATTTCACGATCAGGACATGTAAAACACACCAGTGCATGCCCGACCTTTCACATACACTGCACTCTTTCCCTGGGGCTACTTTGGGCCTACCTTAGGGGTGTCTTACATCTAGTAAAAAGGAAGGTTTGGGCCTGGCAATTGAGTGCACTTGCCAGGTCGACATGGCAGTTTAAAACTGCACTCACAGATACTGAAATGGCAAGACAGAGACATTTGGATAGGGCTACTTGTGGGGATGGCACGCCAGTGCTTCAGGCCCACTAATAGTATTTGATTTACAGGCCCTGGGCGCACAGAGTGAACTTTGCTAGGGACTTACCAGTAATCAAATATGCAATCACAATTTACACAGGGAGCACTTACACTTCCGCAGTGGTGAAGTGCCCTGAGTACATAAATCTTCAAAGACAAAGTCCAACACACCATCAAAAATACTGAGAGTAGAGGCAAAAAGACAGGTGAAACCATGCCAAGGATGCAAGGTCTAACATTATTTATTTAATTTCTCACAAACTATAAATGGTTAATTCAGTATTGTTCCAAAGAATGTAAATAACTGTACTGGGCCATCCCATGTTCATTTTGAAAATGTATGTAAATCATTTAACTATACAGGAGAATAGACATAAATAGTTACAAAGGGCTAAATTTACTAACATTGACTCAACGCAATGCAGCAAGAAAACCTGCTGCGCTGAATCAAATGGAGAGAGCAGAAATGTGCCATATTCTCTAAGGTAGGCGTTTTCCTGCTCTCCTTTCACTGGCTAACTGTATGCAACCCAGCACCAATGCAGGCACCTTTGCACCATGGTGCAATGATGCCTGCATTACAAGCAGAATTGTTTGTGGAAACAATCCTCAGAGGCTGTTCCCTCTTCTTATGTGTGCTGTACAATGCAGCACACATAGAAAGAGGAAAGAATATTATTTCTCCTTGTTGCTTCCTCTTTCTATGTGTGTCTATGTGTGCTGCATAATGCAGCACACATAGAAAGAGGAAACAGCAAGCAGAAAGAAACATATTTCTCCTTGTTATGCCTCTGCTGTTTGACCTAGTATTTTGACGCTTTCCCAGATTTACTACCCTTAGTAAATCTGGCACTGTGCCAAAATCTAAGGGTGGATGCATGGAAATTTCCACACTCCACCCACAGAATGACTTCCCAACACAGAGTAACGCAAGGCAGCAATTTGCGCTGCCTTTCGCCACTCTGGATTTACTAAGCCACATAGAGACACCCAAGGAAGCTTTGCGTGGTTTAGTAAATATTACTTAAGCCCTTGCATAGCCTTTCATCACCTTGCATGACGCAATGGCAATGCAAGGCTTAGTAAATCTAAGCTTAGGGGTCCGATTGCGAGTTTGGTGGTCCTCCTGTAGGACCACCACCGCTGCGCCCAGAGGAAATCTTGCAAGCCTGTGGTGCACGTGCCTGCCGCTTCCCGGGGTAAATCCAGGGCAGGCAGGCGGTACGGCAGCAATCCCACGGCTGCGGCATGCTTAGGCTGAAGATTACAGCCTGCCGTCATGCCCCTGCCGTGGGACCCCTGCCACGTCGGGTGCACTGTGTGGCATGCACCATGTTGTGCATGCCACACAGTGCATGCCGGAGAACTGTACTTTCTGAAAAGTTACCATTTACACATTCGAGATATGTGTTGGTAACCACTTGTAAAAGTTAAGTTAACCCAATATCGAACATGTTATTAGCTAAGCACTTATTTAGCTAACTTCATGGGTCAATCGCCCAAAAAGTTGAATTTCTGCCTGTCAGGATTTTGTTCAACGTTGAACAATGGCAGCAACTTTAGGACAGTGCTAAAAAATCCATCACAAATATTAGAATTAGAGTTTTTGACAACTTTTGTCTGCTCTTTGAGTATGGTGGTCTGGGCATATATAGAATTTTTGGTTAACATTGTCTTGGCAAGTGTTCATTGAGGCCTATGAAACACACGGTGCTTTTCAGGTATTATACCTGTAGGTGTGTAAGCAGTGGGTTTGTGCTGTCACTGATCAGGAGTTGTAGTGCTGCATGGGATTGAATAGTGATGGACAGACTCACTACAATGATTTATTTATTGGACTAAAATTTGACATAATTAGATATCCATAACACATGCCAAGGATTTGTCAATCTCACTAAATGCATCAACTTCTCCCAAGTGTCAAGCTTGAAGCCAAGGACTATGAAGTCCTCAACAATTCCTAGGGTCCTGCATGCCTTCTGATTATGGGCTAGACACTTGCACAGATGACACACGTCTCCTTCTTGGTATGTCAATGGTGTCGCACAGCACAGCAAGTGAAATAGGCTTTTTCAAATAAACATGCACTTATCAAATTGGTAAAATAGAAAGATTAAATCAACAAAATGTAGCAGTGGGTCACACAAGCAAATTGACTGACTAAGTATCTGAAAAAGTAGGATAGACAACAAACATGAGTGATAAACCTATTGTGTGACTAAGTGATATATACACTAATCAAATGGGTACTCCTTCTATGTGAAAAAATACCTCTCAGTTGTCGATCGATACCGCCCTGTTCATCATCTGGGATCCTTCACACAAGGAAGGTAAGGTTTTTGTACCCACTGGGGATAAGAAAGATGTATACAACTCATCTGACCAGCGAGGCCCAGTGAAAACTATCGTGTACCTGGGTGTAAAGTGACACAAAAACGTGAGATAAGTGAAAGAAAAAGTGCCTGAATGACTAAAATTGGATAGTAAAGAGGGTAAACCCCTTTAATAAAACACCTCTTCACTCCCAAATCAATAAAAGAGTGCGACAATAGTAGTCTCAACAAATAACTACTATTTAATGTGTGCGGTCAACATGTTTCTGCAGACTAAGTGGACCCCAAAAGGTATCCTGCTGCTTTCATCAGGACCATTATCGCTACTGCTCAATGTTCTGGTGAAAAATAAAAAGATTTTTATCACCTGGATATTATGTAGGTCATCATTCTCCTGGCTTTTTTGGTCCCCAGAACAACGAGTGATCAGGAAACACACAAACAGATACATAGAAAGACAAACAACCAACAATGTATATAAGTTTGGTTACAGGATCCATAGAGTGATCCAATTCAAGACAGATTGTATGTCTATCTGGTGCCCAAAAGTGGCACATATACTATCTTGTTAGTAGAGTATACACTCTCACTTACCTAGATGGCAGGAGAGAAAATCTCCACCTCACCTGGCCACTGCGCAGGTAATTGGAGCACCGCTCTGGTGAACAAGAACATTAAAAAGAAGGGATTAGTATGACACATCAGTAAGAACTGACCTCATAGCATTGCTCAAAGCGACAGGATAACGGAGTGGATAGTATCCATGTCTTACTTTGAAGTGCTTTCACTCCAGCATACATCCGGATAGTCCTTTCCACTCTTTCATGGAAAGGGGGCTATGATATTATTGGCCATTCAGAGATTATAACAGCTACCAATGTATCAGCCTTCACTAAACAACTGCCTGTTATCACCTGGATCATTGCACTGTTGTCACTCATAGTCTCCCATACATCTATCAAAGAGATTGCACATTTTAGTTTGGTTATGGGACCTAACTCCGAGTGGATTTCTACTCACAGCAGGGCCTTCTTAATATCGCTAAACAGATGACCAGATGGCACCCCAGTACCCCCAAACTTCGTGACAAAACTACTTTGCGGTTGTTAAGGAAAACGCAGGTCTAGTGAAAAACGCCGGCTCACCTTCCGGTCGGTACTCCTGACGTTCTTCTGGGCTGTCTCGGGGAGGTACCGACCCGAAGAGGCCTCGCGCATTTAACCGCATTGTTGTGCTAAGCGAGTGGCGTCATGTACATCATTATTCTGCGCAAGTCCGTGGGCACTTGGGAAATGTAGTTCCCATCCCACTCCGGTCGAAGACCCTATCTAAGCCATTGCACAGCCACGCTTCTAAATTTGCTCCCAAACGTCTCCCATTTCCCAAGTCCGGGGATATTCCCAAGTCCGGGGATACTGAATGACATTCAGAAGAAACCACCATTGCAAGGCAAGTGTTGTATGTCTAGACCCTTAATTATCGTTAATCAGGTCTCGGCATGCGCCTCGTGGAAAAGTATGTCTGTAATGTCCCCATTATATTGTGATAATAAAGTTGAAACAAACGAAAAAACAAGAAGATATGTTTTTTCGAGCCCAACCTGGTAGGGAACCTCAGTTTGCACGTATAGTATTTAATAGGGCGGTACCCCGGACAGAACCAAATGTTTTGATGTATCCCAGTCTATAAGAACGCATATGATTGGTAACTTTCGCGTATTATAACGACATCCAAGGGATGTCTTTGTCCAATTCACTTTTTCAATGTATCCTCAATCTGTACAAGCACATGTGGTTGGCGACTCTATTAGCATGTTATAACAACATGCAAGGGATGTCTTCGTTCAATCCACTTTTATCTGAAAGTCGGTGGGCTTGTGTCCCACTTCCAAAAAATAGTTAGTCAGCCTGGTGGCCTGCTTCTGACATCTAATTGAGCTCTTATGTGAGGGTACTCGGCAACATGTGGAAACCATAACTTTGAACATTATTGATGCTCCTCAATACGAGGTCATATTAGGAATGCCATGGTTTGGGCACCACAATCCTACTATAGACTGGAAAAAGAAGTCTGTCAGGTTTTTATCCAAAGAGTGCAATGAATGCTGTTGGCATGAAACCGACTCCCCTGCACTAGTGTTGACTTGTCTGTTCCAGGTATCCACCGCAGCAGAAAAGGTGTGGTTTTACCACCACAATACTCCCAGTTTGCCGATGTCTTTAGTAAAAAACAGGCAGAACAACTTCCCCCCCATAGCATCTACGATTGTCAGATTGATTTGGTAGAGGGGGCAACGATTCCGGCTTGCAGGGTATACGCATTGTCGGAACCAGAAACTGTACATCTGAGAGAGTACTTAGATCATTTTTGGCCCTGGGATTCATCAGGCCTTCTCGCTCACCAGCAGCATCCCCTCTATTTTTCGTAGCGAAGGCCAGTGGGGAATTGAAGGCTTGTTGTGATTATAGAACACTGAACTAGAACACAGTCAGGAACAGATACCCTTTACCCCTGATCTCCGTTTTACGTGATCAGGTACGAGAGGCTAGTGTTTACACCCGGTTGGATCTCTGAGGGCCATACCATCTAGTCAGGGTTATAGAGGGGGATGAATGGAAGACGGCTTTTAAAACTAGATATGGGCTGTATGAGTACACCGTGATGCCTTTCGGGCTATGTAACGCCCCATCCGCTTTTCAGTTCTTCCTGAACGATGTTCTGAAAGAGTATGTTGACTGCTCGGTGGTTGTCTATATTGATGACATCTTGGTGTACTCTAAGTCTACCGAGGAGCATACTTGTCATGTGGTTGAAGTGTTGACAAAATTGAGAGAATTTCCCCTTTACTGCAAACTGAGTAAATGTGAATTCGGAGTGAATGAAGTGGAATTCCTGGGTGTGATCCTATGTCCTGATGGGTTGAGTATATCCATACGAAAAGTACAGGCAGTACAAGAGTGGCCCCTTCCCGAAAGTGTCAGGGATGTCCAATCCTTTTTGGGGTTTGCAAATTATTATCGCAGATTCATTAAGAACTTTTCACAGGTGGCAGTACCCATCACCAGATTGCTCCGTAAGGGCGTACCTTTTGTCTGGACTCCTGAGGCATCCAGGGCTTTTATGTATCTGAAACAGATATTCACCACAGCTCCTGTGCTCAGACATCCACAGTTAGAGTGTCCTTTTATAGTTGAGGCAGACGCATCGGACAAAGCCATTGGTGCTATCCTCTCCCAAAGAGACAAAGAGACTGGCCAGTTGCACCCTGTTGCGTATCTTTCCAGGAAGCTCAACGAAGCAGAAAGAAATTACACAATTGCCGAGAAAGAACTGTTGGCTATAAAAATAGCTTTTCAGGAGTGGCAACATTTTCTTTGGGGTGCTAGACATCTGATCACGGTATACTCAGACCATCGCAATCTGCAGTACATGAAGTCAGCTCGTCATCTCACACAAACACAATGAGATGGTCTCTGTTTTTTTCCGAATTTGACTTTGTGATTACCTACCGGCCAGGGTCGGATCAGGACCGGCCCTAGGCATATGCAAAGTGTGCACCTGCATAGGGCCGCCAAACCCCAGCGTGGCAGCGTGAGCGTTGTTGTTTTCAGACTAGTTTTATCAAGCAACAGTTATTTCATACCACATCCCAACATTGCATCTTGTGTGATTAAACAAATTACTCATTTGATCACATAGTCATTCGTTTATCATATTAATGTCTGGGTCCACGGAGTTTGCACACTAATTGCACGTGGTGTCTTAGCATCCTGCTTCTCAAAATATATGGGTTGTTATTAGTTTGTTTCAACGTAGGGCTGTCAAATGAAAACTTGAGATTCACGGCGTATGTCCTGTATATGGCTTGCACAGTATTCTTCAAATATGTTAAGCAGTTTGCAAACACGATTTTGCATATCTCTTTGTTGTCACTTGTTGCCACTCACTCAGTCTCGTCCTGGTGTTTCATTTTTAAAGCTGCGACCCGTTATATACATTTCGAACTATATTTTAATTTATTATTCAAACATTGGAATGTGTAGACTACACACTGATGGAATGCAGGCTCTAGTCGGGTCGAGGCTAGATTATGCCAATGCTCTGTTTCCTGGCCTTCCCGACTATCTGGTCCAGCGCCTTCAAGTGGTGCAGAACTCTGCTGCCCGGGCGATTTTTGGTCTAGGGAGACGAGCTCGAGCGTCTGGGTTGCTCCAGTCGCTCCATTGGCTCCCCATCAGGAAGAGGATCCAGTTCAAATCCCTGACCCTGATGCACAAGGCTCTGCATGGTTCAGGAGCGGGATACCTGCAGAGGAGACTGACTTTCTATCGTCCGGCGCGCTCTCTCCATTCGGAAGCTCTTTGCAGAGCTGTGGTTCCACGGGTGAGGAAGGCTCGTGCGGGAGGGCGGTCTTTTGGCTGCAGAGCCCCCCAGCTTTGGAATCAGCTTCCATTCTCTCTGCGGAGTACTGTTAATTTACTCCAGTTTAGGAGGGGCCTGAAGACCTGGCTTTTTAACTCTTAGTGTGTTTTCTACTGCTCACTGTTGCTTTTGTTCCGTTTTTGTTGCCTGTTTTTAGCTGTGTTGTGTTATTTCATTATGAGTTGAGGGTGGAAAGCGTCGGGACACTCCCTGTGAGTAGCTGCACGCTATATAAAAGCTCCATAACATAACATAACATAACATAAAACAATGACAATTGTGCATGAATATTTTGATTGTGTATACAGTACCTGGGTGTTGCCACATTCATTCTACAGGTGGCTAGAAAGAATCTCTTGTTTGGTTTGCTTCGTTATTGAGGGATAAGATTTCATGATTCATGAGAGCAAACTATGTGTTTGCTATTTTATTAAGTCGACGATGGCTTGCTTGTCTTTCTTAGTCCTAGGCCTGTGCTCACATAAATCTGAAATTCTTTCATGTTGGATGCGAGTAGTTCTTCCTGTACTGTATTTTTTTCTTTGCATCATACAAATTATGTTTTTGTTTTTTCATTCAATCAGTACTTCTCTTTAGAATTGAAAATATTATAAAAATAAAGGCACACACATTGTCTTTAATGATCTATAAGCCCTGTGCCCGAATAACAAAGGTATTTTAGGCTACAGACACAAATGTATCTCTGTAAATACCACCACATACACCTGCCAGAAACTCGTAAATGGGTTCTTGTCAGGCACACATGGATTTACTGCAGTCGATTTCTGTACCACAAGTGCAGAGGAATCTGTAGTAGTAAAGCCCTGGCAAGGGCAGGAAATAGGTATGGCAAAGCGCACCATGCCTTCTAAGTTCCAGAACACATATACACTTCTACAATTGTGGGCATTCACAAACTCAAGTCTGACACACACAGTTGGAATTTTAACACATGATGGTATACTGCAAATCTTTGTAAGATGAGATATTTACATCTTTATTTGAGATCTTTGAATGAAATGTGGGACTAGCGTAATTGTTGAATTCTGTGCTTTCCTAATGTAGCGCCGAAACATGGAGGTAATGAAAGAAGTCACTTGTCTATAACATTTTAATGACACTCAATATTTTCAAATGAACAAATATGTACTTTCATGGATTACGTAGCAGGGGCGGCCTTAGGCATGTGCAAGCTGTACAGGGCCACCAAACCCCAGGGGCCACCACCCCAATATATATCCTTAATATAATAATCCTCTGAGGATGGATACATATTTGCGTGGTGGCCCCTGGCAAGGATTTGGCGGCCTCCGGCTCTGTTCCACTTCCAAACACCCTGACCCCCCCCCCACACCCCCTCCTCTTCACTGGCCTCCGCACTCCGTCCTGCCCGGACGCCCTCTTCTGGGGTCTCCTACCTATGCTCCCTGCCCAGGGCCACCATGAGCCTAGAGCCGCCCCTGGTCGGATAATCGCAAGGCGGATTCGTTGTCACGTCAAGACACTGTAACGGAAAGACAAACCTCTGTTCCCAAAGCCATCATCAATCCGGCCAATGTATTATGTGTGATCCATATCGATCAATTCCTTACAGAGGTGATCAAACCAAAATCCACAGAAGGATGGCTAAAGTGGGCAAGAAAAGAGAACAATCGCAGTATCAAAAAAGGATTATCATTCCAGAACGACAGGTTGTTCCTGTCGAACAAATCCCTTCAAAAGAAGGCGTATGAATGGTGTCATGTGGTGCCGTTGGCCGGACATCCAGGTTTTCGCAAAACCCTGGATCTGGTGCAACGTCATTTCTGGTGGAGAACTATGTCCAAGGATGTGCGTGCTTGGACGAGTCTATGCGAGAAATGTGCTAGGGGTAAAGGGGTGAACACCAAGAGAAAGGGGAAACTCATGCCTTTACCAACCCCTCTTCGGCCCAACTGCTGTTGGACGGGGGTTTTCAGATTGCATGGTTTGCCAGAAGTGATCATTTCAGACCGAGGCCCTCAATTCATTGCGAGTTTCTGGAGAACGTGGTGTAAAACTCTTCAGATGGAGTCGGCGGTCTCTACGAGTTTCCATCCACAGACCGACGGCCAGACCGAACGATTGAACCAGACTTTGAAGAAGTATCTGCGTTGTTATGCAATGGAAGGACAGGCCTCCTGGGTGTCTTTGCTATGGATGGCGGAGCTGGCCTATAACAACGCTTGGCATAGCTCCACTGGATTGTCTCCGTTCAAGACGAACTATGGTTATGATGCTAAGACTTTGCCTGTCACCATACCCGGGAGTCTGTCTGATCAGCCTTTGGTCTTGGCGCACATCAGGAGATTGCATGCTGTTCACACGGCTGCCCGCAGACATTTGCTAAATGGGAGTATAAAAAATGGGAAGACAAGCATCGGATAGAGGGACCGCAATACCGAGTAGGTGACAGCGTTTGGTTGTCAACTAAGAACATTAGATTCAAGATGCGCAGCATCTTTCATCCTCGGTTCATCGGCCTGTACAAGGTGGTGCGTCAGGTCAACCCTGTGGCGTACAAGCTGAAGCTACCTGGCAGTCTTCGCATACATCCGGTTTTCCTCTGCAACCTTCTGAAGCCAGCGTTGGGGATGCGGCGTCGTCGGCCTCAGCCTTTGATATGTGATGGGGGTGTAGAATATGAAGTTCGGAAGATCCTGGACTCATGCTATCGACGTGGTAAGCTCTGGTATCTGGTCTCATGGAAGGGCTACACGTTGGAGGATGACTCCTGGGAGCCTTGTGTCAACGTGCATGCCCCGGCGGCTGTTCGGGCTTACTTTCTCCGAAATCCCTCTAAGCCTGGTTCTAGGAGGCGCTGAGAGGGAGGACCTACTGTCAGGAATTCTTGCATCCTCTTTTGATTACGTGCCTGCCTAACAACTACAACTCCCAGAAGGCCATGGAAGGCATTCAGAGGTTATCACGGCACCGGTCGCGCGCCCTGTGTGCGTAATTCTTTTCTGATTCCAGTCGTCATGCCAGGAGGATCCCGCGCTGGAGGTCTCCGGTAGACAAACGTTCCGTTTGAACACCACGACGTGGTGAGTACTTGGATACCTTGTTACGGGTGGGAAACTTACCCCGTTGTTTCCCTGGAGTGACATCAGCGCGGAGGCGCTTGATGTCGCGTTTATTGTAACGTTAATTGCCAGATACGAATAAGCGGTGGAGATCAACCGCATCAACCCTGGGCTCAGGGTTTGTTACTCAAGATACTTTTTGAACCGGGCAACATTTACTTTCTTGTCTCCACGCACATGCGTGTCTATTATCATTTAAGCCGGATCCTGTTGTTCAACGATGTTTGTACAATTCTCAGAGTACACAGAGAAAAGGCGGCGGTTATGCTAACACCGTGGAAGCCTTGTTCTCCGGAGTGTTATTTCTGTTTGAATTATCTGGGAGCTTAATCAGCGGTGACGTAACCGCAGAAGTAGTTTGTTTTCTGACTCAAAGTGGCTAGTTATTAGTATTATGGAATAGGGCGGTGGTATGCTACACCCTGGAAGCCTATCCATTTCAACTAGTTATCTACAGAAGAAGCACCCTCCTAAGCAGGAGTGAAACTTAACTTCAAAGCTTAGAGTTGTTGTTGTATTCTGCCTTCTTTTCCCCTAGAACTGGTGAGCTAATTTATATGTCCATTTTGATATTCTATGGCCATATGGTATATGGGTTCTACATTACCTTTCTACTCTTGTATGTAAGTAAGTAAGTAAAATCTTTATTCGGTTTCATTATTACAAAGAAAACCATAAAAGTATACAAACATTTCATAAAATTTAACAATTTCTAGTAGATATTCAATTCGTTAAAAATATAAGTCACCATTACTTTGTCAGGAAGGTTAAAGATTATTGTTTTGAAGGTTTAGCCTGTGCTTAAAAATACATTTTAGGAAGGTGCTAACAACTTTACATACATGTGCAGAGTTTAAAAATTGTAGCCACAGCATAGCAGGACGGCACCTTCTAAGGCCTAGAGATCGGAGCAATGAGATTAGCCAAAGTTTGCGGTGTGCAGCGTAAAATTTGCAGAACAGTACGGTATGCATTGTTGACTGCTCTGATAGTTCATCACATGGGCAGACCGTTAGACATTCTTCCCAACGGTTTCTTTTAGGGAATGCTACAACCCTGTGGAAAATGTTCAGCCTAAATCTCGCAAGTAGAAAACGTTCAAACTGTGAATTTACGTAGGTTAGGTATGGTTCCATTTCCAGGGTAGTCATGACCGCTATGGAGTGCTGTACAGATGGTTTCTTAATCTCCACAGTGATACGTAACTCTTCAAAATGGCTCAGCGCCTTTGCCTTTAGTTCTTTTTTTGATATTTCGGCAATGGTTTCAGGATTGTGATAATACTCCGCCATTCCTAGGTCTGTAAAGTTTTTTTACGTATGTTAACCAGTCAAAGTCAAAGTCAAAGTCAAAAAGTTTATTTGTACTGGTACTCAACAGAGGACCACAAATATTATCTACATGTCACATATTTAAAAGATATTCAATTTTATCAATACAAAGATAAAAACGATTTCAAAAATTTATACAAATTGTAACAGACGAATTCATTCGGAGGTTGTTTGCACAGACTTATAAGTTCTCTCACCGTCAAGATTCTACAGGAACGATATATAGGTTCTAGAAATCTAGTACGGGCTAAAATTACATTCTGATTCGGACATACAGATAAAACATGCTCCAAAGTCTGATCACCCCCTGCGCACAATGTACATAAAGGAGATCCTCCCAGAAGCCATCTTGAGGTATATGAAAGTACGGGAAGGATGCCCAATCGAAGCATAGCAATTGTTCTCCTTGCACCATGAGTCAAGGTTAGCCCAATGTAGGACCGACTTTGTTTGTATTCTAATAGGTCAACAAAGGGTTTATAGGTGGGTAATTTATTGCAGTGTCTAGAGTCCACTTCGTAGCTTAGTTTTGGGGTGAAGCATTTTAAAAACAGTTTTAGTTGTGCTGGTGACCAGGTAAGCAACACTTCAGTGCCAATATTTGCAATACGAAATGCTTCAGTCATGTTCTCTAGGAAGACTTGCTTTTTAGCGTCAGACCCAAAGGTTTCTTTTTTCAGCAGTGACCTTAATGTGTTCTCTTTTGCATGCAATAGATTGTAGGCCCACCTAATGACATTTGCAATTGCTACAGCATATGAGCTTGTGACTGATAATTCCAATCTCAGTGCTTGAACTGGTACTGCATCTGACAGTTTCATAATTTTTCTTAAAATCTTTCCCTCTTTACGATCCATGAAAGCCCATTGTTTTATGGGTATATACTCCGTCGCGTAGGATAGTACAGGTGGTATTTTTGCTCTGTAGATGTTTATCAGTGAGGAAAAGTGTCTGTTTCCTGTTGCGCTATAGAGTCTCTGAAGGACCACGGCGTGTATATCTGTTTTCCTAAGTAAATTATTTATCTGCTTTGCGTTAGTTAGATTTTTAGAAAGGGTCCTGCCGAGGTAGGGATAGTCCTTAACTTCTTCTATCTTTTCTCCTCCTAAATTCCAGAAATATCTTGCGCTTTGTTTCCTCCCCGAGAAAGCTAGCACTTTTGTTTTCTTGATGTTTGGGACTAAATAATTTTCTTTGGAGTAGTTGTGCAGGATATCCAGTGATGTTTGTAGGCCAAAAGGGGTAAGGTCCAGCAACACAATGTCGTCAGCATATAGCAGTGCATTTATTTTGTGATTTGCTATTTTTGGAGGTAGGTTGGAGCCCAATTGCAGGTAGTGACACAAGTCACTTAAGTAGAGGGAGAATAGGATTGGGGCTAAAAGGCACCCTTGCTTTAATACATTTTCGGTTTTAATTTTTTTCGTATAACCTTTTTCTCCTCCCATTTGGACTTGACACCAAGTGTTGGTGTGTAGGCTTACAATAGATTGAAGCAGCTGTTCATGTATACCAAGCTTCCTCAATTTCTTCCACAGCGTTGGTCGGTCTACCCGATCGAACGCTGTAGAATAATCTATGAAAGCAGCGTAAACAACCTGGCTTTTTTGGGTTACGTATTTGTCGAGAATGACCTGGATAACTGCGATATTGTCTGTTACCGAATGTTTAGGTCTGAACCCTGCTTGGAACATCGGAATCTGGCCTGACGAAAAAGCCCATTCTTTCAGACGGTGTAAAATTTCTGCTGCGAATACTTTGCCCACGGCATCTATAAGTGCTATTTGACGGTAATTGCTTGCATGGGTTTTACTTCCCTTTTTGTGGATGGGGATGATAATGCTTCCCTGCCATGATTTTGGAACTTGGCCAGTATCTAAAATATAATTAAAAAGGGGATATAGCAACTGACTCCATTCCTTCGGGGCAATTTGTAGTGCTTTGATTGGGATCTGGTCAGGGCCAGAAGCACCCGTAGTTCTTGCATTACGTATGTTTAGTTCAACCGATATTGCTGTCGTTTTATGTATTGGACTTTTGTCATTTCCTTTGTTATTAACCTCACTACTTTCAGATGGGACAATTGAGTTTGGTTTATAAAGATCTGTCAGGAAAATTTCCCAGTCGTTTGGAGGGACCGGTATTGGCTGTAAATTCTTTTTTGATCCAGTGAGTTTTCCTATTAGATACCAATATTTGCGCTGGTTGTTATTTTTCGCTGCAATCTGAATGTCGACCCAATTACGATCTTGTAGAGTTTTTTCATTTCTTTGATTCTCACGTCTCAGTTGATTTTTCAATTTGTTTATTTTCTTTTTTGTGTATGGTGTAGGATTCATATATTGGGCGCGTATGTATTTATTTAATTTTTTCTTTACTTCAGAGTTCTTAGAAGTGCGCCTATTATTGTCTTTCTTCTTACTGGTACCTGCTGCGTCCTTTGCTGTCATATTTAAGATAAGAGTTCTAAAATCTTTTATAATAAATTCAAAGTTTTCAACAGGGTTTTCAGAGAATATTTTCGTTAAAATTTGAGAATGATCAATCAGTGAGGTGATTTTGTCAATGGTCGAAGAGTTCCAGAAAATACGTCTTTTTTCACTGTTTATCACTATATTGCTTTTGTGGTAGATAATGTGACAGGCTGCAGAAGATTTAGGTAGCCAATCTGTTGTCAAATGCATTAGAGCGTGGTCACTTTCTTGGCAAAACTGGTTAAGCAAATGTGTGACTTTATCTAGCAGATCCGTACTACTGAATATGTAGTCTATAATAGATGGAGTCCCATTGCCCCGCCTGGTGTAGTTTGCTGGAATGTCCCCTTCCATGTTACCATTCACTATTACTCCATTAAGATTTGTCAATGTTGATAATAACAGATTCCCTCTTTTATCGGTAAGTATGCCCTCCGGGAATTGCGGGGTTGTGATATCCTTACCTTCTTCTAAGTGTTGTTTTGCCCATTTATTAATTTCTAAGTTCGAGATTTTACTATTGAAGTCTCCGACAATTAGAAAGGATGAATGAGGATGGTTTTCTGTTATAGTCTCGATTTTTTCCATGATTTTTAAGAATGTTGTATCATGCTTTTTACCCGGAGGAGCATATACGTTAAAGAGGAGAATTGTATTAGGGTGGGCCGTGCTGTGTTTTTTAGCGGAGATTTTAATGCACTGTAGGTTTTCTAGGTTAGCTTCTAGTAGTTCCTGTGCCCAGAGAAATTCTTCACTCAGTAGAATGGCCAAACCGCCTTTAGCATGACCTCTATAAGTATTTGTTGCTGGAATTTCGTAAACATAATAATTTTTGCAAGTGATGGATTCAACTGCCCACGTTTCTTGTAAGAACAGGATATCCGGAAGACTTCCCATAGCTGTGGACAGTTTGTTCTTAATTCCACCTGCGATATTCCAGGAGGTTATATTTATGCCGGTGCTAAACAGATTGTTGTTGAGTGCTCTTGATTTTATTACTATTCAGAGTCTCTGACACCCAGGCCCAGGATTTTGTGCTGTTGTGATTGTCGGGTTTTTTTGGAGCTTGGTACCATACTGCCCGTTGAACTTTATTCACCAAAATTTTTAGTTTTTCTTGCCCTACAAAGTGTAAATCGAAATACGTGATTTCTTGATCTTCTGTCACCTCAAAATTTCTTTGGAATTGTTTCCCTTGTGAATTAGAGAGTGCACATATTTGAGCGTTGTACCCGGTTATAGCTTTACTGACCATTTGTTCCTTTCTTTCCACTACATCGTAGCCGTGTTTGTGTAGTGTCTCCTTTTCCTTAAGTATAATCTCTGGAAGAACAGACAACCAGAATGTTACCCTTATTAGTTTAGTATTGTCTTTGATGGGAAAAGTTACTAAATCAAGTTCATTACTACTCAATGATTGTAGTGGCTCAATATGTCGTAGTAGATGTATTATCCTTCCTCTGTTAAGCGGAGCTGAATCGCTAGGAAAAAGTTCCTCAAATTGTAGGATTTTGGAAGAAGGTTCTTTCTCTCTTTGATTGTACCTGTTTATGACTTCCCTGATTTTTTTGTTATTAGTTTGATCTAGTTCCTCTGGGTGTCTGATAGGGACATATTCTTTTGCTCTTGGATCCAATTGTGGTGTTTTTTCTTCAAAGTTTTTACTGGTTGCTAACTTTTCAGTGTTTTCAGATGCTATTATATAATCGGCTTGTTCCTCTTCTAGATTTTGTAATATGACTGATTTTCGAAATTTTAATTTGTAAGATTTCTTTTTCTGAATCCTTCTTAATGGTTTTTTCCTCCTTCTTTTCCTTCCTTCGGAATTATTTTCCTGTTTCTTTTTAGCTGTCATTTCTCCATCTTCTTGATTTTTTATATTAGGGATGTGGATTTCCTGAATATCAAGTGCAGAATAATTGACGAGAATGTTTGTTTCACTTCTTTTTGAAAATATTGGGAAATGTTTGATTTTTTGCTGATGTTTTTCTTTGAAGAGTTTTTTTAGGGAATATATAATCGAGTCATTTGAATTATCCATCTTTTGTTTTTGTTGTATTTGAGTCTTAGAAGTTTGAGTACCAAAATCGCGTGTTCTATTCTTCTGGTCTTTATTATATTCTTTTAATATGTCATGTTGCTCAGGATTGATTGTCACTGAGTTTTTATTTTCCTCTACTATGAAGAAATCTTTTTTCTTTTTCTCATAAACTAGATGTTTTAAGATCCCTATTTGAACGTCCAAAGTTTGGTCGGAATTTTCTAGAATGTTTCCCAGGAAAGAGAGAACTGATTCCAAAATCTCTTGCAGTGAAAACAAGGCTTTAGATATAGGTGAAGTTGTATTAATGTTGTTATTGTTTGTATTAAAGTTGAAAGGATCCGATGAAAGATCAGGTAAGGTGATAGGAGGAGATATTTTTTCCTGAATGTTATGGCTTGTTCTATGCTCCGAATTTTGTGGGCCTAGGTTTGATTTGGTAACATTTGAGTCTCCAAATAACATTGAAGTCCCTCTATTTTTTATAGGTGTTGAGGTTTTTAGAATAGACGGTTCCTGTTCGAGGTTTTGTAGATCTTTTGGGGTACAAAATAATTTGTTACTTAAATCGGGGTCCGGTTGACCCAATTTAGATTGTGAATTAGGCATCATTGGAGTGCTTTCAGTTTCCCTTGTGTTTACGGAAGCGTTGAGAGAGGTTTCTTGGCCTGATGTATTCAATACTTGAGTGACTTTAGCTGTAAGTGAAGTGAAGTATGTACTGATTGCCGGCGTTTGAATTATACGACCAGGTTTTATGGCTTTGTCAGTGGATTTCCGTACTGCATTCTCGGTCCCCATTCTTTTCATAAATATCGTACAGGAGCGTAGTTTTTTGAAGCCCATTTATTAATCTTATAAACGTTAAATAGTTTTTATTATGTATGTTGCCACGAGCAAACAGATATATTTTCTGCTGTTGTTTGTAGGTTATTTGAGTTTGCCCTAGTTTCTTACCATAGAGAGATGGTTTCTGTGAAGATGGGCGAGATGAAAGAGGGGGGGCCCGTCCTGTCCACGTGCGACCCCGGACAGCCACAGACGGCCCGCCCTTTGCCCGGGCTTCGCCCCGGACTCCGACCCGCGCGCGTCCCGCGATGCGCGTGCTATAGATCGCTTTTAAGGTATAGGGACGTGTCACGTAGGGGGGGCGCGGCACTCGCGGGAAGAGGACCAGCTGTAGATGTGGTATGCTGGTCCTCGCAGTCCCGGGGCCAGCGCCTCTCACTCCTCTGCTCTCACGCGGTGGTTTCCGGCTTCCAAGCCGATCGTGCAGCCAGCCAAGGGGTAATTTCTGCTACTCCAGTAGCGCGGATCAGGCAAAGCAGGCAAGGTTCTCCCAATCTGCAAAAACAATTAGCGAGTGGCACCCGCGAAGCGGGTGCCGCGAGAAGTTGAAGGGCTCGGCTGGGGGCGTGTCACGGAGGGGGGGTGCGGCACTCGCGGGAAGAGGACCAGCTGTAGATGTGGTATGCTGGTCCTCGCAGTCCCGGGGCCAGCGCCTCTCACTCCTCTGCTCTCACGCGGTGGTTTCCGGCTTCCAAGCCGATCGTGCAGCCAGCCAAGGGGTAATTTCTGCTACTCCAGTAGCGCGGATCAGGCAAAGCAGGCAAGGTTCTCCCAATCTGCAAAAACAATTAGCGAGTGGCACCCGCGAAGCGGGTGCCGCGAGAAGTTGAAGGGCTCGGCTGGGGGCGTGTCACGGAGGGGGGGCGCGGCACTCGCGGGAAGAGGACCAGCTGTAGATGTGGTATGCTGGTCCTCGCAGTCCCGGGGCCAGCGCCTCTCACTCCTCTGCTCTCAGGCGGTGGTTTCCGGCTTCCAAGCCGATCGTGCAGCCAGCCAAGGGGTAATTTCTGCTACTCCAGTAGCGCGGATCAGGCAAAGCAGGCAAGGTTCTCCCAATCTGCAAAAACAATTAGCGAGTGGCACCCGCGAAGCGGGTGCCGCGAGAAGTTGAAGGGCTCGGCTGGGGGCGTGTCACGGAGGGGGGGCGCGGCACTCGCGGGAAGAGGACCAGCTGTAGATGTGGTATGCTGGTCCTCGCAGTCCCGGGGCCAGCGCCTCTCACTCCTCTGCTCTCAGGCGGTGGTTTCCGGCTTCCAAGCCGATCGTGCAGCCAGCCAAGGGGTAATTTCTGCTACTCCAGTAGCGCGGATCAGGCAAAGCAGGCAAGGTTCTCCCAATCTGCAAAAACAATTAGCGAGTGGCACCCGCGAAGCGGGTGCCGCGAGAAGTTGAAGGGCTCGGCTGGGGGCGTGTCACGGAGGGGGGGCGCGGCACTCGCGGGAAGAGGACCAGCTGTAGATGTGGTATGCTGGTCCTCGCAGTCCCGGGGCCAGCGCCTCTCACTCCTCTGCTCTCACGTGGTGGTTTCCGGCTTCCAAGCCGATTGTGCAGCCAGCCAAGAGGTAATTTCTGCTACTCCAGTAGCGCGGATCAGGCAAAGCAGGCAAGGTTCTCCCAATCTGCAAAAACAACTAGCGAGTGGCACCCGCGAAGCGGGTGCCGCGAGAAGTTGAAGGGCTCGGCTGGGGGCGTGTCACGGAGGGGGGGCGCGGCACTCGCGGGAAGAGGACCAGCTGTAGATGTGGTATGCTGGTCCTCGCAGTCCCGGGGCCAGCGCCTCTCACTCCTCTGCTCTCACGCGGTGGTTTCCGGCTTCCAAGCCGATCGTGCAGCCAGCCAAGGGGTAATTTCTGCTACTCCAGTAGCGCGGATCAGGCAAAGCAGGCAAGGTTCTCCCAATCTGCAAAAACAATTAGCGAGTGGCACCCGCGAAGCGGGTGCCGCGAGAAGTTGAAGGGCTCGGCTGGAGGCGTGTCACTGAGGGGGGGCGCGGCACTCGCGGGAAGAGGACCAGCTGTAGATGTGGTATGCTGGTCCTCGCAGTCCCGGGGCCAGCGCCTCTCACTCCTCTGCTCTCAGGCGGTGGTTTCCGGCTTCCAAGCCGATCGTGCAGCCAGCCAAGGGGTAATTTCTGCTACTCCAGTAGCGCGGATCAGGCAAAGCAGGCAAGGTTCTCCCAATCTGCAAAAACAATTAGCGAGTGGCACCCGCGAAGCGGGTGCCGCAAGAAGTTGAAGGGCTCGGCTGGGGGCGTGTCACGGAGGGGGGGCGCGGCACTCGCGGGAAGAGGACCAGCTGTAGATGTGGTATGCTGGTCCTCGCAGTCCCGGGGCCAGCGCCTCTCACTCCTCTGCTCTCACGCGGTGGTTTCCGGCTTCCAAGCCGATCGTGCAGCCAGCCAAGGGGTAATTTCTGCTACTCCAGTAGCGCGGATCAGGCAAAGCAGGCAAGGTTCTCCCAATCTGCAAAAACAATTAGCGAGTGGCACCCGCGAAGCGGGTGCTGCGAGAAGTTGAAGGGCTCGGCTGGGGGCGTGTCACGGAGGGGGGGCGCGGCACTCGCGGGAAGAGGACCAGCTGTAGATGTGGTATGCTGGTCCTCGCAGTCCCGGGGCCAGCGCCTCTCACTCCTCTGCTCTCACGCGGTGGTTTCCGGCTTCCAAGCCGATCGTGCAGCCAGCCAAGGGGTAATTTCTGCTACTCCAGTAGCGCGGATCAGGCAAAGCAGGCAAGGTTCTCCCAATCTGCAAAAACAATTAGCGAGTGGCACCAGTCTAAGTAACCAGTCTATTTTTTCAGCACAGTCTAAGGTCATGCAGTCCGTAATAATGTCTTTGGTAAGGTTGTTTTTTGTTGACACCCATATTCGGCGCCAAAGAAGTACGGGTTCAATTTTGGCCAAATCCTCAATGTGTGGTAGTCCCAGTTCTGCGTGACAGGCGAAGGTGGAGACTCTTTTTGGTACCACAAGTAAGAATCTCGTAAAGATGTTCTCTGCTACCTGGAGGGCTTTTGTGTTTTTATGTCCCCACAGGCCCGCCCCATAGAGTGCGATGGAGTGGCTCTTAGCTCTATAGATCTGAAGTAGTTCAACCGGAGGCTTTTTCCCCAATTTTTGGGCTAATTTCATAAGAGCAGCGATAGAGCGGAGGAGTTGATGCTTACGCGCTTCTATGGCTGCTCTCCAGTTGAGCTTCTCATCTATCATAATCCCTAAGTAAGGGTACTGGGGGGTGGTTTCTAATTTTTCGTTGTGGAGGAAAATACCTTTTCCATGTTTCCTAACTTGGCCAGCAACCATAACATAGGTTTTTTTTATGTTTATATTGAGATCAAGGTCGCTCATGAATTTTGCGTAGGTGTTCAGGGACTTTTGTAGCTCGCGTGGGGTGCGGCGTGCTAAAAGCACTGCGTCATCCGCGTACAAGAGCGCGGGCACCAGTCTATTTTTCACACGGGGCAAGTCCAAGCCCCCCCTCAGCATTTCTACCTCGAGACCGTTGGTATAGAGGGAGAAGAGGAATGGGGCAAGGACGCACCCCTGCCTGACCCTGCGCTCTAGGGAAAAGGATTCTGACAATTCACCCCGTACTCCAAAACGCACCATGGAAGAGGCGTTAGATTAAAGTTCTCTAAGGAAAGTCACGAGAGCCTTATCTATTCCCATATTGGACAGCACCGACCATAGTTTTGCATGGGAAACGCAGTCAAAAGCCGCGGAAAGGTCGACATAAACCATGTAGACCTTCCCGCGCTTTGCCGACACATATTTTTCCATCAAGAGGGCCAAGTTCAAGGCTTGTTCCGTTGTTCCGAGGCCCTCTCGGTAGCCGTACTGGATATCCGAGAGGGTCCCGGTATCGTCCGCCCACTCCTGTAAACGCTGGAGTACCACTCTACCCAGTACTTTCCCCAATGAATCGAGGAGGGAAATTGGTCGATAACAAGTCACCTCCTCTCTATTTCCCTTTTTAAAAATGGGTACCAGTATTGATTGTGTCCAGGAAGTAAGTAGGCCACACTTCATTGTTGCGTCAAACACCCTGGTTATGATAGGGGCCCACAGATCTAATTTAAATTTGAAAAAATCACCTGGTACCCCATCCGGGCCTGGGGCTTTTCCACTCTTGCTGGCATTAACTGCGGCTATTACCTCATGTAGTTCGAGTGCCAATGGAATTGGGAATGGTTTATCCTGATTTGGGCTATTGCTTCTATCTGTGAGGGCTACTGGCGGGGATTGACCAAAAATCTTTGCAAAGTGATTAACCCAGGTTTGACCCTCGATAGCCACTTCTATGCTTGGGCGATCATCTGTGTCCGTCAAGAAAGGTGCTTTTACTACCTTCCAAAATAGATAGCTGTCTTTATTAAGTGAACTTTCATGCAACTGATCCCATAGTGCCTTTTTTAGCTCTTCTTTTCGCACTTTACATGCAAGCCTATATTTTTTCCTCAAATTCCTTATCTCCTCCTGATTTCTTGTTGTTTTGGATAGTGCTCTCTTTAGGTTTCTATGGGCAGCTGTACAGTCAGGGTTAAACCAACCTTTTTTTCTTTCCTTAAACCGTTTCTGATTCACGGTAAGACATTCATTTACTTTTTCTAATACTTTTTTTTTTTTAAATTTTTATTTTTATTGAAAGTTCATAGCAGCATAGTGTACATTAAAAAACAGCAAAATGTATGAATAAATATATATATAAATATATAAATACACATGATACATACAATGGATACGACCAATAGCCAGAAGCAGTATTTACAGGGAGAGGCAATTGAGAAGCAAAATAAAATAAGCCATTAGGATCAAAAACCAGGCCAGCCCACAATATAAACTAAAGGGCCCCACACCTAGACTTCCTCCACCTAGCCACTGGTGCCCATACCCGTAGCCCCATTTCTCTAGATTTAACCCCTTCCATGCTGGTGACGAACCCCAGCCGTCATGCACTACAGTGCTCGTGTGCTGATGACGGCTGGGGTTCGTCATGGCCCGCCCGTGTTCGGCCGGCGGCCGCACACGGGAAAAATCGCGGCCGCACGGAAGGGGTTAATTCCTTTGAGGGCATACAGTTCTGACTCGATATTGTGAATCCCTAACAGCCTGCAGATCCACATTTGAAAAGTTGGAGGCTCCGCATCCTTCCATGCAGCAGCAATTAGTATCCTGAGAACGGCTGTCGATATAAAAACCAGCGCCTCTATCTCTGTGCTCAGACCCAGCTTTGCATCACAGCCAAGTATTAAAAGAGTAGGGGATAGGTCTATTCTGACGGCTAGCAACCCCTCTAAAAACTTTTCGATTTCTTTTTTAATAGGTCCCAGGTTTTCACAACTACAGAACATATGCAATACATCTGCTGGCCCATTACCACACCTGGGACAGTTATGGTCTAATCTCTTACCCCATTTAAACAATTTAGCTGGTGTGTAGTATAAGTTAAAAAGGGTCTTAAAATGCTGTGCTCTTAGATTTGATGATCACAAAAACCTTTTATCCATTGCTAATGCTCTATCAAGATCAATGTCTGGATCCTGCAATTTAGAGGCCCAGCTTTCCTCCGTCTTGATCAAATCATCAGGGAGACTCTCCAAAAATAACCCGTAAAATTCCTTGATTCTGTGACCACCCTCTTTCATATAATCTAGTAGAGCACATCCTTTGGATATATTCAGGCGTGGTCTTTTTGATTTGATTATGTTAACCAGCTGCATGTACTTGAATTCTTGACCACCTTGCAATGAGAACCGTGTCCTTAACAATTCGAGAGGCCTACAAACATCTTTTATCATTACTTGGCCTAGTGTAGTGATCCCCTGTCTTTCCCAGTGTTTCCATGGACCATCATCGCTTAAATGCGGAAATAGATCTGAGTTCCATAGTAAGGTATGCTGGTTATATCTTGGGATATTCTGATTTTTATGTATAGAGGACCATATGCCCCAGATATCTTCAAGTATCTTGTAGCCAAATGCTTTAAAAAAGCGCTTGTCATGTTTCCTCGACAGTATCCCGTATACTTCCCTCCCTAGTGCCAAATGATAGATAGAGGGGATGTCTCCCTGACTGTATCTAATGTCTTCTGGGAAGAAGAGTACGGACATCTCTGTAAGGAGGCAAGCCCAGTTATAAAACCTAAGATTAGGTATTCCCAGCCCACCCATTTCTTGGGGAAGGGACATAAACTTATTAGATCTCCTGACCTTACCGTACTGCCATACAAAGTTCATAAAGATAGACTCCATTTCCTTGATCATTGCATCTTCTATTCTGAATGGGATAGACCTAAATTTATATAGAATCTTGGGGAAGATAGACATTTTTATGACATTAACCCTTCCTATAATTGATAGGTGAAGCTTGTCTATTCTTCTTAGGTCCTGTTTGATCTTTACCAGTAACGGCTCGAAGTTATCTTTAATAATATCCCTTGGCTGGGCGTTGATTGAGATACCTAAGTAGACTACTGAGTCCACATATCTATTATCCATTTTAATTATATTGCTGGTACACAATACCTGCGTCTTGGCTACATTCAGGCGATATCCAGATAATCTGCCAAATTCTGAAGTGATTCTAACTGTTTCTCTCAATGCGCTATCGGGATCCGTAGTTAATATAGCAACATCGTCCGCATAGGCGAGAACCTTAGTGTGGAATCCATTGGTAACAACTGGCTTAATTTTACTGTTCATTAAAAGAGTTATTAAGGGATCTATATACAATGCAAAGAGAATGGGTGAGCACGGGCACCCTTGTCGCGTGCCTCTTGATATGTGGATCTTCCCCGAGCGCTCACCCATAAGATGAATGCTGGCCGTTGGATTAAAATACATAGCCCGAATTGCCTGCAAGAATCTGGGGCCGAAACCTCTGTCTCCCATCACTCTCCACAGAAAGCTCCACCTGACGCGGTTGAAAGCTTTTTCTGCGTCAAGGAGGGTCATCGCGACCCTCCCCCCCTCAACAGCGTGTATATCAAATAGTGTATATCAAATAGTGTAATGGCTCTCCTTATATGATTGGTCGTGCCTCTACCTGGAACAAAACCATGCTGCCAGGGGGAGACCAGGGTCCCGATAATCCTAACCAGCCGTGTCGCCATGATTTTCGCATACAATTTATTGTCGCTATTTATTAGCGATATTGGTCTATACGAACCGGGGCTTTCTTTCGGTTTCCCCTTCTTGTGGAAGACCACAATATTTGTTTCAGTCCAATATTCCAGGATAACCCCGTTGTTCATGACCCCGTTAAATAAGTCCAGTAGCAGAGGTATTATTTCTTCCTTTAACATTTATAGACCTCCAAGGGTATGGCATCAGGACCTGCCGCCTTACCAGTTGCTAGATCCTGTAATGCCTCAGATAATTCATCTATAGTTATGCTTCGTTCCAATATTTCTCTCTCACTGGGAGTAAGTTTAGTGCCCATTTCCGGCCAATTATACCCAGATCATCCATATCCGACTCTTCCTTATATAAATCCTGATAGAATCTTCTAAAAACATCAAGAATTTCATCTGACTTCTTATAAGTTTGATCTCCTTCCTTTATTTCAGTTATAATATTCCTTGATGTGGCCTGCCTTATCCGCAGGGCTAAGACCCTACCTGCGCTTTCCCCGGTTTCATACATTCCAGCCCTATGGGTTTGATATACTGCTGCAGCTTTTTTTGCCAATTGTCTCTGGATTTCAGCCTTAATACTATTCAACCGTTCTAAACTTATGTTACCCTGAGTCCCCTGACATACATCTTTCCTATGCTGTTCCTCTGCCTCGGCCAATTTACCCAATAGACGTTCCCTCTCTATCTTAGTTCTATTCCACATTTGGCCGGTGTAGCTAATTGTCTCCCCTCTCAGACCTGCTTTAAAGCTATCCCAAACAGCGATGCGAGAAGCGCTATATCTATTTGCATCAAAGAATGATTGAGACCAATCTTTCAAGTGCGATATGTAGTTATTGTCCACTAAAAGCTTCCTGTCGAAAGTCCAGCTAATTATCTTTCTAATGTGGAAATAGTAAGGTTACCTAAGTTAATATCGGATCATAATCCCCTTGTCCTAACAATTGCCATTAACAAACAAGGGAAAAAAGTTAGACCCTGGACTTTCGACAGGAAGCTTTTAGTGGACAATTACTTTTTCTAATACTAGCTTGAAATGAGATAAAACTTCCTCTTCACTGGCCTCAGGGTCTAAACACTTCAATATTGCAGGTTTTGCTTCAGTTACCACCTTATTCGTCAGCTCTTTAGGGTTGATCTTTCCCCATCCCAAGGTGTAGCCATTTGTTTTTGTAAGCTGTATGTTATTCTGGGTAAGGGTGGACATTATAATCTGGGCTAATGGCTGGCCTTGGTCCAAGGTTAATTCAAAGGCTAGGGCCGAGTGATCACTCAACATGTTAATTTTAACTTTGAAGTTTGTAGTCCTATTTACTAGGGTTGCTGTGATGAGAATATAGTCAATAGTTGTTTCACAGCCCCTACCGAGATAGGTGGGGTCCAGTTTCCCAGTTAAGGGGTTTATTTGATTTAATATGGCTAAGTTCAAACTGGACATAGTTTCATTTAACAAATCTCCCACCACTGATGGCTAAAATGGGTTATTTGAACGTCTGTTTCGCACCCCATCCCACAAAAATCACTGTTAGGCTTCACACAGGGGTGATGGTTGAAATCACCTCCCCAGACAATGCTTGGGGATTCCAGCCCTAGTTTTAGTCTTGTGCCGCTAGGCAGTTTCTTGCAAAGGGCCCCCAGTATTTTTGTTCTCTCGATTTCCACTAAATTATCGTATAGGTTAACGAGAAGTATTGTCCTCTTTGTCTTAAAAACCAACTTTAGGATTTGATAATGCGGTTCTAGACTAAGTGCAGTGACTTCCAGGCCTGGTATAGTGTTTGATATGTAGATTATCAGCCCGCCTTTGGCTCTCTCATGGGTTCCTGCAATCCCTGGTGAAAAGTAAGTTTTATAGCCTATCAGGTGCATTTCTTTCGTGAGCCAGGTCTCCTGAAGGGCCAAAACTTGGCATTCTTTAACAAACTCTTGGATACTTCCATCCAAAATTTTATCTCGGAGACCCGCAACATTCCAGAACATTATTTGGATTTTTTCTACTCTCCTAGTAGGGACCTGTCCTTTATTTGTCCTATTTTCCATGTCTCTTAAGGCTATCTCCAAATCTAGGTTATGTTCTATATTGGTTAAAGTGGGGGCCGTGTTTGTTAAAGTGGGGGCCGTATTTGTTTTACTACGTCTAATGGGATTTTCCCCCTCCCTCGGACTTGTTCCATTAAATTGGGTCAGCTGGATTTGACCTTCATTACTGCAAGTTTCAGCTGGAATGCCTGGGATGATATCGTCCAGAGGGGTATCTCCTTTATCATGGGGGATTCTTGCAGCGGAGATTGATTACTGGCAAGTCAGTCTATTCCTTCTAGGCCACACAACGTTGAGAAAGGGTTGAATGTTGGTATGTTGTAATCTGGGAGTATCGGTTGGTAATTATTATTAATCAAATTGCTCAGCCATAGCTGAGGATAAAGTGGTTGCAGGGTTGGTTTGAAAAATGATTCTGGGTGAATTGATAGCCTACTTCTCTCCACTCTGGGCGTTGCCTTCTGATGTGATGGTGTACTGGCTTGTTAATGAATTCCCGTGGGTAGAAGTAGCTAACATAATGTGTCGTAATATTGTCCCCCCCTATGGCCTCATACCAATCTCCTATGGTTCTCACCGCCCTATGATCCTTAAAATTGATGATTATCACATTCCCCCTTTTATCTTTCGGCCTTGACCCCACCCAGACAGCCCGCCTTACTGACAGGATTTCTCCGTTAACATGTGCAGGGAGGGGTCTATTCTGCTTCAACCAATAAATAGTTTTGTTTTTTAGAGCGTGATAATTTTCTCTGACCCCTTCAGCTAGTTCTGGTACTCCTGCCATGATGATTGTGTATGGAGCGGATTCAGGAGGTAAATCAACTATCCTGCGTCTAGATCTTTCTGGGCGCTGTGGCGACTGCTCGCCCGACTCTCTAGTTGGTATGGGGTTCGTGGGGGGATTAAGATTAGTGTTTGGTAAGGGGAGAGTTCTTTCTGCAGGATTCTTCCCTGCCATGTTGTTTCCCCTTACAGTTGCTTTAGCCCCATCTTTTGCCTTATTGCTGTTGAGTGGTTTGGGATTTTCATTATTTGTTGTTTCTTTTGAACTTTTTTGCCACAGCTTTTTTACCTTGCATAGTTCCAGGTTTCAAAGGCGCACTACTGGTGGATGGTTGTTCCAGTGATAAAACGTTTTGGCCGATAGGGTTTTGTATGGGATCTTTATAAAATTGTGGCGATAGTTTAGTGATGGCCGCAGTGTTGTCTTCTATTTGTTTGCCCAAGTTTTCTAAATGGGTGCTTATTAGTCTTGTTCTCTCCAGAAGAGGAAGCATAGGTGCCTTCACTATTACCTCTATTCTGGAGAGAAGTTCAGCCTCCATTTCAGGAAGTAATCCTGTCTTGATACGAGTTTTCTGCGCCATACTGGGCATAGGGAGTAGTGTGGGAGGGGGGGTTGTGTTCAAGATGGTGATTGTATTTTGAGAAGAGGGGGAAGGTTGTCTCTTTCTTTTCTTCGGATGATTGTTTGTTTGTTCTAAAAGAGGTGGAGGGGAAACGGATAAATTGGGGGAACTAGATAGTCTAGATGTATTAGGACTAACTAGGAAAATTTCAGGGGCTGGGTCAGGTTCAATACTGGCTGTATGGTTTATTCCCTCTCTCACCTCGTTTCCCAAAAGCGCAAGTGAATCAATATCAATGGGGGGAATGGTGGAAGTCGGGGAATCTGAAACAATCACATTTGGTGAGCTGGCTTTCCCAATCAAACCTAGGGAGGAGCGCTTACCGGTTAACAAGTCCATCGATAAGCGCTTTTCAGTGTCCGCTATTTCTTTTTCTAAAACGATCGTGACCCTTTTAAAGAATTGATCGATAGTCCCTGTTACTGGCCTCTTTGATGTATTTACGGTTATATTCCTGGATTTTCCAGGATCCGAGGACATGGTTATACGTGGGTGTGTATTCAGATATATAAAGGACGATGAGCAATGTCTCGTACGGCGTAAATTGGTAGGAGAATCCTTGCTAATAGCGTCAGGGGAAATTGACTCTTACCAAGGACTAGACGTTAAAGAGGTGGCCGTCCCGTCCTTGATCGACCTTGGACGGCCTTAGACGGCCAGCCCTTTGCCCGGGCTTCGCCCCGGGCGCTCCCGCGCAGCGGTGTTGTAATCCAGTTATAAGGGTGGGGTAAGGCGAGGGGCGGGGCAGGCAGGGAGAGCGACCCAGGTGTTGTGGGTCTCGACCTCACGCAGGGACTCCTGGTAGATCGAGTCCCTGCGGGTCAGCTCGCAGCCCTGCGGTTCCTGCTCACAGGCACACAACGCAGCGGGACCCGCGCAGCGGGTCCGGCAAGGAGCTGAGGTAAATCCGGCGTTATCCCCGCACTGAAGCAAGGGCTGGCTCAGTCAGTGACTCCCAAAGCAGCAAAGCAGGTTAGAAGAAATCCCAGCGGTGAACGTTGCAGCAGGTCCTTATCTGCTGAGGCGAGGGCGGAGCAGGCAGGGAGAGTGACCCAGGTGTTGCGGGTCTCGACCTCACGCAGGGACTCCTGGTAGATCGAGTCCCTGCAGGTCAGCTCGCAGCCCTGCGGTTCCCGCTCACAGGCACACAACGCAGCGGGACCCGCGCAGCGGGTCTGGCAAGGAGCTGAGGTAAATCCGGCGTTATCCCCGCACTGAAGCGAGGGCTGGCTCAGTCAGTGGCTCCCAAAGCAGCAAAGCAGGTTAGAAGAAATACTCTTGTATGTACTAGATGGTATCGTTTGGAGTGCTCTATTGAGATGGATGGACCACATAGAGTATGCTGTTCCAGTTCATATTCAAGGTATGCAAGAGTTCTTTAGCGAGATTTAATGAGAGTAGTTTTATGTATTCTTGGTATTCTGATCCTCTGCTTTTCTTCTTGTAGGTTCTCCTCCCCGCTGTCCCGGGCCCTTTTTTCCCTCACCTGATAACCCTACAACTCTGTTACAATTTATTCGGAGTTTGGGGATGTCTGGAGGTGGACCACATATCGCATCATCCAGATCCTGAGGAGTGCTGGTTCTGACACTGAGGTACCCTACCAGGTTGGGCTCGAAAAAACATATCTTCTTGTTTTTTTGTTTGTTTCAACTTTATTATCACAATATAATGGGGACATTACAGACATACTTTTCCTTTCTATCGAAAAAACAGCCAGTAAACCAGAACTCCCAAGCACCTTAGCGAGGGCTGACCGAGATGAGGCGCATGCCGCGACCTGATTAACGATAATTAAGGGTCTACACATACGACACTTGCCTTGCAATGGTGGTTACTTCTGAATGTCATTCATTATCCCCGGACTTGGGAAATGGGAGACGTTTGGGAGCAAATTTAGAAGCGTGGCTGTGCAATGGCTTAGATTGGGTCTTCAACCGGAGTGGGATGGGAACTGCATTTCCCAAGTGCCCACGGACTTGCGCAGAATAATGACGTACATGACGCCACTCGCTTAGCACAACAATGTGGTTAAATGCACGAGGCTTCCTCAGGTCGGTACCTCCTCGAGACAGCCCAGTAGGATGTCAGGAGTACCGTCCGCAAGGTGAGCCCGCGTTTTTCACTAGACCTGCGTTTTCCATAACAACCACAAAGTCGTTTTGTTACGAAGTTTAGGGGTACTGGGTGCCATCTGGTCATCTGTTTAGCGATATTAAGAAGGCCCTCCTGTGAGTAGAAATCCACTCGGAGTTAGGTCCCATAACCAAACTAAAAAGTGCAATCTTCGATAGATGTATGGGAGACTATGAGTGACAACAGTGCAATGATCCAGGTGATAACAGGCAGTTGTTTAGTGAAGGCTGATAAATTGGTAGCTGTTATAACCTCTGAATGGCCAATAATATCATAGCCCCCTTTTCATGAAAGAGTGGAAAGGACTGTCCGGAATGTATGCTGGAGTGAAAGCACTTCAAAGTAAGACATGGATACTATCCACTCCGTTATCATGTCGCTTTGAGCAATGTTATGAGGTCAGTTCTTACTGACGTGTCATACTAATCCCTTCTTTTTAATGTTCTTGTTCACCAGAACGGTGCTCCAATCACCTGCGCTGTGGCCAGGTGAGGTGGAGTTTTTCTCTCCTGCCATCTAGGTAAGTGAGAGTGTATACTCTACTAACAAGATAGTATATGTGCCACTTTTGGGCACCAGATAGACATACAATCTGTCTTGAATTGGATCACTCTATGGATCCTGTAACCAAACTTATATTAATTTTTGGTTGTTTGTCTTTCTATGTATCTGTTTGTGTGTTTCCTGATCACTCGTTGTTCTGGGGACCAAAAAAGCCAGGAGAATGATGACCTACAAAATATCCAGGTGATAAAAATCTTTTTATTTTTCACCAGAACATTGAGCAGTAGCGATAATGGTCCTGATGAAAGCAACAGGATACCTTTTGGGGTCCACTTAGTCTGCAGAAACAAGTTGACCGCACACATTAAGTAGTAGTTATTTGTTGAGACTACTATTGTTGCACTCTTTTATTGATTTGGGAGTGAAGAGGTGTTTTATTAAAGGGTTGTACCCTCTTTACTATCCAATTTTAGTCATTCTAGCACTTTTTCTTTCACTTATCTCACTTTTTTTGTGCACTGCTCTACACTTGTCACTTTATACCCAGGTACACCATAGTTTTCACTGGGCCTCGCTGGTCAGATGAGTTGTATACATCTTTCTTATCCCCAGTGGGTACAAAAACCTTACCTTCCTGGTGTGAAAAATCCCAGATGATGAACAGGGTGGTATCGATCGACAACTGATGGGTATTTTTTCACATAGAAGGAGTACCCATTTGATTAGTGTATATATCACTTAGTCACACAATAGGTTTATCACTCATGTTTGTTGTCTATCCTACTTTTTCAGATACTTAGTTAGTCAATTTGCTTGTGTGACCCACTGCTACATTTTGTTGATTTAACTGTGTATGGTGGGGGCTGTAGCAGTGCTAGGTCCTAAAATATCCCCTTAGGCCCTTCCCTCTCTCTTTGTGTTCACAAAACAGAAAGATTACCATTCACTACAATCAGCATTTGCCAGTGGTTACTGAACTCCTCAGTGGATGGTATTGTAACAAATCCTCATGTTGATCAGGATATAGGCAAAGAACCCCTGGACTCCAAAAGGAGAAGGTTTGTTCACAGATAGTACAAACATGCAAACAAAGAATATCCTGCTAAAACCAAAATAACACGAAGAAATTAAAAAAAGGGGAAAAAACTTCAAATACTCCTGCTGCCTGGATTTCCTTGGCAATGGATTGGAAGTGATTGCACTGAAGAGCCCGATTTCTAGTTCATGGCCCCAACTTTTATTGCCTGGTTTTCCATAAATCCTACTGCATCCTATGACCAAAATACATATTACATGCCTGAGTGTGTGAGGCATTTTGTTTGCACTGTATTTATATTTGTGGTTTCTTTTTTCTCCCTGTAAGGACTGAGCGCTCCCTCTCCAAAATGTAATTGAGGCAATTACTAACACAAAGTGGCCAATACCTCATTTACTACTAGTAGAGGGTGCAATTCCAACCAATTCTTAAGGTCTCTTAAGGGCTTAACAACTGTCCACAAAAACATGCGCTCTCTCTCTAACATCTCCCCATAACATAACTAATAATATGAGGACGGGCCATTGACCGTAACGAACTGTGGGGCATATTTACAAGGGCTTTATCTCTGCTTATTTGGCTTACAAAGCATAATCGCATGTTAGCACCCTTTTTCCCAAAGCCTCCCTTTGCATCTCCAAAGAGATGCAAATTGAGCGTTACTGGACGTACCCAAGATGGACTACCTTGCAAATATCGCTGATGTTTACATCGCAATATTTACAAGGCAGACCACATGATTTTAGCACACATTAGATTTTGGTGAAAAGGGCTGTTTTCGCCAAAATCTAACGTCTGCTAAAATCCTGACTTAGCCATCCCTAACATAGGGGGTGGATTATGCTGATATGACCCTGTGGGTCGTATCAGCAAGGTTATCGCCCTTTTGCAGAGAACATCGCTGGAAAACAGCGATGTTCCCTGCAAAAGGGTGATAACCTCGCTATCTCTGGAATTTTTATCGCCCTGGAGTAACACGTTGTTAACTACGCGCTACCAGGGCGATAAATACCAGAGATAGCCTGCGATAATATAATTATCGCTAAGCATGGCCAGCGATAATTATCGCTGGCCGTTGTTAAAATGCGCCCATATATTTACCATTTACCATTTAAACTCCATGCACGCTTTGATAGTAGAGTAGGTTATGAGGCAAACTGAGGCAAATATAACTGCACTTTTAATTATTAGATACACTCACTTTTAAAGTACCTGAACACACTACCCGGATCGGTCCTCCTAAAGCTCTATTGGTCCTATGGCCTTACCCTCACTATGAGCAAAGCGTGGGTTATACATGCACACACAAACATATACACACACGTGCACAAACAAACACACACATACAAACACACACACACATATATTTGGATTTGAGCCCCTGCCTTGGACACAATCACTACATAGCCAACAATTTGAAAGTTCTGTTAATGGCTTTTGATGTCTTTCAAGCACTCTCTTTAATGGACCCCTTATTAAGTTAATTCCTAGGCATTTATGATTTTATGGCAGAAACCCTTCAATTTCCCCCATGTTCTTTGTAGAACCTTTTGGGAATATGATGCTCACATTTTCTATCCATTCTCCTTCAATTCATAGTTCCCCTGTATTAAGTTCAAGTTTAGCAGTTATTTTGATATATCCACCTAAATAATAAACATGCAAACTGACTCTCATGCATCTCTGTGAGAACCACAGTGATGCCATAAACACCCCAATCTTTCCAATAGATTTAGACAAATTTCATCCAGAAACCTATGCCTTCTCCAGCTATGTACACCATCCATCAAATACACAATCCTCGTGTGTCGTGTAAGGTATCCCAGAATCAGCTTTTAGCTTTGCATTTACACCATTCACTATAATATCACATCATAATATAGGCACATACTGAGCATCCCTCACAAAGCAACTTCTTACACAGTCTTGGTCATGCTCTCCACCATTCTTATATTAGCATGTTGTCTACATACCTAGATAAAATGTCACCACTTATTGCCACTTCCTCATTTGAAACACGCTTAACAACTTTCCGTCAATTTTGATGATCCATTCACGCTCTTCATTCTGCTCTTGATTTTCTTTTCTTTTCATCATTATCCTTGAGCGTGTTTCTTTTTGAGCACATTAACATGTTCTGGGTGTGATGTTATTTCCTTTATTTCCTCAACACATTAACTCAGCTGTATGTTTCACACTCTGAGCTTTAGGTATGGCTTCTTTCACATTTGCTATTTTTTAACAGTTTTTTCTGATTTTGTTGGATATTTATAAATTGACTTAATTGACCTCTGAGGTTCTGTGAATTCTGAACCCATTTCATAAAGGTTATGGTATTGTTACGAATTTGATAGTAGCGAACCGTAAATGGCGAGTGCGGCAAGTACGAGTGTTTTCGTCATGTTCGATCGATGGATTCACTACGTATTTAGGGATTTCGTTCTGAACCCTCGGGTTCCATTTTGTGTAAGGCAGCCATTTTGTGGTTGCCCTCACAGAGGCCGATGACTAGGGCCGAACGAGTCTTTGGACACGTAAACGTTAACTGACTTTTAGATGACCTGAGTGAACTGACCCCGTTGCCTGAAGCTAACTTTGCTAAGCCAGTTCCTTGTTCGGTAGCTGATCGAGATAGAGATCGAAGAGCATGACATTGTTGAGTTTATTGTACACGCACACGCCCCTTTATCTTGCTTCACATCTGTTTCTGTTCCTTCTTTTATGGCCTGTTTATGGTTTGGGTTGTGGTCTTTTATTATGGGTTTGTCCGGCCTGTCCGAGCAAGAATGTTGGGCTTTCCCGTGTAATTGATGGTGGGCTGGACAACTGAAAAGTGGGTTTGTCGTCATGCAATACCTTTTGCAATGTTACCTATGATTGGACAATTCGAAAATAATGGGTGTTTGTCATGAATGTGATTTTTAACGTAAAAGACGATGTCTCACAATACGAAAATTGAGCAGTCTCTAGCGAACCTACTTGTGTCATACTTCGTAGACTTCTGTTCCTGGTTGCAGACAATAAATTTGATCTTTGACATCACGAGAAGTATTCTGTGTCTCTGTATTCTAAGACAGGAGAACCCGAAGACTTTGGGCGTGCCCCTGGCGCCGCTGGGTTCTAAAACCCGGTTCTTCAGTTGGCGCCCAACGTGGGGCGACTTCAGTGGTACCGGTCCAAACCTGAAGATCGTGAGGAGCTTCGTGAGGAAATTCTGGAAGACAGCCCCCACTTCCTCGACCCCGGCATGTCGAACGTGGACTGAAGGTTTTTGCTGCGAGGCTTCCCCGCTTTCCGACGGCTACGAAGGACTGCTGCCCTGACTGTCGCCCTGTCTTGGACCCTTTGAGACGATTTGTAGAGCGAGACGATAGACGGGTCTTCTGGTGATGTGATCGATACCTCAGTTAAGTATAAGTGGGTCGCTCCCAGTCCTTAGTTTTTGGTTTCCTTCGGGATCTTTGATTTAGAACTTGCAAGTGCCAAAGCCGAGGGACTCGTATATTTGCAAGACTATCGAGTTTTGTAATCCCTTGAAGTTTGAAGCTAGATTAGTGAGCGAAGATGCCTGGTCTTAGCAAACTTGGAAAGATATTTGTTGTGGTTGTAACAGGGATTCCGGATTGGAGGACTCGTGTCCGATACCTCCGGTTGGAACTCTGACTTATGAGCTCTATTCTAAACATGGTGTGGGCCCTATTACGTATAATGAAGTATGGGTCCGATACACAAGGAAAGGCGCTGTACTAAAATGGCCCCAATATGGTAGCTATGACACAGAGATTTTAGATAATCTGGAAGTTAAACTATTTAAGAAGAAAGCCCGGCCGGTGATGTTTGACTCTTTCCGCCTCTAGCGAAAGGAAGCCAAACAGAGAGAAATTAAACTAGCGAAAAGAAATAAAAGAGAGAAGGGTATATCGATAATGCAGGCTGCTATACAGTTTAAAGATAATGAAGAACAAGCGAGTGAGCAGTTGCATAGGCAACGTAAAATGGCCATCGATAAATGTTTCCAGCTTTGTCACCTCTTCAACAAGGTGCAACGAAGGACCCTGAAAAGGACCCTCTGATGTCACATTTGTTGAGTTCTCCACCCCCTTATGTGCAGAGTGCTACAGCACCTCCGCAACCTTTAGTTCCGCAACCTCCAGTTGTTGTGCCTCCTGTTGTTGTTCAACCGCCAGCTCCTCTTCAGTTGGTTCCTACTCCTTTGGAGCAGCCTTCTCAAGGGCCGCCAACTTTGCTATCAGTTCCGTCTCCAATTCCTACGACTTTTTCTCCGGTATTTCCTACTTCTTCTGCTACTCCTTCTGCTACTACTTCTACGTATGCTTTGTCTCAACCTGCTTTGCCTCCTGTCCTTATGGCAGCTTCTCCTTCTGTTTGACAGAGAATGACTGATACTGTTACTGGTCTTTTGTCTCCTTTCTTCAGGTCATTGAGTATGACCCCTGCTTCTGCACGTAAACAGTTGCATAGCCAGTTGCCTGGTCCCGAAGAGCGGGTAGTGTTGGATCATTTGGCTCGCAAATGGGTTACTAATTCTTCGAGATATGATTTAGAGTCTGTTATGGATGTCTTCCGTCAATGGGAAGCACCAAAGCAGAGGTATGTCTTCGACATCATGTGTACTTTCCTCCGTGAGGAATGGGAAGATGGTGAGTTGGGACAGACTCCATCAGAGTTGTTTTGTGTACAGTCCGAGTTCGCGAAAGGAATGATAGTGGGTCTCGAAGTTGAAAAAACAGTTGCGACGTTGCTTTCGTTTAGGAGTGTGCGTCCTTCTCAGTCGTTGTTTGAGCCTGATTCTTCGGTTAGGAGAAAAGCGCGACAGTATCCTATGAGAGAGGTTCCTCCGGTATGGAAAGAAGCAATTCAGGCCGATGTTAACAATGGTATAGCAGCTGTAGATGCTCATTTTCAGCGTGTTTGGGTACATGTTCCGTGGAAGCGAGCTGAAGTTTTGGCACTTAAGCAGACTCTACCTGAGCCCCGAAAGAATACGGCTGATGCATGCATTATGAACTTAGCCGATATAGATATGCTGTTTGGGAATGTGGTTCCTCAACCCTTGTGGGGAACGATTCGTCATGTGGATCATGCGCAAGAGTTAGGTGATATATGGGCTAACATTACTGCTGCAGATGGTCTTCAAGGTGGAGGAGCTAAACCTGAAGCTTTAGTTGCAGAACTTCCCGGTAGGATCATTAATTATATGAAGACTTTGATGCCTGCTATGCGTGTGAATTGGGATAAGTTGTCTGCATGCAAACAGAAGAAAGATGAAAGTGTGTCTGATTTCTTCACTAGGTTTGAAGAGATGTTTATCAACCATAGTGGTCAAGATATGAGTACGGAAGGTGGCCAACGGTTGTTCGTGGATAAGTTTGTGCATAACTTGCTTCCCGAGTTGTGTACTAAGTTGAAGGATTCAGAGAGTTCATGGGCTGTTTCTTCGTCGGCGCAGATATTGGCTACTGCACAATATTACGAGAATAGGGATAAGGACGAGAAAGAGAAAGCAGACAGAAAGACTAAAGATTTAAAGACGAAGGTTCTTTTGCAATAAGCCTATCCGCCTTGTAATAATCAGCATGAATATCAGCAATCTCAGCAGTTTCAGAGAGGTTCGCAAAGGTCCGAGCCTTCTCAACAGCGTTTTCTTGTAATCCCCTAATCAGTGTGCGTATTGTAAAGAAGAAGGCCACTTTAAGAATAGTTGTCCGGTTCTTTTACGAATGGTGCTTCTGGTGTGAGAGGTCGAGGTGTTCGGCAAGCTCCTAAAGGTAGAGGACGTGGTGTGTTCTCCCAGAATGCACGATCCTTTCCTCCACAGAATTCTATGAATTGTTTTGATCAACAGAATGTTGCGTCTGGTAGGTCGACTCAGTACTATGCTGACAACTACTATGTTGAGGGTGAGAATGTTGACGGTAATGATTGCTAGGACAGCCTTAGACAAAGAGAGGGAGTTGTGTCAGTTCCAGTAGATCAGAGTGGACCTTATGTTGAAGTGATTACATCAGGTGTGTCAGAGCCTTTTCTGTTGGATACTGGTGCAGTGAAGAGTTCTATCATGCACTCTAAACTCCCTGGCGCACCTTTGTCTGGCTTGACGAATGTTTCGGTAGGTTTTTCTGGCGCCCCAGTTTGTAATCTGGTTTCTAGTCCTTTGTCTCTTTCTGTTGCACCTTGTGAATTTGAAGCACCCCTCATTCTAACGACAGGTTGTGGTGGGAATTTGTTGGAATTGGATTTGTTGAAAAGATTGTATGCAACACTACATTGTTCTCCTTCAGGAGTACAGCTTACATTGGGTAAGAGAGTGATCTCTCCGATGTGTTTGTCTAAAGATCGACTTCCATTGGAATTGTGTTCTCTCTCTGATACTCTTTGGGCTACTGGTCCTAATGATGTGGGTCTTTTGGAGATTCCACCATATGTTGTGACACTGAAAGCGAATGCTAGATTGCCACGTATTCCCCAATATAGGATTTCTAGTGATGGTGAAAGAGCGCTTTTAGCGATCATTTATGATCTGATTGAGAAAGGTGTGATTGAGGAAACGAGAGGTAATATGTGCAATAGTCCGGTTTTGCCTGTTCTGAAACATACTGATTCTTCTCAACCGCCTGTGTATAGGTTTGTGATCGATCTTCGGGAAGTGAACAAGATTGTTGTACCGCAATTTCCTGTTGTTCCGGATATTACTGCTTTGCTGACTATGATTCCTGCTTCTGCTACCTGGTTTTCGGTGATTGATCTGAAGAATGCTTTCTTCAGCATCCCGATTGCCGAGGAGAGTAGAGATATTTTTGGCTTCTCTTTAGGAGGCCGAAGTTTCCGGTTTAAGCGCGCTCCTCAAGGCTATTGTGAAAGTCCATCCATCTATAGTCAGGCTTTGAAAACACAGCTTGATACGATTGTCTTACTTGATGGTGCTGCTATTATTCAGTATGTCGACGATTTGTTAGTCGCTGCTGATGATGAGGAGATTTGTAAAGAAGCTACTCTTTCTTTGTTGCGACATTTGTCTGATCTTCATCATAAAGTGTCACTTTCGAAGTTGCAGTATTGTCGACAAGAAGTGACCTACTTAGGTCATCTCCTATCGAAGGAGGAAAGAAGAGTGACCCCAGTATGAATTCAAGCGATTGCGAAAATGAATGTGCCAACTACACAGAGAGAAGTGAGTGCTTTCTTGGGTATTACTTCGTACTGTAGGCAATGGATTCCAAATTTTTCGCTTCTTGCGAAACCTTTGTTAGCACTTACTCTTAAGGATACTCCGAATCCTCTTCCTTGGACTGACGAATGCAAGAAGAGTTTTTCTGAATTGCATGATGCGTTGTGTTCGGCTCCTGTGTTGGGTACTCCCGACTACAGTAAGCCTTTTACACTATATGTTCATGAGAGAGAGGGATGTGCATTGTCAGTCCTGACACAGCAGTTTGGCGATAAACAACGTCCATGTGCGCATATTTCTCGTCGACTTTGGATCCGGTAGGTAGAGCGTTGCCGAGTTGTTTGAGAGCTACAGCGGCAGCAGCTGTTTCTATTCGACAGTCTGCAGGTTTGGTGATGGATAACATGTTGGTTGTGATGGTTCCACATGCAGTGGATACCTTGTTAAATAGGACCAAGACACAGCACTTGGCTAGTGCTCGATTGTCAGGTTACGAGTTGACACTTTTGGCGAGTCATGTGCATATAAAGCGATGCAACACGTTGAATCTAGCTATGTTGTTGCCGATTTCTGTAGAGACAGATGTTCAGGAACAGCATGATTGCTTTCTTAGGACAGAGGAAGAACGAAGGGTAGAATTGATCTGAAAGATACTCCTCTTGCGAAGTGTGATGGTACCTTATGGGTAGATGGTTCATGTTTCAAGCTTCCGAATGGTGATACGACTGCAGCATATGCGGTTACCACTTTGCATACGATTGTTGAAGCTGCACGTATCCCACAAAATTCAGCTCAAGCAGCAGAGTTGATTGCACTGACAAGAGTATGTGTGTTGTCGAAAGGAAAGAGAGTGACTGTGTATACTGATAGCCAGTATGCGTTTGGTGTGACCCATAGTTTTGGGCGCTTATGGAAGGAACGTGGGTCCCTTACGTCTCATGGTACGAAGATTCAGCATGGTCAGTTGGTGAATGAACTTCTTGAGTCACTTACGTTACCGATGCAAGTTGCGATCATGACATGCAGTGCACATAAGAAGGTTACAGATGACGTTGGTCGTGGTAATGCGCTTGCGGGTGAAGTTGCGAAAGATGTGGCGAAAAATGTGATGAGTCGAATGCATGTTGCGGGTCCAGCAAGATGGGTTCCGGATAGAGGAATGTGTGAAGATACGATAGAGAGTGTGAAGTCAATTCAAGCTGAAGCTACAGAGAAAGAATTGAATGTATGGAGAGAGAGTACAGGAAAGTTGGATTCGACTGGTTGTTGGATTGAGTTGTCAGAACTTCAGCGATGGTTGTTACCTGATGCGTATGTGCTTGCAGTGGTTACAATGGTGCATGGAATGGCTCACATTAGTGCGAAAGGGATTTGTAAGTTGTTGGCTCAAGTATGGCAGAATGCTGGAATTTCTAAGTGTGCAGAGAATCTGGTTAAGAATTGTATGGTTTGTCTGATGTATAATCCTGGCAAGGGAACTCCAACTCCAGCTGGTCACTTTGCGCCTCTGACGTTTCCGTTTGAGGTGTTGCAATTGGATTTTATCCATATGGAAAGATGTAACAACCTGAAATACGTCCTTGTGGTTGTGTCTGCCTTTTCGAGATGGGTAGAAGCGTACCCCCTGAAAGATAATTCTGCCTTGTCCACAGCTAAAGCCCTACTCAAGGAATTTTTCCCCAGATTCGGTTTGCCAAGGATGGTGTGGAGTGATGATGGAAGTGAATCTGTGGGTCAAGTCATGAAGAGAGTATGTGAAGGTTTAGGCATCAGGCAGAAATTCCACGCTGCAAATCACCCCCAATCAGCTGGTTTCGTCAAATGCTACAATGGCACCTTAAAGCTGAAACTAGCCAAGATTCAAGCGAGCTCTGGTCTCCAATGGCCCGATGCTTTGCCATTGGCACTTTTGTCAACCAGAACTACCGTACATTCTCGAGTGGGACCTAACAAGATCGCTTTTGGTCGCCCGGCAAACATATGGGGAGTGCCGAGGTCGACAAAGTTTAGCGAGAGTGAACATCCTATGCTGATTGATTATTTGTATGATCTGACGGCTAAATTGTGTGTCTTACACCAACAGGTTCACAATACATTGCCACAAGCATCTGAAGATCCAGGACACGCCATCGATCCTGGCTACTGGATTCTGGTGTGGAATTTTCAGCGGACAAAGAACGATCAGCCCCGCTGGACTGGACCCTTTCAGGTCCTGTTGGCGACGCGTACCGCAGTGAGAGTTCACAGCAAAAAAAACTGTATCCACGGCATACATTGTAAGAGGGTTTCTTTGCCTCTGCCGTATGACCGATGGGTCCAGGAGGGTGTTGGTGATTCAGAGACTGAGACTGTGCCGAAGTTCATTCCGTTCAGCGATGTACGTTTGATTGGGACAAGTTCTGAGCGTGAGAACGACGACATTTTGCAAGAAGCTGTGCCTCCATCTGTCCGATTGAACACTACTGAGCCTGAGTTGTTGTTTCGTGATCAGACATTGCCTGGTAAAGGCCGCTATAACTTACGACCAAGAGTCGATGGACAAATAAAATAATTATTTTCTTGCTATCTTTGAAACTACGCTCTCTCATCCGAGAAACTGTTTTGATCTATTTTTGTATTTTGAACTGCCATCCGGGTTCAGCTGTAGTGTCGCGGTATAAAGACTTAGAGTGTACAGCTGGTAGACACAAGGTCGACAGTTCTGGTTTGTTCTAGGGCATTCCCTGGGACATTCAGACGTACACCTGAGCAGAAGAGAACCAACTGCCGCAAACAGCACGGTTAGAGGATGGAGTTTTTTCAGATTGAGAGAGTTGTTGAAGAAATGAACTTTAAGACGAGACTATGTAAACTAATGAGTAGCAAATGTTTTCTGATAACGTGTCTTTTAATGCTACTTAGCATGACGATGTTTTTGGTGGGATATGTTATTTTCTCTTTTCAAGTGATGTTTGCACCCACCACACAACCTATGCCTTTTCCTACTATTTCTTCGCATTCTTTTCATCCTTTGCCTGAACATGAATCCATTAGAAGATTGGAATTCGTTAATAACTCCTTTATACAACTTCTGCATCAGCATCAGCTAGTAGTGAACACCACTAATTGTTGGGTGTGTGGTCTTATGCCTCATACTACGGATAAGGGTATTCCTTACCTGGTCCTACCATTTAGCTATAATGGTTCTGTATGAGCGTATAGAACGATGTTCATTTATGCCCGTGAAGTTTACCCCCTGCGTTCTGTGAAAGATAATCTGAGGAATAGTGCTCTAGTGAAGGGAATAGTAGATATGATTAGAGGAATTAATTCCTATGAGACTATTCCGAAAAGATGAGACACTAGCATATATTGGATGGAACGTGACTGGATATGGTATTAGTCTGAGTGAAAACCAGCGAGGGAAAAGATCTCCGATTTGGATCGTACCCCATCGTGGTCATTTTTGTCTGCAAGGTAATGGCAAGAATCCGAGAGCTCAGTTAGGGAAGAGTGTTTGCACTGAGACGTATGATTTTGCGTCCCAGACTTCCCCATTGTTTTTAGCAGCTAAGGGTACATATTTTGTTTGCTATGATAGAGCTTACACATGGTTGCCGCCTGATTTTTCGGGAACATGTTATGTTTCGTTTCTGTTGCCCCTACGTATACTGATGCGGCAGATTACCATAGGACAAGAGTTGCTAGAGGTGTCTTCAGTAAGGAAGATACTGCAGGACAAGAATTAGGAGATTTTCTGAAGGGTTTCCTGCAGTTTTGGGGACCTATGGTCAACAGTAGGAACATACGGCAATTGACGAGAGTGGTTGAGTCCACCATAGTTGAGACTGCCGGTGCCCTCAGTAATTTGACTGCTGAGCTCCAATCGGATCGTCTTATGACGGTGCAGGATCAAGTTGCGTTAGACATTATACTTGCAGATAGAGGAGAGGTATGAAAATTGATTCAATCGAGCTGCTGCGTTTTCATTCCAGACAATGCTCCGACAGTGTACCAGGCCATTTCCAAGCTAAATAAGATCTCCGAGTCTATACATGTGGACGAAGGAGATTGGTCGTTAATGGGATGGTTTTTGGGATTGTTATCCACTTGGGGATGGAAGATTCTGATGATCATTGGGATGCTTTTAGCTATTCTTTTCCTGTTCTATCTTTGTGTACAGTGTGCTCCTGCTGTATGTGGCCTTTGTGCTACTACGTGTGCAAGGAGACCTGTCCAGACAGAGTTACTAAGTAATAGGATGATGCTCCAGCAATATCTTGATGATCTGATGAATATAGACCTGGATTCAGATTGACGTGAGTTTAGGTTATTGCCTTTGTAAGGGCAAAAGGAGGGGCTGAGGTTCTGTGAATTCTGAACCCGTTTCATAAAGGTTATGGTATCGTTACGAATTTGATAGTAGCGAACCGTAAATGGCGAGTGCGGCAAGTACGAGTGTTTTCGTCATGTTCGATCGATGGATTCACTGCGTATTTAGGGATTTCGTTCTGAACCCTCTGGTTCCATTTTGTGTACGGCAGCCATTTTGTGGTTGCCCTCACGTAGGCCGATGACTACAGCCGAACGAGTCTTTGGACACGTACACGTTAACTGACTTTTAGATGACCTGAGCGAACTGACCCCGTTGCCTGAAGCTAACCTTGCTAAGCCAGTTCCTTGTTCGGTAGCTGATCGAGATAGAGATCAAAGAGCAGGACATTGTTGAGTTTATTGTACATGCACACACCCCTTTATCTTGCTTCACATCTGTTTCTGTTCCTTCTTTTATGGCCTGTTTATGATTTGGGTTGTGGTCTTTTATTATAGGTTTGTCCGGCCTGTCCGAGCAAGAATGTTGGGCTTTCCCGTGTAATTGATGGTGGGCTGGACAACTGAAAAGTGGGTTTGTCGTCATGCAATACCTTTTGCAATGTTACCTATGATTGGACAATTCGTAAATAATGGGTGTTTGTCATGAATGTGATTTTTAACGTAAAAGACGATGTCTCACAATACGAAAATTGAGCATTCTCTAGCGAACCTACTTGTGTCATACTTCGTAGACTTCTGTTCCTGGTTGCAGACAATAAATTTGATCTTTGACATCACGAGAAGTATTCTGTGTCTCTGTATTCTAAGACAGGAGAACCCGAAGACTTTGGGCGTGCCCCTGGCGCCGCTGGGTTCTAAAACCCGGTTCTTCAGTTGGCGCCCAACGTGGGGCGACTTCAGTGGTACCGGTCCAAACCTGAAGATCGTGAGGAGCTTCGTGAGGAAATTCTGGAAGACAGCCCCCACTTCCTCGACCCCGGCATGTCGAACGTGGACTGAAGGTTTTTGCTGCGAGGCTTCCCCGCTTTCCGACGGCTACGAAGGACTGCTGCCCTGACTGTCGCCCTGTCTTGGACCCTTTGAGACGATTTGTAGAGCGAGACGATAGACGGGTCTTCTGGTGATGTGATCGATACCTCAGTTAAGTATAAGTGGGTCGCTCCCAGTCCTTAGTTTTTGGTTTCCTTCGGGATCTTTGATTTAGAACTTGCAAGTGCCAAAGCCGAGGGACTCGTATATTTGCAAGACTATCGAGTTTTGTAATCCCTTGAAGTTTGAAGCTAGATTAGTGAGCGAAGATGCCTGGTCTTAGCAAACTTGGAAAGATATTTGTTGTGGTTGTAACAGGGATTCCGGATTGGAGGACTCGTGTCCGATACCTCCGGTTGGAACTCTGACTTATGAGCTCTATTCTAAACATGGTGTGGGCCCTATTACGTATAATGAAGTATGGGTCCGATACACAAGGAAAGGCGCTGTACTAAAATGGCCCCAATATGGTAGCTATGACACAGAGATTTTAGATAATCTGGAAGTTAAACTATTTAAGAAGAAAGCCCGGCCGGTGATGTTTGACTCTTTCCGCCTCTAGCGAAAGGAAGCCAAACAGAGAGAAATTAAACTAGCGAAAAGAAATAAAAGAGAGAAGGGTATATCGATAATGCAGGCTGCTATACAGTTTAAAGATAATGAAGAACAAGCGAGTGAGCAGTTGCATAGGCAACGTAAAATGGCCATCGATAAATGTTTCCAGCTTTGTCACCTCTTCAACAAGGTGCAACGAAGGACCCTGAAAAGGACCCTCTGATGTCACATTTGTTGAGTTCTCCACCCCCTTATGTGCAGAGTGCTACAGCACCTCCGCAACCTTTAGTTCCGCAACCTCCAGTTGTTGTGCCTCCTGTTGTTGTTCAACCGCCAGCTCCTCTTCAGTTGGTTCCTACTCCTTTGGAGCAGCCTTCTCAAGGGCCGCCAACTTTGCTATCAGTTCCGTCTCCAATTCCTACGACTTTTTCTCCGGTATTTCCTACTTCTTCTGCTACTCCTTCTGCTACTACTTCTACGTATGCTTTGTCTCAACCTGCTTTGCCTCCTGTCCTTATGGCAGCTTCTCCTTCTGTTTGACAGAGAATGACTGATACTGTTACTGGTCTTTTGTCTCCTTTCTTCAGGTCATTGAGTATGACCCCTGCTTCTGCACGTAAACAGTTGCATAGCCAGTTGCCTGGTCCCGAAGAGCGGGTAGTGTTGGATCATTTGGCTCGCAAATGGGTTACTAATTCTTCGAGATATGATTTAGAGTCTGTTATGGATGTCTTCCGTCAATGGGAAGCACCAAAGCAGAGGTATGTCTTCGACATCATGTGTACTTTCCTCCGTGAGGAATGGGAAGATGGTGAGTTGGGACAGACTCCATCAGAGTTGTTTTGTGTACAGTCCGAGTTCGCGAAAGGAATGATAGTGGGTCTCGAAGTTGAAAAAACAGTTGCGACGTTGCTTTCGTTTAGGAGTGTGCGTCCTTCTCAGTCGTTGTTTGAGCCTGATTCTTCGGTTAGGAGAAAAGCGCGACAGTATCCTATGAGAGAGGTTCCTCCGGTATGGAAAGAAGCAGTTCAGGCCGATGTTAACAATGGTATAGCAGCTGTAGATGCTCATTTTCAGCGTGTTTGGGTACATGTTCCGTGGAAGCGAGCTGAAGTTTTGGCCCTTAAGCAGACTCTACCTGAGCCCCGAAAGAATACGGCTGATGCATGCATTATGAACTTAGCCGATATAGATATGCTGTTTGGGAATGTGGTTCCTCAACCCTTGTGGGGAACGATTCGTCATGTGGATCATGCGCAAGAGTTAGGTGATATATGGGCTAACATTACTGCTGCAGATGGTCTTCAAGGTGGAGGAGCTAAACCTGAAGCTTTAGTTGCAGAACTTCCCGGTAGGATCATTAATTATATGAAGACTTTGATGCCTGCTATGCGTGTGAATTGGGATAAGTTGTCTGCATGCAAACAGAAGAAAGATGAAAGTGTGTCTGATTTCTTCACTAGGTTTGAAGAGATGTTTATCAACCATAGTGGTCAAGATATGAGTACGGAAGGTGGCCAACGGTTGTTCGTGGATAAGTTTGTGCATAACTTGCTTCCCGAGTTGTGTACTAAGTTGAAGGATTCAGAGAGTTCATGGGCTGTTTCTTCGTCGGCGCAGATATTGGCTACTGCACAATATTACGAGAATAGGGATAAGGACGAGAAAGAGAAAGCAGACAGAAAGACTAAAGATTTAAAGACGAAGGTTCTTTTGCAATAAGCCTATCCGCCTTGTAATAATCAGCATGAATATCAGCAATCTCAGCAGTTTCAGAGAGGTTCGCAAAGGTCCGAGCCTTCTCAACAGCGTTTTCTTGTAATCCCCTAATCAGTGTGCGTATTGTAAAGAAGAAGGCCACTTTAAGAATAGTTGTCCGGTTCTTTTACGAATGGTGCTTCTGGTGTGAGAGGTCGAGGTGTTCGGCAAGCTCCTAAAGGTAGAGGACGTGGTGTGTTCTCCCAGAATGCACGATCCTTTCCTCCACAGAATTCTATGAATTGTTTTGATCAACAGAATGTTGCGTCTGGTAGGTCGACTCAGTACTATGCTGACAACTACTATGTTGAGGGTGAGAATGTTGACGGTAATGATTGCTAGGACAGCCTTAGACAAAGAGAGGGAGTTGTGTCAGTTCCAGTAGATCAGAGTGGACCTTATGTTGAAGTGATTACATCAGGTGTGTCAGAGCCTTTTCTGTTGGATACTGGTGCAGTGAAGAGTTCTATCATGCACTCTAAACTCCCTGGCGCACCTTTGTCTGGCTTGACGAATGTTTCGGTAGGTTTTTCTGGCGCCCCAGTTTGTAATCTGGTTTCTAGTCCTTTGTCTCTTTCTGTTGCACCTTGTGAATTTGAAGCACCCCTCATTCTAACGACAGGTTGTGGTGGGAATTTGTTGGAATTGGATTTGTTGAAAAGATTGTATGCAACACTACATTGTTCTCCTTCAGGAGTACAGCTTACATTGGGTAAGAGAGTGATCTCTCCGATGTGTTTGTCTAAAGATCGACTTCCATTGGAATTGTGTTCTCTCTCTGATACTCTTTGGGCTACTGGTCCTAATGATGTGGGTCTTTTGGAGATTCCACCATATGTTGTGACACTGAAAGCGAATGCTAGATTGCCACGTATTCCCCAATATAGGATTTCTAGTGATGGTGAAAGAGCGCTTTTAGCGATCATTTATGATCTGATTGAGAAAGGTGTGATTGAGGAAACGAGAGGTAATATGTGCAATAGTCCGGTTTTGCCTGTTCTGAAACATACTGATTCTTCTCAACCGCCTGTGTATAGGTTTGTGATCGATCTTCGGGAAGTGAACAAGATTGTTGTACCGCAATTTCCTGTTGTTCCGGATATTACTGCTTTGCTGACTATGATTCCTGCTTCTGCTACCTGGTTTTCGGTGATTGATCTGAAGAATGCTTTCTTCAGCATCCCGATTGCCGAGGAGAGTAGAGATATTTTTGGCTTCTCTTTAGGAGGCCGAAGTTTCCGGTTTAAGCGCGCTCCTCAAGGCTATTGTGAAAGTCCATCCATCTATAGTCAGGCTTTGAAAACACAGCTTGATACGATTGTCTTACTTGATGGTGCTGCTATTATTCAGTATGTCGACGATTTGTTAGTCGCTGCTGATGATGAGGAGATTTGTAAAGAAGCTACTCTTTCTTTGTTGCGACATTTGTCTGATCTTCATCATAAAGTGTCACTTTCGAAGTTGCAGTATTGTCGACAAGAAGTGACCTACTTAGGTCATCTCCTATCGAAGGAGGAAAGAAGAGTGACCCCAGTATGAATTCAAGCGATTGCGAAAATGAATGTGCCAACTACACAGAGAGAAGTGAGTGCTTTCTTGGGTATTACTTCGTACTGTAGGCAATGGATTCCAAATTTTTCGCTTCTTGCGAAACCTTTGTTAGCACTTACTCTTAAGGATACTCCGAATCCTCTTCCTTGGACTGACGAATGCAAGAAGAGTTTTTCTGAATTGCATGATGCGTTGTGTTCGGCTCCTGTGTTGGGTACTCCCGACTACAGTAAGCCTTTTAAACTATATGTTCATGAGAGAGAGGGATGTGCATTGTCAGTCCTGACACAGCAGTTTGGCGATAAACAACGTCCATGTGCGTATATTTCTCGTCGACTTTGGATCCGGTAGGTAGAGCGTTGCCGAGTTGTTTGAGAGCTACAGCGGCAGCAGCTGTTTCTATTCGACAGTCTGCAGGTTTGGTGATGGATAACATGTTGGTTGTGATGGTTCCACATGCAGTGGATACCTTGTTAAATAGGACCAAGACACAGCACTTGGCTAGTGCTCGATTGTCAGGTTACGAGTTGACACTTTTGGCGAGTCATGTGCATATAAAGCGATGCAACACGTTGAATCTAGCTATTTTGTTGCCGATTTCTGTAGAGACAGATGTTCAGGAACAGCATGATTGCTTTCTTAGGACAGAGGAAGAACGAAGGGTAGAATTGATCTGAAAGATACTCCTCTTGCGAAGTGTGATGGTACCTTATGGGTAGATGGTTCATGTTTCAAGCTTCCGAATGGTGATACGACTGCAGCATATGCGGTTACCACTTTGCATACGATTGTTGAAGCTGCACGTATCCCACAAAATTCAGCTCAAGCAGCAGAGTTGATTGCACTGACAAGAGTATGTGTGTTGTCGAAAGGAAAGAGAGTGACTGTGTATACTGATAGCCAGTATGCGTTTGGTGTGACCCATAGTTTTGGGCGCTTATGGAAGGAACGTGGGTCCCTTACGTCTCATGGTACGAAGATTCAGCATGGTCAGTTGGTGAATGAACTTCTTGAGTCACTTACGTTACCGATGCAAGTTGCGATCATGACATGCAGTGCACATAAGAAGGTTACAGATGACGTTGGTCGTGGTAATGCGCTTGCGGGTGAAGTTGCGAAAGATGTGGCGAAAAATGTGATGAGTCGAATGCATGTTGCGGGTCCAGCAAGATGGGTTCCGGATAGAGGAATGTGTGAAGATACGATAGAGAGTGTGAAGTCAATTCAAGCTGAAGCTACAGAGAAAGAATTGAATGTATGGAGAGAGAGTACAGGAAAGTTGGATTCGACTGGTTGTTGGATTGAGTTGTCAGAACTTCAGCGATGGTTGTTACCTGATGCGTATGTGCTTGCAGTGGTTACAATGGTGCATGGAATGGCTCACATTAGTGCGAAAGGGATTTGTAAGTTGTTGGCTCAAGTATGGCAGAATGCTGGAATTTCTAAGTGTGCAGAGAATCTGGTTAAGAATTGTATGGTTTGTCTGATGTATAATCCTGGCAAGGGAACTCCAACTCCAGCTGGTCACTTTGCGCCTCTGACGTTTCCGTTTGAGGTGTTGCAATTGGATTTTATCCATATGGAAAGATGTAACAACCTGAAATACGTCCTTGTGGTTGTGTCTGCCTTTTCGAGATGGGTAGAAGCGTACCCCCTGAAAGATAATTCTGCCTTGTCCACAGCTAAAGCCCTACTCAAGGAATTTTTCCCCAGATTCGGTTTGCCAAGGATGGTGTGGAGTGATGATGGAAGTGAATCTGTGGGTAAAGTCATGAAGAGAGTATGTGAAGGTTTAGGCAACAGGCAGAAATTCCACGCTGCAAATCACCCCCAATCAGCTGGTTTCGTCAAATGCTACAATGGCACCTTAAAGCTGAAACTAGCCAAGATTCAAGCGAGCTCTGGTCTCCAATGGCCCGATGCTTTGCCATTGGCACTTTTGTCAACCAGAACTACCGTACATTCTCGAGTGGGACCTAACAAGATCGCTTTTGGTCGCCCGGCAAACATATGGGGAGTGCCGAGGTCGACAAAGTTTAGCGAGAGTGAACATCCTATGCTGATTGATTATTTGTATGATCTGACGGCTAAATTGTGTGTCTTACACCAACAGGTTCACAATACATTGCCACAAGCATCTGAAGATCCAGGACACGCCATCGATCCTGGCTACTGGATTCTGGTGTGGAATTTTCAGCGGACAAAGAACGATCAGCCCCGCTGGACTGGACCCTTTCAGGTCCTGTTGGCGACGCGTACCGCAGTGAGAGTTCACAGCAAAAAAAACTGTATCCACGGCATACATTGTAAGAGGGTTTCTTTGCCTCTGCCGTATGACCGATGGGTCCAGGAGGGTGTTGGTGATTCAGAGACTGAGACTGTGCCGAAGTTCATTCCGTTCAGCGATGTACGTTTGATTGGGACAAGTTCTGAGCGTGAGAACGACGACATTTTGCAAGAAGCTGTGCCTCCATCTGTCCGATTGAACACTACTGAGCCTGAGTTGTTGTTTCGTGATCAGACATTGCCTGGTAAAGGCCGCTATAACTTACGACCAAGAGTCGATGGACAAATAAAATAATTATTTTCTTGCTATCTTTGAAACTACGCTCTCTCATCCGAGAAACTGTTTTGATCTATTTTTGTATTTTGAACTGCCATCCGGGTTCAGCTGTAGTGTCGCGGTATAAAGACTTAGAGTGTACAGCTGGTAGACACAAGGTCGACAGTTCTGGTTTGTTCTAGGGCATTCCCTGGGACATTCAGACGTACACCTGAGCAGAAGAGAACCAACTGCCGCAAACAGCACGGTTAGAGGATGGAGTTTTTTCAGATTGAGAGAGTTGTTGAAGAAATGAACTTTAAGACGAGACTATGTAAACTAATGAGTAGCAAATGTTTTCTGATAACGTGTCTTTTAATGCTACTTAGCATGACGATGTTTTTGGTGGGATATGTTATTTTCTCTTTTCAAGTGATGTTTGCACCCACCACACAACCTATGCCTTTTCCTACTATTTCTTCGCATTCTTTTCATCCTTTGCCTGAACATGAATCCATTAGAAGATTGGAATTCGTTAATAACTCCTTTATACAACTTCTGCATCAGCATCAGCTAGTAGTGAACACCACTAATTGTTGGGTGTGTGGTCTTATGCCTCATACTACGGATAAGGGTATTCCTTACCTGGTCCTACCATTTAGCTATAATGGTTCTGTATGAGCGTATAGAACGATGTTCATTTATGCCCGTGAAGTTTACCCCCTGCGTTCTGTGAAAGATAATCTGAGGAATAGTGCTCTAGTGAAGGGAATAGTAGATATGATTAGAGGAATTAATTCCTATGAGACTATTCCGAAAAGATGAGACACTAGCATATATTGGATGGAACGTGACTGGATATGGTATTAGTCTGAGTGAAAACCAGCGAGGGAAAAGATCTCCGATTTGGATCGTACCCCATCGTGGTCATTTTTGTCTGCAAGGTAATGGCAAGAATCCGAGAGCTCAGTTAGGGAAGAGTGTTTGCACTGAGACGTATGATTTTGCGTCCCAGACTTCCCCATTGTTTTTAGCAGCTAAGGGTACATATTTTGTTTGCTATGATAGAGCTTACACATGGTTGCCGCCTGATTTTTCGGGAACATGTTATGTTTCGTTTCTGTTGCCCCTACGTATACTGATGCGGCAGATTACCATAGGACAAGAGTTGCTAGAGGTGTCTTCAGTAAGGAAGATACTGCAGGACAAGAATTAGGAGATTTTCTGAAGGGTTTCCTGCAGTTTTGGGGACCTATGGTCAACAGTAGGAACATACGGCAATTGACGAGAGTGGTTGAGTCCACCATAGTTGAGACTGCCGGTGCCCTCAGTAATTTGACTGCTGAGCTCCAATCGGATCGTCTTATGACGGTGCAGGATCAAGTTGCGTTAGACATTATACTTGCAGATAGAGGAGAGGTATGAAAATTGATTCAATCGAGCTGCTGCGTTTTCATTCCAGACAATGCTCCGACAGTGTACCAGGCCATTTCCAAGCTAAATAAGATCTCCGAGTCTATACATGTGGACGAAGGAGATTGGTCGTTAATGGGATGGTTTTTGGGATTGTTATCCACTTGGGGATGGAAGATTCTGATGATCATTGGGATGCTTTTAGCTATTCTTTTCCTGTTCTATCTTTGTGTACAGTGTGCTCCTGCTGTATGTGGCCTTTGTGCTACTACGTGTGCAAGGAGACCTGTCCAGACAGAGTTACTAAGTAATAGGATGATGCTCCAGCAATATCTTGATGATCTGATGAATATAGACCTGGATTCAGATTGACGTGAGTTTAGGTTATTGCCTTTGTAAGGGCAAAAGGAGGGGCTGAGGTTCTGTGAATTCTGAACCCGTTTCATAAAGGTTATGGTATCGTTACGAATTTGATAGTAGCGAACCGTAAATGGCGAGTGCGGCAAGTACGAGTGTTTTCGTCATGTTCGATCGATGGATTCACTGCGTATTTAGGGATTTCGTTCTGAACCCTCTGGTTCCATTTTGTGTACGGCAGCCATTTTGTGGTTGCCCTCACGTAGGCCGATGACTACAGCCGAACGAGTCTTTGGACACGTACACGTTAACTGACTTTTAGATGACCTGAGCGAACTGACCCCGTTGCCTGAAGCTAACCTTGCTAAGCCAGTTCCTTGTTCGGTAGCTGATCGAGATAGAGATCAAAGAGCAGGACATTGTTGAGTTTATTGTACATGCACACACCCCTTTATCTTGCTTCACATCTGTTTCTGTTCCTTCTTTTATGGCCTGTTTATGATTTGGGTTGTGGTCTTTTATTATAGGTTTGTCCGGCCTGTCCGAGCAAGAATGTTGGGCTTTCCCGTGTAATTGATGGTGGGCTGGACAACTGAAAAGTGGGTTTGTCGTCATGCGATACCTTTTGCAATGTTACCAATGATTGGACAATTCGTAAATAATGGGTGTTTTTCAGGAATGTGATTTTTAGCATAAAAGACAATGTCTCGCAATACGAAAATTGAGCAGTCTCTAGCGGACCTACTTGTGTCGTACTTCGTAGACTTCTGTTCCTGGTTGCAGCCAATAAATTTGATCTTTGACGCCACCGAGAAGTATCCAGTGTCTCTGTATTCTAAGACAGGAGAACCCGAAGACTTTGGGCGTGCCCCTGGCGCTGCTGGGTTATAAAATCCGGTTCTTCACCTCTAATGAATGGATTGGCAGGGTTTTCAAACTAGCTGATCACATTTAATCACCTACAACTAATTGAGTTGTTCTTCAAATGTTGTCATATGGTGCGGAAGTCACTAGTTGATGAATGTTGCACTTAGTTGAAACCTCATGCACAATAAATATCTGGAACCAGGATTCTTCATAAGACATTGTCAATTCAATTAAATTCTTCTTCTTCAAGGCCCCTGCAGTAACTATTCCCAATTTTTTATCTACAAGCATTTTCCAACCCAACATTACTATTGTATACTAGGCATCAATACATTACAATACCCCATGTGTGGGAGAAACCTGTTCCAAAATGGCTGTCAGGTTTCTGTTCTGGAGATGGTCGATTTCGATTTCAAAATGCTTTATTCGGTATATAAATATATATAACCAGATAGCAACAAGATAACAATACATAAAATATTACAGATGCAAGATATATTTAACCCGACAATGTTAACATTCAAATCTTAAACCATCAAATGACAACTCCAAGGAAGAATTGCTCCTTCTTAAGCCAAAAAGTACACATGGTAAAGAGCAGTTTATACCTATAATACATGTGCAGAATTTGCAAATAAAGTGACATATGCTAACAGTCAATAAAGGTAAAAACCCTATACATATTGTATGATTTTTTAAACATATGTGCAAAATTCGCATTCAAAGATCAATCTTCGTCTTTCGGTACATGTGCAAAATTAGCAATATTAAAGTGCATATAAATTTAGGACACAGATTCAAAATTAAAAATTCAAAATGTCGCTGGTGTATCGAACACATAATAAATTTGGAACACAGATTTAAAACTCACAATGTCATTAATGTACCAATCTGGAGATGGTCAAAATGAGAAAGGTAAGCTTCTTAAACATTGTAAGATGGTTGCTCCTCAAATGAGCGGTAAATATATTCCACAATCAATCAATCAATCAATCAGTGACACTTATAAAGCGCGCTACATACCCGTAGGGTCTCAAGGCGCTGGGGGGGGGGGGTGCCGCTACTGCTCGAACAGCCAGGTCTTCAGCTTCTTCCTGAAGGAGAGGTGGTCTTGGGTCAGGCGCAGGTCGGACGGGAGGGAGTTCCAGGTCTTGGCGGCCAGGTAGGAGAAGGACCTTCTTCCTGTAGTCGCTCTTCGGATGCGGGGGACGGCGGCGAGGGCGTGGTTGGCTGATCGGAGGTGGCGTTTGGGAGCGTAGAAGTTGACTCGGCTGTTGAGGTAGCTCGGGCCTTGGTCGTGTAGGGCTTTGTGTGCGTGGGTGAGGAGGCGGAAGGTGATTCTCTTGTTGACGGGGAGCCAGTGAAGGTCTCTCAGATGTCCGGAGATGTGGCTGGATCGTGGGATGTCGAGGATGAGTCTGGCTGAGGCGTTTTGGATCCGCTGGAGTCTCTTCTGGAGCTTGGCGGTGGTACCGGCGTAGAGGGCGTTACCGTAGTCCAGTCGGCTGGTGACGAGGGCCTGGGTGACGGTCTTCCTGGTCTCTGTGGGGATCCACCAGAAGATCTTCCGTAGCATGCGTAGGATGTTGAAGCACGCCGAGGAGACGTTGTTGACTTGCCTGGTCATGGAGAGGGAGGAGTCCAGGATGAAGCCCAGGTTTCGTGCATGGTCTGTCGGTTTGGGTGCGGTGCCCAGGGCGGGAGGCCACCAGGAGTCGTCCCAGGCGGAGGGTGAGGAGCCCAGGATGAGGACCTCCGTCTTGTCCGAGTTCAGTTTCAGGCGGCTGGTCGTCATCCACTCGGCTACCTCTTTCATCCCTTCGTGCAGGTTGGCTCTGGCGGCGGCGGGGTCGTTGGTCAGGGAGAGGATCAGCTGGGTGTCGTCGGCGTAGGAGATTATGCTGAGGTGGTGTTTGCGTACGATGGCCGCGAGGGGGCTCATGTAGACGTTGAAGAGGGTGGGGCTCAGGGATGATCCTTGGGGGACGCCGCAGATGACTTCGGAGGCCTCTGACTTGTACGGTGGTAGGCGGACTCTCTGTGTTCTTCAGTCGAGGAAGGAGATGATCCATTCCAGCGCCTTGTCCTGGATTCCGATGTTGCTGAGGCGCCGTACTAGGGTGCGGTGGCAGACCGTGTCGAATGCCGCGGAGAGGTCTAGAAGGATGAGGGCCGCTGTTTCTCCATTGTCCATCAGGGCTCGGATGTCATCGGTGGCGGCGATGAGGGCGGTCTCGGTGCTGTGTTTGGCTCGGAAGCCGGACTGTGAGGGGTCGAGGGATCCGTTCGTCTCGAGGAAGGCGGCCATCTGCTTGTTGACGGTCTTCTCGATGACTTTGGCTGGAAACGGGAGAAGCGAGATGGGGCGGTAATTCTTGAGGTCGGTGGGGTCCGCTGTTGGTTTCTTGAGTAGAGCGCTGAGTCCGGCGTGTTTCCAGCTCTCAGGGAAGATGGCGGTGTCGAAGGAGGTGTTGATGATGTCTCGCAGGTGGGGTGCGATGACAGCGTCGGCCCTGTTGAAGACGTGGTGAGGGCAGGGGTCGGTCGGTGATCCGGAGTGGATGGAGTTCATCGTGCGGATGGTGTCTTCGGTGCTGATCGGGGTCCAGGCGTGGAGGGTGGTGGTGGCGGGGGGGGGGTGGTTGGTCGGTCATGGTGTGCGTTGGTTGGTTGTTGAAACTGCTGTGTATGTCCGTGATCTTGTTGTGGAAGTATGAGGCGAGGGAGTTGCAGAGGTCTTGCGATGGGGTGATGTCGTTGTTTCCTGCGCTGGGGTTGGAAAGCTCTTTCACGATGTTGAAGAGTTCCTTGCAGTTGTGTGCGTTGTTGTCCAACCGGTCCTTGAATGCTGTTTTCTTGGCGGCGCGGATCAGCTGGTGGTGTTTCCGGGTGGCAAGTTTGTAGGAGGTCCTGTTGTCCGGTGTCGGTTCCCTTTTCCAGACTTTCTCGAGGGCTCGGCAGTTCTTCTTGGAGCTCTTGAGTTCGTCGGTGAACCATGGGGCCTTCTTGCTGCCGGGTCTGCTAGGCGGGGTCCTCAGCGGGGCGAGTTCGTCCGCGCAGTTGCTGATCCACTTCGTGAGGTTGTCGGCGGCCAGGCTGGGGTTCGCTGAGCTGGCAGGAGGGTGCTGGCTCTGGGAGGTGGCGAGCTGGTCTGCTGTGATCTTGTTCCAGCTTCTGCGGGCGGTCTGTTGCTGGTGATGGTGGGTCGTCGTTCTCTTGAAGGTGAAGTGGACGCAGCTGTGGTCCGTCCATTGAAGCTCTGTGGCGTGGCTGAAGTCGATGTCTGTGCTGGATGAGAAGACGGCGTCGAGTGTGTGTCCGGCGAGGTGGGTGGGGGTGGACACCAGTTGCTTGAGTCCCAGGTTGGCGAGGTTGTCGAGCAGGGTGCTGGTGTTGTGGTCGTTGTTGTTCTCCAGATGGAAGTTGAGGTCTCCGAGGAGGATGTAGTCAGCGGAGGGGAGGGCATGCGGGCTGATGAAGTCGGCGATGTCCTCGCTGAATTGCGTGCGTGGTCCAGGGGGTCGGTAGATCAGGGTGCCTCTGAGGGTGGTGTTCGGGTTGGTGTGGATCTGGAAATGCAGGTGTTCGGCGCTGGTCAGGGTGTTGTCGGTGCTGGTCGTGAGACGGATGGTGTTCCTGTGGATGATGGCGATGCCTCCTCCCATCTGGTTGGCGTTTCGGTCCCTCCGGACGATCTTGTAGCCCTCTGGGATAGCGATGGCGATGTCGGGAGCTGAAGAGGCGTTCATCCAGGTCTCCGTGAGGAAGGCAACGTCAGGGGCTGTGGCGTCTAGGAGGTTCCAGAGTTCGATGGCGTGTCTGTGGACGGAGCGGGTGTTGAGCAGGATGCACTTGAGGTGGGTGCTGCTGGTGTTCGACTTGGCGGGTGCTGGTGCGGGGCTGGTCCGGATGCAGGAGAACTTGCAGGTGTGGCAGCTGAAAGGTCCGTGGGTGCGTCCACACAGTAAAATATTTTAGTGCGAACACTGATCTTGGCTTGGTCTTTGCACTTTTGTAATGGCCCAAGGCAGAAAAAAATGTGATTCTGAAAGAACCAGTAAGCCTTTAATTCAGAGAGACTATGGAGTGAGCATTGATGATGGGGCTCACAGAACTGAGATTTGTAATTGGCTCGAGATAGGGGAGCAGTCAGGCACACAGCAGACCAGGAATGGCCAGTTTGGAAGGGTGGAATGTTGAAGAAAGTGATCCAGTGTCGTTACATAAGAAGGGATACTCATTTTAAATGCCCCACCAAAGAAAGATGATTTGTGGGGTGATCAGCAGATAATTGGAAGGGGAGCACCATAGAGGAAAATGGCCTTGTTGGTGTTTAGACTTTGAGCAGATGTATTTAGGTGAAGGGTGCAATCAACAATTAGAGAAAGCTGTCAATGATCTTGACTCTTGGGAGGCTGACTCTCCACCTTCAAAACAAGAGACCCTCCTTTTAACACAGAACACCTCCACTTCCAGATACAGACCAACTCCAGGACCACGCTACGTGGCACCCTTTCCTACAGACCCCGCGTCCCCGCACCAAGCCCGCAATGACCATAGCCGACCTTGTCACACCCCACGCCATCACCTTGACTACATCCTACTCGGAGACTTGAACTTCAACCTCAACAACTGCAGCAACCCCCGACTCCACCACCCTCCTTGACAACCTCTCCAACCTCGGACTGGAGGTATTCATCAACACCTCCACTCACAGAGCAGGACACACCCTCGACCCCATCTTCGCAGGAGGAGCAAACATTTGCTTCAGCCACATCAGGCATCCCCTCTGGACAGACCACCACTGCGTACACTTCACCTTCAACACCACCACCACACCCAAGCTGTCCCAGTGCCCGCCACGAAGGAACTAGAGCAAGATCACAGAGGAACACCATAACACGACCCTCCCCCTAGACCCCCCTGTGCCACGACCAACCCCCACCCCAGAGCAAAAGAACTCCACCCCTGGATCTCCAGCTGCGCCGACAAGCTTGCACGTCCCCGCCACCCTGCTAAACAACGCCCCCTGAATGCCGCCTGGTTCACCTGTGAACTCCGAGGAGCCAGGTTCTCCTGCAGATGCCTCAAGAAAACCTGGCAAAACAGAAAAGCTATGGAAGACATGAACAACCACAGGACCGTCTTGAAGGAATACCACCAGCACATAAGAGACACCAAGCAGACATTTATCAAGGACAGAATCCACACCAATGCCAAAGAACTTTTCAACGTCATACAGCCATTCACCAAACCACCCAGTGAAGCCATCCCAGGAACTCTGCTACAAGCTCAGCTCCTACTTCCATCTGAAAATCAAGGCCCTCTGCGAGAATTTCAGTAAACAGACATCTGTCACCATCCCCTCCCAACCAACGACAACAAACTGAGTGTTAAGACCTGGAACCCCGCCACCGTTGAACGCATCAATTCACCGCGACCATGATGAACACCCTCTCAGGAGCCCCCACAGATCCCTGCCCATCTCACATTTACCACAGGGCTGCCGCCACCATTGCTCTCCAACTAGGACATAATGTCAACACCTCCTTCAAATCCGGCATCTTCCCAAATGACTGGAAGTAAGTTGAGGTCAAACCTCTCCTCAAGAAACCCACGGCCGACCTGACGGACCAGAGAAACTACCAGCCCATCTCTCTCCTCCCTTTTGCTTCAAAAGTCACAGAGAGACTCAAAAACGCCCAGCTGGCCACCTTCATTGAAGAGAACTCCATCCTAGACTCCTCCCAGTCCAGATTCCACAGCAACCACAGCACCAAGACTGCCCTCCTAGCCACCATGGATGACATCTACATGCTACTACACCAGGGTCACATTGCAGCCCTCATCCTTCTAGACCTCTCTGCGGCCTTCGACACAGTCTCCTATCACACGCAGCCAGACTTCGCGATGCTGGGATACGAGTAACCACCCTCAATTGGATCCAATCCTTTCTCTCCGGCAGAACCCAATGGATCAGACCAATCAATCAATCAATCTACTTGTAAAGCACGCTAACTTACCCATGAGGATCTCAAGGCGCTGGGGGGGGCGGAGGTGCTGCTAATTCTCGAAGAGCCAAGTCTTTAATAGTCTTCTGAGGGTGAGTAGGTCTTGGGTCTGCCGCAGGAGGGTAGGCAGGGTGTTCCAGGTCTTGGCAGCGAGGAAGGAGAAGGATCTGCCGCCTGAGGTCGCTCATTGGATGCGAGGAACAGCGGCGAGGGTGAGGTTGGCGTAGCAGAGTTGGCGGGCGGGTGTGTGGAAGCTGAGTCTGCTGTTAAGGTAGGCGAGTCCAGTGTTGTGGAGTGCTTTGTGTGCGTGGGTGAGGAGTCTGAAGGTGATCTTTTTGTCGACAGGGAGCCAGTGTAGGTCTCTCGTGATGTGGCTGCAGTGAGGGATGTTGAGGATCAGCCGGGCGGAGGCGTTTTGGATGCATTGCAGTCGTCATAGGTGTTTGGCTGAGATTCCTGCATAGAGTGCGTTGCCGTAGTCCAATCTGCTGCTGACGAAGGCCTGTGTCGCTCTTGTTCTTGTTTCAGTAGGGATCCACTTGTAGATTCTGCGGAGCATGCAGAGGGTGTTGGTGCAAGAGGAGGAGACGGCGTTGACCTGATTCGACATGGAGAGGGAGGAGTCGAGGATGATTCCTAGGTTGGGTGCATGGTCAGTGGGTGTTGGTGCAGCTCCCAGCGTGGTTGGCCACCAGGAGTCGTCCCAGGCTGGTGGGGTTGGTCTGAGGAAGAGGATCTCCATCTTGTCTGAGTTGGCTGCTCCTCATCCATTTGGCGACGCCCTTCATACCCTTGTGGAGGTTGGTTTTGGGGGTGTGCGGGTCCTTGGTGAGGGAGAGAATGAGCTGGGTGTCATCGGCGTAGGAGATGATGTTGAGGTTGTGCTGGCGGGCCACTTGTGCGAGGGGGGCCATGTAGACGTTGAACAGTGTCGGGCTGAGGGAAGAGCCCTTGGGTACGCCATAGATGATGTTGGTGGCTTCAGAACGGAAAGGTGGGAGGCGGACGCTCTGGGTTCTGCCGGTGAGGAAGGACGTGGTCCAGTTGAGGGCCTTCTCTTGGATTCCGGCTTCTTGGAGGCGTGTCTTTAGTGTGTAGTGATTCAGAAAAGGGGGTGGTGGGGGAGGCTTGTTTCCTTCCCAGTATAAGAATTGGCTTGGTAGTTTGGTCTGTCCTGTTCCCATGATGCACCGGGCCAGGGTCAGACTAATTTGCATATAGCCAAGTTCTGAGCTGGGTTGGTGCAGTGAGCTAAAAAACGTGATGGATCAAGCCCTGATCTTTGGACTGGGTAAGAGTGGTCTGCTTAATTCAGACACTCTGTTCATCACCACCCCCTTTTCTGAATCATTTTTGTCCACCACAAGCGTGGAAGGGTATACTCAGATGTGAGTCCCTTGCTCATTGCACCATTAGGATTCAAGCAAGCCGGGCCGAAGACGGCTGAAATGCCAGAAGCCGGTCCCCGGAAGCTTGTTTCCTTCCCAGTATAAGAATTGGCTTGGTAGTTTGGTCTGCCCTGTTCCCATGATGCACTGGGCCAGGGTCAGACTAATTTGCATATAGCCAAGTTCTGAGCTGGGATGGTGCAGTGAGCTAAAAAACGGTGATGGATCAAGCCCTGATCTTTGGACTGGGTAAGAGTGGTCTGCTTAATTAAGACACTCTGTTCATCACCACTCCCTTTTCTGAATCATTTTTGTCCACCATAAGCGTGGAAGGGTATACTCAGATGTGAGTCCCTTTGCTCATTGCACCATCAGGATTCAAGCAAGCCGGGCCGAAGACGGCTGAAATGCCAGAAACCTGTCCCCGGAAGCTTCTTTCCTTCCCAGTATAAGAATTGGCTTGGTAGTTTGGTCTGCCCTGTTTCCATGATGCACTGGGCCAGGGTCAGACTAATTTGCATATAGGCAAGTTCTGAGCTGGGATGGTGCAGTGAGCTAAAAAACGGTGATGGATCAAGCCCTGATCTTTGGACTGGGTCAGAGTGGTCTGCTTAATTCAGACACTCTGTTCATCACCACCCCCTTTTCTGAATCATTTTTGTCCACCATAAGCGTGGAAGGGTATACTCATATGTGAGTCCCTTGCTCATTGCACCATCAGGATTCAAGCAAGCCGGGCCGAAGACGGCTGAAATGCCAGAAACCGGTCCCCAGAAGCTTGTTTCCTTCCCAGTATAAGAATTGGCTTGGTAGTTTGGTCTGCCCTGTTCCCATGATGCACTGGGCCAGGGTCAGACTAATTTGCACATAGCCAAGTTCTGAGCTGGGATGGTGCAGTGAGCTAAAAAACGGTGATGGATCAAGCCCTGATCTTTGGACTGGGTAAGAGTGGTCTGCTTAATTCAGACACTCTGTTCATCACCACCCCCTTTTCTGAATCATTTTTGTCCACCATAAGCGTGGAAGGGTATACTCAGATGTGAGTCCCTTGCTCATTGCACCATCAGGATTCAAGCAAGCCGGGCCGAAGACGGCTGAAATGCCAGAAACCGGTCCCCGGAAGCTTGTTTCCTTCCCAGTATAAGAATTGGCTTGGTAGTTTGGTCTGCCCTGTTCCAATGATGCACTGGGCCAGGGTCAGACTAATTTGCATATAGCCAAGTTCTGAGCTGGGATGGTGCAGTGAGCTAAAAAACGGTGATGGATCAAGCCCTGATCTTTGGACTGGGTAAGAGTGGTCTGCTTAATTCAGACACTCTGTTCATCACCACCCCCTTTTCTGAATCATTTTTGTCCACCATAAGCGTGGAAGGGTATACTCAGATGTGAGCCCCTTGCTCATTGCACCATCAGGATTCAAGCAAGCCGGGCGGAAGACGGCTGAAATGCCAGAAACCGGTCCCCGGAAGCTTGTTTCCTTCCCAGTATAAGAATTGGCTTGGTAGTTTGGTCTGCCCTGTTCCCATGATGCACTGGGCCAGGGTCAGACTAATTTGCATATAGCCAAGTTCTGAGCTGGGATGGTGCAGTGAGCTAAAAAACGGTGATGGATCAAGCCCTGATCTTTGGACTGGGTAAGAGTGGTCTGCTTAATTCAGACACTCTGTTCATCACCACCCCCTTTTCTGAATCATTTATTGTGTAGTGGCAGACCGTGTCGAAGGCGGCTGACAGGTCCAGGAGGATGAGGGCTGATATTTCGCAGTTGTCTAGTTGGCGCCTGAAGTCGTCTGTGGCGGCGATAAGGGCTGTTTCGGTACTGTAGTTTCTTCTGAATACGGACTGGGATGGGTCTAAGATGTTGTTGTCTTCGAGGTGGCGGGCCATTTGTATGTTGATGATTTTCTCGATGACCTTCACCAGGGACGGGAGTAGGGAAATGGGCTGGAAGTTCTTGAGGTCCTTGGGGTCCGCTTTGGGCTTCTTGAGAAGGGCATTGATATCGGCGTGCTTCCAGCTTTCCGGGAATGTAGATGTCTCGAAGGAAATGTTTATGACTTTCCGTAGTTGGGGTGCGATGGCTGCGTCTTCTTTGTTGAATACGTGGTGTGGGCAGGGGTCTGATGGTGAAGTGTGGCTCAATGATTAGAGCGGCAGACCCTGATGCAGAGGTCTAGCCCGGGACCAGGGTTCAATTCCCTGCCTCGGTGGGTCTTGGGCTCAAAATTCCACGGACCTGATAATTCTCGCCTCGGTGCCTATTCCAATCATGGAGTCCCACTCTGCAACTCTGGGCAATAGCTTGCTTAATCTCCACAACGGCCCCCACAATGCTAAGGATGCCTGGCCTCCACCTTGGGGGTGCCCAGGAGTGGACGCCTCATAGGGAAAGCCAGGATGGGTTCCACAGCGGTATTCGTACAAGCGCCTTGAGACCCTAGCGGGTGAGTAGTGCGCTATACAAGTATCAATCCTGAGTGGATGGAGTTCATGACCTTGCGTGTCTCGTTGTCGTTAACTCTCTCCCTTCCTCTCCAAACCCACAGCGATCAACTGTGGAGTACCCCAAGGATCATCGCTAAGCCCCAGGCTCTTCAACATCTACATGGCCCCCCTCGCAGCCATCGTTAGACAGCATGGGCTCAGCATAGTATCCTACGCCGGCAACAGCAAAGCTCATCCTCTCCTTCACAAAGAACCCCGAAAACACCAGATGCTGCTTCCAGAAAGGAATGAAGGACTTTACAGCCTGGATGAAGGATAGCTGCCTGAAGCTCAACTCTGAGAAGACTGAGATCCTCATCCTCTGACCCTCCACTTCTGCCTGGGACAACACCTGGTGGCCCTCTGCCCTTGGCCGCCCACCCACCCCTACAGACCACGCACAGAACCTGGGCATCATCCTGGATGCCTCCCTCACCATGACCAGCCAGATCAACTCTGTCACTGCCATTAGTTTTGACTGCCTTCGCATCCTGAGCAAGACTTTCGAGTGGATACCCCCTGAATGCAGAAGGACCCTCACTCACGCACTGATAACCAACAGACTGGACTACGGGAACGCCCTCTACGCCGGAATCAACATAACTCTTCTTCACAAGCTCCAAACAATCCAGAACTCTGCAGCCAGACTCATCCTCAGGACCCCATGGAACAAACACATGACCCAACACCTACGAGACCTCCACTGGCTCCCCGTCAACAAGAGGGTAACCTTCAAACTCCTCACCCACGCCTATAAATCCCTCCACAACATCGGACCCAAATACCTCAAAGAGAGAGTTTCCTTCCACGTTCCCAAAAGGAACCTCTGCTCACCAACCTCGCCCTGACTGAGACCCCCGCATCTGCAGAAACAGAGCTGGCGGAAGAGCCTTCTCCTACATCGCGACCAAGACCTGGAACAAGCTCCCAGTGAACATCAGACGCTCTCATTCCCTGCACATTTTCAGGAGGAATCTCAAGACCTGGCTCTTCAACTGAACCAGAGCTACACCCCTCCCCTCCCTCCACAGTGCCTGGAGACCTCACGGGTGAGTAGCGCGCTTTATGTTATGTTAGCTCCATTTTTAAGTGCACAGCTGCCCCAGCTAAGAGGCGTCCCAGTGCTGCGCCTTGAAAGAAACACAACACAAACCGAGCGAAAAGAAGAATCCAGCATGAAAGGATTAACAACTATTTGGAAAGATATGAGTTTTTACGGCTTTCCTGAATGTCAAAAGGTCATTGAGAGCACGCAAATGGGCAGGGAGAGAGTTCCAGAGTTTAGGGGCAAGCACTCTAAAAGAGCGACCGCCGGACCAACTCCTTAAAAAACGAGGGACTACGGCTAAGTTTTGACCACAGGATCTCAGCAGGCGGGGAGGGGTATAAGGAAGAATGAGATGTTCCAGTATCTGGGGAGAGGCAGGTTTTAATATCTTAAAAGCAAGACATAAAGTCTTGAATTCTATCCTCTGAGGTACAGGCAGCCAATGAAGCTTGGTAATAGTGCTTCTAGCAGAGCAAAATCTAGGGAGACCGACTAAAGCCCTAGCTGCAGCGTTCTGAACGCGCTGCAGTCTCATAATTTCAGCCTGATTAACCCGAGCAGCAGCGCGCTCGCGTAGTCAAGCCTAGACAATATGACTGCCTGAATAATCAATTGGCGAGTCGGGGCGTCAAAGAATTATAAACCAACTCATTGATTGATTGATGTTCTGCATTCAATTAATCAGTTCATGAAGCAGATTGCTTCTGAAGGCTGACCAAGTCCCAGGAAATTCATTTCCTTTACCTATTGTTCAAGTGAACAAAGAAATATATAGATTGTTCTGGAAACAATTGATTATTTTCTTCTTTAACGAGAGAAACAGTAGCCTGTCTCTCTTGAAAAGGCGTAGCAGTTGCCTAAAATAAAGCTTAAAAAACAAAATCTAGACCACAGGTGGATAGATTTAAGAGAGACTGCCTTTAAGAACCATATGAGAAGCTATTGGGAAATAGGTGTGGATTGCTGCGGGCCAAGAGTTAGGTCCTCCCCTCTCCAATCAGAGAAGCCTGTTGAGTTGGCTTCATTTCTGCACTAAATGTGGTGAGTGATTTGCAGAGAGGCCCCCAATTCCAATATTTTGCAAGCTTACTCATAACTCTCCTACTATTGAGGACATTGGATCTGCTATTTTAGGATTGTGACCTTTCTCTGCAGTGGGCCCGGATGAAGTTCCGATCTGAGTAGTAAAACAGAAGCTACCTTCTAGGCCAAATTATTATTTTCAGTCTTTAAATTTTGTTATGCGAATAGGACAGTTCCTGCTTTCTGGACTGGAAGTATTATTGTCCCCCTATACAAAAAGGGGGACTATAATTCGCTTGAAAACTATCGCCAGATTGCAATATTAAATGCAGTGTACATTTTCTTGCCAGATGTCTGTTGGTTCAGCTAAATATTTGGGTGGAGGACAATAAAATCCTCCTGGAGGAGCAGACAGGTTTCAGGAAAAAACATGCGACCTTCGATAACATAGATGCATTACAATTAATTAATGAGAAGTATGTTATCCCTAGAGGTTGTATGGTATAGTCCGCATTTATAGACTTCTCCAGAGCCTTCGATAAAGTGGATTGTGTAGTTCTCTGGAAAAAGTTGTTGCATCTCGGCATTCCCGAAACCCTATTGGTCCTAAATATGGCCCTTCACTCTGCCACATGTGGCCACATTTTGTTAGGTGGTGATCAAGGACTCTCTAGGATGATCCCAATGAAGAATGGTTTAAAGCATGTGTGTCTCCTGGCTCCAATTCTTCTCTCTGTATTTATCTCAAATTTGCCGGTTTCTCTCTCACAAAGTATGGGTTTACCACTCAATATTGGGGGACGGCCAATTTCATATATTCTCACTCTTCTGTATGCAGATGATATAGCAATCTGGGATCTTAGCCCCAAAGGTCTTAACAGTTGATTAGGGGCTTTGCAACAAATACTGACACACACTATCTACAAACAAACTCCTCTAAAAGCAAAATTCTCTGCTTCCATGGTAAGAAAAAGGCTAAATATACTAACTTCCCTTCGTATGCAGGCCCATAGGGTTAGACATTTCTGCACACTCTTGCAAATGGATATTTTGCCTTTAAAGTGCTTAACATCTAAATGGTATGCAACTTCTGAAGTCTGTCATGTTTGTCAGAATGGCATTCAAGATCTGAAACACGTTTTGCCTGCCCTGCTCTTATATAGCCTCACCGTAAATGGTTGAGGCCTATCTTTTTTAAATTGTCAGTACGATCCTTCTGGGAAGCCTTACAGTTATTGTTTGATCCCCCGAATGAACTGTTCTATAGTTCATTTTTTTACTTTAAAAAATGTTTTTTAAGCCTGTACTTGTTTTAGTATGAATACTGGTTTAGTGATGTTAATATCTGTATGTCTTAAATTAATTTTATGAACCCTTTTTAATGATTTTTAGGAAAGATGTTAGTTGTTTTCACTTAAATTAAATTGTTTTGTGTGAACCTCCTCAAAGTTCTGTATCATGAATTAAATTTAACTTTAACTTGAGAGCAGATCAACACCAGTCAGCATCAAGGGCTCTCTGTGGAGATCCAGTAGTGTAATGGTGAAAATGCATTCAGATGATAAATGAAAGCCACAAATGTATAAACATGGAAATGGTTGATTTCCATAGAAATCCATGGAGTACTTACTGTAAGATTTTCCACTAATGACACAATGAGGGTATTCTATTTGTGTGCACAATGAGGTATTGCAAAAAGTGTCAACAGTACATATCTAAGGACTCTTTTCTGGCGCTCAAACTTCCTGTGGCCCACCGTCAAAACCACTAAAACACAAATTTAAACACAAATGGAAGGAGCGTCATAGTATATAATAATATCAAGCATCATAAAGTCATTCAATTTCAAAGAGATTCATGAAAAGTCCATGCAGGCTTCCTTCGAATTTTAGTTCAGTTCTTTTATTGTGGTATTTCATTCCATGTGATGAAGATATCCACCTTGAGGATGTTCGTACAGCAGAATTTTTTTTTTATATATTCCACAGCCCTCCAAAAACAGAGTAATTTTAAAGTCTCCATTATCCAATCATCTCTCGCGTTTTTTCTCCCGCTCAATCGTATTCAATAACTCCACCCCGGTTACCTCTCTGGTCCGCACTCTGCTAAATTCCTAATAATGCATAGCTTAAGTTTATCGAAAAACAGGAAACACTTCATCTCTTTCCTGTTTTGTATATTGACCAATCAAATGGCGTTACCCCTATTCTAGCGTGCCGGAAAGACTTTGAAGATTTTAAAGATTTTTATTTAACTCCACATTGCCAATCATGTTCAATTGCTCTACCCAAGTCTCCTCTCTAGTCCGCACTCTGCTATACTTGTCTTGATGCCCGTCCTCGGTATAAAAACAACCGGAAACGCTTCATCTGTAATGAATCGACCAATCAAATCACGTTTCCCCCGCATAGCTAATCCTTGAGCTATTAAGCCTACCTGTCTACGGATAATACATCCGAGATTTGAGTATTCTAAACACGCTGTTACTCCTATCAAAGAGTGGTGTTTCGTTTCTCGTACTGGTTCGAAAAGTCAGTATGTATATTGGCCAATATACAAAACAGAGATGAAGTTCGATAAACTTAGGCTGTGCATTATTATGAATTTAGCACAGTGCGGATCAGAGAGGTAACCTGGGTGGAGTTAAAGAATACGATTGAGTGGGAGAGAAAACGTGAAATGATTGGATAATGGAGACTTCCATTATCTCACCTTCAGGAGGCACCTCAAGACCTGGCTATTCGAGTAGTAGCAGCATCCCCCTTCCCTTCAGCGCCTTGAGACCCTCATGGATGAGTAGCACACTCCATAAATGTTTTGATTGATTGATTGATTGATTTAAAAGTACTCTGTTTTCGGAGGGCTGTGGAATATAAAACATTTTTTGGGGGCTGTACGATATATGTTTGTTAAATTCTATGAACATCCTCAAGGTGGATTGCTTCATCACATGGAATGAAATACCACAATAAAAGAACTGAACAAAAATTTGAAGGAAGCCTGCATGGACTTTTTTTGAATCTCTTTGAAATTGCATGAGTTTATGATGCTTGATATTATTGTATACTTTGACGCTCCTTTCATTTGTGTTTCTATTTACTATAAGAAGTAACAGAAGAAAAAATTGAATTCCAGTGAAAAGGACATTTGAAAACTATAAATGTTACAGTGCTGGAATACCTGAAAAGAGCCAGCAGGCTATTTGATTGTGGTTCAAGCACATTCATATAACAAAGCTGAAGCCCTATATCCCCCCATCCCTCAGGTGTATGCTATGATTGATAACTGGGCTCAAGGTCATAAGCCTCTGCTACAGATGAGGGAGCCTGCATTCAGAGAGGCTATGAAAATAAACCCTCCACAATACTGGTGATATGTATTGAGAGTCACCTCTCAGAATGTACAGCTTGTTGCTAGTTGCACACTTTGTCATTCTGAACCTTGCGTGTCATTTGCCTGATTGGACTAGACACCTCCAGCTGACGGTGCCTGCTTTATCTGGTGTGTGTCAAGTCTATTATATCAAAAGTTGTCAACAACATTTATACATTGCTTGTTTTTGTCTCCTAAAAGGTCACTTTCCGGGATAATTGAAGATGATCTAGATAGAGGAACCAGTATCTGCCATCTTTCCTTTGTGCTCAACCGAAAGAAGCTGACGTAGGCACTGTTGTTCCTTCCATTCTGACAGCATGTCTCATTGGCTACCTTTGCTAATGTCTCCTGGTGCTCCACTTTCCAGTTATCCTCACACTGCATCGGCTCATAGTAAATGTTTTAAGCACACAGGCCGATACTGGGCAACAAGGATCTAACAATTAATCAAAGAGGTTAGACAAGTTGTCAAATTATTAGAATAAAAGCAGGTATACACACTAGCTGCATTACATTACTACCCAACAAAAGCACACTGTATTCTATGAAAGCATATATCCTAAAACGGGGTCAGCATTTATGCAACAGACAAAACAAAGAATACCATTAATCTACAAAAGGATGTTTAAGACAAACCTATATATGAGCTTTCAAATTTTGTACGTTTGGGGAGTGCCTGCCTTTAGAGAAAAAATGCGGCAGAAAAGTTGGTGAAGTACATTTTCCATATGAATTACCGTAACTATTGTCCTGATGTAGTATGCATTTTTGCATTCGCAAATTCTGTGTTTCACGAACTCACAAGCATTGCAGAGTATAAAGTGCATGCTGTAAATTGGAAATGACTTTGTAAGTCTCAAAATTCAATTCCCCCTGCTCTTATTGATTTACATTGGCATCTATCAATGGTTGAGAACCATTGATAGGCTATTGACATGTCAAAGTGAGGGGTGACTCATTCACAAGGTGGAAGTTGTCCCAATTTGTGTTTGGTATCAGGGGAGGGGTGCAGACAGTGGTCCAGGCGAGCACAGTATTCACTAGAGTGGCTTTCCTGAATGCCAACTTTGTTTTGGAAGTGACACCTGTCACTTTGAAAACAGGGGCTTTCAGAGAATCGGAATGCTGGGGTGGAGGTTTGCTGTCCCTGTAGGGTCTTCATTCTTGCATTTGCAGTCATTCACAGGAAGTCGCCAAAGGACTCCTGCTAATGAAGATGAGCTTTTGTGATTCCATGAAAATTGGCATTTCGCAGTGGTACTTTAGACATAACTCAGAATGAAAATGAAATTTCCGTACTCAAAAAAGGTTTATCATTTTGTTCGCAATATGGTTGTGATTTTACTGACCTGGAGGTCGATTTATTTAGATTTTCTAAACAACTGAAATTAAAAAGGTTTTTTTCTATGTTGGACAAAAGTGCTAATGTTAAGTCTGTGAATAAAAGTTCTGAAATGACCATTTTGCATGTATGGGTAGTTCAATTATTGATGTCATTAACTGAGAGTGAAATGTATGGGGTGGCAGATGTAGCCAATTTGTTGGGCGTGGAAACTGATTATAGTTGTACCAGTGGATTACATCCCACTTCTAAGTTTACTCACCAGGGCCAACAATATGCGGCCATAGACTTGTTTGTTCAGAAAACCTTGGAGGAGTTTCACAGAGTTGAGGATTTAGAACTGAAAGATAGTATGCGGAAAAACAGGAAACAGGAAAGACATTTGACATGTCTTGTACGATGTGCCCTTAAGAGTCTTAGAAATGATCAAAGCATAGTTATTCGAGAAGTAGACAAGGAGGGTAACATCGTGGTTCAGGACATCGTGGTTCAGGACGACTATTGTCCTGACTATTGTCAGGAAATCAGGAGACAGCTGAGTTATCAGAACTGTCTATAGTAGATGCACTAAGAATAATTTTAGAACAACTGTTTTCCTGGAAGGAAGCAGGTTTATTGGATGAGGCTGAGTTTAAATATTTAAAAGTAACTAATCCCACACAGGATGAGGAAGGCTGCAACTCCCTAGTCACAGGGCCAAAATTCAGAAACAGGGAATTGGATAGACGGATAGGAACTATCCTATCCAAATAATAAGAAGAGACCTCCTGACATCCAGACAATGCAGCCGCATTCCCTCCCCAGAAGAAGGAGACCAGAAAAAGGAGGGCAAAATCAACTCCTGGTCCTTACAGAACTGGGAATAAACCTTAGGACAAAAGGAAAGAAGAAGCCTCAAAATATTCTATCTTTAAAAATCTGACAAAAAGGATGCTTGAAAGATAAAGCTCCCAGCTCACACAAATGCCTAGCTGAAGAAACAGCCCAAAAAAGGAATGTTTAAAGGGACAAATCCTAAAATCAATGGTGACCAGGGTGTCATACGGAGGATCCATCAACACCTCCAAAGCCAAAGATATATTCCAACGAGGGAAATGCTTCCTAGGTGAAGGAAGACCATTCTTCAAACCCTTTAAAAAATGACACACCAAGCCTTCCGTATCTAACAGAGTATTCCACTAACCTCTAAAACCCTTAATAGCTGCTCATTGAAGCCTAGCGGTAGCTACCTTCATCCCCAATGAATCACCGTCTTCCAGAAACACCATCACAAGAAATCGGAAGAAGCAGTGGCCAAACCCTTACCCTTATTCCACTTACTAAAAGAATGCCAGCGCTGCAAGTAACGAGTGCACCTCATTGTCACATTTTCTGTGGAGAATCTGTGATCATTAAATGTATTTCACATACTGAAAAATAAACTTAGACATTTTTTAAAGTTTAAGTCTAAATATTTAGTAAGATATCGTTTTAACTTTTCTTTCTGTGATCAATATAGGAGAAAACCTCCTTTACAAAAAAATGGATATTCGTGACTATCGACGTCATCGCAGTAATGTCGGTAGTCGCAAAGAGTGCCTGGTTTGTACAAAGTCTAAAACATATATGTAGACATATTCTACAGTATATTTAACAACAGAGCTTTTCAAACTCATATTTTTGTAGTGAATTTCTAGAAAAAGCGTCTTCAAACAGTATTTTCAGTTTTCGTGGAGACAACGGAAGTCACAACGACATCAGTAATCATGATCCCCCCAGTAACGTTGTGAAAACGGAAAACAATAGCACACATTCAATGACCACCAACACAACCGAAAATAATATGTAAAAAAAAATCCATTCTGAGGATTGCACCACACATAATACTATTACACCAATGATCTAAAGATCTCTTTCTTTGGTATTGACAAGATACCGGCACGTACCGGAGTGTGAGATAGGGAGCGTGCATTGAGGAGATTAGAGTCGGAGTATAACATCTGTCTACACAGCAAGCAGCCCGGCGTCTGTAACCAAGATGAGGAGCTCCATGTACAACTGGGTTGAATGGTGGAGGGATGGTCTACCAGCATCATGATGATGACAGCACGTTCTTCTCCTCTCTCTCTTTTTGATTATTCTCCCCCTCTTCCACTCTCTCCTCCCCCCTTTCCCCTGTGTGGCTATTCTTTTATTACCTGCCTCTCACCCCTTAGGGCCCTATTATCATGATAGGCGGAATGCCACCTTCCGACCGGCAGTGGCGATTCACCTGCCAAAATTCCCCGCCGGACGGCCATTTATCCCCGCCACATTTGCATGCTGGGGGGGTACCGCGGTGGACGGAAAGACCATCCGCTGCTTTTCCGCCGGCAGGCAATCATCACGATTACAGCACCGCCCGCCACAATGTTAAATATGCAGGTGGGGTCGTATCCTAATGGGCACGGCGGGACCGTCGCACCTCTGGCGGTCGGTTCCGTTTATCGTTACGTGGCGGGCGGACATCGTAATGGGTCCCTAAATCTCTACAGGGATCCTCTCCCCATCTTGTGTGATCTAATACTTATGCACTACACTTCTGTACAAACCTTCTGCACCGAATTTCAGGCATTTTTCCCTGTCTTTTTCCTTCTTCTTCTGGGGATACTTGGTACACATAGGGGACCTCTTCAGTCATGGTAGTGTGCTGAGAATTGAAGGGTAGATAAGGGACTCTTAACCTTATATCTATACCATGAACGTTTCAATTTTATATGACCATAGCTCACTTGACTATACAATAGTGACAGTTATATTGATTTGGGCTCCAGTGTGTGGCACTAGCCGCTTTTCAAACTTGGAGTAACCCGGGAACGTGTATTTTTGTATTTCATGATGAAAAAATAATTTTCTTTCTGTTCATGACTTTTTCATATTAAGTGTCTTTCTGTATATATTATTTTTATTATTTCTACATGATACCAATGTTTGGCGCTGACAGGGATTGCAACTGATAACTTTCTTGCATGATTCTCAGTGCAATGGGGAAGTCTGTTCACAATGACCTCGAAAAGTGTATCTTTAAAAGAAATGGGGCACACAGGAAATTGTATTGTGCTTTGAAGAAGACCTTGGTTGTCGAAACGTGTAAGCTGTATTAAAACGTTTGTAACGAAATACCCTTGGAGTGCGGGCATTCTTTGCTGGCGAGGCTACGTCGGCATTTGCTGCATGCATATTACTATATACATACTTCTTCTTTCAAAGCATGTTTAAACTCATATTTTTGTACTAAGATTCTTTAAAAATCATCTTTGACCTATTTTCTGTTTTAGAGGTTATTTGGGGCATCGCGGTGACATTGTTAACCCTGACGATTGCGTCTTTTCTCTACAGTCATGTTTTTCCAGAGAGTTTCTATAAAAACAATCTCTAAAACCTATTTTCTATGTTTGCGGTGACTCCGGAGATCGCAATGGCGTCGGTAATCACAATCTCTGCGGATACGTCGTGAAAATGCTAAGCGAAAGCAAGAATTCAATAGCCACCACCACATTCAACAGATAGAACTATCCTACTAATTCTAACCATCACACTAGATACATCTCTATCTAATTAACTCTATAAAAACATTTATCAATATCCCAACATCTCTATAACAGTCTTTATTAATGATACACTTGGTTAAGTGAGTGCATACATAAGTCTCAGAGTGGGCCTGTCACTGCATATATACGTCTATGAGTGGTTATCAGAGTAGACTCATGAGTCTTTCAGTATGTGTGTCACTGGCTGCATAGGTCTGAGTGCATCTCTCTATAAGTGAATGTATAAGCAGAAGTATAAATCTCTCAATAGTTTGTGAGTTAGTACGTAATTATCATATTGGATCTGTGACTGAGTCAATCAAAATGTCTCAGTGGGTGTGTAAGTGGAATTATAAGTCTCCCAGTGGGTCTGTGGATTGATTCATGAATGTCTGAGTGAGTCTCTGACAGGGTGTGTCAGTGTCTGAGTGTGTCTCTGAGTGGGTGCATCAGTGTCTGAATAGGTATGTGTGTGGTTGTATGAGTCTCTGACTGCATATCTGAATGGGTAAATGAGCCTGTGACTGGATCTCTGAGTTAGTGCATAAGTGTCTGAGTAGGTCTGTCTATCAGTGAGTGTCTCGGTGGAAGCAAAAAACTCACACTGGGTCTGTAAGTGGATGTATGAGTGGTTCTGTACATGCCTGTGTCACTCTCCAAGTGACTTTGAAAGTGCGTGCATGAGTACCTGAATGGGTATGACAGTGCGTACATCAATTTCTTGGTGGGTATGTGACTAGATATATAAGTGAGTGAGAGGGTATGTGAATGGGTGTATAAGTTCCTGAGTGAATATGTGAGTAGGTACATACGTTTGTGATAGTCATCTGCTAGTGTGCACTAATATATATATTTTTTATATTTTCCCCAATATTCGGAAAACAAATCACTGACAGAATATCGACTGTCAGAATATCGAGCTACAGAAATATTGACACAAGAATATCGATGTCCAGAATATCAAATTCCTATCTACATATGGTAAGTACAAAAACATCGAAAAAAATATAGTTGTCAAAAATATCGCTGTTTTTTAATGTTAAAAAAATAATGTAAAATAAAGTAAATAATACATATACTTAAAAGAAACATAGTTACAAATATTTTAAAATGTTTACAAATTATAACTAATACATATAATGTAAACATAAATTAAACATATAGATGTAAAATATAAAATATTTACTTAATAATATTCATAAATAATTATTTTAATAGCATACATTTTAGTATATTATAAATACATATATACACATAGAACAATAATTTAAATAAAAATGTAAAAAAAATATATAACATTAAAAAATTACAATATTTATCATCTTTTTAAAATAGATTATACGCTACATTAACAACTGAGGAGGAAATATTGGATAGCAGAGGGAGTAAAATTACAATGCCCACTCCAGAGAGTGTAACAGTAGGGAAATTGTTGGATAGCATAGGGGTAAAAATTACTATTCCCACTCTAGTCTGTGCAAGAGTAGGGAAAGTGTTGGATAGCGTAGGGGTAAAAATTACTATTCCCACTCCAGAGAGCGCAACAGTAGGGAAAATGTTAGATAGCGTAGATTAAAAAATTACTATTCCCACTCCAGAGAGTGTAACAGTAGGGAAAGTGTTGGATAGAGAAGGGGTAAAAATTACTATTTCCACTCCAGTGAGTGCAACAGAAGGGAAAGTGTTGAATAGCGAAAGGGTTACAATTACTATTCCCATTCCAGAGAGTGCAACAGTAAGGAAAGTGTTGGATAGCGTAGGGGTAAAAATTACTATTCCCACTCCAGAGAGTGCAACAGTAGGGAAAGTGTTGGATAGCGTAGGATTAAAAACTACTATTTCCACTCCATGAAGTGCAACAGTAGGGAAAGTGTTGGATAGCGTAGGGGTAAAAATTACTATTCCCACTCCATAGAGTGTAACAGTAGGGAAAGTGCTGGATAGAGAAGGGGTAAAAATTACTATTCCCACTCCAGTGAGTGCAACAGAATAGAAAGTGTTGGATAGCGTAGGGGTTAAAATTATTTATTCCCACTCCAGAGAGTGCAACAGTAGGGAAAGTGTTGGATAGCTTAGGGGTAAAAATTACTATTCCCGATCCAGAGAATGAAACAGAAGGGACAATGTTGGATAGCGAAAGGGTTAAAATTACAATTCCCACTCCAGAGAGTGCAACAGTAGGGAAAGTGTTGGATAGCATAGGGGTTAAATTTACCATTCCAATGCCAGAGAGTGCAACAGTAGGGAAAGTGTTGAATAGCAAAGTGATAAAAATTACTATTCCCACTTCAAAGAGTGCAAAAGTGGGGAAAATGTTGAAAGGCGTAGGGGTAAAAATTACTTTTTCCACTCCAGAGAGTGCAACAGTAGGGAAAGTGTTGGATACTGTAGAGGTAAAAATTACTATTCCCACTCCAGAGAGTGTGTAAACTGTAGGGAAAGTGTTAGATAGCAGATGGTTAAAATTAATATGCTTATTTATTAAATATAATTAATTAACAATAAATTAATTATGAATACTAATACATTTAAATTAATAATTACTTTAATAAAATTAAATTACTTCCCACCCTATTCCCCTATAAACCCACATCCCGCTCCTAAAATAAATTGACTTAATTAATATAATAAACAATTAATACAAATAAATGACCAATTATTAATTAATTAACAATAAATTAATTATCAATACCTATAAATAAAAATGAATAATTACTGTAATATAATTAATTCACTTTCCACCCTATTCCCCTATAAACCCACAACCCGCTCCAATTCTTTTAGCAGAATCAATATAATTATTAATCAATTAATAAAAATGGATTACCAATTAATAATTAGTTACCAATAATTTAATTATCAATACCAATAAATAAACATGAATAATTACTTAATTATAATAAATTACTTCCCACCCTAATACCCTATAAACGCATAACCCGCTCCTGACCTAAATTAACACAATTAATAGAATTATCAATTAATCAATTAATAACAATTAATTACCAACTAATACTCAATTAACAATAAACTAATTATCAATACAAAAAATTATTAATTACTTTATTATAATTAAATTACTTCCCATCCTATTCCCCTATAAACCCACAACCCACTACAGGACTAAAATGCTAAATTTAATTTAAAATAATTAATAATTTCTAAAAATTATTATTTAATTTACTATAATTAAATTATGTTCCACCCTATTCCCCTATAAACCCATAACCCGCTACGGAACTAAAACGCAAAATTTACTTTAAAAAAATTACTAACTTCTAAAAATGTGATACATATATATTTTTTTTAAATACAATACATAACAAAAAATATAGAACACATACATATAAAATACATACTAAAATACATAACACTAATATAAACATCGATATTATTGACAATAATATTTTTGCAACCGATATTACTGACTTCAATATTAACAAAAACAATATTTCTTTCCTTCAGGTCGATATTGTGGTCACCGATATTCTTGATGTCGATATTCTGTCCCTTCGATATTTACAACTCAATATTTCTGTAGTTCGAAATTAAGAACTTGATATTATGTCTGTGCTCCTCAGAAGACATTGTATTAGTTGCAACATCCTGCAGCGTAACATAACATAACACAACATAACATGTGTATTTGTAAAGCGCATGTTCACCCTGAGATCTCTTGGCGCTGAATAACAGCTGTTCATTGTTACCCAACTCAATGGTACTCATTTTTTTTGACAATCAATTTTTATTTTTGTTTTGGATTTAACAACAAACAGCACCACTCAGAGCTACATTGTACATTGGCAAAATAGGGAGAAAAACACATCGCAGTGACATCAAGGCTACATAAGGAAATCAAGAATAGCGTATCCACGTGCACCTGAAGGGCGGACCACACCATCTCAGCCGTCGAGTACCCCGACCTATTTGCCCCAAATGCTGCAAAATTTCTCGGGACACCCCCTGACTACATATAGAGGCCGCTCATGCGCAGCGCACCAGTCCACCCCGCGGTGCCAGTGCCTTAGAGTGGGAGGGGCAGTGTCCAGCCAGTGAGCAGCAATGTCCCTTTTGGCAACCACCAACGCAGTATTGAGGAAGAGCTTCTCAACTCTGGAGCCGTCCAATCCGTCGGTGACGCCCAGCAGAACACGTATTGGATCAAGAGGCAACTCTTAGCCCAGGACCCCTGTCAGATCTTGTGTTAAAGATTCCCAATACCCCTGAATCGCAGTACATTACCACACCATATGATAGAAGTCAGCATGGGGGTGGGAGCAGTGAGGGCAGTGGGCATCAGGCCGAAGCCCAGCACGGTGGAGACGCAGGGGTGTAAGATAGGCGGCGTGCAGAAACTAGACTTGGACCAGGCGGAGACTTGCCGATACCGCAATCATCCTAGGGGCCATCAGGGCATCCCTCCAATCCTCATCCTGCAGATCCCCAAGCCAGCCCTCCCACTTCTCTCGGAGCAGGGAAAAGGAGTTTGGGGTATTGTTGGTGAGTGAGCTGTAGATCCGAGAGACTCCACCCTTCCCCAAAATCCCGGTCAGAACTTGCACCTCGGGCGGGCTATATTCGGGCAGGAGAGTGCCGTCTGGAATGTGGGAGTGAAGGGTGTGGCGCAACTGTAAGTAGCGAAAAAATTTAGAGGGATGGAGGGAGTGTCTAGCCTGTAAGTCTTGAAAGGATCAGATATGAGTACCGCTCCAGACGTCACCTAACAAGATTACCCCGAAGAGATCCCATTGCCAGAACCTTGACAGGGAGGCAAGTTCACGAAACCTGATGCAACACCAAGCTGAGTGTAGCGAGTCAGCCTGCCTGCCCATTGAGTATGACGTAATGATGCATGCCAAGCCAGGAATACTCTGCGCGTGACCTCGGGGAGAGCTTGAGGAACCGCGGCCCCATACAGCACCCCTTGGATAGAGGAGAAGCCCAAGATGTGAAGTTCCAAGTGATATGCTGGGTCAGACCAGCCGCCATTAAACCAGTTGTGGATCGTGAGTAGATGAAGTCGCTAAGTAGTAGAGGCAGAGGTTCGTCATTCCGAGACCTCCGTCAAAAGGTGGGATTCGGCATTGGGCCAGGGCCAGCCTGGACCTCCGACCCCCCAAAGGCATTTAGTTGCAATGCCGTCCATATCCCGGAACCAAGATCTATCTGGAGCATGTACAAGAAACGGGGTAGGATCATCATTTTGTATAGGGCAATGCTGCCCAGAGGGTTCAGGGGCAGTGTGCTCCATTTAAGAAGGTCGGCGCGGATCCGCTTAACCAGCGGGGTGACATTGAGCTCCCATGCAAGGTCAGGGAGATCCAAATCCCCAAGTACTTGAAAGACAGCCGCCGAAGCGGAATTGATGACTGCCGGTGGAATCACTCGCGTGATAAGTGTAAGGGGAGAAGGACGGGTTAAGCTGCAGGCCGGAAACTTGTTCAAAAAGGGCCAGCACCCGAAGGCAGCGAGGTCCCGATCAGGCAGGGTCAGCCAGGAACGGCCACACGTCATCCGTGTATAAAGCGATTTTATCCTCCGCTGGGCTGGGCCACCTCCAGCCAGTCAGGGAGTGGTCATTGCGGACAAGGCAAGCAAACAGCTCCATTGCCAGAGCATAAAGGATCGGGGAAACGGGGCAGTCCTGCAGCGTACCCTGTCCAATGGGGAAGGGGCGGGATAGCGCGCCATTAACAAGGACTTGTGCCCGGGAACGGTGATAGAGTAGTTGCACCAGATTGCGGAAAGGAGTGCCAAAACCCATCGGGTCCATCACCGCATCAAAGTAGCTCCAGTCAACGGAGTCGAAGGCCTTCTCAAAATCAATAAGGAGAAATGATAAGTATGGATTCAGCTGGTGTCGTTTCACAAGGGCAAGGTGAAGGCATCAGAGACAGTGTCTAGTTCCTCGGAGAGGCATAAAGCCGCATTGGTCAGGGTGGACAAGCTGGGCTAAATGCGGCCGTTTGTGATTGGCCAATACGGAAGCGAAGATCTTGAGCTCCGTATTGATGAGCGAAATGGGACGGTAGTCCGAGCAGCACTGCGAGGGGGGCTGGGACTTAGGGATCACTACGATGGTAGTGAGATCCGTCTCTGGCCGAAAAGAGCAGCCCTCCGCCGCTTCCTTGTACATCGCTACGAGAGGTGGAAGCAGGGTATTGTGATAGGATGAATAAAACTCCACAGGGAGTCCGTTCAGCCCAGAAGTCCTACCAGCCGCTAGGCGCGTAATGGCGTCAGACACCTCCGCAGGGGTCAACGGAAGATCCAACGCTGCCGCGTCGTAGTCGCTAAGGCGTGGAAGAGGTCAGAGAGAGAAAGACCAGGCGACCGCACCGAGTAGAGAGTAGCATATTAGGAGGCAAAGCATTGGGCCACCGCTACCGGGGCACGGTGGGGCATTCCATCTGCGCCTACCATTTTGGATAAGATACGTTTGGCCATAGGGTAGGTGGCGAGGTGGTGGAGGAGCTTTCCATTTTTGTCTCCCCAGCCATACACTCGGGCCACAGACGAACGCCAAAGAAGCTTCGCAGCTTCCAGGGAGGTCTGTATAATTTTGTCTCGTAGGAACGCCAGTCTCCATTCCTGGACATCAGATCTATCCTCGGGGTTCAGTGCCTAAATGAGGGTGGCTTGTGCTTCCAAATGTGTGAGATGGGAGTTACGTGCCGCGCGAGTGAGTTTCAACTGGCCCTTAGCGAACCCCCTAATAGTGGCCTTACCAGCCTCCCAAAGGGTGCGAGAGGAGGACACCGAGCCTTGATTAGTGGTAAAATAGGCACCGAGTTCAGCACCAATGCTGTCCTTGAACTCCTCATTTTGGAGGAACAAGCATTGAGTCGCCAAACTGGTCAAGAGGATGCGGTAAGGGCCCCTATATGAAGTAGTACTGAGGAATGGCCCGACAGGCCCCTCAGGTGGTTAGAGATTGCCTGGAGCACTCAGCAGTCCTGACCGGAAGGAAAACATAATCTAGGCGTGCATGAGTGTGGTGAGAGGCAGAAGTGTGGGTGTATTGCCTAGCAGTCGGGTGCCACAGTCTCCAGGCGTCCCCGAGACCTAAACTGGCCGCCCATGAGGAGAGGAGACAGGATTGGACAGTCCTGTAAGTAGAGGGAGGGGATGCAATGTCAAGGCCTGGGTCCATAATGGCCTTAAAGTCACCCCCCACCACAGTCAGCCCAAGGGGAAAAGCTGCAATCAGCGGGGTAAGTCCGCAGAGTGTAGGGGCCATCAGAGCAGGAGTGGAGTAGACAGACAGAATATTAGGCGGCCGATCCCCAAGGGTCCCTTCTAAAAATATAAAGCATCCCTGAGGGTCATGTGTCACCTTACGCGCCACTAGGGAAGAGCATGACGTGCCAGAACTGCCACCCCTCTGGACCCCCTACAAAACCCAGAATGCCAGACAGCACCGTAGCCATAGCGGGCAAGGAAAGGGCATTGTTGGCCTAGTAGATGGATTTCCTGAAGCATGAGTATGTCCACCGCCTGACGCTGGGCGTATCGCATGAACGGCTGCGTGATTGATCTTATCCAGCAGGCCGTTAACATTCCAGGACATTAGGTGGAGTGATGAGAGCACGTTAGAATCGCCAAGGAGGAAGAGGCCATGGGGGAAGACGGGCCGCAAGGCAGCTTAGCTGGGATATTGGAGGCGGGGTAATGCCCAAAGCTCGTGGATAGAGTAGCGTAGTAGTGTGCAGGATGTGTTCACCCAGGTGTAATGGAACAAAGGTGGCGCAAAAAACATTAGCCCTAAAAAACAAAACAAACCAGAGCAGAAGGTCCAACCCCTCCCAACCCCCCACCCCACACTTCAGGAATGGAAGTATCTGACGTCCGAACAGTAACAGAGAACAAACACCAAGCTAAAAACGCTTGGAAATGGGGAAAGTCGTGGAGGACCCTTCCTCATAGTAGGATGTTCATGTCCTATACCATCGGTGAACAGTTAGTGACCAAATGGGATACTGGTCTCAGTCTCAGTCACTGGTTTCGGACGACCCCAACTGGGAACCCAAAACATCGTATGAAAGGCTAACATCGCTGTGATGTGATCAGGTCGGCCAGGTGAGAAGTGTCGGGCTGTGGGAAAGATCGGTGTCCGGGAGATCTATCAAGGACAATCGAGGCAAAGCCGAACTGGGGTCGGGCGGCCTAGGGAGCCAGAGCACCGCCTGGTCGGAGAGGTATCCCTGGAAGGCCCAGGCTTGTGGCCCTGTGAAGGACCCGTTGGAGAAGCAGAGCGCACACGTCGCTGGCCCCTGTGCCTCCCGAAGCGCCTGCGGCACGGGCAAAGAACAGGCATGTCCCGCCGGGTGCCACTGGTGGCAGTAGGTGGAGTGTGATCCTGGGCAGGCATCCGCAGCGGGCGTTCCTCCGTTGCCCATGTCCACGCCTCTTCTGGAGTCTCAAAGAAAATGGATTTGTCCTGAAAGACAACACGCAGCCGCGCCGGGAAGAGGAGCCTGTATTGAATGTTAAGCAAGCGCAGCTTCTGCTTGACCTCCCCAAAGGAGCGGCGCTGAGATTGGACCTCCCGGGTGTAATAAGGAAAGACCATGATCGTCAGGTTCTCATACTTAAGCGGCTGCTTCTTCCGATTCGGCCAGGATAGGGTCTCTGTCCCGGCAGTTGAGTATCCGCAGGATAATTGGTCGCGGAGGGGCACCCGCTTGCGGCCGGGGGGGCAAGCAATCTATGCGCCCTCTCGATCGTGCACCAGGGCGAGAGCGCGTCCTTGGGCATCCAGGAGCGTATCCAGCTTTCCAGAAAGTCCGCTGCCCGACCTTGTTCCACGCCCTCAGAAAATCCAACCAGGCGAAGGTTGTTGCGACGAGCGCGGTTTTCCGTGTAAAGAGCAGGTAGCATATCACTTTGCAAGTTTCTGAAACACCAGCAAGATCGTCAAAGAGAGTACAAAACAGGTGATATGGTGCATTTGTAGGAGGAAGTTTACCCCTGCTCTGAGCTGGTGTGAAGTCGGATTACAACCTAAACGATGAAAGGGAGCCAAGCCCAGAGCCACAACTGAACGACAAGAGATGCAATGGAGCCAACGATCATGCAGCTCGGACACCCAACACTGCTCCGCCACCCCCCGCCACCATTCCCTTGTCTGCCATGCCCCCTTTACCTCCCCCACAAACAAATGTGACAGCAACCTTAGGAAATCTGGAACGTAACAAATAGGCTGATGTTGCACAATTATAATTAAGAAGATGCATGTGAGGTTGGACTAATAAGAATCACAGTCATGTATGGATTTACATATAAAACATGTTATTTAGGCAAAACAAGAACAAATACAAGTAGGTACAGCCTTGGTGTGTCATACCTGGACCATTTGTGAATCACAGCCTGCAAGATAAAACGCAAAATAAGATTGTGCATCATGCGTCCATCAAAGGAGAGAGAGAAAGAGAGGAAGAGTGAGAGAGAGGAAGAGAGAGAGAGAAAGAAAGAAAGAGTGAGAGAGAGAGGAAGACAGAGAAAGAGTGAGAGAAAGAGAGGAAGAGAGAGAGAAAGAGAGAAAGAGAGATACAAGGAAGAGAGAGAGAAAGAGAGAAACAGTCTGAGAGAGAGGAAGGGAGAGAGAGAAAGAGTGAGGCAGCGAGGAAGAGAGGAAGAGAAAGAATAAGAGAGAGAGACGAAGAGACATACAGAGAGAGAAAGAGTGTGAGAGAGAGAAAGGAAGAGATAGAGAGTGAGAGAGAGAGAAAGAGTGTGAGTGACAGAAAGGAAGAGATGGAGAGGGAGAGTGAGTGTTGACACTGTGGGGAAAATACTCACAGTTCACATTTCTGCCACTGGTGTGTCTCCAACCACGTGCCGGGACATAATACAGCCCTGGAGTTTAGTCATCTGAAACATAATATAGAATCAGTAATGGCAGAATACATACAACTGCACATGCCTAATTCTTTTTTTCGCCCCTGCGTTTCCAGGCTGCTGCACCCCATTGACTTCCACCACCCAGAGGTGTCTGCCCACGTCTGCGCGCCCAGGCTGCTGTACCCCATCCACTCCCACTGCCCAGAGGTGTCTGCATGCTGCTGTGCACCCAGGCTGCTGCACCCCATCCACTACCAATGCCCGGAGGTGACTGCCCGTTGCTGCGCATCCAGGCTGCTACACCCCATCTACTCCCAGTGCCTAGAGGTGTCTGCCCCCTCCTGTGCACCCAGGCTGAGAGGAAGAGAGACAGAAAGAAAGAAAGAGTGATAGAGAAAGAGAGAAAGAGTGAGAAACAAGTAAGAGAGAAAGAGAGAAACAGTGTGACAGAGAGGAAGAGAGAGAGTGAAAGAGTGACACAGAAAGGAAGAGCGAGTGAGAATGAGAGAGAGGATGAGACAAAGAAAGAGAGAAAGAGTGTGAGAGAGAGAAAGGAAGAGATAGAGAGTGAGAGAGAGAGAAAGAGTGTGAGTTTGAGTGACAGAAAGGAAGAGATGGAGAGAGAGAGTGAGTGTTGACACTGTGGAAAAAATCCTAACAGCTCACCCTTCTGTCACTGGTGTGTCTCCACCCACGAGCTAGTGCCCTCCTCAAGCTTAGTCATCTGAAACATAGTATGGAATCAGTAATGGCAGAGTATATACAACTGTGCACGCCTAAATCGCTATCCCGCTTTTGTGTATCCAGGATACTGCACCCCATGCACTTCCACTGCCCAGAGGTATCTGCCCACCGCTGCACACCCAGGCTGCTTCATCCCATCCACTTTCACTGCACAAAGGTGTCTGCCCGCTGCTGTGCACCCAGGCTGCTGCACCTCATCCACTCCCACTGCCCAGAGGTGTCTGCCTGCCGCTGCGCACCCAGGCTTCTGCACCCCATCCACTCTCACTGCTTGTAGGTGACTGTCTGCCGCTGTGCAAACAAGCCTCTATGCTCACTTACCGCCACCATCGTGTGTTGAAGAGGGTCAACTATGTGCCGAAACAACCTCCTCACCCGTTGATTACCAGGATGGCCACGCATCAGAGAAAGAGAAAGAGAGAGAGAGAAAGAGTGTGAGAGGAAGAGAGAGAGAAAGAGAGAAACAGTGTGAGAGAGGAAGAGATAGAGTGAGAGAGAGAGGAAGAGAGAGGGAAAGTGTGAGCGAGAGAAAGGAAGAGATGTAGAGGGACAGTGAGTGCCCACACTGTGGACAAAACCCTCACAGCTCACCTTTCCACCACCGGTTTGTCTCCAACCACGTGCCGGGACATAGTGGAGCCCTTAAGCTTACTCATCTGAAACGTAGTATGGAATCAGTAATAGCAGAGTACATACAACTGCTCACGCCTAAATCGCTGTCCCTGCGATGTGCTCCAAGGCTGCTGCACCTCATTCACTTCCATGGCCCAGAGGTGTCCTCCCGCTGCTGCGCACCCAGGCTGCTGCACCTCATCCACTCCCACTGCCTGGAGATGACTGCCTGCCGTTGCGTACCCAGGCTGCTGCACCCAGGCTGCTGCACCCAGGCTGCTGCACCCTATGCACTACCAAAACCCGGAGGTGACTGCACACCACTGCGCAAACAAGCCTCTCTGCTCACCTTTTGCCACCTGGGTGTTGAAAAGAGGGCCTATTACATGCCGCTGCAAGCCCCAAGCCCGGGGCCTGCGGACAAGGTACCCTCCATATCATGCAGCCCAGCTTCATAGGCCACCAGGCCTCACATTTGATTTCGCCATGGCAGAGGACATTCCAGTGCACCCGGTTTTTCATCGCAGGTTGCACACTCACTCAGCCCTTGCGGTGCCACTAACTCAGTGACCAGTGAGACAATGCCACGTGGCGGTAGGCCTGCGCTGCCTGATGGCTCAGGCCTACACTGAGGTCGAGCAGGGCACACAAAACCTGAGCTGCCCAGACCGCCGGACGGGGCATTACCGCAGACTGCACACCCGCTAAGCAGTTACTGTACCCGTACCTCATTGGACCGAAAGTCACAGTCCCGTGCCGTTGTGCCTATGCCGGCCGCAGTGTATCCTGTGCGAGCAACTCTAAAATGGCATAGAGCATGAGCGCCCGTTCTTTTTTATTAGCAGGGTCACGTGTCCTGTGACGTTTGTGCTGCATGAGTGTGGTGTGGTTGTATACCAGCCAAGAGGAAGTGGTTGTGGTGTACTGACAACTAGGCCTGTTACCAGCAGATCACTGCAATGAAAACCTGGGGCATGTAGCGTTGTTGTCCTTCCCTGTAAGCGTAAGTGGAGTGGGCTGGCCTGGCGTATGCCAGTCTTGTGTGAGGCTGTGAAGAATGACTCCGGGGCTATGGGCATGGCTCTGTCATGAGCTGTATGAGGAATCAACTGATGTGGGTGTCCGTGTGTTGTAGTGCTGCCGTCACCCGGGTCGCAAGCTCCAATATGTCACTCTGTGAGCCAAGTCCTACAACATGGCTAACATGGACGGTACGGGGACTGACCCAGCATTCATCCATAGTTCCAAACATGAAAGATGGAGGACATGACACTTCTGTGTGGATATGAATGTTTATTGCACATTCACTGGAGTGTTGCAGCTGTAGCACTACAGGGCCATGGAAAGTTTCAGTTTTTGGCACATGGAGGGCAGCCAATTAGAGCCAAGCTTGTGTTTGGGGTTAGGCTGCGCCAACATATGTAGTTATACAATCACTCTGCCAATTCCCAAGCACTTATAAATTCACTATACACTCTCCTTGCAGTCCTCTGTTAATCTAGTCTCTACATACGTACTTGTACAATGACCGAGACAAAGTTACATAACTGATGTTTTCCCTACTGCCAGAGGTAAAATGGTTGCATACGCTGTCCACAGAACAATGTAATGTGGTAAGGCCCAGGGGCTGCATCTTGCATACATAATGAACACACAGACACACATAGATAGTAGAATTGGGTACGGCAAGTGCTCTTGACTCCATTTTATTTCCAGTATCACATGTCAAGTGACGGCTGTGCTGGATGCGTGTGTGTGGGTAGTGTAAGCCAGCTCTCCGGGAATGGTTGATGCTGGTAACAAGTACAACAGTAATCATTGGATCAGACACAGAGATTCAATCATAAAGGGTCAATGACTTGTGCTGCACTAAGGTAGGGGCAGCAGATGTGAAATAGTACACAAAAGATTCTATTGTAAAGGGTCCATGACTTGTGGTACAGTGAGGTAGGGGCAGCAGATGTGAAATAATGCACAAAACATTGTATTGTAAAGGGTCCATTAGTTGTGTTGCCCTGAGATAGGGGCATCAGAAGCATTCAGAGTGTGCGCAGCCAGCGATGATGAGTGGTGCGGGCGAGGGACACTGGGAGCAATGTCTGTTGCCTACTGGACTGCAACTGACAAAAGTGACTAGGCTGTTCCTAAAGAAGAAAGAAGGGAAAGACAGGGTCACAGGAGGGGCAGGGGTAGTGCTCAGTGGAGGGCTACCCTGGGTATCCAATATGTTGGATTTAATGGCCTCACACACCCTTGCGAGTGTCATGCTTTATCATCGGCATTGCTCCTCGTTGGGCAGGTGGTGCAATGCCCAACGGGCTCACCTCAAAGAGGGGCTCTTTGGCGGAGATCTTTTATCCAACTGTCTATGGGTGAAGTGAGGGTGAGGGGCCAGAAGGGAAGGGATAGTGTAGATAAGTGGGTTTAAAATGTGGCACAAGGTACCGGAGATCAATTTATTCTGGTGGTCCCCTGCCACAAGTAAAAACAGTGAGTAGCCTGTGATCGAAGGAAATTAGGATCCACGTCACGATCCAGGACTACATTGCATATCATGAGGTCAACATGTTTCTCGCCTTTGCACACTGGCTGCGATTCTTCTCGACCTAGTTAATTTACATCTATCTCTAAAAAAACGTGACCTAGTAAAGTGTCAATTGATATTTCCAGTTGTACTACCTGTATGGGACTGCTCTTGCCTAGGGGAGACAAAAGAAATCGTTACCATAGTTCAGTGACAACAAGTGCCCTTTTGTGACCGTGAACAAGCAGTGTTGTTGTGGATAAGGTGACATACTAGCAGTGACATACTAGTGGTGATTAGTGACCAGTATGTATTGACTTATATCACACTTCAACAAAACACAGCATACATAAATTAAAAACAGCAACAGTTTCTTCAGAGTCCCAGGAACAGCATCCTATGGCTAGGGTAGCATGTTATTCACCTAATGGTCAAGGTGTATAGGTGTCAACCGAACCCGGTAGGTTTGGCTGAGTACTTTAAGGCCAAATTAGCACCAAATGGCCTGATCGTTAATAATTTCCCCAGGATTTTCTGGGAGGACGGCCAATTCAAGATAGAATGGTCACTAATTTCGTGGAAGTGCACTCATGACCTTCTCATACTTCTGGTTAATACTGCTAAACGATTGGCAGATGAACTTCTCAGTAAAATCCAGGCAGCAGAGAGCGCCCTCAAAAACACCGGACAAAATCCCGGTTTTAAGACCAAGCTGGCAGAACTTAACAAAGAAATTTCTGAACACAAAGACTTTCTAATGAAACAAAAAGTTGCTAAGTTGCAGAAGGATATTGATTGCTTCTCCAAAGAGAAGGTTTATCCCTATCTTAAGGACAACTTTGTTCCTCCAGGGACAGGATATCTCTCTGACTCAAGCGCCACCTCCTCTAGATGAGGATCCAATAGTGACAGCAACTCGAGCGGGGACGAGTGGCAACCAGGACCCCGCAAGGGGTATAGAAGGGGCAGATGGGGGCAACCCTTCTATCCACACCCCCCTACCAGGGGCCTCCTATGTGGAAATTTCCAAATTTCCAACATCCTATGACACCTTTTGTACCCCAGTACCCCCCTCATTTTGCCCCCCATGGCATAAACCAGCAACCTTTTTTAGACAGAGGTTGGGGCAGAGGGCGCGGGCGCAGGCGAGGAAACACTCCAGACAAGAGGGTACAGTGGGAGGACACACAGGCCCAAGGGATGGAAACCAGGAGCAAGACAGGAAGGAAGTAAGTCTGGTAGTGAATCTCTGGGACCACCAGAATAAATTGATCTCCGGTACCTTTTGCCACATTTTAAACCCACTTATCTACACTATCCCTTCCCTTCTGGCCCCTCACCCTCACTTCACCCATAGGCAGTTGGATAAAAGATCTCCGCCAAAGAGCCTCTCTTTGAGGTGAGCCCGTTGGGCATTGCACCGCCTGCCCAACGAGGAGCAATGCCGATGATGAAGCATGACACTCGCAAGGGTGTGTGAGGCCATTAAATCCAACATATTGGATACCCAGGGTAGCCCTCCACTGAGCACTACCCCTGCCCCTCCTGTGATCCTGTCTTTCCCTTGTTTCTTCTTTAGGAACAGCCTAGTCACTTTTGTCCGTTACTGTCCCTTGGGGCTCTGACTTTGGCTGGACCTTCCATTCTCAATTTTCCGTGAATGGTAATCTGAGCCCTTGGATCTTCACCTGATCCACCACCTCCCCTGTTGTTGACATATAGCCTACTGGACTGCGTCATCTGCAATCGCGACTCGATTTGAATTGTGAACCCTGCTATCCGCAGTGTAGATCGAAGGCAGTAGTCAGCACAGACATTGAGGAATTGCTTTTTGTCACTTCCTCTTAACAAAATCTGAGTACATAGAGCATAATTCTCTCTGCAATTAATAAAACGAGACTGAATTCAAATTGTGAGCTCGGCTGACCGCAGTGTCGGCGTATGGAAGAAAATATGAAACATGTATGGAATATATTGACGAAATATGTAGGTTTCAGGGACGTTGTAGTTCAAATTGTGAGCTCTGCTGTCCACAGTGCAGACTGTCATTCAGTGTTCCTTTGGACTTGCAAGATGAATATAGTCAGTGTAGTAAAGCTATAACTGATATACAACAAGTTCTTGAAGCAAGGATGCTAAAAGGATATTATCGAGATTTGAGGGACGTTATACTTATTTGCCTACTGGACTCTGCAATTAATGAATAAAGACTGAATTTGAAGTGTGAGCCCTGCTGACCACAGTATAGGCCGGAGGGAGCACTGAGCAAGGGCCCACAGCCACATGGCGTTGAGTTGAGTTGAACTGCACAGTAAGTGGCATCTGAATCAACCAGCATGTGCGGAGCCTGCAATGATGCGTGATCCGGGCGGGCTGCACTGGTAGCAACGTCTTTTGTCTAATGAATTCTGCCTTAATAAGGTTGTGTGACGATGACTTGTAGTGCACTGAGTTAGTGGCACCTGAAGCACTCAGCGTGTGCGCACCCTGTTGTGATGCGTGGTCCGGGTGGGACGCACTGGTAGCAATGTCTTTTGACTACTGAATTCTGCCTTAATAAGGGTATGTGGTGATGAATTGCGGTGCACTGAGTTAGTGGCACCTGAAGCACTCAGCGTGTGAGCACTCTGCGATGATGCGTGGTTCGGGCGGGCCACACTGGTAGCAATGTCTTTTGTTTAATTAATTCTGCCTTAATAAGGCCACGTGGCATTGACTTGTGGTACACTGAGTTAATGGTACTTCTGGTGCTCAGCGTGTACGCAGCCTGCGATGATGCGTGGTCCGGGCGGCCCGCACTGGGAGAAATGTGTATTGCATACTGGACTGTGTCATCTGCAATCGCCACTGCATCTGAATTGTGAATCCTGCTGAAACACACATTCACTGGATGATGTCATCAGTGATGTCATCAGTGAGGTCATTTGAGATGTCATGAGTGATGTCACTGACCATGTCATGAGTGATGTAATATGTGACGTCATCAGCAGTGCTTTGCGGGGCACGAGTTATAGCTAGCTCTACTAACTAAATGTTCGAATTTCTCTGGTTTTGTAGGAGTGAAATGACACACGCATACAGATACATATAGGTTTATGACTCGTACCCTAGAGCCCAAAACAGAGTACACTCTGCCAAACTGAAGGTCCACCAGCCTAATTTCGGTTGGACCATCAGTATGTCGACGGTTGAGATTAATCAGTGGCGGTTTTACCATGGGGGCGTTTGGGCGCCGCCCCCCCCCCCTGTTTTCTCGCCGTGCGAGAAGGCAGAAACAAATGGTAGTTATTTATTTATAACTACCATTTGTTTCTGCCTGCCCTTCTCGCACGGCGAGAAAACAGTCAGCAACAAACTTCCTGTTCACTCGAGCCTCAGGGCAGGGGGGAGTGGCTTGGGGGAGTGGCTTGCCCACTGTTGTGAATACGGACTGTTTGGACAGCCTGAGAGGCTGTCCAAACAGACAGTATTAGCAACAGTGGGCAAGCCGCTCCCCCAAGCCTCCTCCCACTCTCCCTTCTGCAGCATGCAGACCAAGAGGAATGACGTATTTAGGGCAGCCGGCCGAACCAATCAGCGCCGGCTGCCATGGAGGGGAGGGAGGCTGCCTGCAGCCTTCAATGTCAAGTCTGACGACTCTGGTGACGAGGCATTTCAAAAAAATCCAGGATGGCGCGCGGGAGTCTGCAGTCTCGGCCCTCGGGACAGGACTCGAGCCAGAGCGGGAAGCCAAGCCAAGGTAAGTTTTTTTACTTTTATTTTTATTATTATGAGGCAAGGGATTATCGCTGTTTGGTGTAACGCGGCTCCAGAGGGTCTCCTTCACGCTGGTGCAGTAAGGTGTGCTGAGATCAGGAATTACGCCACGCCTATTTCAAATGTCACCAGCCGCGACTGAGATTAATCCATCCGCCTGCCTCATTTAGAGTCGGTCGGCCTTCAGTATTTTGACGGTGGAGATTTTTCCGTCTCTGCTGCAGACATATACCCCCGACGGCCTGAGTATAGGTCATCGACTTTTGCAGGCAAATAGCAAGCTTTCCTGGTCCGTCACCACCAAGTACAACCTGGCAGTAATGGGCAGTGAAAACAGGCAAAATGACCTGCACGCCTTCAGAGAAAATTTCCACAAGGGGGCCGTTGTTTTAGTTTAATTTTCAAAAACAAAATTCCGCTTTGGTGTTTTGTTTTTGAAAATAAAACAAAGTTGAAGGTTTGCCGTATGTGGACGGAGCCGCCTGCCACACTTTTAATACAGTACATCTCATCATAGGAAGGGTGTAGCTCCAAGGAGCAAAAGAGTGCTTTGTTATAGAATATTCTTATTTTAACAGGATCATCTCAAACATACCCTGTATTGTTGTTGCCTCATTCTCATTTGTCCGCAACCATGTCTCACCTCTGATTTTTTATGCAATGCCTCTGATGCCAATGTTCTTATGGATTGTCTTGTAGTTGTGTTCAGTGAGTGGCCCTGAAATGCTATTCATCGCGCAATAAACAGACCACGCAGTTATAGGCGTAAAAGGCCATTTATTAGACCAGAACTGCGCATAACAATAGAACAATAAACAATAACAGCAAACTCCCCAATCATACATCCCCCCCATTCGTTTCAATCATCCATGTCATCACTGAGCCCTAGCGGCTCCAAACACCCTCCTCTTGTCCGTCAATCACCCTTCCAGCCCCCAGTCATTGCAAACTTCAAACAAACTTCGATCCGTCCTGCGCCAAGTCTCCCCCCCAAGGGATGGGTATGCCCGCTCTTGACCCCCTATCCCTTCGAAACCTGCCTACCGCAGCTCTGGCCTAAACTGGCAACGCAACAGACCGTCCCAAGAACCACCTCCAACTGCCGGGTGGGTGGGCAGCCTTTCGAGCTCCCTCCCGATGGTGCCAGGCGCAGAAAAGAGGAAGATCCCTTCCTCCCCCGCGCTTAAGTACCCACCCCCTAACTCCTCCCCTTCCCCTGCCTGGACTATCCCCTGCGCGAAAGACCCCGGGGAAAGACTAGTCTGCGACTCTGCTTTCCCCGGGGCCCGGCATCGCTCAATAAACAGACCACGCAGTTATAGGCGTAAAAGGCCATTTATTAGACCAGAACTGCGCATAACAATAGAACAATAAACAATAACAGCAAACTCCCCAATCATACATCCCCCCCATTCGTTTCAATCATCCATGTCATCACTGAGCCCTAGCGGCTCCAAACACCCTCCTCTTGTCCGTCAATCACCCTTCCAGCCCCCAGTCATTGCAAACTTCAAACAAACTTCGATCCGTCCTGCGCCAAGTCTCCCCCCCAAGGGATGGGTATGCCTGCTCTTGACCCCCTATCCCTTCGAAACCTGCCACCCAGTGGACCCCCTGTAGGGCGGTACACTGCCCCACCCCCCCCCACCAAGGGGCCGTCCGTCCGTCACTGCAAAATCACTCCCTCCGGCACCAGATCAACTCGTTCCACAACTTGCTCACCACATCCCGCAGTTCCATCATATACCATGCATTCCCCAGTCTAGACCGGTGCACACCGTCCTCCCTAAAGGCTAAAGGCTCCTCCAGGCAAATTCCAGGATGCGAAATGACTTTCACCCCCCTGTCCACACAGTAAAGTCTCATTGCCCGATTCAGTTTCCTCCGGGCCTTTTCAATAGCCCCGTGTTTCATGGCCCCCCTCCAAACTTTCCGGGGGACCAGCTCCGTCCAGGCAATGCAGGCCCCCGCCATCCTCAACTTTAGCACATCCAAGTTCCTCTGCATGAGTTGCAACAGAGCCAGTCCAGACAATTGCACCAGGTCGTTCTCGCCCAAATGAATGATCAACAGATCTGGGCATCCCCTCTGTGGGACCATCTTCGCGAGCCAGGGCAGGAGTGCCCCCCATCGCATTCCGCTCTTTCCCCACCATTTCACCTCGTGCAATTGTCCCTTCAGTCCCAGGTTACGGCCGTAAACCTGCTGGTCAGCGTACTTGGATGCCCAGTGCACAAAGGAGTGCCCAACGATCCACGTCACCGTCTTACCACCCGGGCCACCCACGCAACATACGAAGAAAAAGATGTTAGAACAGGCAAAACAAAAATGCAAACCAACAACCTGCCTGGGACCCCAACTACTTCCTCACATACCGCTCGCAGCAGCGTGACTTCCAACGACCAATACTCCTGATCCGGTCCCAGGACCAACCCAACCGGGCCGCCGCAGTCGCAGCCCCAATACGGAAAGAATGAGTACCAAAACCCGCTCCATCCATCCCCAGCCGACCCGAAGCCATCCTCAACACCGCCAGCAACTGGCCAGCCGACACTCTCGCACCAGAAGCATGAAGGAAAATCTCGCCCCCCCGCGGGCCCCCTGCCCCGCAGAAGGAGCGCCATTCTCGCACCGGGCAAACTGCCCCACCAGATTCATTCAGCCACACCCACGTACCACGCCCCACTTGATCAGTCTTCGAGCGGCCCAGCCATATCCCCAAACGCCCCGCATCCACCCGTATGTCCTCAAACAATCGTCCTGCCCCCCGCCTCGTGCCCAGCAACTCAGACACCCGAAACGCCCCAAAAAACATCCACACCATGCACAGGCGAAACAGGCCCACCTCGGCCCTGTCATAGCAACACTCCGGCAACACCCCAACCAGCCGGACCAACAGGTCAAACGTCACCGCCTCCCGCAGGCGTCCCCTCCCGGCTCCCCTCTCCCGACCCCACCCCCGCAACATGCGAGCCAGCACCACATCCTTGGTGGGGTCGAAACCCAGAAACAAAACGCAATAAAAGGAAATGCCAGCCAATTTTCCAGAAATCGTAGCAGCAGTCAGGCCACGGTCCATACAGGAAAGCACATAGCCCCTCACACCCTCCAGCACTTCCGACTCCCCACTCACCACACCATCCACCGTCCAGCCCATAAAAGAACTAAATTCAGACCATGCCAGCCGATATGTCCACCTTGTGGACGGGGCCAACGAACCCTCCACCAGACCAATCATCCTCACTCCCCCAAGGCCCAGATGCCGGCCGGCAGCTCGGTCTTGCAGGCGTCCGCTCCCGGCGCCAGATGTCGGAACCGCTGCCACTGCGAACGAGACAAAGCATCCGCAATGTCATTATTCGCCCCAGGGACATGCTTGGCCCGAAACACCACATTCAACTGCAGACAAGCCAACATGAACCTCCGCAACAGCCGCAACACTCGCAGGTCCCTCGCCCTCTGGTTATTCACAAGGTCCACCACCGTCATGTCGTCAACGTGGAAAAGCACTGTCCTGTCCCGAAAGTCATCCCCCCACGCCACCAGAGCCACCAGCAAAGGGAAGAACTCGAGAAAGGCAATGCTCCTGCCTTGCGTCATCCAGGAGGCCGGCCAGCTCTCCGCACACCACCGCCCATCCCAAAAGACTCCAAACCCCGCTGACCCAGCCGCGTCAGAAAAGATCTGGCATTGCCACACCGCCCTCTCTTCATCAAACTCCAAAGGCACCCCATGGAAGTCCTGCAGAAAAGTGATCCAAGTCCTCAAATCCGTCCGCACCCCCAGCGAGATCCTCACCCGGTGATGCGGAAGCACTGCCCCCGACATGGCCATGCCGAGCCGCCGACAGAACGTGCGCCCCGCCCGCACCACCCGGCAAGCGAAGTTAAGGAAACCCAGCAGCCTCTGAACCGCCCGCAAAGGAATCCGCCGCTCCCCCACAGCCCACTCCAGACACTCCAAAATTTCCTTCACCTTAGTCGCAGGGAGGCGCGCCAACCAATCCACCGAGTCCAATTCGATCCCCAAGAACGTGAGGCAACAGCTGGGACCAGCCGTCTTCTCAGGCGCGAGAGGCACTCCAAATTGCACAGCTAAGGCCTGGAAACGCAACAGGGCCCTGCCACAATCCCCCGACCCCGCCCTGCCCAGAAAGAGAAAGTCGTCCAGGTAGTGAGTGACCTCGCGGCACCCGCTCACCCGCACCATGACCCACTGCAGAAACGTGCTAAACAGTTCAAACAAAGCACAGGAGATGGCACAACCCATGGGAAGGACTTTGTCGACATAGATGGCACCCCCGAACTGCATGCCCAAGAGCCCAAAATCCGCCGGGTGAATCGGCAAGAGCCGGAAAGCCGACTTGATGTCACACTTCGCCAGCTCAGCCCCGGGACCACAAGAACGCACCATCCGGACCGCATCGTCCACCGACGCACACAGCACCCTCGAGTCCTCCTCCGCAATGAAGTCATTCACCGACCTCCCCTCCGGCCAGGACAAGTGGTGAATCATCCTGAACTCCCCCTCCTCCTTCTTCGGCACAACCCCCAGCGGTGAAACGATCAGGTCCGGCAGTGGCCAGTCAACAAACGGCCCGCAACTCTCCCTTCCGACACCTCCTTCCGCAACTTCGCAGCCACCACACCCGGCAACTCCTTCGCCGACCTCAAATTCTCGGCCCACCGCCGCTCCCTGGGGCCCTGATAACCCACCCGAAAGCCTTTGGTGAAACCCCAAAAGAGTCGCGCCGCGGCCTCGCGGTCAGGGTAGCACGCGAGCCACAGGGCCATCGCCTCCACCCTAACCGGAGTAGGGGCCCTTCGGGCCAGGCTGTCCCCGCCCCCTGGCGTTCCGCCACTGTTCAGAAGGGGTGGCGAGCGAGAGGCACTGAGTGATGGGGTGCTTCCCCCCGCACTTAGAACACTCATGCTTGAACTTACACGGGTACCGTGAGCAGAAACCCCGACTGTAGCTCCAACACACCCCCGTGGTGGCCCCTCCCGGTTTGGGCGGCTGTCCGGACACAATGGTGCTGGGCACAGTTCCGCCCCCCGCCCCGCCCTGGGCGGGACGCGTCGGAAAAGACCGATACAACACCGGTAAACCGCTGGCCGTATGCGTAGAGGCCGACGAGTGCGACAACGCCATCCACTGCATCCAAAGCTCCTGATCCACCTCCCCCCAGCTCTTTTCTGGATAGGCGCTGACCCGGGCCCGAAACTCCTCATCATAGCTTAACCATGCAAAACCACCAAACTGCATCTGTGCCTTACGGATAATGTCCATGTATTTGAACAACGCAATCGCCCGGTCAAGATATTTTAGACAATAGACGCTAGCATAGATCAAAAAGGCCGAAGTCCAATTCTCCATGGTGATAGGCACCCTAGGCCGCCTCGTCAACTCCCACTCCTCCTCCTTGGAACCCTCCTTCGCCTGAACCTCCCGGTGCAACAACTTAAAAACGTCCACAAACTCATGTTTCCAAATCTTCTCCCTCATTTTCTCGGACAAATGTGACCCCAATGGCATTGCCAGCCCCATGTAAGGCATTTTCTTCGGGACCTTCACCCCTTTCTCATCTTTCCCATCACTTTTGTCAGTCTGCACCCCCAAAGTTACCGACTTACCATCCACCTTCTTACCCTCCACAGGTGGACCGCCCGAAGGCGCCCCCCCTCCCTCACCGACCCATCTCCCACTCCCACTGACCTGCAGGCCCTCTTCCGCCCCTCCCCACCCCGGGGTGCGTCATCCCAAACCGCCCACCAGGCACTCTCACCTGTTAGTGCCACCGTCCGCTCCCGGGGCCGTCCTCCGGACTCCTTTCCACGAGCCTTCCCAGGTCCAGTCTTCTTCCGGGATCCGGGGTCGACCTGCAAGACACCAAGGTCGTCACCCCCCGCTGCGCGGCCTACGCCTTCCAGGTCATCCCGCACCTCCCCCTTTTCCAACTCCTCGCTCTCAGCACTGTAATCCAGTTCAAGCACCGGTTCCTGATCCACACCTTCACTTGAGACACACTTCACAGCACGTTTCACTCCCTTGGCTCCACACTCGCGGCCACGCGGTCCGGTGGCGCCACCAGTAGCCGTTGCCTGATCCCGCGGGGGAGGGACAGCCGCCGCGGACTGCCCTACTGCTTCCGACCTGCGTCTCGGAGCCGTGTTGCGCCCCGCAAGGCCCCCCTTGGCTCTGCCGACAACCGCCGACTTGGATCCCCTCCCGCCCCCCAGGTCGCTCGAACCTGGCAGGGCCCCGGCACCATCGGGCCTCAAAGCCGTGCTGGCCGTCCCTACCCCGGCCGCACCCCCAGTAAGGTGGGCGGCCGGGCCTGACCTCTTCAATCTCGCCTTCCGAATCTCCTCCTCCTGCCTCTCCGCCTCCCTCTCCTCCTCCGAGGTGGGGGTGGGAGGCCCCTCTATGTCGGGGCCCCACACCGAACCTACTCGGGCCCTCGTCTCCTCAGCCCACCTGACCTCCTGAATCTGTTCCAAGATATGCTCCCCTCTGGACCTCTCCCTCCAGGAGACAGAACCCCAAATCGGAGGGGGGAGCGGTTGGCCGTGGCCAAAAAATTTGCCCCCCCGGGGGAAGAAACCCACCTGATGGAAACCTTGAACCCAACCCGGGCCGCCAATGGGAACCAGAGTGGGTGAGGCACTCCTGCCCACCGCAAACCCAGGCACCAGCGGCCGAACCGCGGCCGGGGTGCCCGCCCTAGAGCCCCGGGACAAGTCAATCGGGCCCCCCCCAGACACCCGCAGGTCCAGCCCAGGCCCATCCCCACTAAAAGAGGCCTCCTCCAGGCGGACCAAGGGCCCGGGGGCCCCGCTGCCACCCACCGACCCGGCCAGGCCTGGCGCGGGCCCGGCCTGGGAGTCACCTAGCTCCACCCCCTGCGCAGCACCGTCAGGCGCCAACAGAGGACCATGGAGCGGAAGTTCCTCGGGCACGGCCCGCACGGCCGCCCCGAGGCCCCAGGCAACAACTCCAACTGGGGGAAGGGGCGCGCGGAAGTCGTCCTGCGCTTCCCGCCCCGCGCAGTATCCTTAGGGACACCCCCCCCCCTCCTGACCCCCGGGCCACCCTCCTGAACCTGGTCGTCCTCCAAGCAGGCGAAAACCGCCGCCTGCACCCCTGCCGAGGCAGCCCTCGTGCCTCTGGTGGCCCCCACCCAGGCCTGGTCCATGACCCCGGGCCTAATCAGGTCCTCGCGGCCGGCCCTAGCGAGCAGTAACAAGGCCTCACGGACCTGTTCCGCAGACACCCCAGACATCCCAACCAAATCAGCAACAAGAGCAAGAAAACAAGATACAACCCCAGCTGCCGTAAAACAGCTCCGAGTACAATTCCAAACGTAGCACTAGGCCTCAACTACGCACTAACTAACAACTCCTTTCGAGCTCCCTCCCGATGGTGCCAGGCGCAGAAAAGAGGAAGATCCCTTCCTCCCCCGCGCTTAAGTACCCACCCCCTAACTCCTCCCCTTCCCCTGCCTGGACTATCCCCTGCGCGAAAGACCCCGGGGAAAGACTAGTCTGCGACTCTGCTTTCCCCGGGGCCCGGCATTCCAATACATAAAGGAACGCCTTTTATTGAACTGTATGACCACGTATATGAGTGAGACTACATGACAGACATTCAGAGTAAATCACAGAAACCTTCACTGTTGCCAAAAACTGGACAGATGTGCAGAACCATTGTCTGCTGTTTGTGTAATACGGAACAGAGCAAACATAATTTACTCTAATATACATCGGCTCAAAAATGAAGAGCATAGATTGTAGAGTCACATGCAAAAGGTGCCTTACTTGTAACAGGTTTTGAATTATCAATAGCTATTTTCATGTTAAAACGTGAGCCATGAATCGCTCTTTTTAAAAACCAAGGGGCATATTATCAAGGACCGGTGTTAAAATTATCGCCGTTTTATCGGCAGGAAATTGCCGATAAAACGGCGATAATGGGCTTGATAATACACCCTTGTTTATTCCCATAGAAGCCCATGTTAACACCAAAACATGGGCTTCTATGGGAATTAACAAGGGCGTATTATCAAGCCCATTATCGTCGGGTTATCAGCAGTTTCCTGCCGATAAAACGGCAATAATTTTAACACCGGTCCTTGATAATATGCCCCCATGTTTTCTCTAATTGATAGAAAAAAATTACAAATAGCTCGGCACGCGTTCTGCTGTTGGATCCATTCCGTATCACCTAACTAGCACAAATGGTGAAGAGTATGTGAGATTTCGAGACTGGGGTAAGGCACTTTTTTGCAGAAAGGAAAACGATCTGGAAAAGGGTCATCAAAGCAGTTTTTCCAGGCAGTAGTCAAAGTCTTTACGAGTATTAAAAGGACCCTTGTTTATCTATCCAATTAGGACAGTGCTCTCCAAACAAATTAAACTTCCTTTCATCTACCGCACCTAATTTAGATGGAGTGATAGCGTGAGAGGCCAAGTGATGGGGTGAGATGTTCCACAAAGATCCTGCCAGGTGCAGCTGTCTAATGAAAGAGAGTTGCCTCAAAGCAAACAGCTCGACTGCTGAGACTGCACAATCTCCTCGATTGCATTTGGCTTCACCTTCAATTCCACGACTTGAGTGCACTCTACTGCAATATGTAGAAAAGAGAGTTTCAAAATAACGTTGGTGTAACTCCTATACCATTACATACGGGTAGCTGTCAATAGCAGGCTCGTTTCCCACCAGGTGTGAGTGACAAAAACAGAGGACGAGCGCGAGCTTGCGTTGTCTGTTATGTCAATCTGAAACCGCGGTTGTACGCACCATGCTAACAGCCATCTGTAATTTCATCTTGCTCTTCCGGAATCTCTTGGCCATTTTGGTCAGTTGTGTAGCTGTAGAGAAGACATGTGGAAGCCATGAGGCAGCCTCTCTTCCCTCAAGGCCCCGTTCTTCAAACCTATTTTACTTCTTGTCATGAAAACTGAACATCTGGCTCCTTACCTGCCTGAATGTTTAAAGACATCTGCCACCCACTCCTAATACTATAGCTGCCGAGGTTTCAGATTGCTTATGCGTGACCTTTCTGTGGTTCATTCTACTTATGCGTGACATTTCATTGCCTTTGAATGACACTATAGAACAAAGCAGTTATGCCTTGTACCATTCTGCACACATTTCGGGGCAGATTTATGTTGGTAATGCGCCACGTTTGCGTCACGCAACTGCGGCGTAAACGTGGCGCATCCCTACGACCCATTTACAACGTGACGCATCTAGGCAGATGCGTCACATTGTAAAGCCCTGCGCCACTTGTGGGCGTTCCGGCGCAGGGTGGGCGTTCCGGGGCAGGTGCGCCTCGCAAAAGTGGCTGAGTGAAATCTATAAGATTTCACTCAGTCACTTTCAGGCCAATGCTGCGTCAAAACCCTGTGCCTGCTTGAAGCAGGCGTAAGGCTTGACGCAGCATTGGACAGATAGGGCACCCCCGAGCCTTGCTGGGGCTGCGTCGCGCTTGCGACGCAACTCCAGCAATGCGCCACCTTTACCGCACAGATGCGTCACGCATCTGTGCCGTTTTTACCCCATGGTGCGCCGCATTGTAAATGCTGCGCATCATGGGTGGCGGAGCAGCGGCGCAAAATAACTGGCGCATCCCTGAGGATGCGCCAGTTATCATAAATCTGCCCCACCGTGTATAAACTGTGTAGAAATGAGTGAAAATTCTAGCACTTGTTTGCTTGGCAGTTAGGAGTTGCATCAGGGTGCTTAAGAAACACATTTACCTTCATTGTCGATAATAAAGAACATTATCAAATGAACGTGGTGATGCAATACATCACTATGAGATTGGATTTGAGGCATTTAATACCGCGGTCCCAACTTGCACTTGTCTGACACAATTAACAGCCAATCCGCCAGTGGGAAAAGTGCAAATATAGCCCCCAGATTGTAAAGTGCTGTGGGGTACAAAGCGAGGGCAGTATTAATCACACACCTCACTGTCACATGGCAACTACCTCATGACCTTCACACACTGCATTAAAAGTAAGAATTCGGAATAAACGACTTTCCCCAACTTCAAAGGAGTTTGCAATATGCAAATTCTTAATTTACTTAAAATAACTTGTGGAAAGAGAAGGATCTGGAGCTCCAAACATCAAATGCATTGTCCTGCATCTGTGAAGTTTGTTTTTACTTTTGTATGGTTGCACCAATCATGACCCACATCTACCACTGTAAGGAATTGAAACTTTTGACTTGGTGCCTTTGCTTCAACATCATGTCATTTCAAGCCAGAACTTGACGATCTGCTGTTTATAGTAACCTATGTGTCACCATCATGATAGAACTTTAGTCAGCTGTAACTTTTGTAGCCAACCCGTATTGCATTCTGGGATTTATAGTTGTACTTTTTTTGCTATGGTCTGTCTCTAAAAATTTAGAACTGAAAGTGCATTAAATTAATCTCAGCCTACATAATTGCTACTAAACTTTAAGGCCAACAAATGGTTGCATGGATGTGTGAGGGGATTGTACTACCTCCAAAACATCTTTCAAAAAACCCTATGTCATACCTGCATTATCCCATTCCTGATTTGCTATACTGATGTCATGCGCTTAAACACACATATCTGCATTGCATAGTTTTGTTAGAAGGTTTGAACAGAGAAAGAAAAAACATGCATGGTTTCGTTATTTGTCCTAAAATTGGACTTTTGTTATTTCTGCAAACTGTTCCTTAGGCTGGTGGATTTCCTTCCAGTCTTCAAAAGCAATCTTTTAAGAGTGATATTCTCGGTTTAATTACTATAGCAGTGACAGTTCTACTGGCAATCCAGGGCCAGCACACTGATATACCCTATAATCAGAGCCACTGGAATTATGCGGCCGCAGTATTTTTGCATAGTTGTATATTCAACGCATTTGCCACATAATTCATCATCTGCCGTATAATCAGCAGATTTTAATTAAAAAATTATTTCTAGTTTAAACGGTTCAGAAGGTAGCAAAAACGCAATGACCCGCGTTGCCGCGGAGTGGAAGAACCTTCGAAAAAGGTTGACTGGTCACCTTTCTGTAGCTTTTTGCTATATCCTTTAAAGAGAGTCATTTTCTCTCTGTATTTCCCTTCCCTTTTTGAAACTCAGGAGCAGCAACATTGCCATGGTGTTACCAGGGCTGAAAGTGGAAGCTTTTTCAATAGGAATACAAGTCATAGTTGCTGCTCATTTATCTTATACAACAAACAACCATTGACAACGCCAGTAGTCCTGACTTGTTGTAGGTATGATGTTACTTGTTGCATCATATATTTGGATGCAATGACAGAAACAGCTAAATACCAGTTGGGCGGCACACTATGCTGAGCACAAATTTTTAGCTTACGTGTTTTAAGCCATGCCATAATTTACATTGGCCACTCCCCTTTGAGAGACCCCCCAGTTTTTTCATTCCACTTAAAGCCCTGCAGATTGGTGATGTGTCGAGGTCATAGTGCTTCATGACCCCATCAGCGACTCCAACACTGACATCTTTGCTGAGCAATGCCGATTCTAAAACAGGCTGATCTTTGGATATCTCGTTAGTGTTCTGCTCACAGTAAAATATGCCACGGATTTCACAAGACAGCGCCCAATGGTTAAAATGCACATGCGTATATCCAGGCGCAAGTTCTAGGAGCCAAGGTGGGCGTAAAAATCCAGTTGAATCAAATGTGAGCATCATCATAACTTTCCAGGATGCCGATTGGCTTTTGTGATTCAGACAGTAATGCCACTATGATTGGAAGGAAGACTATGGGCCATATGTAGGTGGGCCAATACCGGTTTATAACGGTGAAATTCTGTACATTTCACCGTTACTAACCGGTATTTAGGCAATTGAGATGTAGGGAAGGATTCTGTAATTATGACAAGGTAAATACCGATTCATCATTACCGAATTCAAAATTACCGAATCGGAATTACTGATTCCTTATTTACCGAATCAGTAAATAAGAAACAGTAAAAACGAGAAAAGAGACGTAGGAAAAATCGGCAATACCGAATTTCTTGAAATTCGATATTTAGGAGTCGGTAATTAACACTGACTGAAAGCAGGTGGTAATCAGCTTCAGTGTATATAAGCAATCCCAAAATGCGACAGTGTGATCACTATGGCAGCTTTCTATGTGATTGCATGACAGCTACGGCTACAGGCAGCAGGAGTGAGGATCTGGAGACGGGAGGAGTGCATTTACAGACAGCGCATCACAATCTTCCAACAGACTGAGGCTGAGATCCATGAAAGGTACAGGCTACACCCCCACACCATCCTGGACTTGATAAGGGACCTGCATCCACTCCTGGAGCACCCAACACCAAGGGCACACGCCATACCAACACATGTGCAGGTGCTCTGTAGCCTACATCTACTTGCATCTGGCAGTTACCAGGGGGTGATAGCTGCTGTAGGCGGGGTGTCTCAGAGTTGCCAGTCCCGTTTCTTCAGAAAGTCCCTGGATGCCATGATGCAGAAAATGCATCACTACATTAGCTTCCCAAACACACAGGCGGAACTGCTGAAAACCAAGACAGACTTTTACTAGATGGCACACTTCCCGCATGTCATAGGGTGTATTGATGGCACACACATTCCAATCTGCCCACCTGCAGCCACTGAGTATATCTACAGGAACAGAAAGTCCACCCACTCCATAAATGTGCAGGTAATCTGCGATGCTGCCAACATAATAATCTATCTATTTTGAGTTCACAAGGGGTGACAGCCCTTGCAATCGCAGCACCCAAAGAAAAAGTTTATTTACAAGGACTTAAAGTGAGTAACAGGAGTGCACCCCATAACTAAATATTTGCCAACATAATCACCGACATTGTGGCCAAATTTCCTGGGAGCACCCACGACTCATACATCTTCCAGAACGGAGGGATCTACACACGCCTGGCTGCGGGAGAATTTGGAGAAGGATACCTGCTAGGTAAATCACTGTGACACACCCTCATAGTTACTGCAGATGAATGTGTTTTGGTGTATGTAATGAATGGCTCTCTCTTTCTCAACTAGGCGATAGCGCATATGCCGTGCAGTCATTTATCCTCACTCCCTACCTATACCCATCAACCCAGAGTGAGAGACGATACAATGTGACACACAAATCAACATGCAACGTTGTGGAGCGCACCTTTGGACTATTGAAAAGCAGGTTCCGCTGCCTCCACAAAAGTGGAGGCCAACGTCAGTACACACCCATCATCTGCTGCAAAATCATTGCAACTTGTGCTATGCTGCACAACCTTGCCACAAACAAAGGTACAGAAGTTGAATTAACTGATTTTGAGGACAACGATGATGAATTTGCACAGCCAGAGCCCAACGCAGCAGGAGTGACGCCAGCAACAGATGGGAGACAAAGATGGGCAGAGATCACATGCAACTATTTTTAAGTAAGTAAGGAGACACAGCCAGTTGTTGTATGTAATGATGTCGTTTTACTATCTGGGCACTATGCCACAACACAAGCGGCCAAACTTGGCAGTCCAATTTGTGACATCCATAGAAGGAAGTCATGGGTTACTTCACCCAATTCAGTTCTAATAGTGTGTGCTGCATTAGCGTCTGCGGCCACGCATAACAGTGTTGGATGCTATCAGCTGACTGTCATCACTAAGCATGGGCGGAAAATCTGTTCCGCTCGCGGATTTTGCGGATTTTCGGTAAATTCGCAATCCGCGAAATTCGCGGATTTCCCGCAAAATCCGCAAATTCGCACGCAGCGGATTTTTTTTTTCTTGGTGATACAATTTTGCGGCGCGCGGCGTTTACTTCCCGTCATTCATCGTTTGCCGAGTTATTTTTCTTGATATTTTGCGAGTGCTGCGCCATTTTGGATCTTGCTGCGGGATCCCGCGGGAATTTGGCAAGCGCGATAACGTAATCGCGGCTTACCAACTTTTACAGCGAGAGTTTGTCAACGCGAGTACGCCGTGATCACGTATCGCGGTACTTCGCAATTGCGAGCTTTGAGATGCGGCGAGCAGCAACAATCTCGCACACGCGAAAATATAAAATTTGCAATTCTGCACAAGAAATCCACCAGCAAGCAGCATAAACCTTCTGGAAATGATGATTTTTATCTGAATAACTCCTTAGGTTGACATTTGCCTGCACTTTTTTTGCGAGGAGTCCATTTTGGGGAGGGGGGGGTGGGAGGAAGGAAGTGCCCCACAGTCTTCAACTTCCTGTTCCTGTCCAGCAGGCTCCTCCCAGTGCTTTGTCCATCTCCTGGTCACTTTTCATTTGGATCTGGAGCTGGAAGGATTACTTTTTGTGGATGCTGCTGGATATTTGGATTTGAGGCCTTTTTGACTTTCTTTTGATCACTTTGGATTAGAAATTTCACAAGTAAGTTTGTTTGGGGCATTACAGTTGCTGCAACTACAATTTTGGAATTTTCGATTTTTGGGCTGTTTTGGGGCCTTTTGCCCAGGGGTACTCAGTGGTGGGTGCACTGAGTCTTTCTGTGGGGTGTTTTGAATTTAAACATCATGGAGGGGCTGGATGGCTTGGGATTGTGCTGATTTTTCTGTGATTTTCGTTTTTTTGGCCTGTTGTGGCCTTTTCACCCGGGGTAGTGAGTGGTGCATGTGCCTAGTCTTTCTGTGGGTTGTCTTGCATTTAAACATCATGGAGGGGCTGGATCATGGCATGGGATTGTGCTGATTTTTCTGTGATTTTCGTTTTTTGGGCCTGTTGTGGATGGACAGGCCATGTGGTTGGGGGCCATTTTGAGTGCTGCTACAGGCCCTGGCCATGTGCTGTGATGGAGGGGGCCATTTTGAATGCAGGCAGTGTTCTCAGGCCTGCACCCATTTTGCCTAGCTTTCATCCATTATGCCCAGGGCCCAGGGGTAGTGAGTGGTGCATGTGCCTAGTCTTTCTGTGGGTTGTCTTGAATTTAAACATCATGGAGGGGCTGGATCATGGCATGGGATTGTGCTGATTTTTCTGTGATTTTCGTTTTTTGGGCCTGTTGTGGATGGACAGGCCATGTGGCTGGGGGCCATTTTGAGTGCTGCTACAGGCCCTGGCCATGTGCTGTGATGGAGGGGGCCATTTTGAATGCAGGCAGTGTTCTCAGGCCTGCACCCATTTTGCCTAGCTTTCATCCATTATGCCCAGGGCCCAGGGGTAGTGAGTGGTGCATGTGCCTAGTCTTTCTGTGGGTTGTGTTGAATTTAAACATCATGGAGGGGCTGGATCATGGCATGGGATTGTGCTGATTTTTCTGTGATTTTCGTTTTTTGGGCCTGTTGTGGATGGACAGGCCATGTGGTTGGGGGCCATTTTGAGTGCTGCTACAGGCCCTGGCCATGTGCTGTGATGGAGGGGGCCATTTTGAATGCAGGCAGTGTTCTCAGGCCTGCACCCATTTTGCCTAGCTTTCATCCATTATGCCCAGGGCCCAGGGGTAGTGAGTGGTGCATGTGCCTAGTCTTTCTGTGGGTTGTCTTGAATTTAAACATCATGGAGGGGCTGGATCATGGCATGGGATTGTGCTGATTTTTCTGTGATTTTCGTTTTTTTGGGCCTGTTGTTGTGGCCTTTTCACCAGGGGTAGTGACTAGTGAGTGTTGCATGTGCCTAGTCTTTCTGTGGGGTGTCTTGAATTTAAGCATCATGGAGGGCATGGGATTGTGCTGATTTTTCTGGTTTTTTTCGATTTTTTCGGGGTGTATAACTGAACTGATGTTCCTCTGTCTTCCATTGCTTTTAGGTGCACAAGACTCAAGAGAACCACCAGTGCCAGGAAGAAGTCCTGCAGCGGTGTGTGTGTGCAGCATAACGTCATGCGACGTCACGTCTGGCCTCAGACAACTCTACAATTCGTGCAACTGCGGCCTGCTGTCTGACCTGCTCTGAAGAAGATGGCCCCAAAAAAAGGTCTCCGTAGCTCCTCTAGCAAGAAAGTTGCTAGTAAGGAGCAGAAGAAGCAAGTTACCAAGGAGGCTGGTGTGCCGGCCGCCGCGTTTTTTGGGAGCAAAAAAAAAAAGTACGCCTGCAGCAGCAGCAGGATCTGCTGGGGACCAAGCTGGGAGCAGCACCCCCGCTCCATTGGGTTCAGTGCCTCCACCACCACGCCAACTTAAGTCAAAGCCCTTGAGTGCTTCAGAGGCAGTCAGTGTACTTCTCCAATCACCATCGACCAGTGATGTTGGCTCATCGCAAGAAAGTAGCAGCAATGTCCCTGAATCAACACAGGTTGTTGTAACTCATCTGACAAGTGTTGAACAACCACAGCCGCAACAACAACACCATGTGCAAGTACAAGCCCAAGTACATGTGGAAGGAGAGGCAGCGCAAGGAGATGCGCAAGCAGAGGTGCATGGAGGGTCACAAGTGCCCACAATAGTTGTTCCTCCCGAAGTAGGGGCACATCAGGAAATCGACAATCAAGCCGAGGTATCATTGGAAGCCACTCCTCCTGATGATCATCCATTGTCTTCCACATCCCTAGCAAGGAAAAGATCAAGGTTGGTGTCTACATCTTCTTCAAGCCCACCTCCTTCTGATGAAACGGATCCCAATTGGGAACCAGCACCACTGCCGTCTGAGAGTGAGGCACACCATGATCTGACAAAGGTACCTAAGCGTAAAAGGAAGGTCGTCGAAAAACTCATAGCTATGGAGTGTGATGAGGCTCAACAAGAAGTGAGGGACACTGCTGCTGATGAAGCCTCTCACGATGACGACGAGCCAGTCATCATAAAGGTCACTGCAGCCCCAGCGGGCATGCAGCAAAGAGACATTTTGACCCTATCCCGAGAAGCTGCTGAGCGTGATGATGATGTCGACGAGGAGGCAATGGAAATGGAAACACAACAATCATTAGATTTGGAGTTAACTAGTACACCAACACCTACCGCTTCCATATTTCTTTCTCGCAAGAAGGGACCTCCATCCACCTCGACCTCAATTAGTGGTGGTGAAAGTGCAAAACGTACTGAAGTTCGGCAATCCACATCCTCCACTTCATCTGGCATTAGCAGCAGGACCACCACCACCAGTATCGCCGCCTCCTCCGGCCCCCAAAGACATTTCAAGTCTCCAGTTTGGGACTTCTTTAGTGTTTGCCCAAAAAAGGAAAACGTAGCCATTTGTAGCATTTGTAAGCTTCGAGTTAGTCGTGGTAAGTTTGGTAGCAACTATGGTACCGGAGGCCAGAGAGGTCATCTTGAGAGACAGCACGCTGTCCAATGGTTTGCGCACCTACAGGCGATCAAGGAAGCCCGAATTGCACGTAATGAAAACGTTGATGTTTCATCTGATGATGACAAGGAGGAAGAAGACGTGTCAAACACTTCACTTACACCCAGTACCCCTGTCAGCAGCACACCCCATGTGAGCCACAGTAAGAGTGTGGGAGAGAGTGAGACACCAATGCGAAAAAGTTCATCAGCGAGCGTAACTGGGTCGAAGATATCATCATCATCATCCCGTAAATCCTTGGTCCAGTGCAACATTAAAAAGATGTTGTTTACAGAAGCGCAATATGAACGCAACCACCCACTGACGCGTCTGTATAACACTAAGCTGGCTAAAATGCTAGCTCTGGACCTTCTCCCTTTTTCTTTTGTAGAAGGGGTTGGTTTTCTAGAATTAGTGGCAGCGCTCTGCCCTAAATGGAAGGTTCCTAGCCGGTTCTATTTTGCCCGAGTTGCGGTTCCAGCACTACATGAAGATGTTCTGGAGGTGATTGGGGCAGCTTTGCAGAAGAGTGCTGTTCACACTATACATCTGACAACAGACATGTGGACCAGTGGCGCAGGCGCTGATTACATGTGCATCACTGCACACCGGGTCTCCTTTTCAGGGGCTAAAGCAAAGCTAAACGCAGGTGTTGACCCGGACATTGTTTTTAAAGCTGCTCGGAAACATGCAACACTAGCCATGTTTGGTTTGGAGAAACGTCACACAGCACAAAACATTTTGGATGTCTTCAACACAAAGGTCCTTGACTGGCTGTCCCCAAAAAAACGCCAGGTTGGTTATGTTTCCACGGACAATGGCTCCAATATAGTTAAGGCCATGCAGCTGGGTGACTATTTCAAAGTGCCGTGTTTGGCGCACTGTATAAACCTGGTTGTCAAAAAATTCTTGGGTGATAAAGACAGTGCAGCGTACAGAGTAGTGGAGACAAGCCGAAAAATGTGCAACCATTTCAGCCATTCTTTTAAGGCCCGGAAGCATCTGAGGAGCCTGCTATATGAATGTCAAATGCCAGTGAAAGCACTCATCCAGGAGGTGGTAACACGTTGGAACTCAACCTTCTACATGCTTGAGCGTCTGTATGAGCAGTATATGGTACTCGATCACTATTTCTTAACACAGGGTACAGCTCAGAAGGAGGACCTGAGGATGGGTGCGGCGCAATGGAACATAGTTAAAAGCCTGACACGCATGCTTCGTCCTTTTGAGTTCTTCACGCGTGCAGTCAGCAAGGAGGACTGTAATTTGGGAAAAGCCATCCCATTGTTGTACATGCTGGAGCACCAACTGAAGGAGGTGTGTTCTGTGTTTGAAAAAGATGAAAAAAACCAAGACCCTTTTGTCCTGGCTGAGAAATTATTAGAGCACCTATAAGGTGATGAACGTCTTAAAATGATCCACTCAAACCAGCATTACATTTGTGCTACTATTCTGGATCCACGCTACAAAAAGGCGCTGGCAGGCCAAGCATTCTTTCCTTTTGCTGATGAAGATGTTACAAAGTACAAACAGTGGATAGCCTCCTCAGCCAAGAGGTTTGAAAGAGAACGGCAGCAAATTGAAGGAAAAGGCAGTACATCAGCATCAGCAGGCCATCCCCAGTCACAACAATCCACTTCTGCACCTGTGGCTGCGGCACAAGTGACCTCTCAGCCGTTAAAGAGACCGGCAACCGGATCATCTGCACCACCAGACACAACAGTAACATTGGAGGCTGAAGAGGATTGGCTAGCTCGGCTTGGGTTTGGTTCTCAAAAGGTCACAGCAACAGCTAAGCAAAGTGGAGGAACCTTGGAGGAGAACCTTGATTCGATGGTCAAGGACTATCTGAATGACTCAACAGAGGTCTATGTTAATGCTGACCCATTGGCGTATTGGCATGGGAAAAAAGAATTGTGGCCACAGCTCACCAACCTGGCTTTAAACTACTTGTCTTGCCCACTCGCAAGCGTGTCTTCTGAACGTGTTTTCAGTGCTGCTGGTGGCATTGTAACTTCCAAACGGAGCCGCCTCTCGCCCAAAAATGTGGAGAGGTTAACAATGATCAAGATGAATCAGCACCTCATACCACCAGATTTCAGAGTACGAGAAAGCGCGCCGGATGAAGACGAGGTAGCCAGCAACATAGATGAGGGAATTTCTTCTCTGTCAGGTGACACTGACCTCACCCTGCCTGAATTCGCAGAGTATGATGACGAAGCCTTATTCTTATTCACGGACCGTGATACCGAGCCCTGAAAATGAGACAACGAATCAATAACTTTCTTTTTCGTCCTTATTCACTTTTATTCCTGTGTGTCTGTCTTTCTTTGTTGTGCACAGTTAATATAATTAAAACTTTAATCAGATAATCACAAAAACAAGCCCATCAGCAGAACTGTCTTCACTTGTTTGCTAATTGATTTGAAGGGGCCGCAGTCTGCATTCCTCAGGTTCACAAGTTCAGAAGAACATGCTCCTCTATCCTCCTCCTCCAGACTCCTATTTCCATCAAAGCAGAGGGCTGGTTAACGCCCAATGAAGAAAGACTCAGCACTTGTGGGGGTGTTGTTCTACCTCTTTGCAGGTGAGTTGACGGCTTTGGGGCCATTGCTGGGAAGCTCTAATACCGGATAAAAGTGATTTGGACCAAATCCGAGGCGGAATTTGTTTTGTGTTTTTGCTGACTTGCTTGCCTTTGAGGTGCTCTTAGGGGGGGTTCCGTCTGTTTGTGGGTGAGTTTCGGGGTCTGTGAGCACTGCTGGGACGCTCTAATCTTGGTTGCATTTGCTTTTCAGGAAATCCGTAGTGGCAAACCGGACTTATGGCCTAGCTACGCAGCGCGTTTGGACCGAAGGCCGAGAAATATTGTAAGTAGGAGATGTTGCTTTTGGCCTGTTTCGGGGTGTTATGCTTTTTGGCGGGTGGGTTGGCGGGTCTTGGGCCATTCCTGGGAAGGTCTAATACCGGGTAGAAGTGGTTGGGACAAAATCCACGCCGATTTTTTGTTGTTGCTATTTCTGACATTTTGCTCAATGTAGCGTTTTCGGGGGCCTGTTTTGGGGCTTCCTGGTGTTTGTGGGTGGGTTTCGGGGTCTGGGAGCACTGCTGGCTATGGATACTTTACTTTGCAAGAGGTTTGAAGTAAATCCATGGTGGCAGAGGGGAGTTAGGGCCTAGCTGCAGAGCGCGCGCGGAGTGATTTGGGAAATTTGGGAAAAAATGACTAAGTCCCCATTTTTGTACTTTTGCTGTTTGGCTGTTTGGGGGTCTTCTACTCATTTTCTCCTGGGTTGACGGCTCTGGGGCCATTGCTGGGAAGCTCTAATACCGGATAAAAGTGGTTTGGACCAAATCCGAGGCGGAATTTTTTTTGTGTTTTTGCTGACTTGCTTGCCTTTGAGGTGCTCTTAGGGGGGGTTCCGTCTGTTTGTGGGTGAGTTTCGGGGTCTGTGAGCACTGCTGGGACACTCTAATCTTGGTTGCATTTGCTTTTCAGGAAATCCGTGGTGGCAAACCAGACTTATGGCCTAGCTACGCAGCGCGTTTGGACCGAAGGCCGAGAAATATTGTAAGTAGGAGATGTTGCTTTTGGCCTGTTTGGGGGTGTTATGCTTTTTGGCGGGTGGGTTGGCGGGTCTTGGGCCATTCCTGGGAAGGTCTAATACCGGGTAGAAGTGGTTGGGACAAAATCCATGCCGATTTTTTTTGCTATTTCTGACATTTTGCTCAATGTAGCGTTTTCGGGGGCCTGTTTGGGGGGCTTCCTGGTGTTTGTGGGTGGGTTTCGGGGTCTGGGAGCACTGCTGGCTATGGATACTTTACTTTGCAAGAGGTTTGAAGCAAATCCATGGTGGCAGAGGGGAGTTAGGGCCTAGCTGCAGAGCGCGCGCGGAGTGATTTGGGAAATTTGGGAAAAAATGACTAAGTCCCCATTTTTGTACTTTTGCTCTTTGGCTGTTTGGGGGTCTTCTACTCGTTTTCTCCTGGGTTGACGGCTCTGGGGCCATTGCTGGGAAGCTCTAATACCAGATAAAAGTGGTTTGGACCAAATCTGAGGCGGTAATTTTTTTGTGTTTTTGCTGACTTGCTTGCCTTTGAGGTGCTCTTAGGGGGGGTTCCGTCTGTTTGTGGGTGAGTTTCGGGGTCTGTGAGCACTGCTGGGACACTCTAATCTTGGTTGCATTTGCTTTTCAGGAAATCCGTGGTGGCAAACCGGACTTATGGCCTAGCTACGCAGCACGTTTGGACCGAAGGCCGAGAAATATTGTAAGTAGGAGATGTTGCTTTTGGCCTGTTTGGGGGTGTTATGCTTTTTGGCGGGTGGGTTGGCGGGTCTTGGGCCATTCCTGGGAAGGTCTAATACCGGGTAGAAGTGGTTGGGACAAAATCCACGCCGAAAAGCCTTTTGGCACTTTTTGTAACTTAGGGTTCGTTAGGGTTAGCCCTAGCAGCAGGATTGCATGTGTTTCGGGGTGTTCTAGATTTTTGCAACTGAGTTCTGGGGTCTTAGAGCACTCGTGAGAATGTGTAATTTTGTTTGCAAGTCATTTGAAGAAAATCCATGGTGGGAAAGGGGGGATTTGCATAGTTAAAGAAAGCCTTTGCCACTATTCTTAACTTTGGGTTCGTTAGGGTTAGCAGTATTTCTATTGCATGTGTTTGGGTGGGGGGGGGGTTTCGAGTCTTGGAGCGATGCTGGCTATGGATACTTTTGCTTGGTTGCTTGCAAGTGGTTTGAATGCAATCCACGGTGGGTAAGGGGGTATTTGGACCTACTTTTACTTTCAAAGTACGTTTTGTCACCAGTTTTCTGCTAGGCCTCGTTTTTTGCGATTTGATTGGAGGTCTTCTACATTTTTGCGACTGGCTTTAGTAAGGGTCTGGGTGGGAGCACTGCTGGGAAGATCTAATTTTGTTCTAAAACACAGTTTACAGTACACCTAGCTTGAGGGGAAAGATCCGCTACATTAATTTGCCCATACTTATTTATCCTTCAAAAGGTGACTCAGACAGAGTACGCACTGTCAAAAATATTGTACTGTCTACTAGGAAAATCAAAGTGTGACTTTTTGCACTCCACAGCCTACATACCTTATATTTATTTATCAGTGGTGTTGTAATATTATATCACTTCCTGTTTTTCGTTGAATAATTACAGGCCGGGTTTCAGTCTGTGCAATGGGGAAAAAAGGATGGAGTCAGGCTTCACATTAGCGAGCCCCAATTCAGCATCCGCCAGGCAGGCAGTGGACAGGGTGTCTTCTGGTCACCAACATTGATGGACGAAGCGTCAGATGGAATGGAGGAGTGCCGCTAATAAGAGGAATTTTTTTCTGCATGCAACTTACTTACCAAATTCAACAGGACAACTACAACAACATACAGATACAGTATCCATTGTGTTTTTCTATGACTGTGACTGCATTTCTTGGATCTCTCTCTGCTTCTAAATTGATCCCTTAACACATCACTTAGTCCACTCCACTATCACATCTGCACCACACATAGTCATTTGTAAGTGCTCCTACGTAATTCGCAAGTCACAGCACGCCCCAGCCCGTAGAGGACTGGGATGGCCCCAATGATGAAGCATGTCACCAAGGGGCAACCCTGGTGACTGAGGGGACACCTAGAAAAAGAGCAATTTCTCCTTTTCTATCTACTACACCTTCCAGACCAACCCCATTGAGTGTTGTGAATGGATTTATAGTGACCAGCAAGGCTCTCAGGTATCTGGCAACAGAGACCTTATGTTGAATATAGTTATCAATAATTCCACACACGCCCTGTACTGTCGCATTCTTTCTTCCACAGTTGTCGAAAGTACTACTTACTTTTCACTGACATGCATGCAGTAGTTCATGCACTTTCAAAGATTGATGGATAGGTTTGTACCCAAAGATTTGTTTATGTTCAATTGTTTGTCCATGCTGTGCTTTTTTTACAGGGTGTCTTCTGGTGGTGACCAACATCGATGGACGAAGCGTCAGCTGCAATGGAGGAGTGCCGCTAAGAAGAGGATTTTTTGTCTGCATGCTTCTTACTTACCAAATTCAACAGGACAACTACAACAACATACAGATACAGTATCCATTGTGTTTTTCTATGACTGTGACTGCATTTCTTGGATCTCTCTCTGCTTCTAAATTGATCCCTTAACACATCACTTAGTCCACTCCACTATCACATCTGCACCACACATAGTCATTTGTAAGTGCTCCTACGTAATTCGCAAGTCGCAGCACGCCCCAGCCCGTAGAGGACTGGGATGGCCCCAATGATGAAGCATGTCACCAAGGGGCAACCCTGGTGAGTGAGGGGACACCTAGGAAAAGAGCAATTTCTCCTTTTCTATCTACTATACCTTCCAGACCAACCCCATTGAGTGTTGTGACTGGATTTTTAGTGACCAGCAAGGCTCTCAGGTATCTGGCAACAGAGACCTTATCTTGAATATAGTTATCAATATTTCCACACACGCCCTGTACTGTCGCATTCTTTCTTCCACAGTTGTCGAAAGTACTACTTACTTTTCACTGACATGCATGCAGTAGTGCATGCACTTTCAAAGATTGATGGATAGGTTTGTACCCAAAGATTTGTTTATGTTCACAATTGTTTGTCCATGCTGTGCTATTTTTTCTTGTCTCACAAAACCTTTCCCAAAAACCCCCGTACCCATCCATTTTTCAAACCCTAACCCTCTTCCCCCGGGCTGTGTGGTTTTGATTGATGTGTGACTAAATTACAGCAATAAATCCACACACTTGCTGGGGAGGATAAGGTGATACCAACAGGCTGGTGAAGAAATACGAGGATATATTCTTACTCTGCTTGGCAAAGACCCATGGCTAATGTCAAAGAACTTCAACCGAATTAGTAGTTATACTTTACCATTTGTTAGGCTACAATGTGGCACTGTTCTAGTGTACTGTCACCTGCTATATTCTCTATTGTACCGTTGTATTGCTCAGGAGGACAAACCAGATTTCATTTTCTTTTTTTTCATAGGCATGCAACTACCACTGTGTCACACCACTAGTACCACCGCTATGAGGAAATTTTATCCGCCCAGGATTGCCAACCTTATTCGCTGTTTCCCGTGGAGTCAGCCCTGGGCCTAGCCCTACTTGCAAACAGAAATTACAGGTAAGAAAGGCGTTTGGTTGGAGGTAGTATAATGGAGTATTAGGAGAGACGAGAGATTGACGGTAGTACTACTAAAGTCCTAGGACTATTCAGAAAAACAAACTTACTGTTAAACCCCCACCCACCAGACTCAAAAGCAGTAAAAAACAGGTATGGTCAGATAAAGTTTCAAAAAGTATATTTTTATAGCCCTAACAAAATAATCTCCCGCAAGACCCTCCCTAACCCCAACGATTGTCCTTCAAAAGTCCCCAAAAAACCCAACTCCCAATTCCCACCCCCCAAAAGTCTCTAAAAAAGGGGCAAGGGACACTATGGCAGGGTGCTGTTGGCTTTAGCAGCCAGGGCATCATGCTCCTTGCGGAGGGTGGCAAGTTCGAAGCGGAGGCCCTCCACCAAGTTCTTATAGTTCAGGACCTCCTGCTCCAGGTAGGACAGTCTGAGGGATAAGCGGCGCCGGTGTGCCTTGCAAATCCTGTGGGGGGCAGCTGCTGTCTTTGCTGCTCGACGTTGGCGTTTGGCTTTGGTAGCCCGGCTCCGTACCGCTGGAGCACTGCGCTGGCTGGCAGCCCGCACGGAGGAGGATGCAGCTGTCCCCGTGGACGTTGTTGTTGTACCAGACTGCGTCTCCTCCTCCTCCAGGGCCACCAGCCGCCGATTTTCAGCGACAGTGGCATCCAGCCTCCGTTGCCGGGCCATTCGAGCCAGCTCCTTTCTCCTTGATGGTGTCTTGGATTTGGAAGGAGCAACTACATGAAGAAAGAAAGACATAGTCTGTAACCAATGCTCCTTAAGATTAACACAAAATGATTGAGCAGAAAGTTGTCACAGTACAAGTAGCAAATTGAAAGCACAGTACATAACTATTGAGGACAGTATCTATGTAACCTCCGACTTCTTCATCCTTGCTCTAACATTAGTGGGAGTTTAAGGAACAAATTCTACAAGCACTATGGACTTCCATTACAGTCGACTATGACAGCACACCAGTCTTATTCTTCTTCTTCTCTCTTGTTTAGGAAAATTGGTACGTTATCTTATGCAAGCCGGCATAATGCCAGCGCAGTGAACTTGCACCCGAGAAAAACAGACGCACACAATGGTGAGTGAGACAGACTTGCGTTACTCTACCGGTCCAGTACATGCAGGTGGTGAAGCTCTTACTTCTCTATTACGGGTGGCACTGAGAATACTCTGTTAAAAGGGCTACTGTTTAATTAATTTAGCTTTCACCCTACAGTGCAAATGAGTAAGCATGGGCGGATTTTGCGGATCCACGATCCGCGGATTTTGCGGATTTGCGGATCGTGGATCCGCAAAATCCGCGGATTTTGCGGATTTGCGGATCTGCGGATTTGGGGCGGGGCTTCCATGCGAGTGCACATGCCTCTTGTGTGTTTAAAAGGTCTGAGAAAGATCAGTTCAGCAGATGAAGAGAAAGAAGCCCCTGGTCACAAGAACAGCACGGGTATTGTGCCCGTGAAAGTCAAGGATGCAAAGGCCTCTATCCAGCATCACAGCTGATGTTCCACGGTAGATTTGGGATGAAGGCACACCTGCCCAGCCTCGACGACGCTCACGATTGTTTTTGGGCTAATGAATGAGTCACTGAATTTGAGCTTCAACTAGTTCGAGCGACCATGTGTGTGTTACTATGCAATCGCCCCGAAGGGCGCAGGGGTCCCTGAGTGAGCTGTCCATCATAGTGGGTAAATAGCGGGAAGACGGTGCACACCGCGAGTGTGTGAGCGGGACCAAACGTGCGGGGCTTCAATGCGAGTTCACATGCCTCTTATGTGTATAAAAGGTCAGAGAAAGATCAGTTCAGCAGATGAAGAGAAAGAAGCTCCTGGTCACAGGAACAGCACGGGTATTGCGCTCGTGAAAGTCAAGGATGCAAAAGCCTCTATCCAGCATCACAGCTGATTTTCCACGGTAGATTTGGGAAGAAGGCACACCAGCCTCGACGACGCTCACGATTGTTTTTGGGCTGATGAATGGGTCACAGGGAGGGCATGTTGTAACTATTTTACGATGGCGCCGGCAAGCTGCCAGCGCCATCCTAAAATACTTACTAAATTAGCTTCAACAGAAAGCTCTAATAGATAAAATAAAGCAGGTGTTGGCAATTGTCAAAGCATAAACATTTAGAATACTTGAAAAGACATTATGGACAATCCCAGAGGACTGCACTCAGTGCATAGAGCTATTGCTGACTAGAATGGGAGTCCAATGGAAATGCCAAAAGTGCAATCTTAGTTAGCTACACAGACAGACTAATAAGAATAGCAAATGTTTCTTGATGATTACTGACGTTAATTGATAATTCCTTGATATTTAATTAGAGGGTACTGATTAGACGAGTCCCAGGTTGGGCTATGGGCAAAGGATTGTCATGTTAGTTACCTGTCTTCGGGGCTGATATGCATATCGGGGGGTGTTTTGTGCACGAACGCTTGCGCCTCAGCGGCGCCTAGCGATTTAACTTCGTTCCTCAGTGGCGTTCGTGGCGCCTAGCGGCGCGTGGTAGCTGCAGTCGCTGACTGGGGGCAGACGGACACCGTGTGGTTCACTGTGAGCCTTCTTTGTTTATCCCGGCTGTTCCCAGTTAAGCGCGTCTCGCGCATGCGCATACGGCACCCCTAGTAGGCCGATGATGCGAGTAGGGTCCGGGTGGCTCTCGGCCGCAGCATGCGTCTAAACGCGCTGAAATTGGGCTTTTTAGTAGGATTTCAGTCGCGTTTGGGCTGCACATCGCGGCGCGAATCCCTGACTGATTTTCATAGCGATTGTTGCGTAATTGCATATTGGTGGTCCCTCTGCTCTTGTGAATTGCCTGAGAAGGTTGTAAAGTCCAGTGGTTGAGTGTGCACACGCTCTTTGTATCTATTGTGTGGCCTGGGTCTCTGACCCCTGTGACTTCAGCTTTGCTGAGGGGGTTGAACTTCTTGAAATTAAGTGTGCTTTCAGGGCTGACCCCCCCCTTGACCCTCCTTGTGGCTGGACAGTGTTCAGACGAACTTGAGTGCTAACTTCACTCAAGTGCATTGAGTTAAGCCACCCCTGCAATGTCGGAGTGGGTGCAATACAATGAGGAGTATACATGGGAGGAAGTTTATGATGGACGGGAGGAAGCTGTCCTGGAGGACAATTTGGTCAACGCTTTGGACGCCTCTGTCCAGTCTTCGGTCAATAGGGCTATGGAGACTAACGTCCCACAGACAGTGCAGCAAGCCCTAGCTACAGCCCTTCGCCCTATCAGAAATAACAATAAAATCGGACGCCAGCCGTTGGGGCTGGGGAGCTCGTTGCGGAGACATCTCCACAGGTGGCAGATGGTCTCCGGAGGAGCTTTCGCTTCACTTAAATTGTCTAGAACTGCTCGCGGGGTCGTTCGCGGTGCGGACGTTGTCCCAGAGGCAGACATCTTGTTGTATCCTCCTGCGCTTGGACAATGTGTCAGTATTGAGATACATCAACAAGTTGGGCGGCACAAGGTCGTCGATGCTTGTGCAAATAGCCAAGGACTTCTGGCATTACTGTCTGGAGAATCAGATATCGATAATTGCGGAATATCTACCGGGTCAGTCCAATCAGGTGGCGGACTGGAACTCGAGATACCTCAGGGACTACAGCGACTGGAAGTTGCTCCCGAAGGTGTTCCAATGGCTGCAGAGAATTTGGGGTCCGTTCAGGATGGACTTATTTGCTTCCAGACTAACGTATCAAGTACCCCGGTTCTTCAGCTGGAGACCGGATCCGGTGGCGCAGGCAACGGATGCATTTCTCCAGGATTGGTCGGAGGGGATGCAGTATGCCTTTCCCCCCTTCATGCTGATCCCCAGAGCGATGTCTCAAGTGATCAGGCAACGGGCGGAAGTAGTCATGGTGACCCCATGGTGGACGTCACAATCATGGTTCCCCAAACTAATCCAGACTCCTCCCGGAATCGGAGACGCTATTGCTGGGCCCTCATCAGGAACAGCATCCCTTGATAAAGGAAGGCAGACTTCAGCTGATGGCTTGGAGGCTTTCAGGGAACAGTGGCAGTTGCCAGGCGTTTCGAGCAGGACTTGCGCTTTCATCAAGCAGGCCTGGGCACCATCCACGGGGAAAAGATACTCCTCGGCCTGGAAGAATTGGGTGGATTGGTGCATGGAACGACATCTGGATCCCGTGGGGGCAGACTTACCCCACGTGCTGAATTTCTTATCGGATAAGGCTTCCGAGGGTTTGGCTTATAGATCGGTCAATAATTTTAGGTCAGCCATATCAGCAGGCCATGCTCAGCTGGATGGAAAACCAATAGGCATGCAACCAGTGGTGTGCAAATTGCTTAAAGGAATTAGGGTGGCTAACCCACCAAAGCCCAAATACACCGGGTTGTGGGATGTGTCTTTGGTCTTAGATTTATTTAACAAATGGCCGGTAAACCCTCTTTTATCCAGGAAGCAGTTGTCAGCTAAGTTAGCCATGTTACTCTGCCTCTCGGCATGCAGGAGGTCGTCGGACGTGCGGGCGCTGGAGGTTACAGGTAGAGTATTTACTCCGGAAGGAGTTTCTTTTACCATTTCAGGACGCACCAAGACATTATCTCGTCATATTTCATATAATGCTTTCCAAGAGAATGACAAGTTATGTGTTGTTAAATGTTTGAAAACTTATGAGGAACTTAGAGGGGCTAATAGGCCACAGGGCTGTTCCCAATTATTGATTGCCATACAAAAGCCTTTTAAAGCGGTGGCAGCTGCCACCATTGCCAGATGGCTTCGTATGTCATGAAGGAAGCTGGTGTGGACGTCACCATTTTTGGTGCTCATTCGGTCAGAGGAGCCATGGCGTCAAAGTCATTTATGTTGGGTTCCAGTATACAAGATATCATGGGTAGTGCAGATTGCTCATCAGAATCAACCTTCAAAACTTATTATTATAAGCCGGTGGGGGATATTACCTCTGTTGTTTTTCATAAGCGTTAAACAAGCATAATGTGAAGCCTCCGGTCCTGCAATTGAATCACAAATTTGCTAGCATTCGCGCCAAGAATTTGCAGTTCTATTAAGGACACGGAGGCGAGGATTATCCCACCCGGCATGTTATGTGTAAATGCTTGCCCACCCAGTGGTTATGGTGGTTACGGTCTCATATCCTTTATTGCAGGTTCAGATAAGAAAAATGACTGAACGTCGACGACTGCCAGGATATTACGCCTGAAAAGTTTATGTTCTTCCACGTTGGAGGAGTTATCAAGTTATCCAAGTTGTTGTTGGAGCTGTTCGCCTTAAAGAAAGAGGAAGATGGCGGCAGGCAGAGGCCTCTTATGGACTAGGGGGGCGTGCCTATGTGCTAGTCATGATGGGATGTGTAGTTGTTTAACGTTTAAGTAATGAAAAGCAAGCATTTTCATTGGCTGCTGTGAGCTTCAATAAAGATTGAGGAGCATAATCCTCACCTCCGTGTCCTTATTAGAATTGCAAATTCTTGGCGCGAATGCTAGCAAATTTGTGATTCTTGATTTAGACCTTTATACCTTGAATGACATAACACAATGCTATCAACTTATGAAGGTTAGGCTTATGTTCTCACCCGTGAACAACTGGAATGAAACAACTGGTTAATAGGTTAGTTATAGGTCAGTCAAATAAATACCCACTCGTGAGAACATACCTGCCAGTTCTAAGTTGAACTCTTCACTTGGTGTTCTGTAATGATACTAAAAGGAGAACAATACCAAAAGAAAACTTGCACAAGAATTGGGTTTACGTTCAATACTCATTCAACATGAACATTCATTTATTACACGTATGCTTAGAAATTCAAACATGTGTACAATTGCCTTCCAAGTTCTGTATTTATAATTGTCCTTTCAATGCTTGTTGGCAATTGTTGTAAAATTTGTCTTTTCTATGCTGGTTTGCAAGCTATCGTCTCTGCAAAATCAAAGTCTTAATCCAGTACTCTCAAATATTCTTAATTACCAATTTTCCACAACTGTAATTAAGGTTCTAAAGCAGGGGTCTCCAAACCGGTCCTGGAGGGCCGGATCCATGGCAGATTTTTGGGATATCCCCATTGAGATACATGTAGTTATTTTAAAAATCTGGCATGGATCCAGCCCTCCAGGACCGGTTTGGAGACCCCTGTTCTAAAGAAATAAGTCTTCCAATGTTCTTAAAGCCTTGTTTAAACGAGTTGTGTTAAGTTGCCTAGCAACCTGAAATTCTTACTTTCCTTTTTGTAGATCGTCGCGGTCGCCAGCAGCCAACCGGATTTCCGGTGGAGACGAGACCGGAATGAAGACCGGAGTCAGCCGATCGCCTGGGAAAGAATCCGGGAGTCTTGAGCATCAGGTAAGTCTGGGTTTTGCTGGGCAGAGGGTTTGGAGGAAAGAGGAAACAAGGAGGGTGGAGCTGGGAGGAATCAAAGGCAGGAAACAAAGGAGGCTTCAAATCTGAGTCAGAGAAGAAGTCCGGAGCGCTTGCAGTGACGCTGTGCAAGAAAGCAAAGCACCGTCACGTTTTCGAGCGCTTTCTTTTATAGCTTCTGTGTGGCTCTTACCTTCCTGTCTTCTTTTCCTACTCATCCTCTTTTTGCTCTTTATCTTTTCTCCTCTCTTCTTTTTTCTTTCTGTTTCCTTCCCTATCCCCTTCTCCACATTTTGATAGTGATACGTCTGTTTTATTGCCTTGATAGAGGCTTTTACTTACTGAAATCTATATCCCTCACAGGCTAATGCTCCTTATATATATATGATTTCTTGGTTTTAATATCAATTTTAGCCCTTTGCATATCTCTATTGCATCGATTGTATCACTTATATTGTCTTTTGTATTCATTATTCTTACCATTATTCTCATCAATAAAATTTTCTTGAAATCAAAAAAAATAGCTTCTGTGTGGCTCAGTACGGCGGTGTAGCCATCTTCATTTACATGCGCCTTACATGGAATTAATGATACCTTTAGGTGGTTATTCCACGCGGGGATTTCGCTGGAGGCAAGATTATTCCTGAATCCATCAGCGTTAACAAACAAGCATTGTCTAAATGCAACCGCCGAAAAAACATAGCTTATCATAACAACAGTGCTGTATTATAAAATTACATATGCACATGATGCCTGGAACTAACATACTAAGGAGAATAATAATAAACATGAGTCCAGTTATACAAGTTTTGACAATGAAGGTGGATTTAGCGGACAGCTGCATATGAACCCCTAACAGTTCCTCCCCCCAAAGGCCTTCTCACAGGGTGAGGTTTTCTTTGATTAAGGGCATGAAATGATCTAATTAATCTTGGGGAGTGCACGTTACTTTCTGGTTCCCAAGATCTTTCAGACAGATCATACCCTTTCCAGTCTATTAAATAATACAGACGACCATGAATGCGTTTTGCATCTAAAATTTTCTTAACCTCGTATTCGAGATGGTCTCCTATCACAACTGGTCAAGGGGGATTATCTGGTCGAGTGGATGGGTCATGGGGTTTAAGGAGGGAGACATGAAAAACTTGATGGATAGCATACTCATCAGGAAGAACCAATTTAACTGAGAATGGATTTAGGAACTTTTCAATAGAGAATGGACCAATATATCTTGGTTTTAGTTTTTTGGGACCTTCAATTTGAATGTTTCTGGTTGATAGCCAAACCAAATGTCCCTTTTTAGGTCTCGGCTATAACGAGCTGAAAGCGCGTTCTCCCCAGAGAACTATTGTCGGCGTCTCAGCAGTCTGAGACGCCGAAGTGAGACAAGACCTGGCCGCGCGCAGCGTTTCCCCATAGGATAACGTTGTGCGCGCGGCCAGGTCTTGTATCCAGAGCATGCGAATGCAGCCCGGATAGCGACGCGCGCCTGGTGGTATGCAAGGGCACTGATAACACACACATGGCTGCCCCTTCAAGCAGGCTTCTTTTCTTCATCCACCGCCTACGCTGGTAACGTTAAGCCCATATTACATTGTGTATCAGAAAACCTACATGTCCTTGCACCTTCTATAATCTGTTATCCTCAAGCATGGCGTCTACGCAGTGACAACTTAGCAAATGCAATTACAATACTTTGAAGTTAGTTAAAAAAGTAAATGTATGTACCGGTAAACAAGCATCGGTGTCTCAATTTGAACCGTTCATTGTCCACGTGCCTAACACGACCTTGAGGGTACATCAAAGAGCAAACGTTCTTTTATTGACTCGCTGCAACAGGGTCTGCTCGACATAACCTCCTGAGGGGAGTGTGCATAGGTGGCAGCTGTTTTACTTTGATCTGCCGAGCGGCACGTTTCCCATGTGATCACATTTGTTTATTTTTGAGATTGCTCAAAAGTGTAGCGTGTCCTTCTACCGGGTTTTTTATCTTTTATTTTTTATTTGTATACCATCTTACTTTTCGCCGGAAAAATTAGGGTTTGCTACTTAAAGAGCTGTACACATTTGTGTAACATTGCAAATTCACCAAGTTTCACCAATGGCAATTGAGCATTAAGCATACTGATACCACCACTGCCATGCACACACGGACACCACCACTGCCGTGCACACATGCATACCACCACTGCCGTGCACACATGGACACCACCACTGCCATGCACACACGGACACCACCACTGCCATGCACACACGGACACCACCACTGCCATGCACACACGGACACCACCAGTGCCATACACACACGGACACCACCACTGCCATGCACACACGGACACCACCACTGCCATGCACACACAGACACCACCACTGCCATACACACACGGACACCACCACTGCCATGCACACACAAACACCACCACTGCCATGCACACATGGACACCACCACTGCCATGCACTAACGGACACCACCACTGCCATACACACACGGATACCACCACTGGCATACACACACGGATACCACCACTGGCATACACACATGGATACCACCACTGGCATACACACACGGACACCACCACTGCCGTGCACTCATGCACACCACCACTGCCATGCACACACGGACACCACCACTGCCATACACACACGGACACCACCACTGCCATGCACCCACGGACACCACCACTGCCATGCAGACACGGACACCACCCGTGCTTAATTTGTAAAAAAAAAAATGCCAGGGCTTTCATTTATAAAAAATTAAGTGAAAGGGCACTCGTCAGGAGGCTACTGTAGTTTGGCATACACATTACGCGACTTTGAGCTATTGGCATTGTAAATGACAATGACTTTTATTTATGTCATGGTTTTTAAAACATAAGTAAAATACCTTGTCATTTACAATGTCAAGACCTTAAACTCGCGTTCATTTACAATGCTAATAGCTCTAACTTTTGCAATGCCGAGACCGTTGCATTGTAAATGCTTGTTATATGGTGGGGCTGGTAACCTATGTCTGTCTGCTGACTTTTTCATTCTTAATTTGTTTTTTGCCAAACTTTTCTTTACGTGTTCCTGGAACATTAGTCATTTTTAAAGTCTTTCTATAACTGCCGGCATGATTTTCTGATTCTCAGAAAATACTACTGGAATGGAACATGGATGTTGACCAGTTAAAAAATAAAAGGGTGAACAGCCTAAAACAGCATGTAAGGTTTTGTTGTATGAAAATTCTGCCCAAGGCAAAACCTTGTCCCAATTAGCTGACATAGTAGAGGTTAAACAACGCAAGTCTTGTTCTAAGTACTGATTCACCTTTTCTGTCTGACCATCAGTCTGGGGATGAAAAGCGGATGACAAAGCCAATTCTATACCTAGTTGCTTACTAAGCTGAGTCCAAAATTTCGAAATGAATTGGGGGCCTCTGTCCGAAATAATCTTACTTGGGAGGCCATGTAATTTAACAATGTTGGCTAAAAATATGTTACTAAACTCGGCTGCTGAAGGTAACTTGGGTAGTGGAATGAAGTGCCCCATTTTTGATAGAAGATCCACTACTACTAGAATCATGGTCAAACCATTAGATCTGGGCAAATCAGTAACAAAATCTAAACCGATTGTGTGCCAAGGATAAGGCGGTATTGCCATTGGCTGTAATAGTCCCACTGGAGCAGTGTGGAACGCTTTTTGTCGTGTACATACTGGAAAGGCTTTGATGTATTGTCGTACATCAGTTATGATGTTATCCCACCAAAAATGTCTTTGACAAAGCTTGAGGGTTTTGTTAACCCCTGGATGAGCTGCTATGGCCAGGTCGTGGTTCCAATTAAGTACTTGTAGACGTAATTCTTTCTAAGGGATGAAAATATTATCCTTATCAAAGAAAAAACCTTCACGAACAGAATTATGTTTTTGAGATAACCATTGTTGTTGATCTAGGCTTTTAACGGTTCTTTTAATCTGATTTAGAAAATCTTCCGAATGGATTTCGGCTACAATTCTCTCTTCAGGGATGATACTTTGTGATTCATTACTCTGATCCTGATGTTTTTCACAAACCAGACGTGATAAAGTGTCTGACAAAACTGTTTAGAACCTGGGCGATAGGTGATCAAAAAATCGAACTCACTGAAAAACTGTAGCCAACGCATTTGTCTAGGAGTAAAGGCTTTTACAGTAGAATAGAATTGTAAATTCTTATGATCAGAATAGATGGTATTGGTATGTTTAGCTCCTAGGAGATGATGTCTCAATTCTTGAAAAACTGCCTTTATAGCCAAAAGTTCACGTTCAGCAATGTTGTAGTTTTCTTCCGCAGGCAAAAGCTTACGGGAATAAAAGGCTATTGGGTGTAAATGTCCAGTATGAGTGTCTTTTTGCATTAACACACCTCCCAGAGCTGTTTGTGAGGCGTTCGCCTCAACAAAGAATGGCCTATCTGGGTCAGGGTGCACTAAGATAGGCACTGAGGTAAAAGCCTTTTTTAGGCTCACAAAGGCTTATTCCGCAGCTGGAGTCCATTGAAACTTTTTTCCTTTCTTAAGTAACTGTGTAATTAGTGTTACTATTTCTGAAAATTTGGAGATAAACGGTCTGAAAAAATTAGCAAACCCTAGGATTCTTTGCGTGTCTTTTATTCAGGTTGGGGCTGGCCACTGTAGGATTGCTTCCACCTTTCTTGGATCCATTATGATCCCCTCAGGAGACAACCAGCACCCCAAAAAGTCCACCTTGGAAGTATTAAAAACAAATTTTTCTAATTTTGCAAACAAAGAATTGTCTCTTAATCTCTGCAAGACCAAACGGACACACTGCACATGATCTTCTGTATTCTTTGAATAGATTAGAATGTCATCGATGTATACTATGACGCAAATGTCCAATAGATCATGCAATACTTCATTTATGAAGTATTGAAACGCAGCCGGGGTGTTGCAAAGACCAAACGGCATAACCGTATAGTCAAAGAGGCCAAATCTGGTGCGAAAAGCGGTTTTCCACTCATCGCCTTCCTTGACACGAATTAAGTGGTAAGCTTCTCTTAAATCTAGCTTGGTATAAATGCTGGAGCCCTTTACTTGGTTGAGTAGTACAGGAATCAATGGTAGAGGATACCTATTCTTGATTGTTGCCTTCTTTACAGCGCGATAATCGATGCACGCTCTCAAATCGCCAGTCTTCTTAACCACGAAGAAGAGTGGCAACGAGACTGAGGATGTTGAGTGACTGATAAACCCAAGTTCTAATAGCTCATCCAAGTATGATCTTAAATATTGGTTTTCTGGTTTGGTTAATGCGTATATCCTACTACAAGGTAGCACTGCTCCGGGAATTAAGTCTATTCTACAATCGTAGATTCTGTGAGGTGGTAGTTTAGTTGCTTTAACAGGGTCAAAAACAACAGAGAAGTCTTGGTATTCACTAGGAACGTGAGAAGTCTCTTGATCTAAGGCTGCACAAAAGAGAGGCATTACTGGGTCCTTAGTGTCTTGATAGCAATGGAGTTTACAATGAGGTGAATCTAGGGTGACTGTACGTTTCACCCAATCGAATTTAGGGTTATGGAGTTCAAGCCATGGAATTCCTAGGATTACCCCAAAAGTTGGAGTATCAATGAGATCAAACACGGTATTCTCGGTATGGCCATTATCAGCGACTAGAATCAAAGGTTCAGCATGAAATCTTATTAATCCAGAAGATAAAGCAGACCCATCCACTGCTCTTACAGGCTCTGGTTCCTTTTTGGGTATTTGAGTTAGTTGTAGTTTCTGAGCCAATTCTAGGTCAAAAAAGTTACCCGTAGCTTCTGAATCAATTAGCACTGGTATACTATGTCTTTGTTGTGTAGATAAAATAAAAATCACTCTTACTGTAAAATGTTTAGGCATCCGATTGATTACATTGGTTGCATATTGAGATCTCTGTCACCATACTTCCCGGGGAAACGATCTCTTCTTTCCCCGAGTTAATCAGTTTTCCAACACCTGAGGTGAGTTTCTCTCGATTACTAACACCTTCTTTTTTAGCAGGCTTTGTGGGGCACTCTCTAGCAAAGTGGCCAGGCTTTCCGCACTAAAGACATGAATTCCCTTTACGTCTTTGTTCTTTTTCTTCAAGTGACAGAGGTCCCTTTATGCCACCAATTTGCATTGGTTCTGCGGTTGCACTCTTATCCTCAATCTCCTTTCTGTCTGATTTAAAGTGTAAGTTTCTTATGTCTCCTCTAGGTCTTTCGCTCTTTCGTTCCCCCAGTCTGTGATCTAGCTTAACCACTAAATCCTGGAATTCAGCAAAATCTTCAAGCAAATTGACAATATGAGCTAAGGAATCCTTCAGATCGTCCCTAAGACCCCAGTAAAACAAGGATACCCTCTTTTCTTCGGACCAATGAGTTTCAGCCAATAACCTGTTAAAGGTGGTGATGTACGTTATCAGATCTTTTGATCCCTGATGAAGACCTAAGAGTTCATTATCTGATGCTTGTATAAACAAGTGTTTAGCGAAGAGGTTGGACATGGCTATTTTGAAATTGTGCAGATTATGTAGGATGGGGTCGTTAGTATCTACTAAGGGCTTGGCCCAATTAGCTGCCACACCTTCTAGATAGGAAATAATAAAAGCTACCTTAGTGGTATCTGAAATAAAAATCTGTGGTTTACACATAGGGCTCGATTCCGATCCGGTAAAAAAATCCACCGTACGATTCGTATTCGTAGCCCTTTCCGTACGAATCGTACCCGTCCGTCTGAGTCGCGTAGTACGATCCGCATTCCGTGAATCCGTCCAAATCGTCGTGATCCGTACGTATTGCAAGGCTGAGACTGTGAACCGTACGACTCGTACATACGCCGTACGACCCGACGAGTACGATCCGGACCGGGGAATCAGGACGCGATTCGTACGGTCCACGTCAGGTAAGGGCGATTCGTATGGAAAAGCGCACAATTACATACACCCCATACAGCGCGTACCCCCCCATGATTGCAGGCCTTACCCCCGTTGTACATGGGGTACGGCTCGTACACCGATCGTACATGGGATACGGCTCGTACACCGATCGTACATGGGGTACGGCTCGTACACCGATCGTACATGGGGTATGGCTCGTACACCGATGTACACCGATCGTACAATGGGGGTACGGCTCGTACACCGATCGTACCATACCTGGGGGGGGCCGTTCCGTACCTGTTTCGGCACAAACTCTGCTTTTACGGCTGTTTTCAGCTCCCGTAGAAAAAGGGTCGTACGGTGCGTACCCGACACGTATCGTATTAGCTGGGTCGTAAAAACCAGCTGCGAACCGTACAGATGTCGCGTACAGCAGGTTCCGAGGGAGAATCGTACGGAGATTAGAGTCGTACGGTGTCTTGTACGACTCGTACGGCTCCTGGTACGAATCGTACTTCGTTGTACGTACGGGGGACGTTGCAGGGTACGGGAAAAACGCTCCGAGCGGCTATTCGGAGCGGTTTTTCCCGAATCGGAATCGACCCCATAAAGTGTAATTGGCACTGGCTCATGAAAGTTGTATAGCGATTACTGTCTCCTGTCAAACTTCTCAGGATTAGCTAAAGGAATTAGACGAGGGGTAACAACGGTGACTTGTACAGGCTGTTCAGTTGATTGACCTAACGTAGTTCAGGATTGAAAAGCATTGGTACCAAAGTTAGGTGGGGCAAGAATAGTTTTTCCTTCCTCTGATGATTCCCTCCAGGAAGTAAACCCTAATCTGTTTTTTTCTAAGAGACTGGTTTTCTAAATGCAAGTCTTGCATTTCTTCAATTAGTTTCTGTACGAGTTGGGTTAATTGAGTGACATCCATCTTTATTCAGCTAGGGGGATACAAAATCAAGAGGAAACAAGGGAGTGTGGCTTCGCTTTCTGTTGCGCAATCAAACACGGCGTTCCGGTTGTTTCCTTCTTGATGTTGTAAGATCCCAATTCCCCTGTTAACCAGCCAGCCCAGCAAGGAAGGTAACGCTTGATAGACTAGCTTGTTCTAAGGGAAAGAGGAAGTGGAGAGAGAAACAAGACAAAACAATGTGCTTTCGTCTTGAGTGATCCATTTTTTTTTTGCAGAGTTTTATATAGCGCGAACTAGACCCGAACCAAATCGGGTATCAGAGAGCTTTACATAGCACCAGTTATGTTGCATGAGGACACACATTCATTTTAGGCATGGGGAGATTAAGTGACAAACAGTAACAGACAGAAAAGAACTTTCACTCTTTCCAAGAATAACAATGAGCAAATAATCACACAATTATATTCTTTACATACCACTTGTCTGAAGGCCCATGCAAACACTTCAACTGTTCTCAGGTTAAGTTTGATTCTTGATTTAGACCTTTATACCTTGAATGACATAACACAATGCTATCAACTTATGAAGGTTAGGCTTATGTTCTCACCCGTGAACAACTGGAATGAAACAACTGGTTAATAGGGTTAGTTATAGGTCAGTCAAATAAATACCCACTTGAGAGATCATACCTGCCAGTTCTAAGTTGAACTCTTCACTTGGGGTTCTGTTCTGTAATGATACTAAAAGGAGAACAATACCAAAAGAAAACTTGCACAAGAAATGGGTTTACTTTCAATACTCAATCAACATGAACATTCATGTATTACACGTATGCTTAGAAATTCAAACATGTGTACAATTGCCTTCCAAGTTCTGTATTTATAAATGTCCTTTCAAAGCTTGTGGGCAATTTTTGTTAAATTTGTCTTTTCTTTCTTAAGACAAACTTAAGACAAAATCCTAACTTCTGTGAATACCAAAAGTAGTAAGTTCATTCTGTGAATGCCAAAAGTAGTAAGTGCATTCTGTGAATACCAAAATAGTGGTAAGTTTAGGATTGAGTCTTATGTTCATTCTGTGAATCAGGCCCCAAGTTTACACAATTGTAATTAAGGTCCTAAAGAAATAAGTCTTCGAATGTTCTTAAAGCCTTGTTTAAACGAGTTGTGTTAAGTTGCCTAGCAACCTGAAATTCTTACTTTCCTTTTTGTAGATCGTCGCAGTCGCCAGCATCCAACCGGGAGTCTTGAGGATCAGGTAAGTCTGGGTTTCGCTGGGCAGAAGGTTTGGAGGAAAGAGGAATGAGGAGGGTGGAGCTGGGAGGAATTGAAGGCAGGAAACAAATGCGACTTCTAATCTCAGTCAGAGAAGAAGTCCGGAGGGCTCGCAGTGACGCTGTGCAAGAAAGCGAAGCACCGTCACGTTATCCTGGTTGAAGACAGCTGATAGCCAGAAACCGGTCCTAGGCTGCTTGCTTCTGGTCCAGGAAAGGCATGGCTTGGCAGTTCGGGCTGGACTGTTCCCATGAGGCACAGGGTCAAGGCTGATTTGTATATGGCCAAGTCTGAATTGGGGTGGTGTGGAGTGCAAAAAAACAATGGATTTAGGCCCAGATCTCTGTACTGGGGTGAATGCATGACATTGTTCTGCATTCTGTCCACCAATTGTTGTTTTTGCATTTGTCATCCAGAGTGGGATGGGTATGCTTAGACATGAGTCCCATGCTCTCCACACCACTGGAGTCAAGCTATCCTGGCTGAAGACGGCTGATAGCCAGAAACCGGTCCTAGGATGCCTGTTTCTGGTCCAGGAAAGACCTGGCTTGGCAGTTCGGGCTGGACTGTTCCCATGAGGCACAGGGTCAGGGCTGATTTGCATATGGCCATGTCTGAACTGGGGTGGTGTGGAGTGCAATAAAACGATGGATTTAGGCCCAGATGTCTGTACTGGGGTGAATGTATGACATTGCTCTGCATTCTGTACATCAATTGTTGTTTTTGCATTTGTCACCCCGAGTGGGATGGGTATGCTCAGACGTGAGTCCCATGCTCTCCACACCACTGGAGTCAAGCTATCCTGGCTGAAGACGGCTGATAGTCAGAAACCGGTCCTAGGATGCTTGATTCTGGTCCAGGAAAGACATGGCTTGGCAGTTCGGGCTGGACTGTTCCCATGAGGCGCAGGGTCAAGGCTGATTTGCATATGGCCATGTCCGAACCGGGGTGGTGTGGAGTGCAAAAAAACAATGGATTTAGGCCCAGATCTCTGTACTGGGGTGAATGTATGACATTGTTCTGCATTCTGTCCATCAATTGTTGTTTTTGCATTTGTCACCCCGAGTGGGATGGGTATGCTCAGACGTGAGTCCCATGCTCTCCACACCACTGGAGTCAAGCTATCCTGGCTGAAGACGGCTGATAGCCAGAAACCGGTCCTAGGATGCTTGATTCTGGTCCAGGAAAGACATGGCTTGGCAGTTCGGGCTGGGCTGTTCCCATGAGGCACAGGGTCAAGGCTGATTTGCATATGGCCATGTCTGGACTAGGGTGGTGTGGAGTGCAAAAAACGATGGATTTAGGCCCAGATCTCTGTACTGGGGTGAATGTATGACATTGTTCTGCATTCTGTCCATCAATTGTTGTTTTTGCATTTGTCACCCCGAGTGGGATGGGTATGCTCAGACGTGAGTCCCATGCTCTCCACACCACTGGAGTCAAGCTATCCTGGCTGAAGACGGCTGATAGCCAGAAACCGGTCCTAGGATGCTTGATTCTGGTTCAGGAAAGACATGGCTTGGCAGTTCGGGCTGGGCTGTTCCCATGAGGCACAGGGTCAAGGCTGATCGCATATGGCCATGTCTGGACTAGGGTGGTGTGGAGTGCAAAAAACGATGGATTTAGGCCCAGATCTCTGTACTGGGGTGAATGTATGACATTGTTCTGCATTCTGTCCATCAATTGTTGTTTTTGCATTTGTCACCCCGAGTGGGATGGGTATGCTCAGACATGAGTCCCATGCTCTCCACACCACTGGAGTCAAGCTATTCTGGTTGAAGACGGCTGATAGCCAGAAACCGGTCCTAGAATGCTTGATTCTGGTCCAGGAAGGACATGGCTTGGCAGTTCGGGCTGGACTGTTCCCATATGGCACAGGGTAAATGCTGATTTGCATAGGGCCATGTCTGAACTGGGGTGGTGTGGAGTGCAAAAAAACAATGGATTAGACCCAGATCTCTGTACTGGGGTGAATGTATAACATTGCTCTGCATTCTGTACATCAATTGTTGTTTTTGCATTTGTCACCCCGAGTGGGATGGGTATGCTCAGACGTGAGTCCCATGCTCTCCACACCACTGGAGTCAAGCTATCCTGGCTGAAGACGGCTGATATCCAGAAACCGGTCCTAGGATGCTTGATTATGGTCCAGGAAAGACATGGCTTGGCAGTTCGGGCTGGACTGTTCCCTTAAGGCACAGGGTCAAGGCTGATTTGTATATGGCCAAGTCTGAATTGGGGTGGTGTGGAGTGCAAAAAAACAATGGATTTAGGCCCAGATCTCTGTACTGGGGTGAATGCATGACATTGCTCTGCATTCTGTCCATCAATTGTTGTTTTTGCATTTGTCACCCCGAGTGGGATGGGTATGCTTAGACGTGAGTCCCATGCTCTCCACACCACTGGAGTCAAGCTATCCTGGCTGAAGACGGCTGATAGCCAGAAACCGGTCCTAGGATGCTTGATTCTGTTCCAGGAAAGACATGGCTTGGCAGTTCGGGCGGGACTGTTCCCATGAGGCGCAGGGTCAAGGCTGATTTGCATATGGCCATGTCCGAACCGGGGTGGTGTGGAGTGCAAAAAAACAATGGATTTAGGCCCCGTTCTCTGTACTGGGGTGAATGTATGACATTGTTCTGCATTCTGTCCATCAATTGTTGTTTTTGCATTTGTTACCCCGAGTGGGATGGGTATGCTTAGACGTGAGTCCCATGCTCTCCATACCACTGGAGTCAAGCTATCCTGGCTGAAGACGGCTGATAGCCAGAAACCGGTCCTAGGATGCTTGATTCTGGTCCAGGAAAGACATGGCTTGGCAGTTCGGGCTGGGCTGTTCCCTTAAGGCACAGGGTCAAGGCTGATTTGCATATGGCCATGTCTGAACTGGGCTGGTGTGGAGTGCAAAAAAACGATGGATTTAGGCCCAGATCTCTGTACTGGGGTGAATGTATGACATTGTTCTGCATTCTGCCCATCAATTGTTATTTTTGCATTAGTCACCCCGAGTGGGATGGGTATGCTCAGACGTGAGTCCCATGCTCTCCACACCACTGGAGTCAAGCTATCCTGGATGAAGACAGCTGATAGCCAGAAACCGGTCCTAGGATGCTTGATTCTGGTCCAGGAAAGACATGGCTTGGCAGTTTGGGCTGGACTGTTCCCATGAGGCAGAGGGTCAAGGCTGATTTGCATATGGCCATGTCTGAACTGGGGTGGCGTGGAGTGCAAAAAACGATGGATTTAGACCCAGATCTCTGTACTGGGGTGAATGTATGACATTGTTCTGCATTCTGTCCATCAATTGTTGTTTTTGCATTTGTCACCCCGAGTGGGATGGGAATGCTCAGACGTGAGTCCCTTGCTCTCCACACCACTGGAGTCAAGCTATCCTGGCTGAAGGCGGCTGATAGCCAGAAAACGGTCCAAGGGTGCTTGATTCTGGTCCAGGAAAGACATGGCTTGGCAGTTCGGGCTGGACTGTTCCCATGAGGCAGAGGGTCAAGGCTGATTTGCATATGGCCATGTCTGAACTGGGGTGGTGTGGAGTGCAAAAAAACTATGGATTTAGGGAAGGCAAGGCAATTCAGTCGGTACAGCGACAAATGAAGCACCTCAATAACAACATGGTTAACATTGAGAAGGGCATTAGCTCAATGGCTGAGGGCATGAAGGAGATGCTGTGGACATGTGGGACATCTCCCAGTCTGTGATGCTGTTGTGCTCAAAATGGATGAGGACAGGGTAACACGGCGCAGGGAGAGGCAGAAAATGGAACACCATACGAGGGCAGTGAACCGCCTAGCAACTGCCACTTCTCTGCTCTGCACGCGCTCCGTGGCCATGCAGGAGAGGCTGGCGCACTGCATCACTGATGTCTCTAGGGGGCTGGTATGTTTGGGGTTCACATGCAGCTGTCCGCTAAATCCACCTTCATTGTCACAACTTGTATAACTGGAATCATGTTTATTATTATTATCCTTAGTATGTTGGTTCCAGGCATCATGTGCATATGCAATTTTATAACATATGCTACAGTACATCAGCCCATTCTACTGATTATTTGGAACCCAATAAGTCCCTTCACAGGCACATTAATTCAATCCTATTACATACTAATAAGGCAAATGGTTTTTGTTATTAGATGACCGATAGTCCCGAATGAGGTAAGTGAAGTGAAGTGAGAGAAACATTGCTATCCACAATGGAATATAATAGAAAATTAATCAAGGTTTAAAGAACAAAATCAACAGAAGCATTGCCTGAGCTCCAAGGTCAGAGTAAAATAATTATCCGTATATAAGAGCCCATAGCCAAGGATAACCATCAGAAACACCCCCTCATCAGAGTGCAAACCATTATGGAAACCACTGCAAACACCAACCTAAAAGAGGACCCCTTAAGTGCAGAAGAAACAATATTCCCTGCTCAAGCGTTCTAATGCTGCTCAATAGCTGAGGCATTTAGAATGGAAGCCCTCACCAGAAGTTGTAGCGTCCTCCCCAACACATGGAACTTGGTATTGCATGTCTTTATTACTCAGTGCGTAACCGTTAACTGAACGTTCTATAACATGAATTCTTTCATCCATACCTACGCACTTATGTCACTGTTCTACTTAGTCCGTCAGGAACCAAAAGGGGCCTATATCTCTAACTCACAAAACACTAAATCTTTGTAAAAATACAAATAACATATATATACATCACAACCCTTCAATAAGTAATTTTGGTGCTCAAATTAATCACTCAGATCTGGTCATGTGAGGTTGCGGAGTTGCAGGAGAACTGTTCATGGCTGACACTGGTGACAGACACTTGTCCAGTTATTTAGCTGTCCCGATTCTTTGTTGGAGAAATCTCACTTCTGACATCTGGAGCTGGTGAAGGTTGAGGCATGTGCTTGAAATTTGAAAAATCTCTTGTAATGGACTTTGCAGGATGTGAGCTGTCACCATGTATCCTTTACTAGTCACAGCCCTCAGTGGGTCAACATCAAAAGGAGCATCATACTTGCATTTCCTTTTCTGTTTGATGGTAACTTGGTTGCCTCTTTTGAACACAGTGCTACGATCACAGTGGAGTCTATTTGCATAGGTTTTCATTATGCATTTGTGAGACGAGGCACTCTGTAAATAGATCTCTCATTGGTTCATTGTTAGCAGTTTGGTTTCTATGGCTCTTCCAAACATGAAGTTGGCAGGGCTAATACCTTTGTTAGAATGGAGAGTTGACCTGTCTGCATGAAGAGTAGACTGGAGAGCTGATTTGGGTTCAAGCTTTTCCAGCACAGTGTGTTGAATGGTCTTCTTGAGGATTCTCATAAATCTCTTGACCACACTATTCACCTGTCACCAGAGAGGTGTCCTTTTCTGATGTTTGACATTTAGATGATTGAAAAACCTTTAAATTCTTGACTCTTTAAAGGCAGGCCATTGTCAGATTTCAAAATCGAAGAAACACCCCCATGTTTCAAAAGTACTTTTTAATCTCCCAATGACTCTGTCATGAGTACTTAATAGATCTTTGACGAGGGGAAAATGGGAATAGTCATCAAGAATTACTAGTAGATGCTGTCCATCATCAAGGGGTCCAGAGAAATCAATTGCAATCTTCTCCCATGCATGCTGTGGAAGATCTGACATACTTAACGGATGAGGTTGTTGTTTTGGATGCAAAGCATTTGCACAAACAATATGCCTTTAATTGTTTTTTCAACTGTTTCATTAAGACGAAGGAACCACACTCAGTCCTATGGAGCTTGTTTAGTAGCAACAACTCTACGGTGTCCCACATGAGCCAGTTCAATAACTTTTTGTCTCAGACTCTCAGGTGTGACAATTCTCGGCCCTCGTAAAATGATGCCTTCTGGAGTAACTGAAAGTTCTTCCTACACATTTTAGAATTTCTCGTATTAAAGGTAATCATGAAGAGATCAAGCATGTTTTTGCCATGATTGATGTGTAATAATGTCTTTGAGTTTCAGCAAATCTCTGTCAGTGCACGTGGCAGCAATGGTTTGTTCCACTGATATGGCAAGCTGGGGTATTGGATTTCACACTAGAGTTAACATAAGCATCAGTCGCTTTAGAAGTCGTGCCATGACACTGTATTGGCACTTGTGAGAAATAGTTTACAGGGTTTTGATCTTTTCCTGGACGATGCACAATCGCATGATCACACTGCTGCAAATGCAACCCCATTCTCAAAGTGAGGGGGGCATCTTGGCTTTAGGATTGCCGAAAATGGTGAGCAATGCTTGGTGGTTGGTGAGAACTGTGAAATTCTTTTCATACAGGATAATATGAAAATGCTCACAAACCCACACCACAATGAAGGCTTTCTTTTTCTGGTTGTGAATAGGCAAGTTCTGTCCATGACAAACTTCTGCTGGCATAGCCACAATGAGCTTTGGGACATTGGGATGTCCAGTGTGCTGGGCCATTATGGAACCCAACCCCACTAGGCTTGCATCAACAACAACTTCAGTCTGTAATTTTGGATCAAAGCATGCCATTTCAGTGGAGTTCTCAATTGAATGCTTGATTTTATTGAAGCTTTGATCACATTCACTTGACCATCGAAATGCAACATTTCGTTTTTTAAGTCTTTCAATGGGGCGCTGTGGTAAAGTCACATGTATACTTTGAACAGGACCTGGCCATACCAATCATGATCCCGGCATAGCTACATTGTGCAGGGGAGAAGTGGATGGCAAGACTTGTACTTTATTTGGATCCTGGATCATTCCACAATCAGAAAAGATATGACCAAAGAACTTGACTTTGATTTGATGAAACTCACACTTTTCCGTATTTAAAGTGCGACCTGTATCTGCAAGTATACAATGCACCTGTGTAAGAGCTTTATCATGTTCCTTCCTTGTGGCCCCAAAGACTAGTATGTTATCACTATAAACAAATGACATCCTGAAAAAATTCTGCAGCTGAGGACATTCCGAAACTTTTTTGAATTGGGTCTTATATATATTATTGATTGGTACCTTTTACCTGTGCCATTTTTCTAGAACCAGGGGATCAATGGCACCTTTTTACCTTCTGACACTGTACATTCATGATATTGGCAGTGGAAAGAGCGGATTATACTTAAGGTGAGACACTAGCTCTGTACCTGCTCATCCTAACTACGAACCTTTACCAATTTGGTGGGCTCTATGCAGACTTTTGGTATTCTGCCTCGTACAAATTCCACTCAGGAAACTTCATTAGTTTCTCTTATTTATTTCTGGCTGTTGATTTGTGTTTTTATTAGATCCACCTGGACTGTACGCACAAGAATATCCCTATTGGTGACGTCACAGACTGATAAAATTTTGGAATCAGTTTCAGGTTGAACGGGTCCTGTTGCACTTTGAGTAAGGTGAGATGCTCTCTCACGCCACTCGGCCCTTTGTTATGGTGATGTGTGTCTTTTGGGGTCTTTTGTATAAATCATACATTTTTTATTATTAAGGCTCACCCTTCCAGTACTTCCCCTTTTTGTTTTGTTTTTTCTTCCCCTTCTTTTTCCTTGTTCCTTTTTCCTTTTCTTCCTTTCTTCCTTTCTTTTTTCTTTGTTTTTTCCTTTCTTTTCCCACCATGTATATTGATATGTGTCTGATTTTGTTCGTGGATTATTGTATATTCAAGTGTACAAAATTTGGCCAGCTATGGCCTATGCTTTTTTAGCGAAACTTTTTTTAAATGTTTCATGTGACAATTGAAATTTGCCTCCTTGTTGGCTTGACAATCTTCATGTATTTTAAATGTATGTTTGTCTGTGTTTTTTGTGGTCATCATATATGTATTGTTTGGTTTTATTACAATGTATTATCCAATTTCAGTTAGTATTATGCACTGATATGTTTTACATGTATATTCCGGTTATGTATGTTATAATTATTACAGCCCTAACGAAGTTCCCGTGGCACTAGGGGAATGAAACGTGTTGGCTGTGCCTGTTTTTATGATAACACAACACTAATAAAGAGAAGAATTTTGGAAAAACATATGGTTTCTGACTGACTTCGATCAGAGTGCACCTTCCTTTCTTGTGGACATTCAGAAACTTAGTCTTTTATATCTTAATAAACCTACATGAGTTAAACAGGTAGTAATGTACCTACAATTATCTTCCAGTTCGAGCTGGTATTACACTATTTTCACATCAAGGCGGAAAAACACTTTAGCTCCATTCAGCTGTGTAATTATGTCAAGAATATGTGGACCTGGATGTTGTTCTCTTGCAATCGCCTTCTTCGCTTGGCTCATTTCACCGCACATGCGCATGGCTCCTCCACTGTCCGTTTTACGGCATTACCACTGTAGGTGATACTCATAGTGTTGGACCAGTGGATCACTCAATGATGTCTTGGTTTAATGGTGTCTCAAGTTCTTTAAAAAAGTAAAAACAGCAATGGACCGCACACTGCTAGCCCCTCCTCTGGGTCGCCCCTAGGCACTCTGGTATGTGAAGTGCCTGAAGTTCGAAGAATTACTGAAAGTTCGTAAGTGGTTCACCTATGTAGGTGCAAGTAGATACTTGTTATTCCCCCGATCTCTAGACCCGGGACATGGCCCGGGTTTCGGGATATCTTCCCTCATCAGTAGAGAAAGTCAATAGGGGTGGAAGAGAAGGCCGCCTCGTAACCGTCACAGGCCTTGTTGCCCAGCACGCAGGTGCATCATCCAGAAGCACGTCAGCTTGGGAGGTCCACGGGAGCCCTTATGTAGAAAAAACAGCAATGGACCGCACACCGCTAGCCCATCCTCCGGGTCGCCCCTAGGCACTCTGGTATGTGAAGTGCCTGAAGTTCGAAGAATTACTGAAAGTTCGTAAGTGGTTCACCTATGTAGGTGCAAGTAGATACTTGTTATTCCCCCGATCTCTAGACTCGGGACATGGCCCGGGTTTCGGGATATCTTCCCTCATCAGTAGAGAAAGTCAATAGGGGTGGAAGAGAAGGCCGCCTCGTAACCGTCACGGGCCTTGTCGCTCAGCACGCAGGTGCGTCATCCAGAAGCACGTCAGCTTGGGAGGCCCACGGGAGCCCTTATGTAGAAAAAACAGCAATGGACCGCACACCGCTACCCCTTCCTCCGGGTCGCCCCTAGGCACTCTGGTATGTGAAGTGCCTGAAGTTCAAAGAATTACTGAAAGTTTGTAAGTGGTTCACCTATGTAGGTGCAAGTAGATACTTGTTATTCCCCCGATATCTAGACCCGGGACATGGCCCGTGTTTCGGGATATCTTCACTCATCAGTAGAGAAAGTCAATAGGGGTGGAAGAGAATGCCGCCTCCCGAAACACGAGCCATGTCTTTTGTCTAGAGATACTGGAAATATCGAGTACTTACTTGCACCAACCTTGGTGAAACACTCACAAACTTTTTCCCAGCTCTTATAGTCACACACACTGCATATACCAGAATGCAGAGGGGCGATCGGGCGGAGAGGCTAGCAGTGTGCTCCCATCGTTGATTTGTGTCTCAAGTTCTTTGTTTACAGCCTCTTGTAAATGAAATGCAATACGTTGTTGAGCAAAAGGACGAATGTCCTCATTTGTATGAAGTTGCACTTTCATGGTCTTAAGTCTTTCTAGTCCATGAAACAAGGATGGAAATTGATTCACGATCTCATGTGACACTTACAGAAAACAACCTCATGTCAGCAGTAGTACCGAAACTGAGTACAAATGCACCAGAGGAAGTGCCTGGCAAGACGTGAATTGGTGCTGGTACTTTCATCTTTTTATGTTTAACAGTCGCTATGAATGAACCTTTACTTTGAAGTGACGTCGAAGCAGCCACTTATACACTTTGTTTTTCGACTGGGTTAAACGGGGCCTAGAAGAAAGTTCATTGTATTTGTCGTCGGGCATAAGGTTTTTTTATGTGCCACTTTCTATGATAAAAGGTATGGGTCACCCATTCACTTTCAGTGTGATCTTGGGACATTGTCCAATGAATTTAGCACTTTCACATGTTGATCTGGCATTGACCAGCATTCTTTCTTGCAAGAAACTAATCCTACATGCTCATGTCATCCAGCATTCATCATTGACACCACACATCCATATTCCTCACTGTCACTTTACAATGATGGTGATAAACTTTTAGACAAGGAATTTGATGACAATCGGTGTCGTCAGTTTCTACTTGCCTCAACTGGTGTGGTCGTTTGGCCTTGTGATTGCGTGTAGAGCATTATGTCTGGAATGTTCTGACATGCATTTTAACGTGATACACTTGATTTTTTGTCCGTTTTGTTTTTTTGACATGACATACTTCATTTTTTCCTTGCTTTGCAAACTGTCACAAAATGGTTCTCTTTCCCACATCCTTTGCATATTTGTCCAATGGGCAGGATATTTAACTTCATGTAGAAAGGAAAATCCACATCAAAAACACAACTTCATTTTCTTTGGCAACATTACTTTATGTCCTTTTGTCTTGTATTTTGACTTACTTTTCACACTCGGCGCTGATTTATTTTGGGCAATTCTAGCCTCCAAGTTAGTTGCTTGTCTGTCAGCTCTTTCTTTTGCTCTGGCAGCCATGAGTATTATCTCCAACATGAGTGTCTCTTTCAGCATCCTTTGTGTTTGGAATCCGAGAGCCAACTGTTTACTACTCTGAGACGCATGGCATCTTCATCATTGAACTTATTGAACTTGCAATGTTTGATGAGCCATCTTTCACCAGCTCTCTGCCTTTCCTGACTGAAAATTTACCTTTCATAGTCAACATTTGGCTATGGATTGAACTTAGTGTTTAATGCCTCTTCGATTTAACGGTACGTTACTTCATCACAGTGTCATATTTTTTTTATCACTTCTTTTACTCCTTCACCCGCTAAATTATTTAGATACTTAATGACCTTTTTTCATTTGCTTCTTCCAGCTCATCAATTAAATTATCGAAGGTTTAGATCCAGGCAGTCCATCTGTCACCTATATCTAGCATTTGGCGGTATCGAAACGAGGTTTTAGGAATTCAGCAGCATCATAACCTGTGGAACTTTCTGCTGTCAGGAGAGTCTGCTGCCCGCTTGTACTGACACCTTCGTTAAACACTAGCTGTGTGCTTCAATTTAAGTCATCGTACCCGGTTGTGCGACACTGTCTTCTTCCTAGGCAGTGACTAGCGGCTTTAATTCGTGCATGGGATTTTCAACCTTCTCACCTCTTTGTATTGCACCTGGTTTCTACTGCCTTTAGCATTTCTTTGCATCAGAAACCCGGTTGTGCGACACTGTCTTCTTCCTTGGCAGTGACTAGCGGCTTTAATTCGTGCATGGGATTTTCACCCTTCTCACCTCTTTGTATTGCACCTGGTTTCTACTGCCTTTAGCATTTCTTTGCATCAGAAATGTTACGTCTTTTAGCATTTCCTTGCACGTGGCTATCACTACCTTACACATTCTGGGGTAGATTCCGATTCGGGAAAAACCGCTCCGAATAGCCGCTCGGAGCGTTTTTCCCGTACGAATCGTACCCTGCAACGTCCCCCGTACGTACGACGAAGTACGATTTGTACCAGGAGCCGTACTCCGTACGAGTCGTACAAGACACCGTACGACTCTAATCTCCGTACGATTCTCCCTCGGAACCTGCTGTACGCGAGATCTGTACGGTTCGCAGCTGGTTTTTACGACCCAGCAAGTACGATACGTGTTTCTACGGGAGCTGAAAACAGCCGTAAAAGCAGAGTTCGTGCCGAAACAGGTACGAAACGGCCCCCCCGGGTATGGTACGATCGGTGTACGAGCCGTACCCCCATTGTACGATCGGTGTACGATCGGTGTACGAGCCATACCCCATGTACGATCGGTGTACGAGCCGTACCCCATGTACGATCGGTGTACGAGCCGTACCCCATGTACGATCGGTGTACGAGCCGTACCCCATGTACAACGGGGGTACGGCTCGTACACCGATCGTACATGGGGTACGGCTCGTACACCGATCGTACATGGGGTACGGCTCGTACACCGATCGTACAATGGGGGTACGGCTCGTACACCGATCGTACAATGGGGTACGGCTCGTACACCGATCGTACATGGGGTACGGCTCGTACACCGATCGTACAATGGGGGTACGGCTCGTACACCGATCGTACATGGGGTACGGCTCGTACACCGATCGTACATGGGGTACGGCTCGTACACCGATCGTACAATGGGGGTACGGCTCGTACACCGATCGTACAATGGGGGTACGGCTCGTACACCGATCGTACATGGGGTACGGCTCGTACACCGATCGTACAATGGGGGTACGGCTCGTACACCGATCGTACAGCGATCGTACAATGGGGGTACGGCTCGTACACCCCATGATCGCAGGGGTACGTGCCGTACCCCTGCAATCATGGGGGGGTACGCGCTGTATGGGGTGTATGTAATTGTGCGCTTTTCCGTACGAATCGCCCTTACCTGACGTGGACCGTACGAATCGCGTCCTGATTCCCCGGTCCGGATCGTACTCGTCGGGTCGTACGGCGTATGTACGAGTCGTACGGTTCACAGTCTCAGCCTTGCAATACGTACGGATCACGACGATTTGGACGGATTCACGGAATGCGGATCGTACTACGCGACTCGGACGGACGGGTACGATTCGTACGGAAAGGGCTACGAATACGAATCGTACGGTGGATTTTTTTACCGGATCGGAATCGAGCCCTCTGTGTACCTGGTTGTTGCTGCATTTAGCGTTGTCATATTGTATGAATTACGGCTCTGTGTTAGGTTGTTGTGTAGTATTTCCTTATCAAATTTACTAGCACATTTCTAGCTGAAGACAAACACACTTTCACAGGCCTTGCTCTGGCTGGAGTGGCACTTTGATTCCACATATGGCAACCGTTGATTTTCACTTCGACTAATGCGCACGGGGCACACAGGAGCAGTTTTTTGAACACGGCAAACTCTCTGGGTGAGCACTCTCGTTCTTTGGGTTGCGAGGTTTACCTAATCCCATCCTCGTTCGCCAGTTGTAACCTCCTCCTCAGCCCGGGTACAGGTGAATGATCACGCCATACCTGGAGCTTGGCATTACACGTCTTTATTCCTCAACATGTAACCATTAACTGTACATTCTATATCATGAATACTATCATCCACACACCTACACCACTGTTCTGCGGTGTCCGCCAGGAACCAAAAGGGTCCCATCATTTTTAACTCACAAGACACTACAGAAGGTATCCAGGCATACTGGATTACGGATATCAGAAGAGTCTCATGCTTAAATAAAACTGGGAACTGGCTAATAGACTACACCGCAAGCTGCTTGCAACAAAATACCAAGAGGTTCTCCCGCATACAAGACATTCAGAAGGTTAAAATGCAAGCTGAGGAATAACATAACAAACCAACGGAACATTAACAGAATAAAACATCTTAAAAAAACAATTTGGTACACTAACAGATCAGGTCCCACTATTTTTAAAGTAGCCATGGCATTCACATTTTTATTCACTTTAAAAGCTGCCAATGCCATATTCCTGGTGCAGGCTCCTCTAGTTAAAATAAGGGCTTTCTGTAGCAGGCTATAGAACCTTCAGCTTTTGCTATAGATCACACAAGCCTGACATGCTTTTTTTATACAAAAAAACTCCACTACAGAATATGTGTGGGATATAAGCACTGTGGAGATTGAGCAACGTTAGGTGCACTAGGTATGGTAGGCTTCTTATGGTAGGTTAAGTGTGCTAGGTCAGGGAGTTATGGAAAATTTGGTATAATAGGCAGGCATGGTAGATAGATATGTGTGGTCTAATATGCTAGGTGTAGTAGGTTATATCTGGTAGATAGGTAAATGAGGTGATAAGTCCATATGATTAGTAAGTAGGTATGGTATCTGGGAGTGATAGGTGGGTTAGGGGAAACAGCCATTACAACCCAATCACCCGACAGGATCTTCACTATAGTGACAACAGTCCGTGATGCCTGGCCTGCTCATTGTGCAACAGCTATGACTATCTACAACGCGCTCTTGGCTCCTTCACTGCGAACTGGAGTCTGGGTGCCGTACTTTGAGAAGACTTTTTAAACAGGACTAGCCTGATTCCTGTATCTAGCCAGTGCTCCATCGCAGTCGGCTCGAATTTGTGACTTCCCCCAGTCTAGCATATCCAGAAAACCGCGAGTGGTGATTGCACTCTTACGTGCTATATTCACCATACTATTTGAAATTGCATTTTGCTAGTTCTACTCATTGGATTTTTGTTGTTTTGGTGTCAATTAACTTATTACATTTTACTCTATTTTTCTAAATTGGTGTGGGATTTTTCTTGTGTTGTGTTTACACCTTAATACTGTTTGTGTGTTGCATAAATGCTTTACACATTACCTCTAAGCCTGACTACTTTTTTGCCAGGTTTCCAGAGGGTTAAGCCCAGGATAAATTACTGAATGTTTGTGGTTTACCCTGACAAGGATTGTGGTTAATGCTGGAGTAGGGTTTCACCACCCTCAGCCACTAATCAAATTTCTCACACATGGTAGGCAATATGCAGAAAGAAAAGAACCTTGTAAAATGCCTTATGGCAGTGCTGATGGGTTGGAGAGAAAAATTGGCCATTTTTAAATGTTGACAGTTCCTGAAGTAAGCTGAGAACCAGCTCAGAGCTGTACCTCTGCGTCTCACTTTGGAACAGATTTACTCAAAGAGACAAAGGGGCGTCATATATTCTAAGATGTAGTGCTGTTCTCTCCCTGTGCTGCTGGCACACTTTGCACTGCTATGCGCCAAGCAGACACACTTTCATCATAGTGCAATTCTGTCTGCATTATGAGAAGTATAATTTGTGTACAAGAAGGGGTACCTTCTTGTACAAAAACTATGCTTTAAGACATCTCCCTCTTTGTAGAATGCAGCACACATACAAAGATCCCTGTCTACAATTATTTATAGATAGTGGATTGCATCAACCCCTGGATGGTTACATGGAAATTCCCATGCACAACCCATGAAATACCCCTTTGATGCACAGTAACGCAAGGCAGTGCATTTTGCATCTTTTGCATCATTTTTGGTTACAATCCAACCAAAATTGGGCCTTTATCTAAAAAGTAAAATATAATTTAATGTGTTAAACACTTCTGATAGATCTAGATGAGTGAAGATATAGGAGTCACATACGTCTAGAATGCAAAGTGCACTGTCTTTTGTTTTTAAAATTGCTGTTTCCATGCTACAACCTGCAGTGGCGTAACGAAACTTGAGGGGGCCCCCCTGCAAACTACATGGAGGGGGCCCCCCTCCCATCCTTTGTGCCAGTCTAGAGCACTCAGGCCAGCAACCCGCCAGACGGCAGGGGATGCGGGCTATTGTTACGCCACTGTCACCAATACAGCTCTTATAAGTAACACTGGATGGTGGTGTTAAAGGTTGGGCGTAGTCTGCCAGCAGGCTATCATAGGTGGTGGTCCATTCATTACAGGGTCCCTGCCATCAGTACGCAGGGGAAGCTTGCCCAATTTTAGGTGGGTTTCCTGATGCAGACTCCTGTCATGATATACAACATCGGGCCCACTCATCGTTCAGTTTTGACAAAAGCGCATCCACTGCTCCTTCTCCTTTCCGTTTTAAAACATTAGACAATGCGACAATGCAGTATTGCAAAAGCAGATGTAACTACAAAGAGCACATTTTGATAATACATTTTTATTAGTAGACAATAGCAATCTTAAGAGGCATTGCATAGGTTCATACACACTTTGACCCCAATTCCATCACAGTCTCTCTCTCTCTCTCTCTCTCTCTCTCTCTCTCAGTCTGTCAGTCTCTCTCTCTCAGTCAGTCAGTCTCTATCTCTCTGTCATTCAGTCTCTCTCAGTCAGTCTGTCAGTCTCTCTCTCTCTCTGTCAGTCTTTCAGTCAATCAGTCGGACTCTCTCTCTCTCTCTCTGTCAGTCTCTCTATCTCTCTCAGTCTGTCAGTCAGTCAGTCAGTCTCTCTCTCTCTGTCAGTTTCTCAGCCAGTCAGTCTCTCCGTCAGTCAGTATTCAGTCTCTGAGTCAATCAGTCTCTAGTACTCTCTCTCCACTCTATCTCTCTCTCTCAACTCTGTCCACTCTATCTCCACTGTCTCTCTGTCCACTCTCTCTTTCCACTGTCTCTCCCTCCACTGTCTCTCCACTCTCTCCACACTCTCTCTCCACTCTCTCTCCACTGTCTCTCTCTCCACTGTCTCTCCCTCTCTCTACTCTCTCCACTGTCTCCCTCCACTCTCTCTACACTCTCTCTCCCTTCTCTCTCTCTCTACTCTCTCTCCACTCTCTCTCCCTTCTCTCTCTCTCTCTTCTCTCCACTCTCTCTCTCTCTACTCTCCACTCTCTCTCTCTACTCTCTCTCTCTCTCTCTCTCTCTCCACTCTCTCTTCACTCTCTCTCTCCCTCCACTCTCTCTCTCCACTCTCTCTCTCTCTCCACTCTCTCTCTCTCTCCACGCTCTCTCTCTCCACTCTCTCTCTCCACTCTCTCTCTCTCTCCACCCTCTTTCTCCACTCTCTCTCTCCACTCTCTACTCTCTCCACTCTCTCTACTCTCTTTCTCTCTCCACTCTCTCTCCACTGTCTCTCTCTATCCACTGTCTCTCTCTCTCCACTGTCTCTCTCTCTCCACTGCCTCTCACTCTCTCAACACACTCTCTCTCTCTACTCTCTCTCTCTCTCCCCACTCTCTCCACTTTCTCTCTCTCTCCACTCTCTCTCTCTCCACTGTCTCCACTCTCTCCACTCTCTCTACTCTCTCCACTCTCTCTCTCCACTCTCTCTCTCCACTCTCTCTCTCCACTCTCTCTCCACTGTCTCTCTCTCCACTGTCTCTCCCTCTCTCTACTCTCTCCACTGTCTCCCTCCACTCTCTCCCCACTCTCTCTCCCTTCTCTCTCCCGTCTCTCTCCCTACTCTCTCTCCACTCTCTCTAATCTTTCTCTCTCTCCATCTCTCTCTCTCTCCACTCTCTCTCTCTCCACTCTCTCCACTCTCTCTCTCTCCTCTCTCCCTCCACTCTCTCTCTCCACTCTCTCTCTCTCCGCTCTCTCTCCACTCTCTCTCTCCACTCTCTCTCTCACTCCACTCTCACTCTCTCTCCACGCTCTCTCTCTCAACTCTCTCTCTCCACTCTCTCTCTCTACCCTCTCTTTCTCCACTCTCTCTCTCCACTCTCTCTCTCTCCACTGTCTCTCTCTCCACTGTCTCTCTCTCTCCACTGCCTCTCACTCTCTCTATACACTCTCTCTCTCTCTCGCTCTCCACTCTCTCCACGTTCTCTCTCTCCACTCTCTCTCTCTCCACTCTCTCTCTCTCTCTCTCTCTCTCTCTCTCTCTCTCTCTCTCTCTCTCTCTCCACTCTCTCTCCACTGTCTCTCTCTCCACTGTCTCCACTCTCTCTACTCTCTCCATCTCTCCACTCTCTCTCTCCACTGTCTCTCTCTCTCCACTGTCTCTCTCTCCACTGTCTCTCTCTCCACTGTCTCTCTCTCCACTGTCTCTCTCTCTCCACTGTCTCTCTCCACTGTCTCTCTCTCTCCACTGTCTCTCTCTCTCCACTGTCTCTCTCTCCACTGTCTCTCCACCGTCTCTCCCTCTCTCTACATTTTCTCTCCACTCTCTCTCCACTCTCTCTCTCTACTCTCTCTCTCTATAGCTCCTCTTTCTCCCTCTCTCTCCCCACTCTCTCTCTCCACTCCCTCTCTCCACTCTCTCTCTCCACTGTCTCTCTCTCTCCACTGTCTCTCTCTCTCCACTGTCTCTCTCTCCACTCTCTCGCTCCACTGTCTCTCTCTCTCCACTGTCTCTCTCTCTCCACTGCCTCTCTCTCCACTGTCTCTCCCTCTCTCTACATTCTCCCTCCACTCTCTCTCTCTCTACTCTCTCTCCTTCTAGCTCCTCTCTCTCTCTCTCTCTCTCTACTCTCTCTCCACTCTCTCTCCACTCTCTATCTCTCCACTCTCTCTCTCTCCTGTCTCTCTCCACTGTCTCTCTCCACTCTCTCTCCACTCTCTCTCTCTTTCCTCTCTCCCTCCACTCTCTCGATCCACTCTCTCTCTATTCTCTTTCTCTACTCTTTCTCTCTACTCCTTTTACTCTCTCTCCTCTCTCCCTCCGCTCTCTCTCCACTCTCTCTCTCTCCACTCTCTCTCTCTCTCCACTCTCTCTCTCTCTCCACTCTCGCTCTCCACTCTCACTCTCCACTCTCGCTCTCCACTGTCTCTCTCCACTGTCTCTCTCCACTGTCTCTCTCTCTACTCTCTCTCTCTACTCTCTCTCTCTACTCCCTCTCTCTCTACTCTCTCTCTCTACTCTCTCTCTCTCTACTCTCTCTCTCTACTCTCTCTCTCCCCACTATCTCTCTCACTCCACTCTCTCTCACAAAGTAGTGTGCGTTGCCATGGGGGCCACAGAAATGTTTCGGGGGGAGGGGGGGCCCATTCCTAACTTCATCACCATCCCCCTTGCATTCTTCTCCCCTCTGCACTCTCTCTCTCTCCACTCTCTCTCCACTGTCTCTCTCTCCACTGTCTCCACTCTCTTTACTCTCTCCACTCTCTCTACTCTTTCCACTCTCTCCATTCTCTCTACTCTCTCCACTCTCTCTACTCTCTCCACTCTCTCTACTCTCTCCACTCTCTCTACTCTCTCCACTCTCTCTACTCTCTCTACTCTCTCGACTCTCTCTCTCCACTCTCTCTCTCCACTCTCTTTCCACTGTCTCTCCCTCTCTCTACTCTCTCCACTGTCTCCATCCACTCTCTCTCCCTTCTCTCCCTCTCTACTCTCTCGCCACTCTCTACTCTCTCTCTCTACTCTTTCTTTCTCTCCACTCTCTCTCTCCACTCTCCACTCTCTCTCTCTCTCTTCTCTCTCCCTCCACTCTCTCTCTCTCCGCTCTCTCTCCACTCTCTCTCTCCACTCTCTCTCTCCACTCTCACTCTCTCTCCACGCTCTCTCTCTCCACTCCTTCTCTCCACTCTCTCTCTCTCCACTGTCTCTCTCTCTCCACTGTCTCTCTCTACTCTCTCTCTCTCCACTCTCTCTTCACTCTCTCTCTCTCTCGTCTCTCCCTCCACTCTCTCTCTCCACTCTCTCTCTCTCCGCTCTCTCTCCACTCTCTCTCTCCACTCTCTCTCTCACTCTACTCTCACTCTCTCTCCACGCTCTCTCTCCACTCTCTCTCTCCACTCTCTCTCCACTCTCTACCCTCTCTTTCTCCACTCTCTCTCTCCACTCTCTCCCTCTCCACTGTCTCTCTATCCACTGTCTCTCTCTCCACTCTCTCTCTCTCCACTGCCTCTCACTCTCTCTACACACTCTCTCTCTCTACTCTCTCTCTCTCTCTCTCTCCACTCTCTCTCTCTGTCTCTCTCTCTCTACTCTCTCTCTCTCTCTCTAGCTCCTCTCTCTCTCTCTCCACTCTCTCTCTCTCCACTCTCTCTCTCCACTGTCTCTCTCTCCACTGTCTCTCTCTCCACTGTCTCTCCACTGTCTCTCCACTGTCTCTCCCTCTCTCTACATTCTCTCTCCACTCTCTCTCCACTCTCTCTCTACTCTCTCTTTCTAGCTCCCCTCTCTCTCTCTCTACTCTCTCTCCACTCTCTCTCCACTCTCTCTCTCTCCACTCTCTCTCTCCACTCTCTCTCTCTCTCCACTGTCTCTCTCCACTCTCTCTCTTTCCTCTCTCCCTCCACTCTCTCGATCCACTCTCTCTCTATTCTCTTTCTCTACTCTTTCTCTCTACTCCCTTTACTCTCTCTCCTCTCTCCCTCCACTCTCTCTCCACTCTCTCTCTCTCCACTCTCTCTCTCTCTCCACTCTCTCTCTCTCCACTCTCGCTCTCCACTCTCGCTCTCCACTCTCACACTCCACTCTCGCTCTCCACTGTCTCTATCCACTGTCTCTCTCTCCACTCCCTCTCTCTACTCTCTCTCTCTACTCTCTCTCTCTACTCTCTCTCTGTCTACTCTCTCTGTCTACTCTCTCTCCACTATCTCTCTCACTCCACTCTCTCTCACAAAGTAGTATGCGTTGCCATGGGGTCCACAGAAATGTTTCGGGGGGGAGGGGGGCCATTCTTAACTTCATCACCATCCCCCTTGCACTCTTCTCCCCTCTGCACTCTCTCTCTCTCTCTCTCCACTCTCTCTCCACTGTCTCTCTCTCCACTGTCTCCACTCTCTCTACTCTCTCCACTCTCTCTACTCTCTCCACTCTCTCTACTTTCTCTACTCTCTCCACTCTCTCTACTCTCTCTACTCTCTCCACTCTCTCCACTCTCTCTACTCTCTCCACTCTCTCTCTCCACTCTCTCTCTCCACTCTCTCTCCACTGTCTCTCCCTCTCTACTTTCTCTACTCTTTCCACTGTCTCCCTCCACTCTCTCTCCACTCTCTCTCCCTCTACTCTCTCGCCACTCTCTCTACTCTCTCTCTATCTACTCTTTCTTTCTCTCCACTCTCTCTCTCTCCACTCTCTCTTCACTCTCTCTCCTCTCTCCCTCCACTCTCTCCCTCCACTCTCTCTCTCTCCGCTCTCTCTCTCCACTCTCTCTCTCCACTCTCTCTCTCCACTCTCACTCTCTCTCCGCGCTCTCTCTCTCCACTCTCTCTCTACTCTCTCTCTCTCTAGCTCCTCTCTCTCTCTCTCTCTCCTCTCTCCCTCCACTCTCTCTCCACTCTCTCTCCCTCCACTCTCTCTCCCTCTACTCTCTCTCTCTCTCCACTCTCGCTCTCCACTCTCGCTCTCGCTCTCCACTGTCTCTTTCTCCACTACCTCTCTCTACTTTCTCTCTCTACTCTCTCTCTACTCTCTCCCTCTACTCTCTCTCTCTCCCTTTCTCTCTCCCTCCACTGTATCTCCACTCTCTCTCTCTCTCCATTCTCTCTAACTCCACTCTCTCTCACTCCACTATCTCTCTCACTCCACTCTCTCACAAAGTAGTGTGCGTTGCCATGGGGTCCACAGAAATGTTTCGAGGGAGAGGGGGGCAGATTCTTAACTTCATCACCATCCCCCTTGCACTCTTCTCCCCTCTGCCTTGCACCCTTCTCGCCCTCCCCCTTGCACCCTTCTCGCCCTCCCCCTTGCACCCTTCTCTCCCTCCCCCTTTCACCCTTCTCCCCCTCCGCCTTGCACCCTTTTCTACCTTGCACAATTCTCCCCTCTGCCTTGCACCCTTCTCTGCTCTGCCTTGCACCCTTCTCCCCTCTGCCTTGCCCTCTTCTCCCCTCTGCCTTGCACCCTTCTCCCCCTCCGCCTTGCACCCTTCTCCCCCTCCGCCTTGCACCCTTCTCCCCCTCCGGCTTGCACCCTTCTCCTCCTCTGCCTTGCACCCTTCTCTACCTTGCACCCTTCTACCCTCTGCCTTGCACTCTTCTCCCCTCTGCCTTGCACCCTTCGCCCCTCTGCCTTGCACCCTTCTCTCCTCTGCCTTCCACCCTACTCCACCTCGGCCTTGCACCCTTTTCCACCTTTCACCATTTTCCCCGCTGCCTTGCCCCATTTTCCACTCCTCCTTGTACCCTTCTCCTCTCCACCTTGCACCCTTCTCCCCTCTGCCTTGCACCCTTCTCCCCTTCTCCCCTGCACCCTTCTCCCCTTCTCCCCTGCACCCTTCTCCCCTCTGCCTTGCACCCTTCTCCCCTCTGCCTTGCACCCTTCTCCCCTCCGCCTTGCACCCTTCTCCGCACCGCCTTGCACCCTTCTCCCCTCTGCCTTGCATCCTTCTCCCCTCTGCCTTTCACCCTTCTCCCCTCTGCCTTTCACCCTTCTCCCCTCACCCTGGCACCCTTCTCCTCTCTGCCTTTCACCCTTCTCCCCTCGCCCTGGCACCCTTCTCCCCTCTGCCTTGCACCCTTCTCCTCCTTGCACCCTTCTCCTCTCCTCCTCTCCGCCTTGCACCCTTCTCCCCTATGCCTTGCATTTACCAAAGAGAGTGGGCCCCCTCCACCCCCCACCGGAGGAATTGTTTAATCATTAGAAAGGTTGTGGCTATAAACATTTTCAGAGTTGAATTTCTTTTTGAAAAACATATTAATGGAGAAATAGTAAGCTATGGCCAAGCCTGAACACAAGAGACTTCATTTAAGGCACTGTGTGACACAAAGTATAAAGTGGAAAATAGTTTACATTCACAGTCGCTCAGTGTCCCTGAAATCTTGATCTGTGGGGAATGCCCTCTCTGGGCCCCCACTCCCACCCTGGTCAAGGCCCTGAGCAGTGCTGGTGCTGCCTCCTGCTCTCCGGGGCCCCCACCCCATCCTCTTTGGGCCTCACTGCTCTGACTGAAGAGAAACAATGTATGTTGATACTTTGTTTCTCTTCAGTCAGAGGGAGGGGGCGATCCGAGCAGGCTGCACCTGCTTCAGAGGAGACGAGATGGAGAGAGGCTTGCTTCAGCGCAAGCCTCTCTCACAGCCTTTAGAAGAGCTGATGGGGGGCCCCGGGGCCCCCTTTATTTAATGAGGGGAGTGAGGCCCCCCCGCACTGCGGGGGCTGCGGGGGCGTTTGTTACGCCCCTGACAACCTGATCTGATGCCAGACTGTCACTCGGGTCATTGTCAGTTGTAAAACGTTTGAGGTGCAAAGCTGTCCCGGACTTTTGCAGGGAGGATTAGGTTTACAATTGGGCATAAATTATTCATATTATTTTTGTCTGTGCATAGTTTTTCAACAGGGGAGCGATCTAATCGTTTCTTAAATAAATCCAGGGCTATTACTAATGTCATAGAGGAGTTAACTTGGTTTGTCAGATATGGTGTGTGACTAATTTGAGGGTAGGATGAGGTTAACAGCACTCAATCCTAACAGTCTGCTGTTTCCCATCAGTACCTCCTACCCTTCTCAATGAGACAGGGCCAGGGCATGACTGGGAACCCAAAGTTGACAGACCAGCCCCCAAATGCTTTTGTTAGTAGGGGCCGATACAGCAGCACTGCTGCAAAAGAAGCCTTAAGTAACAAAAACGTTCCCCGCTGCTGCAAAAATGGCCCCACCCTTCCAGCCTCCCAGGGAAACGCCTAAAGCCTGCTGCAGCCAGTTCAGCCCTGCATGGGGCCTCTGTGCAATCTTATAAGCCCTGACCAACGTAAGTATATGACCATTTTTGTGAAACCCAGGCCTGGTCTTTTAGCACCTGGCCTTTCCAGTCCACCAAGACCTGCACATCTCTACTACAATGTCTGGCATTGATGATCCATTGAATTTCATCCTGTTTGTGTTGTTCCACTAGGACTGGGGGATGCACACAAAATACTTAGATTTAAAGGCAGGCTTCAGGAGAAACACATGGAATGCTGAATAGCACAAGAGGTGTGATCCATACTGTTACAGGTTTGTTGAGACATTCTACTTTGCATGGGCCTATGTAATTATTATTTAGCAGGGAGGAGACCAGATATAATTTGAGTATGAAGGTTGATAACCAAACCGATTATCTGGAATGAATGAGAGTGCATGTATTTGATAATGAGCAGACAACCCCTAGGAATATTCTTAGGATTTCTTCAACAAAGAAGACAGTTTCTTAAATTATCTTTGAGGGACTGTTTTAAATTGCCAGAGTCTGAAACAGAGCAAGGCAAAATAAATGATACAGGGATCATATGTGAATGATATGCATAAAAATGCAAAGAAGGGAATCATTTGGATAGGTGAATGAGATTGTTGTTTTGTTTGCGCTCAGAGAGTTGTAGAAGATCTTGATCTTGTTGGGTACAAAAACAAGTATAAAAATAACAAATATATTGCTCAGCTATCTGATTGGTTCTTTCCAATTGGCCATTGCCTTGGCAGTATGATGAGGCCTCAAATGCCTTAGAATAGAGATCTACCAAAGGCTAGTTCATGGGGCAGCAATCAATCTCAAGGAAGATCTGTGATAAATCTTTTTACAAGTATGTTATGTTGTTATGCTATGTTATGTGTAAAAAGCGATATCACCCGGGGGAGTGGGGGGTCTCCTGGTGCTGGTGCAGGACAAACCTGGCCTAGGGCTGGCAATTTGGTCTTTCTGAAGAACTAGGACTTCAGCATCTTGCAGCACTCAGGAGTTAAGTTGATCTGATGTGTAATGGCAGGCTGTCCCAGGCTTTAGGGTCATAGCAGGAGAAGGTTTGATTGTCGTTTCTGGTTCTGTGTATGTGTGGAATATAATCTAGTAGGAGTCCGACTGAGTGGAGATGTCTGGTTGATTAGTGAAATGAGATATTACTATTGAAGTAAGTTGGGCCTGTGTTGTGAAGGGGTTCTAAGGTGTGCGTGAGGAACTTGAACTGGGCTTATTTGTCTTTAGAAAGCCAGAGGAGCTCCACCATGGTTAGTGTGCTGTGCGTGCAGCATGGTAGGTTAAGTGTGGTTCTGGCTGCTGCATTCTGAATGGTTTGAAGTCATAAGGTGAGTTTCTTGCAGATACCGGCATAGAGGGCATTCCCTTTGTCCTGCTTGCTTCTGATGAGGGCATGTGCAATAGTTTTGCAACAAAGGTGGAGAGCCTGTGAAGACTTTTCTCAGCATCTTGAGGGTGTGAAAGCAGTAAACTGTGACTACATTGATTTGGGTGGTCATGTTGACTAGGCTGTCTATTTAAGTCCTGAGGTTCTTGGTGTTGGTGGGATGGGTGTGGATGTGGGTTGAGTTCAGCTAGCCACCGGGTGGAGCCTCACAGTGATTGGTTATTCCCAAAGGTCACAACTTCTGTCTTTTCAGTGTTAAGTTTGAGACAGTTGATCTTCATCTAGTTGACAACTTTGGTCATGCAGGCAGCTACCTTGGTCTGGATGTTGGGAGTAATTTCCATGAAGGAGAGCATCAGATGGGTGTCGTTCGTGTTGGATAGGACATCGATGTTGTGGGTACAGACGATGCTTGCTAGTGGGTTCATGTAAGCGTTGAAGATGGTTCCGCTCCAAGAGGCTTTTTGTGATATGCAACAGATGAGGTTGAGGTCATCTGAAGAATAGGGGGCCAGGCTAACTGATGGGGAGCAGGGCAGAGACTTATTTGCATATGTTTGGGTCCAAACTAGGTGGCATGGTGAGTGAAAAAACGATGAATTTAACCCAGATCTGTGACTAGGAGTGAATGTTTAGCATTCTGTTCATTATCTTTTTGTATTGCTATAGTCACGATAAGTGGAAAGGGTATGCCCAGGCATGGATTCTGTGCTCGATATTTATTTTTTTTTTGAAGGTAAAAACCCAGGCAGGCTACAAGTACAAGAGCTGGCTGATTATAAAAAACAACATTTCAAAAACACAGTTACAAAAAAATCAAGGTGGAGATAAAATTCGCAAAAAAAGAGAGGTCTTTTGGATTTTTACTCTCGGAACTTTCAATCATGGACTGAACCATGAATTACCATGGGAAAATGTGATAATGTAATGCTAACATGATTTTAATAATAATGAGCAGACTCTGTCTGATGAACAGATTTTGTTTGATAAACTAACAGCTTTATACTAAACTGCCCTCTTTTTAGTGATTACGCAGCAGAGGGCTATTGTTGTGCCTTTTTCTGTTCAAAACCCAAAGCAGTCTACAGGTTAGGTCATTCACAGACTGAGCATCGTTTTACATTGTATCGCTTTAAATGGGCGGTACACATCTAGGAATTTCAAAAAGGGCGTAGCCAATTGACGTAATAAAAGAGTCCTGCTGGCTGCACTAGATCTGATCGTTTTTGCCGACAGGAGCAGTGGAGGAAGGTCGAGGCGCCGCAGACTCGTAGCGAAGGTAAGAGCCTTGCTCACCATGCGAAAACTCCGCATCAGTTTGCCCGTAACTCTGCATTCCGTATGCGACCAAATGGAATCTCCCGGTGCGATCTTTCGCGCCGTTTTTCTAAACCCGCTTATAAAATCAGTTTGTAAACTGTTAAATCTTTAGCCGTCCTCGTTTATTATTTTTTGAGAAGAAAAAAAGATCGCCTTACACCCGCTAATCTTGGCTCCCCTGTGGGTATTCCTCCCTTTTTGTATGCAGGGGCTATTCTACGACCGGTTCAGGCATCAGAGGCGCCAACAGCAGTCCCCGTGAAATACGAGCAATTTTGAAAAATAAACAAAGGCTTCCATCGCCGCGTCTTGCAAACCACTACCAACAACGTTGCAAGAACACGGTTATTTTGGATAAATAACAAATGTAAGAAAGAAGCGTAAACATTAATAATTTAACTAAAACCAATAGATAAATAAAATCAGTATTAGACCGCACCATCTTGTGATTATGTCTCTACTTTAGTTACAAATACCGCTGTTTACCGACTGCTACGTGATGACGAAATAGAACCTGAAAGCCTGGGATTTCCTTCCTCCGCTCCAAAAGAGATGAATGAAAGTTTTGATAGGTGATAGTAAGATGGAGGCAGTGAACACTGTTTAGACAGGTGAGATTGGTATCTGGTATAATTAATAAATTCAAAAAGAATGGATCATATACAGTTTTTAAAAAAATGACAACATGAACTAAATACTTTAATGTGTTGCTTATCCTTATTTTTTATATAGTTATCACATACCAAGTCCGGTTTTTTTTAAATAAAAGAAGGAAAGGTGCCTTACTCCCTACAACTACTCCATATCCTTCTGGTTACCAATCATTTTAGGTAAGAAAAATTCATTGAAAAGGGCAAAGTTTGAGAAAATAAATATCCTTTTTTGGTCTGTTCTCCCCATCAGATATCAGCTATGATCTTTTATGGAACTAGCGAGCTATTAATGTTATAGAAACTCTGAAAGACTGAGATACATCCCTTTTAGAATCTCCAGGACTAAACACTGTGTCTCCTTTGCTTACCCCTTACCATTGATGTTTTGAACCCGTTAATATGCAATTCGACTCATTAGTGTAAACCAATCGTTAAATACAGGCCTCCCTCTATATCTAGACTTCCCTTTATGTTCAAACTAACCCAATTAGAGTGCCAGATAAAAGACATAGGGAATAATAACGATAGGTCTTTGTGTTTTTAAAAAAAAAATTCTTAGCAATAGGTAGGGTGACTTTCTTAGGATATTAAATAATATGGATGATACACCAACCTCTGTGAAGTAATGATATATGTCTGTAATTGAAATGTAAAGGATTATGTCCTGTATATGATAATTGTGAAAGATGGAATATGTATATGTGGTTGTTCCTACTACGTTTTTCTTAAATATGTTTCGCATCTTTACATGAGCTAGGCTGATGAACTTGATTAATTTAGGAGCAATTTTATGTCTTATGAGAAGCAATGCACTGTGAACCTAAATTTAAATTTATTTTAAATGTTATCATTGTATCTTTCGGTCTAGAAAAATTTGGCTGACCATCCAATATTGTCCTGATGAAGACAAATGTTTGTCGAAACGCGTTGACACACGACACACAGCCTCATTCTCTACAATTAGAGAATACTTTTGAAGATAAAGAATCATTTTTATATGTTATTAAGTCTTTTTATATATTCTGAAAATAATCACATGAACTTCATGATTTAATATGTTTATTGTGTAATTTATTAACTTTATGTGTACATTTATCTTTTAAATCTATATTAAAGAGTATCTCTTTTTGATATCATTTCAGTCCATTGCTTTAATCATTTTTATCAATTTCTTGTGTTTTTGAAATGTTGTTTTTTATAATCAGCCAGCTCTTGTACTTGTAGCCTGCCTGGATTTTTACCTTCAAAAAAAACTGTTGTCCCTGACCCAGGAGTCTCATCCTTATCAGGGGGTCCTTGATACCTACGAGTTACTACCCACGGTTATCCGTGTGGGGCCTTTTTCTCTTATCTATACCTTTTAGTTGGGAACTATCGTTTTTTTAAGTATTCTCTTTCCACAGACTTATGTACTGTTGTTCTCTCCTAGAATTTGGTGTAACAAAATCCCTGTATCTTCTAAAATCACCCCTCTAAAAATATGTCTAACTTCCAAACCTTTGGTTTCTCAGATGACGACTTTGCTACCCTTGTAGGTACCAATGTAGAATTTGGTACTAACCAAACGGGGAATCCACAAAATAATAGTGACTACAATCAATTAATAAACTTACAAAAGAAACTAATTAGAGTAGAGGCACATGGAGAGTTTATGCTTAGTTACCTTAAAAATGGTATAATCCCCATGGGGCTGAGGATTCGTAACATTCCTGGCCTTTTTGTAGACATAAAAGACTGTTTAATGAAGTGGAGTACGATCGCGAGCCGATGCTCAAGGGATCTGATGATGCTGATCATCTCCACATCTAAAGGGATAGCGGTCGATATAAGAAAAGAAATAGCAGAACTTGAAGATAAATTGAAAAAAGCTACAACTATGGAAGAAGCAGAGAAACAATTAGAAACAATCAAAAAAGACATTCTATCATTCACAGAATATTTAAAGAAAAGGAAGGAAGACAAGTTCGTGAAAGACAAGAGATTCTATTCAGTGGAGAAAACATACCCCTACATTGTGGACGGTTTTTATAAAACTGAGTCACAACCGGGAACCAACAATCACACGTTCCAACATAGGATCAATAATTTTTCTCATTCCTCAGCATCGAACTCAGATTCTGAGGGTGAAGACAATATGGGATATCAAGATGATAGACCCTTCAATCCCAGAAATGGGCAAAGGAATATGCGTCAACCTTTTTTAGGCCACCGGGGGGGGGAGAGGAGGTCGTCAGAAAGTTCGGTTCCAGAACCATACAAGGGGCAACTATCAAACCAACCAATATGCCCAGGAACCTCAACAGTATTTGGAGACGAGGAACAAGCAATACTGGAGGAACGGGATGTAATCCCCATTTTCAATCTGTCCACCTATAACCTAGAGCCCTCTGATGTGTCCCTCCTCTCCAAGGGCTTATCTTTCGTCCCCCATGCAAAAGTAAACATCTTTGAACTTTACCAAGATATCCATTCCTTTTTAAGAAAAATAAGACAAAAAAAGTTTTTCTACAAAATGACCCATTAGATCTAGATAATATAAGTAACAACATTGTGGCCTTACCATCAACATTCACCCCCTCTCTACAGCAGGTAGGACCAGAAGTAGGCATATTTGAAAAAGTCGTCTTGAAAAGACTAGACCAGGCTTTAGAATTTATACCAAAACCTAGGTATAATATATCCAGAGAAGAACACGAATCCCTTCAAAGGCTAAAAAACAATTACACCATTGTAATGAAGAGTAGCGACAAAGGTGGAGGGATAGTCCTAGTGGACTGTAACATATATGAAGAGAATATGAATAAAATGCTCAATGATCCTTCATTTTATAAAAAGATCAAAACTAACCCAACTGAGAAAATAGTGAAAACGATAAATAGGCTAACTACAAAAGCATTGAATGAAGGTATAATAAATAAAAAAGAGTTTGACTTCCTGAATAAATCAGAGAAAAAGATTTCCTGTATTTATGGTCTGCCCAAGATCCATAAGGACCAAAAAAATCCACCATATCGACCAATCGTTTCTACGATTGGCACTCCTTTGGAAGCCTTGTCGAAATATTTGGATCAAATATTACGCCCCTATATCTCACTATCAAAATCATATGTTAAAGACACTGGAGATATGATCGCGAAAGTTGAGAATCTAGCGTTTATTGAAGGCAATGATATCCTCGTAACTTTAGACGTGGAATCTCTATACAGTAATATACCTCAGGCAGAAGCAATAGATGCCACAATGTGGTTTATCGATCAGCACAAAATTCCCTGTTCCAAGCCATTTGTTAAAGATTGTTTAACTTTGGTGTTGAAAGAAAACTTCTTCGAATTTGGTGAAGAACTATTTCTGCAAATAAAGGGCGTAAGTATGGGGGCTTCAATGGCCCCATCAATAGCCAATATTTACATGATCTTGTTCGAAAGTAAGTTCATCTTTAATGAGATTGCACCATTTTTTGAGTCTGTTTCCCATTGGTATCGCTACATTGATGATATTTTCTTTCAGTGGACCGATGGGAAACAGACTCTGGATGAATTTCTTATGTGGCTAAATTTAACAGATGAGAACCTTAAATTCACTGCACACATAAGTGAATCAAAAGTTGAGTTTCTCGACATAAACATCAGAAATAAGGAAGGGTTGCTTGAGGTGGATCTGTACACTAAGCCCACTGCTCGTAACACTCTTTTGCATTTCAATAGTTGTCACCCCCGCTGTCAAAAAGACAGTATCCCCTTCTCTCAGTTCTTGAGAGTAAGGCGGAACTGTACCAACATACAAGATTTTGACACTCAAGCTGAAATCATGAAACGCAAGTTCATTGAAAGAGGATATCCGCATAGGCTCATTAGAGGAGCGTATAAGAGGGCCCGATTTTATGATCGGGACACTCTGTTACACTCACAACAACTGAAGGCAGATCCAAAATTAGTGTGCATCACTAAACACTCCACTATGGATTCCACGGTCAGGCAGATAATTAACTCAAACTGGCACTTACTAAATGTCAATGAGAATGAACAAAAACTACAGAAACCTATGTTTGCCCACAAGCGAAACAAGAACCTAAAAGATCAGATTGTTCACTCCCGCCACAAGGGCAAGACCAGGGATGCCCCCTTCATCCAAAAATCAATTGATGGAGCGAATGCCATCAAAGGCACCTCTCGTTGTGGTTCCTGTCAATCCTGCGACACCATTATTACAGGTGAAACAATGGAATTTAATAAAACAAAAATTAGAGCTAATGAACTCTGGACCTGTAACACAAAGAACGTTGTGTATTTACTTGTCTGCCCCTGCAATCTTGGATATGTGGGAGAGACGTCCCGTTCAGTAAAAACTAGATTAACGGAACACAGGTCCGCCATCAAAACTAGGAAAATCACTGCACCTCTAGTAAACCATTTTCTAGAATATAATCACAAACCTGAAGAACTGAAATGGCGAATCATAGAGAGGATACAGTTACAAAAAAATCAATGTGGAGATAAAATTCGCAAAAAAAGAGAGGTCTTTTGGATTTTTACTCTCGGAACTTTCAATCATGGACTGAACCATGAATTACCATGGGAAAATGCGATAATGTAATGCTAACATGATTTTAATAATAATGAGCAGACTCTGTCTGATGAACAGATTTTGTTTGATAAACTAACAGCTTTATACTAAACTGCCCTCTTTTTAGTGATTACGCAGCAGAGGGCTATTGTTGTGCCTTTTTCTGTTCAAAACCCAGAGCAGTAGCATTGGTTTACGTACATATAGCAATTCTTCCCGAAGGCTACAGGTTAGGTCATTCACAGACTGAGCATCGTTTTACATTGTATCGCTTTAAATGGGCGGTACACATCTAGGAATTTCAAAAAGGGCGTAGCCAATTGACGTAATAAAAGAGTCCTGCTGGCTGCACTAGATCTGATCGTTTTTGCCGACAGGAGCAGTGGAGGAAGGTCGAGGCGCCGCAGACTCGTAGCGAAGGTAAGAGCCTTGCTCACCATGCGAAAACTCCGCATCAGTTTGCCCGTAACTCCGCATTCCGTATGCGACCAAATGGAATCTCCCGGTGCGATCTTTCGCGCCGTTTTTCTAAACCCGCTTATAAAATCAGTTTGTAAACTGTTAAATCTTTAGCCGTCCTCGTTTATTATTTTTTGAGAAGAAAAAAAGATCGCCTTTCACCTGCTAATCTTGGCTCCCCTGTGGGTATTCCTCCCTTTTTGTATGCAGGGGCTATTCTACGACCGGTTCAGGCATCAGAGGCGCCAACAGCAGTCCCCGTGAAATACGAGCAATTTTGAAAAATAAACAAAGGCTTCCATCGCCGCGTCTTGCAAACAACTACCAACAACGTTGCAAGAACACGGTTATTTTGGATAAATAACAAATGTAAGAAAGAAGCGTAAACATTAATAATTTAACTAAAACCAATAGATAAATAGAATCAGTATTAGAGCGCACCATCTTGTGATTATGTCTCTACTTTAGTTACAAATACCGCTGTTTACCGACTGCTACGTGATGACGAAATAGAACCTGAAAGCCTGGGATTTCCTTCCTCCGCTCCAAAAGAGATGAATGAAAGTTTTGATAGGTGATAGTAAGATGGAGGCAGTGAACACTGTTTAGACAGGTGAGATTGGTATCTGGTATAATTAATAAATTCAAAAAGAATGGATCATATACAGTTTTTAAAAAAATGACAACATGAACTAAATACTTTAATGTGTTGCTTATCCTTATTTTTTATATAGTTATCACATACCAAGTCCGGTTTTTTTTAAATAAAAGAAGGAAAAGTGTCTTACTCCCTACAACTACTCCATATCCTTCTGGTTACCAATCATTTTAGGTAAGAAAAATTCATTGAAAAGGGCAAAGTTTGAGAAAATAAATATCCTTTTTTGGTCTGTTCTCCCCATCAGATATCAGCTATGATCTTTTTATGGAACTAGCGAGCTATTAATGTTATAGAAACTCTGAAAGACTGAGATACATCCCTTTTAGAATCTCCAGGACTAAACACTGTGTCTCCTTTGCTTACCCCTTACCATTGATGTTTTGAACCCGTTAATATGCAATTCGACTCATTAGTGTAAACCAATCATTAAATACAGGCCTCCCTCTATATCTAGACGTCCCTTTATGTTCAAACTAACCCAATTAGAGTGCCAGATAAAAGACATAGGGAATAATAACGATAGGTCTTTGTGTTTTTAAAAAAAAAATTCGTAGCAATAGGTAGGGTGACTTTCTTAGGATATTAAATAATATGGATGATACACCAACCTCTGTGAAGTAATGATATATGTCTGTAATTGAAATGTAAAGGATTATGTCCTGTATATGATAATTGTGAAAGATGGAATATGTATATGTGGTTGTTCCTACTACGTTTTTCTTAAATATGTTTCGCATCTTTACATGAGCTAGGCTGATGAACTTGATTAATTTAGGAGCAATTTTATGTCTTATGAGAAGCAATGCACTGTGAACCTAAATTTAAATTTATTTTAAATGTTATCATTGTATCTTTCTGTCTAGAAAAATTTGGCTGACCATCCAATATTGTCCTGATGAAGACAAATGTTTTTGTCGAAACGCGTTGACACACGACACGCAGCCTCATTCTCTACAATTAGAGAATACTTTTGAAGATAAAGAATCATTTTTATATGTTATGAAGTCTTTTTATATATTCTGAAAATAATCACATGAACTTCATGATTTAATATGTTTATTGTGTAATTTATTAACTTTATGTGTACATTTATCTTTTATATCTATATTAAAGAGTATCTCTTTTGATATCATTTCAGTCCATTGCTTTAATCATTTTTATCAATTTCTTGTGTTTTTGAAATGTTGTTTTTTATAATCAGCCAGCTCTTGTACTTGTAGCCTGCCTGGGTTTTTACCTTAAAAAAAACTGTTGTCCCTGACCCAGGAGTCTCATCCTTATCAGGGGGTCCTTGATACCTACGAGTTACTACCCACGGTTATCCGTGTGGGGCCTTTTTCTCTTATCTATACCTTTTAGATTCAAGCTAACTTGGCTGATGGGGAGTGATATCCTGAAATCGGTCCCAGGATGCTTGTTTTCCGGTCTAGGGTGAACCTGGCCTGGCAGTTCAAATTGAACTGTTCCCATGGGGAAGAAGGTCAAGACTTTTTTGCATATGGATGGGTCCAAACTAGGGTGGCTTGGTGAGCAAATAAACAATGGATTTTTCCCTGATCTGTGACTGGAGGTGAATGCTTGACAATGTTCAGCATTTCATCCATCATCTTTTTGTGTTGCTATAGTCTTCTTGACTGGGAAGGGTATGCACAGACATGGGTCCCGTGCTCGTTATGCCACTGGATTCAAGCAAGCCTTGCTGATACCCCAAAACTGTTCCCCGGATGCTTGTTTTCTGCTCTGGGAGGACCTGGACTGGCAGTTCCGGCTGGACTGTTCCCATGGGGAGCAGGGTCAATACCGATTTGCAAATTGGTGGGTTCAAACTGGAGTCACATGGTGGGTAAAGAGAATGATGGATTTAACCCAGATCTGTGACCGGGGTGAATGTGTGACAATATTCAGCATTCCATCCCTCATCTTTTTGTCTTGCTATAGTGGCCCTAACTTCAAGTCAGGAAGTAGCATATCAATGGAGAGTGGGTCCTTGGATTCTAAACTCGTGCAGGCATCACATGATGAGGAGGTCCAGGAGGTCCAGGAGGATAAGGCCCACTGTGTCTGTTCTATCTAGATTCATACCAATGTCATCTGTAGCGGTAATGAGGGTTTTTTCTGTGCTATGCTTCGGTTGAACCCGAATTGTGTGACGACAAGAAAATGGTGGTTGTTGAGATGGTTGGTGAGGCATATGTTGATACTTTTTTCCAGGACTTTGGCCAGGAATGTTAGCAGGCAGATGCGTCTGTATATGGTCTGTAGATGGTGAGCATCTTTGTGTCCGCAGAAGGCTTTTAGAGCAGAGAAAGTACTGTCATGTTTTCATATGTCTGGCAATTTGGAAGAAGAGATGGAACACTATGCTGATGTTTGTAATCATCTGGGGAATGCATTGTGGGGCCCCAGCATGGCTAGATTGCACGGTGGATGTGTTTTTGCCCATGGAGATGACGGGTCAAATTGTCATAGTGATTTCTTTGAATGAGATGGGGAGTCGTGTTGAGAGATCTGTTGGATCCAATTGGTAGTCAAAGTGGTCGTATATGGAGGTTATCTTGCTGCAGAAGAATTGTGAGTTTGTTGCAGAAGTTCTCTGAAGTGAGTCTATAATCTTGATAATTCTCCCTTTGCCCATTGCTAGAATTCCCAAGCGAACTACCAAATCCATAAGGCACTGCTGATGTTAACCTAAATCCCAGCAGCAACTGCAGAGAAGTGGTGATAAATCCTTCTACAGAGTAATAGCACACTGACACAAGAACAAGTGAGGGGAGTGAGTCAGAAAGAACTTTACTCCCCAAGGACAGCTCCACTTGACTCAAAATAAGTGGAGAGAGGTACAAAGCAGGTATGAACAGGAGCCAGACATTTCTTTATGGAGTAAAGAGGATAAAGTGGGAACTGGAACAAAGACAACACAGTCTAAATATTTAAACAGATGTGGGAGGAGAGCAGCTATGTTCATACGAGTGTAGTCCAGCCAGTGCTTAATTTGCAATAGAATAAGGGCCAGAGGCCTGGTCAGGTGGTCACTATAGCTTGCACTACCCATTCACCCTACCAGCGCTGCAGATGGCAGTAACAACACTACTACTAACTGTTACACTCTTACAAGTGTTACAATTCAGACAATACCAGTCCCCCGAAGCAATAAGAATGGCTTGGGCGGCAGGTATTAGTAATTTTTAATGTATATTGTATTAATAAACACCTGTTGTTGAACTCTCTCTAAATTGGGGAAACAGGGCCACCATGTGGCAGATAGTCATAAGTGCTGGTGGTGACAATTAGGTGCCGGTGCCGAGCACCGGAAACCACAGCTCAAATGAAGCACTTACAGCCTGATTCATGAAGTAAAATTGCGCCCGCAATCGCTGCAAAAATGCAATTGCGGGCGCAATTTCCGTAATCGCCATTCAACATCAAAATAGCGAATTCACAAACACAGAATAGCGAATTCGCTATTATATTCGCAGAATCCCAGCAGGTGAGCATCAGCGATTCGGAAAATGCGAGAAACCACGGATTCTGCGAAATAAATAGCAAATTCGCTATAGATTTGCAATCGGTATTCAAGAAAAATCGCCAATAGCGAAAAACCCAAAAATCGCATTTTGCGCCGCGCAAAATAAGGACAACTCAAAGCAGGTGGTAACCATAAAAGCCATGCAAAAATTACTTTTAATAAACCGTTGTCCAATCACCAACAGGTTCTGGCCTGACCAATCACACATAAGGACAATCATCAGCAGCAGCATAAGGAGTCCCACAATGCCAGGAATGTACATGGTGGTGAGGCGTCGAAGGCTACAGCGATTAGCACGGAGGAGACGCAGGATCCAGGACAGGATATTCCGCCAGCGGGTCACCTTGCTGGGCCAAACCAGAGAGCAGATATATGCTAAATACAGGCTGAATGGGGAAATGATAATGCAGCTAATACAGGACCTCGACCCCCTGATGCAGCACCCAACAAGCCGTACCAATGCGGTGCCTACACATGTGCAGGTATTGTGTAGCCTGCACCTCCTGGCCTCCGGGAGTTTCCAGGGGATAGTAGCGGCTGCTGGGGGGATATCCCAGCCCACCATGTCACGCTGCCTCCACACTTTTGTTGACGCCATGCTCACCCAGCTACACCGTCACATCAAATTCCGCGCCAGCCAACAGGAATTGGACATGACCAAGCTACAATTCTACAATGTAGCCCATTTTCCACATGTGCTCGGATGCATAGACTGTACCCACGTCGCCATCTGCCCACCAACTGCCATGGAGTATATGTTCCGCAATAGAAAGTCCTACCACTCTCTCAACATCCAGATGGTCTGCAATGCTAAGACATACATCACTGACATTGTCGCACAGTAACCAGGGAGTACCCATGACTCCTTCATATTCCGGCACAGCGGCCTCCACACACGACTGGTCAGGGGAGAGTTTGGGGAAGGACACCTACTTGGTAAGTACACTTTGCCGAAAATGTCACATTGCTAAGATGTAACAACGCAGCACAGGCAATCACCATCTGCTCCTCTCATTCAGGTGACAGTGGCTACACCCTCCGTGAATACCTCCTGACCCCATACCTCAACCCTGCTACACCCCAGCAACGGCGCTACAATATTGCACACATACGGACAAGGAATTGCATAGAAAGGACATTTGGCCTGCTCAAGAGCAGGTTCCGCATACTGCACAAGACAGGTGGGGCCATGTATTACAGTCCTGCAGTGTGCTGCCGCATTGTGGCTGTCTGCGCAATACTACATAACATTGCAAGCAAGCGCCGGATACCTGTTGACATCTCTGGCAGTGAATCTGAAGGGGACAACCGGCCACCTGCACATGCGCGCCATGCACGTGGGGAGAACCCAGAAGGGCACAGACGTCGCAACCACATCACAGTGAACAGTTTCTAGTACAACCTCTTCCATCATCCCACAAATCAACAATGCATGCAAAATGTAATGATGACACAACGCTAATGTGTGTAGCAAAATAAATGTATTTGTTCAAATCACAAAAAAATAAGGTTTCAGTACAAATATCTCCCACTAACAGTATTACAGCATACTGCTGTGTCATAGGACATGGCAGGCTTAACGTCAGTCTGTGCCAATGAAAGTCAAATGTTCTCAAGTGCGCCTACTGCGCATTGTGCCCAAGCGCCTCTGAGGGGCATCCTCCTCCGGGGCTTCAGGACCTGGCGTGGGCCTGGTGCTGCGGCTGTGTGGTGGGATTTGTGAGGCTGAGTGGCTGCTGACGCTGGATGCCCCCTCACTAGCATCATCACCCCCCACAGTGGATGGTATTGCTGGAGGGTGTAGTGCCGTAACGGCCGTGGTGAGGTGCTCCAGGACCCTGGTCATGTCCTCACTGCACTGGACAAGTTGGTGCTGCTGTGTTAGGGACCGCCGCGCCAACAGAGAAGTTGCATTTGCAGCAACATAATTCGACCTGCTGTAGGAGGCCAGCCGGCTCATGAGTTGACGGTGGCGGCGGCGTGCTGCACTGCGCTGTGTGGACATCGCAGCGGTGTTGGCCTCCATGGCTGCAGCCATGCGGGCCATTCCCTCACCCACACCTGCCATGGCTGCAGTCATGTTGTCTATGCGCTCCCCCACACCTGCCATGGACGCCGTCATGCGGTCCATGCGGTCTGCGACTGTGGCCAAATTGCGCCCTATCTTATGGAGCTGCAGCTGAATGGCTCCTTGCTGTTGTGCCTGGCGCTGGTGTATCCTCAACATGCGTCTTTCAACGCTCAGACGCGCCAGTCCCTGTCCATTGCCCCTCCTGCTTGCTGGAGTGGTGTGCTGGCGAGACCTGCCACGCCTGCCCTGAGTCTGTGGCTGGCCGCTGTGTCGCAACTGGCGCGGGCCCAGATGTTGTGGCGACAGCTGCTGGGGTGTGTGACATCTGGCGTTGCTGGTGCGCCAGATGCAGGGGCGTGTGACAGCTGGCGTTGCTGGTGTGCCAGATGCAGGGGGCACAATGGTAGCTGGCCTGGCTGCGGCTCCAGGTTGTGCAGCAGTAGCAGGGGGCACAATGGTAGCTGGCCTGGCAGCGGCTGTAGGTGCTGCACCAGTCGCAGGGGGAACACTGCAGGTGGATCTGGCTGCTGGTGTTGTAGCAGCGGCAGGGGCTGGTGCCTGGGTTGGTGGTGGCACCTCCTCCTCCTCGACCTCCTCATCAATTTGCAGCCTTTCACTATCGCCGCTTTCGCCTCCACCTGTGGGGGTAAGTGGAGGATCATTAGTTGCATGTATCTGGCAGACGTGCAGTTGCTACATGCATGCTGGGTGACATTCCCTGAATGGCTGTGGCTTTGTGTGCTTTGGGACTTGTCTGGCTGCATTGTGGTACTACTACATTGTGGCCACACTACATCTCCCACAATGCATCAGGACATTCCTTGATGTGCAACTATGGCATGCCTATGGGACATTAGGGGAGCCTATTTGGTCATGGACATTCATAGGGGGCAGGGTCGCAATCGCATGCCACTTACCTTGGGTGTCTTGGGTGGTGCGGGATGAGTCGAGACGTGTGAAGCCTATACAGGCCTCCCTCTCTAGGGTGTCCTCCACCTGGTCCTCCATGGCTGTGTTGGGAGGGACTGTTGGTCCACCACCTCCAGTGCCCGACGACTCTCCAAGGCGCGCCGCCACCTTCTCCTTGGCACGGCCTTGGAGGTCATACCACCGTTTCTTCAGCTCCTCTAGGGACCTGCCGGCCACTCCCACGGAGTTAACAGTGGAGGCAATCCCCTGCCATATCCTACGTTTCTCTTGCTCAGGGACCCTCCTGGAATCTTTTCCGAAGAGTTTCTCGTGGTTGGCCACCACCCCCTCAATCAAGTGTTCGAGCTCCTGCTCGGAAAATTTGAGCTTCCTTTTGCGTCCAGAGGAGTTGCTGGTGCCAGGAACAGGTTCCTCCGACATTGTAGCAAAGTAGTAGATGTGTAGTAATCTCCTGTATTGCAGCAGCTCTCCCACTTGCTCCCTCGAAGTCAGCCTTACTGTGGAGAATGGGGGTGGGAACTGGCAGCTTCCTGGTTGTGATGTCATCACTGGGCTCGAAATGCGACTTCCCGTTTTCTCGATCTCGCAAGTTTGCGATCTCGCAAATAGCGATATCGCAAATAGCGATATCGCTAATTGCGAGTTCGCAATCCCGGCGCGGGCAGCCGAAAATAGCGATTTTTCTGCGATCGGTAATCGCTAACGTAATTTGCGATCGCGTGTGAATCGCTTTTTTTACTCGCAAATCTTCATGAATTCGGATTTGCGATTTCTGAATAGCGATTCGCTTTTTTTCGCTATTACAGAATCGCAAATGCCGTTTTTCATGAATCTGGCGGTTAGTCTAGCAGGCCATGTCTGAAACTGAGGTTGCTGCTGAGGAAGCTGCCCTTCTGTGCCTTCACTTGGTTGCTAACTCTTGTTAGCTGCCCTGGCTTGCTGTGAGAGAGAGGGCTGGACCCACAAGAGTAATTGAGCTTACTGTTGGTGTTTCCAGGAGCCCCTTACTGTATGGATTGCCATCTGCCTCCTACGGCACTCTTCTAATGCCACCTCTGTCCCTGTGACAAGGCTGTGTGGCTGAGAGGGTACCCATTGCCTGCAATATAGTGTGAGTTTTGTTGGTAGTATAAGTTCAACAGCTCTCAGTGTTAACAATAGGGGACAGAGTAGAGTTGAGATCTGCAATTGTTGGGCCACCATCTTTTCATGCACCTTTGCCAGCACAAGCAAGTTAAAAACTTGCTGGAAGTTGGTGGCTGGATCTAAGGGATGCCTGTGGGCATTAAGGAGAGGAATCATGCTTTCCTTTGAATTCCTAGCAAAAGGACTCCCTGTTGGATAGGTTGATGAAATGTTGTATGACTGAAGCAAATATGTGAGTCTGACTTTAGCAGTCATATGGGAGCTTATAAAATCAGTAGGCTTCGGCTGAATAGACAAAACTATGACCACTCTAAACTGACCTGTGTATGAAAGAATGCAAGAGGTGGGGTGGCTCCGTCTCTGATCCAGTGGCGCTGGAACAATTTTCACAGAGGAGGTGCTGTCGTCAATGTTACATCACTGAAGTCATATGGATAGATAAAAAATACAAGAAAACAAAGAACAATTGAAATAAATTAGCTGTGCCCATTCAGCTGTAGAGTGTTAATGGAGTGGTGTATACCTGGTGGTGCATTTTGGAGCACACTGTCACAAATATATTACTGAAGCATGGTACAGTAGCACACTCTTTTACAGATAGCACATTTGCCATTGCAGTGTCCACTTAATTGGCACAGACATGCAGTTTTACTGATAAAACTATACAGCGCTCAAATGATTATGTGTGAAAAATGACTTATAGCAAATATTTTTCATTTGCACATCACTAAGTAAAGTGTTTAGATTTGTTTTAATCATATTCCAATCTTCGTTTCAATCTAACTCAAGAATTACAAAAAAAGGAACTTTAATGGGCCTTCATAATGACTGATAGCGTTTGAAATACTTTTAGAGTTGATTTGCATGTATTTACATGTTCCTAGACAGGAATTGACATCCTACATCCTTTCCTTTCACTCTCCTTTTAACCAGCGAGATTGTCAGATAGTTTAAATTACAAAATCATTTAATTTTGCAGTCATAGAAAGAAAAGCAAACAATAATCCCTCGTTAAAAGAATAAGGAGCAATTTGTCAGAAGACATACCCTGACATTCGACCTCTGTCTTTGAACGCACAGCACATGTGGTAAGATGTATGAACAAACTTTGAAAGCATCCTTACAGCTCATTCACTTTCTGAACTCCCCGTTCCTACTTTCGTCGCCAATGCTCTGATCTGGGAAGCACAAGTAATTTATCACCCACAGTAAAACCAGCACTCCTTTGAAGCATCCTGCTTTATGGCATAATCAAAATGCTTTCACTTTGCACCACACAGACTAATCTGGATGGCAGACAAACATGGCACACATCACCTGAAAGAAGAGAATTTGATCTGAAGGCAGCAATTATTTAAGCACATAACTGTAACGATACATTTTCTGCTTTGGAAATTCCAATGATGCTTTTAATTAACGAGCATACGTTTTATGGAGAAAGTCAGGCAGCAGAAATTGTCTTCTCACACACGCTCTAATCAATGAGACTGTTTGAGCCGCAGCCAAAAGAACAAAGACATAATTCAGATGTAACAGTATGGAGGACGATACAGGTACCCTGAGTGACCCGGACTAGTAAAACAAATCCGGTCTAAATAAGTCAACCTCAATGATGTCAGAGTTTTCTGTGGATTCCTCTTCTTTAACATAGTCTAGGGCATGGTTACTCGCAAACATTTTCCCAGGGGCCAAAAATTTGGGATGAGATGTGCCCGAGGGCCGCATTGATGCCAGGGGGTGGCTAGGGGATTGGAGGATTGGTGATAAGGTAGGTGTAGGCGAAGCGAAGGGTATACATCTAGTGACTGATTCAAACAATGTGAAAAAACAGAAACGTTGGTATTAATCCCGGTTTCTCCACTGTTCCAAATTGTCTGATCCTAGACAATTGTTTAATTCATGTTCCCTCCTTTTTTTCTTCAGTATCACATATAGGAGAATCTCGAAATACATGATTACAGGGTGTGCACTGAAGAAAACCTGCTGCTGTGTTTGATTTAATAAACTATAACATTGTTCATGTATAAAAGTAGCCCAGGCCACCCAAAAAGTATTGATGTACTCTCTAGCCCTGCCCCCGCCAAACTCCTACAAGTCTCTGAATCATCTCCACTTTGCAAACATAATTCTATTGCTATAATAAGTGTTGCCTGTAATACCCCTATAAACGAGTGTTTATTTTGTTATTACAGCTGTGTGACTCCTGCCATTAGTGAAATTTACTTGATACCACCACCAAGTTTGTAAATACCTGTTTTCATTGAATAAATTAGAACTTTCCGCTGGTGCAGAACGGATCAACACTACATTGTGCCTTGATCTTTTCTGATCTGTGCTCGAGCAAATTTTTTTCAATACTGGTGATGCAACACTAATTCTTTTGAGTCGTTATGGTGTAAAAATCCGTACATACATAGAATACCATTTTTTAAATACAACTGAATTCCTGCAAATGGTGCGAAGGAGGTGTGTGGAACTTAGCGGACATCATCCCTTTCTTTCACCTAATACAATTTTACAGCCCCTATTACAATAACAAACATTTGCAATGCAATCAGTCTCGTCTTTGGGACCTTATATGTATTTAGCTATGCAGCACATTAGACTGGGTGCTGAAACTTCTACTGTTCTTTAACATGGATGGAAAGTAAGCACAAAACTGCATGACACGCCAAGTATGAGAACACATGGCGATAAATATTTCCTTTGAGCGGGAAATGGTGTAATCTAAAGCCCTGTTTTAATATAAAATTAGGGCCTCTAGTGGTCATATCACTGAAAATACAAGTTCTAAAAAAGATATTATTGTGTACCGGTGCTTGTGGAAGACAATTTCTATGGACTGGAATCTAGAGAATGCTAAAGTGATTCTGGTACTTTACTGACCTCTGCTGGTCGTTTTCTATTAAGACAGTTAAATAGAGGCAGTTGCCAGAAAAATAGAAAAAGAAAGTCCCTCAGCAGAAAGCAATTCTGATATTTTACTGACCTCTGCTGGTCGTTCTCTATCAAGACACTTAAATAGAGGCAGTTGAACAGAAAAAATGTCCCTAAGCGGAAGCAAACAAGTCCTAGGACTGAACTCCTGAGCCCACAATGTACATACAGATATAAGTATATACTGAAGTATATATGTATATACTAAAGCATATTCAAGAGGTCTCGAATGCTCGACCTAAAAAGGAACCCAGGCATAACGTGAAGGGCATTGGGGGAAGTTCACAGAAAGTGCTTAATTTTCAAAAGAAAAAGTGCCTGTGTCTGCAGCCAGAGCTTTCTCCAGAAGCCTCTGGCCAGTGCAATTAAACACAGATGCTCTGAATACCAAGGCTGAAAGTACTAAATCCGCCTCATGACTCTTTCATTAACTACCGCACACTCGTGTCACACCCCATGCCAGCAGCCTCAAAAGTTGAAAAATAGAACTATAATACACCGGTTCATTATAGTTTTATTTGTCTACTTCTAAGTGCCGATTCCCCATCTGTGACTGCCCCTGCAATGGGCAGTCACAGACGGGGAGTGGTGGCTACTGCTATTAGTGTGCATGTCAGTTCGGCCGGTCATCTTAGCATGGTCAACCCAAAATGTGCATTGAGCCGTCTCCACCCCAAGACAGCAGGCACAAGTTCCCAGTCTCTCTGGTGCTCAGGCCAATCATGGTGGGCTCTCATGCATGAGAGCAGCATCAGGATTGGCCATAGGGGAGTCTGGGAACCTGTGCTGCAGTCAGTAGCAGAAGAGCGGCATTGCGACCGGTAAGTTTTTTTTCCTTTTTTTTATGTATATTAGTCATCATCTCCCTGGGCCCCCACCTCCACCTCCACCCGCCACTCAGCCCTGACACTAGCCGCTACAGCACACACTCTTTGTCCTTTTATCTCACTTTTGCAAGTTCATGACAGGTTTTCCGTCTTTCTCTTCCTCCAACTTTACAACCTCTATGTTTTTCCCTTTGGGAAATTTACGATGAGAAAAATATAAGTGCCAGTCCCCAAAAATAATTGCCACTGACCCCCACCAGCTAAAGTTAAGCACTGACATTGCAGCAGTAATCTGCAATATTGGTTTTCTCCGCAATTTGTGAGATCACATTTCAATAGTGGAAGCTGTCTATCATGCTTAATTTCCACTTTGTAAATGGAATATCTTGCCCTTTGAGGAGTCGGTATGTCAATAATGGATTGGGAGTGCCATTTTGGAACCAAAGCATTGATATATTTCATAGGGATTTGTAAGGAGGACAGCCCTCATTCTTCTGACTCACAAGAGTTCTCAATGTGTAGATTGTGACCCTCAAAAATATTTGCAATTTGTAATGTGCAACAGTCGGATTTAGGGAGTTTGTCAGGGCCGTACTGGGAACAGCAGCCAGCCCTGGCAGATTGTTGCTCGACTGGTCCTGGTAGTGGGGGGTAGGTGCTAGCAGGCAACCAATATTGGTGCACTGCTACAAAACTGGCCCCCACAGGCCCCAGCCCTTCCGGCCCACCGGGGTTTGTGGTCATAAACCTCTGGTTTTGTAAATTGCACAGGCTAAATGCAGAGCTAGTAATGGAGGGAGGGGTTGGGGTATTTGAAGAAAATTGCAAAATCATTATTTATTGTGTGGTCTAACTGAGGAGCTAAAGGAGTTAAAACATGGAATGCAGATTTGGTTCTCTGGAAAGAGTGAAAAAATTAAGTGACGTTTAGAAAATCTCACTGGCACAGAGGCAACATGCAAGATTAAATGTGGACAAGAGGACAGTGACTCATCTTATGGAAAGATCCTGTGGAACCACACAAGATGAGGAGAGTGTACTTAAGACAATCATTCTACAGAGAGATTGTCAAATAATCTTAAACAATGACTTTAACATTTCCTATCATTGTAACTTAGTGTAGGAAGCTAGGATTCTTCTAGCATGGTTACCCCCATTTTTTGTCTGGTGTCAGTGGGTTTTTGACCTAGTTTGCTGAGATGCTGCCAGTAAGGGCCCTGGCATCAGTGCTTAAGTACTATGGTGGGATCACTGACACAATATCGATTACACAAATATAGATTTACCAAAGTATCAAGGAAAAAATATAGAATTCTTATCTCCAAACAGGTAAGTACAAAAATATCGAATCAAAAATTATCGTTGTAAAAAATATAGTTAGTTAAAATATCAATTTTTTTTATGTCTTAAAAGTAATTGAAAATTAATGAAATAATAAATATAATTAACTTAAACATACGTAAAATACTTAAATAACCTTAAAATTCATAAATAATTAATGTAAGTAAAAAAAAAATACAATTTGATTTTTTAATACATATATATATGAACGTAATATTAATCAAAAATATACAATATTTTTACCGTAGGATAGCCGGAGGGTAGAATTTACTATTACCACTCCAGTGAGTGCAGCAGTAGAGAAAGCGTTGGCTAGCGTAGGGGTAAAAATTACTATTCCCACTCCAGTGAGTGCAACAGTAGGGAAAGCGTTGGATAGCGGGAGGGTAAAAATTACTATTCCCACTCCAGAGAGTGCACCAGTAGGGAAAGCGTTTGATAGCGTAGGAGTAAAAATTACTATTCCCACTCCAGAGAGTGCAATAGTAGGGAAAGTGTTGGATAGCGTAGGAGTAAAAATTACTATTCCCACTCCAGTGACTGCAACAGTAGGGAAAGCGTTGGATAGCTGGAAGGTAAAAATTACTATTCCCACTCCAGTGAGTGCAACAGTAGGGAAAGCGTTGGATAGCGTAGGGGTAAAAATTACTATTCCCACTCTAGTGAGTGCAACAGTAGGGAAAGCGTTGAATATCGTAGGGGTAAAATTACTATTCCCACTCCAGTGAGTGCAACAGTAGGGAAAGCGTTGGTTAGAGTAGGAGTAAAAATTACTATTCCCACTCCAGTGACTGCAACAGTAGGGAAAGCGTTGGATAGCGGGAAGGTAAAAATTACTATTCCCACTCCAGTGAGTGCAACAGTAGGGAAAGCGTTGGATAGCGTAGGGGTAAAAATTACTATTCCCACTCCAGTGAGTGCAACAGTAGGGAAAGCGTTGGATAGCTTAGGGGTAAAATTACTATTCCCACTCCAGTGAGTGCAACAGTAGGGAAAGCGTTGGTTAGAGTAGGAGTAAAAATTACTATTCCCACTCCAGTGAGTGCAACAGTAGGGAAAGCATTGGATAGCGGGAGGGTAAAAATTATTATTCCCACTACAGAGAGTGCAACAGTAGGGAAAGCATTGGATAGCGTTGGAGTAAAAATTACTATTCCCAATCCAGAGAGTGCAACAGTAGGGAAAGCGTTGGATAGCGTAGCAGTAAAAATTACTATGCCCACTCCAGTGAGTTTAACAGTAGGGAAAGTAATGATTTAATATATTATTAAAAATAAATTAAATATCAATACCAACAAAACATTAATTACAATTAATTACCAATTTAATAGTATGTAAAAATTAGTTAATTAGAAATACAAATAAATATTAGTTATTAAAAATCCATTACCTATTCATAATTATTTAACTAATTAATTTTCAATAACAAAAACAAATTATTAATAAAAATTAATACCAATTAATAATTAATTAACAGTAAATTAATTATCAATACACAAAAAGTATTTTTAATATGTAATTAATTACAATTACATTACTTACCAGCCTATTCCCCTATAAACCCACAACCTGCTATGGAAAATAAATTAATACAATTATTATAATTATCCAATCATTAATTAATGAAAATGAATTACCAAATAATAAAAATTAATTACCAATTACAAATTTTTAAAAAATAAATTACAAATCAATACCAATAAATAAATAAAAAATATGTACTTAATTACAATTAAATTACTTCCCACCCTATTCCCCTATAAACCCACAACCTGCTACGGAAAATAAATTAATACAATTATTATAATTATCCAATAATTAATTATTGAAAATGAATTACCAAATAATAAAAATTAATTCCCAATTACAAATTTTTAAAAAATAAATTACAAATCAATACCAATAAATAAATAAAAAATATGTACTTAATTACAATTAAATTACTTCCCACCCTATTCCCCTATAAACCCACAACCCACTACGGAAAATAAATTAATACAATTAACATGATTATCAATTAATCAATTAATAAAAAATAATTACCAATTAATAAAAATTAACTACCAATTAAAAATGTATTAACAATAAATTAAAAATCAATACCAATAAATAAATAAAAATATTAACTTAATTACAATTAAATTACTTCCCACCCTATTCCCCTATAAACTCACAACCAGCCACGGAAAATAAAGTAATACAATTAACATGATTTTCAATTAATCATTTAATAAAAATGAATTACCAATTAATAAAAATTAATTACCAATAAAAAATTATGTAACAATAATTCAAAATGAATACCAATAAATAAATAAAAATATTTAATTAATGAGAATTAAATTACTTCCCACCCTATTCCCCTATAAACCGACAACCCGCTACAGAACTAAAAAGCACAATTAAATTACAAATAATTAATAATTGCTCAAAAATAATATTTAATTTAATATAATTAAATTACTTCCCACCCTATTCCCTATAAACCCACAACCTGCTACAGAATTAAATTACGCTAAAATTAAATAACATAAAATTCATTCATTAAAAAAATGAAACATACATTACAAAAATATACACTTTTCACACATACACTAACATATAAAACACTTAAAAAATCGATATTATTACAAATTAGATATATTTAATGCCTATATTATATACTTCGATATTTTGACAATCGATATTTCCTTACCTTCAATTCGATATTTTTAACCACTATATTGTGTCCATTCGATATTTTGGCCATTACATATTTTTAATTTGATATTATGTCCATTCTATATTTTTACTTCAATATTATGTCTTGTTACCACCATGGTGCATCCACAATTGGCTACTGGTGTACCTTTGTACGTCCCTAGTATATGGTACACAGGCATCCAGGGAATAGGCACAGCAGGGGTCTCCCATGGGCTGCAGCATGTTTTGTGCCACCCATGGGAGTCCACTTAAACTGTGACTACAGTCCTGCCATTGCATCTTGTGTGAGTTAGTGCTTGCACCTCTCACAACAGATATATGTTTCTTAAATCTGAGGTCACTGCACTTAAAACCCATATGGCAGACCCTGCAATCCTGAGGGCAGGGTGCATGGTTACAAATATGAGGTTGCCCCTCCATAAGCAGGACCCCCCTACAAACCTCAGAGTTGACTAACCTGGCTTTGTAAGTGCGGTCAGCTATTTTCAGATATGTAGTGGACAAGAGTCATTATGAGGGGCCCGATTCACAAAAGTAATCTGAGACAAAATCCTAATTTTACGACTTTTGGTTTTCGCAGAAGGCATTTAGGAATACTAAAGTTAGGAATCCTAACTATACTACTTCTAAACTGAGAAAAATCCTAACTTTATGACTTTCAGTGTTCACAAAAGGCATTTAGTAGTAGTAAAGTTAGGATTACTAGAAAGTTGTCTGAACACTTGGACTTCGTTGGCTTTCAACTGGAACCGAGGCTGCACCTAGGAAAACTCCTGCGGCTCCTGGTCTTGCTGTTCGCCAAGTCTTCTCCATTGTCTGTGTCTGTGCTTCATCCAGGTTTTTCAACAGACCTATGGGCATCAAGAACACCAAAATAAATCTCCCTTAGATTAAAGGAGTCCCTCCCCTGCATTGGCAGACACAGCAATGAAGCTGACCAGTCTGCTGCTCCTTTCGTCCTATGAACTTCGAGGCTCAGCCACACAGGTGGTGGTTATGCAACTCCCTGGAGGGCTGACCTCCTCTGCAATTTTGAGACCAGTGTCCCTCGTCGACTTGCCATTGCAAAGGCTTGTTGGCTCTGGACTCCTGAGATCTTTAGGCTATAAGAAGCTCCAGCCTCCAGCATCTCTTCCCTCCAAGATCAGTGTCCTCACTGTATCCTCTGCATCGTGGGCCTTCATCTTTGGTGAGCTGCTGGAGGACTTCATGCATCTCTGTTGCTTTTGGCCTATGGGTCCTCCTGAGGGTCTTCTCTTGCTTCAGTGAGTTCCCCTGCTTGCTCGGAGCCTGCTCTGACTCTTCTGTTGTTGGTGAGTCCCTTGAACCATGCTGGTCTCGCTGTGGCTTCTTTTTTGTCTTTCACACCAGTTGCGGTTACTAAGGCTTGCTGGTGCTCCCGCCAGACACCGACCACCTAGTCACTGACATCCAACATGGTACAGCTCGTGCATGGCTTCTGGTCTTCCTCAGCAATGCCTGTTCACTGTTGACTTTTCAGAACCTCCTGACATCGGTGGGCATTGTGTCTCCGTACCTCCTGGTTATCTTCGAGTAGCATAGACTCTGTCCTCTCTGCATGCAGGTTCTTCTTTTACAGAATCTACCCTTGGATTCCACTGGACTCCTTCACAGTCTTCTCCAGAGGCATCTTCTTCAGGGTCATCCATTGTTGTCTATGGCAGGTTCTGACGTAATTCACCCCTATGCACCAAGCTTCCCTGGTGTAGGTAACCTGGTTCCTAGGGCATCCATGGGTGGGGCGGCTCTCCAAACTTCTGTCTTCCAAAGGGTTTCTGTGGGGTCCTCTTGGAAGGGTTACTTCTTCAAAACTACAACCCAAATTCTCCATTGACTTCCATTGGGCATGTGACTGTGTTTCCACTCTGCACACAGTCTCTGTGGGGTTCCTGGGTACTTACTTTGGGTGATTCCTTGTGTTTCCAGATCCTCTGGGTCTTCTAGTCCAAGTCCCCTCCTCTGTTGCCATTCACATTCCAACTTTCTTTGTATATGGTTTTCTTTCCCCCTCCTTTCTTACCTGATGGCTTTTGAAGTATTCTTGTGTATTATGTTGACATCTACCGGTAGGATATAGACCAATGTGATAGTGATATTGTGTTGTAATAAACATACTTCTTTTTGCTAAACACTTTGTGGTTTTCTTTCATCTAACCTACACTACAGATTAAACTGGTAAAACAAGCTGCTTAACAATCCTTCAAGATAATCCTGAAGGCTGCTCTCCACAGGTACTACTTTAAGAGCTTTCTATGGTTATCAAAGACCACTAAAATCTTCATAAGGGTTGCCTGGATTAGTACAAGGTGCACAACTTGAATAAGTGTGCACCATATACTGAGCCAGTCTCCTATACATTGACATTGCAAGAGCCAATGATATGTTGGGGTAAGCAGTAAAAATAGACGTCTTGCAACCGCTATAACTTATGAGTGAGAAATTACTTTCAGTATGAGTTCCGAGTCTGTAGGCCACAGTTTCAGAAGGAGAAATATTGGGGCAGATTTACTAACATTTTGTGATGGGTTTGAGTGACAAACATGATGCACACTGGCACAAAATATTTATTTTGGGGTTACTTTCCAGTTGATGAAGCAGATAAACTGCTGATTCCCTTAGCTGTCACACATAGCCGAGTTTGACACCTTTTGAGAGAGACATGACAAACTTACATAATTTGTGTTTATATAAATTGGAGAATCCTGAGAGATAGATCATTAAAAGACATAGTGGCTGATTACGATGATGGTTGGACCGCCACCAGCAGCCTTTTGGTGGTGGCCCCCGCCATCGGAACCATGTTCTCCGCCCATCATATTACAATGGCGGGCAATGGTTTGCAGTCGGAAAGACCGACCGCCATGCATCCGACCAGCTCCTTGAGCCCGCCGGTGCAGCGGAGGCGGTTGTATTCCCTACAATGGTGGCGGTGCCTGCCAGGTACCGCTGTAGGGATTACAATGTCCCTTTCTGCCAGCCTTTTCATGGTGGTTTATCCGCCATGAAAAGGCAGGTGAAAGGGACTTTGGGCGCTTGTAGCAGATACGCCTTTCCCCCTTGCCCTCAGCTGTGGGTTTCACATATTACTGCACCATTTAGCAGGCACCGCATGGGGGTAGCCAGGTAGTGCAGGGATATGTTAAGTGTCCCCTTTTTGCACTACAGCATATGCTGCAGCCAGCATCCCCGCCAGAATACAAAACATGGGCATTGCGACCTCAGTGGTGGCAGTTGCGTCGTAATGCCTCTGGTGAGACTGCCAACAGACTGTCGGCCTGCCTCCTTTAGGATAGAGTAGCCAGCGGATGAAAGTCCTCCCGCCATCCTAATCAGCTCCTTAGTTACTGCATCGTAAAAGCATGCAGAAGAGTGTAGAGTAGACGAACATGATTGTTGGTACAACATAGATTTGTGTTCTACTAAATTGCAGTGGTGTATTCGTTTAACATGGAATAGAAATGTGTAGGTGATGAATCGTCTGTTATAGAGGTTTATTAACCATTTCTCCATTAAGCAATAATATGTGTAAAGACTTAATGAAATTAATGCAATTTGAATGACATTACTTTTTTTTTAGGAATTTTGTTTTAAAACTCTATGGTTTGCGTATGTGAAAATGTGCACCAAGAGAGAAAAAGAGGAAGTGTTGCTACATGCTCATACTAATTCCAATTGCGCTTCAACTTCTACAAAATGATCCTCCTATATGAACTAATGAGAATTACTAGAAACAATATTAGAACTTTGTGCTTTGAATTAATATTACATGTTGGTACTTTGGGAATGTAGTGATGTGCTATAGTTGCACATGAAAATTACAGTGAAAACAAAATGCTTTACGAATGCAATGAATTGAACGTAATATGAAAAGGCTTTAGAGACTCTAATTTTAATTCATATTTTCAATATTTTATACTCTATAATTCATGAACAAACTTCAATTAAGGCCTGCAGTTTCCTTACTTGCTTTATTCTGTTCTTATGGAAGGGATCCGTAGATTTACAATGTGGAATGAAACTATGGGCCATATGTACAAGGAAGTGGAGGAGAGAGGTGTTAGCCTTCTTGGCTTAACGACTCTCTCCTCCATTTCTGAAATGCAAGGCTGCACCATATTTACAAGAATGTTGTGCAGCCTTGCGTTAAGCAACTTAGCGCCAACGCAGAAACCCTTGCACCCTAATGCAAGGGTGTCTGCGTGCAGGGGGGATTGTTTATATGTAGGAAGGTGTCCCTTCCTGCGCATAAACAATCCTAGAAATGCCACCCTGTCACTTTCTTGCATGCTGCTTTATGCAGCACACATGAAAAGTGACAAAATGGCATTTTTAAAAAAAAGTTTGTTTATGTGCAGGAAGGGACACCTTCCTACACATGAACAAACAATTGCCTTTTGCTTTTTCCATGTGTGCTGCACACGGCAGCACACATGGAAAAAACAAAAATGCCATCACACTTGTTTTCGTGAGATGTACTTCCAGGCCATTCTTTTCAGTGTAAGTCCCAAGTGAATTAATCAGCCTTTGCCAGCCTATTCGAGTGTTACTACACAGTACTAGATCATCAGCATATAGTATGTGTGACTTTAGTTGTCCTCCAACGCTCGGTGCGTGAGCAATCTGCTCGTCAAGCTCTGTAGAGAGATCAGCTCAAAATAAATTAGAAAGAAGGGGGGCTAGGACGCAGCCCTGTTTTACGCCAGTAGTTGTTTGCACCTTCTTTGATACTCACAAGCCATCTCCGATTTTTATCTTGACCCATGTGTCCAAGCATACCAGCCTAATTGCTTGTAAAACGTTGGGTGGAATGCCCCATCGCTGAAGTTTGACCCATAGCTTGTTCCAAGGGACACAATCAAAAGGTGCCTTAAAATCAACAAAGCACATGTAAAGAGGTGTCCTAGTTGCTTTTGGTCTATTTGTAATGAGGCTCAGGGTCATGATATTAGTTAAAGTGCCCTGGCCCCTTAGAAAGCCAGTTTGATTTAGGAGAAGTCTTCCATTGCCATGAGACCATGATTCCAAATCATGCAATAACAATGTTGAAAAATATTTTAGCTCAACATTCATCAGTTCTATTAATCTGTCGTTGCTGGGTGAGCATGCAGAGCCTTTTTTTAAATGGGATGTAGTATTGAGCCCCTCCAGCTGTCAGGAATAACATTGTTTTCCCGAATGAAATTAAACATTTACGCAAGGAAGCCAGCCCATTGTTGGGTAAAGTGCTTAAAAAATGCCTGGATCCAGGGGCACAGTCTGCCCGGGACATTTTGATAACCTTCTCTACCATGGTCGCTGTGATTATCAGCTGTGTCACAGTGGCTTTATTGGGACGTTGGGGGTTAGTTATGAGCGTCAAACCGCTCCTAAAGTGTGACTTCAAATAAGAACCTATTCCATGTCACTAATATTTGCATTATTTGCATCTGTGGTGCCTTTCTCGTCCCTTTTGATTATCCACCAGAATCTTTTTGAATCATGTGTTTTAGAGGCGTGTAGTAATTGGGCCCATAATGTTTCTTGTTTAGATTGTTTATATGTCAAGATTTCTTTTTTTAGGCGCTGTCTATCATTGCGGAGTTGTTGTAATACATCCGGATCTCCTGGGTATTGACGTGATTGTCGGAAAAGTTTGCCTGTTACCTTTTTATTTTACGAATGTGGGGGGTATAATTGATGATTTACAGTAGTCAAGACGAGATCCCTTTTTGTAGCAGTTCTCGCTGTGGCTTTTGCTCATGTTATTGGCAAGAATTTCCCATGTCACCCATTTTAGCTAGTTCCTGTAAACTTGAGACTGCATCCTCTGCTATGGATTTGATAGAAAAAGAGGTCCACTTCAGGTGTTTCCGAGTTTCTGAGCGAGTTTCTCCCGACAACGTCCAAACTAACTAGAGTTTACACAGGGTTGCATTCACAGCGATGACCTGAGGATTGTGATTGCACTCAACACATGGGATATACCCGTCACAACCCGTAACTTCCAGCTCCTCAGGACTGGAATGATGCTCAAAAGGTTCCATCTCCTGACCTCCCCAACTCCGTTGTTAATGTGCACAGAATAGTGAAGGGGTCAGGCGAGGGATAGGAATAGGGAAGGGTACAGCAGGGAATAGAACCTGTGAAAAGACAAAGACACAATGAATTTTCTGGACTAAACACACCTCTACTCTCAGTAGTCGTCTTGCTTTGGTATTCTAGCAGTTGTCCTCTATAACTGATAAACCCAGAGTAGACCATATAGTTCACCTGCTCATACCTGACAAGACAAAAATTATAATGGTTATCGATTTTACACTTCCAGAACACACTTCACCCAGTCTTCGCATTAACTGTCTCTCACCTCATTAATACCCCCCTGATCTGTAAATGAAACAACTAATGTGTACATTGCATCCGAGTTTCCTATGGTGCACCTCATGTAAACATAGTTAAAGCTGCGTTGATAAAGTAAAGTAAACGATGAGTCTGTGCCCAATGCACGTCTTTGCCTTCCCAATTGAACGCTAATCCAGAAAATTGAGAAAAACAAAATCAGCAAATAATGTACGCCTCTTCAAAAGAGAAAACAAAGTTAGTGCCAGAGACGGGGCACAGCCTTGTGTAACCCCCGCTCCAACTATACCTGTGGCTTCCTTTCTGCAGACGGAGTCCTGAATAAACCCGGTTTTACTTGCCCAAAGCCAGCATGCACGCAGAGCCCTGCCGTGCACCTCGAATAATCCAGTAAACGGTGCGTTCGCACTCCTCCTGAAGTGCTCCACAGCCAAAATGCCACAAACACGAGGAAATCAGGTTAGTAGAATTAGGCACAACAGGCCGACGTGCGCGACATGATTAAATAAATACCCATGAACCTTGACCTAAGGCCTCATAGGAACTGTAGTCCTGTTACATGGGACGTGTTAGGCGCTGCAGCCATCCATGCCTGCCAATACCATCATCGAGAACCTGGTTGTAAAGGGGCATTAAAACATGTAATGTGTGTAAATGTGTTGTATTTGTATAGCGCGAACAGTAACCCGTAAGCATCCCAGCGCTTGTACTCCTACCACAAGGGAACCCCTCTTGGCTTTTCCTTGTGAGGTGTCCACTCCTGGGCATCCCATGGTGAAACCAGGCATCCCTTGGGTATCGGGGCCGTTGTGGAGACTAAGCAAGTTATTGCCCAGAGTTGCAGCGTGGGGCCCATGCTTAGATTCGGCACTGAGGCGAGAATATCCGGTCAGAGGAATTTAAGTCCGATCCTGCCGAGGCGGAATCGAACCCTGGTCCCTGGCCAGCGCTCTGCATCAAGGTCTGCCGCTCTAACCATTGAGCCACTCTCCACATGGGTGTATTCTATGATTGCAACTGCATGGCCCCAGACCCTTGACCAGGCAGGTGGAATTTCAGATGGTTTTCGACCATTCAGTATCAGCAGACTCAATAATTTGCAGGCCTATATAAGCTCTTCTCCAGATTTATCCCTCCCTATTTCCAATGGCATTGCTTGCTCAGGGAAAGGGCCAACTGCAGCAGTATGTTCCACCGAGGGACAGTGAAATAGGTTGAGGTTGAAGTCTCCAGAAACTAGCCAATGTGAATTATTATGACTATGTTTCAGCTGGGATAGATGGGCTAGCATTCTTCTAGACAATGCTGCTTTTGCTTGAGCTTGATGTATTGGTTTATAATGATATTCGGATCTTTAGAGTTATTAGCCCAACCTTCCATTTTTAATACCATAATATTTGGGTCATCCACATACACGTCTGTTGTTTTACTTGCTAGATTGGTGTTTATATAAATTGCAAGCCCACCTTTCGCCCCCCTATAAGGGCTCTTTCTTTCTCCTTTTTTTGTATATTCTTTATAGCCAATGAGAGGGATACTAATCTGCACCCAGGTTTCCTGAAAAATTAGGATGTCAAAGGATCTCAGAAATCCTGTGAATATTGGATCCACACATTTTGTCTTAGGCCGCTGATGTTCCAAGAACAGACTGACAAGCCTCCCTGAACCATTTTTGGGGGCCTCCACTCAACTCAATCTTGATTGCTCCTAGTGTGAGACAGAGCTTTTGGTAGCCAACCCCAAGTGTTCTGTTGCTCATTATTTGTTACCAGTCTTCGCTGCTAGCTGGGGTCAGTTTCTTTGATTACTTTGATTGTCATCTTTGTGAGATCCAAGTTGTTTTTGTGATGAGCCAGAAGGGAAGACCTACCGCTGGCTCCACTTGATACTGACCAGTTCGAAGCCCATTGCTCGTCTATTGGTAGTCCTAGTAGGAGGATGTGGGGGTATCTTTCCCCATGATAAATAATTACTTCAGTGCCCGAGGTCTGGGCCAGAAGCACCAGAGATGAGAAGGTGACCAGAGTGGGATCTGTGAGCTGTCACCCTTTTGCCGGCAGGAACTTAATTGATAAAATGTCTTCAGACTTGACATAGTCCATGCCCGGTAAGGCTTTGATCAACTTTATTATACTTGAACAGTTTAAGACATAATGGGAGTCCTTTGATTTAAATCCCGGGATCCATAACAGCTTCTGTCCAGTGCTGTTTAAACCACGAAGATGTCCATCAGCGCCGACAGGATCTCTTGAAGTCAATAGATTGAGACCAATCACCACCTGCAAATGAGGTTCCCGGAGACCCTGCTCTTCTATAGGCTGCCTCTGGGTGTCTTCCTCATTGCGGTCTTTCGCTTGCAGTTTCTGGGTACACCATGTTTGAACCTGTCAGCTGTTTCCTTGCACTGCAGATATTCCCCCAGACAGAGCTACATGTTGGCAACGACCCAATACTTGTGGTATAAGATGCCCTCAGTTTTATAGGAGATGCTGCTTTACTGTGGGCAATATCACGTATACTGGAGCCGTGACAATACCTTATGCACTCAGGTCTGTGGGATCCTTCCCAGGACAATCCAGATCTTCATGTCGAACAATTAAAGAAAGGTAAAAGATCTCTAAGTTACCCAGGGGAGATTTATTCTTTCTTTTCCTTGCTCGTTACTTCCCTTGTAGTTGTTCAGGTAGCTCAAGGGCGTTAGTATTTATGCTCCCATCAACAGGAGATTCATAGTGGAGCCTGGGATGAGTTTCGAGGTTTTCGTCCACTATTTCCGCACAGTCTTCCTCTGCCAGCCTATTATTGGTGTCTACTTGACTCCCTAGAGTTGCCATGTTTGGACTGCATGTTTCCTCTTTTAGTGCCGTTTTGGGCCAAGACTCGGGACCAAGGTTGTTTTTAACTTCTCCCAGGATAGCTTGCATGATTGCCAGAAGTTTCCCTAATTTATCTACTACCTCTTTGATTGTCCCTTGTAACTAATGTATTTAACTTTTCAAGTTTCTCATCAATATCAGACACAAAGATGGCCATGGTGTTAGTAAATCCACTTAGATGTCCATTGTGTTAGAGTTGGGAGTTAGGGCCAGTACTTTTGCCTGCATTGAGTTTAGTATAGCAGACCACAAATTAGGAGGTTTGTCACCAGGTATACTCGTCTGCACTCTTTTGGCTAACTCCTCCTCTATGGTTGCTCCATGGATGATCCTATTAGCCCCCTCCTGGGGATCTGGGAGAGTGAGGACCTCATGAGTGTTTAATCTAAATTCAGGAAATGCGTAAAGATTATGGACTCCTTCAAGTGTCCGTCCCTCTGGGACTGCTATTCCTGTACAAATGGACTCTGCTTCTTCAGGGACATGATCGAGTGACCTGCTTAGTGGTTGCATATTTTGTAGAGATACTGAATTAGGAAGTGGGAAGGTACAAACATAGCTTTCCCTCTCTGGTCTAAAACCGTCTGTCAACTTTTCCAGTTGAGATTTGTCATTCATACTTAGTTGTAGAGTATTGTCTTGTTTGCATATTGGCCGGAATTAATATGTTATTTTTAATGGGTTGAGCTTATCCAGTGATTTTGTATGTTCTCTTTCAAACTGCCTTGTGCGATCTGCAACGATGCGATTGTACAAAGAGCATGTATAACATCATGATGCATGTAGTAATGGTGCCTTGTGGATATCTCACGCTATTATTATGTGCGTGTTAGCTAGCATTACAGTATTTTTTGTCCCGACTCAGCATTCACAGGTCTGGTGTGAATGGTATTCAAAGTGGACCCAATCATGTAGCCAACATGAAATGCAACACTACAGTTACGTAGCATTTTCTGTTATAGAGAAGATTGGTATGAGGAATATGACACATATGATTTATTGTCGGATACCAACACATATTTACTTTCTTGTCTCACAGACGGTCAGCCACCAATCACACAGGGGGACATTGACAGCTTCGAGGACCCACACTCCACGGGTGAGTTAGGACACCATATATTGGCATAGTGCGATGTCATGGATGTCTGGGTCAAATGATCAACGTTGTAGTATGCAGTATGGGTGTGTATCACATGTCCCTTGCCTGCAGTGTAATGATGTATTGTGGAAGTCAGATGTGTGCACAAATCGGTAAGCGAACGTTGAGCAATGCATTTGTCTCACAGATGTAATTTTGCCCATCCCCAGTCAGTGATACACATTGAAAGTAAGGTGCATATCATTGAGCCACTATCGCCAACATAACATCACTTTCATTGAAGTTGTGTTGGCAATAGGGGCCTTGCATCATGTATGAGGCAGCGTTAATCCACTTCACGTGCATTAACGCTTCCTTGTTATTTAGGCCCCCGTTCACACTGTGTTTAGCGTGAAAAGGGTGTGTAGTGGGTGTTGCGGTTGGCGATCCAAAGCAACACCCATTTTAAAGGCATGCGTATTTAGATTCACAACGGAGTGAGATCAGTGGATACAAGACATGCATGAGTGAGTGAGAATTTAGAGGAAACTATGTTTCCCCCTCTTTGCAGCAACACTTCACATATTGTGTAGTAGTGTCGGAGAGCGGGACAATGCCTCATGTATAAGTCAGCATTCAGCCACACAATGGCTTTCCATGTGTGCTGCATGATGTAACATAGTTGAAATTGTGAGTTGCTGTCCCAGGAGTGCTCCTGTGCAGGTAGGGTAAGCTTCTAAAACAGTACCAAGCCCCCGGTACACAGACCCCCTTGCTCTCTTGTGCAAGAGTGCCTGTGTTGGCGCTGACTTGATGAACTGCACACAGTTGTTGGGGACACACAGGCCTGCACGTGGGCATGGTACGTATAATGCAGCACTGTGTCACAGGAGAGGATGAGGGTGGTTCTACACACGGAGGGCTAATGCCTACCTCCTCCGATTGCTTGTACATATCCCCCTCAGTCTGGGTATGACATGGCACCATCGTTTGACATTGTCCGTCTTATTTGGTTGTGTCAGGTTATGTTCCATGATAGTTACGCTGGAGTGTAGGCTCTCATGTTTAAGTGATCTTGTATTACAGATGTGAAGGGAGAACATTGAAATAGTCTAAAGGACTAAAAAATTCCATTGTTGATATTTTACAGACAACTTGACGCCAGCCGAACAAAATGTGTTTTAGGAGAGGAAGGACAGCTTCAAGCATGTCAAGAAGGTGGCAACAGGGTACCGCAACATAGCGAAGAGGCACCAGGAGGAACGGAAGAAAGGTACATGGAAGGCGGTGCCCAAGCTTGCAACAACTGGCACACGGGCCGTCCCAGGCCCCTCTGGCATCAGTGGTGGGTCCCAGCTGGTCAGGTGTCCCCTCCCCTAGGGCCACACCCACCCAAGGGAAAGTCCCACCTGCACCTGGCGATCAGGTGGTGCCATTCACGGTGAAGGACAGGAGGATCCTGCATGACAACAATGTTTTTCTGGCAGAGATCAGGCGAGAAATGGCAAATCTGAATAGACACATAAGAGACATGAAAAAAAACCTTGGACTCTCATAATGCCAGGACAAGTTTGACCACATCTCCCTCTTTGCCCTTCCCCTAATGTTTGTAACTTTTGACATTAGATAGTGTTAGGTTAGTTCTTTTCATTTTTATGTAGTGTAGTTTTAGCGAAGGTTATAGTTAGTGTTAGCTTTTAAGGTAGGTTTTAGATATTTATTATTATGCCTTATTTGGGGATAAGTTTCCTTTTCCTTTGGGTGGGGGTTGATGTATTTGTTAAAAAAATATATATATATCAACCAAGGCTAGAAATCTAGAGAGACATAAAATACTGTTCGAGCCATCTAGAACAAAACAACGGCAACAACAGAGAGATGATCTGAGGGATCAGGATAACTCTAGATTCATAACAACGTTCAATGTGAAACACAAAGAAATCAGGTCTATCCTGAACCGACACTGGCACTTGATAAGAAATGATCCGGTGCTGGGCTCTAAAGTTAAAAGAAATCCGGAGATTACATATATGAGATCTAAATCTTTGAAGGATTTAATTGTCAAAAGTGAATTTCAAGAAAGGAAGGGAGGTGCCCCCACGTGGCTAAATCAGAAACCAGGTTTTAAAAAGTGTTTAAAATGCAAAGCGTGTCAACATGGCATGAATCGCACTGATTTTAGAACCTTTTTTAATAAAGCCGTAGCTATTAAAAATTTTCTGACTTGTAGATCCAGTTTTGTTGTTTATTTGTTACAATGCTCCTGTCCTCAAAACTATATAGGAAGTACAACCCTCTCTGTAAATAAACGAATACTTCAACATAGGCGAGCTATTGTAAATCAAGGCAGAACATATCCAATTGCAAGGCATTTTGAGACCCACCACCAGAGTAACCCTGTGAGCTTGCAGTACACATGTATAGCAGAGGTCCAGAGAAAAAGGAGAGGAGGGGACAGGGAAAAGGAACTCCGGAAATTAGAAACATACTTTATTCTGGAGTTCAACTACAAGGAACCGTATGGGCTTAATGTGGATGAGGACTTATATACCTGCCTGTCTTGAATAATAAAAAGAAGAGTTGTAATGTGAAAATCTGCACAGGTACAAGACCATGAAATTAATGGTTTTAACTTTCATTTTTTAAACAGTAGTGAATAACTAGCCACATACAACATTATGATTTGTTCTATTCAGTTGTGTTGGGTAAAAATATTATTTTGGCTGATATGTGTTTGTACTTTTGAATGATCATTGTACTGTATTGAAGTATGTATATATCGAGGAGAGAGATAGGCTTATATGGAGGAATTTTCTCTGGTTTACATAAGCACTAGAACTTAAAATTTTGGAGTGATATGATAATCTTATTAATTGAGAATGTGAAAAGAATTTTAGTTTTTTCTTTTATTTTAAATTCCTCCTCACCTCTGAGTATGTACTTTTTAATAGATATAAGAAATGGCCTGTTTTAAAAAAAAATATGTTATTTTTTTTTTGTTTCTTTTGTATAGGCCATGAAATAGTATATTTATTCTGCACTTTCACTTTAAAGTGAAGTCACTTAAAGTCCAGACAACAATGGTTATATAAGGCGGTAAAAAGACGTGTATTTTGCACAAATGCACTTGCATTTTAACTTGCCAAAATTTTCACCCAATCAAAACAGGCACTTGCTGGAATAATGTGTTTAAGTCAAATTCCCAATACTTCTATGCTCTTGCACTTTAAATTTCTGACATGCACTGATTACAATTTGAACATGTTTTATTTTGCAAATGTGTTGAAATAGAAAAAGCGAGGAATTAATACTCCCGCTAAATATATGTATTTTACATTTGATAATTATCATGAATTCTAAAAAAAAATGTTTTCAGTGTCTATGAAAATTAATACCTCAAAAATGTGGTTTTATAATTTATTGAAAGTATTGGGAGAGAAAGCGAGGAATTAAATGCCCGCTACAAATAAGTTATCCCCATTTGAGAATTACTCTGAATTTGGTAAAGATAAACATGTTAAAATACGGCCGCCAGACTGTGAAAGGTATAGCTCTCCTTTGCAGTATGTTGTGTCTTTTGTCAGTGTCACTCACTACTGAATGTGTATTTTAATGTGGAAAAAATGGCACTTTGACATCGTGAACAAGGCAGCATGAAACTGCTGAAACGCGTTGATGTTTAAAATCTTGTCATAAATAAAGCCCGAGTGTTTTGAAAATCAACCTTGGATTGCCGGATAATTATTTATGGAAATGCTGGATAATCTAATACTCAACTTGACTTTATGTATATATACATATATACAAAAAAAATATCATTGTCTAGGTGTTAGACCCGGGATCCCTGGTTGGCTGAGGTAGGTACCTTAGGACAAATAGGGACCTGTGTTTCAACGTCAGGGAAAGGAAGGTCACCTTCTTAGATAGCCCTGCTCACCCCTCGTTAGCTTGGCATGAGCAGCCAGGCTTATCTTCAAGAGAAATGTGTAAAGTATTTGCAACCACGCTCACTACACCACCAATAGACTCCACACAGTTTTATAAAAACTAGTATAAACTTTACATAAAAAGATATACGATAAGTCCACACAATATAAATCTAACATATGAGATTGTGTACTATTTATCCTGGCCCGTTGTTAGGCCAGCCAGCACTTGTAAATTCTGGCGGTATTAATGAGCACTTCTAAACATTCTCCTGTAATCCTAATCTCATATTATACAGTTCGTAATGCTAGAATCAGGCACTTTTGCAATGTAAAAATACTGCAATGCGTAATGCAGCAACCAGACTCTCTGCTATGTCAAAAGAATGAAATGCATAACGCAACAATAGAGGCATTTTGCAAGGTAAAATAATGCAATGCCTAATACAGCCACCAGGTATGTCGTTATGCAGGAATAATGCAACGTGCAATACTCTAACAAGGTAGGACGTTATGCAGGAATAAAGCAATGGGTAACACTCTAATCAGGTACTGCGTTGTGCAGAAATGACGCAACTGTGTAATACGACAGTTCTGTACTTCGTTATGCAGAAGTGGAATAATGCATAATACACTCAGGCACCGATCACGGTGCCTTAGGCGGTATCTCCGCCTCTCCTTCTGACTTGCAGTCAGCCTTTCAACAGTTGCCCCCAACACGGGTATGATGTAATCAGAAAGTGCGGCTCCATACTCTGACCCCTGTACTGCCACTCCCTTGGCAATACAGGCCTCGATTTGAGCCGAAGCAGAGGCTTGCTTTGCTGACACGTGCGAGAGACCTAGAGGGTCTCCCTCCGAGCCCGCACCCCCCAGGAGTTGACACTCGTTTCCTGGGAGCACAAACCCACTCTCCTCTCCTCTCCTCGTCCAGCAGCTGGGCCTCCAATGCAACTTGTGATTTGGCAAAAGCTGGCTCGGGCCGGCAACTCAGCTTCTCCAGGACTGCCAGTCCGGGCCACTACAGTTACGAAGATCTTAGGCTGCCACAGAGGATATGCACACAGCGTTGCTGAGTCTTTCTTAAGCTTCGGGTGCACGATCACTGGGCACTCCACACACAGGTCTCAGGCTGCACGAAGATCACGTGTACACTTGGATTCCGGTGCACATGATAACAAGGCAAATCTTCACGAAGGTCTCCCGGTGCACAACGCACACGCACATAGCGTCGATGAGACTCACTTGGATTCCGGTGCACACAATCACTGGACAATCCTCACAAAGGGGTTCTGGCTGCACAAACCACAGGCACACAGCGTCTCTGATCCTTGCATCAACTCCAGGTGGCCACTATCACAAGACAAGCCTTATGAGGGTCTCAGGCTGCAACAAGCATGCACACACAGCGCTGCTGAGACTCTCATGGAAACCTTTGTGTTCCTGTGTTTCCAATCAGGGAGCCAGCTCACCTCGGGCCCTTGGGGATAAGTTACTTCTTGACACAGCACTCAGCAAAGTCCTTTCAAGCAGGGGGGACACAGCACACAGCAAAGTCCCGTTAGCCTTTCCTTGGTTCAAACAGCAAACTGCAGGCCAGCCCCAGAACATACAGCACGGGGGCCAGTCCTATCCTTCAGTCTCTTCAGTTGTTTCTTCCTTGGCAAAGGTCCTCTTGACCATGAAGTAGCTCCTGTCTTGTTCACACTTGATCAAGCCATTCTCCAAAGTTCCGGGGCTTCAGGTCTTATAGTTATACCCTCAATGGCTTTGAACTCTTTGTGTTTCAGGGGGCACTGGCCCCTGTTCATACCAGTTCTGGGTGCAACCCTGCCAGTGACACCTTTGTTCCTTTGATTAGTGATTCACAATCACTCAGCAGGAGATGGGACAATTGCTTATAGCAGCAACCCAGGCCTCTTCACCTCTGGGGGCTTAGCCTCCCCCTTCACTCCAGATGCAGGTCAGCCTGTTGCTGTCTCACCTTCTCCCCTGGGTCAAGACATTCCCCAGAGCCTATTGATTTCAAATCCAGACAGTCAATCCACAGCCAGGCAGAGACACACTAAATGTTAGAGCACAAAAACTCAGCCACTTCTAAACATACAATGCAAAAACCACCTTCATAAAAAGATGTGCTATTACATTGTGAGTTCATGCATACTAAAAGTCAACTTTTCATCTTAAGCCTTTGGGAAAATAGGCTGGAAAACATATTACACAGCTTTCCCATTCTATCATTTGGGCAAGATGGCCTTTCAACAGTGAAAAACGTACATGTCCTGCCTTTCACATGCACTGCACCCTGTCCAGGGGGTACCCTGGACCTACCATAGGGGTGCCTGATGTGCATAGAAAATGAAAGGGTAAGGTCAGGCAAGTGAGTGCACTTGACAGAACAACATGGCAGTTTAATAAACTGCGAGCAGGCCCTGCAATGGAAGGCCTGTGTTCTCTTTTTAAGGCTATGTGTGCGGGTGGCACAAATAGTGCTACCGGTCCACTAGTAGCATTTGCATTACGAACCTGGCACACATAGTGCCCTTTACAAGGCAAAAATACCAATCATGGACAACCCATTACCATTACACTTTAAACAGGGAGCACTTGCACTTTAACACTGTATAAGCAGTGGCTAATACGCCGCTAATATGGCAATAGATTCCTGGACATTGTGGGCACCGGGAAAAGAGGAGAGGCTCGAACGCGCAGGGTGTGTGTTGAGGTGCAAGCGGAGCATTGGTGAAGAGCGCCGGATTGTAGTGAGCACCAGAGAAGAGGTGAGTCTCGGACGTGTGGTGTGTGTGTCGGAGTGCAACCTGAGGTCCTGGTGAGGAGTGCCTGGCTAGGGTGTCCACAGAATTGAAGTAAAGTGTACACGGTGCTGAGGGCGGGTCTTGGTGTGGACTGTGACCGCCGGAGTGAGGGCCAAGTCATTCAGGCCTCGGAGTCAATCAGCAGCGGCCCGGGCCGGCAGCCACGGAAGAACTGAGCCACCGGCCCGAGTAAGCTGCATCCCGTGACGGAGTTCTGGATCAAGGCCTAAGTCACTGACGTTAAGAAGGAGAGTGGGATCGCGCCTCCCCAAGTAATGTGGATTAACACCTGGGGTGGGGTGCGGGCTCGGAGGGACAATCTCTCAGCTTCCCGCTTCAGGCAGCTGCGCAAGCCATTGCTTCAGCTCGGATCCCTGCTGACCTAAGATGGGGCAGTACTGGGGCCGGAGTGGGAAGCAGTACTTTGTGTGTCATCATTTTATCCATAATGGGGGCACTGTTAATGGAGCACGTAAAACTGTTGAATTACACTTTGCATTATTCCTGCAAACAAACTATTGAACTGTCTATGATGCCTGACATCCTTTGTCCCTGACAAACTTTATGCTTGATGCATTACGCACTGTGTGTTATTTCTCCCTTGCGGTGAAGAGCAAGAATATCGACGGGGAAATATTGGCATACATAAATATTGTTTGTTTTAAATATCGATGTAATTAATATCTTTGTAAAAAATATCGATTTGTTAGTTGTGTAAAAAGATCGAGGGTGTTCAATCTCGATGTTAAAAATATAGAAGTAAAAAACATTGATGTAAATATTATCAATTTTATGTTTATTGTGTGAATTTTATTTAGTTGTTTGATAGTTATTTTATGTTATATTTTCAAATTTCTAATGTTTGTATGGAAAGGACAAATGTACATTTTTCTTTGCTAATTTCTATACTCATTTTAGGAGCGGGATGTTGAGTTTATAGGGCATAAGCGTGGGTAGTATTTAAAAAATGTTGTGTCACATTCTATTAATATTTTAAATTTAGAATTTTTTTATTTGAAATTATAAATGTATAATTTAAAATTAGAAATGATAAATGTTGGAAAAATATGTTTTTAAATGTTAAATGATTATTTGTGGGGCGTGGCCAAGATGGCGGAGTAGAAGGACGCGACCTCGGCGAGCTTCTCCGGCCCAGGCCCCTGAGCACCTTATTTATCGCTGATCTCCCCCCATCGTCGCTAGCTGGCGACGGCGGGTGTAGTGGAGAGCTTATGGCCCTTGCTGGGAGAGAAATCTGCATGCCAGAAGGCAATTTTGGCGGACTGTGAAAGCCGAGCTCTTCGAAAGCTGCGGCCCGACCCGAAGTGTTGTTGGGTCCGCCTTGTGAGCGAACTCGAGCCTGAGGCGCTGTGCGGAGGCCGCTGGCGCGGCCTAGAGGGGAACGGGGACCAGCTCGGGTCCGCCCCCTACTGCAGTGCGGAGCCGCTGACTGTAGCGCTGAACGAAAGCGACCGGAGCGGTGAGAAGTTGGGGCCCCGCCAAGACGAACGACCGGTTTACAGCCGTGGATGGGACCGGAGCCGAGGATTTCGGAGGCCTTGCCGGCCTGGCTCGGTGCACGAGATAGTCTCACCCGCTGAAACCAGACAGGAAGTGGTGGGTGCCAGAGGAGTCTCAGAAGCCTTTGAAGCGACTGCCGCAGGGGACCTAGTGGCTCCCTTGTTGTGTACGGCTTGGGGGCCGCTCGGGGGCTGCTTGAGAGGCAGCGTGCTACGGAGCGTGGACGCCATTTTGACCTGGAAGCTACATCCCGCCGGCCTAGCATTGAGGTGGAGTGGGCAGGAGTCTCCGCCCGGAGAGCACGGAATGGTAGAGAACGAATGTTGGACTACACTACAGGAGCGACGTGCGGCCTCTGTAGTCAGGGCGGTCACACAGCGGGTAGCTAAGTGGTGTTGTGAACGCTACTATCGCTGGTGAGGATTGAACACGCTTATTCGACGCCCAAGATGGCCGGCAACAGGGGGAACAGAAAGGGTGACCGCACCCTTCCGGAGATGCTGAGCAGGAGCAATTTGCGGCAGGACCGTGGACAGCCCTCCCCCAGTCAGTCTAGCAGTTCACAGGGGGCGAGCGGAGGGGAGCCACCAGTTACTCGGTCGTTCCTTGAGTCGCTCTTTAGCTCCCTACGGGATGACTTCCAGACTCTCAAGCAGGAAGTAGCGGGGGAGGTACGAGAGGTCCGGAGAGGTTGGTGGCCTAGGAGAAAGGGTCTCATCCGTGGAAGAAGCGGGACATACCCGGGACGAGGAACTCACACAGCTCCAGCAGGAAGTGATTAGGCTCCGAGACCAGCAGATTGATCTACAATCCCATGTGGAGGACCTCGAGAACCGTTCCCGGAGGAACAACATCAGGGTCCGGGCGTTCCGCTCGGAGAAGAAGGGGAGGAGGCGGCCGCCTACTTGCAAGATCTGTTTCGGGAAGTCTTGGGTGAGCCGGCGGACTTTACTCTCAGGATCAATAGGGCACATAGAGTGGGCCCACGACGTAGAGCCCCGGCGCCTCCCCCCGATCTTCTGGCTTTCTTGCCGGACTATCCCCTGAAAGAAAGGATTCTAAGGGTAGCTCGCACTAAGCCCTCCTTGGAGTTCAGAGGCCATAGGGTGGCCCTCTTCCAAGATCTTTCAGTGGTCACCCTACAGAAACGCAAGTCATTTAAGATTGTGACTGATTTCTTGCGGGAGCATGACATTCAATATTCTTGGGGCCACCCTTTCCGTATTATCTTCCGCTGGAACGGAATCCTGCACCAGCTGCGCTCCCTTCAGGCCACCTGTACTGTATTGGGCATCACGGCGACTGACGAAGATGGCCCCACTCCACGTCGTCGCCGGATCACCAGGGATGGCTGGCAATCGATCCCTGGCTGCAGGTCTTCGTCTTCCTCGGTGAGACCGGACTCGCCTACTATCCGGGCTGAGATGGATAATGCTGTGCGGGAGGTCGCTAGAGAAACGGCGCCAGAGGAGGTTACTTTAACCGCCTAAGAATTCTCCGGGGGGAGATCGACATTGCTTCTTCTTTTTTGAGTTGCAGGTTTGGGGGCCTGGGGGGGTGGGGGGGGAGCGGGGGTGGTGTTGTGGCTGGACGTCCATTTTCGAGACTTTCCCATAGACTTGCCATTTTGGGCCGGCCTTGGACAATGGTTTCCCTGACTCTTTTTTTGGAGGGACGGGGACAGTGTTTGGGGTTTGGAAGGGGTTGTTTTGGGGTGTTGGGGTACCGGGAGGGTTCGTGGGAGTTGGGTGTGGGGAAAGAAGTTGTCCAGTGCGCTGTACTAGGAAATGTTGCTATGCTTGAGTTTCTCCATTTTGCATTGCTTTGTGACGATGGGTTGGTGCATGGGGAGGGGGTTTGTGAGGTTGGCGCGTATGTGGCGGGTGATTTGGTCGCATTAGGTTTGGTGGTCGGTACTGGGCCGCGCTGCGCAAGGGGGAAGAGGCGTTGCATTCTATTGGTGGGTGGCCGACTTGCTGTTTGAGTTTGAAGGAGTATGCTCACCCACGGTATTTACCACGCAGGACACTTGCGCTTTTACACACATTTCTTCCTATGCCTCCTCATTCCTTTAAAATCGTGACCCTGAATGTCAGGGGTCTGAACAATCCCGTTAAGCGGCGAGCGGTGCTTTCCCTGTTGGAGAACACCCAAGCGGACATTTGCCTCCTTCAGGAAACCCACCTATTGCCGCAGGACACACATAGTCTACGCTCTTGTAAATTCCCGATGCAGTTCTTTTCTTCAGGTACTACCAAGACAGCCGGGGTAGCAATTCTAGTGGCTCGACACTTCAGGGGGGAGCACATTCATAAATTCACTGAAATTAAAGGGAGGATGTTGGCACATAGGTTTAGTGTGGGGGGCATGATATTCACGATAGGCTCTCTTTATAATCCTAATGACAAACAGGAGCGGTTCTTGCAGTCTGCGGTGGAAGAGATTTCAGCCTTGATGGATAGGCATGTTATCCTTGGGGGCGACCTTAACATGGTCTTTGATTCGGTAGTCGACAGGTCGGCTCAGCGCTCCCCGCAAGTCGAGGAATTCTCAGCTGGTTGTAAGGCGCGACTTGCGGAGGTGGACCTCCAGGACCTCTGGCGTCAGAAGCACCCCGGGGACAGGGATTACTCGTACTACTCCCACGCGCACAAGACCTATGCGAGGCTTGATCACCTCCTGGTCACCTCCCCGGTGCAGGCCCTTGCGTCTGCCGTGGACATGGGGGTTATCTCCCTATCGGATCACGCTCCTGTTGAGGCATCCTTCTGCTTGCCACCGTCTGCCGCCCCAGCGAGGGTCTGGCGCCTCCGGGATACTTTGCTCCACAGGAAAACGGTGACTGACCGTATTGAGCAGGTACTTTGTGAATATTTAGCGCACAATGATAACACAGATACTACCAGAGCCACCCAGTGGGCAGCTTTGAAGGCGGTCCTCCGAGGAGAGTTCTTATCGATCTCTGCGGCCGAAAATAGGGAACGCAAGATAAAGAGGGATGAGCTCACTGACAGGGTCCGGGAATTGGAGCTGATTCACCGCAGAACTGGGGCCCGAGGATTTGGCGGCAGCTTAAAGAAGCAAGGAAACTTCTTACCGCCTTGGATGTGGACCGGGCGGAATATGCAGCCCTTCGATTACGCCATGCTTATTATACTGTGGGGGATCGCTGTGGCAAACTTTTGGCCAATAGACTCCGGGCCACTAGGCAGAGCCAGTTGGTGAAAGAACTCTCTGACCCCATGGGTGGTATAGTGACGGATGATGCCTGCATTTCGGCCACGTTCCGAGAGTTCTACGGCAACCTCTATTCGGGTGACCCGCCGGATGTGCCGGCTATGACCTCCTACCTAGATTCGATCACTTTGCCCTCCTTGGACCCAATACAGGCGGACCACCTAAACAGGGACATTAGCATAGAGAAAGTAGTGACGGCCATTGCCAGACTTAACCTCATAGATGCTATTAAACATTCCTCCCCAGTGCTGCGCTGTCCATTGGAACTAGTGCTGAATGGACGTCCAATGGTCGTGCGCAGCACTGGGGAGGTAGTGCTGCCGTCGGCCAATGCACCGAGGCAGCACTTAAGGGGTTAAGCATGGCAAAGCGCCAGGCCCGGATGGCTACTCAGCCCTCTTCTATAAGACGTTCTGTGGATCGCTAGCCCCCATCCTCACGCGCCTTTTCAATTCCTTCGCGGAACCTGGAGCCATCCCGCCTGATCTCCTGAGGGCTTCCATCACAGTCATCCCCAAACCGGGGAAAGACCCCAAACATTGTGGATCTTATAGGCCGATATCTCTTCTGAATGTCGACCTGAAACTTTATACTGGGATCCTGGCAAGCCGCCTGGCGCTTCATCTGCCCGGCCTTGTTGATCCGGATCAGGCGGGTTTTGTTCCGGGACGGCAGACGGTGGTTAATACAAAACTGGTGGTCCACCTGCTGGAGAAGGCATCCCGGATTCCGGGTGAGAGGATGATGCTCACGGTTGACGCAGAAAAAGCGTTTGACCGCGTGCACTGGCCCTTCTTGGAACAAGTGCTGGTGAAGGCGGGTATTGGAGAACGGTTTCGCTCTATGATACTCAACTGCTATAAGGAGCCCTCAGCGGTGGTCCGGATTAACGGCCATACTTCCGCAGCCTTCCCCATTGAGAGAGGCACAAGGCAGGGCTGTCCACTTTCACCCCTGCTCTTCGCTCTCTACATGGAGCCGCTCGCTCAGCGGGTGCTGACTCGACCGGCGGTGGAGGGGATACGGATGGGTAGTTTTACCCATGCGGTTAGTCTCTACACTGATGATGTCATCTTCACATTGGCTACACCCCGGACATCACTTCCGGCCTGTATGGAAGAACTGGCAGCATTTGGCACGGTCTCGGGCTTTAAAGTAAATATGGGGAAGTCGGTGGCTTTGGATATATCCCTGGCGCCTGATACCAAGGCGTACTTGCAGAACAGGTTCCCGTTACTTTGGTCCTCGGAGGCAATACCGTATTTAGGGATTCAGATTGCCCCTACGTTGCCAGCCATGGTCTCAGCCAACTACTTGGCCTTGGGTGCCAAGATCAAAGCCGAGCTAGGCCGCTGGAATCGCGGCATCCTTTCCTGGTTGGGTAGGATTGCTGCCGTCAAGATGACGATCTTGCCACAAGTGCTCTACTTATTCAGGGCCCTGCCGCTGCTGCCGCCGAAGGGGTGGTTACTAAGCATGGGCGGAAAATCCGTTTCGCTCGCGGATTTTGCGGATTTTCGGTAAATTCGCAATCCGCGAGATTCGCGAATCTCCCGCAAAATCCGCAAATCCGCGAGCAGCGGATTTTATGGCTTGCTCGCACTGTTCGCGTGAGTTCGCGGCTTCCTAGTACAACTTCGCGCCCCGCGAATAAGCGCTAAATTGCAGAAATACGATCTTAGCAAAACTGAAACTACTTACCAGGTTCAAAAGTTCAGGCTCATCATTAGTAGCCATTTCCTGTAGTGCTTCCTGAGGGGCCCCTCCAGAGTTCAGTTGCCAGTTGCAACTATTATGTGACCCTGCTCTGAACCTCAGAATAGTTACACATATGCCACAAAGGTCCCGAATTACAGCTAAGGGAGACAAGCAGGAGCCAGGCTGGAAGTTCAAATCCATTAATCAGCCCCTAATTCATTGTCAGTTGGGGCAGGGCAGGTGTTGTAACTAATTTTGCAACAATGAAAGCACTTAGCAAGTGCAAAAGGTCACTAATCAGGAAGCACTAAGGAAGCAGGTGCCAGCTAAAAAAATATTCTGTGACACATTAATCAGCCCCAAATTAATTCAGGTCACTTGAGGCAGGGAAGGTGTGCTTTGCTTTGCCACAATAATGTACACTGACTGGACAACCAGAGGGTGCTGTGATGAAAAAGAGGGTGGCATGGGTGGGCCAGAGGGTGGCATGAGTAGTCAGAGAGTGGCAGTGGTGACAGAGAGTGGCAGTGATAAAGAAGAGTGTCCCAAACAGGCTGGACACGTAGAAACAACAAGTTCGCAAAACTTGCGACCCGACAGGTAAGTTCGCGTTTGCGAAATTGTACAAAACCCTCGCGAACTGGCAGAAACCCGCGCGAACACAAAAAAAAATCCGCAAATTCGCGAGAATTCGCGGATTTTGCGGATTGCGAGTTCGCAAATCCGCAAAATTCGCGAACGCGAGATTCGCAAAATTCGCCCATGCTTAGTGGTTACAGCAATTGCAGTTGGACGTAGCCCGTTTCATCTGGCAGGGGAAAAAGCCTAGGCTACGCAGGACCCTTTCTCTTTTGTCTCCTGACGCTGGAGGCCTGGGCATTCCCGACTTTCGGAAATACTTTCAGGCGACGCAATTGAGGTACTTGGTCGAATGGTGCAGGTGGGAGTCGGATAAGCATTGGCTTTTCCAAGACCAAGCGGTGGCGGGGCGGCCTCTGCAGGAGATACCGTTCCTGCACCGGACTCATCGGCCTAAGAATCTTTACGCATTCTTCATTACTAGAGTACCTTTGCGGGTTTGGGATGCGACCTACCTTAGGTATGACCTCACCACGTTTCCTTCGCCCCTTTCGCCCCTAGTGGATAATCCTGCCTTCACCCCCGGGATGGAGAAAGGAGCTTTCACACATTGGCGGCAGGCAGGATGCAGAGCTTTATGTCATCTGTATGACCCCGAGGGTATCATCCCGTTTACACAATTTTGGCAGGAATTCTCACTCCCTGAAATGGAAAGACACCGTTACATGCACGTTCGGCATTGGGCCCTTCAGCCACAGGTGCGGGAGGTGGCGGATAGGATGCTCTCACCGTGTGAGAGATGGCTGTTGTCCCGTACATCGGACTCGAAACTAATCTCGGACCTGTATAAGTTTTTGCAACTACCCTCTACACACTTCCACAATCCAGGGAGGGTTAGATGGGAACGGGAGCTTGGGAGGACACTTAGCCCCAAGGAGTGGGACCACATATCTTACGGGGCGCGCCACTAAGCCTATCATATGGGCCTCACAGATACTTTTACCAAAGTGTCCACTTACTGGTATTATAGGCCTGAGCGGATTCTTGAATTGGACCATTGTAAGACGGACACGTGCGGGGGGGGGGTGCGGACATCGGGGCACGCTCACGCACATTTTCTGGGACTGTCCTCTCTTAACTGACTACTGGAAGGAAGTGCTGGATGAAATGGAGTCTCATTTCGGCATAGAACTCCCGCGCTTCCCAGCATATACCCTGCTAGGACTCCCAAATGCTCTAATGTATCCTCTCAAGTCCAGAAGAGGCAGACAGATCGCCATTGCACTTGGCTCTGCTGTTCAGAATATCTTGATACATTGGCGTACAGACACGGTACCCACGATAGCGGGCTGGCTCCACAGACTTTGGCATGCGCTGGGGATGGAGAAATTGTCTTTGGTGGTGGCTGGGGATGTAACGCAATTTAACGAACTGTGGCAACCATTTCACTCTTTGCTGCTCACGGAATTCAGGGAGCTCACTTGCCCGAGGTACCTCTGCCTCCTACGGCTTACGAGCCCACCAGTGCCAGATCAGTGAGAGGGATGAGATCCTCCTCCCCAATTGCCTGTAGTCTCGAGAGATAGGCTGCATGTTAGTAGCGCACTGGACAGTGGGGGGGGGGGGGCGTGTGGGGGGGGAGTTGGGGGGGCATTGGGACGTTGGGGTGGTGGGGAATGTTTGGGCTAAAATGTTGCGACATGCCAAATTTTTGCTCCTTTTCATTTGCTGATCTTATATTGCTGTATATAAGTTTGGATGTGTCACACTGAATGAATAAAATACTTTAAACATAAATGATTATTTGTTATTGAAAAACATTTGTAAATAATTAAAAGTATTTTTAATGGTAAAAATAAATAAAATAAGATTTGATAAATATGATAATTAATTTTATATTTGAATTTTACAAATTTAATTATGAAATATATGACAATAATATATTTGTTAGAAGTGAAAATATATTAATTTAAATTTTTAGGGGCCGATTCCGATCCGGTAAAAAGCGCTCCGAATAGCTGTTCGGAGCGTTTTTCCCATACGAATCGTACCCTGCAATGTCCCCCGTACGTACGATGAAGTACGATTCGTACCAGGAGCTGGACTCCGTACGAATCGTACAGAGACCGTACGATTTTAATATCCGTACGAGTCTCACTCGGAATCCGCTGTATGCGACATCTGTATAGTTCACGACTGGTTTATACAACCCAGCAAGTACGATACGTGTCGGGTACGCACGTACGACCCTTTTTCTATAGGAGCTGAAAACAGTTGTGAAAGCAGAGTTTGCGATGAAACAGGTATGGAACGGCCCCCCGGGGTAATGGCTTACCCCCCATGATCGGAGGGGTACGGCGCATACCCCTGCGATCATGGAGGGTATGCACCGTACACCCAGCGTACATGGGGTACGCACCATACCCCATGTAGGCTGGTTGTACGGTGCATAGCCCATGTTCGCTGGGTGTACGGCGCGTACCCCCAATGAAAGGAGGGGTACACGGCGTAACCCTGCGATCATGGGGGGGTACGCGCCGTATGGTGTGTATGTGATTGTGCGCTTTTCCGTACAAATCGCCCTTACCTGACGTGGACCGTACGACTCGCGTCCTGATACCCCGGTCCAGATCGTTCCCGTTGGGTTGTACGGCGTGTGTACGAGTCGTACGGAGACGGCTCCGGATGCAAATCGTATGGACGGTAATTTTAGCGGATCCGAATCGGCCCCTTAATAGAGAATTTGATAGAAAATAATGTTCATGTAGATAAATATTATATTTTTATAATATTTACATTATATTTGGAAATATTTAGTAATTATAATATTTTAATATCTATTTAATTATTAATGCAATAGTTTAATATAATAAATAAAATGTTTACATTTTAAATAATACTAATAATAATAAATAATGTTATATTTGTTTTTCATTTAATTTGTTTTTAATTTAAATGGATTTGGAGTTAGAATAGTACATTATTATGGTTTACCATCCAGCACTTTCCCTGAGTTTCATTGGATTTGGAGTTAGAAGCAAATATTATGGTTTAATATCCAGCACTTCCCTGAATTTTATTGGATTTAGAGTTAGCATAGTAAAATATTATGGTTTACTATCCAGTACTTTCCCTGAGTTTTATTGGATATGGAGTTAGAATAGTAAATTATTATGGTTTACCATCCAGCACTTTCCCTTAGTTTTATTGGATTTGGAGTCAGAATTTGTAATTTGTTATGGTTAAATATCCACATGAATGGGGTGGTCTGCACACCTTATTTCTCAAAAGTTAATCAAAAAAGTTTATTATCAGCCTCTTTTTAAACTTGCGTGCAAAACTGGGTAGTGCTTTGCCCTGAACACACTTAACAGAATACATGAAAGTGGGGAGCGCAGAATCCACGCTCCACTCCCAGATGCACTGCATGAATGGATATTAAATCCACAACTTGTCGCCATTTCGCATTATTCAAAAGTTCGTCCATTTTCATCCGCGTTTTATCTGAAGTTGTTACATTTTCAAATCCACATGCATATCAAAATGTGCTTTGGAAACTTCTCTTGGACCCCATTAGGATGGCCGGAGGATTGCCCCCCGCCAGGCTGGCGGTAGTGACCGCTTGCCCGGCGGGGGCAATCCGCCCGCCATCCCTGTACAAAAGACCCCTGCCATATTATTATGGCTGGGGGGTCCTCAGCGGACAGAAAGATCGTCTCATAATGCCAGGATAAGTTTGACCACATCTCCCTCTTTGCCCTTCCCCTAATGTTTGTAACTTTTGACATTAGATAGTGTTAGGTTAGTTCTTTTCATTTTTATGTAGTGTAGTTTTAGCGAAGGTTATAGTTAGTGTTAGCTTTTAAGGTAGGTTTTAGATATTTATTATTATGCCTTATTTGGGGATAAGTTTCCTTTTCCTTTGGGTGGGGGTTGATGTATTTGTTAAAAATATATATATATATCAACCAAGGCTAGAAATCTAGAGAGACATAAAATACTGTTCGAGCCATCTAGAACAAAACAACGGCAACAACAGAGAGATGATCTGAGGGATCAGGATAACTCTAGATTCATAACAACGTTCAATGTGAAACACAAAGAAATCAGGTCTATCCTGAACCGACACTGCCACTTGATAAGAAATGATCTGGTGCTGGGCTCTAAAGTTAAAAGAAATCCGGAGATTACATATATGAGATCTAAATCTTTGAAGGATTTAATTGTCAAAAGTGAATTTCAAGAAAGGAAGGGAGGTGCCCCCACGTGGCTAAATCAGAAACCAGGTTTTAAAAAGTGTTTAAAATGCTAAGTGTGTCAACATGGCATGAATCGCACTGATTTTAGAACCTTTTTTAATAAAGCCGTAGCTATTAAAAATGTTCTGACTTGTAGATCCAGTTTTGTTGTTTATTTGTTACAATGCTCCTGTCCTAAAAACTATATAGGAAGTACAACCCTCTCTGTATATAAACGAATACTTCAACATAGGCGAGCTATTGTAAATCAAGGCAGAACATATCCAATTGCAAGGCATTTTGAGACCCACCACCAGAGTAACCCTGTGAGCTTGCAGTACACATGTATAGCAGAGGTCCAGAGAAAAAGGAGAGGAGGGGACAGGGAAAAGGAACTCCGGAAATTAGAAACATACTTTATTCTGGAGTTCAACTACAAGGAACCGTATGGGCTTAATGTGGATGAGGACTTATATACCTGCCTGTCTTGAATAATAAAAAGAAGAGTTGTAATGTGAAAATCTGCACAGGTACAAGACCATGAAATTAATGTTTTTAACTTTCAGTTTTTTAAACAGTAGTGAATAACTAGCCACATACAACATTATGATTTGTTCTATTCAGTTGTGTTGGGTAAAAATATTATTTTGGCTGATATGTATTTGTACTTTTGAATGATCATTGTACTGTATTGAAGTATGTATATATCGAGGAGAGAGATAGGCTTATATGGAGGAATTTTCTCTGGTTTACATAAGCACTAGAACTTAAAATGTTGAAGTGATATGATACTTATTAATTGAGAATGTGAAAAGAATTTTAGTTTTTTATTTTATTTTAAATTCCTCCTCACCTCTGAGTATGTACTTTTTAATAGATATAAGAAATGGCCTGTTTTAAAAAAAAATGTTATTTTTTATTTTTTGTTTCTTTTGTATAGGCTATGAAATAGTATATTTATTCTGCACTTTCACTTTAAAGTGAAGTCACTTAAAGTCCAGACAACAATGGTTATATAAGGAGGTAAAAAGACGTGTATTTTGCACAAATGCACTTGCATTTTAACTTGCCAAAATTTGCACCCAATCAAAACAGGCACTTGCTGGAATAATGTGTTTAAGTCAAATTCCCAATACTTCTATGCTCTTGCACTTTAAATTTCTGACATGCACTGATTAAAATTTGAACATGTTTTATTTCGCAAATGTGTTGAAATAGAAAAAGCGAGGAATTAATACTCCCGCTAAATATATGTATTTTACATTTGAATATTATGTTTTCAGTGTCTATGAAAATTAATACCTCAAAAATGTGGTTTTATAATTTATTGAAAGTATTGGGAGAGAAAGCGAGGAATTAAATGCCCGCTACAAATAAGTTATCCCCATTTGAGAATTACTCTGAATTTGGTAAAGATAAACATGTTAAAATACGGCCGCCAGACTGTGAAAGGTATAGCTCTCCTTTGCAGTATGTTGTGTCTTTTGTCAGTGTCACTCACTACTGAATGTGTATTTTAATGTGGAAAAAATGGCACTTTGACATCGTGAACAAGGCAGCATGAAACTGCTGAAACGCGTTGATGTTTAAAATCTTGTCATAAATAAAGCCCGAGTGTTTTGAAAATCAACCTTGGATTGCCGGATAATTATTTATGGAAATGCTGGATAATCTAATACTCAACTTGACTTTATGTATATATACATATATACAAAAAAAATATCATTGTCTAGGTGTTAGACCCGGGATCCCTGGTTGGCTGAGGTAGGTACCTTAGGACAAATAGGGACCTGTGTTTCAACGTCAGGGAAAGGAAGGTCACCTTCTTAGATAGCCCCGCTCACCCCTCGTTAGCTTGGCATGAGCAGCCAGGCTTATCTTCAAGAGAAATGTGTAAAGTATTTGCAACCACGCTCACTACACCACCAATAGACTCCACACAGTTTTATAAAAACTAGTATAAACTTTACATAAAAAGATATACGATAAGTCCACACAATATAAAGCTAACATATGAGATTGTATACTATTTATCCTGGCCCGTTGTTAGGCCAGCCAGCACTTGTAAATTCTGGCGGTATTAATGAGCACTTCTAAACATTCTCCTGTAATCCTAATCTCATATTATACAGTTCGTAATGCTAGAATCAGGCACTTTTGCAATGTAAAAATACTGCAATGCATAATGCAGCAACCAGACACTCTGCTATGTCAAAAGAATGAAATGCATAACGCAACAATAGAGGCATTTTGCAAGGTAAAATAATGCAATGCCTAATACAGCCACCAGGTATGTCGTTATGCAGGAATAATGCAACGTGCAATACTCTAACAAGGTAGGACGTTATGCAGGAATAAAGCAATGGGTAATACTCTAATCAGGTACTGCGTTGTGCAGAAATGACGCAACTGTGTAATACGACAGTTCTGTACTTCGTTATGCAGAAGTGGAATAATGCATAATACACTCAGGCACCGATCACGGTGCCTTAGGCGGTATCTCTGCCTCTCCTTCTGACTTGCAGTCAGCCTTTCAACAGTTGCCCCCAACACGGGTATGATGTAATCAGAAAGTGCAGCTCCATACTCTGACCCCTGTACTGCCACTCCCTTGGCAATACAGGCCTCGATCTGAGCCGAAGCAAAGGCTTGTTTTGCTGACACGCGCGAGAGACCTAGAGGGTCTCCCTCCGAGCCCGCACCCCCCAGGAGTTGACACTCGTTTCCTGGGAGCACAAGCCCACTCTCCTCTCCTCGTCCAGCAGCTGGGCCTCCAATGCAACTTGTGATTTGGCAAAAGCAGGCTCGGGCCTGCAACTCAGCTTCTCCAGGACTGCCAGTCCGGGCCACTACAGTTACGAAGATCTTAGGCTGCCACAGAGGATATGCACACAGCGTTGCTGAGTCTTTCTTAAGCTTCGGGTGCACGATCACTGGGCACTCCACACACAGGTCTCAGGCTGCACGAAGATCACGTGTACACTTGGATTCCGGTGCACATGATAACAAGGCAAATCTTCACGAAGGTCTCCCGGTGCACAACACACACGCACATAGCGTCGATGAGACTCACTTGGATTCCGGTGCACACAATCACTGGACAATCCTCACAAAGGGGTTCTGGCTGCACAAACCACAGGCACACAGCGTCTCTGATCCTTGCATCAACTCCAGGTGGCCACTATCACAGGACAAGCCTTATGAGGGTCTCAGGCTGCAACAAGCATGCACACACAGCGCTGCTGAGACTCTCATGGAAACCTTTGTGTTCCTGTGTTTCCAATCAGGGAGCCAGCTCACCTCGGGCCCTTGGGGATAAGTTACTTCATGACACAGCACTCAGCAAAGTCCTTTCAAGCAGGGGGGACACAGCACACAGCAAAGTCCCTTTAGCCTTTCCTTGGTTCAAACAGCAAACTGCAGGCCAGCCCCAGAACATACAGCACGGGGGCCAGTCTTATCCTTCAGTCTCTTCAGTTGTTTCTTCCTTGGCAAAGGTCCTCTTGACCATGAAGTAGCTCCTGTCTTGTTCACACTTGATCAAGCCATTCTCCAAAGTTCCGGGGCTTCAGCTCTTATAGTTATACCCTCAATGGCTTTGAACTCTTTGTGTTTCAGGGGGCACTGGCCCCTGTTCATACCAGTTCTGGGTGCAACCCTGCCAGTGACACCTTTGTTCCTTTGATTAGTGATTCTCAATCACTCAGCAGGAGATGGGACAATTGCTTATAGCAGCAACCCAGGCCTCTTCACCTCTGGGGGCTTAGCCTCCCCCCTCACTCCAGATGCAGGTCAGCCTGTTGCTGTCTCACCTTCTCCCCTGGGTCAAGACATTCCCCAGATCCTATTGATTTCAAATCCAGACAGTCAATCCACAGCCAGGCAGAGACACACTAAATGTTAGAGCACAAAAACTCAGCCACTTCTAAACATACAATGCAAAAACCACCTTCATAAAAAGATGTGTTATTACATTGTGAGTTCATGCATACTAAAAGTCAACTTTTCATCTTAAGCCTTTGGGAAAATAGGCTGGAAAACATATTACACAGCTTTCTCATTCTATCATATGGGCAAGATGGCCTTTCAACAGTGAAAAACGTACATGTCCTGCCTTTCACATGCACTGCACCCTGTCCAGGGGGTACCCTGGACCTACCATAGGGGTGCCTGATGTGCATAGAAAATGAAAGGGTAAGGTCAGGCAAGTGAGTGCACTTGACAGAACAACATGGCAGTTTAATAAACTGCGAGCAGGCCCTGCAATGGAAGGCCTGTGTTATCTTTTTAAGGCTATGTGTACGGGTGGCACAAATAGTGCTACCGGTCCACTAGTAGCATTTGCATTACGAACCTGGCACACACAGTGCCCTTTACAAGGCAAAAATACCAATCATGGACAACCCATTACCATTACACTTTAAACAGGGAGCACTTGCACTTTAACACTGTATAAGCAGTGGCTAATACGCCGCTAATATGGCAATAGATTCCTGGACATTGTGGGCACCGGGAAAAGAGGAGAGGCTCGAACGCGCAGGGTGTGTGTTGAGGTGCAAGCGGAGCATTGGTGAAGAGCGCCGGATTGTAGTGAGCACCAGAGAAGAGGTGAGTCTCGGACGTGTGGTGTGTGTGTCGGAGTGCAACCTGAGGTCCTGGTGAGGAGTGCCTGGCTAGGGTGTCCACAGAATTGAAGTAAAGTGTACACGGTGCTGAGGGCGGGTCTTGGTGTGGACTGTGACCGCCGGAGTGAGGGCCAAGTCATTGGGGCCCTCGGAGTCAATCAGCAGCGGCCCGGGCCGGCAGCCACGGAAGAACTGAGCCACCGGCCCGAGTAAGCTGCATCCCGTGACGGAGTTCTGGATCAAGGCCTAAGTCACTGACGTTAAGAAGGAGAGTGGGATCGCGCCTCCCCAAGTAATGTGGATTAACACCTGGGGTCGGGTGCGGGCTCGGAGGGACAATCTCTCGGCTTCCCGCTTCAGTCAGCTGCGCAAGCCATTGCTTCAGCTCGGATCCCTACTGACCTAAGATGGGGCAGTACTGGGGCCGGAGTGGGAAGCAGTACTTTGTGTGTCATCATTTTATCCATAATGGGGGCACTGTTAATGGAGGACGTAAAACTGTCGAATTACACTTTGCATTATTCCTGCTAACAAACTATTGAACTGTCTATGATGCCTTACATCCTTTGTCCCTGACAAACTTTATGCTTGATGCATTACGCACTGTGTGTTATTTCTCCCTTGCGGTGAAGAGCAAGAATATCGACGGGGAAATATCGGCATACATAAATATTGTTTGTTTTAAATATCGATGTAATTAATATCTTTGTAAAAAATATCGATTTGTTAGTTGTGTAAAAAGATCGAGGGTGTTCAATCTAGATGTTAAAAATATAGAAGTAAAAAAAATTGATGTAAATATTATCAATTTTATGTTTATTGTGTGAATTTTATTTAGTTGTTTGATAGTTATTTTATGTTATATTTTCAAATTTCTAATGTTTGTATGGAAAGGACAAATGTACATTTTTCTTTGCTAATTTCTATACTCATTTTTGGAGCGGGATGTTGAGTTTATAGGGCATAAGCGTGGGTAGTATTTAAAAAATGTTGTGTCACATTCTATTAATATTTTAAATTTAGAATTTTTTTTATTTGAAATTATAAATGTATAATTTAAAATTAGAAATGATAAATGTTGGAAAAATATGTTTTTAAATGTTAAATGATTATTTGTGGGGCGTGGCCAAGATGGCGGAGTAGAAGGACGCGACCTCGGCGAGCTTCTCCGGCCCAGGCCCCTGAGCACCTTATTTATGGCTGATCTCCCCCCATCGTCGCTAGCTGGCGACGGCGGGTGTAGTGGAGAGCTAGTGGCCCTTGCTGGGAGAGAAATCTGCATGCCAGAAGGCAATTTTGGCGGACTGTGAAAGCCGAGCCGAGCTCTTCGAAAGCTGAGGCCCGACCGGAAGTTTCGTTGGGTCCGCCTTGTGAGCGAACTCGAGCCTGAGGCGCTGTGCGGAGGCCGCTGGCGCGGCCTAGAGGGGAACGGGGACCAGCTCGGGTCCGCCCCCTACTGCAGTGCGGAGCCGCTGACTGTAGCGCTGAACGAAAGCGACCGGAGCGGTGAGAAGTTGGGGCCCCGCCAAGACGAACGACCGGTTTACAGCCGTGGATGGGACCGGAGCCGAGGATTTCGGAGGCCTTGCCGGCCTGGCTCGGTGCACGAGATCGTCTCACCCGCTGAAACCGGACAGGAAGTGGTGGGTGCCAGAGGAGTCTCAGAAGCCTTTGAAGCGACTGCCGCAGGGGACCTAGTGGCTCCCTTGTTGTGTACGGCTTGGGGGCCGCTCGGGGGCTGCTTGAGAGGCAGCGTGCTACGGAGCGTGGACGCCATTTTGACCTGGAAGCTACATCCTGCCGGCCTAGCATTGAGGTGGAGTGGGCAGGAGTCTCCGCCCGGAGAGCACGGAGTGGTAGAGAACGAATGTTGGACTACACTACAGGAGCGACGTGCGGCCTCTTCAGTCAGGGCGGTCACACAGCGGGTAGCTAAGTGGTGTTGTGAACGCTACTATCACTGGTGAGGATTAAACATGCTTATTCGACGCCCAAGATGGCCGGAAACAGGGGGAACAGAAAGGGTGACCGCACCCTTCCGGAGATGCTGAGCAGGAGCAATTCGCGGCAGGACCGTGGACAGCCCTCCCCCAGTCAGTCTAGCAGTTCACAGGGGGCGAGCGGAGGGGAGCCACCAGTTACTCGGTCGTTCCTTGAGTCGCTCTTTAGCTCCCTACGGGATGACTTCCAGACTCTCAAGCAGGAAGTAGCGGGGGAGGTACGAGAGGTCCGGAGAGGTTGGTGGCCTAGGAGAAAGGGTCTCATCCGTGGAAGAAGCGGGACATACCCGGGACGAGGAACTCACACAGCTCCAGCAGGAAGTGATTAGGCTCCGAGACCAGCAGATTGATCTACAATCCCATGTGGAGGACCTCGAGAACCGTTCCCGGAGGAACATCATCAGGGTCCTGGGGCGTTCCGCTCGGCGAAGAAGGGGAGGAGGCGGCCGCCTACTTGCAAGATCTGTTTCGGGAAGTCTTGGGTGAGCCGGCGGACTTTACTCTCAGGATCAATAGGGCACATAGAGTGGGCGCACGACGTAGAGCCCCGGCGCCTCCCCCCGATCTTCTGGCTTTCTTGCCGGACTATCCCCTGAAAGAAAGGATTCTAAGGGTAGCTCGCACTAAGCCCTCCTTGGAGTTCAGAGGCCATAGGGTGGCCCTCTTCCAAGATCTTTCAATGGTCACCCTACAGAAACGCACGTCATTTAAGATTGTGACTGATTTCTTGCGGGAGCATGACATTCAATATTCTTGGGGCCACCCTTTCCGTATTATCTTCCGCTGGAACGGAATCCTGCACCAGCTGCGCTCCCTTCAGGCCACCTGTACTGTATTGGGCATCATGGCGACTGACGAAGATGGCCCCACTCCACGTCGTCGCCGGATCACCAGGGATGGCTGGCAATCGATCCCTGGCTGCAGGTCTTCGTCTTCCTCGGTGAGACCGGACTCGCCTACTATCCGGGCTGAGATGGATAATGCTGTGCGGGAGGTCGCTAGAGAAACGGCGCCAGAGGAGGTTGCTTTAACCGCCTAAGAATTCTCCGGGGGGAGATCGACATTGCTTCTTCTTTTTTGAGCTGCAGGTTTGGGGGCCTGGGGGGGTGGGAGGGGAGCGGGGGTGGTGTTGTGGCTGGACGTCCATTTTCGAGACTTTCCCATAGACTTGCCTTTTTGGGCCGGCCTTGGACAATGGTTTCCCTGACTCTTTTTTTGGAGGGACGGGGACAGTGTTTGGGGTTTGGAAGGGGTTGTTTTGGGGTGTTGGGGTACCGGGAGGGTTTGTGGGAGTTGGGTGTGGGGAAAGAAGTTGTCCAGTGCGCTGTACTAGGAAATGTTGCTATGCTTGAGTTTCTCCATTTTGCATTGCTTTGTGACGATGGGTTGGTGCATGGGGAGGGGGTTTGTGAGGTTGGCGCGTATGTGGCGGGTGATTTGGTCGCATTAGGGTTGGTGGTCGGTACTGGGCCGCGCTGCGCAAGGGGGAGAGGCGTTGCATTCTATTGGTGGGTGGCCGACTTGCTGTTTGAGTTTGAAGGAGTATGCTCACCCACGGTATTTACCACGCAGGACACTTGCGCTTTTACACACATTTCTTCCTATGCCTCCTCATTCCTTTAAAATCGTGACCCTGAATGTCAGGGGTCTGGACAATCCCGTTAAGCGGCGAGCGGTGCTTTCCCTGTTGGAGAACACCCAAGCGGACATTTGCCTCCTTCAGGAAACCCACCTATTGCCGCAGGACACACATAGTCTACGCTCTTGTAAATTCCCGATGCAGTTCTTTTCTTCAGGTACTACCAAGACAGCAGGGGTAGCGATTCTAGTGGCTCGACACTTCAGGGGGGAGCACATTCATAAATTCGCTGAAATTAAAGGGAGGATGTTGGCACATAGGTTTAGTGTGGGGGGCATGATATTCACGATAGGCTCTCTTTATAATCCTAATAACAAACAGGAGCGGTTCTTGCAGTCTGCGGTGGAAGAGATTTCAGCCTTGCCGGATAGGCATGTTATCCTTGGGGGCGACCTTAACATGGTCTTTGATTCGGTAGTCGACAGGTCGGCTCAGCGCTCCCCGCAAGTCGGGGAATTCTCAGCTGGTTGTAAGGCGCGACTTGCGGAGGTGGACCTCCAGGACCTCTGGCGTCAGAAGCACCCCGTGGACAGGGATTACTCGTACTACTCCCACGCGCACAAGACCTATGCGAGGCTTGATCACCTCCCCGGTGCAGGCCCTTGCGTCTGCCGTGGACATGGGGGTTATCTCCATATCGGATCACGCTCCTGTTGAGGCATCCTTCTGCTTGCCACCGTCTGCCGCCCCAGCGAGGGTCTGGCGCCTCCGGGATACTTTGCTCCACAGGAAAACGGTGACGGACCGTATTGAGCAGGTACTTTGTGAATATTTAGCGCACAATGATAACACAGATACTACCAGAGCCACCCAGTGGGCAGCTTTGAAGGCGGTCCTCCGAGGAGAGTTCTTATCGATCTCTGCGGCCGAAAATAGGGAACGCAAGATAAAGAGGGATGAGCTCACGGACAGGGTCCGGGAAGCAAGGAAACTTCTTACCGCCTTGGATGTGGACCGGGCGGAATATGCGGCCCTTCGATTACGCCATGCTTATTATACTGGGGGGGATCGCTGTGGCAAACTTTTGGCCAATAGACTCCGGGCCACTAGGCAGAGCCAGTTGGTGAAAGAACTCTCTGACCCCATGGGTGGTATAGTGACGGATGATGCCTGCATTTCGGCCACGTTCCGAGAGTTCTACGGCAACCTCTATGCGGGTGACCCGCCGGATGTGCCGGCTATGACCTCCTACCTAGATTCGATCACTTTGCCCTCCTTGGACCCAATACAGGCGGACCACCTAAACAGGGACATTAGCATAGAGAAAGTAGTGACGGCCATTGCCAGACTTAACCTCATAGATGCTATTAAACATTCCTCCCCAGTGCTGCGCTGTCCATTGGAACTAGTGCTGAATGGACGTCCAATGGTCGTGCGCAGCACTGGGGAGGTAGTGCTGCCGTCGGCCAATGCACCGAGGCAGCACTTAAGGGGTTAAGCATGGCAAAGCGCCAGGCCCGGATGGCTACTCAGCCCTCTTCTATAAGACGTTCTGTGGATCGCTAGCCCCCATCCTCACGCGCCTTTTCAATTCCTTCGCGGAACCTGGAGCCATCCCGCCTGATCTCCTGAGGGCTTCCGTCACAGTCATCCCCAAACCGGGGAAAGACCCCAAACATTGTGGATCTTATAGGCCGATATCTCTTCTGAATGTCGACCTGAAACTTTATACTGGGATCCTGGCAAGCCGCCTGGCGCTTCATCTGCCCGGCCTGGTTGATCCGGATCAGGCGGGTTTTGTTCCGGGACGGCAGACGGTGGATAATACAAAACTGGTGGTCCACCTGCTGGAGAAGGCATCCCGGATTCCGGGTGAGAGGATGATGCTCACGGTTGACGCAGAAAAAGCGTTCGACCGCGTGCACTGGCCCTTCTTGGAACAAGTGCTGGTGAAGGCGGGTATTGGAGAACGGTTTCGCTCTATGATACTCAACTGCTATAAGGAGCCCTCAGCGGTGGTCCGGATTAACGGCCATACTTCCGCAGCCTTCCCCATTGAGAGAGGCACAAGGCAGGGCTGTCCACTTTCACCCCTGCTCTTCGCTCTCTACATGGAGCCGCTCGCTCAGCGGGTGCTGACTCGACCGGCGGTGGAGGGGATACGGATGGGTAGTTTTACCCATGCGGTTAGTCTCTACGCTGATGATGTCATCTTCACATTGGCTACACCCCGGACATCACTTCCGGCCTGTATGGAAGAACTGGCAGCCTTCGGCACGGTCTCGGGCTTTAAAGTAAATATGGGGAAGTCGGTGGCTTTGGATATATCCCTGGCGCCTGATACCAAGGCGTACTTGCAGAACAGGTTCCCGTTACTTTGGTCCTCGGAGGCAATACCGTATTTAGGGATTCAGATTGCCCCTACGTTGCCAGCCATGGTCTCAGCCAACTACTTGGCCTTGGGTGCCAAGATCAAAGCCGAGCTAGGCCGCTGGAATCGCGGGATCCTTTCCTGGTTGGGTAGGATTGCTGCCGTCAAGATGACGATCTTGGCACAAGTGCTCTACTTATTCAGGGCCCTGCCGCTGCTGCCGCCGAAGGGGTGGTTACAGCAATTGCAGTTGGACGTAGCCCGTTTCATCTGGCAGGGGAAAAAGCCTAGGCTACGCAGGACCCTTTCTCTTTTGTCTCCTGACGCTGGAGGCCTGGGCATTCCCGACTTTCGGAAATACTTTCAGGCGACGCAATTGAGGTACTTGGTCGAATGGTGCAGGTGGGAGTCGGATAAGCATTGGCTTTTCCAAGACCAAGCGGTGGCGGGCGGCCTCTGCAGGAGATACCGTTCCTGCACCGGACTCATCGGCCTAAGAATCTTTACGCATTCTTCATTACTAGAGTACCTTTGCGGGTTTGGGATGCGACCTACCTTAGGTATGACCTCACCACGTTTCCTTCGCCCCTTTCGCCCTTAGTGGATAATCCTGCCTTCACCCCCGGGATGGAGAAAGGAGCTTTCACACATTGGCGGCAGGCAGGATGCAGAGCTTTATGTCATCTGTATGACCCCGAGGGTATCATCCCGTTTACACAATTTTGGCAGGAATTCTCACTCCCTGAAATGGAAAGACACCGTTACATGCACGTTCGGCATTGGGCCCTTCAGCCACAGGTGCGGGAGGTGGCGGATAGGATGCTCTCACCGTGTGAGAGATGGCTGTTGTGCCGTACATCGGACTCGAAACTAATCTCGGACCTGTATAAGTTTTTGCAACTACCCTCTACACACTTCCACAATCCAGGGAGGGTTAGATGGGAACGGGAGCTTGGGAGGACACTTAGCCCCAAGGAGTGGGACCACATATCTTACAGGGCGCGCCACTCAGCCTATCATATGGGCCTCACAGATACTTTTACCAAAGTGTCCACTTACTGGTATTATACGCCTGAGCGGATTCATGAGTTCGACCATAGTAAGACGGACACGTGCTGGCGGGGGTGCGGACATCGGGGCACGCTCACGCACATTTTCTGGGACTGTCCTCTCTTAACTGACTACTGGAAGGAAGTGCTGGATGAAATTGACTCTCATTTCGGCATAGAACTCCCGCGCTTCCCAGCATATACCCTGCTAGGACTCCCAAATGCTCTAATGTATCCTCTCAAGTCCAGAAGAGGCAGACAGATCGCCATTGCACTTGGCTCTGCTGTTCAGAATATCTTGATACATTGGCGTACAGACACGGTACCCACGATAACGGGCTGGCTCCACAGACTTTGGCATGTGCTGGGGATGGAGAAATTGTCTTTGGTGGTGGCTGGGGATGTAACGCAATTTAACGAACTGTGGCAACCATTTCACTCTTTGCTGCTCACGGAATTCAGGGAGCTCACTTGCCCGAGGTACCTCCGCCTCCTACGGCTTACGAGCCCACCAGTGCCAGATCAGTGAGTGGGATGAGATCCTCCTCCCCAATTGCCTGTAGTCTCGAGAGATAGGCTGCATGTTAGTAGCGCACTGGACAGTGGGGGGGGGGGCAGGTGGGGGAGGAGTTGGGGGGGCATTGGGACGTTGGGCTGGTGGGGAATGTTTGGGCTAAAATGTTGCGACATGCCAAATTTTTGCTCCTTTTCATTTGCTGATCTTATATTGCTGTATATAAGTTTGGATGTGTCACACTGAATGAATAAAATACTTTAAACATAAATGATTATTTGTTATTGAAAAACATTTGTATATAATTAAAAATATTTTTAATGGTAAAAATAAATAAAATAAGATTTGATAAATATGATAATTAATTTTATATTTGAATTTTACAAATTTAATTATGAAATATATGACAATAATATATTTGTTAGAAGTGAAAATATATTAATTTAAATTTTTAGGGGCCGATTCCGATCCGGTAATAAGCGCTCCGAATAGCCGTTCGGAGCGTTTTTCCCATACGAATCGTACCCTGCAATGTCCTCCGTACGTACGATGAAGTACGATTCGTACCAGGAGCTGGACTCCGTACGAATCGTACAGAGACCGTACGATTTTAATATCCGTACGAGTCTCACTCGGAATCCGCTGTATGCGACATCTGTATGATTCGCGACTGGTTTATACAACCCAGCAAGTACGATACGTGTCGGGTACGCACGTACGACCCTTTTTCTATAGGAGCTGAAAACAGCCGTGAAAGCAGAGTTTGCGATGAAACAGGTATGGACGGCCCCCCGGGGTAATGGCTTACCCCCCATGATCGGAGGGGTACGGCGCATACCCCTGCGATCATGGGGGGTATGCACCGTACACCCAGCGTACATGGGGTACGCACCATACCCCATGTATGCTGGTTGTACGGTGCGTGCCCCATGTTCGCTGGATGTACGGCACGTACCCCCAATGAAAGGAGGGGTACACGGCGTAACCCTGCGATCATGGGGGGTACGCGCCGTACGGTGTGTATGTGATTGTGCGCTTTTCCGTACAAATCGCCCTTACCTTACGTGGACCGTACGACTCTCGTCCTGATACCCCGGTCCAGATCGTTCCCGTTGGGTTGTACGGCGTGTGTACGAGTCGTACGGAGACGGCTCCGGATGCGAATCGTACGGACGGTAATTTTAGCGGATCGGAATCGGCCCCTTAATAGAGAATTTGATAAAAAATAATGTTAATGTAGATAAATATTATATTTTTATAATATTTACATTATATTTGGAAATATTTAGTAATTATAATATTTTAATATGTATTTAATTAATAATGCAATAGTTTAATATAATAAATAAAATGTTTACATTTTAAATAATACTAATAATAATAAATAATGTTATATTTGTTTTTCATTTAATTTGTTTTTAATTTAAATGGATTTGGAGTTAGAATAGTACATTATTATGGTTTACCATCCAGCACTTTCCCTGAGTTTCATTGGATTTGGAGTTAGAATAGCAAATTATTATGGTTTAATATCCAGCACTTCCCTGAATTTTATTGGATTTAGAGTTAGCATAGTAAAATATTATGGTTTACTATCCAGTACTTTCCCTGAGTTTTATTGGATATGGAGTTAGAATAGTAAATTATTATGGTTTACCATCCAGCACTTTCCCTTAGTTTTATTGGATTTGGAGTCAGAATTTGTAATTCGTTATGGTTAAATATCCACATGAATGGGGTGGTCTGCACACCTTATTTCTCAAAAGTTAATCAAAAAAGTTTATTATCAGCCTCTTTTTAAACTTGCGTGCAAAACTTGCCCTGAACACACTTAACAGAATACATGAAAGTGGGGAGCGCAGAATCCACGCTCCACTCCCAGATGCACTGCATGAATGGATATTAAATCCACAACTTGTCGCCATTTCGCATTATTCAAAAGTTCGTCCATTTTCATCCGCGTTTTATCTGAAGTTGTTACATTTTCAAATCCACATGCATATCAAAATGTGCTTTGGAAACTTCTCATATTTTCGTGTGTACTCTAATGGATTTTAAAATGATGTTTTTAGCACAAGAGTGAATTTCATGAAGCTGAAACGTAGATGATAGTGTGTATTGTTGATAATGCTGTAATCAGACACTGATGGTTTGTTCTGAATTTATTAATTTGCAGTGACCCCTGACGAAGGGCTGATGCTACAGCCCGAAATGCATTGGGTTTATAATAAAAGAAATGCTGCTTCGAACTACCTGTTGTATTTGGATCTTATTTCGGAAGAGGCCTGGATGGGCACAGGAAAATATGAGAAGTTTCCAAAGCACATTTTGATATGCATGTGGATTTGAAAATGTAATTAACTTCAGATAAAACGCGGATGAAAATGGACGAACTTTTGAATAATGTGAAATGGCGACAAGTTGTGGATTTAATATCCATTCCTGCAGTGCATCTGGGAGTGGAGCGTGGATTCTGCTCTCCCCACTTTCATGTATTATGTTAAGTGCGTTCAGGGCAAAGCACTACCCAGTTTTGCACACAAGTCTAAAAAGAGGCTGATAATAAACTTTTTTGATTAACTTTTGAGAAATAAGGTGTGCAGACCACCCCATTCATGTTGAAATAATTTTGCCCTTTGTTGGTTTTTGCACCCGGAAGAAAAAAGACACTTTGGAACGAAGAGGATTGCAGATGAAAATTTTCCACATTCGGCAAGTTCTGAGCAGCAATTGTATTCATGATGGGAGAGCAAACACATAGAACATTATGTAGGAAATTCAGGACATTTGAGTGAAGAGCTAGTAATTTACAGCTGTTCGTTGTATCTATGAGTGTTTATCATAAGGGTGAACTAGTGCACGTTGGGATTTATAGTTCTCATTTAAAGTATTGAAACATCAAGGTGTTTTCCTTAAGTGTGCACAAGGGGGCGGAGTAAATACGTTCTATAAGTTGAGAGAAATACAGAGCCCGACATGCGGAAACTCTATGCCTGCTATGGCGCACGCCGAGCGGCTTGAAGAAAATTAAGTGAGCAGGTACGCGTGCAAGTGCAATTATTATGAATGTAAGGACAAGGGTTTAAACAGTGATTAGTTTTATACTGTATTTAGAATGAAGGGGGTGCCCCCGTCTTGATTGGAAGGAAGGGTGAGCATAGGATAAGGGAAGTACAACGAGGGCTTGCACTCTCATATGTTTAGAGTTCGTAGAAAGTTCATTCAATAGATGACGGGGTAAGAAAGACATCTAACCGAACGGTGAAATATGAGTTCAATAGAGCGTATTATGTGCAAAGAGGGTGGTACTATTGAAACGAAGGGAACGCAGGTGTTTCTCGGGGGGATAATCACGGGGTGCAAGTACTCTAATGGATTTTAAAATGATGTTTTTAGCACAAGAGTGAATTTCATGAAGCTGAAACGTAGATGATAGTGTGTATTGTTGATAACGCTGTAATCAGACACTGATGGTTTGTTCTGAATTTATTAATTTGCAGTGACCCCTGACGAAGGGCTGGTGCTACAGCCCGAAATGCATTGGGTTTATAATAAAAGAAATGCTGCTTCGAACTACCTATTGTATTTGGATCTTATTTCGGAAGAGGCCTAGATGGGCACAGGAAAATATGAGAAGTTTCCAAAGCACATTTTGATATGTATGTGGATTTGAAAATGTAAACAACTTTAGATAAAACGCGGATGAAAATGGACGAACTTTTGAATAATGTGAAATGGCGACAAGTTGTGGATTTAATATCCATTCATGCAGTGCATCTGGGAGTGGAGCGTGGATTCTGCGCTCCCCACTTTCATGTATTATGGTTTAATATCCAGCACTCTCCCTGAGTTTCAATGGATTTGGAGTTAGATTAGTAAAATATTATTATTATTATTATTTTTTTTTCCTACTCAATTTTGAAGCGTAAGAACAAACTTATGTTTCTTTATGCTTTGTAAGGGGAGAAAATGTAAATGAAAAGCCACCCCAATGAATAAAGTAACTCTTCATTTTAACTTTCTTCAATTTCAAAGTGTCGCATTTACAGACAGCAGACCTCTTGCTCCCAGTGGCCAGTATACACTGTGCCATACTTATAACTAAAAAATATAGGCATTTCTTTTAAAATGTGAGAAATTTTAAGTGAAGAAAAATATTTCTATGAAACAATAAGTCTTAGGGCCTGATTACGAGTTTCGGCGGACCTGGAGCGGGTGGCACACCACTGCTCCGCTCCAGGACCGGCGAAAACTCACCACTGCAGGCCTGCCAGATCACAAATAATTTTGCGGTCCGGCAGATGGGCGGCATGCTGGTCCAGCGGCAAAGCTGTTTAAAGACTTATTGTGAGCCTTAAACAGGGCCACCAGTGCACGTTCCTTTTTCATATGTTTATTTTAAACATTTACAAAAATATATATAATACATTTTTGTACATTTTTAAAGCATTTTTTATTTTTTTCCATTCATTTCTATGGAGTGTTAGTCTTATTTTTGTTTTCATTATGCCGGCATTTTGTTTTCCTTTATTCACTTTTAAACTATATATATAGGGGCCGATTCCGATCAGGTAAAAAGCGCTCCGAATAGCCGTTCGGAGCATTTTTCCCGTACGAATCGTACCCTGCAACGTCCCCCGTACGTACGACGAAGTACGATTCGTACCAGGAGCTGGACTCCCTACGAATCGTACAGAGACCGTACGACTCTATTCTCTGTACGAGTCTCGCTCGGAACCCGCTGTACGCGACATCTGTACGGTTCGCAACTGATTTATACGACCCAGCAAGTACGATATGTGTTGGGTACGCACCATTCGACCCTTTTTCTACAGGAGCTGAAAACAGCCGTAAAAGCAGAGTTCGCAGCGAAAAAGGTACGGAACACTCCCCCACCCCTGCGATCATGGGGGGTATGCAACGTACACCCAGCGTACATGGGGTACGCACCGTACCCCATGTTTGCTGGGTGGACGGTGTGTATCCCCAATGATCAGAGGGGTACGCGCCGTAACCCTGCGATCATGGGGGGTTCGCGCCGTACGGTGTGTATGTGATTGTGCGCTTTTCCGTACGAATCGCCCTTACCTGACGTGGACCGTACGACTCACATCCTGATACCCCGGTCCGGATCATACTCATCGGGTCGTACGGCGTGTGTACGGACGGTAATTTTACCGGATCGAAATCGGCCTCTTTGTTGTTTGGGTCATTTGTGAAGACAGAACCTCACGGTTGGGAGCTGCTTTGTTTACGTTCCTTTAAGTTTACTTTTATTTACTTTTAAGTTAGTCTTAAGGTAGTGTTAAGTTAGTGGTAGTGTTACTGTATTTGTAAAAGTGTTATTTAACTGTTTTTACAAAAGTTACGTGTTGTTTATGTAGGTTAGTGATTTCATGATTTTGTTTACTATTGAGGGCCTGATTCTGATGCGGGTTGGAAAGGTTCCTGACCGAATCGGTGTCGAAATGGTTTCCAACCCACTAGGATCGGGAGAGTCCAACCGACAGAGTACGATGCATCCGGATGCCTCCAGATACGATTTGGTTGGACTCCCATTGCCTTCAATGAGAGCATATGTTCTTAACTTCATCATACTTGGGCCCTTGGTTGGGAAGACACGTTCCCGATCCGATTTGGAAGGAGTAAATGCCATTAGGAGGCCTTCCTAACCGCATCAGAATCAGGCCCTAGGTGGGAATGCTTTCCTAACCGCATCAGAATCAGGCCCTGAATGTTATTTCAATGCAATGTTATTTTACTATGTGTGTTTATATTTATTACATGTTGTTATTTCGATTTGTGGGTTTATATATTTGTTATGGGTGGGTGTTATTCCTTTTATTTACAGGTTCGGGCTTTGGTGAGCCTCTGGATTTGTCCACACATTTATTTTTTTATACATTTCCTTTTTTCGATCGGGTTGTTGGAGCATTTGTTACAGTTAAATATTTTCGGGTTTTTATTGTTTCAGTATCGAGAGGATTGCTGCGTTGCATTCTTTTTCTACAGTCGTATTTTTCATTTTTGTGGGTATTTCGTTACTGCATGGATTATTTTTGCCGTGGATTGTTTTTTATTTAATCTATTTCGAGGACATTCTACAGCTACACAAGTTGTTTTTAATATTATTGAGGTTGGGCAATGTCTATTTGTGAATGTAATTTTTTTACTAGTTATAATATGTCATATGATATTGAGTTATATAGAAAATGTCATGACAATTAAACTAATATAAAAATAAAAATACTTTGGACCCCATTAGGATGGCGGGAGGATTGCCCCCCGCCAGGCTGGCGGTAGTGACCGCTTGCCCGGCGGGGGCAATCCGCCCGCCATCCCTGTACAAAAGACCCCTGCCATATTATTATGGCTGGGGGGTCCTCAGTGGACAGAAAGATCGTCCGCCGCTTTTCCGCCCGGTCAACATGTCGAACCAGCGGAAAAGGGTTCTATATGGTGCGGTGTCTAATAGACACTGCCAGCCATATAATAATGTGTCATTACAGATGCCTTTCTGTTGCGACATTGCCGCCACGGACAGGCATGCAGATCTGCTTGGGGGGCTTGTTGCGGGCCCCTAGGGACTCTGGGAGGGTGAGGGGTGCACATGTGGAGTTCCTATGGTACCCCCTTACAGTTCCATGCACAACATGGCAGGCACCACGCGGTGCCTGCCATGTTGTGTATGGAAGTGCACAACATGCCTTCCTGGCATTGTGGCGGGCGGTGCTGAGTGCACCGCCCGCCACAATTTTAGGGATGCAGGAAGCGCCCGACATTGTGACGGGCACCTCCTGATTGCACATACGGGACCCCTGCCCTTATGGCGGGCGGTCCCTTGTTACGACAGGATGGTGGGCGGACAAAGTCCGCCCGCATTCCTAATGTGCCCCTAAGTGTGTTTGAAATGTTTTTAATGTTTACAATTTGTTTTACATTAAAGAATAGATTTTTCTATTAGCTCTATGTATTCTAGATGGGCAGGAGTCTGGAGGTGGCCGGTGATGGCAATAGCGGTGGAAGGCGGCGGGAGGAGTGAGCAGGAGTTGAAGCACCTACCTGGCAGTTGCACCTCTGAGGAGGGAAGCAGTCTAGCCTGCCCCACACCTATTCAGAGGCTATTCATAGGCCAGGGATCCTGAACTCAGGTTTTGTGGATGCTCCACTGTGGAACTGCGCCACTGAGCTGTGCTGTGCGTGATTTTCAGCAGTTATAGGCGGCAGGTGTGTGCCCTGAAGCCGCTAGGAGGGAGCTAGGTTGTAGCGCCAGTTCCCTAGCGATTCCTCTGGCAGCTAGCCAGCCAGATGGATTGCGAAGCCGCGAGGTTCGTGAGAGCCACCCAGGGACCGTGGGTGTGGCTCCAGCGGAGGTCGTGCACTGTATACTGAGGATACTGGGGAGACTCTGAGGGAGCTTTCCTGCTTGTTTGTGGTGCCGCTACTTGCCTGTTTGTGGGGTCTTTTGCCAATTCCTGCATCCGCACGTACCCCTGGAGGAACGAGGAGGCAGGGGATAACGCAGTGATCTCTACTCCATTTTTACACTCTGAGGCGAACTTCAACCCCCAGAGTGCACCGCAGGACTCCGCAGCTGCCGCGAGTGAGTGAGGGAGAGGCGGGGCCAACGCGCTCATAGCGCAGCCTCCCCCCCCTGCGGCACGGGACACGCGCAGGACTTAGCCCGGACCAAGGGCGGGCCCGTTTGAGCCGGGCCGGGACCCCCCTCTTAGCTGTCCAGCATTGTAAGGTCAGTCACGTTACACTTTCTGAGGTATCGCTGGGTTTGATCCCTCACAAGTGCTTAGATTCTGTGACTTGCTGGTAGAATGAATTCCCGAGAGAGAAGGGGGAGGAACACTCTCACGAGCGGAAGTGTGGCTGGGACTCTGGACCAATTTATAGTAAGAGCCAGCTCTGTCTTAGCCCAAGAAATTGCCCTGAATGAGCGGCGTTTATCTCTTGATCCCCTGCATAACAAATGTTTGTCTCTGGGTGGGTTGATGCTTACACGTTCCCCAGAATGCTGCCCGGCCACAGGTTTAGACTCTCCTAACGCTACAGGAGGTCTTAGCCAGACTCCATTCTTACTGCTGGACACTTCTACAATAAATGAGCTACCACACAAACTGGTGCAAGAGGGATCATCTAGCTCCACACTGCAACGGGTTGATACACGGTCCTTGCCCAAACCCAAATTTCAAGCTTTGGAAAATTTTCCTGAGCCCGCCTCAAAGAGGAAGCGGGGAGGAGGCCTGCAGAGGAAAAAAAACGCAAAAATCTCCAAAACAAATAAGACTGGTGGATTGGCATTTCCATCACTGACAACGACATCTGAACCTCTGTCTACCATTCTTATATCTGGCACTCATAACACTGTTGCAACTGGTATTCCAACGCTCAAATCTGAAGAGACATTATGGGCTAAAATGGGGGGCCTTATATCGGCATCCTTTTCTCCAATTCTTGAGAGACTGAGAGTAATTGAGGAGAAAACAACCAATCTCAAACTTCTTGCCGTGTCTAACCATGATTCTGTTAAGACTTTACTGGGGGAAAATAATCGCCACTCTGAAATGATATCTAATGTAATGTGTAAACCCACAATGTTTAAACCCCCATCTGTCACCCCTCTAACAACTAACTCAATCCCTACCTCATCTAACAGGAATAGAGGGGAGGTCATTGCTTCTGATGTCGGTACTGTGGCTCAGGAAGGTGGCTTGGGCGAGGTGGGGAATATATCCAGTGAATGTGCCCAGCTCATCCTGAGCACTCCCAGGGTGGTGGGGGATAGACCTTGTGCTAGGTCAGTGAGCAATATAGCACAGAACAATCCTATGCCCGGCTTAGATAATCAATTAACTACAGCCCCTGGGGCTACCGACCGTGCCTTCCCAGCTATACACTCTGGGTTGGGAAATAGCTTGACCAGACACAATCCTAGGGTAGTAAATCTCCCTCCTGTTGCCGCACCATTGGTTGTGGTCCTGAGGAATGTACCTACTCTTCAGTATGGTCAGCTAGAATCTACCAAACAGTTAATGGCATAAATAATGCACTGTCTTAACGTACAATTGAAGGAAGCAGGGGTATGGGGCTGGGACATCTGCAATCAATTGATAATGGCTAGACGTTCATCTTGGTTTGGATACTCCACTAAGGAAGGGGGCGTCTGTGTAGTTGACAACTTTAATAATGAGCGTGTAGTTAGGCTCATATTGGAGTGTTTATGGAGTTGGAATGAAGGGTATTGTCCCGGAAAAATATCTCTCCATCCCCTAGGATTCTTCTATAGACAACATTACTGTTCACAACTAAGAAGGAGGGCCTGTAGTGATCGTCGCAGTACCAATCATAGGGTTATTGGGCATTGTCTTAATTTAAATATAGTTAACCGATTTGCCCCATTGTCCGGCCTAGAAGGCTGTGACTGACTGATACCCGCAGACCCATCTGGGACAGAGAAAATCGCCTTGATCCCGTTACTTCCAACTTTATGAATTCAAACCCCCAGTTAGTTACTGACAGTGGGACAGAGGGCAACGAGACGTGGCTCCTTTAGAACAAAGTGAAGGTTCACCTCTCAGTTCACCTCTCAGGACATATCTTATCCTGGAATATTGCTGGATTGTTAACAAAGACTAGATCTTCTGAGTGGTCTAATTTCATTGAGTCTTGTGACATCATTGCGTTTCAGGAGACTTGGTCTGTGAGCAGAATATTTCAGCCAGGTTACCTGGCATTTGGCAAGCCAGCAATTCCTAGTACCATAGGGCGCCAATCAATTGGCCTAACTATCTAGGTTAGACAACAGGAGGGTCTCCATGTGGAACAACCCAAATATTTAGGAAATTAAAATAACTTCCGTGTATGACCCTGATACACCCCAATCAATCTGCTTTCATGCCGCGTCGCAATACAGCCCTAAACTTGCGGAGACTCCACAGGGTCCTGGGTGGATCCCGGAAGATACTGGAACCGACGGTTTTGGTGTCCCTGGATGCCACTATGGCATTTGACAGAGTTGAATGGGTGTATTTATTTGCTGTTTTGACCAAAATGGGTTTTGGCTCGGAGTTTGTTGGGTGGGTTCGACTGTTGTATGCTGCTCCTTTAGCCAGAGTGATCGTGAATAACTGTAAGTCAGCTGATATAAGTCTTGAGAGACATGGATGTCCATTGTCCGTACTTCTCTTCCCACTGGCGTTGGAGCCTTTGGCGGCGTGGGTCCGGTGGGACCGGTCGATACCTGGCTTGCGATGGACGTCAGAATGAGAGGATAAAATTTCGCTTTATGCCGATGATATCCTGTTATATCTCACCAACCCCAGGGTGTCCCTGAACAATTTCTTGGATGTCCTGGCCATATTTGGTAGATATTCCAGGTTTACTATAAACTGGACAAAGTCGGTGTTATTTGAAATATCGGGTGAGCCACCTGTGGTCCCAAAGTCATGCCCTATAAGGATCGAGCTAGTGGGATTCAAATACCTTGGCATATATATAACCCTAGACCCTAAAGTGAGGTATGCTAATAACTTAGAACCCCCCCTGGTTCGACTCAAAAAAGATGTGGAGCGTTGGAAGGCTCTCCCCTTGTCATTACTGGGGAGGGCAGTGTTTAAGATGATGGTTCTGCCCCGGTTCCTCTACGTGCTTCAAAACACAATGGATCCAGTGCCTGTTGCTTACTTCAGGGAGATCGAGGCACTCCAGCTCCTCTGCGATGGCAGGCAGCGTATTGCTTTTGTTAAGCTGACTCTCCTGTGGTACGATGGGGGTATCGGTCTCCCAGATTTGAAGAAATATTACTGGGCCTTGCATCGGGCGGCAGTGAATCAGATGATTTATACTCCTCAGGGAGGCCCAGGCTATGCCATGGACCGTGGGCAGACACCGGGTGGGGACATCATTAGAGCGTTGTATGCCAAGCCCGGACAATTCACTTTGGTGGGCCCGACGGCCCATGCCATGCATGTCTGTCACGCAGCTACTAAGAGCTTGGGATGGGAGGGGCGACTGACAATGGCCACCCCTCTGTTTAACTCAGAGAGACTCGGAAGCTTATGGAAGACTAGGGGGTTCGATAAATGGGACCTCATCGATATCAGTCAGAACAAGGATGTGTGGGGGAAGGAAGATATGCAGACTTTCAAGTCTTTTCAAAAACAATACAGTTTGCATGACCGGGAACACTTTCGGTATCGGCAGATCAGACACGCCCTTTCTGCCCGCATACCTAGAGGCACGGAGCTTCCAGATGCTTCTCCCCTTGAGGATCGAGTGCTTGACGGTCACATCCCAGAAAAAAACATCTCCCTAATATATAGAAAGCTTGTAAATAATATGGAAGACCCACTGGGGAGTATTAGAACAGCCTGGGGAGCGGACGGATTAGAGTTAGATGATGAAGATTGGGTAGAGGCCGTCTCCTCCCCCAAAGTGGTTGCGATTCAGATGAGGCTGAGGTTAGTTCAACTTAAGATCCTACACATATCATATATCACAGGGCCGAGATTAGTGCAAATGGGATGTGCAGTGAGTGGTGACTGCAAGAGAGGCTGTGGAGAACTGGGTACTTTCATGCACATCCTATGGCACTGTGAGGAGATATCAAGAAAGGGGGTAGAGGTGCACTCTGATTCATAATAGTGCTAAATTATTCTAGTTGTCCTAATGTACTCAATGGGTGCTACACTACAAGTTGTGTTGGCTGCACAATATGTGAAGCCTCTGCGGGGCTGTAGACTACGGTCTACATACAGTGTCCACTGTTCCGTGAAAAATTATTTTCAATTCTTGAATTCAAAAACTTAGAAATAAATACACAAACTAATCTTTATAGACTCATGTTTTTCTAGTAGTCAAAGTTCTCATCAATTTTCATAATTTTGTTGTAAATTCAATTATAACATTACTGTTTGCTATTCCATAATACATATATCTTCATACATTCATATTCATGACAAGATACTATTTACAATAAATTTTGTGTTGTAATTGTCAACAACTGATTAAGTTTCATCTTTTAGTAATATGTGATCCTTAGATAAATAGACTTTGATTAAGCGCCGCCCAATGTATTTCGGGAAAAGTGGTTCCCTTCGTCAGGGGCAAAATCCTAAAAAGTGCAAAAACATTGATGAATGTCTAATGTATGAACATCTCAGAGAAAGTAGATAAACTCATGGGGATACATTCTATAAAACTCATAAAACATAGTTAGAGCTCATTACATGTGTTCAGCGAAACGTTCTATTAACTCAGAAATTTTTACTTCATATCGAGACCTCTCAAAAATACAGCGATGTAACCTGCTACACTTTACCTAAAATATCACATAGTGTAATACTGACAAGGTTTACTAAATAGACCAACATCCTGTGGTACTAGTCATAGGGCCCGATGTAGGTGAAATAGATTTACCGATTTTCAATTACCGAATTTTACCGATTCGGTAATTAAAAATCGGTAAATCTATGTGATGGACATTTAGGTATTCCAGATGTGCTGGAATACCGAATCGGATGATTTCGGCTTTTACCGATTCGGTAAATACCGAATCGGTAATGCCCATTCATTCCTATGGGCTTTGAAGCCCATAGGAATGAATGGGCATTACCGATTCGGTATTTACCGAATCGGTAAATACCGAATTTCACAAGGGTGCAGGGGGTGTCACTTTGACACCCTCTGGCACCCCCAAAACAGGCTCAGGTGCCATGTGGCAGGCATACATGCCCTAAGGGCAGGTCTGCCTGTCACATGGCATAGGTGTGCATGCACACATATGCATGCACACCGGAATCGGTATTTTACCATCAAATTGGATTTGATGGTAAAATACCGATTTGGTAAGGCCTTTGGGACTCTGAAGAGTCCCACCTACATCTGGGTGGCTCACATTCGGTAAATTTACGGATTTTTTATTTTACCGAATCTGTGAAATTACCGATTCGGTAATTTTACCGATTCAGTAAAATAATGCCCCCTACATAGCGAACACCTATTTACTGATCGGTAACGGCCGAAAATACCGATTTTTGGCCGTTACCGACCGACCTACATCTGGCCCATAGTCATATGGAGTGCATAAATAATTCATAATGTGTACCTGCGAGTATGAATTCCAAAATGCTGGCTTTTGGTAGCTTAAATATCGTACGACCAACTATGGTTGCTAATCTGAAAAATCAATTAAACAGCCAATAATTCCTGCCTATACTGTGCGTAGCGTAGTAACATGTGCCATGATGATCATGGTTATACCACACTTTATATCATGTTACGTTACATCCTTCTGTTGTGATAATGTTCCGATGTTCTCAACCATGATACCAACATTATATCTCTTTTGTAATCAATCGACCTGACAATACTCTCATCACACAAATTTTTCAACCTGAATATGCCGCTTGCATTACTGGTTTTTCAATTACATAATAATGTGAGGTTGTTAGTGCCAGCAATCATGTGTTGTATTCAAAGCTTAACGAAATAAACCAAAAAATCTGACTGGCACTGACCTGTCATTACTTAGAAAAGCAGCAGCGTTGTTCAATAAGTTTGCACCTAGTCACCAATGCGGTATAATGAAAAAACACCTGTATACAAAAGACCATGAGAGAGCTCCATCACTAATCTATACATGTAGACCTCGCTGCGTTAGAACAGTTTGAAATCTCTGCCGATAAAGATGTTGAAAAACATACCTACGCGTATCTTTGTCACCTAAAGTACGCCTGGAGGTGATCGGTTGCAAGTACCGCATTCAACAAATAATAACTGCAATAAGACAAAATAAATCCAAAACTTTAACAGTTATCCCTGTGTGAATGCAAGTCACTAACAGTATATAAAACCTTTAACTCGTGCGTACCTTTCAAGAACAAATTCGTGAATGTCCGCGTTCAACCTTTCTCTGATGCCGGTTTACAACCTTCACACCCACGGATGGATACCATACACAACTTAAAAAGTTCCACTCGTCGATGTCGCTGTGTCTAGGTCTGGTGCATTGTGGGTACTATAGTGTGAACAACCACACATATTTATATACTCAATAAAACACTAAATAACACGAATATCTTTCACATATAGATAACATCCGAGTATTTTCAAAGAATCTCGAAGCGCGCAGATTCACTATCCAAGAAATTGTTTATTAAATATGAGTATAAGTTAAACTCTATAATGGTGGATTAATCCTGGACCTCGCTCTGTAACGCCTATGGCGACACATATTAAGACAATTGTGGCTGCTCCAGGATAATACCAGCGATATATAATTTTAGACACTGCTCTTGCCGCCGCTGGGATTTCTTGGGCTGTGTAGTCTCAATGTCTACCACTGCAAATTAAGGTGAATCTCTCTTACTGTATGTGTGCAGACGATTGCATTATACCTGCCTGAATGGTTGGAGGACACCAGCGAATAATATTAAAAAGTATCATGAATTATTGGTCATTACCTATGGTATGTACTGTTCTAATGGATACCGAGACAAATACAAACCTACAAATGGAACGACCACAATAATCATTGTTGCAAGTTTGGGTACCTAAACTTAAGCATGGTTGATAGTATGTACAGTAACCAAAATAACTATGTCTAGTGCCTATAGCAATGTCATATTGAAAACCTTATCTCCATGCGTGCATAAACGCCCAAAGTAACTTAATTGGAACCTGGTCGTGACCTGTAAATCAATAAACATAACACTCCCTTATAGATATTAGATATTATAGAAAAAATCTGTTACATGCATATTGTCAGTGAGTGTCATGGTGATGCCAATATAATCATATGGTAATGTACCCCACTATACGATGTTATATGCTAAATAAACATGATTATCACCATCTATATGGTCTCTCTAGTTACCACTACGATAAATTACTTAGTCATAGCTGTTATATGGGGAGAACAATCAATATATAGTGTCACATATACATTATAAAATATCTGAAAACATTCTCCATAGTGTTTTAGGAGAAACACTCTATACTCAAGAGACCTAATCAGCTAACCATATCACCTTCTTCGTCAATGCGATACGATCTAAACAACTGGTACACATGAAACTAATTTAACATTCATAAATTTTCAATATATCATGTAAATAATACATATGACAGTGATCCTAACTGATACAAATGTTTTAAGTTTCTGAATTCGCAAGCTAAGCCAATATGAAGGTCTATACTGTCACTATGTGAAATATTAAGACTTGTGTGTAAACTATTCTATAGGAAACAACTCAAATCTATTCTATCATTGAGACCTATGGGTATCAGTGTTCGGAGGTATTCAATCCAAAATTTCTCTCTCTGAAGTAGTTTAGCGCGGTTGTCTTGACCTTCTCTCCTTTGCACAACCTCCACGATTTGTACTCTAAGTTGCGCAATATTATGATTTGCCTCCATCCAGTGATTCGTGATTGGTGTTGCTTTGCTCTTAGAGCGAATGTTGCTTTTGTGCTCCGTCAGTCTTATTTTCAGTTTACGTTCTGTCTTGCCTATGTACATCTTTCCACACGGACACTTCAGACAATAAACTAAGTTGGTGCTATTACAATCTGCTGAATGTTTCAGTGGTAGTTTTTTACCCGAGGTAGGGTGAACTAGAATATTCCCTGTGATTATATTATTGCAGTGAATGCAGTTGTTGCATTTTAGAGTCCCCTTATATGTACTAGGGTCAACAGGTTTGCTCGGTGTTCTTACGATGTCCATCAAATTTCTTCCTCTGGTATGTGCAAAAATGGGTTTTTTCCACAAATATACCCCTGAAGTCATTCTCACCTTGTAAAAGCCCCCAACGGTTAAGAATGATTCTCTGGATCTTATTTGATAATGTAGAAAAACTTTGTTACAAATGTAAATCCTTTACTTTGCACCTTTGACGTGGTAGATAAAAGTGATTGACGATCTCTGATTGCCAGTGTGTCAATACTCTGATGTAAAACTTCTGTGGGGTATCCTCTTTGTTCAAATCTGTTTCGGTGTATCTGCAGTTGATTCTCAAAAATGTCTTCACTGACACAAATCCTCTTAATTCTTAAAAAATGCGAATATGGCAGGTTGGTAATGAAACTTTTTGGGTGAAAACTGGTAAACAATAGCGTACTGTTCTGGTCAGTTGATTTAGTATAAATGTCAGTTACCAGCTTCTTCAAAGTGAAATTGTTTGTAATTTTTACATCAAGATAGTTGACTTGAGGGGTGCTAATGACGTAAGTGAATTGAATCCTTGGGTTCTTCGTGTTGAGCTGATCAATCAACCTTTCAAGTTCCTGTTGATCTTTGGACCAGATTAAAAATATGTTGTCGATAAACCGACAATATTGTACAAGGCTTTCATTCCACGTGTCCTGAGTTAGTATGTGCTCATACTCAAATTAAGACATAAATATATTAGCATAAGCCGGTGCTCCGGAAAATCCCATGCTCGTTCCTGTCATTTGCTCATAGAAGTTGTCTTTCCATTTAAAATAACTGTTGTATAAACAAAAATGCAACAGTTTAAGAATAAATATGCTCTTCTCCTGCGGTAGATCCAGTTGTAGTAATGCCCATTCAGTAGCCTCTAATCTCTGTTCATGATTAATAGAAGTGTATAAAGCTGTTACGTCAATGGTACACAGTACCCAGTTTTGACTGTAAAACTCTTGGATGGTTTCAATCTTGTTCAAGAAATGTGTGGTGTCTTTGATGTAACTGTACCATGATTGGACAAATTGTTGCAGGTAGTGGTCGAGGTATTTTCCAAGTGGATCAAATATGGAGCTACAACCAGCCACTATCGGTCGAAAAGGTGGATCTGTTGCATGCTTGTGTATTTTTGATGTCATGTACAGATTGGGTCTTTTAGGGTTCTGTGTGGTAAGGTACGTTTTTAGTGTCTCTGTAATGATTTCATCAGTGGTGGCTTCCTGTAGATATTGATGCAGTATTTCCTGTAAATTCACAGTAGGATCATACTCAAGCTTTACATACGTATTCATATCACTCACATGCTCGTCCACCTTGCGTATGTAGTACTCAGTATCCATTATCACCAGGTCTCCGCCCTTATCCGCTGGTTTCAGGGTTAATGTCTCATTCTGTATTATGGATTGAATCATCCTTTGATCATGTTTAGTGAAGTTCGTCTTTTTAGATGGTTTATATTGGATCATCGCCAAATCTCGTTTCACTTTCTCCTCAAAGAAATCAAGTATCTTGTTTGAAGCTGGAGTTTGATATTTACTCTTAGGTCTAAATTTGATTTCGTCAAGTTCTCTCTCTTCTTCTTGTTGTTGCTCCATCACATTAGAAAAGTAATGTCGGAGTCTAAGTTTGCGCATAAACTTGCATAATGCTACATTGGTGTCTAGCATGGTGGTGTCATTGGTAGGGACAAAGGACATTCCTTTATTTAAAGTCATCAATTGTTGTTTGGATAATTCCGTAGATGAGATGTTTATGATTAGACCACTACATTCTTCCCACTTCGTAGTGTTCTTCCCCTGTCCTCTCCATGTAGGCCGCTTGTTTGGTCTGGTGATATTAGTTGTTTCTGCGGTGGGCGTTGGCCAGAAGTGGGGACCTGTAACAAAAAAAAAAGTGGTGGAGATCATAGCCGCTTGATTCGAAAGTGTCGTCACAGATGTTTGGGTGGTAGGTACTGGTCCTGTTTTAGTGACCGGTGCTCGGTTAGCCAAGATGTCCTGATCTGTTGTAATGCTTTCTTCACTTGATGCATTTGTCGTGTGGGAAGTGAAGCGTTTTTTTGCATATATTTCAGCCCATGTATACACCTCATTTAATTTTTACTCAATAGTATCTCGGCGATACTTTCTGATCTTCCCTTCTTGCAATTCTTTGTTGTACCGGTCCAATTTTTGGTTCAGCTCTTCTAGGGTGATGGACCATGTCTGAGGTTCAATACTTATTTCAAGTTCCTTATTTATATTAAAGATTTCCTTATCTAGATCCTTGATAGTACGGGACAGTTCTTCTATAATTAAAATAATCAGATCCAGTGAACACTTATTAAGTATCGAAAACCACTTGTCCATAATTTGCGGATTTAAATGAAACCTAAACAGCATGGGCAGTAACGCTATTCTTAGTCCACGTGGAATTCTTTTCGCACAATGGCATTGAACCAACGTCGATGCATGGAGTCGCTGATTTAGTTGTCTACGTGTAAGATATTCAAGTTGTTTTAGACATTGTATGGTGGATCCCCCATGAGTGTCCACCAACTTAATCTCATTAATGAGGGTATATATGTCAGTTGCTTCTTCGTTGGTATAGGCCATAGTTGTAGCTCTATTTTCTGTAATGTGAGTTATACTATCAAAGGATGCCATATTTGTAGATATGTAAATCAATAACCAATAATGTAATCTGTAGGTGCAGCCTCAGGGAGCCAAAGTGAACTATCAAGAAAGGGGGGTAGAGGCGCACTCTGATTCAGAATAGTGCTAAATTAATCTAGTTATCCTAATGTACTCAATGGGTGCTACACTACAAGTTGTGTTGGCTGCACAATATGTGAAGACTCTGCGGGAATGTAGACTACGGTCTACATGCAGTGTGCACTGTTCCTTGAAAAATTATTTTCAATGCTTGAATTCAAAAACTTAGAAATAAATACACAAACTAATCTTTACAGACTCATGTTCTTTTAGTAGACAAAGTGCTCATCAATTTTCATAATTTTGTTGTAAATTCAATTATAACATTACTGTTGGCTATTCCATAATACATATATCTTCATACATTCATATTCATGACAAGACACTATCTACAATAAATTTAGTGTTGCAATTCTCATCAACAACTGATTAAGTTTTATCTTTTAGTAATATGTGATCCTTAGATAAATAGACTTTGATGAAGCGCCGCCCAATGTACTTCGGGAAAAGTGGTTCCCTTCGTCAGGGGCAAAATCCTAAAAAGTGCAAAAACATTGATGAATGTCTAATGTATGAATATCTCACAGAAAGTAGATAAACTCATGGGGATACATTCTATAAAACTCATAAAACATAGTTAGAGCTCATTACATGTGTTCAGCGAAACGTTCTATTAACTCAGAAATTTAAACTTCATATCGAGACCTCTCAAAAATACAGCGATGTAACCTGCTACACTTTACCTAAAATATCACATAGTGTAATACTGACAAGGTTTACTGAATAGACCAACATCCTATTGTACTAGTCATAGTCATAAGGAGTGCATAAATAATTCATAATGTGTACCTGCGAGTATGAATTCCAAAATGCTGGCTTTTGGTAGCTTAAATATCGTACGACCATCTATGGTTGCTAAACTGAAAAATCAATCAAACAGCCAATTATTCCTGCCCATACTGTGCGTAGCGTAGTAACATGTGCCATGATGATCATGGTTATACCACCATTTATATCATGTTACGTTACATCCTTCTTTGTGATAACGTTCCGATGTTCTCAATCATGATACCACCATTATATCTCTTTTTTAATCAATCGACATGACGATACTCTCATCACACAAATTTTTTAACCTGAATATGCCGCTTATCATAGGCTGTCATTACTGGTTTTTCAATTACATAATAACGCGAGGTTGTTAGTGCCAGCAATCATGTGTTGTATTCAAAGCTTAACGAACTAAACAAAAAAATCTGACTGGCACTGACCTGTCATTACTTAGGAAAGCAGCAGCGTTGTTCAATAAGTTTGCACCTAGTCACCAATGCGGTATAACGAAAAAACACCTGTTTACAAAAGACCATGAGAGAGCGCCATCACTAATCTATACATATAGACCTCCCTGCGTTTGAACAGACTGAAAACTCACGATAAAGATGTTGAAAAACATACCTATGCGTATCTTTGTCACCTAAAGTACGCCTGGAGGTGATCGGTTGCCTGTACCGCATTCAACAAATAATAACTGCAATAAGACAAAATAAATCCCAAACTTTAACAGTTATCCCTGTGTGAATGCAAGTCACTAACAGTATATAAAACCTGTAACTCATGCCTACCTTTAAAGAACAAATTCATGAATATCCGCGTTCAACCTTTCTCTGATGCCGGTTTACAACCTTCACACCCGTGGATGGATACCATACACAACTTAAAGAGTTCCACTCATCGATGTCGATGTGTCTAGGTCTGGTGCATTGTGGGTACTATAGTGTGAACAACCACACATATTTATATACTCGATAAAACACTAAATAACACGAATATCTTTCACATATAGATAACATCCGAGTATTTTCAAAGAATCTCGAAGCGCGCAGATGCACTATCCGAGAAATTGTTTATTAAATCTGAGTAAGTTAAACTCTGTAACGGTGGATTAATCCTGGACCTCGCTCTGTCACGCCTATGGCGACACATATTAATACAATTGTGGCTGGTCCTGAATAATAACAGCGATAGATAATTTTAGTCACTGCTCTTTCCGCCGCTGGGATTTGTTGGGCTGTGTAGTCTCAATGTCTACCACTGCAAATTAAAGTGAATCTCTCTTACTGTATGCGTGCAGACAATTGCATTATACCTGAATGGTTGGAGGATACCAGCGATCAATATTAAAAAGCATCATGAATTATTGGTCATATCCTATGGTAAGTACTGTTCTAATGGATACTGGGACATATACAATGCTACAAATGGAATGACCACAATAATCATTGTTGCAAGCTTGGGTACCTAAACTTAAGCATGGTTGATAGTATGTACAGTAACCAAAATAACTATGTCTAGTGCATATAGCAATGTCATATTGAAAACCTTATCTCCATGAGTGCATAAATTCCCAAAGTCATTGGAACCTGGTCGTGACCTGTAAATCAATAAACATAACACTCCCTTAAAGATATTACATATTATAGAATAAATCTGTTACATGCATATTGTCAGTGAGTGTCATGGTGATGCCAATATAATCATATGGTAATGTACCCCACTATACGATATTATATGCTAAATAAACATGATTATCTCCATCTACATGGTCTCTCTAGTTACCACTACTATAAATTACTTAGTCATAGCTGTTACATGGGAAGAACAATCAATATATAGTGTCACATATACATTATAAAATATCTAAAAACATTCTCCATAGTGTTTTAGGAGAAGCACTCTATCCTCAAGAGGCCTAATCAGCTAACCATATCACCTTCTTCGTCAATGCGATACGATGTAAACAACTAGTACACATGAAACTAATTTAACATTCATAAATTTTCAATTTATCATGTAAATAATACATATGACGGTGATCCTAACTGATACAAATGTTCTAAGTTTCTGAATTCGCAAGCTAAGCCAATATGAAGGTCTATACTGTCACTATGTTAAATAATAAGACTCGTGTATAAGCTATTCTATAGGAAACAACTCAAATCTAGTCTATCATTGAGACCTATGGGTATCAGTGTTCGGAGGCATTCAATCTAAAATACCTCTCTCTGAAGTAGTTTAGCGCTGTTGTCTTGACCTTCTCTCCTTTGCACAACCTCCACGATTTGTACTCTAAGTTGCACAATATTATGATTTGCCTCCATCCAGTGATTCGTGATTGGTGTTGCTTTGCTCTTAGAGCGAATGTTGCTTTTGTGCTCCGTCAGTCTTATTTTCAGTTTACGTTCTGTCTTGCCTATGTACATCTTTCCACATGGACACTTAAAACAACAAACTAAGTTGGTGCTATTACAATCTGCTGAATGTTTCAGTGGTATTTTTTTACCCGAGGTAGGGTGAACTAGAATATTCCCTGTGATTATATTATTGCAGTGAATGCAGTTGTGGCATTTTAGAGTCCCCTTATATGTACTAGGGTCAACAGGTTTGCTCAGTGTTCGACGATGTCCATCAAATTTCTTGCTCTGGTATATGCAAAAATAGTTTTTTCCACAAATATACCCCTGAAGTCATTCTCACCTTGTAAAAGCTCCCAACAGTTAACTGTACCATGATTGGACAAATTGTTGCAGGTAGTGGTCAAGGTATTTCCAAGTGGATCAAATATTGAGCTACAACCAGCCACTATCGGTCGAAAAGGTGGATCTGTTGAATGCTTGTGTATTTTTGGTGTCATGTACAGATTGGGTCTTTTAGGGTTTTGTGTGGTAAAGGTACGTTTTTAGTGGCTCTGTAATGATTCCATCAGTGGTGGCTTCCGTTAGATATTGACGCAGTATTTCCTGTAAATTCACAGTTGGATCGTACTCAAGCTTTATGTACGTATTCATATCGCTCACATGCTCGTCCACCAGTGCTCCGCCTTTATCTGCTGGTTTCAGGGTTAATGTCTCATTCTGTATTATGGATTGAATCGTCCTTTGATCATGTTTAGGAGATACAAACCTATTGGATAATATACACAATGTGATCAAAGAAGTGCTGGGGGAGGAGATACGACCAGAGGCCCGGAGTTGTATATTGAATGTGTGGGAACCCATGGATTTGAATGGATGTTAGAAACAGTGGGTGACGTTGGCGTACATGGTGGCGAACCGTAATATCGCTCAATTGTGGGGAGCTGTCCGGTCGCCCCAACATACCAAGTGGGCCCAGGATATAGACTGGTGTATGCTTAGTGAAAGGGCGGTGTATGTAGCAAGGGGCTGCCCGGAGAAGTGGGGAAAGATCTGGGGGGCCTGGAATAGTTATCGTGGCGATTTGTGTACATCCCCAATAAAACGAAGGGAAGTTGAAACACAAGACTCCCCGTGATCCCAATAATTTCAATATATTGTAATTTATGATTCTGTATGATTGATAATTTAAGCCCTGTAATGTTGTCATTTGTAGATCACCTGATGCCAATGTTTCGTTTGTTTCTTTTTCATTATAAAAAGTTTTTAAAAAAAATTTAAATAAAAAAATAACTTCCGTGTATGAACCTGAGTTTATACTTATTAATGTCTATGCCAGAGGGCTGGTAGGTGGAAAGGCTTCACCGACTGTCTCCAGTCTGGATACATTTCTTAAATCATTAAATGGGTCTTGCAACAGGATTATTGTGGGGGATTTTATTTGTTTGTTCGAGCCACTTGGCTTCAAAGACGGGAATCTCACCAGTGACAAGGATGCAGTCTGGGACGTCCCGTCCTTGATGCTTGCCCTAATTAAGAACTGGACATAAGCTGCTCTCCAACTTAAATGTCTAACATTAGAGAGGGGGCTTTGTGCAGCTAATGGAAGATCTAAATCAGACACCAATGGTAATCCCACTTTTATTAGCGGGCCTAGGAAAAGTAGGGAAGAATATTTTCTTATTAACCTAGAACTTTGGCAAGGGGTGAGGGATATGGAGGTCGTGAAAAGATCAGAGAGCGACCACAATCCCCTTTTATTGACACCAGATGTGACATGCTGTTTGTCTAGGAGTGGTAGCTTAGATAATGCAACACCAGATGTGATTATGTCCAATGAGTGCCGCAGGTTAAAATGGGCACAGTTATCCGAGGATGAGGGCCTTTTGACCTAAATTAAGTTAACATTTGTAGACTCCCTTATTGCCCTCTCGTAACTTGATTTAAATGACGATTCTCTTCCAGCCCTTACTGTACATCATGAGGCCCTGTTTGCCAAGTTAAGATCTTTTATGGTAAATCCCAAAATAAGAAGTAACAGGCGCATAGTGTATAAGTCAGCAAAATGGTACGACGGGGCATGTAGGATTGCCTACAGAGCTTTGTCTAATGCAAGAAGAGCAGGTTCCACGCAGGAGATAAGGAAACTGAGATCTGATGGGTCAGCTGTGCGCGGTACAAAAACCATTAACATAACATAACATAACATTACAAGGTCACCCAACTACCGTAAAAGAAGGTCCATGATGAAAATAGACGGAGGGACCTGTTGGTTGCATGTAATGGGAAAAACTGGTGCAGATTCTGGCATTTAATTAAGTGGGGTGGTGACAACGTCGGTCCGGCACCTGGTAATGATGTCCCCTCTGAAGCCTGGGTTGCTCATTATCAGACCCAATTTTCTGTGCAGGCAAATGATCCTGGGCAATTCCAATATGTAGAATCGGAGTCAACTCTAACATTTACGTTAGTGGAGATAGAGCGTGCTTTTGACGGGGTAGCCGCAGGTAGAGCTCCGGGTCCGGATTGTATCCCGGCGGATATATTTAAATCTGACTGGGAGAACTGGTTGAAATAAAACATTTTCCCCAATTTTCTGGCTAGAGGAGCCCCTATTCCGGATTCCAGGCATGGGGCTGAGATTATTCCCATATACAAAAAAGGAGACCGAGCCTGCCCTTCCAATAATCGGCCTATTAGTCTTATAGATACCATGTAAAAGCTGGTGGCTAGATTAGTGCTAAGTAGGGTAAATAGGTGGATTGATGATAATGAAATACTATCCACCTATCAAGCAGGATTTTGCTCCCATGTTAGCACCATAGACCAAGATTTTAGATTTATGATGGTATATTGGAACACCGTGATCCTAGCTGGTGGCACCCTCGATGCAGCATTTGTAGATCTTAAATCTGCATTTGATCTAGTGCCCCATAACAAACTTTGGGGCACTCTTGAAGAAGCTGGGATGCCAGCAGAGATTCTTTCATTCATCATAAAACTACATGTTTTCACCTATGCCCAAGTTAGGTGGGGTCAGCAGGGCGAGACAACTGAACATTTTCCGGTGGACAGGGGAGTGAGGTAGGGGTGTGTGTTGGCCCCTACCCTTTTCTCTTTGTTCATTAATAAAGTTGTCTCATACTACTCTGAATATCCGATGGATGCCCCTACTCTAGCTGGCTCGAGGTTTCCTTTATCAATGTTTGCAGACAACACTTAATCTTGTCTAAAACACAAGCTGGTCTGCAAAGAGCCCTTGACAGATTTAATCTTTTCTGTAATGACCATGATCTTGTAGTCAATGTTGATAAGACAAAATTCATGGTCTTGTATAAAAACACAAAACAGTGAAAGCCAGAGTGGAAATGAATACTGCATCCAATGAACAAACTGACTCGTTTACCTACTTGGGTGTTACGACGAGCAAAAGAATGAATTGAAAGCCACAGACGGATTTGCTGGTCTTAAAGCATAATCAACTAACAGGAGCACTTCTAAGAGAATACCGTTTATCAAAAACCAAACCTGTAGCTCCGGTTTTGGCAATATACCAAGGAAAGGTTAAAGCCTCAATAATAACAATAATATGGAGCTGAACTCTGGGGCTTTGAAAACTTAGTTCCTTTAGTCCAAGCGCAGAACAAGTTTTTAAGGACATTGACCAATCTTCCCCAGTCAACACCACTTAGACCCTTATTTTTAGACCTGGGGTGTATTTCCTTTGAGGAGGCAGCGGGTTATAGACCGCTTGCCAATTGGCGCCAGATTTGGACCACCCCGGAGTTGGCTCCCTATGCGCAAGCTCTTAAGCATACTAGAGAAGCTGATAAAAAGAACAAAATCTCATGGGTACAAAGGATTAAGGTTACATTATTGAATATCGGCCTCAACCACTTGTGGCTGGACCCAGAAGGGAATTCCTTTGCTTCAAAATCAGAATTTAAAGCCTTATATAGGCATATGGTCTGGCAGAAGTCTCTTTCTCAGGTGAATGGCAATTCCCTAACAAGTCTCTAACAAGTCTCTTTCTGGGCCACAAAATTGAACATAGACTAGAGACCTCCTGGGATACTATTACCAGCCCTGGTGATAGGAAGCTCTATCACCAATTTAGAGTGGGTACTCTCCCGATACAATCGTTCACAAAAAACTGGGGGAATGTTCAAGACATAACTTGTCACACCTGTTAGGAAGAGACCTTGCCGTATATTCTTTTTGTTTGTCCTGCATATAAGGCCCCTCGCCACAAATGGCTAAAGCCAGTTTGTGCTAAAATAGGAAATAAGATCTTGCTAAACGGCTTTGCGTATTTTAAAAACTGATACCAGCGAAGTCATAGTTATTGCTATGGCTAAATTCTGGAGATGGATGTGGGCCCTTAGAAGGAATAGGATGCAGGGCATTATGTAATTATGTAGTTATTTAGTTATGTAATTATGTAACTATGTAGTTGCGTAATTATGTAAATATTTAATCATGAAAATGACATCAATGAGCTATGGTGCTTTCTAGTCTTCTCAAATTTAACTTGCTTATAAGATTGTGATCCTTTTAACACAAATCTGCGTAATTAACCCCTTGTATGCTCATGATGAGCTCAGCTCGTCATGAGCTACAGTGCTCCGGTGCTCATGACGAGCTGAGCTCGTCATGGCCATCGCTGGGATAATTCACCTGCTGTGCTGAACGTTCTATTGAAACGGGTGTGGCCGTGATGAGCTCAGGTCGTCATGAGCACAGGAGCACTGTAGCTCATGACGAGCTGAGCTCGTCATGAGCACCTGGGCGCTGTGCGCGCCCCCTTGTCCCGCAGCACAGCAGGAAATTCATCCCAGCAGCCAAAGGGTTAAGGTTAATCCTATCTTTCTAGGAATAACAATTAGTTTTTAGACAAAAGGTTTTATGACATGTATTACAAGTCTGTTTCATTATAATGGAATTTTATTGAATTTTATCTTGTAAAACCGTAATTGGTTTTAATTAGTTACGTTTTGATTTTTCCTATTGCTGTTTATATGTGTCTTTTATGATTGCTTATGATCGAATGAAGACTAATTGAATTGAATATTCTAGAGGTTGGATATTTGGATACATTCTTGTATTTTGGTGGAGGTATTCGTACATATTAATTGTTTGTTTACTCAGTTTTGGTCCTATTTTGGTTAGAGATTGTTCCACTCTGAGCTCTTAGTAGCTTTTTTCTTTTTTTTATTGATTGTTTAAGTTTGTAGAGTGTTGGTTGACCTCTCCCTATTGTGGCCTGGAAGGCATTATGCCATCCTTCTACCTCGTTATTAGTTTTTGCTTTTTGTGCAATAGTGCTGGCGTAGACATTCCACCAGGGAATTTGAAATTAGTTGTCTACGGTGACCTGAACAATGCAACCTACCCACCCAGGTGTCCTCAAAGTAATCCAACAAGGGAGTTAATTGTTTTTCATTAGTGCGGTAGAAAGGACTATCTAATAAAAAGTTATAATAATTTGTAATAATAAGTTATAATAGTTTGCACGTATGCTAGTGCAATACATTTTTTTATTTGATATGCAAAGTTGCTGTTAGTAGAGTACTCAATAGTAAGGGGTGGATTCTGATTCCGGCAGGAAATCGTTTCACCCGACACGTACCCATCATTTTTTCCGACCAAATCATACACCCGTCGTCCGAATGAGCAAGTACAATGCAAAGCAATAAATCACCAAACGATTCAGTGAAACTCGTTTTATCCAACACGGATCCGTCAGTTTTTCCTACTGTATCGCATACATGCCGTCCAAATGAGCAAGTATGCTGCGAATTTAAAATCCACCAAAGAATTTGGTCGAAAATAAAGATCAATTGACAAGTCAGTAGGAGAGGACCCTGACGCGATAGACACGGACGTGAATGATGCCACACACCCAAGCACAGCCACGACGAGACAGACTCTGATGCGAATGATGCCACACACCCAAGCACAGCCAAGGCACGACAGACTTGGAGGCAAACGATGCGTCACACCCAAGCACATACATGATGAGATAGACTCGGACACGAACGATGCCACACACCCAAGCACAGCCACGACACAACAGACTCGGACGCAAACAACTCCATGTAGCCAAGCACATACTCAACGCGATAGACTCAGACGGGAACGATGCCACACACCCAGGCACAGCCACGACGAGACAGACTCGGACGCGAACGATGCCACACAGACAAGCACATACACAATGCGACAGACTCGGAAGCGAACGACTGCATGTAGCCAAGCACATACACAACGCGACAGACTCAGATACGAACTGTGCCACACACGCAAGCACATACACGATGAGACAGACTTGGACGCGAACGACTCCATGTAGCCAAGCACATACATAGCGCTGCAGACTCAGACGCGAACGATGCCACACAATCAAGCACATACACAACAAGACAGACTTGGACGCAAACGACTCCATGTAGCCAAGCACATACACAACGTGACAGACTCGGACGCAAACGATGCCACACACCCGGTCCAGGAAAGACATGGCTTGACAATTCGGGCTGGACTGTTCCCATGAGGCACAGGGTCAAGGCTGATTTGCATATGGCCATGTCTGAAATGGGGTTGTGTGGAGTACAAAAAAACGATTGATTTAGGCCCAGGTCTCTGTACTGGGGTGAATGTATGACATTGTTCTGCATTCTGTCCATCAGCTGTTGTTTTTGCATTTGACACACCCAAGCACATACACGATGAGACCGACTTGGACACGAGCGACTCCATGTAGCCAAGCACATACACAACGCGGCAGACTCAGACTCGAACGATGCCACACACTCAAGCACATACACAACAAGACAGACTTGGACGCGAACGACTCCAAGTAGCCAAGCACATACACAACGTGACAGACTCAGATGCGAACGATGCCACACACCCAAGCACATACACGACGCCACAGACTCGGACGCGAACTATGCTACATAGCCCAGAATTAATGGAACAGACTTGTACGAAACAAAGAACAAAAAACAAGCCACATGTTACGTCAAAACAACTTACATATGTAGAAGAAACAAAATAGTAGAAACAGAAAAAAGACTACCCAAAAATGCATGGCCATCCAAATCGAAATATTAAGACACACCCACAACACCAACTATATAAAGTGAGCTAATCAACACCAACGCCACTTGCTAGCCAGATCGACAGGCAAGCACACCACTGAGAATTCATGTAAGCACTGCAAACACACACAACTCAACCACAACACAATTCCCACACAACTAGCACCACTGAACCACAACTCCACTCACACTCACACACCTTCACACACACATACATCTTCAACACCACCCGTCACCATGCCCCCAAGGAAGAATCCAACGTTCTTAGCTGCTGAGTTGGAATTGATGATAGATGAAATCATCCAAGTTTAGCCACAGTTATTTGGCAGCCTGGCCCAACAGACCTCCCAGGTCCAAAGAACCAAGATCTGGGAGAGGATTGTCAACAAAGTGAATGCCCATTCACCTACATTGCGCACAAAGGAGGATATCCGGAATCGGTATTATGAAGTCCGCAGAAGGGTCAAGAGGCTCATTTGCTGGGAACATGCCCTGAGCAACAAGACTGGCGGTGGAGCTCATAAACCGGTGCGTTTTAAATCCTGGGAGGTGAAGGTGCGTGACATCATCCCACAGGAGGCCATTACTGGAATAGCTGGACTACCAGAACCTGGTGAGTACATGTTCAAATATGATAAACTTTACTCAAATACACAGCCACAGACATCCCTGTGAGACATCCCCAATTTAACTTTCTACTCACGGACATGGAACCATGGAACATGCCGGCCCATTTGTCCGGGGTGGGACGAGGAGTGGAAGCAATGACTACTGCCAGCAGGACACACCAGTCGCACCCCCCCAACACCACAACAATACACCTGTCACAATGATGTCCCTGACAGTGAATGCAAATGCCCTGACAAGATGTCTGACACTGGCATCCGGTGTGGGGAACACAAGGCGCTGTCTGCAGTTGTGTCTAGTTTGACAGCAGGCACCAGTGTCACACATCTTGAATTTAACTCTGTATACACTGTTATGTAACCCTGGAATATGCTGGCCCATTTGGCCTGGGTGGGAGGAGGAGTGGAAGCAATGCCTACAGCCACCAGCACACACTAGTCACCCCCCCCAGGACCACAACTAGACATCTGTCACCATGCTGTCCCTGACAGTGAATGCAAATGCCCTGTCAAGATGGCCATACTGGGGCATCATGTATGAATCTAAGGAAATTGACGGACAGTCTTGACCTACACACACAACGACAGACCATAACATTAACAGTACGATCCACACCCTGACAGGTAAAGATCAGTCACATGTTCCCTCACTGTGTATGCAACAAATATGCGTGTAGGACAGCACACAGTCTAGTTGGCAGACACAACTCATAACACAAAACACACACAGATAAACACACATCAGGGACAATGCACATGTGAGGTGCAATGCAAGATGGCTGATACTCTCCCACTGTGTTATGTGCACAAGGCATATTTTGTGTTTTGCGTTGTACTCCAACATGGGCCATTGATCCTGTGACAATGATGGTCAAGCTGGTCTGTTTGCCATTGGGAAATGGTGTAGAAGTCAATGCAGAACAATTCAACATATTCACACACTGTCCCACACAGCTCTGAACAAGAAGAGGCAAATGCTCATCCTTGGGAGACTCCTCTGTCCATGCAAATCAATTAGATTGTACATGAACTGATCATGTGCAAAAGTATGCAGCGAGAAATAGTACAACTGAAAGATATTCACATGTGTGCAAAGTGATGAAAAACCATCAACACCAATATGTCTTCTCACATTGCACACCTTGAAAAAGAATGCTATATTAACAGAGGCAGAACAACAACCATGTTGTGAAATTGCAGAGACTCTCAATGCCAAATAGCACACAAACTTGCTGTAGGCGCTGCGTAGGATTACAAGCTGATACAATTTAACATAACAAGTCAAGTGAGTGCAACATTAGGGAATGTCCGATCATACAAATAACAAATATCACGAATACCCATGTCAGTGAATCACCTACAGAATGTCAAGATAATGATCTATGTTTCAATGGACAGCCATGTAACAATGCATTTGTCAGAAGAAACTTGTTGCTATAGCATTTGAGGCTACACATGTGATGCAATTGATTGTTCACATTAACACATTCATCCAAGTCAAGCCATTAAATGCTGACACATACTCAGGAGAGTGTGTCTGCATGTCACCTCAGCAATGTTACCGTGTGAAACATTCACAAAGGCCAGCACAGATGCACAATTACTGATAAGCATCAGAATTGTCACAGTATGTATTTCATGGTCAAAAATGATCATGTGCGAAATAACAACACACATGTGTCATGCACAGTGGGACACTTCACAGTCAATTACTACAAACATACAAGGATAGCAAATACATGCACATTGAAGCACATAGCTGGACATGCTCAGTTAAGTACATCTTTTTTCACTCACAAGTTGACATTAACAAATATCACATTGGCTGTGACCATTGATCAGTAGAAATAATAAGGATACGCTACATCATGAACAAATCTGTGAAATATGTCTGTGTATGACATCATAACATCTGAAATAGCACTAATAACATTGTGTCTCTCCATTACCCACAGGCACAGCTGAACATAGGACACCAGCTGAAGAGGATTCAGAGCCAGAGTCCGCCAACAGCTCCAGCACAACGGCGGACACTGAGTCCAGTGGGGATGACTCTCACCACTCCTCGGGCGATGAGAACCAACTTGGCACCTCCGGTGTGGGTCAGTCTGCGGCATCAGTAGGATCTGCTGCCCCAGCTACCACTCCTGCAACATCCAGGAACATTCAGACGGCCAGCATCCCCACGGACACACCCAGCCTAGAAGACCATGGGAGCACAGCACAACAGCACACTCTTGAGTTGACTGGAAATACCAGCCCTGACAACAATGAGGGAGAACAGGAGCTGCCAGTGTATGCAACTTCAGGTAATGTCAGTGCGGGTAGGGTAAGGAGTGGTGTGAGGGTGTGTGGTGGGAGGATAATTCCCACAGTTGGCGCCATACATCATGCTGACCCCGAGGTAGATCGCATTTACAACGTGTATTGTGAATGCACCAGAGATTTTGGCCAGGTTGTTGGGATCCTCAGGGACATAAAACAACAGCAGGCTGCACATCATGGCTGGATGGACAACCATATGGACCGTGTGGAGCAACACTTGAATAGAATGGATCAACACATGGTCCGTATGGAGTCAAACTGGTCAAAACTTGACGATCAGACAGCGGTGCATAGGGAATACTAACATGCCTATGCCAGATAACAACCAACATTGCCCCAACTTCCCGTGTGCACTCCACACCTGTTGCCTCAACATCGGCAACTGCCACAGGGAGGGATGAGGAGTCAGGCGTAGAGTCCCCTACACCGCGGCAGTCTGCTACTGAGAATTCCACCCCTCCTAAGAAGAGGAGGGGCCGTCCAAGGAATGGTGGCAAGTAAGACACTGACCGCCATGCGTCCCACCAGGAATTGAAGAAATGTGCAGGATACCTCCATTGTGTGATAATCATTGACTTTGTTGACAGTCCCTGAACTCTCCCACATGGGATGGAGCCTTTGAGTGGGGACAAAGGCCAAATAGACTGTGGACTTTGCTCCGACTATTTTTCCTCTGTCAACATTTCCAACTCATCAATTAACTGTGGATTCAGAAATTGGTAGCACAATCACCTTCAAATGTAATTGTATTACCTCACATGCACAGTAATAAATACATATTCACATAATCACTGTGTCATCTGTTAATTTTACACTGGACCAAATGTAGAACACATGATCAGTATACTCAGGAAAACATTCCAATGAGGTGCATGAGTTTTGTGGTAGGGATTCAAAACTTACAGAAGTAAGCACAATACAATAGTTTGTTGTAGAAGGAAGGTTGGACATTATTTGGACATCAGAACACACAATCCAAATAACCACTAACTCTGGTGTCTCGTCAGCTCAAAAAAGTACATCCAGATGATACACAAAGATTCTACCACAGAGTACACAGTACCATCAGTCTCTCACAGTCAAGATAGCAATGCACACATCCAAGCTCACTCACACATGCTCTGTCTGTTGTCTTACAATGCAGTATACGACCTTGCACCAGCATCATAATATATGATATGCACACAATATACATTTCACATTATTCAATTGGATTATTAAGATGTAATGTGTTTACATCATGAGTGTTTACATCACCACCTTCCCTGTGAAGGCGAGATATTCATCAAAGTAATGATGAACTCTGTGCCAATACCGGAGAAACCCTCACCTCAGAAACTAAGAGTACTGGTCACAGCATATGCACAGCAGAGCTATTGTGCATAGTTGGAAAACTTCCATCTGTATAGATGAATCACCTGTGCGTCAATGTGATGCAAGTATACCACTTATGGTAAGTAAAACATATTATGACATGAATGAACTATACGTGCAGATGAGATGTACCTTGACAATGAGTCTTGGATTGTAAACCCTGTGGCGCTGTGCTTGAACATGACCAAAATGATATCATGTGGACTCCAATAAATCTTGCACAACAAGCATAGAAAGAATGTGTGCTAAAATCTTAGACAGAAACATAAAATGTCAGCTTGGCTCAGGGTAACTTAGCATAATCAAGCATAAATATTAGTACCAGTCAAGGAATCATCTGCCATCTTGTGAAGAAATGTCACATAACAGGGATAGACACGCACGTTCCTCACAAAACACATAGCACATGAAACTATTCAAACATTGCACTCACTGTTGTCAAATCTAAACAATGAACCACACAGACAATTAACATTGCCACATGAAATTTTTACATGCCAGAAAACATGAATAAAAACCATTGTAGCATGTGTGAAAACTGACAATGCAAAAAATCAAGAAGTGTAACAGTTGTATTACACAGGACAAGCAATGCTCAACACAAACCATACATGATTATAGTTCCAAGTATTCATGTGAACTAACTAAATTCTATCCCTGATCAAAAACATTGTCTGTCAGACAGCACTGTTGCAAATACCAATTCCATGATGGGACAGCATTGTGTGTATCCACACAACATCCAAAGGAGCCTGTGAAGGAGAGACATAGTACAATTAGAAATACAACTTGCCCTAATGACATATCCAATTATTGGCTCACAATTGGCCATTGTAACAACTAAACACAAGCTAGGAGTTATGACAACAATGCAGTGGTGCCCATCAGAACTTAACCTGCACTGTACAACAACAATTATTAATACTATTATTATTTATTATTTACATGGCGCACAAATCATCCCCCAAGGGATCTCTCTGCGCCCAGGAAAGCGGGGGACCTCAAACAACATTACTACCTTAAAATAGCCAGGTTTTTAGGTGTTTCTTAAAGATAGTCAGGGTGGGGCATGCCCACAGATCTTCTGGCAATGCATTCCAATATTTGGGAGCCAGGTAAGAGAAAGCACAGCCACCCATCTTAACTTTTTTAATTCTCCACCTTTGAAGGAGCTTTTGGCCACTGGATCTTAGCTGCCGGATCGTGGTATACCATTCTAATTTCTTAGTTAGGTACCTAGGTCCACGTCCGTGAAGCGCTTTGAAAACTAGGCATAAAAGTTTGAAAACTGATCTTTTCCTAAAGGAAGCCAATGTAACTCTCTCAATAGCGGCAGAGATGGAGTATGTGCTTGCTTGTTCAATGCCAGGCGTGCAGCCATATTTTGAACGACTTGTAGTCTTGAGAGCAGGTCCTCCCTCATCCCACCAGTAGAGCGTTTCCATAATCTAGTCAACTGACTAGAAGTGCCTGTATAGGGACCCTTCTGGTGAAGAGAAGAATCCACGGGAACATCTTTTTTAGCGTACGCATCAGTCCAAAACACTTGCCTGATAGGGTCTTAACATGCTCCTCCATAGATAGGTATTGTCCATTAAAATGCCGATGTTTTTTGCCCATTTTTTTGGGATGGGAGCTTCTCCAAGTTCCCCCGTCCACCACTCCTCTGTTCACAAGTCTTCAGCTTTCCCAAACAATAGGATCTCAGTTTTGTTGGAATTAAGCTTCAGGTAGTTCTTTCTCATCCATATGGCTATTTTTAGCATGCTAAGCTTGAATCTATCTCTGTTCACCTTGGGGTCCTTCTCTATGGGGCCTATCACCTGAGTATCGTCCACATAAGAGATGGTTTGGAACCCACAGGATTTGATGACGGTGGCCAGAGATGACACATAGATATTGAACAGGGTGGGGCTAAGTATGGATCCCTGAGGTACACCTTTATCCACAGTTGTAGTCTGGGATACGAGGGTGTCCAGTTGTACACATTGAGATCTATCCGATAGAAAACTCTGCAGCCATTCTAATGCCTTCCCTGTGACACCAATCTCACGTAGTTTATCTAACAAGATTCTGTGAGCGATGGTGTCAAAGGCTGCCGACAGATCTAAAAGGACTAGCATTGTAGGGGTCCCTTTGTCTAACAGTATCCTGATTGCATCTGTTAACTCTATTTAAGGCAGACTCAGTTCTGTGTCCAGCACGAAAGCCTGACTGTGAGGGGTACAACAGATTATAATGTTCCAGATAGTCTGGGAGTTGTCTATTAACCAGGGTCTCCATTATTTTTGAGCACACAGGAAGAAGAGAAATGGGTCAGTAGTTTTGTAAGTTAGCGCAATCTGCTGATGGTTTCTTAGGCGGGGGTTTATTAAATGCATTCTTCCATTTCAGAGGGAAGGAGGAGGTTACCAAAGACAGATTGCAGATGGGAAGCCAGACTTAATATAGTTCAACAGTGGTAGGACTTGCACCATAGTAATAGTTGCAAAGGTCTCCAGTCTCGGTAGGAGGGGATTATTTGGGTTTAACATTTCTTCCCTATTCTCAAGTTCCTGATCAAAAGAGTCATAGATATTATCTATCATATTTTTGAAATGCATGGCAAGCTCATCGCAAAATTCCTGCATAGGGAAGCAAGCCAGATTGCTGACTATTGGAGTGGTGAATTCTTTAAGAATCCTAAAGATGTTTTGGAAGAGCACTTTGCCTCCTCTATTCGGGTGGCTAGATAAGTTCTGCTTCCTATATTACAATTCTTAAGGTACAACCTGTGTGCTATATTGTAGGCCAGTCTGTCTTCCCCTAGTTTTGATTTCCGCCATTTGCGTTCTCTAACTCTACAGGAGGCTTTCTCCACCTTTAAACTGTCAGAGTACCAAGGAGCAGGGGTAGTTCTGTCCTGGATTTTCGTTGTTTTGTTTGGGGCAATAATATCAACGGTTCTTGTCATCTCTGACTCCAATGTACTTAGAGCTTCATTGATGCCATCACAGTCACTAAGTGGCAGAAGGGAAAAAACTGTACCAAAAGTTATTTAAGTGTTTTTCCTCCATTGTCTCCGCGTGACTTACTGCCCCTGAACCTGACCTAGGCATTTAGGGGCGGAGAAGGAGAAGCTCAAGTCCATGGGGTCAGACTAAAATACTGCTTGAGGTGGTTCAGTTATAAGACTGCAAATATTGGTAAAAATATTATCAAGTATATGCCCCGCTATATGTGTCGGGCTAGATACTCTAGGAAATAGATCTAACGTTTCCAAGGCTGCTAGCAGATCAACTGTATCAATATAGATAGCACTGTCAAAATTAAAATTAAAATCACCTAAAAGAAAAAAATGATCTGTTTGCAAGACATTAGGGGTGAGACTTTCCAATAGTGAAGCACAGAAGGTCTTCTTATTTTCACCCGGGAGGTGATATACTACTGCCCCTATTACCTTAGAGCACCGGTCAGGTTCCTTAGAGAAAATCATCAACTCCATGCTCGGAGATGAAGTTGTAGCCAAAAATGTTATATTCATGGGAGAGCGAGTGGCTATGGCCAACTCTCCTCCCCTCTTGCATGTTCTATCCAATCTTGCTACCGCATATTCTGATGGAAATGCGATAGCTAGAGAGGGAGTTGAGTGTGTAGGTAGCCATGTCTCTGTAAAGAAGCAAATGTCTGGTTTCCGGTCATCTAAAAGATCCCAGACTTCTGTGGCATGCTTAGATATAGACCTTGCATTAATGTACAGGCCTTGAAAAATAGCATCATGGGCCTTGTCTTTCTTCGCACCTTCCTTAAGAATCGGCTTCATAGCAGCTTGCGATCCAGTTGAAGGGTTGTTAAGGGGACCCGCTATTTTCTGGGGCTGACCTACTGCCCAGTTACAATAGGGGCAGCAACTTATATAGCCTCCTTTATCCAAGCAAGACCTGCCTTCGCATTTCAGGATGAGCATGTTAGTCCCCACCTCCATCAGCTCCTCCTTTGAATAGGTCAGGGGCGGCATTACTATGAATAAGTGAAAGGCAGGGTATTCTGCCAGCTGTCAGTGTCCAGGAGCGGACGGGAGCTGACAGGCTTGCCTTAGGCACGCCTTTGGCGCGCCAGTCGCGCACCAGCGAATGCTGTAAATTGATATCTCTAATGCGGCGGAGCACTAGAGCGCTAACCGCCCAAAATGGTGCCCGTTACTGTTCCTCTGAGTATGGGTTTCCTCTCTCCACTCAAACGGTCATGTGCAGGACCACGGTGGACCGGAGAGACCCCTCTGCCTAATTACGTGCGATGTGCCCCAGCAGAGTCATAGCAACAATCAGTAAACAAGAATAAAATTCCCCCAGATATTCGATAAGAAGATTATTGATTTTAAAAAACAGTGAATTAAATTGCATAAATTTAAAAAAAAGCCAAAGCTTCACATGTGGCAATAAAAAAAAAGCAAATTTACAGCGTGCTAAGTAAACAAGGCGCCTGCAGCTCCCTGTAAATTAGCACACACACACACGTTTCACAACATTTTGTTAGACATACACACATCAAGCTGTGGACTGACATGACCAAACATCTTGGCATACTTACACTCATGTGAAAAAGTTGTTAATGAGCTTTCTCCTGACATCAACCTCCTCCTCGTACCTGCAACGTGCCCCAGGTCCGGATCTTCCCATGATGGAGGCCTTTGGTCCCTACCATCCTGGATGAGCGGGAGTTTATTCCTCAAAGCCTTGTTGTGAAGCATGCAGCAAACTAATATTATCTTGCACACCTTCTCTGGAGAATATTGAAGGGCACCTCCTCTACTGAGAAGGCAGCGAAATCTGGTCTTCAGCAACCCAAATGGGTGCTCAGACACTCGCCTGGTACGCCAATGTGCCCTGTTGTAACGTACATCAGCTGGTGTGACTGGGTTCCTGAGTGGTGTCAGCAACCAGGTCAAGTTGGGGTATCCAGAGTCACCTACATTCATTAAATGGAGATGATAATTTGGGGGATAATAGGGTACAACATGACAGACAATGAACACATCAAAGAATCTGACAACATGACTCACCTACTAGCCAGGCACGCTCATTCCTGATCTGTGACACCATTTGTGGTATCCGACTCATCCTTATAATGTATGCGTCGTGTGCAGATCCTGGAAAATGCACACATACATGGGAGATTATCTAGTCCGCAAGACATACCACAAGGTCATTGATAGAATGGAAGTGTTTACGATTCCAGTAAGCTTGTTCCTGTACTTGCCGTGCAACTGAACTCACATGTGTCCCGTCAATTGATCCAATCACATGTGGCATGTGGCCAAGGGCATAGAAATCCTCTTTATTGGCACAGAACTGTGGTGGTGTAGGAAACTCTATGTTCAGGTCGAGGAACCTCAACATGGCCTCACACACATCCCGGAAGACTCGACTAAACATCGTCTGGGACATGCCACCAGCATCAGCCACAGTAAACTGGAATGATCCTGTGGCAAAAAAATGTAGTGCCGCCATCACCTTCACCTTGGGGGTCAGTGCGAAGGTTGCAAGTGTGGTGACAAGTTGTCTGTCAATTCAGTAATTAATCCCCCGTGAACCTGTACTTCCACATGCCCTCACGTTCCACCATTTTGCAAGATCAGGGAAGGGTCTGTGGATATTTGGGCACCTGCGGTACATGTGACAAAGTATGTACACATATTACTATCTAAAAATAGATTTATGTAACTATGAATTTACATATTGCAATTGGAATGAAGACACAGTGAAGTCAGATGTGTGATGTTGTCATTAATTGACAGCCTTGTGAACCTGGACATACACTCAATTATGTCACGTACAACTAATAATACAGTATTGTACTGTGCTTAATAATGACAGACACTACACACACAGACACAAAGTATCAGACTGAAAGTCATAGCTCAACTAGAGCATGTAATGAAGGTACCCATAAATGGAAAAAGTATGGCAACCTAGTAACAACACCACATACAGACAGATTGTGACCAAGCACAACGCTGTCATGGCGTGGACATTGTCATGATCAGACGCAGAACAATGATGATGTGAAGCACATAGCTATTTCACTATGCATAAATGCAATTCAGTGACACAGAGACACTAAAGCAACTCACCTGACAATTACACAATGTGAAAAATCTAAATGACTGTGACTACTCTAACAAGTAAGTTTTGAGTAGTACAAGTCTTACATACTGTGTACACAGTCCAAAAGAATGAACACATTGTACTTATAATCATGATCAGGTGATGGTGTGCTTATGTGTCGCTGTATCCTGTGTTAACACTATGAGCCCCTGGGAAAGTGACGAAGCATAGGAGGATGATCTGAGAGCTGGTCACTCAGACTTGTAGTGTTCCCCACAAAAAACGCAAAAGCTGCACTTTAAGCTAGTATCATAACGTGAGTAGTCATGTCTTTTGTCTGTGTCCCGTTTTACATGTGCTTAACTCCATCCACACAGGGGATACAGAATGCCATTGATCTTACATGCACTATCTGACATGATGAATGGTCATTGAATGGACGTGTCTGCCACATCCTGACCAAGCCGGGTAGACAGATTGCATGCCCAGAACAGTGTAGTGCGACGTGGGTGACTATTGCATGGACGCGTCTGCCACACCCTGACCGAGCCGGGCAGACATATTGCATGCCCAGAACAGTGTCTTGCAACGCGGGTGACCATTGCATGGACGTGTCTGCCACACCCTGACCGAGCCGGGGAGACAGATTGCATGCCCAGGACAGTGTTGAGCGACGCAGGTGACTATTGCATGGCCACGTCTGCCACACCCTGACCGAGCCGGGCAGACAGATTGCATGCCCAGAACAGTGTCGCGCGACGCGGGTGACTATTGCATGGATGCGTCTGCTACAACCCGACCGAGTCGGGCAGACAGATTGCATGTACAATACTATAGTTTTTGGCACGGGTGAGTATAGCATGGACGCGAGTGGCACACCCAGGCCAAGCTGGTAGCATTCTTTAGCTGTTGATCATCATGACGACAGACTCCATTTTGCATCATGTACGAATCTTTGGTGGACAAAATCAGATTACTTTTGCAACTTGGACCAAAGTTTAGGTTGTGATGAAGAGCATGAACGTCATGGGAGGCGAGTCAGAGGCGTGCAATGTGATGGATTGGAAAAATTCATATGATGCAAACAACTCGGACCTATTGCTTTTGAGGCATGGAACTGAGTCCGCCTCTGCCGCTCATATATAAGTCAGTGTGCTAACAACACTTATCACTTGCCTACACAAGCTGCTACTGACTGCAGATCTACAACTCTCTGCAGCAGTGTATGCATCCTATTGGAGTCACCATGGCACGTACTGTGGAGAGGGCTCCGGCATTAACAAAAGAAGAGAACCAGGCCCTGCTGGACAGCCTACTCCCAAACTACAGCAAGCTGTATGGCACACCAGCAGAGCAGGTGAGTGTTGTTACACTGCATGTAAAAAATGTAAATGTCTAGAAACTGACCCTCGAGCACTGTGAACCCAAGGGTATGCAGGCAGACATATTTGTAGTAAGTTTTATAGTGTGTAGGTAGATATGCACAGGAGAGGTAAAGTGATGTGGTAGTACATGGGTACTCACAAACTTTCTCTCAGGGGCCAAATCTACAGTTTGGGGTGTGGCTGAGGGCTGCACTGGTGGGGGCAGGGTCAGTGGGGGAGTTTGGAGGGGCTATAGCTAAGGTAAAGTATGACCAAGCGGTTGAACACAGGCCCATGCAGCGGACGCCTTCGTTCACTGAGCCACCAGACTCGGCATACACACATCTTTCTCTCTCTCTCTCTCCCATTGTCTCCCTATGTCTGTCTCCCTCTGTCTCCCTCTCTATCTCTGTCTGTCTCAATCTCTGCCTCTATCTGTCTGTCCCTGTCCCTGTCTCTGCCTCTATCTGTCTGACTGTCCCTGTCTGTCCCTGTCTCCCTCCCGCTGATCGGTCTCCCTCCGTCTCCCTCTCTGCCTCTCTGTCTCTGTCTGTTTCAGTCTCTGCCTCTATTTGTCTGTCCCTGTCCCTGTCTCTGCCCCATCTGTCTGACTGTCCCTGTCTCTGTCTGTCCTTGTCTGTCCCTGTCTCCCTCCCTCTGTCTGTCGCCCTCTCTCTCCCTCTGTCTCCCTCCATCTGTCTTCCTATCTCTATCTCGCTCTGTGACGTCACCATCTGTCATCTCACCCCAGCTTTCCGGGCACACACACAGCCCTACCAGAGTACTTGACAGGTCTTTAAAAGACCATTTACTTGTTAATGAGGCTTTATTGTGAATCGCCCGACCACCATTGAGCAGAGTGTCTCGGAGTCCGCGATGCAATGGCAGTGTTTGCTGACGCTCTTCAAATATTTTACCAAAAAACACAGGTAAAATGTCTGCAAGGTCTGCCGACCACCAAGGACAGGCCACTTCAGTGGAGCCCACACACCCTCAACCCATACAGGTCGTTACAGTGTTGAGCGAATCCACCCCAGTTCCCCTCCCTCCCTAAACCGTAGTGGCTCACCCATAGTCATGTCCCTGCGGTGCCTGCCAGGCCCTTACAGATGCCCCTCCAAGGGGAGATATCCCCTACTTGTAGCAGTGCAGGCAGGTGAGGGAGAGTGAGTTAATTATATCCCCCCTAGGAGGCTTGTTGGAATGGACTGGCCATTGGCCTCATTGTATTTTCTCTTCTTGAAACAATATACAATAGCTGATTAAAGCATTCATTTTATTTGAGCTTTCAATTTCGTGTTCCTAAGTCTGTGAATTGTTGTGATAAAATTGCAGTTGAATTGTTTGTTGGGGACAATCCAGATTGGGCAATGTGATGGTCCGCATGTTGTCAATGGTATATGTGTCCTATTAGCATAGATATCAGAGTCAGCATTGACTGCTATTGCAGCTTGTCAAGATCAACAATGTTTTCCTTATGAAATTTGACTTTCTTTTGAGATATGGCCATATTGGACTTACACTTTAACAGATAGGTCGTGCTGACATTTGTACACATTGTACCATATTGTTTTGGTACAATCCTCTACGGCTGACATGCAAATCATCTGTCTCATCAGTGCAACTTGTTTTAAATGAAGTTTGACTACATGCAGATGGCTCTGGAGACACACAGGTACAGAGGCTGATGCAAACAAAGTGTTCAGTGTATTGTGATATTTGTGTACTTCTGACATAGTGGGCCCCTTCCATGGGCATGCATGACACAGCTGAGCTTTAAGATTTAGTAAATCTTCTAATGGCAATGTATTTTCTATGTGACTTATCCGAGGGCCATGGTGTGTGTAATGTTAACATGTGTTCCTGTGTTCAATTACCAATTCAGTCCATGAATGCAGTCCCTGCATATGTTAATCTGTGTAAATCTTGCTGTGTGCTGAGTGGGACAGTTGTTTCTGGGACTATTTCACTTGCAGTGTCTGTGATGTGTGTGCAAACTCACATGTGACACATTTAGTTTTCTATGAGTCACCTGTGTGCTAGCAAATTCAGCGTGCAGTTGATCTGTAATCTATTTTAGTGAGCTTGGCTGTTTGGTTGTCTTTGTACATCTTCAGCCATGTAGTTCTCATGGCGTGGTGTGGCATGTGGTATATGTTTGTTAGCTGTAATTTTCTGTACTGGCCCTGGGACTCATGCATCTTCAGTCTGCACATGAGGTGCACTGTTTAGTAATATTGTCATTGCTCCTGGGGTGTGGAAGTGGATCTCAGCAAATAGGTAGCTTCAGATATGCTCATTTGTATTTGTGTCTAGCTGATGTGAATGAAGGAGTGTGTTAATGCTTTTTGATTATCACTTCTTACATTGTACATTGGCAGTTTGCCGAAAGAGTTATCCCACAATGGCAATAGTTGTCTGCACATGGCTGTGTGTATTTTTACTCACACTTCAATGTTAGCCTCAACAGTCCTGTGTCTGTTTGGCACCCAAACAGTAAATTGTAACGACATTGCTTGTGTGTTTGGTCATCCAGAACCACAATTTTGTTTGAACTTGCTAGGGGTGTGAGACCTACATTCACCTTAGTGTCACTGTGTGTGTGTAAATGTAAATGTATAGGCATTTATATAGCGCACTACTTACCCGTAGGGTCCCAAGGCGCTTCGACCGCTGCGAAACCCTTCCTGGCTTCCCTGAGAGATGGTCCCTTAATGGGTATCTCCAGGGTGAGACCAGGCATCCCCGGCGGTCTGGTGGGGCCGTTAGTGAAGATGAGGCAAGCTAATGCCCAGAGTTGCCGAGTGTGATCGCTGATCAGAGTGGGCACCGAGGCGAGAGAATTATCGAGTCCGCTGAACCTGGTCCAGAAACCTGCCGCGCCGGGAATCGAACCCTGGTCCCGGGCCGTCCTCCGCTCTCGGGTCTGCCGCCTCTAACCAGTGAGCCACACTACTTCACTAGACTGAGGGTGGTGTTAGCCCCATACCACCAGTGTGATTGATTATGCTGTGGGTTGTAACCCCATACTAACCTCTTTGTGACCACAGTGAGCGGGGTTATACCCCATTCCAATTATGTGATTAATAATGCTGGGGGATTGACCCCATAATCACCTCTTTGTCACTGCAGTGATGGAAGTTTGTCAAATGTTGTTCGTCATGTCTAAATTGTGATGTCAGTATACACACATAAACACTATTTTGACTGATCATATGTGGGGGAGTGTTCTGCCTACACACCTTATGGGGTGGACAATTCTGGGAGTGATATCAATCAATCAATCAATCAATCATAGTTTTTGTATAGCGCGCTACTCACCCGGAGGGTCTCAAGGCGCTTGGGGAGGGGGGGTCTGCTACTGCTCGAACAGCCAGGTCTTGAGCTGATTCCTGAAGGCGAGGTGGTCCTGGGTCAGGCGGAGGTGGGTCGGGAGGGAGTTCCAGGTCCTGGCGGCGAGGTAGGAGAAGGACCTTCCCCCTGTGGTGGCTCTTCGTATGCGGGGGATGGTGGCGAGGGCGTGGCCGGTCGATCGAAGCTGGCGTTTGGGAGCGTAGAAGTTGAGGCGGCTGTTGAGGTATCCTGGGCCTTGGTTGTGAAGGGCTTTGTGTGTGTGGGTGAGGAGACGGAAGGTGATTCTCTTGTTGACCGGTAGCCAGTGCAGGTATCTCAGGTGTCCGGAGATGTGGTTGCGACGGGGGATGTCCAGGATGAGTCGTACTGAGGCCTTCTGGATCCACTGGAGTCTCTTCTAGAGTTTGGCGGTGGTGCCGGCGTAGAGGGAGTTGCCGTAGTCCAGTCGGCTGGTGACGAGGGCCTGGGTGACCGTCTTCCTGGTCTCGGTGGGGATCCACCGGAAGATCTTGCGTAGCATGCGTAGGATGTTGAAGCACGACGAGGAGACGGCGTTGACTTGTCTGGTCATGGAGAGGGAGGAGTCCAGGATGAAGCCCAGGTTGCGTGCGTGGTCTGTTGGTTTTGGTGCGCTGCCTAGGGCGGGGGGCCACCAGGTGTCGTCCCAGGCAGAGGGTGAGGATCCCAGGATGAGGACTTCCGTCTTGTCCGAGTTCAGTTTCAGGCGGCTGTTCTTCATCCATTCGGCTACCTCTTTCATTCCTTCGTGTAGGTTGGCTCTGGCGGTGGTGGGGTCGTTGGTGAGGGAGAGGATCAGCTGGGTGTCGTCGGCGTAGGAGATGATGTTGAGGTTGTGCTGGCGTGCGATGGCTGCGAGGGGACTCATGTAGATGTTGAAGAGGGTTGGGCTGAGTGACGAGCCTTGAGGAATGCCGCAGATGACTTCGGTGGCTTCTGATCTGAACGGGGGAGGCGGACTCTCTGTGTTCTTCCGGCGAGGAAGGAGATGGTCCACTCCAGTGCCTTCTCCTGGATTCCGACATTGCTGAGGCGCTGTACTAGGGTACAGTGGCAGACAGTGTCGAAGGCCGCAGAGAGGTCTAGGAGGATGAGGGCCGCTGTTTCTATGTTGTCAAGCAGAGCTCGGATGTCATCGGTGGCAGCGATCAGGGCGGTCTCGGTGCTGTGGTTGGCCCGGAAGCCAGACTGCGAGAGGTCGAGGGATCCGTTCGTCTCGAGGAAGGCGGCCAGCTGCTTGTTGACGGTCTTCTCGATGACTTTAGCGGGGAACGGGAGCAGAGAGATGGATCGGTAGTTCTTGAGGTTGGTGGGGTCGGCTGATGGCTTCTTAAGTAGGGCGCTGAGTTCGGCATGCTTCCAGTTCTCCGGGAAGGTAGCGGTGTTGAAGGAGGTGTTGATGATGTCCCACAGGTGGGGTGCGATGACAGCGTCGGCCTTGTTGTAGACGTGGTGAGGGCAAGGGTCGGTCGGAGATCCGGAGTGGATGGAGTTCTTCGTGCGGACGGTGTCTTCGGTGCTGATCGGGGTCCAGGCGCGGAGGGTGGTGGTGGGGGGCGGTGGTTCGGACGTGGCGTGCGTCGGTAGGGTGCTGAAGCTGTAGTGTATGTCCGCGATCTTGTTGTGGAAGTAGGAGGCGAGAGAGTTGCAGAGGTCTTGCGAAGGGGTGATGCCGTTGTTCCCGGCGTTGGGGTTGGAGAGCTCTTTAACGATGTTGAAGAGTTCCTTGCTGTTGTGTGCGTTGTTGTCCAGCCGTTCCTTGAATGCAGTTTTCTTGGTGGTGCGGATCAGTTGGTGGTGTTTTCGGGTGGCGAGCTTGAGGGCAGTCATGTTGTCCGGTGTTGGGTCTCTGCGCCAGGCTTTTTCAAGGGCTCTGCAGTTCTTCTTCGAGTTCTTGAGTTCGTCGGTGAACCATGGGGCTTTCTTGCTGCCGGGTCTGCTAGGCAGGGTCCTCAGGGGGGCGAGGTCGTCTGCGCAGTCGCTGATCCACTTCGTGAGGTTGGTGGCCGCTTGGCTGGGGTTCGTAGCGCTGGAGGGTGGGTTCTTGCTCAGGGAGGTTGCGAGCTGGTCGGCTGTGATCTTGTTCCAGCTTCTGCGAGCGACCCGTTGCTGTTGGTGGTGGATCGTGGTGCTTTTGAAGCTGAAGTGGATGCAGCTGTGGTCCGTCCAGTGGAGTCCGGTGGCGTGGCTGAAGGCGATGTCCTTGCTGGAGGAGAAGACGGGGTCGAGTGTGTGTCCGGCGTAGTGGGTGGGGGTGGTCACCAGTTGCTTGAGTCCGAGGTTAGCGAGGTTGTCCAGCAGGGTGGGGGTGTTGCGGTCGTTGTTGTTCTCCAGGTGGAAGTTGAGGTCCCCGAGGAGGATGTAGTCAGCGGAGGGGAGAGCGTGCGGGCTGACGAAGTCGGCGATGTCTTCGCTGAATTGTGTGCGTGGTCCCGGGGGTCTGTAGATGAGCGTGCCTCTGAGGGTGGTCTTGGGGTTGATGTGGATCTGGAGGTGCAGGTGCTCGGCGGGCGCGAGGGTGTCGTCGGTGTTGGTCGTGATGCGGATGGAGTTCCTGTGGATGATGGCGATGCCTCCTCCTGTCTGGTTGACGCGGTCTCTCCGGATGATCTTGTAGCCGTCCGGGATGGCGATGGCGATGTTGGGCGCAGAGGAGGCGTTCATCCAGGTTTCTGTGAGGAAGGCGACGTCTGGGGTGGTGGTGTCGATCAGGTTCCAGAGCTCGATGGCGTGTCTGTGGACTGAGCGGGTGTTGAGCAGGATGCATTTCAGGTGGCTGTTGCTGTTGCTCGTCGAGGTCTTGGGCGCTGCTGGGGTGGTGCAGGTCCAGATGCAGGTGAACTTGCAGTCTTTGCAGCAGAAGGATCCGTGGGTGCGTTTTGGGGTGGCTCGGTAGCAGCCCGGGAGTCTGCCCGCGTTGAGTGCGATGAGTTCGTGGCGTCGTTGGACAGTCGGGTCGACTTCCGTCGGTGGGGGCCATGGTTCCGGGCCCTGGGCGCGGTCCAGGTGCGGACGGGCGCAGACGGGCTTACCTTTGGCGCGCCTTCGGCACACAATCGGTGCTCCCGCTGCGCGTCAATGCTGCGCGTGCGCACGGTCGCCATTTATGGCGAAGTGCAGGGAGGAGGAGCAGCTGGGAGGCGTTAGCGGGGAGGGTACAGAAAAAAAGGGGGCGTGTCCACACTCCCGGCGGCGGCGGGAAGCGGGGAGCGGGGCGGGTGGGCGCGGGGGGCAGTGCACAGGGGGGCAACAACACGGGCAAAGGAACCAGATGGGCAGAAAGAAATTAGGGTTACAAGACAGTACAGTGACACTTTTAAACGCCAAGGACAATCGGCAAACAGCGAGTGACGACGGGGGGCGTGGCCAGGAGAAGGGTACAATAAGTAAATAAGGTTACAATGCGGTACAATACACGGGGAAGAGAGACAATAAGGTTAAAATATAGTACAGTACATGGGGAAGAAAGAAAATAAGGTTACACAACAGTATAATCCAATGATACTTAAAAGACGCCAAGGGCAGTCGGCAAGCAACCAGTGGCGGCGGGGGGCGTGGCCAGGAGAAGGAAGGCTCAGCGAGGCTGTGAAGTGGCAGGCGGGGGCACACACGACAGCTGGTGGCCGTGCGGCGCGGGAGTGCCCTAAGGATAGGGCACTCTCACCTGTGCCGCACGGTCGCCATTTATGGCCAAGTGCAGGGAGGAGGAGCAGCTGGGAGGCGGGAGCGGGGAGGGCAAAAAAAAAAAGGGGGCGTGTCCACACTCCCAGCGGCAGCGGGAAGCGGGGAGCGGGGCGGGTGGGCGCGGGGGGCAGTGCACAGGGGGGCAACAAAACGGGCAAAGGAACCAGATGGGCAGAAAGAAATTAGGGTTACAAAACAGTACAGTGACACTTTTAAACGCCAAGGACAATCGGCAAACAGCGAGTGACGGTGGGGGGGCGTGGCCAGGAGAAGGGTACAATAAGTAAATAAGGTTACAATGCGGTACAATACACGGGGAAGAGAGACAATAAGGTTAAAATATAGTACAGTACACGGGAAAGAAAGAAAATAAGGTTACAATATAGTACAGTACACGGGGAAGAAAGAAAATAAGGTTAAACAACAGGCATCCACCCCCTATGGATGGGATATGCTGGGAGTCATAGGTATCCACCCACCATGGGGTGGACAATGCTGAGAGTGATAGGCATCCACCCCTCTATGTTTGGGATATGCTGGGAGTCATCAGCATCCACCCCCCTATGGTTGGGATATGCTAGGAGTCATAGGCATCCGCCCACCATTGGGTGGTCAATGCTGGGAGGGATAGGCATTCACCCCCCCTATGGTTGGGATGTACTGGGAGTGATAGGCACCCACCCCCTATGGGCTGGGCAATGCTGGGAGTGATAGGCATCCACCCCCCTATGGGTGGACAATGCTGGGAGTGATAGGCATCCACCCCCTTTAGTTAGGATATGCTAGTAGTGTTATGTATCCACCACCCTATGATTGGGATATGCTGGGAGTCATAGGCATTCACCCACCATGGGGTGGACAATGTTGGGAGTGATAGGCATCCACCCCCCTATGGTTGGGATATTCTGGGAGTCATAGGCATCCACTCACCATGGGATGGACAATGCTGGGAGTGATTGGCATCCACCCCCTATGGTAGGGATATGCTGGGAGTCAAAGGCATCCACCCCCTATAGTTGGGATATGCTGGGAGTCATAGGCATCCACCCCCTATGGGGTGGACAATGCTGGGAGTCATAGGCATCCACCCCTTCTAGTTAGGATATGCTAGTAGTGATAGGCATCCACCCCCTATGTTGGGATATGCTGGGAGTCATAGGCATCCACCCACCATGGGGTGGACAATGCTGGGAGTGATAGGCATCCACCCCCTATGGTTGGGATATGCTGGGAGTGATAGGCATCCACCCCCTATGGGGTGGACAATGCTGGGAGTGATAGGTATCCACCCCCTCTAGTTAGGATATGCTGGGAGTCATAGCCATCCACCCACCATGGGGTGGACAATGCTGGGAGTGATAGGTATCCACCCCCTATGGGGTGGACAATGCTGGGAGCGATAGGCATCCCACCCCCTATGGTTGGGATACTGGGAGTCAGATGCATCCACCCCCCTATGGGGTGGACAATGCTGGGAGTGATAGGCATCCACCCCCCTATGGTTGGGATATGCTGGGATATATTGGCATCCACCCCCCTATGGTGTGGACAAAGCTGAGAGTGATAGGCATTCAACCCCCTATGGTTGGGATATGCTGGGAGTCATAGGTATCCACCACCCTATGGGGTGGACAATGCTGGGAGTGAAAGGCATCCACCCACCATGAGGTGGACAATGCTGGGGTGATAGGCATCCACCCCCCTATGGGGTGGACGATGCTGGGAGTGATTGGCATCCACCCCTCTATGGTGTGGACAATGCTGGGAGTGATAGGCATCCAACCACCTATGGTTGGGATATGTTCGGAGAGATAAGCATCCAACCCCCTATAGTGGTGTTTCCTTTCGTGTACTCATGACAATTTGGTGTGTGGTAGATGTATGACTTACCTTCTGCGGCGTGCGCGCCGGTAGCGGTAGGTGTACAGTATAGGGAACACCAGCGCAATTGGATACATGGCTGCTCCGTCTCGTACCCGTTGATCGTGTTCTGGCGCGACTCGGAGCTTTCATACGCCTCGTCCGAATGCTCTGACGTGACGGAGGCGCGACCCTGTACGTCACGTATTGAAACCGCATCGTACTTGCGTATCCGGAAATGGGTTGCTTTGGGCCTGCATACGACCCAATATACTTGTTTCCTGAGCCTGTTAGGTACTGACATAGTGCACGAATCGGATCGGACACGAAGATTCGGTCGGGATTTGCCTGGAAAATGCATCGTACTTGCATGTTTGTTGGAAAAACCTCCAGATAAGTGTCGGTCGGAACGTAATCCTACGAATGGCGTTAGGAAGGCATATTTTCCAGGATTCGGAATCGACCCCTAAGGGTAGATTTTTGGAGGTGTCTCCACATATTTTGATTAAAGTGGTAGTAACACCCTTGGATTGCAGTATCTGGGTATATTTTTAGAATATTGGGTATACTAATTATCAGGTAATTCTTTTATTGTTGTTAATAGTTCAATATGTTTCACAGTGTTTCAATTTTTGCAAGTATTATTAGTTGCAAAAACAAGAATTCTTTTATCATTACTTTGGTTGTCATATATCAAGAATTTGTCCTCTTCGTGGGTAATAGTATATTCAGGTAGTATTTCAATTGCTTGAAAGGTTTGGAGGGTGAGTGTTGGATCGGAAGTTCTTTTAATTTTAGCTATTAATCGTTTCAGGTTGGGGCTAGAGGGCAATTATCCGGTGACATGTTCTGGTACTTTTGTCAACACATTTTTAAAGATTTCAGTGCTGGTCTGTTGGGAGCCTGTGCCTCCTGCTCAAATTGTTTCTAAGGCTTCCCTTACTTCTAATTCTGTCACATTGGGTGGATGGTTGTGCTCTCTCACATTCACAACGTTGTTATCTATAGTTGTAGCTCGACCATAACATGCAGTTAAATGGTATTTGCTACATTTCCAATGTGTTTAATTATTTTTTACCTTTTCTTGGGTGTAGGTATAACCCATGTAGCTAAGCATTAATTTTCCCTTTTGTGATGTAATAACGTTTGCTCCTTCAGCCATTTCTAGGGTATATCTTTGAAGATCTATACATATGTGTTGAGTAAATATGCTTTGGTCATATATAAATTAGTTTTTTTATTAGTAATTTAAAGAAAATACTCACATTATTGTACTTTCTGTTTTGTTGATGGATTTATTTGCTGTTTTTTTTGTTTCACTGTTGTAATTTCTGTAGATGGGGTAGAAAATTGTTTATGTTAAATATATTGAAGATTATTTTCAGTTTCTCTGTCTTAATAATTTATTTACAGTGAAAGTATACTTACTTTTTGTAGTAGATGAATTACATTTGGTGGATGATCTTTGGTAGATGCAGTTTGTTGAAGCTGTGATGAAATATGTATAAATTTGTTTTGTTTTATCTTTTTAAGCTTGTAACAAAATTAGACAATTTTAATTTTATTTCGAGGTAAAGTTTGTTTTTTAATAGTTCATGTTTTTTATCCTGTAGAATTAGATAAGGTACTTACACATAGATTCATCATCGGTATTATTTGCGAGTCTGTAATAGCCATTATTAAGGAATCGCTATTACAGACTCGCAAAACGGGATTCATGTAGAAATCGCAATATTTATTGTGATTTCTACAGCTTCCTTATTTGCGATTAGCTAATTGCTAATCGCAAATAGGAATAACTCCCCATTAATTCCTATGGGCCTAAAGGCCCATAGGAATGAATGGGAAGATTTATCAATGTCGTATGTTGAGTTTGCGATTTCAAGGGTGCAGGGGTGTCCAAAGGACACCCTGTTGCACCCCTGAAATGATATTGGATGCTGGTGTTACGCACACACATGTCCCAAGGACATGTGGGTGTGTAACATACAACTTAGAAAAATGCACTTAAGTGCATTTTTCTAAGTTTCCGCTATTTACCACGAGGTTTGACTTTGCCGTAAATAGCGAACCAAAATTGCGATTTGGCAATTTTTTAATGTTTCATGAATTGCATTTAAGGAATCTCAAATAGAGATTCCTTAAATGCAATTCCTCGCAAATTTGCGAATTCTATAATAGCGAATTTGCATTTGGGATGATGAATCCCAAATGCAAAAATAGCGTTCGCAAAGGGCCAGATTCTCAGAATCTGGCCTTTTGCGAGACGATTTTGGCTTCATGAATCTACCTGATAATCACAGTTGTATTTTATTTTTTTGCTGTTGTTAGGAAGTTTAGTTTTAATTTAAAAAGAAGAGCAGATTTAATTAATTTAGGGAGTTAAGTTAAGGATGTTGAGGTATTTTTATTAATTAAAAAATACTTTTTATTACCTGTGTTGTTGTATAATCTGTTATAGTAGTTATTGTAGCTCTTCTTTCTTTCTCTCTCCAGCAAAGTAACGCTCTTCCTCCGTGTTTGGCAGATAAATGGCAGAGAGTCTTTCCGTCCGCCTGGGACCCCACCGCCATCGTAATATGGCGGGGGGAAATGTTAGTTTGACGGACGGAAATGGCGGTCAGATCCCCACTGCCATACTGGCGGTGGCGATCCGCCCGCCATCCTAATAGACCCCTTAGTTTTTATAGTGGTTAAATAAGTACTTCTCAATTTGAATTGGTTTGTGGTCTTTTAGTTTAAATTCATTGGTTGAGATACGTTTTTTGAGTTTGGTAGCAATTATTTTTAATTAGGTAATTATATGTGTTGTTTGTTAGATGCTTATAACATATTTTTGCTGTAGTTATTTAGAACTATTTTTTAATAATTTAATTTTATAACTTAAATAATTGTTGTATACGATATGTATATATGTGAATAAATATTTGTTAGTGAGTATATTTATTGTTTTTTGTAAATGTATATATTTATTTGCGTTTTTATAATTGTTTTATATTTGTTTTATATATATTAATGTTATATATGTTGGTATTATTAAATATTACTAGTTTTAATATATTAAAATATTATATATATTTTAGCTTACTTTTTTGATGGTATTGTTTTCGATATGTTTGTAGTCTATATTTTTGTTCACAATATTTATTAGGGCGATAATTAAATTTTGATATTTGTGTAAAAACTTGTTTATGTATAGGATGGCGATATTTTTGTACACAATATTTTCACCTCTATATTTTTTGTACGTCGGTGTTTTTGTGATCGATAATTTAACAGTGATCCCTCCCTTGCACATTACCTGATTGTAAAGTGGCGCATTGCACTATTGCACTGTACAGGATTGAAGCGTGACACATTGCTCTGTTTCGTACAGGGCATGCTGGTGGTGATACACATTGCATTATTCCTTAAATTGCAAAGTACATGACTGTGGTGCTACGCATGGCATTGTTTCTCTGTCGCACAGTATGAGAGAATATCTTTACGCATTGCAGTATTGTTTCCTGTTGCAAAGTGTATGATTCTAGCAATACGATTTGTCTAACCTTTTGGCAAATGGTTAGAAGGGAGCTTAACAGTTAGTTAGAAGCGGTGGTTGGGATTAGAACCTACCACCCATTCTTGTATGTTGATTTTGTATCGGGTGGTCATATTGTATAATTGCTTATATAAAGATTATACTCATTTTATCAATACTTGTGTGGAGTCTATTTGTGATGACATCATGGGGTTACTGTGAGCACTAGTTCCTTGGAGATAAGCCTGGCTGCTCATGCCAAGCTACTAAAGGGGTGAGCAGGGCTATCTCAGACGGTGTCCTTACTTAGCCTAACGTTGTAGCGGGAGGTCGGGGACACACGCCTCCAGCATTTTGTGGCAGCAGTAAGCGACAGGAACATCCACTACCAACAATGGCACATAAGCAAAGTAACTCTGCATGAACATTTTAACACTAACAGCTAGACTGAATATATATATGCTCAACAGTTCGACTTCCATGAGCCCCACCGGCAGGGATGAAGGATGCTGCACCCTGTAGGTAGAGGGGGGCAGTTTTATTTAGGCACCTAAGTATAGAGGAGTCCGTTGGAGAATTTCTTCATGTGTTGGGTGAATGAGTTGCCAAGTTTGCCTGCGAGTAAGGAGTTCCATAGGATTTCACTGGGGACTGGAAGCAGACAAGAGAGCAGCCATGAAGAATAGTTTTTGGCTGAATTGCCCAAAAGAGGGTCTTTCTCAGCTCCTCCCAGAACGGGTTGGTGATCTGGTCTGGGATCCAAAAGACAAAAGAGCAGAGTCAATGCAGCATTATGTAAACACAATGAAACCCAAGATGTGTGGAAATTAAATGCTCTATTAAATTTGCACATTGAGAAAACCATCCATGCAATGTTTTGAGAGGGAGAGGAGGGTTAGATTCAAAAGAGTTCCAGATAATTCTCAGGAAGGTAGTTGTTCATAAATGATACTCTTTCTTTAAACACACACGTTTAGTTACATACATATACAGAAAAATATAATTTCTCCTTAGGTGTAATATACATCTCAGTTTTCACTGCCATGAACTTAACCCGGGCAGCTCCTTATTTGATGTCCTTAGATAATTTGCATAAACCCTTTATTTAAACATATGTCATTCTTCCAGTGATTCTGTCAGCATACCAATTACACATATCGAGTTATCTCAAGTAACTGTTATAGTTATTGCAAGTAACTGTAACTTGTGCCCTAAAATAGCTATAGCTTGTGCCCCCACCATGCAAAATATTGTCATGCATGATTTCATTTCAGATGTTGCAGTGATGTTATCAATGATGTCATAAAATAAGTCATGAGTGATGTAATATGTAAGGTTATTTTCAGTGCATGTTGAGAGCATAATTTATAGTTGCTTTAGGAGATGGCTTATAATTCCTTGAGATTACTAGAACTGGTGAATTTCAGTAAGCTTGTTCGTTTAAAACAGTATGGGGCAGATTTATCAAGCAGTTGAGTCACCCTTGTACAACGCAATGGGGTGCAAGCGTGACGGATCAACTAAGTACGATTTATTAAGCTAAGCAAGGCCACCTAGATTCTTGAGCGCCCATGGAAAGATGGAAATGCCTCGGAGGATCCTTTCTGCAAGGTGGGCACTGTTACACCACAGCATAAGGATGCCTGCATCGGCACTTGGCAGCAGGTTGTGTGCCAGTGCAAGGACAGGACAGGAATGCACTATATAATTTTAAATACGGCGCATTCCTGACTTTTTACGCAGCTGGTTTGATAAATGAAGCCCATGGTTTAACTAACATTTTCACCTAACCATAAAGTACCATAAACGTTTTCATTGAATTTCTATTTAAAAAAAATTAAATAAAGTAACTTGTCCATCACCATGCGTGACATGAGGTTGGATGTCCCAACCCCCACCCCCTCCCAAGGCATGGCTTGCCATATCATGTAACCCTATAAAAGGGGTACTTATAAGTAAGGCAGACATTTTCCAGGGGATTTCTGGTCCCTTAATCAGCTGCGCCTGGAGGAGTTGTCTCGCAGCTGGCAGGAGGAAGAGCCCATCACCCCCTCAAGTGCTATAAAAGTGCCGCCATCTCGACAGCTGCGCAGGGCGCTTTCCAGGAGACTACTGGTCCCATAACCAGCTGCACCCGGAGGTGCTTACTCTCACTCTCAGCAAGCAGGGAAGGAGAACTTTACTCCCTCAAGTGATATGAAGCACAGCCATCTCGACCGCTGCACGTGCCAGGGCATGCTCATCCTTGCCCGTAGGAGCCCAGAGGAGGTTGGGCAGGGCCAACCCTCTTGTTTTCTTTTTTTTTACTTTGAGGTACTGTGTTGTTTTATTTAAGTCTATTACTCCAGCAGCTCCTTGAATTTTGATCTTTGGGTAACTTGGCACTGCATTCTAATTTGCTGACTGTAGTTTGCTGAGGGGTCTTATGTGTTATAAATGTAGGTGGCAAACTGCAAATTGGGCCTGAATTTGGAACGGGCCACCTCTAAGAAATGTGGCACCTTTGATGGGTAAATCAGGAGCTCTTGATAAAGAATACCACTTTGGAGAAAGACCGCTCTCTATAGCCTTGTCACATTCTTATTCAGATGACCATGCCAGTATTACGGGGCAGGAACGTGAGGCAGGACCCACTGCGCTAAGCCTGATTCTCCTCCCTTTACTCATGCTGTTACTCAATCCCCATCAAAAAGGACCAGCACCTAAAAAGACTCTTAAGTCCACTAGGCCCGTTCTTCTGTTCTCTCCATTATCAAGTGATCATCTTTATTACAAAGAGACTATTGAGAGCCTGTTTAAAAAATTTGGCAAAAATAAATTGCTGATCCTATTGAATGTAAGCTGTAAGGGCTGTACGAGCAACTGGGGCAAATTGAAGATAAATGATCATATATGGACTCCAGGCTGGTCTGTTGAGGCGTGGAAGCGGCCAGAGGGGAGGAAGTGCTAACACTGATGATCAGAGGGCGCCCAGTTCTTCCCAGGAAGAGCGCTCCTCGGTTGAGGGGAGGGGGAGGACTCCCACCTGTTTGGTGGAAATCTCCGCCCTAGCTCGACCAAGCCATACCTTCCACACAGAGTTTAAGGGATACAGCATCACCTGATACAGTAGCGGGTGCTCACGCTTAGCTAGAAATCCCTCCAACCTAGCAAAGACAGCTGTGCTTTTTTATAGAGACCTGGCCAACACCCTGTGCCCCAACCCCCGATAATATCTCAATTTACTCTCCCGTCTCTAACCGTTTTAACCCCTTGAGTGATTTATCTGAAAACGATTGACTCACCCCCACACCCCCATCTGCTTGGCTCTTCACCCACCCATGTGTCTAGCCAGGGCCCGGGCCTTTCTGAGGTCCATTGCACCATACCACTTAACTTGGACCACACTATTGTCCCTAAGTTTGTAGAGATGCCAGGCTACCCAATGAGTCGATCTTAATTACCCACTGGGACTTTGAAAATGATGTAAACATCTTATTTTGGAACATTGCAGGCCTTGCCAGTAAATTAGACTGTGAAGAATGGGGACATTATATATGTAACTATGATATATTTATTTTTCAGGAGATTTGGGCCATTGAGGTTATTATTATGGATGGCTATTATTCCCACTTGGTTCCTGCTGTCCGTTCCACTACTGGCTAGGCTAAGTCAGGTTTAAATTAGTGGTTCAAAGTCACTCTGCAATGTTGCGTCATTATTGAAACCAGAGTCAACCGGTGCACCAATGTATGCTTGCATATTAAACAGTAACAAACAAGGAACAAAATCAGTGTCATAGATGTGTTTTCCAAGTTTTCTTTTTTATTTGCAAATAGTTCAGAGTGAAGAACAGCCAACGCATTTCGTTCAGTTCAATGGACTTCTTCAGGGCATGTGTGATATGTTCAAACATGTGGTAATAAAGGTAACCAGATTTCCTCCCAAATCATTGGGTGAAGACAAGTCGGTCCTTGAAGATAAAATGAAATCGCTAGACAATCGTGGAGGTCATATTCATACTGGTAGTATAAAATAGGTATGATCCATCAACTAAAGACAGCTTATGAGGTCAATCCCAATTGAGGAGACCAAGGGCAAGTCAGCCATTTTCTCGCACCCTGATAAGCTCCAGTGTGATAAGGTTCCTTTCCAGTATCTCCACAAGATATGAATGAGGTTGAGCGGTCATTACAATCCCTACCGGTAGCCTCTTATTACAAGCATTTGTATCCAATATAGTTTAAATTCATTTTTATAATGGCTACTTTGATTTAGACAACATTGCCAATCTTAATGAACTGTCAGATTTTATTTCAGGGCTGCAAGGCCAGCTTGTATCTTTACACAATAGTTTTAAAATTATATTCATAGGTGATTTTAATGGTAAAGTAGGGCCTACTCAGGTGGAAAAGGTACAAACCATGCTTGAATGCCTTAGCATTGGGAACAACAGACAATTCAGGGAGAAGGGGGGCCAGGCTCTTTGTCAGTTTACCAAAATGTTTAATCTCCACAATGTCAGTGAACCAAGCGACCCACTTTACTCAGCTAAAGTCTACATCATGAGGGGGAGAGTTCCTCAGTGTTTATGTTTTGTTTGTCAAGGCTTGTGTGCTTGGGCTCCTAGGGCCACAATTAATGAAAGTTCCCATAGACATCATAACCCCTTGAGTCTTGGATTACAAATTCCCAGGAAGGGTGGGAGGGGCGGTCACTAATATCCTGACTGCCCAGACCCATGAAGTCAAGACTAAGTGGTTACGTTTTTGTATGGAGAAATGTGGATATGGATTTTATCTGTTCGGAAAAATCTGTTCTAATCACCTCCCTGTACTGCTTGCTTGTCTCGAATTGCCCGAAGGCTACCATGTTGTGTCTACCCAGTGTGTTGATGACGTAGTGTCTGCCCAGTTTGTTGAACTGGAATTAGAGGTTAGTAGCCTGTTAATGAAATCTAGCAGACCAAGGCCAGATGGGCTCAAGTGGTTTTATCACTCGTACAGAATGGCCTATAAGTGACTCCATGAGGCCTTTAAGGAAAACCCAAGGGATGCACTCAGATTGCACCAATGTAGAAGAGATTATAGGCTTGCGTAAATGGTTAGATGTAAGAATTACCAGATGAGTCCTGGCGCGAGTTGATGACGGCCTGCAGATTGAAAGACACCAGAGCCTATCGGGCACCTATAGGAAACATTAAAACTGTGGTGGTAAAGTCCAATACTGTCATTACCACTAATAGTCAGGAGGTCTGAGTCAGCCATTTTAAATCAGTTTATGGGTCCACGAATAAAACTACAGGGGCTGAGGAAGAGGTGGTATTCCCTTTGTCAGTGGAATTCTCTGTAGAAGAAGTGAGCGAGTCTTTGAATAAAAGCTCATGCATTAAGACAACTGGCCCGGACGGGGTTCCTATGAATTTATACAAATCTGCCCGGGCCTCTGGACCCCTCTATTGTGCAATCGCTTTAGCGCTCTCTGCAAAAGAGGTTTCCCTCAATCATGGCGTTCAGTCGTAATTATTCCAGTTTTCAAAAAGGGTAACCCCCAATTTCCAGAATGCTTAAGCCCAATATTGTTACTGGATTCTGCTGTTAAGCTGGTGGGGAGTGTTGTCTGGGTAACCCTCTTAAACTGGGACAGGGAAGCCGGCATCCTGTCGGAAGCACAGTATAGTTTGCATGAGGGGCTAGGCACGATGGAACTATGTCTAAATTTACACCTTCTGATTTGTCAAGCAGGTCTTCATCTGCCTGCCCTTCATGGACCAGTCCTGAGCCTTTGACAGCTTGGTGAGGTCTAAACTCTGGGAAATTCTGAGATTTATTGCATGATCACTGCTACTCCTTTACAATGGCCTTCAGCTCTGTTGTGATTTATCAGTTTATTATGTATGGCTCTTATACCCCACTGCTATGACAAAGCAACAGTTGATAACAAAACTTGTTACCCACTGTTGTGGTGTCATGAAGCTCTTCCAGGCCAGGCTGTCAGGGCTCTCTTAGACCATGTCAAGGCAGCGCTGCTTGCCTGCTTTGACTGAAAGCAGAAAGCACAACTGCAGGAGAGTGAAGTAAGACAGGGATGGTAGTGGGGGTTAGCTAAGAGTGGTAGATAGGTTTTTTCTTCTCCACCTTTGGAACAGGGATACATAACAGAGGTCATGTTACGTGTGTCTTCCGCAGCAGCTGAAAGCAGGGGCAGGAACAAATGATTTAGGGACCACACATAGCATCAAATTATAGTTGGGTAAAAAGTGAATTATGGGTATGTTTTTCACTGCTGGGTTCTGAGCGACATCATAGACAACTCAAGCTTTGCTCTCGTTATCTGTTTGATGTTTCTTAGAACACCTCAGTGAAAAATATACCTCGAAATTCACTGTTACTTATCTAAATTTCTATATGTTATGCATGTCCTTCATAGGAGGCCTCTATCATTTACACCTGATTCTAAATCTGATAATTCACTGTTATAGTGTAGCAACTTTTGATACAAAACTCGTTACCCACTGTTGCCACTTCATAGACCAAGGATGAGGGCGTCTCTGAGAGCTCTTTGATTGAAAGCAGAAAGCTGCAAAAGGCAGTGGCGGCTCCTTTGCTATGGTGGAGGAGCGACACGCCCCACTACTTTTAAGCAGTGCAAAGTGAAGGAAACATAAAAAGATAATAACTTTCAGTATCATTTTATGTTTCCGTCAGTAATGGTTTCCATGCTGCTTTGCGGGCCGGCAGGTGGGCGGGGCTGCTCTGCTCGCAGTAGGGAAGTGGATGAGTGATTTGCCCACTCTTAAGTGCACATGACCGTTAGCTGACCCTCTTGGGCTATCCAAAACAGTCACACGCACTTTCCTTGTTGTCCATGCAGGCTGCGTTACAGCCTGCATGGAGAACATGCCCAGGCTCCCAATCCCTGGCTGTGCGCCGAACCAGGACTCTCAGACCAATCACAAGTGAGCCAGATGCTCTCAACACTGGATACAGCAGAGTATGTTTAAATGTGACAGCAGCTCGAATACATTTTGTGAAGAGAAAGCTGAGATTTGTGTTTAATACATTTTGTAGTGCAGAACAGACTGGGTTTTATTGCTTTCTACATTATCTCAAACCTAAATTTAAAGTCATCTCTTTTGTTAAAGTGCAAATTGTTATTTATATTTTGCATACTCACAATACATCTCAAAATATATTTTTTCTTTGCCTTACTTTTCAAACCTTTGCAAATTGACCGTCTACAGCAAGGCACACAAAATGTTGAGAATCTTTATTGTAAAATAGCAACCGTCCTCGAGGGTCTCTGGACTATTTATCACATAATACATATTACATTATTACCATATCATAATTGTGAATTTTCTCAAGAATTATTCAATTTGGCGTTAACAAGTGCGTGTAAAGACATTCTCTTGAGGGAGATCTGTCATTTCGTGGGAACAGATGGCCCCTGGAAAACATTTCCTACATGTCTAAGTCTTAAGATAGTTTGTCTTCTTTTTCTGACATATAATACCCTTATCTCGTCAGCTCTGCACGCAGCCATTTAATGGCTATTCCGTGTCTTGCCAATAGCAAAGCCTGCAGTATTGTTCTGCTTTTATTTTAAGCTTGTTTTCAAATATTTTCTGTTCGGAACAAAAATCATTTAAGTGAATATTATATCTTAATTCCTACCTCCATCTCAAACGTCCGCAGATGTCTCTCAAGCGTCTCATAATGTGCATACATCTTCATTCCATATGCCATTATTGACACTGCTTTGACTGCATTTAGGGCACTTATCGTATTTAGTATTATTAATTCCTTTTCGTAAAGCTGGTATTGTGTATGTTCCCTGTGGTATGTTAAATTGTGACCGTTTGATTCGGATTTATTACCTGGATGTTTTGCCACTAATTCACAGGTTCGGTTCTTTTCTTTCTCAAGGATCAATTACTCTCAATCCCTTGTTGTTAGAAATAGGCTTCCTGGTTGTCAGAGGTATGTACCCTGTTCAAGCAGGAACCACACATGCTAAATTATCCTGTGCTCACACTCTAGTAGCTTGGCACAGAGCAGTCAGGCTTAACTTAAGAGACAATGTGTAAAGTGTTTGTGCAACACTTTCAACAGTAACACAGTGAAATCAAAAAGACTTCAGACCAGTTTAAAAAATAGATTATATTCTTATGAACAAAACAAGAGTAAAACAACAAAAATCCAATAGGTATAACCGGAGTTCTGAATTTTTAAAGAATAAATTAAATTGTGGTGCTTAAAAGCGTAAAGCACCAACTGGCGCTATCTGCTCGCAATAGACCTGTTTAAATCCAAAAGTTTAGGCTTACCGTGATGGAGCACGGGTCGGATACAGGGACCAGACTTTGCCCTCTGAACAGTGCCTTAGATGTGTAGACGAGGGAGCCGAGATGTAGGAAGCAAAAGGCGATGCGTCGTCATTGAAGCGAAGGCTTGAACGTGATGGGTCAGCGCCAAGCCATGGACAGTCGTAGTCGCGTCATAAGCTGGAAACGATGCGCAGTGTAGTCTGCGATGCGATGTCAGTGGTCCATGCAGCAGCGTTGGTGTTGAGGGAGATGCGCCAGTTACAATTTGCACAATGTCGTTGATGCGTGGACTTTGGTAGTTTTAGCACATTATACCTACTTCCAAGGACCCACAACTGGATTGGCACCACTTGGCAGGGCAAGACTTGCAGCAAGCAAAGTCCAGGTGCTGTTGCAGGTGGGTGAGAAGTCTTTGATGTTCCTGAGACTTACAACAGGGGGCAAGCAAGCATGCCGTTGGAGTCACTCTGGGTTCAAGTGAGATGGTTTCAGTTCTTCCTCAGTAAGGGCAGATGGAAGCAGGCAGCACAGCAAAAAATAAATTCTTCCATAGCAGCAGTCCAGCAGAGTGGCAGTCCTTGTAGCAGCACAGCAGTCCTTCCACCTAGCAGATATATTCACAAGTCTAGTAGTGTACTGAAGTGGTGGGATCAGAAGTCCAATACCCAGTGGTACCGTTGAGGCAGAGATGACTTCACAGAAGGGTTTAAAGTGTACAGAGTCCTCCCTTCCAGCAGGTGCTTCAGACTTACTCGGGGGGGGGGGGGGTATGCCGCCCTTTGTATGGGGACAGGACACAGCCTATTCAGGTGTAGGTGTTAGCGCCTGTCTCCTATCATGCCCAGGATTACCCCTCCAGATGTGGATGGCCCGTCAGTCACACCTAAGCTCACTTTGTGTGCGGCTGTCAGAGAGAAAGGACAAAGTCCAGCTGGTTGCAGCCACACAGGGCTAAGAGCAAAAAAATGCCATCTTTCTTAAAAGTGAAAAATTTAAAAGGGTAATAATAAATTGAACTGCACCAGTAAATAGGATTTATTATTACCATTCCAGTGATATGACTCTTGACAGATTTACTACTTCTCAATCAGGAATGACAACTTATAAGGTGTAATAGCGAATTCCCAGTGTTCTATGAGCTGGGTAGGGCTCACAGTAATGAAAGACTAATTTAAGTGTTTTTCACTACCACACAAAACTTAAAAGTACATGTCCTACCTTTTGATTACGCAGCACCCTGCCCTAAGGGCTACCTAGGGCCTACCTTACAGGTGACTTATATGCAATAAAAGTGGTGTTTAAGGATTTGCAATGCGTTTAAATACCACGTCCGCATGTCAGTGTAAACTGCATGCACAGGCACTACAGTTGCATACCTGATATATGTTTAAAGGGCTACTTGAGTGGGTAGCACAATCAGTGCTGCAGGTCTGCTAGTAGCAATTAATTTACAGGCCCAAACAGTTACAAGCCAATTATATCATGTTTAGGGGAGTGATCACATGCTCTTTAGCACTGGTTAGCAGTGGTAAAGTGCACAGAGTACTAAAGCCAACAAAAATAATTCAGAAAAAAGGGGGAGGAAGAAGGCAACAGGTGTGGGGTGATCTGGCTGAAAGGACAATTTTCAACACTTACTCACAGTGTTTTGAGTCTGATTTGTATGTTTGGTGTATCACCTCATAGAGCTCTATATATTTGCATTATCATGTTGTTCCTATTTGTATTAGCAATTCATATATTACCTGCAGTGTTTTAATAATCCTGGATTCCTCCAGGAATTGCCCCTAAATATTTTTCCTGCTCTGTGCAGTCTAGCATATTGGAAAACTAGGTACCTTTAATCCTAAATTTATGTCTAGGTCTCCATAAGCCGTAGTCTGCTTTCCCTCCACGATAGGAAATTCCTATCTGCAATTGCTTTTCACTACATATTGGAGCTCCTGATGCAAATACATTTTAACACGTATTTTTTTATATACTTGGCTCTATTGCTGGTGTGCTAATCTTTCTATATTATGTTTATTACCGTCTAATGTAACAGTTCCCTATTAAAGAAGCGCTTTTCTAACTCTTGGTCTACAACCATGTTATTTAATCATTGTTTAACAACACCACCTCCTTCAATACAATTTGGAAAGTCAAATAGTAACCTTCCATATCTGAGAGTTGCATCCCTCCGTCTTGCCTATATGACTGTAGTACAGCCAGGCTTACTCTGTTCACATCACCTGTAGTGGATCTGCATGTGTGTGGCCGTGCTGCCAAGAGATTGGTCCCTGGGGTCTGCACCAATCCTGGAGCACCTGCTCACCTGTTCCGTATGTGATCCGGTTGTCCTGGGGGACCACTGTCCCTGGCTGTGAAACAGCCACCTGCAGTCATAGAAGATCTGCAGAAGCATTGCCAAGGACACATCTGCTAAACTGACATTTGCAGTCAATGAGAAGACCCAGACAGAGCTGATGGTTTGCAAGCTTTCTTTCCAGAAGCGGGAAAGAGCACTGAGATGTACTTGGGCGGCTGCCCAAACATACTGATCCACCAAAGGCGGTAAGAACTGAGCAACTGATCTACGTAAGAAATGAGTAACTGAACTAAGTAAGAACTGAGCAAGTGAACTCTGAGAAACTTAACAAAAAATAGAGAGGAAGTCTGTATCTAAGCCATAATTAGGCTAGTGCCTTAAACCTAGGGGAGAAACACCTAGACCAGAAAACAGGGTGAACCGGGAAGAGATAGCTGGTAGAGCCGCAGGATACTAAAATGTACATTGCATATATTGTGTGTAGTGTTCCACCCTATTGTACATTAAAGTGCTTTTCTTTCTTGAAAATAAAGCACTGCGTTGGACAATCAGATATTGCGGTTGTGTGATTCTTGAGTCCGGATCTTGAGCACCCCCGCACTGCCTTAATCAGGAGGCTGTGACTGGCCACCATAACTACCATTGCGAGTCAAGTGCTAGAGGGTTGTACTTGACCCAGTTTGCTGAGCCTGGGAAACCTGAGGAACCCAACCTCTACCCCATAGTTTAGGACTAATAGCCCCTGCTTATCCGGTGTTACCCCAAGTGGGATCTGACAATATTATATATAACCTAGAGTAGGTGATAATGCAACCCCTAGAAAATGTAAAGACATCATGGAAGTATAATCTTTTTGTCATCCTTCCAGCCAAAGACAATAGAAGCATTCATCATTTATTCTGTGATATAATATAGCCTTATAGCCTGTTGTAGCTAGCTATTCTGGTTATTAAAGGCCCGCTCCAGCGTTCAGCGAGGACCTTTAACAAGGGAGTGGGACTTCAATAGCCGGTATAGCCCAGCTACGAAGGGCAATAAGGCTATAAGAACATTCTGCCACTAGAGGGCAGAATGTTCTAACAAATTAAACAATGGCCTCTCGGAGCCAGAGGGGATTGAAATCCCCTGGGGCTCCGAGAGGCCTTTGTTTAAACAACATTAGAATGTTGCTCTGATGGCTTTTACCAGCCCGTAGAAGCATGGAGCACTCCATTGTCTGCAATGGAGTGCTCCATGTTCCAATATTCTAATTATTCTTAATTTGTTTGTTTTGTCCTCCTTCAAGAAAGAAAGTGAGTGGTCTTAAAGCAGTACCATGGCACCCTCCTGGACCCAATAGAGGGGACACGCAGCCCTGTAGATCTCTTTCCACCTCAAGAGTTCCTAGAGTTACCAACCACATGACTCTTGGGAATTAACAAGGATAATATCAAAATCTTGGTTTCTGCATAAACCATCTTCCCAAAACCTCACTTGTTTCATAATCATTGGACTTTTATTTATACTAGGAAGTTGAAAGACCCAAGTTGTTAACCCACTCTTCCCATAACCCTCAAAATCTCGTTCTTTTCTTTGTTACATCCCATATCCAATTTTTGGACTCTTTTAACAGATGTCACCGAATCTAAAAACTTAGGCGGATTGGGGGAAACCCAGTTTAGACAAATTTCCCTTCTTGCCTTAATAACAGCTTATCAGCCTCTCTATGAGAAAAAAATGGCTTTCAGAATTTAGGCCAATTACTGTGAGATAATAAACGATTGCCATGGGATAATTTTAACTCACAAACAAACCAAAAGCTATCCATATTTAAATTGTATCAACTGTCTCGTTGGGCTGCAAACCAGGGCAGAGATGGAGTCACAAACGAAGAGCTGGAGGATAAGTGAAATATATATATATATATATTCTTAATATGTTGAGTTTATATCTGAAAAATTACTCTGTCATTATTTTTATCTCTACATCCCAGAAAGTTTACCTAAGCCATCTTATAGGCATTTGTGGAACATCATTTGCTCCTGGATTCCCCTTAATGTTCGGTTTGTATAGTAGTGATATGTCGCAATTAAGTTTGAGGCCTGAAATCTGTCTGAATTTTTCTACCCATTCCAATAAAAGTGATACAGATGTTCCTGGGCAAAAGAACTATGGATTTAACCCAGATCTCTTGACTGGGGGTGACTGTTTGATTTGCTCTGCATTCCGTCCATCGTCTGTGTGTCTTTTGTTTCTTGCCCTAAGTGCACTGGATATGCCCTAAGTGCACTGGATATGCCCAGACGTGGGTCCCGGACTCACTATGTCGCTGGATTCAAGCTAGCCTGGCTGATGAGGGGTGATGCCCCGAACTTGGCAGTTCGTGTAGGACTGTTCCCATGAGGAGCAGGGTCAAGACTCATTTGCACATGGCTTGGTCTAAACTGGGGTGGTATGGTGAGCAAAAAAAACAATGGAATTAACCCAGATCTCTTGACTGGTGGTAAATGTTTGATTTGCTCTGCATTCTGTCCATCTGTGTGTCTTTTACTGAGATACACGAGCATACATCGGCATATAGGGAGATCACATGTGTAGCATGTTCTGTTGCTATTACATTTGTGCCTAGCATATTACATTACACACATTAAAATGTTTCTACTGCAATTCAAAACAGCAATGAGAACAATGAGCACCTCTGCCTTCTGTCCTTAACCTACACTACCCATTTTTCAAGACCAGAGATGGCCTTCTCTCTTGTCTTAAGTGACTAGTAAAGCAACTTTACACACATAGTAAATTACTGTACAAAGTCCAATATTTCACAAATTCTACAAAATATTGCCTGTCAATCATGCGAAAGGCTATTTTCCTATATTTAATGACTCGACAGCCTAGCTACTTCATGCATGCACTTTACTCTTTCCCATGAAATGCATTCATCTCTGAAAGATATGTCTGGTATTCACATGGTATGAAACAGCATTGATCTTTATCGAGTATGGAAGCTATCTCTAATGTCAGCCTCTTAGCCAGTACCTTCTTATTCAGTTTAGTATCTTTATTTAGCGTTACCAACGGAGTACACTCTTCATAGTAAATGACCCTTATCTTTAGCTTGAGGAGCATTACTATCCTGACCGCTTTTGTGGGTTCTGGCAATATCCTTTTTTCTTGCTTCTATTTGCACATATATGTCCAATATATCTCTATCCTTGCTTACCTCTAAATCTCCTACTGGCTATAGCCAATAATATTAGCTCCTTTTTCAGTGGGATGTCTATGGTATCCTTTTGGTTATTGGTCCATTTCTTGAAGCCGATGTTCTCCATCTGTCTATATTTGCATGTTGTGACTAACAATATGGTAAATAGATTTTTGGAGAATGAAAACAAAGATCTGTTTGATACGCTCCTGAGTGCCTATAATTCTACCATGTAGATGCTGTTATTTGTGTGAGGCATTACTCCCTTCAGAATAACTATGCAAGAAAAGTTCCACATCTATCTCAGTGTATTCGTTGTTTCCTTAATGTCGCCCTTGATCTCAGAGTGTCTGTTGTGCATTTGATGTCGAATATCAAGTTCTCTACTTAAGCTTTATACTTAATAATCTGATTACTGCACGTTTGCAATGTGGACAAAAATGTGCAGGAGTATGCCTGCTGTATTCGTTTTGTTAACACTTGTACACATAGTGCAACGTGTTTTCAGTTGGCAGATATTAGGGTTCAGTGCTTCAGAGGTTGCTTGCCCATTCGTATTACAGCTGGAGCACTACACTCCTTGTGTTATGTACCACAAGGAGATGCATAGGTTTGTGACACAACATTGTGAACATGCCAGGTACAGGACATCAAAATACTAAAGTTAATGCGGAATGCATTAGTGTTGAGGCCATGTTCAAGACCTCTCATAGATGTTACATTCTGAGAATGTGACTGAAAGCCTCTCACTTGTGATGTTTCTCATTTAATTCTACGTCTTATTTCACTTTTTGTACTTTTTAAAAATGAGGGTTACTCTCTTTGCTTATGTTCCACGATGGAGTGATGAAAGTACACCATGGAGAATTACAAATTATTAAAGCCATTTACACAGTAAAATAGATTTACTGCATAAATGACTTTGTAAAACTGGACCCAGTAAGTGATGTACTCCACATAATACTAAGAGATACGAAAAACGTTTTTTTCTAAAGATTATACACGTGCAAAGCCCTTCTGCTAATGCACAGTATCCCTCAAAGTCCTACATCTTATAATACACAAACTCACTTAGGGCCTTACACTTTTGTCTAAGTTTACTTTGTTTGGTATTCATGAACAAGTTAATAGTAAGGCTAGGACTGCGTAGAGTCTCCAGTCGGGTGGAAAACTCCGCACATAGAAAGATAGACCTGTCCTATCTTCTTATGTGTAGAATTCTGCGAACCGAATTCCAAAAATAGGGTAAACGTACACAAAAGCTTAAGTTTACATTTGTGAACCAGAATCTTAGAGTTCAGGTCTTGATAGTGCCCCAATGTGTTCAGAATCTGCGCTTCATAATACTCTGGCTCACTCTAGGCTGTGCTCTTACTTAGATGGATTGTCTAGTACATATTGTGTCCATGTTTGTACTCTCAGGTACCTATGATAAGTACGCTACAGCTAGGTGCATGATTTTCCAAGTACTACCTGACACCTGTGCTTCTCGCATTATTATCTGCTCCCTGGGATTCTCGGGACAGTGTCTGCTACACTGACTTCGCAGTTGCCCTTGTTGTATCAGTGGTTCCTCTGTGCCTGGTCTGCAATGTCTTTTCAGGGTGGCTTATCAATGGGAAATGGAGGCAATGTTGAACATCTGTTGCACGAGTCCTCCTGAAGGACATCTGCAGTGAAGGAATCTTTTCCTTTTGTTCTCTTTTGATGAATTTGGCTATTGAGGCAGCTCGCAAGCTGGTGGCAGGTCTTCCCACAATAGACTAATTATTAATATTATTAGTAGATTTGCACAGCGCATAGCTGCAACAACAATGGAGCTTCCCTGCGCTACCCAAAACAGCTGTAAGTAGTGACAGCCCGGGAGAAGGAAAGTTACGCCGGGAAAAGCCAGGTCTTTATGGCTTTCCGAAAAGCTAGGGGATCTTGGAGCCTTAATCCTTGTTTGATATCTCTTGCTGTTGTCACTCAACACTCCCTGCTGGGCGAGTTTCAGACTCATTTCTAATGAACCTCTAGGTTTTGGGAAGGGGGAAAGAGTGGAGATGAATCCTTTACTCTCAACCTCAACTCTTCATAGCAAAATAGAAAAGGATATTGGAAACCTTTGCTGCCTCTGAACCTACAAGATAGTGAGATTCTGGAGGAAGAGCTTTACCACATCTATAATCAAAAATCAGTTGGGGTGGAGGTAGAAAATCATAGTAGGAAATCTTCACTGCCACAATGTTAGAAATGGGTTTCTGGTTGGCTAAGGTACGCACCCTGGTCCGGTCTAACCCACCACTCTAGTAAGGGTAAACTAAATCACAAAAATAAGATAACCTGTGCTCACCCTCTGGTAGCTTGGTGCAGAGTAGGCAGGCTTATCTAAAGGGGCAATGTGTAAAGTTTTTGTGAACACACAGACACACACAGAGTAACATAAGGATTACACCACAAAAAGACTCCGCACAGTCTTAGAAAAATAACTGTCTGCATTATTAGCAAACCGAGACCAAAATGATAAATATACAATATATCGTTTTTGAGATATGCACATTTAAATATGATCAGCAATCACAGTCCTCAATACTCATCGAGTGTTGAACAAACACTCACGTTCTAAAGTTTAAAGTAGGCAAAAAAGCAGGCTTTGCAAATTTTGGAGCATTGAGAGAACCCTCACCTTGGACCAGGCAGTTATGGCCTCACCGATTGGTTTACACTACCTTACGTAAAACAATTGAAGAATGTGGAAAAACACAGCCACCGCTGGATTTGCAATCAATCCCCAATGGGGACAAACGTGGCAAGCCCTCAAACAGTCCTTCAAGACTGGGCTAAAAAGGCAAACTCTGTCACCTGTCAGTGGGAGCGTGGGGAGCTGCAGGGACCTCCGAGGTCCGATGTGAACCAGTACCTGCTCCAGGCTCTGGGTACAAAAGAGGCTACTCTTTGGCATCGGATAGCCAGGAAGGGAACCTCATGGCAGCAATCTTTGTCCGGTTCAGGCCCCTAAGCTTGGGGTTGGGGCAAAAGCCCAACACTAGTTTCTGGCTTTGTTGATGGCTGCTGGGGAGGTGCTGACGTAGTTGCTGCACTCCGTATTGCCCACACAACATGTTCGAAGGGAATGCAGCGGATTCTCCTGGCACACAGCCCGAAGAGCCGCTTTCATCTGTAGACTCCGCCTACCGGGTGCTGATGTGTGGGCATTGAGCGTTGGTCTCTGTTAGTGGAAGCACTTGATAATTTCTTAGGGTGGGGTGCTGGGCCTCCCAGGGTGGAGCACTTTCTTTTGGAGGAAGTAAGCGTGGTTTCTTGTTAGGTCTCAGCTGCCAGCCTCATAGTCCCATTGCAGCACTGGTGTGGCAAAAGTCTTTGAAGGCCCTGAGACATTTAGGAACAAGGAGCAAGCCAACAAACCCTTAGAGAACAATTGCAGCACAGCAAAAATATAGTAGGCAGCAGACCAGCACACCAAAGCAGGTCGCAGAGTAGCAGTCCTTCCTTCTGAACATCACTCAGCACATAGCAGGTCAACACAGCAAAGCAGTTAGCAAAGTGTCATTCCCTCCTTTCAGAACATCAGTCCTTCTGGCAATGCGCAGATGTACAGCCAGCAGTGTCTTGTTACAAGTACGACACAGTGTCTGCTCAGAAGGGGTCAGAAGCCCAGTATTTATACCCAAAAGTGCTTTTGAAATTGAGGTGAATTTAAAACAAGCAACGTTTGGAAGACTACTTATGTGGTTGGCACAATCAGTGCTGCAGGCCCACTAGTAGCATTTGAAATACAAGCCCTGGATATATGGTATACCAATTTACAAGGGACTTACTAGAAAATCAAAATGCCAATCAGGTCTACACCAACGTCACAATGTTTAGGAGAGAAGCACATGCACTTTGGCACTGGTTAACAGTGGTAAAGTGCTCACAGTCCTAAGGCCAACAAAAATAATCAGAAAAAACATGAGGTAAAAGGCATACATTCTGGGGAAAGACCATCCTAAGGAGGCCAGATCTAACACACTTTTGACATGGCAGAGAAAAGGGAGCCAAAACTGTAAGTTATCATGTTTTCCAAAGTAGACATTTGGACTACCTTCACCTGTAACATGTTTGCCTGACTGAATTAGGTGTGATCAGTAATTTAGGGCACAGACCCAGGGAGACTCTTAGCTTTTTCCAGTGGAGGTGAGGTGCATCTACCTTGTGCAGGAGTGTCGACAAAGAGACAACTATAGCTAGCATACAGATTCTTTTGAGAGATGTAATGTCATTGTAAAATATCTTGGCAGTGTAATACCATATCCATGTTGCAGAATGTTAGGTCACAGGAAACAAAATCAGGTTCAAGTCCCAGGAGTTCAAGACCTGGGAAAAATAGAAGCTTGTGGTTCATTTATAAGCTTCAACAGTAATTCTGAAGTCACTTTCTGGAAGAAATGGCTTACCTAATGTAATGAGAGATCTGGTACCAGCCCTTCCTTGTTTTTTGGCTTTCTTTGAGGGAAAGGTTGGTGTCCATGATTAATCCAAGTGATTGGGCATCCAGTGAGTGTTGGGGTTCAAACCGTCAAGGTTAATGTCACTGAGTCATGTTTGTACTGTATCTTGTTTATCGTGTTTGGCAAATAATAGGAGTTTTGTCTTCATTGGTAGGCGTTGAACATTCATGCTGGCTCATGGCCAAAGGGTGTTTGAGGCATTGGCTGTCTGAGCTGGAGGAGACTTTCGAGTAGAGTTGTGTATCATCGGCATATTGGTGAATCTTGATCCTGTTATCTATGAGTACAGCACGAAGCGGCTCTATGTGAAGGTTGACAATGAGAGGAGACAGCATAGAACCTTGAGGGACTCCACATGTAACAGGGATCTTTTGCAAACTTGAGGTGCCCCTGTGAACAAACTGGTGTTGGCTAATGGTAACACCTGTTACCTCGGTCACTTAAAATTTGATTAAACTGCGATAATAAGCCCATTTAAAAGAAAATTATTATTTACAGATGCAGAGTCCAGAGGACCATCTTGTTGGCTCTTTTAAGCACATTCATGAAAGCCAGGGTCGATCCAGACCCTTGTTGATACTGGCTGAACGAGAAGCTACATTATAACCACTATTTGATAAAATAATGATTTAGAACCATTACCTTCCTACATGTGAGATTCACCAAAAAGTACATATTATCCTCTGTCATGCAGATCTGTAGACTGCATTATCACCAGGTGGGGTATCCCGGTGCGTTCAAGTTTCATATGTTTACAACTTGAACATGTGCAGTGTTCCCAATTGGTTATAAATCGTAGAACTACTTTAGTGTTATGAATGCATGGATATTTATTTTGTATTCTTCAGGCTAAACAAAGACTATATGAACCTTTGAATCACATCAAGAACTCAATTACAATTTGCGCAGAGCAGATTTCCACTGTGGAATTCCACTCTGCACAATTATAGCTGGTCTAGTGTTTCCACATACTTATTTTCTGGGTGCAGGAAGAGGGCACCTATTTTACCAGCCAGAAACTCTGGCCAGTAAAATCTCTTTGAGAAAGGGCTCCCTCGTAGTCTGCATCTATTTCCCAGCCCGAGACACTCAATCAAGGCCAGAGGGAGCATGTAATGCCCAGCACTGGACAACATAATCCATTTCCCTTGTCTACTCTCTATGCCCCCTTTCTCACACCCTGCTCTGGAGGCCCCACAGGCATTTACAACATGCTCAGAGCACGTGGTGAATGTCTGCATTAACCAAAAAAGATTTGTGAATTCTACGCATAATACTGGCTGGAAAAAAACGATGTTATTCCACATTCCATGAAAGTTAGCTTATCATGCAGAAATTCCATTCAGATGTGCCAGTTAGTATCAGAAATTTCCCTGGCTGGAATCTCCACAAGGAAATCTACTTTACTTGCAATCGGGCATCTGATACCTTGGCATGCTGAATTCCATTGTCATTTATGCTTAGAATGTACTTATGCAAAATAAACTCGTTTTTCGGGTTTTGTTTATAAACTGGTTTTAGTGCATCAGCCTAATGTTCATTCAGCACTGAGTTCACCATTACTGTTTTTACAAAGTGCAAGAGAACTACCAATGCAGAAGAAATAGTTGTTTTTAAATTATTTTGGTTTGGAAATTATTAGCGGGCCATAGATGGCCATCATTCCAATCAAAAAGTGTTGTGGTTACATGTTGTTTTCCTTTTAAGCATATGCAGCAGCTCATGCCAGGAATGTTCATGGTCTCCATGGTTTGATGTCTATGTAAAGTCAAACTCATCTACTATCTCGGACGGCAACACGTGGAGCAGTAAAAAGGTCATCTTTACCTTTCATTTGGGTGTAAAGAGACTTAGGTCAACTTGCTGCTCACGCCGTGCTCAGGATGACGAGTGACACTGCTCAAGCATCCATTGTCTCCGCTACGAAAGGCAAAGGCACAACTTCGCGCGCAGGATTCTCCAGCGACAGAGCACATCTCACATGTTGATATTTGAACATCAATGTGCAAGCACTCTTGCGACCTTGTCGTGATGCGGGAGGGCGTGTGATGTCACCACGCATGATGTGAGACAGCCATATTCGATCGGACTCGCATTTCACTTATATTTTCGTTTCTCGATGTAATTGAGTCACCACTGCAGTAACGCGATTCTAAGAATTGATTATAGTACGGTGATACTTCATACATCTTCTTGCCACATACCAAGGTAACTCCTGCAAAGCAAGGTATGTTTCTTTTTATTGCGGTCCAGCTTATCAAAACACATCTTCCGCAGCCTTGTCAGCTACCAACATGTCTCAGCCTCCTTCCTTTCTATAAGAGAATGCAGAACCAATGTTTGCATAGTTGCTATGGAGGAAACATTTTGATTCATATTTAGTAGCCATTGGGGGTGACATTTTTCAGCACACAGGAAACAAGCCATTCTTCTGCACAGCCTAGGGATTGAGGGCTGTAATCTTTATGAGAGCATTGATGAGGTGCCAAGAGGTGATGGTGATGGGGAGCACTCAGAATTTTTTGGAAGGGCCATGAAAATGCTGTAACAATACTTTGGTCCACACATCAATTTTGTATTAGACAGACATACATTTTTCACAAGAGCACAAGAACCGACTGAAAAAGTAGGCAACGACATAGCACCTTTAAAAACACGTGTGTGCACTTGTGACTTTAAAGACTAAACAGACTCACTTGTGAGAGATCAAATAGTGAGGTGTACCAACAGTCGAGGAATCCTTAACTTAAGGAGGCGATTGCCATAGTCAAAGGAGTGGAGAATACATCTGTCTGGGTGAGAAATGGTGGTACCTGATAATGTTTCTATGCCTAGCGGTGGAACGGGAGATGCAACAGATGCAGAGGGAAACATTTTTAAAGTGATCCATAGAGGAAAGGGTAAAACTCCATTAGAGGCTCCTAAATGTAAATGTTATTGTTGTAGAAGCTTTAGCCACGTTTCCAGCAGCAAAAACATCCTCATGCCTCAAATGTGGCCCCAGGGGCCATTATGCAAGGGTCTGTAGATCCAATGGGAGAGTACAAGCAGTGGAGAATGTAGTGAGTGCAATGGGTGGTCTGAAGACAGTGGTGAATGTGAAAAGTAACCGTGAAGATGATGCTGGCCGTACGCCTGAATGTGAGGTTGATATTGTAGGTAAGAAATTTGTAGTTCTGGTGGACTCTGGTTCCCCATTTACAATGATTGGAAGTAGGTTGGGGGAGTTATGGTGGTGCACATATTGACTTGTTGGATTATGTGGTAATGAGGATAGAATTCAAGGGCAGAGGGCCCATTGGAAAGGTATATGTGACCAGGAGTGGGGACAACCTCCTAGGTTGGAGACATCAAAGGGACTAAGGGGTTAATTTAGATCTCAGTGCACACACTGCACGTGACCAAGTCATGTTAGTGGATGATTGAATGAGTGTTGAAAATTTCTTCAAGGAGTTTCCGCAGGTATTCAATGATGAGTTGGGCCTGCTCAAGAACTTTGAGCATCGAATAGTACTAAAAAAGGATGCCAAATGCGGTGTGCACAAAGTAAGGAAAGTCCCTAATATGATGTTGGAACCTTTATACAGGGAACTCGATAGACTGTTGGCTTTGAAAGTTATAGCAGAGATTGAATCCTCAGATTGGTTGGCTACGGTGGTTTTGGCACCTAAGGTTGGGGGAAAATCCATCAGGATGTGTGTGGAGTTGAGAAGTCTAAATAAATGGACCTGGGTAGATCGCCAACTGCTCCCTAACATTGCAGCGTCTATTACCATGCTGGAGGGAGCAAAATATTTTAGTGTACTAGATCTCTCCCAGCATAGCATCAAGAACAATTGCACCAAGATTCGAGGCACTTGACATTAATTGTAACGCTGCTGGGCGCTTATTGATTTGTTAGGATGCCATTTGGGCTAGCCTCGGCTGCAGCCTATTTACAGAGAATTATGAAAACGATCCTTGGTGATATACCTAACTTATTATTTTTCCAGGAAGTTATTCTAGTATATGGTAAAGATGTGCCTGAGCCTGATGAAATATTGAGAAGAGTGTTTGGTAAACTGACGGATAAAGGTCTTACAGTAAAAAATCAAAAATACTAAATTGGAGTGACATCGGTGACATACCAGGCCATTTTTATATCGGGTGAGAGTATTCAACCTAAATTAGAGTTAGCAAACAGCATTGTAAATGCTCCTACTCCCTGTGACAAAGAACAAGTAAGATCCTTTCTTGGACTTGCTGAGTATTATTCAAAATGTAATAGAGGTTTTGCTAGTGAGTAGAACCCATCAGGATGTTACTAAAGAAATGAACTCAGTTTATTTGGCCAGGCGATTGCGATGTAGCTTTCAAGTCAGTGAAGCATGGAATCAGTAGGATGCTTACTCTTGGTCACTTTGACACTAAAAGAAGAACTGTCCTTACCACTGACGCCAGCCTTAAGGGGTTGGGCCAGTACTCACACAATTGGATGGTGGTGAAGGGAAGGTAGTTGCATTTGTTTCCATGGCACTAAATGAGGCGAAAGAAGAGTATTCATGTATTCAGAGGGAAACCTTAGCTAAAGCTTTGGCGTTGAGCTTTTATTCGTGGGGCATTCCCTTTTTAGTGAGGAAAGACCATTTCCCTCTGGTGCAAATCTTTTCTTGCAGCCAGAGTGAGAGGTTAACCCCAAGACTCAAGCGTTGGAGTGAGGGTAATTTTCAGGTGCAGTATCTTCCTGGTGCGGCATAAAGTAGCTGACTGTTTGTCACATTCACCTGTAGAAGGCAAATGTGATGTAGCTAACCTTAGCCTGTGTGAACTGGGTCAAGGAGCCTGCCATTACAAGAGAGGAGTGGAAGAGGGGAAGAGAGGAAGATGCATTATTCCTACAGTTGTATCTTATGTTATTAAGGGGTGGCCTGATTGAAAGGATTAGATTCTGATTTGAAGCCATGTTGGAATAAGAAATTAACTCACATTATGTCAAGGAGAGCTCATGAGATGTGAGAAAGTTTTTCCTCCCATGAGTATGAGGTCAAAGATAATAAATCTAGGTCATAACTGACATCTTGGCAGGAGTCTCACCAAAACTTGGGTTCGGGAGAGGTACTGGTGGCCAGGCATGGATCGACATGTGTAGGAGATGGTCAAAGAATGCTATAAGTTTACCTCCAATGATAAATCTCAAGTCTCTAATTCTGACCCCATATCACTAGTTGTTGTGCCAGAAGAGCCATGGACCAAGTTAGGTCTGGATATAATGGGTCCTTTCGAGTTGTTACAGTTAAATAAGAGATTTGTGTTTTTACTAGTAGACTACACTTCCAATTGGGTAGGCACAAGATGTGTAAGCATAGTAAGCACTAAGACAGTTCTAGAGTTTCTCAAAGATTAATTTACAAATGATGGGATATCCAAGTATCTAGTCACTGACAATGGGGTGCAGTTCACATCACAAGAGATGCAACAGTGTTTAAGAGATTTGGGGGTCAACCATCAGAGAACAGCTCTCTATGCAACAAAGGCCAATGGTCTTGCGTAACACATTAATAGAGTGGTAAAGGCCTGTGTGCAGTAAGCTATAGAAATAAGGACTCCACTTAAGGCAATCCTCAGAGACATATGGTGGGCGCATCGCACAACCCTCAATTCTGTAACACAAAGATCCCATTTGAGCTCTTGAGGGGTAGAGTAGCCATCTCCAAATTAAATCCTGAATGGTTGCAAACAAAAAGGGCTTGTAATTTTAACAAAGAGGAGGCGGGTGCTAAAATCAGGTTGTATCAGCAGAAGTATAAACACAGATAAGATATGAAGAAATCAGCGAAAAATAAAAAGTGGAATGTAGGAGAAGTGGTCTTAGTGAAGAAACTACGGTGAGAGAAGACAGGAGAGATTGCATTTATGGGTCCTTTTGTCTTTACTTCCATTAGAAGGAATGTGGTGACAGTTCACACTAGGAGCAAGTGGAACATGCCCTAATTAGTGAAGTACTGTGGCAACAGATTGAGACCTAGGAAAGCAGCTGAACATTTCAGGGATTATGTCATGAATTAGTGCCTGCTTGCAGGTGTTTCTTAGACACTGTGTATAATAATTTTTTTATGTTGTGTATTCATAATTCTTCTGTTTTTAGGAAGTGTTTTAGTGTTGCTTTATTCTGTGTGTGTAGCAATCTTCTTATTGCATATTATAACATGTTTTCTTCTTTGCACTGGTATGTATAAGGGATGTATTGCAGTTACGTGTAGGTGCTTGTTCCCTTTAAGCATATGTAGCAGCTCATGCCAGGAATGTTCAGGGTCTCCATGGTGTGATGTTCTATGTACAGTCAGTTGGCAACTGGGGGCATACTGGTAGGCTGCTATTGTTGGTGGTGTGTACCTGAGCTGATTAAAGACTAAAGGATGCAGAGTACAGCGTCGTGACAAAATGCTAATATGTATTATCCCACACTTAAGGTCTTCTGAGGTCAAAATAGTTGTTAAGAAAACGATGATGGACTTAAAAATTACAAAAACATCCTAAGAATTGTTCTTTGTTGCTGCCAGCGCTGTTGTGGGAAGGCACACAGTTACTGACAGAAACTATAGGCCTGCATGCAGCATCACCACGAGTATTGGCAGCAGTTTGTGAGTTTGAGAATGACTTTTTTTAATTAGCTCCTCAGGGATCCAAGTGTTGTACATTGTTTTTCTTAGAACTTACCGAATGTCTACCACGCAAATAAAATGCATACTTTCAGCTAGCAGTATCGATTTAGAAAATTATTGAGCCATTGATGGTCTCTGGAAAAACGTTGGGGAGGGTTTAATTTGGGGCATAGCACGATTTGTAATCTGCTTAAATAGCAATGGATGGTGGATGGTATGTGGCAGAATGATAAAGGGACACTGGAGGAGAAATCTGTCGGTTTAAAAGATACTAATAACGTGAAATATTGCACAACCCTAGAAACTGTATGAATTGGACACCAATGTCGAGTAAATTTAAGGCATGATTCACAGTACATTTCAGAGTAATGAAAGATAACTTACAATTCTGAGTAAATTACACTTTTTTTGGTTAACTTCACTATTTTGAGCTTTTCAAAAAATCCAAGTGTAATGTGAGGTACCCAGGAACTGCTAGTTACTCTATGTGGTTTGGAGAGTGATTGTTGTTATGCAACACTTAATCTAAAAGGCTTGTCCCATCTGATGTTGCTGCATAAGGCACCATCTCTTACAGCTGTTGCCACATTATTCCAACTGTTGCAGATGCTCTTTGTGATCGAACAGCTTATAAACACGTTATTCTGCGATAAGAGAGGTTCTTAATTATGTCCTAAATATCCTCATCCATGCCATGTGTAGACGAGTAATCCTATTGGAGCCAAGGTCCAAGAAGGGTTTCATCATTCAAGGAGATCACTCTGCACTTTCTAAGTGAGCATGTTGAGTAACTAGGGCATGCTATGACATCTGAGGTTGTTACTTTCGGGCCCAATTTGGTGTCAACTATCAAAAACTGTTCCAATCATGCAGAACATGGAGCCGTTACTTTCAGTTCTTGGTGTACGTGAGTGCAAAGGGTTAACCACATTAGGATTGTCACAAATATATCATATTACATTGTGTAGAGCCCGTTTTTAATATATCCATGATGGCAGATGGCTCATCTGCACTGAATGAAATTATGAACTTTGTGCCCTGATGAAGGATGGCGTAAAGTACATGGTACCCCCAAAAAGCGCGTCTGCGCATCTTTGTTGTTTCTGTATATTGTGTGTAATTTGTAATTGTGTTCTTTTTTGGAGTTTATTGTCACACTGTTTTATGTGTTTTTTCACATTATGTGTTTTTTCATGTTTTTCTCATGTTATCTGTCGAGACATACTTAATTTGTATGATTCTTTCTCTACATGATTAGGGTATTGTATGAATTTCATTCAGAAATATTTAATGTAGCATTTATTGTATATATTTTTGTGATGAGATTATTTATAAAAAAGAAAAAAATATATTTTGATAATAAATTAAGTAAACTATATTTCTGTGGGACATTGTTTATTTTCGATTCCTTACAGAACTGTATAAATAACTAGATAAGGGGTAGATTATCGTGTTCTGTTGTTAAAAACTGACCCTGCCTTAGGGTTGACTAATTCTCCAAACATATCCACAGTGGGAATGTGCCTGTGAAGAGCTTGTGAATATCCGCAAACTCACACATTTATGGGCTTCTAATTCTAAATAGGCAGCCTATCCTGTCCTGGAACACACACAATATAACCCTTGAGAAGATTTTCTAAATAGCATACTTCACCATACTGATGTAGACTTTTGTGCCCAATTACATTGCATGAACACAAACTATGAATTGACACTCATAAACACAGGTATTTGAAGACCTAGGTATAACGCAGATGTGTAAATGCCTTTAATTACAGCCCCAAAGAGTGTAAGGAGTATTTTCATCGTATGATGATAAAGAAGTAGATACTTGTGGAGAAGCTTGGCCAAGATGGCAGATTGGAAGGATGGTCCGCCCGACATCATCCTGGACATCGGCAAACCCTACTTGATCTTTGCAGGGGTCACCCAGGAGATTTTCACGGCAACAGGGACCAGTCTGGGGCAGTGACCGTGAGAAATCCCTGTGGGTTCGCTGGCGTCCTCCGCCAGGCCGCAGCCAGGGCCTCATGTCATCATGCAATTTGGCCATGTTAGGGGCGGTGTTAGCCCCAGATCGAAAGGCCAGTGGCAGACATGACCGTATCTTCTTTCTTGCATGGGTACGTGGACAAGCTGCTTTGGGCCCCCATGCCATGCTGCTTACCTGAGGGGAAGACAATGACTTTAGGGGCCCGCCTTCTTCTTGTCTTTGCCTGTGAGGTCGGCCCTGCGCCGCCGGACCCCTCTCAAATTGGGTTCCACAGTGTCAGCCCGCATTGCCCCCTTGCTGGAGAGGATGGATTGCACCCCACCTGTCTGAGTGGGGTGCATCTTTTTATGCTTTGAGCCCGATCACCATGCCGCTTGTCCACGTGGCACACAGAGACTTCAGAGTCCCTTCCCCTTTTAAACTTAGCCCAGATGGTCGGCCATGGGCTGTCAGGCTTCTGTTGCATTGGGCCTCACAGAATCAGCCTGAATTGCCCCCCTTGCCGCAGTGGGGTGCACGTGTTGGTTGGGCACCTTGGTGATTCCCCTGGCATCATGGATGGCAGACCGTGCTGGTGTCCGTGCACTCCTTATCAAGGGGCACAGGGCATTCTTGAATTATGGAGATTTCCAGGGCCTGTGACTACTGTTACAAACGCTGTACACACCTGGGTATTCCTCCTTGTTTGGACGCCTCGTTGGCCTGTGTTGCTCTGCATGCTGGTACCTACTTCCTCCAGCATGGTCAAGCAACACTGTTTGAAGGGGGGCCCTGAGATTGGGGGGTGCATACTACCCCCATCAGATGCCACTGCGTAGGGGGCTACATTTACCACTGGGTCAGCTGGTAGGCTCTCATCTGCAGACAGGTTTATTGAGATTTTAGGGACCTTTAGGGATGTCAAGGCTATGTTGGACCTGAAGATGGATGCCTTAAGGATTGAAATGAGCCTGCTGAGAGCTGGCCAGGCCAAGTTGAGAGAGAGGGTGGAACCTAAGGAATCTGCATTGGCTGACTTGCGACCCTCGATGGTGGACATGCAATCCCGACTGAAGGCCCTTCGGGAAGAGGTGACACTGCTGTGCAGCTGGGCGAATGATGCAAGAGTCGGTCAAGGCGCAATAATACCCACACAGCGGGGCACCCAGAGGAAGCCCAGGGCTCAACATGGACCTTTTTCTTGAAAACTGGCTGCTTAATACTATGCTTGAGGGGAAGAGAGACACTTTCTTCTCAGTGGGGCATGACCACTGGGTCCCCGATGGACTGCCACCTTCGGGGGCCTCATCTTGGCTGGTGGTGGCTTGGCTCTTCAATTATCAGGACCGCATTGTCATCCCACAGGTTGCCCACACAAAGGACCTTTGGCAGGTGGAGAACAGCCCTGTCAATATCTTTTTGGATTAGTTGGCCGATATGCAGACCCAGTGGGGATCATTTATGACTAGCTTACCCATCTCACGTTGCTGCGATTGCAGAAGAAAGGAAATTCAAGGAAACTTGTTATGATAAAATTAAATTTACATTATGTCATTGTTATTGAAACTTATTCATTTTATTTTTGAAAACATTTCTAAGTGTGGCTTGAGCAGTGCCTCCTCGATTGGCTTCCAATCTTGATTCTGCCTGCTCTCCTGTTTCATTCAAGCGGGCTTGAGCAGTGCGTGATTGATTGTTTTCCAATCTTGATTCTCGTTGCTCTTCTATTTCATTCGAGCGGGCTTGCGCAGTGCAGTTCATCACGGAACCCCTGTACACGCCAGTGTTACCAGAGACCAAGGAGGTAGATGCAAGTACCTTGACAGCAAGAGAGTGTGACAGCATTAACCCACAACTATATTTGATATATGGGAGAAGCTGATCTTTTCAAGACACCGCTACAGGTCATCTGGTTTTTGAATTTTTACAGACATATTTTGAAATATCCACTGGAAGGAATACTGGTTTTATCTTATAAGAGTGCAATTAATACTGGGTTGCAGATTTATACAGGAAGCAGAACTAGCCGCTCAGAGATTTATGATTTTGACCAGACTTCAGGATCAGTACACATGCAGACTTTGATATCTAGGACCTTTGCTGCCTAGAAATAAGGGGAGATCTTACTGACCCCTGTATGGTGACAGATAAACAACATTTCTTGATAAAGGGGGTTATTATCATCAGAACACACCGAAACGCGTCAACACATTTTCTGGTACAATTCAAGACTCTGACATCGATGTTGACGTACAGATGCTGCATTAGCAAATTATCGATGGAAAACATAACAGAGTCCATATGTACAACCTGTATTTAACAATTTTCATGTTTTACTCCTTCTGTCCTTAGCTTCAATTGTGCAGGTCATAATTGATTGTCTTGTTTGTTTTATGTATTTTAGATTGGGGCATTAGACTAGTTAGCCCAATTATATTGTTTTTATTTACAATGTATTCATAATAAATGATTTTTAATCTGATATATTCTTGGTGGTATATATGATTGTACTGTTTGCATTTGGAGGTATGTTCATGTGAACCTGTCCTTTATTTGACTCAAGGGAACCTTTGAAAATTTGCTTCACTCTCTGACCTGTTTAGGGACTGCTTTGGTTCTGTTCCGTGGCCTATCTGACTAGGTACTTTTTATGTATGAGTGACGTGTCATGTTTTTTTTTTTACTTTTAGGGGGTTTGCAACTTGTGGTCCCAAGACATGTTACCTGTACTGATTGTTCATTCCTGGCACCCTTAAATGTCGATACTGTATTCATTATTTTTAAAACTTTAATAAAGAACTACTTTGGGGGAAAAATTATGTAGATACTTGTGAAGGAGATATTGTAGAAATGTTTGATATGATTTATACCACGATTGATTAATGATTGTTTCATGTATTGAAAGGAGTACAGTGAGCATCAGTATGAAACAGATGTTGGTGGTAAGTGTTCTCTCAATCCAGCAGCGGGGTGTCTGCACAACCTGGGTGTTATGGAGAGTCATATTGAGTTCTCGTGCCTGTAGGTCTTCCAATAGTGCTACAGACTACCACATGTATGGACTATAAATAGAACTTGATCATGCCTATTTGGAGGGCTCTCATCTAGAATGAGTATAGTTTTAATGGGCAATTAATGTTGCCTTGCTGGCATGATCTAGTGCAACATTGTTTTCTCACAAACCATAAAGGTACAATGTGGGGTCATGTGGTATAGCTATAATGTGGAATTTGGGCTCTTGAGGTTCTATTGGAATTGGGAGGGCATGAAGTACATTCTGTTGCGTGGGTCTTCAACTAAAAATACACGACAAATCGGAGCTTCATGCTCTGAAAATGTGTGCTGAACTGGTTATTTTGTGATGATATTAAAAATAAGTACTTCTAGCACTGCCACCACAGGAATAGTTTTGCTTGTTTAATTGAGAAAAGTCGCAGGCTTATATAACTCTGATTCTCGTTCAACAATTTTTTAATAGAAGCATATAGTAGTACACTCAGTAAGTGTTATCTCTCCCAGGCTAAAACCAGATCTGGCAAAATCCTTCGTCTGTAGTGACAGCTACTCTATTTGTACAGGATAAAGGCACTTTGAAAGTGTTTAAGATTTAATGCAGGTCTGTTTTTGAGGCAACCCGTAGCTTTAGGGATTTCTCTCTCGATTATATGAGGTTCACAGCATTGAAACAAAGCACTACATGTCATAAAACCTGTATAGTGTCATCCTTGCCGGTTCTGACTCTTTTCTTAACTAATGTGTACTCCCAAGTAAAGCACAGGCTCTGTATAAATATATGCATTGCTATGCATCAGTAATTCCTAAACAAGAAACATTGGCTCAAATGCTCAGGAATGCAATTTTTTGCTTTACAGTTTTATTTACAAAAATGTATTAAAACTCTTTGTACAATACCTCATTAAAATGAGGTTAATTAATTTATATGCCCACACATGCAGATTTATTCTTTTACAGCCATTAGTTTGCTTGCCATTTGTTTCTGTTCACTGAAGTGCATTTTTACCAAAAGAAAAATTAACAAAAAACATAGATACAAAAAAGTCCTGAAGTGACTACTGCTGAACTTCGATCGCTTGAAGTTAGTGGCAGAAATATGTAAGCAATCAACATTTTTTACATGCAGGTTTTTAGAAAATAAAACAAACCAATTACTAAACATCTCCACCTTTGTGAAGCTTCCACTCGTAAAAATTGTTTTTCATTCGATAAACATACATTTCTTTTTATACAGCATCTAAGAAAATGTTTCTTTTGTTTATTTTTTTACATTTTTAATACAACTTTTAAATTACACAGCTTTAGCTTCCCTTACTGGGATATCATAGCGTTGAGAAATTCAAAATCACAGTTTCATGTTCTGTACTCTTTTAAAAGTAAGTTTTTCTCTTGTAAAGAGGCATGACGTTTTTGGAATGAAAGATTATATCACATTTACTTGAAAATGATTTTGTTAAGAAGACTCTACTTTATTATATTTTAATAGAAAGATCTACTTGTATCCCATGTAAACTAGGTGCCTCAGTGCCCAAGGACGTGACTATATCAATTTCTAGTATTTGTACGCCCCAATGAATGCCCACTAGGTGCCCTGGCAGAAGTACACCTCTAATGAACTGCAGAAAGCAAATGTTGTCACGTTGAAGGCAAGCCAATAAAAAAATCTTGCAAAGCAAACGTACTATAGGTGTTGCACAAATTTGAGTTTTTCTGTTTATTTACTTTATCCTCTGTCTCATTTCATCAAACAAAAACAATTCCATTTGTATAATTATACTTTTTTTTAGGAAGAAAGGTAGGTACACTTCATTACTGTTTAGACATTTCTCTTAGGAGAACTTCCACCATATATGTCTACTTCAAGTTGTGCTATTCTAGTCTAAGACTTTGTTAAGGGCAGGACAGGCTGCTTTGGACCACATGAGTGCTTCCAAAATCTTCAAATCATGATACAAAATTGAAACAGCTCTCAAATGCTTCAAAATCCTCAAATCACAATTAATTCTGTGACAGGGAACATTGACACAGTACCTTGAAAGAAAGGAGACTGTGTTCCATTGTTTTTGTTTGTGCTATGAAAATTCTTGTCTGTTAAAAGCTAACAATAGCTTATATGGTATGACGGCATTTAGAGAGGTACAAAGCTGACCTGGAAGTGTACCAATGTTATATGCCATTTATGTGGCAGTAAAAGGAAAGAGATGTCTCAGATCTGAGCAATTGTAGATGCACACTTCTGAATATGTATTGTTATGCACTGAGGTACACCTATACGATTTAGTTTTTAGAAATTAGGAAACAAGATGCTAATATTCTTTGATATTAAGCTTGAAGCATGTGGAATAACAGTACAAACAATAACAATATTCGGTCTTTTCAACACTATCTGGAACTGTAGAAACGCATTGAGAACTACTGCTCTTTCCTTTATGCATTGTAAAGTTCACAGTTGATTGAGAGACATATCATAGCATGAGACAGCAGTTCTGATGAAAGCGATTCTAAAAGTGCCTGTATGACCCCACCATACTCTTTGTTTGGCCTCTGGCACTAAATGCCATATACAACATAGGAACCCATTGTAACAAGTTAATGACTATGTAAAGTCACTGGCCATAATTAATCATTGATTTCCTAAGGAGTGTATTTAAAGCATAGCATTGGTGCAATCACAATGGTTATAAATTAGCTATTCTGGAAGCCAGAGGATTTTTTAATGACATATTTCCATTACGTCTTTACATTCAGTGCTCATTGATAAAGAACATTTCTTGTATGGAATGGGACAATAAAAGATAAGCAAAAGGTTTAGAGAGGTAATAATAAAACCCGAGGAGTATTTATTATGGATGAGGTATACCAACCAAATAAAAATTTGTAGATACTTGGAGTGTTGTGGTAGAGGAGTAGATTCCTGATGTGGTAATACTTCTAAAACAAGGAAATTATTTTGGACTTTGAACGTTCTTTAACTGTGCAGTGGTATCAAAGAATGGCTTTTGTTGAACTGATTTCTTTACAAGGATATTTTCACATACAAGGATCTCTGTCTTTTGCCATGTTCTCATTTTTTTGAGCAAAGCAAGAATATTTCAGTGATGGTTTTGCATTGTTGTGAGTCTCAGAATGTTTTCCATAAGGCACTGAAGGAAAAAGAATTCAGTTCTTCCTCATAAGAGTTCATTGCACCATCAGCAATTTCTTTTTAATTCCTGACCCCAAGGAGTGAATATTACTTCCTCGAGTGGTCAGGGTCTAGTTAGAAGACACATGTTCACTTGCTCCGCCTGCTGCATGCCTTCCTTTTCTAGTAGTCTGTAAGAGAAAATGGCAAACATTAGGATATGCATTACTTTCTTTAACAAAGGTATTGCAATGGTATAGAACTTAACCAGAAGCCAGAGATTTCACACTCAACTGAAATTCTTTCTTTCAAGCTCAGTCATAGAAAATGGCAATGTTTCCTTATCATGCTCTTTGGGCAACTCTGGGAGAGAAGACAGGTAAGTGGAATCGGGAGTGTATACGTACAACAAATTGTATGAATAAAATCATTGTGGTACATAGGCACATTACATTTTTAACTGTGACCACACTCTTTGTCCCTTTGAAGAGTAAAAGTCAGTCAGGTTTTCAGGTAACCACAATGAATATATGTGGATATAATTTTCATATAATGAAATTCAGTTTCAGATTGTCTTCATATTGTTAGTTTTTCTAAAATATCCTGACTGAATTTTAATATTTGAGGGCTTGACAATCCTAATTTTTTATTGAATGTTAAATTGACTTTGAAAATTGTTTTTATTTTAAAAGCATAATGCAGGTTAAAGGTACTTTATCTATCATATGGTGGACTAGTCCATTACCAATGCATTGCATGAGTTCAAATTGCACATAAATAAAGACATTACAACCATTTAGATACCGGAGACATTCAAACTACACTTTAATACTGTGCTTTATGGTTACAGAAGCTAAGCTTTTCAGGACCATTAAGACCTTTAAAAGCTGTATCTAGACCTTTTACGGCCATTTGAGGAAGGCACTAATAATGTCTTAAGAGATATTGCAACATACAGTGTTATTGATATTAATGTATCTCTTATTTGAATGCGCACACACTTTTGTGAGTTGGGAAATTGCAAGATATCAACAAAGAACAAGCCAGCATGGTACTAAGTAAACTGCTAAATTTCAAGAGGTTACATAAATGTAAATCTCAGCCCCTACTTTTACCAAGTATAGCACTGGTTCTTAAGGTTCTTTTGACAAGGAATGTACCTGCTAGAAAGTTGGCACTTTGATTTGAATAGCACCAATGAAGTGCTTCAAGAAACTATTCTAATATGATCACTCTTGTAAGATTGAGTTGCAATACAGTCTTAGTTTAGACATTGCCTTTTTAAGTGAATCCATCAAGACACTAAAATCTTATTCCAGGTTTTACAGAATAAAAGTATTAGTTGCTATTTCTCCTGTCCAGAAAATGCTGAGAGATAATGGCATGGGCATCTAATATTATGCTCATGCAAACAGGGAGATAAGACTATGAAAAACAAATGCTTATTACGGTCACATTCCTCATCATAACTTTCAGGTTACTAAATAGGGTTTTCAGTGGCTTAAACCCCTGGGAGTGTTATCACAACTAAGATGAGAGTAACTATAATACTAATAATACCATAGAGCCACTTTCCACGCAAAGGGGCTGATTACAATGCCGGTCGGAAACTCTTCCGACCGACTCGGTCTCAGAATCGTTTCCACCGACTCGGTTTTGGGATTCCGACCGTTTATGATGCTTCAGAACATCGTTGGGTGAGACTCACATTGACTTCAACTGGAGCCTGTGTTCCGAACGAGAACACATGCTTCCATTGAAAAAAGGGATGGTGAGGCGTACCACCTGGTGCCTGCCACACTGTGCATGTTTGGAAAGAGGGGTTACCTTCGTACCCCCATGGTCCCCAACTGGAGGCCTATGGGTGACGGGGGGCCTGCTACATGCCCCTCAAAGATTCTGAAAGCCGTTTTGTGTGGGGGAGACCGATTCGGAAAGGCTGTCAGAATCTGTCATCGTAATCCCTCGGTCGGAAACCGCATATATAGAGCTGTACGATTCGGCTCTGAACGACTCGGGCTGTCCGAATGCCGACCAGAACAAAATTGGACAGCCCAAATGGTTTCCTTGCCTCGTAATAGGTCCGTCAGGAATGTATCTGATTCAGTCGGAAACATAGGTCCGAATCGGATTGAAGAATCCAAATCCCTTTTGGAGCCTTTGCGACTGACATCGTAATCGGCACCAAAGTTTGAATCTTCAAATATGAGTAGAGAAGGTGGTACATGAAATATGTTTTACATCTTGTTATTGATTTTAAGATGAGCACACATCTTGAAGGCATTATTCATTAAAAAGATGGGCAATGTAGATGAAATTGTAGATATACTTGATATTCATAAATGATTACATTAAATCATTGTTCATTAGCGTTTATCTGGTGATCAAGTGTAAATTGTCTAAATTTAGGCAATCTTTAAATTCATACAAAATTAGGATCATCAACACATAATAATTTATTAAACCTTAATCTTACCCCTATATTTTGACACTTTCTGTTCCGTACACGTTGTAGCCTTCCCGGTACGTTGCGTAGTTCTGTGTATTGGTGGGAGGAGCAGGTTTAAAGTTTTGTGAATTTTTTGTGAGTTTCATTCTTTTCGTTTCTGCTCGTGACTTGTAACAGAATTCTATTAAAGCAACCATCATGGCGAGGCCAAGCCCTCCGACAAGAATGTAAAACACTCCAGCTACATTGCTCAGACTTAGAGCACTGGTCTTGTCCTGTGAAAAATCGACACGCTGATTAGTTTCACTTGGGAGAGACAGAGAAGAAGAATAACACATTTTCCTATTCTAATGGCTAGTAATGTAGTCAAACTAATCATGCCCCAGAGTGTTTTATCTTAACCCCAATAAAAGGAACCCTGACTTCCAGAATCTGGAAAGTCTGTATTCAGACTCCCTATGAAATACTAGAAAAAAAGTAAATTCTCAACTTTATAAAGTAACAGCACAATATTATATAGGCATTCATGCAAATCAGTGATAAATCTATAAATAATGATGTTTAATATCAATAGATGGCCCTCACTTCTAATGTAATGTGTATCTTTTAAATTACTGGTAGAATATCTATGATAACAATATGGGGATTTCTTTATAGCTGTCTGGATTTCAGGACAACTAACACATCATGTCTTTTGTGGCAAGTGCTGGGTTGTATGTTTTATGTTGCTTGCTTTGTCCTTTTAGATATTATAAGCAATTGATAGAAGGAATCTTCAGTTGAGACTGAGTCAACATATCTGTAGTAATGTGAGCGATGAAACAAAAAGGTGAATGTGCTGTGGACAGCACATAGAAATCAATATTTTTCTATTGTATTACATTTTGTAGGTGTATATCAAAGTTGAGTTCAATTTAAGTGACTTACTTAATGTCTTTTTAGACTTTATATGATCTATGAAATTCTAAAATCAGTAGTAGTTTAACTGGAAGAACTGTGGCTGACTCTGAAAACTCCACGAGAAGGAGATAGAGACTGAATGTAACAGGCAAATTCAGCAATTACATTCAGAAGTTCAGATACCAATAATCTAGTGTGAGATCCCTGTTAGGTCTGGAGACCACATTGGTCTGTAGAAAAAGTGTTGTAAAAAGAGTGGTGCTGCATAGGTGATGTTCGGGAGGGAGACTGGACATTATTTTAAAAAATGGGTGTAGGTCTTTCCTCATGAGCATATATGTAAACAAGAAATGTTTAATACTTCTAGTGATAAGGTTGTAAATGTGAGGCATTTCCAATGACTGGACAGAGGATTATTAACGGTTGATCATACATTTATTTTTTACTGGTTGGATAGCGTTAAACAGAGTTTGAAAAAAACAGTAATAGCATGGCGGAGGGCCTACTCCTTTGATCTCTGCTATTGACAAAATGTGCATATGGTTTGGCACATGGGGGCGAATTTGCAAGGATAGAAAAGACATCAACACCTTCAGCAGCTCTTTTAATCTGGCTCTGTAGGTCTGGTTTACTGGTAGGCAGTTGTAAAGTCAGCGGGGAAGTTAGAAATTAACTAGAAATGTCTGTTTGATGCCATCATATTTTTGTTCCTGTTCATGAAATGGATGTTGCTCATTGGTTGGCTTCATAATGATAGTAACTTAATATATCACTCTACACAGTACAAGTGTACTGTAGCAATAGCATGCATTTGCATTCATGAATATTCCATTCCATTCTCAAGGTATATTTTCAGTGCATGCGTTATATTGCTACCTTGTAAAAAGGAGAGTGCCTACCATTAGCTACAAATTACTATTACATTCAAAGAATGATTTAGCACACAATAAAATGAAATTTAAACAGTATGTAGAGGAATAAATCAGAGAGAAATCATAAAAGAAAATATTGCTTTTTGAAAAGAATTCATGTTGTCATGGTTTGTAATGGGATGTTTCCCTGAAAAAATGTTATACACCCATGAAAGCATGTGGCTAAATTTAAAATCCACTAAACAGAAGTTGGATTTACTCATGTGTTAATAGTAATACTATACTTCTGATACAATGATGAAATATGTACTACAGAAGCTCAGCATTAAAGTATGCACTAATACATATGTAATGTAAAGGTGTATACAAGTGTTAACCACTTTAAAATTCACAGAAAATGGTTTGTGATGACATAATATATATTTTAATGCTATTGGCCCCACCCAAATCCTTGACTTCCGTAAAGAAGAGGACTGATGTGATATAATGCTTTTGCACCATTTTCTAGTATAACTGAAAATTTTACAATTTCTGGAAAGTTATATTAGTGTGCATGTATGTATAGATATGTATGAACAGTGGGTCAAAATGTGATTTCTAATCAGTACAAAAAGACCTGCTGCGACTGACCTTACTTCCGGAGTCCTTGGCTCCACATTCACCCTTATCGTACCACCATTTGTTTTTCAGCTTGTCTAAGATGCCTTGTTCACTGAGTTTCAATACTGCAAGGTTTACAGGAGTTCTTCACGTGGGAAATAACATAAATAACATTATATTATGTTATTTTATGTTATTCAAGCTTTAAACTACTTTCATAACTATACAAAGCGATAAAGCAGGGTTCCTGGCTACAAAGTCATTACACTGCAGGCAACCTGATATTCGTCAACACTACTGTGACACTAGTCTACCAGGTCCTGCCCATATCGCTTTGAGTAATCGGCACACACTGTTAAGTTAGGATACTGTCAATGAAGATACTTTAGTGGCTTTAAGAAATATTCTGATTTTTTTTGTGTTTTTTTTTAAATAACAGTAGCTTATTTCATTTTGATTGCAAGTTGGATCAAACTGGGAGACCTTATTCACTAAGAGGAGGATGAAAAAAATAGGGTGTCCGTATTAGGCAACTGTAATGCTTGGGTTGTTTGCAGTCCGAAAAAGTTGCAGTATGTCAACTTGACACCAAAAACATGACAATGGAAAAATCCTTCATTTATGATGCTTTGCCAAAAGCAACGCATAAAGCTTTGTTGCCAGTACTTGAAACTTGGTTCTTGAACACCGTTGGGCAAGCTGTAGTTTCACTATCAGTTATGACATGAAAAATAGGACGACTTAAAAGTTCACCCAGTTGTTAGGTGCGTGAATGGGCAAGATAATGTAGACATGGTCCCAAACCTTGAGACTGACCCCTGTAAGATAAAGGCAATTAAGGTGGGTCTGGAGCGGATTCAAAGTAAAGCTGTCAGTGATGAGATAATCAATTTCAAAACACTGCAAAAATATGATGCACAGTTACAGGAGTTAATGTAGAAATCACTCATTCATTGGTTGAGTTGTAAATCTCATACTATATAGTGTCACAAAGTGCTTCCTTGTTTACACACCGAGATAGAGCTAGCCATGTAGATTCAAAGTCGGAACCATCAAAACACAGACATGTATTATTCCTGTCTACCAGCACACCATGATTTCAGCTCATGGTGGTGGTATGGTGTTTTTTTTTCTTTGCCAAATTCAACTTTCCACTGTTTCAAGAAAAAGCTGTCAAATAGAACTATACACCCTAAAGAGCAGAGCACCTTCTTTAATAAGAGGTTTAGTTTGATGTTAAGACAGTGCAACTATTTGGGATATGCACATATATGACCTTCAAACTGAACTTCCTCGACGACATTGCAATTTAATGTATGCTCAACATTCCTCATTGAAATGCATCCTGAATGTATGCGTTATGGACCAAAATCGAACTTTAAAAAGTAGAATAAAGGTATACTATATATAGAAATTTCAACAATCTCTTATGACGTTATTCTGATGAAAACTATTAACACCTTGACCACCAGTTGTGTAGTATGAAGGTCAGCGGAATAACTGAATGGAATGTAGACTATGTATGTACCTCAGCATATGCGAACACACAGTTACTCCAGGTCTTGATACATTCTTTTGGGACTGGCCTTAAAAATTATGCTACAGTGTATGAAACATAGATTCTTGGGATTCCATGAAGTTGTTTTTCAAATAAAAGAGTCACAAACTGGTAATGCGCATTAAGAGATTCCCACATCAGTGCCTTCAAATCAAAAAGCAGTGCCTGCTAAAACATTAGGTTTAGTAGAAGAAGAAAGAGATAAATAAAAGGCACGTCATTGTTCAACTAAAATATCAAGGATACTAAATGATGTCTTAATTTATAAAATATTATCACGGAAGCAGTTAATTAATCATATTCATATGTGAGTCAAGACTTTCATAGGGACGGAAGAAAAGCACTGTAAAGGGGGTAATAGTGCAACGAAAAAACAAAATTAGCACAGAGATTATACAATGGAATTTGAATAGGTAGCACGATCTGTCACTCCGAAAAGAGCTTGCAAAGTCAAGGTAGACAGCAGAGGGCATTATATGAGTGATAGGCAAGGTTCATCTGAGGACCCACAGATCCAGGTGTTCAGGGCCATCCTGAACTGGGTTTCTGTTTCGATAAATGTAGGGGAAAGTCTTAATTCTAAAAGGTACTGAAAGTGGCATTGCATGCTGCATTTCTAATCAAAACGACAGCTATAAAAAAGAAAATATTGAATATTGCAGTTAACTTTGCTTGAATGCGAAGAGTAATGAGGTTGGCAATCAATATACAGAAACTCCCTTTTCTAAAAATCACTAAAAGCACTCAACTAGCAACAACAAATACTCCCAGCAGAAAAGTTAGCAAAAAGGGCCAAATGTGGTCATGCAACCATCCCCAAAGTGTATGCCAGGCTTGTGCAGCTCAGACAAGAAAGTACAGTCCACTTTGGTGCTATGGTGGCTGCTTTCAGCTCTCCTAAAAAAGAGTTTTGACTGCAAGAAGGGTTGCCCCACGTGTGCTAGCGGAGTTGAAGAAACCTATGTCCACATAACCAGGTTGTTACTTGGCATTTTCATGTGGCATATACTTTAAAGTGTCCTAAAGCGCGAAATGATAGCAGCATTGATCCTCTTTACATTACACTGTAATGTATCCACAAAATGAGATTTTGGAGGTGTGGATCCATTTAATTGTGTGTAATATTACAACACTGCTGTGTAACATCACGTAGGATTAAATACCACAAAATCAAGTAGTGGCTTGCCTTCTATGTATATATCAACATGTCTACAAAAATGTTAGCTTACATAATCTTCTCGCTGATCTTTTTTCATCTTGGGCATGTTCACATTAGTACACCCAACACAGGCTGGAGGAAGTCTTTCTAGTATGGGAGAGGGAATTGAATATTTTTCAGACTTCGAGGATTGTAAGGTAAAGGGTCTTTCCACAGGGAAAAATGTTTTGCCGTGGAAAAAAAATAAACAGAGAAAAAAAGCGCAATTTCACAGCTGCATTTACTCAATGTGGAAATTTTATTTTCCAGGAATATGCTTGGCAACCTACGAGGTGCGCATCTTCCAAGACACTTCTAGGAAGTTTTGTGATTTTTTTAAAAACGCTACAGATGGGTCAAGTGGGAGAGTAAATCTCCAAACGTACTTTTACTTTTTTTTTCACATCAGGACCAACATAACTATTGAGGCCTTTGTCATGAAACTGAACTTTTTCAAGACTCAAATACCCTAATTTTTAAAGTACGGATTTACTTAATTACCATTTGATTTCAAAACGGAAAGCTCGACACAGCTTCAATTCGATGAAAAACTGTCGTCCACAGGTGGTTTTTAAAATGTGAACCTTGTATATATTCCTACTATTATACAGTTTTTAACAATCTTTTTCATGTTTTGCTATTTTTGGCTTTGCTTTATTGCACAGGCTACACAGGGATGGAAGTTGTTTTTTGGTTGTCCCTTGAATCTGTAATGGCAAATATGTGCATTAGTTCTGAAAAAGTATTTGCTCATGTAGTCTCAGATTTTGTGTCTACTTCTATTGCAGAAATCTACCCGACTTCTAACTTGCCCCTGGTCAGATTGAAGGCTGCTTCTGGTAAGTGTATGTTCCAGATTTTCCATTTGCTTGTAGACAGTTAAGGATGGTCTGTGAAATTGTTTTTCCTTGTCTCATCCCTACTGAATATCATGTATTGTTACAATATAATCGCTCAAAGAGGCACTAATTAAATGGCATACAGTATGCACGCGAATCACACAAATTATTGTGAAAACTTGTCTTCTTGGAAAAATCTTCTTGTTTGTTGACCAGGAGGATTACTACTTCTCCGATGGCATTGTGTGCGAAACGAAGAACTTAATCTGGAACTCATTGATGCTCAAGTTCATTACATTGAACCTGTCTGGAGCTTTACACGCACTTTAGCGAGATTGTAAACAATGGATACTATAGTATGTACACAAAAAGAGGAGAGAAGCAGGAACGGAGTAAATGAACAGGTTTATTGAGTAGAGTACACAACGACCTCAGCCACAGCTAACACATAGCCGCAGGTGGCAGCCTAATCTAGTCACAGCGGCGCTCGCCCTGGAACGCTGAGCGCGGTGACATTCGAAGTGATGTCACCGCGGAGTGTTCCACTAAGCGCAGCGCTGTGGAAGGGAGGAAGGTGGAATGAGTGGGAGATACCACACATCCCCCTTCCCTGCAGAATAAGAAACATCAGAGAAAACTTATCAAACAGCATGAGTTACATAGTCACGTATTGCTCCAAATGTCTGGGCGGTTTGACCACTCTCAAACTGGTTCTGCTACCCGGGTGTGGGCCTGTCCAACGTTCCCTGGGAGGGGGTTCCATACCCACGAAAGGTTTGTCCCCGCTCCCTTCCTTAACACAGTTATCTCCCTTGGGAGATGGGGGCGGGGGGGTGATACCTCACTACTCTTCCCAGGTTCCAGATCTTCCCCTCCTGGGTTTTTACGGCATTCCTAAACAATTTGACAATCTTTGTGGGCCTGCTGTACTCTGACCAATTTGCCCTGCCTGTGGGTGTTTTGATTTTTATGTCATCTCCCACCTTGAATCCAGCCTCTTGTGTGGAGTGTAGTCTATCAAACCTTTCTTTCCTCTCTACAATGGCTTTGTTCTGCTTCGCGAGCCCCTTTGATTCTTTGGAGTGGTCTGACCATCCCTTGTGCCACCCCATCCAACCCAGTGAAAGCTTGGTGTTGGGTATTCTTGCTCTGAGCATTTCGAATGGGCTAACGCCTGTCGTCTGGTGAGGCGTCAACCTGTAGACTTCCAACCGTTTCCACACTTCTTCCCTCCAGTTCAGGCCACTAGTCTTCGCCAACTGTATGCTTTGGCACATCGTTTGTGTGCGATCCCCTTCTTCTCCAAGAGGTCCCTCATTTCCTTCGAGCATAGTTGCACTCCATTGTCTGTAAGTAAACTGCTGGGTAGCCCCTCCCTGATGAACAGTTCTTGTAGGAACTCGATGACTGTCTTCGTGGTGATTTCGCTTACAATCTTCATCTCCGGCCATCTTGAGTATAGGTCCACTAGCACTAGAATGTAAGGCGTGCGCAACTCTCCTGTGAGTGGGCCAATTATGTCCAATGCCACCTCTTCCCACGGTCCAGACGGGGGCGGCCTGCACACCCTGGGCGGCGTTTGTTGTCTCAAGACCTTGTCACTGACGCAAAACGGGATACAGTCTCTCACTTTCCTTTCTATTGCCAGGTCCATGCATGGCCACCAGTAGTCTTCCCGCATCCTTTGTTTAGTCTTGGTGATACCCAGATGACCGTCATGGGCTATGTCTACCAGGCGCTCCCTTACTGCTGTAGGCGGGACTAGCCTTGTCCCTCTGAACAGACATTCGTCAACCACTGACAGTTCTCCCCTGACCATCCAGAACGGCCGTAGAGCTTCATCTTGTTTATCTTCCTGTCTCCACTTCCCTTTTACTCTCTCACACACTTTGGTGATGGTCTCGTCTGTTTTCAGTGCCTCTTTCCAGGGTTCTTCACCAATAGCTCCCTGAGTTATTATGCATACATGTTCCATTTGATAGTCTTCATTCTCTTCACCATCCTCGTTGTTGGTTGCTTCTTCATCCCTTTCCATCACTAGCCGTGAAAGGCAGTCTGCTGCTACATTCTGTGCTCCAGGGACATATTCAACACAAAACGTGTACTCCTGGAGGCTTACAGCCCATCGCCTGATTCTGCTCGAGATCGCGTCGAGACCTTTTTTGTTAAACACCTCCACTAAAGGCTTGTGGTTCATCCGAAGAATGAACCTTGTCCCCCAGATAAAGTCCCTGAAATTGCTCATGGCCAGTATACCGCCAAGGCCTCTTTTTCGATCACGGAGTAGTTATTCTCTGACTTTTGCAGTGTTCTTGACGCGAAAGCTATTGTTTCCTCCCCACATGCTCCTACTTGAGTGAGGACCGCTTCGAGCCGTTTGGCACTAGCGTCGGTTGTGACCACTGTCACCCGATTGGGTATGAAGGACCTGAGACTGGGGGCTTCTGCGAGTGCTCTCTTCACATCCTCAAACTCTTTCTGACACTCCTCATCCCAGTTGAATACTACTTCCTTTTTGAGCAACTGGCGTATTGCGAACGTCCTACCGGCAAAATTCCTTACGAATTTGCTGTAAAATTCCAGCATTCCTATGAAGGACTTGATTTCGTCTTTACTCTTCGGTGACGTCAGATTCGTTATAGTGTCTTGGAGTTCTGTTTGGGGACAGATTCCACTCACTGTCACCTTGTGTTCCAAAAAGTCCAGTTCTTTGCAGCCAATCTTGCACTTTTCCCTTTTCACCGTCAGTCCTTGGGACCTAAAGCTGGCTAGTACTTGTCTCAGCCTCTTGTTGTGTTCCTCGTTGCCTCTTGCAAATACGAGCACATCATCTCGGTGGCATAGGACGCCAGGGATCCCTCTCAGGATGCTGCCCATAAGCCTCTGGAACACGGCTGCGGCTGATACCAGCCCAAAAGGCATCTTCTTGAATTTGAATGCCCCGATGGGCGTTACGAATGCTGTAAGATCTTGCAACTCCTCGTGGAGCTTGATTTGGAAGTAGGCTGAAGTAAGATCGAGGGTTGAAAATACCTTTGCGGGGGAGGAGCCAAGCTCGCGACCGTGATGGCCGCGTTGTAGCTCGGCTCCGTCGACCTTCTCGCCTGTTTTATTAATCCTGTGCCCTATCCTGCCCCGAGAAGATGTATTCGAGGAAATATGGAAACATGACAGATTGCTGATACTTACCATCTGCTCTGGATGCTCCTGGGTGCGGCGGATCCTGAGCTGTGCCCTTGTTCACTTCGGAGCCTGCGAGGCGGGCGGGCCTGGACTTGCCTGCGGCTCCCAACTGGAACGAAGTCCCTGCGCCGGCCCCTGGTGGAGGAGAGGGGTCGACCGAAGGGGCCACTGTGCGGTTGGACCGGTGGCGACTGACCGGACCCGGACTGCTGGTCCGGGGACCTGGTGGGACCTGGTGGCGGGGTGCCGCATCTTACGGACGGGGGTTGACCGCATGGGAGACGCGTCTCCCCTTTGTTTCCCAACCGGCCATTTTGAGATCCTCCGCCCGGTCAGAGGCGCCGACTACCTCCAATGTTTTGGTGGCCCGCTTCCCTGCACCACTGGTGCGGTTGACTGTCCCCGGCTGGCTCTCGCTGAACCCCGCTGGCCACCGGATCGGGGCTGGAGTGTACAGTGGCCTCGCCGTGCTGACAAGATGGTGGCCAGCGCCCTGTATCTCAGACCCGTCATCGACGGGAACATTGGCCTGTTGCGCGGCACGTTTGCTGAATACTGTAGGGGTGATCCTACGATTGGCGACATCCTCGCTGCCTTGAGCTCCTGGCGTGAGGCCATGATGTTGAATGCCGTTGGACTGGATGATGATTTTCTTGACGGGCTCGCTGAGCCGCCCCCCACGGGTGCGGACCAACCGCTGAACTGTGCTGCACGGACCTTCCCCGAGGTTGATGAGATTACGGCCGTCGCTTGTCTGGAGGTCTGGATGCCCGTTGCTCTGTTTTGTCGGGAGCGCTTCCAAGGAGTGGAAATGACAGAGGGACTCCGGCCGGGGTCCGTCCGGGCCTGCCTTGCAGTGACTCCCGGCGATTGTTCGCCTCGCCCTGCTGAGCCTGGATCCGATGTCTGTCCTAGCGGAGCGAGTGCCCCTTCTTGGTCAGCGGGGCGTTGTTCGTGTTGCCTGCTGTTGCTGTTGCTTTTTCTTGCTGGTCTGATCCGAGGCCATCATGACTGTTTCCTGGCCTGGAGTTCTTGCGTTTCACTCCTGGCCCGTCTGCTTCTGGTTCAATGTGCACTCCGTGTCTATGGCCCTGGACAGACAGGGGCAGGGTTGAGATAATTTGCATCGGCGGACTTCTACTTCGTGCATGGATGAATGGCGTACTTTTGATTGTACAAGTATGATCGCTTCCTCATCATGTTCCTGTATTTGACTTTGCAGTGACTTCCTCTTCTCGTAGGTTCCAATTGTGCACAGGTGGAGGGTGGGAGCAGATCGTCTTGATTGCATGTCTCCTCTCCCGTCAGTTCTTAGTTCCTTTTTCTCCCTTCCCCTTTCTTCTTTTTCCTTTCCTTTTTCTCTTTTCTGAGTCTATATTTCGGGACTCGGTTTTTGGGCGACAGGCACACTGCTAGGGGGGGGTAGGCCGTAGCCTCTGCATGCGTGCTGGGTGGGGGGTTTGGGGGTGGGTCTTTTGTTTCGTCTTGGTTCTATGGGCCTTATTTTTCTCCTTTCTCTCTTGATTCTTCTTACTCTTTTCTTTTTCCTTTAGTTTAGGTTGGTGGTTAGGTGTAGCGCTGCTTATTGTTTCTGCTGTTGGTCTCTCCACTACCATTAGTCAAGATGTTCCACGATCATGGGGCGGGTACTGACCAGTATGTATTGTACTGTTTGTTCTTATCCTCAAGTTCTTCTGATGATCCTCTAATTATTGCTTAGTTTGTTGCTGATTCGCTTGGATCATTGCCCGCCATGTGTTCTCGATGAAGTGACTGCGTCTGATCCTTCTTACCTATAACTTTAAAAATTAACCTCACTTATCCTGTACTCAGTGGTCCCCCCTTTTCTCCAGTAAGTGATGCATCGGATAATTGCTGTTCCTCGTCTCAGGGACTGCTGAGCTGTTTTGATTTTGCCTAGAGTGCTACCACTTGATTTCGCGGCCGGCCTGCATGGTTGTGGGTCCGTACCTGTAAGCTTTTGTTGGACAATAAAGGTTTCCAAAAAAAAAAAAAAAAAGAAATACCTTTGCGTCTTCTAGCATGCTCATCATTTGAGTGATGTTTGGCAGCGGGAATCTGTCGACCACAACCTCCTTGTTCAAGGCCCTGAGATTGATGCACAAACGGACCGAACCATCCTTTTTCTTAGCTGCAACAATCGGCGCCACCCATTCTGTGGCCTCCACAGGTTCGATGACTCCTGCGCTGCATATTTTCTCCAATTCAATCTTCACCGCTTCCTGGATTGCTATGGGAAGTTTCCTTACTTTGGCTACGACAGGTTTCGCGTTTTCTTTGAGTTTGATCTTGTGGGAGTAGTTCTTAAGACACCCCAGTTCATCATTGAATACTTCTTTGAACTCTGTTTCAATGCTCTCCCACGTTTCTTGCACCTCTTGTATCTGGATTTGTGCGTTTTTGTTGGGATTAAGGTAGAGCCCTAGCTCCTTCTGTGCCTGCCACCCCAGGATGTTGTCACCAACCGTGGACACATAGATTTTCAATGCCGTTACCCTACTTCTGTACTCCACTTTGCCCCAGAAATAGCCTTTCATGCTAAATGGGCGACCTTCATAGCCCCCAGGACTTACGTCCATCTTACACAGTCTAATCTTCCCCTTGGTAAATTCCTTGGTGTTGATGATCGTTATTTTTGAACATGAATCAAACATGGCTTCTACATCAGTGCTTTCTATTTTAATGGGGTCTTTGGGATTGCTAACTTGATCACTCCGTACTTTCGTCACACACTCTGTTGGCGCTGTCCTTTCCCTGCTTCTGAAACCCCTGACCACTCTAACAGTACTGCCTGAAATGGCCTCTTTTGCCACACTTGTTGCACGTGAATTTAAGTGCAGGGCACTCTTTGTCACTAGCCATGTGCCCTTGCTTCCCGCATGTATAGCAGGTGCCTTTGAACGCCCATGCCGTTTTGCTCTCTTTCTGCTCTTTATATACCATCCTCTGCCCTTTGACTTCTAGCACGCCATCGCATTCAGTCCCCACTTCGATTACTTTTACCTTTTCTTCGTTGCTCTTCCCCTCACTGTCCTGTTTAATTTCGCTAACACACTGTATCATGTGCTCCACTTTCTTGGCAACTATAAGTACTTCCATCGTCTTTCAACCACAACTCCTCGCGTACGCGTTCTGTCCTACACGCTAGCACAAACTGGTCCCTGATTCACTCTTCGCATGCGCCCCCAAACTTGCATGTTGCAGCCAGTTTACGTAAATCAGACACAAAATCCTCTACAGATTCCCCTTCCTTCTGTCCCCTTTTTCCAAAATGGTATCTTTCCATTATGGTGCTAGTCTTGGGAAGGAAATGTAAGTCTAGTTTCTTTAAACTAATTTCCAACTCATTCAAACCTCTCGCTTCCTGTGCACCTAGGTCTGGGAGATGCTCCAACACCTCTTCCCCCTCCGTCCCTAAATAGTACGACAATAAGGCTACTTTCCTCTCTAGCCCTAGATTAGGACCGCATACAGTCGCATAGTTTAAAAACACCTTTCTCCATTTTTTCCACTGTATTGCAGGCTCTCCAGGGCTCGTCATAAAGAAAGGTGGCGGTGTCACATTTTGCATCTTGTATGATTACACTACTGCCCTGAGTACAAGACTCACCCACCCTGGGTCTACAAGTGGGTTATCCTGAAGTCCCCTTACAATATTGCTCACAAGCACAAGTAAACTTGTATGCAATTTCCACACACAATACGCTCTGTACACGTGAGAAATATCTCTCTTTGTTTGCTACACACAAATGTTCTCCTGGAGCCCACTAGATGGCGATAAGTCCCCAGGGCCAGCTCTCTCTCAGCTTGTGTAAACTTTCTAATACATCGCCGCCTCTATTGTCCACGGGACACCCACAGTCCTTCCTGAGGAAAGAAGCACCTCACTCGTCACTTCATGGGGGCAGAGCCAGGCTAATCACAGTAAGTTTACCGCCCGTCGCCCACAGCCTGAGGACGCGTTGGTAACACAACTCTTCTTTACTCACGCTGCATGCAATGAGGAGATATTTTCCCACACGTTGCGGTCACTATCCGCTTTTGTTGTCCTTCCAAACCACCGAAACACAGTCTTGTTTGCCAAGTCTTGTGGACAAACTTTCACGCTGCTCCCACGCCGCTCTCTTCCGCCAATCCGCCTTACTTCAATGCGCACCTTTCCCTGTCAACTCCGTTTCCTTTCGCCGGGTCAGAGTCCAACATCTGCATGCAGCTCCTTCTTGCAACGCTTCCACAGTCACGACGCCAGCACAGTCTTTCGACAGTCTCACTGCTCATAGATTCACCCGTTGTCCTAGTCTCTCCTCATACCTTTGTTATTCTCATGCTGTGATCTGCCGATTTCTTCACCATTCCGTTACTTTTTTTTCCTGCTGCTTTCTATTCCTACACCGCTATGCCAGTGTCCATTCGCCGCTTCCAGTTCATGCTTTGATTTCCTTTTCTTCCTCTTTGCGTGTCACCACTGTGGTTCGTCAGTTTCGTCTCGATACTTTCCGTTTATGGTGCGTGTTGAGGTCGTTGTCCTTGTTTACCCTCGTCGCCAGTGTAGTATGTACACAAAAAGAGGAGAGAAGCAGGAACGGAGTAAATGAACAGGTTTATTGAGTAGAGTACACAACGACCTCAGCCACAGCTAACACATAGCCGCAGGTGGCAGCCTCATCAAAGTCACAGCGGCGCTCGCCCTGGAACCCTGAGCGCGGTGACATTCGAAGTGATGTCACCGCGGGGTGTTCCACTAAGCGCAGCGCTGTGGAAGGGGGGAAGGTGGAATTAGTAGGAGATACCACAAAAACCTTACTAATTATCCCATCTCGATAAGGACATCTGTAGAAGTAGTGTACCCTTAAGTACCGTCTATTGACCGTTTAGGACGTGTAATTAAATTCTTCCACGATTAGCCCTGATGAAGCCCGCTGGGGTGAAACGCGTTGGCAGTGTGGATAAAGAATAAAAGAAGATTTTTCCAAGAAGACAAGTTTTCACAATAATTTGTGTAATTCGTGTGCATACTGTATGCCATTTAATTTGTGCCTCTTTGAGCGAATATATTGTGCAGTCCAAATTTAAGTTCTGGGGTAGTGAGCTTACAAAGGAGGGCACGAGCCAGACTGTTGAGCAAATGTACTAAGAGTGATAAAAGAGCAAGTGCGGCTGTAATTGTTTTCCATCACTGCCTTCGTGTTTTTGGAGATCATGTGTTGTTACTCAACTAATATATTGCATTGTGATCGTGTTGGTTGGAAGATACTGATCAAGGGAGCTTATTCTGCAGCCATAACTTCCCTGCTAGCAGGAAGTTATTTGAGGTTGCTGGCGATGAATAGTCAACCTCTTTCCCTAATTATCTGTTCACATATGGTGAAAAAAGACATGCAGAGTGTCCCCTTGTCGTCACAGCAGAGCACAGTGCCCTGTTAGTTTACGCCTGCTTTCTCCCTCCACTGCCTGATGAGGATTCATGTCCTACAGCGCCAAGATACCCGCTGGGTGATAGTTGCGCTCTACAAATATCGTATAAAATACAATACATTATGATGTCAGATTGTCATTAATCAACCTGCATGTCCCTATTGCCCTGTGTGGGGACTCACAGAGTGCATGCTGCTATCCATTTCAGACAAAAAGACTGATAAAAAATAGCCATGCACTCATGTGCAATCACATATACTCTTCTGTGAGGCAAGGGATACAAAAGTCACTTCACCAGGTCTTTCTTGAATGTACAACGGACACTGAACTAGCCAAATTAAGATGGAGTTTGAATATTCACTAAAGAATTTAAGAGTCAACATGCTACAACAGAGACAGACTAGCACTATAAACAAGCATTTGCAATGCGATAGGTCTCGCACGTACGCAAGTTTCAGCTATTGACATTGCAAATAACAATGCCTTTTATTTTTGTTTTCGTTTTTAAAACATAAATAAAAGGCACTGTCATTTACAATGCCAATAGCTAAAACTCACGTCAATGCAAGACCTATTGCATTGCAAATGCTAGTTGTCTGTGTGTGTAAACATTCCTTGTGAAATTAGACAGACACCTCACCATAACTGACTGAAAGCACCTGCACACAACTATTTTTCCTAAAATACATTTATTATGGGGTGTAAGAGAGAGAGAGAAAGGGATAACTACATAGCATATAGCTATATGCCACAGGGTCCAGGGACCCTGATGCAAGCAAGGGGTGCCTCATCCTCTGAGTTGGTGTAGCAAAAGACAGTCATAATCTGTTATGACTGAAACAGCTGGTGCAGTTAGCTCGGGTGCCGTTACACCTGCTGAATGAAAGACAGGCACTCCCTGCTTTGCTTACTTCAACCGCTTGCAGTTGCTGCTTGTCTAAGATAAAAATAGACCACCTTAGCCACTTAGGTAGACCCTGACTACGGAATTCCATCTTCTGTTCCCCCGCCACTCCACCACAGGGTGTCACACCCCACCTCTGGCTCTGGCTCATGCCTGCAGCTCCCGGCTACTCCTACAGCCCCCGGTGGGGAGCCCACCTCGCCACCCATCACCCCCAGAGGAGGAGCGCACCGGCTAAGGCCTCCAGTGCACACATGGCCTGTGCTGCAGTGGGCAGCTACGGCTAGCAGCAGCACAGCTGGGCAGCGGCCAGGACCCCTCCCCCTGCAGCCTGCTCACTCCCACAGCAACAGAGCAGAGCCCACTCGCCGCTCCTGAGTCTCAGCTCTGTTTCCCTGGGTGACAGCAGTGCTTTTGCAGACCGCTCTTAGTACGAGCTCCCCGCAGGATGGCGGAGGCTGAGCTGCACAGGGAGAGGCTGCAAGCCATCACGGTGAGTGCCTTCTTCGGTACCATGCAAGCTGGATGCTGGCTGTTCGGGTGGGGCTGGGAATCTGGGGGTTGCCCCATCTCGAGGGGGTGCAGGAGGCGGAAGACCACCTGAGAGATTTGCAGCAGCTCCTCTGCTGCTGCCTCTTGGCTGCTCCCGCTTATATTGGTGTGATCTTGGGCTGGTGCTGGCCATTTCTTGCCCCACCTTGACCTATAGTGAGATTGGTTGCATCAACGTGATGGGGAAGAATCGATTATGAAACTGATGGGGATGAGAGTAAGGAAAAAGGGTGGAGCATGGCGCGTCTGATAAGAACTTAGCACAAAGGGGTCCTCTTCAGTTACACGAAGCCCCCATCTCATTGATGAAGAGGATGAGTGTAACAGAGCGCGAGGACAGCACCACCCATCAACTGGCTATTCTAAAGGCACATGAAGGCCCTTATCAAAACACTGATTGCTCTGACCAGCCAAGAATCTAGCAAGTTTAACACATTAACTCGCATGCAGTTGTATTTAACACGCGAACTTTTCGATCACTCTGGCTTGTTAAAAACGTGTGGATACATGAAATGCTGTATAAACAGTATGAAAATATTAAACAAACAATTGCAATTCGAAAATATACTGGGGTATTTGGATAGGCAGGGACTTTAAGGGAATAATGACAGGTAACGAGAGAAAGAAAACGTGAGCGATTGTGGAGTCGGAGGCAGGCAGAGGGAGCGAGAGGGGAAAGAAATAGAAGTAGAGACAAACGGAAAAAGAGAAACAGAAAGGCGAGAGAGGGGTGTAGAGAAACGGAGAGGGGTGGATTTAGAAGGAATGCAAGAGACAGACAGATGCAAGGGGGAGACAGTCGGAGCAAGAGAGAGAGAGATAGAGAAAGAGAGAGAGAGAGAGAGAGTCAGAGATGAAGATAGAAACATACAGAGTAAAATGTAAAGAGTGAACCAAGGAGCTACAGAGAGAGATACATACAGAAAGAGAGAGAGAGAAAAGGAGAGTCATAGAAGCGAGAGAGGGACAGGCTAAGAGAGGTGACATATGCATGCATGTAATGTGTCACATTCACTTCTGATGGATGGGGGCACGGTTTGTGACAGTCAGGGTTGCACGGTAATGCGGAACATGTGTTCCCGCTGGGACCTCTGTGGGGCTCGTTACCTCCAGAGTTGCCTCTGTGACCCTTGACCTTTGGTATGGCCTCCAGTTCTTTTCTCCAGCTCCACATGTCTGGGATTGGTCCACGTGCAGAAATGCCTATGTATGGTATGTGGCTTTGAAGCCTGCATTCCACAGACTAAGTTGTGTGCCCCATGGCATGCCGGTGCCAGGCTGAAAAGTGCCCTGTGTGTCTGTAATGTGAGTTTGGTGTTACCAGTGGAGTGAAGGGGAGAGCCATAGCTGTTGGTATACCGTGAGACAATGAAGGCTGTTGCATATTGCAGAAATGAAGATGCGTGACATCTGCTGTGGGCTGTCTGTGTTCTTTGAGGTTCCCTGTGAAAGCATGTGTCCTCTGTGCCTTCCGAGCTCGAGGCAAGAGCAGCTTTTCAGAAGCAAAAGTGCAGCAATCCTTCCCACTTCTCCACATGGCGACTGTCATCCGTGTTTACTGAAATTATAGTGCAAACCACGAAAAACGTTTTTATATGTTGGCCCTACTCAAGTTCTGCAGGGTCTGCTCAAATCTCTGGTGCATTACCAATCAAGGCGTGGGAGTAAAGAAAGTGAAAGCGCCATGTGCGCGTACGCTGTAATTACAGGAGACGGCCGGGGAACTCTCCAGAATGCAATGCAAAGCAGCGCGCCGTGCTCGTACAGCATAGGCGTGCATAGCCTCTGTCCGGGCGCGCGCACATGCCCTGTCCGGGCAGGCATGCCAAACAAAGACAGGGAGGGAACCAAACATGCTTCCCTTCCAATAGAAAACACGGATTTTGAAGGCACGTCAATAAGAAGCATGAGTGGAGCTTCCACCCTCGCTTCGCAAACTAACGTGACGACAATAGATCATGCCAGGAGCGGGAAGCGCATGCGCTGCATCTCTAGGCGAGACCTACAAAAGGCAATTGGTATTTACATACTGCTCAAAACTATCTTGATTTAACTCATATGTTGAGGAAATACCTTAATTGCTTACATGCAATAAAGAAACCAGTTGTAACTTAGTGGTTGGACGTGCATTGCATTACATTTCATTGTGGTACGTGTTCTCATTCATTCACCCGTGGACTTTGGTGCATTCTCAGAATTACTGAAGCTAGTAAACCTGGGATTGCATATAAATGCTACACCTTTCCCAGTGAGGCATACCAAGGATAAATATCTTTATTTCTCCTTGTTACTTCCTCTTTCTTTGCATGATGCATTCTTCTGTAAGCATAGAAAGAGGTAAATGCCTCTAAGGATTGTTTTTATGCAGGAAGGTGTCCCTTCCTGCACAAAAACCATTCTGCCTTTTATTCAGGCACACTTGCACTATGGAGACAAGGTGCAGGTAATGGTACTTGGCTGCACGCAGTGTGCCAAGCACAAGGAAGTAGCAGAAATAGATCATATTTCTGTAAATTGGAGCATTTCTGCTCCCTTCCTTTTTAGCTTGCTGCCCAGTGTTGCATGGAAGGTTAGTAAATAAGCCCCCTTGCCCTTAATGTTTCGGCCAGTGAGGATATGGGAACAAACCCCCCCCCCCCCTTTATAGAACCTCCAGCGAGGTCTGTTAAACCTGTTTCAAGCAAAGCAGCCCAGCAAAGGAACTTGCTGCACTGTCTTGCGTGAACGGGAGAGAGCAGAAAAGCTTCTTATTTACAAAGATATGGAGCAGGGGTCTACAACCTTTTCTGTAGTGAGAGCTACTTCTGATCAGCGAAAATCATTGTGAGCTATTGACAGCTAAGCAACTCGTGTATTGTTAACGGACACAACCAGCTCCATTGACTTTAAGCCGTATGTCCAAAGAACCAGATACTAGGGTTTGAACAAAATACTTTGATGAGGGGCACTATGACAAGACTTCCATGGGTCTCAGTGAGCATGCAGTCTTTGGTGATGTATAAACATGTGCACGTATGAACGGGATAAATGTATATGGGTGACTGAGATCCTTTGTCGTATGCACTTGTGGCATTGGAATACCTTTCGTGATATGTGCCACTGTTTCATGTATCATACAAACATATAACCATTTTTTGAAATGAGAGAAATTTAAAGTGCAAAAAACGTTCATCAAAAATGGTAATGATATGGAACATTTTTGTGCCCTTAAGTTTTTTTCCCCTTAAAATAATGGGTATATTTTGCAGTTATCAATATGGCATTGTGCCTACTAGCCACTGGGAACAAGGTGCTTTCTGTGTGTAATGGCTATAATTTGAAAAGGCAGAAAATTAAACTGAAGAGTTAACTTTATGTTTTTTATGCCCCACCCCCCCCCAAAAAAAAAATCATCATTTAAATTTAATCTCATTTCCAAGTGTTTCAAAAACCAGGCATCGTATTCCCATTGGCCTATAGACAAGGTGCCATATTTATGACAGAAAATGCAGCTATTTCTTTAAATGGGAGGATTTTAAAGTGAATAAACACACCTCATAAAACATTAGGACATACTTTGCTTATTTGAAAGTGGAGAAAAATATTAAGACATAATGTTTCATAGAAATATTTTTATCCACTTTACATTTCTCCCATTTAAAAAAAGAACTGTATTATTCAGTTATAAATATGGCGCAGTGTCGGCTCTACTGGCTACTGGGAGCAAGAAGCCTGCTGTTTGTAAATGCAACACTTTGAAATGGGAAAACATTCAAATGAAGATTTAACTTAATCATTAAGGTAATTGTTCATTTTACGCATTCAGGAACATCATTTGGTTCTCACACTCCAATATTGAAGTGACAAGGACTTGTTTGAGAGCTAAATACCTGAGTGCTTCAGCTCCTTATTTCTGTGCCTTGGTCAAAAATGTGTCTCCAGTGCTGCTCATTATCAGGACCCTCTATCTGCAGCCTGAAGATAATAATGTAAAATAAACACAGTCTTCCCTTTTCTAAAACGAACTTAAGGCTGTGAGCTATGGCACCCTTGCACCATAGTGCATAGATACCTTCCTACACAAATACATTCTTAGAGACATATTCCTCTTTCCATGTGTGCTGTAGAATGCAGCACACAAGGAAAGGGGAAGTAACAAGGATTAATTAGTTATACCTGAACTCAGGATACTACCAGCTACTCCTGGACCCAGAGAGGGAATATCACCAAATTCTTCACACATGTTGGGATCTCAAGGTACAAAAGACTTGGGGCCAGATGTAGGTCACCCAATACCGGTCGGTAACGGCTGAAATTACCGAATTTCGGACGTTACCGACCGGTATTGGGCTTTTTAGATGTAGGTGGCATTTTTTTAGGATTCAGTATTTTACAGAATCGGTAATTTAAGGATTCAGTAAAATACCGAATTCTTAACATACCGACCGGTAAATTACCGAATCCAGGATGTAGGGAGCACTCATGTTAGTGCATTCCTCAGTTAAGGATTCGTTATTTACCACCAACTACAAGTTGGTGGTAAATAATGAAAACCTTTGAAAAGGCATTTTTTTTGCTTTTCCAACAGTGCAATGTGGCAGACGTATGCGTGCCACATGTGCACCCATACAAATTTGAGGGGTGCAACAGGGTGTCAAAGTGATACCCTTCCACCCTTCTATGTTTTCCCCCTTTTACCCAATCAGTATTTACCGATTCGGTAATTGCCATTCATTACTATGGGCCTCCATGCCCATAGGAATGAATGGCAATTACCGAATCGGTAAATACTGATTCAGTAATTACCGAAACTTACCGATTCGGTAATTTTTAACGAAAAATTACCTACATCCCATTCAAGAAGCCCTATCCAGATTAGAGGGTGCTCTGATTATAAGTGACAGCATCCTGATATTCACCAGGATAGCTGCTGAGCACCACAAAAGACTTGGCAAAGCGCTGGGACTTTAGCCTTGGTTTCACAAATCCAAATGTGAATTCTTAAAAAATCAAATACAATTCTTTGGACAGGTGTTTTCAAAAGACAGAGTCAGTGCTGAACTAGAAAATGTTGAATCAAAAATGTCCCAAACCGGCAGATGATCTTTGGAGTACAGAGCTTCCTCAGCATGCTCTATTATTGCAGTACCTTCACCCCGAAGCAAGCCATCACCCTGTGGAACCCCTCTGAGCACTCATGAAATGCTAAGCCAGTGGGGGAGGAGGGTCAGAAAAGCACACAACTGCATTCCAATGCGTCATCGTCGTTACTAGACATGTTGCATCCTTGAAGTTCTATGACCCTCAAATGGTCACAGAAGTGTTAGCTGAGGCAGCCCCCCCTGCTGGGCTAAGGATGGCTCTAGTGCAGAACATGGACACCAATTGCCTTAGTGAGCAGAGAGCTTAGCAAAAACTGAAGCCTGATACTCATAAATACAGTGACAAGGACATTGTGTTGCATAGATTTCCACACGTCTGTGCTTTTAAGAGGATAACAGGCTACAAACCGCTGGTTCATCTCTTCGCAGAATCCTGCCAATACCCCATATCCCCTGAACCCTGGAGAAGTAGGTCATGCAACTACAGAGTTACAGATTCACAGCTGTCTCCAGGCCAGATATTGACACTCCATCAAATAATCTATCAAGAAACCATGTAGCTCTTGAAGCCAAAGCACCGCGTATGTAATTGAATAGTCCTGCAAACCTATTTCCAGTTGTCATAAATGCTTTTATGAATTAGCCCCACAATCTTTCGAGACTCATAGGGGCTGATTCACAAAAGCATTTATGACAACTGGAAATAGTTTTGCAGGACTATTCAATTACATACTTTAACTTGCCTCTATCAATCAGTCTCGAAACGTCCAACTCTCTCTTGGAGAAGTGCAAAGAGGGTACAGTTCTTTCTATTTGTACTAATTGCACATAAATATATCCTGAATATTCACATTGTATTCCCACTTGAGTTGTCTTAGGTGCAGGTCATAAAGGCATGTAGGAGTGTGTAAAAGAGTACTACAGGATTATTACTTTCCGTACTCCAAACTATCTTTGTGAATAGGTCCCATAGTTTGGAATCATATCTGAAGTAGAAGTCTAGATGACTTATCATGTGCATTTTCATATTTAGCATTAGAAAACCCTTCCATCCAAGTATTCTATTGAGTTTCATCACTCAACACCCAATTTGCATTATGTTAATCATATAAAAGCTATCAAATTCTAAATATTTTTCTTCTGAGACTAAACTATAAAGGTAACAGACTTATCTTTTTATACTTCCATAAAAAAAGTACAGTATTAGACAATAAACTGATCACCCTAACTACAACAACAAATTAAAGCTTGGCATAAAGTAATGGCATTTTATGATCAAATTAACTAAAGTCATGCAATTGATCGTTGGGTGTTTATCATTCTGTTCTCTCATTCAGATGGAGCCAAAAAAGGTGGATAGATAAAGACCTAAATAGTACTTTCCAGGGCAAATGAAAGAGGGTGATCAACTGCAAGTGAACAACAAAAACAGGGAGATGTAATCAGGATATGAGATGGATGCTAGCAGATGGCGGGAAAGGAAAGCCATGAGGTCAAGAATGTAGATGTGAACTCAGTTCCCCAGATTCGAGGTTGACCGCCCTAGCCGTTAGGCCCCTCTCCCTGATTCTGGTTGATTTTCTCCCTGCCCTTGTGCACGGTTGAGTGACAAAAACTTCCCCCTATAATTTCCAGCCACCTCTGGACAAGATCTATGAATTTGGCAAATTCCCTAATCTAATGATACATACCTCCCAAAAAACAAATCAGTCTTGAAAGAGCTCCCAGGAAAATGGTTGCGCCCACCGTGACCTTTAAGAGTTAGGGTGAACCCGACTATGAAGCATTCTACTACTAGAGTGGGTGAGGGTTGAATAAAAAAGGCTTTCCTTTTTCACGCCACTGAGTGAGGTGGAGTAGAGGCGGAGAATGATCTTCTTACACGCTGCCACCTTTATAGGAGGATACCACATAGGATATTTGATATTTAATAGTGGGTATGAATCCCCTTACCTTTCATTTACGAAAGGACTTCTCTACCCTTCTGGTTCTGGTGTTAACCTGGGCTTCTATGGGAATTCACGAGGGCATATTATCAAGCCCATTATCGCCGCTTTAGCGGCAGTTTCCTGCCGATAAAAGCGGCTATAATGTATTGCCCTTTCTTGATAATATGGTAAAAATGAAAGCAGACCGGAAGACCACACCAATGTCCCAGTTTCTAATTTAATTTCCAAACAGAGCAGGGGCTGACAGCTAGCAGCTCAGTGAGCAGTGGTATAGCCCTCCTTGCCCTTGGCCCAATTGGTGGCAAAAAGTCATCCCCAATGCTGCGGGGTGTCCGTTACAACTCATCCCCTCCATCCATGGCGATTACACCAGCATAAGGGTCATAATGCCCCCCCGCGCTTAAGCTTGGTGAAAGCACAAAACAAAAGGATACTGGGATTTTGGGTAATGCAGGGGGCTTAAATAAAGGGTGTAAATAGTTAATTAAACTTTTTGTCTCACTGCCACCTAAATCGCAGAGATTATTTATTGTTTAACCAATCACTGGGACTTCCTTTTAGAGGAACTCCAATTTGGAGTCCTTACCAACTATTCTCGAGACCAACACGTCAGGAAAGCAGGCTGGCTGCTCAGAGATTTTAAACTCTCATTCTACAGAGCTGTGAGCGAGGCTGGCAGAGGAGGGAGTGTAGAGACAGGGCGGGGATACTGAAAGAGGAGGGAATAGAGAGTGGGCGGTATAGTGAGTGATGCAGTGAGAGAGGATACATGTGGCACTGAAGAGGCTGGTGGGGAAGTTGGGAGGCTAGGAAGGACACAAGTGGCTGAGGGCCGAGAGCAAAGAGGAGGCATGGCAGGGGTGAGTGGACTGCCTGGGAGTGAGAGGCCGGTGTTGGTAGTAGAGAGAGAATAGGGGTAGTGGAGAGTCTGAGGGAGAGAGAAGAAAGACTAGGGAGAGAGGAGAGGCAAATGGAGGTTGGAATAATTGGACAGGTGAGGACAGAGACCGAGGTGGTCCAAGGGGGCACACTTGGATGGAGAGAGGACAGACTGTATGGGATGGGAGAGAATGGGACAGTGGAAAGTCCAACAACAGAGGCGAAGAAACTTAGGGAGAGCAGAGAGTGTAAGGGAAGACAGACTGAATGAGATAGGAGGGAGACCAGCGGGAAAGTGGACAAGCAGAGGTGGAACAGTGCAGGCTGGAGGTAATAGCAGTGCTTAATTTGAGCCAGTGGCTTCCAGCAGTGGTTAGTTTGTAAAAAGCAAAAGTGACGGGGCTCCCACAAGCAGGTATCTTGCACTAGCCCATATCTCCTGTTATCGCCGACTAAAACAGAACCAACTACTAACCATGACAGTGGGGATAGGATGAGGCGTAATGGCAAGAGCTGCAGACTTCGGTGCAGGGGAACCAGGTTTGAGTCTCAGCTGTGGCTCAACATGCTGTGATTCTTGAGAAAATCACAAAATTTCCCTATGCCTACCATAAAATAATGTGTACTTAATTCCCATAAAAAGCACCAGTGTTGATAATTTAGTGCATGTGCTAAGTTCTAGAAACCACTGGCTCAAATTAAGCACTGGTTTACAGTGCTCAGCACCAACATTTAATAGTCAACACCGTTGCTTGTGAAAGTTTGCCCCAAAGTGGCACTGTCTAGCTAAGTTTGAGATGACCATAATAACTGTCAATTATTGATTCAAAATATATTATAAATGACTACCTGTGCTCAAGTTATTCTCACAGGTTTAGGGACCTGGACTAGTCCGAGCTGTCACATTTGTAGGAGTGAGATGGTTAGTAGTTGTGTTGCTACTGTCAATGACAGAATGGCAGGGGTATGCAGTGGCCTCCTGACGAGAGCCCTGGCACTTATCCTTTTTTTACATATTAGGCACTGGGACATAATAGGTAGACTGGATAGGAGGACAGACTGTGGAGTGTGAATGGACTTGAAGGGGAGACCAGATAGCATAGGTGGGGAGAAAAGAGATGAGGACAGTGGAGAGTCTGAGTGAAAACCGCTGAGATTGGTGGAAGATCAGAGAGACTGGTGGGAGAGCGTAGAGACTGGTGAAAGAATTTAGAAACTGCAAGCTACCTGTGAAAGCCATTAGACAACGATGGTGGGGGCAGGTAGAAAATTTAGAAAAAAGAAAACATACCTCCTTCTCGTGTCGCCAGCTACTGTCTCTCCGCTGCCTCTCCTTCGTCGCAGCAGGAAGCACACAGGCTAACCGCCAATCACAACGCTTCAACGCAGTATTGTGATTGGTTCCCCTAAGCCAATCAAAATGCTACAATGCAGTGTTGTGATTGGTCTGATAGCCATAGTTTGGGAGCCTGGGCATGTTCCTCACCAGGTTGTGTAATGCAGCCTGGTGGGGAAGATGTAAAGTGTGCAGGACAGTTTTCCCGGGCCAAGACGGCTGGCCAACCAGTCATGATCACTAAAACAGCTCACCACTCTGCCCCCTGGCCCCTGCCCTGGTCAGCCATACCCTCCCTGCACCTAGGACCAGGAAGAATAAAATGATAATAATGTCCAGTTCTTATTTAATTTTTCCTCTGTACTGCTCTGAAAGCAGTGGGGCGACGCTCTTCCGCCCTAGCAGAGGAGCCGCCCCTTGTAGGGACTGCAGACTGCAGATCGACAGGGAGGGTGGACAGACTTAAGGAGAGTGGAAAGACAGAAGGAGATTGTGGATAGAACTGGGGGAAAGCCAGCATCCAAGGGTGGGAGAGGCTAGACTGCGGAAAGCAGACAGACTGAGGGTAGAGTAGAATGGGAGACAGTGGAGAGCTGAGAGACTGTGAGGAAAAGAAGACAGACTGGTGGGGACAAAGAACAGAACGGAAGGGAGAATGGAGAAATTGAGATAGCAGACAGACTGGGAGAGAGCAGACATTTTGGGAAAAAGCAGACTGCTGTAAATTAATAACTACAGGAGAGAGTGGAGAGACTGTTGAGAAAGCTGGTAATCTGAGGCAGGAGAGGGCAGGCTAAGGGTAGCGCAGGCAGATTGTAGATGAAATCAGACATGTAGGAAGAGTAGAGAGATGGGAGAGCGGAGAGGCTGAGACTTAGAGTAGACATGCTGGAAGGCAGAGCAGAGAGAGAAGAAAGACTGGAAGAGAGAGCAGATAGTTTGGGGACAGATGGGAACATCAAAGAGATTGGAAGGCACAATGGACAGACTAGGACAAGGGAAAGCAGCCAAGAAAGGAGAGAAGATACAGAGATGTGTAGTGAATCGAGGCACTAGGAGGATGAGCAGACAGACAGGCAGGGAAAGTGGACAGATTGGAATAGAGAGAAGGTAGACTGGGGAGAATAAAGGGGCTGAAACAGAGAGCTGAAAGTTTGGGAAGGAGAGCGGAGAGTCATGGAGAGACTGTCAGGAAGACTGGGGAGACTGGTGGGGGGGGGGGGTCAGAGATACCATTGGGGAGAAAATACAGTTTTGGGGAAGTTGAGAAAGACTGGGGAGAGGCGGGCATGCTTAGGCAGGGGAGGGTGGGCATGCTGAGTCAGGGGAGGGAGGGCATGCTGAGGCAGGGGAGGGCTGGCATGCTGAGGCAGAGGAGGGTGGGCATGCTGAGGCAGGGGAGGGCGGGTAGGCTGAGGCAGGGGAGGGTGGGCATGCAGAGGAGGGATCACAGAAAGATGAAGGGAGAGACTGGGCGAGAGAAAGAACAGACAGAAAAGGGATGGAAAGCAGGGAGACTCTTGAGAACATTAGATAAGAAGGGAATAGCAGAGAAACTGGAAGGGAGAGCGGATAGCTTATGGTATAGAATGGCGAGGAGAGTCTGGGGAGAGACTATAAACTAGCAAGGAGATCAGACAGACATGCAGACAGGCTGGATTAAAGAATAGAAACTGGGAGGATGAGCGCACGGAGTGAGAGTGAAGACATATGGAGTATAGAGAAACTGGAGCGAGAGTGGACAGACTGCAAGGGAGTGGAGAGGGAAGAAGAGAGTGGTGAGACAGGAAGGGAGGGTGGCTGGATACAAACGGAGATAAAAGGGAAGAGATCAGGAGGGAGAATAGACAATATGGGGGAGGGCCGGCACATTGGGGGAACCAGTGAGTGTAGGGCGAACAGCAGAGATACCGGGGGAGAGTGGTGAGATTGTGTAAGGGAGTGGACAGTCTGGGGGTGAGCAGAGATATTAGAAGGAGAGCCGAGAACTTGGCTTGACTAGTAGTCAGGCCGGAGATGAGTGGAGAGGCTAATGGGGAGAGTGGACAGACTAGGAGGTGCAGCAGACAGAGTAGGAGCAGTGCTCAGTTTGAGCCGGTGGTTTCCGTTGCTCAGCACTTACTCATCAACACCAGCGCTTTTCATGAGCACCACTTTAGGACAAATTCATTTATTAATGGGGAGATTAAGTGATTTGCCCAGAATCACATGATGTTGAGCTGACACCAAGACTTGAACCTGGTTCCCCAGCTCTGAAGTTGGCAGCTCTGGCCATAACGCCACATCTTCTCCAAACTTTCATGGTTAATAGTTGGTTCTGTTTTAGGCAGAGCTAACAGGAGAAATGGGCTGGTGCAACCTGCATCCTGGCGTGAGCCCCGGCACTTGTTTTTTTTTTTTACAAATAAACCTCTGAGTAGGAGGAACAGCGGACATACTGGGAGGGAGTGGAGATGGGGAGAGTGGTGACTCACACAGGTAGAGCAGCCAAATGGGGAGTCAAGAGAGATGGGGAGCACAGAGAGACTGAGAGGGACAGCAAACTGTCTAAAAGAGACAGCAAGGAGGAAGATAGAGAAGCAAGACAGGAAGAGAGTGGACTGCTTGGTGGAGAGTATGACGAGACTAGGATGGAGAACGCGCAGGCTAAGGCAGAGTGCGGACACTGGGGGAGCAAGAAATAGATCCTGGGACAGCGGAGAGACTGAGAGGGGAAGTAGACAGTTTGGGAGAGAGTACAGAAATTGCAAAGAGAAAAGAGAGACTATTGTGGATAGTGAAAAGACTGTTGGAAAGAGCAGGCACTCTGTGTAAATAGTGTGGAGGCTATTGGGCTATTGGGAAAGTTGATAGACAGGGAGAGAGAGCGTTCTGTGAGGAAAGCAGAGGAGACTGTAGTGGCAAACAGGCAGAATTGGGGAAATCATGCAGGCTGAGAAGAAAGTGAGCAGACTCAGTGGGAAAATTGACTGACTGGGGGAAAAGAACAGTTATGCGAATGGGAAGACTGGGGAAAATGGGCAGGGTGAGAGAAAATGGGCAGGATGAGGGAAAATGGGCAGGGTGAGGGAAAATGGGCAGGGTGAGGGAAAATGGGCAGGGTGAAGGAAAATGGGACAGGCTTTAGGAAGGACAGGCATTCCCTCTGGAAAGCATGTGGACTCGGCAGGGAAAGTAACCAGGCTGAGGGCAGATTGGGTCTACGTGGGGGAACAACATGATTCACTTGGGGGAAAGCTTGCAGACATGTTGGAAAGCAGGCAGCCTGATGGGAAAATTGGCAGACTGAATCAAAATTAGCAAATTAGAGATGACCACAGACAAACAAGAAAAGCAGTCTGGCTGAGGCAATATCAGGCAAATGAGATGGGAGAACAAGTAGACTGTGATGAAAGTGGGACGACTCAAGTGGAGAACAAAAAGGCTTGAGGAAAGTTGTGAGGCTAAGGGAAGTGGGCAGACTTGAAAGAACAAGTAAAATGGGGGAAGCTGATACAGAAGTGGGAAAGAAGGCAGGCTGAAGGGAAATCAGGCAAACCTAGGGGATAATTGCGCAGACTGGGATGAAAACGCATAGACTTGGTGGCAGAAAAGGCAGACTGGCAAGCAGTTTGAGAGAAAGCAGACAGACTGAAGAAGAACCAGCAAACTCGACAAAAGGGGGGCAGGCTCTAGGGAAAAAGGCAGGATGAGAGGAAATAGGGCAGATTGGGGAAAAGGCAGCTGACTCAGGGGAAAGTGAACAGAATTGGGAGGAAAGTGGGCCAATTGGAGTAAAGTGAGAATGCTGAGGGGAAAACAGGCAAACTTGGGGGAGAGTTAATTAACGGGGAAGAACATGGGTGAGTTGTGGAGAAAGTGAGCAAACACAAGGGTGAACATTAAAGCTTCTATGTTAACTGTACTGTTAGCCAAATCATGCACATCTCTGCTTTTTTGCAACAGCTGAGTAAAAAGTGATATGTCTTCGATATTTGCATAGCCCCAGGACAACTAGTGCCTATCTCTGCTTTATATCCAATGCCCTGGTAAATAATGTTCTTTGATATTTACCAGGCCATTGAATAACCACAGCTATTCAGCCAGTGGCTGGGTAAATAGTAAAGTTTCCTTACTATTTGCTAGGCCAATGGAGAAAGAGTGTGTTGGACCTGGGCCTCTTGGCAGGGTCATCCCTAAACTTTTTGCCTTCCTCCAATACTCTCTCTGACCTATTTTGTTTGGTTTAATGACTCTGGGCACTTTACCACTGCTGACCAGTGCTAAAGTGCATATGCTCTCCCTACTGAAAAGTGTACATGTGATTGATGTCCATGATTGGTTCATTGGATTTACTGTTAGTCCCTAGTAAAGTGCACCAGGAGTGCCAGGGCTTGTAAATGCCAATACTGCTAGTGGGCCTGCAGCGCTGGTTGCGCCACCCACAGAAGCAGCCTTAAAATGTGTCTAGGGTCTGCCGTTGCAGAACCTGCGTGCAGTCTGGTACTGTCATGCTGGCTGGGCAAGTGCACACACTTGCCCACCCCTAAACCTTCCCTTAACTTCCTATTAGTTACCCCTATGGTAAGCCTGAGGGCAGGGTTCATTGTAAGTGTAAGGTAGGACATGCCCTGATGTGTGTGGCATGTTCTAATAGTGAATTACTGCCAAATTCGTTTTTCACTATTGCAAGGCTACCTGCTCCCCTTAGGCCAGAATGGGCTGCTGGAATTATTACACTCTATAATCCCAGCAGGCTCAGGGAACATGGTAGAGAGTCATGTTTAGTATGCCTGAACTCAGAATAATAAAATACTTCTTTTAGTATAGTTTATTTTACTATCCTGGGTTTGCAAATGCTACTTTTAGAAAGCTAGCATTTGCTTGTCTAACCATTTCAGCCCGCCTCTGCTCTTGTGTGTATCTGACTGTCTGAGTGTGTGAGTGACAGGGCTGGGAGTTGACAGGTTGTGAATAGCAGGATGACACCTTAGTGGGTGGTGGGAGTTTCCCCTGAATGATGCATCAGGCTGTGCTCTGCCTCCACAATGCTGGCTCTGCCCCCCTGGGGAGCGACTGATGACTCAGCCTGCACCTGGCCCAGGAAGGACCGAAGCTTGTCAACAAAGTGCTCAAGCTGCCCCTGTCTTCACAATGCCGGCTCCGCCCCCCTGGGGAGCGGCTGATGTGCCTGCCCTCACACTGAATGCAGAAGCAGAAGTACCCACCACAAGTGCTCAGGGACTGAGAACAGTTATGCAAAGGCCCCCCTGGCCTGTAAGAACAAAAGAAACTGGGCATAAAAGTAGGAGCCCTGCTCCTTGTAAATTAGATCCTGTTTGGGCTACAAAAGAAACTCTGCCCGAAGAGAAGGACCTGGAAGGACAGGGAGGAGTGCTGTCTCTGGCCTGTGTCTGGTGCCTTGCTGCAGAAGGAGAGGAAAAGAAGAGACTACAAGAGACTTTTGCTTTTTAATTAACTTTGTGCCAAACTCTGCTGAAAGATCTCCAAGGGCTTGCCTGTGAACTTGCCCCCTGACCAGCGCCCCAGGAACAGTGGGCGCTACCCCCTGACAGAGGAACCACTGTAGGACGCTTTTTTCCTTTTGCAAGCCTCTCCAGGAAAAAGCGGAGCGCGCTGTGACCATCGCGCTCTTCAGCAACGCTCTGGGAGCTGCCCTCCCTCTAAACAAAGTGACTGCCGCCTGCCTGGCCCAGAAACATCGTGAAGACCAGCCCAGCTGATCCGAGCACCGTGACTGGCCCCGAGCCGCAGCTCGCAACGTGAAGAAAGGTGGCGCCCGGTGCCTGCTTGCACCCCTTCGTGTCTGGTGCCCCTGAACGCGCCGCTGCTGTCCGAGAACCAGCTGTTGCGTGGGGTGCCTGAACGTTGCCTGGATTGATAGAGGCCTGCGCCGAGGATCGCCGCCCACTACGTGTGCCACCTGCTGTCAGAATCCCCGAGGCGCTCTGTCCCGGTGACCCGGCCCGCGCTGCAACGCCAACCTCCGAGCCGAGCCGAGCCGCCGCTCGCTCCAGCCCAGGAAGGAAGACACCGCGACGAGGATCACTGAGCCGACCTGGGACCCTGCTGCCTCGACCCTTGTTCAAGTTTCCCAAAGGTACTGTTGCCCCGCAGTACGAGCATTTGACCTGCCTGCTCGCACCGCCCTCTGGCCAGCGCAGCCCTCGGAGCCGCGTGTGGAGCGCTACCAGGGCCCCCGCTCTCTCCCCCGCCAGCCGCGCACAGCCGTGCAGCTCGCGCTGAGAGGCAGACGCGAGCCGACCTGCCACCGCTCCCGCTAGAAGCGTGAGCCCGAGCCGGTCGGGCCCCTTCAGTCCTCGGAGGTGCGCCAAGGCCCCCAGCAGGCAACTCCGCCTTTGTTTTGATAAAACTTGAACAGAAAGGCCCCAAACAATATCATATTTGGGGAATTGGAAGCTGATAAAGAACTGTTTTGAAACGCTAACACAAAGCTTGCATATTGCTAGAAAGAACTGTGGCAACCTAACCTAAAGTAAACTGGAACCGCTATTGAAAGTTTGAAGACTGTATTTACAAGCCTGCTTGAAATTATATAAAGAAAATATATTTTTACAAATACAGTTTGGTGTCATTGTGTGGTGGGTTGGTTGTGATGGTGTAATATTGCAAATGTTTAACCCTATGTGCCCCAGAGATTAGCCTAAAACTGCTTAAGCCACACTACCTAGAGGGTAAGCAGAGGTTGTCTTGAAGGTAACCCTCAGCCCTGACGAGGAAGAGAGAGTCCCTGCTTGTCGCTAGTGCTGCACTGCGCCAACTAGAGACTCCCCCTTCCTACAGAGTGCATACGTCAGCTTTTTAAACAGTGGTCAGATAAATACTAAAGTTTCTTTGCTATTTGCATGGCCTTTATCCAAATAGTACCTAATGTCTCCTATTTAGTCAGCAGCTGGGTTATTACTAAACTTTCTTTGTTACATACAAGGCCACCAACCAAACTGTGCACAATCACTACTATTTTGAGAGCAGCTATTTAAATAGTGAAGTTTATTTGCTGTGTGGATGGCTGGCAAACAAACGGTACATTAAATATGCTATGTAACCAGCAGCTGGGTAAATAGTGACGTTTTCTTGCTATTTGCACGGCCAGTCAAACAGTGCAGAATCTCGACTATTTAACCTGCAGCTGAAGTTTCTCTGCTGTTTACATGGCCAAGAGACAAACAGTGCAGAATCTCTTCTGTTTTGCCCATGGTCGGGTAAAAAGGGAGGTTTCGCTGCTGTTTGCAAGGCACCGGACAAATATAAAGTAATCTCTGCTATTTAGTCAGACGTCAGATAAGTAGCAGAGAAAATTCACTATTTACTTAGCAGCTGGCTAAATAGCCACCACCCTTAAAGAAATGTTGTCTCCCATCCCATCAATGGTCAAGACTGAGGGGCTGAAGGGCCCTCATGAGCCACTAGATTCACATAAAACATCTGATACGCATGCATGCACAGCATCAACCACCATACACAACATTACATCAGATTCCTACACGTGACATCCAAGACCCACCCATGCAAACTGACAACATACATACCATTGAACACCTATGCATGCCATCAGACACCCATACATACCATCTATTGTCAGATACTCAAACAGTGACACAGAATTAGACATACATACACATAACCAACCCCAACCCCAACCCCAATCCCAAAATGAATGGCCGGAGATCAAGCACACACTCAAACATACATGCACACCATGATCAGACCCCAATACGCACTGTTAGACTCTCACAGACGTCCAAAACCACAATCAGACACCCACACATCAGCAGATACGCATGAAAGCCTTTAAACAGACATTAACTCGAGAGCACATAATTGATAACTACACATAACAGATACCCACCCTTGCAATGCGACACCCTTGGATGACTTTGTACACAATTGCATGCCGTCAAACACTCATGCATGCCAGTAGAAACTAAAGCAAACTCAGAAACGTGCACATATGCTCAAACACCCATGGAGCAGATCACAACACACACCATGAAATACAAACACATACTCTTACGCACCCATGGATAACACTAGGCACTTACGCACACCATCAAACACCATTGGATGGCATCAAACAAGTATGCATGCCATTAGGCATAGACACACATAATCAGACACCCATGACCTTGATCATCAACAAGGCACATGATTGAAACACAAAGACATGGTCAGACGTTCATGAGTGTGATCAGGCACCCATGCATGAGATTTGACACACATTCTTCATGATATCATATACCATATGTGATCAGACATTGCTACACACTGAGAAACTCTCAAACACAGTTACCGATGCACACAGCTGCCACCCAGGCACATGTTCAGACACCAATGCACACAGCGAACCATGCAACTGGGCAGCCAGGTATCAGCATGCACCCATACAACATAAGAACGCTTGTGCTCCATCAACCACCCACACATGCAATCAGACACTGATCTATAGTAATAAATTGCATACACAATCAGACATCCATGTGCATTAACAATGCGCATACACATGATCAGACACCATTGCCCATGCACACGGTCAGACACTTCCATCAGACACGTACAAATATGTAAATATACTCAGGCACACCAGCAGAAACCCATGAATGCCATCAGACACGCCTGCACACCATAAAACACACAGGCTTACAATCGGAGATTGATAATCAGTCACAGAACTACATTCCCTTCCTTCTGACCCCCATAGCCTTTAGGGCTCTTGGACCAAAACAATGGACACAGAAAGGTGCCAAAGGCCACTTCCTTTATCCAGCCTCCATTAAACAATTTTAAAGTGTGTGCCCAGTGGAACTGAAGTCCGGATACACAGATATCCTGATAATTTCACTGCTATATTGCCATAAGATACTGAGCATCACTGAAACAAGTACACAGAAGGGTCTAAGCCCCATGGAAGTGGACACATTCCATGTCCAGTTCCCATGTGTTCTAACGCTCACAACACAAGGCGCGTAAGACATGTTCCCCAGCTACTAATAATGCTACTGTGCCACCGACAACAGCTAACTGCACCTAAGCAAAGTTATACACTCCAAGACCATGTAAAACTCTTCTAAGCCCATCTGACACATTTTTGCAATGTGGATTTCTCGACTACTGCAGTGCTGAAGGAAATTGCACCAAACCATGCACTCCTCTGATTTGAAGTTTCAGTTACATGCTAGGTTTGGTGTAATTCCGTTTAGCGTCGATTCCTGCAGTGGAGAGCAAATCTGTATCCATGAGTTAAAAGGAGAGACACGCGTTTTAGGCCATGGTACTGGGAGAAAGTGAAAAATATCTTCCTTCATCCACTCGAGTTTGTTAATTTTTCAAATGTAGGTCTTCGAAGTGTCCTTGAACCCAGGCCAAGGATGGTCAGCGAACCAATGTGCAAAATTTACAATTCGTTTAACCATTTGTCGCCCTTTGGTATCTTACTGTAAGGCTTATATCTCCAACACCAAATCGCAATAATACCTGTCCTAAATAAAGTACAAATTTCATACCAAATTTGATGCAATTGATTGCAGTAGTATTTGCTTTAGCAAAGAGTAAACATTGCAAGGGGAGTGTGAACAATAAACCCACATTTTTGGATCGCTTTTACATTTCAAACATGGACACATATGTGCAGAAATTAACATGCTGAAACCTATCTGAAACACGCTAAAACGTGGACACACTATTTAATTGGCAGCATATTTTTCCGCAGATTAGTACATTATTATTAGCAAACCCAAAACATCTTTCTAAGGTAAAGTGAGGCCTCAGGTCCGCCCGATCACACTAACTAGGCCATCAAATGACCGCAGTAATTATTCTCCTCCACCTTTTCAGCTTTGCGTATGCTTCGCTCGTTTAGCTATTCATAGACCCCTTCCTACTCCCACCCCCATCATGGACTTAACTGAGGCTGGAATGTTGAACACCCTGCTACCCCCCCCCCTCTGGAAATGACTTGTTAGTAGTAAACCTCGCCTCAACATATCCAAAAATGGCAAGAGAAATCTCAAACATAAAATCCTTAACATCAAGAAAAAAACTTGCGAATGTAATAGGCGAAAATTCAAGTGCTCCATCGACTCGTCAAACCACTGCGGTTTTTCCACAGTGCATGTGAATCACGTGACCACAAAAGCGGGTCACGCGACCACACAAGCAAGCGCATCTCCCTAATCCGCCTGCCACACTTCTCCTGCCCTCGCTCACATTCCCGCCCCCCCACCAGGCTCGCATTCCCGCCCCCCCCACCAGGCTCTCCCGCCCCCATCCGGCTTCCCTCCGCGCATCTCCCTAATCCGCCTGCCACACTTCTCCTCCCCTCGCTCGCATTCCTGCCCCCCACCAGGCTCTCCCGCCCCCCATCCGGCTTCCCTCCAGCCATTTGCCAGCATACTTTCATTTGAATGGAAAATCTAGTAAGCCCATTCTTCAATCGAGCATTTTGTATTTCTGTGCTTAATCCATGTGCCGCAACATCCCACACAGGACGCCTACGCTTTTTGGCTCCCGCCTTCAACTGGGCAACCCCGTTACCACAACCAACGTGAAATTTAAAAACAAAGGATAGACATGACATGAACCTCTCTCATTTCCTGTTTATTTCATCTAGACCGCATCCTACAGTTTTACAATTCGTCACAGTTGCACGCCATATTGAATTACATAATCGCAGTATCTCAGTTCTCTTTTAGTGTTTAAGTATATATAATAATTTCATATGCAACAAAACATCTGTTTCACTCCTTAAGCTTCTCAAACCTTTTAAACTCTATAATTTGAGTCTATGAACATGTTCGCGTCTATGTACCCGCCATCTCTTTTACATTGTATATTGCACATGTTTTATTTTTCAGAATCTAATAAATATCCACACAGTGTACATCGATGTTTTATAAGGTGCAAACATATGTCAGGTATTCCGTAGTAAGACCTCCAGATTAAAACATGTATATTAAAAAGGTTATCTCCATATGCTTGGATTTTGAGCTCAAACCTCATAAAATGCACATGCAAAATTTTAAACAAAACACTATGGTGGCCTGCGCTCCATATATTGTGCAGAGACAATGCCAATAACGATATAAAAGGCTATTTACAAAACCAATAGCTCCAACTTTCCAAATGCGAAACCTATTGGCAACGCCAGTGCTTGTTTTACCAGCTCCTACTTTTGCCACAACAAGGGCACCTTAATGCACAACCTAATTTTCTCCACACTGGTGTGCCAAATGGAGGAATATTCTCTCTAACTCCCTCAACACCACTATAACCAAGACTCCCTATCGCAAGCTCCTCGCTTTACCACGGCAATGGCATAATTTCCTTCTACAACAACAGCACCATACTCATTCAATCCTCTGATTACAAGCTGGAACTCTTCCGCAACCTCTTCCACTACCTCAAAAACAAACTAGACATGGCCATTCCCCTTCCTACTGCCTCCTCTCTCCCCCTTGTTAACCCTCCCTCCCCTATTACCCTGCCAATCCATCATTTCCACCTCTTACACCTAGCTATCCATGGGTTCCATCACTGCCCTTTGCAGCCCCACCTCTGACAACTCCCTCCAACACTAATCCCCCCCATCGGCAGCTGTCGGACACAACATCTCCCCACTCCCTCTGCGCCCCCTGCAGCTACATGCCCCTTAACAGGTACCACCTTGACACCGCCTCCACTCAACCATCTGCTTCCAAGGCACCATTGATGAACATTATCAACGTCAATTTCACCTATCGCTCGGCCACCCCCCTAACCCCACACTCCAACACTCCCCCCCAACCTGGGACCCCTCAGAAACCTGGCCCAACCACAATGCTTGACTTTTGAACTTGGACCTGCATCAGATCAGTGCAGACATTCTCAAACTATTGTGCCTCAAACAGAAGTGGCCCCCACACTTTGCTCAACACCTATCTAAAGACAGCCCCTGAATCGCGAGCTTCTACTCAGACCGTATCCCTGGTTATACAGGGAGCATCAAGGCTGGCTACATGCCAGCACCTATCCATAATCACTCCTCCCAACCCAATAGACTAGTCAGACAGCTATCAAACGATTACCTACTTGACCTCCTATAATCCTCCCCCGGCCACTCTCACCCTACCTAGGACAAAAATCAAGACTATTATCTCCCACCCGTTCAGGTCTTCCTGCCTAGGTCGAAGAACAAATCGAACATCACTCAAGTTCCCCTCTCTCATACACCTTCCAATACATCCATGAAATGCGCACCACTAAACTGCAGCTCAGCCGTGAAACACATTGCTACATTGCTGTTCTTATCCTCAACCAGGACATTTTCATGCTCACAGAATCCTGGATATACGATTCTTCTTGGGCACACTTTGGACACCCTGGGCCCCCATAATTATGGCATTATTATACTAGACCATCCAGGACGTGAAGTGAATGGCCTTGCCTGTTTATACAGAGCCCCTCTCTCTGTGAAATGGGCACACGCCAAATCTCTGCCAACCTCTGAATACCTCTTGATCGACATCTCCACAACTAGTAACTCAAAGTACTCCCTCGACACGTTCTATCACCCTCCTGGCCATAAACGCACGGTCACTGAACAGATCATGGAGACTATCTCCTCCAGCATTGAGGTTCATACCAGCCAGTTCTTCCTGGGTGACTTCAGCACTCACTGGAACAAACAAACTGACCCACTCGTAAAGTGCTTCAAATCCTTCCTCAAAAACCTCAACCACATACAAGCTTGCAATATCGCGACACAGCCCAAAGGAACCATCCCTAACCTAATCATTGCTAAAGAAAACCCTGCACAAGTTGATTCTATTCTCTATGCGACTGGACCGACCACTGTGTCACCTTTTCCCTAAATCTCGAGGACTGCGCCAACACCCTCGCCCTGCTGAAGAAACCCCCGACAGAGACACCAGCAAGAGGGCCAGCTGGTTCACCCCAGAACTCCTAGCCTCCAAGCAAGCCTGCCGGAAACTAGAGAAGAAATGGCACAGTGAACAAACTCCGGACAGCCACGCAGCACACAAGGACGCTATCCGCAACCACCACCACCTCATCAGGGCGGCCAAGAGGACCTCTTTCAAAGATCGCCTCAAAACCAACGCACACAATAGCAAGGAGCTCTTCAACATTGTGAAGGAACTCTACAACCCCAGCTCCAACACCAACGACATCCCGCCGCTGCAAGCCCTGTGCGACTCCCTCGCCACCTTCTTCCACCTCAAGATAGCAGAACTCCACGGCAGCTTCAATACCCAGACAGCCCCAACAGACAGCAATACAACAGACACTCTGCACACCATTGACACGACCCCCTGCTAGCCTGGGCCAGCGTGAGCATCGATGACACTATCAAGACCATGCGCACAATCCACTACGGCTCTCCGTCAGACCCATTGCTGCACCACGTCTTCAACAGAGCAAGCACCCCACCTGCGCAACATCATCAATCGCTCCCTCGAGACCGTGACTCGCCCAGGACCCCATCACCGCCAAAGCCAACTTCCACGAAGGAATGAAGGCCATCGCCGACTGGATGAAGACCAGTCATCTGAAGCTGAACTCGGACAAGACGGAGGTCCTCATCCTCAGCTCCACCCTACAGCCTGGGACGACTCATGGTGGCTGACGGCACTGGGGACAGCCCGACACCCACCAACCATGCACGCAACCTGGGAATCATCCTCGACTCAACGCTCTCAATGACCAAGCAAGTCTGATCCTCGACATGCCACGCCAAGGCCACATCACCCCCCACCTGAGAAACCTGCACTGGCTCCTCGTCAACAAGAGGATATCCTTCAAGCTCCTCACCCACGCACACAAGGCACTCCACAAGACTGGCCCAGCCTACCTCAACAGACGGCTCTCCTTCTACATCCCCAACCGCCAGCTATGCTCCACCGACCTCTCACTCGCCACTGTCCCACGCATCCGAAGAACAACCACCGGTGGGAGATCCTTCTCCCACCTCGCCGCCAAGACATGAAACACCCTTCTACTGAGCCGACGACAGACCCAAGACCTGCTGACCTTCAGGAGGATACTCAAGACCTGGCTGTTAGATTATTTGCGCCCCCCCCAGTGCTTTGAAACCCTCAAGGGTATGTAGTGTGCTATACAAATGATTGATTGATTGATTGATTGATTGATTGATAGAGGCAATCACTTCCAAAGGTCAACCAAAGAAAGTCATACACTGGATCAATGGCACCCAAAACATTAACTCACACACTATGTCAACTATCAGTAAAGAGACCCTGCTCCCTCCTCCCACCATGACTAATGTCCAAAACCTCAAAGATCACTATTTAATTTCCATGTCGAAAATCATGGACATCATAGCCCCTAAGTAATTAAAAAAAGAATCCCTTCCAAACGATCCAACCCCTGGTTCAACATCAACCATAACGAAGAACAGCAACACCTCAGACTTGCTGAAAGAGCGTGGAGACACAACCCCTCCTTGGACAACCTCATACTCCTGCATGAAAGGTGCAGCGCCTACAACAGGCACATTAGGAACTCCAAAGCAGCCGTCTTTCAAAACTAACATGCCACTGCTTCTAATAATCCCAGGAAACTATTTAAAATTGTCAGAAACCAATCTTCTTGCAGGAGCGATTTTGCTTCCACTAACCCAGGGACGGTGAAACCTTTGCCTCCTTTTGTCCTGAGAAAACATTGCAAATCACCAACGACATCCAGATCACTCTCAATCAAGTCCTGCACCAACCCCTCCAGAACCCCTCCACAATTGATAATGAAGCATGCCTGTATAACCACCCTATCTCACCCAAAAATAATGCTTCCTTGCTTCTTAACCCTCGATGAGATTGGCACTCTCAATCTTTTTGACCTGCTTCTATGGACCAGGATAATCAATGCCTCTATCACCCAAGACTCCCTACCGACTGCCTCAAAATTGGTCATGTTACTCCTATTCTAAAAGATACAACTCCAATCAGTTCGACCCCAACAACTACTGCCCCATTTCCAACATGCCCATTCTGGCTCCACTATAAAAGAAATGTTTACACTTGCAGCTCCACAATCACATTGAACAATTCCTTCTCGACAACTGTCAATCTGGCTTCCGTTCAGGTCATAGCACCAAAATTGCCATGGTCCACATTGTCGACAGCACCCTGCGTTCACTTGACCATAATGATCTAGCCTACTGAACCTGCTGGATCTATCTGCCGTCTTTGACACCATCAACCATGCTACCCTACTTGACCTTCTATAATGACCTTCTATAACTTAGGATGGGCATCTCCGGCACCGTCCTAAAGTGGTTCTCCTCATTTTTACATAACAGATTGCATTGTTTCCTAATCAATCACACTCTTTGTGAGCATCTCGGCTATTGCTGGGCGTCCCCCAAGGCTCTATCCTCTCCCCAACACTGTTCAACCTCCAAATGGAGACCCTTACTGAGGTCTTCCAACTTTCCCACATCTCCTACTATATGTATGCTGATGACACCCAACACTACATGAGAATAACCTCCATCAAGGACATCTACATCCTTAACGCAACAATGGCTACCCAACTCAAACTCAATGCCCTTAAAACTGAATTATTAATGATCACTCTACTCACTACCACCCCTAACATCAATGACTGGCCAGGCAAATTAGCCTGGCCTTTCACATAACTACAGTAACTCAAGTAATTATTAGATGTCCTTTCCAAGTCAGAAACAGGGTGACATCTTTGCTAAGACTTCAGAATTTTACTAGATGTTCCTCTCAAGTCAGAATCAACTGCTCAACAAGTCTGCCACAAAGCTGCAATAACTCATGCCATTATTAAATGTCCCTCTTGAGTAAGATGCAACTGTTTCAAATGTCCTTGACAAAGTTGTGGGGATGTAAATAAAATGTTTATATACACTTTTGCCACTCTAATAAATTGTGCTAGATTTCAATAGGATAAGCAAATATGCCAATGCTGGGGTATGTTGATAAATCAATATCTCAACTTTCAATAAATATCTGGATTACTGTGGAACACTTTGTAAAGACAACCTAGTAGGTACTAGAAATCACAGGTTAAGTCAAGCGCCTTCTACTGTATTGTTGGAAATAGGTTTTTTGATTGCCACTATATCTCTGTCCTAATAAAATGCCCACCGCCTTATGCTATGGCCTGTGGTAGAAACAAGCACAGTGAAAAATAAATATATATATATATATATATATATATATATATATATTTATATATATATATATATATATATATAAAAAGGTGGACACATTAGAATAGTTTCTATCAAGTGAAATGTATTGAGCCTCCCTGTTGGGAGGGTGACATCTGAGGAAACAACCAGCCGACACGTGTTTCGTCAAGCAGGTACTTGACCCGTGACTCTTCATTTCACTTGATAGAAGCTTTTCTAATGTGTCCACGTTGTTTGATTCAAGACGATTTTGCTTTTTACTACTAAAGTCTTGTACATATGCTTAATTTAATGTGTGCACAGGATTTCCTTTGTATTCAATGAGTAGGACCTCGTCACTCCATGCAGAGGCTTTGGGGTCTCCTCTGACCTGTGGCACCGTTTTCATAGACACTACTCTTCACCCTATTACCTACCGCTACCAGCTCAGGCGCCAATCTTCCTGCATACGTAGAAACCGTACACAGAACCCTCAGTACTTTGACCCAGGAATGGCAACCGCAGCGGTTTCACTTCTAGCAAACAGACAAGTCTCTGGTATATCAGATATGGATAGAGACATGGCGGCTTTCGAACTATCTGATAATCAGGCCAAAGATATCAGAACCATAACTCCTTCTACGAGTGTAAACTCTCATTGTAAAGAAAGTCTGAAAGAAAAATTATTAAACTGGAAAGGCTAAAAAAAACTGAAAGCTCACGTTGGAGGGACAGTGCCATCCTTAAACCGTATATTCGGTTGAAGAGGGTCCCCAGGGGACTCTGCTCACAAATATCCCCTACATTCGATGATCTTGATGACGATTTATTTGGCAAGTGGGAAGAAACGCTTACAAACAACTCAACCACACTCATTCATATCTTAATGGAGAACTCCGAACAAAAAGGTCACCAAGCTATAAACAGAGATCACTGAGTTGGAGAAAGAAATTGAGGCTCTGGACCTTAAGGAGGCAACAGAAAAAAACTATATCATTCTAAATGAAATCCTTTTAAAACATCAAAATGATATAAAAGAAAGAAAAACTAGACAACTAAAAAATGGGACGAGGCTGACTACAGAGAAGGCCGTGTTTTTACCTTCACAAGGAAGTACGACAAATTGGTGCAGAACACCCAACGTGTGGACAAAACTACCAAAGTGGACAGTGCTTCCATCTCCTCAAGCTCTACATCCATTAACAGTATTACCACCAGTGAGAGTGATTCAGAGAATCAAGGGAGTGCTGCACAGGATTCAGCACCACGCAAGTCAAATTTTTTATGGAAAATTCAGACTATAAGACGCGAGAATCGAACGCAACAAAGGGTGAACCCAACAGACACAAAACCCGCCGAGGGAAGAGAGCCGGCCAAGGATGAATACAAGAAGAAGTTGAGATCCGGCGACAGGAAGAAACTTTAACAACTGATAAAGAGGTCCAAGTAGTCACTCTCTCCTCCAAACCCTTAACGGATTACATGATTTCTCTCTTAAGTAAAGGCTTGAACTTCAATCCACACGGAGAGGGTAATTCATGCAGAGCCAAAATCGATCTTTTTAGATTTACCAGGGGCCTCAAATTGAAGAAGTACTTCTCTGGAGCACCAGCAACCAGTAACACTTTAATGGCTATCCATGATGATAATCCCTCAAATGTTCAAAGCATTAACGATCTTAAAGTAGCACACTTACTGTTATCCATAGCTGACTGCGATAACCCCACTAACACCTTAGAGGATCTCTTTCACGACTTGGACATAGACACTAACCAGACCATAGCTAGTGGACTTAAAACAAAGTCCAAATGGACGCCCACCCTGCCGGGCAGAAATGCAGTTGACATTTTTTGCAACTTAGTCCTTGAGGACCTAGAGAGACATGAGAACAAATCCAGTACCAAAAACACAGGGGCAGGGATAACTTGTCCAGAAAGGAGTGTTTTGCTCTGAACACCTTGAGCACCAACTCTGAAATCATCCTAAGGGAGGCTGACAAGGGTGGGAATGTGGTAGTCATGGACAGATCTGACTACCAAAATGAGATCCTTGCCCAACTTCAAGACACCACTTGCTGTGAGCTACTGAATCACAATCCAATGGGCCTCCTGACCATTCTTTTTAATAAACATCTGACTAAATGGCATGAGCTAGGTATCATTGACGATGACGAGGCTCTGTACATGAAGGTCTCTAGACCCACTTAGCCATTGCTGCACATCCTCCCCAAAATCCATAAGCAATCGGATCCCCCCCTAAACCCCTCCCCCCCCGGCAGACCCATAGTGTCTGGCATAGGGGGTCAGAGAAACTCCCACAGTACGTAGACCTATTTTTGAACCCTTGGTCCAAAACCTTCCGTCCTTCATACAGGACACAAAGCTTATCCTGAGTATATTGACAGACATACAGTGGCAACCAGGCTTGGTTATTGCCACCTTAGACGTAGTAACATAATACACAACCATGAAACCTGACATGGGACTGCAAGCAGTCACTAAATACCTGCACAACAGACTGCCTACTCTCTGGCAACATACCAACATGTTACTCTCAATAATGAACATCATCCTGAATAACAATGTGTTCACGTACGACAAACAGTGGTACAGACAGACCAAGGGGGTGGCCATGGGATCCAAATTCTCCCCATCTTACACTAATTTGTATATGGGCTCACTAGAAGCGGAGTGGATTTGGGGTAATAAGGGGTCACAGTGGAGTGATTCCATCACCTACTGGGGGAGGTACATCGATGATTGCCTCCTCCTTTGGTATGGCACCCAAGACAGTCTTAAGGATTTTTGCAAGCACCTGAACAGCAATAACATGGATATGAAATTCATGTGTGAATCCAGCACTACCATGGTCTCCTTCCTAGATGTTGCATTGTACATTCAGGACAACTGCCTAAACAGCCGCCTCTACCGCAAAGAAACCTCTTGCAATGCGGTCTTGCATGCCATGAGCTCTCATATGCCGCATCAGACAGACAATATCCCCTATGGTGAATTGGTCCTTGCCAGACGCAACTGCAGCGAAGACTCGGAATTCCAAATATTTATCGATGACATGAAAATGGGGTTTGCTAATAGAGGTTACAAACCACACACCGTCAGAAGTGCCTCCATGAGAATCATCAAAATTGATAGGAATGCTACCTTCAAGAAGAAAGAACCAGTAGTACACGGAACACCACCTGTCAGAATGATCACTCCACCTTAGGCTATGGTCGTGATATCTAAACAGTTCAGATTGCCCCTTTGTTTTCCATACCCGATCGTCTTTTCTCCCCCTACAGATCGTTTAATTTTTGACACTTACAGGTATTTTCGCCCATTCTCCCTAGCGCCGCGCCACCTTGCATGTCATTTTTCATTGTCTTCCTTTCACTTTTTTCAATAACTCTATTTTTCCTATTTTTTTTAACCTAAATTACTGGATAACATCTTTCTTTTTGCATAACAGTAATTACTATGCTCGTTGAAAAATGTACTTTTTCGCTTGGACGGGGCTGGATGTCTGATTTGCTATATCAACTGGATTTACGCATACTTCGAAATAATTTTAGGTAACTTGCTTGCTCTAACCTGTTCGATTGACATAGACGTTGCTTTGGTGTCAAACTTTTCTTAATTCCTTTTCCCACCTATGGGATTCTACCCTTTCCTGACTAGTCCCTGTATGTTTTTTTTAATACAGTAATACCACGCAATTGTGTAGTTTAGGCACATGTTGCACCTATCCTTTAGAGTAGTAATAAGCAACATGCTGGGTCATACTTGTTCTATCCGTATGGATGTTGTTGATTTATGATTTCGTTATAACATTTTCACACCAATGTGATTGATTTCACCATTGCGTGACTAGATTATAATACAGTACTTTCACCTAGGTATGTGTGTTCAGGCACATGTCGGCAGTACACTCTAAGTGAGATTTTGTGAGTGTTACTATGTTATATTTTGTTTCAATTGCTTCCTGTACAATTTGCGGTCAGGGAGTGTCACATTGCAGTTATCGTGGAGATTATATTACTTCTTTTTTGCTTTGTTTTTCCCCCCACTCACGTGCCACGTCACAATATTTCATGTACTTTTGGGTCCATGCCAAGGTTTTGTATCTATTAGGATGCTGTTCTCATACCTCAGCATCAATGCCTGTTCTGAAATCCAGAAATTCACACTATGGTTTTAGCCTTTCTCCTTTGTGATGTCACCATTATCATGTGTTTATTATGTCGCTTTCACTCCCATAGGGTTTTTCACTCACGTGAGGTGTTTTTTCTGCGCCAGTCACCGATTGATGAATAAGACATCATGTGTATATTCTCCATTCCGTACCATGTCTTTTATTTTTACCCCCAGCCCTGAAGAGTCACGGTCAAGTACCCGCTTGACGAAACACGTGTCGGCTGGTTGTTTCCTCAGATGTCACCCTCCCAACAGGGAGGCTCCATACATTTCCCTTGATATAAATGATTCTGATGTGTCCACCTTGTTTTATTCGAGCCAATTTTACTTTTCTCTACTAAAGTCTTGTACATATGCTTAATTTAACGTGTGCACAGGATTTCCGTTGTACTAAATTCTGAGCCTGACACTCAATGAATATACCTTATATGCGGGCTACACTCAGCCTCCAAACTATCGTCACGTCTGCAGCCGCGCATCACAGGGGATTTAACGTACCTGCTGCAGATGCGACGATAGTTTGGAGGCTGAGTGTAGCCCGCATATAAGGTATGCTCATTGAGTCAGTATTCGTTAGGATAAATTGATCAGTTTTAATCAAAGGTAAAATAGCGAGTTTACTCATGTCTTTTTTTTGTCATTTTTTAAGCTTTTTTATATTGATATTGAGAACACGTACTTTTTCGGTGTATTGAGTTTGGAGAAGAATCCATTAGAAGGGGTGGATCGACTCTGATATAGGTGAGGATGGGGGTGTTGTTTTTAGATGCAGGGTGGTGTTTGATATACTAATGGTACTGAGGTTCTAATCAAGTATCGTTAAGTAATGAGATATTATGGGGCATATTACCAAGCATTAGCGATAATTCTCGCTATTGCTTGATTATAGACAAAAATTTACTGCTGAGCTGCGGCGATTTTTACCGCAGTTGCGATAAACCTTGGTAATACCAAGGTTTATCGCAACTGCGATAAAAATCGCCGCAATGCATGAATATCGCTGAAAAGTCAGCGATATTCATGCATTACCGAGCTAATGCTCTTAGCCATGTTATCCACCTCCCATTGGATAACATGGCTAAAAACTGCTCAGGGAGGTGTTAGCTTTTGGAGATATTCGCGCTTAGCGCGAATATCTCCAAAAGTTGGTAATAGGAGATAGCGATGTTAGCGACTGTTTCCAGTCGCTAACATCTTGACACGCCCACTTTGCATGTCATTAGTGATAAATATCACTGACATGCAAAGTGGGGCCCAAGATGGTCGCTATCTCCTACTAGCTGTCACTAACTGGTGTTAGCGACAGCTAGGTAATAGGGAGATAATTTTATCTCCACTTTCTTGGCTTTTAAAGCCAAAAAAGCGGAGATAAACCCCCTTGATAATATGCCCCTATGTTTTTATTTAGATCACGTTTAATGTGTGGAGAAGAAGGAATTTCTTTAAGGTTAAGAAGGATGTATAAGAGGAAAACATATATAATTTGCAGTATTTGGCATCTACATCGAAATCTAGATGAAATGTTAAAATTGATACGGCAACACAATTATGGATTTGTGATAAAAAGATGCATTAGAAACACATTTTGAGGACAGCACCAGAGTAGACGACATGTAATAGGTTCAAGGAGAAAACCAGGAGAAATAAAGTGGTACAAATACCATCAGGATATGGGTATTTCTTGAAATGTACGCAGATTGTTTTCACCAGCACTGAAGCATGTGATACTGAACATGTTTAAGGAGAAAGCCTTGATAAATATAGGGGTTTCTTAAGTAAGCTCAGAACAAGGGTATTTCTTTCCATCTCAGCAGATTGTTAAATAGGCAGGTTTTCAGGATGAAATTATGTTTTTGTATGTTTGAAGTTTCTTAAATATTATAGAAGTATTGGATCTTGATATTATGTTTTTTTCATTTTACAGCCCTGATGATGTCCCAAGGGGGACAAAACGTGTTGGCTGTATAAAACTGTATAAATCAACTGGCTAGCTGTATAAGACAGTATAAATCAACTGGCTGTACAGAGCAATTAAGATTACTTGGTGGAAAAAGTTATACATGAAAATCTTGAAAATCAAGAAGTGAACTGGAAGTTGGTATCTGTATGATTTTGGACTACAATATTTGATTGTTGGACGGATGGAATATATGCGCTCCTTCTGTTTTATTTACATATCTTTGGGACATAAGTGGCTTTGACGGTGGGCCTCAGGAAGTGGAGCGATTGAATCTAAAGACTCAAAAACAGTGAATTATTTTTGTGAAATACTCAACAGTGCACATAAAGTAGTGACCCTCATCGTTACTGTGAATTGAGGATTGAAGAAGGAGTTGGTGATTGAGTGTCTGTATGGATGATTTGTGGCTGCGTGACTGACTATATAAGTGAGTGATTAAATATGTCTTAGTGAATGTATGGGTGAGTGGCTAATCTGTACGAATGTCTGTATCAGTCTGTCAGTTGTGTGTAAATGGCTGCATAGGTTCGTGAGTAGCTACATGAGTGTCTATATGGTTTAATGATTGGTTGTATGAGTACTTGTATGGTTGCCTGAGTGGGTGGGTAGGGGTGTGACTCCCTGCATGGATGTTTGAGTGGGTGATTCACTGGATGTATGGGTTCATGTGTCCATCTGTGAGGGGCTGTATGGGTGGGTGAGTGTGTGCATGGCTGTGTTTGTGAGTGAATGGATGTCTCAATGGTTCATGTATAAGTAACTACATATGTGAAAGGCAGTATATGTGAGTGTTGGAGTATATAAGTGACTGTATGTGAGAGTGAGTGATTGTGAGAGTCGCTGTATGGATGAGTGTGGGCTTGTGTCAGTGATTGTATAAGAGAGTAAGCATGTGTTAGTATTTTGTATGAATAAGTGAGGTGATGTGTGTAAAACTGTATAATGAGTAAATGGCAGTGTGATTGATTCTTTGGGTGACTAGGTGTGTGAGTAACTCTATGGGTGAGGGGCAGTGTGTGACTATATGTATAGGTGTATGAGTGCATATATCAGTCAGTGGCTGTAATGATCAGTGACTGTATGTATGAGTGACTGTATGGGTGAGTGAATGTGTGTGACCCACCTGTGGGACACCCCCGCGCCGCACGGCCACCAGCTGCTGCGTGTGCCCCTTGCCTGCCCTCTGCCTCGCTGACCTGCCTCGTTTGCCGGTTGCCGGCTGCCTCGGCTGCTGTTGTTTTGCCTTGTTTTTTCCCGTAATTTGTGCCTGTTTTTATTTTATCTGCCGGCTGCCTCCACTGCTGTTGGTTTGCCTTGTTTTTTCCCGTAATTTGTGCCTGTCTTTTATTTTATCTCATTGTGCCTGTGTTTTGGTTTTTTCCTTCCTTGTTGTCCGCCTACATCGCCGCCCTCCGCCCTCCCTTCCCGCCACCGCCGCTTTTCCCCGCCCCTTTTTCTATTCTGTACCCTCCCCGCTCCCGCCTCCCAGCTGCTCCGCCCACCCGCGCACTTCGCCTTAAATGGCGACCGTGCGAACGCACAGCGGTCAAGCGCAGCGGGCGAGCCGTTTGTGCGCCGAAGGCGCGCCAAAGGTAAGCCCGTCTACGCCCGTCCGCGCCTGGACCGCGCCCAGTGCCAGGACCCCTGGCCCACGAGGACCCCGACCGACCCGCCTGACGTACTCCGCCGCCACCCTCACCGCTCTCAACACCGGCCGACTCCCAGATTGCCATCAAGCCACTCCACGACGTACCCACGGACCCTTCAGCTGCCACGCCTGCAAGTTCACCTGCATCCGGACCAGCCTCGCACCAGCACCCGCCAAGTCGAACACCAGCAGCACCCACCTCAAGTGCATCCTGCTCAACACCCGCTCCGTCCACAGACACGCCATCGAACTCTGGAACCTTCTAGACGCCACAGCCCCTGACGTTGCCTTCCTCACGGAGACCTGGATGAACGCCTCTTCAGCTCCCGACATCGCCATCGCTATCCCAGAGGGCTACAAGATCGTCCGGAGGGACCGAAACGCCAACCAGATGGGAGGAGGCATCGCCATCATCCACAGGAACACCATCCGTCTCACGACCAGCACCGACAACACCCTGACCAGCGCCGAACACCTGCATTTCCAGATCCACACCAACCCGAACACCACCCTCAGAGGCACCCTGATCTACCGACCCCCTGGACCACGCACACAATTCAGCGAGGACATCGCCGACTTCGTCAGCCCGCATGCCCTCCCCTCCGCTGACTACATCCTCCTGGGAGACCTAAACTTCCATCTGGAGAACAACAACGACCGCAACACCAGCACCCTGCTCGACAACCTCGCCAACCTGGGACTCAAGCAACTGGTGTCCACCCCCACCCACCTCGCCGGACACACACTCGACGCAATCTTCTCTTCCAGCACAGACATCGACTTCAGCCACCCCACAGAGCTTCAATGGACGGACCACAGCTGCGTCCACTTCACCTTCAAGAGAACGACGACCCACCAACACCAGCAACAGGCCGCCCGCAGAAGCTGGAACAAGATCACAGCAGACCAGCTCGCCACCTCCCTGAGCCAGCACCCTCCTGCCAGCTCAGCGAACCCCAGCCAGGCCGCCGACAACCTCACGAAGTGGATCAGCAACTGCGCGGACGAACTCGCCCCACTGAGGACCCCGCCTAGCAGACCCGGCAGCAAGAAGGCCCCTTGGTTCACCGACGAACTCAAGAGCTCCAAGAAGAACTGCCGAGCCCTCGAGAAAGTCTGGAGAAGGGAACCGACACCGGACAACAGGACCTCCTTCAAACTTGCCACCCGGAAACACCACCAGCTGATCCGCGCCGCCAAGAAAACAGCATTCAAGGACCGGTTGGACAACAACGCACACAACTGCAAGGAACTCTTCAACATCGTGAAAGAGCTTTCCAACCCCAGCGCAGGAAACAACGACATCACCCCATCGCAAGACCTCTGCAACTCCCTCGCTTCATACTTCCACAACAAGATCGCAGACATACACAACAGCTTCAACAACCAACCAACGCACACCATGACCGAACAACCACCCCCCAACACCACCCTCCACGCCTGGACCCCGATCAGCACCGAAGACACCATCCACACGATGAACTCCATCCACTCCGGATCACCGACCGACCCCTGCCCTCACCACGTCTTCAACAAGGCCGACGCTGTCATCACACCCCACCTGCGAGACATCATCAACACATCCTTCGACACCGCCATCTTCCCTGAGAGCTGGAAACACGCCGAACTCAGCGCTCTACTCAAGAAACCAACAGCGGACCCCACCGACCTCAAGAATTACCGCCCCATCTCGCTCCTCCCGTTTCCAGCCAAAGTCATCGAGAAGACCGTCAACAAGCAGATGGCCGCCTTCCTCGAGACGAACGGATCCCTCGACCCCTCACAGTCCGGCTTCCGAGCCAATCACAGCACCGAGACCGCCCTCATCGCCGCCACCGATGACATCCGAGCCCTGATGGACAATGGAGAAACAGCGGCCCTCATCCTCCTAGACCTCTCCGCGGCATTCGACACGGTCTGCCACCGCACCCTAGTACGGCGCCTCAGCAACATCGGAATCCAGGACAAGGCGCTGGAATGGATCATCTCCTTCCTCGACGGAAGAACACAGAGGGTCCGCCTACCACCGTACAAGTCAGAGGCCTCCGAAGTCATCTGCGGCGTCCCCCAAGGATCATCTCTGAGCCCCACCCTCTTCAACGTCTACATGAGCCCCCTCGCGGCCATCGTACGCAAACACAACCTCAGCATAATCTCCTACGCCGACGACACCCAGCTGATCCTCTCCCTGACCAATGACCCCGCCGCCGCCAGAGCCAACCTGCACGAAGGGATGAAAGAGGTAGCCGAGTGGATGACGTCCAGCCGCCTGAAACTGAACTCGGACAAGACGGAGGTCCTCATCCTGGCCTCCTCACCCTCCGCCTGGGACGACTCCTGGTGGCCTCCCGCCCTGGGCACCGCACCCAAACCGACAGACCATGCACGCAACCTGGGCTTCATCCTGGACTCCTCCCTCTCCATGACCAGGCAAGTCAACAACGTCTCCTCGGCGTGCTTCAACATCCTACGCATGCTGCGGAAGATCTTCTGGTGGATCCCCACCGAGACCAGGAAGACCGTCACCCAGGCCCTCGTCACCAGCCGACTGGACTACGGCAACGCCCTCTACGCCGGTACCACCGCCAAGCTCCAGAAGAGACTCCAGCGGATCCAGAACGCCTCAGCCAGACTCATCCTCGACATCCCACGAACCAGCCACATCTCCGGACATCTGAGAGACCTTCACTGGCTCCCCGTCAACAAAAGAATCACCTTCCGCCTCCTCACCCACGCACACAAAGCCCTACACGACCAAGGCCCGAGCTACCTCAACGGCCGAGTCAACTTCTACGCTCCCAAACGCCACCTCCGATCAGCCAACCACGCCCTCGCCGCCGTCCCCCGCATCCGAAGAGCGACTACAGGAGGAAGGTCCTTCTCCTACCTGGCCGCCAAGACCTGGAACTCCCTCCCTCCCGACCTGCGCCTGACCCAAGACCACCTCTCCTTCAGGAAGAAGCTGAAGACCTGGCTGTTCGAGCAGTAGCGCCCCCCCCCCTCCCCCCCCCCCCAGCGCCTTGAGACCCTACGGGTATGTAGCGCGCTTTATAAGTGTCACTGATTGATTGATTGATTGTGTAGACCTGTGACTCAGTGAGTGAGTATGTACTAACTGGTATTGGTGTGTCTATGGTTTTGAGAATGTTAGTCTGTATTTGTGAGTAGGTGTATGAAAGGTTATATTAGGGTGTGAGGAGGTGCATCAGATATTAAGCGGATGATGTGATCAATCATGTCATTTGAGATGTCATGAGTGATGTCACTGACCATGTCATGAGTGATGTAATATGTAATGTCATCAGCAGTGCATTGCGGGGGCGCGAGTTATAGTTATCTCAACGAACTATAACAGCCGAATTTCTTTGGTTTTGTATGAGTGAAATGTCCAACTAACTATAACGTCCCTGGAACCTGTGTTTATTTCAGTGAATTTCTAAGGTTTTTTAAATGCTCATTTCTAACTATAACGTCCCTGAAACCTATGTTTTTTCAGTACATTTCTAAGGTTTTTAAGTGCTAATTTTCAACTATAACATAGTAGTTGCATTTGCAGAGTGGTGCAAAAAGGGGCCTGGGCCTCCGACCAGCCCTCAGGAATTGCTCTACGTAGGACTTACAGGAGGTACCAGGAGGGCTACTTTGCCCCCCAAGTCCCTCAGTATTAAAGTAGAATTCATCCCCCAACCAGTACTGTGCCAGGAGGGGTATTTGCAGAGTGGTAGAGAAAGGTGAGGGTGTCCACCGAAGACCTCTTAGCAATCCCACTGTATGGGACTTACTGAAGGTAATAGGAGGGGTAGTTGGCACCCAAGGTTATCTTTGGGGGCCAACTACCCCTCCTATTAATCCAGTAAGTCCCATACAGTGGGATTGCTAAGAGGACTTCGGAGAACACGGTCACCTTTCTCCACCACTATACAAATGCGCTCCCTGTTGGATCGGGATTAAAGTCCCCTTTGCCACTCGGGTCCTTAGGGGCCAACTAGCCTACCTGATACCTCCAGTATGCCCCGGATAGTTGGATTGCTGTGAGGTGGAAACAGGCCACACACCCTTTCTCCACAACTCGGTAAACGCGCCTCCTGGCGCACTCTTGGTTGAGGGTTGAAGTCTCCTTGCTTCCTGATGGTCCCTTAGGGCCAACTAGCCCTCCTGTTATCTCTAGCAAGCCCCATACAGTGGATTGCTGAGAGTGGTCTGAGGTCACGTCCCCTTTTTACACCACTCTGCAAACACGCCTCCTGGTGCACTGCTGCTTGTGGGATGAAGTCCACTTTAGTCCTGAGGTCCTCAGGACACAAGAGGACCTCATCGCTGCACTAGCAGTGCGCCACGAGGCGCGTTTGCAGAGTAGTATAAAAAGGGGCATGGCCTTGGACTACCTCTCAGCAATCCTACTGTGTGGGACTTACTGGTGGTACCTGGTGGGCTAGTGGGCCCCTAAAGACCGTTAGGAATCAAGGGGACTTAATCCCCCAACCCAAAATGTGGCAGGAGGTGCATTTGCAGAGTGATGCAAGGAGGGTACACAACCTCCGGCCAGATGCCAGCTTCTCTCTTTTTTTTCTTCTCTTTTTTTTAGCAGGGGTGCTGTGTCGCCCCCCCTTCTCTTAATATTTTTGGGCCCTGGGGACCCCATCCTCCGGGCCTGAGACATTTAATCATGGTTTGTGCGTTAAAAAACAGGAAAGGGGTTGCCCCTCCCGGGGTCTATTTCAGCCCAGGGGATCCCATCCCCCGGGGCATGGCCACCTATTTTTTAAACCTTCCTTTTAAAAGTGGCGGGCTGCGCAGCCCGCCTCCAGAGGCCATTTTTGGCTCCGGGGACCCAATCCCCCAGGGCTTTGCCTATTTATAAAACGTAATTTTAATCTTAATATGGGGGGGCACATGGCCCCCCTTCCTTGGCCCTCATGGTCCCTGTTGGCTCCCCGCCTCCTGCGTGAGCCGGCATTGCTTTTGGGTAAAGGGAGCTGCTAACATGCGTCTCCCTTTGCCCAAAAGCAATTCTGCTTCGCTTCATGGAAGCGAGAGAAGTTTTTCTGCTCTCGCTTCCATGAAGCGAAGCAGACGTTTGCAATGGCAGGGCCGGAGTTGTATTCCCTCCCTATCATTGCAAACTGTAATGTCCCAGGGGTGGGACATTCCTGGAGTCGGCCCTTAGGGGGTGGTGGTCCCCAGGGCCACGGAGAGCTCCAGGAGGGGGGCCGCGTGGCTCCCCTCCCAACTTATTCAAAGCCCCGGGGAGGTGGTGGACCCTGGGGCCGAAGGTTCGCAACGGACCCCCATATTTAAATAAAGTGTGTCCTGGGGAGGTGGTGGTCCCCAGGGCTTGGGGGGCCTGTGAGGCCCCCGCCCTAAATAAAGTAAAGTAAAAGTGGCAGTCCCTGGGGTTTCATGGGGGAAGAAGCCCCCCAAGCATTTTTTTTAATAAGCCCCGGGGAGGTGGCGGTCCCTGGGGCTGCGTGAGCCCCCACGGGCCCCTGCAACATAACTCTGAATTACCCCCAGGACCTGGCCCACCCAGAGTCTTAAAACAAACAAAGCGCCTGAGCCCACGCTTCATTCTTAAGAAAACATTTCTGTCGAATTTGTGCACCCTACGCGAGCGAATCTGGTTGAAAGTTTTAAAAAAATGCTTTTTTTGGCCCTGGGGGTCCCTGTGGGACCCTTTGACCTGGCCAAGGGGGTCAGGGTGTTTCTACCCTGCCCCCTTTTCTTGTACTAAAATGGTTTTCTTACCTTTTTGCTTGAGACTCGGTTCCACCGAGTCACAAGATGGCTGCCAGCACTTCCTGATTTGAAGTGCTCGAGATTGGGAGGGTTAAGCCAATCAGATCTCACAATTCTCAAATATCGATATCTGTAAATGTTTAAATTTAAGGAAAGGCATGCTTTCTGGACCAAAAGCTAATTTTTTGTCATTTTTGGTGTCATTACATTCAGCAGTTCGGACTGTAGCCGTGTCTAAAGTTTCCCATGGAAATTAACATGGGGAAAACATGTTTAGGGACCCCCCTTTTTTCTCGGCCCTTGCTCGACGAATCACCCCAAAACTTTCAAGACAGGAGCTGATGAGCGCCTCATTAGTTTTGGAAATTTCATGAAGATTCTGCAATTGGTGCCAAATATATTGGCAAAAGGAAAAAATGCTTTTTGAATAGAAAGAAGGTTCTAACTATAGCTACCTACTGGCGACCGCTAATAAGTAATACATATATGTGTGTGTGCATATATATATATATATATATATATATATATATATATATATATATATATATATATATTTATATATGTATATATAAACGCAAAAGTTGTTACTAGATGTCTCTCTCAAATCAAATAATCTCCAAAATTCCTGCCCTATAGCTGCAGTACCTCAAGGCCCTGTCAAGTCAATTGCAAAAGCATTTATATACTTTTGTGAAGGTGCAGTTCCTCAAGTAGTTACAAGGTTCCCTCACAAGTCAACTGTAAATGCATTGATATTCTCACACAAGCTGCAGTTCCACTAGGTGTCAATCAAAAGTTGAATACGAAAGCATTGAAAATCTTACTTCAAGCTGCTGTTCCACTAGTCTTTGCTAGGTGTCATCAAAAGTTGAATGCAAAGCATTGAAATTCTTTCATGAAGTTGCAGTTCTACAAGTCGTTACTAGGTGTCCCTCATAAGTCAAATGCAAAAGCAATGAAATTCTCACATGAGGCTTCACTTCCACTTCTTTATAGAGGTCCAGATCAAGTCAGAAGCAACTGCTTCAAAATGACCTACAAGCTGAGGGGTGTGTCTTTTGCATAGAAATTTGCATACACACTTTTACTATTTTTAAAAGTTGTACTTGTTTTCCTTAGAATGAATTATTTACCAAAGCTGATTCTTAATAACTATTAAAAACTGCAGATCTAAATACATTTCTTAATTGTTTTTCATATCCAACTATTTATAGGAACTTTTATTCACTGGTAAGTACATGTACATTTAGGTTATTTTGGTTTTTTATGCTTTAGTGGGTGTAAGCTTTGTCTTTGAGTTTTTGCATACTGACAGTTCTGGTACAACGTTTCAATAGGGCTGATGTAGTTCCACAAGTAATTACTAGAGGGCTCTCTCAAGTGGTTAAAATGTCAATCACAAACAATTGGTGGATGTTGTTTCAACCTAAAATTTGAATATACACTCTAGCTAATGTAATGACTTGTGCTTATTTTTAGTAGGATACATAAATGGGGCTGGGGTTCCCAGTGTGCAGCAGGCACAGTCCTTCAGGATACACCCCTTTGGGGTACAGACCAGGATTACAGCAGGACAGTTCCTCTTCTCCTTGTAGTTTCAGGCAGCAGATCTGAGTTGCTACGCAACTCTCACATATGTATTTATTGTTCTGAGGAGACATTGGCCAAGGGGCACCTCTGACCAATGGGGTACAGGGTGCCACGCATAAGCATAACAGCTTCCTCCATAGTGTGACATATTCTTGTCCCACAAAGCACTGCACCTTAAAATTCAAGATGGAGAATTCATCTACTTGGGAGTAAGACGTGGCTAAGCCAATCTTGAGTGCGGCTCATTTACTTTATCACTCAATTTCCAGACCTTCTGTACATTCTCCTCCCAGTGTTGCCATCTGGCTAGGGGGTGCAGGAAGAGGTGGTAGGCTAGACTGGCATTCCTTCCTGTCCTTCTCTCTTTGAAGCCCAGTTTGATTACCCATCCCCCGTTCTGGCCTGTTAACTGCAGCTGCAGTGCTCACCCATCAGATAACCTCTGTCTCTGTGCAGGCCACTTATCACCTCATCAAAGCAGTTTGACTAAGCCTGATAAGGCCGGCCAATCGGGAGAGGCTGCTAGAAGGCTGGATTTTGGCTCACAGAAAAGAAAGTTCTGTGCCGCCTCTTTTGTATTAGTTATGATAAATGCAACAGTCCCAAGTTGTTGGATTTATCATTTCCAGTCTTTGAAACCCTTAAAATATAATTTTAGCTCATTCCAGTCAATAGATACACTGTATTAATGTTACATGTTAGCCTATGGAGCTAAAAGTGCTACAATGGGAAAAAATTCAATTGGTATTGTTTCCCTCACCAGGGCACATAAAACATCTTTTAAAATGTTTACATTGCACCCTACCCTGGGGGCACCTCGAGTAGACCTTAGGGGTAATTTACATGTAAAAATAAGGTAGTTTAATATGCCGGAAGTACCTTCACATCCAAAGCCGAATTTGCATGTAATTTCAATTTAAAAGCAGCTTGCAAAGCAGGACTGCCTTTAAAATGATAGCAGGAGACACAGAAATGCACATGTTAAGTGCCCCAGAGCTGCTGAGCCTCTTATCCTACATACCCTACCATATACAAGGGACGTACAGGTAGGTTGTCAGTGCCAATTGTAATGACACCTAATTAACATATAACCTTTTAATCAGAGCCCTGGCCCGGGGCCTGGTTAACAGAGCCCAGGGCGCAGTCAGTCAGTTACCACTAGTATTCGTCAAAAAAGGGAGCAATCAGGGCAAAACGGGTGACTTTGTCACAATATTCCTATTTGCACCATATAATCCAAGTACTCATTAACATTTTACTGAGAAATCTTGAATACATGCCATAATTTGCGCCATTATTTAGGGGGCTCAGAGAAGCAGTTCGACTGTAGGGACAGTGGTGGCTCAGATGAGGACTGTGACTGCAGATAGAGACTAATGTGATGACAGGTACTATTGAAGCATCAGTTGAGGAGAAATAAACATGGTGACTGCAGGCCAGCAGAGGGTAACAAGGGCTCCAGGAGACTTGTGGACACAGATATTGCAATGGAATGAAGCAGTTTATATGCAAACTCTCTCATCAGATGGACTCCTTTTACAGTGAGCCTGCCTCTCCCACAGCACACTATGCTTATCAAAATTAAGACAATCTCGGTACCTGGCATCTAAAACACCAATGAACATTTAGTGAGCTGTTGTACATGTAAATGGTAGTGTAAGGATAAAGGTAGCTGGCCCGTGCCTCATTTTTTGTATGCTGGTCTGAGGGCTAATGCAACATTTGAATGACACATCAATTGTGTAATGGCTGAAGAAGGCAGACCTAAAACCCTATTAATATTGTTTTTATTTTAAGCATCATTTATTGTAATTAGGAGAGCTTTCCTAAAGGTTAAAAACAGACATACACATGTGCAAGTGCACTTTAGGTCTGCCTTTTTTCACCAATGCATCCTGGCATAATAGCACTGTGGGAAACAGCAATATTTTTCATGAAATTACATGACTTATTCTATAGTACATCTGAAAAGCTATGAGTGGCACAGCTTTCCAGGTCTATTTCTGTCGACCGTTCTGAATAGAAAAAAATCCTAAGTTTGCATCAGTTTGCAGAAATACTTTTGCAATTGCAGATTTACAATTCCCTTGGTGAATTGGGCACTAAGAGCCATATTTAGAGTTTGGCGGATGGGTACCCCATCACAAATGTGATAGATGATACACTTGTAATAAAGGAAATGGGATCATATCTGTCACGTTTGAGATGGAGTTCCTTGCCACAAATGCTAAATAAGGCCCTAAATCTCCAGACCATTCTTTAACTCAGAGTTGGAGTTAGGGGACCATGTAGCCAAATGCTATCCCAAACAATAGCCTCAACAAGGCAAATCATATACCCTTCCGAAAGATGTAGAACATTTCCATAAAATGTCCATGTCCTTACCCTTATACCATGCCTTTTTGGCTTCAAAAAACTCCAAACAGAAATTTTGTAGGCTGCATGTGCAATGAAAGTGATAGATTTACCTTTTTCTAAAAACCATGCAATGTGTTTCTATGTTTTTGACTTGTACATAACTAGCAATGTAGCACCTGCTTTAGAATGTTGACAGGTATAGCAAGACAGGAATTTTGAAACCAAATTTTAACCCGTTGACCGCAGTGCGAATTCCTTCGCGGTGCGGGTGAAATAATGGGTGGGCGTGGTTTGGACGGCCCCTGGCCGTCCTCTGAACACCCACCGTGACGTCGGACGTTCACCGGCCATCCGGCGCACCGAAAGGATTAATGTTTATAACAAATGGGGACCTTTTACGGGACAAGGTTAGAGTATTTGGAAAACATCCATTCAATTTAGGCTTGAAGCTATATAAGCCAAGTTGATAGAAATAAATTAAAACCCAATGAAAATCCATACAATTGTTAAATGCCAAGCACTCGGTATACCGAAGTGCATAATGTGAACAACATCCTGCATGTAAATGCCAAAATCAGTCCATAGACTGTTTTCAATTTAACGAATAACTGATCAAACAAATATAACTAGACAAACATGGTCCTAAGTCTTGGAGAAAAGATTCTCTGCAATTTTCCATTTTTTTTTACTGTTTTGGGGTTTGGGTTTTAATTTATTTTAATCAAAGAGAAGTGGAAGTTTTGTTTGTAACTTAATTTGGAGCCCCGAAGAAAGTCCAGTATAAGTTAAAGAAATGAAACGCCTTGGCACTGTTGCACATATTATCTAATAATTGAATCCCAAGTAAAGCAGGATTCATTCTAGACATCTGAATCACTGATTTTCTTGACTCTTTGAGTGTGCTCTCTTTGAGCTGGATTGGTTAACTTCATCTGCACAGGGTTGTAGCACTGCGGAAAGCAGATGAATACTGGAAAAATGAGCACCTAAAAATAAATTGAACTTTTTGACCTAATCCAGGGTGTGCTGTACTCTGGATTCTTCCACAGCTACCCATGTTTGTATATTAATATTATATTAATACAATAGTTTTATTATATTTATATTGTTTGTATACTGAGACAAGTGGATAGTCTGATTAGGACAAAAGTATTGATTGAAAAGGTACTTCTGTGTTTTTAATTATATAGAGGTCGCAAAGTGCCTGGCTGCACTTGTGTTCTGGATATCCCCCATGGGGTCTGATGTAGAAGCTGTGAAGTGGGTTATTTGTGGTTCCTACAGAGCTAATTAAGAAGTAAAGACAAAGGAAAACAAGACATGTACTAATATAAAAAATGGCTCTAACAAGAGCCTTTTGGCTTTTTTGGTGTTTGAGGGTAGATACTCTAAAAATTAGATATCTTTGATGTTAAGCAACAAAGGCACCATTTTGGGATGGAGTTAAATGTAGGCCATCCTTCTGCTGCACTCCAGGGGTATTGAACCGGATGTTGTTATCGTAGATAGGTGGCATGCCATGATCTCTCTGAAAAGCTGACACTTTTTATAGTATATTGCAGCTTTTAAAGTAAACTTGATGAGAGAACAGCTCCATGATACTTATAAAGGCAGATTTCATGACAACTATCAAACTAGCTCCAGTGCATATTCCAGTGTTATTTCCATGTCAATGCATTACCATAACACCAGACGACACGCTGTCATGTCATCTAGCAATGAAAAATACCAAGCCACTTTAAACCCCACACACCTGTGCGAATGATGGTCACATTTGGAAAGCTCAACCTGAATTTAATCCCTCAGCATTGCCAAGAGTTGTGAAGCCTACCAGCCCAAGAATCACCCATGATAAAGACACATACCCGGTTAAACTCTATCATTCAGAAGAAACAAGAAAGCTAGGGTGAAAGGGGATAGCAGCACTGGGTTTTTGTAAAAGAAATGATGGCTGCAAGCCTATCAATTGGTTAACTATGCAGACATGATTGAACATTGACCATAAAAATGTCTAGAATGTAAAAGACCTAAAGTTTTTCAGGAAAATATGAACAGTAGAGTTTAAAAAAACACATCTTTATTACTAGGGCCAGTGGAATATTTTACCAAAGGTGAATACATTGGCAGCCAATCAGGTTTCAGTATCAGAAGAGAATTCCAAGTGAACTTTTAACCTTTGACAAGTAATCATTTAAAACTTGTGCTTCACATTTTTCGTTTGAACTAGATATAGACAGATAGGTTGAAATCAGATTTGTATACAATGAAAAAGTAACACACAAGTCATATGTAGTATAAAATTAGTTGAGAGGTGTGGTGCAACAGCCAGAGTGTTTGACTGGAGCGCGGAGCTCACAATTCGATCCCCGGCGCTGTTGGCAGCTCAGCTCAGCAACATGTGACTTAGCTCACTTAATCTCCCCGACGGCCCCCAGTGCCTTGAGACCTTAAGGGGTGATATGTTCACGCTTCACAATTATGGATATGGATTATTAATTAAAAATACCCTTTACTACATGGTTAAAGGTGATTCATTTTGTAAACTATATGTTAACCATTGTAGAAAAACCATGAGAAATATGGAGAAATAGTCCATTGCTTCTACATTTATAAGTTATAGGCATACTTATATAATTTAATTTAAGTGCAATGTTACTGTGCTACTGCCAACATATAGACGTTCTCATAGAAAACATGTGCAGAAGAAACGTTGAAGTAGTTTCTCTCTAAGGTCATAGGTATGTTTACAGATATTAAATGTGGTTGTAAGGCTGCAGTTCCACTGACAAAATAGTCAGGAACCAACCATTGTTGGGTGAATTTGGTGATTTGCAGGTTTTATCATCATACTGGTAACACTTATTTAACTGTGAATTGTTATTTCCTTTTTCAACTGTACACTCTGTTTACTTACTGATTTTATTATATACCCATATTGTTTTTAACCAATGATTTTTGTTATTGACAACGTTAGCTTTCTAAATAGTACACCTGACACCCCTCTTTTCTTTTTCTCCTCTCCTTGTATCGTCCACATCCCTTCCCATCTTCTTCCTTTGATCCCCACACCCCTGCAATCCCCTCTCCTCTTCTTCCATCTCTCCATTCATCTTTCACTCTCATGCCCTCATTTTCACTAATGCCCTTGTATATCTCCTAATGCCCGGCTTCCATTGCACTACTGTCACCCCAGCTACCTTCTCACCACTTCCTACTCTGTACATCTGTCCTCTATCTCTCTCCCTCCTCAGAATAGGAGGAAAATGACCATCTGAGAACATAATATACGGAGAAGAGAAGCTTAGATGCCAGGTCAAGAAGATAATACAAGGAGGCATAAATAAGGGTAAAGGTAGGTAGGCACAAACAAAGAACAAACATACACTCTGGATCAGGAAATACGCACAGAATAAGAAGACACCTAGGCTTGGAAGAACAGTGAAGATATGGACATAGAGACAATATAACATAAATATCTGCCTCCTATATGCTCCCCCTCTTCCCAACTTCTCCCACTTTTCTTTCTTTTCCCACTAACATATTCATTCTTATCTCTCACTAACCTCCTCTCCTATTCCCTCAATCCTCATTCTCTCTTTCTTTCTGTTAGAATTGACATCGTGGGTGTGATTTCCCCTGTCTTTTTGCCTCTGCCTCCTGTATTTTTGTTGTGTGCATGATTTTGTTTTGCTGGTCAATATGCTTTGGGCACTTTGCCACTGCTGATGCAATGACAAAGTGCAAGTGCTCTCTATGTAAATTGTGTTTATGGATTGATGTTTTCATGATTGCCTTATTGGATTTACCTTTAAGTCCATAGTACAATGCACTGTGTGTGCCCATGGCCTGTGAATCAAATGCTGCTAGTGGGCCAGCAGCACTGGTTGTGCCACTCACACAGGTAGCCCTTCAAAGGGTTCTCAGACCTACCACCACAGGTTCTTCATTCAGTTGTGACTGACATGTTGACCTGGCAAGTGCACCCACTTGCCAGGCCCCACACCTTCCCTTTTCTTAGATTTAGGGTAGCCCTCAGATAGGCCCTCAGTACCACTATGGGCAGGGAGCAGTGTATGTGAAAGGTGGGATATGGGCAGTGTATTTCATTTTTCACTACTGAAAGGCTATCTGTCCCATAGGATAGAATGGGAGATACTTTGTAACATTTTACAAGCATACCTTCCCATTGGGACAAGCCAGAGAAATAGAGTTTAGTATGCCTGAACTCAGAATGTAACAATGTATCTTTCAGTGAAGATGAATTTTATGTTGTGTGTTTGAAAATACCACTTTTAGAAAGTGGGTATTTTATTTCTTAGCCATCCTGTGTGTCTCTACTGGTTTGTGGATTTACTGTCTGGCTTTGGAGTGAAAGGGGCTCGGGTTGTGCATTTGCTGTGGACAGCCACTGGGGAGGTCAATTTGTGTCCTGCCTGGGCTGCATTTAAAGTAGTGGGAGGAGATTTCCTTGCACCTGAATAGGCCTGGTTTGCCTTACACCATGCTGTCTCCACCTCCTGCAAGGAAGCTGGGCCAGAGAGGACAGAACTGGTTTGAACTAAGCTCAGAGACTCTCTGGCATAAGAGAACAAAGGGACATGTGGTATAAATATTTGGGCCCAGACCCCAGAACTTTAGAACTTGCTTGGACCAAGTAACCTGCCAAGAAGAAGAGCTGGTAAAGCTGTGAGGAGAGACTATCACTTTGCTGTTTGATTTGTGTCCTGTAGTAACTGCTTCTGTCTTGGGCAGAGAAAGGACTGGACTGAACTCTCTGTAACTTTTTCTGCTGTGTGTCTCATGGGCTTGAAGTAGAGCTGCCTTCTGTTCAAGAAGTCTCAGGAACAGCAAAGACTTCACCTTCTTTTGGGTACCACCTCTAGGGACGTGCATTCCAGTTGCTACACAGGGAAACCGCAGTCTGACGCCATTACTGACACCGCTGCTGGCTTCATGATCTGAAGACACCGCAGAGGGCACCACTGCACTTCACACTGCAAACCCGATCTCACCAACAACAACCACCACCACTGAGACACTGCTTCCACCAGACCTGTGGGCACCGCACTCCTCACAGCCTCGGTTCACTCTGGTGCCCTGGTCTCACAGACGCCGCAAGCTGACATCGTCGCCACTGTTTGCAGCGTGGTTTGGAGGCTCTGCTCATAAGTCACACAACGCACCTCTCCATCCCATAGCGCAGTCTGAGCCCATTGGTGCCAGCTACCATTCTCCGGTACCACCCCCTGCACCCTGACCTGTCAGCACTACAATGAGCACCGCCCCACTTTGCACCACCGCCCCGGTCTCACCGATGCCGCTGGACGACAGTCCCCGAGCCATTGCCTGCATCGCGACCTGAGAGCACCACATGTCACCACTCCACTTCATTCTGCAACTGCGATGGTTTCTGTGATCAGCCTGCACAAACGTGGTAAGTGGGAACCAAAGGTACAGTTTACAAGGCTTCTGACACCAATGCCCATCCACAAAGATGCAGTTGATCGAAATTGTTGAATTTAGTTGCTCTCAGCACTGCAGTAGCCCAGGACGGAGCTACCAACTTCAAGGAACTGCATTTTTAATGTTATGTTTGGAAAGTGCATAGTTGTATTACTGTATGTTGGATTTTTTTCATTTTAGCCTTGTTTGGTTTAGATGAAGATTATTTATTTTTCTAAACTGATGAGGTGTCCATTTGTAGTGTTTTCACTGTATTACTGTATGTGTGCACAAATGCTTCACATACTGCCTCTGAGAAAAGCCTGTCTGCTTGTGCCAAGCTATCTAGGAGGTGGGCAGGGGTTGTCTAAGGGAGTAACTTCCTTACTATAACTAGAAGCAAGGTTCTCTACTTGGACAAAGGTGCAAACCATTGCCAAGTAGAGACCTTCATTTCTAACACTTTCCTGTCCTCTTCTCGCTACCTCAGTCCCCTTCTCATCACTTGCCTTCTCTTCCTCTCTCCTTTCCTTAACCTTTTCATTCTGTCATTTCTCCAAGGAAAATATTCACAAGACCTCTGGATGATTGCAAGATATGACTCTACACTCCACAGATAATATCAAAAGGCATCTGGATCACTGAAAGACATGAATGCACACAGACAGAAACTCCGTGATGAAAATCGAGAGCTAGAGGGACAAGTTCTGGTTACTCATACACAGACACTAAACCACCTTATGACTCAATGAATACAACAATGTAAGCCAGTCAAGTATTGCAAGGCTGACCCCCCCTCTGCAAAACAGTTGTTATTAGGAAAGCCCATATCCAGCAGACAACAACAAAACACTGACAATGGCACGAAATTCAAACACAGAAACCACTGAACATACTCACAATGATTCTTTGGCGGTGACTGATAGGGTGTGATGCCCTTTGTCTGACGGCCTGCACTCCATCAAGCCATCAGAATAAGCTTTCCATGGATTTAGTCAACAAGGGCAATGGTGGTGGAAAGCTGATGGTCCATCTAACATACAACAAGGAGGGCAGACCGAAGGTTTCGCGGACCTAGTGCTCTGTTACCTTTGGGACGGAGTACACTGTACTCCAAAATCTGAGTCAGACCCTACGTCTGAAGGTGAAGCCCTAGACTGGAATGAGGCCGCTAGTCTACTCAGTGGTGAAGCAATTTAGGCATCTATGAAAGCCAAGCTTTTCCCGCTCAGAGCTTTTGGTGCCAAAACCAACAGCGTCAGTGAGAGCTTGACAATGATGTATCCAAGTTAGGGCACCATCACTGATTTTGGTCTTGAACCTTGCCATGCTGGAGGACTAAAGGTAATAACTTTGACAGTGATGACCTGCTTGGTCATCGTGCTCCATCACGTTTCATCTGAAAACATGCCTAGGTCCTGGTCAATCGTGAACTAATATTTTTCAATGATTCTTCAATTTATCTTCCTATGCTTTTACTTGAAACCTTAACAATTCATATTCCTGGTTCCCTTCATCCAATTATATTTATTTTGGTGTCTTTTTACTCATTACATTTGTCTCTGACTTTATAAGTTAGGTGGCAATTGTATGTTTTCTTGACTTCAAAATTGTTAGTACTGATTTAACTTAACAAACATTTCTCCAGGGAATTGCCTGCTGCTTGTGCAGCAACTACCAAAGGTTGAGAAAAGGTTATCAAATAACTGTGATTAAGTCTAGCCAGATTATGTATATAAGTTTACAGGGGTACACCATGCTAAATAAATAATCCAATTTCTGGCAGCAACATACTTCTGTATGAAATGAACGCGGATAATGTCAGATTAAAAACTAGAGGGTATTTTATAAAAAAATAAAAAACTAGAGGGTATATTGCTAGGAAGCTGACATTTAAAGTGAGATAATATGGTAGATACCAAAAGCATAGGCACGGTGTACAACTGCGGCTTATTACAATTTTTTTTATTGTAATTAGTTAATGTTCCCTTAATATTTCTGATTTATGAAGTATCCCTATTGTCTTGATGGGTCTGTTAATTATTCTTTTATTTAACGATTCAACATATTGATTTGGATGGTATAATTCCAACAGCAAATGCAATATTCTAAGTACTACAAGTTTTCCTTGAATTGATTTATTAGAGGTATGTGCTGACAACTGAATGAATTAAGTTGTTTATGTGTATTTTAGTTGATTTTCTGACTCTAACTTATTTTAACAAGAAATTTCAAGCAGTGAGAGGGATCCATTTACTAATGTGTGCTAAAAATATGAAATATTCTCATCTAGTTCATTAATAGCACATTTCTATTGGGAATGGTTTATGACTCCCCTGAAGAAGAAACGTGTATATGAGATACAACATCCCTATTTCGTTCAAGTTCCTAATTGATAATCATGTTGTGTACTACCCTTTAAGATTTCACAATTAGAATGCGTGGTAATATAATTCTGAATCTATGGGAAGAATATATACATATATATTCATTGAAAAAAACAAAGGTTTACGTGGAGTTATATGCAAGTAAGGTTGTAAGATTTTCACTTACATTAAAACCAAATCTTAGAAATTCTCAGAAGAAATCAAAGGTTAAAGTGAAATTGCACATAGAACTTCACATAATATAAAAGAAAAATTAAATGTTTAAACGATAAAACCACTGAAATTCCCCATTTATACTAAACTGACATAAGTAACACTTGCACTACCATAGATTTCAGATGTCATTAGTGATTTAATATGTGATGTCATAAGCAGTGCATCATAGCCCAGCCCCCTATGGACGGCCAATCCCCACTGCGCACAGTTTTTAGGTGTACAAGGTGTGGTGTTGGCAGCCCCACACACTGCTCCCAACCACCACACTCGTTCAAGAAACCGGTCAAAGGCCAACATTTTTCCTTTTTTTCAGTCCTGTGGAACTCAAGCAGGAGCACATTGGTCCACACCACTCCCACGGAAAAACTGGTGCGACCAGACTCTGGTTACCAATGGAGATCCCCACAAGGGCTATCTAGTCAGTTTATCTGTACCCTGCCCCCTTCTATGTTATCCTAATTTTATTGTGGACCAAATCCCATAGACCTGTAATGGCAGTTGCAACATTTCTCTTCATGTTGCGTCCAACCAGTCACACTGCTCGGTCCAGGGAGAGTCCTGCGGAACCTGCCCATGAGAATGCTTTATTTTTCCAGCAGAGTCCCGCAGCACTAGATATTGCTATTTTTTCAACCGTAACTTTTCAAAAATAGATTTACACCAAATCCCAAAAAGTACACTTTCTGAGTAAAGATCTAGCTTTCTGCCAAATTTGGTGACAGCAAAGTTTCCTACGGGAATCACCTTGGAAAATTAATCAACAGTTTTGGCTCCCTTCCTTTTCTTTGGCCCCCGATCAATGGATTCATGAAAATTTCCATGAAGCAGCTGAGGTGGATGAACTTTATTTTGGAAAGTTTTTTTAAGATTCATCAAAAGGTGCTAAAGTTACAAGCAAAACAAAAAAAAGCCCTTACTATGGAAAATCTGGCTTCCATACAACTACACAGTGGCGAGTGATTTGTTTTATAATTTTCTGATGATTCATTAAATTCTCAAAGATATTTTGATGTCTTTTGTGGATTTACAGAATGGTGGACAACTAACCTGCAGTTTTTATCTGTGAATTCTTCACCAAAAACGAATGGATAATTATTGGTAAATGTGTACATAATATATTCACTGCACTTTATTGCACCATCCAGCATGCTGACTGGGAATACTGAGAACAGTATAATGGGTCAGTTACCAACTCAGGTTGAGATGCCATTCTAAATTTATAGCAGTGTGTGCACATATGAGGAAATTGTTATGATACAGTTTAGCAAGAAGCTAAGGCTCAAATTGATCAAAGGGTCGAGTAGCTTTTGTGCCACTTAACCTTATTCGTGCGGTGCAGATTTACCGCCGGTGCTGGGCCCTAATGAAAATGGGTGTGGTCATGACGGAACGGTTCCGTCATGAGCACAGCTCGACCGATGCTCATGATGGAACCATTCTGTCATGAGCATCGAAGGAGTTAACAGGGCTCAAGAGCAACACAACTCTTTAAGTTTGATTTATCAATATTTTGCTTTACTCTGCCCCAGGGGGGGGGGTTCCATGGGTGGAGCGTGGGTGTTCCCATGCATTTACCAATGGATTTGGCGCATCCACAGATTTACCATTACTGGTAAACCTGGGAATGCGTCAAAATCCTACTCCTTCCCAGAGGAGGCATAATGAGTAGAAATATCTTTATTTCTCCTTGTTACTTACTCTATGTGTGCTGCATTCTACAGCACACTGTGTGCCAGCACTGGTAAATTACAGGACTGTGCCCTATATTGTTAAGTGTGGTGCATTCCATCCCTATCAAGCAGCGCAGCAAGGTGACTTGCTGCGCTGTGTGATTATTTGATAAATATGCCCCTCAATCAATTATCCATTTGTTTAATGGACACTGTTAAAAAGTGCTAAAAACTGATATAACTAGGGCAACAATTTATTGGAAGTTGTACATAGGTGGCTTAGAGCTAACACAGTAAACATGGGTATGTCATTTGATGGCTAAAGAGTACCTGTAATATTTTACATTGACAGGCTCTGTAAAATTGTCGTTGATGGGTGTGCCATCATCAAGGCGCAAAAAAGCACTAGGATTTCAGCTGAAAATTATAATGACTTCTCAAGACGGGTATCTTGGAGTTGCTTAACATTTAACTTTCTGGAAGGCCAGTAAAACATAAAGTAGCACTGTAAAAGAAGACTACCAATAAGGATCAAAGTGCCACCTCTATGTAGCACATCACCCATTTTTCCAAATCCAGCAGATGCAGAAATTTCTTTGACTGATCCTGTATGGATGAGGGTCCCAGATGTAACTGCAAGCCATCTTGTTACAAAAAATGAATGGCCTGATATTCCAATGTCTGAAGGCCAAGCAAGAATGAGGGTGAGCGATGTCATTCATTGTAATTTCCATGAAGACGTTGGAAGCTGTCTCGGACATAGTGACACACCTACCAGCTACTATTAAAATATACCTGAAATATGTCTTCATCAATAGAGACTGTGGGGATAGTGCGAGATATACAGGAGCTGGCAGGCCATTTTGGGTGGTCAGTTGGTTAGTAGATTAATATTTTGCTATAGAATACACTGTAATGCAAGGATTACAGTAGGAAGAACCTGAAAGGCAAATCCAGTCATGTCTGGAGTCAAAGGTATTATTGCTCAGTAGATACTTCATTTAGCGAAGTTATTCATTCTAGCGTAGTGCTTGCCTGCATGCTTGGCAATCAGCCATTGGCTGGTAAGCTATGGGAAAAGGAAACTGCTCATGATGCGGTATATATATATAAACCAAACACAAACCATAGGGACTAAGGCACTTTAATATAATAAATATAATAAAACAATATTTTTATCTGAATGAGACAGCGGATTGAGTGGTTTAGAGCAGTACGCATCCTTGATTAACTGGTGGCATCCACCTGAAGATGATTTTGTTGGATTTTGTATTATTGTGAATTTCTGGAGGGAAGTGTTTCTCTGGAGGTTGTTCCTCACTGGTTGTCGGTATACTTAAGGGTGCGCTAGATGCTGTAGTCAGATTTCATTGGTCCCGAGGAGACCCTACCATTAAGATTGAGTCGAAACGTCAACACCCCATTCCCTGGTTATAGAATTAAAACAAGCCAATAGGTCCCGCCTTTAAGACCTACTGCCTCTGTCAGTGCCTTTTGTTCATGTGGTATGATGCTGATGAATGCTGATGATATAAGGCAAAAGCTGCAAAAAAGGGGGCATGAAGTGGCTATATTATTTTGTATGCAAACGCATGTGTGAGAAAGTATGAACGCATGTCATCACACATATATTCCCCCTAAATTACAAGAGTGCCTTTTCAATTTTTTATTTACTAATTCGAATTAGATCTGTACATTTGGAAAAAGAGTACTGCGAAAGTGCCTTTTTTGTATAAAAGAAGCAAAAATATGACTTTTAGGCGGGCTTGCAAAATAGGAAGGGGTGGGGGCAGGAAGCAATGGTGTGTAGGAGGGAGAACGTTACGTCAGCATGGGGAACACAGAGAGAACAATCTAGAGCACAGAGGGAGAGAATCACCTGAGGAAGGCAACGGGAAAACACACACACTCTTCTGGGGTGCACATAATACGCTAACAGCATCAGTTATTTTTAAAAATATTCCTCTTTAACATTGGTTTTAATATGAGAAATACAAGTGCAATGTACACTATATCTTGAAGTGGATACCCGTACAATCTACAGCTTTTGCTTCTTTTACCTATTTTTATCCCGTTCTAATTACTCCAACAAAGATATCGAGTTTGAGTTCGATTGGATAACCTGCACTACATCTCCCAGAATGCATTATGATGTTAAATAAATCTCCAGGACTACAGTGTGGTGTCATTGGCGACATGACACCAAAACCATACCATGGAGCTCTGAATCGAACTCTTTGGTGTTAGGAAGAACCCTTTATCATGAGGCCCCGTACCAGCTACAATAATTCAATTTCACTTATTAATGAGTTTACCTATCGCGGTTACACTCACATGGAATAAATCAGTTAAGCGCTCAGCTGTATCAAATCAGCAGTGCTTTCTCTGCCAAAGAACTGCACACATCAGTCATTGATTCATTGGTCTATCTAGACGTAAGCACTAGATGCAGTCGACTCCAGGTGCTAACCCTAGTGTAAGACATTCAGACGACGCTTTGTCTTCACTTCTAATCAAATATCGGATACCATTGTGCTTAAGGTGTGGCCTTTTCCTGAGGAAGGCACTTCCGAAACGCGCATACAATACAACGACTGTAATTTGTACCACAATGTTTTGCCCTAACTTTTTGTGAAATCAAACACATTTGAGAAAAAATTGTTAACAATTGTATATATCAAAAAGTACTATATTAATGTGTTGCTGTTATTCTATTGTGACAATGTTATTAATTGAGTCATATTGTGGTATGGTGTGTATGATGATACGATTGAAATAGTATGAATGGGCTAGGTTACTGCATTTAATATTACTAATAAAGTCAAAGTCACAGAAAGTCACAGAAACGTATTGAGCGCACAAATCACCGTAAAGTCTCATGGCGCTTGCGTGACTCCAGTGGGAGAATGGACTGAGACTGAACCTTGTTAATTTTGGCCAAATAGCCATGTTTTTAATTCCTTCCCGAAGCACTTATGTTCACTTATGGAGATAAGATGGAACAGAAGATTGTTCCAGAGGTAGGGGGTGAGGAAGGAGAAGGAACGTCCTCCACTTCGTACGGTTCAGACACGGAGTGGGGTAAGGAGAGATTTAGTGCTGGATCTTAACAGTCTGCCTGGCCGGTATCTGCTGAGCTTTTTCATTAGGTAACTGGGTCTAGTGCCATGTATGGTCTTGTGAGTGAGACATAAGATTTTAAAATGGCCTCTTTTTCTTACCAGAAGCCAGTGAAGGGACTTGAGGCTGGAGGCTGAAGAGGACCTAGGTGGGAGGTTCAGAATGAGTCTGGCAGCATTGTTCTGCAGGATCTACAGCTTGGAGAAAAGATCTTCATTTAGGGAGGCTAAAAAAGCATTCCCATAGTCCATACGGCTTACAATTAGACCTTGTACTAAAGGTTTCCTGGATTCGATGGGTAGTGGAGAAGTGTGGCTCACTGATTAGGTGGAGAAGTGTGGCTCACTGGTTAGAGCAGGCAGACCCTAAAGCAGAGGTCAGACCCGGGACCAGAGTTCGATTCCCGACGTGGCAGGGTGTTGAGCTCATATGTCCACGGACTCGATAATTCTCGCTTCGGTGCCTGACCTAATCATGGGTTTACACTCTGCAACTCTGGGCATTAAACGTGCTTAATCTCCACAACGGCCCCCGCGGCGGGATGCCTGGCTTTCACCTTGGGGATGCCCTGTAGGGGCTATCTCACAGGGAAAAACCAGGACGGGTTCCCAAGGCAAGCGCGGAGATACCCCTTCGGGGGTCGATTCTGGCGCTATATAAGAAATGTAATAATATTAATAACCACCTGAAGATTTTCGCAGTTTACGCAGGATCCCATAGCAAATGCCTAATACTAGATTGACATGGATTTTCATAAATAATTTATTATAAAAGCATGTTTTGTACTTTGGGATAAAACCAGTATCTGTTTTGGTTCTTTCTTTTTCTAATACCTATTCATGTAAGATGGTTATATTCTTTTGTTGCCTTAAGTCTTTACATTGATTCCATCATTAAGTCATTGGTGACATGGCCTGCTTTGGTAACCTTAGATACAGGTCAAGCTGTGACCTCACCTCACTGAAAGGCTGCAGTAAACGTTCTGTAACAATATGAACTTTCAGTACTTCACACATGGTTGACGCAGTGCACAAGAGGCCATTTCAACTGCGAAACTGCATGGGGGTATTTTTGAAATGGATAAATCTCTCGCGACAACTCCTATCAGGATTTAAATCGGAGCAAGTGCAAATGGAGAATGAGCACAGTGGTCTGTCACCACTGGGACATAAACACCTGTCACTATCACTGTGAAGACATTTAAACGTGACAGATGTCTGAATCCGACAAAGACCGCAGAGAATATTGCAGAGTCTCAAGCAGCCACTACAATTTCCAAAAATATGGATTAAGTTATTTCTCAAATTAACAGCGGTATAAACAATAAAATGTATTAAGGCTCTCTCGTGAGCGTTGTGCAATAATAACACTAGCAGTGGCAAGATATCTGAAAAAATGATTGCAGGCGCATGGCATGGGTTCAGCCTGTAGGTAAATACACAAAGTAAACAAAATATGAGTGTGTAGAGATAGGGAAGTCGGTGGGTGAAGCCCATCCTTCAATTTCAGGTCTGTCTTTCAGCTCTGGGGGCAATGTGAGGTCAAGGGACCGGTCAGTGTCTCACTATATGGGGATGCTTGCAGACCCTTGCAGACAGCTGAACAGTGCTGCCAGCCTGTGTTGCCCTGCTAAGCCATAAAAGTAAAATCAAATTCAACAGAAACATTTTAGACATAGCCCTGTTTTTTTGTTTTCAGTGCTCATTGGCGGCTGGTAACATTTGAAAGTGGTGAGGCTTAAAAGTTTGGTGTAAGCGTAATGCCCAACTAACAGGAACAGCGTTTACGGGGGGCTCTTCCTTAGGGAATATTTTGAAGAAAGCAGTGGCAAATGGTACATTTTAAAGCAAATTTGAGAAAGTTAAAAGGTTTATAAAGCAATTGTGAACGTGCAGTGTTGAAATATTTAAACATTAAAAACTGATCCATATCTAGCTGTATTAAATATGTTCAACAGTCACTGTGGTGTGCAACTTGTACAATTGGACAGAAGTGCACTGAAACTATGGAAATGTCACACATAAGCAATCTGTGGATTTGGCAACTACAAATGAACAGTTTGACTGCCAGATTTGCTGGTGGTTTATATTTGATGTTTTTCTGATATTAGAGGAGCATACAGAGAACCATAATAGTTCAAATATACTTAAGCACCTGGGTTGCAAAACATTCAAATACAATTAACCTTAGAGTAGACTAACAGCAAGGGCATCATCATGATTGGAAGGCGTAATGTAGCCCTCAATGACCTAGCATGGCCCATGAAAGGTGAGTGGTTATGCTGACCATAATTATTCGCGAAAGATCCGTGCATAAACAGTGGAGGCAAAAAGTGTCACATTCTGCAGTTTGCATATTAGTAAACTTGAGAATGTTCAATTGCGCGTCAAAATATTGATTGCAATAATAAAAAGAAACATGGCACCCATCGAATAAGGAAATCACTTATTGAGAAATGTGTGCATGTGTGTATTTGTGAGTATTGTGTGTGTTTGATGTGTTTCTATTTCAGAGGGTGTATGAACATATTTTCGTGAACTTCTATATGTGTTGGTATTTGTGAGTGTTATGTGTCTGTGTGTATTTGGTTTCGCGAATGTTTATTCAGGAGTTTCCATTTGCTTGTGCGCATATAACTGTGAATGTGCCTTTGAGTCTGTGGGCGCCTATTTATATGTCTCCATGCTTTTCAGAAAATTCCAAAAATATACACACATTTTTACTTTAACACCTTGGCTGCAGAGCATATTCCCCTCCTGTGCTGAAGGTGCTTGAATTCCATTGTTCATGACAAGGTCAGCTTCTCATGAGCACATGAGCACCGTGCCTCATGACGAGCTGAGCTCGTCATGAGCATGGAAAGAGTTAAAAAGATATAATTACAGTCCAGTAGCGCCTCCTGGAGGGAGTGATGCAGGCGGCGGGGTGGGGGTGGGTGTGGGTTAGGGTGAAGGGTAGTAAGCTCAGGCATAAGGCCAATCGGAGTTAGGTAAAGAAAGAAATAAAGAAAACAAATTAAATTGAGTGTGCTGCAACGCATTTGCCTTTGCAGCGCAAGCAATTTAATTTGTTTTATTTATTTATTTCTTTACCTAACTCCGATCGGCCGTATGCCAGAGCTTACTACCCCCCATCCAAACCCTCCCCCGCCCCACCGCCTTCATTACTCCCTCCAGGAGCCGCTACTGTTACAGCCAGCATAGACATTGTGTGCTCGCTTGACTTTTTCATACTGATATGAACTTGGCCAACAATGACCCAATCGGAAGCTTGCTGCATTTGTCCTTGAGAAGGGGCCAGAATTAATGCAGTAATAAGTTACATAAAAGCAAACAGTTACACAGAGTTCTATGTGTAACAGTCACGATTCGAGGTGAGTGAGGGCAGCTTTATAAACCTTGAAAACGTACACCGGGTTGTCAGGGAAAGCAGAATGAACGTTTTGTGGAGAAGACGGCGAGCCAAGCCCGTGACAGGCATTGTAATAAAACACAGTGCTTTCAGGCTCAAATGCCAACGCTCTCCATCATGGCTTGTTAACAGGGTTCTGTTTATTATGGATCGTGACTGGGGGTCTGGAGTTGAGGCTCAAGGCAATGCAAGTTTCTCACAATGCCTGTCAGTTGATTAAAAAGATAATAAACAAGCTTTGGCATAGACAATAGGTCTCACCTTAGGCACCTTATAAGTGTTTAGCCATGCAACACTTGATGTTGTTGCACCAAGGATATTGTGCTGGATAACTAAACACATATAAGGTCAAAACGGTGAGACCAGGACCGGACTGACTACCGGGCAGTTTGGAATGCTGCCGAGCTGGGTGCTAATTTCATTGCAGTGGGGGCTGATTTCTTTCACGGAGACCTGCGTGTGCTTCAAAATAATGAAAGCAAAACGAATTTCGTTTAGTAAACGCAGGTCCCCATCAACGAAATCAGCCCCCAGCTCAGCAGCATTCCAAACTGCCCGGTAGCCAGTCCGGCCCTGGGCGAGACCTATTGGCTATGCCAATGCTTCTTATCTCTATGTCATTAGCCACCCATGTCTGATACTAGTCACATAATCTACACCAAATGTCTCAGAGGTGGTGAACAGTAGTTAAACTAATTAATCATTTTTAACCAATGCTGCTTACCTGTTGAGGAACCTTATGCATGTAAGTGGTGGCTGTGAAATCAGTTCGCTGTATTTTTTCATATCAAGAACTCTTCCACAAATCTGATTCCAATGACCTCACCGTTATCTAAATTTTTTGGCAAATCAATTTCAGTCATTTTGCTGGTAAGCAAAAAATGTTGTCTGGTGTTTATTAGAAGGTTGTTAAACGAAGGGCTTGTAGAAAAGAAAGTTTGTTTCTGCATGGATAAACTGAGTCCAGAGGCTCTAAAGAAACTGTTGCACCGAGCCGGTAGGACAACGTAGGAGGGTCATACTAGTCTAGGAGGGGAGGTACTTCATTATGCTGTGTGGTGACTAGGCCAGCTGATGACAATGTTTGAAAGCTCGGTCACATCACTTTAAAGTGAATTTGACCACATGCCTGGTTCTTTGCATCTTCAAACTGCCAAAGCCAATGTTGGTGTCAGAGTGAGTCCAGGAGGCTGAGCATGTAACACAGGGGCATATTATCAAGGGGGTTTATCTCTGCTTTTTTGGCTTTAAAAGCCAAGAAAGCGGAGATCTCCCTATTACCTAGCTGTCGCTAACACCAGTTAGCGACAGCTAGTAGGAGATAGCGACCATCTTGGGTCCCACTTTGCATGTCAGTGATATTTATCACTAACGACATGCAAAGTGGGCGTGCCAAGATGTTAGCGACTGGAAACAGTCGCTAACATCGCTATCTCCTATTACCAACTTTTGGAGATATTCGCCCTAAGCGAAATTATTTCTACAATGGAGGTATGGCCCCCTCCTCTCAGAGCATTTACAAGTACTTGGTCCCAGCCCTTCTCCACTAAGCAATGCCCCGCATGCTCATACCAGCTGGAAAATGATCTACATGTTTTATTCTTTTGCAATGCCTATCAAAAACCTAGAAAGTATTGGCTTGTTCCTCTTCTTAAAAATTTAGGTTTTAGTCACTGCATTCCAGCCTACAGAATATTTAAGACGGACTTATCACCTCCGACTGTGTTTGCGATAGCCAAATTCCTAACAGCGATTTGGCACAAGCGCACTCGCTACATTTTGAACTCTGATACGGATTTGGTACAGGCACTATAAACATTCAATGCACAGAGGATCCTGAACTGGAAGGGACTGCAATTGATTTTATTAATTACAACATAAGTGTCTTTTAACAAGTAAATAGTAGTCTGATTCCTGTCTCGCACCTGCACTTTGAATCTGTACAATAAGATGACAACCGTAATGACTTTTGTAATCCTTGTTTTATGAAATTGTATTACTTATGAGTCTTTTTTAATTATGATGTGCACCTTTTATGATCCAAGTGATCGAAATAAAGACAGAAATGAATGAATGAATATTCCAAAGCCCGGAAGTGCCCCTTAGTTAACTATGCAGTTACTTTTTAATTTTGCCTAAACAGAACATAACTTTGGTCCAGGCCTCAAACTGCCTTTTTTAATTCCACTGCACATTATCACACATGTACAGTATATTATCTAGCGTCTTAGGCTAAAAAGCTGTGCACATGTTTATCAATAGGAACACATCCATCACCTTTAGCACTTTTGGATGGAGGCCTGAGGGGAAAGAAGGGAAGATGGTGGGTGTAACCAGCAGGCAATAAACAAGGAAGCAACAACACGCGACAATATATTCAACTGTTTGCATCGTGTTCCTGCTTCCCGCGGACTCTGCTGTTGAACCGTGACGCCACTCCCCTAAGGACTGTGGATTTCATCATAACAGCTGAGAATGAAACACAGCAAAACATGTAGACCTCAACACTGAGGGGGATTCCGGCATCTGGGATATTTTTGGTTTCAATTCCAAATCCAGGGCAGAGAGGTGAGGAGGAGAAAGGTATTGGTGACAAAAAATTGGAATACCAGTATTTGTAAAGCGCACAGCTTCCTGCGGAGAGGTGCCCCAGTGCTGGAGGCCGGCGGGAAGAGTCAGTGAGCTATGGCCCAGAGTCACATGCTGCTGGGCTAACCTGCCGCTGGTGATCGAACCGTGAACCCCATGGTCCGGAGTCAGACACCCTGGCCACTGTGCCACACCTCTTCCACAAGGCAGGTAGGATGTGCTGTGCATGAGGGACAGCCCTGATTTCCACGAAGTAGCGGTGCGATGGCTGTGCGCGTGCAGGCAGAGAATGACACTGCTTCTTAGATGAGCACCAACAGAAGGGAAAATCCCACACAAGTAAAAACGAGAGGCGAGGGGAGAAGGGCATTGGTGAAGAGGCAGGCAGGATAAATGTAGGTTTTAGGGCCATATTTACATTTTTTACATCTGCCAGAAATTCATAAACAGATTGCTGTCAGGAGCACTACATGTGTACAGCACATTTCACTGTCACAACAAGTACAGAGGCATCCACAGTAGTAAATCCCACTCACAGGATAGGGAGCGTGTGTTCCAGGAGTAGTTTGCCATGGCAGTTTGGGAATATACACAAACGTATGTTGGTGGGCATTCTTAAACTGCTCTCTAACCCTTTTCCACCCCAGAAATGGCTGGTGATGTACTCCATCCATTGGCTGGGGTAACCACTCCTTCCATAATGAGAAGGGGATTGGATTATCCCCAGGTTTGTTGGGGATGTAGCAGAAGGGGTTCCTCAACAGGGAAAATGTTTCCCAGCTCTCGACAAGCAAATAGGAACCCTGAAAATTGTGACATGACATTTCCGGTAGCGGTAGTATGTCTGGAACCTGCTTCTGGCTGAGCTTTTCAGGTGTGCTAACAGGAAGGTGGGTTTGTAGGAAACAAATGTCAAAGCATGTTTAGGCAGAGGAGTAAATCTTCCCCTGTATTTTTATGTTATTTTCATGAATTGGGCCATAATGGTATGGATGTCAAAGAAACATCCTACCTCAACTGTATTACAGGATTTATTTAGCTCCTTGCCTGGGTACGACTAAGGGAGCAGAGGGGTTGGTAAGACACATATACTTACCTTATAGTATAGTAATTATTAAATTACACTATCATATATGCCAAGTAAGCATGAGCGAATTTTGCGGATCTCGCGTTCGCGAATTTTGCGGATTTGCGGATTCGCAATCCGCAAAATCCGCGAATTCCCGCGAATTTGCGGATTTTTTTTTTTTTGTGTTCGCCCGTGTTTCTGCCAGTTCGCGAGGGTTTTTCACAATTTCGCAATTTGCGAACTTACCTGTCGGGTCGCAAGTTTTGCGAACTTGTTGTTTCTACGTGTCCAGCCTGTTTGGGACACTCTTCTTCATCACTGCCACTCTCTGTCACCACTGCCACTCTCTGACTACTCATGCCACCCTCTGGCCCACCCATGCCACCCTCTGTTTCATCACCACACCCTCTGGTTGTCCAGTGTACATTATTTTCGGCAAAGCAAAGCACACCTTCCCTGCCTCAAGTGACCTGAATTAATTTGGGGCTGATTAATGTGTCACAGAATATTTTTTTAGCTGGCACCTGCTTCCTTAGTGCGCCCTGATTAGTGATCTTTTGCACTTGCTAAGTGCTTTCATTGTTGCAAAATAGTTACAACACCTGCCCTGCCCCAACTGACAATAATGAATTAGGGGCTGATTAATGGATTTTAACTTCCAGCCTGGCTCCTGCTTGTCTCCCTTAGCTGTAATTCAGGACCTTTGTGGCATATGTGTAACTATTCTGAGGTTCAGAGCAGGGTCATATAATAGTTTCAACTGGCAACTGAACTCTGGAGGGGCCCCTCAGGAAGCACTACAGGAAATGGCTACTAATGATGAGCCTGAACTTTTGAACCTGGTAAGTAGTTACTTTCAGTTTTGCTAAGATCGTATTTCTGCAATTTTGCACTTATTCGCGGGGCGCGAACTCACGCGAACTCATGCGAACAGTGCGAGCAGTGCGAGCAAAATCCGCTGCTCGCGGATTTGCGGATTTTGCGGGAGATTCGCGAATCTCGCGGATTGCGGATTTCCCGAAAATCCGCAAAATCCGCGAGCGGAACGGATTTTCCGCCCATGCCTAATGCCAAGCTCTGGGTGAGTCTGTTTGATTGAAAAAAAATGAATCACTCCTATTGTTGGCTGGCCGCTGCGAGTGGGTCTACCATACAGGTTCTCCAACTCTTTTCCCCCTCAAACCAATAAGCCTGGTAACAGGCCAGATCCCTTCAAAATTAGTGGTCGGGATCTTCTAAAGTAGAAGACTATGAATGCCCCATATCTACTAAGTGGAGAAGAGAAAGATGAAAAGCTTGAGGCAGTATGTGCCACGATCACATCAACAGGTCTCTGGGAAGTTATTACTGGCATATAGTGTGTTCTTGATATCAGCACTTACTACAGAATACCTGTCAAGAAACATTATGCAAGTGTCTGCCAGCAGAAAAGCAACAAAGTTGTGGAATCCAAGATAGTGGACTCTGCAATGATTAAGCTCTATCAATGTAGTATGTCTTGACATGGGTTCTAGTTTACAATGCTACCAGCACTGAGCAGATATTTTTTGTTTATTGATCATTTCATGTTGGTAGGAGCACTGACAAAGCTCAGATCTGATAGGTTTCAGTATGCGTTAGTGTCTGAAAAATATTCAACTTGGCACATAGGTATTGTTACATTGGCATAACAGATGGTACCAAGTAGGGGTCAGCATGCCTTTTTACCTGAATAGTGTCCACATAATCTCTCAGAGATTCATTAACCAAGTACTTGCTAACATGGATCAATTCAATATGGTGCACATGCATGTTACTGTTGCCTCTCTTAGACCGCCTTGGTACACGTCAGGAAAGGTTTTCTGCCTTTCCAAATTCTGAGATCCATCACTATTAAAAGATCTATAGCAAAGTCAGAATATGTGTCATTGTTATAATCAAAGATTGATTATAAATTTAAAAAGTGCTGGCCAGAATAGAACTTTGAAACTTCCAAAAGCTGTCAGACAATTAACATGGTTGGGTGCCTGTGAGGAGATGGCATTGGCCTCCATGGATTTCGAAAAAGCGTTTGACGCAGTAGAGTAGGTGTACCTCCTGGGCTTCATGTAGGCTGTGGAGTTTGGCTTGTAATGCTGGGCCTGGATACGCCTGTTGTACACTACTTAGGGTGTGTGGGTCAGGGTGGAGAAGCATTGTTTGGATTGGTGGGAGATCGAGCGAGGGACTAGGCAGGGCTGCCCACTGTTGCCTCTATTGTGTGCCCTGGCAATGAAGCCCTTGGCCATTCAGATCCAGCAGGTCATGCATGGCTGGGGGATTGGGCTGGGATGAAGTGGACATGTAGTGTCCCTTTATGTTGATGATGTGTTGTTGTAGCTGCGGCCCCCAAGGCAATCCTTGCCAATCCAGCTGAAGCTTCTGGAGGATTTTGGTGATGTGTCTGGCCTCAGGTTGAATAAGACAAACTCATTGTTGTTCCCATTGGTGGCCCTGGTGGGGTATCTGCAGAGCGCCTTCAGTACCTTGCGCTGGAATGGAAAGTCAGACGGTTTTGTTATATAAGAGTGATGGTGATGCATAAGGAAGCAGAGTAAAGGTGGCATAATATGGAGAGGATTTTGAATTCTCTATTAATTAATTAATTACTTAATTGTGTGCTTATATAGCGCAGGACTCACTCCCGAAGGGGTACCTCCGCGCTTCGACCGCTGCGAAACCCTTCCTGGCTTCCCTGAGAGATGGTCCCTTAATGGGTATCTCCAGGGTGAGACCAGGCATCCCCGGCAGTCTGGTGGGGCCGTTAGTGAAGATGAGGCAAGTTAGTGCCCAGAGTTGCCAAGTGTGATCGCTGATCAGAGTGGGCACCGAGGCGAGAGAATTATCGAGTCCGCTGACCCTGGTCCGGAAACCTGCCGCGTCGGGAATCGAACCCTGGTCCCGGGCAGTCCTCTGCTCTCGGGTCTGCCGCCTCTAACCAGTGAGCCACACTACTTCACTTCTATAGGGTTTGGTGACATTCTAGAATACTCTGCCACTTCCATTCATGGGCAAAATGGCTGAAGCTAAAATGCTGTTGGTGCTGTGTTGCCTGTACACCATTCAGATCTTGCTGAGTCCTCTACGGGTATGGATTTTCCAGCAGTCAAACACCATTCTTACATTGCTCTTGTGGGTGGGGAAGCATTGTAGAGTAGTTAGAATGCCTTTAGTGAGGAGACATCTGGAAAGGGGACTGGGGGCACCTAATCTGAAACATTATTTCTATGGATCCCATCTGCAGCATGCAGCCCACTGGTTGGTTGAGGGAAAAATTGGGGAAAATACCTTTTCACAGGACTGGTAGAGGATGGGGAGCTCCCAAAGATGCTGATGGCGGGCTCAAGTGTATCGAAATGGGAGCCCTACATTCTGCGGTAGACCACAGTGATCTGGTAGAGGGTGGTTAAGGTAGTGATTAAGAGGGCTCCGTTGCACAGGGAGCTTCCATTATGGGTCACCCAGATTCGACAGGTGGAAGGGACCATGACGCTTCAGGCGTGACATGAAGGAGACTGTAATTTGGGGGAGGGGATTGTATACCAATGAGATCTTCATTTCATTTGAGGACGTGCTGCAGCAGTTTGGCCTGGGGGCATGGCAGTTTTTACATTATGCAGGTGTGGTGTAGATAGTTAAATAGATTTGGGTATCTTTTCCAACTGCACCGCCAGATTCTGCTGCTTTGGGAGCACTCTTGACGATGGGCTCAGGACGCCATCTAGTCTTCTGGATATATAAAGCACTTCAGGTGGATGTCATACATGGGCAGCTGCAGGAATGACAGACTTGGGAGGTGGATTTGGATGCTACCCTATTGGGAAATGAAGTGGGCAAGGATTTACGCATTGCCTAAAACAGTGTCTGGTAACGCTTGTTTCCACCAGATACACTTTAATTTTCTACATCTCACTCATGTGACCTTTGTGAAATTATACAGGTATAATGCAGGTTTGTGGCCATCTTGCCCTCGTTGTAAATTCGGGGTGGAGGACTTTATGCACTTGGCGTGGGACTGCGTGGCGGCGGGGGTCCCACTGGTCAGGCGTAGTGGACAGATTTCACCAGATGAAGAGGTGCATTTCAGATGTTTAAGAAATGATGACAATTTGCAGGCGGCTCTGGAGACTTGGGGGGTGTTGAGTGAACGGTTCATAGGGGGTAAGGAGAGTGAGTCAAATGCAGGTGGTTCTGACAATGAGAACGAGGTGTCTTTATTGGGGAGTAGGATGTTAGAGGTGTGTTCACTGCTATGGGAAACTCTATTTAATGCTCTTTCAATAATCAGCTAGTATTATGTCTTACAGCTGTACAGTGGTGGCTCCTCCACTAATGGGGAGGCGCGTCACCCCACTGCTCTCGAAGCAGTGTAAAATAATAAGCAAAATGATATTAACAGAAGTTATCATCATTTTTAGTATCCAGTAGGTTCAGGCAGGGCGGGGCCAGGCTCCTGTGACGAGGGAGGCGGAGTGGTTACTGCACTCTAAAGTATGCATGAGGGTTTGGCCGGCGCTCTTGGCCCGGCCAAACCATCACGCACACTTTGCATGTTCTCCTCCCAGGCTGCATTACAGCCCCGTACCGTACTAGCCGCCACTGCACCTGTAGTGTGCAAAATGTTTAAATGACCAATTAAGAACTTGTTCTGTGTCGGGAGAAAATGATAAATAACGGTTTTAAATTAAAAAAATGTGGTCTGGTTCACACAGAACAAAACTTCTTCCATCATACTGGGCTTCTGCCCTTATGATCTCACCTTAAGGAACCACATCGTCACAAGATCAACCAGTGATCTGCTGATTTCTAATTAAAATGTAGAGAACCCTACTTTGAGGGGGCATAGGTGCTAAACAGGGCACCCAACCATGTACCTTGTTACCCACAGAAACATTTATCACTTCTACCCTTCCAGTCTACAACAACCTACACACGCTCCAAACAACAACATTTCTAAACAACCCAACTCCCTCTCACACACTGCACGGCGTGACTCTCCAAAGGACGCATCTCTTGCCCAATAAAATAAAAAGCTTTGAATGCATGAAGGGGTGTTTGCGTGACTTTCTAAATTCTATGTACTGACGGGGCTTCTACGATAAACCCTCAAACCATCAATCATATTTCTCCTCCCTCCTGTACATTGATGGGAGTGGTCTATTATCACTATGAGGTTCTGCATTTGGGCCATAGCATGTCCTATTAATCACGGCACACTTGCCCAGGCCATCTGCTCCCAACATATAATGGCAAAGATCTCTTATCACCCAGTCCCTTCCGGCAAGTTACAAAGGAGTCCCAAGAACTGTGTGATGCCATCTCCACATGAGTGTGACATCACACACTGTATTCCACTAAAAGGGGTAAGGCTTTCTGGGACAGAGAACGGGAACACAGCGAAAACATGCAGACGTTATCTTTACTGCGGGCACTAGACCATCTGCAGGGGCTAAGTGGCCCTCTGAACCACCCTGTGGTTGGCACTCCAACTCTCAAATTGGGGCAACCTCGGCTGCTGATTGTTTTGATAATAGATCTGCAAATTAGAGAAGTCGGAGTGAACAACGCTCTGGAATGAACCCACTTCTGAAATGTCTTATAAAAGGAGTCCTGCAGGTGTTATTAAACAGTAAAATGACATAACCATGAACACAGCTGTCACATTTAATGATAGCAGTAAACAATTATTGCACATAGAGTAGCAAAAGGTTACTTGAAATGTCATTTTAAGGTCTCATATTCTGAAAGGCCAACGCCAGTATTTACATTTGTGAATCTGATACTGACCTTTTGCACTGTGTGGGAATGGTCTAAGCATCATTTAACTGTAAATAAATGTAAATGCCATCATTTGTAAAGCGCACAGCTACCGCCAACAGAGGAGTCCTGGCGCAGGGGGTCGTCAGGAAGATTATGCAAGCTATTGCCCAGAGTCACATGGTGCTGGGCTAATCTGCCGGCGGAGCTGGGGATCAATCGCTGAACCCTGTGGTCTGGAGTCAGGCACTCAGGCCGCTGCACCACACCTCTTCCACATGTGGATGCTTCAGTGCGGTATGTTTTATTACTGTCTTTATTAGAAGGATTATTTTTAGGTTTCGTCCACCAGACAGGGCAAGCTGTCTGTTTGCGAGAAAAAAAAACTACTGACAGCTTCACAGTGAGCTTCGAGACCTCCCATTACTTCCCATTTTTTGGCTTTATTGTCACTCTCTTTTGTTTGCTTATTCATTAGCTTGTGCTGGCTGTCATTCTTCTGCTTGTGTTGTGCTCACCCCTGGAGCATGGCTCCATTACTTGTGTCCTTCCACTGCTTACTTTTCAGGCACTACCTTTTTTTCTTTTTTGGTTAAGCACTCATAAGAACTTCTAACTTTCTCTCTCTCATACATCTCTTTCCCCCTTGCTCCACATTGGTCTTTCTTGCCCACGCCCTTCTCTCCACCCATGCTCCACAATAGTCTACCCCCACCCCAACACCATGATACCCTGCCGGGTGAGTCATGCGCTATGCAGATGCACATAGAATAGCAAAACATTACATAACATAACATAACATAACATAACATAGCATAGCAGAACATAACATATGGTTTTAAATTTTTTTTTTGCTGTGTTAGTCCAGTGTTGTAGTAAGGCTGTTGTGTTGCCGTCTGTCTTGAATCTTTAGTTGTGCTATGTCCTATCGTGTTTTATTTGTGTTGTCAAGTTGCTATGTGTATGTTATTGTATTATGTTCTATTGTTTATGTTAGATATGTCAACAAATGCTGCTACATTTCCAGCCAAAAGCAGGAGATTCCTTTAAAGTCCCTGTGATGAGCAAACATTTAACAATGTCCTAAGTGGGAAAATAACGGCAATCCAGTTCTTCAACTACTGAAGACCCTAGACAGCCAACTGTGTGGCAGAGACCCTTACATCGATAAACCTTTGCAATGCTCTCTACTTTTTTTTATAAGGCATTGGCACTAATGTGTCAGAAAGTGAAGTTATATCAGGAGACAGCAGATTCTCTAGTTACAGGACAATGGAGTCTATATTACACTTGTATTCTATCCTGAAAGTACAGAAGCAACATCTGCTATTCACGAGCCGTCCTTTATTCTATAAGACTTCAAAAGCCCTCAAACCACAGGGCTTAGTCTGTGCTTGTCACACTAACCAAAATACCAGTGGGGCCACAGTCTTTGGTCCACCACACCCCAGAGGTGGATGCACTTCAATTCAATATTTATTAAAGATTGGAACTCCAATGAGGCCCACATAAAAAGATGCATACAAATTATTACCTAAAATATAATAAAACATGTGGAAGCAAATTAAATGGCAGAAACTACATATACAGATTTTTCAACGCGGAGCAGTTTCGGCAAATAGAGTTTGGGATTAGCAGCAAGATGATTGAAGTAACAAAACTTATCCCGAATTGTGCAAAGAGCATTTAAGTAGCAGCAAGTTCATGTGCAAAATACAAATAAAAATCCAGCTTCAGCCGAAAGTTAACTTGAAATTAGCATCAAGAGAATAGGGATAACAAAGCATATCTGACATGTGCAAAAAAAGCAGTTGAGTTACAACAGATTCATGTGCAAAATACAATCCGAAATCCAACTTCAATAGAGAATCGAGTTTTAAAATTAGCAGCAAGTAGGCGAGAAGCAAAACATACCCAAATTGTGCAAAGAGTAGTTAAGTAGTAGCCAAGCATGTGCAAATACTATCTGGAAAAGGGGAGAATAATTAGACTCCATATTAGGGCGACAGATTAAAGGTAACAGCCCAATTAATAGAATATTTAATAGATTAAAATATATACATAAACTCCTTAAAAAAATTGAATAATTTTACGCAGACTACTTCATTTTTCAGGCAAAAGAGAAAGTCACGGGCTGAAGCTACATCTTTAACACCATTTTGTAAAAATATCGGCCTAAGCCAGTGACGACGACTCCAAACCAATGCTGGACAGACAAACAAGACATGACCCAGGTTCTGAATAATCAGCTTACAAAAATTACAAATATTTCCATTTTTCATGCTCTAGGACCAGTTTTTTTACTGTTAAATCGTTTAAAGGTAAGAGATTCATGCGACATAGGGTGAGCCAACGTCGGATTCCATGTTCTAGGTGCCAGGATAAATATTTCTGGTAAATTCTTGGGGAGTTTGTCCTGGCTATTATCTTTAATCTCTCTTTAGTGTTACAGATTTTCATATCTCTATTAAAGCTGATCTTACCGATCTTACCACTAAGGTATTTAAAGAGGATTTAAATTCCAATGGCAGGAGGGAAAGCACTGATTCTTCTTATACACAGAAGAGTTTTAGTGCCAAAGAAAAATCACATTATAGGGAATATTTCTCCCCAATACCGCCAAAGATTTCTTGACACATGAAACTCACTATTTTTAACTGGTATTCCCAACGTAAAACCCTGGATACACCTTGGATATAGGTGCTTATCAGGCCAAAATCCAATCTAATAGCAGCTGATGGAACAAACGTGTTAAAATTTCACAATTTACGTAAAATCTGGCCTTTGATTCTATCTAAAAAAAAATAGTCCTTTGGATTGATTCGATAGCATAAAGCAGGGTTGGAGGGATTTTTGCTTTGAAGACCGTCAGCAGATGTGAAAAATGCCTTCTACCCATTGCACTACAGAAAATGCGCAGACCATTAGCATGGAGTATATCTTTACAGGAACTGTGCTCGATATGAAGTTTATTCTTCATATTACTCGCTATTAGTTTCCATAAGTAGAGGTATGAATCTACCACCTCTAGTTTTTCAAGACCAATTTGCCACTTAAAATTACTTGAGTTTCTACTTCTGTTACATTTTATGATTAAAATTTAGCTTTTTGATTCATTTATCTTCAAGAAATAAGCCATTATGTAATTCTGTAATGATATCAGCTTTTTATTCAACCCAATATGGGTTAGGTCCATCAGTACTATTTCGCCTGCATTAAGGAGAGATGCAATAGGACGGCTGCCTATCTTTGGTGCATCTCCCTCTAACTGGGAAAAACAATCGGGTAAATCTGCTATCTATAAGGAAAATAGTAGCGGTGCTAGTAAGCAACCTCGTTTCAAGCCATTTGCTATGGGAATTACAGATGATAAGCCTAGGTTTCCTCCCAATAGCACCTGGCACCATGTTTGAGAATGTAATGCAATAATTAAGGATAGCAGGGGAGCAAACAGTCCCATATTATGTAATTTTCTCCATATTAATGGTCAGTCTACCGTATCGAAGGCCGTTGAAAAATCTATGAAAGCCGTATAAATGATTGACCTATGAGAGATAGTGTATTTCTTCTCAATTAGTTTCAACATGGAAATGTTATCTAGGGTGGAATATTTTTTCCTAAAATCTGCTTGTTCTATTGGGAGGACCTTTTTGTCCATCACCCATTCTGTGGGTTGATCGACAACACTACATGCAAATATTTGTCCTGCTGCATCTAATAGGACTATTTGCCGGTAGGTACCTGGATGGGTTCTAGGGCCCTTTTTGTTCAGAGGGAATCACATTTTTCTGGACCAAGATGGCGGTGCCTTTCCCTGAGAGTAACAAACATTAAACAATGGGACTAAGTACGTGGTCCACAAAAGTGGCTCCTTTTTGATTACCATCATGGGGATTTCATCCGACCCATTGCTCCTCAAGATTTAATTTTTAAAATAAATCCAACCACGTCACTCAATGAATGTGCATAGTTGAATATAGGAGTTTCAAAGAGTCAGGTGCAGCATAGACAAAATGAATAGAATTAAAATTCTCAGAGTAGAGATCGACCAGGCGGAATTTCCAATCCTCTTCTTCAATAGGAATGGGGAGAGATTTCACTCTTGTGCCGCAGCAGTCAGCGATAATTTCCCAAAACTTTTTAGGCCGCTTCTTTTAACTGCACCCATGCGCCATCTTCTTTTATTTGTTTCAAGGAGCTTTTTCCCTCTGTCTTTTCCTCTTTAATAGGTTTATTAGATTACTTTGTTCAATAGAATGATTCAGGAACTGGGGCCCCACCAATTTATTTATTTCCCTATTTAAGGTGAGCATTGGATTAAAATATGATCTCTGTTTAGCTGGAGCATGCGATGATTTACATAATGTAGCCAAAGAACCTACATTATGGGAAAAGGCTTCAAGTAAAGCAAATTGAGGATAGTCACACTCGGCCAATACTAATTGTTGCTGATCTTTTATCAAAGCTGTTAAGTTCGCTTTTAATTTAGCGGTCGCTTGAGTATTCCAGTGAATTCTACCATTTGTGTCATTGAACCCTACTGTGCTGCCTTTAAAGTTCCTGGGGCCTGCCTACCTTAGCACAAATAAAATACCATTTGGAGCAGATTAACATATGGTAGCTAAAATCCGTTCCCAAAACTTCCATACTTATGAGATTACAAAAGAACTCTGCTGAAACAATTAGATAATCTATAATGGATCTCCCAGTTGGGGCCTTGTGCGTATAATTTGCTGGGATATCATTCCCTAACCTCCCATTAGCAATTATAAGGTCTAAGCTTCTCAGACCTTCAAGTAGTGTAGCTCCTCTTTTATCTGTCCTACTTTGATTCGGAAGTTGGGCAGTGGGGAGACTTAGGGCTTCCTTTTTTTCAGTGTTAGAGAATACCCTTATACTGTGAGAAGAGACTTTAGAATTCAAATCTCCAGCTAACATTAGAAACCTGCAATCCTCTCTTTCTAAGGTAGAGGAGATAAAAACAAAAAGGTCTTTCAATAAGTGAGAGTAAGATTCATCATGAGGAAAATATACATTTACGATCAACAGGGAATTTGAGTGATCCTGGGCATCCTTAAGATCTAGCTTAATCACCTGAATTAAGTTGGAGGCATGAAAAAATTGTTTGTATGACCAACTAACACTTGTACTTAGCCTAATGGCAATACCTCCTTTAGCATGTCCTCTATTTACAGGGAGCGCAGGCCAGCCCAGTACTATATAATCTTCAGTGGACCAATCCTTTGTGATCCAAGTCTCTTGTAGACATATTATATCTGTGCTCTGCTCTTTCAAGAATAAGAGTGTATTTTTGTTGGTGCTTAGGCCGGCGACGTTCCAAGGTATCACAGTAATATCCGTGCCGGGAAGAATTCCCACATTTTAAGCCTAGGGATCTATTTTTATTAAGAGTGCCTGCTACCCAACTCAATTTCTTATCTTCCTCATCTGCGGAAAATTCATACTGAGTCTTTTTCTCTGTGAGTAGAGAGACCCTCCTGCGTTCTTTACCAAAGGAGACCTGCTATATACTCTATCTCTCCAAGTGAGGTATGCCCCTGATTTCGTGCCACTTTTTTAAGGCTAACTCCTCTTCTGGTATAAAAACATCAATACCACAAAAACGTAATTTATCACTGTGTAACATTATCAAATGGGAGATAGCTTTAGATGCAAACATTACTCTTGCTCCCCTAGGATTATTATATTTTTGGACTTGAACCGGAGCAAGGTCGTTGCTTCGGATCAATTCAAGGCCAGGGATTTCAGCAAAACAACCTAACAGTAAAGTCCTCTTCATAAATGGTTCCTGGTAAAAAATAAACGAAACATCTAAGGTGTAAGGGGCAAAAGGTAAATGATTGATTGGGCAGGTTACCACAGGAATATTTTCAATAGGAAACATAAAGAATGTTATTTCCTAAGGAGGAAGCAAATAGTGAGGCATTAGGGTTCATGTTACTCTGAACAGTAGGGGGAACACTTATATCAAATACAAATGCCTCTTGGGAGGATTGAATTAGAGCACCTGGGTTCAGAAAAGGAAAACAATGTCCCGATAGGTTGGATTCTGCTTGACCATCTTCCTCCTTCAAAACGTTTAAGTCAGGGACTGATGATATATTGCGAATTACGTTAGGGTCAAAGCGTAGCCGTTTTGTTTTGTTAATACTTTGACTTTTTTTCCCTTTTTTCCTTCTTCTTCTTCTTACCAACGCTGTTACTTTTATTCTTGGTATCTTTTTCTTTGGTAGGTGAGCAGCCAGCTTTTAGTCCCTCCGCTATAGGATGCTCGGGAGTTTTTGCACCTGTTTTTAGAAAAATGGGGAACACTTTTCAAATTGTACATACATTTTCTTTCTTTGCTTGTGGGCGAGGCGTAGATACAACCCCTGGAGCTAGAGTCACTGGATCGAAAAACTGTTGTGGAGCGGAAGATTGTAATTTATCAAGAATAGCCTTGTTTTCTTTTAATTTGAATTTGTTTTTCCTACCTGTAAAAGGCTTGCCAGCCTGAATGCCAAAGTCCCGCCCTTTATCGTGGGGAAGAGAGCCTATTTGAGTATGGTGGAGCTGTTTGGTTTTATCCTCCAAAAATAAAGGGGGAGAGGACCCCTTCTCTGGATTTGTGGAGAAGTGTGGCTCAATGGTTAGAGCAGGCAGACCTCGATGCAGAGCTCTGGCCAGGGACCAGGGTTCGATTCCCGCCTCGGCGGGTCTCAAGCTCATTAATTCCCCTGACCGGATATTCTCGCCTCAGTGCCTATTCTGATCATGGGTCCCACGCTGCAACTCTGGGCAATAGCTTGCTTAGTATCCACAATGGCCCCCACAATGCAAGGGATGCCTGGTCTGCACCATGGGGGTGCCCAGGAGTGGACACTTCACAGGGAAAGCCAGGAAGGGTTCTCTTGCGGTATTCGTACAATCGCTGGGAAACCCACTGCGGGTAGCTGTGCGCTATACAAGTACAAAAACATTTACATTTACATTTGACTTACAGGAAGGAAGTAGGTCAGCTTTACCAGGTGATAATCTTTGCTCAGAGGCTATAAACTTAGTCAGGGCCAAAAGAGAATCCAGAATCGAGTCGGAGTTACTTACTGATTTCTTCATTACGGCTAAAATAGAAGACAGCACTCTTTCCAGGCAAAGTAATGATTCCGACACCAACATTTTTGACTCTGGATTATGAATTGAAAGGTGAAAGTTCAGTAATAGATCTGGTGTAGCCGAGCCCCGTGAATCTAATATGCTTGTTCCGCTAGGTGTACTACTGAACAGCTGCATTTTAATGGGATGATCCTGACGATCCTGAGAGGGAACACGAGGATTGAAGGAAAGTGAGGTAGCAGGAATATGATTCCTGGACGACTTTTGATTAGGTGCATAGAACATCTTAGAAGACTGATTTAAGAAAGTGTTTAGGTCAGGGAGGTCGGAGAGTGTAAAATCTTTTATTATGGGTTCTACAACTATTGGTACTAGATGAGATACCCCTTCAAGTTGGGAGACTCTATTTGCAAGGGAATGGATGGTTAGGTTTTCTAGCAAAGAGTCAGCCTCCCTAGATTCCAAGTGATGGGGATCCCTAGGCCAGGTTTCTCCAATTTTGGGAGATAGTTTAGTAGATACTTCTGGCGATGATTTTCCAGGGACTACTTTAGCCTCTCCATGAGCTTCTCGAGTAGACTCCAACATCTCTGCTGAGTTTAATCTTGTTTCTTTTTCTACAAAAAAGGAAGGATGGTATTGAAACTTTTCAAAATGTTTATTTGGAGTGAGTTGTTTCTTACAGGATTAGCTTTAGTTTTTTTGCACGCTCTTGTATATAGCAATCTACCAGAGCGCAATTTCTTTGCGGTCATATCTTAGTCCTTATGCAGAGGAGCCCTTAGCCGATCGGCTGACACAACCAAAAAGGTATAGCTCCTATTCGCCGATGCGTCGCTCATGCAACACCGAGCACCGACTCATATGCCCTTGCTCGTACCCGTCCGGGCATGTCAGCCCCCTCCACCAGTCTCGCTCTGCCTCTCACCGCTCAGCTTTTTTCGCTCCGCTCACTGCCGTTGCACTTCTCTTTCGCTCAGTCGCTGAGTCCCACAGACTCACGGAGTCCCGCAGAGACCCTCCTCGCTCAGCAGGTCCCACAGCTCCACGCCCCCTATGCCATCAGCCTGCTCACACACTGTACCGGTATCGAAATCACACGACCAGAGTTGCCCTGTCTCAATTGGGCTCCGATAATGCAGCTCCTGTAGTGTAGCTGCGGTTCTTGCTTCGGGGTGGGGGCCAGCAGGAGAGGGGAATAGCGCTGGAGAATTAGCAAGTCTGGGTGGGGAGTAGTTAGGTGAGTATTGGCTGAGCCTCACCACCTCACTGCCGCCCGCAGCCACTGCTGATGCAGATGCCGATACCGATGCCTTTCTCGGGCCATCGGAGATGCTGGTCACGGCTCTGGGTGTGGGTGTAGGTGTGTCTCTCCCGCTCCCATCTACAGTCCTCTCACAGCGTCGCAGCTTCACACCAGCGGCACACACAAACCATCTCCGTCACTCTTCACTCTTGACCCGGAACCGGAAGTCAAGGTGGATGCACACATTTCCACTATAGCAACCATCCTCCAAACCCCACAAACAGCAGAGGGCACCTTTCACTTAAAGGATACCTATTCATTAACCTAGTTTATGCATGTAGCTATTAATGTAATGACGTGCACTGAAGTTGACGCAAGCCATAGTGTTTTCGGCTGCATAAAACAATCCAAACAATTATAGCAATTATCATGTTGCACTCCCCCTGCACAACTTCACAAATCACAAACATTTCTGAGAGAGAATAACAATCAGCAGCTTCTTTATAAATCTGTTTACTGTTCTTCTGTTTTTACATTCGAAAACAAAAGCCAGCTCTACTCAAGTACAATACGTTATATCTTCCCTAATATGATTCATGGAATCATTGATACGTTTGCAACACAAAGCCTTACACTTTACTACTGCCTACGTATTCCTCTGTACAAAACTGTAGGCAGTGTAATCCCATTATTTTGAATGCTGTATATTAAGTGCCTGAGATGTCAGAGTTTTTTCTGTTTGAAGATTGTAAGTGCTGTACCTTCGAATATAGTGATTTGCATGTTTATATACTCTGCTCTAGATGTCTGGCTAGGCCCCTTTAGTTCTTATGGTCTACCATAGAGCATTTGGTCACCGCACTGGAGATACGACACATGCGCCCATGGGGAGCATTTCTCAGATTGTGTGAAATGCACAATGACAATATGATGTCATCTGATAAATGAATAATAAAAGAAAGTTATTAGGATGTATATAACTCACGTATCTCTGCTGTGTGGGCAACTATGGGGTCAGTTGATGCCAAAGGTAGCCCAATTTATGATTGGCCAAAGTGTCGGCTAATCGCTATTTATGTCTGAGGGTATTATCCCTCTCTGCTTCGGATGTTTAATAGGTGTTTCTAATATGCGATTTCAGCTCTTTTGCTCTATTTGTCACTGTGGGAAATTGGGTTTATTGGTGACTATTGTGTGAGTGGTCAAGCAGCAGCCACAATCCCTTGCAAGGTGAACTACAAAAAGTCATTAAATTAACCTGTGCTTAATCCTGAGTCGCTTGGCACAAAAAGCAGTCAGGCTAAACTTAAAGGCAATGTGTAAAGTATTTATGCAGCACACAAATATTAATAAGGTGAAAACACAACACAAGAAAAATCCCAAACCAATTAGCAAAATAGAGTACATTTTAATACATTATTTGACACCAAAACGACAAAAATCCAACCTAGCACATAAAAGATCAAAGCGCCAACCTTGGACATCTATTTATGTGAGACCGAGTCAAAGTTGAAATTTAAGTTTGACTGTGATAGGGTGCGGTCCAGATACAGGAAGTGGACAGGGCCAAGTCAGTCAGCGTTTACCTTCAGACTTACAAAACTTCTTGAAGAAAAATGCCTTAGAAGGTGCGTTGTTGTCGGATGGTGTTGGGTCGAAGCCACAGTGAGGGTTTCTATGTTGGGACTTAGTCGCCGAAACAGAAGTTGAAAAACTCCGGGAGGACAAAGCAGAGGGCTATACCCAAAGACAATTCCACAATGTCAAATACCCCATTGGTGAAAGAGTTGTGAAATGAATTTGCTATCGCGGATAAGAATTCCTTTGGGTCCTAACATAAATTTAAGAATAGTACAATTATTATTCGATGGATGGAAAATAATCACCTAAAATGTAACTGAGACAAAACAGAAATTCTTTTGCTTGGGAAGTCTAATTTGTTCTCCCCTATGATGAGGTGGTCAAATTCTGTGCCCAATACTCCATTCACGTAGAAGTGGTAAAACATTTGGGAGTCAAATTCGAGAATGCACTGTCTTTTTGGCCACAAGTACCATCAATAGCCCGTAGGTACTTTTCATTGATTACATCTTTTAAAACATTTTTTACTTCCTCCCCCTAGTCACAAGGAAAGTAGTGATCTTATAACTTCGAGGCTGGATTTTGGCAACAGATTTTGGGCAGGAAGTTCAAAGCAATTGCTTCATATACTCCAGATGGTTCAACATTCAACAGCCAGATTGGTGCTCAAACTACCTAGATGTAGTTCTGCGTCCAAAGCACTCAGGGAGTTACATTGGCTACCTATTCAAAGAGGGTCTTATTCAAAATTCTTGTTCTGGGCTATAGATCTTTTGATGCTACGTGCACTCAATATTTCTCTGACATATTTTGCTATCATAAAACTCAGAGGACTCTCAGATCTTCTAATGTAATCTGTTAAAACTTTGTTCTTTTAGGCTTAAATCCCTAGTAGACAAATCTTCATGGTCCTAGGACTGAAAGTCTGGAACCAACTTCCAGGACCACTTTGGTTCAGTGTTAATGAAGCCAGTTTCAACAAGAATTTGAAGACTCTGCTGTTCCTTTCTCCTGAAACCATGTGCCACTCAATAATATAATTGGATGGGTATAGTCTTATCTGTCCTTTTGTCGCCTTCTGTATTTTCTCCTCTTCTATCTTGTTTCTTACTTGTCCTTTTCATTGAGGAACAGTGTTTGAATAATCGTGCATTCTAAAAGTACAGTATTCATTCAAGAATGTATTAGGAGAAGCAGCGACGTCTATCAGACCGGCGATGCACCTCAGGCAGATAAGCAAGCAGGTTGGTCACAGTCTCCTCCTGGTTCTCAAACTTCTTTTTGGCTAAGTTTTGTGTGTCCTCTGTCTTGGAAATTGGCCATTTGGGCACATTTAGCAACACACCTAAGGGTCCAGACTGGTGGGGCCCCTCTTGGGCACTCAAGACTCACTCAGGCTGGATCCAGGTTCGGGTTCAAAATGGTGGAAGCTTTTTATGTGCCTATGGCTCTGAACAGGATGCAAGAAAACTGGCCTTGGAGTCGAGTCACTTCTGGCAATCCTGTGTGCAAGTGAAGATGCAGAGCCCCTGAGGGTTCAAGGCAGACTTCAGGCAGCAAAGCAGTCCTTCCAGGTACAGCAGACGCCAGGCAGAGCAGGTCACAGCAACAGGCAGTCATCTGAGATTCCTTCCACAGGAGAAGTAGGGAACTGAATAGTGGTCTGAAGGTCCTAGTTTATACCCTGGTGCCCTTCTTCTGGAAGGTGGGAGAAGCTTCTGGAAAGGTTCTTTGTAGTGCATGGGATTTCTTGATTCCCATATCCTGCTTCAAAGCTGGCTACAGTGACATTACAGGGTTGTTAGGCCCTTTGTGTGAATGCAGAGCACAGGCTATTCAGGTGCAAGTGGGTGGTACAATAAGTGCTGCAGGCCCTCTGATAGCATTTAATCTACAGGACCTGGGTACAGGGTATACCACTCTACAAGGGACTTATAAGTAAAATAAATATGCCAATTAGGTATAAGCCAATCAAACCAAGTTTAGGGGAGTGTACACAAGCACTTTAGCACTGTTTAGCAGTGGTAAAGGGCACATATTCCTAAGGCTGCCAAAAACAAGTTACAGCAAAAATGTGGAGGTAAGTAGGTGATTATGCTAATAATGGGGATATCTTTTCTCTTCCCCTACAAACTGTGTCTATTTATTTCTTTGTCCCTCCAAATTCTCACGTTTAATGTTGTAATTCTGTTATTAACCTCTTGAACAAGCTCTTGTTTGTGAACATATAGATTTACCAATCTTAACTGAGACCAGGACTAACGCTACCCCTGCCTTGGATATTGCTCTGGCTGTTCCGGCTAATGACTCTGTAGTTCACATGGACAGATTATGCGGCTGAGAGGGGGGGGGGGTGTAACTATTGCATTTACAAATATTCTTAACTGCTCAACCTTTTCCATTCCTCACCTGTTAGGTGCAAAGGCACTAGGGGTTTGTATCACTATCTCAGTACAACTATCTCTTGCAGGGGCTTTGGGCTATCAGCCTCCATGGTACCGATGAGACTTTCTTAAGTCATTGTGAATCATCTAGTGTAGTCCTTGAATTTCACTCTCCCCAGGGACTGAACTATACATATTGAGAATGCGTCAGATGTGCAAGTGACTAATTCCTAAATTTGAGTCAATTTGTCAATTGTCCAATTCATCAGGCGGGGCACATTCCTGACCTCATATTCTCAAACAGGGAAGTTATTGTTCAATTAGTAGAAGCTATACATGGTCAGCCTATTCTTTAATCTATTTTACTTGGGACATGGAGATGGCTCTTGAGAACACAAATGTTCAAATCACCCTTAGAAATTATTGGGGATGGGTGAAGGCTCAGGTAGGCAAAATGAAGTCACTGTTAAGGCGTTTAAAGCCCATAATTACTGGAGATGTTGATGCTGATATCCTAGCCTCGAATACCTGCCTACTAGAGATGGCAAACACAGTGTTCCCAAAATGGCAGCAATAAGGAAATGCTATAAACATCTGGAAAGGCCGTGAAGACTGCATTATTTATTGGCAGTTAAGGATATCTAAAGGGTGCCATTGCAGTGCTATAACAGATTGATAAGACCGACTCAGACCACCTTGTTTTTTGATCAAATACTTTCCACAGGTAATTTCCCACATGAAGTCTTTAATACCATAAAGTCCTTTCTCCAGCCTATCTCCCTCCCACAGCCTATTAGAGCCTCAGACACACTGTGTAAAGATATCTTACATTTTGTTGAGCAGAAGATTGCCATCTACAAGCAACATGCGGGCGATCACAGATAAGGTGAGTGAATTTTCTCAGATCTCTCTTCAGGAGTCTGAACAAGCCACTCTGACATGCAAGTCAGGTTCACCAGGTTTTTGTCCTCCCCGGATTTTGGCTGCCTTGGTTAAATTCATTAACCCCATATTTAACTATATATTTAATTTTTCAGTTCAATCAGCTAGGGTCCTGGCGTGCTGGACAGTAGCCAGACTCATTTCCTTGTTAAAAAACCAACGGCAGACAGAATACAATTTACCATATCTAGGCGTATTTCATTACTTCCTGCTGCCTCTAAGATGCTCGAAAAGCTAATTAACACACATGCCATCTGTTTACTTAGAACAGCCTGAACTTCTTGCCTCATCGCAATCTGGGTTGAGACCACAACACAGCCTGGAGACTGCACTGGTTGAAGTGTCAGACTCTAATAAATTGGCTCTGGATCAAGGTAAACAGATTGCCCTGATCCAGTTGAATTTATCAGCAGCATCCAATACAGTTTCCTACACCCCCCTGTTACAACGTCTAGAGGGCATTTATCTTGGTGCTGCTGCTCTGGCATGGTTCCGCTCATTTCTGCAGAATCACAGTGAAGCAGTTTGGCGCACCTGATATTCCTCACGGTCAAAAAACCTTGCATGAGGTGTGCCACAGGCCTATGCCTTGAGCCTTTCTCTTTTCAATAATTGTATGGCTTCTCTGGCTCCATTAGTGGAATCCTTTGGGACCATATTATATCTGACACAGATGATAATCAGCTTCTCCTATGTTGACGATACTCAGCTGCTCTTTCCATTTTCAGAGTTTACTTCATCAGTGCAGGCGACCTTCTCTTCAGGAATGAGAATTATTTCTCAATGGATGAGGAGTAATCTCTTTCAGTGCAACGTGGGAAAGATGGAGAGCATGCTTTTCGGTGAGGGCCAATTATTATGGACCCCTAATAGGTGGCCAACTGATCTGGGTACCACTCCCATTCCGAAAACCTGTGTCAAAAATCTTGGCATTCGCCTTGAACAGGCCCTCATTATGAAGTAGCATGTCGCTCAGACAGCTGGCTCCTGTTTTCATATGTTGGATCTGCTGCGCCATATTCTACCTCTGCTTTCTGATTCGACCCGGAAGACACTGACCCAGGAATTTATCTTAAATCGTCTGGACTATTGCAATGGTCTGCTGGCCTCTGCCAACGAGGCTGCCCACGACAGACTGCAGGTTGCCCAGAATACGGCGGCCTGCCTGATCCTCAGTGCCCCTCCCAGGACTGCTTCCCACCCTCTGCTTTACCAGCTACACTGGCACCCTATACGGGAGCTAGTGAAGTTTAAGGTTTGTTGTATTATGTATAAGACCTTGTTAAACTCTGGTCCTACCGACCTTGCTGACAAATTCATCCCCTACACACCTTGGAGGTCTCTCCGCTCAGAATCTAAATCCCTTCTTGAGGTACCTGGAATTAAAAGGGCCAGACTCGGTGGGCAAGTCTCTGTCCTATCGGGCATCTTCTATTGGAATAAGCTTCCTTTGCAACTGAGACAGTGTACGGATTATCTCCACTTCAGGAAACAGCTCACGACCTCTCTCTTCTGTTTTTGATTTCCAACAGACAGTTCTCCATACGCTGCCCGTTCAAGCACAGAGATACCCCTTCGGGGGTCGATTCTGGCACTTTATAAATAAATCAATCAATAAATCATGTCTTTGAGAATCTGTCAGACGTGGAAGCACTGTGCAATGAGTTTGGTGCTTGGGATGAGTATAAGAAGGCTGTTAAAAGATGGAAACATCATTTTAAGGAGGAGCCAAGTATCTTCCTGTAGAGACATATGTTTTGCAAGAGGAAACAGGGCCCTGGTGAGTCAATTGAGGAATATATTGCTGTGCTGTGCATCTCTGCATCTACATGTGATTTTGAGAACAATGTAGATATATTTTTTTGTGGACTACATTTGTGTTTAACTCACACTCATAAAAGAATCAATAGAGACTGTTGAATTTAGGAAACTCTACTCTTGAAAAACTACACTCTTGATGAGGTCATTGATATTTCCAAAGTCAATGATCTCAGCTAAAGTTTTGGCTGTGAGCGAGGACTATAACAACACATCTGTGTGTGCCATCCTACATAAAAGTAGGAGCAGTAAATTTAGTATTAATAAAGGGCCATATTCTGAAAATTGTTTCAGATGTGCTTCTAAAACATATTTAGGAAACAATAAAATTTGCCCGGCAGTAGACAATGGATGTAGTAAATACAAGAAATTGTAACATTATCATGTGTTATGCAGAATGTCTAATGTTGTCAGGGTAGCAACGTGAATGATGATGTGGTCACAGATACAATTATTAACTTGATTGAATGTTGACATTTGTGCACATCATGAAAACAAAATCAGGTGACCATCATGTAGGCGGCACCAAACTTCATGGTTGACCAATAATGATTGTGCCGGATGTTACCTTTGTTAAATTATGAAGGGACATTTTTTGCCTACTGATGTTAATCTCAATGTGTATGGGGATTTCAATTTTAACATGTTGGGAAAAATATTATTTTGTGGTTGGGTTAGGCCGAATTGAGTATTATCTTGAACCCTAGTCTGATTATTTTAGGAGGTATGCTAGTTTGTGCACTTAATATGGAGGCTTCAAGTTTTCCTCATGATCCTGAAGTTTGGTTGTGCAAAGGGGTTTGGCCACTAAATAAAACCAAAGAAAGAAGTTATTCCAGCCAAACACTAGATCAGATCTTCCCCAAGAAAAAGAGTGAAAGTCTTATTCAGCAGATTGGGCAAAGAGGACAATATTGTTCCATTTAACTTTTTTTTTTTAATTGAAGTCTTGGATAAGCTAAGCAAAAACATATACTGACATATCATATGCTAACCAGAATGTACAAATACCACAACAAATTCAGGAGCATTGTTCCATTTAACTTATCAGTTTGGATTTCAGTTATTGTGATTGCTAAAAAACTCAGGTGAGATTTGTTTGTGCATGGATTTCTGTACATCGAATAAGAATATAATTTTATATTGTCATCAACTTGGTACACATACATTTTAAGGCTTCCTTTGGATTGGCACCTGCCACCACTGTTTTACAAAAACCAATGGAGCCTTTGTTTGAAGGTATTGGTGGTGTTACAGCCGTTTAGGATGGCATCTTAATATTTGGTGAAAGACCTGAGGGATACAGTTCATGGATTTATAGGGTATTTTGAGGGACAAAAGCATGACTACCAGAAAATACAAATGTACGTTTCAATGCATAGGGTGATAAAGTAGGTCATGCAATTTCATCAGAAGTTATTCATTCTAAGCAAATCTATTGAATGCTATACAAAAAGCCCATCCATATGAAAAACATGCTTTAAATCGCTCCTAAGACCTACTCAGTACTATGCAACATTTGAGTGTGGGTCACTGTTTAATTTGTACAATACTTTCAATGCCCAAAATATTTCTCAGGAGACCACTGCTGCTTGTGCCACTTCCGGTCCCTGCCAGCGTTTCAAATACCAGAACCAATGACACCTGCATGCCATTGCCGAACTACAAATGTTAGAGTTGTACTATACTGGCTGCCCCAAAGCTGTAAGAATGACCCGAGCATCCTGGTATTTTTTTTATAATCATAGATTTAATTGTTAAACACTTTGCTTGTGCTTTAAAAAAAAAAGAAAAAGACTGATAGCCCGACAATTTTGGGAATGCTTTAAATATGTGCCAGTGCCGTACAATGGAAAACTCCAGGACAAATTAAGCATTGGTGTGGCTGCACTCTGATTGTTGAAGAAAGATGTGAACTGTAGTGAGGGAAAGGGGCAGGAAGAGGCGTTCACACATGTCAAAGATATGATTAGTAATGTTCATGAACTGATTCCATTCAGTGGTGAAGAGAAACATCTTATGAATATGGATGCAGGCTAAGCTGGTTTTAGTGCATTTCTGAGTTGGTAACCGAGAAAGTACTGTAGTGTTCATAGCACATGCACTCAAAGGACCCAAACTGAACTTTAGGCCTTAGATTGTTTGCGAGCTACTTAGTGACTTAAAACTTACCTACGTGGTTTGAAATTTGATGTTTCACACTGATCAAAAAACACTTGTATTTCTCACGAGTGGTAAAGGGGCAGGTAATGGTTTCAATCAGATAAGTTCGCCTCATTGCCAGGATACCGAAATCCAATTTTGGAATCAAGTATGTATCTGGTGGATGTAATGTGCAAGCCCAATTAGTTCCACAGATGGTGATGGAGAAGTAATGTATGACCAGGAGTGAGTCATAGTAGCTCTGCATGCAGCGAATACGTGTGCAAACTTCATTTCTGATAAGGAATGGAAGGGAACTGTTCAAGAGAGGGTGCTATAGTTTAAATCAAGGTGTTTTGAGTCATTGTGATTTAGTAGGAGAGAATATGAATAATACATCTGTCGCACCTGAAAAGGGTTCAAGTGAAACACTAAAGACAATGAGTCAAACCCTATGCCCCTCAGAACCTGGGTATTAACGGTATGAGCTACAGTGAGTTCTGCCGGGGGAACCAAGGGGCATATTATCAAGCAAGGCGATAAAATTATCGCCGCTTTAGCGGCAGGGAATTGCCATTAACGCGGCGATAATGGCCTTGATAATATGCCCTTGTGAATTCCCATAGGAGCCCAGGATAACACTAGAACCTGGGCTGCTAAAGCGGCGATAATTTTGTTGCTGTGCTTGATAATATGTCCCAAATTGCTTGAGCCGGACCTAGTTGATAGTGAAATGTGTCTAATCCAAATAGCACAATGTATCAATCCCAGATAGCACATAATATCAATGAAAGGTCTCGTGGTTTAAAATTCTCAGGAAATTCCTCCCCCTTCTTTCTCGGGCGGGTAAGGAGACAGTTATCCGTACCCTCATTCTTTCTCTGCTGGATTACGCCAATGCTCTATACATTGGCGCCCAAGCTATCTACTAAATAAACTGCAAGTGGTACAGAACTCGGCCACCAGGCTTCTCCTGAACATCCCTGCCAGATGCAGTGTTAGACAACATCTTTGTGCTCTACACTGTCTACCCGTAGCAGAGCGGGTTACATTCAAGTCCTTAGTTATCGCCCATTGCGCTCTTCATGCCATAGGGCCAAGTTGTCTTAAGAAGCGCTTCTCCTTTTACACTCCCGCAAGACACCTGCGTTCCACTTCCCAACTCCTGGCCCAAGTCCTGTGCTTTTGCTTGCAAAGGACGGGCGGTAGCTCTTTGGCTGTGAAAGCCGCTCTAGCTTGGAATGCGCTGCCTCTTGCTCTCCACTGCATTCAGGACCCAACACATTTTAAAAAGAACTTAGGGGCATATTATCAAGGACGGCGTTAAAATTATCACAGGTTTAGCGGCAGAAAACTGCCTCTAAAGCGGCGATAATGTGCTTGATAATATGTCCTGGAGAATTCCAATAGAAGTCCATGTTCTGGTGTGAACATAGACTACTATTAGAATTCTCAAAAGCATATTATCAAGCACATTATCGCCGCTTTAGCTGCAGTTTTCTGCCGCTAAACCAGCAATCATTTTTAACGCCGTCCTTGATGATATGCCCCTTGAAAACCTTCCTCTTTTCTAAATTTGGCTCTGCTCTTCATCTCTCAAGGTTCGCGCCGGGACACTCTCATAGTATCTGCGCGCGTTACAAATGAAAATAACATAACATAACATTACTTAAGATGAGGAAAAAAGAGTCAAAACACACTAAACAAGATTAATCCGTTTTTCCAAAAATATATATGACATTTTATAATAATTGAATTCATGAAAGGCTGTCGCTAACACAAATGACAAACACAGAAAATAATAATAGAGTGACTTTAGTGAAGAATTGTGACATGAAATGCTCAAGAAAATTAGCACAGAAATGAACACAAGTTGGATACACAACAATATACAACTTAACCTCATCCGTGCAGTGCAGATTTACCGCCGGTGCTGGGCCCTAATGAAAATGGGTGTGGTCATGACGGAACGGTTCCGTCATGAGCACAGCTCAACCGATGCTCATGACGGAACCGTTCTGTCATGAGCATCGAAGGGGTTAAGGGTTCGTTTCGTTGAAGATTCAAAAGTCCAAGTCACCCCTTGGATTGCCTTCCTATTAATACAGGGATGGAGAGACTTGGGAATTGGACAAATACAAGAATTTGTGCATTTTATACATTTTAATAACATAACATAAGTGAGGTAGAACAGGGATCAGGTGCTGTGACATGTGATAAGGAAGCGTTATTTGAGAATGGAGTAGGCAGGTGCAGGTGCATGTAGAACAGGGTTTCATGATTACCTTCAAACGTTTATGACTATGAACTATATTGGGTACATTTTTTAATTGGCAGCCATTTGATGACATTATGATTTTTTGTTTTTCTTTAATGATGGAAGATGTGTTACATGAGGTTTATTTACAGTTGCCCTTACCTTTTGTATTATTATTAGTATATTTCCATTATCAGGATATTTTGAATTTTTAGTCTAGGGTTCATGTGTTTTCCTTATGGAAAAATGTATTGAGTTTAATAGCGCAGCAAGCATACTATGGTGCAATAGCAGCAAATTGCCCATTTGACTGCAGTTGGGCTAGCAAAATACAGCAATTATTAAGGTTCAAAGGGCCCCTCAGAGCTCTGGGCCCTGGTGCACTGCACCTGCTGCATCAGTGTTTTCTATGGCCCTGATTGAGTTCTGAGTTTCAGGTAGAACTCCAGCAATGGTTGTCCTTGGCATTCTTCCCAGGCCGTAGTCCAAGGTTCTTCCCTGAGCTCTTGTTTGGATTTGTACTATCCTAGTAAATTCACCATTCTTCATCCATCATTGGCGCGAACATCTTCCACTCCCAGCATGCAAGAGCAGTGCATCGGGGCACTGCACTAATTTTTGTTTTGTTAACAAATGAAACACTGCACATGTGTAGACTATCTTGGTCTTTCCCTAAAAGGGTGATCCAGTTTATCTTTTTAATAAACATGTTGTATTTGGGAACACCCATTGTGGGGTGTTCTTTTCCTAATTCTACTAGTCTTCTCTCTGGTTCAACTGGTAAGGTATCGAACTGTCAAGAGAAACCCATCGAAACTCGCACATCCTATGACACAGCCAAGGGCTCAGAGTTCTTTCCACAAAGAGGCAGTCTCCCTGTCCCCTCTCCAGAGGTCTGGGGCAACAACAACGTAGTCGGACACACAAGACAAATACCTGGGCATTATAACTTTTCAAGAAGTCTTTTGAGAAGCTTTGACAGATTCAAAGCTCTTGTCACATGCGTCTAGTAAGAGTATTGTGATTAGGCCCTTTATTGTAATCTGTTTCCTTTTTCCTATCCATGTGCTTTCCAACTGCATTTACTTGTACACCCACTCCTGCCTTCTGACTTTCAATTATTCCTACGTAATTAATAAAAAACAGCAAAACAGAAGGCGGAACCTCTCATGCTTGTCCTCTGAACTGTGGGTCCACCACCCGTGTGAGTGGAGGAAAGGAGTTTATGGAGCTGTCAAGTGGCCAATCAGCTGACTTTAAACCAGCAGACCTGGGTTCAAATCCTGGCCTCTGCACTTGAATGAAAATGTGTGATTTTGGGTAAATAAATTTATCTCATCATACCTAGCATGTAAATGAACTGAATATAGTTCAATCCAAGACGTCATAATGTAGAGCGCCCCCTTGCACTATGCACATACATGCTTACACCATCATATGCTACGACGACCACCAAAAAGAAGTAATCACTGCCTGTTCCTTGCACAACTTGCAGGCCTTAGGAATATGGTATCTATGTGCTGTGCCCATCGCGCACCTCACACCTCATGACCATCCCTTTTTGAATGTGGGCCTAAATCAGCAAAGATACCCTAACAGGAAGAAGCACATCATTATTATTTTTGGTAATCAAGTAGGTTATTATGTCACCTCTTGCTGTGTGTATTGTGAACTTCTCTAATTTCTGATACGGTCAATGTTTGGTTGCTATTTGCCACCTTTCTAATATCCCACAATCTGGACTCAGGAACCGAGTTATAACTTTCAGGACAATTTTATTTGGAGAATGAAATTGAGTTTGTCCACTCATTTTTATTTTATTACAAAAGTTCTCAGTATTGCTGGAAGCAGTGTGACCATTTCCTTAGCATCACTAGTATTTCGACTATTAGTATAAAATTTTGAAACTGTGTTATCCTGCTTGTGCAAAACAAATCAAACATAAACATAGAAATATTAATTTAAAAAAGCTAATTTAAGGACACATATGTAGGCAGAATACAGATATACAGCAATGTCTGCACCAACTTTGGTGAAAAACTCCAGCTATTTATGAAGTAAGTTTGAACTGTGTAGTGCATTTACCAGGATGCAAAGGGGCAAACTGTACTGGGACTGTGAGGCAGTGTGCTCCCAACCCCTGTTCTGTTTAAAAGGCTCCCTTGAGCCAGCAAGCTGACGAGCTTTGGAGATGCACCTGTGTGCCTGTGAGTGGTACTGTGACCTGAGAGGAACTTGGCAGCATTTCCATCAACCCCAAATGATTTTTCTTTGCTCTCTAAAACTGCAGCTCTCTCTACTGAAGAAGGGCTCAACCCAGAAACACGTGTCTAGAGATATACTGCAATGTCTCCACCAACTTTGATGAAAAACTCCAGCTATTTCTGAAGTAAGTTTGAACTGTGTACTGCATTTACCAGGATGCTAAGAGGCGAACCATGCTGGGACTGCGAGGCAGTGTGCTCCCAACCCCCATTCTACCTAGGCAGAAACTCAGCTACAAACCAGCAAGTATTAAAAATATTTAAACCTCAGTAAAAGAGAAACCCCTATAAAAAATATACTCCCTAAAAGGAGGCAGTGGCTCCAGCATAAAAATAATGAAAAAATTTACTTCATAAAGGGGTGACAATAGATAACTGTATAGGGATGCCCGCATAGTACACATGAAAATCTCTACCCTAACATCTACATAAGTTTTAATGTCAATTGATATATATGACTGCATGACAAATCTATGGCTTTATATAGGCCGGTAGTTGAATCATTATTGTACAGAAATGCCAATAGAACTTTGCAATATGAAATATCATTTAGTAACACTTGCTGCTCTTCACACAACAAACGAAAATAGATAATTGTAATTCTTTATCTTCACCCTAATATGCAAAGAAACATTAAAGGAATAGAAGCCCTGCTATTGGGAGGACAAACCCTGACACTAGAAAATGAATTGTTTAACATCATCAACTGCAATAGAAAATATTCCCAACTTGGATGTTGAAGAACCCCTGTGAGATATTGTCCTTTTATTTAAAGAACCTCCAAGAGACTTTCCCAGTTTGCATAAGACTGTAGACACCATGGTCTGCATAACATTTAAAATGCCCTATCCCTGTTTACAATGTGCTGCACCTTTAAATGGATATGGTTGACACAGACAGGGACAGTGTGCCTTATTGCAGTTGAAGTGTTGTCCCCGGCGCAGTTGCAAACTTGTGTGTGCCTTGGGGGCATCACACAGAAAATGATGGAATGGGTGCTTGCCTTTTCACTGTGCAGTCAAGAACCTAACCTGTGTTTGAAAGGGGGATAGAGATTTCCATGCCAGAAGGAGCAGTGAGAGACTGTACCTGCCTGAAGGGAAACATCTAGGGGTTCCCTATTTCAAGGGGTGCCATCAGGGGGCTGTGAACCAACTCAATGTGGTGCACAATCAGTGCTTCTGCGCCCATGTCTGTAATATGGAGCTGGCACAGAGTCAAAATGTCTGCTCATTTGTATTGAACAATGCCTCAATGCAAAATTGATGACACATCCTTGAGATCGTCTCGGCACTACATGAACCACTGGCATGATTTGTATGACGGAGGGGCCACCCAAGTGCCCTCCAGGGGCACAGAGAGCAGGCATACATGCAGGTTGCCCCCCTGTGGAACTTAGTGTAAACCTGCCCAAGGGTCCAACTCGCAAAAAATCAGGACAATTAGCTATAACCTGTGGAATTAGGGCTAAATTGTATATTATTAGGTTACGTGCCCAAATGCATTGAAAATGCTCATATATGTGCTTGACAAAACTGAAATTTATTTTAGCCGACGTCCTGCCTTGAGTCCTGAGTAAGGAAATTGCTTATGACCAAGAAAACCAGTGTGTTATTTTATTATCATATTTTCTTCAAAAAAACGAAGAGTTCCCCCACCTTTAAGAAGTATGCTTTTTTACTATAGGGAATTTGACTATTTCATTTTGACAAGAACAAAATGAAAAGGTTTATATCTTTTCCAGCAACTATTTCAGTTAAAATTCCAGTCCTAACAAAGTCTACTGCAAATCGACTTTTTCTACAAGACCTCCATAGTTGTTATCCTTTTTTTATTGCTTACCTTTGCTAGTATTATTCCTCTTCTTGCACTATTATACTGGCATTCAAGATCGCAGCACATGTGCACATTATACCTTTTATTTATTTACACCCAATCAGTTCATTTAACTTTCAAGTAAGGCCAGTATAAGTGTGTGAATGAAATGCACCACTGGCTTGGAAGTAGAGTTTCTTGTGTCAATTGCAGTGTATATATACACCTCTCAAATGTAGAACAAAAATGAATGTCTGATTCCAGTTGATATCCCTGCATCATATTCAAGTGATTGTGTCTTTTCTCCCCTAATGGTAAAGAACCACACAGACCTAGGTGTACCGTATCCCTTACTCTGGGCCTGATTCACAAGGTAAGCATACACTTTTGTGTAAGTTTGCACTTGCTGTAGTAATTTTACCACTGTTTTGGTATTCACAAAACTACAGGTGGTATTTTACTACTAGCAAAATTGCTAGAAGTGAAATGGGGAGCAGGATCAAGACTGATTTACATATGGCCAGGTTTAAACTGGTTTGGCATGGTGGGCAAAAATGATGGATTACACCCAGATCTCTGTACTGAGGTGAATCTTTGACATTGCCAAAAGAACAAATGATGGCCAGAATGCTGCACAAAGTTAAGAACACAACAGAATAAAACTCAAACACATTTAGAGTACTCAAGAAAAATGTTAGGAATATGTACTTTGTGTTGACCGAGTGAACTGGTTTTGAACTGGGTTGCCTCTCAAACCTATTGAACACACATTCCTGGCCGACCCTCCACCTGAAAGCCAATGGCTTGGTTGTGAGGCAGAAGCAAGGCCCTAGTGGCATCAATAATGGTCACTTAGGAAGGATTAGCTATCTAGGAGGGGTCAGAGCCAGCTCGTAACACAAGGGCTGATTTCACATTGCCTTCTTTAAACTGGAAATAAAAAATGGGGCTTTTGGAAACTGCAACCATTGTTACTCAGAGCCACCTTAAAGTTTCTCTCTGCTCCAGAGCAAAGAGGGAAACCAATTCTAGCACCAACAGAGGGGATGACACTTCATTTCTATAGTGGAGTGGCCTGCTTGTGAGGAGTGGCTTGTTTGTGGGTCCCTGTTCCTACAGGTAAAAGAAGTCTCTAGGGCCATTCTGATTGAGGGACTCTGGGAAGAGTTGCAGTAGACTGAACAGGAAGTGTTAAAAAAGGAGATGGAAATTCTATAAGTAAGTAGCTAGTATTAGGTGAAAGAAATTCCTCAGTCACAGGGTAGTGCACAAAATAAAACTGGCCCTTCACCACCACCTCATTAGAACATTTCTGGACAAAGGAAGAAAACGTATGGAAGAAGGAAGATTTGCCTGGCTGTTGGAAGAAGAAAACTAAAAGACACCTGACTCTGCTGGTACCTAGTGGCTGAACTGCTCTCTGAAAAGTTGGCTTTCTGTTACCTGCTGCAGAAACTAAAAGTGGAAGGACTCCTGGCTTTGAGAATGCCCTGCTGACTACTGTGGACTGGACCCTGCATCAATGTTGGCTGGAGAGACATCTTGTACCTAGAAGCCTGCCTGAGGACCTGCGGGCTGCAGGACTGACCAGGAGGAAATTTCCCTGCAGTTATAGAAAGGCAGAAGATAGTCATTTGTTTCACCTTCTAAGGACTGGGGTAAGATGCTGAGGCTTAGACAGAGAGGGGCGCTTGCAAGACCAAGAACACCAGGCTAGTCCCACTGAGAGCTTTTTGTAATGCTTAAAAAGGCTTCAGCTGGACCTCACAGAAAGGGTACCTGCCTCATGAAGTCCTGCTTAGCTACTGCTTCCAGCCGTGCCCTGCTGATGGCTTTTGAGAACCAAAAAAGTGATAAGACAGGGGAGCGATAGCAAATATACCTGGGTAGCAGAGGGAAATATGGCTACAGAATCCAACTTTGTCCTGCATGGTGCTTTTGACACCAAAACCAATGCTTTTACAATGAACTCAATGACGGTGAGGGATCCTTGATAGCTTCAGCTTATAGCCTTGGCCAGAATTCATGCCTATGTCCTGGTGAAATGCAAACTGATCTTCTAATTGGTGCTTTGCATTTCCTCGATGCATTGTGCCTTTGTCCCTCAATCCTTTATAAGTGCATATCTCGTGGTTCCTTCTATTACATTTTAATTGCTTAGATGCTTTGTTACTCACTACATTTTTCTGTTATCCTTTGTTGGTTCAGGAGTTTTATTTTGTTGTTTCCTTGACATTAAAATGTTGATATTACTTGAACGTAACCCAGACTTCGTTTGGGAATTGTGGTCTGCTTCTGACACAACTGTCAGAGGTTGAATAGAGATTCTCTTCAAATATCGTTGCAATCTACCCTTGGTGTGTTTAATTAGTTGACTAATGGAAATGTCAAATGCCACATCCTGAGATATAAAATATTTTAGATTTATTTCTTAACATGATATGATCACACGTTGAAGGGAAAATAAACACATTTCTTGTCATGTCTCTTGGTTGCCCTTTATATTTCTTTCTATGCTAAAGAGCAAGACATTTAATATAAATGTGGTCACCCTTTTGCCGGAGTTGAAAATTAGCATTGACAACTGGCTTTATTTACATTTGTGGGGCCTTCTCATGAACTTATTCTATGCAGAAGGGAGCCTGTGTGCATGTTTTTCAAGAAATCTACAGCTCATGTAATAAGGGCCTATTACAACTTGACTGAAAGACATCATCTAATCACCTCTTCCTCTCTCATAATAACTATTAATACTGCAGGCATCACTAAGTCCAGAGGGAGGGGAATTTTTTATTAATTTTAGCAGGAGATATTAGTGCGTAAAAGAAAACTCCCTACCTGTGATCCCATTGGACACAAAACCCGAGGGGATCAATAAGACCTGCTCAGGAGACAGTCTGGATTGATAAACTATTCGCTATAATTCCTCGCTGTGCTGTTCACTGCATCTTACATAGCTCGCAAAGAAGGCCTATTCACTGTAATTCCTCGCTGTGCTGTTCAGTGCATATTACATAGCTCGGAAAGAAGGCCTATTCGCTGTAATTCCTCGCTGTGCTGTTCAGTGCATATTACACAGGGCCATATGTATCATCAAACTATTTTGCATTTCCTAAATAGCGAATTTTAAGGAATCGCTATTTAGGAAATGCAAAATGGTATGTATGAAAAAAATCGCTTTTTATTTGCGAATCCTTAAGCTTCCTTATTTGCGAATTCGCATTTTGCGAATTCGCAATTAAGGAATAATTTCCAATGCATTCCTATGGGCCAAGAGGCCCATAGGAATGAATGCAAAATAATTCTCAAATTGTGAATTCGCAATTTGCTAATCGCAATTTCAGAATTATTGCAAGGGTGCCGGGGTGTCTCAAAGACACCCTGCTGCACCCCTGAAAAGAACATGTGTGTGCATATGGCGCACATACATGCCCTATGGGCATGTGTGTGCATGCTACATTACTTACCGGTAATCCTCATTACTCCTGGTCCCGTTGTCCTCGGCCCATTCATTACTAATGGAGATTACTATCTCCTGACAGAAAATAAAAACAAGAGGAATGCTGGGATATACCTACTGCCCCTCCCCCCGGGAGTATAAAGGTAGTACCTACCCAGCAGCCCTCCTGTACTAACAAGCCCAGACAGGAAGGCCGGCCGCCCGGGAGGGAGGGAGGGGCGTATGAATGGGCCGAGGACAACGGGACCAGGAGTAATGAGGATTACCGGTAAGTAATGTAGCATTACCCCCAGGTCCCTTATGTCCTCGGCCCATTCATTACTAATGGAGAAATACCAAAGCAGTAAAAAGCCGGCCTTCCCAACCCAACAGAAGCCAACCCAGGAACCACACCAGGGCAGCAACCGCAGAGGGAAAAGGAAGAACCGGGGAAACCCCAGGCAGAGCCCCCGACAACAGGAACCCCACCAGACCAGCACACACCCAACAAGAGCAAGGGCGCACAGCCAGAAGACCAGACCGGCCACCAGTGAGGCCAACCAGCCCACCACAGGAACACCCCACAGCCCACCAGCAACAGGGGGAGCCCAGACACCCAAGCCAACACAGGCAAGAGGACAAACCGCAGAAGAGAGGCCAAACAAGAGCCAAGACCCACCAGGCCAACAAGCCAGCAGCGGGCAGAAGAAGATCACCCAGGCAAGCACAGGCAGGAGACAAGCGGACCAGAGGATCCAAAGGCACAACAAAGAACAACAGCCGAAGCCCACCAGAACCCAACCCGGAAGGCAAGACCGAGCCCAAGGCCAGGGAAAGAGAGAAAACCCAGACACCAGGGAACGAAGAGCAAACCCCAGGAAGCCAAGCCACCAGGTCCCGCAGAACGAGGACACAAGGCAAAGGGAACCAGCACCTTCAGGAAACCCAAGCAGGAACAACCAACAAGGGCAACCAACCAGGACAAAGAGACCCGGAAAAGAGGAAAAAGGGAACCGAAGGACCCCCAAAACAGAACACCAGCCAAAGCGGACGAAACAGGAGCAGGAAGCCCCAGCCCGAAGAAGGCAAACCCGAACACCAACGCAGGAGAGCAACCGGACGGGCCAAGCACCCGGAGGACCCAAGACGACAGCAAGGGAACCGCAAAGGACACAACAACCACAGCCAAGTCAAACCAGAGACAGGCCAGGCACAAAGACCCCAACAGCCCAAGGAAAGGACCGGGGCAGAAACCCAGAGGCCAGAGAGACAAAGGCAAAAACCCTCCCAGAGGACCACACAGACTCAACCGCAGCCAGGGAGGAAAGCACAAGCAAACCACACCCCACAGCCCGGCAAGATCCAAGGCAGGGCACGCACAGGGGACGAACCCCGCACGGCGAGAGCCGCAACCGAGGACACAGACAGGAAGCCAAAGCCGAAGCCAAAGGCAACCCGCAGAACCAACCCAAAACAAGGGAAGGACAAAGAAGGAAAAGACCCCAACAGAGCACAGGCCCGAGAGCCACCAGCCCCGCCGACGCCCCAACGAACCCCAGAAGAGGCAAGAAGGGAAAACAAGAGGGCAACAGCGTGACGGCCAGAAACAAGAAGAAGACCGGAACACACCACACCCACAAGCAACCGGAACCCCACGACACAGGGACCAGCCACCCCAAAGGCAGACAGGGCACCCGCAAAGAAGCGCCAAGCCACCCAAGAGACTCCCAGAAGAGACTCAACCAGGCAGCCCAGGACCGCAGCAAGAGCACAACCAGGCACCCCAGAGCAGGACGCAGAAACAGAAGGCAGACCAGCTCAGAACAGGAGCCAACAGGGAGAAAGCCCAAGGCAACAGGCCACCACAAAAAGCCCCGGCCGAAGCCGAGCAGAAGCAAACGCAGGACACAGCAACCAGCGCAGCGCGACTCCCACACGGCCAAGCAACGGGGATACTCGCAGAGAGACCCGGAAGAAACGGGGAGGCCGCGCCCCCGCCCCAAAGGGCCGAGAAACCGGAACACCGGTCAGGAGGAAGCCACGCCGCCCAACCAGTCCGGCAGGCCAGAAAGCAGACCCAGCAGACAACCCGGGAGAAAAACTCACAGGCCCAGGAGAGGCAACAACAACGGCACCCTGCACCACCCCCAACACCAGAAGAGGCAGGGAAGAAAACCAAGGAAGAGGCCAATCGCACCACACAGCTCCAGGCGGACAGGCAGAAACCCACCAGGCCAGACCAAGTCACCGAGCAGACAGCGGAGCGCGGGAACAATCACCAACCCCCAGAATAGGAGGCAAGACAGAACCCGGCAGCCGACAGGAGGCACCAGGCAGACCACACCGCAGACACAGGAGGAGAAGCCAGGCAACAGCAGAACCCAGCAAAGAGAAGGCCACAGCACCAGAAGGACCAAGAAGGCCCCCACCACGACCCACGCCCGACAACAGGCGCAGGCCGGGAGGAACAGAACAGCCGGACCCAAGGCAGCAAAAGCCACCCAAGCAGAGGCAGAGGGGAGAGAGCACCCCAAAGAACCAACGGCACCAAGAAAGGAACCAGGCGCAGCCAAGGCAAAGGAGGGACAAGACCAGGAACCCGGAAGGGAAGAACCAGGAGCCCCAAGCAGGGCAGAGTCCACAACAGCCAGCCCGCAGAGGAGGCAGACGGCAGGCTCACCCGAACCAGGGGAGCCCACAGGACCCACCGCGCAGAGGGCCAAGAAGCAGGAACAACGACCCACCACCAGACGGGGCAGAGAGCCGGAAGCAGAAGGCACGCAAACCAGCAGGCAGGGAACCCCAACCACACAGGGAACCCACGAGCAAGCAAAGGCAGGAGCAGCAAAAAGAACCGACCACCACAGAGGAGACCGGAACCCAAGCCAGAAACAGAAAGGGCAAACACCCCCAGAGGCGCCAAGAGCAGGGGAACCCCCGAAGAAGAGAACCAAGGGAACAGACCCACGGAACGCCAACCACCGGAGAACCGGGGCCAGCCGAAGGCAGCGCGGACCCCCGAAACAGCAGCCGCAGGAAACCCCAAAAGGGAAGGCAGCACAGCACCAAACAGAAGCGCAAAACCTCCAGAGCGGAGGCCAACCAAACGCCGCACAGGGGACCGGAGGACCGCCAGAGGGCAAAACGCCACCCACACAGCAAAAGGAGGCGCCAGCCAAGGCAACCCAGGAGGCGGACGAGCAACAGCACGGCAGCGAGGAGCCCACAACAAGAAGCAAGGCACCCACACTCAGCCGCAGCGAAACAGGTAGGCAACGAGAACAAGGAAAGCAACCCGCACAGCCTCCCACACCAACCCCAGCACAACAAGTGCACAGGAAGTCCAAAGGAAACTGCATACCCAAAAGGGAAGAGAACCACAGAGTCACCAGACCCAGAACAAAACAGAGGCCAATGAACAGCCCAATCAGCCAGCACGGCAGGCAGCAGCGCACACACCCAACCAGATCTGGGTCCAGGAAAGCACCCCAGAAACCGAGACCCAAGCCCAGCGCCGCACACAGAAGCGTGGCGAGTCAATAGGAGGCACGAACCAAGGGTGGCAGCACCAAGGATGGCAGAGGCAGCCTACAGGACACAACCCCTCCCCGACACCGAGGAACCCTGCCAAGGCGGAAGGAACCGCGAGAAGCGAGAACCACCGACAAACACCGGAGGAAGAGTGCTCCAGCCGATACAAGAACCCGGACCACCCACCGCCAAGCAGTCCGTCCAAGTCGAGAAGGCATGATAGGCAGAGTCACAGGGACAGAGCAGCCCCACCACATAGGCAGGTACAACCCCCCCCCCCCAGACCCGGGCCCACGAGAGAAAGGGACAGAGCAGCGGCCCAGCTGACACGCAACCAGTAAACCGCAGAGGCCAAACATACCTCCGTCACACACCCCCATCCCAGACCCACCAAGAGGAGGCGAGCAGAGTGGGCGAAGGGCAGCAAGTAACGCAGCGCCACACACAAAGGCAGCCCCGGGAACAGGTCCAGCAGCCAAAAGGGGGCAGAACCAGGAAAGGACAGAACCACCAGCAAGAGCCGTCTGAACTCCCAGTCCCATCACTACCTGCAAGGTAAAAAAGTGTAAGAAAACCAAACACATGAATAGGACCGAACTCGGAACACCAACCCCAAGTCGGCAGCATGCGCTGCAACAGGCACAGCACACATCACCAAACAGGATAAAAAATGCCGCACCCGAGCACCGGGGGAAGCCAGGGAACTGCACCACGCACCCAGGCAGGCCACAGCAGCGGCAGCCACGAGGTGCAGAGCGCATGCAGAAGGCCCCGGGAACAAACAATCAAACAATCCCCGGCATCTCCAGGAGTCGCCGCCCTGCATCTCGGTATGTCAAAAACACGTGTTGACGGCACTGTGCACCTAATGCCCTGCAAGAAGGCATACCGATGCAACCGGACACTCCCCAAGGGCTGGAGCAGTGCAGAGGCCGTCGCCATCATTTCAGAAGGATAGCCTGTCAACACGAGTAAAGAAGAGGCAACTCGGGCAGGTGGGGGCCAGAACCCCGCAAACCATCCGGGACAAGTAGAACCAATAGCAGGGGAATACATAGTAAACACCAAAACACCGCAAAAGCGGGACTCACCCAGAGCGGGGGCACGAGCAGCACCATCAAGGCCCCCACACACCCACAGCCGGATCCGGGAATCGAAATTCAGCGCAGCGCGTCTCCCACCCGGCCAGGCTCGGGGAGACGCTCACAGCGACCCGGAAGCAACCGGGAGGCGGCGCACCAGCCGCAAAGGGCCGGAAAACCGGAACAGCGGCCGCGAAGAAGTCGATCCCCCCCAGCAAGCCCGGCAGGCCGGGGGGGAGACACATCAGGAACCTCACCCCTGCCCGAGAAGCCAGGCAGCCGGACAGGAGGAGCCATAGGAGGACTGAACGCCACTCAAGCCCAGCAGGAGCAGGTGCAGCCCCCCACATCAACAGCATCCATCAGCCATTCTGTCGAAGACAGAAAAAAAGAACAGGAGGGCTGCTGGGTAGGTACTACCTTTATACTCCCGGGGGGAGGGGCAGTAGGTATATCCCAACATTCCTCTTGTTTTTATTTTCTGTCAGGAGATAGTAATCTCCATTAGTAATGAATGGGCCGAGGACATAAGGGACCTGGGGGTAATCATATGCCACCTTTAAAAATGCCAATTTTGCATTTCTGGAAGAATTCGCAAGTTACCATCAACTGAAAGTTGGTGGTAATTTGCGAATTCTTAAACAAAATTTGCAAGCTAAAATTGCTACATACATAGCATTTAACGAATCGCAAATTTGCGATTCCCTAAATGCTATGGTAAAATAAGGAATCGCACAAGTTTGCAATTCCTTATTTTGGGAATGTTTCATACATTCCAAAACGTGCAAAACGGCCGTTTGCGAGTCGCAAAGGCCGAAATTCTGCGAATTTCGGCCTTTGCGATTCAAAAACGGCTTGATACATATGGCCCTTAGCTCGGAAAGAAGGCCTATTCACTGTAATTCCTCGCTGGGCTGTTCAGTGCATATTACATAGCTCAGAAAGAAGGCCTATTCACTGTAATTCCTCGCTGGGCTGTTCAGTGTATATTACATAGCTCGCAAAGAAGGCCTATCGCTGTGCAATGCATATTACATAGCTCGCAAAGAAGGCCTATTTGCTTTACTCCTCGCTGTGCTGTTCAGTGCATATGACATTCTGCAGCCCAAACTGCCCGCAGCTGAAACCTCTCTCATCCTCGACCTCCCGACTGCACCTGATATCGCAGCCTCAGGCAGCACAATCGCGCTGTGAAGCCCTCACTCTTGAAGCGCTCTAAAAACTTAAGTATCATCTGCCTCGCGCTCTGTGCATAATCGCGCTGTGAAGCCCTCACTCTTGAAGCGCTATAAAAACTTAAGTATTATCTGCCTCGCGCTCTGTGCATAGTAGCGCTTAGAAGCTCTCGCTCATTTACACTTACATTGCAGCGCCTTGGATACTGTTGCGCTTTGAAGATCTTTATCGTGTAGCACCTAGGAAATCCAATTGTGCTTATTTATTAGCGCTGTGTATTCATTCATCGCCTAGACTTCTGTGTTTGTGTAACACTTCGTGCAGCTTTTAGGTGCCTTAGATAGATTGCTGGAGAACATTGCACTGTGCCTTCGCTGTTTGTGTTTACTTTCATTCCTCCATTTTGTGTTTGGCTCTCCCCTGACCCGCCTCTCTGATCCCGCCTCCCTGCTGACCCTCCCACACACGAATAGCTGACCCTCCTCAGTCCCAGCCCAGCTGTGACCGCCTGGATTCCGTCCGGAACGGTTGCTCCCCCACGCTCCCTGCTCGATCATTCTGCAGCCCAAACTGCCCGCAGCTGAAACCTCTCTCATCCTCGACCTCCCGACTGCACCTGATATCGCAGCCTCAGGCAGCACAATCGCGCTGTGAAGCCCTCACTCTTGAAGCGCTCTAAAAACTTAAGTATCATCTGCCTCGCGCTCTGTGCATAATCGCGCTGTGAAGCCCTCACTCTTGAAGCGCTATAAAAACTTAAGTATTATCTGCCTCGCGCTCTGTGCATAGTAGCGCTTAGAAGCTCTCGCTCATTTACACTTACATTGCAGCGCCTTGGATACTGTTGCGCTTTGAAGATCTTTATCGTGTAGCACCTAGGAAATCCAATTGTGCTTATTTATTAGCGCTGTGTATTCATTCATCGCCTAGACTTCTGTGTTTGTGTAACACTTCGTGCAGCTTTTAGGTGCCTTAGATAGATTGCTGGAGAACATTGCACTGTGCCTTCGCTGTTTGTGTTTACTTTCATTCCTCCATTTTGTGTTTGGCTCTCCCCTGACCCGCCTCTCTGATCCCGCCTCCCTGCTGACCCTCCCACACACGAATAGCTGACCCTCCTCAGTCCCAGCCCAGCTGTGACCGCCTGGATTCCGTCCGGAACGGTTGCTCCCCCACGCTCCCTGCTCGATCATTCTGCAGCCCAAACTGCCCGCAGCTGAAACCTCTCTCATCCTCGACCTCCCGACTGCACCTGATATCGCAGCCTCAGGCAGCACAATCGCGCTGTGAAGCCCTCACTCTTGAAGCGCTCTAAAAACTTAAGTATCATCTGCCTCGCGCTCTGTGCATAATCGCGCTGTGAAGCCCTCACTCTTGAAGCGCTATAAAAACTTAAGTATTATCTGCCTCGCGCTCTGTGCATAGTAGCGCTTAGAAGCTCTCGCTCATTTACACTTACATTGCAGCGCCTTGGATACTGTTGCGCTTTGAAGATCTTTATCGTGTAGCACCTAGGAAATCCAATTGTGCTTATTTATTAGCGCTGTGTATTCATTCATCGCCTAGACTTCTGTGTTTGTGTAACACTTCGTGCAGCTTTTAGGTGCCTTAGATAGATTGCTGGAGAACATTGCACTGTGCCTTCGCTGTTTGTGTTTACTTTCATTCCTCCATTTTGTGTTTGGCTCTCCCCTGACCCGCCTCTCTGATCCCGCCTCCCTGCTGACCCTCCCACGCTCCGCCCCCTCCACTGTCCATTAATGTCAGATGTCCCAACGCGCAGCGTCCACGCGCTTCGGCCTCGCCGAAGGTGCGCCAAAGGTAAGCCCGTCTACGCCCGTCCGCGCCTGGACCGCGCCCAGCGCCAGACCCCCTGTCCCTCGTCCCTCCCAGCCCCCCCGCATTTCCTACGATGCCGCCACCCTCCTAGCCCTTAACCCTGGTCGCGCCCCCAACTGCGTCCAAGCCGCTCCCGGACGCACCCATGGACCGTTCTCCTGCTTCTCCTGCAAATTCAGCGGCACAGACAACATCTTCGCTACGACCACAACACAGATTCCCGACCCCAACCACCTAGAATGCATCCTTCTCAACACCCGCTCGGTCCACAGGCACGCCATTGACCTTTGGAACCTACTAGACACCATCTCTCCTGACGTCGCCTTCCTAACGGAAACATGGATGAACGCTTCCTCCGCCCCTGACATCGCCATCGCTATCCCTGATGACTATAAGATCACACGCAAGGACCGCACCGACCATACAGGAGGTGGAATAGCTATCGTCCATAAGAAATCCATCCGCATCTCAACCAGCTCTGACGTCAACCTCGCCAACTCCGAACACCTTCACTTCCAGATCCACACCGACCCCAAGACAACTCTTAGAGGCACCCTCCTCTACAGACCACCAGGACCCCGCGCAAAATTCAGTGAAGACATCACGGACTTCATCACCCCACACGCGCTCCCCTCCAAAGACTACATCCTCCTGGGAGACCTCAACTTCCACCTCGAAAAGATCAACGACCGCAACACCGCCACCCTCTTAGACAACCTCGCCAACCTCGGACTTAAACAACTGGTCACCTCCCCCACCCACATCGCAGGTCACACACTCGACCCCATCTTCACCTCCAGCAACCATGTCTCCTTCAGCCACACTACGGATCTCCTCTGGACTGACCACAGCTGCGTTCACTTCACCTACAATAAGCCGAAACCCATCAACCACCCCCAACCAACTCTGCAAAGAAACTGGAACAAAATCACCTTCGACCAGATCTCCTCATCGCTTCTTCTAAACCCCCCAGCCCTCTCTTCTAACGCCAACGAAGCCGCCTCCAACCTCACCCTTTGGTTATCCAACACCGCCGACACCTTAGCACCACTGAAAAAACGTCATCACAAACTTGGCAACAAGAAGGCCTCATGGTTCAACGATGACCTGAAGAAATCCAAGAAACTGTGCCGCTCCCTTGAAAAGGCCTGGAAAAAAGACCCATCCACCAGCAACAAGGATGCCTTCAAAAGCGCCATTCGTACTCACCACCAACTGATCCGAAAAGCCAAGAAAACAGCATTCAAGGACCGACTTGACAACAACGCCCACAACAGCAAGGAACTTTTCAACATCGTCAAGGAATTTTCCAACCCCTCGGCCAACTCCAACGACATCACCCCCTCTCAAACCCTCTGCGACTCCCTAGCCTCTTTCTTCCACAACAAGATTGCTGACATCCACAACAGCTTCGACAACCAACCGGGAAGCCAACCCACCCTACCATCTGCTGACCATCTTCCCCCCGTTAACACCCTTAACGCCTGGAACCCAATCTCCACTGAGGACACCATCCGCCTGATGAACTCCATCCACTCTGGATCCCCCACAGACCCATGCCCTCACCACATCTTCAACAAAGCAGACTCCGTCATAGCTCCGCACCTCCGAGACGTCATCAACTGCTCCTTCAAGTCCGCCACCTTCCCGGAAGACTGGAAACACGCTGAACTCACCGCCCTTCTGAAAAAACCAACAGCAGACCCCACCGAACTCAAAAACTACCGCCCCATCTCGCTTCTTCCATTCCCAGCCAAAGTCATCGAGAAAGCTGTCAACAACCAGCTCGCCGCCTTCCTCGAAGCCAACAAATCACTCGACCCCTCACAATCTGGCTTCCGAGCCAAACACAGCACTGAGACCGCCCTCATCGCAGCAACAGACGACATTCGAACTCTACTGGACAACGGAGACACAGTCGCCCTCATCCTCCTCGACCTCTCTGCAGCCTTCGACACAGTCTGCCACAGCACCCTTTTACAACGCCTCAGAAACATCGGAATCCAAGGAAAAGCACTAGAATGGATCACCTCGTTCCTCACCGGAAGAACCCAGAGAGTCCGCCTCCCACCATTCAAGTCCGAGGCCTCTGAAATCATCTGCGGCGTACCACAAGGATCCTCACTCAGCCCCACCCTCTTCAACGTATACATGAGCCCCCTTGCGGCCATCGCTCGCCAACACAATCTCAACATCATCTCCTACGCGGATGACACTCAACTGATCCTTTCTCTCACCAGGGACCCCAGCACCGCCAAAACTAACCTACACGAAGGAATGAAAGAAGTCGCAGAATGGATGAAACAAAGCCGTCTGAAACTGAACTCAGACAAAACAGAAGTCCTCATCTTAGGTACATCCCCCTCTGCTTGGGACGACTCCTGGTGGCCGGAAGCCCTCGGAAAAGCACCCATCCCGACAGACCACGCACGGAACCTAGGCGTCATCCTGGATTCTTCACTCTCAATGAACAGACAAGTCAGCGCCGTATCCTCTTCCTGCTTTAACATTCTTCGCATGCTCAGAAAAACATTCCACTGGATCCCCTCCGAAACAAGGAAAACAGTCACCCATGCTCTGGTCACGAGCCGACTGGACTACGGAAACACCCTCTACGCAGGCACCACCGCTAAACTCCAGAAGAAACTCCAACGAATCCAAAACGCCTCAGCCAGGCTCATATTAGACATCCCACGCAACGAACACATCTCTGGTCACCTTAGAGACCTCCACTGGCTACCCGTCAATAAGAGGATCACTTTCCGACTGCTTACCCACGCACACAAATCACTCTACGACATCGGACCAGATTGCCTCAACTCTCGACTGTCCTTCTACACCCCCTCCCGCCAACTTCGCTCTTCCAGCCAAGCCTTCGCCACTGTACCTCGCATCAACAAGACCACCATGGGAGGCAGATCCTTTTCATACCTGGCTGCCAAAACATGGAACTCACTCCCCGCTTACCTTCGCCTCACCCAGAATCACCTAGCGTTCAGAAAGCAGCTTAAAACGTGGATACTTGACAAATAATCCTCCTCCCCTTTCCTTAGCGCCTTGAAACCCTCTGGGTATGTAGCGCGCTATACAAATTTTATGACTTATGACTTATGACTTAATTCTTCGATGTGCTGTTCAGTGTATATCACATAGCTTGGAAAGAAGGTGTATTAGCTATAATTCCTCGCTGTGCTGTTCGGTGCTTAGGCACTAACTCAAAAACTTCCTGAATGACTGCATGCACTGCAGACAGCACGGTTTCTTTAAAAACAGGCGCGCAGCTGCATTCTGCCAGTTGAGGGTCTGTAGCGTGGTCTGACTTTCAGAGTTATTTTGAGATTATACAAAATTAAGCATTGATTTTACAAATTCTGAGTAATCTAAACGAAGTTGGAACCAGTGTGCATATCCAAAGATAGGCACCGCCACCCTACAAAGAAGAGGAACTGATTAAAATAACTATTTTGAGAAAACAATACAGTGCTATGATTTCTGTTCAATTCAAATTATAGCAGGAAGTCATTTGGGCAGCTTCCATAATAAGAAAAAGAGAAGAATTCAAAAGTGGAATTAAATTCACTATTATGTGTAATATAATTGCAGGACTGTCGTTACTAATTAATATGCCTTTGACTTTCGACAAGTCTTTTTTTTTTTGTTCGCATTTTTATACAGTGCAAACTCGACCCCCGGTATGGGTGCGATTTCCACGAGCACCACTTACATTACACATGGTTGCATTCATTGATTTTTTTAGGCACAGGGAATTTAAAGTGTTTGCCCAGAATAACAGGATGGTGAGCGATGCCTAGATTCGTACCAGGTTCTTCAGGTCCAAAGTAGACAGCTCTGGCCATGTCGCTGCATCCTCTACCAGAAGCCTCGATGAACATCATGATCTCTAATGACCTGGATCATTTGTGATCAATCTGATGTGACCGAAGTTGTATTCTGTCAAAGGCTTCCATTGACATCATGTGATACCAGGATATGCTATGCTAGGCGCTCCCCCTTTTTATTTTTTAAACAACCTTCATTGCCTTTTACAGATATCTCCTTCATCGCCGTTTCATCCTTACGAGTGGACCCTTTGCAATCTTAGTTTATCTCATTGCAAATATCTCTTATACGTGTCCATTATATTTGCATTAGCATTATTTCTAACTCTTTCATCTCCATTCATCTTCATATTTATGGTCAGCCCTATTCATTGTCTAGGTTCCCCCATCCCAATCTCCCCCCCCCCCTAAAAAAACTGGGACCCAATTATCCCCCACCCCTTCCCCTGCACTGCTGCCTCCTATGGTCACCGGATGAGCTCTAGCGATCACTTCCGCTGCTCCCTGTTGTGTGTTTCTGCATTTCTCTGTCCCCTCCTTTCCGGGTCAATTCCCTCACAGTTCGACAGTTTTTAAGGGTCCTCGCCGCCTGGAACCTACTCTATTTACCCCGACTGGTTCTGCCTCTGGGGGGGTCACCTGCCGTGATGGTCTCTCGGGGTGGTGTCTTCAGACCCAAGGTAATCACTCCTCATTTCTTCCATCAACACCTCCGATGCCTGAGCCCTTTCCACCTTGCCCACACCCCTTCTCACGTTTCTGAGCAGGATTCTGCCCTCGCACCCCGCCCATTTCACTAACTCTGGCTTCTACCTATGGATGCTGGGGCAGTTCGTCGCCTTCCATCTATTAGTGATTTACCACTTTGCTAGTATGAAGGCGAGGTCCTGAAACTTATCTGTGGTCTTAGTCTTGGCTGTGTACGGGAACAGGTTGAGCAGGACGTGTGCTGGTGTACATGGGACTATTCGCTCTGTCATCCTAGCCGTCTCCCTTATGCTAGGTGCTCCCCTTAAGCTCTTACCAAGAGGACTGTGCAGTCCAGAAGCTGGACTTCTTGTAAGGTATGTAAAGTCTTTGTTAGTGAAGGTAGATCTCGATTGTGTGTCACCCCATACTTGCTAACCAGATTCCGTATTCAAATGATTTTGGATATAGTGTAAATCAAGAAATGATCCCCACAAAACTTGGACTTTGAACACATGCATGGCATATTAGACTTCCCCGCTTTCATTGAAAGAGGAAAAAAACAAGGAGAAATTAAAACATTTCTTCTCGTTAGGCCTTACCACTATTGGTCTGGCATAGCATTCTAATGTGTTTCCAGGTTTACGAATGCTCGTAAAACTGGAAAGGCGTCAGTGGACATGGGAGTTGCTTGGGAACACCCATGTCACGCCCATGTCACGCCCCTAACACGCAAAGTGTTACGTGAATAGGGGTGATGTTTACAAGCACACGTAAAGCCACCCTCTGTGGCTTTAAGTGTGCTTGTAAACATCGCCCCTATTCGTGCTTGTAAATATCATGCAGCAGGTTACGCCACCAGTGCTTCACGCACCGGCAGGGAAGAGGCCTGTAAATAAGCCCCTGTATACTTGGGGCTCCTCACAGGTATAATCTGCAGTGGGTGATCCATAATAGAGAATTAAGGAGGGTTGCCTAGAGTATCTCTGAGGACTTACAAAAGCTTTTTTCTATGTAGAAGGGTGTCTGATATGCATTTGCTTTTGTATAGGTGTCATGCCAGATATAGCTTTACTAGATGGGGTAGCATGTCTCCCATTTGGGGAGCAGGACCGGCTCTAGGGCGGTTCGACCAGTTTCAACGCACTGAGTGCTGACTTTGAGGTGGCGCAGTGTTTGCAAGTTTATTAGGATTTTAAAGCACCTGCTACCACGTTACTTTCCTCCAGCAATTTCCAAGCAACAAAAAAAGTCACTGTAACTCCTGTGATTCATGTCTTCTTGAATAGAACTCATAGCTTTGTCTAGTTGAGGTTTTAACTCACTACAAAGTAGCGCAGAGGGATAATATGTTTGTTTCAAATAACGTGTACCAAGCACATTACAAAATGCACATAATGTACATAGGCCAGTGGGTTACTGCCTTTAAAAGAGATATCCTTTTGTTAATTGCAATTTGTAAGTTAAAATCCTAATATAGAAAAGGGAGCTATTAATGTTCATCAAATAACTGTATACACACAGCATAGCATAGATCAGAGCATAGAGTAATGTTGCAAAAAGTGTCGAAGTTGATTCTATTACTTAAGAGAACCCCAAACTATGGTGTTCCTTTTTCAATTCTTACATCGTGCTTCTCTACAGCAAGCACTCTTAAACTACCCTGCTTACCAGTTTGGATGACATGTTAGTTCTACACCTCGTAAGCCTCTGTCTTATGTAACATTTACTATATTCTAATTTACAAAGGTATGATTAATTGTCTCCATGTAATGTGTGTGAGATGCAAAGCGATCTGAAGCCCTACACTGGTATGACTGGTGCTATATAACTAAATGTGTCTGAGAGAGAGTGTTTATGGAGTTCTGGGCACTGTTAAAGGGTGGTGGTGAGGAAATCCATGGTGGAGATGGCCATTTGGGTGGTGAAAACAAACATTGTCGCACTGGGCGCCACCAACACTAAAGCTGGCCCTGTTGGGAAGTTTTGTGCCCTTGAGCTGGTTGAAACTAAGGCCCGGTGAAGGTTGCTGGTGAAGCTAAACACATATACAAGCATTATGGCGAGAAATTACCGGGAGTGGTGTTCAGTATAGAGGCTATGTTGCCTTGTTACGGACCTGGGATGTGCTGTGCAAGATGTCTGAACAAGCACACGGGTACCAGATTTATAAAGATATATTGCAGGGTGGTAACGGGATACTACAGCTAAACATAGCTGTAGAAGGATGTACAGCACTGATAGAATGTCCATTGGAAGTACATCACAAATTGCAAGTGCAATGTACCGAGGTGCCACACTTACACATCTAGAAATGCACTCTTACTACATCTAGAGATGTGGAAATCGTTTAGCATGGTATTAACTAGGAATTCAAAGAACTGCAAATTTATTATTTGAAAACTTTGAGAGTCACAGATTAGCAAAAATACACCTGGAATTATATAAATAATTCTCAAAAAGTCAGAAATGTTTCCGTAAGTAGTAGTAAATATGTGACTTTTTCCAGAATATGGAACTTTGCGGACCAAAGTAACAAAGAACATGCATCTGTAAACCAGACTTTCACATTGTAGTCACTTACTTTTGTAAAATATTACACCATGATCATGTAACATAATGGCGAAAATATACCAGCAAAGGATGTGAAGTGGGTTCAAGGCATGTAGCATTGGGAATTTGTGATCACCCATACATGAGTTGGTGAACATTCACAAAATGCTCTGTGAACCTTTCCCACAGTGGATATGGTTGGAGATGTATTCCTTTCAAGGGCTTCTATAGATGAAGTTCAGTTAGAAAACCCTCAAACTTCCCGCGTGAGCGAACTGAGAAAGTGTTTCTCCATGGGGAAAATATTTTTCAAAGGGAACAAAATGGCCCATTGCACAAAGGAGCTTACATTTCAGAATACATACTTATACACCATTCTAAGTTACACTAGTGAAAATGGAAACATAAATGCATAGCCAGGAATAGAAAAAAAACCTTTCCAGAAGTGTCCCTGGAAAGCAGCAACTGTTGAAGCTTATGCTTCAATTAAGATTTGTGGATTTCTAATAGTAAAATCCCGTGTGTGCAAAAATAGATTCAAAACATCAGAAAATAAGGTATAACCAGTGTATGTGCCCAGGTGAAAGGTGGGTGGGTAAATGGGCAGTATTCCTTCCGTAAAAAGGTAGTGGCAAATTGGCAGAAATATGTTATGGGTATTTGGAGAGCACACAATGATTCTTACTTAGAGTGTGTTGCCGTAGTCCAACTTACTGGCAATGAGGGCCTTGGTAACAGTTCTGCAGGTTTTGAAGGGAAGCCACCTGAAAATGTTCCAGAATATACTGAGTGTGTGGAAAAGAGAGGTGGAGAATGTGTTCACTTGGCCTTGCATAGCAAGCTGTTTGTCAACTACTATTCCGAGGTTCTCCGCATGGGTGGTTGGGTTGGGTGTGTGTCCAAGGCCAGCGGGCCTTCAGGTGTAGTTTCATAGTGAGGCATGTTGCTGGCCTATCTGTGTTGAGATTGAAGCAGTTGATTTTCATCCATCTGGTGACTTTAGACAGGTGTATAAGTTGGTCTGGGTGATTGATGTATTGTCTGCGAGGGAGAGGATGAGCTGGGTTTTATCTTCCTAGGATATAATGTTGATTCTGCTGGTGTGTATGATGCTAGCTAGTGGGACCATGTAGGTTTTAAACAAGGTGGGAGTGAGCAAGGATAGTTTTGGTGGTGTTGAGGACTTTTCTTGTCATTGAGGTGAATGGTTAAATGTTTGTTTAGGATGCGAGCATTTCAGTCAAAAACTGTGTAAAATTATGTACATAATTGGACCTTTAATTTTGCCACACCTTTGATGTTTTGGGACTGTTTCGAAATTTCCATTTTATGTCTTGCAATTATCAAGTATATTATAGACGTTTTTCTACTCAATATTTCTGATATTTGAGGTTTTCTTTAAATGTGGTTTTATACCATAAATCCAGTAGGTTGTGCGTCTTCTGGTGAACAGACTGCTCTTAGGGAGGCAAAGCCTGCAAGTTATCTCTTTAAATACACACCACTGCTCAGTAAGCCAAAAGCTATAGCATCTTCTATCCTGGGAAAGAGGCAAGCAGCTGTGAGGAGCATTTTGAAAACATGCTTTATTTTTGACCCAGAGGCTATTTTCCTATTTTAATCTCTTTAATGATAGTAAGGTTTGAGGCAACCTAATTTGCAGAGAGGATGGAAAAATGAAAACTGTGGTATACAAATAATGGCGTGAATATTTTGCTAAGCCATTAACATGAATAATACCATAAAAGATAATGGAAAATGTGAATTTAGTCATTTATTCACATACAGAGTAGCTGCTCGGCTTGACTCTGCATGATTCTGTCATTTGGTAACATGATAAAAAAAAAATATTTGAGTGGATAAGGTCAAACTTGCTCTTTATTAAACTACAACACATTATGAAAATTACCATCGGAATGTGTTGGCAGCATGTGCAGTGAATCAGGCTGATGTCAAGTGCCACCGGCTTCACATTAGGGATCTCAGCTGTGATTGGACATGCTGAATGTGCATGTATTGATGGCTGCACCTTGGCTTCTCCTCTGGATTTATAGCGTCTGACCTTGTAGAAAAGGACCACGGGGAGGGAAAGCGTAGTGCAAAGAATGAGAGTTCAGCTATTCGTCTTTTCTGGCGTATCCTCAATTCCAGCAACACTCATAGCACAAGTGAAGTTAGTACAATATAATCCTGTGTAACATTTAACTATTTGCTACAATGTATTCGTTTATTTGTGTTTTAAAAAAAATTGTATAACCCGGAAGTGATCAGAGGGGCAATAAAAAACGCTTTACATGAAACTAGAAATGATGATGCTGTCATCACCTAGCTACACTGGGTGGGGGATGGGAGGGGGCTTAACTCTAGGTTTGGCAGATGGGCTACTAGGGCAGAGTAGGCCTTCGCCAACCACGCCATTATAGTGCCGCATAGTCACTGCACACTTCTGGCAAAACTATAATGCCAGGCGGGACCCAAAAGAGGCGATTCGTTTCCCTGCAAGTGCAGCGTTTTGTCCGTGCACATTAGATATGTTTTACCATGAGTGGTTGTAGGTTGCCTTTGCCTACTTCAAACAGACGTTGTGCGTGCAGCCTATTCCGCCCTCTATAAGACCAGCATGGAGGTACTTATGAATATGATTAGCAAACTGTGGCACTGAGGATTCTCCACAGAGAACACACATCATTAGCAAACCTGCTAAAGTGGGTCTCCAAACCGGTCCTGGAGGGCCGGATCCATTCCAGATTTTTGGGATATCCCCATTGAGATACATGTAGTAATTTTAAAAATCTGGCATGGATCCGGCACTCCAGGACCGGTTTGGAGACCCCTGTGCTAAACGCACCAACCACTGTTTGCTGAATCAGCAACTTCCAGCCACTTCCAGACTGCACACATTTTGTACCGGTTCAGTCCAGTTTTGCACCAACATTTGTTACTATGTAATTTATGCACCAGATTGCCAGTGCAAATGGCCGGTTTGCACGTGCCAACCAGTGCAATTTATGGTGCTAAACTTCACTGCAGTAGGGCAAGGTTTATGTGATTTGGTCCTTAGTTGCGAATACTAATATTTGCACTGTGGTGACCCAAAGTCCTCCAGACGTGGACTATAGTCAAATATTTTGAACTGCATGTGCTCAATTTCTTTGAACATTCCCTGTAATGTTTTCTGTCAACAGACACTAACTTAGAGGAGGGTGCTGGAGTAAGTTGTCATAATGTTACCTTCGCCATTTCAACATCTAGGTACGGCAACCGCTGATGTTAAGCTTGGTAAATTTATAAAAATCTGTTAGCTATTGAGCATAGAATCTATTTCAATGTCCTTTTTTTATTAGAGGAGGCCAGAGCCTTGTACTGTTTTCCAGAAAAAATACCTTATGGTTAAGCATCTGGGTGCAGGGATGAAGCATGTATAATGAACTGTAGAGCTGGGCATTGTGGGTAGCGTTAGTCTCATCAACAACACCACTGACCATTCTGATTTATTTCAGGCGATTTGTATGACGTCCACTTCTGTCTTCATCACCTCTAGATACTTCATGGTGTTCTAAGCAGCACACAGGTAGGTGCTAAGCCTAATACATACTACAAGGACAATTCACAGAGATCTGAAATGTAGACCAGCCAAAGTCATACTACAGTAAAGACTGTCTTACATGCTGCAGTAAAACTATAACTTGTTCTGCTTGTGTCTTCATCTATTACGTTACTTATGACAAGTTAAAATGTTTAAAAAGGGATGAGGGTGTGGGTTGGGTTTTTGCCCAGGCATGAAGACCTGGCCAACGGTGATTGCTTGATTGGAGGAGGGTGGGGGGGTTTATGGTTGTTTGCCTAAACTAAAACTGATGATTGTTGGATCGTTTTTGGGACTTTAGTTCCATCACCTAACTATATTACTGTGAAAATGTTTCCAGAATACCTATAGGAGGAGAATTGGACTTGCTTGCCTTGGTCCCGTTCTACCCAGAGTGACTTCCAGAGTTGATTGGCTGACTTCCTGTGTGAATTACAGCACTTCCAGAGTCCTCCTGGCAACTACCTAGCTGACCAGACGCAACTGCCTTGACCTGCCTGAGCCCTGCCTGCTGTCCTCTGCTGGAGTGATTCCTGATCCTCAAGAGATGCTCCCAAGGTAATGACCCCTTGGCTAGCATCAGAGTGTACTCCTTCTGAAGAAAAGGTGAAGAAACTGATGTTTTGGTATGTGATCGTGAAATAACCTCTTTGGGCCTAGAACTGAACACCTGCGATGAACGCCAATGCAAAGCTCAAACAGGACCTGCTCTTCGCATTGACAGTGGCTGGCTGCTACTAATGCGAATGCAAAGTACTAGCAAGACCTGCCCTTGCCACCAACAGTGACTGTCCGTGACTACCACCAACACAAAGCTCCAATAAGACCTGTTCTTAACACCCACAGTGACAACTCATGTCAACTTCCACTGTGAGTCTCAAGTGACACCCAACTCTTCATACTAAAACATCGACTGTCAATGATACCCGACCTACTCCTCTAGTTGACAAGACCTCCTTGCAACCCCCTCTGATGTGGTTCTTCCATGGGAGTGGAGGAGGGCCGCAACCCTCCCTACATAGCTGCAGAAAGCTGGAAAAATAAAATGGTAATATAAGGATTTTATTACCATTTTATCTTTCAGGCTTTCTGCCTAATGGAGAGGGCAGGAGATACCCCTTCAGTATGAATTATGCATGCTGGTTAGGCCGGCTACCTTCCTACGGCCAAACTGACATGCACAATTTAACCTCTCCAAACCATCTGTCTTTGACCAAGCTGGGTTGGAGAGCAGACACAGGTTGTCAGTGATCTTCGGAGTGCTGAAGCAGCGTGCTCCAGCCAATCCAGGCACTATTTATTTATATTTATTTATTTATCGATTTATTAAGCGCAGTTGCTGCCCAGGGGCGTCCAAGCGCTGAGTTTAGACAGAGACGTGACATCTCATGCAGCATGATTGCAGTGTCTGGATTGGATAAGGAGCTGTGAGACTTCATGCTGGAGGAGTCTGGAGCCGGAGGGAGAACACCAAGGAAGTACTTCTGGCTAAGAAGGTAAGTGAAACATTTTTTTTCTCAATTGTCTTTAAATGTAAATGTTTATTTGTATGTTTAGTTTGATTTATGTTGACCCACCATTTTTGTGGGTCACAACAGCTCTTTGCATGAAGTTGAGAAGATAACTCTCAGAGAGACAAATCTGGCCCTCGCTCCATTGAGATTGATCTGAATTTGTGACTTTACCACAGTCCAGCATGACCAGATAACTGCTAGTGGCGCTTTGTGCTTTTTGGTGCTATTTTCTCTTTAAAGTCGCACATCTTTGATTCCTCTGACTGGATTTTCGTCATTTTGGTGTCATTTTATATTTGAATATTTAAATGTACACTATTTTTAAATCGGTTTGTGATCGTTCCTGTGTTATGCTTTCACTTTACTACTGCTTGAGTGCTGCATACATATTTTGCACATTACCTCTAAGTTAAGTCTGCCTTATTATGTGCCAAGCTACTGGAAGGTTAAGCACAGGTTTATTTAAGGACTTTTGTGGTTCACCCTGACAAGGACTGTGTTTAATATTTGAATGGTGTATACCCCCTCTCAACTAATAACCCAATGTCTTACAATGAGGAATTTCAATTTATGAAGACCATCAGGCAGACCTCACGTTTCATTCAGAGGGAGCCTTTTGGAGAGGACATCCATCTATAGTGATATTTTTCTCTACTAATTTGAAGAAACTCATTCATCACACGTATAAGACAGCACATACTTCATAAAAAGGATCAATCATATACCATGGGATCAATCATACACACTTGCCACATTGGATATTCAATCTCTTTTTACAGTTATTAAACACAAAGATGGACGTAGGGTGGTGGAACATTTCATAAGCACGAGGACTTTATGTGTTTTTGAATACAACAATATGTTATTAACAATGATTAAATTCTGCCTACAGAAAAATGTTTTCCTCTATGATTCAAGAGACTTGCATGGGCCCCTATTTCGCCCCAGGTATGCAATCTTTGTTCTTCATTGTAAAACATCGACTGTCAGCAATGCCCGACCTGCCCTTGCATTGATAATATCTGTTTGCTGCAACACCACTGTGCATGGACATAAGAAGATAACTCTCAGGTGAGAAAAACCTGGTCACTGAATCAGATCCATACTCCATTGCGGTCAACCTCAATTTGTGTTTTCCCCCATGACCAGCACAGCCAGATTACTGCAAATGGCCCTTTGTACTTTTTGGTGCTATTTTCTCTTTAAAGACTCATATCTCTGGTTCCACTGACTGGATTATTGTCATTTTGTCATCCATTTATTTATGAAAATATACACTATTTTTTAATTTGTAATCTTTCCTGGGTTGTGTTTTCACTGTATTACTGTTTAAGAACTGCATAAATATATTACACATTACCTTTAAGTGAAGCCTGACTTATTTTGTGTCAAGCTATCAGAAGGTTAAGTACAGGTTTATTTAGTGAATTTTGAGGTTCACCCTTTTAGAATGGCCTTCCGTCACTCTCAACTAATAACCCAGTTTCTTACAGTGAGGAATTTCACTTTATGAAAAGAGATTATCAAACCATTCCAACATTTTATTTTCAATAGAATTTGAATGAAAATAATGAGAGATTACCAGGCAGACCTCATGTATCATTCTGAGGGAGCCTTTTGGAGAGAACATCCATCTATATTGATCATTTTCTGTTCTAATTTGTAGAAAACCTTTCTTCATAGTTATAGGACAGCACATGCTTCCTAGAAAAGGATCAAGGGAAAGGATATCCCATGGGATCATCCGACACACTTGCCACATTGGATGTTCAATCCCTTTATACAATTATTAAACAGAAAGATGAACTACAAGCGGTGAAACATTTCCTAAGAGCCAGGCCTTTATGACTTTTTAAATAAAATAGTATGCTATTAGCAATTATTAAATTGTGCCTAGAGGAAAATGTTTTTCTATTTGATCAAGTGCTTAGTAAACAGATTCAAAGGATTGCCACAGGCCCCTGTTTCGCACCCTGGTATGCCAATCTTTTGATGGACTGGTGGGAGGGGCAGGTGCTGCTTCAAGGTGCCTGTTTCTCCCACTGGTACACAAGTCTTTTTAGGGGCTGGTTGGATGAACAGGTGCCCCTGAACCCCAATAAAGAAACATTTGTCAAACCTGTAATTGTGTGACTCAACTATATTGATGATCTATTTGTAATCTGAATTTGGGACAGATGAATTATTGGATTTTGTGAGAATTGTCCGAATACCATTGACATCAACTCAATATTCTTGCTAACATATTGTAAACATGCAATTGATTTTTGGACCTTATGATTAAGGTATTGTGGGACACATTGATCACATCTCTTTTGAGAAAGTCAACGGTAGGAAACATGGTGTTACATGCCCTTAGCAGTAATCAAAGCCAGATAAACTACAGTATTCTGTATGGAGAACTTGTGAAAATCAAACACAAGTATAGTACTGAAGACAAGTTTCTTAAAGCACAACAAGACAGGTTGATGATATTTAGGGCCAGAGGGTAAAGGGTTAAATTAGTGAGCAGAGAGGACTTACTATATGAAGAAAGGGAGACCTTAGATATTGTTTCAGATGTGGGAAGAGAGGACAGAAACAAAATCAGAATTGTCACAGCTTTCATCACTCAGTCAAGAAGAGTGGTCAGTATTATTTCTAAGAATTGCCCAATTTTTTTAATTGAGGGAACAAGCATTGATGTAATCTGAAATTGGCAATAACTGGAGAGAGCATAGTTGTCCCACATATACTAAGAAATGTCATAGTACTGGTCTTCTAAATGCACTGGAACAGTTTGCTCAGCCTTCCACTATAAAACAAGGGTGTCTACATGGTGCTCAGGATAGTTTTTGTGGAGGAAGGGGTTACATCTGCCACATGAATTATCCTTTAAAGCCAGTTCCTCTATGTGTCTGTATTAAAGAATGCAGGACACAAACAAACAGTAAAACCACACACACACACACACAGAAACCTGTTGTTATAAGTGCTTGATTTTACTTACACTTATAACAGTAGACTTACATTTTGTTACTATGTGTTTACTGCTAGAACATACAATGATAGAGATGAAACTGCTCAAAAGAATTACACCAGACTTTACAGAAATGTAGATCATTACTCAGAATTTGTGCTTTTTGTGATTTGGTGTATATGCATTCACGCTCATTTGAGAAATTATGATTAAAAAAATATCGGTTTCTGGAGGGTTGGTCCAGAGGACTGCAAATTAAAACAAAATAGAGCCTTCTGGTTGGACAAGAGGGCTTTTATTCCTATCAGCCATCTTGGTTCTGTAGGACTGAAATGGTCCTGACGTACCAAGTGATCTGATTAGCTGGTGACAATCCCAATTGAGATGGTGCAGTCACTATTACAAGACATGAGGACTCAGTTTCCATGTCTGGAATCCCCTCAAAAATAATGTACCCTGACCCCTTTACAGTTTTGGGGGGAGTCTGAGAGGGACCACTTGAGGAAAAAATTAAAAAATATTTTTTTCACACATTCAGATGCGTGCTGGCTCTTGTTGGAGTACTGCAGGACCATTGCAAATAAAGTTTTTAACCCCTTCGATGCTGGTGACAAAGCCAGCTCGTCATGGGCGTTACCTGCGCTGCGCACATGACAAGCTGGCTTTGTCACGTAACGCGGGTTCTATGAATTTTCAGCACGCAGCGGGAAACCCCGCTAGCGCGCATGCGGATAAAAAAGCCCTGTTAGGTGGTAAAGCTCCTACTACATACACCCTTCACCTTGTACAGACATGTTCATGTAGGTCCCACTCCCTCCAGACAGCCAAGTCTCCTTAGGTGGCAATGCCCCTGCTATGCACATCTTCATATTGCATAGAAGCTTTCAAGAAGAGTCCATTCCCCAGACAACCAAGCTCCAATCCAGTTGTTGAACTTGGCCCTTGGATCTTAGGACTTAGCACACCTCACCACTGCTAACCAGTGCTAAAGTGCTTGTGTTCCCTCCTAAAACATGTTAAAATGGGCTTTTATCCTGTTAGACCTGTTATCCTTAGGGTGGTCTTCTGCCAACTTTTTGCCTGCTTACCTCTACCTTTTACTGTTTCTTTTTGCTGGCCTTAGGGTTCTCAGCACCTTACCACTGCTGATTAGTGCTAAGGTGCATCTGCTTCTCCCCTAAAATATGGTGACATTGGTGTAAACCTGTTCAGTATATTTATTTACCTGCAAGTCCCTCATAACGTGGTATATCATATACCCAGGGTCTGTAATCTAAATGCTACTAGTGGGCCTGCAGCACTGGTTGTGTCACCCACACAAATAGCTTTTCAAACCTGTCTCAGTCCTGCCATTGCAGGGCATTTGTGTGCAGTTTATTTCCACTTTTACCTGGCATTTAAAACCACTTGCCAAGCCTTCACTTTCCTGTTATTACACAGAGGCCACCCCTAAGGTAGGCCCTAGGTAGCATTAAGGACAGGCTGCTCTATAAGTAAAAAATTGGACTAGAACTTTTAAGTTTTACATGTCTTGGAAGTGACAAACTGCTGTGAGGCCTACTCTTCTTATAGGCTAACTTGAGGCATTCCTTAAAACGCTTTACATCTGTAATTCCAAATTGGAATTAAGGGTGGGCGTAAAATCCGTTTCGCGGGCGAATTTGCGGATTTTCTGCGATTTTGCGATCCGCGAATCTCGCGAAATCGCGGTAAAATCCGCGAATCAGCGGGGACGAATTTTCAGCCAAGCAAGGGTTACAGCAGCAGGTGCAAAAGTTGAACCTAATTTCTTTGTAACCTTTTACAAAAGGGTTACAAACAAATTAACTTCAACTTGGACACCTGCTGCTAATTGCTTCCTGGCTCCTCGTTGCCTACTTGCAACTATTCTCTGACCCTGCTCTGACCCTTGAAGCAGGGTCAGAGAATAGTTACAAGTAGGCAACGAGGCACCTGTCCAAGGAATTATACCTCATCAGGAAGCACTTACAGATATAAAAAACAGGAAGAAGGGAGAGGATGGCAAATACACCCATTTTGAGTTGTCAGGAGGGGTTAAACTAAAAGAGACCTTTACAGCACAATTTTCATATGCATTTTGCTAAAAATAAAAAGCTGTATTTTCTGTAGGGGCAACTCAGGAATCTGGCCCTTCAGAGATCCGGCCTCTCTTTCTTTCTCTCATTCTCTCTCTCCCTCTCTCTTTCTCTCTCTTTCTCTCTCTTTCTCTCTATCTATCTATCTATCTATCTATCTATCTATCTATCTATCTATCTATCTATCTATCTATCTATCTATCTCTCTTTCCCTCTCCCATAAATGACTGCATGGGTAACTTCGCTATGCAAGCGGCTTGCGAAGATGCAAAAATCCCCGCGAACACGCAAAAAACCCCGCGAACACGCAAAAACCCCGGGAACACGCAAAAAACAAAAATCCGCAAATTCGCACAAATTTGCGAATTTTGCGGATCCCGAATTCGCAAATCCGCAAATTCGCGGATCGCAAATTCGCAAAATTCGCCCATGCTTAATTGGAATGGAGTTGCTAAATCATGCTTCATAACTTTGGAATGGTTTATGATAAATCCTCTTTAGTGGTAAAGTTGGATCTGACATTACTATTTTAGAAATGCAGTGTTTAGAAAGTGTACATTTCTCTGCTCTTAACTTTGCTCTGTGTGCCTGCAGCCTGTCTCGAATCTGAATTGGGTGACAGCTAGACTTTGTGCATTCCCTCTAGACAGCCACAAACACAAGAATGATGGATGTGACAGAGAACTCTTCTGCATTCATCTGCATTCTGATAGCCTTCTTGGGAGAGAGAGCTCACACTTACATCTGAATAGGATATGTCCTGTCCCCACACAGAATAAAAAGAATGGATTGCCCCTGCAAAGAAAGGGGTCCTGTGCACTTCAAGGAGCTGCTTGGAAGTTACCTCCAACTTCGAAGGAACATTTGGGTATATGCACTGGGCCTCTGACCCTACTAAATCAGTACACTACTGGACCTGGGATGAACCCTGCTGGAGCAAAGTCTGCTGAGCTTTACGGATTTCCACTTTGCCTTGACTGACTGTTCCGAGGAACTGCTTCCCTGTGGCCAGCTGATCTCTACCCTCCTGAGGATAAGGACTGGACTCATCTCATGTGAACCCAGAGTGATTCCAAGGGCTTGCTGACTTGCCTCCTATTTGCTGAAGTTTCAGGGACAAAAAAGACTTACTGCAATTCTGCTGGTGATACTGGACTCTGCTGTCTGTGAGTGCTAACCTTACCTGAGGTGTCCCCTCCAGTGCTGGGCCTCGGAAATGTGGGTTCTTCAGCTGCTTTGCTGCAATACGGATGCATTGTCACCATTGTGCTGATTGGAGCCGACGCAGTACCCTTTGACGCTGATGCAGTACCGATCAGAGGACATCCCTGAACGACTGCACGGCCACACCGCTGGTGTGCCTTCGGCAAGCCCATCTGCACCTGTCCACGACCCAACCGTGACCAGTGACAGGAACCCTGGTCCCCCGACCCTCCAGTGGTACAACTCCTTGGCCTTCTACGCACTCAACACCGGCCAGGACAAAAACAGTAAGTGGTCTTCACCCATCGACACACACGGACCTTTCACCTGCCACCACTGTCGTCACTTCTGCGCCTTCACCAAGACCCAGGAGCCACCGAAACCCACCCACCACAACTTCACCACACCCCAAACCCTGCAATGCATCCACCTCAATGTCCGCTCCCTCCACAAACATGGAGCAGAAATCTGGGACCTCCTCGACAGCACCTCCCAAGACGTCTCCTTTCTCGCTAAAACCTGGACGAACACCGCCTCAGGACCTGATCACCATCCCGAAGGCTACAAGATCACCCAAAATGACCACCCCAAACACCCAGGAGGAGGCATTGACATCGCTCACAAATCCAACCTCTGACTGAGCACCTACGGGCCCGCAGACCTGATGGAACACCTTCACTTCAAGATACAAATCAATCCGCCCACCTCCCTCTGAGGCACCCTCATCTAAAGACCCCCGGCACCCATGCACCTTTCTACTAATCCATCACTGACATCATCACCGTGCAAGCCATCACCTCCACCGACTACACCTTGCTGGGGGACCTCAGCTTCCACCTCAACAAACTTCAAGACCCCAACTCCTCCTCCCTCTTGGACAACCTTCCCAACATCAGACTCAAACAGATCATTCCAGAACCCACGTACTTAGACCCCATCTTCACAGCAGGAAACTCCATCACCTTCAGCCATACCTCTGAACTCCCATGGACGGACCTTCGTTGTGTCCACTTCTCCTTCAAAACAAAAATCACCCTGAAACATCTACACCAGCTCCATCACAGGAACTAGAACAAGTTCTCAGATGACCAGCTCACTGCCTCCCTCAGCAGCTCTGTCGCCACCACCACAGACAATGACCCGACCACCTCTGACTGAACCCTGCATAATTGGATCACTGACTGCACCAACACCAGTGCCCTTCTCAAGAAAACCACCAACCTACTGGTCACTGACTGCGCCAACACCAGGGCCCTTCTCAATAAAACCACCAACCTACTGGTTCTACATTGAACCCCGAAAATCGAGACAAACCTGCAGAGACCTCAAAAAAATATAGAGGAACTCCAAAACCACAGCAGACATTGACAACTTCAAAGCAGTCACCTCCACCCACCACAAACTCATTAGATACACAAGGAAGAAAGCACTCCAGCACAGACTGTCTGCCCAAGCACACAATAGCAAGAAACTCTTTGGCATCATCAAAGACTTCCCCCAACCGAGTAGTGAGACAACCGACATCCCCACTCCAATGACCTCTGTGACAGACCCAGCACATTCTTCCATTACAAAATCAAGACCGTCTATGACAATTTCGAAGACAACAACCCTCACACAGACCCTATGCCTATCACTCCTTACACCACACAACCTACACTTGAAAGCTGGACCACCATCACTATCTAAGACACCCTGAAGACTATAAAGTCAACCCACTCCAGTGACCCAAAGACCCGTGCCCCAACCACATCTACCACAAAGCGGCTGACATTATTGCCGCCGAGCTTCGATGAATCATCAACCTCTCCTTCAAAATCGCCTCCTTCCCCGCCGACTGGAGACTTGCTGAGATCAACCCTCCCCTGAAAAAACTCTTGTCGGACCCCACCAACATCAAAAACTTCAGACCGATCTCCTTACTCCCATACCCGGTGAGAGTCACTGAAAGAGCAGTCAACAGCCAGCTCACCTCTTTCACAGAAGAAAACAACATGCTCGACTCCTCCCCATTAACCGTGGACAACCCTGCACACTCCATGGCGGGGCGGAGTTGGCCTTCCACCGCCTCCCACCTGCCCTTTGATAACAATTGCTAAAGTTGAAAAAAATAAGTTTCAAGCACCTTACCTTATCTGCAGCATCTGCGGTATCTGCCGTGCCCTGGCTGGCCTCCTCCTTCCTTCATCTCGTTTGCGGTGAAAATGGACCATGCGCGGGCGACCGCGCATGCACATTTCTTGGGAGAAATGCGCATGCGCAGTTTTTACCACGAACGCAATGAAATGAGGAGGAGGCCAGCCTGGGAAGCCGTAGATGCCGCAGATAAGGTAAAGTGCTTTTAAACTTATTTTTTTAAACTTAAGCAATTTATCAAGTTAGCAAGTTATCACTAACTGTATAGGTGAGTGAGTGTGTTACTACATGCTTGGCTACCGTAGGGGGCTTACGTGTCCTCTATGGTTGTCTGTGTGTGTGGGTAAGGAGTTGTGTGGCTGCCTGTATGGATGAGTGAGTGCGTGCGTCAGTTGCTGCATGGGTGACTGTGTGAGAGTCTCAGAAGTTGTATTGGTGAGTGAGTGTCTGTATGGCTGTGTCAGTAAATGAGTGCATGTGTCAGTATGGGTGAGTAACTGGGTATGTGGAAGGCAGTATAGGTGAGTGACAGGGTATATGAGTGAGTGAGTGAATATGAGACTGGCTATATGGATGTGTGCGTGCTTTTATCACTAACTGTATAGGTGAGTGAGTGTGTTACTATTTAAGTAAAAAAAGTGAGTTTGTGTATAACTGAGTGAGTAAGTGGCCGTGTGATTGACTGTATGAGTGAGTGTCTAGGTGTGTGAGTAGTTCAATATGCCTGTATGTTTGTATGAGTGGATATGCCAAAGGCCACCAAGGACGTCCTTGGTTGCCAACTACCCCTCCTATTACCTCTAGTAAGTCCCATAAAGCAGGATTGCTGAGATCTGATAGCAGTGCATGCCCCCTTTCTCCACCAATCTGCAGATGCTCCCCCTGATGCATTCCTAGTAGTGGGATGAAGTCCCCTTGGCTCTTAAGGGTCCTTGGGGGCCAACTAGCACTTCTGTTACCTCCAGTAAGACCCATTCAGCTGGAATGCTGAGAAGTGGTCAGGGGCCACGCCCCCTTTATCCACCACTCTGCCAATGTGCCTTCTGGTGCACAGCTACTTGGGGATGAAGTCCACATTATTCCTGAGGCCCACAGGAGGCAAGGGGAACTTATCCCCCCACCAGTAGTGCCGCAAGAGATGCATTTGCAGTGTTGTGGAAAAAGGGGCATGGCCTCTGACCAACTCTCAGAAATCTCACTGTGTTGGACTCACTGGAGGTAACAGGAGGTCTTGTTGGCCCTTAAGGACCTTCAGCAGCCAAGGGTACTTCATCCCCCACTCAGCAGTGCCCCAGAGGGCGCATTTGCAGAGTGATGGAGAAAGGGGAGGGGCCTCAGCAATTTGCAGGCTGTTTTTATTTCCTATTTTCTTTACTAAGGGAAGCTGCAAGCCCCCTCCCCTTCCCTGGACCATTTTGGAACCCGGGGACCCCATCCAGGGCCGGCCTTAGGCATGTGCAAGATGTGCACCTGCACAGGGCCACCAAACCCCAGGGGCCACCACACCAATATATATCCTTAATATATTTATCCTCTGAGGATGGATACATATTTGTGTAGCAGCCCCTGGCAGGGATTTGGCGGCCTCCGGCTCAGTTCCCCTTCTAAACACCCTGACCCCCCCAACCCCTCTTTACTGGCCTCTGCGCTCTGCCCCACCGGGACCCCCTCTTCCGGGGCCCCCTACCTATGCTCCCTGCCCAGGGCCACCATGACCCTAGAGCCGCCCCTGCCCCATCCCCATCCCCCGGAACCTGGCCCATTTTTATTATACTAAAAAAAGGGATGGGGCCCAGGGACCCCCTGCATTTTTGTGATTCAGTCTGTGGGGGGCCCACACTGGGCCCCCACCATTAATATTTATTACACAAGGGACCTGACCTACTTGGAGGCCTAATTAAACAAAGCACAGCAACCCGTGCTTCGTTTTTATGAAAAAGTCTGGCGGGATTTGCAGATTCAATGCGACTCCCGACGAAAATTTAAAAAATTAAACGCTTTTTTGGGCAGTAGGGATCCCTGTGGGACCCCCGTGAAAACCCCCAGGGGGGCAGGGTGTTTCTTCTCTCCTCCCTTATCTTTTTTTTAAAAGTTTTTGCTTGTGACTATGTTCAACCGCGCAACAAGATGGCAACCAACACATCTTGGTTTGAATACATATATATATATATATATATATATATATATATATAATATATATATATATATATATATATATATATATATATATATATATATATATATATATATATATATATATATATATATATATATATATATATATATATATATATATATATATATATATATATATATATATATATACACACACACACACAGACATATGTTTATGGATTTTTTTTGTTTTATACAATTCTGGAGTATTTAGTACTAGTTACATCTGTTAAATTGTTTACTGGTGTACAAAGTTAAGTAACCTTTTTTTACCAGTAATATATGTATATATATTTGGCGACCAAAATGTTAATGTTTTAAAATAAGGGCGCTCTTATGTGACTGAAAAGCTGGATAGGCTGAGTAAACAGTTGTGGAAAGGAGATGCTATAGTTATGCAGAATTCTTTCGGTTTATCTATTTTAAGCCCCTTTACAAATTTAAATTTCTGAAAACCCATATCTTCACTGACATTTTAACCCTCTGATTTCATGCCTGCATTAACACCTCGGTGTTCAGTTATCTGTGCCTGCTCCTCAGGAAATGCCTTAAAATGCAACAGTAACTATTCCAACAAAATGGCCTCACTTTTACCTAGAATACAACATGTTAGTGCTCTAGTTGTTCATTACAGTTCTGTTCTTAAGCTGCATTTGATTATTTGGGAGTTAACTTACAAACTGCAGCTGGTATTGGAAATATATGTTTCTCTCTACATGCCAGACTGTTTTACTGAGATGCATATTTGGGAACTCATTAAAAATGGGCCCTCATTTTAGCTTTTTAGAGTACTAACCATCATGACTAAGAGAACCGCCTCATTTGGTTCCTTTGCTGCTTTCTCCCCTGTAAAAAATGACGTCAGTTTTCCAGCTTTGATTCCATCAAGAAGGTGTTCAAGTGTGCCACACTTGTGTCAATAATGCTGAATATTAGAACTCTAGTTGTTGATTAGTACACTGAGGGAAGCTATAGTAGGACATTGCAAAATCAACTAACATACTGCTGTTGGTATTCTCACATGACTGAGTATGATGTCTTGAACATAAATAAATGTGCTCTCATTTTAACTTATGGATCACTTGCATAACTCCTATGAGAAATTCACGAGAGAAAAACGCTTTCTTTCAAACAGGATTCATCAAATTTAAGCCGATGGTCAGCATTTTTGAAGGACACAATCACATGAGAGCTCATCAGAATTCCTAAAATTAGGACAATGCCACCAACAATTGATTTATCTTGTGTCTAAAGTCTGCTATCCCATTCATATAGTCAGATAGCCCATTCATATGTGTTCCTTTTTGTTACCCTCAGCCAGGCTTTCACTACAATGCTTTTCAGTGGGGACCATGACACTGAGTTCTGCAATGGCTACCGCAAAATGCTGCCCATGTTGTGGTCAGCCTATCAAGCAGGGGAGTACTCATGGGATCCACAGACCCCACTGGGGTTGAGGGTTTGTTCACCCTGTCCCTTTTAGGTTTTTTAATTCATGTTCAGAACGCATGAACCATGTCCCCGAGTATTTTAGGGGCTCCTACAAAATATTTGTCATGTTATGGCCATCAAATGAGAAGTGACAATTCCTCTTTGGATTAGTCAATCAGAGCAAAGCTGGACACCAACATTTCAGATATACTTAACTTGTAAACCCTTCATGCTCAACCCGACACCCTATTTAAATACTAATTTATCTAAAACAGCTAAACTGATTTACACCAAATATAGTTCTAACTTTTTGCTACATTTGCAGTAATTCTGTTCAGCCATTTGTTTCTGTTTTGGGGAGATCATCTAATAGGAGTTAACATGCTTAATCACACTTTTGGGATCCCCCATTTTTCTTGCCCCCTGCTTGACGGATCAGTCCAAAACATCCCATAAAGGAGCCAAGGTGGATGAATGCCATCAAACGGTTCCAAAGTTATTAGCAAAGCAAAAAAATCTGTGATCTAACTATAATTACTTATATATACACACACACACACACACACACAAAATTGGTTTGCTAATGACTTTGGTCCATTTGACACTTCCTCAAAAAACTGTCCCCCAAAATAGTTTATCCACCTCATCTCCTTCCTGGAAAGTTTTGGGGTGATTTGTCAAGTGGGGGCAAGAAAAAAGGGGGTCTCAAAATGCAAAATCACAATGCATTTTCCATAGATTTCTTAAGTCAAGGAATTCCACCAAATTTGACAGGAAGCTAGATCTTGGTCCACAGATTGTGCTTTTTTGTGATTTTGTGTAAATCCGTTCAGTAGTTTTTGAGAAATTAAGGATCAAAAATAATTGCATGTATGGACAGTTGGGTCCGTGAGAGTCTCGAAAGACTTTTGCGAGAGCACCACTTGAAACACTGAGCATTCTGATTGGTCCAGGGAGCTTTATTTCCCTTGGGCCATCTCGCTCCCGTGGGAGACAGACTCCCGTGAGAGCGAGCGCTCGACTGGCGGCCACATGAGAAAATGTACATCACGCATCACGTAGGCGAAATGAAATGGCACATTAGCGCATGAAATCAAACGTTGTTTTCATGCGCTAATGTGTGTTTTGATAAATATGGCAGGATGGATTCAGCTTTATGATCCACAACCCCATGTTATCAATGCCCTAACACCTGGTAAGAGCAGGCATTGGGAGACCTGCGATAAACGAGTTTATCGCAGGTCTGCCTCTCCCAACGCCTGCCGTGGTAATAGGGTGTTCCCACCTCCAACCACATTTTACATGTGGTTGGACGTGGGAACGCCCACTTTGCATGTCATTAGCGATGTTTGTCGCCGACATGCAAAGTGTGCTTGAGCCCGGCGTTAAAATGCCCTTGTGGATTCGCCGAAAAAGCGGCGATACTTCCCCTTGCTAATATGCTCCCTGGTTCTGTACAAAATGGTGCACATATTCGAGATAGGCTTAACAAGGAGAAATATCTTCATTTGCGTTGTGGCGCAAGCGGGCCTGCGTTGACTCTAAACAGAAGTGCACCAGCTCCAGGAGAGAGCTGAACAGCTACATATCTTTGTAAAGTTCAGCTCTCTCCCATGCATGCAATGACTTGCTGTATTACGTAAAATGTTTGTAAATCTGCCTCCTAATTTTCACTTACTTAAATTAGGGCACATTCCATCTTTACTAAGCCAATGTCTTTACCTCTTCAAGTACTTGCCTCTGCCCACTGCAAAGTTTCTTACTGCCTTGCCAGTCCCATTTTTCATAAATTATAATTGTAATATACAGAACTATGGGCCTGTTCATCACTCTTTGTAAGCTTAAATGAATCTTTTGTTCGGTTGCCTTCTGTTAATGGCAAAGTTAGTTTCCTCCGAAAAAAAAACACTTTCTAAAACTTCCATCTTTAGATAATTAGGTTACAAGGGAGCGTTCTGGAACATTGCCGGCCTACTTTCTGCCTCTGCAATTTATTCTACCATAAGTAGATCCTCTCAAATGTAATATATGAGAGCCAGCATTCTGTTTCACAACAGGTGTGAATCCTTCTTCTCACTTCTATTTTTAATCATTAAACACATTGCAGGTTTCAACAATTTACTCTACCAGACACCTTGGCTGTATTATATGAGCTGTGTTATAAACAGATTAAATGTGACATTTAGGATGAATACCTTAAAATTCTCATCTTACATGAAATATTGCCATGTGGGCAGTGTTAAATTTGAGCCATCGGTTGTAGGTGGGTTTCTTTTGTTGGGAACTGGTATATGTTTTTCATCAGCAGCCTTTAAACCACCACAGGAAAGAGAAAGGCAGCGAACTGGGAAAGGAGGAATCAAAAAATGGAAAAACAACAACAAAGTGAAAAAGCAGGGATGAAAAAGAACCTGCATACTGAAAAAAAAACAAGGAGAGGAGGGTTAGTAGATAGACATTCGGCAGTGTCTCTGTGGGCTTTGTTTCGACCCCAGCACTTATTATTTTACAAATTAAGCACTGCTTTTAGGGTCAGTCAATCCACCTCCAAAAACTATGATAACTGTTATAGATTCCAGAGTCCCACTTCATTGTACAGCAACACTGTAAGTAGTTATGGTTCCACCCTGATTAACCGGTTCCATGCTCATGACGGAGCCGCTCCGTCATGAGCCTCGGTTGAGCTGTGCTCATGACGGAGTGGTTCCGTCCTGGCCCGCTCGGCGCACCAGCCCGGTGCGAATTCCGCGCCTGTGCTGGAGGTTCCATTGAGCGGGCGGGGCCATGACGGAACCGCTCCGTCATGAGCACAGCTCAACCACGGCTCGTGACGGAGCTGCTCCGTCACGAGCATGCGAGCGCAGCTCGCCCCCCACTCCTCCCTAGCGCTGCGGCGGAATTGCTGCCGCAGCGAAGGGGTTAAGAATCCATTCTATACAGAATAGTCGGAGCAAAACAACATTAATACCAAGAGGTGGATTTTCTCGAAGTTCTTAAAGCCTTTGTCAATACACGGGGCATCCTTTTCTGCTGCCCGTTTAAATATATGGCTTCACATTAAGGTATATATCATAACCTGCAAAATGGGGACAATGTGTTAGCCTAGAATTGTTTCTGGCCAAGTTCATGCACCGGAAGCGCAGTATTACTTGCTCTGACAAAATTGCTTTGCAATATCAGCAATTTTCCATGACAGATTTGGGCCATGTGATCATGGTAAAAAGAAAATCCACCTGCCTCTGAATTTAGCAAATTTATTTTGTGTTCATGCTATTGTGCAGAACATCTCATCCCTGTCGATGAAGATTGTGGTCCACGTTCTCTTGCATTTGTTTAATTGTATTCTCCTCGTACAGCTAGGGTAGGTGGACATCGTTACTTTTAAGCAATCATACATTGTATCAATTTCCCAAGCAGCACTTTAATCACTGCCACTAGGGTCTACGGCCCTCATCGGCCAGAAGAGGCTGGGCTGGGCCAGAGACCCTGGTAACCGGTGTATGTAAGTACTTGTCTTTGTTGTGCGCTCACCTTGCGATCACTCCCCACTACTGTATGGCCGCTGCGGCAATAAGCCCTGCACCAGTGGGGTCGGACAAAAACACCACCAGCCGGACATTAGATGATTATTTTCTTAAACCATCAATTGACGGCAATAAGGAGCTTTCGTTAGCCGAGAGGAGGGCAGACCGCCGCCGTTCCATCGAGCGTATAAAAAACAGAACATTTTCTGAACCCATAATGTCTGTTTCTCTACTTGATGATCTAAGTAGCGCCCCAGCAGATAACACCTCACTGACCTGCAGCATACCCTTGCTCCTTCAAGAATGTCTAGCTCCGGCTGTCACCCACTCACTCTCAAGAAATTGCCCCCACAGTGACCACTGAACAGAATAATACCCCCAAGATCCTAATATCTCCCACAATAAGGCCTGGCAAAGTTGTACGAGGTAAAAGTTCAAGGCCAGTGACAGATAAAACGTATTGGCCACCTCCACCCAAAAGAAGAAGGAAAACCATAACAGCTAACAAGTCCAAAACAAGTCATACTGACTTTGGCAAAAAGAAGAACATTGTTACATTACCTTCTATGGGATCCTCTGTCACAAGTCAAACCATAACAGTTAGCCCTACTCTACCGCCATCCTTACCTCAAGTAACTACAGACTTTGATTCCACCACTGTCCAGATGGAGGAGGATTTGCAACCCGCCACCCCTAAGTCGCTTCTGGACAATATTGAATTGGTTATACGTAGTTACATGCTTGCTTTGTCAGACAGATTTAAGGGGATGGAGGTCCGTTTAGGAAAAATTGAGGGGGACTTGTCTGTGTTAGGGAACTTTGTACGTTCGCAAGGCCAGTCTAAAGCACAGCACCAACAAGGTATTAAAACAACCCAACCCCCCTTAAAAAATACTGCGTGTCCCACGCTGCCCAAACCTAGCACAAGTAACAGCCAGGCTGTTGCAGTAACTCCAGCCACCCCTTACTCCTTAAACGCGGCATCAAAAGTACTCGTTGGTAACACCGGTAAAAACCCTTTAACAACAATTCCATCTGATGTACAGGGCAAACCAACCACCACATTACCAACTATTCCCGCAAATATTCCACCCAGAGAACCTAGACCTGAAGGAAAGGAGAATAATTGGGGAAGAGGGGGTCTGTCTAGAATTCCACCAACAGAACTCCCCCCAGAAGCATTACCTTATGTGGTTATACTCACCGGGGTACCAGAACTGCCCAATGGTAAAAGAGAGGGATATTCTCAGTTAAAAAATAAAATAACGCATTGGCTCTCCCTATACAGACCCAAACCCATTGCGATTAACGGTGAGATAGTTCACGTTCGGCGTCTGTCCTGGCTGGGGGGCAGAGCAAAGGACATTGGTGGTGATGTCGTGGTAATAAACTTTAGAGACAGGAGAGCCGTACAACACATCCTGAATTGGCCCTATGGAAATGAAAAGAACTGCATTGTACCACGCCCCCTAACATATTTTTATCCCAGAGCCACTGTCTTTCCTCCACAATACTATAATAGTAATGCCTTCTCTTCTTCTCAGTTTCCCAACATTGAGTCGGCTCTAAACCCCGTATATATGCACCCTCTGGCTCCACCATCAGCCATACCTGGGTGGAACACCATACCTTTTAACCACAAAACTGGCTCTAATGGGAACATGTTAAGCTTGTTACCATTTACGCCTCTAGAGCTCACCAACAGGTTCTCGGTTTTTAATAGCCTAGAGGACTGTGATTGATGGTTAAGGAACGCAGAAGCTACGGGGGGCGGGGTAAGTGCCTCAGGCAACTCAAGGTCATCTGAGAAATTAGGGGGTCGGTGTCACGTTATAAATCCATATACTGCCCAAATCACCGCTGATAAAAACAGCAGTTCCCCTATAATATCACTCACAGAGCTAGTAGGGGAAAACGTGGTGCACCCCACACCACCCTTAGATATAAAGGTAGTTACTAGTGTTATATCTGGACCCGGGGAGCCGGATGCAGTGTGTATTGTGGGCCCGATGGTGGCAACTGTACTGTCGCCTTCTCTAATACCCTCACAACCAATTACAGAGTCTGTTGTTTGTCCTGCACTGGATGACAGTGTAAAATTAATTTCCTGGAATATTGCAGGTTTGGCAAATAAGTTACGAGATGTAGTATGGCTATCGTTTATCAGAAAATTTAGCATTGTGTGCCTCCAAGAGACCTGGTTAGAAGAAAATAATGTCCATATGGAGGGTTTCTTAAGTTTTATCACCCCAGCAGCTGCCTCGATCAGGGGTAGAGCCAAGGGTGGTCTGGCCATCTTCATTAGCCAAGAACTGCAATGTAATGTAAGCAACTTCCATAGTGTAAATTTGAACCTACAGAAGATTGATTTAAAAAATGGGAAGTCTGTGATGACATTGGTTAATTTTTATAATGCCAACAGCAACAATGAATTGTGCCATATTGCTTCCATGAATGACATTTTGAGCAACACTGTTTATAATGTATCACGGCATTTGTTGATAGCAGGTGACTTTAATGTGCAACCATGTGGTAACCCAGCTAGTACGCCAATGGGGTCCCTAGGGTGTCACAACGAGGAAGGTTTTCATTTTTCTCATAGTAGGGGTGGCGAGCACCTAAATGATTTAATGAACGAGCACAATCTGATTGTAGCTATGTCGCTTGTCCCCGATACAAAAATCTTTGACACCCCAACCTTTAAAGGGCATGGGCAGGGTACCTTTATTGATCACATACTATTATCTCCAGATGCTGCTCAATGGGTCTTGTACTTCTCTATTCTTACTAGTACATACAGTGATCATAATCCCCTTGTTATAAACTTGAGTGGTCCACTTTTTGCTAAACGCCAGTCACGCCCCGATCATGGTATGTTAAGGTGCGTAAATGGCAGGCGTCGCATTAAATGGTCAATGGAAAACCAAGACACCTTGTATTCTAACATAACCAGCGCATGTGAGGAGGAGCTGTCTGTGTGTTTATCATCTGAGTCAATCCCTTCGACCATTTTGTTTAGGTTTGAGGGGTTGGTTGCTAAAATTGGCTCCATGCTCACAGCGCCAATAAAGGGTCATAGGGAGAATAACTCAAAATGGTTTAATCATAATTGCTCAAAGGCAAGCAGGGACTTGAAATTGGCCTTAAAAACCAAACCAAGAGATCACGAACTGATAAAAAATCTTCGCATGGTATACAGGAAAACAATAGCCACTAGAAAGAAGGAAATCAAGGCAAATGTTATTGAATCCCTTCTGGACCCATCTGTGTTGGGGAATAGCAGCAAGTTCTGGCAAATAATTAACAAACCCATGTTTGAAAACCCAAATGACACAGCTATTGGAACAAACATTCCCGAGGGGGAGTGGGTGTCCCATTTTAGTGCAATGTTTAGGAGCAATGAGCAACGGGAAGCTACTGATTTTATAACTCCAACTGCGTCCCCTTTGTGCTTCACAGTACAAGAGACTGTCAGGGGTATACAGGGCCTAACTACCAACAAGGCCCCGGGCCCGGATGGTTTACCACCGGACCTGTTTAAGTCCAGTATCCCGTTTTGGGCCCCGGTCCTTACGGCTGTAATAAATGCAGCGGTGACAACTGGTTGCCCAAGAACTTGGGGTCTCTCGACCATAGTACCCATTTTTAAGAAGGGTGATCGCAGCAGTCCGTTATGTTACAGGCCAATTTCTTTATTGAACTCAGTAGTCAAAGTGGTGGGGGGAGTAATTCTTAATAGGTTATCTTCTTGGGCCAAGGAAAATAAAATCCTTTCACCCATACAATATGGGTTTAGACCGGATCACTCAACCATCACGCAGTGTCTGAACCTATACCTTATCCTAAGCAAGTACACATTGGCAAGACAAGGTACTGTCTACATGGCCTTCATGGACCTGTCGTCCGCGTTCGACTGTGTAGACAGAAGCCTATTATGGGCCACCTTGCTGAGAATGGGTGTAGAGAGGGATCTTGTTAATTTCCTCGCTGATCTGCATACAGACACTAGGGCGAATGTCCGCTACTCTCAAGACCTTAAGGTAACGGACGAATTTAAAATAAATCGGGGTGTCCGACAAGGATGCATTTTGGCCCCATTCCTATTTAATTTATATATTAATGAACTGGAGGAATCACTTTTACTGGTAGAAGCAGATTACCCCTTAGTTGAGCGCAGAGGGGTACCTGTCCTACTTTACGCCGACGATGCTGTTCTTATTTCTAGAACAGCAAACGGCCTCCAGAAACTTTTAAACTCCTTCCACAAATTTATGGAGTCACGTGGTTTAAGTATAAACAACTCCAAATCTTTCGTTATGAAAGCAGGTAAGGGCATCCTGAAACCTGGTCACTTCAGTTTAAATGGGGAAAAAATCCCTTCAACCAACTCCTTCTCTTACCTCGGAGTTTTGATAGATCAAAAGTTATCATGGGGGCCAGCAGTCTCCAAAAAGAAGGGTGAAACTACTCGGGTCAATGCGGCCATCCTTGGCTTTGCAAAAAAGATCGGCAATTGCCCGTTGGCTGCCCTGCTTAAATTGTACCAGGCAAAAAGCGTTGCTATTGCCTGTTATGGGAGCGAGCTCTGGGGTTATCGCAAGGTTAATGACCTAGAGGTCGCAGAAAATAACTTTTTAAAAAAGATCTTAAGACTGCCCAGGGGTATTGGGAATTACTCAGTACACGAGGAGCTGGGGGTCCCTTTTCTAGGTGACAGAATAGCAATAAGCCCAGTTTTATGCTGGCTGAAATGTTGGCTAAACAGTGAAATACCACTAACTCATGCCCTACTGAAAGAAGCTTTACAGTTAGACGGGAGATTCAAGGTACCGTGGGTAAAGTATATAAAGGACAGCTTAACGGCAATAGGCCGATGTGACTTGTTTTATGCCCCAAATACAATCAGAAAACATGATGTGAACCTGGTCAAGAATGCCATAATCCTGTTAAGATGTACTGATAGGGAAGATGTTGAGACACAGAAGGTCAGTGTCAGGAAACATCTATTGCTAAAAACATGCTTGCAAATAGAACCTTACCTGACATGGCCCATGTCCAGTTATGAACGGTTCCTTTTAATAAGGTTCCGTTTTGACCTTTACCATCTTCTATTGGCATTCCCAAGTGGTGCTCAGCGGGGCGAAGTGTTGCCAGCTTGTGGCTGCGACGGGAAGTCTCCTCAAGACCTGGCACACTTCCTTTTTATCTGCCCTTACTACGATACCCCACGGAATCTATACCTTAAACCATGTCTTAAAAAATTGAGCTTCACACAAATTAAACCCGCACTTTATTATCTACAACTACTGAATATTGACTGTACCCTGTTTATTTGTAATTTTTTAAAAAAAGCCATCTGCTTTAGGAAAAGCATGGACGGCTAATCATGATGTAAAAATGTGTGTTGGTAATTTTTAAGCTTACAGTTATTTATATTTTTAACTACATACTTCCCTTGCTTCATTGTCTGTTATATTGTACTGTTTATTGTGTCTTTAATTGCCTCTGATAATGAATTGTAACCGTTTTAATTATGTGATTTTAAAAAATGAACTTTTATGATTGTAAAATCTACAATCGAATAAAGATATTGAGATATTGAGATACAAGAGACAGAGGCCATATTTGTCTGTGGTCAGTAGGATATTGTCTACAATATAAGGTAGCAATCTCTATGCTGGCTGCACTGTGATCTGAAACCAGACTGGTAGTTGTGCAGGAGATGTTAGCATTAATGTGATCTTGGAGTTGATTATAGATTGCTTTTTTCGATGATCTTGCTGACTATTTATAGTTGAGTAATGGGCTGGTAGTTGGCAAAGTCATCAGGGGAAAGTGTAGATTTCTTCATAAATAGGAGGTGCTAGCCTATCTCAAGAGCTTCTGTGAAGATGCTTTGCATGAAGGATGAATTGGCAATGGTGAGAAGGGGTAAAACTGATCCCCAAGAGTGTTTTGATCGAGTACGATGGTAAGGCATCATCTTCATTAGAAGTTGCTTTTAGGGAGTTGAGAAAGTAGGTGAACTCTGCAAGAAATAAGGTTTAAAGGCTGACCACTGTGAAATTCTATGGGAAGGGGAAGGCATAAGAGATGGAGCAGGCTTAGTGTTGCTGATGTGCTGTTTTATCTTTTGTATTTTTTCACTGAAGAAAAGGTTCATAACATTGTACTTTTCAGTGCAATAAGGAGTAGTTGGGTCTGGCAGGGGACTGATGCTCTGATATACAGTCTGGAAAAATGTTCTACTTCGGTCAGTGGCTTAATTGATGGTGATGGTATTGTACTTTACTTAGGCTGATCGGTTGTGCTGTCTGCGTGTTTCACGGGGCGACTTCAGTGCCATGAGGTCATTGAGAGTTCTGTTTTTCTCCTATTTTCTTCGGTCTGGGAATGGGTCCATTATTCTCAGCAAGGTCTTTAGAGTGCCAGGTTTCTTGAAGGAGTTTGCTTGCACTTACTTGTTTTAATTTGGAAGTGCATGTCCACATTCTTTTTTTTATGTTGATGTTGTTTAGAAGGGTGTTGTTGTCAGAAATGGGGTAGGTAGAATGAGATATGATTTAAAGCATAAGGTTATGCATACACAATCCCTTGTACAATTACTATACAGGGGCTTACCATTAAAACAAGATATACAGTCAGCCTCTGCTTCATATGTCTGTAAGTCATGTCCGGTAATTGTTAAGCAGTCTACAAAAGGTTTCTACAGGGGCGGCAGTTAGTTACAGCCGAAATGTGTGCCCAGAAATGCTTAGAATTTAACTTAGGGGTTGAGATGCAAAAAACACTTCCATATTGATTGTTATTAAACAACACAGAAATTCACTACCTTCCCCCTTCGACCCTTTCTTTCTCTTTCTTTCCTGGAGCTTTCCGAATACAAATGCATACCTGCATAATATTTTAAGTGTTCTCAAATTGTCAATCCAATTCCTTTGTAAGCCACTCTTTCCTGGTAGTGTTTTCATATGCGCCAAATAAAATGCAAATATACATGTTGTTTTGATGTTGCTGCAAAGTCGATTGTGCAATGATAAAATCAGGCAGAATATTCACCTTGTTCCAAGCCACAGGAGACACTTGCATGACTGATCCGTACAGAAAATGGGCAGTTTAAAGGAGAGAAATATTTTAAATGCCTGCTGTGTGAAGGCTATACCTATCAGTCGGTAGGGAATCTTGGGCATTTTGAATTAGTGTAAGCATAGATTGCAGTAATGGTGCAAATAAAATGCTTGCAAAAGGAGCAATATAAAATGTGTTGATTTGATTGTGGGAGAAGGGGGAATGTAATGTTGTGGAGACCTGGGCAAGACCAACTCTACCTGCCCAGCAGGAAAGGCCCATGTCATATCCCCCCCATATGTAAGCGTACTGAGCTGGGCTGGCATACGCCAGTCCAGCATGGTTAGCGCTAATATATAGCCCAGGGCTCCGGGCGTGGTTAGTTCTCTGCCCACTACCATACTAATTGTGTGTGCCCTGCATGTGCTCTTGTCCTGCACGAGGTCTGATCCTACCAGGCCTATGTAGTCCCAGGCCGACATTACACTGGCAACGACGGTGGCTACATTCCACGATCATCCCCTGAAGGCTCCTCATGCAAGCACCTCCAGCACCTCTCAGCCACCTCCCTGCGCGACCGCCCGAAGGGCTGACCTCACGGTGCGTTGTATCAACTATTCCGGTTGCTGCATGGCTGCAGCTGTGCCCAGCATGGCCTGTCACCCCAGGCCAGTAGCAGCTCCACTCTGCCGTTGCCTGAGAGCTCCATGCAGTGATTGCCCTCCCCTGCTGCAGCCCCCGCACATTGCACGCACCGGCCACTCTGTACGTCACCGGCCTCACGCCGCAGCGCCCCTGCCAGGACTGTGGGGCACTGCAAGGCGAACAGTACGCTCCCCTCATGGCGGCCTCCATGTGCTCTGCCTCACTCAGCCTGTGCCCTGCACAGGCAGTTTGGCGCTACACTGCCAGCAGCACCTGAGGCTCTACATCCGCCTCGTGCTCCTCATTGCACAGCCTGCAGCCTCCACGGCTCATTCAACACCGCACCGCCAGCTGCCTCCGGGCTCAGGACAGCCCCAGCCTTCTCCCTCCCCAGCCCCCCGGCCTGGGACGGCGCTACACCTGGAGCCTGGTGAGTGGCTTGTTTTCTTCACAGCCCAACCAGACGGTGCCACGAGCAGCTCAAAGAGACTCCAAGCTTCCCTGTCTGCAGGCACAACAGCAAACTCCCACCTTCAGGCACCCCTTAGGTGCCTTTGCGTAACCAACGGGACAAACGCTCCGCACGGTGTTGCACACCCAGGCCAGCACCACAATACGTATTCAAGCACTACGAGTGCAGGCTCACTGCGACACAGTGCACGGCCCACCGCCCATCACTGCACCTGTCCACTATAATGACCGACCAGCCACTGGAACCCTTTACCATCACTGGCCCTTCCCCATCCCAGGCAGCACGCTGGAAGGCATGGATGGAGCACTGGGAAACCTATTTTGAGGCAGTGGATGTCACAGCGCCAAGCAGATGCCCAATGCTCCTTCACCTGGGAGGGGCAGACATTCACAAAATCTCTAAAAAGGTGCGGGAAGCTGGACCCCCGAGAAACTACGCCTTCATGGGGGACGCTATCACTGCACACTTCGAGCTTTATGCCAACCCGGACTATGAACGGTTCCTCCTCCGTCAACCTCGGCAGCTGCTAGATGAATCCGTCTATGTATTCTACGAAAGCCTTAGAGAACTTGCGAGCACATGCACCCGCCCGGATCATCCAGGGATGCGCCTCATCTAAGCTCAGCGAGCACATCCTGCAGGAACACAACATGCCCATGAGGGACATTCTGATGCTTGGGCGCTCCAAGGAACTGTCCAAAGAACAGGCAGCTCATATGGACCAGTGAATGCAATCCGCACTGACACACGGAATCCCAACAGAAGTTCACCAAGCCGGCGCCACAAAGCTCCAGGCAAACCCCACAGAATCGGCCGTGTGGATGGTGTGGAGGCACATACTCACATGATGGACCCTGCCCGGCTAATGGAAAAATCTGCTGTACTTGTGGAAGCAAAACCACTTCTCTAAAGTGTGCCGCTTGTCACAGAGAACTGCAGAAACAGGTGCGTGCAGTCGAACTGCAGAAGGGTGACGCCCCCGACAGCGACATGGACGAAGACGACGTGGCCACAGTTCATGGAGTGAGGATGTTGAACACGCTCATGGCTGCCCGGCACTCTGCTCCCAACTGCAAAATTGGGGTGCAAGAACGCACTGTCGCCGCCCTCATCGATACTAGAGCCACCATCAACCTCATGGCAAAAAGTGTTTACCGTGGTTTGCCGAATCCTCCGGTGCTTCGCAACACCAACGTACAGGTGTATGCATTTGGCCCTCGATCACTACTAAGGTTGCGTGGTGTTTTCCAGGCGGATCTCTCTCATGAGGACACCCGCTGTTGGACCCGGCCCTTTAGGCAGGTTCACCCCTAGACTTTTTGCTTTTTCCTAGCCTGTTTCTGGAACCTGGTGTTGGTGATTTTAGGCCTCTGCACACTTTTTCCACTGTGGTACAGTGTAAAGTGCTGGAGCTCTCTGTGTATGTATGGTGAGTGACCTGCCCTCCCATAGGAATGAATGGGGAATATGTATGCCCATGGTAGTTCCGGATGTGTGGGGAGTGCAGGGGCGAGTTTGGTATGTATGAACTTGTGAGAATGAATGCTGCAAAATGATATATGCGGCATGACTGTGTCTAGTCTAGAAGTACTACTTTTGGAAGTTGGCATATTTGTTTAAGTTGGTGCTGGCGTGTGATTGGCTGGTGAGCCTGGCCCAGAGTGCCTGGGCCTGCTTGTGGATTGACTGTCTGGTTTGAGGATGACAGGGGCTGGAGAGAGCAGGAGGTTGTCTGAAGTCAGCCCATGGATGAAAGGCAGCATCTGCTGCCAGGGAAGTGGGAGGAGATGGCACCTGATAGTGAAGGGCTGTGCCTGCCTAACTACAAAGCTGGCTCCACCTCCCGCTGGGCGACTGTCACCTCTGTCCCATATACTGAAGGGACTTCCCTATAACCAGTTCTAGCTGGTTCTCACACTGCCTGCTTCAAAGGACTTCAAAGGACTTCAAAGGACTTCAAAGACTTTTCACTGTATAAGAAGGGGCTGTGTTCCCTTCCAAAATGTTCTTGTTTCTAACTTGAATCTGCCAGGGGCATGCTGCTGCAGGGGCTCAGGGGAATCCCTGAGCCCTGCCCAGCTCCTGGACTTCTGATGGACTTTCCTGGACTTCTGGGGGACCCCTCTGCCTTGCCTGGGCTGATGGGGGACTTTGCTTTACCCTGGATGGACTGTTGATGTCCTGGACTGCTGAGGTCCTGGACCCCTGAAGAACTTTACTGGACTTTGAATGTCCTTGTAGCGCTGGAGGCGCTGTGGTTTGATTCTTAGCGCTGTTAGCGCTTTATTTTTACTCTTGGGCTGGAGGGCGCGTGTTCTTGCCCTTTTAGCGCTTTGGAGCGCTTTATCTGGCCCAAGCGCTTAGTAGCGCTTTTAATGTAGTCTATTTAATTAATTTACGGGTGCCACCCCGTTTTGGATTTAATTATTTGGAGCCGGAGCCCACCCGGCATTGGATTCCCCTTCACCGCCGCGACCCAGGGGCCTGAAGCCGACTGAGGGCTTCGTAAAGCTGGTACGAAGGGATCGCTCCCTGATTGGCTGTGGAAGCCGGCTGCTCCGGAAACGCCGCGCTGGGATTGGCCGAGCGCTGTTCCAGCCTCACCGCGTCACTGGGGGCTCGCCGCAAGAGCTGCAATGGGATTGGCCCATCGCTCGTGGCTTGGTCGAGTGGCGAGGAGGAGAAGCATTGCGGCTTTGCAGGGCTTCCCATGAGTGGAGGGAGCCCTGCGGAAGAGAGGAGGTGTTTTCCGCTTCCCCCTTCCTGGGGGAAGCTTTTGCCGGTGTGGCCGGTCTCCCGCGCTGGACGGGAGACCGGAGAAGAATCATGGTGGCGGGCGACAGGGCTCCCGTGAGCTGAGGGAGCCCTGTAGCACGAGTGAAGAGAGAGCGGAGGGGGTGCGGGGCACATTGTCGGTGCCCGCCCCCGCCGCCTGTGAAGCCGCCCGAGGAGCCCCGCACCCGAGTCCGGTGAGTGGGGCAGGAGAAAGGGAGGGGCGCCGGGACACATTGTCGGTGTCCGCCCCTCCCCAGTAGCACAAGCTCGCGCTCCGTGCCAGTGCGAAGCCATGAGGGCTTCAAGGGCGGCCCCATTTGGCAGTGGGTCGCCCCAACATGTGTGAGCCCAGAGAGGCTCTAGGGGGCCATTTCTTGATTTACGAGCCCGGCGAGGCTCGAGGGCCCTTTTGTTGTTGCTGGTCAGGGCGGCCCCGATTGGCAGCGGGTCGCCCCAACATTAGAGAGCCTGTGTGGCTCAGAGGGGCCATATTGTGTTTAAGAGCCTGTTTGGCTCCAGCGTTTGGCCATATTTAGTTAGAGGGGGCGTCGGGGTACATTGCCGGTGCCCGCCCTCTCCTACCTGCGAGGAATGTGTTTTTGGAGCCTGAGTGGCTCCCACAGTGGGTGCAGTTTGCGCCCAAGGGTCAGTGAGGACCCGGTTGCAGTTTCCTTCATGATTCCAGGTGCCCAGCAAGTAGTGGGCACCTGCCACGTTTAGGCTTTTTGTACTTTGAGACTGGCGCTGCATGGCAGCGCACCCTGACATTGAGACTCAGGGCATCTGAGCCCCAACAAGGCCAGTTGGTCTAGGGACTGCCACAGGTGGTGGCTTATGTAAGTTATGCGCAATGTGATTCCCATGTTTTTAATAGTAATTGCCTACTGTGTGGTTTTGCGCTATTGTGTTGTTTTGGCACCTCTGAATGTTTTTAGGCATCATGTGTCTTTCTTTTCATGCGCTGCACCTCTGAATGTTTTAGGCATCATGTGTCTTCTTGCGCTGCACCCCTGAATGTATTTTATTGCATCATGTGCTTTATTCTTAACACCTCTGAATGTTTTAGGCATCATGTGTTTCTCTTTATTACTCCTCTGAATGTGTTTCATGCATCATGTGTAATGTGTTCTGGTATACCCCTAAATTTATTTTATTCGTAGGTGGTTGTCCTTTTTAGTACAGGTGGTCCTAGTAAGGTCCTGGTTCCTGTTACCAGTGGATACTGGTTGTGATCTTTTGATTACCATTTTATGTTTAGTATTTCATTTCTACTAAGTGCTGATTATGACAGTGGCCCATGTGGCCCTGTCTTGTGAATAATCCCATGTGAATATTGCCCGTGCCAGTTGGCACAATGTATATGTGTGATTTTATCTGATGTGTTTTTACAATACAAAAGTTATTTTTATAATAACCTTGTGTGGAGTCTCTTTTGTGGTGTGCCTAGTATGTTGTTGCTGTTGTGCGCTGGCGCAAATGCTTTACACATTGCCTCCGAGTTTAGCCTTACTGCTTGAGCCAAGCTACCAAGGGGGTGAGCAGGGGTTATCTTGGCGTGTGACTTCCTTGCCCTGACTAGAATGGTGGTTTCTGCCTGGCTTTGGCGTCAGCCTTAGCCTACCAGAAATAACCAGTTCTAACACCCGCCAACGGGCGAAGGTCTACGTCTCATGGGAAGGGCCAGGATTCCACCTCAGCTGCCGCACTGCTCAGGATCTCAACTTAATCCACTTTGCCTTCAACGTACATGCCCACTCCAAGACTTCACGTCATTGTTTGAAGGAATCGGATGTTTGAAAGGACCAGCCATCCAGTTACACATAGAAAAGTCGGTGGCCCCAATTGCCCTTTGGCACAGATGAATTGCCTTCCATTTCTGGCCGAAGGCGGAGGCCGAGCTTTTAGATCTCGATAGAACAGGCATCATCGAGCGAGTGAGTGGTCCAACACCATGGGTATCACCCATAGTCATGGCAAAAAAACCTAAACAGCCAGACGCAGTGCACATCTGCGTGGACATGCAAGTCCCATATCTAGCAATAAAGCATGAACGCCACTCACACCGACTGTGGATGACATAATCGGCAAGCTGGCAGGATCCAAGTGGTTCTCAAAGATGGACCTACGGTCTGACTACCACCAGATACCTCTACACCCGGACTCTCACTCCAACACCACGTTTTCAATTCATGCAGAGCTCTGGACGTACATGTGGCTTAACTTTAGCATCTCCAGCGCAGCCAAAGTATTCCAGAGCATTATTAAGAACATTCTCTATGAATTACAAGGGGTGCTCAACAGCGATGATATCCTAGTACACGCTCCCACGCTGGAAGAACACATCCTCTGCCTTCAAGTTGTCTTTTCACGCATCCGAGACTGCGGGCTCACACTGCACTGTGAAAAGTGCGATTTGTTGCGAAGAGACATCAGCTTCTTTGGCTAAAGGTTCTCTGACAAAGGCAATGGCCCAGATCCCGACAACGTGAAGGACATGCAAGACGCGCCAGCCCCATCTTCCATGTCAGTAGTCCGAAGTTTTCTAGGTATGGTGAATTACTGCAGGCGATTCATCAAGAATCTGTCTGACTTAACAGGCCCACTCAGAGACTTGACGAAAGCCACCAGCACATGGACGTGGAAGTCAGAGCAAAAAGAGTCATTCAAAAGGACAAAGGCAGCCCTATCAGTGGATACCACCCTAGTATACTTCGATCCTAACAGAGAATCCCAGCTCATGGTAGATGCCAGCCCCAGTGGTTTTGGAGCAGTCCTACCCCAGCAGCAGGAATGCGGAGAATGAGCTCCTGTAACCTACGCCAGTCGGACTCTCACGCCTACGGAGCAGCGGTATTCTCAAATTGAGAAAGAAGCGATAGCTATCTTCTGGGGCTGCCGGCATTTTTACATATACTTATCTGGCCACCCGTTCATAGTTGTCACTGACCACAAACCCCTAATCCCACTCTTTCAAGGCTCCTCCTCTCGCCCGCCGCCAAGGATCGAAAAGTGGATCCTACATCTTCAGGAGTTCCAATTCACCGTAGAGAATCAGCTAGGTACATGGAATCCAGCAGACATTCGGTCCAGACACCCTCGGCCCACCACAATCCCAGAGGCAGAAGAAGCAGCTGCAACTGAGGACTACGTGAGGTTGATTGTAGAGAGATCCTGGCCTCTACCGATCTCCCTTGAAGACGTCATTGAAACTACAAAAGAAGACGACTGTCTTCAGAATGGAATTCAAGCAGTCGCATTGGGCAAAGGGAAACCTTTACAAAGCCCCACACCATGCCACTCGGAGGCCGCCCAGTCAAGTCTGAAGGCCCTATACCTAGTTCGCCAGGACCTCTCGGTGACCACAGATTGTTGCCTTCTGAGAGGCCCCCGCCTCATGCTACCGGCAAGCCTGACCCATAAAGCCGCCCACCTGGTGCACGGAGCCCGCCAAGGGCTCATCAAATCGAAAAGCTGATTCTGAAGCAAAGTTTGGTTCCCGGGCCTTAACCGGAAAGTGGAAGCAGTAGTGAAACAGTGCCCCGTCTGCCTGGCAACCAGCCTTCCATACAAGCCAGCACCAATCATCCCTGAAGCCGCTCCTGGTGAGAGAGTGAGCAAAGATTTCATGCTGGTGGTGGTAGACGACTTCTCACGATACCCAGAGGTAGAGATTGTGCCCACCACGTCTACAGTGGAAGTGATTCCGAAACTAGAGAAAATCATGGCAACACATCAGCTGTTCAAGGAGATTCGCACCGACAACGTGCCCCCTTTTACAAGCATTAAACTGACCAACAATTTAGCATCCCACCATATCAAAATACGCTGGATAACCCCCCGCTGGCCTCAAGCCAACTGCGAAGTAGAGCGCCCTATGAGGACACTAAGCAAGACCATTAAGATTGTGCTAGCTGAAGGTTACGACCTAGAGCAAGCTGTGTACCAGTTCCTTCGTGAATATCGGCTCACCCCACACTGCACTACAGGCATCCCTCTGAGCAAACTATGCCTAGGTCGTACTGTGACAGACACAATCTCACAGCACCCTGTGTGGGAGGACACCCCAAAATCCCCCAAATCAGTCTGACAAAGCTTTCTGGAGGAGACACGCTAGAGAATCCTAGCTCCTGGAAGGAGACCAGGTACTGGTACCAGACCGCCACCCGGAGGAAAATTCTGTCTTCCTTTCGAACTAGACCCGTGGTTAGTGGTAAGCGTCAAATGCACCCAAGTAATGGCTAAAAGAGACTGTAACCAGAAATGTGTCACAATTCAAGAAAGACAACACGGACAGCATGGAAGACTTCCCAGAAAGTGAGTCACCAGGTGGGGGCGTTCCCGTACCTCCCCACCAGTGCCATCGGAGAGCAGTCAGGAGCGACAGCAGAAGGATCAAGCACAATGCCGTCCCTCGACATCCCTCCGGACTTGAGTTATGGACTCCCAACCATGAGGGACGAGAATGCTGGACCAGGCAGAGACAGTAACCCGTTGTCGCCATCACCCACTTCCTCGCTGAGAAGCAGACTGAATCGGTATGAACTGAGACCGCACCCGAGGGCGCGACAAAGGTACAAAGACTTTGTGTCCAAGTGACCCGAGACGATCGGAGGGCCGACTTGCTGTGTCGGTAAACGGAGCAAATGCACCGGTCCCTGGCGACCAAGTAAGAATGTGCCATTTTTGCTGTGATAACACAGACTTTAGCTTATGGACTGTAAATGCACCAATTGATTTGTGTTTCAACTGTTATTAGGGTTTAGCTGTTGTTAATTCCTGGTATAAGAGAAATGTGATGTTGTGGAGACCTGGGGGTGACCATCTCCTCCCGCCCAGCGGCAAAGGCCCATGTCATGTCTCCTCCCATACGTAAGCGTATTGAGCTGAGCTGGCATATGCCAGTCCAGTGTGGTGAGTGTTAATAAATAGCCCGAAGCTCCAGGGTGTGGTTCATTCTCTGGCCACTACCATACTAATTGTGTGTGCTAAGCGTGTGCTCTTGTCCTGCACAATGCCAGATCCTACCATGCCTCCATAGCCCCAGGCCTACATTACAGGGGACAGTGCCAGAAGTAATCAAGGTAGTGCACTCCATCCTAACATGGCAGAGAGGAATCACACCAAAAAATGACTTTAAATCACTGTAACCGCTGACTTCATGATTATTCGTTTGTGGCTATTATGCTTTTCATAATATGCCCCTATTATGCACAGCATGTTCTGCTTTCCTTATCTTGAAGTATTCAGACTCTCATGCTTAGCACTACTATGCAGGTATTTACAAATGACTTGTTAAGCGCCTGCAACTTTACAGATTTTAGATCTCTTTCAATGTATTTTCGCACTTTTCTCATCAGAATGAAGAGCACCTGCAAACTGAGTTTCGTTTTCTGTCATTTGCATTCTCATTTGGCCATTTGTGACCAGTGGTGATAGGTCATAAGACACTTCAAAGGCCTACAATGTCCTCCTACCTACCCTGCCCATCATGTTATAGGACACTATAACATGGCTAAAATGCTCACATTATGGGATATTTATATTTCCTATCTCTATGAAATGCCCTTCCTCTGCTGTTTTCAGATATTCATTTGCTTTCAAAATGCTGGTTAAGTGCTTGGTTTATACCTATAAACATGATTTAAATGCTGGCTTAAGCACAAATTCCCCTCCTGTCAGGGGATTCTGCAACCGAATACTGGCCCTTTCTCCATCAGCAACACTGACATTTTTATAGAATTATTGTCTGATTGGAAGCAGTGGCTGTGGAGCTAGTGAAGGATGCTTAGCAGCAGCATGTTTATTTTATTTCTTTACAGGCCTAAGAGGCGCAGCTGCACACTTAGAGACAGAAAGCCAAATCATTCATTGATGTTTTAGCAAAAGGCGAAAATGGGAATGCGTCGCAGAGCACTCACAGCTAAAAGAAATGGGAACATTGTTCAGAGTGAGTAGTCACTTAGAATACTTGGATTATCTGTCAGACAAAAATATGGATGCTTCTGCATGATTGGGGATGCTAAGAGGTACATTAGCATTCAAAGGCATTATACGCTCCTTAGAACCAGCCCCTCTGTGGTCGCCCATGACTCATGGTCCTAAGTGTGATTGGAGCATCTTTCCTTGGGAAGAGCCTGCACCTGCGAGCACTAATGGATGCAATTAAGTACTCTAGGTATTAAACAATTTTACAAACTATAGGACCCTCTGACATCAGTAATGTCATCAGTGATGTCACGGACCATGTCATGAATGATATTATATGTGACGTCATGAGCAGTGCATTGCGGGTGCGCGAGTTATAGTTAGCTGAACTAACTATAAGAGTGGAATTTCCATGGTTTTGTAAGAGTGAAATGTCCAGCTAACTATAACGTCCCTGAAACCAATGTTTCTTTCAGTAAATTTCTAAGGTTTTTTAAATGATCATTTCTAGCTATAACGTACCTGGAACCTATATTTTTTTTCAGTGAATTTCAATGGTTCTTTAAATTCTAATTTCTAACTATAACATTCCTATTAAGTCCCCTTGAATCCTGAAGGTCCCTGGTGGCCAAGTAGCCGACTAGGTACATCCAGCATGCGCCACAGAGCTGCGCTGCAGAGAGGTGTTCTGGGACCACGCACCTTTTTACACCATGCTGCCAACACAGCTTCTGGCGCACTGCTGCTCAGAGGATCAAGTCCACTTGTGTCTTGAGGTACTCAGGACACAAGAGGACCTCATTGCCCCATCAGCAGTGCACCAAACGCCACATTTGTAGAGTGGTGTTAAAGGGGTGTGGCTTTGAAGCACCTCTCTGCAACGCAGCCCTGTGGCGTTTACAGGAGGTACCTGGTGGACTAGTTGGCCCCCAGAGACCTTCAGGACTGAAGGGGAATTAATCCCCCAGCTTACAACGCACCACAGGGCGCATTTGCACTGTGGTGCAGGGAGAGGGCGGGGCCTGATGTAACAAGTGTGCAACGCGCCTTGTGGCACGTTTTGAGTTGGGGATTAACAGCCTGATTCATCAAGCCGAAATCGGCTCGCAAAGGGCCAGATTCTGAGAATCTGGCCCTTTGCGAGCGCTATTTTTGCATTTTGGATTCATCATCCCAAATGCAAAAATCGGTAATAGCGATTTCGCAATTTTGCGAGGAATTACATTTAAGGAATCTCTATTTGAGATTCCTTAAATGCAATTCATCATCCATATAAAAATTGCGAATTTGCAATTTCGGCCCGCTATTTACCGCGAGGTCAAACCTCGTGGTAAATAGCGAAAACTTAGAAAAATGCTTTTAAAAGCATTTTTCTAAGTTGCATGTTACACACACACATGTCCTTTGGACATGTGTGTGCGCAACACCTGTTTCAATTAGCATTGAAGGGGTGCTACAGGGTGTCCTTTGGACACCCCTGGCACCCTTAAAATCGCTATCTTATTTGCGATTAGCTAATTGCTAATCGCAAATAAGGAATACTCCCCATTCATTCCTATGGGCCTTTTGTGTAGGAATCGCAATTCTTTTTGTGATTCCTACATGAATCCCGTTTTGCGAGTCTGTAATAGCGATTCCTTATGAATCGCTATTATAGACTCGCAAAACGGATCTTTGATGAATCAGGCTGTAAGTCCCCTTGAATCCTGAGAGTCCCCAAGGGCCAACTAGCCCACCAGTATGCGCCACAGACCTGCATTGCAGAGTGGTGTAAAAAGAGGGTGTGGCCTTGGACCGCCACTCTGCAACGCAGCTCCCTGGCACTTAGATTTTTATTTTTTCAGTTATTTTTTAAGGAGGGGGCTGCATGGCCCCCCTCCTGAGGCCTCTATTGGCCCTGGGGTCCCCATCCCTGGGGTCAGCCTTTACTTTTATTTTTTATTTATGGGGAGGGGGCCGCATGGCCCCCCTCCCAGGCCACTCCTGGTCCCGGGGACCCCATCCCCCGGGGCCTGGCCTTTCCGTTGGGGACCATGGGGGGAGCCCTAATTCTCCCACAGTCCCTGCCGGCATTGCTTTTCCACACAGGGAGCTGCTGACATGCAGCTCCCCATGTGGAAAAGCAATCTGCTTTGGATTTTGGAAGCGAAAGCAGGAAACCTGCTCCTGCTTCAAAAATCCAAAGCAGTGCTTGCTATGACAGTGCGGGAGCCGCACGGCTCCTGCCCTGCCATGGCAACCAGCAGTGCCCCGGGGGGTGGGCACCCTGGGACACTACAGGAGCCAGCCCTGGTGGCGGTCCCCAGGAGGAGGACGTCGCAGCCCCCCTGCCAACATGTGCACAGCCCCGGCGAAGTGGTGGTCCCCGGGGTTCGGGGGTCCATAACGGACCCCCACATTTCCATGATTAGTGCCCCGGGGAGATGGCGGTCCCCGGGGTGTGTAGGGGGCTCGAGCCCCCCCACAGGTTTTTTTTTTATTTAAAAAAAACAAGCCCGGGGCTGCGGGGGGCCGTGTGCAATGCAAATATTCGAGAAAAGCCCCAGGGGTGGCTGTCCCCAGGGCTTGGGGGTCTTGGAGGCCCCCTCACAAATTAAAGAACAAGCCCCGGGGGTTGGCATTCCCAGGGTTTGGCGGTCCCGGGGGCTGCGGAAGGGCCTTCCCGCATATCATTACATAGCCCCGGAAATAAACCCCAAACCTCCACTCAACCTGACGACACATACATTTTTTTATGTTGCGCACTATAGAGAGAAGGACAGAATTAAACTAGAGGAATAGATGATTAAATTCAAAAACCCCTTACATGGCATTGCAGGTTATAAGTCTAGCACTAACATCATCAATCATGCTTCATCCGCACCAGTTAACAATGGCACACAATGGAATTGGAACTGTGCTATGTAATTGCAGGCTTTCGAAAAGGTCTTTGCCATATTGTTTACTGTAAAGGCCTCTTTCAAAACAGAAGGTTTCTTTTTTGAAGATGAAAAATATTCAACAGTCAACCTGAAATGGAACATTCAGTATGACATCCTGATCACTTTTAAAGTTTGAGAAAACCCAGATAGACACTTTGAAGTTACTGAAGTACAACACATGTTAAGTCCAATGCCCTCCAAATAAAATGACAGGGCAGGGAGCTGAATTTATAGTAAGAGACACTGAGATTCTATCCACCAGAACCTAATGAGTCTAGTAGTTACATCCAACATTTAAAACTTCCAAACATTGAAAAATTATTCTCTGTTACTATAAACAGTTCTGGGACTCCCTTCCTCCCCAAATAAACATCCTTTCTTTCAGGAAGCTGCTGATGAAACTGTATCTGGTTTATCTGCTCCTGAACTAATTTCAATCATATATCTCTTCTATTTGTGATCTTTTCTCAGTTCATTCTTAAAGTGTAAACTTCTAGTTCTCCTACTTGCTCAAAGAGTGGGGTTCTGGTTTATTGCTGATGTTTGTGGTCATCTGTTAATCTACTACCAGTATCTGCAATCTGGGGGAGCTAGTGCAAATGTGCAAATTTTGAGGATTATGTGGTGTTGATTCTGTGTTCTGTAAGAGCTGGAGGAATATGCTTTAAGCTAAATTCTCTAAGACAAGATTTTGACACTTTTAAGACTCCAGAAGAGAAAAAAAGTAGATTGAAAATTGTAAGCACTTGAGTATCTTGGTAAATAACCAATTGAGTTGGGACCCAGTTAATACAGAGACGCAGATCAGTGTTCTAAAGGATGGAGATGCTTTGATTAGATTCAACGCTCCACATGGGGGTGTCCTAAGGGCGCCGGTTTGTTTGCCATATTGAAAATAAACTGCAGATAGAACAGCAACAGTTGTCTTAATATTGTTCCGCTTTCATAAGCCGACTCATGGGAAGATGATTAGATCAGAATTTTGCATCTGTTCTTATTGATGCATGTTCCTGATACTGCTGCTAAATAGTTTTTCAAGCTATCTCAGGCGAAAGCAAATACCACTAATAGATTGTTTTTGAAGAACTTAACAAGGAGACAAACTTACAATGTGACTATTGTGCGCTTTTTCCTTCAACGACTGTTGATACCGAAATATTGTGAAATATTCGCAGATGACGCATATCTCAAAACAGAAATGTAAATCGATCCAACTTTATTCATATGATTTTGAAAAAGAAGTGGATTACACAGCCACTTTGAGCATGGTAACCTATGTGTTACGTACTGAGTTGATAATCAGACATAATTCACTACAACAAATGTCAGTTATTAAAAAGTCAAAAAGTAAAATTTGACTTGCTAATTTGACGTGGTCATATATGGACCAAAAAATATGTGAGAAACTCACGTGCAAAAAGAATGCACCGATTCAGTGACTTGGGCACTACTGAATTCTAGATGCATATTATGAACTGTGTAAACTTTAAAGATTAAGATGCTAGCCTTAATGATAAGTGTTTACAGAAGAACTGAATGCTTGATAGAATGAACATTTATAAGAAGATACTCATGGATTCAAAAGATCCTAAGGTAATCAAATCAGTTTTCTCGTTTTGTGTTTCTGTCTATATCATTTTGTGAAAAGAAAGGGTAATCAAAGAGGAGAGTGAAAAGTAAGAACTTCATCACCTTCCCATATCAATATCACAAAAGAGGAGCGTGCAAGCTACCAAGTTCCTCAGAGATTTCCCTCACACACAGTGTAAAAAAATGTTTTTAGTCTTTTTTAAAAGACCCCTCAACCTTAACCTAGTTTATGGCATGCTTTATCATTGGGGTCCCAACCGAGACACCTATTGTGTCAAGGGGGTGTGCTTTGATGCCCGATTAAAGCGGAGCTGTTTTTTTGGAGTGTTTTTTTCTCAAATGAAAAAAGAACAGTTGATAGACAGAATGCTGAACAATGTTAAACATTCACCCCAGTACAGACATCTGGGCCTAAATCCATCTTTATTTTGCTCCCCTCGTAATTCCAGTTAAAACCAGCCATATGCAAATCAGTTTTGACCCTATTCCCAATGGGAACATTCCAGCCCGAACTACCAGGCCAGGTTGTCCCTGGTACAGAAACAAGTATCCTGGGACCAGTTTCGGGGTGTCACCGGTCATCAGCCAGGCTAGCTTGACTTTAGTGGCATGGAGCTGAGGTGTGATAACCCAAAAGCACTCCTAGGATGCTTTTTTCCGGTCCAGGGAGGGCCTGGCTTGGCAGTTCATGCTGGACTGTTCCAATGAGGAGTAGGGTCAAGACTGATTTGCATATGAATGGGTGGCATAGTGGGCGAAAAAATGATGGATTAAACCCTGATCTTTGTGACTGGGTGTGAATGTTTGCATTGTTCAGCAGTCTGTCCTTCATTTGTTCTTTTTGCTTTTATCTCAAATGAGACAAGGAGGTGAATTAAAATGGTCTTCTGCGTTACCAACCAATGTGGTGTATTGTTTTTAATAATGGTACCCTTGGACAAAGAGGAAAGGTAGTGGTGGATGCCTGGTGAGAAACTAATGACCTCTCACATCCTTGATAAAGTGCGGCTTGTTTCAGCCATAATGTCTATGCTGCCCCTGGGGGTCAGTATGGCTTTCTTCAGGACCGGACGCTCTAGGGCATGAGATAGTATTAGAGTGCGTAACTTACAGATTTCTGTATTACTCCATTTGAATTTCTGCATTAAATATAAAAGGAGAGTGATGCATCATTTAGTACTGTAGTAGACAACACAGGGTCAAGGGCTATGCACTCTGTGTGCGCTTGCGCCATCATGCATACTGTCCCATCGCAAATGGGACGACTGTGCCCTTGTTTGAAAATAGCTGGTGCTAGATGTGGTTCTGCATCACCCATCATGCAGACTAATCAATGGTGCAGGTAGGGTTCTGCATCATGCTATTTTAGTGCAGTTCCTGGATACTCAACATGCACTACTATGTATCTCAGGCACACACATCTCAGTCTGTGGCATGCATCTCTTTTAATAACAAAGTTCATAAATTATAGTTAAACAGTGATATAAGCACTCAATGTGGTAGAGATTGGTGTGTGCATAGTGCTGGTATTACCCAGTGCCAGGTGAAAAGAACATGCTCATGAAATCTCCGGTATATTGACATGAAAGCTTGGAAAATCAAGACAGGCATCTGTGAACACCGCAGCAACATCCATTGGAAACAAAACACAACTAATATGAATGATCATTCTCTGATAGAAGGCAACACCCCTTATGTTATGAAATGGGTCATAATTTTACAACTCAAAGGGAACAATTTCAATACCGAAATAAAATTGTTCAAAAAGGAACAGTGTTAGATTTGTCTGAGTTCCACATAAATAACAGGTCAAAATTAAAATATCTCATGGAACAGCATCCGATTGTAATGGAAGCAAATTTCAATCCATGGTCCTCTCCTCAGAGAAGTCTATACCTGTATAATGTCTACCTGTGAATACAGGTTGTCTTATTTCCACTGCTTTCCATTTCCCTGTACCTGATCCCAATACACTTCTAATGGGGACCGTAGAAACTGCCAAGTGGCACTTAATACGTGCTAAGTGCAATTTCGGTCTTGCAAAATTAGATGTGGAAAATGTTTTTCATCATGCGGACCTACGTGCCTTTATATGGCTAGGCAAGCAACCTAGGGTGGCTCTGACCACCCTACAGAGGCATCAATATAGCGGGGGAATCTCGCTCCCGAATCTGGAAGCATATTATTGGGAGGAACATTTGGCCCCGATAAACGAATGGATACATGCGCAGGCAGACCACCCCTCCTACGCACTAGAGCGTCACAAGCTAGCACCCAGACACATTCTTTCCTATCTATATGGGGGACAGGGGCGGAAACGTCTGCTACCTGCAACTGAAATCACTATTCAAGCCTGGAAGGCGTCCACGAAACGTATGGGGTGGGACGGGAAGCCGACGAAACAAACACCAATCTGGCACCGCACGTGGCTAGCGGAGCTCCACAAACTGACGGGATACAGTGGGTGGGACGCCATAGGGATCTCCACATTGGGAGATATCCTTGCCAAAGGGCAACTGAAAACATTCACGGCGCTTGCCACGGAGTTCGGCCTGCACCCCACACAGAGATACAAATACACTAGATTACAACATGCGTGGGGAGCCCAGAATATTGACACTGCAGATCTGGCAGAATTCGCCCCTCTTGAAGGCAGGCTTCTACAGGAACACATCCGGCAGAAGGCGGTATCTCTGACCTATAAGACCCTCACAAACAACATGTTAGGGGACCTGGCCAGACTACGACAATTATGGGAGGGGGACGTGGGAGGCATGGAAGACATTGACTGGGAACTGGTCTTAACACATCCTAGGGAGGTGGCAGTTAAATCTAGACTCCGCCTAATCCAATTTAACGTGCTACATAGAACCTACTTTGACAGGGTGAAGCTTCAGAAGATGGGAAAGACGGATGATGCCAGTTGCCTGCGATGCCAGGACCCCAGGGGGGACTTCTTTCATGTCTTGTGGTCGTGCCCTAAAATACAGGGGTACTGGTCGGATATTTTCACGGAACTGTCTGCTGTACTAGAGATTCCTTTGCAGGTCGACCCCAAGTTGGCTTTGTTGGGCATGACAATTGATGTGGACCTCCCGCGCCCCCTGCTGACCTTTATGGTGCTAGCTTTAGTTGTGGCTAAGAGGGATATTGCGAAATACTGGGGGGCACCTGTGCTACCACGTCTAGAGGAGTGGAGGGGAGGCCTAGATATGTATATGGCGGCTGAGAGGGTTACATATAAGGCAAGGGGGTGACCCAGGAAGTTTAGAAAAGTGTGGGGGAAATGGCGAAACTACCACGGACTGGATGCCGGACTGTAAGGGTTCACTGCGAGAGGCTTATATTGGAGGATAAAGAGACTCCCTAAGAACTGCACCACTGGTGCTGTTATCGAGAACTCGTCTGGTGCTCACCTTTATATGTGAATTGTATGCCTTATTGTGGGTAAAGGTTGGGAGAGGGCGGCGGGAGTGGGGGGAAATGCATAATGTACTTTAGGGTAGAAATGACTGCATGGTTCAGTTTGGAGAAAATGACAATAAAAACGGTTTTAAAAAAAAAATGTTTTTCATATTTTACAACAGTACAATGGTACCTGGCCTAACACACCCCTTATAGGGCCTACAGGTATACCTAAGTGGCCTGAATGAAAGTTAAGTGCACTTCTGTCCCCTAGTGTATCAAGATGTAAGAAACATTGTTCCTTTTTAATAGTATAACTACAGGAAATTGTTGATACTTTTGTAGCAATTGTATAAGCATCTGTTTATGTTTTTCACTTCTGTACCATCGATAGCCACGAACGCATGCTGCAGCCACAGCACATGTCCAGTTTTGTTTCGATGCCACCGTGCATCAACAGAACCATGGCCACACCCAAGAGCGAGTGAGGCATGTTGGAAGGCGTGTCCTAGGACACCGCCAACAAGTCGGGAGCGACTGTGGACCAAGGTAAGATGCGAAGCTCTGGAGGCCTCAGTATACGTATGGACCTGGGCGATCACCCATGACAAAGCAAGTGGCAGTCGATGGGGGGGCTAAGCAAGAATATTTTTTTTCTCTGGTAACTCCTCAACGTGGATTGGGATCAATGATTTGCGTGTGATTCCTACAGAGTGTGCCTACAGGGTTCGCTCCCCGGAGCATCCATGCAGTAAGAGACTACTGATCAACAAGTATATTAACCCACCCTTTGAATTCTCCATTATATACTGCACTGTGTGTGCAGAAACAAAGCAGTGCATGTTGTTTTCACCTGGCACTGTGTAATAACAGCATTATGCATGACCCAATCTCTACCGCATTGTGTGCTTATATCACTGTTTTACTATAGTGTATACGCCTGGTTATTAAAAGCGATGCATGTCTGTCAATTCATAGCAGTGCATGTTGAGTCACCAGGCACTGTGCTAAAATAGCACGATGCAGGATCCAACCTGCACCCTTGATTAATCTGCATGATGGGTAATGCAGAACCACATATAGCAGCACACTCCTATTTTCACACGCACCATTTAAATTGTCCCCTAAGATTTGAATACTGATCAGCAGGAGTGAAGGTCGCCAGTCCAGTGATGTAACCGAGAGGAAAGATTAAAGGAGTACAGAACACTTTATCAGACATCATTCCAGTAGACTTTTTAGGATCCCAGATTATGCAGGATAATATTGTGTGGCAACGAACCCACTGAATGCAAGTAACTGAGTCTAAACCTTTTGAAGAGGTGTCAAGATTGTTCATCCCTTCCTTTAATGGCACAGAAAAGCTAAAGTCTTTTGTAGAGAAAGTTACATTTTCTTGCACAGCCCAACTGTTACTAAAGAGTGGTCTCTTTGTCTGCTACCAAAAGGAATACCTAATAATTAAGAAGGGTTGCATCAAACCTTTCTATTATTCACAGTTATTTCTGTTCCTATTAGATTTGCTAGGGCGAAAGCCAATTATGAACTCTTAATGTTCGGTTTGCAGTAAAAGATTGCTGGGTTTATTAATGGGTATGTAAGGAAGTGGGTTGCACACAGTGAAGTAGCTTAGGGCACTGTCAGTGACAAAAGACACTTCTTTTTTGCAGAGAAATACATGTTACAAGTAGACTGTATTAAAAAAACAGACCATGGCTAAGCCAAGAGCTGTGATGTTGGACACCAGCCTTCTTGCTTAACCCGTTCTATGCTCATGACAGAGTCGCTCCGTCATGAGCCTCGGTTGAGCTGTGCTCATGACGGAGCGGTTCCGTCATGGCACGCTCGGCTCGCCTGCGCGGCGACGAATTTCGCGCCTGCGCTGGACGTTCCATTGAGCGGGGCGGGCCATGACGGAACCGCTCCGTCATGAGCACAACTCAACCGCGGCTCGTGACGGAGCGGCTCCGATACGAGCATGCGAGCGCCGCTCGGCCGCCCCACCCCCTTAGCGCTGCGGCGGAATTCCCGCCACAGCGAAGGGTTTAATCAATGCTTGTTTTGCCATGTATTTTATTAAACACTGTTGGGAAGCTGCTGGCAGGCCCTGACCAATATAAAAAAGAATGGAAAAATATATGCCGAACTGCAGTATATTTACCAACAAATCTTTGTAAATCTGGGTTTGCTTCAACATTCACAGGTGGCTTCATGGGAATGCCCATGCTCCACCCATGTAACACCTACACACGGCAGCGCTCTGCCCAGGACTTGTTTAAGGACTGAGGGAGCCAGTTTTCTAACCTGGACTACAGGCACATTTGGACTGCTAGGAATACGTGCCTGGTGGATGGAGTCTGCTTCAAGATGATGTGTGCTTGGAAGATGTAGCTTCTGTGCTGCTGGGAATAAGTGCCTGCTGGAAGGAGTCTGCTTCAAGATGATGTGTGCTTGGAAGATGTATCTTCTGTGCTGCTGGGAATACGTGCCTACTGGAAGGAGTCTGCTTCAAGATGATGTGTGCTTGGAAGATGAAGCTTCTGTGCTGCTGGGAATACGTGCCTACTGGAAGGAGTCTGCTTCAAGAAGATGTGCGCTTGGAAGATGTAGCTTGTGTGCTGCTGGGAATACGTGCCTACTGGAAGGAGTCTGCTTCAAGAAGATGTGCGCTTGGAAGATGTAGCTTCTGTGCTGCTGGGAATACGTGCCTGCTGTAAGGAGTCTGCTTCAAGAAGATGTGCGCTTGGAAGATGTAGCTTGTGAACTCCTAGGAATAAGTGCCTACTGGAAGGAGTCTGCTTCAAGAAGATGTGCGCTTGGAAGATGTAGCTTGTGTGCTGCTGGGAATAAGTGCCTACTGGAAGGAGTCTGCTTCAAGAAGATGTGCGCTTGGAAGATGTAGCTTCTGTGCTGCTGGGAATACGTGCCTGCTGTAAGGAGTCTGCTTCAAGAAGATGTGCGCTTGGAAGATGTAGCTTCTGTGCTGCTGGGAATACGTGCCTGCTGTAAGGAGTCTGCTTCAAGAAGATGTGCGCTTGGAAGATGTAGCTTCTGTGCTGCTGGGAATACGTGCCTGCTGTAAGGAGTCTGCTTCAAGAAGATGTGCGCTTGGAAGATGTAGCTTGTGAACTCCTAGGAATAAGTGCCTACTGGAAGGAGTCTGCTTCAAGAAGATGTGTGCTTGGAAGATGTAACTTGTGTGCTGCTGGGAATAAGTGACTACTGGAAGGAGTCTGCTTCAGGATGATGTGAGCTTGGAAGATGTAGCTTGTGTGCCGCTGGGAATAAGTGACTACTGGAAGGAGTCTGCTTCAGGATTATGTGCGCTTGGAAGATGTAGCTTGTCTGCCGCTGGGAATAAGTGCCTCCTGGAAGGAGTCTGCTTCAGGATGATGTGCGCTTGGAAGATGTAGCTTGTGGACTCCTAGGAATAAGTACCTCCTGGAAGGAGTCTGCTTCAACATGATGTGCGCTTGGAAGATGTAGCGTGTGTGCTGTTACCTCATTGGCCTTTATTAACCTCTATATGCAACCCCCAAAACCTGCAATCTGAATGGTCTTGTGAAGCTAAACCGAGGTCTGTTGTTACTGAAAAATTCACCGCTGAACATGTGAAATGCATTCAAGAAAACAGCACACCTGTTTGGTTATGGGATGACCTCAGCCTGTTTGCTATTATGGCTGCAAGCTGTGGAATTTTGTCACAATTTTGAAAACTTTTTGTAATTTTTTACGAAAATCCCTTCAGAGAGACAGCACATTAAAATACGTTAATATACTGTTCTTCAACGCTTCTGTCCTACATGATGATCCCTACGAGTGTTTGCACCCAGCTTGTGCAACTTTTACTCCTCCCTGTCAGGAAACCCTGAATATGTTCACCCTTCACTCAGGTCCTTCAGTTAAGGGCGCCATCACACAGGCACACCTTACTCCCTGCAAGCACTTAAGGCCCTCTTGCAGACAAACATTACAAGCAACCCCTCCACTGACACAGTCACCATCCTTCACTCATTCTGCATTTACCCTCTCCAGGAACACCACAAACACCTATACAGTCACCCAATGCACCCCCCCTTCTGTGCTCATTCTCATTGTACTTGTACCCCCAAAAACACTCATTCACCCCTCTACCCATCCTTAACCCACACAAGGGCATCCTCTAAACACCACAAGCTGACAAATTCAGCTTGCACTCGAACCCTCTCTTTATACTCCTACCCCTCTACCTGGCCTGAGTTACTTCACTACCCCCTGTGCTCATACACAGCAGCACCTTGAACTCACACGGGGCATATACTCCTCACACACAGGCCCTCCCTAGACTGACCTCCTCACCCCAGAATGCACCCCCTGTCCTCACCCCCTAGAGGCACTGTATCACACTTACCCACATACAGGCACCCTCTAGAACCATCTAAAATGATGTGGAGCAGAGAGGGGTTCTGGTCCAGCACAGGTAGTCATTAAATGAATTCTCCAAACCAACCAAGGTGTGCTGTTCCATAGACGTAGAGTGTTCCAAAGCCTGAACCCCTCGTGTCATCGGAGACTACTCCTTGTGCTCCTAATAGGAGTCACTTCTGATGACCTGATGGTTCCAGACTCATACAGTGGGCGTTGGAAAACTCTACTTCTCCGGAGCAGCACACCTTTTTAGGTTTCGACCCTGAGGCCCACACACACATTTTACCCACATGCACTGACATAGGTACACTCATACAGGCACCTTGCTGCAATCATCCACAACAAGCACAACTTACAGGTACCCATTCACAGAGGCACCCCAGGTACACACCCTCTGAAAGATGCCCCATAAATGCACTTCTACAGGGCCCCTCTGCTCTCACTCCTTACACTTCACAGGCACCCCCTGCACACATACCTCCTATAAGCAACATGTACACTCATTCCCTCAGGAATGCCCCTGCAATCATCCATTGCAGGCACACCCCGCACTGACCATCCGACAAGCAGGTCATGCACTCACAGTCTACAGACATCCATCTGGACCTTTTACAGACACCTCTGCTCACAAACCGGTGCCCCGCTACAAACTCAAGCACCCCCCAAATACTCATGCTCACCCTGCACTCTACATCTCCCACACCTGCACACAGCTCCCCTTCACGCAGAATCTCCTCTGATGCATGGCCCGCCTCGTTGAGTCCATAGGAACGCTGGACCAGCCAGGTGCAAGACTGAATCTGTGTAGTGGCCTAGGAGGGCAGCATGCTGGTTTAGAGTACAGAGTACAGGGGTAGGCTCTAATTTTGTTGATGGGGTCCAGAGAGAAGCAGCTGTAATGCATGGTCCTCCATCTTTGGGGTGCATAGGCGGGGCTTTGATTGCCTGCGGTATAGAGCCGTGGGGCGAGGTCATTCAGGTAGGTTTGCTGTCAGCAAAGGGAGGACTCCTGGGCCAGACTAGAGTGCCCCTTATGGGGCACGTCTAGTTAGGGAGGATCTCCAGCTGTACCGGGAGGGGACCACCCGCGTGTACAGAATTTATCCAAGAGGCCTTGCTCATTCAGTTTGAATACCGTCCGGTTAACAGAATTTCTTGAAAAACTGTATAAAAAAGCGTACAAGAGGACAAATTGAATATATTTTGCAGACTGTAGGGCTAGTGAAAAGGTCTGCACAGCGAGAGAAGGGTTAAACAATTGGGCGGTAACATATATCATTACAAAACAGAAGTGTGAGGGGTGGGTAGGGACATTGTCTTTGGCACCAAAGGTAACAGGAACACCACAGCATGCAATTAAAATATCGTCAGTTAAAGGCGGCTTTCAACATTTACATTGAAAAAGTCATTACATTGTTAAATTAAAAAGCCAGAGTCACTGCTATATGCCACTCCATGCAGAGGTCCACGCTGGGACAGCATAGAACTTACTGAGCAGGCCCTGGGTCAGGTAATGCTCCCAGAGAAAGGCCCCACAGCAGAGAGCCGGGCTATGGGGTGTGCAGTACTGGGACGGACTGAAGAATTCAGCACTCCGCTCCCCCAGAAGGTGGCAGTAGGGTTGTTTCCTGTGTCATCGCATTCTGAGATTCAGAATGCGATGACGCGCTTTAATAGAGTGTTGGTAGTAATATACAAATGGCTGTTAAGGGTCATGGGGTCTTGAGGTTGAAAATTATCAAGGTGATGTGGGCTTACCACTTCACACCAACGGTTTTCCCCATTTTAAATTTTTGAGAGGAAGATATCCGATAACTAAAGAAAGATTTTGGATGAAAGAAGGAAGGCAAGGGCAGGTATTGTGGGAAAAAGTGAGAGAGACGATCAATTAAGCAAGGAGTATTTGCAAAATTCAGTATGACAGTAAACAGAGTGAAAGAAGTAAAATTGGGAGTTGGTGACTATGTTAAAGTAAAACATCAAAAGAAAATGGAGAAGGGTGGGAGTCAATTCATCGGATCATTTAAACAAAAGGAACCAGGAGCTTTTGGATAGGTCCACCACACGGGCTTCCTTGGTTAATGGCTTGAATGTAAAGAGTGTGTAGTTCCTTAGACGAAAAGATAATTTGTCAGGTCGGTGTAATGTGCTCCAATTGGTAGGCAGACAAAATATCGAAATTAAAATATCGACATACAATAATATCGATGTTTAAATTTCGACAGTACAGAATATCGATGTCCAAAATATCGACAGACAGAATATCGTTTTTTTAAGGTATGTATGTTACTAATATCGAATTTTACTAATATCGAAAAAAAAATATGTGTTATGTATTTTATTATGTTGTTTATATGTTTGTTAAACATGTTTTGTAATGCATGTTTGAAAATTTGTAAATTTGTTTACATTTTGCGTTTTAGTATCAGAGCGGGTTGTGGGTTTATAGGGGAATAGGGTGGGAAGTAATTTAATAATAATTAATTAATTAATATATGTTTGTAAATATTTTTAATTAATTATTAATTGGTAATTAATTAATAATAATTAGTTAATAATTAATATAATTTTGTACATATTTATAATTAATAATTAATAATTAATTGGTAATTAATTAGTATTAATTAGTTAATTACATTAATTAGAGTAATTTTGTTTTATATATAATGTTTTGTTATTGTTAATTAATTAATTGGAAAAAATAATATTAATTATTACATTTAATAATTACAGCTAATGTACTTTATTGTTATTGGTAATTAATAATTAATTGGTAATTAAATAATATTAATTAATTTTGGGTAAAGGAGTATTTTTAGGGTTCAGGGTCAGTTCTCAGTTTTTGGGTAAAGAGGTATTTTTAGGGTTCAGGGTCAGTTTTCAGTTTTTGGGTAAAGGGGTATTTTTAGGGTTCAGGGTCAGTTTTCAGTTTTTGGGTAAAGGGGTATTTTTTGGGTTCAGGGTCAGTTTTCAGTTTTTGGGTAAAGGGGTATTTTTAGGGTTCAGGGTCAGTTTTCAGTTTTTGGGTAAAGGGGTATTTTTTGGGTTCAGGGTCAGTTTTCAGTTTTTGGGTAAAGGGGTATTTTTAGGGTTCAGGGTCAGTTTTCAGTTTTTGGGTAAAGGGGTATTTTTAGGGTTCAGGGTCAGTTTTGGGTTTTTGGGTAAAGGGGTATTTTTAGGGTTCAGGGTCAGTTTTGGGTTTTTGGGGTACAGTCGTACAGGGTAAAAATAAAATAAATTTAAATTAAATCAATTAAATGAAATTAAAAAAAATTACATTAAATTATTAAGTTTTTAATTTATTTTAAATGTATATGTATTAGTTTTAATTTTTTAATTATGTTTTAATATTTTTATTTAATATTTGTAAAATTATATGTATTTTAAAATTATTTTTACATTATTATTAATACATTTAATAAACGATGTTTTTAATTTCGATATTTTTGTACTACGATATTAATTTGTCGATATTTTTGTACTTACCTTTATGAAGATATGACTCCGATATTTTTGATTTCGATATTTTTGTGTCGATATTTTTGTATGTAGATATTCTGTCTGTCAATATTATGTCAGACATTCGCTCCAATTGAAGCAAGTGCCCTCACACCCCCCAAGATGTGTCATGCCTCATCATCTGGGCATGCTCCTCGTCGGGCCGGCGCTGCAATGCCCGATGGGCACCCGCGAAAGGCCTCTTTGCCGCAGATCTTTTTGTTAAGCCGTCTGATGAGTGTGAGTGTGTGGGGTGTAGAAAGTAGTGTGGGGAACAGGGAGATTAAAATAGGTTTAGTGATACTGTGTTTAGATAACTTTTACTAGTGAAGCTTACTAACCTAATTAAAACCAGTATTGCTTGTGAGGAATGCAATGGTCCTAAAGAGCAGTCGTGATTAGTTTCTAAAAAGTGAGGTCAGCATGTTTCTTGCCTACTCTAACCGCCAAGGGGTCTAGTGGCAATTCATCAGGACCGAACAACAATTACCTACACTACAGGGTGACTGATTCTTCAATATATACTGATAAGTGAAGTAATCAGTTGCAACTTAAGTAACAAATTAAGATCTACCTTGTTAACTGACCTGACCCATTTAGTAGTCAATTACGGTCTCAAGTAAGCAAGGCAGTGTGACCAGGACACTCGCTAACTACTTCATGGTGTGGCGTGCGTCTGCACACCAACCCCGGCTCTGTCTCAAGATTCAGTCAAGCTGTAGTGTAGGTAATTGTTGTTCGGTCCTGGGGAATTGCCAATTGACCCCCTTGGGGGTTAGAGTAGGCAAGAAACATGACAATCTCACTTTTTAGAAACTAATCCCGACTGCTCTTTAGGACCATTGCATCCCACACAAGCAATACTGGTCGTAATTAGGTTAGTAAGCTTCACTAGTAAAATGTATCTAAACCCAGCATCACTAAACTTATTTTAATCTCCCTTTTCACCACACTACTTTCTACACCCCACACACACACACACCCATCAGACGGTTAACAAAAAGATCTTCGGCAAAGAGCCCCTTCGCCGGTGTCCGCCGGGCATCGCAGTGCCGGCCCGACAAGGAGCATGCCCAGATAATGAAGCATGATACCTCTTGGTGTGTGTGAGGGCACTTGCTCGTATTGGAGCTCATTCCACAGACTCAACAGATTATCTTTTCATCTAAGAAACGGCACACTCTTACATTTAGGTTCATTCATTGGGCCAAACAGAGTGGTGGATATTTATAATAATTCTGCCAAGTTAGATGATGGTAAAGTTTGGAATTTTAGCAAATTGGCTAAATGTAGAGAACATTCTAAAAGTGACAGAGATGTAGGGATCAGAGGAAGAGAGGAATCTAAAAGAATTAACTTTGTTTGATGGATGATGATGTTGAGAGGATTAAAGTGTACAAAAATTAGAGGAACCTCTCCGTAAATAGGGAAAGAGTATCCAGACCCGGACGTTTGTGATAGTACCCTAAAAGGTGGGAACATTATGTTGTGAGGTACAACAGATCTTAATGGTTGCTCACTGTTCCTAGGAGTTGTACAAGGTATATTGTGGCCTTTAAAAGTGTATAATTGTCAAATGTATGTGTAATGCAATAAGTTGTTAATGTTATTTTATATTGTATTTGATATTAAGAGTTGTTTTCTTTTAAAGAGGGGAGATGTGTCATGTCCTAGGTCATTCCATTCTGAGATTCAGAATGCGGTGATGGTATATTGGAATATGGAATGGGGAGATGAAGTAACTGGCGGAGGTGGCTGGACTGATGACTCTCACAGGATCTTGTATCCAACTAATAACCTACAATTTCACATAGTGTAGCTGTCATGGTATTTTGGGGAACACAAACATGCAAGTAGTTCCCTGGCCCCTGCACCTCATTTAAGCCCAAGTGTAAGCAGGTGAGGAAAGAGTGTGGACCCTGATGAGGGACGTCATACTCTAATCCAGAAGCGAGACAGCTCATGGTACAGCAGGAAGGATAGAGTTTCAGTTATTGGACCAGATTCCACTCCATGGGGAGATCCCACACCAGGCCTGTGTAGCACTTTCTTGGAAGGGCCTGAGAAGGGCAATGCTGCATTGGAGAGGTCCACCCAGACATCAAGGAATTGGCATCACGACCCCCTACATGGCAACAGTTATTCCTAGCCCCCTACGCACAGTTCAGGTCCATGGTTCAGGAAGGAATGTGGGCCCTGACGTTGGAAGCAGCAGAGCAGGCTGCTTTCTTCATTGTAATACATGGCATGGTCTGCCCGTGATACATATGTCTCTCCAGAGTGTACGGAGCAAATGACACATAACACATTAGAAATGAAGAAAGAGACTGACTACACTTGACTTACACCACAATGTTCAATAAATAACTACGGGGCATATTACCAACGTTTAGCGATATTTACCGCTAACGATGCTTAGCAACAAATTTTTTAACGCTAAGCATCGCCGGAAATTATCGCAGAGATAACTTGCTATTAGCAAGGTTTATCTCAGTAGTGATAAAAATCCTCACGCTAACTGCCAATTGAGAGATTATCTCTGGAAAACCAATGATAATCTCTCGAAGTTTGGTGTTAGCTTGATAATAGGGGCTCACAAACTTAGCCATGATATCCACCTTCCATAGGATATCATGGCTAAGTCAGGAAAATATCAGGTGTAAAAAAAGCAGTGCTAACCGCGGTTAGCGCTGCTTTTTTTTATCACTAACAGGGTTAGCGAAATCCTTGATAATAGGAGAAATGTCGCTTAACAACATTTCTCCTATTATTTTTCTCTGGAACGCCCCCTTTGCATCTCATTAGAGATGCAAGGGGAAGCTTAGAGAAAAAGGGTGCTAACATGCGAATTTGCGTGTTAGCACCCTGTTGCTAATAGGGAGATAATTTTATCTCCGCTTTCTTGGCTTTTAAAGCCAAAAAAGCGGAGATAAATCCCTTGATAATATGCCCCTACATTAAATATAGAAATAGCCCAAATGGACGAGATGAGGTTGCAAGACAAAACAAACCTCTGTTTTATTACGTTTGAATGCAGTGACCATGTTAGGTAATCAAAACTCCCTGTGATCAAATAGTGCAACGAGCGCTCTTCTCAGCAGCAGCACACATTGGCCACATTTACTAACATTTCACACAAGCTGTGCTGCTTTACATGAAAGGGAGATATCAGAAATGACCCATATTTACAATTATATGATGCATTTCTACTGCCTCCTTGTGCTGGCACACTGTGTCCTGCCTAACGGCAGTGCAGGCATTCTTGCCATAGCGCATAGTGCAATGGTGTCTAGGTTACAGGCAGGATTGTTTTTGTGCCGGAATGGGCATCATTCAGAAAAAGGTTGTAATGAGGAGAAATGAAGATATTTCTCCTTGTTATGCCTGGGTAAGGGAGGCATACCATTTTGATGCATTCCCAGGTTTTCAACTCTTTGTAAATCTAAGAATGTGCATAAATTAATCGGTGGATACTGGGTACGCCCACTCTCTACCCATGGAATGCCATCCTGCTGCAAGCTAACACAAGGCAGCGAAATGCACTGCCTTGCATTACCTTAGATTTACTAAACAATGCAGAGTCACACAAGGTGGCTTTGCGTGGCATAGTAAATTCCACATTAGGGCTTGTGTTACCTGGCATGATGCATGGGCAACACAAGCCCTTAGTAAATCCAAACCATGGTAACTAATTTGATTGGAATCGGAGCCAAAGCCCCTTTTTGAGTTGTGCTTCTTCAAGCTCTTTCATGCTGGTGATCACATAAGGTCTGGCAAACAGATCCTAAGAAGGAAAGAAAAACAGGCGCAGGAACATTAGTGCCTACTGGCTGCTCGCCCATTAATTACTGAATCAAAATGTAAAGCTAACTGCATCCAATAATGGCTTCAATAATCATCAGCAACACTTAACTAAAAAGTGGAGTTCCTATGAAATTGCCACATAACAGATACGGTTTGCATGGACTCTTTGATTCCAGTTGCATGAAAATAAAACACCAAAGTAAATACAATCTTCCTTTACGTATTAGGAGCAGAGCATTTTTGGGAACACGCTTTTGTAAGTACAAACAAACTAGAAAAGGACAGGCATAGATTCATCTTGTTGTACACCATTCATAGTTGATACCTTGAAAATTTCAATAAGGGTGCCTGATGTCTACGTTACACAAAGTGTTGTCCTTCTAACAAATGTTACACTAACTATATTGATGAAAACTTTAAGGGATAAAACTAAAATAGTCTGGTCTTCATTTTCAAAATCAGAGAATCACCTGGAAAATTAATTATCTGCAGATCATTACAAGTATATGATTTATGGAAACTTGTGTCAAAGCAAAACCATAGATTGAATTTCAATATCTATACAAATAATTTCAAATTGATCCAACGTGCTAATCTCAAATACTTTTCTTGCTTAGTTGATTTCAACTTGCAGATTAGGAACAAGGTGTATGACGTAAGACCTTGATGAAATTCACCTATTGAGTTGAAGTCAACTTTCACCCCTGATAATGGCAAAGTCATTAATTACACTTGCATTAAGCCCATTAAAATGTGTATTTGCCATATATTATGTATCCGTGATTTTTTTTAAAATGTGGTCCATTTGAATGATAGAGAAAAACAAAGCAACCGTTTTTAGATTGTGAGGTAGATATGGTAAGGCCCTAATTACCTAGGCCCCCAATGGATGCTGTAATATTTATCACACAGTAAAATTCTAAATCCTGGGGTTTGGTATAGACGAGTATGATAAAACACTTATTCAACGTTTTTTCTGAATAATAAGAATAAAATTAGGATTTGGTGCTTTCTGCACCAAAATCCACATAGTTCAGTAATTACTGCCCCCCACACCCAATACATTTTGGCACGTTTGTTCTGACGGAGACATATCTGAGAAATTGCGAATGCTATCACAATAGGCAATTAACAAGTGCAATAAACCCCTCATCACTTGTAATTCAGATCCCTATGAAAACAGAGATCCGTGCAAGGGAAAGAACACACCAGGCCCCTTATAATGAATGGCTAAGATTTTACAAATGCACAAAGAGGGATAGAATCTGATAATGCACAGGCACAGAACTAGTTTGGTTCATGATAAAGACATTGGGCCCGATTCACAGAACTAACTTACGACAAAATCCTAAATGTACTACTTTTGGTATTCACAGAAGGCATTTAGTAGTCTTAAATTCGGATTTTGTCTTAAATTCGGATTTAGTCTTAAATTAGGATTTTGTTTTAAGTTAAACTTAATTTTATCTTAAATTTAATTCAAGACAAAATCCTAATTTAAGACACAATCCTAATTTAAGACAAAATCCTAATTTAAGACACAATCCTAATACAAGACAAAATCCTAATTTAAGACAAAATCCTAATTTAAGACAAAATCTTAATTTAGGACAAAATCCTAATTTAAGACAAAATCCTAATTTAGGACAAAATCCTAACTTAAGACAAAATCCTAACTAAAGACTACTAAATGCCTTCTGTGAATACCAAAAGTAGTAAGTTTAGGATTTTGTCGTAAGTTAGTTCTTTGAATCGGCCCCATTGATAGGACACTCATTATTGAACGCTTTTTAGTGAGCTACTACAGTCAATTAGCAATGTGGGCAATTTCTTACAGGAGTGTGGTAGGGTAGCATGCATTAATTGTTGCAAATGTTTTTGTTAGCCTACATGCCCAAGATAAGCCGTAAGAAGGAGTAAAGTGAAAGTTGTCCAAGGTAGACTCCTTCCTCTTTCTCAATTGAAACTGCTACAGTCAGATGAGTAGTCAGTGGTGTCCCATTCCACATTCCTCCTCGCATTTTAGCATCCGGAGCCCTCTTCCTTTTGGGCAGATAGTAAAAAAGAATGATGGACAGGGGTCTATCAATCTGTAGCCCCGCTCAGACGTTTAGGTAGCTGGACCATGCACACTCTGCATGCTACTCTGTGGAAGCAGGCAAAGTAACAATCTCGGTGCAGCTCTGTACTTTACTTAGACAGTGGAGCTTGCAACCAACTTAGCCCACCCAACCGGCCCCACATAGTTTTATGTATTTCACACAGTATGAACAAGACCTCTTACTCTCTAGACATGTGCAAGCAGGAACTTAAATGGGTTTAATGTTAAGCTCACTCATGGATTTTGCAACATGCTCATTTCCCACAATATTGCCAATAAATGTTGCATTGTCTTGTGCAAATCCAATGTATGCAAAATGAAGCACTGCATAGTAATTTCTGTGACTAATATTGTGCGTTTGCTCGAAATCTAAACAAATGAGTTGTAAATACAAGAACTTAACTCAAAATTATTGCAAATGTTAAGCATTCTCTCTCACAATGTGGACCATGCTTCTGATTTCATATTGCTGGTGTATATATATATATAGAGAGAGAATTATTCACAAAACATACAATCTCCAGGCATGATAGACCATAAGAATTCAGCGTTTTGCTGGTACAGCAATTAAGTTCTCTGTCCTCTGCTTGCTTTAGCTTAGACAATAGATTACTTACCTTTCTAGTTTTGCCTTCTTCTGATTTCTTTACTACTGTATAGCTCTTGCTCACCGTAAATATGTTCTTCCATTTCTATCCTCCTACTGATGGCAACAAATTAGTTTTTCAACAGTCGTCAGCCAAGTAGAACCATAGAATTACAACAAGCGCCTCAAAGAGTGGAGACACAATGGAGCCTCTGTAATGGAAAATGCTGAAAAGAACAGGTTTTAGAAGGACACACCAGAATGCCAATAAAAGCCTAGAGCCGGTGGCTCCCAAGCTCTGCCGTGAACTATGACTCAGAAATGGCGTCCATTTTAGGGATGAACAACACTTCTGAGTCATCGTTGACTGGAGAGCATGGGAGAGCCACTCAGTCGATAAAATCAAATAGATGTTCTACTCGAGAGCCCGCTTCATCATGCAAACTTGTGTTTTGCGTTGCACTTTTTTTGGACATTCCAGTGCGCCATTTTTGGAGATGGTTTCATAAAAAGCCGCCCCAAGTGCAATGACGCAGTGGAAGGTGCAAAAACGTGCAGGGACACGATGGGGATGACTGTATATGTTCTACAAAAGAATAAAAAAGCACTTTCTGCCCCTAGATTCTACACCATTTGTTTTGCCCTAAAACGTGTTTTAGCAGCAAAAAAATGACTGCATAATCTGTGAGCACTGTGCCCAAACCTGCAAATTATCTTCATGCAAGAACACGTTTCCTTTCCACTTGGGTATTCTTTCAGTAGTCAGAAGCAAGTTACTATTTTGCCAAAACAACTCGCAACATGCAACTGACTACTGAACCATGGATAACAAAATGGATGACTTATTCCATGAAAACAAAAAAATCGCGACTGGAGTGGGTGTGATTTCGACTTCTTTGCCAATGCGTCTTCATTGCTCAGTTCAAAATGAACCAGCCCTTGAAGGGCAGCTCTATGTTTACAGATAAAAACAAGAACACTATTGGAGCCTGACAGATCTGTTAGCTGAATAAGGGTCCCATGTAGGATCAAACTTGTTGGTGATACAAATTCGAGAGTGAAATTTAAAAGCTACTGTCACAAGTGTTTGACACGTATTTGTCACGACTTGAGAGAGGTTTCCAAATGCACCATATACTCATTGTAGGATAGCAAAATAACAGCCTTGCCGATTACTCGTGACTAAGGTACCCGATTGTGGTGACATTGAGGCTGACCTTGGAGTCACCTCCCCCGCTGCCGCACTCTCCTTTGTCGTACCACCATTTGTTTTTCAATTTGTCCAAGAGGCCTTGCTCATTCAGTTTTAATACTGCCAGGTTAACAGCATTTCTTGAAACGATAAAACATAACTTGTAAGAATATGCAGTTGATGCTTGAGAAATTGTAACGTATAAAAAAGAGCACAAGAGGACAAATTGGCTAATTTTCACAAAATGTGGGGCTAGCGGAAAGGTTTGCACAGCGAGAACAGGGTTAAATAATTGGGCGGTGGCATATAGCGGATATTAAAAAAACTGAAGTGTGCGGGGTGGGGACATTGTCTTTGACACGAAAAGGTAACAGGAACACCACAGCATGCAATTAAAATATCGTCAATTAAAGGCGGCTTTTAACATTTACATTGAAAAAGCCATTAAAATTGTTAAACTAAAAGCCAGACAAACAGTCAGAAAGGACAACACATAGATAAAACATTTAAAAAACTGGATGCATTAAGAAAAGTATAAATATAACGATAAATTACCGATTCTTTAAACTTGGGGAATACTCAAGAGTTTAAACTGTGTTACCTCAAGACATCCACAAGAAAGAAAATGACAAACACACTACATCAGGGTAGGTGGAATACTATAACAACAGGGGTTATTGTTATATTATTCCACCCACCTTAATGTGGAGCCTTTTGGAGTTGCCACACCATAGCCCTTGGAGTCCAGGTTTCCACCAACTTTCATTGTGTCGCAGGGCTTTCGCTGTTCGATGTACTCATTCATGGTCGACTCGAGCAGGAAGGCGAACTTCCCCTTCGACTTGCGCACTCTGGCCACGCCGTCATCAGTCGTTTTGGTAAACACGGATGGCTCTGCCGATTTCATGTAGGACCACATTTTCTCATACACAGCTATTTTCGATCTCTAAGAAAGGGGCACAAAGAATATCAGGGTAACATCATCAACATTTATGAGGTTGTCAACACATTTTATTTTGATAACTCATGCATTCCTGCTGCAGGTATATGTGAAGAAGCATTGTGTATGTTTTACGGTATGTATATTCTAAAATGGCATTGCATTTCACACACTACAGTTGAGGGACAGTGCAATATCTCCACATTAACCACAAATAGCAAGCAGTTTGGACACCATTTCCTCGATAGAGATTGTCTGGGTTTTTAACAATCTTTGACAAAGTCTGCCTAGGGACTTAGGGCTAGATGTAGGTAATTGAAATTTACTGATTCGAAAATACTGAATATTACCAATTCGGTATTTTCGAATCGGTAAATGCTCTGTAGATACAAATTCGGTAAAAAATACCGAATCGTTAAGATTCGGTATTTACCGACTCGGTATTTACCGATTCGGTAATTGCCATTCATTTCTATGGGCCTGGAGGCCCATAGGAATGAATGCCAATTACTGAATCGGTAAATACCGATTCGGTAAAATAGGGAAAGAGTCAAGGGTGGCAGGGTGTTACTTTGACACCCTGTTGCACCCCTGAATAGTGCTTGTGTGCACATGTGGCACACATACATGCCCTAAGGGCATGTGTGTCTGCCACATGGCACTGGTGTAAATGCACAGATTTGCATTTACAGAGGTAATCCTTAAGGCATAGAAGCACTCTTCGAAGTGCTTCCTACATGTCATTTACAGATTCGGTAAATACCGAATCAGTTCGTATACCGATTCGGTATTTACCGAATCTGTAAATTGGCCACCTACATCAGAAAAGCCTATTACCGGTCCGTAACGGCCAAAATTCGGTAATTTCGGCCGTTACTGACCGGTAACAGCCTTCCTACATCTGGCCTCTATGTTTACAAGTGGTGTAGAGTTTATTGTCCCTAGTAACTACAGAGTATGATAAACACTGTACCCTGAATTAGTTTTAGCAGAAAAACATGAGGAAATTTACCAGCGTGAAATGACCTGATAAATACTGGGATATGCAGACTTGAGTTCAGAAAGCATCATTTGCTTGTTAGGACTCTTTTTGTGGGGAATACTAGCAATAGGTGCACACAGTAAATTCTGAACGCGCGATATCAGATTTTATGAGGTGTGATAAGTATTGCAACCCCCCACAGGGGCACTCATAAAAAGTGCCAAGACTATAAACTCTGAAATAATATACCACCTGAAACTCACAAAAAAGTGACTACTGCACATGATGCCGGCGCAACTCATTCACATTGGGCGGGATCATGCAAAAAAATAAAACAGACAATCATGAAGCAGAGAATAAGGTGTATGCGTCCCAAAGCCAACTTAGTGCACTCATTTTCACAGTTAATACGCTCTGCCGCCTGCAGGTCATGGCAAGTGATTGAACAGATGACTCCGATCCAAAGTGGTCCACTTTTCCGATCTAAAAGATTTCCTTCATCATTGGAGGATGCATATAATTAATTAACTATCCTCAACACAATCACTAATTTCCTGAATTCTAGAGTATGACTCCAAGTATCAATGGTAATAGGTATCAAAATATTGACCAATAACATTTGGACTGTACCCACAATAACAGGCCAGAACAGTGGTTAACTTGCAAAGATGGTCTCGTTTCTTCTGTTACAGTTGTAAATGTACCTTCCAAACTCTCTTGTGTAATATACGTTTTGTGTCATCTCCTTTTATAAACAAGCGATTCAATTGCAGTACTCTTAGAACACTGGCCCGTGGCACACACACTACTTGAAGCACTTACTTAAACAAACTCAACTCGGGCGTCAAAACAAAAAGAGCTCGGACTCAGATGCATCTCATCTTTTCCAAACCACTCATGTGTCTATTCTCTTGAGGGCCTGGACACAGACATGACAGAAGAGCTGAGTTTATACATATGTAAAATGATGCATAATTGAACCCACGGGAACAATTACAAAATCACCACGGACTCCTGGAAGTTACTGAAGTTATGTCTGTAGGGGATTTTCAATAAACCATCAGTCCAAAACAAGGCTAACTTGTGACTGTCATGGGAACAGTCCTGTATTATCGAATTCACTTCAAAAAGACACCTGCAGGTATTTGCATTGTCCTAAATTTGCATAAGTAGTAAACAGAACAGACGCCGGAAGAACAGTAACACAAATCTTCATCATTAGTCGACTTGACTGTGGGATGCCCTCTACGCCGGAAGCACCACCCTCCTCCTCAAAAGCCTTTAAACCATCCAAAACACAGCGGCAAGAATCATCCTCGAAATGCCAAGGCGAGCCCACATCACCCCCCACCTCTGCAACCAGCACTGGCTTCCCATAAAGAAGAGATGCCACTTCAAACTGCTCATGTATGACTTCAAAGCCCTCCACAATACAGGACCCGAATATCTGAACAACTGCTTGACCTCCCACCACCCCACCAGGCACCTGTGGTCTGCCTTCCTGGCCCTCAACAACGTCCCCCGAATCCATTGTACTCGAGCCAGAGGACGCGCCTTCTCCCACCTCACTGCCAAGGCCTGGGACGACCTCCCCATCCATCTCCGAACCTCCTCCTCCCTCGCCAAATTCAGGAGTGGCCTCAAGACTTGGATGTTCGAATTGCTTCCCCCATGCAGCGCTTAGATATCCCCATGGCCATTAGTGGGCTTTACAAATACTGATTGATTGATTGATTGACACATGTACAATAAGTATAGAAAGTTTAGGATTTATTTTACTCCTGTTCACAAAACCCTTTGTAATTTCTTTCTTTGCTCATGTTAGAACATTTTCTTCTACTCTGGCCTTTCTTCTCCCGCCCCCTGCGAATAGTGGGGAAGTGGATGCTTCTGCAGCAGAGGAGCCTCTACTTTTCGCTTGTAATGCAGGTGTGCAGGTAAACATGGAAAATGTACTCGAACCTTTTAGTAAAGTCCCAAAACGTTACATCTGAGTGAGTTTCCTCTGGGTGTACAACTCACTTAAGTTGGATTTCCCTAACTGCTCTACATGCACACCTCTGGGGATTCCCAAATTACAACCACAGGACTTGGTTAACAATTACAATACGCCAAATAACCAGAAATCTTCACTTTTATAAACAAACTTAATAGGAATTGAACATTAATTTAAACCAGAGATAAATATGCAGTTTCTCACCCATATTCAACATAAAAGTATACTTATGTAATGTCTTCATTACATAAGCTGGTACAAGGATTACTTTAAATATTGAACATGTGAGTTCCTTAGAAGCTATGTCAAAAAACGGGTACAAATTCAGAATTACTGACTTATGCCAGTATTTAAAATGATGGAACTAGGGTGTAATTTAAGCATCTGTAAATTGATTTCATGTATAAGTTGTAAGTTTAAAAACGTTCTTTGTAAATCATGCCCACAGTGTCTGTCATTATTCATAATACATACATCTTGAAGAACAAGGGAACCCCAGTAGTGTGACCAGGGGTGGATACGTATATAGGAAGACACCGGTCAGGAGAAGGCCACTTGGGTCCTCGTGTAAGGCTACTAAAGTATTTTAGACAGCTTTAGTCAGGTAGAACAAAGTAATGTAGTCCAGGCGGGACTGGTTATGCAATATATGCAGGGACACAAGGTTTGGTATGACATCACATTAATTAACACCATAAACGGAGTATCATAGTGTAATTTTTTATAACAGTTCTGGTGCTCACACAGAAAGTGAAAGTGAGTGAAGTGAGGAGAAGGATTACACAAACTGATGCCTTTATGCATGGGTCTGAAGTCCACTGGCCGATTTGGTCTTTTTACCTCCAAAACGTTTAATTAGAACCTAAATGTCTGGTGGGAAGTCAGATTGTAGCTGCAAAGGGATGAGTGCCTTTGAGATGCCTCCCTACCCTGCTAAGCCACCCTTTGGTCATGGCCTTGATGAGTTCTTTGGGGCTCACTCCATCCGTGCTGGGTCTTTGAGAGAACTTGGGCAGGTTTGATGAAAATGTACTACAAGCAAGTCCAGCAGTTTGTTATAATGTTGGGCAAATGTTATCCTGCTTTTGCCAGGGCTGTACTAAGATTATAACCCAGCATTACCGTACCACCTTTTCTGTAAGACTTGGGCTGTAGACACTTCTCTGCCAATGTAGGTTAGGTTAGTTTAGGCTAAAATTATAAAGCGCACTGACACCATAAGTTTCCTGGCGGTGAATAATGATTGTAGAGGAGGCAACCGAGAGACTAATTGGACTTAGAGAAGAGCCAGGTTTTCAAACTCTTTCTAAAACTCATTAGGGTGCCAGAGGTCTTGATTGCCAAGGGGAGGGAGTTCCACAGCTTAGGTGCGAAGTAACTAAATCTGCGGCCTCCGAGTTTTTTAAGTTTAACCATGGGGATGACCAGGAGGTGGAGATGGGCTGAGCGGAGGTTACGGACCGGGCAGTGCTTAACAGTGAGTGACTTAAAAAAGTCAGGGCAGTTGCAATGGAGGGCCTTAAATATTAAGCAGCCAGTCTTGAAGGCGGCCCTTTGTTCAATTGGCAACCAGTGCAATTTGTGCAATAAGGGTTTCGCTGATTGCCATTTTGGGGTTTTATGGATAAGCCTTGCTGCCTGATTTTGCACAATCTGTAGGTGGTGGAGCAAGGACTGCGGAAGGCCTAATTAGAGGGAGTTAGAAAAATCAAGACGGGACAGGACAATGTAAAAGAACAGTTTGCTTGGTTTCCGTAAGTGTGATGTTTTTCTCTGTCCATTGTATATTTCATACTCCTTCAAGTAGTGCAGAGTTCAGCTCAAGCTATGATCTCTTGCCCATGTTAGCAGCTACTGTTCATCCTCTGATGGCACTGACAACCAATAGTTAACCCATTGTCGGCGTTGACTTGTGTAATAGACATAAAGACATCTTTGGTAAGAATACTTAGCACAATCAGCATGTGAGAGGGTAAACTACAGCATCTGCCAATCTATGCAGTTTTACCATTCAGCATTCACAGATTAGCATAGCGGATCTTCAGTGTCAGAGATTGCGGGTGAGAGAGCGCAATTTAAATACAAAGTATATAGTAGCCATATTTAGACATATATGTTATAAACGTAGGAATGAAACGTGTATCGTAATGTAAAGTTGGCGACTATAGCATAAAGGCCAAAGAATGTGATAACATGGTATAGGAAATGTAAATGTATTCATACGTTAAAATGCATTAGGTTTAGAAGACCCGCATATATGAAGGGTAAATGTATAGAAATGTGTAGAAATGCTTATGAAATATAGAAACGTGCACAGTAGAATTCGTGTACGTGTGCAACTTTAAATGTGTAACTTTGCATTGGGAAAAGCGGCGAGAGAAATGTAACGTGGAAAGGCGTAAACGTGGAGAAACGTGGATGAATGTATAAGAGAATTCACATAAAGATGTAACCAAGGAAAATGTATAGTTTATATTCTATGTAGTCGTACTCAATGCATTTCATGTACTTGATGTAGTATATATTGTGTAGAATGTTTAAGTATAACTAAGGCTTTGCTGAAATACGAATATATACAAGTATGCCAAAGGTTATACTGTGTAGAGGGCTTTTTGTAGGAATGCTAGAGGAGTTAGGTCATTTGTGTACGCAACCCAACTGGTCAAGAGCTCGAAGGAGCATAGTCACATGAAATGTAATTTAGTGGTCTTGTGAAGGTCGTAAATAGCTTGATGTGGACATGAGAGCCGAGAAGTCTAGCACTTGTTAGATTTAAGGTGACAATGCCGGACGGAGCTTATTGCTCGAACGTGAGTAGAGACACTTTTTAGGTGGACTATGTTTTGACAAGACCATTCACAGGACCTAGCAGGGTCAAGTTAAGAGACATAAAGTTAAGGCCTTGTCCAAAATTCACATGTTACATGATCTGAAAGAATCGATAAATGTCGACGATGAAATGATGAAGATGACATCCAAAGGAGAAGGGTCAACTTAACGGACGACGCGAGGAGTGACCAATGGAAGAAGCAGGAAGTTGACATCATCGGGGAAAGTCCGTGGTGGGCGTCAAGGGGCGTTCCATTCACACAGAGATTGTGTATTTTAGGGACAGCACCCCGGGGAGGAGGTAGCAATTGGGAGATTAGGAACAGCGAGACGAATTGCTCAGAGCAAGGGCGAAGGGTAGATGCCTTGAGCAGATGCGCTGAGACATCAGAAGCGCAAGGGAGCAGTAGGCCGAGGACCCTTAGAGAGCGGATGGGTAGGCAGATAGGGTATTGCTTCTGAAACTTAAGATTTCCTTTAGAGGCTAAAGAGAGTTTGAACTTCTTAGGGAGTCAAACTGCTGACACCTTTTTAGGGAAGAGAGACTTGTGAAGTAGGGTTGCCACATAGCATAGAGTAGGGACAGTTTTAACTCGATTATTGTTTTTATCTTACTGCAGATGACGCAGAAGGAACCACTTCACACCGAAGCTTAAAGCGACTGATATATTAATTGACTTTGTATTTTGTATTCTTTTGAGATTATATCCTGAGTGGATTGTATCATATTCAAATTAATCTTTATATAAACTTTTGAAACTTCATCAGTTGTAAGTGGTTCTTCAGAGTGGCGTCAGTTAATGGGGTTTGTCTGGCCAATGCGAGGGTGGTCCTTTCCTCAATGACAGATAATAACGGTCCAAAACAGATGAATGGGATTCTTTATTAAATTTATCATAATCATAAATTGATATCAAAATCCCGTTCCCCGCAGTTGGTAGCAGAGTATGATGGTTATCTTCTTGAGGAAGACGACCTAGGCCAGGTTAGTTTACCCCAAGGTCCCTAGTCATCGTCGACCAGAAGAAAAATTGCAGCCGAAGACGGTGCTGATGGTGCGTCGAGAGAAAAGCAGCAGAGTCGGTCGAGAGTGAGTATAAGGGTCATGCGTTGTAAGATTGCGGTGTTTTATGTCGTTCCTGTGTTGTAATGTCAAGCGGAGTTGAATGCCTGTAGTGTGATTGAGGGAAAGTTGTGAGCGCGCGCAACTGGATGAAATCTTATGTCCAGAGGACTTAAGTGGTTCGGGTGTATCGAACACCTAGAGTAATTTGTCTACCATTGAAAGGGGGTCATGAGGTACCATTGATTTCCCGACAGACCGATGATAGGGGGAGCGTATGTGTGAGTGAATGAGTAGCGGACGCTGGTCGTACGTTTACTGCGTGTAAGTAACCTATCAGTTGAGGCAAGTGTCCGACCGTAAGAGGAAAGACGCTGTGCCAGTTGAGGTGACAATTACAGTTAGACTGTGGCCGTACAGTCAGAGAAAAGTGATCGCTTGGACGGAAGTAGTCATTTTTCAATGTATGAGTGAAAGCGCATATGAAATCGTGAAAGAGTCGAGAAACGAGGGAAGCTGCTTTAGAAGAGACAAGTGACGTCAGTGTAGAACCGTGCTGGGATAGGCTGATTAGCGAGAGTCGTACAGGGATTGGTGGTTGTCATCAAGTAAGAAATATCATACGGGATCAAAATGAAGTGTTTTAAGGGTTTAGGAAAGATCTTTAAAAAGAAAAGGAGAAATTTATATGCCGGAGAAGAAGCTCCACCAGAAGGCACACCAGCACATCATATGGCAATAAATGTAGGCTTACATTCCATATTGTGGATTTCCGAGTGGCATAGGCTAACTGAAGGGCAAAAAGAACTAGCGTTTCCAAGATTTGGAACGTTTAAACTAGAAGTGTTGAACCAACTGAAGGCGACGATGCTTTCAATGAGACCTCTACCGAGGCCAACACAATTTGAAGCTTTTGGGGTGTGGTTTAGAACTGCACACGAGAGGGGCGTAAAGAGGCGCCAAGAAAGAGTGAGAAGAACAGTAAAGGCAGTGCAGGATGCTAAATGGGACGAGGAAGCTAAGAAATGGAGGGTGCAGAAGGTAGAAGCGGACAAACTGTTCACCATGATAGAGGCTACAGGAGAAAGGAAACCTCTAGAACAAGTAGATGAGGAAAGCGAGACGGAGGAGGATCTAATAGACAGGCTGTTAACAGATAAACCACCTCCATATAGCGGAGAACTCGCGAGTCCCATACTACCGCAAGTGGACGGAACTAGGTGGGGAGAGTATAAGTCGATCCCGGTATCAGAATGGGACGCTACTAAGACCGTAGAAATACCCCAAGTTAATCCTGAACAGAGAGTAGTGGGAAGATTTGTGGTCCAGAACGTGCCAGAGACGCAATGCGCTAGGTCGTATCAATTGCCGGACGCCTTGCAGGTTCCGGTTACCATAGGCCCTATTGTGTCAATCTACAACCCGGAAGGGGTCCAGCAGGAGGAACAGGCACGGTGGGATAATGAAAGAGCAGAAGAGGCGAATAGGAATGCCACAATGAATTCCCACAGGCAGATACGAGCACCAATAAGTCGGAGTACCCCATTAGATTCTGCAACAGGTCCCAGAGTAGAACAGGGAGATCGAAGAGGGCCAATGGATTTGAGGGGTCCTAAACCAAAAACCCATAAGGAATTAAGGGAATACCTGAGAGAATGGGACGCTGCCGAAGAGGCTCGGAATAAAAGTTTAGAAACGGGATCCGAATGGAGAGAGCAGGATAACAGGATTCTCTCTCATTGTGGAGCTGGCGAAAGCAGCCCCGAGTGGGAGGGAGGAAGCCAAGAGGGCAGAAGAGATATTTGTCCTACAAGTAATGGCAATAGGCTAATGTGCGAAGACAGAAGTACAGGGTGTGGCGAAGTGCCTCGTGTCACCTTTAGTGAAGGGGAACAGAGGACACAGGAGTACCGGAATACCTTCAGGTGCACACACCATGCCCCAGGTGAGAATGCGAGACATTGGAGTCACGGAAATATGGAGAGTCGCGAAGCGTCTCGACATGCGTCCGGTGATAGTAGTCGGAGTCACGAAAACATAGGGAGTTGCGAAACGTCTCGCCATTCTTCCGGTGATCGCGAAAGAGATCACGGGAACATGGAGGGTCGTGACGGACCCTATCGTTTATTAAGCGACACCAGACAGCAGGCAAGCTATAATGGGTTAGAACAGAACGGTGGATCCTATCTCACATCTGGAGAAACCGAGCTTAGAAATCGGAACGTAGGGTTGGGGGACGGAGCATTATTCCACCATACCCCACGTGGAGATGGAAAGGCTTGGGATCTCGAAGGGTGGGAACGAAAAGATGGAAGTAAAACTCCTCATAACTCACCTGTGTTCAGGCGTAGGGCGCATAGTGGAGGAGAGAGGGACATGAGAGAAGAACATAGAGCTGAAATGCTGAAAGCTGACATAAAAGCGAAACGGCTTGACGTAATGAGTTTGAAGGCAGATCTGGACGAATTGATTGATGGTACAGTGCAACTAGAGAGATTAAACTCATATACACCAGATGAGATACTGTTTCTATCCAAAGATATCACTCGAAGAGCGAGGTCAGTTCATGAGAACTTATCTAATTTAGCAAACAGGTACATGGTAGACCTGTCACGAACTAAGGCTTTACAGAGTAACCACAGGCTGACTTGCACAGATCAGGATTTGGATGATCGCAGAACGATCGCGCTGAAAGTACACATAAGGGAATTGATCGTAAGCATCAGAATATGGAGAGATCTAGATAGATGGGAGGAAAGATGGTCCAGAAAGGGCTCTGTTAGACGGAGTGTACTTGAGGGCTCCCAGGACACAGATTTGATGCGAATGGAAGCCTTCCCTTTGCGGGAAATTGCGAATGGAAGCTATGTCCATGTGCCTTGGACAAGGGGGGATTTGGCGGCATTCACCAATTCCTTCCCAAAGCTTAGGGATAATCCTGTCGAATGGTACAAACAGGTAGAAAGATTTGTGAAGATCTCAAAGGTACTGTGGGTCGACTTGAATACACTGTTCGACATCGTAGTACCCGGAGATTTGTGGACGGCGTGCAAGCTCAGTGTTGACTGGCCTACTTGTGAGCCAACGAGAGAGGCCAGGACGAATGGTCCATCTCATAGAGTCATGGAAAAGTACGAGAGGGTAATAGCGTGGCTAAAAGAGAAAGTGCCGGTACAAGACATAGACTGGGTAAAGATAGATCGAACTACTCAGGAGCCGAAAGAGACAGTGCATGAGTTTTACGAGAGATTGCTGAAAGCATTCAAGCAGTACAGCGGGTTAGATGTGATGGATCCCAAGGACATAGGACAATTTGTTTCAAAGTTTGTCTTAGGATTAAGACCAGAAATATGCCTAATGATCCAACAGCATCTGATCTGTTGGCAGAACAAACCTTTAGACGAGATTCTGAGATATGCAAGGTACTGTAGTGACGAGATAGACTCGAAGGCGAAGAAGCTTAAAGAGAAGTTAATGCTAGTGCAAATGCAAGCTGCTGGAAAAGATAAACCGCGGCAGCAGGGAACAGGAACGCAGGCAAAGAAACAGAACAATCAGAGCAGAGACGAGGAAGAAAGACCGAGACCGAGAATGGATATCGCGACACTGAAAAAGACGACGAGATGCCATCAGTGTAATGAGGTGGGACACTGGCGACGCGAGTGTCCTTACAATGTTGAGACAGGGGAATTAGAGCAGGAGGAGGAAGAGGTTCAGAACAACGTGGTTAAGGGAGCCACAGTCCCGAAGGGCAAGTTTGTCAAAGGGGGGACTCAGACTCCTCGAGCCCCGTTTCCTCAACCACCTCGCATCTCAAACGGAGGGAAAACCTACAGACAGATGCCATTGTTTGTAGGAGGAGAGGAATGTTACTACGTTGATCCTCTTACAGGGCAGCGGGCGAGTAGGGACGAAGACTGTACTCTAGGAGCCGCCTTGGAAGTAGATCAGAGAGGACCATACGTAGAGGCTGAAATAGCAGGATGTCCTACAACCTTTTTGGTGGATACAGGGGCCACTCGATCCACGTTGAGATCTGCAGTAGTCCCGGGTCTGCCAATATCAGGAGAAATGGTTCAGGTGGTAGGAGTAGCAAATAAGAGGATGACGAATCCTCTGACCGAGCCAGTGTCAGTGAGAATAGGGAATTACAGTGACGAACATCAGTTTGTGATCTGCGATTCTAGTCCTGTGTGTTTGCTAGGGAGAGATTTGCTGTGCAAACTGAATTGCACGATACATTGTACACCTGAAGGAGTAGAAGTGCAGACAAATGATGAGGACGCAGATTTCAAAGTTGTGAACTCAAGGGAATGTGTGGAACTTTATCCTACTTTGACAGTGGAGGAGCTTCCACAAGATTTGAGGGAGAAAGTCTCAGCTGAGGTATGGGATTTTACTGGGGAAGAAATTGGTTTGATCAAAGGAGTGGAACCGGTAAAAATCTTGGTTAGACCCCATGCTGAGTATCCAAGAACACCACAGTATAAGCTAACGCCAGAGACGATTGCAGGGATTAAGCCTGTGATCGAATCCATGATTAAGCAGGGAATACTGAAGGAGATCGTGGGTAGTCCGTGTAACTCCCCGATCATGGGTTTGCAGAAACCTAGTGGAAAATACAGAATAGTGCAGGATCTTCGAAAGATTAATAACATTGTTGTCTCATGTTGTCCAGTGGTACCGAATCCATCAGTGATATTGTTTCAGATACCGTTCCAAGCTGAATGGTTCACAGTGATAGATTTGTGTCAGGCTTTCTTTTCGATACCGTTAGATGAGGAGAGCCAATATCTTTTCGCTTTCAAACTGGAAGATCGCGTCTTAACATGGTGTCGTATCCCTCAGGGGTATACAGAAAGCCCATCGATCTTTAACCAGTTATTGAAACGAAATCTCGAGAGTCTAGTACTGCCCAAGAATTCAGTTCTGGTCCAGTACATAGACGACCTCCTTGTTGCGTCAGAAACTGAGGAAGCTTGCAGAGAAGACACCATCACCTTGTTAAATCACTTGGCTGAGAACGGACACAAGGTGTCTCCAAGTAAATTGCAATATTGTAAGACTGAGGTGCAATACTTGGGCCATAGGATTGAAAAGGGAAAGCGGAAGGTGTCTCCAGACAGAATAGAGGCGATTATGAAAATGAACGCGCCTACGACACAAAGAGAAGTCAGGATGTTTCTAGGCATGGTCGGTTACTGTCGACAGTGGATAGCCAACTTTTCACTGAAGGCAAAACCGTTATTACAGCTGACGCACAAAGGAGTAAGTGATCCGGTACCATGGGACAAAGATTGTTTGATGGCGTTTTTGCAGCTGAGGGAGGACCTATGTCGTGCCCCGGCTTTAGGAATGCCAGATTATAAGAAACCTTTTTTGCTTTACTGCTGCGAGAGAGAGGGATGCGCTTTAGCGGTATTAGCACAGGTCCATGGAGATGCGCGCAGGCCAGTGGCGTACTTTTCGGCTACATTAGATCCAGTAGCCGCAGCGTTGCCCGGATGTCTCAAATCCGTAGCTGCAACGGGTGTCAGCATTGAAAGGTCTGAAAGTGTAGTTATGGGTCATCCGTTAGAAGTGTATGTACCACATTCTGTAGAACTGTTAATGACAAGGACTAAGACTCAGCATCTGACGAATAGCAGGCTCACACGCTACGAGCAGGTCATACTGGCTGCTGAGAATGTGACCCTAAAAAGATGCTCCGTCTTGAATCCTGCAACCTTGATGCCACTTCCGAATGAAGTGGAAGATGAAAACTGTACAGAACATGACTGCCTCGATGTGACTGAACTATGTACCAAACCGAGACCTGATATCGTAGATGAGCCATTGACAGACCCAGACGAAATTTTCTTCGTCGATGGTTCATGCGTAAGAAACGATGTCGGTCAGCTGAGAGCAGCTTATGCAGTATGCACGATTACCAGAGCTATAGAAGCCGCTTGCCTGGAAGGAGTACACTCCGCTCAGGTAGCTGAAATTGTGGCTTTGACTCGTGCTTGCTTAGCAGGCGAAAGACTTCGAGTCACCATATACACCGATAGTCAGTATGGATTTGGCGTAGTTCATGATTACGGGCAGTTGTGGTCTCAAAGAGGTTACATGACTTCCTCGGGTTCTCCTATTAGGAATGGAGAATTCGTGAAACTACTGTTAGAGGCTTTGCAAAAACCTTTGGCCATAGCTGTGGTCAAATGTGCAGCTCATACAAAGAACACTGATTTTGTATCACTAGGAAATAAATATGCCGATGAGGTAGCGCGGTATTGCGCAGAGCAGGGATATTCTCACACTGATGCAAAAGTGGGGGGAATCCAGGAAATGACTGAATTGACCATGTTGTTAGATACTGTAGATACGTGGGATGAATTGAGAGCAGTACAGGAAAACGCACCAGATGAGGAGAAAAAGGGCTGGGAAACAGCTGGGTGCGAGAAAAGTGAAATGAATTTTTGGGTGTCTGCCGACGGAAGGGCAGTATTACCGAATGAACTCATTAGTCCCATGGCAAGGAAATTGCATGGATCAGCACACATAGGAAGAGATGCTATGGTGAGAGTATTCAGACAAACGTGGTTTAACCCTAAATTTAGAGTAGCGGCAGAAGCAGTGTGTCAGCGATGTACAATCTGTCAGCAACTAAATGTGGGTAAGAGAACACCAGTTACCTTGAGTCACATAGGAAGGTCTGGGGGGCCTTTCAATAGGATGCAGATTGACTTCATAGAAATGCCTCCATGCAACAGACTCAGATACGTGCTAGTGATTGTCTGTATATTTTCTAGATGGGTTGAGGCTTACCCTACACGTAGGTGCGATACACTTACAGTAGCAAAATTGTTACTTAGAGAGTTGATACCGAGGTTTGGGGTGCCGTCCTCTTTGGAATCGGACAGAGGAACTCATTTCAATAGCGAAGTGGTGAAGATGCTGTGTTCAGCTTTAAATATTGATCAAAAGTTACACTGCAGCTATCGACCAGAAGCTTCAGGGATTGTAGAGCAAATTAACAGTACTATCAAGTCCAGACTGGCTAAAGTTTGTTCGTCAACATCCCTGAGTTGGCCAGACGCACTTCCAGTAGTTCTCATGAGTATACGTAGCACACCAGATAGAAGAACAGGCCTCTCTCCACATGAAGTGCTAATGGGGAGAGCTATGAGACTGCCATCGGTTCCAACTGCAGCGCTAGTGAACATCACAGACGATTTGATCTTGGACTACTGCAAGGGACTATCTGATGCCGTAAATTCTGTGTCCCTCCAGGTCCAGGCTGCAGAGGTTCCATCTGTACAAGACTTGTGCCATGATCTGAGTCCAGGAGACTGGGTCCTGGTGAAGAAACATGTCAGGAAGAACTGCTTAGACGTGCGTTGGCGAGGACCGTTTCAAGTTATACTTGTAACGAATACTGCAGTGAAGTGTGGAGGGCTGCCAAACTGGATACATGCCTCACACACCCGAAGAGTGCCAACACCTCCAGAAGACACAGCTCCTCTCTCGGATGAGAATCCGACGGGAAGCGGAGAAGCCATAGAGGGGGAAAGCCAAGCTGTGGAGGTGATCGAAGAAGCTGAAACTGTGTTGGAACAGGGCGACGAAGGTCAGGACACGAGTGGGACCGAAGTTGCCTCCGGAGAAGAAAGTAACTGGGAATCCGACACAGATATTGAACAAATTGAGAGTGAACAAGAGACAGGTCCTGGAACAAGGAGCGGAAAGACGGAAAGCAACGAAGCCAGTTGGCCGGAGAGAAGGAAAAGGCCAAGTTCGGAAAGGAAAAAGGAAAGAACTCTTGCCCCGATCGCTGAAGAATCGGATCAGGAGGAAGAAACGACAGATTCAGGAACTGAGAGTCCACGACGATCGAGAAGGGTACGTGTGCCCTGCAGAAGGTACGCCACCCCAGAGTGGACTTATCTAGCAGATGTATTGGGGACAGAAATCTGGGAGAGTGAAGAGTGTGAAAGTAACCACTCGCGATCCAGTCGTGACAGTGGAGATATGGATGGTGGCGCCTGGGCTTGAGAAAGAGGGGCTACTGACTTTCACACTTCCCCGACCCCCACGTTTGAGTAAAATTCAAGATCTAGTGCTGAAAAGACTACAATTTCCAACAGGTGGTCGGCAAATGACAGAGGAAGAAGAAAAAGTTATTCGTTTTGAACTGTTAATTATTGTTGTGAAAGCCGCAGGTCCGACAATAATTGTTGATGCATAAAAGACTTTTGTACGTATGTTAAAAAGAAGAAGATAACCTAGCGCCGAGTGGAAAGAAGAATAAAATTAGGGATTACATTTAGAGGACGGAGAAGGGCTAGGGTTGTCTGCTGCTAAGAAGAGAAAAAGACATTGTGGTGAAAAGATACCTGTTGATAAAAAGCACTTTAAAAGACTGTGAAAACAAACAAGCCACCAAAGACTGTAAAGAGCACTTTCGCTAGAGAACGAGGTACGCTGTTTTGATAACATGGAGAACGGCAACCCAAACAGAAAAGCTAGATGTATAGTAGGTACACTTATAGCAATAGTGATATTTCTCATAATCATAGTAGTAACGATATCTTACATGACAGGACATGAAAACGATAAAAGTATAGCAAAAGAGAAAACAGTAACGACTTTGAAACCTGCTCTTGTGGGAAAGAAGGAGGAGAGCAATGTTATACGTGAAAAGGCGTTACTTGCAGAGGAAACTCGTAGATTACATATAGACGAGTCACAGGGAAACTTTAGGTCAAATGCATATGCCAAATTATTGTACGAATATATCGATGCCATGGAGGCCAAAGATTGCTACGTTTGTATGCAATTGCCGGCTTCTGTAGATGAAGGCATTAGGTATCACCATCTCCCATTAACTTATGGGATAACATGTAGTTTATTGCTCAGTATATTTTATGGTAGAGAAGGATTTGAGTACTACTTTTCAAATTATGATTCGGTACTGCCTGAAGTTCCGAATTATAAGCAAATGAATAAGTGGGACTACTACAAAAAGGAAGATAGACTGGCTAAATTCTTTCTTCCTTGGGACACATTAGATACATCATATGCACGTAGAAATAATCTGACTTGCAAAATATCAGAAGTAGAGAAAAGGTTTATAGCACAAGTAGATGATCGATGCAGACGGCAGAAAATTCTAAAAATGTCAGGGCAATGGAAAATAGACTGGACAGAAGAAGAGAAAGCACACAAAAAGAAAGGTAGTAATGGTCCAATAGCATTGGATAGAACGCAGAAAGGAAAGTTATGTTTAACTCGAAGCAAAACGTATTACGAGAACGAATTTGTAGGTGAAGTTAGTTGTGAGCACTCTTTTAGACTGGAGTACTACACAAAGGATTTTATGAAAGGGATGCAAGCTATTCCGAATGTGTATTTTGTATGTGGGAGAAATGCCTATGTAAAACTTCCAGATAACTGGTATGGTTCGTGTTACTTGGCAATTGTCTTCCCCAAAATATATCATGCAAAGGATTTGGCGATAATAGAAGGAAAGGCTTCGAGGAGAACGAAAAGGGAAGTAGGAGATGCAGAAGTAGTAGGGGATGTATTTGGAGCGATGTTTCCATTGTTAGGGGTAATTCTTAACGATGTTAAGATTAGAAGGTTAGCGACAGTCGTGGATAGATTGTCTGCCAGCACTGCAAGATCATTAATGTTAGTAGAGGGTGAGATGCAGTCGATTAGAGCAATGGTTTTACAAAACAGACTTGCTTTAGATGTAATATTAGCAAAGGAAGGCGGAGTTTGTAAAGCTTTGAAAGTTCAGGAATGTTGTACTTATATTCCTGATAATTCAAAACCACTTGAAAAAGTCATACAGAACATTACACAGATTCATCAAGAAATTGAAGATTTATCAAAAGTAAATGTCTGGGAAAAAGTAGGAAACGGAGTGGGAAAAGTTGGAAGTTGGTTTGCTAATATAGGCAAAGGTATAGTTTGGTACATATTAAAGCCTGTACTAATAGTATTAATTTGTATAATTACATTATTAGGATTAGTAAAATTGTATAAATGGTATAGGTCGAACCAGTTACAAAGATCGATGAGAGAACAAGAAAGGAGACTAGCTGTTCTACAAGATCAACAGTATAAAAGTCTGAGAACACTTGAGTCGATAAAAAGGGGAACTGATGCAACTAGTTCTGTATAAGTTTTGTATTCAAATTGCTTTTAGTGATGACTCCTAAAAGTCATCAAAGGGGGGAACTGAGAGAGCGCAATTTAAATACAAAGTATATAGTAGCCATATTTAGACATATATGTTATAAACGTAGGAATGAAACGTGTATCGTAATGTAAAGTTGGCGACTATAGCATAAAGGCCAAAGAATGTGATAACATGGTATAGGAAATGTAAATGTATTCATACGTTAAAATGCATTAGGTTTAGAAGACCCGCATATATGAAGGGTAAATGTATAGAAATGTGTAGAAATGCTTATGAAATATAGAAACGTGCACAGTAGAATTCGTGTACGTGTGCAACTTTAAATGTGTAACTTTGCATTGGGAAAAGCGGCGAGAGAAATGTAACGTGGAAAGGCGTAAACGTGGAGAAACGTGGATGAATGTATAAGAGAATTCACATAAAGATGTAACCAAGGAAAATGTATAGTTTATATTCTATGTAGTCGTACTCAATGCATTTCATGTACTTGATGTAGTATATATTGTGTAGAATGTTTAAGTATAACTAAGGCTTTGCTGAAATACGAATATATACAAGTATGCCAAAGGTTATACTGTGTAGAGGGCTTTTTGTAGGAATGCTAGAGGAGTTAGGTCATTTGTGTACGCAACCCAACTGGTCAAGAGCTCGAAGGAGCATAGTCACATGAAATGTAATTTAGTGGTCTTGTGAAGGTCGTAAATAGCTTGATGTGGACATGAGAGCCGAGAAGTCTAGCACTTGTTAGATTTAAGGTGACAATGCCGGACGGAGCTTATTGCTCGAACGTGAGTAGAGACACTTTTTAGGTGGACTATGTTTTGACAAGACCATTCACAGGACCTAGCAGGGTCAAGTTAAGAGACATAAAGTTAAGGCCTTGTCCAAAATTCACATGTTACATGATCTGAAAGAATCGATAAATGTCGACGATGAAATGATGAAGATGACATCCAAAGGAGAAGGGTCAACTTAACGGACGACGCGAGGAGTGACCAATGGAAGAAGCAGGAAGTTGACATCATCGGGGAAAGTCCGTGGTGGGCGTCAAGGGGCGTTCCATTCACACAGAGATTGTGTATTTTAGGGACAGCACCCCGGGGAGGAGGTAGCAATTGGGAGATTAGGAACAGCGAGACGAATTGCTCAGAGCAAGGGCGAAGGGTAGATGCCTTGAGCAGATGCGCTGAGACATCAGAAGCGCAAGGGAGCAGTAGGCCGAGGACCCTTAGAGAGCGGATGGGTAGGCAGATAGGGTATTGCTTCTGAAACTTAAGATTTCCTTTAGAGGCTAAAGAGAGTTTGAACTTCTTAGGGAGTCAAACTGCTGACACCTTTTTAGGGAAGAGAGACTTGTGAAGTAGGGTTGCCACATAGCATAGAGTAGGGACAGTTTTAACTCGATTATTGTTTTTATCTTACTGCAGATGACGCAGAAGGAACCACTTCACACCGAAGCTTAAAGCGACTGATATATTAATTGACTTTGTATTTTGTATTCTTTTGAGATTATATCCTGAGTGGATTGTATCATATTCAAATTAATCTTTATATAAACTTTTGAAACTTCATCAGTTGTAAGTGGTTCTTCAGAGTGGCGTCAGTTAATGGGGTTTGTCTGGCCAATGCGAGGGTGGTCCTTTCCTCAATGACAGATAATAACGGTCCAAAACAGATGAATGGGATTCTTTATTAAATTTATCATAATCATAAATTGATATCAAAATCCCGTTCCCCGCACGGGCGCCGACCTTCACATAGAATGAGCAAGGACGTGCTAGATGAGAACATCAGAAAGTTAGCTAGATGTTCCTTCCCAGTTAAGCCTAGACTTTTTGTTATAGGCCAGCATGTGAAATTAATTAAATGTTGCAAAAAAGTTGCAAAATCTACCAAATTCATAAAAGATTTCAGGTAAACGTTTTGCAAAAAGTTCTTTTTTTTAGCAAAAACATGACCAACAAGATATTTTTTCACTGAGAGAATTGTCCTACTAAAAGTGTTCTTTGCCACGTTTCCAGGATATTTTAAAAAACCTTTATGATGGTAGCACAGGATAAACCTCTACAGCTTTGCACAGTCTCACGTGAAACTCGAGTTCTTGTTAATCTTTTGATAACAAGTCAATTCGAGTTGTTTCTGTCTATACTCTTCATATAGGTGATATTCCCAAGCATCTGCCAACAAAACTATGGCTGCTTTTGATGTAGATGGATGTGAAACGAATATAACATATTTAAAAGACAAGCTTTACTAAAATGTTTTTCACCATTACAACCACTGCCCTTTTTGTGAATTTGAGTGTGCTTCTGGAGTGCTCCACATTCTTTGATGTGATGGCCACCTATTCAGTGCTTTAAATGGAAGCAGATACGTGATGGTACTTGCTATTGACAGTGCCTGTTTGGGTTGGAGAAGTGCTGGTACTCTTCCATTAAATGCATTGCTGCAGTGCTGAAAAGTGCAGGTACTCCCCTTTTCATATTAGGGAAATGCAGGTACTCAGTACCGGACAGCACCAACCCATTTAAAGCATTACCCCTAAATACATGTCGGCAGTCGTTATGCAAATGAGGGGATATCCAATGCCCTTGATTTATGTTCCAAGACCCACCCAACATGTCCTGTAGCAGATTTCACCCCTTGGGTGTCATCATTCCTTCATCATCCTGTGACTGTGCAAGGGAACGCCATAGGCATTTGTGCGGAAATGGGCTGCTTTGGGCAATGGTTAAGGGCTTGGACCGCAGAAGAATGGATAGGGGGGTGGGTCATTTTTCACATCATTCCCTAAGTTCCTCTGCTTGTAGAAGGGTGGAGTGGGCGTTCCTCATGTAATGATCTGACTCAAGATGTTCTGAGAGTCAGTGACACTGCTAGAACTTGTGCATTTAACCCACTGCTTATGGCGTTTCTTTTGCAGCGGGATGCCCCACCTAGTACTGGACCAGAGTCATTAATTATGTGATGAACCAGGTACATTTTTACACAAATTACATTTAGTGTAATATTGCCTAAGGGCACCCACCCATTTCAACCAGATAACTTTACCTTCGGTATGTATGTGGTATTTAAATAGAGCAAACCTGGCCGTAAGGACGTGTCACACGGTATAGGGTCAAAGACACAGACAACGTGATATTGGAGGCGTAGCTGGTTTAAAAAAAACGAAAATGGACTTTAACTGCATGATGATGCTGTGTAAAATTCTATCTACCCATGGTAGTCAAGTATACACTACGGAACAAGCTACTCACTTTCACATACAGTAGTAAGTCAATTCACAATTCCCCATACAGTCTGTTATCCACTGCATTACCTAGTCCATTTCAAAGCCAATCAAAGACAGACAGCATATGTGAATGGTAATTCCATTTATATGGGCTTTTGAAAATGTAAACTATAACAGAAAATAATATGTTAGCCTTGGAAAGGGTGAGGTCACATTAGACTGGTTCAACTGGAATCTGCGCGCTGTTTGTAAACATTTTATCATTTTCAAAGGTATGTCCTTCACAATTCGTGGCAGAATGTCCTGATTTTTTATACAATAGTATGTTGTGTGCATTGAACAAAACAAATCTTAGACAAAAGGAACCTATCAAACAAAGGAAACTTATCTGTTAGTAACGGACTGGCACATTTATTAAGTGTTGCGTCACACTTGTGCCACTCAAAGTTACACAGAGTGACGCAAAATCTATAAAGAGATTTACCAAGACACTCAAGGCCACCTTGTGTGGCCCTGCATGGCTTGGTAAATCTGGTGGAGCAATGCAAGGCAGCATAAGTTGTTGTCTTGCGTTAGTCTGCCCCAGGGAGGCATTCCATAGGTGGAGCATATGTGTTCCCACAAATCCAGCCATAGATTCTGAAGCTTTTCCAGATTTACCCATATTGGTATACCTGAGACTGTGTCAGAGGGCTACACTTTCATAACGAGGCATAACGAGGATAAATATCTTTATTTCTCCTCATTGTTTCCTCTTTCTACATGTGCTGCATGGTGCAGAGGGACCTGCGTTGGTACAAGGCAGCAGTTTTGCACCAGGGGAGGCAGAGGTAAACAAGAAATGGAATAATGTAGGAACAAATTATTACATCATAGTTTTTTCAGTGATTACATGAATTAGCACAGGAGGTATATTCAAAATGTATACAAATGTTTTTCAGCCTTTTTATCTGAGCGTACAATTGTTTACTCATGGAGAAGGCACCTGGAGTGTCTAAAGGATGTAAAACACATCAAACATACATAAATAAAACAAATAAGGAAACATATAAAAAAGACAATAATCTCACCGAGATGAACATACAGAAAACATATAACAAATGCCAAACAATAAATGTGCGAACTGGAATTTTTTTTTCTTCAGTCTTCCAGTTGTTTTAAACAAATATGGCTGTGTTCTTTGCTTCTTACAGTGTCTATATAGGAGCTAGTCTGTGGAATGCCCACATGTGGGGGCAATTTTGCCCTCTGTATCCTTGGTGTGGATCAAACTTTCAAACAAAATCGAGGTTTGGAAACTCTTCCTATTGAAAGTGTACAGCACAGGCAGAAATGCGCCATATCTCAATAGATATGGTTTATTCGTGCCTCTCTCCCTTTCACACAGTGCAGCAAAGTGTCTTTCTGCTTTGCATTGCATGAAATAAAGATAAATATGGCCTGGAATGTTCTAGCTCTGTTGCCTTTTCAAACCCAGTTAGGATTTTGCAAAATGGTTGAGTCAACCTTCCTTTGGAGGTCTCCTTTTCACTTACAAATACCTCGAGGCCCGACTGACTGACAGTTTACATCGCGGTTGCACCAATTTTTTAGAGCAGTCATGATGCAAAATACTAGTCAAGAATTACAAAGCCAATCAAGGAACAATTTGCTTCACCTTCCGTGCCTTTCTAAACAAAAGTAATGCAATGCAGCACCTTGGGCTGCGTGCATTTCAATGCCTTGGGTAGGGATTACATGGGGTTCCCATGGATCCGCTTCTGAATTTTGAAGCACTCCTAGATTTACTAAATGCAGTAAACCTGGGTTTGCACCAAAATAGTGCACCTGCCTGAGAGAGGTGTAACAAGGGGAATGCACACACAGAAAGAAGAATATGCCTCTAAGGATTGTTTTTGTGCATGAAGCTATCCTTTTCTGCACAAAAACAATTCTGCCTGTAACACAGGCACCCTTGCATGCTGGGCTGACTGAAGTGCGCCAGCGCAATGAGAAAGTAGGAGTGTGCCATATTTGAGTAGATATGGCTAATTTCTGCTCTCTCCCTTTCACACAATGCAGTGCGGTAAGTTGACTTTGTGTGGTTCGTTGTCTGAAAAGTTAGAAAGTCTGTGCCGCAGAATGCAGCCTGCATGTTACTAAACAATTGAGTTTCTAAAAAGGTACTCTTTAACACTGACATTCAGAAGTTTCTGAAACTGTTATTACAAAGTGACACACTTCCCTGTTCATCTGGCATCCGAAATACACACAGACACCGCCATAAATGTGGAGCACTAAGGCCTCATCTTGAGTTCTATTACCTTGAATAACATTGACACACAACACAACCTAGAAGAGGCACATTAGAGTTTAAGTAAACTGCTGTGGCACATTTTCCCTTCAGGACGGAGGATCTTCTAAGCCTCATTGGAGCAAGGTACTACAGGAGACCCATCTCAAGCGGTGACTTGGGGGAGGGTATTGCCTGTGAAGCTTAGCGGGCTCTCCTAGTTATGCCAACACTGGAGTTTGGGGACAGTAGCAACTTCCACACAACCACAACAGAGGTTCACCATATTAGTTTTTGGGTGCATTGAACTCTAGGGTAACTAAGTTGTACAAGGCATGTGCTGAGGAATCACACCGTCGTTCTAATGGAAGCAGGATTTTTCCAAGGCTTTTGTGCCAGCCTCCAGCTGGTCCTCTAGTCTATGGGCTTACATGCCCTCCTAGTGAATCCTGTTTGCTCCCAGGAAAATTCTCTTTTGTGTCTGGTGGTGAAAGAAGTTCTAAAGAGAGAGAGAAAGCTACTTTCTGCTGTGGAAAATTCCATACTACTAATTTGAAAGCTCAAGCCATGTTTCCAACCTTCTCGAGCCTTGTTCAACTACATCTTCAAAGTTATCCTGCTGAGGGTTTTTGGCCTGTACAACATTTTCTTAGCAGGAGGTAGAAACTTACCATGTTGCCAGCTACCAGACTACTGAGCCATGGTCAATTACAAGTCAGTTAAATCAATACCAGTAGGTACAAGGGTGGGTTTTTGCAGTTACACTTTTTCACATTTGTTTTTCACCATAGGATATCATTGAATACGTTTTCTAATGCTGTCCTGTGCTTTCTTTCTTTACAATTCTTGATACCACTTTCTTCATTTTTGTTATATTTTTCTTAAATTTAATTTTGGCATTTTAAATAACTGTAACTAACTGGGGTCAGCTTTTTAAAGTTATTTATATGTATTTTTTATTTCGGCTAATTGCTAACATGGGGTCATTTTTAGGTTTCACCTGCACACTCATGACCATAAGCCATGCTAAAGACGCATATGGAGTGCAGTGGGTTCTCCTTCATGTATGTTAGGATATTATAGGAGACTCGCAGTGCTTTGCGATGACTCTCAAATGCAAGCCCAGGAAGGCTGTTGGAGGACTCAGACAGTGTCATGCCTGGAAGGATCAGCTCATGCACGAGGCGCTGAGCACTTGGCTTTGACCCCAAGCATACCTACTTTAGGTTGCAACTGGATGGCCTGCAAGTTGGCCACTGTGCTGCTAAATTGTAGTGTTGCAATATTGGCGCCCTCGACCTCCTATGATCTGTCAAGGGTTGCAGCTTTGTCAGAGACACGCTGTGTCTCCCTTTATTCCATATTAGGGTACACAAATTGTATTTAGTGACTGTAATGTACCTCAGGGGAAATTGACCAGCAGTTTGATAAAATAGTACAAACGCCTTGGCAACATTACCATTTCAGACACGGCAACATGACCCTGCACTTTCAGGGGGAGGAAACACCAAAAGGCAATCTGAACCTGGAGGGAAGAGATCACCTTCGCAAGATTGCCATCTATCAGAACCCAGGTTGAGTGATAAATATTGATACCCTGTATCTTGAGGTGCACAGCTCCCATTTAATAGCATGAGTACCAACCGTGATTGCATGTGGGGGACAATAGGTATGTGGCTGGAGCAAACAGGGCTTAGCCAGGTTTACCCACAGCCCTGAAGTTGTTTTAAGGACATCTAGGAAGTATGTTATATCAGCTACGACATTCTATATGAATAGGACACTTTTCCCTGCAATAACTTTTACAACGCAGGTCTTTACAACGCAATTCACTACAACGCATTCCCCATTACAACGCAATTACTATTCCAACTCCAGGGGGGGGCGTTACTTTGGGGAATGAGTTGTGACAGTTTTGTGGTGTAAAGCCCTGCATTGTAAAAGTTATTGCAGAATAAAAAATGCTGGGTAAACGACGTTTCCCATTCGGTACATCGTTTATGTAGACAAGGATGTCATCCGCATAAAAGGAAATGGCATGTATCTCGCTGTTGATGGGTATACTTCAAGTGAGTCAGGAATGACGAAGACACTGTGCAGGCTACTCCATCGCCAGTGCAAAGAGCAGTAGAGACAGGGGGCTTTACTGGCATGTTCCTCTTTCAGTTGTAATGGGATTAGAACTTTTTCAGCTGATTTTAACTCTTTCCAGCTGATTTTAACTCTTTCCACGGGCTCCGTGTAAAGGAGCTTGATCAACTTTTGGATCATGCCCCCAACACACATTGTTTATAAGACCACGAACAAGTATTCCCAGTCTAGGAGGTCAAATGCTTTTTTGAGGTCTAGAACCAGACAGGGAGAGTGAGTGAGGCCAGTGAGAGGAAGTTTCTCCAAGCAAGCTATGCAATTAGTCGATATTGAAAGTCTTTTAAATCCTTTTTTTATTTTTTTTTAACACGCACTATGTACCTTGTATAAAAGTTGTTTTTAAAATTGCCATTTAGAAAATGCAAGCTTATCAAATTACTGCTGAGAAACATGTTTCTGGTTTATAAAAAATGTGTGCTTAACATCCTGAAAATTTTGCTTAAAAACAAAAACACTGCACTTTACGAAACGGTCTTTTCCTGTGCTTGGATGAACTAGGCAGGTTCTTCCTGCCTGTGCAGCTGTAGGGCTATTCACTGATAAACTTGTCATTATATTATGCATAACTAGATTTGAACTGTCAGTGACAGTTCAAGGAATTGATTATTTAGTTAGCTCAATATTGTTGTGCATTGCTGTACTGTGATTGGTTGAACCATACAACATTTAGTTCATTTTATGCTGGCTGAGTGACTTTTATTGTGTATTTTTTTATCAAAGGAATGCACTTTGGTTGAGCCATGAGTTGATTTCTAACTATTTAGGAAGCAGATCCTTGTCAGTCTGTCTGTTACTTAGCACTCAGAATATTTTTACTCTGAGATCTTACTTCATGTCATACTCCTTGCGGCATTTGGTTGAGCCTTATTCTAAATCCCTATATTGATTCATCATGCAGTTTGACAATTATTTTTGCCTTTTGTATTGTACTTTACCTTCCTTAATAAGCCTTCATGGTTTCTACCCATTAATGGACATGAGAAGGCTTATTTGATTGACTATCTTGATTTATTAACGGTCTATCTAATATCTTTAGGGTACATTGCCTCACATGATCTTGAGGACAATGCCATCTCCGATCCAGCGTAGACGCTTTTCTTAGATTATCTGTTAAAATACATCAAAACTGTTGACACAGAAAAAGCATGCAACACAAATTCTTATCTATGTCTAGTAAATAGTTTGGCGGGAAGACTATGATAAGCTTCAGAATTAAAATGAAGAATGCATCTGTTACATACAATATCTTGAGGTAGGAATGCGTAACAAGGATATTTTTTTAAATATAGCATTAAATATAGTTGGCCTTATGGTAAGACATATATCTGCTTACTGGCCTATAATTGACAGTTTATCTTTTGGATTAGAAATAAAATCAATTTAGTTTATTCTAACAGTGAGGATGAACCTGAAATGAATGTTTAATGTTTATTGAGAGTTTATGCAGGTGCATTTTACCTTGTAATTCCATTATATGCTTGCACAGAGTAATGCTAGAAAGCATGACATGGAAGTGAAAGTAAATGTGAAAGCTACTTATATAAACTCACAAGCAGCAGTATGTCTCATGTCTTAACTCTCTGATCCTCATCATGGTGACAATGCCCACCGTGGGAGAGTATCTGTGATGCTTATCAATATTTACAAGACACTGCATGCCTCTGGAGGAAGGACTTAATGTACATAAAAAAACATTTACAAATGTAGTCTACATTAAAGTTGTGTTGAAATTCATGCGTTAATAATCTGATATCCTTCATTGTTACCTATGACGATTCATGACTAAAACCTTTAGATCTTTTTCAGTACTCCTCCACTTCACCATCTCTCCACATCGGCTGCTCGTGTTTATTTGTGAGCTCCTATTCTGACTCTCCTTTAATCTTCTTTCTAGATTGGAGCGGTGCCCCCGCTTCTTGCCACTGCTCCTTTAATGTAGAGGGCTCCACTCATCTTTCATGCGTTCACACCCCTATTCCCTCTACAATAGGACACACCCTTTTCCCTTCTTTTGTGTGGGCCTGCCCCGCCACACCTTCTCTATACCCAAACCCACCTAGAACATTCCTTTCACTTCTTTTACAGACACTGCTCCTAAAATACTCCCCTTTATATACTTGTGTTCAATGCTCCGCCCATTCACTGCTGCTGTCTGCTCCGCCCTCCTGCATTGATCCCCTGAAGCCAGAGTAGGAAATCCTGCAGCAGGATGTTATATTAGATCCCGCTAGGGTTGGATTGGGATTGAAAATCGGCCTGGGCATGCCCAAAAAAAAATCGGCCCACATTTGCATAATCACTCCTCAAATCACTGCTATGGCGTAATCTTATAAATAAAATTATGGGCGGGGTAAAAAAAATGCACGCGTTAGTTTACAGTGGTGAAACAAGTTGGGCAAATTCTACTCAGGCCCCCTGCCACCACTCAGTATGTGATACATTATTGGGCCGGCCACGGAGACAACGGGAGTGACACCTCTTTCCAAACGGAGGTAATGAGCGCCCATCTGCATCTAGAAAGGCCACTCAGACACCTACTGGGCCGCTGGCTGTATTTGAACAATAGAGACAGCACCCAAATGGCCTCCCAGACTTCTAAAAAAAGAGGCCCACAGCAGCAATCGGACACCGGCCCCTCGGGCATTGCCCGAATGCCCACGTTACCAATCCGACGCTGGACCCTGCCCACCCTACATGTATGTCGCCAACATCTTTGCAACGTGTTATTATGCATTATATTGTAAGGCACTGCATTTTTGTGTATGTATGTACCCAATGCTTTTTGTCTTCTACATTTTACTTGTACAGCTTTTTAGGGATGACTTTTTAAAATTCTACTTTAAAGGCACAATTTTTTATTGCAAACTGTAGAAGAAAAGATTCTTAACTTGCTGTTTGCTCTGGCACAGCAGCAATGAGTTGCTTTTCCCCAACATTTACTGTAGGGTTCGCTTGAGGACAATACTGTGGACTCCCAGCTAGATGGACCATTAATGAACATAAGACAAGTTTTGATGCCCAGGGAGGAGGCAGCACAACCACTGCCGTTCAGTCCTGGGCACCATCTTGCAGTACCCACTGTGGTACAATAGTGTGCATCTGCTGATGCAGTATTACGCCGCAGGGTACTCAGGCATGCATTTGAACACCTGATGGCGCAGTTCCTCTATGGTAAATTGCAGGAGTACAGATGACCCCGCTGTAAAACAGACGGAAATCTGTGGCTCTGAATCAGGGAATGGATGGCCAGTGACACCCACGTGAAGGGCTGCAGTCGGTGGGGTTGTCTGTGCCCCACAAAATCCCTCTTCTAGGATGGGCATACAATGAAGGCGACCCCTTGGGTAATCTGTATTGTAGCAGGGTTTCCGTTCTCCCACAGAACTGTGCACAGAGATCTAGAACCTGGGTGAATTAGGATGAACCAAAACTCACCTTAGTATCAGAAATCCCCTTACCTAGCTAGCTACAGTGTCTCATTGGTTATAATAAACTCCCAATGACTTAGACAATCCAGAACATGAACTTAGGGTACCTCAGGTATCGTGGAACACATGAACACTCTTTCGTTATATAATCATTACAAACCGAAACTGGGAGGCAAAGAACACACGTGCAAGTTTGAAATGTTTATTTTTCAATGCAAAGTTCTCAAACGCAGTATCTTATATAATATCAACATACATATTATAAAAATCAGAGTTAGCAGCATAGTCACTAGTCCATAGTAAGCGAACGGTGATAGCATATTATAATGCCAAATCTATAGAAATCTGTATCACCTATATTTCGCGCACCCTCATTAGCATATTATATTATATCTAAGAAGGTCTCATTTGGGTTTTTAGCAGGGCGGGCCCATACCTCTAATGGTCAGTAGGAGCAGATCACATCAACAGCTACCAGCTCTCTGCATGCGAAGCATCAAGTATGTTGATTCATTCCCTGTAACTCTATCTTAAACCCGAGTAGAGCCCAATGTCGGCAGCAACATTATTTGTGTTATGTCTAATGTGGTGCGAGGATCAGGCCTTCAGCAACCTTGTGTTAAGTTATTCTTAGAGGGTGCAGTTCTCAGTGTGCAGACATTTGTACCAAGTGTACCAAGCACGACTGATATCAGAGCAATAACATATTATTCTCAAATAAATCACATCTTTCGTCTAGGTTGAAAGCTACAATAACAATTAGGTGTTGTGTGCAAACTGAAGCCGAAGGAAAATATGGTGTTTAAACATTTAATAAACTCATGCTAACTTAACACAATATATAGAAACGCAGTAACCATATGACAGTATTCTCTTCCTGCACCCGGTGCGACAGTGGCCAATCACATGTTCCCTGCTGGGACAACAGGGAGTACATGATTTACTCTGGCCACACACACATCAATCAGTGGATGGAGCGAACCTTGGACAGTGTGTCAGTGCAGAACCGATGGCATAAGACATGTGCACTTCCACCGGCTTCTCTAGAATGCAGTATTTTGGTACCCTTAAATCACATTTTACTCCACAAATGTTTTGTAACAAGGACACAAAAGAAGCTAGACTCTAATAATCCTCTTATTCACCCTGCCTGGAGGTCCAGAAAAAATGTACTCAAATTACAGTGACGGTTTACAGTAAATGACTTGATTGCACACAGCCGTGATCACTTACTCTGACATGATGCTGCTCTGGAATTATAGGATGAAGCTGTGAAGGGAGGCGGTGACGCGCGCGAGACACTGTCATTACCTCTCCGGTGGGTGCCACGCTTCTTAAACCTTTGATGTTCTCAAGCAACCATTTGTTTGTGCCTAAGTATGTTAAGCTCTTTCATGAAATAATTCTTTTGTGAAAGCACATCAGAAACAAACATGAACTCAACGCAGCGATAATCCTTCAGTTTCTCATCCCCTGTAAGAGCGGATTATGCTTAACAGCAGCACCCTTCTGACACTGTGACTGAATATGTATACCCAGCCCTGCATTCGGCATCTCCGCCGACGACGAGTGATGAGTAACCGAGCAGCGTTTAAATGTACAGTGCCCGTCTGCAGAGTTTGCTCTGTGAGCTGTGTCTTTTTTCCAGCCGGAGCTGTGAATTTAGGAAGGAAGGGTCCTGCGAACATAGGATTGAACATAAAGCCCAGCTCTGACCTGTGGTGTGACTCCTCTGGTCTCCCGTTCGGGGGCACTTAAAGCATACATGCCAACATTTCAGGAGAGCAAAGTGGGAGATTTAAAAAAAAAATCGGGAGAATGGGGCCTTGAATCGGGTTACTGGCATGTATGGGCTTTGGAAGTGTGCTGCTGTAGGATCGGACATTTGAAACGTAAATGCACTTTTTTTCTTACCTTTCAGAAGCATGGAGCATAATGGCAGGCTGAGAGGGTGATGCAAGTGTTGGGCACTGGCCTGGCAGGTTGATGGCAGTGCATGCACCCCCACCCCCCTGTGGCAGCCCGGGCTGAAACAGCCCACCCCTCCCCCCCAGTACTTTGCAGGTCTTTAAAAGACGATTCCCTTGTTAATGATGCTTTGTTGGTTTTTCACCCCTTCGAGAGCCCCTGCATCGCCACTCTTTGCTGGAAGAATTAGCACTTTACACAATACCAAGCCCTGTCAGCTGAAACCCCCGAGGAATCGGGTTTTTGCTTGTAGGAATCGGGAGGCGGGAGACTAGCCTTCAAATCGGTAGTCTCACACCTGAATCGGGAGGGTTGGCATTTCTGCTTAAAGTCCATCTGGAGTGGGTGGCGGGTGGGTGGGGGGCAAAACAGGCTAACAGGGACAAGAGTAAAAGAAGGGGGGTGCTCCTCTCGTTCACCGCCCTCAATACCAGGGAGTAAAACTTCGGGAAAACGATCATTTTAATTCATTTCATTCTCCTGCTAAATCTTAATGTAATGGCAGCCCCCTGTAAAGGCCATACGTTAAATAGTTTCACCTGAGGTACCGTGCTGAAGTCAGAGGCACATGGTGAATTTTAACAGGGGCTGACGAAAATAGCCAGCTCAAATTTCACTAGACCTCACGCAAGAAAGCCTGACTTCCCTCAGCAGAGTTTTGAGTTTTACCCCGAGAGAAAACTTTTATAGCAGAAATGTTATAATTAAATTAGCTGAAAGCAATAATTTCACTGGAGATTCTGAAAGGGCACTCATGAAAAGGTAAAGGATTTTCATGGTGTGTCAAACAAGCGTGATTGAGGGGGTTACCGCTCCAGAAAATCTGGCTAGTAAAATGTGTGTTAATATGGTGAATTTTTAGTTCAATTTTCCAAATAGTTGGTCATTGCAACCTGATAAGGCTTTCCTTCGTGTTTAAGTACAGCTTTCCGCAAGACTATCGTTACGAATTCATCATATACATAGCACCCAGGTGAGTATAATTTGCTCACCTCATGTTATTGGCTGTTTGGTGTATCATTGCACTTTCCATGGAGTGCTTTCATTTGCAATGCACGAGGAGGGACTATTTTACATTAGCAAAAAACAATATTCACAGTCTGGCTTCTCTATCATTGATACATGCACTATATCCTCTTTTGTTACTTCTTCTCAGTACTGTACATCGGCCTTTTCATTGTTTCGTTCCAAGCTCACCTTGTTTGCAGACATAACGGTATGGTAAGCTATGGTTAGCCACATGCTAAAGCAGCACCACCATTCTTTGGTCTCTGGCCAGATGGCTAAGGTATGTGCATCAGATCCTAAAATGAAGTGCCTGATCCCCAGCAGTGTGGTGGGGATGCTTCCAATTTTTGCATAATAGTATTTTTAATGTTGAATAAACACAGATTGTCTTTTTACAGAGAAGCCCTGGCTGCAATCATCCCCAACACAGGAGCTGTGTTCAAGGGCAACATTTCTCCAATATCCCCAAAAGTTCGTTTTTTCTTTTTTCTTTTTTCTTTTCAATGATAGTTTTTTTGCAGGCTCCATTGCTTGAGGAACATGCATGAAGCCTGCTCACTGTAAACGGAGCTGTAGTTGTCATGGGATGGAAAGCAAGGAGCGCTCTCTGACAGCATACACCGTGCACCTCAAAGTACATATACTTCATTGAAGCTGAGCTCACATCTCCAGTTCTAACCTCTATTCGGTTGCTCCGGCGGATTCCAAACACTGCACAGAGTGACCGGCTCTTGCTCGTTTGTAGCGAGAGAGTATATGATACGCAGCACGTAGAGCTAACACTTAGCTATTACTTCCTGCCCTAAGGACTATGCATCTGCCTCTGCATAAGAAGATAACAGTTCAATTTCCTTCAGGAATGATGGCATGCTTAAAATTCAAATTGGCATTTATTTGAAAAAACATACACAAGGTTATTATAAGGAATCTTTCACTGTCCAACAGGAGCCTGCAGCTCTCCAGTTTGGTTTACCTGTCAGACCCTAGTATCGTGCACCAGGAGTGCTCAGGGCTGGTAATCCAGATGCTGCTAGCAGGCTTGCAGCACTGGTTGCACCACCCACAGAAGCAGCCTGTAAAAGTGTGTCTCAGGTCAGCCATTGCAGAGCCTGTGTACAGTCTGGTACTGCCATGCTGACTGGGCAAGTGCACCCATTTGCCAGTCCCTAAACCTTCCCTTTTCTTCATATCAGACACCCCTATGGTAGGCCCAAGGGTAGGGTGCATTGTAAGTATAAGGTAGGACACGCCCTAGTGTGTGTGGCATGTCCTAATAGTGAATTACAGCCATTTTAATTTTTCACTATTGCAAGGCTACCTGTTCTCCATATTCCAGAATGCCAGAATGGGCAGTTAGATTATTACATTTTATAATCCTAAACTGACTCAGGAAACGTGGTAGGAATTCGAGTTTAATATGCCTGAACTTAGAATGATAAAATACATATTTTAGTGAAGTTCGTTTTAACATTCTGTGTTTGAAAATACCACTTTTAGAAAGTAGGTATTTTCTTGTCTAACTATCCAAGCCTGCCTCTGCTAGGTTGTGTATTCCTTGTCTTGAGTTTGAGTGACAGGGGCTGGGGGATTCCAGGAGATAGGGTGAGTCAGCACAGTGCTGAATAGAGAGATCTGCATCTAGATGGGTGGGAGGAGTTGCACCTGGTACCTGAATTGGGCTGTGCCTGCCTTCCACAATGCCGGCTCCACCCCCTGTGGTGCATCTGATGTCCCTGCCCTGAGAAAGGAAAGAAGGAGTCATGTAAACAGAGTGCTCCAGGACTGATCAGAACTTATTCGGACTAGGCAAAGGCCTCTCTGCCTTCAGAGAACAAAGTGAGACTGTGTATAAAAGAGGGGACCCAGACCCCAGAGAATTAGATCACTTTTAGACAAGAAGAAGAAACATTTGCTGAGGAGTGGAACCAGAGAGACTAAGGAGAGACTATCCCTAAGCTGAAGTGCTGCTTGGGGGATTGGCCTGCAGTGGTTGCCTGACAGCCAAAGAAAGGAGAGAAGAACTTTGTGTATTTTATTTCAACTTGTAAGGATCTCCAAGGACTTGAGAAAAGAGCTTGCCTCCTGCTGAAGTCTCAGGAACAACAGACTTCACCCACCAGCTGCCCAAGAGTTCTCCTGAAGTGCCTGCAGCTGTGCTGGACTTTTTGGGGACTTGCGCATCGCAAGTAGCCGGAAGCGCGACACAAGAACAGGAAGCATGTCGCCGAACTGCCTCTGTCACTTCACAACATGAAGTGCCTCGCATCGCCGCAGAAGAGGATCAACGTCGCAGCAGATGCTGCCGCATCTTCGAGAAACGTGTCGCAAGGCCTGTCGCGGCTCATCACCGGAGAAGAAGATCGACGTCGCAGCAGACGCCGCCGCATCACCGGGAGGATTGTCGCAGGCCTGTCGCGGCCTGCATCATTGTAGAAGCAACTCGCATCGCCAGGAGAGAGGATCGACGTCGCAGCAGATGCCACAGCATCACTGGGAAGGGTGTCACAGGGCTTGTCAGGGCTCGCATTGTGGAAAACCTCTTGCCTCGCCAGAGAAGAGGAACGACGTAGCAGCAGACGCCACCGCATCACGGGAAGCGTGTTGCGTCAAGGATCAAGCGCCATCTTTGTTTCTTTGCACCAGATCTTCAACGCACCACCGTCCTTGCGTGTATGGGACTACCGCATCAACTTTCCTGCAACACTTTCGTTGCCCTGCGTGTCGCATCTTAAAGTACATTGAATCAAAGTGTCGCATTTTAAGATCTAAATAGAACGAAGCTAATTCTACCATTCTAAGTACAGTGTTGTGGATTTTTGTTGTTTGTGGTCTTGTGATAAGTCTATAAAAATAATCTTTTTTTTTATATAAAACCTGTGTAGTGTCCATCTGTATGTGTTCACAAATGCTTTACACACTGCCTCTGAGATAATCTTGTCTGCTCGTACCAAGCTACCAAGGGGGTGAGCAAGGATTATTTTAGGATGCACCCCCTTACCCTGACTAGAGGCAAGGGTCCCTATTTGTCACAAGTACCTGCCTGTGCCAACTTGAGACCCCCAAATCTAACAACACAAAATACCAGGAAAATAGCTTATGCAATAATATTTCGCAAATATACCACTCAAATGTCAGCATTCAATCTTACAGAGGAAAATTGATATTTTTGTCCCCTAATATCGATTTGATATCTTACGAAAATACACACATTTTGTTCTCAAACATTGGCTCACATTATGCACAACTAAATGGCATGAATACAATTTTTGCAAGAGCAAATTAATGCCAGTGAATCACAAAATGTGATTTCGCAAGAAGAAATGGATTTACTTAAACTAAGATTACCCCCATTAAAGCTATATTTTCTGTGTTAATACACTTGCTCACAGGTGCAGGTTGTGGATATTCCTGTCAAAGTGGGTAGACACCCTCAGATTCACAGGTAAGTAAGAATTAAAAAAGTTTTGACTGCCATATTTTTCACCTCATTTACTTGAGGATTTAGTATCTTTTCCCCCCCAGTTTTTAAAGCGAGAACACAAACTGAAGGTATTGCAGCGCTTTACATGAGCAGCAGTTACAACACACAAGGACACATTAGTTTTTTTGAAGGCACAGGGAAATTAAGTCATTCGTCCAGACTCTCAGGATTTTTGTCCCACACTGAGACTTCAGCCTGGTTTCTGAGTTCCAAAGTAGGCAGCTCTGGCTCTAACACCACATCCTCTCCCTATTGCGTAACCCATTGCAAAAGGTGATAATGTCTAGAGGGAAAACCATCTCTCGTAGTGGGCATGTAATAGAAGGGGAAAAATATTTTCAGCATGGAGAAATAAAAAAATGAAAAGTGCAATTGCACTTTCAAATGTCATTTCTGCATATGGAAGTGTAGGCTTGCCTATTTGAAAATGTTCACCCACGTGATTACAAGGAATCTGTGACTGTTACATGTTTCCTGGAGTGCTCCAGACAAATTTTGTAAATGCTTGGAATTTTGCAAATGCATATCAATTGTAGTTTACCGTATGCCATGAATTCCATAATTGCCCAGCAGAAACACTGTAAGCAAAGGAAGGTTCCCATTATGTGTAGGATGTCTACAATGCCATGGAGGATTGCCAGAAGGCCTACTTGGCCAACAAAGTACAGAAGGGGCATCTTAGAACAATGCCACCATGATGCACCGTATGCAAGCAATCCACTAATGAAGTCCATATTATGCTCAGGCTACCATAATGCCTGGGTTGCAAGCCCTATGCCAAGGTGGGCACCTCATGTGGAGAAGTGTGGCTCAGGGGTTAGAGGCGGCAGACCCGGAAGCTGAGATCAGCCCTGGACCAGGGTTCAATTCCCCGCCTCGGCGGGTCTTGGGCTCAAAAATTCCACGGACTCGATAATTCTCGCTCCGGTGCCTTCTCGACTCACGGGTTCACACTCTGCGACTCTGGGCAATAGCTTGCTTAATCTCCACAACGGCCCCTCGCGGCGGGATGCCTGGCTTTCACCTTGTGGATACCCTGCCGGGGTTATCTCACAGGGGAATACCAGGACGGGTTCCCTAAGCAAGCGCCGGGAAACCCTTTGTGGGTAGCTGTGCGCTATATAAGCTCAAATACAATTACATTTATATTTACATTTACATGTCAGAGGGTACATAATATTGTGGGGGAGGTTTGCTGCCATCAGATGACACTGGTGGTGGCCAACAGATTCCAGGGCACGATAACCACACACACATACATATCTGGACAACATTTCCTTGTTCCCAACACCACACCCCTACAAAATCATCTTAACTGGTCTGGCCCAACTGATGTCCCTTCTAATTCTCCCTTGACTACCACAAACTAGGGATGAACCGGGAGTTCTGCACTGGTCAAAGGACAGTGGCATTCTTCTACTCTCATACATGCCAGTATGAAGGACAGTATGAGACCTACAATGCATGGATAATCAGCAAACAACTTACCTTCAGCCACATGGATGGTTATTGACCATGACTTCAAGCCCCACACTGCCAATCATATTGCATATGTGAGCATGTGACTTACCTAGTCAGTTACAACACCATGATTGGAGAGGGGGTCCAGCAGCACATTGCTGTGTTAGAAATCTCAGAGCCGCAGTGCCAACCTCAGTGGAGGAGTGGTGATGAGGGGCTGGCTGCATTAACATCACCTAAAGCATGCAGGCTGTGCGTTCACGCGGTGCATATATACACAACTACACAGTTCACATGCTAAGCATATTTGCTTGATAAAATCTTAATATTTTCGAATTGTGGGATTTAAGTTAAAATCTGATATTTGTATTCCTCTCGTTTCTGGGACAATACAAGTTAATAGCACAAACAAGAGCTTTTTTACAGGGCACACAAGCACTCTTGAAAGGAATTGTGGTCTTACTCCTTCACTTCCACCACTAAACAGAATGTAAGACTAGACATTGCAAGTGCAAATAGAGTTTGGCAGAGCCTTCACACATTGGAGATGCTGCATGAATTGTAAAATGGAAACCCCATCCAGGGCTACAGTACATACATTATATAAACAACCGAAAGGAGCTATAAATAGACGAGCCAGTAGCAATTAACACATTATGCGGCAACAACAGTTCAGAGTAGAAAACATGAATCTTTACTTTTCGAATAGAAGTAAAAGGTTTAGAGGGTATATTTCATGCCCATGTCGTTAGCAAGAGTGCCTTTGCCTCTAACAGGTGTATGCATGAGTCAGGTAACATTTTTCCAGCTTCACAAATTGCAATTATCATAATGATGACATTACATCCTATGACTTTTGACCTCACATTGACATCACAGGAAATTACAACACATGAAAAAGAGCTGAAATAAGAAGAGATATAAAAAAAATGTGGGCCTTTGCGCTAGTTTACATGATTAGAAATTATAGAAAATAAGTAAAACTGAAAACGTTGCCAACAACTTCACTAACTCACCGCCAAAGCACTGCCAGTATAATAAGTCTCCTGCAGTTACTTTTTAAGAAGTTGTGCTTTTTGAGAAGTTGTGCCTTAGCTCAAGTCTGGAGTTTTTACGCGCAAATATTAGGGCATTTTGTAGGGTTTAAATCATTGTTAGGTGTCATGTTGACACTGCTCCTAGGAAACAAAGATGCTGTATATAGTCACAATATGAAGGGTCCTCCCTACCCTTACATTATTTACTTGATTTTGTGTTTGGTCAACATGCAGAATCTATCCATCATGTTTGGTGCATGAAATATTTAAATCACACAGTCATGATTTCATTTATCTGTGCAGATTTTCAAGTAAGGACAATTATTGACATTTGACGGACAACAAAGAAAGATGTTTATTATTTTGAAGGCATAAAATACACAACATATATACCGTTCTTTTTAAACTATTTTTGTAAACTAAAACAGCTGGTGCATGACTCATGCTCGAGTTATTTGGCATTCATTAGTTAATGGTTAGACATTAATATTAATTAGTTAAGTAATCCAATTAATCTGGACTCATCTGAGGGTACTTTAATGGCGTCAATTAACCTATGCCTATACATTTCGCTTTCTGTGTGGAGGACAACAGATCAATGAGATCTTCCTCGGAGTCCAATTTGCATTTTGAATATATTAGGGATGTTCGGGGTGAAAGCACAAAAAAATTAGTATGCCTAAATTCATTTTATTGCTTTAGTTATGTCAGATTATAATTTGCAATATTGAAATGCTACTTTTAGAGAGTTGGCATTTTGCTGCATTAGCTATTTAGTGTCTGCAGCCTGTCTATGAGTCACATGACTGGGTGCAGCTGACAGTTGGTCAGTGTGTATTCCTCCTAGACAGCCACGCCACTCACAATAGAGAACTTTGTATGCCTGGAAGGGCCATCACCGGCGGGAAGGGAGGGCGGAGCTGGGCACAGCCCTACATACACTTGAATGGACTGTGTCCTGCCACCACACAAAAGGCTGCATATCCCCTGTAGTTAATCTGGAGCTAGGATAGAGGAGGCAGGAATTTTGTGCACTTCAGTGGGAAACCTCTAGAAGTGTCTCTCACATCAAATGAGGCACCTGGTATAAATATTGGACCTCAAACACCAACTCTTTAGTACATATCTGGACCTGTGGAGACTGCCAGGAAGAAGAACTGCTGAAAGGCCTGCCAATCTGCTGGCCTGCTGTCCTGCTGGACTACTGCCTTGCTGGACGGCTGCCTTGCTGGATTGCTGCCCTGCATGAACCAGAGCGATTGGACCTGGAACTGAACTCCCTGGCCTCCTGTTCAGAGCACAAGGGCATAGCAGGCTCCCAATCACCTGAACCAGTATGCAAAACCTGCTGGATTAAGCCCCTGATCCCCAAGTGGTGCCCCACAAGTTCTGGAACCTTGGTGTGATCTCAGTGGAGCGGAATTTAAGTTTTTGGGTTTCTTGCAAACAGGCTCATTGATGTTAAAACCTTGTCACTTGTGCAGCCCGCTAATGCCAAGTTCTGTCAACCCAACCTGACCATTTGCAACAACAACAGGATCTTCATGCTACAACGGAGGACGTCAGTTAAGCCAGGCCTCCTCTTCATGACACATCGCCAACTGCCCATGGCACTCCCAAGCTCATTGCCCCTTCACGGCAAACAGGTCCCTTTGCTCTCGACAGAGAAGGTAAATTTTCTACGAGACAACCCTGATCTCTGTATCTGACCCACTCTCTATCCGAGTCAGCCTTAACTTGTGACTTTTTCTCAGTGCACTACCAGATAGCCGCGAGTGGCACTTTGGGCTTTTTGGTACCAGTTTCACTTAAATCTTCAAAATAGCATATCTTCAGTTCTATTGATTGGATTATTGTCCTTATGGTCTTGATTTATTCATTAAATTTCACTTTAATTATTAAATTGCTGTGGTATTTTTAATTTGTTGTGTTTTCACTTAATTACTGTTTGTAGTGCTGCATAAATACTTTACCTGCTGCCTCTAAGTTAAGCCTGAGTGCTCTGTGCCAAGCTACAAGAGGGCTGAGCAAAGGTTAATTTAGGGTTTGCTTGTGCCTCACCCTTATAAGTAATCTGTTTGCTGCTTGAGTTGGGTTTTACCCCCCTTTCATCACCCCAACCAGTAAACCAATTTCCCACACTCCTCTATACATAGTTCAGAACATCTCTGAGCTATGTTGCACAACAGCAAGAGATCTAGCACTCCTAAATATTACACGTGAAACAACGAACTTCAAAATGTCGAAAAAATGTTCCAATTCATTTATGATCAGACTAAAACACATTCCCTTCAATTACATTTTCAAGGCTGATTTAACACACATTTACTTCCTGCTGAACTTACCATTCCATTTGAATAATTTAAATGAGAACTAACTACCTCATTACATGACCTAATTGTGCTCTGTTTGAGAAATGGTTTAATGTTTTCCTTACTTCTATAATTATACTGTGGACACAACATTATGAATTTAATTAGATTTTCAACCAAAGTACAATCAGCCTGACACGCTCAAATTTCTACAATTAGATCTGTCCATTTCCATTCATCCTCTCTTTTTTCAAGTGGGTAAACCTAATTTTTGCCTTCCCAACTTTTATATGCAAATCTACTACTATTTCCATTTCATTAATGCACACATGTATACATTGATTTTGTTTTAAATGCCTTATCTCAGCTTGGCATGATTGCCTTGCTTTTATCTTAACTGTATGAAAGTTGAAATGTTCTGGATCTCCTTAGTATATGGGAAAAATTACACCCTCTGTACACATTAAGGATATTGCAAGTCACCGCGGACTATAAGAACTAGTTCCTTTATAAAGTCATGGAACTTCAAGGTCACTTGCATTATCCTTAAATGTACTCTATGGGCTACTTTATTTATTTCTACATGATTACACCATCACCATTCCAACACACTGCTTAAATCCTTGATGTGTTGCTCTTTCTTATAAAAGAGATAGAATGTTTTCAAACATGAAGAATAAAAGTTGAGTCTCTAGTGCAAAATTAAACACACCCAAAAGCATTTTGTTATATGTTACAAAAAGATATCAGAATAAGTTTAGTGCAAGTCAGATTAAAAAGATGCTGTAGCACAGAATGTGTAGAACCATGTAGAGTGTTCTGCCTTTCTGATAATTACCAAAAGTGTATTTTTCCACAAGTAACCCTTTTTTGGCTTATCACTGTGCATTTAGAAAAATAGAGCAGAAATAGAAAAGGCCAGGGTTAGGTTGGTTCTATTAAACCTCAGCTTTAATTATGTTACTTGTTCTTCTTTTCCCCTCTGACAGCAGGGATTGTGCCATAAGAGTTCAACTGTAATTAGTTATTATAGTTGTGCGGCTATGTCCTTTCTTTATAAAATATGACCAGAGATGTCACAAGTTTCCTACAATAAGGAAATTAGAGAGAAGTCTTTATGCAGGGAATGCAGGCTCCCATGCATTATATAAATGGTAAAAATCTTGATAATGAATTCTTTTGTACTCTACAAGTGTTCAAGTACTTTTCCATTTTCATTACGCAATTCAAAATGATCTTGGATTTATCCTATGATACTGTCACATATCGAGAGCAGAATGGCAATTGGATAGCTTAAATGATTTGAGGGTTTCCCACTGACATGTATAGTGATCTAAAAGTCACAAATGTGACTTCTCTCCGGCTAACTTTCCAATGTCAGTAAATTGAATGCCATCAGTGTGGTAAAAGTAACTGTTATTACCACTTGAATGTGCAGTATGAAGCTCCATATACATTACTGTACTAATAATAATCATAATCAAAACTGTTATTATTTCAGTATGGACTTCTGACTGATATACCCAAAACTAAATCTACTTCAAACCTGCGTGAAGTGGTTCTTCACTCTACAGCAAGACTCATTCTTGGTGCTAAGAAGAGTGGTCACATCACCAACTTCCTAATTGCTCTCCACTGGCTTCCTTTTAAATGAGAATGACGTTCAATAGTGTTTGCATTCATTACAAAGTGTGTGCATTGACTGCAAAGCACTTACTTTAACAACTGAACTACATACCTAACCCATCTGCAATCACAGGCAGATCCCTCTTCACCAGAAATAAATCCTGATTCTGTACCATTAGGAAGGAAAAATAACACCCCAAATCAGTCATTCTGCAGTGTTCCAGCTTCTGAAACGAGATTGCAGCTTCCATTGGATTAACCCATTCCCTCTTGCCACTTCAAAAGGCTCTAAAAAAATCATTTTTTCAAGGCCCCCCTTGACATTTTCGATCCCCTGTTTTTACGGACCTATAACTCTGGCTCCTCTATAGGAAAGGGAATTGACTGTAAGGACCGACTGTGAATGTATGTCGAGAATGGAATGGGGTGAGTATGTGTCATAGGTCAGGGGAAAAGGGGAAAATGAATTTCCCCTTTAAGATGTACTTTGGTTCACTACCTAAATCATTTGCTGAACAACAGTCCTCGTACATAAATATCACGGCTCGGTACTCCTATAGTAGGTGTTTTTATTTATTTGTTTCATTTATATTTTTGTTTTAAATAGCGCAAACATGACACCTGTGTTATCAGAGTACTTTACGCATGTACAGATAGCAGAGGCAGAAAGGAAACCAAATATTGCTCCCAGATACAATAGTACAAACATAAGAACTGTAAATAAAATAACAATCAAAACAATGACAGCAATCAGTAGTCATGAGCGTAGTTGAGGAGAACAGGAGAGGTACGAGGTGTGGCATTCCTAGAACCGAAGGAATACATTTGTTCATGAGTAATGTTGTAACTTCTTTCTTGAAGGAAACAGTTGAGGGATTCAGCCGGGTTTCTGGGGGCATTGAGTTCAAGATTCTCGGGCAATCCCAGAGAAGGCTCAGTTGTAGCTTTTCTATTTGGAGAATCTCTGTAGTTTCAGCAGTAAAGTGCTAGAGCTTCTGGAAGATCTGTCGCCACCAGAGAGCACCACCTTCTGTGCAAGGTATCTTGGGGTATTGGAGTGTAGAGCTTTATGGGTCATGCAAGTGGGTTTTAATTGAATTTCTGCTTTTTAAATGAGCCAGTTGAGAGTTTTAAGATCAAGGGAGAAGTGCTTGTTTCTTTTTATCCTGTGATGAGTCTAGCAGTAGAATTAAGGGAGGCCCTTGGAGGTGCCATTGTGGACCTGGACAGGACACAATGGGTTGTACCACCGTAATCTAGCCTAGAGATTACTAGGGCTTGTACTGCAGATTTGAAGTCATTGGGGGGGAGGAAGGGGTTTAATTTCCTCAAGTTGATCATTTGTAGGTTTGCTCTGATGGTGGCACCATTAACATGTTTCTGCATGTTAAGTTACTTGTTGACTGGCTAGGTGGAGAGATTAAAGGAATTCGGTTTTGAGGGTGTTAGGATTGAGGTGGTTTTCTGCCAGCAAGGATTGGGTTTTATGTAGAGTTGAATTAAGAGATCTGATGTCTTCATGGTAGGAAACTTTCAGGTAAAGGTGGGTGTCATCAGCATACATATGATAGTGGATGTTGGATGAGTTTAGAATTTCTGTTAGAAGGTCCATGAACAAGTAAAAGAATGAGGGTGTGCGGAAGCAACCCTGCAGGACTCCTGGTGTGACAGGAGATGTTTTATAAAGGGGCTGATTGACCTTGAATCCTTGAGATCTGTTTTGGAGGAATTAGGTGGACCATTTTTTGGTACAGACAGACCCTGATAAGCCCATTTTATGCTTTAAGAGTTCTAATAATTTGTTGTGCTTAACCATATTGATTTCGGAAGACAGGTCAGGGAGAATTAGGAGCCAATGTTTATTTTGGTCCAACATTTTTAGCGCATCGTGCACAAAGTGAGTCAGAACTGATTCGGTGCTGTGCCCTGGGCAGACGCCAGATTGGAAATGGTCCAAAAGGCAAAGTTGTTCGATGTGGTTGTAAAGTTGGATGTGAACACTTTTTTCCAGGAGCTTCGCCAGAGTTGGAATGTTAGAGATCGGCCAGAAGTTGTATAGATCTGTGCAGTCCGCTGATGAGTTTTTTAGGACACCTGCACGATTTCAGGCAGTCAGGGATAATGCCTTGAAGTAGAGAGGCATTAACAATCTTGGTTCTGAGTGGGAGTATCGACAATTTGATCACATTGAAGAAGTTGGGGGGAAGAGAGTGAAAAATGATGGGATGCCATCCAGAAAGTGATGAGGGCCTACAGCTCACAGATATTCATATTTATATACTTATAAGTTCCTAGTAAATGGTAGTACATATACTCAGGCCCTGTAATTTAAATACTACAGGCACCTGCAACACCCATTGTGCCACCCACCAAAGTAGCCTTTTAAAACATGTCAGAGGCCTGCAACCACATTTTTAAACTTACATTTCGACCTGGTAAAAGAAACTTAGGTGCCAGGCCGAAACCTTCTTTTTTAGTACAAATAGATCACCCCTAAAGTAGGCCCTAAAAGCCCATAGGGCAAAGTGCATTGTATTTAAAAAGTAGGAATTGTGGGTTTATGTCTTACATATCCTGGTAGTGAAAAGTCGTTTTTGCAGTGCTGTAAGGTCCATCTCTCCCCTTTCCTGACACTGGATTAGCCGTTCATTATGTTATAACTTTTGATTGGGAGCAGATAGAGATATGGGGTTTACCCTCAAATGTAATGAAAAATGCTGTTTAATACTGAAGTCAACTTTCAAGTCACAATTCTGAAAATGCCACTTTTAGAAAGTTGGCAATTTCTTGTCCTAACCATTTGTGACTTATGCCAGTGTCCTGGGTCACAAGGCTGTGGGGTTTGTGTATTCCTCCCGGACAGTGACACAAAAGTAACCACTTGATAGAGCAAGATCAAGGAAGACACATTTTTTTAAATTAAAATCCCATAGCTGGTAATGTTAAGGCGTGGCATTGGGTGACCCTTTACCAAGACACTAGGCACACTGCTCACCATAGTACACACATTTGGTGTGGAAAATTCTGTGGCACTGTATCTGCCTCGGAATGCATTTTACCATATCCTCAGCTACTCTATCTATCTGTGCGTCGCCACCTCCTTTTCTGCAAATAGAATGTACTTGCAGGAACACACTGTGCCTTTTGTAATCAAATGCATAATTATCCCTTTGTTGGCTGCCTCTGCCACAAACCCTTCTGATCTTCATGGGTTGTATACAATAATAGCTTCTCATTTCCCCGCAGTGTGTAGTCAGGGGATGTAGTGCAGTGTATTAGGAGCCGACACGAGCAAAGAATGAGGCGCAAGTTTGAAAACAGGATGTGAAGAGAATCCCCCTCTGTCAGGCAATCAACAGAAGATATAAAAGGGCTGGCATTTGCAGGTTTAGCGTCTCCCTCATTAAATCCATTTGCTCTTCCTCAAAGTCTCGCGTTGCTGGAGATCAGGTATCTGAAACCACCAGCATCAGGGCTTTCTACGACCTGTTCCTGCCACTGAAGCAAGAGTGAGACTTTTGATCGCCATGGCATTTATTCTGTTTTTCAAATATTGCTATTATCGTTCCCATTTCTCTGTTCCAAGATTTAAATTTAGCCGAACTGATTTTATATCCTTTAATCAGCACTGGCATCAGTTCAGTCATATGGGCTAATCTGAGCTCGGCTTATCTGCATATCTGTGGGCACATCTTCCGTCTAAGTCCCAATTAATCTTATAATACACGTGGCACATTGTCAGGCTTATCTCAGTATGTTCTGCCAGATAAAAAAAAACAATTTATAACCCTGGGTAGAGAGAAAGGGCCTATTCTGAAGTTTCCCTGGTTTAAAGTTGTATTTCTTTTTGCATTTGCTGATGGAAACATTAGTTTGAGATATGGAATACAGGGGCATATTATCAAGAAAGGGCGTTACATTATCGCCGCTTTTATCGGCAGAAAACTGCCGATAAAGCGGCGATAATGGGCTTGATAATATGCTCTATGAATTCCAATCGAAGCCCATGTTAGATGTAAAGACATGTAACATGGGCTTCGATTGGAATTCCATAGAACATATTATCAAGCCCATTATCACCGCTTTATCAGCAGTTACCTGCCGATAAAAGCGGCGATAATGTAACGCCCTTTCTTGATAATATGCCCCACAGATTTAAAATAAACATGAAAAAAACCCGAACACCATTTGCGGAGCCTGAAAAAGCCAAATATAGGCAGGACAGTCTACGACGCAAAACAGCCTTTGTAATATATGTATTTTATGTCGGAGGGTCTATGTCAGATTTTGATAATGTCCGTGGTGCTCATCCTTCTACTGACGCCATCTCTGTCCAATGAAAAAGGAGCATCTAGGGAGGTATTTTTTATAGTAACATCTCACCATCCCTTACATGAACAATGCTGTTAAATTGCCCGAAATCAGAAATTCCCATCAGAATTCTCCCAACTCAGAAAACCCTCAGGTTGTCTGTAGAGCATCAGTTAACCAAAGTTTCAGATCAATATAGTCATATTTTAAAAATAAATGGCAAAGAATGCGCAAACCTGCAACAAAAAAGGTTTAGTTGTAAGTAGAGCTTCCACATGGTTTACTATAGCTATGCATACTTTCAAGGCACAAGTCGAGGGTACATGTGGGTAGACGGCGTCTTCGCACACTTTTCACATGTCTACCATACTAAGAGATTGGGCCCCACAGAAATATTCTGAATTTGTCCTGGTGTAATTTTTAGACACCAGGACTTATTCAGCAGTGCCTGCATGTTCTCTGCTTTTGTTCTTAGCAGCAACGTGCAGGCAGTGAGGGGCTTTGGTATTTTAAATTCCTGCTGGGCCCAAAACAAAGGCCGAATTTAAGGGGCCATCCTGGTTTTGTTGGAGTATCCTGACTGGCAGCTGTCTGACCTCACACCTAGAGGCAAATGTAATGAAGAGGAAATAAAGGAACACAGCTTGTTATTACTTCACAAGTACTTAAGATAGGCATGCTTTTTACTTTGTTCAGTCCATGTATATAAGAGATGTGCATGCACTGTAAGAATGTCAGATTTGTTGGTCTGTCCCAGTATTTACACAAATAATTTTAATATCACAACTCACCCCTACCAATCCAGGGTGTCAGAGTGCTTCACATCACAACTATACAATATATAGAGACAAAAAATCATATGTACAGGATGTGTTACATAACACAGTGAGGATTACAAGGTGTAGGAGTCACATGTCCTTCATAGTACACTAGGCTATATTCGAAGAATTACAATTTATGAACTGCAAGTAACAAAAGGATCTCTGTATTAAAAGCAATCCATTTACCCATCTACATACAATAGAAAATCTGTTATCTGTGTGTAACATATGTTTTACAAGAGACATATTAACCCTCTATGCTACTTTGATTAAAAAATAGGACTAGACAAAACACAGATGTTTCCAGCAAATAAATCAACCTCCAGAGCTATCTTCTATTATAATTCACTGAGATTTACTGGGCACACGAAGAGCTCTACAGTAGGTGCCTTAACCCCATTCAAATATATTTAAAATGCTGATTTTACAACCAATTAAGCAGAATGAATGTACTGCCACCTTTCTCCATGTTGACAATTTCTTTGTGGCAGAGTATTATTAAATAAATGTATAAACTGAGGCGCATATTTTGGGTCAGGTTTGCGAAAGTTTTTGGACACAACCCCAACTCAAAATCTAAGTTGCTAAATAATGTAATGCTCTTAAATGTACTCATGATAGACCTGGTAAACATATGTGTTTGGTCTTAAGATTTGATTGCACTTCTTGTGATGTCACTTCTTATGAGGTCATGGGTTGTAATGCTACTCCCTGTGATGCTACCTGGGATGTCGCACACTGTAGTGTCACTTGTATACTGCCAAACTTAATTAGTCCCCCCCACTTCTTTTATTAGGACTTGTGCCCTACATACCTTGGATGGTAGTCAATGCAAGTAATGTGGCCTGTCTTTGAAACCAAAAACTGAGAACTCTTCCACCTGGGAATCCAGTTTTTCCATTGGCTGTGAGTGAGACACAATACAGAATTCAAGGCCTGATGTAGCACTGATAAATGCATTGAGGCCATGACCCTAATCACCTGAGCCTCAGGTTTAAACATTACCTGTCTAAAAGTGTAATGTGTTCATACCACCACAACCATTTGTTTTTTATTTAGAGCCAAAATACCTCTACTGGAAGGTGCTGCTGGAGCGCAGCAGGAATGAAACGTATGGTAAGAACTCCCATTAGCTGTGTGACAAGAACACCTGCTGTGCTGCAAGGTTCAATAACACAGCCCCTTTTGAAGGGTATTGCCTTGTACCTTCTGCAACATAAAATTATATAGGAAGTTGGTGAGTTGGTATTGGTGCATTTATTAGGCCTCTAAAGGCAATAATCATTGATTCCCTTCACTCTGGACTATATTATGTAACACAACTCTCCCCCCAAAAACTTTTCAACCGCACTGGGTACAAAGAAACTCAAAAGAGGGTATGAGTGAATAAATAACAATAATATCAACAACAACACTGCTAATAAATGGGATAAAGTAGCCGCTGCTGTTCATTATAAGGATATTGCAAGCAACCCAGGAGTGAGTTCATTTTAGAATATCCTGTTATCATAAGGCAATAGGTATATTATTTCTTATAATACACGGGCACACCATCACCAGCCCCACGCACTACTTAAAACCTTGGTGTATTACTCTTTCTTATGAAAGAGATAGTTTGGTTTAAGACATGAAGAATAGAAACAGAATCGGTAATGGAAATTACATACCCAAAGGAATGTAGTAATTTCCTGCTAAAAGATATTAGAATTAGTTGAATGTAAGTCACGTTATAAAAGTAATGTAGCTCAGATCATGTAGGAAGATACAGAGCGATACGGTCTTCTCTGTAATGACCTACAGCACACAATAAATATACCAGTTGCCATAAAATTCTCCTTTCAGTTCATCACTTTTCATTTTATAAAAACAGATAAAAAAAGGAAAAGCCATTCTCTTTCTTGTTATTTAAACTGCAGTTGTAATTATGTTCTGTGACTTGCCTTTCACTTTCACTGCTGGTTCTGGAAGCAGGAATTATGATGTCACAACTCAACTGTAATAAACTATTACAGCAGAGCAGCAACATCACACCTCTACCCGTAAAAGAACATTAGAGCGAGATTTTTATATAGGCATTGCAGACTTCCAGATATTATAATAATATTAATCACTATAATAATGTACTTTTTATACGTGTCTCTATATTTGCCACATGTACAGCCCCAGCCCGCTACAAAACAAAGGAGAGCTGTACATGATGCGGGTTTCTAAGTGGACGGTGCAGACGCAGTGGGCGAGCAGGGATATCGCTTCAGAGACACTGGCTTACAGTGGAGACGGTATGTGTAGGTCTTGGGATGAGGTTTACAGGAATGCTTGGGTAGTGTTTTATATAACATGTCTACCACTTCTAAGCACGCTCGGCTGCATGTTGTATCACCGTCTTTAATGGCATTGAATTTAGATATTTTGAAAGGATGACAGGCTTAGCTAACCCCTTCACTGCGGCGGCTATTCCGCCGCAGTGCTAAGGGGGCGGGGCGGAGGAGCGGCAGGCGCATGCTGGTGACGAAACCGCTCCGTCACCAGCGTCGGTTGCGCTGTGCTTATGACGGAGCGGTTCCGTCATGGCCCCGCCCGCTCAATAGAACACTCAGCGCAGGCGCGGAATTCGCGCCGCACAGGAGCGTCGGGCGGGCCATGACGGAACCGCTCCGTCATCAGCACAGCGCCACCGCAGCTGATGACGGAGCGGTTCCGTCATCAGCAGGGGAGGGGTTATCCTTAACAAGTCTTGTTCTCATGATCTACCTATCACAGCAGAAGTGGCTAGCTCTGACCTTAATCGTTTTAGCACAAACTAGTTACTAAGGGTAGACATTCTGAAGGTTATTCCCTTTGACATCACTATCCACCCTGAGGACACAGTAGTGAAGAGAGAGTTGGGGTAGGAGAGGGCTTATGCTTTGCTGTGTCACCCTTCCTATACCTGTGTATTCATGTTCTTCACAAAGAGAGCAAAGTGATTTAAACATGAAGAAGGGGCAGTCAGTAAACAAGTTCCTGCTTGGGAAATTGGAAATAACAGATTTTTAACCCATTGAAGTCTGCCGGAGCATCAGCAAATCCATGGTGTTCTTATGGATTTAAAAAAAAAGGGGCGAGGACATTGGAACCTCGTGCCAATGGGAATAGTTCCCTCACGTAAGTCAAGACCAGAATGATATGGTTCCACAATATATTTGCAGAAAATTGTCTGGCTGACATATCGAGCCCTAAATATAATTTAAAAAAAGATCACGACACTAAAGTTAATGGAAGAAAGTCTACGCTCAATTGGACGATATTTTGTAAATAAAATTTAGGACACAATAGGTATGTCAGCTGATATTTCTAGAAACATATTCTGAAGCACAACAAACAGAATAGTGGATGTGTTACAGATTTACAGGGGCTTCTTAAATTATATTTATGCATAGTTTGCTTTTTTTTTAAATATAATTATTTCATTGGGGATTGGATTTACAAAACCATAGCTTTCTGTTTCAATTTGCAGATTGTGATATGCAATACCAAAATCCTGTCTCATGTATCTCCAGTGAAAGACATTTTTACTACCAGGGCCCTCTATACATTAATTAATCATAGCCTGGGGTGTGCACTTCCAATTTATAAATCCAGATTGCACTCTGAAAGATTTTAAATGTACTCAGATATTGGCTTCATTCTCTGGTAATCAGTTCTTTTTAGTGTTGGAGAATGTGCACAATCTGATGGAGAGATATTAAAAGGGATTTTTTTTAGCTATGTAATTGAAATATGTCTCGATGTACCACTGATACAAAAAAATCATGTTTGCTGTCCGAAGGATGAGAGGCATGACTAGTTTCTGATCACAATCACTGACAATGAGTCCTTTTCAGGGCAATAAAGCAGGCAAAATCTACAGTTGAGGCAATAAAAGACATCTCCTCCCATGAGAACTTTATAACAATGTACATATGATATGTCGAGTTGTGCCAGTGAGCCGCACATTCTGATTGCAATCACAAGGAGGATAGGCATGCACAGGCTGTAATCACAATCTCTGAAAAGAGTTCTTTTGAGGATAAGAAACCGAGGAAAATACAACTTTGACATTAAAGAGCATCGACTCTTTAAGTGGCGTTTACAGCAAGGCAAAGGGGAACATGTCTATATGTACGAAAATGTAGCCTCCACGTTTTCCTTGTTGAGAAATGTAAATCCCCATTTCATTTTATGACCCAAATATGCTTCCTATAGACAATAAAGCCAAAGGTATATCTAAGACCTTACCAAAAATATATATGGGATACAATACCCCTTGCTGTACATTTTAATGATGTTTCAAGCCACAGAGGAGTCCCATGGCCATATAGAGGAACGAGGCTTTATAATACATGGTCACACCATCACCTTTCCCAGAAACCACTTACATCCTCGGTCTATAGCTCTTTCATATAAGAAGCACTTTTGCAAATATGAATAATAATAAAAAAATAGAATCTTTAGTGCAAAATTGAACACATCAAAAATGGTGTTAAAAATGTGCTATTAAAAGATATTAGAATCAGTTTAATAAGGATCAGTGTAAAAAAATAAAAAGGTGCAGTAGCTTGAATAGTGTAGAAAAATGCCCAATTTTCACTGATTACCTAAAGAGTACAAATTATAAACATGTTGCCCTAAAAATTTCCTTTCTGATTGTCACTGACACACCACATTTGTTTTTGGTCTTTAAACAGCTGCTTTAATTATGCTCTGTGACCTGACCTACCTTTACCCTTGGCTTCTCACTCAGGTGGTAGGCATGGTGGCATCAGAACTCAAATGGATTAAGTTATTACAGCTGAATTCTGAAATTTGATTTTTAATAATATTTGACTAGGCATGTCACAAGTCACTATTATAAAGAATTTAGAGGCAGGTTTTTATACAGGAATTGCAGAACTCCATGTTTTAGAATGTCATTAAATGTTCCAGCCCTCACCCAGTTTGTTGCCCATATGACAGCATTTTGGGGCCCGGTTTTCCAATGAAAGTTTTAAGAGCATATGTGTGGATGCTGTATGCAAAGGGGTATATATATATATATATAGGCCAGGACAGAATTATCGAGATGCCATAGGGAGTCATTCATGTATGCTGTATATCGGATGAACTGCCAAGTGCCCTTTCAAGGCCTACGGGCATTTGTTGGAAAAAAAACACACATATATATATATATATATATATATATATATATATATATATATATATATATATATATTACCTACTGGCGGTCGCCAGTAGGTGGTTATAGTTAGGATTTTTTTCAATGTTAAATCTCAAAATTCTATTTGGAATAACTTTGGCACCGGTTGACGAATCTGCCTGAAAATTTCCTGAAAATGGCCTCGTCGAGCTCCGGTTCTTCCTTGAAAGTTTGGGGGGGATACGTCAAGCGGGAGCCGAGATAAAAGGGGGGTCCCAAAACGCGTTTTCCCCATGTTAATTTCCATAGGGCGGTCGATTTCACTTTTAGCCCGAACGGCTGAATGGATTTCCACCAAACTTGGCAAAATTGCAGGGACTGGTAGCCCGATGTGCCTTTGCTATGTCTCAAGATATGTGCTGCAGTGGATTTTGAGTAATTTAGGTTCAAAAAAATATATATATCTATAGGCGCTCTCCGGTGCGCGCACCGGAGAGCGCTCCAGGCGCGCCACGCGACTTGCGCGCAGAAAGCTGATTGGCTCTCAGTTGTCTGTAAACATTCTAAACAGTCCGGAGCGGCCGCCATCTTGTGTCTCGGTAGGATCGAGACACGAGAGGTGGGCAAAACAAAGAGGGAAATGACCATAAGGGGGCAGGGTAGACCCCCCCTTGACCCCCTAGGTTTGATATGGGGGCTATAAAAGGGCCCCGCGGGGCATTTAAAATATTTTTTTTTTTTTCGTTTTGCGCGGGGGAAGCGCCCGGTACGCGCACCAGGTAGCGCACCGGGGAGCGTACAATGAAGGAAAAAGATGACAGTTTTTAAAAAATGAAGTTTTTATTTAGAAATTGGAGGTAGTTCTAAAAAGAACTTTTTTTTTTCTTCTTTTTGTTGTTTTATATTTTTTTTGTGTTTTTTGAACTTTTTGAACTTTTTTTGGCTTTTCAAAACAGTTTTATATTTTTTTTGTATTTTTTAAGGGGAAGAAACAAAAAAAGGGAATTGAAACTGGCTCAACTGGAGCAAAAAAATAAAAAACCCAAAAAATTACTTCTTTTTGGGGCACTTGTGATTATCACCTGCAAGGACGATGAGCTTAACGCTTTTTTCACCATAGGCGATAAGCTTGCCACATGCAGAACAAGTGATTTTAAAATCAGCAAATCTTGGCTGAATGCAAGGCATCATCTCGGATGTTTCTGGTCCCGATGAAGTGGGTTGGTTTGTTTGGGAGGTGGTCCTTGACGACTGGGGGAGGTTACTGGCCAGTTCCCTGAACTCAGCACGAGAGTAGTTGTTTGGGTGCTTTCTGGTCATATGACGAATCATGGTATAGTTACCAAATGAATATTTTTTGTTTGGGTTGCCCCGTGAAAGTTCATCATTGCAGATTAGGCAAGTTACCTTGGGCGCATTCACTTTTTTCTTGCCCTCTGGGATTGAAAAAAACTCCCATACAATGTGTGGCTTGGGTTTGTATGGGGTATTTTCTTCAGGCAGCCATCTTCTCCTCCCCTCCTCCTCTTCTTCTTCCTCCTCCTCCTGTTCTTGACCACCAATATAATCTTGAGGTGGTCCTCTTGGTGGTTGTGGTGGTGGTGGTGGGGCAGATGCACCAGCTGCTGCTGCTACTGAAGCCATTATTAATATCAAAAAGGTACAGAGATGTACAAACAGGTCTTCCTCAGTCAAAGGACAAAGTCAGAATAAGGAAAAAAGGTGGGGTCTTTCATCATTTAGAAAAAAAACTGTCCTGAACCAATGAGAAGTGTTATTTTCAGGTCACAAGACCAGGGGCTTCATCATTATGAAACTAAAACTGTTATGAACTAATGAAAAGTGTTATTTTCAGATCACATGACCCGACGCGCTTACGCTACGCGCCCCGGGGCGCGCCCGGGGGCGCTTTGGGTCGCGTAGCGTAAGCGCGTCGGATGTTTACGTTGCGCGATCGTATTCGTTCGAGTACTTCCGGGTGCGCTTACGCCGTGCGTATCACGCGGACGCGGCTACGCGATACGTCATGATCATGTTTTCGTTCGCGATATTGGCGCTTACGGGACGCTCCTCGGAGCGCGCCCGGGGGCGCTTTATAAAAGTACGCTTTTCGGGGCGCTCCCCGGGAAGCGCACCGGGAGCGCTCCAAAGCAAAAAATAAAAAAAATAAAAAAAATGGGAAAAATTGTAGGGACTGGTAGCCCTATTCTTAAGTGGTTTTTACGAAAATTAACTTTGATAAAATATATATTGTGCTACATTGGGCTATATATATATGCAAAAATGCCAAAATGTAACCCAAATGTAGTCCAATGTAGCCCAATGTAGCCCAAAGATGGCCACCAGAGACCAAAAAATGTAAATGTAGCCCAAATTTCAACTAGATGTAGCCCAACTGTAGCCCAATGACAGAATGTACCAGAGTGTTCTAAAGAACAACTAGAGTGCTAACAGTCTTATTTATAAAGTGAGACTTATAGTTAGGAATTAGCATTAAAAAAACCTATGAAATTCACTGAAAAAACCATAGGTTTCACACCAGTTATAGTTAGGAATTAGCATTTAAAAAACCTATGAAATTCACTGAAAAAACCATAGGTTTCACACCGGTTATAGTTAGGAATTAGCATTTAAAAAACCTATTAAATTCACTGAAAAAAACATAGGTTTCACACCAGTTATAGTTAGCTGGAAATTTTACTGACATAAAACCATTGAAATTCCCACGTTATAGTTAGTCGGACTCACTATAACTTGCGCGTGCAATGCACTGCTGATGACATCACATATTACATCACTCATGACATGGTCAGTGACATCACTCATGACATCACTGATGACACCATCCTTGTAACACAGTGACAGACCTCCTTTCACTGTAAAGTAACCTTTGAAACACATATTCAAAAATAGAAACTAACATTAACAAAAAAGTGGATATACCCATACCAGTTACAACAACCAATTCAGTAATTTCACCATCTATATACAAATTCACACATTCACCAACAGTTTTATGTATTCACTCATACATATACTCACTCATCATATGTAGTGATACCCCTATTCATTCTGTTACACACTGACAGTCATCAAAAACTTACTCATACATATACTCACACATGCAAATAAACTAATAAACATCCATTTATTTGCATATACAACTATACACACATTAGCACATTACTTCTAAGGAAACTTACACATACTTACTCTCTTAAACAATCACTTATAGAAACACATACTTATTTAAACAGGAACTCTTTCAATCTCTCACTCTCACATATACTTACTTATATACATCAATTCTCATATATACAAGATTAAAACATATGTAGTTACTCATAAAGACACTAGTGAGAGAGGCATTCACTCTCTAACACACACATATACACACTCATCCACCCATACAATCCTACACAAATGCTGTCTTCAAAACACATACAAACAGTGAGTCAGTCATTGATGCATCTATGTGCTTAAGTAACACCACCACCAAACCATGCAGTCACTCATACTGATATTAAAAAAACACATCTAATAACCCATATACACACACATGTAGCTACTCACCAACCCATGCAGCCACTTATACATAAAGTAAAACACTGATACATATATTTAAATATTTAAACATTACTCGCTAATATATGTATTCACTAAGATACACTTAATAAGCCAGTTAACCAATCAATTTTTTTAAAAACAACAAACATTTAGACACTTATTTAAACATTTATTCTTCCATCGACCTTAACATATACATATATAAAACATATTTATTTTTCAGAAAGGCACATATTCATTGGATGGTGTCATCAGTGATGTCATGAGTGATGTCATCAGTGATGTCATGAGTGATGTCACTGACCATGTCATGAGTGATGTAATATGTGATGTCATCAGCAGTGCATTGCACGCGCAAGTTATAGTGAGTCCGACTAACTATAACGTGGGAATTTCAATGGTTTTATGTCAGTAAAATTTCCAGCTAACTATAACTGGTGTGAAACCTATGTTTTTTTCAGTGAATTTAATAGGTTTTTTAAATGCTAATTCCTAACTATAACCGGTGTGAAACCTATGGTTTTTTCAGTGAATATATATATATATATATATATATATATATATATATATATATATATATATATATATATATATATATATATATATATAAATAAAACGTCCAAGTGCCAATTGTTCACAAAACAGGCATGAACTCCAGATTCACTGTGCTGATTTTTAGAAGTTTATTTTACCTTGTCCTGCCAATGACGCGTTTCGGTTATGTCCTGTGGCTTTATTCACGTGACCATGCTACGTTATACAGGCTTTTTTTCAAGGGTGAAAAACAAACCATGTGACAAGTGACAACACTAATAGTCATGGAAAACAAACTGCAACACGTAAGTAGATAAACAAATGTCATTCAATGATAGCAAATCCATTTTGTTCAGGGTAAAATATGTGACGTGTACAAATGCATGATGCTAAAATATACCAGTTCATCAAATACATGTGCAAAATGATACAATCTCAAATTTAGTATTACTATTGGTTCTATTGTTAAACATGGATGTTGAGGTTTCTTTGGTACTATTTTACAGCTAAAATTGCTTGTAAAAATATAATATGTAATTTCAGATAAAATGTGCAAATACATTTTACTCCATTATACTACTACTAGAAAACTAATGTTAGAATGACATCAGCCAGCATCACAAATTAACGTTCATATTGCACATGATCCCTCTTACAGTACAGTAATCAAATTCTATGCTAAAGTGCTATTCGTGCTAAATTGCAAATTTTGAAAAATATAATTAAAGTGCTTTTCAAGGTGTGATGCTGAGGCTTAACAAAAGTGAAGTTCAGCAACTTAAAATCTTATCCTATAAGAATTTAGCAGCTGAGGAAAATATTATTACATATAGTAACAATGAGAGAGTGAGGAATAGACCGTGGTACTTGCCCTTCTCCCCAGATATATATAACAAAACAACAAGGACAAGACCTAGAGCAGGTACTTTTCCAGCAGGTTTCACTTGGGAATCACCAGTATGTTTATAAACCCCTCACCCATCTGTCTAGTAGATGGCATGCTTCATCATCGGGGCCCAGTTGGATCACCGAGTGTGATCCAGCTGTGCTGCAACGCCTGTCTACAGCGTAGCGGGGTTCTTTTGTGTATAAGTGAACAGTGCTATGTGAGGTGAGTTTTATGAGTTAAAAATACCTATGGGAAATACCCTTTTAAAAGTTTTAATGGAAGGGTCCCATGGTATAGGTAAAAAAGAATTTTTGGGGATATGTCTGAGGATGTAATGGCCCTCTATCTCCAGAAAAGTGTAGGTCGACTAGTTTCAGCCTTTGTTGTCAGTCGGGAGGCTTTCTTCAGGACCAAAAAAGGTGCGGGGTCAAAAAAGGAAGTTACTACCCCAGCAGTGTATCTATATATCAACGCACACCCTAAAGTGCGTTGTGTGTGTAGTGGGTCAGTATACTTACAGATCCCATTCGTAAAGTATTATCTTTACATCTCGATGGCTACATGGATCCTGCCCCAGATAAGGAGAGTCAAGGGACCGTTTGTCGCCTTGAAATGGAGCCCCTAACCTAGGACTGGGTACAGGAGCCGGTTCCTGTACCCAGTCCTAGGTTAGGGGCTCCATTTCAAGGCGACAAACGGTCCCCTGTCTCTCCTTATCTTTACTTTACGAATGGGACCCGCACCTTTTTTGCTATGAGTGCACCCAGGGCCGGACTGGGAACCCAACGCTGCCCTGCCAATTTTGTCACACCATCCCCCACGGAGGAGAGGGGGGATAGGGTGGGGGGAGATGCAAGAGTGAAGCACTGCTACTTTTGTTACTGGGGGCCGATATTGCAGCACTGCTGCAAAACCGCTCCCTAGTAACAATACCAGCCCCCACTGCTGCTAAACTGGCTCCCACTCTTTCAGCCTCCCGGGAAACCGCCTGATGCCTGATATGGTCAGTCCGGCGCCGAGTGCACCAGTAAACCCGATCTCAGAAGCAAACTTGAGTTTGCACCTGAGTCTGCGTTTTTTAAACTTGTTTTCTGTTAGCACATTTTATCACAAAACACTTGCATGGTGAGCAGAGGTTTCAAAGCGATAAGCATGGTAACTGGATTACAAACCCTTAAACTACCAGTGATGCCTCGCTCCTTCCTCTCAAATCTTGAACATTGGGGCTAGTATTGATACTGTGAAATGCTCCGGATACACCGCACCTGGAGTCACATTACCGGGCGCATTCTAGGCCCCAAACCTTACCATGTACCAACTGGACTGAGCAGATGCTGTGTAATGTGCAGAACATTTAAGAGACGTTTTACACTGCTGCAGAAGGAGAAATACTGGGAAGTGTAGAGCTGGCTCTGAGCCTAGTGAGGGCAGTGGTCCTGCTAAAGACATTAGGACATTCACAAGAAAAAAAATAATCATAAAAATGCCAACTAAACTAAAGGGGTGCTTGTGTCTTTTTGCATCCTCGCAGAATGACATCTCTGGGACAGGTAGATTAGTGACACATCAAAGGGATACAAGAGTGGCCTACGTGCAGCCTTGGCAACCCCCTCTCTGCATTTTAATTGCTTCTCATGGTAGTTCCTTTGTTTGATTGTGAGCATTTACATCTGTATCTGCACTGCAACTAATTAAGTCCCAGTAATCCCTGCCCATTTAATTTCACTTCTGCCAACGAATTGCTATGTCCATTGTGCAGGATGAAGAGCTGACATCTGTAAAGCAGGCCCTCAAGAAGCACATAATGGGCTCTCGTTTGCATGATTGTGTAAGTCAGGCATTGAACTAAACTGAAAGAACCGTCAGGGCTGTACCATCCCAATTCTCTCCATCCAAGCCAGGCCTCGTGCCCAGACCCCCTTGCGTATGCCTGAAGGCTGTGTGCTGAAGGCTCAGAGGCATGGTCAGGTTCCATGGTCCTGCACCGAAGCCAGGCTATGCAAACTCAACCTGATTCCCAGGGGCTGGTGCAAGGTCTGGCCAGAAACCAAACCCTCTGTGCAAGTGCAAATGCCCAGAGCCCACTGCACAAGGTCAGAGGCAACGCGCTGTGGCTTCAGTGGTATAAGGGTTGAGCATAGACTGAAGCTGTTTGTGTTTCATGTGATGTGGGCTGTATGACAAAGGAAGTGGGGCAGGGCTACTTGCTCTATCCTATAGGCATTCTCTTGTGAGCATGGTGAACGGCCTAGAATAGCTTGGGGTTGGCTCCAGGGAATGTTGGCTGCAGGCCGAGCTGCAGACAAGCCCCTTTGACCTTTGACCAGCTCCTCCTGCAAACACTGAAGGCTGGACGCAGCGGCTGTTCACTGCAAAGAGGTTTATAAAAAATATGGGTATTGAATGTCATATATTCAGAAAACCCTTAAGATTCACTGAAAACACTTTTGTGAAATGTAAATAGTGGCGGCTCCTCCGCTCAAACAGAGGAGCGTCGCCCCACTGCTCAGCTGTAAGATGAATACAAAAAGTCAAATGGTGATAACATTCGTTATTGTCATTTTGTTTTTTGTATTCAGCTTGCAGCTGAAGCCAGGTGGGCAGGGCAAGGCTGCCCGCATCAGAGGGGGAGGAGTGATGGTAGCATCTAAAGTGTGCATGATGCTTTGGCCGACTGTCTTGGGCTAGCCAAAGCGTCATGCGCACTCTACATGTTATCCACGCAGGCTGTATTACAGCCTGCGTGGAGAACATGCACAGCCTGCCAGTCTCTGTCTGAGCACCGAGCCACGGTGCTCAGACCAATCACAACTCTGCTAAGGCAGCGTTGTGATTGGTCTGGGGATTCTGGGAGGCTGTGTGCTTCCTGCCAAAAAGGGAGGATGAAGAAAGAAGAGGCAGAAGCGGGTGGTCAGCGGTGAAGATGTCAATGCTCTTTTTTTTATTATTACCCCCTTCCTTGTTGAGAAACAACAGGGGTGGTAAATCACTGCACTTTGAATGAAGTCGGAGCTGGCAAAGCTGGTTTGAAGAAGGATGTCTGAATGTTTTCCCAGTAACATTCTCCTGGATTGGAGTGTGGAAAGGGAAATTCTGTTGCTGGGGAAGGTCATTGAAGCTCAGAGCCATATTCAGGTGTGTCTGAGATAGAAAACATCACTCTGGAGCCCACCTTTACCGAACCAGCACCCCCCTTAACGTGGCTTCAGAAGGGAATTGAGATCAGTAGGAACCCCATGCCTGCAGGTCATAGGCATTATCCTCTTGTAATTAAGGACTCTTCGCATGGTTTGTCTGAAGGTCATACACTGAATACAGTGACCACCGAACCCATCTCCAATGTCCGGGAGACCATAATGACCATCTCAATATTTTTAAGTTTAACTTTGTTTTATTGAATTTTCACAGCATCAGGTGTCATACATTACAATGCTCACATGCCCTCTTTGAACACCCGGGGATAATCAACGCTAACCCAAACCCTTGATAGGAAGTGTTCAGGTCCATAAATCACAGGTATAGATTGTGTCCATGGGAGCATGTCCGGGCGTAGCATTGCTAATCTGCCACCCAATCGCCCCACAAAACTACAACAGAGAACCCCCTCCTGTGCCCTCCTACCCTCCCCCCACTCTCCCTAAACGGTGTGCCGTGCCCCCAATATCTAATTATTGGGTGCATCATCTGGGGATGATGTATCCGTAAGCCGTAGTAGGTGGAGGTATTTCAGACATGTGACTTCATTGAATTCCGTGGGCAAGAGGGAGAGGAAGGGTTTCCAAATGGTGGCGAATGATTCTGTGGATTGGGTAAGGGTAGCTTGAATCCGCTCCATGCCCACTATGTACCAAAGTTTATGTAACCAACCCATGTGCGTGGGACGCCTGGGAGTTCCCCAAAGCGATAATATGGGTTGTACAGCAGCCCCCATAGCCAGCCCCATCTGCTTCCCCCTAATTGACTTTAGTGGGAATGTGAGTGCATTAGGAAGCCCTAGGAGTGTGCAGGCTGGGAAGCGGGGAATTTCTGTATCGAAATGTTTGTCAATATCGTTAAGGACTGTTGTCCAATAGTCTGTCGCCTCTTTGCATTCCCAGAATAGGTGGGTCAGCATCCCTGTTTCATCACATCCCCTCCAGCAAGTAGGACTATGGTCTGGGTTACCTTTGTTAAGTCGGGCTGGTGTTAAGTACCAATAGGTCGTGATCTTAACTGCTGCTTCCCTACTGGCAGTATTCCTGGCTGTGTGGTGGGCCCTGTAGTATATGGCTTGCCATTCTTTGTCAGAGAGGCTTCTCCCTAATTCAGTTTCTCATCTTTTCTGGTCATTGAGGGCGGTGGGCTAATCATCTTATATAAGTCTGTTATCGTTTGCCAGTCAGATTTTTTAGTAAAGAGATACTTCTCATATGTCGTGAGTTGCCTATCGACAAGAGGGTGAGTTTCCGGCTGTATCAACCTGTGCCTAATCTGAAAGTATTGGTAGCGGTGTGGTGCTTGTAGATCATACAATTCCGTTAGGTCAGTGAATTGAAGAAAGCCTTCCAGGTCAAACAGGTGTCCCTCTGACCTGCATTCAGTGTTTTGCCACTGTTAGAATGCCCGCTCTTCTAGTCCTGGAGCAAAGGCTGGGTTGTCAAATACGGACGTTTCCCAGCCCAAATAAAATGTTTCACTGCGTCTTGTAATTTCTGTATCATTTCCAAAGGACAGATCACTGGTATGGTCTGGAATATATAGAGAATTTTGGGTAGAATGGACATTTTGACTGCTGCCACCCGCCCGAGAAGTGACATATGCTGTTGCTGCTCAGGTCTGTCTGTATTTGGGAGAGGAGGTCTGAGTAGTTCCGGTTGACCGTCAGATCGATGTTCGGCATCAGCGTGATCCCCAGGTACTGGATCGAGGCATGAGATAATAGGCCCCCATAAGCCGGTGGCAAACCGTCAAGCTTACGTGCGTTACGACCTAGCGGAAGGAGCATTGACTTCCCGGTGTTCATTTTGAAGCCGGATACATTTCCAAAGGCATCCGTTTCCTTCAGGAAAGCTGGCACTGATTGCTTGGGGTTGTCAAGTGCTGCCCGGATGTCGTTGGCATATTGGTTAATGGTGTGTGGTTCACCCCTGAAGGTGACGCCCACTATATCAGGATTGTCCCTAATTCTCTGCACAAGGGGTTCTATGTGGAGCGCAAAGAGAAGGTCCAATAGTGGGCATCCCTGCCTGGTGCCTCGCCTGATGTCAAAGGGTTGCGAGCCGATGCCATTGACGTGGATCTTTGCTCTGGGTGTATCGTAGCAGCTGGTGACCCATGCCCTAAAGCGATCACCTACTCCGAAATGCGCCAGTGTCTCATCTAGGAATCCCCAGTCCACCCTGTCAAACGCCTTTTCGGAGTCTACAGAAAGTAGCGTGGCGTCTGATTCCTTATCGTGGTCTTTGTCTATTAAGTGTAAGAGGCGTTTGGTGTTATCAATACACTGTCTGTGAGGAATGAAGCCCGATTGGTCGGGCTCTAAGATTGCCGGGTAAGCGCGGGCCCAATCTCCATGCTAGTACCCCCATAAAGAGCTTGAGGTCAAAGTTGAGCAGGGATATGTGTCTGTAGGCAGCACACTGGGTAGCATCTTTGCCCGGCTTAGGCAGCACTATGATGTTGGCCGCAAGTATGTCAGGAGGTATTGAGCCAGGCCCTTGGAAGGAGTTAAAGAGTCTAATTAGGAGTGGCGCTAACAGAGGGCAAAATGTTTTATAGAAACCGGCGGAGAAACTATCTGGCCCTGGCGATTTCAAGGGCTTAAGGCGTGAGATTGCGCTGATCACTTCCTCCGTCCTAATAGGAGCGTCAAATGAAGCGGCGCCCACCGCATTAAGTGTGGTTGTCGCCACCCCCTGAGATAGGCTTCCCCCTCTTTGCCTAGAGAAAGATCTTAGCTGAACAGCGAGGCGTAGAAGTCCCTCAAGGCCTCTGCTATTTTGTTGTCAGCGCCTGACCCTGAGCATTGTAAAGGGTTGTGATTTTGGACCGTTGGACTCACGCTCTGAGCTTATTTGCTAACAGTCGGCACGTTTTATCGCCTCCCACATAGTAGGTGCGTCGCAGCAGCAGGGCTGCGTATTCTGCATATTCCACATCTAATTTGGCAAGTTGTGCCCTAGCAGCTTTTAGCTGCCGCCATATCCTGGGGGCCCCTGTGCGACTATGCACCCTCTCTAGTTCGAACACCTGAGCTGAAAGCATTTCCTGTTTTTCCTTACAGTCTATGGCTTCTGCTGCTGATATAGCTATGAGTTCCCCCCTTACTACTGCCTTGAGCGCTCCCCACACCGTTGTCAGAGGTACGTCCGGCTTGTCATTAAGTGCAAGATAGTCAGTGATGCGTTTGTGCAATTGTTGGGTTACACCTCTCCGTTGTAAAAGGGCCTCTTGCAGGCGCCAACGTCCTCTATGTGTTTTAGTTTGTGGGATGGCTATCGTAAGTGTTACTGCGTCATGGTCTGAGAGTGCAGCTGGGACAATGTCAACTTCATTTACTATTGCGGAAAGTTCTGTGGATCCTATAAAATGATCTAGCCTAGCATAAGTGCGGTGCGCATGGAAGTAAAACGTGTAGTGTGTGTTATGAACCTCTACTAATCAACCACTTCTTTCCCTCTAGTGAGATTGCCCCTGTTGAACCATAACGGTGACCTGATCTATCTGCCTCTTTGTCCATAACTAAATTAAGATCCCCACCCACTACCGTGAATTGTGTTTGGTGGCGTAGGGTGTCAGACAGGGCACCCTGGAGAAAGGATTTTTGCCCAGAGTTGGGGACATATATGGACCCTACTACCAAATTGATGCCACCCACCCGTACATTATAAACTAGGAGTCTGCCTTTAATTTCATCTGCCCTGTCTCCCACCTGGCCACAGAATTATCTAGCAAACAGTGTAGCTACCCCTGCTTTCTTATCAGTGGTAGAGGAGTAGAACTGTTGCGGGAACGCTCTGGAGTGCATTCTAGGCCCGTCTTTAGAAAGGAGATGTGTTTCCTGAAACAAACAGATTGAGGCACCTGAGTTTTCAAAGAACGATAAAACAGCCCGTCTTTTGATGGGATTGTTAAGCCCTTTTACATTCAGGGTAATAACCTTCAAGGTGGTGTCTGACATAGTATCCTGAGTCTCTGAAATTGCATGGTCAGTGGGGGTCAGCCCTCTTATGTTGTCTCTCTCGTATCTCCCCCTTGTGTGGCACACCGGTTCCCTCCTCCCTCCCCCATCCCCCCAGTCCCCCAGTCCCTCTCTCCCTTCCCAACCCTTACCATCAAACAGAAGACCCTCCCTCCCTCCCTAACCCCAACTTGACAACCCAACCAATCAGTCGTAGTCCAATGCCTGCCTTCCCATGTCGCAGGCATGTGGTGAATTTACCTTTGGGAGCGTGCAACCTCAGCCACGTGTAGCCTGGTCGACCCCGGCTCCTCCCCTCCCCCAGGGTCAGCCATGTCAACATGCTATGAAATCCCCGTTTGAGTCTGCACATTCACTCAGGAGTTGAAGTGTCTCGCTTCACCGCTTCCAGGGCCGATGTTCTCTCCTGGGATAAATCCACTGGGTCCGGCCTCATTTAGGTTTTGGGAGAGCGTCTGCGTCCCACTGTCTGCCAACCATTCCCCGATGGCTGCTGTGATGAAGTGGGGGAGGACTCCTGGCTGTGACCTCTTAAGCCCAAAAGTTTGCAAGTTTCTTGGAGTGATCTCATCTGTTGCAGCTTGCCATTCCATTTGAAAATTAGGCGAAAGGGATGACCCCACGAGTACGGCACCCCTTTATCTTTTAAACAGGATGTCACTTCCTTAAAGGCTTTTCTCTTTTGCAATGTTATGGAGGCTAGATCTTGGTACAGAGCTACGGGATGATCTTGGTATTTGATAGGTTGTTTCTTCCGAGCCTCCCGCAGAATACGTTCTTTCAGCACAAAGTCCGGCAGAAAGGCTAGAATGTCCGGTGGTGGGGCCGGGGCCTGCCTCTCCATCCCCACACAGTGTGCACGGTCTATGCAGATGTCAAAGTCCGAAGCCTCACCAAGGATGTCTCTGAAGAGGCCCTGAAGGTAGCCTGCAACATCTGACCCCTCTTCCCGCAACAGAACCCCTCTGATGCGGATGTTGTGGCATCGAGACCTATTCTCCAGGTCCTCAGCGTGCGCTTGTAGGTCCACTTGTTGGTTCTTTAGGCAGATGGTTTCTTGTTGCAGGGACTCAATTTCCTCACTTTTGGAGTGCTCGCCATCCTCAATAGCTGCAACCCGCTCCCTCAGTTCATCAACATCTCGGTGGATTTCTCTAACTTCGCCTGCCACCTCCTGCTTTAGTGACTGGAAATCATCGCGGAGCGTGTTGAACAGCATTTCCAGAAACTCTCTGGTGATAGGCGTATCCTTAGGTGACAGGTACGGTTGGGGCTGAGAAGCCGGTTAGGTAAGCATTTCCTTGAGAGTTCTCTCCCCTTTCTTCCTCGTGCTAGCCATCTTGTTGCCCCACAGAGGCCCTGATGAACGGCTATTACTTTCTGGCGCAAGGGTCTTCAGGTGAGCCGTCCGTCGGTTTCGGCTGCCCTTTTGTGCAACTGGGCACTTGCTGACACTTCATCCAGGCCTGACCTGCACGTGGGCAGTGTTGGCCTTCCGTTGACCTGCACCGCTCTCCCTCTGACCACAGCGCTCGTCCACCTGATCCTGCAGATGTCCTAGCATTGTCCCCTGGTTAGCCCTTGTCTCTGCTCTCGTTGTAAGTGGGGGGCACACGCCCTTCGCTGTATGGGCGCTAAGCGTGGGAGGTGGGCAAAGGTGTAGGGTTTGCTGTGGGGCCATTTGTCAACTCCCTGAGCACGGAGGCCCCCACCTCTAGAATTCCTGGTGCCTGTAAAAGAGGCTGACTGACTGTTTCTTCTGGTGGCCCTGCGCTGTCTGCTGATTAGTTCCTGTCTCCGCTCATGGTATGAGTGAGAGCACACACCCCCTCCTGTATATGCGCCTTGCGTTGAAAGTGGGTGAAAGTATGGAATTTGCTGGTAGTCCTCCTGCTGACCCCTGAACTCGGAGCCCCCACCTCTAAGACTCTTGGCACCTGTGAAAGAGGCTCTGCGCCCGAAGTAACGTGGGTGCTCTCGGGGAGCCGGACCCAGGGCTGCCAATCTTGCAGGGGCCTCAGTCCTGGATCTCCCCTCCCGCTCTACCGCTCCGCCGGCGCTGTGTTGCTCTCCGGGCCGCTCACCGCCATCCTGCGGCCTCTTTGTACTCTCACCCCCTTCCGCTGCCAATGCGGTTCCTGCACTTGCCCCCGCAGGTGGTTGCCAGGACCAGCTCCTCACCTCTCACGCCTGGGTGCGCTCACCGGGGCCCGGCATAAGAGTCCCTCTCGTCGAGTCTAGCAGTGGCGGCAGCTGGGTTTGCTTCTTGTAGATCCGGCCGCCCCGGCCTCGATTTTTGCGCCTCCCCAGTGGGTCACTCCACCAGCCCCAACCTCCGGCGCTCTGTTTAGCCCACTGCCTCTTTGCTCCAACGCTGCTACTGCTCTCGAGCTAAACACCAGGGCCGAAGATCAGCAGGCGGCAGGGAGCGTCCACAGCCTTAATAGCCTACCGCTGGGCCCAGCTGTATCCTCCTCAGTGCCCGTGCAGCCCGGCCGCCATTTTGTGGCTGCGGGCCGCAGACCGCTGCAGTGATCTTGCAGGTGCCTCTCGCCGCTCCAAACTGCACATCAGTGTGGCTCCCCATCTCTCCGTACCAGCTCCTCACTTCTTATGCTTGGGTGCACTCACCGGGGCCCAGTGCCAGAGTCTCTCCTGTCAAGTCCAGTAGTAGCAGCAGCTGGGGCTGGCGGGTCACTCCGCCAGCCCCAGCCTCCCAAGCTCCGTTCAGGCCACTGCCTCTTTGCTCCGACGTTGCTGCTGCTCTCGAGCTAAACACCAGTGCTGTAGATCAGTAGGCAGCGGAGAGCGCCCACGGCCGTAATATCCTACCGCCGGACCCAGCCGCGTCCCCCTCAGTGCCCGTGCAGCCCGGCCGCCATTTCACAGCTGCGGGCCGCGGACCACTGCTGTGATCTTGCAGGTGGCTCTTGCTGCTCCAAACTGCACACCAGTGTGGCTCCCCGTCTCCCCGCTGCTCCCTGCCAATTTTCACGCACAACCGGGGATATTATGCTGCGAAACGGCCGGGGTGGAAGACTCGGAGCGGGGAGCCTCGAGGTTTTATGTCCTCCTAGGTCACCATCAAGGCCACGCCCCCTCATCTCAATATTTTTAGATCCATAGCAGCTATGTCAAAGTTCTAGTGATAACGGTTGGGGGGTTTGTGCACGAGAAGTCACAGACATGCGATTAACACCTTGCTGTTTTATGTTATGAATATGTTTGCATAACTTGAGAGATTACCTTAAAAGCAGCTCTCTGGTGGGTTAGCCTTTCTGACCTTCAAAGCACTGTGTGCCAATATCTAGTCATAATAAGCATTCTTGGGGGGAGCGAGGGGCAAAGGGAAGTTGTTCAAGGCACTGAGACAGACATGCAGCTTTCCTACCTATAGACATAATCCCTTTGTGGAAATACAGGGCCCAAATCCTTTCTCTCTACTTCATCACTCCATGAAGTAGGGAGATTGACTAGTCTGCTATATAATTCTCTACTGTATTAAAACACAATCATAGCTACCTTTGTGTTTCTGCGAGTGCTCTATAGCATTGCCTCCTTGAAAATGATATTTGCATCCAACCTTAAGCCCTCTTTGAATAATTTACTCATGTATAGACTATATCTGTATTCTTAAAGAGACATGTTAATGCTTTTCCACGATCCTGCCCAATTACCATATGCAATCACTACAATCCCCATAAGATGACCCAGGCACTTTATTTCAGTGCACATTTCATGATTTGATGTTTCCTCCAGAAAGTGAATTGTGTTCCACTAAACTTTTACTCATGCCCTTGGTGTCCACTATGATAACCTCAATGAGTGTGGTGCTCCTTCTATGTTGAAAATTCGTATCCGAGCACAAGTGCACAGCGTGGCACTTTAGAATGTGTCTTTATTCAAGTGGGTATTTGACCCTCGATTGCGTGACTGCCTGACCATAGATTGCTTGAATTTCTAACCCTGGATTGCGTGAATTTCTGAACCTAGATTGCGTGAATTTTGTGTGAATTTCTGACCCTAGACTGTGTGAATTTCTGACCCTAGTGTTACATTCTATGCTTTCTCCATCATTTATTTATTTATTTCTGCTTGTATGACATCAGTCTGTTCTTCTGAGATCTGCTCTACACATCATGTTATGATTCCAACAAGACCTGGAATTCTAGAAGGTGTAGAGGCAAGGAGTCAGTTTTACATTGTATCTGTTGCTGTGTACCTACTGATGCTGTGCTGGATATTAAAACCTCCTTCCTACTACTTTGGATTCCTGTTTAATTTTAACATATTTTGGCGACGAGGGAAAGAACCATCTTACACTCCTGTCATCTTGCCAGCACAGGTACGGAGTGTCTAAGGATTTATTTTCATTTTACTAACTTTGTGCTCTGATAGCACCAGCGGCAGTTTTCTTTACGTTTTTCATTTTATGTGCTTTGATTGCACCTGCGGCTGTACTATACTTACTGTGGATATATTCCCATTGATATATTTATACTGGTTTTAAGATATAATTTCACCGTTTTCTACTTTGTGAAGAATATTCATCTACGTATGGCTGATTTACCTGCTCTGCGTGTCACCAGTGGGACGCTTCAAATTCCGCTCGTTTTGTGATTTTCTACGCTTATCCTGTGGAATTTACTTCATTTTTTCCCTTATTTTGGATCAGCGTATGTTGCATCTTTTGATTTCTCACACACGACCAGAAGCAGCGTCTCTCACCGCTCACGCGAACAGTGAACTGCCTACGCAAGCGGTTACCAAGGAAACGTCTGCAGCGTCTCTCACCGCCTCACCGTGAGCTGTTGCCAAGGGAACATCACAGCGTCTCTCATATTATTTCCTTGATACATCATCACGTGGCGTCCTCACGCAGCGCGTCACGACGTTGACGGCTATTTTGTGAGTTTCCAAGGAAACGGAAATCAACATTTTAGCGGAGCCTCTACAACGGAGTTTATTTACAGACAAAGCGATCGTTTTTAATGCAATTTTCTTACACGGCAAGACTATTCAGTTTTAATTCAATTTTACCTTCACTTACATGTTTACCATTTTTTTTGTATTTTCGTTTTACTGTCAATAGTCTATACAGATATGAGTTCTCTTATAGTTTAGTGTGTGATAACTTACAGTATTTACAAATAGCAAACTATTTCATATTTAGGCATTTGCTTATTATTTTCATCATCATTTTAACATGCAGTTTGATCCTCCAGCAAAATTCCTACAAACTAAAGGTGATCCTCCCATGCCTTGGACAAGATGGAAGGAAGAATTTATTACATATATGAAAGCAATCGATCGCACGACGGAGATGTCCCCCTTCCGCCTTCCCCCCTCCCCCCCGCCCTTTGCCCCCTCCCCCCCCCTTTGCCCTGCGGCTGCAGCGACACCACCTCTCCACTTGTCCCCGCCCCCGCGCGACCCACATAGGATGCACCACACACAGCTAGAGCTTTAGATACACCACCTTACACGCAAATACAAGTCCAACAGTTATTGACAGGTTTCCCCCCTCCCCTTGTATTATGCTCCCCTGTTGTATCTTTTGGTTGACACAGAGGCTGTTCATGCTGTACTCATGATACTGCTGGGCCCCCCCCCTTCCCTGTTCACGTCTTGCATACAGCAGGCTGGGTGTATCCGTGATCAGGGAACGGGCACCTGACGACCCATACAACAGCAGAGGGTATGGCACCGCCTCTACCTGCTACAGTGCTGATCAGGGAACTCAACTCCGGACAATAACTATTGACCTCCGAGACCACGCTGGTCCTTCTGCAGTGCTACGATCCGCGAGCACTGCGTCATGGGACATTTCCTGGTACCGTCACTTATGGACTAATGCACTTTCATCAGCCAATGTTTATTTTCACTCATGCATAAACGTAATGTCACCATGTACTATTCGCTGTATACAATAATGCATTGTTATGACACTGTATGAACAACTACTGCCTTATCTGTGAAACTAAATAAAGTTTGGGACCGTTGGTCTTAAAAAAAAAAAAAAAAATGAAAGCAATCGATGGGGAACGCATGGGGGCAGAAAGAAAAAAAAGTATTTTCCTTCATTGTTTAGGATAGAAGGTCAGGTTATTTTTAGATCTTTGCCTCAAGTTACAGTACAGAATGATGGTAGTGGTGATAATCTGAATGTCTACAACGAAGCCTTATTACGCATAGAGAAAAGATTTAAGCCTGTTACTAGCATTGCCTTAAATCGATTTAAATTTTATACAAGGGCACAGAAATCTGATGAAAATTTTGATGATTTTCTTACAGGTTTAAGATCATTATCTGTACATTGTAATTTTGGGTTGTTGACAGATGAAATGATCAGAGATCAAATCATAGTACATGTCAAGAATAAAAAAATACAGGAGAAGTTATGGGTGTTGGGTAATCCCACATTATCTGAAGCTATTTCTGAAGCTAAGGCTTTAGAACAATCTGAAAAATGGATGGAAGTTGTTAAAGATAACGCTAATAAGAAGGTCACAGAAGAAGAAATATGTAATGTTAAGCTTAAGAATGATAGTCAAATGCAACAAACCTTTCAACGTTCTCAACCTACACGTTTTCAACAAAATTACAGAGGTGGATTCAATAGGAATTCTCAAGGTAGTTTTGGTAGTATGACTGTCTGTTATAGATGTGGCAATAGATCACATTTAGCTTCCTTTCCTGGTTGCCCTGCTCTTAACAAAGAGTGTAGGAATTGTGGAAGAATAGGACATTTCACTAGTGTTTGTAAAGATCTCAAACGGAATGGTACACCATCTAAGGGAGCAGTATCGTTTCTCACTTGTAATGAAACCTCTCACACTAGTGCTTTTCATGATCATTCACAAGATACAGATATTGTTGACAAAGGTTTTGTTGTTTCAATAATTGATGTTGTTCCATCTCATATAAAAAAGTCACCTAATGCGGATTTTGTGATATGTCAGGTTAACGTATCTTTGATGGTAGACTCAGGTTCGCCATGGACAATTATGACAGAACATTATTTTCTTGAGAAGTTGAGTAAACAACTATGTCTAAGTGAGTTGGAACAACCAGATATTAAGGCTGTTAGTTTTGAGGGAAATCAAATTGAAGTTGAAGGTTTTTTTGAAGTTGCCATTCATTTTAAGCACAGATCTGCTGATATAAAACTTTATATTGCAAAAAAGGGTGTCAATGTCCTGGGTTGGCGTGACCAATACAAGTTGGGCATTATATTAAATCCTAGGGCTAAGGAACCTGTTATGTTATGTGATGATACGCTATATAACCAAGTTGCCACAGTAGATGATAATGTCAAGGTTGATGGCGAAGAACAGAAATTAATCAACTCTTTTAAAAATGTTTTTTGTGACAAATTAGGAAAATTGAAGAGTTTTTCACACAAAATTGTTTTGAAGGACAATACTACACCGGTGAAACAAAAAATAAGGGGTGTACCTATTAGTGTAAGACAAGAACTAAAAGACATGTTAAAGGAGTTATCAGATGAGGGCATAATTGAATCTATTGAATCGGCTGAGTGGGTTTCTCCCATAGTTTTAGTCCGCAAGCCCGATCAAAAATTAAGAGTGTGTGTAGACCTCAGGGCTCTGAACTCTAATATTGTCATAGACTGTCACCCCTTACCAAATATCAATGAGGTAGTATCAATTTTCGAAGGTGCCAAAATATTTTCCACGTTGGATTTACGTTCAGCCTACCATCAGATTGAACTTAAAGAAGAATCTAAGAAACTTACAGCTTTTATCACGCCTTTTGGTTTATATCAGTATACAAGAATGCCTTTTGGCCTGGCGTCAGCTGAGTCAGTATTTCAAAGGGTTATGTTTTTGATTTTCAGAGATTTAGATGAAGACGTTAAGTGTTTCCAGGATGACATTCAGATTTTTTCAAGGAATAGAAATGACCATGTAGGTCATCTGTACGAGGTTTGCAAGAGATTAGAAGATCATGGCCTTACCTTAAAAGCCCATAAATGCAAATTGTTCCAACATACTGTAGAATATCTAGGACATACCCTATCTGGAGATGGAATTATTCCTAAAAAAAACAATGTAGATGCCATAGTCAAAGCACCATCACCTGTCAATAGAGATCAATTATTGTCATTCACAGGAATGTGTGAGTACTATAGTAAATTTGTGGAAGGTTTTGCTACTAAAATGGAACCTCTGCGAAGTTTATTAAGACAGAATGTGATGTATATATGGTCAAAGGAACAACAGGATGCTTTTGAGTTGATAAAAAGAGACATAGTTAATGCTCCTACGTTGAAACCTTTCAGAATGAAGAAGGAGTGTATAATAACTGTGGATGCTAGTCTCTATGGCTTAGGGGGTGTGTTATCTCAGAGAGAAGGAAAAGAAGAGTGGAATGTAGCCTTTGCTTCACGTACCTTAAATGACTGTGAGAGGAAGTATGCAGTGATTGAGCGAGAATTACTTGCATGTGTGTGGGCCGTTGAACACTTTCGGTTGTATGTCTGGGGCTGCAGATTTGTTCTGCGAACGGATCATAAACCTCTAGTTAATATTTTGTCTACTGGTGGTGGTTGGCATTCCACAGCCAGAATCGCAAGATTGTCATCCAGGTTACAGGAGTACAATTTTAGTACAGCATATGTTCCAGGGAAGAAAAATGTCACAGCTGATTTCCTTTCTCGTCTTCCATGTAAACAAGATGATGTTGACGTTATTAGAGAGGTAGATTTTTCCTTAACGATTGCTGATGTATTAGGTGATCAATTCCAAGAGATTACAGAGGAGAAGTGGAACAGTTGCATTGCTGAAGATGATAAGTGGAGCACCCTCAAGAAGTTTGTGATGGAAGGTTGGCCCAAGAAAAATTTTATTATGGAAGAGCTGTTACCGTTTGCTAAAGTAGCGGATGAATTGGAAATGGAGAATGATTTTTTGTTTAAATCGGGCAAATGTGTTCCACCGCAGGGTATACAAGACATGATTCTTAAATTGTCTCACAAGACTCACCCAGGCATATCTTCTATGAAGAGGTTGATTAGGAGTTTCTTTTGGTGGCCAGGAATGGATGCGTATATTGACAGAACAGTAAGGGAATGTACGGAGTGTGTGTCAAGTGAAAAGATGCTCAGAACAAATGTTCCACCTTTAAAGGTGGTGAAATGACCAGAGATGTCTTGGAAACAATTAGCTTTTGATATTGCAGGACCATTTAAAAACTTACCAGAGAATTCACGGTTTGCATTGGTGTTAATTGATTTCCATTCGAAATGGCCAGAGGTGAAGTTTGTTTCCAGTGCCACTACCAATTCTGTAATTTTGTTTTTTAAGGAGATTTTTGCTCGAGAGGGCTGTCCTTCTATTTTGGTTATGGACAATGGTGTCCAATTGAAGTCATCAGAGCTGGAAAACATTTTGAAGGGACATGGGATTGTACACAAGTGCACATCTTTGTACGAACCACATGAAAACGGACAAGTAGAAAGGTTTAATAGAGTGTTGAAATCTTATGTTTCTGTGGTTATTAATACACGTGGAGAATGGTTGAGTGAGCTGAGAGAAAGGTTGTGGGTGCATCGAATTACGCCTCATTCAACAACTGTAATTAGTCCTTTCAAATTGTTAAAGGGTAGAGATCCTGCTTCTAAGATTTGTCCATGGTGGCTCATGGATAAATGTCAAGATAAATTAATTACTAAAGAATGTGTACATGATACTGCTAGAAGAGTTGAAGAAAAACAAAATAAGACCATGTGCTGGTACAACAAGAAATGGAAAGTTAAAATGCATGATTTTGTTGTAGGGGATTGGGTGAGAATTAGAAAACCTGGTTTGATGACTAAAGGTTCATCCAAGTTTGGTAGACCTATACAAATTAAAAAAGTGTTCTCAAATTCTGTTATTACTCAGGATGGTAAGTTATGGAACACAAAAAGGATTGCAAAGTGTAACTATGCTGTTCATGGTGCTTGCGCTAAGGATTTACCTAGTTCTGATACTTCAGGTCAGGATAATCAAGACACCATTGCCTCAAGGATCAAACGTAATGTTCGTGTTATAAATAGACTGTTAAAATTGAGAGATTATGTTTAGTTTTCTTTTGTCATGGAAAAGGGGGATGTGTTACATTCTATGCTTTCTCCATCATTTATTTATTTATTTCTGCTTGTATGACATCAGTCTGTTCTTCTGAGATCTGCTCTACACATCATGTTATGATTCCAACAAGACCTGGAATTCTAGAAGGTGTAGAGGCAAGGAGTCAGTTTTACATTGTATCTGTTGCTGTGTACCTACTGATGCTGTGCTGGATATTAAAACCTCCTTCCTACTACTTTGGATTCCTGTTTAATTTCAACACCTAGATTGCATACATTATTGACCCTAGACTGTGTGAATTTCTATTTGCCCATGATTGAGTGGCCGGTGTATTTAGTTGTTCTTCCCTCTCCAATCTATGCATGGAAGCAGGAACAAGATTTTATTGGATCCCAACACAATGACAGTGGACGTAGTTCTTTTATCACACAGCCGAATAAGGACATCCTTTAAAAATGTTGGCAATCTTGGCAATGCAGTTTTAAATATTCCTTGCAGAGGTCCTAAAGGAAACCAAAGTAAGGGCCTTTTGCTTTCTACAAATAAGTAATATTTGATGTACCCGTTGTATTCTCGCTTTAATTAGGACTACATGTAAACAACTATTCCCAATCCTTCTTGGTAAGGGAAATGAAATGGGTGAAGCCCGTTGGAAATGTTGAATTCATCACTCATCAGATTTACACTGACAGGTCAGGTCTGGGCACTGGCTGGCACTGAGGATAAGATGGTATTTACCTTTGCCTCTAACTCTGGCATAAGATGCACTCAGTCCACCCAAGGAACCGTGACCACCGACTATCCATCGAGAAGGAAGGTGGGTCACAAGAGTGCACCCCCAGACCGTAATTTACCTTTTATACTTCTAGGGAAGATTCTCTTAGGTTCAGAATGCCTGTTTTCCAAAAAGTGGACCCTTTTTCTACCAAGTCCCTCCTTGGGGTTGAAGGGTGTTGTTAAAACATTTTAATATTTAGTGGTGCATATAATATGAGTCGACCTGTGAGTCTTTATGATGAATCCGTAATGCTGTATGGGGTTTTAATCAGATTAAATAGTGCTTAGAGGCCCAGTTTTGGCTGTAGTGTTTCCCAACGCATTAACCATACAGGTTCAACTTAAAACGATGAGAGTAGCGGGTGATACCACTGTATTTCAGTTTTGTTTTGCGTGACCGTGACACCATGGTTTTTGTAGGATTGTGTCAAAATGAGCTGCCTCATTAAAAGCCAACATAACAAACCACCGGCGAGCATATTGTATTTAAGAATTTAAAGAAATGTGAGCCTTTTGGTTCAAAACTATGGAGCTGTCTTAGCCACCCCCTCGGAACAGAATCTGATGATCTTATTCCTGATCAACAAACTTTTCAAACAGGAATCACCTCATTCCGGCTTTTTTTTTCTCCCTCAGGGACCTTGACAGTGTACAATACATCCCTCCTAATGGGGCTTTCCTTTACCTCTCTTTCTCGCCTCTGGCTACACTATCCTTTTTTTTCCTTTCTTTAATCTCCTAAAACCGAACCAGTCCATGACAAGAAATGCGTTTGACTGTATGCAATGCACAAAATCCCAATAAAATGATTAAAAGAAAAAAAAAAGTTTCATGCACTTCTCTCTCTGTCACAGCACTCTAAAATGGCCGAAGTGATGTGCAGTGTTATACAAAACTCTTAATCAAATACATCTAGCGCCTTGACGCCTTCGGGCATTTGCTGCGCTCTACAACTAACCTTCATTTCATACCCGTGCCGAATTGTATTGAATACATCAAAGTGAGTATTTTGGACACTGCTGAAGGGTTATTGGTAGCCGTGAATGCATAAATGAGTGCACCTTGGAAGAGGCAGTGGAAGAGGCTTTCTTGCGCATGCGCACTGCATGCTTGTCTTCATTTATTGGGCGCCTGGGCTGTGTTTGCTGTTAATCTCATTTTCACGCACAATCACCACGGCAGATTGTGGAGCCAAGTCACGCTGAAACAGCCAAGGCCATAGACTCTGCCAGCGACAGAGCGGCGGGTGATTGATGGTGACTGTCGCTGCAGCTCAAAGGGTAATCACATATCCTTCACCCTACAGGCCACGGGCATGATGGACCACCTTTGCGAGCTCCTATCTCATTGCCTCCTCACAATTCACAAGCCACGGTTTTATATTCTGCACTGCTTCATGCACTTTTGGTTCAGTGTGTGTGTGTATAGAACAATAGGAAATGAAACAGAAAAAGGCCATGAAGTGAAAAAAACAATTCTCATATGTTCCATTCAGTAAAATCATATATATATATATATATATATATATATATATATATATATATATATATATATATATATATATATATATATATATATTTTCCGGTATGAGTGCTCAGCACTTGAGGGTGCACACGCGCAGACCGCAATCCATTCTTTCTGGCATCCGAAGCACACCAACCCCTGAGTGTTCTGCCTGACGCGTTTCGGTTAGTCCCTTAATCATAGGCACACTCGATTTTTGGCAAATCAGCTGACACTTTATTCAACAAGGCTCCAATCAGCTCATTACTTGCTTGCCCCAAAGTCTGCTGGGATTTGTAGTGTCACACTGATGCCTCCTGCCCCATTGGGATGGGTAAGTGAAATTCAGCCTTCAGCGCTGTATGCGCCGTGATGTGCCTCTCTCCGCCCATCTCTGAATCAGTCTCGCCACAAACGGCAACAGCATGAATTGTGCGCCGTGGCCCCCTTTGGCAATCCTGGGGTGGTGCTTCCCTCCTACGCCTTGAGCGAGGCGTGACAAATTTTCCGGTATGAGTGCTCAGCACTTGAGGGTGCACACGCGCAGACCGCAATCCATTCTTTCTGGCATCCGAAGCACACCAACCCCTGAGTGTTCTGCCTGACGCGTTTCGGTTAGTCCCTTAATCATAGGCACACTCGATTTTTGGCAAATCAGCTGACACTTTATTCAACAAGGCTCCAATCAGCTCATTACTTGCTTGCCCCAAAGTCTGCTGGGATTTGTAGTGACACACTGATGCCTCCTGCCCCATTGGGATGGGTAAGTGAATCTCTGAATCAGTCTCGCCCCAGGATTGCCAAAGGGGGCCACGGCGCACAATTCATGCTGTTGCCGTTTGTGGCGAGACTGATTCAGAGATGGGCGGAGAGAGGCACATCACGGCGCATACAGCGCTGAAGGCTGAATTTCACTTACCCATCCCAATGGGGCAGGAGGCATCAGTGTGACACTACAAATCCCAGCAGACTTTGGGGCAAGCAAGTAATGAGCTGATTGGAGCCTTGTTGAATAAAGTGTCAGCTGATTTGCCAAAAATCGAGTGTGCCTATGATTAAGGGACTAACCGAAACGCGTCAGGCAGAACACTCAGGGGTTGGTGTGCTTCGGATGCCAGAAAGAATGGATTGCGGTCTGCGCGTGTGCACCCTCAAGTGCTGAGCACTCATACCAGAAAATTTGTCACGCCTCGCTCAAGGCGTAGGAGGGAAGCACCACCCCAGGATTGCCAAAGGGGGCCACGGCGCACAATTCATGCTGTTGCCGTTTGTGGCGAGACTGATTCAGAGATGGGCGGAGAGAGGCACATCACGGCGCATACAGCGCTGAAGGCTGAATTGAGTGTGCCTATGATTAAGGGACTAACCGAAACGCGTCAGGCAGAACACTCAGGGGTTGGTGTGCTTCGGATGCCAGAAAGAATGGATTGCGGTCTGCGCGTGTGCACCCTCAAGTGCTGAGCACTCATACCGGAAAATTTGTCACGCCTCGCTCAAGGCGTAGGAGGGAAGCACCACCCCAGGATTGCCAAAGGGGGCCACGGCGCACAATTCATGCTGTTGCCGTTTGTGGCGAGACTGATTCAGAGATGGGCGGAGAGAGGCACATCACGGCGCATACAGCGCTGAAGGCTGAATTTCACTTACCCATCCCAATGGGGCAGGAGGCATCAGTGTGACACTACAAATCCCAGCAGACTTTGGGGCAAGCAAGTAATGAGCTGATTGGAGCCTTGTTGAATAAAGTGTCAGCTGATTTGCCAAAAATCGAGTGTGCCTATGATTAAGGGACTAACCGAAACGCGTCAGGCAGAACACTCAGGGGTTGGTGTGCTTCGGATGCCAGAAAGAATGGATTGCGGTCTGCGCGTGTGCACCCTCAAGTGCTGAGCACTCATACCGGAAAATTTGTCACGCCTCGCTCAAGGCGTAGGAGGGAAGCACCACCCCAGGATTGCCAAAGGGGGCCACGGCGCACAATTCATGCTGTTGCCGTTTGTGGCGAGACTGATTCAGAGATGGGCGGAGAGAGGCACATCACGGCGCATACAGCGCTGAAGGCTGAATTTCACTTACCCATCCCAATGGGGCAGGAGGCATCAGTGTGACACTACAAATCCCTGCAGACTTTGGGGCAAGCAAGTAATGAGCTGATTGGAGCCTTGTTGAATAAAGTGTCAGCTGATTTGCCAAAAATCGAGTGTGCCTATGATTAAGGGACTAACCGAAACGCGTCAGGCAGAACACTCAGGGGTTGGTGTGCTTCGGATGCCAGAAAGAATGGATTGCGGTCTGCGCGTGTGCACCCTCAAGTGCTGAGCACTCATACCGGAAAATTTGTCACGCCTCGCTCAAGGCGTAGGAGGGAAGCACCACCCCAGGATTGCCAAAGGGGGCCACGGCGCACAATTCATGCTGTTGCCGTTTGTGGCGAGACTGATTCAGAGATGGGCGGAGAGAGGCACATCACTGCGCATACAGCGCTGAAGGCTGAATTTCACTTACCCATCCCAATGGGGCAGGAGGCATCAGTGTGACACTACAAATCCCAGCAGACTTTGGGGCAAGCAAGTAATGAGCTGATTGGAGCCTTGTTGAATAAAGTGTCAGCTGATTTGCCAAAAATCGAGTGTGCCTATGATTAAGGGACTAACCGAAACGCGTCAAGCAGAACACTCAGGGGTTGGTGTGCTTCGGATGCCAGAAAGAATGGATTGCGGTCTGCGCGTGTGCACCCTCAAGTGCTGAGCACTCATACCGGAAAAAAAAAAAAAAAAAAAATATATATATATATATATATATATATATATATATATATATATATATATTTTAAGGTGTTTGGGTCAGTATAAGTGTTTCAAATGCAGCAACAAAAGGGATTAATGGCAATGAAGTGACATGGCGAAAGAAAAGAAACCAAAGCAGGAGAAAATACCAATGCTTTTGATTTGGAACACAAATCCCAAGAGGAACAAATAGGAGAATGCTTAGAACGGGGTGAAGGTCACAGACAAGAATGTCGATGTCCGGTCATCGATGCATTTAGGGACGAAGTGGTTAACACAAATACAACATCAACGTGGTGAATACAACAGCCGAATGAATAAACAGCTATTGATCGTTTTATTTTTATGTTCATTCTTATGTTTGTTCTTATTTGTATCCTTGGTTTTATTTGTATTTTCATTATTGATTCTTATTTTATTACTCTTACTACTAACATTATACCTGCGTGCAGAATTTAATCTGGAGAAGAAGGAGTACCAGACCGCGAAGCTCCGGTAAAATGTCTGCGGCATGCAAGTAAATGTTGGCGCGCCGAATGCCAAGCAGGGCTCGAGTCAGGGTACAATGTGAGTGGACGGCGTCCCCCCACTTATTTTACCAGGAGCTCAATAACTAGAGGAAATGGAGCCACACATTCACTCTTTGGCCTCTCTGGGGCGGGATATGATCCCATTCAGAACGCTGCTCACGCGCTGGCTTCTCTGATGCAATCGCATCTAAGGGGTGAGCGAGGGGAGGCAATAAGTCTGGTGGTGCAAGCCACCTTTCGTGACGTCACTTCCTGTCGTGCCGTCAGCGTCCCCCCACTTCTTTTTTTAGGACTTGTGCCCTGATGCCAAGGCTTTTGAAATTAATTGAAATTAAACATATTTTTGTTTAACGCACTACTGCCCGAAGACTTCTAAGCCTTTTGTGCAGCGGGAAGAGAGGAAACGGGAGGATAAGGAAGTTAGTTGAGGGGATCCTAACAAGGGGAAAAATAAAAAAACAAAAACTATTGGTTAAAAATCCATGTTTTCAAGGCTTTCCTGAAAGTAGCAATGTAGGGTATGAGCTCTCTTACATTCTTTGGCCACGTGGTTGATTTCCAATGACATAATGAGATAAATGAGTGACCCTTTTCCAACATTCTAGCAATCGTCGACCACTGATATACACTAGTCTATGATCGGAAAGCTTCCCATTGATTTCTCGGTCATAACCACCAAGCATTAAGCAATACGAAGAGTGGGGGGCAATTCACATAGTATGTTCATAATGTAACAACCTGCATGCAGGATTCATGAACATCTATGCTAGAGCATGTGAGATGCTCTCAAACGTAAACAGATCCAAACAGGTCCCTCTGGAATTGCTGTACCTCTCCATGACGTTTTGGACCAAAGACTACTGTATCTTTCAGCAAGGCTTACAGGTAAAGCTCGTGATTGATTCAATTCATTCTTGCCCAACAGGCGGGCTTGGACTGTGCAATTACTCTCTCACCAGTCTAGGTGTAATGTGGGGAAAAAACAGAAGTCTGGCAAAGATAATTTTAACATCTGGAACTGTCATGTAAATCAGAATTGAACCTTGTATGTACGGTAAGGACACAGCAGTGCTCGCGCAGCGAGAGTCCTTTTGTCCGGGGTTCTGAAATGGACCCTGGAATTGTACACTCTTGTGCGTGTGTTTTTAGTTTGCTCTTCTCTTTCAGTGCGTGTATTTTTTTAACAGAGCACGCAATGGGCCAAAGGCGGGCGCATTGCTCCACCCACGGCCTATTGGTGTCTGTTACGCTCACCAAAGCCCATATGTTTTCAATTATTGTGCCCAGACACTGGTGCGATAATTTAAAACATATGCCTCGCAGTGGCGCACGCACACCACTTGCGGGCGTGGTGTTTTTTTTTACAATAGTGAACGCTTTTGCGATCACTTTCAGTACTGCTTTCTAACTTCTCGCAGTAATGTTGTTATCCAGCCTGGTTTTTGATCTCATATCACTGCACATACAGTCTGCTTTTTTACACATAATTCCCCCACTTCATTTGGAAGTCCCACAACAGTCTTTGCATCCCCCGCGCAATTCAAACATGTTCTCTCTTGGTATCACTAGACAGACGCCCCCAATCGACCTGTGTTCCTCGAAAACCTACACCCCGCCCCTCCGGTGGATGTCAAAGATTTCCAACTTGAGTGTTCCTCCAACATCTTCTCAGCCGAGGCCAATGCCCCAAAGTACAGCACGCTCATTCAGAGGATTCCTAGGTAAATAACACCTTGTGCTGTTTTGCAATTCCCCTTCCTCTTCTCGTGCAGGTTTTTATTCCTGAGAATGGACTTTCCATTGCTCAGTTTCGCTTGTCTCTCTGTATTTATTCAGTGCGGTTTCTGCCTTAAACAGCCTGCGGGCAGTGCGTGCAGTCATAACTCGAGTATCATCCCAGCGCCTCTGAAAGAGATGAAGTGAACGCAGGTCCTTGTTCGCCCTCTGCCATGCTGTAAGAAATGGGAGCGTGTTTTTCGGCAGCCACTGAGATCCTTTTTGCTGTCGGGGTTGAATGTTATTAAGGTTTGATGACCGTGGGGGGATGTCATAACTCGTCTCTATTTCATGACGTATTTAGCCCACATGTTCAGACGGCCTCAAACAAACGGTGTCCTCTTGCAGCCTTTAATATCGAGTTTTGTCAGGGAGCATCATAACCACCCGTTAGTGTCTTCCGCATGACCGTGAGATGCTGTACATGCAGAGTATGCATAAACACTGGTGCAGATGCAACCCCTTCCCTAAATAACATTTTCCTAGAATTGGTGCATGATTTGACTCTGCAGCCTTTGAATCCTTTACCCCACATTAAATTGTTTGGAGTACGATATGTGATCACACGCATAAATGAGGCGCACCCTGCAAGCTAATGGCGCAATTGCGCAACCTACAGGACACGGGGAAAGTAGTTGTCAATGCTCCACAGTTCAATTATATCGACATTTGCACTTTGGTATGACTTTGTCGTAGCTGGACGCGCCGTTTGCAGTTTAATTAGAAACTGTTTAGTTAACCAGTTCAACAATTAAAATGTTAATTGTCATTTATTTTGGGGGCGTAACTTTAATCCTCAGAATGCATTTACAGTGGCTGGAAATTGACCAGTCCTTACTCTGCCAGGCATTTTTTTGGGTCCTGGAAGCCATACAAATCCGCCCCATCCACTCTTTCTATGTTTTGCCCCCGCTATGTCCTGTCATATGCTAATGATTAGATTTAGCATCTAAAACACTGAATTTCAGAGCATAAACATTTGCTCCCAACTTTGAATATCCAAAGTTGTAGTCCTAGAAGAAAGTTTCACAGTGATCTTGGGAGGGGCTGCCTCTGTTACTCGCTTAATTCAATAAGAATTGGGAGCAGAAAGGCATTTTGAGACTTCTTGCATTTGGTGTGGGAATTATATTAGTAGGGTGAATATTTTTTGTCTTTTTGCAGGTGTACCATATAGCACTGAATTACCTCCTAGGTGCAGCATATTTTTTTAATGTGTCAAGCGAAGTGTAGTAGTGGGTTAGTATTCTTGTATCTGTAATAAAGCTGGATTCTCCTTTAATAGAATTTTAATGGTAGAAGTGTATGAAGTAGCTTGTTTATGTAGCGACGTTGAGGAATGTGGATGGGTGGGCGCAGCAGGTTCATGTCGGGAGACTGTGAACATCCCTGTGTGCACGGAGCAAGTCCAATATCGGGTATTCTAAATGTGGGCTCTGTGTACTGAGATACTACATGGAGCCCAGACATTTTGTTCTCTACATAGAGCACCATTATGGGTCCAGAAGAGACCCAATGTCATGAGCTAGAACGTGAGGAGTGGTTGGGCTTCAAAACATGCAATTGTGTTTGTCCACTCTGCAGTTGTTTTTATACGGTTACATTTCTCATAACGTTTAACGTTGGGTTAGGATTGCGGGTTCGTGGGTTTGCTACGCATTTGAAGCACGTTTACAAACAGTAATTAAAACCCAGTTATTAAAGCCAGCAATATAGACGCTAGCCTGCATCTCAGACCTGCGCTGATCAATTAAGTTAAATTAATTTAATGTAAAAACTGATCACAGAGGAGAGTGAAGTGCTCATGCTGCTCGCATCCTTAATGTATATAATATAAAGGATAACATTGGAAACCGGTGTTCAGTAAATGACTCGAGACTTAACTTTGGTAATAAAACAGGAGTTTGAATTGTATTATTGAGCCTAAAAGGGATGCACTATAATATGACATAAAGTTCAAAGGAACATGTATCTTTAAATGGCGAGAACAATCTATATCCACCATCGGCTACATTGTATCAATGTTGCACAAGAAAGCTGCATTGACACAATCACTGTGGTTATATACTGCAAGGTGAGATCTTCGACAGGTGAACCACCAGAATATTGACAGTCTACTGACAGTCTGTCACACAAGCAGTACTGATTTGAGGCCTGAAATAATTAGTGCATCTATTGGATAGCTACCTGAAGATCTAATTGAGGGAGTGCAGTCTTGGGAGAAACTCAAAAGTGCTGCCAAGCAAGGCCTTTCATGCGAATCAGTACCTCCACGCAAGTGACACGAGCCGCAGGACAGCCCTAGATGGACTGCAGCTATCAAAGTTCCATAGCATTGCTAGGAGAGATCGAGTTTGGACAAACTTTATTTAGTCCACAATTAGTTTGAAGTATTATATGTAGCAATCTCTTGTAAAGAATGGGTACACACAGGAGCTGTGGCACATAGTTTGGGCCAGAAAATACACTTAAGTTCACAAGTCTTTGCTAAATGAGCTTAACAATGAAACTGGGTAAATTAAGTCTCATAAACTTGAAGCAGAATTGTACCTCTCTGGCATTGGAGCTGGTACATAGACTGAGACATTACATGTAAACAAGTCCTGCACTGTATTGTAAAGCAAAGTTATATGTAATCAATCTGAGTGCTATCTTGACCAATATTTGCTTGTTTCTGATGAGCTATGCTTGAATGCTAAATGGCAACGAATCCCTTGTTTTATTCTTTTTGCAGTTTTACATAGTACAAACTTATTTGCAATGCAATAGGTCTCGCAATATTAAAGTATGAGCTATTGGTGTTGCATTATTATTAGCAAAGCCAGTAGCTCAAACTTTAATAATGCGAGACCTATTGCATTGCAAATGCTTGTTCATTTCAGTCTGTTCAATTGAAAAAAGGAAAGTGCTTCAGAGATTATCGTTGGTAGGTAAACTGGTTTATCCTAACCTCATTTGTGTTCCCTTTAAATGTTGTAAGAGATGCATTTGCCCTTTTTGTTTTCCTAGAGATTTTCTCAGCACCCACAGTTTTGGGGTTCATCACTAGTACCTTGTATCTACTACATCAAACTACCACTACAGCAGGGATAGTACATATGAGAGGCCTCTATGTTTAATAAACTGGGTAAGTAATATGTTACTTGACTAAGGTTAATTTTAAGAAATGTATTTGCAATAACAGTTATATTGTGGTTATATAATTTAACTGAAAAATATGAATTACTTAGACCAGGGATGGTATTGCGTTTTGATTACTTATTTGAATTAAATTAAGGAATCAGGTTGACGTTGACATTATTTTTAGGTCACATTTACAATTTATTTAATTTTAAGCCTCTAGCCCAATGGGAGGTTCTTGGTGATTGGGTAAAGACTGAAATGTCTCGGGGGGTTCTTGGAGGCCTTGCAATGTTTCTTGAGGGACAGCAGGCCCAGTGGTTGAACTGGTTGCACGTAGCAGGGCTCTTGCTGAGTTCTGTCTACAGTGGTTCAGTTCCTGGATTCCTCCTAACCGGATTGGGTCGAATCCTTCCATTCAAGATGGAGGATTTCCTAAGAAGGGGTTACATCGGTCCAGCACACTGTAGGGGTGGTCCTGGCAGAGAGGGGCCACACCTCTCCTGACTACTAATTTTGCCGCCAACCTTGCCACCAAAACTGGGAATTGGCCAAGGGGGCAAGCATCTCCACTAGCTGGAGAGGCCCTCGCTAGCACATCAAAGGGCAGGAAGCATTTGAGGCTCCCTCACCTGAATGCTGTTCTTGTTTGTGGGTCGGTATGAAGCACCTCAAGCAGCCTTTGTCGATGAACCACGAAGCACAAGGGCTCCCACCTTATGGGGTCAGAAACATGTCTGTGTGTGGCAGGCAGGTGCAGACCAGTCAGCTGGACACAAGGAAGATGGTCATTTTTCAGGGGGCATCGCTAAGTTGCTCTCTGAGTGCATTTTGTAATAAATCCAACAATTGCATATGCTGAGGAGTTTGAGACCAAACTCCTTAGCATTCAGTAAAGCCATCATGGAGCTGTGGAGTTCGTAATGACAAACTCCCAGCCCATGTACTCAATATGGCTCCTCTGCCCGTACAATATTTATGAATGGCACTGTCACTGAAGAGGCACATTGCTCATGCAGCTGTGCCCTCACCTCTGGTATATTGCACCCTGCCTTAGGGATGTGAGGTCTCCTAGAGGGGTGACATACCTATGCCACAGGCTGTGGTTGGTGGGCATGGCACACAGGGATGTGTGCAATGTCGGCTCTGAAGTTTTGTCTGCACCAAAACACACAGTCTGTAATGGCAGTGTATGTGTTTGGTGAGGGGTTTCCGAGGGTGGCACAATACATGCTGCAGCCATTGGAGACCCTTTCTGGCCACAAGGCCTGTGGTGCCACTGATACCTTTTACAGGGGACTTACATGAGAGCCTTGAAGTGTGCCAATTGTGGAAACAAACAGAGTTTTGGTAAAGAACACAGGCACTGGTAACCTAATTGCAGGGACCCAAGGCACATCCAGTCAAAGTGCATCAGAGATCTGGAAAAAGTGTGTGGGGGTTACTGCAACAGAAATCCACTTTTCAACAATGTTCATACCGGGGGCGTGGCTTGGACGCCGTGCGGGATGGACGGCTAGGTGAGGAGCTCCGCCGCGCTGGGACAGCTTCTTCGGTTTTTCCTGATGTGACGGAAGCCGAACTTCGTCGGAAACATCGGATTCTGGAACCGGAACATACCGCCAGCATGAGGTGTGTTTCCACTGTCTGTATTCACTGCCCTTCATGAGTTTTCAGCCTCTTTGACTTTCCAGCTGCCGGGAGCCGCCATTTTGAGACTTGCCTCAGCGCCGGCGATTCCTTTGCGTTCTGGCTTTTCCTCAGCACATTCAATTACCAGACTCACACCAGCGGCCACTTTCGCAATTTTGGTTTTGGAAGGGGAGTGCTTGGGTGCATATTACTTCTATATGCCCTTCTTTTACCTCAAGTCGCTCTCCCTTTTCCTCATGTATCCGCCATTTTGGAATTTCCACGGATGAATGCGAGCCGCGGTCTCTGCTCCATCCCTCAAGCCTACATGCCGTCTATACGGTTCATCTGCAGTTTGCCACCTCATACCCTCCTTTGCCCTCTACAACCGGCACCTCGACTCGCCACATGTTTCTTCCTAATGTTGTGCGCTTCCCTGTCATGATTATCTCCTGACCACTGACATCACCAACATTATTGATTGTATATCACAGCTGCGGAGCGCTTGTCATCAGCGCGCATCATTGTGCCCGCTTTTCACACTACGCTCACTGTGGTGTGAAGCTCAATTCATTATTGGCAAGCGCCCGTTCTTCTAAAGAACGAATCAACAATACAGCGCATCTGCGACATTAACGGAGCGGTTCTTCCTACGCTGCAATCCATATTCTCCTCAGCACGAATATCTAGTCTCAACCAGTAATATCTACACAGATATAGACTAGATTACCTACTGGCACAAAAACATTTCTATGGTGAGGATACGTCAACCTCAATTTGTCTTCACACCCACTGTGAACACTTTGGCAGGCTCTCCATCTGGTACACCTAAGTCGAATTGCTCTGTCAAAATGTCGACTCAAAAATCATCTTTGGCTCACTCATCTGTTGGTAAGCCTTCTCCACCGGCTACATCAGGCAAGCGCCTTAAACAAAATTCCCCTACACCAGAGGATAACCCCCCTGCTTCGCCTATTGATCAGGTTTTGGAGGAACTGCAAGCAATGCGCCCCTTTATTGAAAAGACGAGTACGGATATGCAGCTTTTGAAGGACAAGTGGGAATCCATGGATGCCCGAATCTCTACTGTTGAGCTCCATATTCCTGAACTTCAATCCAACACGCAGCGTATTGTGGCGTTAGAAAAGACTGTCCTTTCCCTACAAAAGCATACAGAAGATTTGGAAAATCGAAATAGGAGGAACAACCTCCATATTTACAATTTGCCGGAAAATCTTGAAGGTGACAATCCAGTGACTTTCTTCACCACCTTTTTACCGAAACTCTTGGATTTGCCCCCTTCTACGTCCATCAGCATTCAGAGGGCCCATAGATTAGGTGCAAGAACAGACTCTTCTTCCAAACCCCGTGGAGTCATCATCCTCTTTTTGAAATACACGGATCTTCTTTCGATTCTTTCAGCAGCAAGGAACAAAAAACAAGTGACTTGGCAAGGTCAACGAGTTTACCTATCTCAGGATGTCTCTAATGTTACTGCCTCCAGACGTAAAGAATTTCTAGCTATGCGTCCTTCTCTACGTTCTATGGGAGCAAGATATGGCCTGTTTCACCCATGTACTCTCAGAGTCACCTATCGAAATAAGACTTGGTCATTTCAGGAACCTGGAGAACTACGGAACTTTCTCCTTTTACAAAGTGAAGAAGGAATGGACGCCTCCTCCTCTGCTTCGACCAGTGGCTGATCTTTGGCTTTTGTTGTCTTCATGTCTTGTTCTCTAGTAATCTTTCTCTAACTTCATGTTCCTCTCAACAATCCTTATCTCAACCTTAACATTCTCATCTTCCTTATCTCCTCTTTGAATGTCTCTCTCTTCCGTCTCTTACATTTACCCATTGTTTCTTTCTACACTCTAGACCTATATTTATGTCACATGTTTAGTATGTATGTCAACAATTTTTCTTTTTTCCCCAGATGGATATATGTCGGACGCTTCCTTCACCATTTTGTCCCATCCTGTATTCCTTTTTGTGCGGTCTTGGCGTGGTTCTGCTCCTGACCCTGGTTCGTCCGTCTTGTAGCGCATCACCACCTCCCCTCCTTCCCCCTTTGTGTACCTCCCCCTACAGGTATGTTCAATACAGTCATCCTTTTGGATTTGTACTGTCTTCTATGCCTTCTCTCTTTTCTTCCTTCTCCTTCCTTTGCTGCTCCCTTTTCCTATCCCTCTCCCTTTCTCCCTTTCTTTTTCTTTTTCATCTTCTACCTATCCTTCCTTCTACCTTTTTGATGATCTATATGGTTATTATTTCTCTACAGTTTGAATTACTAAATGTACAGTATGTTGTTGCATTTTTCAATTTTGATCAATTTATTACTCTTTCACCTTCAAAGTTGTTTCATGGAATGTGAAAGGATTTAATCACCCTATCAAAAGGCAAAGAGTACTATCACACCTATCCTCTTACAACCCAGATATTGTTCTTATTCAAGAAACCCACCTCTCAGATGTCGAATCCTTAAAACTAAAGCGGTTGTGGGTTGGAACTGTTTTATTCTCTCCTGCTTCTCAAAAAAAGAATGGAGTAGCTATTTTGATTCATAAACGCCTTCAATGTAAAGTATTGTTAGAAGAAAAAGATGATGAGGGGCGCTGGATTTTAGCTAAACTACTCATTAATGCTATCGAAATTACTGTGTTTAATGTTTACGGTCCTACATGTTTTGACTCCTCCTTTTGGCCCTCCATTACAGCAAAATGTATTCAGTATAAGGATGATTCTTTCCTACTAGGTGGAGACTGTAACCAGATCATTGACCCCTTTTTAGACCGTAAATCTTCTGTCCGTTTTTCCCCTCATAAACCACATAAACAGTTCCTTGACACTATCACTCAGACACATCTTGTGGACTCATGGAGACTCACTCACCCGGATGTTATGGACTTCTCCTTCTTCTCTCCTCCTCATGCTTCTTTCTCTCGTCTGGACTACATTTTTCTATCTTCATCTCTATCTCAACACCTTATCTCCTCTTCTATTGAACCTATTGTTATCTCTGATCATGCTCCTATTATTACTGTCTTTGACCTCCTTCCTCCTACTCCTAAGTCCTCCCGTTGGCGTTTCAATCCTTCTCTTCTTATTGATCCTCTTTTTTCCTCCTCTTTTCGTTCTTTCGCTTCTGAATTTTTTCAACTTAACTCTAAGCCTGATACCCCTCCTCATGTTCTATGGGATTCCTTCAAGGCCACAGCCCGCGGTTTTATTATTGATTTTGTCTCTAAAAAGAAGAAAAAATTCCTTCAAAAACGTAAAGTTACCCTTGCGCACATTAAATCGCTGGAACATCAATTCTATACTTCATCTACTAAGCATATGTCTCCTGAACTTCTTAAAGCTAAGATTGCTTTTAACAAGCTCACTACAGATTCAGCCTCCTCTTTTCTTCTCCGAAGCAGCGCACGATACTATGGAGGCCGAAATAAATCAGGTAAATTATTGGCTAACTATCTAAAATCACGTAAAGAACGAACTAATATTGATTCTATATATTCCCCCTCTAATATTCTTCTTCATACGGATACAGAAATCTTGGAACAATTCCATTCTTTTTATAAATCTTTATACACTCCTGAGAATCCCCCCGCCCCAGAGCTTATTCAATCGTATTGTGATAACATACCTCAGCCGGATACTTCCCACCTTAATTTTTCGACCGTTGATACCGATTTCACTATTTCTGAGCTGTCCACTGCTTTATCCTCCCTCACTAAAGGTAAGACTCCAGGACCTGACGGCTTTCCAGTTGAATTTTACCTACATTTCTCCGATCTCCTCTTACCTAAACTCCTATCTCTTTTTCAATCTTTTTGTTCTACTGGATCGGCCCAAGGCTCATTTCAGGACGCCACCATATGCCTTATCCCTAAAGACGGTAGAGACCCTAAGTTTTGTAAAAATGATCGACCTATATCTTTAGTTAACGTGGACTATAAGATTTTTGCAAAATTATTAGCTCTTCGCCTTGACCCGCTCCTGCCACATCTCATAGGAAAAGAACAATGTGGTTTTGTTAAAGGCCGCCTTACTTCGGATAACTCCAGACTCTTCCTTAATGTTTTAAGTAAAGCCCCCTCACTATCAATTCCCATTGCAGCCATTTCAGCCGATGCGGAGAAAGCTTTTGATCGGGTTGACTGGTCCTTTCTCATGGCTTCCTTAAAATGGCATGGCTTCAGCCCTAAATTTATATCTTACATTTCTCTAATATATTCTAACCCCAGAGCCTCTGTTCTCGTCAATGGTCAACTCACTTCCCCATTCATGCTTCAACGCGGAGTCCGTCAAGGCTGCCCCTTGTCACCTCTTTTATTTATTTTAGCGCTTGAACCCTTCCTTACTTCTATACATAACAATCCCTCCATTTCTGGATTCCCATATGGTGCTCATCATCTTAAATTATCTGCATATGCTGACGATATCCTGTTATTTATTTCAGACCCGGTCACCTCTGTTCCCTCTTTATTAAGTGAATTTAAAGAATTCTCTTTGGTTTCAGGTTATAAAATAAATTCTGACAAAACAGAAATTCTTCCGTTAACCAAATTTTGCCTTCCCCACTTCTTCACAGCTACCGACTTTGCTTGGAACTCTAAGAAAATTAAGTATCTTGGTGTTCTTTTTTCTAACTCTATTTCCTCTTCTATTCAGCTTAACATGAATGCGGTCATCTCCAGAATAGACTCACTACTCGCTTCTTGGAATCCTCTGTTCCTCTCCTGGTGGGGTCGTCTTGACTCCATCAGGATGATGATCGCCCCGATTTTGATCTACTTATTATCCATGCTTCCAATTCGTATCCCAAATTCATATTTCCGCCGCATTGATTCTGTATTGTCCAAATTTCTCTGGAAGCAGAAAAAGGCTCGAATATCTCTCCTACACCTTCGTAAATCTAAACTTAATGGTGGAACCAACTTTCCAGACTTTCGCCTTTACCATAAGTCCTTCTCACTCCGACAAGCTTCTCGCTGGCTTTCTCAGGAAACATCCCCTTTTTCCCCCCTTTGGCTTTCTGTCGAACAGGAATTATTGCTTCCTTATTCTTTACAAGAGGTTATCCGCTTCACTTCTAAAGCTCCATGTCTTAACCCCCTTTTATTCAAACATACCGCTTCTCTTCTACGACCTTTAGTCTCCTCTACTCCGATCTCTCAGGAATCCTTTCTACTATTACCTATATGGTATAACTCACTCATACTAATAAATAACAGACCTATTGCATGGCCCTCATGGAGAGCGAAAGGTATCATCTGGGTACGTCATCTTTTTGATGGCTCATCCCCCTGCTCGTTTCCTAAATTCCAATCTCAGTTCCTCTGTCCTCCTTCTTTCGCAAAGAAATTTCTCGTCCTTATGGAAACCATTTTAGACTGCTATTATTCTCTTCCTTCTGACAGCCCACCAGCCTCGTCCCCCTCTCTCCTTACCGTCCTCTCTACTATTCCTAAAGCTTCCCTTATTTATCGATATTTCTCAGCCCCTGACCCGGATCGTCTCAAGCCGAAATTGGAACTATCTTGGGAGAAGGATTTGGATTCTTCATGGTCAACTTCTCTTTGGGACAAAATATGGGCCAGATCTTTGAAGATTTCCCGGACTGCTTCTCTTACTCAATCTATGTTTTTCTTCTATCACAGACTCTACCTTTCTCCTCTTTCCATTTCTCGCTTTCAATCCAACTCTACTTCTAATTGTTGGACCTGTAATGCCCCCAATGCAGATCTTCTACACCTTTTCTTCCTCTGTCCCTCAGTTCGTACTTTTTGGACTCAGATATACTCTCGCCTCTCTCGTATCTTCAATATCTCTGTTCATTTTTCCACCTCATTTGTGTTTCTAGGTAGCCTTTCAAATGACTTGGAACTCCCATCACACTCTCACGGACTTTTTGACCTTATGTTAGCCCTTGCACTGCAGCACATTGTTTCTAACTGGAAGTCTTTGAACGCTGTATCTTTAAATTGTTGGTGGAATCTAGTGTGTCAATCACATAGACTTGATGTTGCCTTTGCCTCCTCCTGCAAACCCTCTCGCAATGTTGAACTTTATTGGTTACCACTTACTTTATATTTAGATCAATCTGCCAAAAAGATATATTCTCCATTTTCCTCGGACAATTTCAAACCCCCTTGAACATATGTACTCTTGCCTGTAGTTTATGATATTTTTCAATTTCACTTTGGTACCTTTTAGTTTTATTCATGTTTCCTTTTTGCTAAAAGTTCTTATTTCAAGTAGTTGCTAAATATTGTATATTTTACTGTACTCTCTGACTGACATTTATTGTATTCTCTATTTTTACTCGATCCTTATGCTCTTAACATGTTTTATTTACCCCCCCCCCCCCTCTTCCCCGTGCAATACTTCAAAATGCTTTGGTTTTCATTGTGATATTGGCTACTTATGTTTAATCTTCCCAATCTTTAGCCTTTTTTCTTCTATTTTGCTGATGTCACCTTATTGTAATATTTGATTTTGCTCTACTAAAGCTTTCAAACATAAAAAAAAACAATGTTCATACCAGCACCAGCTTGCAGAAGGCTGGACTGGAAACCAAAACCCGCCCTGGCAATCATGTTCATACCAGGCCTAGCCAGCAGATGGTTGTGACTACAAAGGGCCATTGAGACATGGTTGATTTATGAACAGCACCTGCTCTGAAAGCAGTCTGTGAGACTACAGCTTACTGGGGAAGCCCAATAATGGCCACATTTTCAGTGCAGCTGTGCCCAGACTACACCTACCAGAAAGGATGAGGTAATCAAACAAAACTCCAGGACCGAACCACTAAGTCTTAAGTGCCATATAGTTAATCTGGTAACCTTGATAAGAGGTATGTGGAGGTAAAACAGAATGTAAAATGGAAACAAATCAAGGTGAACAAAAACTACCTCCACAATATCCCTCACGAGGTCAATGCACCAATTCTGTCCCTTTTTAAGTTTGCCCATTTTCTTTTCCAAGAACAGTTTATTGGGAAAATGACGCAACAGCATGAACCAGCATTTCGAGCCATTTGTTCAACATAAAACATAATACAAAACATAAAACTGGATTGGAAGGCAGGATACGCTGTGGATTCAAATTACTGAGAGTAATTAAGCATTGAGAAGCACAGGCAGGACAGATAAAGTGATTCATCCTCCCCGATGTCTGGAAACATCCGCTTTAAATGAGGTTGATTTGAAGTCTCATTTGCATAAGAACTGCTAATTGGTTGTAAAGGTCGCTCGTGTTTGATTTGTGCGCGCTGGGATGCAGGAACCAATAACGATGGGAAATTAGGTCTTTCTTTCCTGTCCTGAAAGCGGGTGGAAGGACACCGCTGATCTTGCGCCTTGTCCCTAAAGCATCAGTTAAAACGTTTATGAACAAACTGGGATATGTCGGAACCAAGGAAAAAAAAGAATCCAATCCCGGCTTCTGCATTTGCATATTAAATATACCTTCTTATAGAAAATGACCGAACAGAGGTGGAGATGGCATTTTTACATAAGTACCAAAAGGGGGTGGGACACATCACTGGCAATGTTAACCGTTTAAGACAAGTGTTCATACCGTATTGTCTGTCTCCACTTCACTCTAAGGGGGATATTCACAAGGACCTATCTCCAATTTATCTCCACCTTAACGCATCAATAGTGGAGAAAGATTTACCACCCCATTCACAAGCTGGTGCAAACTGCAGACATCGCCAGTATTCCCGGGATAACTGCCCCAAAAGTTATTTCCACGGTGGACACCACCAACTAACCCTAATGAGATGCAGAGTAGGCGTTCCCATGCAAAAACACATGAAAAATCACAACACCACTTTCACAATGAACTGCCATATCTGTGATGCGAACCAAACACAGGCAATAAGCCGCGATAGCAGCGGGGAATTTACACAGGCCTTTTGCTGGCGTTAAGCAGGACGACTACCTGCAGGATAAAATGGAGTCCACCCAAGAGCAACACCTGAAGACCCACAGATGCCATGGAGACAATAATCATGCAACACGGATAATTATTTTGTCCACCCTAAGCGTGGAAGGGTATACTCAGATGTGAGTCCCTTGCTCATTGCACCATCAGGATTCAAGCAAGCCGGGCCGACGACGGCTGAAATGCCAGAAACCGGTCCCCGGAACCTTGTTTCCTTCCCAGTGTAAGAATTGGCTTGGTAGTTTGGTTTGCCCTGTTCCCATCATGCACTGGGACAGGAACAGACTAATTTGCATATAGCCAGGTTCTGAACTGGGATGGTGCAGTGAGCTAAAAAACGGTGTTGGATCTAGCCCTGATCTCTTGACTGGGTGAGAGTATTCTGCTTAATTCAGAAACTCTGTCCATCACCACCCCTTGTTGTTAAATATGCGAACCAAACACAGGCAATAAGCCGCGGTAGCAGCGGGGAATTTACACAGGCCTTTTGCTGGCGTTAAGCAGGACGACTACCTGCAGCATAAAAGGGAGTCCACCCAAGAGCAACACCTGAAGACCCACAGATGCCATGGAGACAATAATCATGCAACACGGATACCCATGAGGGCCACAACACCCACCGCAAACACCCCAGACCCGCCACCACCCCCAGAACCCATCTCTCGCTGGAACACCACAGAGTCAGCGTACACAAAGACAGCGGACCCACATGAAACGCACCTACCACCCAGACCCACAGCTAGGGAGGACATTGCCCACTACAGGCCCAAAAGGACAACCATCTCCTGCATACTGAGCCACATCCCCCACCTGCTGGCGGTCCCAACCCAGCGGACAACCAACATCTCTCCGCAGACAAAGCTGCCGGCTGCGCAGCACATGCCGGCCTCTGGTACTATCCAACCCACAACAGCCACAGTCGGAGGAGTCCCACAGTCAGCCCATCCAAGGTCATCACACCTGTCCTGGACGCCAACATCAGCCTTGTAATGTTGAACTCCATTCAACATTACCGCGTGCACGCATCTATCTAACTGCACGCCTTTAACTTCTTGAACTGAGGAAAGATGCTGCTGATCTATTCGTTATACCTTACATACCGAGTGAGTTCTTTCGGGACCTTTGCATGAGACCATAAATAGCCCGTGAAGAAGGGCTATCAACTGGAAATGCATTGGGCATAGGTGAATTATTTACATATTGAAGATAAATGTTATGATGAAATAACAGAAAAATTACAGAAGAATTGCAAGTGAACAAAAATAAACATATGCAAACGAAGATGTTTGGAATTAATATGATTTAAAGTGAAATACATTTGTTATTGAGTGCACGAGGGTTATGCACCTTTGAGACAAAGGTTAGCCTTTCATGATAATCTGTGTGGTCATTGTGTCAGCATGATGGGCACGGGCCCTGCAACATCACAGTGTGCTGTCTTCAGCGGAAGTTAACATGTCACCTCAGCATTGGCAGTGACCTTGGAGATGTAGCTTCGCTCTCAGGCTGCATTCACCTTGTCCAAGATGGCCTGCCATGTACAATGTTTTGTTGCCAACGGGGCTTGTGGGGTTGTATACTGGCTCGGGTTGCCTCCATTGTGCTTGGCTGTTGTTTTCTGTTTGGTTTGTCTTTCTTTTTTAGGCTTTTGTTGTGCTTATTTATGCCTGCCGTGTGTGGCGCTGACCAGGCGGTGCTCATCCCTGCTTTCCTCATCGTAAATGGGCTAATCGCAAGTTTTTTGTGTTGTGGTTTGTGTTTTTATCTCCGTTGAGGTGGTTGTATTGCAGACATTGGCCACGGTATCGGCAGACTATTGCATGGTACCACCTTGTTGTGAATTCCGAGTTGACAAGGGGTTATTTTCCCTCGTTCGGCTGCGATGTGTAAGGTTGCGTTAGCATTTTTTGGAGATGTTTAGCATACATTCTTGGGAATATACCCCTAATAGTTATAAGAGGTATCATAAGAGGGGGTATGGGAGTGTGATAGAGAGATTGAAGCAAAGAAAAAGAGAGCATGGGAGAGAGGAAGAGGAAGAGAGGAGCATAAGAGAAAGGGTGAAAAAATATGGGGATGAAGAGAGAGAGAGAATGGGCATGAGACATCGGGGGGCAGTGAGAAAGAAATGGAGCTCAAAGTAGAGAGAGAAAGAGAGTTGGAAAAAGGGAATTAGTAGAGAGAAACCCGGGGGAAAAAATTGAGCAGACGAGAAAGAGATAGAAGGAAAGAGAGTATATATGAACAGTGAGAAAGGAATAGGATAAGGTAGCGTGAGAGAAATAAAACTAGAGAGGGCGATGGTGAATTGAGAACAAGGTAGAGAGAGGACAAAGTAAAAGAAGCAGGAGACGTCTGCAATAAGTGATGGAGTTGGAAGAGAGTAACAAGCAAAAAGACAAGATATGAAGGAGACAAATGTCTGAATATTGTGTGCAAAAGAAATACAGAGTACAGAAAAGACGTTGTTGAAATAATGGGAGCGACTGAGAGAGGGAGAGAGGGAGAGAGGGCAGGAGTGAGCCTGAATGATAAAGAATGAGAGGAGAGAACAGAGTAAAATCAGGACTCTGACAGCAAGGTGAAAACACGATAAAAAAAAGAGAGCACAGGGCAGAGATGCAAACCGCCAGAGAGCGAGTGAACAAAGCAGTGCCAGAAATAAAGAGTGGACAGAGAGAGAGAAATATGGAGAAAGAGGGGAGGGAGAGTGATAGAATGAGTGAGTGAGGTAATTAGAGGGACACAGAGAGACAGAGAGGAGAAGAGAGAGTTAGAATGGGGGAAAGAAGGATAAGCAAGTACAGAGAAGGAAAGAGGGGAGGGAGAGTGATGGAATGAGTGAGTAAGAGTATGAGAGGGTCACAAAGAGACAGAGAGGAGATGAGAGAGTTAGAAGGAGAGAGGGAAGGACAGACAGGAAAGAAGAGGGAGAAAATGAGATAGAATGAGTGAGAGTATGAGTGGGAATGGAGGGGTAGAGAGAGATAGAATGAATGAAAGAGGGATGAGAAGGAGGAAGGGAGAGATCATGAAGAGCGGGGAGCGAGAGAGATACAATTAGTGAGAGAGGATGAGAGGGGCATAGGGAGCCAGAGAGAGAACATGGGAGGGAGCTAAAATAAATGAGATAGGAAAGGAAGATGGAGAGTGAGAGTGAGAGTGAGACAGAAAAGGGGAGCAAGATAGAATCAATAAGAGAGAGAATTAATGGGAGCTAAAGTGAGAGAGAGAGAGCGAGAGAGTGAGAGAGAGAGAGAAAAAGAGAGATAGAGAGAACAGCAAAAGGCCTAGAATAAATAAGAGAATCAGTAGGGCATAAAGAGTAAGGGGGGAGTTAGAGGAGAGCAAGAAAGCTAAATTGAATAAACGTGATGTTGAGAGACAGGGTGGGAGGACAGAGAATCCCTGCCCGCCAGCTATCAAAGTGTCCGCAAGGCCTGCAGAAGCTGTTGAAAGAGTTTCTCCTGTTCTGTCATGAAAGAGAATGGAACTTAATTGCTCCAAAACAATGTTTATTAATTTTCAATGCAGCAGTTAAAGGAATTCTTTAGATCTGAACTGGACAATTCTAAAAACAGACCAAGGAAACTCTTTGAGATGTTAAAAAAACAACCCAATAAATTGGCCAAATCTGCACAGCAGTCTATAAAAACGCAACTAAGCTGTGAGGAATTCTCAGCCTTCTTTACAGACACAGCCAACTCTCTAGAAAGGGAACTCGGGGTAGCAGCAGACAACCTCTCTAGCCCAGTGGCATCACAGAAAGATGCTAACATGCACACCACTCAAGCTATGATGAAAAATAAAGCAAAATGGTCAACCTTCAATTTATATGACCAGAATACAATTGCCAAAACTCTCTCAGCTATAAAACCGAATAACCATTACAATGACCCCCACCCCTCAAAATGCCTGAAAAGAATCAACCACATCGTCGTCCCCATATGGACAACAATAATCAATGCCTCACTGACTCAAGGCACTATACCAGACTGCCTAAAAACAGGTCAAGTTCTCCCCATCATTAAAAAACCTGCGGGGGACCCACCAGACCCAAACAACTTTTGTCCAGTGACCAATATTCCTTTACTAGCCAAACTACGTGAAAAATACGTGCCACAACAACTGAGCCATCACATCACTAAATTCAGTCTGTTGGACGACTGCCAATCTGGATTCAGACCAGGCCACAGTATGGGAACAGCAATCCTACATATAGTGGATGATGAACTTCAGGCACTGGTTCACAATGAAACATGCCTACTAGTTCTTCTTGACCTGTCTTCTGCTTTTGAGACGGTAAATCATGAAAAAATACTAGCCCAGCTTGAAGGCTGGATCGGATTATCTGAAAATGTGCTGAAATGGTTTAAATCATTCCTACAGAACAGAACACAAAGATTCATGATCAACCAGGCACTGTTGCCGCCATCCCCAAATTCGATTGGAGTTCCACAAGGTTCTACTCTATCCCCATCTCTATTCAACCTATATGTAGAACCCCTTACAGGAATTCTACAGCAGACCAACATCCCCTATCACATGTATGCAGATGACACTCAGATCTACATAAATATCTCTTCACTGGAGAAGATCAAGACAACGAATAATGCCATAACGGTGTCATTACATTGGTTAACTAGCAACCATCTGAAACTAAATGTGCAAAAAACGGATTTCTTATTTATTTCCCCCCCAAAAAACTCCTCAGAAATGAAGAAGTGGACCAAACTAATCACAGTGCTAAATTGCATCCCTGTCCTTGTTGACTCGACCAAATCACTAGGAATCACGCTCGATAAGAACCTAGACATGCAAGCCCACATCAAATCAATGGCGAAAAGTGCCAGTTTTCACCTAAACTGCCTTAGGAAATTGAAACCACTCATTACTAGGTCAGACCTCAAATTGGCAGTTCAGTCTTTAGTCATATCAAGGATTGAATGTGGCTGTACAACGTTAGCAGGACTACGTAAGATCTCCACAGCACCACTAAAAGCCTGTCTCAATGCGGCTGCAAGACTCATTACAGGTTCAAGAAAATACAACCACATTTCCCCACCCTTGTAGGCTTTGAACTGGCTACCATAAGAAGCCAGAATTCAGCTTAAACTAGCATGTATTACCCACAAAGCACTCAAACACAAAACATAGAAAATTGAGTTATCAGGTGGAGGCAGACCTTCCTGGAGCATTTATGGACTCTATTTCACCCTCGTTAGCAAAAAAACCTTTTCCTACCGGTCAGTAAAAAATGGTCAAAGTTGGGAGATACCTCTGCACTTTGTCCAGTTTGTAGTGCAGAAGAAGAGTCAGTAGCACACAAATTATTGTTTTGTAGGGAGTATGTGATGCAGAGGAAGAAGTGGATAGTTTATGGAGAACTGGTACTGCCAAATACATGGAGGCCCTCGGAAATCTTAGTAGTTACACAAGTGTAATTGTTGTACACTGTGTGTCTCAATTTCGGATATCCGCTTGATTGAACAGAAGACGTAGTGAAGAAAGCATTTGTTTGCATCTATGGCATTAAATGTAATATTTTTTTAGAAAGGGACATGAATATTAATATTTATTCTGTTCAAATAAATATGATTACTGGAGGCTTTTATCAAATTTCTACATTATTTTTTATATTTTTTATATTTTGTATCTCTTATTTTTTGGTATATGGTATGTATCATTGTACTGTCCAGTTGAATGTGTTTTTAAGGAAAAAACATTTTCTTAAATAAACTATATCTAGGTAAAGCTAAAGTGAATGAGAGAGGGTGAGAGGAAGATGAAGTCACTGTCAAAGAGAGTGCGCAAGAGGGCTGGATTAAACAAAAGAGAGAATGAGAGGGTGCTGGAGAGAGAAAGAGAGGGGGAAGCAAGAGGACTTGAATGAATGAGAGAGACAAAGAGAACAAGTGAGCGTGCTGAGGAAATATACATTTTATGGTTAAGAAATGTTCCCTAACGTGTACCCCACCGTCTCCATGTACGAGCTTAAAGTGCATGTAACTTCCCTCCTGTGCCAGCTATGAAGATGCAAATACATTTGCGTCCAACGTTAACATGTCCTCTTTCAGATCCACCCTGAATGAGTCGGATATTCCGTTCCTAGGTATGCCTTACCACCGTCTTTGTATGGTGCACTTTCACGTATTTCTGGCTCTGTGCGAGCTAGGCCCTGTTTTCTGTCATCGAGCCTCTTTTCAAAGTCATCTCTGCCTCCTGAAACTGCAACGTGGGATGCCCCCCCCGTGAACTCTGTCCTACTCCCTGCGAGGCGAGCGGAGCCTGGCTCGGCCTGCTTGCCTGCCAAAGACAGTATTTTACCTTCACATTATCAGTATAGCCAAGCTCAGCTTCCCGAAAACACATTCCAGTCCAGCAGAATAGATAAACAACCCCTCAGCTGCAGAGCAAAGGGCCCGGCCTTTCTGTCTCCAGACAAGTAATTCACAGCTCCCGTTACCATGGTAGGCCCATGGCCCCCTCGCTCTACACTCAGACACGTAGGCACATATGCACGTATTCATAGTCAAGTATAGGATAGCCTCTGCCCAAGAGACCTTTCCTTCTAGATAATATGGTTACCAAACATCAGATATCAGATATGATATAGGAACGAGTTGATCTGACATGCCAGACTTCTGTCTCTTTCCTCTAGTGTAAATGTCAAGTCCCCTGCACCCTCCAGCTTCGCGTCAATCACACGTCATGCAGCTGCGCGCGCATCCAGACCTCAGATTTCTGCTGACATTGCAAGATTCTGCTATGTACCCACCAACTTGTGACACTTTCATGTGACGTTTCTAGCACACACCTCTGTGTTCACGCCTAGTTCACGCCTTCTGATTACGTATTGCTAACACGTGTGTGCTCTTATCTTGTTTCTCTCAGCTGTTACGCCTTCTGTATTGGTTTCCATTATGTGCTTTAAGTATAAAAGTTATGTATTGTCAATAAAGTATGCTCTATCCCTTCCTGAACCCCAGTGGTGTCAGGAACCCGATATCCGGTTCGAGAACCATTCCTTTTTAAGGAATAAAACCCCTAAGAACTCCAACACCACGGACTCTGCGTCTTTCTTTCCGATTGAGTTATTTTATTTTAAGTACTTACCTGCATAGAAATTAGGACGGTAATTAAATATTTACCACATTAATTTGGCGCCCGAATAGGGACCCCTCCCCCACCCCACGCGCCGGTTGGTGCGTTGCAACCTTTGCCCCCTGCCATAAGTCAAGACGGACAACTACGCGTACCCGCAGGATTTCCTGTATCTCCCTCAGGCCTACGGAGGTGACGGAGACTGCGATCAGCACCCAGACGAGGCGGTGAGGAGTGCGGAGGATCCCGACCAGAGCCTAGCCGAAAGAAGCAAGGTCCGAGGTGTCAAGAGGCCCACCAGTTCCGAAGTATTCACGTGTCGAGTCCAGTCCGGTCCAGTCCAGTCGAGTTTTCCGAGGCCTTCTGTTCCGTGCTTCCCGGTGAGTACCGTTGCTGGGGACGCATCTAGACGGGTGCATTATTATGTATCCGGTAAAGACGGGTTTGGGTACACAAACACGGTCTGCGCTGTTTTAGACAGTGTATCTGTACTGTTTAGCGGTACATCTAGTATCAAGGGTAGTCCATATGTGTTCAAAATGTTTCATGTGATTAATGTCGTGGTATGAGTGACTGTTTGATGTACATTACTGTGTTTTTGTGTAACTAGCTGTGTTCAGAGTAAGTAACAAGTATCGAATATCCAGTACCAAGTAACAAGATGCCGTTTTTCAATAAATTAAGACAGATAGGAACTAGGAAAGGGATACTAGAGGAAGAAATTCCTGTCCCACCTAGGGACACTCCTGGAAATTTTATGTACCATAAGCATGGCTTAGATGCCATACTGTACCTAGATTTATGGGCTGATTATACCAAGCACCTAGAAGAGAGACACAGGTGGCCCGTTACAGGAACATGGGATGCCGAGTGCATCATGAGAGTAGAGGAAGTGCTATGGAAAAAGAAAGCCAGACAATCCCAGAAAGATGCCATAGAATTGTGGCGTAAAGAATCACATAAACGTGCCGAAAAAGCACTCCGAAAAGCAGAAAAACATAGAGAAGAGTCGGATGAAGTCCGAGAAAACGAATTAGTTACTGAAGGGATCCGAGTAAAAGCAGAACAAGTAGACCGCATGCGAAACACTCTTGCAAATGGCATGTATTTAGTGGCCGAGGGTTTGCCTAAGGCCACTTCAGAAATACCGAAAGATCTGCCGCCACCATTGGTTCCAACTAAAGTAAGTCACAGGACCACCAAAGACATATTCCTTGCTTCCTATCTAGACGATGTAGCTCCCGTTTACACCAATCCACGTGCCCACGTACCGCCTACTGACGGTGACGGAGGTGGCAACCCACTCCAAGACAATGCCTAGCCAGTACCGCAACAAAGTTCACCCGTTCGAGAGCCTGCTCCACCTGCTCCTCCACCACTTCCCACACCTAAGATTAATACACTAAATCCGTTTGGGCTGATCCTAGTAAGAGACAAGTTCAGGCACACATACAGACTCCACAGACAAACAATGCTCAAGCCTCCGCCTCAGGAGGTGCGACAGGAGGTTACCAGACCCCGCCACAAACACACAGATTAAACCTTAGGGACATAATAAAGCAACTTACACCCCGAACACCAAGTTACGACATGCTTAAAGAACCCCTTTCAATTTGCAGATTCGATCCAGTACCCGGTAAAGACGATAGAATGTTGTTAGCATCACTACGCTTACGAAAAGTTGCAGATTACCTAGTGTTATTTCCAGGAATGACTGAACACCTAGATAGAATATATCATTTTATCCAGACTGGGGAAGATCCTGAAAGTATTAAAGAGGCCCTGGCTCACCAGAAAGTTGACACTCAAGGTTGTATATTACGTTTCTTCATAAATTGCTTAATAAGAGAACGAGACAGGCCTGGAGTAGACAAGGACGAGATGGAGGCACTAAACAAGTGGGGTCAAAATATAGCCGATGGAAACCATGATAAACAGAGTTGTATAGCAAGCATGTACAAAAGAATCAGAAAAGCAGTAATAGAAATACACGAAAAGGAACAAGAAAAGGAAAAAGATAGCGACAGGAATGACTCCTCCGAGGAGGACGAACCTGAAGAATCTGACACGGCTAAAGAAATGATAGCGTATGTGAGTAAGGGAAATTACCTTAAGAAAGGCATTCGTCCAGAAAGCAAGAGAGTTTTTCTCTCTGGCGTATCAAAAACGAGTTCTCCTGAATATTTGTTTCAGGGTACCGATAAAATTCTTCAAGAACGAATGGGGTACCATGTACTCAACTCTATGGATGAACAAGAACTAGCCCGGTCAGCAGTACTATGGGCTGACAATCCTAGCACATACAATGATGATACAGTAGCACAGACATTTTTGAACCTTTCCCCAGACGAGCAGAAATTAGCTGGTATGTACATGATTCAGCATCTCATCACGTTATACAGACATCAACATTCTGATCCAGGTCCCTTACCTGATACATTAGAAGCACTACTTATGAATAGATGGAGAGGCCTAAGTACCAAGTTAATTCAAATAATTCTAGAACAACGGCACAGATATAACGCTTTCTTAGGCCCACAATATGTTTCAGCTCCGCCCCCAGAAAGAAAAATGTTTCATTTTGACAGGCAGAATCCTTTACGAGAAGTACACCCAGTTATGAATAACGATAATACCCTGAGACGTGTGTTTGTGTACACACCTTTAACAAAGTTGGAATTGTTAGAAATGAAGAAACTAGTACCCTGTCACGATAAAGACCCTGCAGGTTTTCACCGAGAACTTAAGGACATGTTACTCATGGGAGATTACACGTATACGGATATTATGAAATTGTTAAAAGTACTGCTGCCCACCGGCATTTACGAGAAACTCAAGGAAAAAGAATGGGAGGTGGGAGATAAAAAGATTATTTGGACTGAAATAGAAGACGAGGAAAAAGGTCGTACTCCAGGGTTAGGCCTTGGGGACAAAGCTAAAGCATTACCAGGTTTAATAGTACAGGTTTTGCCAAGATTATTGACAACTAAAAAGGAAGACTGGGACGCGATCTCAGCCTGTAAACAGAAACACGACGAAGATACTAGTGACTTCTATTCAAGATTCGAGAAATGTTTCATTATTAATAGTGGCCTGAAACCAGGTAGCGAGTCATACCCACATCTTTTTGTAACAAAATTAGTCGAGAATTCCCTGACACAAGTTAAGAACCGTGTATATAAAGTCGAAAGTACATGGCAAGCAAATACGCCATCCCAGATGTTACAAATGTTACAATATCACCAGAACAGAATTAGAGAAGAACAGGATCACGTACAGAGACGTATGAAAGACACGAAAATGAAAATGTTAGTGGCCCAGTCGGTTCCAGCCGACGGTCAGAAAAAGGGTGTGACCCAGATAGGTAATTCAGCAGCTCCTGTTAAAGGGACATGCAACTATTGTAAACAACCAGGTCACTACGTAAACAAATGTCCAGTCCTGAAACACAATATATCAACAGGTAAAACTAAAGAAAGACCGCGTCAGCCTAGACAAGACCAGGTCCAGCAACAGACTTCACAGAATATACAGCCTATGCATGCTCCACCACTTACAGTACAGACCGTAGCGGTATCACAGCCACAGCCCATTGCCGCGACGCAGCAAGTTTCACAGCAGATGTACCAGTATGCCCAATCTGATTATCCCGATTAACAGCGATACACATGTAACAGCCTAGAGAGGGAGGTTGGCTTGCCTCTTATTGAGATTCCTGTAGATCAAGAGGGTCCTTATGTACATAGTCAAGTATTGGGAAAAGACAGAAAGTTTTTAATTGACACAGGGGCAAGCCGCACAACGATCAGTCATGATGAAGTTCCAGGGGCACCCCTCTCAGGCTCACAGAATGTTTCCCTTGGTTTTTCAGGACAGCCTATTGTAAATGAAGTGTCGAAACCCGTCCCCCTAGCAGTAGGTCCATTATCACGTGTTACAGACTTGTTACTCACAAAATCATGTCCAGAAAACTTGCTAGGTATCAAGACACTGAAGGCTCTAGGAGCAGTGATATGTTGTTCTCCGGAGGGAGTTAGACTTTTTCTACGTGACTTTAAGGGTCACTATGTATTACGAGAGTTTGATGTCAGATTGAAAAATGTACCGAAACACCTGTGGGCACAAGGCCCAACCGATGTAGGTTGTATGCACATCACACCATACCGTGTTACACTCAAACCAGGAGTTGTTTTACCCCGAATCAGACAATACAAGTTACCACCCGATGCTGTAGAGGCTTTACTGGAAATCATTGAAGAGCTTATTGCCCAAGGAGTGGTCGTAGAAACCGACTCCAATATCTGTAATTCCCCTATCATTCCGATTCTTAAACGTACTGATCCCAATGCACCGCCAGTATATCGGCTGGTGATTGATTTACGAGAACTGAATAAATGCATTGTTCCACAGTATCCTGTGGTTCCCGACATCTCATCCTTATTGACTGCTATTGATTCAGAAGCGACGTTCTTTACTGTAATTGACCTCAAGAACGCCTTCTTCAGTGTACCCATTGATCCAGAGAGCCAATATCTCTTCGGATTCAGTTTAAATGGCCGAAGTTTCAAATTTTCACGCGCACCTCAAGGATTCACAGAAAGCCCCAGCATCTATAGCCAAGCACTGAAAAGACAACTTGACTGTATCCAAATGCCAGTTAACACTGCCTTACTACAGTACGTCGATGATCTGCTGATCACCGCACGAAGTAAACTCGAATGTGAACAAGCATCCCTGACAGTTTTACATTTCCTGGCCGACAAGGGACACAAGGTGTCTCCTTCGAAGCTACAATTCTGTGTTCAGCAAGTGGTGTACCTTGGGCACTTGCTGTCCAAGTGGGGAAGACAGCTCACACCTGATCGAGTTCAGTTAATTGCACAGTTACCACAACCCAAGACACAAAAGGAAGTGCGGGCCTTTATAGGCCTCACCTCGTACTGCAGACAATGGATTCCTCAGTATGCATTTCTAGCAAAACCTCTGATACAGTTGACAACACAGGAGGCAGCGACTTCGACTGCCCTCCCTTGGACTCAGGAACATACACAGGCTTTTGAGGAATTAAAGAAAGCTTTATGTCAAGCACCAGTTTTAGCGACACCATGTTACAGCAAACCTTTTACACTTTTCGTTACAGAACGTGATGGTACAGCGTTGTCTGTCCTCACACAAGATCAAGCAGGTTCACATAAGCCTTGTGCTTATTTTTCAAGTACATTGGATCCAGTGGCCCAGGCTCTGCCTGCGTGCTTAAAATCAGTTGCAGCGACAGCCCTAGCAATCAGACAAAGCGACTCAATAGTATTAGGACATCCATTGACAGTACAAGTTCCACATTCTGTAGAAGTCCTTCTAAACCGAACACAGACTCAACAGCTGACTATAGCATGACTGACAGGTTATGAATTGACGCTATTCCAGCCACACATAGAAATCAGACGCTGTAACATTCTAAATCCTGCAACATTGTTACCCTCGATTATGACAGATTCAGCCCGCATGATTGTATAGAGATCATTAATGCAGTAACAAAGCCCCGACGAGACTTAACAGATGTTGCACTGACAAATCCAGACCTGACACTTTACGTGGACGGTTCATGTATGAGAACAAGCACAGGAGAATTAGTGGCCGCGTATGCAGTGACCACTGAAACTGAAGTCAAAGAAACACACCGTATCGATACACTGTCTGCTCAAGCAGCAGAGCTTATCGCTCTGACCCGAGCCTGTATACTAGCCAAGAACAGAAATGTTAACATATACACAGATTCACGTTATGCTTTCGGAGTCGTACACGACTTCGGAGTGTTATGGCAAGAACGAGGTTTCTTGACCTCTCACGGTGCCAAGATCCAACACGGTCCTCTCATTCAAGCACTGTTAGAAGCAATACATCTGCCTTCAGGCATATCCATCATGAAGTGTAAAGCACATACTAAAGTTACAGATTCTATTTCCCAGGGTAACGACCTGGCAGACCAAACAGCAAAACATACAGCATTGACTCACACCCAGACAACTGATGTGACAAAGACAATAGTGCCCACACATTGTATGACAGTTAGGGATCCCACACTAGACGTAATTGATATTCAGACACATGCTACTCCAGATGAAATCAAGAAATGGACTGAACTAGGAGGGATCCAGACAGATCAGGGATGGATGATGAAGGGAAAATCTACATGGTTTCTCCCCGACTCTATGGTTCAAGTCATAATAAATACAGCACATAGTCCAGCACACCTGGGAGAAAAAGCTATGTTAGACAGTTTACAGAATCTCTGGTTCAACAAACATTTACGAGCAGCAGCGAAACAGAAAGTGCGTACGTGCATGATCTGTTGTCAGTTCAATCCAGGTAAAAGCGTCCCTGTAGAGCAAGGTGGATTTCATCCTCCCGATCACCCTTTTGAAATCCTCCAGATGGATTATATCCAGATGGAACGTTGCCGAGGATTCAAGTACGTCCTCGTAGTTGTTTGTGCACTTTCCCGTTGGACCGAAGCATATCCAGTCCCAGATTACACTGCCCCGACCACTGCCAAGCAACTGGTTCGAGAATTCTTCCCTCGGTACGGCTTGCCTCGTATCGTGTATTCAGATAACGGACAGCCATTCTCATCCGAGCTCATGAAGCAGGTTTCACTCCTGCTAGGATATCAGTGGAAATTCCATTGCGTCCGACATCCCGAGGCAGCTGGCCTTGTAGAGAGGCACAATCAGACACTGAAAACCCGTCTTGCAAAAATATGTAAAGAGAAAGGGGTCGACTGGATAGTCGCCCTGCCAGTTGCACTATTCTATATGAGAATGGTCCCACATTCGAGATCAGGACTATCCCCGTATGAGGTGGTCTTTGGCCGGCCACCAAATATGTGGGGGACGCCCATGCCTAAGAAAATAACCGATGTTGACTGTAATATGCTGACAGATTACCTTGCCTCCTTGATGTCTGCACTCCAATCATGTCGTTCACAGGTTGCCGCAGCCTTTCCCGACAACACTGATGTGAAGCCACACGATGTCCGTCCCGGAGATACTGTCCTGATACGCAATTTCGATAGGAGGAGTCCGCTGGAGCCCCGTTGGCAGGAGCCGAAGCTCGTCCTTCTGACCACGAGGACTGCAATCAAGGTTGAGGGCCGCAAGGGGTGGATTCATACGAGTCATATTAAAAAATGTAATGAACTATTGCCAGAGACTGACTCTTCCACCCCCTCAAAGGACTGCCCAGATTCTAGTGACTCTAAACTTCCCATGGTAGAGAAAACTCCGCAAGAGGAGTATAAATTAAAGTTGCGGTCTAGCAAGTCAGACAGTTTAATTGTTTAAGTCCTCCCCTAGGTGAATCGGTTAAATAGTTTCTGACATGTATCCCCTAGACCCCAATAGAGAGAGAGATAGAGAGAAACAGTTCAAGAAGCAACGATATTGCAAATCTCTCAAAAGTTACTGTATTGTTACCTTATGGATTATGTTTTCTTTAAGTCTTACGATTATTGTCACAAGTATAATTTTGCATATCTATTTTCCTATTGCTACACATGCACATTCTGCTTCTAATAACACTGCCGAGCATTCTTTTAGTGAGTTACCCCCTCACGAGTTGTCTTACCGACTTGCGCTGCGCAACAATACATTCATTAGTATGTTACATCACTCTCATCAGACCAGCAACGCTACTAATTGTTGGATATGTGGCCGACTCCCTCCCTACCAGAAATACAGGGGAGTTCTGCCCCTCTTCCCATACCCGTTCACACACAATGGTTCATGTGGCGCCTGGTTTAGTTCGATTAATTCCTTAGATTCAAATTCCGTAGTTTATCAGGGTAACTGGGTATGGGGAAACCTGAACACAGTTATGCATAGAATATGTTATCCTGACAAAGAGGGACTTCCCAAAAGGACAGGGACTGATCTAGAAAATGAAGTATATGGATTAGGAAATTTTACACTTAACCTCATGATTCTGAATGTTGAATCCGAAACCGAGCCAGACTTGCCCACTATGTCAGTACTACCAGTCAAAGGTGAATTATGTGTCAGAAAGAAGGGTTCCGTACACCTGGGTCATAGTAAATGTACTACTGTGGTCAAATTTAGTGATAAGGGCAAGTCCACATTCAAAGCTACACGTCATTCCTATTTCATTTGTGGTCAGACAGCATACATACGTTTGCCTCTAGATTGGGATGGGACTTGTTACATTGGATTCTTACTGCCACCTATTTTCCTAGCTCCACCTGATTATCATAGAAATTCCCGTCTAGTTCACAGACCAAAAAGAGATCTCCCAATTGTCGACTATACTGAGACAGCATGGGAACAGTACACAGATTTCAATAAAGGTTTCTTTCCCTATTTAGGTGCTATTTTTAATAGTAAGGCTATCCGTCACTTGACCAGAACTCTCGAAGCAGTAGTGAAAGAGACTACTTCCGCCCTAGGTAACTTAACTGAGGAACAGTCCGCTATGAGACTTGTCGTTCTTCAAAATCGTCTTGTTATTGACGTCATACTAGCCGATCGAGGAGGAGCCTGTAAGGTCCTCGGGTCAGCTTGCTGTGTTTTCATTCCAGATAATGCTCCGTCCGTGTATAAGGCTATTACACGTCTCCATAAGATAGCTAGTCAGATACATCAGAATCCAGGCACTTGGACTTGGTCCGGTTGGCTCTGGACTACTATTTCAGCTTGGGGATGGAAAATACTGTCACTCCTTGGAACAATACTACTTATAGTATTCAGTTGCTGTCTATGTTTACAATGTGGGCCAGCGATTTGCGGCTTGTGCGCCACATCCTGCACTCCCCATTCAAGTCAACGTTCTAAATCCCATGTGAAAAAGGATGAGCAGATGATGCTAACTACACAAATAAATGGATTAATGAAGATTGATATATCATGAAGGGTCCGTAGGGAACAAGGAGGGAATGAGGAAATATAAATTTTATGGTTAAGAAATGTTCCCTAACGTGTACCCCACCGTCTCCATGTACGAGCTTAAAGTGCATGTAACTTCCCTCCTGTGCCAGCTATGAAGACGCAAATACATTTGCGTCCAACGTTAACATGTCCTCTTTCAGATCCACCCTGAATGAGTCGGATATTCCGTTCCTAGGTATGCCTTACCACCGTCTTTGTATGGTGCACTTTCACGTATTTCTGGCTCTGTGCGAGCTAGGCCCTGTTTTCTGTCATCGAGCCTCTTTTCAAAGTCATCTCTGCCTCCTGAAACTGCAACGTGGGATGCCCCCCGTGAACTCTGTCCTACTCCCTGCGAGGCGAGCGGAGCCTGGCTCGGCCTGCTTGCCTGCCAAAGACAGTATTTTACCTTCACATTATCAGTATAGCCAAGCTCAGCTTCCCGAAAACACATTACAGTCCAGCAGAATAGATAAACAACCCCTCAGCTGCAGAGCAAAGGGCCCGGCCTTTCTGTCTCCAGACAAGTAATTCACAGCTCCCGTTACCATGGTAGGCCCATGGCCCCCTCGCTCTACACTCAGACACGTAAGCACATATGCACGTATTCATAGTCAAGTATAGGATAGCCTCTGCCCAAGAGACCTTTCCTTCTAGATAATATGGTTCCCAAACATCAGATATCAGATATGATATAGGAACGAGTTGATCTGACATGCCAGACTTCTGTCTCTTTCCTCTAGTGTAAATGTCAAGTCCCCTGCACCCTCCAGCTTCGCGTCAATCACACGTCATGCAGCTGCGCGCGCATCCAGACCTCAGATTTCTGCTGACATTGCAAGATTCTGCTATGTACCCACCCACTTGTGACACTTTCATGTGACGTTTCTAGCACACACCTCTGTGTTCACGCCTAGTTCACGCCTTCTGATTACGTATTGCTAACACGTGTGTGCTCTTATCTTGTTTCTCTCAGCTGTTACGCCTTCTGTATTGGTTTCCATTATGTGCTTTAAGTATAAAAGTTATGTATTGTCAATAAAGTATGCTCTATCCCTTCCTGAACCCCAGTGGTGTCAGGAACCCGATATCCGGTTCGAGAACCATTCCTTTTTAAGGAATAAAACCCCTAAGAACTCCAACACCACGGACTCTGCGTCTTTCTTTCCGATTGAGTTATTTTATTTTAAGTACTTACCTGCATAGAAATTAGGACGGTAATTAAATATTTACCACAGTGCACTGAGGAAGAGTGAGAAAGAGGGGAGAGAAACATCTAGAATAAATGAGTATGAAAGAGAGAATGAGAGAGAGAGAAGGAGACAGGACAGGAGAGACAGAGAGAGTGGGAGCAAGACAGCTAGAATGAATGAGACAAGATGAGAGGAAGAAGAAAAGAGACTGACCGAAGGAATGAGCGAGAGTGGAAGAATGTATGAGAGGAAGATGTAGAGAACGAGAGACAGAGGAACAGGGAGCGAGAGAACTAGAAGGAACATGAAAGTGAATAAGATAGGAGTGGAGAAAGAAAGCGAGAAAGAGAAAGAGTTTGATACAGAGGAAGAGTTTTGAAGTGACAGAAGAGTTTGAGAGAGAGAAGAGTTTGAGAATGAGAGAGAGGAGTTTGGGAGAGCGAAAAAAAGAGATTGAGAGAGAAAAGTTTGGGAGAGAGAGAAGAGTTTGGGAGAGATTGAGAGAGAGAGTAGGGTTTGAGAGAGAGAGAAGAGTTTGAGTGAGAAAGAAGGGATTGGGGAGAGACAGAGAATAGTTTGGGAGACAGGGAGAGAAGGGTTTGGGAGAGAGATAAAGAGAGAACGGTTTTGAGGAGAGAGAAGAGTTTAGAGGAGAGAAGAGAGTTTAGGAGACAGATAGAGGGAGAAGGATAAAGAGAGAATAGCTTAGAGGACATAGAAGACTTAGGGAGAAAGAGAGAGAGAGAGATAGAGAGTGAACGAACAGGGCCTAATATGTAAAAGGATGAGCACTGGTACCCAGGGATCTGCTCAGAAACCTGCAGCCGCTGCAGAAAAAAAGTGCCACTCCCCCACAATAAGTGCCAGTGGTCCCCACCGGCTCGGATTAGGCACTGGAGAGAGAATAAACAAGCGCGAGGCGCGGGGCCGTCTTCCCGTCTGTGTGTTTATGGTAATTCACTTCATCAGAGTGGCATCGGCTGCTCTCCTTTCACCGTGCACGAATGCCCTCTGAACGCGCAGTGGGAATTGATTCAATCTATTGATTCCCGTTCCAAGAGGCTGTCTCTAGATATAATTGTTAACCTCCAACCCCATTAATGCTTGTGTCAGAAGCGCGCGATGGCCCCGCCGTAGTTCCTAAATCACCTTCACCACATGTTGTCTCTGCACACTACTGTCGCCACTCCCTTATTTGTAAAAAAAAAGCATAAGTGCGGGCCCCCGAAAAAAATGTTGGAAGCTGAGAAATCCATGTTTCATAATGAACGAATCCCAACTATTGTCAATATGATATCTGAGGTTTTCTCAGAACTACCTGTCTGGTGTCTGGTTGCTGGTTTTGAGTTTCTATTTCAAGACTCCATACTGACCATCACTTCTCGATAATGATTAACCCTTTCGATGCTGATGACGAGCTCAGCTCGTCATCACCCACGGGTGTCGTGTGCTGATGACGAGCTGAGCTCGTCATGGTGCCACTAAAATGGCATTTTCCAGCACAGGGGGGGGGGGGGGGGGGGAAACGCCCAGCAGCCATGTGGTTAATACTCGAATTTACAACTCATGTTTGTGAAACTCGAATCATCTCACCTGCGTGTCATATAGGTGGTGGGAAGTATACTGTTTAGATTTACACTATATTGAAATTGAGTTAAACCTGATTAAAGAGACCCAATTTCTATAAACAGAAACAATACACAGAGTCCAGCTTCAGATCTGAATATAGATCGTGGGTTCTAACTGAGTATAAACATTGCTTGGAATTTCTTAAATATGTCATCTTGGAAAGCAAACGAAGAAGTCTGAATACGAAGCAATCCATTGTAACCCACATGAAGATGCTCTGCACCTGATCAAATGCTTCGTAAGTGTCCAAAGTAACTATGTATATTGTGGCCCCCTTCTGATCAAACGCTGTGCGTGACTGTGTAAATGCCTACGAGGGCCTGTATAAGCATAAAGGAGCACTTTACCTGATTGCGCCTCAGCGCACCTTAAAATAGATGTGCCAGGTGCAAACAGGCAAAGTGCACCCTATTATGGTGAATGCGCTGCCCTCGAGTGAAATACGGGGAGGCTGCGTCAAAGCTGCTCCTTGTTTCATGGTGCAGGCTGCAACGCGTCTGCACTTTCAAGAGGGGAGAAAGTTTCCCTTGCTGGTGGGTGCAGTGAGTGGCTGCACTCGCCTGCAAAGGAAGGTCTGGGGGTTCTCCCCTCCAGAGGGCTGCCTTTAGGAGGTGCACCACCTTTTTGAGTCATTCTTTCAGTGTGCCTCCTAAAGGCATGTTTGCCTCCGCACCCGCATGCATAATGTGGTGTGGGTGTAGAGGCAAAGTGGTGCACTCACTTGCATTGAGCCACCCCCCACACGAATGATGGAACACCCTCTAAGTATAGCCCTTGCGCTACATGTGGCCAGCGTTATCAGTATTACAGAAGGGGGCACACAAGTGTCTGTAGTCCCTTCTGTAACAGGGGCGGCTGGTGACATTTGAAAGTGGTGGGCCGTAAACTAATTTGCATATTGCACCGCAGCGAGCGAGCGAGCCCGAACCACCTTGCATCCATCCATTCATGAATCCACCCATCCATCCATTCACCCATCCATCCTGCATCCATCCTGCATTCATGCATCCACACACCCATCCATCCTGCATCCATCCTGCATCCATCATTCATTCTTGCATCCATCCATCCATCCATCCATCCATCCACCCACCAATTCTGCATCCATCCTTCATTCATGCATCCACCCATCCATTCACCCATCTATCCTGCATCCATCATTCATTCATGCATCCACCCATCCATCCATCGATCCATCCTGCATCCATCATTCATTCATGCATCCACCCATCCATCCACACATCCATCCATCCATCCTGCATCCATCATTCATTCATGCACCCATCCATCCATCCACCCATCCATCCTGCACCCATCATGCATTCATGCATCCATCCATCCATCCTGCACCCATCATGCATTCATGCATCCATCCATCCATCCATCCACCCATCCATCCACGCATCCATCATCCATCCTGCATCCATTCATCCATCCATCCTGCATCCATCATTCATTCATGCATCCACCCACCCATCCATCCTGCATCCATCATTCATTCATGCATCCACCCAGCCATCCATCCTGCACCCATCCTGCATCTATCATTCATTCATGCATCCACCCATCCTCCCATCATTCATCCTGCATCCATTCATGCATCCACCCATCCACCCACCCATCCACCCACCCATCATCCATCCTGCATCCATCCATCATTCATGTATTTTTATGACCATATAACTTGAACACAGCTTGTCAGTGTTCAATACCAGTCTCGAACCTTGTACTACAGCGCCAATGATACATGATTAATATTAATTGTTTTTAAAGCATGTATTTATTCGACACCAATTTCACACCTTAGTCGAACATCATTTTTATTTGTTTTTTAAAATATCTATTTATTTAACACAAAAGTAATGTATACATTTTTATGGCTCGATAAGAGGCTCGAACCTGGTTTCCCAGCACCAAAGTCAGCTATGTATTGACCAGCCAATCCTGGCGCTGGGGGGCACCATGACTCCTCGCCCAGTCGCCCTGTGTAACCCCGGGGGCTGCGGCCCGCCCCCTGGTCCTCTCTCTAAGGGGGAATTCACTGGAAAACGATCTGCGCATGCGCGGGCATGCTTGTGCCCGAAAATACACTTGCGCAGCTGCAGCAGGTTCATTCGCCCCCCCCCCCACCCCCCCCCCCTGCGCACTCCGGGAAAGTCGGGTGGCTCCCGGTCTCCCGGCCGGCAGATAGCGCGATTTTTTTAAATATTTGTATTGGGCTTTTAGTGACGAAGCGGTAGGTCCATGGGGCTTAGTGGGGCTACGCCCCTACGCCCCCATGGACGCACCGCGCCTGTTCTGTAATACCAAAGCACCACAGGGACGCACAAAGTGGGCACACATACCCATTTCGCCCCTGGGCACTTTCTGTAATACAGCCCCAGGGATAATACCTCAGTGGTTGCATTCTATCAGTTATTGAAAAGTAAGAGGTATACCTTACACTAGCTTACATCTGTATTCTGAAGTAATATTGTGTGATTTGACTCAAACTTAGTTGGGTCCTTTCTGTATTTTGTGAATGCCGCCACTTACGATTCCTTCCAGCCTAAACACATTACGAATTAACTGTGAGAGAATCACAGCTAACTTGGCTTCATGCATATTAACATCGTCTTGCATAATGCCATAACCCCACCTATCCATTATTAGAGGAATTTACAATTAAATGCAAGATTTAAGATTCCTCAGAAGTAATCTCGTATTCACAATAGATTGCCTTCTTCCCAGAAAGGAATCAAAATCTTAGCTTGTTCAAATATCCCCTATTCACATTGTGATATTTCTCTTTAAACACAGTCCCAAACATTATTACATTCATAAAAAGTCTTCTAATTTCTTCGTCCCCTGGATCATAAGCTGTGCTCTAGACTGCACTCCAGCCACCCAAATTGTCCATTGCCCTGTGATATGCACTAGGATGTCTGAATGGAGTACAATTCTGACACATTAGTAATTGTCCCGAGTTGAAAATTGCCAGCAGACTTTCAAATGGAGGATGAACTACTTCTCTATACAATAGAAAGCTGTCTGTGTGAAAATTAACCCAGGAGAGATTTTAAATATAAGGTAGCATCATTTTCAATGGCCTCTCGGTGTCAACCCCTAAGCCACTCACTGTCAGTGGTCCTTCATTTTACCTGTTATTTAACCCTTTCAGTCCCTTGATTTATCAATACTTCTTAGCGTCTAAGGGGCATATTATCAAGGGGGTTTATCTCAGCTTTTTTGGCTTTAAAAGCCAAGAAAGCGGAGATAAAATGATCTCCCTATTACCTAGCTGTCGCTAACCCCAGTTAGCGACAGCTAGTAGGAGATAGTGACCATCTTGGGCTCCACTTTGCATGTCAGTGATATTTATCACTAATGACATGCAAAGTTGGCGTGCCAAGATGTTAGTGACTGGAAACAGTCGCTAACATCGCTATCTCCTATTACCAACTTTTGGAGATATTCGCGCTAAGCGCGAATATCTCCAAAAGCAATCACCTGCCCTGAGCAGTTCTTGTTAATTCCTCTTTACATGTGTGTGCTGCATTCTGCAGCACACATAGAAAGTGGAAAATGCCTCCTAGGCTTGTTTTTGGGCAGGAAGGAGCATAAAAACAATCCTGCCTGTAACACAGGCACCCTTACAGTGGTGCAAGGGTGCCTGCATTGGCGCTAGGCTGCACCCAGTGTGCCAACGCAAGGAGAGAGCTGAAATGCTCCATATCTTTTTTGCCTTCTCCCATTCATGCATCGCAGAACAGCACCTTGCGGGAAAGTTTAGTGAAAGTGCCCCCAGGTTTCTGTATTTTGGTCTTAACCAAACATTAAACATTGCATTATAGTACATTCAGCACCTCTTGTTTCCCATGCATTTGCTGAAATACGTTGTTTTGCAAAGCTCTCTTCTGTATGTTGAGATGGCCCCCAGTTAATCATATCCTGAAAAGGAATAATAAAAATGGCCAGACACGAGATGATGGGTTAACAAAGGAGCCCCGGAAAAAGCTCCCCTAATTTAATCAAATATATTCTACTGAGGTTGGCTGGGTCAAAGGATTTTGTCTGCTCTGTTAGTTCCGATGATTGTTGTAACTTCTGAACCCATAAAGATGTTATTGTATGTAATATCTTGTTCTGGTTTATTTTAGTGGAAGGCGGAGGTCGATGGGGTAAAGGATAGGGGCAGAAGGCCCCTCTGTGGCGAGTCCTTGGCATACAGTCCGGCCCCTCTAAGTCCACGCCCCCTCCTCACATGGACGATGTTGTTCCCGCGTTGGCAGGTATGGGGTAGGCCAGTGGTTCCCAAACTGTGCGCCGCGGCACGCCAGTGCGCCACCAAAACCAGCCAGGGGCGCCACGGTCACATTTGCTTTGAAGAATTCATTTGGAATACCGTTGGCTGCTGGTATGTACTGCACCTGGCGCCCACTAGGTGGTGCACTTGCTCATCCAATCCAGTTTGTTTCTTTCCATTTTGGGACTCGTAGTCCTGAATTTATAGTCTCAAACAAAACTACAAGCACCATAATGCAAAGAAAAGCCTGTGCTGGAAAAATTACTTGTGCATGGATCTGTGAAACTCAAGAGCTCCTTTAGTGAGTGCTTGGATTGTTGGCAAATCACTTAGGGCCCGATGTAGGTAATCTCATTTTACCGATTCCTATATACCGAATTTTACCGAATCGGTAAATATGATATACTGATTCGGTAATATTCCTTATTACCGATTCGGTAATACTGATTCGGTAATAAGGAATACCTTCCCATTCATTCCTATGGGCCTGGAGGCCCTTAGGAAGGAATGGGAAGCCATTCACTATTACCGATCCTGTATTTACAGAATCGGTAATAGCGGGAGCATATTTAATGGTGGCAGGGTGTCACATTGACACCCTATTGCACTCCTGAATCGTGCATATGTGCACACGTGGCACACATACATGCCCTAAGGGCATGTATGTCTGCCACATGGCACCTTGAAAAAAGACATTTTTTTTATTAAAGGTATTCAGTATTTACCATTAACTTGTAGTTGGTGGTGAATAACGAATCTGAATTAGTATTTTACCGATTCCTTAAAATAAGGAATCGGTAAATTACTGAATCTTTATTTCCAGCTTCCTACATTAGAAAGGGCTAAATACCGGTCGGTAACGGGAAATTCACCGATTTTGGGCCGTTACCGACCGGTATTTAGCTACCTACATCTGGCCCTTAATCTCCATGTGCCTACAAAAAAAAAATAATGTCTTTGTGCAATGTAGCTGAAGCTCGTGTAAAGCGCTCCAATACCTTTGGGTCGATTTTGCGCTATATAAAACTGCCCATAAAAAAGTTACAGCCTATGCACGTTTTAATTTTGACTGCCATTCTAAGGTTGATTAAATTGGTTCCACTGTGTAGCAGTAAGTAAACCATTATTGAGTGCCAAAAATCAATGCCTTTAATAATTATGTGATAGATGAATGGTTGAGTGTATATTTGCTTACATACGTACACTGATGGCAAGCCAAGGCAGGGTTCAAATCCCCCCTTACTTCCTACCACCCACCAAAAAAAAGAAACATTAAGGGGAGCCGTTGCCAATGGCCAATAGAGAAACGGGTCAGAAAAGTTTGGGAACCACTGGGGTAGGCTGATGGATTGCAACCAGAAGATCTGTGTTGTAATCTTGGCTTCAACCAGGCAAGTTACCCTCTCTCACACTACAATCACCTCCAGACATATTCCTACAAAAATGCTAATCCGCCATTCAAGAACTGGCCCTTTACTTTATTCATCCATTGATCCCACGAGAGAGCGTTTAATGTCTCCAAAATTCGCATTTCCCGACATGCTTTTCCATTCCCCCTTGACTCCCCACAATATGCTGCACGTTAAATCTACATACCCCCCACGGCCTCACACCACTCACACTTCAGCCTTACTCATTGCATCTCACATCTATAAAAGATGTTCTCTCTGATCAAGAATGCCTTTTCTCAGACACACGCGCAGAGCAGCCTCTCTCTGCAGGGAGCAGCGCGCGCTTCACGGCGACGAAATAACACATCGACGCCCCCCCCCCCCCCCCCGCATCTTGCTTCAGACCAGAGCCACGCTGCAGCCGGGACAATTAACTGCAGAATCAAATATTCATGCCTTTTCCGCTCTTCGACTGCCGTCGGCAGAACGCGCGCTCCTTTTGTCTTATTATACAGAGGAAATCTCTTCCATTCACAAGAAGAAGAAAAAAAAATGAAAATGTAGTGAATTGTGTTGTGATTGCTCAGAAGCAGATGCTGCTAAATTTCAATGCTTTCTCTGAAAGTGATGCCTGCATGAATAGCATTATATCGCACTGTGGAAGTAATTACCGGCTTAGGTTTGTGTGGTGTTCCTTTAAGTCGTCACGTACTCACACTTGCCTTTGGTGTAAGGTTTTTGACAGTACTGCCTGCCAGCGGTGCACCTTATGGGGGAAAGTTATGAGACTTGTACAGAGGCGCAACTAGAGCAACATTTCGGGCAGGGGAGGGGGGGGGCTTAATACAATTTTTTGGGAGGGATGGGGGGGGGGCTAATTCTTCCAGCAAGAGGCAGAGTGGAGATGCAGGGGCTCTAAGAAGGGATGAAAAAACAACGAAGCCTCATTAATAAGTAAATGGTCTTTTAAAGACCTGTGAAGCACTCGGGCGTGGCTGCAACAAGACGGACACCAGACCAACCAGTTTACAGCAGCTCAAAATGTGTGTGTGCCCAGGAAGCTGTGTCAGCCCGGGGTGACAAACACAATGGATGGGTTGGGGGCGGAGGGGGGCGGCGCGGGGGGAGGGCTGGATTTATAGCCTTTTCCGAGTTACTCTCAGTTCAGCGGTGTCTTTCCGAATCGTGAATTCTGAGTAATGTAGAATTACCATGCATGTTGTCGTGCACACAGGGGCATATTATCAAGGGGGTTTATCTCCACTTTTTTGGCTTTAAAAGCCAAGAAAGCAGAGATAAAATTATCTCCCTATTACCTAGCTGTCTCTAACACCAGTTAGCGACAGCTAGTAGGAGATAGCGACCATCTTGGGCCCAGCTTAGCATGTCAGTGATATTTATCACTAATGACATGCAAAGTGGGCGTGCCAAGATGTTAGCGCCTGGAAACAGTCGCTAACATCGCTATCTCCTATTACCAACTTTTGGAGATATTCGCGCTAAGCGCAAATATCTCCAAAAGCTAACACCTGCCCCTGAGCAGTTCTTAGCCATGTTATCAAATGGTAGGTGGATAATGGCTAAGAGCATTAGCTCAGTAATGCATGAATATTGCGGACTTTTCAGCGATATTCATGCATTTCGGCCGATTTTTATCGCTTAGGAGATAAAGCTTGATAATAGCAAGGTTCCTAAGCGATAAAAATCGCCGCAGCTCGGCGATAAAAATATCGCCGCTAAACCAACATAGCGATAAATATCGCTAGTTGTTGGTAATATGCCCCACAGTTCCCTGGTCAAACCAGAACAATATAGCCACAGAAAAAGGTTTGAAATTTGGGAAACACCTGGAGAAATCTGTGTGGGAACATCAATTTCTCAACCAGATGAAATCCGGGAATAGAGTAATACATTTGCACCCGCAATTACCAATGCACACAGAGTAGGAAATTCGGGGTGTAAATTTACTGCATCGAAATTCCCGATCGATTTGGAATTAGTTTGAACACATCCTCTAGCCACAAATCAGCAGTGCTTGAAACTGGGGCATAAGAACATGTGTAAGGTATCAAAAAGATCAACATTTCCTTCATAAACAGGTACCTATGAAGTACATTTTGTGGCTCCCTAGTTCAACTTAGGTGTGCCTAGGATGCCACGTGTGTGCACAAATGGGACAATCTAATTGACAGAAAATGGATCTGTGGATATTTGTGCCCTCAAATAGATTTATTACTATGGATAATGTGCCATTGAATCGTGTTTTTGCACTACTAAGAATAAGTAAGAGTGTTTGTAAATATTGGAATGTGAAGATGGTTTCCTTTAAAACTATAGACCTATGCACTAGAAAGAGTGGAAGAGATTTAGGAGCTGCTACTACTTGAAGCAAGGAGAAGAAGATGAGTAGTATGCAAGCAATGGGACCAATTCTTACAAGTTCAGAGAAACAAATCAACCGAGGCCTCACAGACCACCTCAACAACCACCTATTCGCCAGACAATCTGTATTCAGGCTGAACCACAGAAAAGAAACAGCACGCATCTCCACCCCAGATAACATCCGCATGATCCTTGACAGAGGAGACATGGCAGCCCTTATTCTCCTGGACACTCTGCAGCATTTGACACAATCTTACACCCCATCCCCAGCCAGGCCTGGCTTTAGGGCAGTGCGACCGGTGCAGCTGCACTGGAAGCTGACCTGTGGAGGGGGGGCTGACCTCGGAGGGGGGCGTTTTCAGCAATAATTTATAACTTGAAAGGTGAAGGGCACTTTTTCCTGGTGGTAGTGTAAGAATCCGAGGAGGCTTCATCGGGGGTGGGGGAACCAAAAATGATGGTCGTACCAGGCGCCACCAGCTCTAAAGCCAGACCTGTCCTCAGCAGATGCCTGGATGAAATTGGAATCGAGGGACCCATGCTCCGCTGTATATGCCCCTACTTAACAGAACACAAGTTGCCAGTCTGGCAACTTACTCCCTGTAAGCCTGCAAACGCCTCTGTGGTGTGCCTCAAAGTTCATCACTCAGCCCCACCCTCTGCAATGCATACATGATTCCTCTGGCTGAAGTAATCTGCACACACAACATTAACATCCTTTCCTACAACTACGACACACAGCTCATACTCTCTCTCTCAGTAAAGACCCACAAACAAGAAACAATTGCACTGCCTACATTACCAAAGTCACTAACTGGATGAAAGCCAACTGCCTCAAGGTCAACACCAATGAAGTAGTGATCTTCCTCAAGAACACCACACCATGGAACTCCAACTGGTGGCCGGCTGAACTGGGACCCACACACCAGAACCCACGCCGGGGAACCTCTGAATAATAATTAACAACCAACTAAACATGACCGCACAAGCCAACGCCATCAGGGCATCCTGCTTCCACACCCTGAAGATGCTGAAAAGATCTTCAAATGGCTCCGAAGCAACACTAGAAGAACAGTTACTCATGCCCTCGTCATCAGCAAGTTGGACTACAGGATCACCAAGCAACTCCCTACAAGACTTAAAACCACCCAGAAATTGGCAAGCAAGACTCAGTCTCAACCTCCCACACAGACCTCATATCACACCACATCTCAGGGAACTCCACTGGCTCCCACTACACAAGCACGCTCAATTCAAACTCCTCACACTCATCCAATGCACTAGTCAACTCTGGCCCACCTACCTGAACAGTTGCATGTCCTTACCACCCAGCCACCTCCGCTCCACAGGACCCCTACTTGCACACATCCCATGCATACACAAGAATGTGTCAGGAGGACGAGTGTTCTTTTACATGGCTCCAAAGGGTGGAATGACTTCCTACTCCACATCAGAGCCTCCCCCCTCTTTTTGAATTGCACAAGAGCATGAAGACCTGGTTTTTCAATTTAATAACCTGCTATGTGCACGGATAGGCACACATACACCTGATCAGCACCACAATACCTTGGCGGGTGATAGTACTCTTTACAAATACACATAACATAACATATTATCTATAGAAATAAAACACAGGGATGAAGAAAATATTATCTCTGTACAGAAAATGGTAAGCAAAACGGGCCATATTCCCTTGGGAATGCCATATATGGTCTCAGCAGTCACCCTCTGTCCCAATTTTTCAGAATTCCTGATTCAGTAATGTCAGTTGCTTGGCTCATCCGCATTTCAAGATGTCTAGTAATTCTCCATGTGTTACTATCTCACCCTCTGTTTTTATCCGAAGCCATAGTCACTAGGTTAATGCTATTGATTTATGTCCATGGAAGTCGTTCCAGAATTTGAGTATACCCTCTGGAAATCAGTAGTGAAACATCATTTCCCATAGCAATTCCCCATTTCAGTGGCAAGATACGAAATACTGTGGTACTTTCACACCCAAAGAATTAGTGATCTGCTTGGGTTGGTAATTGTGGGTCTGTAACTACTGACTCAGTGACCAATCATGTCTCAGAATAGGACCAATGTGGTCCAATTCAACAAAATAACAAATTTGGGAGTAATCACAATGCTTTCCAGTGAGTATTCTACTTTCTTAATGAGTGCATATTCAAATCACTCAGTCTGTTCAATACATCCCAATTTTCCAATTGAAAATAGGGAGAACAAAATTGCTTTACTTAGAAAAAGTATTTATCATGTAAAACAAGAAGAATGTTTAGGCATTTATATAGCACACTACTTACCCGTAGGGTCCCAAGGCGCTTCGACCGCTGCGAAACCCTTCCTGGCTTCCCTGAGAGATGGTCCCTTAATGGGTATCTCCAGGGTGAGACCAGGCATCCCCAGCGGTCTGGTGGGGCCGTTAGTGAAGATGAGGCAAGCTAATGCCCAGAGTTGCTGAGTGTGATCGCTGATCAGAGTGGGCACCGAGGCGAGAGAATTATTGAGTCCAGTCCGCTGACCCTGGTCCAGAAACCTGCCGCGCCGGGAATCGAACCCTGGTCCCGGGCCGTCCTCTGCTCTCGGGTCTGCCGCCTCTAACCAGTGAGCCACACTACTTCACTACATATGTAGAATGCTTTTGCACATTGACCCTAACCATGCTACTTTGGATTTCTGGATTTGTGGTGTAGTCTTTGAGTGCATGCGAGGAAAACACAGTGCATAGCTCGAAGTATTGAGAATTACAAAAAAAGAGAATACATTAATATAAATTGTATGTGCATACCAGCATGGATGGAGTGTTTCCTTTTTTTCAAAATTGTCTCTTCTGTATTGCTCTAGGATTACATTATCCTTATATGGAAAGAATTGTCTTCCATCATTCAATAGACTAAACATTAAAGTCTGTTGGACCACAAAACACACAACCTGTTTCATATTAATTATTTATATTATATATTTATTTTCCATATGAAAGATACTTTTCCCACAACGATTTTTATTAGGAACATTGGTTTAAATGTTCTACTGCACTTAATTCGAAAATGTGGAATTGAAGGCTTCGGCAGCTGCTCTCTGCATTGCCCAAGTAACAATGAGTCATGGACTGCATTGAGATGCCCAGATTTTGATCACCTTTCATGGGGTGACTGCTCCTTAAGCAAAAAGCATTCATAATGTATTGCAGCATTCTTAGATGATTTAGTTTGGCTAATTCATGATCATGGTTGTAGACTGAAGCCCTGATTTCAATCAGGCCACAATTATGGGTTTGTGCCGCGTCGGCCATTAGAGGGTGCATAATTTTCCCCGTTCTCAATTTTGATATCTAGAAAAGCTGAATGGCACACAAATTGGGCGTGAATTGCCCCATTTCAGGTTGCACAGCTAGCATTTTGTGTAATTTTTCTCCCACTTGATTTGTGCCAGAGTTCACTTGCCAAAGATGGCATAATTTGTGCACAACTTGTAATCCTGTTTCCGACACAGTGTAGTAGTTCTGGGCATGAAATGGGATACCAGTCTAATTATAATCGGGCTTAAATGTATTAATTTAAACCCATGGTGTAATAACAAGCGCAAAACCACCTAGGCTACAGATATTAGCTCTGGGTATCTGTGGTGTTTTCCCACCTGATGCTGATCTTGGCGGTTAGTAAGGGAGAAAGAATCACATTGGCAGACAGTTTGTGGACTTGTATGCTTTTGCTACTACCCTTTGCACACTGCTTTGCAAAGGCAGTTACCACTAATTTGTGATACCTGCACTTGCAAAAAATAGAACAGAGAGCCAGATGTATGACTCTATTTTGCATGGGCAAACAGGTTCGAGACCCGTTTGTGCATGCAAAATACATATGGGCCATGTACTAATCCTATTTAGCAAGTCACAATTTTTTAGTGACTCACTATTAGGAAGGTGCGTTCCAAGTGCGTTCCTTCCTAATAGGGAGTCTGAGCCCTATGTAAGACTGTTTTGAGACCGCAATTGCGGTCGCAAAACAGTTGCCGTTTACCACCCTTCTCAGAAGGGTGGTAAAGCACTCGCAAATGCAGGGGGAAATATTTTTTAGGGGCAGGTTGTGGATCCAGGCACCACTACCTGCCCTTAAAAAATGAAATGAAAACGTTTTATTTTCATTTTTTTAAATGTATCCCGTTTTCCTTTAAGGAAAACTGCTTTATTTAAAAGCAATTCCAGACATGGAGGACTGCTGAGCCCAGCAGGCCACCATACCTGGGAGGCCCAGCCATTCTCAATGGGGTCGCAAATTGCGAGTGCCTCATTAAAATTCATGAGGCATGCAATTTGCGACCCCATTGAGAATCACAAACAGTGTCTCTGACACTGTTGTACATGTCACTTTGCGAGCCACAAATTGCTACTCGCAATTGAGCGCAATTTGCGACTCGCAAAATGGTATGGTTGTACATCTCGCCCCACGTGCGTGGAAACAGCAATATTTGCAGACTTTCAAGCACTCCTAGTTCTAAATGATTGTGTAATTAGCTGGTGAAATAGAGATCGTTTCTAGAGCCCCACCACCCACTGGATAAAATCCATAATTCCCAGGAAGGATTGAATCTGTGTGCGCCAAGGAGAATAAGGTATAGTACAAAATCATCCAGAAGTGATAAGGTTATCAAAAACCACTCTCTTTTGTGCACTGAGTAACCAAACATTAGTTATAACACATTACATGATAATCCTGAAATTAACACAATGGTGTACATTTTTCCTAATGTGATAATTGTTTACAGCTCTATTGTGAACATGGGTGTATGCTGTTTGATTTACCAGAGAGATGCTGTAATGTAAATTACTGCAAACCTAAAACAATAAGCACGCTTAGCTCACTAGCTAATCCTAATGTAAAGACACAGGAAGGCAAAGGTTTCCCATTAGGCATTAAGCACATAGATATTACTAAGACACACAGTAGTAAGCAGAGGAGGGCAGGCTTAAATTATTGATTCTCAGTTGTAACCAAGATGCAACCAGATGATCACAATCTGTATCAGATGGCATTTTGGTACTTGGAACAAATTACCACCTGACATTTTAAATGTGGCTTAAGATCGTAGTTCAAGATAGTAGGGATCAGCCTGCGGGAGAACAGTCTCAGCCGCTCTTTCAAATTGACTTGCTGCAGCTCTATTCCTTCCCTTCAACAATCTCCTATATTACCTAAGGTGAGAGGTGCTTCACTATAAAGTGTCTCATCCTCTACTCCCTGGAAGCATTCACCCACCTAAGGAAATGAACACTGTTCTCTCTTTCCAATCAAAAGGGCTGAGCCGGATATCATCCGCCACTAGGAATGGGGCTAACGCTAACTCGCTTAAGATCCTGGCAATAATTGACAGACTCATCCATATAAACCAGCTCCTGCATTCCTGGTCTACTGAAAGCACTTACTTAATTTAATAATAGTTTCCCCAGGGTTGCATTTTTTACCTTCAATACCATAATTTAAAAAATATTACTACCCCCCTGCAAAGAAAAACAAACACTTGTTCTGGCAATGTTTTACCATTCTTAGATATTTTCCTTTAAAAATGCAATCAATAACACTCATGAAAAGGAAAGTATAGTTGTATCAAACCAGTAGCACTTACTCGAAAAAATTCTTTGGTGGATCCTGAATCCAATGTTCCGTAGGCAATTTCTGTTTGTTTTGCAAGATCCTCGGCACTTTCTATGGGAGACACCATCCTTTCCACGGTTAGGAAAGCAGCAAGATTGGCAGTATAGGAAGAGATGATGATCAGGGTGAAGAACCACCAGACTCCTCCAACGATGCGCCCCGAAAGGGATCTATAAAAAACCAGAAAGAGTAGGAAGCTGGGTCTTTTATCTGGTTTCCGTTCTTGTGCCAGGCTTCGGAATTAGGAGGTCAATCTCTCATGGATAGGATAACAGGAACAGTGAAGAAAAAGATATGAAATTAATTTGACAAGAAATATGCTGGATCAGGTATATTGTTTGCAAAATGTATGCCAACTATATCAAGTTTCTAGACCTTATGATGTTTCTGGCCCATTTGATAGTTGAACGTTAGAATATTGACTACAAAAATATTGTGCTGCATGAAAATCTTGGAATAATTATTGGCAATTAAAATATCGTTGAGGTAAGTATATATTGGTAAGTGTAGATTAACTATTCTTAACTTCACATATACATGCCTTAATGACATTTGGGCCCGATTCACAAAGGTAAACTTACACTTTTATGTAAGTTTATGATTTTTTCCTATACACAAAAGTACCTTATGGGTAGTATCGATGTAATCTCAAAGTCTCTGCACTGATGGCAAAGACTTGCACATAAAAAGATAGGACAAAATAGTAAAGGATCGTAAACTTACATAAAAGGGTAAGTCTGCCTTTGCGAATCAGGGCCATATTGTTGAGGTACATATATGTGGAGTTGAGTAAGTTGAACATATAATTACTTACACATTGTTGATATTTTGGTTGCCCATATTTTTGTTAAACATATTTTGCAACATGAGATTTAAAACTCGGAATAGCTATACATAACGTGGAAATCAGTACACTCACATGGTTATCATCCTTTGAACCCATAATTTAGGGCCTTTTTCAGGGACAAAGTTATCCAGGCTTGACTTGGAGGATGTTTCCCCAGATTCAAGATGGTATTACTGCCTGCTTTAATATCATGGGATTTGTACTACAGTTTTGGAGGGAGACTCATGTTCTTGCCCAAAATGACCAAACATGTAATGGTCATTCAAAGGGGCAGGGTGCTGGCCCCACTAAAGATATTGATCAAGCCTCCCCAGGTAGTATGGCAGACTGGACAGCATTTAGAGAGGACCTGTGCATTTCAAAGGTGGCCTTTTGAACTGATCTCATCTTCAAAGGCCATTGTTGGTATAACTACTGGGGCTCTGCGCTCAGGAGTTAGAGACTCTTTTGCGATTGGAACCATACTACGCTGGTTCGACGCTGGGACATCAACAAGAGGAACCATTGGGGCAGGAGGGACTGCAACTGAATTATCCGGAGACTTGTGGTGGCCTGGGGATTGTTGTACCTCAGCAAGGGGACTATTACTTGGTGGATTTTGCCGGGATGTTTCTTGCCTGCAGCTAATTGCAGTTGTTATGGCCGGGTCCCTAATCACTTTTCAAGGGCCAGTTGGCTGGCCTCCTATCTACAAAATCCCAGGGACAGAAAGGATCTCCCTGTTTCCATGAGATTGTAAGGACTGCGCAGGGTCTGGAAGAAATGGGTGAAAGTGATCGTCGGTTGGTACAAGGACAGTCCTAATGCACGCCATAATCACACTGTGCAGAGGAGTGTGCTCATAAAGATCAGCAACCTGCCTGGGATGTGGGGAGTTCAAGGAGTGCTGGGGATGTTGGCTGAGTCCATGGCACCTGTGCTTGCAACCGGAAACCTATGCTAGTGCACACTCCATAGCGTGTGGTGTTCGAGGGATGTTGGGGGAGGTATACAACGGTTAGCACGCATTTTTTACAACGCGATGCTGTTACCACGCTACTTTTACCACGCAAGTCGTTACAACGACTTGCGCTGGAGGGCGCTCCAGGATAGTAAATAGTTTAATCTACTATCCAACTACTTCCCTAGAGTCCACGGGGACTGGAGTTGGAATAGTAAATTAAAAGATTTACTATCCAGCGCCCCTCCACGCAAGTCGTTGTAACGACTTGCGTGGTAAAAGTAGCGGTGTAAAGGTACGCGTTGTAAAAGTACGCGTGGTACCGTCATACATCCGTTGGGGGATGTTTTCCGAGTCTGCAGGACCCGAGCTGGAAGCTTAGACTATCTCTGACCTTCAGATCAAGAGGGTGACAGTGCCTGACATCACAGCCTCCATCCGAGGTCACCAGCTCTCTCTCCCCAGACCCACGGCACAAGGTACTTTGTTGCTGAGAATATTGTGACTGGACCTGAGGGGTCTTGTTGTGCCCTGTGTCCACCTACGGCTATCTGCCTGGAGCAACTGCAGCTCGCACCTCCGCCTAAGGGGAAACCTTTCTCCAATTTAGAAGCACAGCAACTTCCGGTGTCACAGTCTTTTGCCTATGGAGGGATAGTGATCCTGCACTCATGATGAAGGCCTAATCTGGAGTGAATGAAACCAAGAACTGTTTCCTTTTGCTTCAGTTGGTCTCGACAATCTAATCAAAATGTCACCAGCAGTGTGCAACATGTATTGTTGACTGGTGTAGTTTGAGTGGCTGGGTCATGAGGGATAGTCAAAACCTGTGATTTCTTGTCCATTACAATTGTATGGGGTATGCACTATTGTTTTATGTTAATGTGATAGCAGAAAAGTGGAATACCTCTTAATAGCTGCATATATGTTTCTGTTGCTTTTGATGGGAAGAGATCACTTGGATTGTGAACACCTCAGGGATAGGGACATCTTAAGGATTGTGGGGGCCTTGAGTCAAAAGTATTTTGGTGCCCTTGTTCGGATGAGTTATGAATTTATGACCCAGTTCCAGGTCTTTCATTCCCTCTTAGTCCAGTTCACTGACAGTGCACAGACACACTGCCAAATTCTAAATATGTTTACATTCATTATGCAGTGATATTATGTGTGTTTTCAGTACTGTAACACAGCAGTAGCTCACTAATATTTCTGAAAATAATGTCTGTTTCACCCTCCATGTTCTCATATGCAAAGTACGATTTTGATCAAAAAGAAATTTATTTATGGATATTGCATGAGACATAAGCACAAATGTTTTCTGTGGATGCCTCTGAGAGATTCATACATCACCCACATTAAGAATATATTAAAGGAAAACTGTATTTAAAACAGTATTATTCGAAGTCATCAATGCAAGACTCTACAGAACAGAGCAGGCTATCAGGTGCCCTGGGCCAAATCCTATTTAGCCCATGCCTTAAAACATATCAGCTCAGGGAAGTACACACATGAACTTATGTTGCTTACGAAGCTAAGGGGATACCGAGGCAAATGAAAACTTATGACTAGTACGTATATGTTCATGCCACCCTGCTGCTAATGGGAGCGTATGACAGTTGCATATAACTGTAAAGCATAGATCCAATGTGTATGTCGTTTTGATTTCAATGTGTGTGTAATACAAAGACCAGTGTTTTATGCATACAGTGTGGAGTCTTTTTGTATGGTACACAGTTTCTTAAGCGAGGGTGGTGTTGTGCTAATACTTTACACATTGACCCTGAAGATAAGCCTCACTGGTCTGTGCCATCCTACCCAAGGGTGAGCACAGGTTATTGGACAAGTGTATCGAACTCATCCTATCTAGGATGGTGGATTCTGACTGTCTTCGATGCGTCCCAGCCAGCCAGAAACCGCTGGGTCTAAAACGCGTGCATCTTTGTAACTGGTTTGAACAATCATTTTGAAACTGCAGCAACTGGGCAAGGCTTTGTAAATTTGGGATTTTTGACTAACAACATTCCGCTGCACTAAAGTACAGATTTCTAGGGGTCTCAGTTCATGGTGAGTGATATTACCAATCATTAGTGTTGTGCAGTGCACTTCTCAGGACTTCAGGACTTCAAACATTGTCCAGTACAAGACTTTTATGCAGACAAGAGGCTTGAAAGATGTGTTACATAGGAATGTCACCTAAGAAATTTGCCAAAGACATACGTTTTTTTGTGGATGTATATGAGCATAATTAAGTATTTTCTGGCAAAAATTAAAGTAAAACATCTAATGTGACAATTTAAATACTTTTGAAACTTTGCAATTAATTTAATTTGCTAGATCAACAAATATATATATAGATTTGAAGGAATCCTGCTGGAAATCAGTTTGCTGTAAAGAGTAAATTTGCCTCTCTTTAAATGAGTGAAAACCTTTAGAAACCTGATTTTCTTCTGATACATTCTTAAAATGTATTTCATGCAACTAACCTCCTGACACCTACCATGACATTATTTAACTCTTATAATTTAATTAACTGTTCTTCAATTGTGAAAACTTTCTGTTATCTCATGACTCTTAATAACCTTGGTTTTGCAGTGCCATTCACAGTGCACCTACTTCTCTTGAGCAGCAAAAGCACTATTACGCGAGTTGACCAATGCCAACCTCTCCTTACACGTTCCCAACTCACTTATGCACTCTACTCCTTTACCTCTGTACAATTATGCCAATGCCCCAGCAGCAGTGAATTACAGTAAAGCAGAGGTCCCTGCAAATCAGCACTGTGTTTTAACATTTAACTCCCTGCAACACCTTAAGTTTCATGGGTATCCACAGATAGGGGTCCCGTGCTCACTATGCGGTAGGACTCACGTGCACATTACAAGCTAGGCCCAATAGTCAGAAACCTAAGATTGCTCTTCTTGCTGTTTGGAAGGGATCTGGACTAGTAGATCAGACAGAACTGTTTTACTGAAGCAGGACCTCGGCTGATTTGCATACGACTGGTTCCTGACAATGGTCAAAAAGAATACGGGCACGAGTTACTAGTGGCAGGGATTAATTCAAGCATTTCACCCATCATCACATGTTTGTTTTTCTTTGTGCACTGTCCTGTGAGTCATAGTATATGGCAAGCAGCCATGTTTGAATGGATAGACGGCGGCCGTCTGTGCTGCATTTACTTTGGCAAGTGGACTGCACCACCACACCTCCTCCGAAAGGAACACTGCAGATACAAGTATGAACTGAACTAGTTCTTCCACAGGCAAGAAGCAGTGGAAAGGCCAGTGTCATGTGGTTTTAGAGAAGAGTTTGCGCATACGGCCACATGCATCATCGGGACATTTTGCGATTCCTTATTTGCGAAAAATAGGGAATTGCAAATAAGGAATCGCAAAATGGGATGCATTAATTTATTCGCATAATTTTTGCGATTCAGTGAAAATCGCAATTTTTACCGAATCGCAAGGATTATGCGAATTCTAAATTGCGATTTCGCAATTCCCATTGATTCCTATGGGCCAAAAGGCCCATAGGAATCAATGGGAAGGCATTGACATTTTGCGAATTTCTACTTGCGATTCGCAAAATGTTAATGCATTACATGGGTGCAGGGGGGGTCCAAATGACCCACCCCTGCACCCCTGAAATGTATTTTTTAGTGCACGTTTCACACACACATGTCCTAAGGACATGTGTGTCTGTAACATTCCAGTGTTTAAAATGCAATTTTGAGCATTTTTAAACTTTTTCTCAAATTACCACAAGGTTCAACCTCGTGGTAATTTGCACCCCCTAATTGCGAATTCGCAATTTAAAATGCAATCATGCATTGCTTTTAAGGAATCGCAAATTTGCAATTCCTTAAAAGCAATCGCATTTTTGGAATTCGCTAAAAATAGTGATTTTCCCAAAAATGTTTGATGCATTAAAAAAAGATATTTAGGAATCGCAAACGGGCGAATTTACCGATTCGCACCGTTTGTGACTCCTAAATACCTTGATGCATGTGGGTGATAATTCCTGGAAGCAGATTTTGAATACTCAGATTTGTGCTATTAGCGTCGTCCAGATAAGATTTAACAAGAGCCTGGGATGTTTTAGCTCACGGTGGACAGTACATGGGAATAGTGTATACAACATTTTAAGTGAAAGAAACCTGCCTTTGCTATATCATTTATCTGAGCAAAAACTGAGAAATTGAAGTAAAAAAGAGTTCAATATTTTCAAAAACTTACTCAGAAGGGGCATAAACCTAGCTCAGATATCTGTAGAGCTTCAAGGACGAATTTAGTGTCTTAGCCAACCAGGAACATGTAAGTATTTCCAGGATTAATCTTTACATAGCTCAGATCAATCCATTGCTGGACACCTGAATGCATTTGGAAAATTTGTAAGAAGCAGTCACTGAAGGTGGGTTCAAACATACACTAACTTTGGTCTCATCTCCATAGTTATAGCATACAGAGCCATGATTTCGACTATGGCTGATAAGAGGGCAGAGTGACCCTTAGCAGGCGTGTAAGTGATGAACTTTGTTGAATTGAGTAAAAGCCTTTATTCATGATGCTTGAGATTGGTGTGAGGGAAAAGAGAAAATATGCCATTCTACTGTAGATGCTGTCTTGGGTTCCTGATTTAAGTGGAACATTGTTGAGTTACCTCAAAGCACAAGTAGAGCCATGGCTCTAGTGCCTTCAGCATTGACCAAGGATCAAGGTTATTCGGGTCAGTACCCAGGACCAATTCTCTTAACTGTCCGAGCCAGGAGACAGATTAGAATGGATGAAGAATATCTTGGGCTCCGGATAATCCTGCTTCTGCAGTGCTGCTACCCTTTTCAATAATGTAGCTGAATAAATCATGTAGGAGAGCGTTTGGGAATTGTCTGGATCTACAGAGTGAGAGGGCGACTACCAGAACCTGGGCATCCCCATTTTCAGCAACCAGCGTGTTCAAAAATGCAACTTTTTTCTAACAATTTGTGAGGAAGTGAATTAATAATTCGGGTAGATGGTGGTCCAAAACAAGTAATAAATTGTCTAACTTGTTAAGTCCAGTCAAAGGTTTCAGTAATTTGAATCTAAGCTCAACCACTGAAAGCTACGGCACACAGCAAAACAGGCATAATTTAGAGAAAATGTGAAAAGCATTTAGCAGCACCAAAACAATTAACAAGTTGAAAACACCACACAATAATAATGCCTCTACTATTTGTAAAAATAGAATAACATTATTGAACAAAATGTCACCAAACATTAAACCAAAATTACAGACATCCAATAGGGGAACCAGAGATTTGAATTTTTTAAGATTTAAGAAAAATCCTGTCAAGAAGTACAAAACGCTAATTGTGGTCAATAGTCACAGTAGACCAGGACCTTAGCACAATTTACACCAAGTTGATTGGCCTGCTAGGGCCTGGAAGTTGGGACGTTTTAATATGTTTCTAAGTCCTAATCCAAAAAGGAGACTTTATCATTTTTCTGAAGAAAAGCTCTTCTCTGTGTAGGACAAACCTGAAATCCAGTCCAATCCTGGGGAACTACAGATCAGATACTTTTTGTTGTAAGTCCCCTTAACTTGCAGCAAAAGATTTGGAAACATTCTCAAACTTCTTGTGATGCCCAAACACCCACAGGAGTACACTTCTAAGGCCCCAAGGCCTGAGGGGGAAGGCTCAAAGACTCTGAGGGTGTCAGGCAGAGGGCAGAGCAAAGTTCAGGCTTAGTCCCGTTGCCACTAGTCTGCTGGGAATCTAGATGAAAATGTGCTGTTCAGCGTTTATATCTTCCTGGAGTCACTTAGGTGATTAGCTTTATGATCCCTTTCAGACATTACTGCCCTTAGATTTCAAGTGGAAGGGGGTTCGACCTCCTGAGATCCTTTTGATAGGCCACAGATACCAAGTGCAGCATGTTCAGTCTTCCTGGTATCCTTTCACATGTCTAACAATGTTCTGATGAATCTGCCATTGGGTGGCACATTTATGCTTGGCCAGAGATATTTTAGGGCATGAGCAAAATGGGCTCTGGTCCAGGGCACCAGTCTTTTAGGGGGCTCCCTGATAGAACAGGCTCTGTTCCCCACATAGTTCAATCTGATGATCGTGAATGATTCTTAAACATATATTGTTTTAAATACCACTTTCTTTTCATTTATTGTAATACAGGTGATGTGTGGGAGCCTTATACAGACATGCAGAAGAACGCTGGGTTTATGTGGTATACACCTGTTACAACGCATTTGTTACAACGCACTACTGTTACAACGCGACTTTTACAACGCATACCATTACAACGCATTGCGCTGGGGGGCGCTCTAGGATAGGGAATAAGTATAATTTACTATCCAACACCTTCCCTAGGGTCCACGGGGACTGGAGTTAGAATAGTAAATTATACTTACCACTATCCAGCACCTCAAAGTGCTATGCGTTGTAATGGTATGCGTTGTAATGGTCGCGTTGTAACAGTAGGTAGTTGTAATGGTATGCGTTGTAACATGGTACATCCGGTTTATGTTTTTCAACACCATGCAACATCCATTAAAAAGTTCTTTTTAGAACAAGACAGGGCTTCACCTATAATAAACGGCAGTGGTTCTCAGAGATTATTTGCAATAAGATTAGTGAGTTGCTGCTATATTTCAATATTGAAACCACATATCACTATCCTTGAATATTAGATTGAAACATTTTTAGAATTTTATGAGCTACACAAAGAGGACATGAGAAAGCTGAAATTGGATAATACATTCAAAACTGTTTCTTCATAGGCCCCCCCAAAACAATTTTGGCCTGGGGCCCGAAATCCTTAAGATGTCCCTGCTTGGCACCAGCCAGTAGGTGGGGGCGACACCGGGGCACCCCCTAACCAATGGGGTAAAAGTTCCCAGGGCAACTTTACCCACTTTACAACAGCTTCTGTTTGCCTTAATGCAAACAGGTCCAAAATGCCATGAGCCAGGGCGTGGAGTGGTGTGGCTCACTGGTTAGAGGCGGCAGACCAGAGAGCAGAGGACGGCCCGGGACAAGGGTTCAATTCCCAACGCGGCATGGTCGTGGACCAGGGTCAGCGGACTCGATAATCCTCATCTCAGGGCCTACTCTAACCAGGGATCACACTCGGCAACTCTGGGCATTAGCTTGCCTCATCTCCACAATGGCCCCCCACATATGCCGGGGACGCCTGGTTTCACCTTGGAGATACCCAGTAGGGACCATCTCACAGGGATAGCCAGGACAGGTTCCCCAGCGGTCTACTGCGCAGAGATACTCCTTTGGGAGTCGATTAAAGCGCATTACAAACCCACAATTAATTAATTGATTTTCAAGGTAGCAAAAGTCTTAAGCCACACTGAGATGCTTAGGGCTGGGTGTGGGTGTGTGTGAGTTTGCTAGGAAAGTCACCAGTGTTATCCCACACTGAATACTAAAATCCAGTTTGAATCAAGCACTGTACCCACAAGAAACCCAGAGACAGAAGTTTGGTAGGACAAAAGCAGGGTATTTCATCATCCAGAAAGACTAATGAGGGACAAAATATCAAAATGTTAGTGTATTTAGGGAAGTATAGATTAACCATTCCTAACTCCAGATGCTCTACATACCTTGAAGGTATATGAACTGCGTAGGAACATGTATGTGTAATTAGGTATAAAAAACTCTAGACCTACTTTCCCGTTGATATTTTTTCTCTCGATATTGCGTTCTCAATGTTGTGTCACAGATATTCTGAGGTTGATATTCATGGGACGAGGGGCAAACCTACATGTTTTTGGTGGCAGAGCACATACATTGGGCACTGGACAGCAGTGTCCTGGAGTGCACACTCTAAAAGCCAGCAATACATGTTAGCAAAAAATGTTGGTGACCACACAAAAAGTGTCATTTTCACACATAAACTAACAACAAAAAAATACTACAAAGACTTTTTTACTGCTCAATTTATTAAAAAAGTCACACTTTTTAAACTGTAGCCTGCCTGATGATATTTACAGAACTGTAGGTTTAAAAAGCTGAACCTAGGTCTGAATTCCCCCCTTTTTATAGTGTGAAATTCGCTAAGTATGCCCAAGAAAGTGACCGCTGGTAACTTTGTACACCACAAAATTCGCAGTAAAAATAAAGCTTTTTGTGAAGAAAGTTTCATACTCAAGAATGGTTGACACGTTGCTGCTGTATAATCAAAATGATACTTTTTTCAAATGTGTAGGACAGTTTACAGGCACTTTATATCCATGCAGATAATTGTGTACCGTTTTTTTTTTATAGATCCCCAACTATGTTTTACATTTAGTCTAGGCTTCAGTGATTTTTTCTCGCTTGAAAAGTTGAGAATCCCTGAGGTTCCTAGTGGAAAGACATTAAAGGTATGAAATTCTGCACAACGTGGCTCGCCGCGAGGTCATGAAATATTTGCAGGCGCGGCCCTGCAATGAATGTCAGCTCTGCCAGAACTGAGAAGGAAAAGCCTTCACTGTGCAGCGACCTTCAAAGATGCGGGCCTACAGCTGCCAGCTCACAGATGGCAAGCAACACGTCGTCACTAAAGTGCACATCATGCTGTCACAGTTTAACCATTCATTCTTCTTAATTAGAAGCTCTTCGTAACTAACTCATACGTCTCGTTTTACATTAATTAATTTGGATCTGAGAACAGACCTGGTATTAGGGCAGAAGGGGCTTGGCCCTTCAGAAGGAATCAAAACACACAGAAAGGGCCAGGGGAGATTTAAAGACCAGCAGGAGTTGACTCCCAAAATTCTTATATTAACCACAAAATAAATGCCTGGGTCTAATAGAGTGAGAACAAGAAAGAGAGCAAAGGGGAAGAAAAGAATTGGTGTACCTAAATCATGTGGAGCATTCCCTTTTAAGGACGAATTCCCTCACCCACCAGAAGTGGCATTCTTCATCAAAGAGAACCTCCTTGCACCGTGATGCCCCGGTTACTTACCGGTAATCTTCATTACTCCGAGTCCTTGTCTTCCTCGCCACAGTAATTACCCATGAGCCTCCGGTTCCCACAGAAACTCCAAGCAAACTTTACATTCTAGTCTCCCTCTCCCTCCTCCAATATGGCCCCCAGTGGCTACAGCCAATCCCATAAAGGGATGTAGAAAACGCCCAAACGACCTGAAACTAAGCCGCAGACATGAAGCCACCAAGAGGACCGGGAGGGAAGGGAAACTATACTGTGGCGAGGAAGACGGACGAGGAGGTAATGTCTAGTCACAGTGCGGGCTACAACACCCTCACTAGAGAGAGGAGCTTAGGGATGTTTTCAGAGGTATGCTAAATACCTTACTAATGAGTATGAAGTGGTGAGGGAACAGCGGGCGTGATTGAAGGATATGTGATCTAAAACTGGACACAAGGTACCCATTATGATTTAGTTATGCGTCTTGGGTCAGGGTTAAAATCAAGCAGAGGGCCAGGCAGGCATAGGCACGTCTGCTGGATTTTTATTTTAAGTAGCTCAACATGTTTCAGCCTTTGATCTTCCTTAGAGGTGTTGCGGCATTCCTCACGACCTTTTGTGTTTTAATTTTATTTCAGTTGTAGACGCACTTCACCCCAAAAGAAAACAGTAACCCTGTTTAGAAGAGTGTTTTCCTAAATTACAGAGAATTAAATAAGAGACAATTCCACAATTTAGGAAAGCGGTGAAAACGTGGCTCTTTAGCTTAGGTTAGTGTGCTCAGGGCTTTCTATGCTCAGGCCTGCTTTGCCTGCTGCCTATTGCTAGAGCGCCGGGACACCTCTGTTTGAGATAGCTGTTAGCGCTTTATAAATTTTGGTAATATTATTATTATTGCTAGAACTTTTTCTCTATAAGTGAATTAGAAAGCTAAAAAAAGTGGCCCGTATTTGCAAATTGGAGCAGTTTTGAACTTGTAAAGACACGATGAGTATGTGTTTAACAAAGTATAAAAGACTGCATGGATTTGAAATTGCTGCAGGTATTGTTTGTTTTAATATTGGATAATCAACAATGTAGACCGTCCCTGCAAAACCTTACAACAGGCCCTCAAACAAGCCAAGCAACCGGCCGACACGCTGATCTCTCAGAGCAGACCGCCGGGCACTGCCTGATTGCCCTAGAGATGAGTCCGACCCTGTATATTCCCCTGAGGTTTATGCTTTCATTATTAGGTTGGTGTCTGATTGGTGGAGCACTGTACGGTATGTCACCAGGTGGCTATGTTGGCAGTCAGTGCTTCTTTGGCTAATAGGCCTTGCTTTATTACACTCTCGATCAGGGCCGGACTGGGAACCAGAACCGCCCCTGGCAAAGTGCTCGGCCGGCCCCCCTCCCCCCTTCCGGGAGGAGAGGGGAGGGGGGAGAGGTGCAACCGCGCTCTGTGACAGGGCCGGTTTTCGGCCGTTTTTGTTACAGGGCCGTTTTTGCAGCATAACGGCCCTGTAACAAAAACGGCCCCAGGGGCCTAAAACCGGCCCCCAACCATGCGGCCCACTGGGGAATTGCCCGGTGCCCTCAACGGCCAGTCCGGGCCTGCTCTCGATCGCTTTCCCCCTTTCCGAATCAGAAATCGAGGCTGCGCCCGCAATGTGGAGAGTTGCTGTGTGTAGCAGGAGCTGAAATCTGTTTGCATCTGAATCTGTTTAAGTGATCTATCCTTCCGGTGACTGTGAAACATAAAGACATCACCACGTGTGGTAAGGACTGAGGAGATGAGAGATCCCCGCGAGAGACCCGCACATGAGAGGTGGTGCAGGCAGTGCAATTTAACCAATAACGCTTAGATGTCACAGAGCTCGCGCGGCGGGGCTTTAGAAATACTTATTTGACATTTCCAGCTGAGGTAACCTGCACTTTATTAATTTCACTTCAAGAGCTGAGAGGAAGTAGCAGCGGGGCAGCTTGGGACAACAGGGGGCGTCAAAGAGGTCTTTTTCCGCTTTGTGACTCTGTGAGCCCTGCTGAATAGGCGAGGATGCTGAACTGCGCACTGGCGCGTTTAATCTCTCAGGTTTTTTTGTTCGATTGCTTTGATGTTTACTTAAGCCAGTTGTCTGGGAGGCAGTCAACCACTGCGGCGAGAACAATGCAACCTAGAGAAGATCTAAACATGCACACGCAGTCAGGTTAATGTCTTCTTCACACAAGTGGGTGAGAGCAATAGTCGGTGCAGCTATTTGCGGCAGAACCCCAGTGCTTAATTTGGGCCAGTGGTTGCAGGTGGGGCCACAGCACTTCTTTGTGAGGGACCGGCACGAATTTGGCCTCCTCAGACTTTGACCCAGAGCAAGAGAGAGGGAAACACAACAAGGTGAAAGCAGGAGAAAGATACAAAACAGAGACAAAGAAAGAAAGCAGGGATGGAAAAGAGCCTGAAGGAGTGAGCTAAAGGGGCAGGGAGTGTCTGGTGGTGGGTGAGAGTGGCATGAGGTGGAATCAAGAGTAAGCAGCCTTGGTATTCGACACCTGCCTTTTGCTAGCACCTGCCGTGGGCTTTGAGCTGAACTTTGGGCACCAGCACTTTTTCTTTTACAAATTAGGTACTGAACTGTGTGGACAGTAGAATTGTAGAATGTTGCATGTATTGGCATCTTTTAATATCATTTATCACTTGTGAAGTTCTTTGCACATATATTGAGGCACCATTTATGATCGAATAAGGATGCAGCCAGCAGTAATTAGTAGTGGCTGAGATTCCTTCATGCAATCCACCAATCACTACTTTCCTTTCCCTCCATGCGGCATTATAAGTGCAATGGGTATGCCCAAACATGCGTCTCCTCACTGTACTCAAGCTGGTCCTCACTGATGAGGCCCAAGTAGGCCGAAACAGTTTGGGGTCGCTTTTGCACTGGGTCAGACGGAACCAAGCCTGGAAGTTCAGGCTGAGCCAATAATATTAGAGCAGGACCAATCTGGTTACATACAGCTGGAATCTCTTTGATCATGAATGCAGCTCTGAGTAATCAACAGTGGCTGAAACTAATTCAAGAATTCCACACATCACCCTTTTGTTTTCCTATGTGGGCTTCGTGCCATGGCACATCTCCAGACTGACGTGAGTGTGCACTTAGGTGAACATTCTATTCATCCCTCATCACCACAGCACAACATTAAGGTTTAGCCTCAGCGTACTGGTACCAATATTCAAAAACAAAATCTACTGAAAAACTTTGCAACTTTCAAGGTGTCCTGTCCCATGCAGCCCACCCTTGAGCCATAGAGACAGTATAGACCACTAGGCAGAAGAAATTCCCGTCCACAACCAGCCGAACACAAATATATGTTTCCATGACTATTAAACATAACAATGAACTAGCCAATGTGCGTGATGACCTGGGCAACGGCAAAGGCTTAGCAGCAACTAACAGAAACAGAGATACAGGCCATTTTGTTAAACAGTGGCCATTCCAGCGAGATACGCGATCCCAAGCGGAGACCCAGTGAACCCAAAAATACTGGATGCTACTCTATAGAATACAACATTGTTTTGCTGCCAACTTGCCACTAACTGTTAGTATCAGGTAGCCTGCATGGCAACCGAAACATTTGATATTAAATTAAAGCTATCAACCTAATATCAAAGATATGTATTTTATTTGTACAGAATTTTTGTTTTTTTCCTCAACTACAAGGTTAAAGTAGTGAAAAATCCCGGCAGTCAATGAAAAATTGGTTTGCTATAACTCCACATTTTGTGACCAAGGCATATTTTCATGACTCAGGCATCCCTATCGACTCCCATTAGAACTAACTTGTGCACCAACGACAAGAGCTATCTACAGGGCTAAACCGGCGTAACCTAACTTTGGACCAGTGACATGAGGACCAAAACTGGAGGTTCCGAGACGACGAATATTCGAGTTACAGAAAGGAACATTATGAAGTACCTACAAAACATTTCCAGAGTGTGCGCTAAGTCTAACTTAGTAGGTAGGTGATGTGACATTTAACATTAGCCCCAAAGAATTTGTGAATCTTAGCTGAAGGAGGAAGAGTGTTCTACTTTTATAATTCTATAACTGTTCATATCATATAGTCCTGATTTCCACTGTCATTATTATTGTTTTCCAAAGTAATGCCTCTGATTGTCTTCTGACCTCTTTTGAGAGACTCCATCATAGTGTAAGTGGTATCGCCTTTGATGCCACCGCTATGAGCGAGGCCATCAACTCAACCACAGCTACCGAGAGAGAGTTAAAGAAGCTACTGTCTTCTAAATATTGGTATTGGAATCCAGAGTATTGGACACAGGGGGAGAACATGGAGAATCACCTGTGTAAAAGCAAGGTGGGCACCCCTACAACCAACAGGGTCTGAAAAACAAGACATTTTTGATGAAGTATGTGTCCAATGGCTCACATATTGCAAAGCTACGTAGTAGGACTCGTTTGTAGATAAATTCTTGAATGTGTTAAAATGTTGTCTTCTCGCCAGGAGTTCCAATGTTGTACCATATTAGAGTAGAAAAGAGAAAGAAAATGTTTTTTAAAGTTAAGTACAGAAATGCTGGCCATCTGGCGTGTTCCGGGCACGCACGGCGGGGGTTCCGCCAGGCGAGCACAGCTTATATTCAGTGAGATGAAACCACTTAGTCGACAGCCCTGGCAGGAAGCCTTGCCTTGAGATGTGCAATATTGCAGCAGTGAGATACAGTTCTGTCTTGTCTCAGTTCTGTGGGGTGGAACATTGTGATCCAGGCCCTATGTGTGTTATGTTCACTGCGGAGGATGCTCACAGCCAGGGAAACAAGTCTGCCGCTGCGATAACCATGGCAACTCCCTCTCACTGTGTTCTTTAAGGCTGAACTTATCCCACACATATGTGCTCCCTTCCCCACTAAAAAGTGACACATTCACAGGAGCAGCACAGTGCTGTGAATGCCTTTGCATTTTGGTAATCTGCTTAATTTCCCTAATTGTGCTCGCCCACAGGTAGGGGATTAAAAGACCTCTCAAAAAATGCATTTGTGAATTTAGCATATTTCAAAGCTTTTCTAAATGTGTGTGTTTATTCACCTTGATATAACAGTGTATTGTATGTGTTTTCCTCACTTATGTTTTGTTTAGGATTTGTCATCACAAACATATACGTACATGGCATTGTAAATAAAAGTGTTACCAGTATCAAACTGATTATCACCCAGTTGATCACTCTAGGGACAAAAGGCTGAGTCAACCTTGCCCGGATCAAACAGCGTCTTATATATAATCGCTGCCTGTGTTCAATCCTCCGCGCTCTTAAAGTTTTAATCATTGGTAGCACCATGTTAATTGCTGCAAATGTAAAAGTTCTAAATCTTGCTTTATTCACTTGTTCACGTCTTTTCTATAAAACTTTCAGCCAATGTACTTTGCTTAACGCATTGTAGTACCACAAGACTGCTGCAAAATGTACTAAATGCGAAAAGAGAGAACAAGGGAGACCCTACTCACAACGGAACCAGGGTAATGCGTTTATCCAGAAAACAATGGTTCCTGTGGCATATCATTTATCTGCTACTTAATGAATATAACAGGCTTAATAGGAATCCAATCATTGGAGGAAGGGTGGCAAAAAGAAAGAAACACAATTGTACCAGTTTTAAAACATTTTTTGTATTTCAAATGAAAAACGAATAGTACTATGATTTTGCTGCGACATACATATAGTGCAATGTGTCCCAAGGGATATTGTGAGTGAAACAAAAAGTGTGTACAATTAAGTGAGCTATACAGGTTTCAGCTGTGACTATTTACAAAAAATGAAACTTGACTCAAGGCAATTATTTCAACCAATTGCTAAACAGCGGCTATACAATCATAAGCACTGTATTAGTCTGGTTCGTTTCCTAGTGCGTCAACGGCGTTTCGACCCTTAGAGTCAGGGTCTCATGAGGACTGGGCAGTGAGGGACATCATGCAATGGGGTGTGTTCCTAAATGTAACCCATGCGTGACAAAGTAAATTAAATTTACTTACAGTGAACCCAGCCGGGCACACTGTCTATGACAACTGGTAACGCGTCCTATTGGGATTTTGGCGGTCAATGCCGTCAGTGCTCAGGATGGTCAGGAATTGCCTGCCTCCGATCGTTTGTTTGGTACAAAATCGGTCAAATCAATTTTGTACCAAACAAACGATCGGAGGCAGCGATTGAGCTTGACCGAGGAAGCGCACAGGCAATTCCTTGCTTGTTTTAGTTCCAGATTACTTATTGCTTCGGACTTTATCAGGGCACACAATTATGAAATTGTGATTTACTCCTATTGAAGGTTATTAACACGTCCGTAGATTTAGGAAATTCACTTTCAATACCATTTAAAGAACAACATCCTGTTTTGGTCAATCCCATGAATTGTAATCAAATATGTGCCGCCTGAATTAACCAAAAAGCTCTCTACTTCAAGATAAGAATGATATTCAAGTCCGCTGGCCTTCAGAAGAAGGGAGAACTTTAATTTCTATTTTTGAGTATGATAGGAAATGCATGACAACTTTATGTGCATTGATTTTGTAATAATGGTTATGAACATTAAGTATGTAAGGACAGGAAATAGTTTGTAATCGCTACTGATGCACCTGTAGCTAGAACTACCCTTGGCTAATAAAAACGTCTTTCTATTTGTGAGTTTGGAAGCTGGAGACGGATGCTGGCCACAGAGTAAGAAAAGAAAGTCAACCCCCTACTTCTTCCTCTCCTGTTCGAGTACACAAAGGGTCTCACTCAGCTGCGGCCGGAGCAGGTAAGCACCGTGAGGCGGGGTGGGGACGAGCAGGGAAGGGGGGAAGTTGACAAACAAACGAAATAGGAAACATTAAATAAAAAAATGAATCCTATTCCATTGTCTATCGGCTTCCCTCCCTCCCTGTAGCCCTTACCTGCACCGGCCGCAGCTGATCTCAAACTCTGCCCCAACGTAGTTGGTTGTGTTATCAAATTGTTTAGAATGCACTGACTAATTGGCAATGGGCTGCTGCCAAACTGCCAGAGACTGAAGCTGGAATTCCCCTCCAGCTCATCAAATACCATCCTAAACACAAACCAACATGGACCATGCTGTTGTGGTCTTTATAGAACATGCAACTGACTTCTGGTCAATTCCCCCGGAGAACACTGCTACAGTTCTAATTCAGATAGTCTGTTTCATTACATGCCTTCTGTCAGTATTCCTTTATCTCTATTAGAAAGTGTGAAGTTCCTAGAGCAGATGCAGAAATGCTGATATCATCATGGCTGACCGCTCTGTAGGGTCACCTGGTTTTTGTTTACTTTAATGGGTGCAGCCATAGCAAGACAAGATGACCCCTAACAATATAAGCTTATTGTTTACAAAGATGAAGGCTTTATGTCAACATGTGGATGGAGCTGATATATTTTACACCATGCTCGTTCGGTCTCACAGTAGTCTTAGTGTCTCTAAACATTTGTTGTTGTTGATAAAATGAGACACAATCTGTGGTCAAACTATACCTAAACCCCAGGAGTTGACCGCAGATTAGGAGGGGTCTTGGCACCATAATTATCGACAGAGGTCACAACAAATTGTCGAGTTGACCACTTTCAATCTGAAAGTTGATTCCAGAAATCATAAATACAGGGGTCCTTCAGTGAGAGCACATGTTCTGCTTCTACAGGAAAGCTCTGAGAAGAACTAGAAGAACTGGCTGAAGTCAGCTATTCAAGGGTATGCTGTGCGATCCATCCTAAGAAACTCTAACGTTCAAAATGCAGCTTTGCTTTTAATACATTAGCCTGGGTTTAGTAAAGGCGTAGAAATAGTTTTGGGTTTTAGGGAGTTAGGATGCCAGATACTCACTAAGAATGTTAGAAACATTATTTTGTTTTCGCTGACAATTACATACTTACCTACTTTTATTTTTGCAATCTGTGTATCTCCCATACATATTTTATACCCTTGACTGAGGAGCTTAAAATAAACATTTTAAACTACATGTTCCCGTTTCTTAGTGCTATCTGCTTAGTGCTGTTTGGATTGCCACTGTCTCCCTGAGGAGCTGATAGTAACCTGAAAACAAGGCCTGTGCAAGACTGCACAGAGGGCTTGTGTTAGCGCTGCAATCCAACTTGCTTTCTAATTGAATGTTGTTGTATTGAACTTAGGGGCATATTACCAACAACTAGCGATAATTATCGCTATGTTGGCTTAGCGGCAATATTTTTATCGCCGAGCTGCGGCGATTTATCGCTTAGGAACCTTGCTATTATCAAGGTTTATCTCCTAAGCAATAAAAATCGGCCGAAATGCATGAATATCGCTGAAAAGTCAGCGATATTCATGCATTACTGAGCGAATGCTCTTAGCCATGTTATCCACCTCCCATTGGATAACATGGCTAAGAACTGCTCAGGGGCAGGTGTTAGCTTTTGGAGATATTCGCGCTTAGCGCGAATATCTCCAAAAGTTGGTAATAGGAGATAGCGATGTTAGCGACTGTTTCCAGTCGCTAACATCTTGGCACGCCCACTTTGCATGTCATTAGTGATAAAGTTCACTGACATGCAAAGCGGGGCACAAGATGGTCGCTATCTCCTACTAGCTGTCGCTAACTGGTGTTAGCGACAGCTAGGTAATAGGGAGATAATTTTATCTCTGCTTTCTTGGCTTTTAAAGCCAAAAAAGCGGAGATAAACCTCCTTGATAATATGCCCCTTAGTCCTTGCATCAAAGGCTTAGAAATCCACACCCTACAACTCTGAGGACCCCCCAATTTTGTATCAGATGAGAACGAGCCCGTAGGTCAAATAGGACACGAAGAAGTTCTATTAGTCTACCACTTTCCTGCTTCTCATCTTGTCTGCCTGGACGCTGCAGACATCCATTGATGCAGAGAGAGCACCTGGAAGACTTTCCTTCCCTTTATCAGACAGAGATGAATGGATTCCTCAAGAAACATCTACTGAAGGGGCTGGTTAGCTGCACCTGCACATTTCTCCCTACCCTACCTTTTAGATTTGACAACTGTTGACTCAGCTTGTGTACAGAAGTCCACCGCCTACTTGGAGCCCTATTGTATGATATGTTATGTTAAAACTGCTTATAAAGCGCACGGCTACTCAACAGAGTGTCCCGGTGCTGGCAGAGGGAGGACAGACACCAACAGGGGGCTACCGTTAAAAAGATTGGTTTTGAGTTTCTTCTTGAACAGTTCCAGACGGTCTATCAGCCTGTATAGCCTACTCCTTACTCAAGTTTGGAATCCCGCTGAGTGTGGAGGTGCTGAGCCACTTAACCCCAGTTTGCCAGATATTCACATTTTAAGGAACCAAGAAAACCAAAACATAATCCAGGAGATAGGCTTATCTTTCTGGACATTTTCATCTGTTTCATATGCTGAGTTACTGTTGAATATGTGTGTTACTAACAGTATGATTGTGAACTTTATGGTTTACAAGCCACTAACAAGTGATTGCAATCCTCCATTTTACAATGTCGTGTTCATGATCAGTAAGTAAGTGTTGCATGTTTGCAAGTATCAATTGCGTCTTTCCATTATTAAAGTAGCTCTATTACCAGTGTGTCGTTTGAATTGTATAAGAATTTTGGTCTTTACTATCAATTATTAATCTCAAACAGCATGCATTATTTAAAAGTAGGGTTTTGGTGTAGCACTGCAATTTGTTGTATTGCCATTTTCATTGATTGTTGTGGTATGTATGCTTCTTTAACATTTGACCTTTACTTTAACCCAATCAGGGTGAATAGAATTTCCATTGTAAATAAAGTCCCCAGTGTCCTACACTTTTGATTCAATGACAAGTGTGGTCTGTTTCTTGTATTCCTACGCTCAATGTACTAGGTGCAATGACACATTAATTGTTGAGAGTGACATGTAATAAAACGTTTGTTGATTAAAAACAGTCAGGTGGTTGTGATTGAGGTGGCTAAGGAGTTTGGATGAGTAGTATAGGGCTGGCAGAATGTAAATGACATGTGGACATATTTTCGCATGAATGTAATGTGGTAAGGTATTGAACGTGAATGCCAATGGAAAGTGTGTTAATATACCCTCATTTTGATATGGGGAGGATTGGGTTATTTAGAGGTAAATTGAATGGTCACAGTTTGTTGAGAATGAAGAAGGAAACTTTGTAGCTATGTGTGAGAGAATAAAAGTTACATATGCAGGAATGGATATATCAAAAATCCCTCAAAGTACCGATTGAGAAGAGGTGGCAATGGGCACCTGTGAATTGCTTACTGAGATATGTGTCAATTTGTGAGATTTAAAAATGGACAAATTTAGAAAGAGCGGCAGCAATGTTGGGTGATTTAAGGTTATAAGGCAGACAAACGTGCACAGTTTAATCACAAACAGGCAGGATAAAAGCAAAAAGTAGGGGAGGTTCAAAATGGTTTAAAATCAATGAATACGATTTGGGTCTTTGAGATCAACTATTAGTGATGTGGCTGTGTAGAGGCCGGAAAGCAGTTGTATTTCAGAAGCCCGAGTCAAAGTCAGCGTTGGTGAAACATGTGGAGACTTCTAGGAGAATCAGAGGAAAAGAAATGAAAAGAGTGGAAGACCAGAGCAATCTGAGGTTCTTACCGCTGTAAATTGTGTATATATAGCAGGGTGTAATACAAAGCGAGGTTGAATCAGATGTTAGTAATGTGGTGTCGGATTTTCAATCAATCAGACGTTTTAATATTTTTGATGTCACCAGTGCTTAATTCCTAAAATAAAAAAGTGATGGAGCCATAGCTTATACTCTGAATCTTGCGGCCGGCACTCTAAATATGAGGGGTGCTGATTAGCAAGGCTGACTAGTCTTGATCCCATCTCATGCCTTTTTAATTCACCACCAGACACTCCCTGTCTCTTTATCCCACTCTTTCAGGCTCGTTTCAGCCCTGCTTTTTCCCTTTGATCAATTGTTTTCCTTTTTCCTTCTATATGTGTTTTTTCTCTCTTGATCTGTGTGAAATTAGTGCCGGTTGGCCCCATCAGCAACCAATTCAAATTAAGCAGTGGACATCATTTATTAGAAGTTCCAGGCAGATCGACACTTGATGCAAATTCCATATCTTCTGCATCTAATCTGTTTCACAACATACACTGAATGTATATATACATACACCACATCAACAGTACTCAAACATGCAGTAGAGGAAAATACTCCATTACATACCTTAATAGAAGATGTAACAGGAAGCATGGGGTTAAATGTAAACATGTTAGCAAAGAAACAAACACAGTCTGTCTGGTACAACAAAGTAGCACAATATGAACACTACAATATGTCAATTTTTAGAACTTAGCTCGAAACATCACCCTTATTAAAGCAACTAAACCTTTCTATTGTGTAATAGTTTTAATTCATATTAAAACAGATTAATTAGCCAGTTGAAAGTTTTATTGATTGGCATTTCCATCTACTATTGGTAAGCTGGTGACAGAAAGTCCTCCATAGATTCTCATTGATGTTTATTTTCTTAATTGTTTACCTCTTAAGCAATTGCCTCTGGCATGGGATAAGCCTGTTATGTGTAAAAGATATGTGACAGAAACTCCACCATCTATCTCTATGTGGCATGGTGGAATGTTCATGCATATCTGATCCAATTTAGCTTTAGGAAATGATTTTCTTTTTTCTATTCTATTCTTCTACAGTGTAGCCTTTGTGAATTAACTACTATTGGCCTCTACTACTTTTGGATTGTAGCGGCGTGGAGCTCTGTCACGTATTGGCAAGGCTGTTGCCATGCCAATCATGGTGTTCCTCTGCCTCATTTACAGTCAGGTAGGCCCTCCAGTTTCTATAGGTTTCTAAAAGTGTTGGCTCAGGTGACTCTACCGGTGAAAATCCGTGACCCGGAGACCAGTTTGCCAAAGGGTCTGCAGGTCACAGGGGCGACAGCCCATTCCTATATAGGGCAGGGTTACCACCATTGAATTTCCCTGCCTGGGTCAGTGATGGAATGCATGGTGGATTGAGCAAGGAAAAACAGATAAAACAGTCCTCTTTTAATGAAGGAAAAAAACTCCATGTGTATTATTGGAAAACCAAAAAAACTCCAAACAGGCTAAACAAACATGGCGCCCACTTTGTGCTCATCCATGTTTTCAGTATGTCTGCCTCACGATATATATATAAACGTTTTGCCACAATTAATTAATTTATCCTCAAAGAAAACTATTTGTTTAAAAAACAAAATTCAGATAGTCTGTTTACATTTTTGACAACTGTTTAGTGTCACTGAGTTTAACGCGTTCCTCCCTGACAGCAGCCATCTTGGATGATGTGTTACTGTGTTCCCTTGTCCTAGGAGAAGCACTCTCAACCCCTTACATCTACAGTCCCAAAATGAAAGCACAGCACCCTTAGTGCTGCCAAACATTCACAAGTAAGTGATGTTACTCTTGATGCTTGCTCTGTTCAAACAGTGACAATATATTTTAATGGCTTTTTTGGCACTGACTGATCACATCTGACCTGTTCATCCTCCTTTTATTTCCTCTACAGATCAGAGTTGGAATTTGATCTTATAACATAAGTTGATTTACTGCTTTGTTCATAACTGCGCTACCAATACTCCGTTCACTGGCATTCTTCCTAGGTGCTTCTTACTTTTGATAATTTAAAAAATTTGAGAAGAGCTGCACCATAAGGGCTTCACTTTCCATCAAGCCTGTAGCATTACAGTGGTTCCACAAAGATCACACTGCCTGTTATGTATTGCTTTTAGCAGAAAGGGTACTGTTGGCAAGTGATTCTCATCTCGCCACCACAATTTGGCGCTGGTTTGAGTTTTGTAGCATAATTTTGATTGTTTTGGTCAATTTTGTTTCAGGCATTTAGGACTATTTGACAACATGCAATGAACGTGCGGATGCAATACTACCCCTTATTTGACTCAGATATATGACATGGCAGACCATCTTATCTTATGCTACATTTATAAAGCGCGCTGACACTGGAGGTTTCCTGGCACTGTGACCATAGTTGATATCACTTATATATCCATTAAAGGTGCTGTGCTAAGTGTGGTTAGATATGTTGTCCAACTGAAGCCTCCTCCATAAATTACCTTAATATCTGGACTATGGCAAGTGGTCATTCATTTTTTTGCCCTTGAGTTGGGCTATCCTAAGCAAAAACCTTGTTATCATTTTTTACTTCTTTATTATTTAATACTATTATATGCTACAAGTTCTCATACTCTGAGAACTCACTGTCACTTTATCCACCACTGTAGCACTTTTAATCAAGTATGTATTTGAGAAAATATGAAACTGTAATAGATTTAAATTTAAGGTTCCAGTTTACTATTTTAGACAAATTAACCAATTGTTGCTCTCTGATGTTTGCTTTGATTTTATGCTATAAATTAATCCATAGGAACCGTTGGAAGTATAAGAATGTGACCAGGTTCTGAGGAATATAGGGTTGTCCATTTTGCTTCATATTCCTCAAATGTTCATATGTTTTATGGCGGCCTTTAGTTTTCAATAATTTGCAAATGGTAGTAAAGGAATCATGAAATGAGAGAACTAAAGCCTCAACCAGTGTGGCCAAATCCCGAAGTCTCCAAGTTTTAAACATATCACATGTCCCTAGCACATGAGAAATCTGTCCATCCGTATGATAGCGGATTGGCCAGCAGTGGAATATGAAAAGTACAACAATAAATTAGATTAAACTTTTATACAAATGCATTGAATCATGATTCAATCACTGTTCTGCATTGTCAAAGATCAAGTCTGTACTGGTAAAGAATTATAACTTATTGCACAGGGAATATCGCCCAGACTGTGAAAGAGCAGGCTTATGTGCATATGAATCCTTTAGATGGATGACAGAATTGATAAGTGGCATAATGTTTCTTTCTCAGTAGAATTAGCCAGGTCTGGGGTGCCCATGAGCGGTAAGAGGGAGCTACAATGTGCCAATGGCGGTGCAATACAACGGCTGTCATTGGAGCACCCTTCTTTTAAAGTGCCAAACGCTGCAACACTAGTCAGTAAGTTAGCTCACTGTGCCTACTACCTGCTATTTGTCTCATTCAAATAACATGTATAGTTTATGACTTAGTCAAGATCAATACATTTAAATTATTTTATTTGAGTTGATTAACGAAAACATCTATGATTAAGTGCAAAGAGAAAATACACTGTGAGGTGGTACTTTATAAATGATATGATCATTGACATTGAGGAGAGATTAAGGTAAAACTACAAGGTAAACGATTTAGATGCGTTTCTTGCAATGTGCTTCTTTATTTTCATACTACAGGTCGTACAACAAGGTCTATTAACTTCGATGCCTGATTGGTACTCTCATTGGTACTTAGGACTCTAAAGAATCTTTATAATTCTCGCATTTCAGTCCTGCTAAAAAGTTCCCAATTGCATGTGCCCTTTCCTAAAATTTTAAATCAAGTTTGAAAATAAATTGGTGCATTTGAACTATTAGATGGTCAACCATAATATGGGCAATGATGGTGCAAGACACATCAAATGTGACTTGAACTTAAACAAAGGCACCTGGAAGAACAATTTCAACATTTCGCTTCCAAATAATAGACAAAGCTGTTTTTACCCTGAAAATGTCAGATTCCATGTTGTAACGAAGCTGTAGATGTCGATTACATTGATACAAAGAATAGAGATGCACCACATCAATATTGTAATTTGAACAAAAAGTCCCATTCAAATTCATGGAATGATTATCTTCACTTTCTTTGCTTTTCTTAAAAACGTCATACGTATACAGTGAAGACAGCCAACGCATTTCGTCCCTAAAATGGACTTCTTCAGGGCACAATTGGTATAAATATCCAATTCTCTAAAATCATCAAAGAGCCTTCACTCAGAGTCCTGATGAGCTCACTTCATGTGTGGTCTAAATCCATACAACCGGTTATCCACACTAAATTTCTTAATATTTTCCAATCCTCCTCTATTATCTATTGATCAGTAATCGTTAATCTCCATGTCAAGGTTCTGCTACATAGAAGATTCGGACCAATCTGCCCTGTATTGGCACTTCAATTGGTGCAGATAGCCAGACAAACCCCTTAACTTTCCGAAGTTTTTGTTGCTACTCCACTTCATAGGGGCAACTTCCAGGCAAAATCAATAACCCTATTCCTAATAGTATGGTAACAACTTAATAACCTGAAAATGGCAGTTTTTCCTGCTTTTTAGATAATAGTGTGTTTTGCTATTAGCATGTGCGTCCCGGTACTGCACAGGAATAGTGTCTTGTGTTTTTAAAGAGTCCCTATTGTCTGTATTTTGTTTTTTTTATTGGTGACACCATTTTCAACTATGGCACCATCATGCTTGACCAATGTTGGTAAGTACTTAAGCTTAATCTGACAATATAATTCACAAACAATGGTAACATGTGCAAAGGATGCCATTTCTAAAGTCCAGAGATAGAATGCAGTGCAAAGATTTGGTATGTGCAAGGAGAACCACAGAGACTGCATGCAGCATGAAAAGAGAGGTTTGGTAATGTATGTCAAGCCACATCTGGTGCTGAAAAACTCCAAAGCTGGTAAATTAGCATGTCAACATGAAACAGTGCATACATTCATGTGCCCTGCTTAGATACTTTTACCAGATGTTCTTTGCGCGTCTGTTTTGATTGTTGTACCAGGGTTGCCAACTTTGGTCTACCAGGGTGGAAACTTTGCCTGATTTTCAGGATGCCCACGAGATGATTTTACATATAATTCATCTGAGTATCATTCACTTAATCAGTGACTATCCTGAAAATATAGCATCTCTCTACCCTACTGAGATCAATGCCGAACTGCCCCAATGAAAGCCCATTTCTATCGATGCTCACATTACAATATTCATAAGAAATACATTATCGAGGCACCAGCCACAGTAATAAGACATAGACTTCACTGCCTATGCTTTTGGAGGAAGAACAGAAATGCCTGCAGCTTTCCATGTGATGTCCCGAAACTTATTTATCGGTCTTTTAAACTTGCTAAACAGACAGGCAACAGCATTTTAAGAGCACTAATGTCTACAGAATCTACATCTCAGGACAGACGCACAAATACTGGGCAGAAATAAGGGCTGCATCTGTAAAATGGGGAGGGGGGATGGGGTCATACGCTATGTTTCTCTAAAATAAATCATGCAGACAGATTTCGAAGATTGAAAGATTTTGCCATCAGGTCACACAATTTCAAAAAGCCTTGATACACAATTTGCCTGTCAAAGTTTCGGCAATATTAGAGGTGGGCATAAAAATGTCAAGAATCGTGAAAATGTCAAAATGTACCTAATATTTCAATCAGCCTGTGGGCTGATAGTTCAATGCTGCATAAAAGTGCCAAAAACGCACTCTGCAGGCGAACCAGATAAACACGTAGATTTTGGACATTTTGTTTAGTTCGATGAAGTTCTCCATGGCCAGAAAAGCGTGGCTTAGGAAGAACGACTGGCCTGAACCACAGAAACACTCCTACAAATGAGGTTTCTGTGTATTTTGTGTCTTCCCTGTCGCCTTTTATTCATCCACGACAGGCGGAAGCTTGTCCCTAAAATGCTTCCGCTTACTGCAGAATAAAAAAAACAATGCACCCAGCCCTCGCTACCGTAAACAACTACAGTTTATGTTCATGAAGGCATGAACAAGTCATTGATTTAAATGCAGTTGGCGCTATTTTGTAATATTTAGGCCGAAAAGGCTACTGTCGCACTGCAGAGCAAAGCAGATATTTCTCTTTGTGTATTTGTTGCATGTGATTATTGTGCTGCAACATGTTCAGAACCCCGAAGTTCCCCAGATTCATACATGAGTTGCTTTATACCCTAAGGCGCATATTTACGAGTTCTGGCGCATCTCTGCATATCAGCAGAGATACGCCAGAACAAATGCGTCACGCAAAAGTACCCTTGCGTCACGGCAGATGCGCCGCATTTACAATGCGGTGCGCCGTGGCGCAAGGGTAGGCAGATGCGTGATGTATCTCGTGACGTAAGGGCGGCGTATCGCTGGAGTCGCGTCGCAAGGGCGACGCAACTCCAGCAATGCTCAGGGCCGCCCAATACTTAACATGCTGCGTCAGTCCTTACGCCTGCTTCAAGCAGGCCTAAGGAATTGACATAGCAGTGTCGCAGAAGTGCCTGTGTGAAATCTTGAAGATTTCACGCAGGCACTTTTGCGAGGCGCACAGGCGCTGGAACGTCCACCTGCGTAGGAACGCCCCATTGTGGTGCTGGGCTTTATAACGTGACGCATCTCCCTAGATGCGTCACGTTGTAAATGCCTCGCAGGGATGCGCCACGTTTACGCTGCTGTTGTGTCACGCAAGGCAGCGTAAACGTGGCGCAAGGGGCTTGTAAATCTTCCCCTAAGTGTTTGCTTTATGTTCTAAAACTTGCATTCCTGCTTACAATATATTATAAACCCAGGACTTCAAGTCCCAGAATGCAAAGCAGAAACCCTGGACTAGATGCCCAACTCTATTGTAGGCCTGATAGACTTGATAGTTATGTATTTTATCTCACATTTTATTTTAGTTGCGTGCTTTGATGTAATGTGCTTTGAATCCTAGCGAGTAGTTATACTTTATGAACAAAAATATGATTAAAATAAATTAAAAAGATCCCACTTCTTTCCTAACCACCCTATGTCATTTCAAACATAAGATCCTTCTGCAGCTGCCTCTGTAGTTCGCACCTGTGTAGACCTCCTCCCTCGAGCTCTCTGTGCAATTAATGAGCGGGTTTGGTATATATAAAACAGCTGACATGCATAAATCAATAAATATGCCAGGGAAACGTTTTATACCCCACTCAATATTAATACATATTTATAGGGAAACGGCAGCATGTTATTAACAGTCAGAGACATACCTCAATGTATGCATCAAATGCACTTTAAAAGACTAATAGTAGATAAAGCTGAAGAAAGAGTTTGCTTTGAGCACGCCTTGGTGTGCTTGTGTGAACATTATACTCCCGTCCCTCTGCTGGCACAGTAACGCTGTCTCCGAGATCCATCACTGCACAGAACAGTAATCGATAGAAGTGGTATATGTGCCAGAATGTTTTCAGAGCTTCATCACCCGGTGGAATCTCCAGTTCACCAGTTATAAATGGTACAACACATGCTTTGTGAAAATGAGAAGCACAATTCTACTGTTTAGTACAAAGACCCACTACAACCCAAAGCCACCATTTGAAGCTTACAAAAAGTTTTAAAATAGAAATGGAATTTTCTCCATAGCAGTTCATTAACCCTTTCGATGCTAATGACGGAACCGTTCCGTCATGACCACGCCCGTTTTCATTAGGGCCCAGCACCGGCGGTAAATCTGCACCGCACGGATGAGGTTAAAAGCCAAAAACACATTTGTGCTACAACCTCAAGGAAAAACACTTCTGACCGGTCAGACTGTAGGACCAGCGGGGCAATGAGGCGCACCAAGAGAGTTTTAATTCACAAAGACATATTTTCTGTTCCCAAATTCCCACTTGTTGTGCCAGAGACCTTGATTATACAATAACATTACGTAAAAACACACGTCATCAATAGGACAAGCACATGGAGACAAGTGTACACCAGACATCAATGCCATGAGGGATGGATGAAGGATGGAAGGATGAAAAACAGCAAAAGAAACGAACCCGATGCAAAACACGAAATAAAAATGAAACTTAAAACCCAAATATGCCGACATAAGCAGTAGCAGGCATGAAAATGGCTGTTAAAGTGCTGTTGCATGTGGTTTTGAAGCAATTCGTTTTTGCAACGAATCATCAATGTGTTATATGCACCAAGCAGATGACCGTAAAATGAGATATGCAGCAAAAACACGGTAGCCCTCCAAGCATTGCTGGAATGTAAAACCCTATGCATTTTACAGTCTCAACATGGTGTATATAAGCTTTCATAGGCGTGGAGAGATGGCATTATCTTGTAATAATGCCATTCGCACTTGGTGAATGTTGACAAGCGGCGAGGCTTGATGATGAAGCGTAGCATTCGGTGGAATGGTGAACAAAAATAATCGGAATTCAATGAAAAATAAAATTAAAAAAAAATAATAAGTTGAGAAAGTGACATATATGCACCATGGCATCAGCGTGACCATAAAATGCAAAAAGGCAATGGGAGTGATATGAAAACAAACCTTGGAGAAATATCGCATCCTTGCTGCATAAAGGCACCCAGGGAAAACCAAAGGCTGTTAAATATCCCAAACTCGTTTGGAGGGTCGGGAGGGTTCTGAGGGTCACGGGTTTCATCGTTGTCTTCCATGTGCCACTCATAAGGGCTGAAACGGCTCACTAGGAAAAGAACTACGCTCACTCCAATGTAAGCAAAGACTATACACATCCAGATCTCATAGGCCAAAGGATCGAGAAATGAGAACACGCCCGGTTTGGACTTTTGCGGCTTCTTGATCATGATGCTGATCCCTAGACTCATAAAGGGTTTCGAAAAGTCGATTACTTCTTCCCGTACCAGTGTTATTGTGAGGGGGGCAACAGCTATGTCTGCTCTCTGTGAAGGGAGATGAAAAATAACATTGTTAGTCCAAAAAAGAACAGTAAAACCACAGAAGTACAAACAAAAACATGCAAGTCACATTAGGTTGCATTGTAATTGCATTTGAATAGCACTTACTGCTATCCCTGACAACATTAGATAACAATGGGGTGACCCAAAAGAACCCGAAGGATCTGGTGTAGCCGATGATACAGACAACAGTGGTCCACTTAGGGAGAAACAACGAAAAATTGTTTTTATAGTGGAGGGCCAAATTAATCAGTTTTTCCTTATTTCCTTTAGATAGCCCAACTTTGATTAAATCAAAAATTAGAGGTAAAATTAAAGACACACACAAGAGAATTCTCTCTGGGAGTGTGGAAATTGTATTCCAAAACAGCAATATAAATACATAATTTATATTCAATTCTTAGCTGCAGAAAATTTTGGTGAGAAAAGGTGCTCAGAGAAGGTGCTCGTGCAGGTTCGAAGGAAAAGGAAAAAGGGGAAGTAGGGACATATACCATATTGTTTTACATAGAGACCTGTCCAACATAGTTAGTACATAAAAAAAAACAAATTTAGTTTCATCAGATTGAGGTAAATTTATTCATTTCAAATTGCCACCCCAAAGTGGACCATCTACTTAATCCAGGCCGTTCATATAATGCCAACTTTTCGACCTAGGCGGTACAAAAGGGGGTGGTGATGGACGGAGCATCTGAACCAATCAAACACTCACATCTAGTCAACAGATCTGGGTTTAATCCATCACCCTTCTTTAGCCCACTCTGCCACTCCAGTTCAAACATGGCCATATGCAAATCAGTCTGACCCTGTGCCTCATGGGAACAGTCCAGCCCGAACTGCCATGCCTTCCCTGGACCGGAAACAAGCTTCCTAGGACCGGTTTCTGTCATTACAGCCGTTTTCAGCCAGGCTTGCTTGAATCCAGTGGCAAAGTGAGCAAGGGACTCACGTCTGAGCATACCCTGCCAACTTATGGCGAACAAAGCGGTACAAAACGAATTGCTTAAAAACCACATGCAACAGCACTTTAACATTTTGTGGCCAAACTAATTCCACCTGAGTAAACCAGATTAGTTTGGTTTTCTCATGCACAGACTGTTTTTTAACAGGACTGGCAATAAGGGATCAGATAAGCTCATCCTTGGTTCCAAGATCCATTGGTTGGCCCATTAACACAACAGTACAGTCACACTCTGTGGCCGGTGGGCATGTTGACCTGATGGCTGCTTTATCTTTAAGTCTCTCTGGCCGCTCCTTTGGTTAAAGTCACGGTAGAAGGGATACATTGTAGCTGTGTAATTTAGCGGAACAGCATGGCTTGACGCTTTTGTCAGAATTCTGTTTCTCTTGGCATGAATATGTGATGGATTTTTTGTACATTGTTTCAGGGCCTGAGGTGATTAAAGCCCAAACCGGTGTTACGTGAGATTTTTTGCCCCAAGGGAATGTTTTGGATTGATACATTTTGCTGGGTAAGGAATACGCCCTAACTTGCGTGTTTGGTTTTAGCCGGTAATTTGTGAAGTGATTAACTACTTTCAGAGGGACTAATTGGGATATCTGGAATCTTTCCGCAGATTGAAATGGATTGATTTGATCTCTAAACCTGAATGATGTTAAAATAGTTTCCCAAGGGGAGCCTTTTACTTTCTCAGAGTACAGAGGCTTTTTTGCCCATATGTTAGCCTAAATTAGGGATGGCATATATTTGTTTTCATAGGTGGAATAAGTTTGGTCACAGAATGAGGAGTCTATCAGCCTTCCCTGTCTGTTAAAATTATGAGTGACTTTTCAACACATGGATGATGGGTATTTCCAGGTGAGGACATGCAGCATAATGACGTTTTTCACGACACACATACCGTTTGTAGTAGTTTTTAATCAGTTAGGAATGTGTTCCTTTCTTTTTTAGGTTGCTACTCCTTTACTCACTAACCTTGTCCTGAAGAAGACCTGCTATTGAGGCGTCTACTGGCCCTTTATCTCCCTGCCAGGTCGAAACGTCGACAATATATGAAAGGCCTAGTTTCAGAAGATGGTCCACAGAGGGGCAATTTGAAATTAACAACTTTACCTCAATCTGATTAAACTAAATTTGTTTTTGCTATGTACTAACTGTTGGACAGGCCTCTATGTAAAGCAATATAGTGTATGTAATGGGTCCATACCCCACTTTTCCTTTTCCTTTCAAATCTGCATGAGCGCATTCTCTGAGCACCTTTTTGTAGGCCAAATCTTCCGGAGCTCAGAATTAATTATGTATTTATATTGTTGTGTTGTATTACAATTTCTAAACTCCCAGAGGGAATTCTCTTGTGTGTGTACTGAATTTGACATCTAATTTTGGATTGAATATATGTTGGGCTATATAAAGGAAATAAGGAGAAGCTGATTAATTTGACCCTTCTCTTTAAAAACTGTTTTTCGTTGCTTCTTCCGAGTGGATAACTGTTGTATGTATTGCTAGCCCTGACGAGGCACTGAAGCACTTTCTGCTGGGCAATGGGCTGCTCCGGATCAAGGTTAGTGATTAGTACAGTGTTTATTTATTTATTTTAGAGTTTTGTATAGCGCGAACATAACCTGAAGGTATCAGAGCGCTTTACACTGTGAGCAGAGCAAACAATAACATGAGGTACCTGGATGTTAGATACAAATAAAAAAATAATATATCTATATATATATAAATATATACAAGCTCACTCCCTCCCGGTCCCGGGTGGAAAATAACGACAGCACTCGTGGGGATTTCGTTATTGGCAGCTTTACTCGCACAACAGACGCGTTTCGGAAGCAACGCTCCCTTCCTCAATGTTTACATCGAAATGCGCGTACTGGCGCCATTTTATTTCAACATTACAAACAACACGTGTTGGTTGGTATAGAGAGAGGACTGACGCGGAAGCGCCATTTTGCTAGTACATAAAATCCCTGTATTAGCATAAATGAAAATAAAACACATTAGTTTAGTGAGTATTAAACAAAATATACAAACTACTCATATTTCTTAACGGGTAGTTTAGCAACACAATTGTGCCGTGGATCGGCAAGTAACCCTCTCCTAAATGCAGTGGGTAATGGACAGTGATCTCGCCGTGGATCGGCTTGTGGCAACTCGAAGGTTGCCTTTTAGATTTCCAAAAACCCAGTGTCTTGATTCAATCCCCAACAGTGTTGAATGTTAATTAACAAAAAGTTACCAGAAGTTAAAAGTTAAACCATAATCCAGAAGTTACCAAGAGTATACAATTATCATATGTATGGTGCCATGATAGTGAAAAAGCTCTTAATTCATCCTAAAGCACCCCTATACACAGAAGGAAAAAATTGTGGAAACTAGAATCCTTAAGCTGTAATATCATCAAGATAGTCCCCACTACGGATACTGCAATATTGGCTATTTAACTCCCTAAATGCACAGTAAGTTCCTCCCCACTGTTGAGTCCCAAGGGGGCCTTAGTCTGGCAGTCTATGATATACCGGGATTCCAACCTACGAAGTTTCTGTAGTTTATCCCCGCCCCTGATGTTTTCAGAAATGGCGTCCAAGCAAAAGTATTGCAACAGATTCCGGTCGCTCTTGTGTTTAATTGAAAAATGTCTTGCGACCGGGTATGTGAAGTCTCTGTTGACTATGGCTCGCATATGTTCTAGAATGCGCAATTTCACGGGGTTGATCGTGCTGCCTATGTATCTAAGCCCACAAGGGCAGAGGAGGCAATAAACTGCAAATGGGGAAGAACAGGTAAGAAATTGATTGATCTTCTTTTTCTTTTTACAGCCCACCAGTTCATAAGAAAGAACCCTTTTACTGTTGGCACAGGCCTTACAACGGCCACAAGGGAAAAACCCTTTTGCATCCCTAAGTTTCCCTGTACGTGTGGGGATTGGTGACAAGTGACTATGTACCAAGGTATCCCTCAACGAACGTGCTCTTCTAAAGGTGATTAGGGGATTTTTGGGAATATCATTCCCAATAATATTGTCTTTCTGCAATATGTGCCAATGTCTTTTCAGGATGTTTCTCAAGTCTTGACAGTCTTGAGAATATGGTGTTATCATCCTGAATTTATTTGCATCATTTGAGGGGTTGTTATTCTTTCTGAACAGAGTCTGTCTGGGTAGTGTCCTTACTCTGTCTAATGTTTTGCATAACATCTGCCTGTTATACCCCCTGGCTTCGAATCTGTCAATGCTGTCTCGGGCTGCACGTTCAAAGTCGTCATTAGCAGAGCAATTCCTTTTTAACCGCAGGAGCTCTCCATAAGGTATGCTCCTGATAAGTTTCTGAGGGTGATTGCTTGACGCGTGTAGCGTACTATTCCCTGCCGTGGGCTTCCTATAGAGGGAGGTCTGAATCTTGTTGTCCACGACTTCAATTTTAAGATCAAGATACACAGCCTCACTCACACTAGCATGGCCAGTAAAGGTGAGGTTACAATTGTTATCGTTTAACACTTTGACATATTGCCAGGCAGTCTCAACAGAACCCTTCCATACTATACACAAATCGTCAATATAACGATACCATGCGACGATACAGTCTGACCACTGTCGTCTGTCGGGGCCCCAGGCCTCCTGCTCCTGATAATTGTATACTCTTGGTAACTTCTGGATTATGGTTTAACTTTTAACTTCTGGTAACTTTTTGTTAATTAACATTCAACACTGTTGGGGATTGAATCAAGACACTGGGTTTTTGGAAATCTAAAAGGCAACCTTCGAGTTGCCACAAGCCGATCCACGGCGAGATCACTGTCCATTACCCACTGCATTTAGGAGAGGGTTACTTGCCGATCCACGGCACAATTGTGTTGCTAAACTACCCGTTAAGAAATATGAGTAGTTTGTATATTTTGTTTAATACTCACTAAACTAATGTGTTTTATTTTCATTTATGCTAATACAGGGATTTTATGTACTAGCAAAATGGCGCTTCCGCGTCAGTCCTCTCTCTATACCAACCAACACGTGTTGTTTGTAATGTTGAAATAAAATGGCGCCAGTACGCGCATTTTGATGTAAACATTGAGGAAGGGAGCGTTGCTTCCGAAACGCGTCTGTTGTGCGAGTAAAGCTGCCAATAACGAAATCCCCACGAGTGCTGTCGTTATTTTCCACCCGGGACCGGGAGGGAGTGAGCTTGTATGTTTCCAGCGCGAAGCTCTGACGCGCCTTGACTTGCACCCGCTGTGAGAGTGCCCCCGTAATTTGGAGCAGTGAGCTTGGATATATAAATATATATATATAAATATATACCTATATATATATATATTACCTACTGGCAGTAGTTATAGTTGAGACCTAGTTTCCATAGAAAAAGCGTTTTTTGTTTTCTCAATATCTTTGGCGCTGGTTAAAGAAGCTTCGCAAATATTTCAAAACTAGTGGTCCGCTCTGGTCAGCTCCTGTCGTAAAAGTTTCGGGGTGATTCAACAAGCGGGGGCTGAGAAAAAAGGGGGTCTCAAACCATGTTTTCCCTGTGTAATTTTCACAGGAAACTTTAGACACAGCTGCATCCCCTAACTGGTGAACCGCTGCGCCTCTCACCAGGCCTGGTCACCCCCTTGCTCCTCCTGCCACCTCCTGCTCCTGCCTGCCAGCCTTGCTGCCTTTTTCCGCCGCAGACGCCCCCCTGGGCCCCCGAGCGGCCCAGCCTCAGCAGAGCCGCCCGCTCGCCAGTTTCCCGCCGCAGCTCGCCACAGGCCCCGCCCACCACCGGCCCATTGGCCGAGCCGCTCCCACCACCCAGCTGACCCGCCCTCTCGTCCCCCTTCTTATGACGCACCCAGAGTGACCGTGCAGCGGACGCGCGCAGCGGGAGCGCCGACTGTGCGCCGAAGGTGCGTCAAAGGTAAGCCCGTCTGCGCTCGTCCGCGCCTGGACCGCGCCCAGTGCTAGGACCCCTTGCCCCCGCAGACCCCAGCCCACCCACCGGACTTACGACGCTGCCACCCTCAACGCAATCAACGCCGGCTGAATCCCAGGATGCTACCGAGCCACCCCGAGATGCACCCACGGACCCTTCTGCTGCAACGCCTGCAAGTTCACCTGCATCCGGACCTGCACTACTCCAGCACCAACCAAGACCAAGACGAGCAACAGCAGCAGCCACCTGAAATGCATCCTGCTCAACACCCGCTCCGTCCACAGACACGCCATCGAGCTCTGGAACCTGCTCGACACAACCTCACCAGACGTCGCCTTCCTCACGGAAACCTGGATGAACGCCTCTTCAGCGCCCGACATCGCCATCGCCATCCCAGACGGCTACAAGATCATCCAAAGGGACCGCATCAACCAGACCGGAGGAGGCATCCCCATCATCCACAGGAACACCATCTGCATCACGACCAACACCGAGGACACCCTCGCACCCGCCGAGCACCTGCACTTCCAGGTCCACATAAACCCCAAGACCACCCTCAGAGGCACCCTCATCTACAGACCCCCGGGACCACGCACACAATTCAGCGAAGACATCGCCGACTTCATCAGCCCGCACGCCCTCCTCTCCGCTGACTACATCCTCCTCGGGGACCTCAACTTCCACCTGGAGAACAACAACAACCGCAACACCACCACCCTGCTGGACAACCTCGCAAACCTGGGACTCAAGCAGCTGGTCACCACCCCCACCCACTACGCCGGACACACACTCGACCCCGTCTTCTCATCCAGCAAGGACATCGCCTTCAGCCACGCCACCGGACTCCACTGGACGGACCACAGCTGCGTCCACTTCAGCTTCAGAAGGACCACGATCCACCACCACCAGCAACAGGTTGCACGCAGAAGCTGGAACAAGATCACAGCCGACCAGCTCGCGACCTCCCTGAGCATGAACCCTCCTACCAGCGCAACGAACCCAAGCCAGGCGGCCACCAACCTCGCGAAGTGGATCAGCAACTGCGCAGACGACCTCGCCCCTCTGAAGACCCCGCCTAGCAGACCCGGTAGCAAGAAAGCCCCATGGTTCACCGACGAACTCAAGAGTTCCAAGAAGAACTGCCGAGCCCTCGAGAGAACATGGCGCAGAGACCCAACACCGGACAACATGACTGCCCTCAAGCTCGCCACCCGAAAACACCACCAACTCATCTACGCCACCAAGAAAATCGCTTTCAAGGAACGACTGGACAACAACGCACACAACAGCAAGGAACTCTTCAACATCGTGAAAGAGCTCTCCAACCCCAACGCCGGAAACAACGACATCACCCCTTCGCAAGACCTCTGCAACTCCCTCGCCTCCTACTTCCACAACAAGATCGCGGACATACACAACAGCTTCAGCACTCAACCGACGCACGCCACGACCGAACCACCGCCCCCCACCACCACCCTCCGCGCCTGGACCCCGATCAGCACCGAAGACACCGTCCGCACGATGAACTCCATCCACTCCGGATCTCCTACCGACCCCTGCCCTCACCACATCTTCAACAAGGCCGACGCTGTCATCGCACCCCACCTGCGGGACATCATCAACACCTCCTTCGACACCGCTACCTTCCCGGAGAGCTGGAAGCACGCCGAACTCAGCGCTCTACTAAAGAAGCCATCAGCCGACTCCACCGACCTCAAGAACTACCGCCCCATCTCGCTGCTCCCGTTTCCTGCAAAAGTCATCGAGAAGACCGTCAACAAGCAGCTGGCCGCCTTCCTCCAGACGAACGGATCCCTCGACCTCTCGCAGTCTGGCTTCCGGGCCAACCACAGCATCGAGACCGCCCTGATCGCAGCCACCGATGACATCCGAGCCCTGCTCGACAACGGAGAAACAGCAGCCCTCATCCTCCTAGACCTCTCCGCGGCCTTCGACACTGTCTGCCACCGTACACTAGTGCAGCGACTCAGCAACGTCGGAATCCAGGAGAAGGCACTGGAGTGGATCATCTACTTCCTCGCCGGAAGGACACAGAGAGTCCGCCTCCCCCCGTTCAGATCTGAAGCCACCGAAGTCATCTGCGGCGTTCCTCAAGGCTCCTCGCTCAGTCCAATCCTCTTCAACGTCTACATGAGCCCCCTCGTAGACACCGCACGCCAGCACAACCTCAACATCATCTCCTACGCCGACAACACCCAGCTGATTCTCTCCCTCACCAATGACCCCGCCACCGCCAGAGCCAACCTTCACGAAGGGATGAAAGAGGTAGCCGAATGGATGAAGAACAGCCGTCTGAAACTGAACTCGGACAAGACGGAAGTCCTCATCCTGGGATCCTCACCCTCCGCCTGGGACGACTCCTGGTGGCCCCCCGCCCTAGGCAGCGCACCCAAACCAACAGGCCGCGCACGCAACCTGGGCTTCATCCTGGACTCCTCCCTCTCCATGACCAGACAAGTCAACGCCGTCTCCTCGTCGTGCTTCAACATCCTGCGCATGCTACGTAAGATCTTCCGGTGGATACCCACCGAGACCAGGAAGACGGTCACCCAGGCCCTCGTCACCAGCCGTCTAGACTACGGCAACTCCCTCTACGCCGGAACCACTGCCAAACTCCAGAAGAGACTCCAGCGGATCCAGAACGCCTCAGCACGACTCATCCTGGACATCCCCCGTCGCAGCCACATCTCCGGACACCTGAGAGACCTGCACTGGCTCCCGGTCAACAAGAGAATCACCTTCCGACTCCTCACCCACGCACACAAAGCCCTAAACAACCAAGGCCCAGGATATATCAACAGCCGCCTCAACTTCTACGCTCCCAAACGCCAGCTTCGATCGACCGGCCACGCCCTCGCCGCCGTCCCCCGCATCCGAAGAGCCACCACAGGGGGACGGTCCTTCTCCTACCTCGCCGCCAAGACATGGAACTCCCTCCCAACCCACCTCCGCCTGACCCAGGACCACCTCGCCTTCAGGAAGCAACTCAAGACCTGGCTGTTCGAGCAGTAGCGGATCCCCCTCCCCCAGCGCCTTGAGGCCCTCTGGGTGAGTAGTGCGCTATATAAATGCTTTGATTGATTGATTGATTGTGAACAGAATTACACCAAATTTGGCAAAAAGGTAGAGCTTGTTTCCGAATGAGAAATATTTTAAATGGTGTAAATCCGTTCAGTAGTTCCTGAGAAACTTGAAAAAGAAAAAGTTTTGATATATAGGGGCGCGGTGGAGTAGGTACCTGGTGGGCTAGTTGGGACCCAGGGACCATTAGGATTCAAGGGGACTTAATCCCCAACTTAAAACGCACCATGGGGTGCGTGTGCACACTTGTCACATCAGGCCCGCCCCCTCTCTGCACTACGCCCTGTGGCCCTGTAAGTTGGGGATTAATTCCCCTTCAATCCTGAGGGTTCCTGGGAGCCGACAAACCCACCAGGTAACTCCAGTAAGTGTCACAGGGCTGCGTTGCAGAGAGGTGGTCCGAGGCCACGCCTCCTTTTACAGCTCTCTGCAACACAGCTCTGTGGCGCTTACTGGAGGTACTTGGTGGGCTAGTTGGACCCCAGGGACCCTCAGGATTCAAGGGGACTTAATCCCCCAACTTAAAATGGGCCACATGGTGTGTTTGCACTGTGGTGAAGGCAGGGGGCGGGACTTGATGCGACAAGTATGCAAACGCGCTCTGTGGCACGTTTAAAGTTGGGGGATTAAGTCCCCTTCTATCTTGAGGGCCCCTGGGGGCCAAGTAGCCCACCAGGTACCTCTAGTAAGCGCCACAAAGCTATGTTGGAGAGAGGCGTAAAAAAGTTCGTGGCCTTGGACCACCTCTCTACAATGCAGGTCTGTGGTGCTTACTGGCGGTACCTGGCGGGCTAGTTGGCCTCCAGGGACTCTCAGGATTCAAGGGGATTTAATCCCTCAACTTAAAACCTGCCAGGGGGTGCATTTACACAGTGGTGAAGGGAGGGGCGGGACTAATGTGATATGTGTCTACTAATCCAATCACTCTGCCAAAACACAAGCAGGTATAAATTCACCATGCACTTTCCTTGCAGTACTCTAATCATCCAGTCAGTACCCATGCACTCATACAATGACCCATGCACTAACTCATGCATTGCTACAATACACTGAGCACTACCCATGCAGTCCAGCCATCGCCCTGTCAGTACCCATGCACTTCTACAGTCACCCAGCCAGCACCATGTACTTATCCAATCACTCCACCAAGACCCAAACACTCATAAATTCACCATGCACTCTCCTTGCAGTACTCTAATCTTCCAGTCAGTACCTTTGTACTCATGGAATGGCCCAGGCACTAACGTATGCACTGCTACTATCCCCTAAGCACTTCCCACGCAGAAGTCTAAACACCTACACACTACAGATTCACTCCTCTAATTACCCAGGTAGTACCCATGCACTCCAGAAATCCCTCTGTCACTACCCATGCACTCCTCCAATCACCCAGCCAGCACTGTGTACTTGTCTAATCACTCCGCCAAAACCCAAGCAGGTATAAAATCACCATGCACTGTCCTTGCAGTACTCTAATCATCCAGTCACTACCCATGTACTCATGAAATGACCCAGTCACTAACACATGCCCTGCTGCAATCCATTGAGGACTGCCTATGCAGTCCAGTAATCTCCCTGGTACTTCCTATGCAGTCCTCCAATCACCCAGCCAGTCCTATAACCTTATCCAATCACTGTGCCAAAACCCAAGCACTTATACATTGACCATGCACTCTCCTTGCAGTAATCTAATCATCCAGTCACTACCCTTGTAGTCATACAGTGATCCAGGCACTAACACATGCACTGCTACAATCCCTGTGTACTACCCATGCAGTCCTCTAACCACCTACACACTTCTCATTCTCTCCATAAATTCCCCTGGTAGTACCCATGCAGTCCCGCAATCCCACTGTCACTCCCTGTGCACTCATCAAGTCACCCAGCCACTGCCATGCACTAATCCAAACACTCCTCCAATGCCCAAGCACTTATACAGTCACCACACACTGTCCTTGCAGTACTCTAATTATCCACTCAGTACTCATGTACTCATGCAATGACCCAGTCACAAACAAATGCACTGCTGCAATAACTTGAGGACTGCCTATGCAGTCCAGTAATCTCCCTGGTACTATTTATGCAGTCCTCCAATCACCCAGCCAATCCTATCTGCTTATCCAATCACAGAGCCAAAACCCAAACATTTATAAAATCACCATGCACTCTCCTTGTAGCACTCTAATCATCCAGTCACAACTCATGTACTCATGCAATGACCCTGGCATTAACTGATGGCAAATACAGAGGAGGTCATGCTAATCACAGGGGTACCCCAACGGACAGTGTTCCCTCGTGTATGTTGGTGTTTTAACTGTATTCTAAGTGTCTTTTAGGATAACACTGGCTTTAGGCCTGGTTAGACAGAGTCAGTTACCACCAGTACCCATCAGCAAAAAGTTGGGGGCACAGGAGGACTTTCTGCTCCTCTGTTGGGTCTTTCTGCACATCTCTTCTTCTTCCTGCACTTTTCTTCGCCTTTCTGGACTTCTGTTGCCTCTTTCTGCATTTGTCTTGCTTCTTTCTGCACTTTTTTCCTCTTTCTTCACATGTCCTACCTTTGTAGGCACAGTTAGAAATTAGCATTTAAAGAAACTTTAGAAATTCACTGAAAAAACATAGGTTTGAGGGACGTTATAGTTAGAAATTTTCATTTAAAAAAATCTTTGAAATTCACTGAAAAAAACATTGGTTTCAGGGACCTTACAGTTAGAAATTAGAATTTAACAAACCTTAGAAATTTACTGAAAAAAAACATAGGTTTTAGGGACGTTATAGTTAGTTGGAGATTTTACTCGTACAAAACCATTGAAATTCGGCCGTTATAGTTAGTAGACCTAACTATAACTTGCGCCCCCCCCAATGCACTGTTGTTATCATCACATATTACTTCGCTCATGACATGCTTAGTGACATCACTGATGACATCACTGATGTCATCTCAAATGACTGGACTGGAATTGGGTAGTTAAATGTAATACTATGTTGGACTGTTTTATTTTCTGTCATTTATTTAGGCTATTTTGTTGATTCATCGTTACTCCCTTGCTTCATTGGCATAAGACATGTCCATGAGAGCCCTCATGTAGCAGAGATGTGAGGCAGGAGAAGATTAAAAACGGTACCCTTACAGAGTCAAGTCAGTAGGTTGGGTAGGACAGGTGGGTCTTCACACATTACTAGTGCTTTTCAAAGCCTGCCTCACAGACAAGTGGATAATTATTCAGTTGTGTAGATAAGAGGGACTTTGTGAAGAAGGCTGAGAGCATTCAATTCAACTTATCTCTAAGTTAATTGTGACTCAAACATTGTTCTTGAACATAGCCCATCAGATCCAGGCCAAAGGTTCCTGTGGTACCTAGTGCCTCATCAAATGCCGAGTGATACACTTAGGTCTCGCCAGCTTTGCTACCAATGTTTCCTATTCTTAACATGGTCTGTACAATCAGCAGCAGTTTTATGACTAAGACCTCTTACTTCCTGAATGCTTTCTCTCTTGCTGCTAGCACCATGTCTGACAATAACCTGTGCTGATAAAATAAAGAAGTGGCTTTTCCTTTCTCATCTTTGACGAGGTGGTGCAATTTTATATGCACTCTAATCATTAGTACCAGGAAACTATCATGAGAGTGGCAGTGTGCGCCACACATAACAATAGAGATGATGAGATTTAAATAACCTCTTCTGATGCTAAAATAAACCCTCATAAATTTACATCTTCTCCATTACAGTATGTTATGATGCTCTATTGTCACTGTGTTTGGTTTCAAAAATCATCTATTTATTATGAAGGTATGAGTGGACCTGCCTGCCATGACCTGCAGTACTCGTACAAAGAAGGAAGGTGCACCAGGAAGTAATCAATAAGCTTCAAGTCTAATGAAAAATATATCCTTTATTGTAGTTGTAGTATTAAAATTGGTCATCATGGCTGATGACCAATTTTAATACTACAACTACAATAGGATGAAGGATGTGGCCGCCTACTTGTTCTCATTTCTCAACCCCCTTTTTGTTTTTTTGTGCTACTAAATTCTGAGCTTTGTTGCGCAACACTGTTTTATATTCCTCCCTCAATATGGTCCCAGAGGAGACTGTGTCTTTATTTTCTAACAAGAAAAGTTCTGTATCGACACGAATATCCCTTGAAACCTCTCCATCCTGCAGATCCCAGGTAGTAAGTTGCCATCCCGTGCTTGGACCATTGGCCTGGGTTTCAAGTCACACCAGTAGCGAGGAATGATCCAAGAGACCGCTAGCTAGGTAGTCATCTTGTCTTATCTTGCCCACCTCACCAGAGTGTACAAATACATAGCCCAGTCTGGAGTTCGCTTTGTGGGCCCCTGAGAAGAATGAATATTGTCCATCATAAGGATGTTGACAGAAGCATATGTCAGTTAGTCCTAGTGTACTAGCAAAGAATGCCAATGGGGTAGTGTGTGCAGGCCCCCAATGAGTCTCAGATCCATCAAGTAGTGTGTGCATTACATCATTAAAATCCTCCCATCACATGAAGTGATCAGGGCATGTCCAAGAGATTGTCCACCACCTTGGACAATGTAGAGGGCTGCTGTCAAGGTGGCGCGTATACACATATCAAAGTGACATCATGTCTGCCCCCCCCGCCAGTAACCCCTACGTGTTGACCCAGAGGGTCTGTCCATCTACACTATACTTCAAATGAGGGAAACTTTTTGACCAATATTGCCACTCCCTGAGACCTGGTAGTATAGCCCACATGAGCCAATGCTGTGTAGGCCCAGAAATCTACACTGAGTGCCCTGTCGGTGCATCTCTTGAAGCATCACTATGTCAGAGGGCATGCATTCAATATATTGTGACACCAGCCCAACACACTACGCACATTGTAGTTAACCACATTCTCCCACTACATGCTCAGTGAAATGTTCCCATGTTACATGGGGTGGTTTCAAAGCAAAAATAAGGAAATCTCAGTTTCCAAAGGCATGTCCTATTGTAGAATCTGTACTGTGGAGGAACATCTACCTGGCAAATGCAGATTGCACAGTGCCCCATACTTGTGGGAATTATGCCCACCCCAATAAGAGCATTTGCACGGGAACATACAGTAACCATAGCTCATCATTGGGGCTATTACACAGCACATGCTTCTATGTACACTATTGTTCCCCTGCCAATACATTTATAGGATGTCTTGACACAGAAATAGCTACTGCTTCTAACACCTCAATGTCTGCATTGTGTCAGTACACCCATCCAACGCATTTTAAGGGGTCAGAACAGTGTCCACCATTACAGAAAGTGCACAGTTGCTTCGCTGGCCAGTGGAGTAAACAGCAGCCAGTAACACATGTGGAGCAAATCTACCTTTCTAAGAGCTGCTCAAGTGCAGTTGCACAGTCACACATTGTGGTGTGTGGTGCCCCACACTTCATGGAGGACCAAGCTGGTCAATACATCCCTTACAAAACGTTTACTCCTCACCGAGTGCAGACAGCTATTTCTTTGACTTTGAAACACTTCTGCCATATCAAAGGACTTCACACGGTGGCTAAAGCATCTCCCCACAAATAGGTAAAAGGATGAACGTATAAAGGAGAGCTCGTTGTAGTGCATGACATATCAAGATGATACTTTTCGCAGTAATACATGTTCTTAAAATTAAAACATTTTGTTTGCTTCACTTGCTATGCAGTGAATATGTGAGTCGCTTTCATATTTAATCTACGATTTGTAAACATAATATTGAGGTTGAGAGCTGAATGCTGTTGGATCTTATTAAACTGGATGAGGGTTCTTCGGAGTAACCAATAAAAGGTGTGTCTTAACTCCAAATATTCACTGCTCATGTCATCTACCAAAAATGCTGTTGTTATGAGACCCTTGATCACATTGCAGATATAGCCAGAGCCCTTTGTTTTTTTCTGCATTTTTGAAATCGTACAGTAAGTAATATTTGCATATTGCAAGTCACCTATAGAACAAATTCTATAATTTGTAGTAAGCAGAGAACAGGTTAACATTGCTATTCCTCCTACACTGCTGCACCTGCCACATAGGATCAAGCCCAAGTCATTATCTTCCGCTGCAGAAACTTTAGTAGATCTATAAAAGCAGACAGCAGCCTCTGCTACCTGTGCTGTGCTGTCAACTTTGAAACTGATGCGATCTGCTCTTTAAACCTACACCCGCCATGGTGACGTGACTGAAATGAAGATGCATTGTAGCCACCGAACATTCATTTGGGGTAACTTGTAAAAAACAAAAGGTACCTGCAGGAAGGATGGAGATCAAATTGTAACTGTGAGGAACAGGCTAAAGGAACTAATAGAAGGGTCGACAGAGTGGAAATCTGATTTTATCGATGTCATAAAACAAACAATTCCCACTTGAGGCAGAACATATAGTGCTGTGTGCAGTGTCTGATGCTAATTCACTACACTAGACCATTATATTATATCTTTCTCTTTCTACGAGTGTTGTGTGTGCATTCACAGTTAAAAAATGAGTTCTAGCTCAAATTCCTAAAACCACTGAAATTCACCATTTACGGTTATCAACACACACAACGCAACGCATCCACACCAAACCTGGCACTCTCTTAGGGTAGTAGGCAGCTAAGGTTGAACATACTAAGTATTGTGCAGCTCCATGCTAGGGAAAAAAGTTAAGGAAGGATCAAAAAGATGCGTTTCTCCATTATAGCTCCCATAGGACATTTTCATTGCGAAAACAGGCACATCCGCGGAACTGATTTATGCCAAACTTATTATGTGAGTAGATATTTACTCAGAAAACAGCAGGTTCAGGCTGACTGAATGGCCACAGGAGAAAGTTTTCTCTTGCGGCTACTATTATAGGATGTGGGGCTTACTCCCCTCCTCAAAAGAAAATAGGGGCAGGATGATCACACTGTGGCTACCAGGTCATAGTGGATCCAGCGATTTTCAGAAAGGCCCTCAAAACCCGGATCTTCACTCTGTCTGAAGAACAAAGTAAAAACCTAGTCTAGGTACCCCCCCGCCCCCTACCCACCTTACTCACCAGGCGTATCTTGAATCTCTTCTACAGCTCAAAGATGCTCCTTGGAGTGCAGCCTGTGCTTTATAAAAACCCCATCACATCACATCACATAGATCATGGAACTAAATGGGTGCTCCAAATGTAGAAAAAGAAAATGTTCTGTGTGCCTTAGTCCGTGGACTATTTTCCAAGGCTGTGGATTCGACTCAACCAAAATAGGATTGACAGTCCATGGCCCCAACAACTAGAATGCGGACTTGATACACCTAAGATGGCACCCATAGTCCACAGCCTTTACAACTAGAACCCAGACGATGGGAGCCATCTTAGGTGCATCAAAGCCACTGTCTATTGGTGCTAGTTTTGGTGTGTTGAGTCCACAGCCTCAGAAAATAGTTCATGGGCATTAGACACATTTTTGGGCCATTGAAAAGTAAAAAAGTCTTTACTTTTTTGACATAGAAATGGCTCCCCAGGTGTGCAATGGCATCAGTTAAAATATGTATTTGGTCCATGCTATTGAATTCAAATTTCTTTGTTTTGTGTGTCAGGGCAACCCTTGTGTATCCCCTCTATCAAGACTGTAGATCTGACATGCTAAGCAATGATGGTTTTAAAGTCGATTCTGGGATTCTCCTTGGCTAAGAGTTCATGTAACCTTACACCATATCAAAACATGACATTCCCCTGGCAACAGGAAGCACAACCACTATTTTGTAAGTAACAAGAAACATGTGCAACTCACAGCTTCCAAATGGCACAATTTGGAGAGGAAGATTTTCCAGGAACATCCTAAACCACTATGCAGGAGTAGAAGTTTTTTAGTGTCTTAGATAGACTTCGTGTTGGGGGGGGAGGAAGCAATCACTTTGATGCTTGGGAGTTCATTTTCCATCTGCTGGGTGAGAAAAAACGTAATGCGCACATGGTCATGTGCCAAATCTCTGACCAACGTCCCAGCCAGGGGATGTGAGACCACTACACGTTTGGGACATCAACAATAAGTAGACACCTCAAATCAAGAACCAAGAAGGTTTATGCAAGGTGAAAGTGGGAGAGAGTGCATGCAGATGCACAGGAGGCTGAACCAATGCCCAGTGTATCTGGATATCCTCAGTCATAAACCACATAGGTAGATATGTGCACTTTTAATGGAAAGTGTGGCAGACATTGTTTATAGTTCACTTCTTATTTGGTGAGAGATATCAACACAAGTGTGAGTAATTTGGTTGTTGGGTGAAGGGGGTAAAAGCCTATTTAAGAAACAGCCACAATCCCTGTCAGGGTGAACCACAAAAAGACACTAAATTAACCTGTGCTTAACCCTCTGGTAACTTGGCACCAAAGCAGTCATCCTTAACTTAGAGTGAATATGTAAAATATCTATGCAACACGCAAATATTAATGAAGTGAAAATACAACACAAAAAAATCCCACACCAATTTAGAAAAATAGAGTAATTTAAATTCATTATTTGACAATAAAACAACACAAATCCAATCAGTAGAACCGGAGATATGTAATTTAAAGGTTTTAAGGTAAGTATAGTGCCTAAAAACGCAAAGATCCAAATGTGGTTGTCAGGTCGCACCGAACCGGGAAAGAATCAAACATTCACGCAGACTGAGATAGAGTGTGGGCCAGTTACAGGGATTGGGTTAGTCCTGCTGAGAATTTTTTTATTTGATGACCCTAATGAGGAGTGTTGACTGAAGCTGCTTCAGTTCCAATGAGGAGCAGCTAGACCTGGGATGTGAAGGCCTGCGTTGGGATGCATCGTGCTTTATTGGTTCGGATGAGGAGCTGCAAGGGCTGTGATGCGATGTCTTTCACCGAGTTGAATCATGCTGCATCGGTTCCAATGAGGAGCTGAGAGGAATGTGATGTGAGATACAGCGCCGAGCTGTATTGCCCTTTGTCAGTTTAAATGAGGCTGCTGATCAGGGGCTGTGAGGTGATGTGATGCAAAGTCCTGCATTGTGCTGTGTTAAGTTGCATCGTGCTGCACTAATTCTGACAGAACCCACAGTTGAGCCAGAGGAGTACAATATAATGTCAGCCTAGGGTCCAGGACCTGGGGGGCACCCCTTGTAGATCAAAACTCATTGCACCAGAGGACAGTAGCAGGGCAAGGCAGGTTCAGTTGAGTCTGGGCAGCTGGACAGATGCGGCACATAACTCTGGAGCTTGTTATGGCCCTGTGCTCACAACAGGAGGCCAGTTAGCTAGCCCTTGGAGTCATTCTGGTGCTTCTGGGTTTAAGGAGCAGATCCAGTCTTCCTTCCTCAGGCAGTGAGGAAGCAGGGCAGTCGTTCTTGCAGCAGGGCAGTCCTTTCAGCAGCCGTGCAGCAGAGCAGGTCTTCTTCTGAGTCTCCTGCAGGCCCAAAAGTGATCTGTAGAGTGGGACTGAGGGTCCTACGTTTACACAAGGTGATTGCTATGAAATGGGAGAAGCTTCTGGAGTCCCTGCCCTCCCCCACTGACATGTTTGGAGTTTCCTGCGTTCCTGTCCTCCAGTCTGACTGCAATCACAATAGGCTGGTGTAAAGCTAAGGCTGTATCTTGGAAGGGCAATTGTGTCAGGTGACAGCTTTGCACCCTCAATAGTGATGGTTCATCCTGCCAACACCCAGACCCCTCTATTGTGATACTGGTTGGGTGGAATACTGTCAACCACCCTAGTAATGTGACCCAGGATGCAGGCTGCAAGCACTGAATAGTTAGGACAAGAAAATAACAACATCTTAAAAGTGGCACTTTCAGAATTGTGACTTAAAATCCAACTTTATCATTAAAGAAGGTTTTACATTGCAGTTCTTTAGAGTGTAAACATACAATTTCTACCTGTTTCCAATCAATAGTTATCACTTATTAAGTGTAATAAGGTAACCCAATGCTATCTGAAAGGGACATCGAAAAGTGAATTTTTTTTTTTTTTACTACTAGGAAATATAAAACTTAAAAGTACATGTCCAACTTTGGAAATACACTGCACCCTGCACTGCACCACACTCTGTGGGCTGTTTAGGGCTTACCCTAGAGGTGAAATATACGTATTAAAAAGAGAGGTTTATGCCTGGCAGAAGGCTGTTTTTGCCAGATCAAAATGGCAAGTTAAAACCACACAGCTGTAATGACAGGCATGAGACATGTTTTAAAAGTCTGCTGAAATAGGTTGCACAATAAATGCTGCTGACCCATTAGTAACATTTAATTCACAGGCCCTAGGTACATGTAGTACCACTTTACTAGGGGCTTACAAGTAAATTAAATAGGCAATTGGGTGTAAGTCAATCTTTCTATGTCTAAGGAGGAGAGCACAAGCACTTTAGCACTGGTTAGCAGTGGTAAAGTTCACAGAGTCCTAACTGTTGACATGAATGGGTTCAGTAAAAAGGAGGGGTGAAGGGAGAAAGTTTGGGGGACTACCACCCAAGATTGTCAAGTCTAACAAAAAGGAACTGCATTAAGCAAGGGTGTACAAATGTGTAAGTAGATGGCAGGTTTACAATATTTTTGTGAGCGCTGTGATTAGTGCAAGAGAGCCTGGTCCACTCAATTTGATAGAGACCTCTTTCCTGAGAAAGAAATCAAAACAAAGGGGCTAAACAGAACTTTTTCCAGACCCACTTGACAGAAATGTCCTCTCAGTATCTTCCTGCCATTGATTCCCCAACAAATTAATTTAACCACATACGCAGTTATGTATACATATCTGTATTTATATATGTATCAATGTATTTATGCAGGTAGTAAACCTAGCAAAAAGAAAGCAGTGTGCCATAAGTTATGTTTCTTTTAAGGCTTCAGGTTAGAATCCTGGCTGATCTACTCTGTTTCTGGTCCTCTGAAGATCTAGAAGTGCATTTAAGTTACGGAAGTTATAAAACATGCCTGATATAGATGATGGATAATACTTTCACTGGTAGGATGATTCTTCTAACGTCAATGAGCTCCATTGAGTTGCAGGTATTATACGGCTTGCCTTATATACATTCTCACACACCTCTTTAAGCAGCTATGTACTAGAAGAGGACTCAACAGGTAGGCTGATTCAGATTCATCAGCTTTGAAGGAGTGCCATTAACATGGGACGTTTGTAAGCGAGTCATTGATTTGAGCTGACTGAAATGCACGCCTCCCATAGAGCTTAGTAGAAGACTTAGCCCTAAAAACACATTACTAACATTACACACAACCCACCACTGAACCCTAAAATTAACTCACTGCTGATATACACTGATCACCCTTGAACACTAAAAAACACGTATTACCACATACACTACCAATCCCTGAACCCAAAAAACCCTCACTACCCCTATATCCTGCCAAAACCCTGAACTCTAAAAATCCTTACTTCCCCTTCGCACCATCCATTACTGTTCTCTAAATTTCCCTGACCATCCACAAAACTCAAACATTAATTTTAAATGGTTAAATATGCTTATATGTGCATATCTTATTATACATAAAGAATATTAGTGATAAAATGAATCTATACTTTTCATTATCTACTATTACAATTTTTAATAAACAAATATATAACTTAACGAATAACTAAATTACATTGTCAATATATTCTGTTTAATTTTAAAAACATTATATATACATTACATTACTTAAGTGAATTAATTATAAATACATGAAAGAAAAACCTAATAATTAAAATAAAAGTGTATTCAACTTTTATCACCCATACATGTTTAAATATTTATGTATATATTTATCCAAATATATTTCTCTCTCTCTCTCTCTCTCTCTCTCTCTCTCTCTCTCTCTCTCTCTCTCTGTATATATATATATATATATATATATATATATATATATATATATATATATATATATATATATATACGTATATATATATATACATATATATATATATATATTCAATGAAAAAACCATAGGTTATAGGCCATATATAGTTAGGAATTAGCATTTACAAAACCTTATTTTACTCGCATAAAACCATTGAAATTCCATATATAGTTAGCTAACTATAAGCGCTAACTATATATCGCGCACCCGCAATCCACTGCTGATGATGTCACATATTACATCATTCATGACATGGTCAGTGACATCACTGATGACATCACTGATGACATCTCAAATGACATCACTGATGACATCACTGATGACAACACCCAGTGACTGTAAGTTAAAATATGTCTTACATATTGAAGAATGAGTGGATGTATAAGTGTCTGGATGAAGAATTTAGTAGGTGCATGACTGACTGTATGAGTGAGTGATTAAATGTGTCTCACTGAGTGCATGGGTTAGTGACTAAACTGTCTTAATTCGTGCATCAGTATGTTTGTTGTTGTGTAAACTGCTGCTTGTGTTGATCAGTAGCTATAAGAGTAGCCATATGGGTTATTGATTGGTTGCCCAAATATTTGAATGGGAGGCTGAGTGTGTGTGTGGGTGGCTGGGAGGTGCGTGACTCTGTGCATAGATGTGTAAGCAGTTGATTCACTAGGAGTATGAGTTCAAAAGCAGCGGCGTCACTAGGGGGGTGCGGGGGGTGCGGACCGCACCGGGTGACACCACTGTCATGGGGTGACACCAATGCTGTGCAAGCGCACCTCGGCCGTGGGCACTGGTGGCCCATTGCTGCGGCCTTTATCATTTATTTGGGGACACTCATGACACTCATTACAGTAGTGTCAGTGTCCCCAAATAAATGATAAAGGACGCCGCGAAGGGCCACCAGTCCCGCGCGTGCAGCTTCGTTTTAAGTGCAATTGCACCACCACCTGCAGGTTGCAACTGCTGTCTGCAGCAGCGTGCAGCGCACGTACGCACGCACGCCAGCCATCCCACCCCCACCATCATCTAGCGTAGGCCCATGACGTACCCGCTCTGGACCGGTGAAGTTCAGACTATCGGTGAAAGGAAGCAGCGCCGGAGTTTAGTACAGAAAGGAAAAGCGATTCAGAATCCCTCTGCATGCAGTAAGTAGGAAGTTTGTTGCACACATGGGACTTTCTTCTCTCCGCTCGGTGGGTCCCACTCCCTAAAAGTATGAGAAGCAGGTGGGGGGCACGGACGGGAGGACGCCGCCACAGGCCCGTGTTTGTTGACTGAGATGTAGTTGTTATTTTCCCCCAAACCAACTATTTGTTTTAACTGTAATGTGTACTAGATCACGTATTGATGACGTTTCACTTTGTTTTGCCTCAACTCCATCGGTTTAATTTCAAAGCTGGGGTGGTGCGGTTGTTTTCTCCTTGGCTCTCAAAATGCGTGTGCTTTATAACTATGTCCACCCCCAGCTGGTGCCGGGCTCCCTGGGTGGGGGCAGCACCTCTGCGTCCTAAGTAACCCCCATTGATTCACCCCTCTGTGTACTGTTACTGCCGGCACGCAGCATGCTTTGTACCCCAGGTAAGGTTATAGTTGTGTTTTTCATTTCCCGCTGTCCAGTGTGCCCGACCTATCGTTAATACCCAGGAACCCTCCTTCTCTCCTGATGGAGGCCGGGTGCCCCCGTTTTTAATTTGAAAAAATAGCTGTATTTTAACTTTCTCCCTCCTAACAAGCCTTCCAAACAAAGCAAGATAAGCGGGGACATTATATTAATTGGTTCTTTTTTATAAATCTCCCACTTTATGGCCACAGTTAAAAAGTACACGAAAACCAAGAAAGTTGCCTTTCTTTTTTCATTTTTTACTCGCCTTAAGAATTATAAATACACGTTTAGGAGTGCAATGTTTGTGTGCAACTGAACAAAAACATTTGTGTTCCCAGGTTCTGCACCTAAACAAGGACAATAACTTAAGTGCACAGTGTCCATCACTCTAGACTCACACTTACTCTCTATCCTCTGGGGCGAATCAGATACCTGTGGGTACTGTTCCTGGCCAAACTTGCACTGCATAGACTAGGGCCACCATACACCGGGTTTCGATCCCCAACTTCTCTTTGTGTTGTTCGTCCCTATTATTAGCCCAAGCGCCTAGCCTGATAGTCATGTGCACCTCTGGTTGGCACACAAGGTTTTACAACAAACCTGAGTTCAGACCCTTGCCAGGGTTGTAGTGAGCGTTAAGGGCAAACCGCATGCAAGCTTTGCAAGTACGGTGCCATAAATAAACAAATTTGCTCGGTAATATTTATTTTCATTATGGTTGACAAGCGTCTCACTCTCCTGGTTTTAGGTGCTCTGCAGTAGTTTTAAGATCTTCTTTGAGTTTCCTATTGCTCAAATAGGTGTAATTTCTAATAATTACATGTTTCCCTCTCCTTCATAGATTGGATTTGCTCGTGAAAAAGTGTCACCCATAGTGGTTGAAATGTCACTCATAATTGCACTGAAATTATGAAAATGTCACTCATAGAAATTTGAAACCTTGGCAGCTATGAACCACGTTAACAAAGAGCTCTCCTAATGTATACGTATTGCTCACTTTCTGCTTCAAGCCCCCTAGTTTATGTTAAAACCAATGTCATATGAAACATTCTCTCATTCCACAACATTAAGACAGGCAATCAATACTGAGTCCATTTAACGTTTACCACGGCAGCCTGGTTTACTCAGGGAGCTATATGTTTTGGACAGGTTCTTTATTAAAAATGACTTGCCAGTATCCGATAATTTATTGTGTATATTATACTGTGAAATTCGGGAGTTTCTGGGCATTGTATGGGGCAGAATTGTGGGTCATGCCACAGCAAAGCAAATGACCAAACCACGGAACATCTTTCTTATGAGAAATTGCGGATTACCAAAAAGTAACTCCTTTAAATGCACTGAGTTTAGCATTAGGGGTGAACTGTATGAATAAGAAAGCTACTCTTTTGCCTGCTTTATATTGTATTCAGCTGTGGTCAATTCCTGCTGCAAAAGCATTTCAGAAAAGTCTCAAAGACCTTCTGTCCAGTGATCAAGCCTCCAGCCTTCCTTGGTTAGTCAACATTTGAAATATTTTCCTGAGTCGTGGTATGATTAACATCAGTGCAAGCCCAATTGCTGTACCATCCTCGTGCATCACGTTTGGTGACTGGTTTTGAGAACTCACGCTTTCTGAGATTATAATGACATCTGTAGATTGCAGCTTGGTACAAGTAGTGTGATTTTTAAAACGATGCTGCGAAGAGAGCTAAACCTGGTAAGGATGGTTCTGGCTCGTGAGCATGAGTTATGTTTGAGAATTATGCACAGTTTTTTTTTTATTTTGCACAGACTCAGCCCAAGTGCTTTGGATCCCTGCACACAAGCACCGGAGCACATTACATAAGACCAGGTTATTTTTTTGGGGTTTTTTTGTTTTGAGGCATCGGGAGATTAGATGATTTGCCCCAAATCAAAGGACATTAAGCTGACACTGGTGCTCGAAACCCGGTGCCCTAGTTCCATAGTCAGTAGCTCTGGCAGTTAGGCCACATCTCTTCGCCACTTCTTCTTACAATCTTTCCGTTAGGTTATACGAAGGCAAAAGGGCTAGTTGGGTCTATCCGCTCATGTTTGGTCATTTAATGTTAGCTGTAGATGATGGATCCCCGAACAGTGTCATGTATGTGCATGTTTGCATTGTGCTGCGGGGATTACCAGGTAATCATTCATGCAGCTTTCTGATGGATGTCACATGTGGTTTTTCTGAGTCCCCAGATAGATCATGCAGTCTGTGTGTTCTCCTTTGTACTGCCGGTCACCGGTGTATTCAACTGTGTAGTCTTGGACCGTGTCATGTATGTGCATGTAACTAGCATGATCGAGGTAACTATTAGCGGCGATACTACGTGTCTCTTAGACCTCTTTCAAGTTCTCTCCGTCCTTTTTCCCATCTCCTCCCCCCTCCCCCCAGGGGCGGCAATCTGAGGGATAGCCCCGGGCGTGCAGTGGCGTAGCTAGAGCTTGTGGCAAGCTCTAGCTACGCCACTGCACGCACGCACCACCTAGCATAGTGGTGATGGTGTGATGCGCAGTGGCGGCATACCTGGTAGTTTGTGGGTCCCAGGGCCGTCAATCTTATAGCACACCAATGACGGGCCTGGACCAGCCCCCGCGCTGTGCTTCTCTGACGTGCGCCACCTCCACGCGATTAGACTGAGAGAGGAGACAGTCTCGTGGTCGGTGGGAGTGCTGCTGCTGGGCGATTTGCACTACAGAGCCCCTAGGGTAGGGCCCCAGCCACCACCACAGTCGAGTCGAAAGAAAAGGAGAGCTGTGTCCGCGTAAGTGTTTTTGATAAACTTACGTTTTTGGCAAAGCTGTTGTCAAGCCCCCACTAGCTGGTGATGTGACATTCAAAAACCAATGAAAAGACGTTAATATGTCACCGTGTTGCTAGATTTGGAAAATAAAAAGAGGACTTCAGAAGGTGGGAAACAAGTTTTATTTCTGTGTTACTAAATGGAGGAACTAAACAACGTGAAAGATTGTGGTTACAGCCCCGGCTCGGTACTCAGCCTCCATCGTGTCAATTTAAGAATATTTGTCCTTGGTGGTTGACGAGCGTATTTCTCCGGTGACACTGAGGCTCGTCTCAGAAACTGTATTGATGACTTGTTTCAGGGCTAAGTAACAGGAGTTTTATAGATTCAGGCAGTGCTATAAACGAAAATAACTGTTTCAGGGGCATCACTTCAAATGTCCAGGCCTTCTCACCTCTTACAGTCTTTGACCCTTATTGCAGTATTCCAGAGCATGTGCAGCACCTATCTGCAGTTTCTCCCAGCCTACTTTCTTAGAATAATAATATGTAATAATCTAGAACTATTTCACGCTCTGTGTAGCTCCTGGTGTGCTGCTAGGGAAAATCGGCGCTACACCACTGAATTGATTCTTCTGCATCATCATGGCTCACCACACCTCAAACCCACCCTGTTCAGGAAACCCATGACACATGCTCACTGTTTCTCTCACTGGGCACTACACCTGTAACTATAGTGGTGTCACATTATTACAGTCCGATTGCCAGGGCACGTGTTGCGCTCTTTCTTTTCACGCAATTTCACTATACTGATCCACTAATCCTTTTTGGGTTCATGTGCTACTCGCTGAAAAGCGCTCTGTCGCCTCGTCAGGGTCAGTAAGCGCTATATAAATGCAATTACAGTACAATACAATACAAATAGGCTCAGTCTTAGTACGGATGCTTCAGCACACCTTTCTTGTGTGGTCACATACCTTACAATACCTCGCAGCACCTCCCTTGACTATGCAGATGGGACACACTATAAAACTTTACTCAGACACAGTTTGTTAAAGCCAGCCGTCTATTACAGAGTATTAAAAAATAAAAAAGGTTTCCCAACATATATGCCTTCTGCCTCTCAATCAGAGTAGGGTTGAGTCAAGTTCAAAGTTTCTTTCAACCTTTGCAAGGGTCTGTGGAAAATGTTGTGAAGCTGGCTAGCTTTTCCAATTCACGTTTGCAGACAAATTGCGGCTTTTTGGACACTTTATTTGCATTTGTGTCAGACTAACACAATGGTTGTGCATAATATATACTTTTCAAGACACTCTTAGAGGGTCATGTAGACCTGAGGAAGGTTTACAGGCCACTGGTGCTGTACAAAACTCAACTCATCCTGACATATTTTGGTTCCTTGCCCCTCTGGCTCGACATGTAGGATTACGTTGCATCCAGTGACATAACTGACGTTCTTTCACCACTATGTCATGGTCAACTGCTCAACAATTCTTTTTTGTTTTATAGGAGCAAACTGCAAAAGTTGGAGTTTGCTTCTGAGAAACGAAAGACAAATGTCCCTGGTCAAGCAGGGAACTTTCTCCCACACACGTGTTTTCTTTTTCCTGCCTGGGTCAGCCAAGCCTTGCAAATCCTATGCAGACAACTGATCATAGGAATGCCTGCCCTAAAGGTCCACACACTGTTGCCTATGGAGTTCATGGGCAATCAGTAAACAGTGCTTAATTTGAGCCGGTGGTTGCTGGTGTAGGACACTGCACTCTTTTTTGGGGGACTGGCACTTATTTTTCCTCATGTGGCATTTCCTGAGAGCAAGAAAGGGAAAATACACTGGCACAATAATTCCTCAAGTAGGGGGGGGGGCATTACTGCGGCATTGTATTTATTTCCTGCCACTCGGATGTCGGATCCGTGGGAGAGTCTCCTTGGAAACAGGGCTGCTCGTCGAGACGGGATGGACAGACGAATTACCTTTTGTACGGACCGGCCCTGGTGCTCGGCATACCTTTCTCATTGGCCCTGGGCTGTCTTCACAATGCTTAAGCTGTATTTTTCTGTTTTGTGACTTCTCTCGTGACCATATTTGTCAACATTTAGCCAAAACCACAGTTGCAAATAATCCCTCCGCAGACAGCCGAGCACCTGCTACTTTCTAGGTAACCACTGTTACCACCTTAAACCTGATCTTCCAAGATGTTGTTACATATATATATATCGCATTAGTTAGAATTCGTGTATTTATCGATTTCTCTACACGTTGACGAAGAATGTAAAAGACAACTCTGGTCGATTCACAGAAGCGTTCCAGGGCACTCTTTTATGATCTTTTACGGGTCTTTGGGCAGTGCTTAATTTGAGCCGGTGGTTACTAGGTGGGGCCACCGGAGAAGGTCCATGCGGTAAGTCGTGAGGGGGTGACACCATGAGTTACCCGCACCGGGTGACACCAACCCTAGTGACGCCACTGTTCAAAAGTGCATGTGGAAACAGCTATATGAGCGGTTGACTGTGCATGGGTGTGTTGGTGAGTGAATGGATTTCTCATTGCTACATGTGCAAGTAAGTACGTATGTAAAACACAATACATGTGAGAGTTGAGATATATAAATAACTGAACATAAGAGCCAGTGAATGTGTGAGTGGCTGTATCGATCACTGTGAGCTTGTATCAGGGATTATATAAGAGAGTAAATATGTGTTATTATATGTTTGAATAAGTAAGATGTGTATAACTGTATAGTTGAGGAAATGGAGGTGTGATTGATTCTTTGCATGACTGACTAGGTGTGTGAGTAAGTCCATGGATGAGTGACAGTCTGTGAGTGTCTGTTTATACTGAGTGTATGTAAGGTTATATTAGAGTCTGAAGAGGTTCATTGTATTATCACATGAGTGATGTGATCAGTGATGACAAATGAGATGTCATCAGTGATGTCATTTGAGTTGTCATCAGTGATGTCATTTGAGATGTCATCATTGATATCATTTGAGTTGTCATCAGTGATGTCATTTGAGATGTCATCAGTGATGTCATCAGTGATGTCACTGACCATGTCATGAATGATGTAATATGTGACATCATCAGCAGTGGATTGCGGGTGCGCGATATATAGTTAGCGCTTATAGTTAGCTAACTATATATGGAATTTCAATGGTTTTATGCGAGTAAAATAAGGTTTTGTAAATGCTAATTCCTAACTATATATGGCCTATAACCTATGGTTTTTTCATTGAATTTTCAAGGTTTTGTAAATGCAAATTCCTAACTATATATCCACTATAACCTATGGTTTTTTCTGTGAATTTCATTGGTTTTTTAATAGCAAATATGAAAAGCTTTAAAATGTCAAGTACATGATAGATAAAAACATTTTCGTATTTATGCACGCTGATGTGCTTTGAACGCTGCCCCCCTCCCCTCTTTTGCCTTTGTTAGTACTCTCTCTTTGCAGATACAGAAGGGTAGTTAACGCAGGCCTTTACCCCCGTTGTAATCCGTCGTACCTCCTTGTCTCTCCATTTGATTGATTGTTGTCCAAGCATTTACTGTTTTAGAATTGGTTCTCTTTGGATCATTCTCTATTTACAAACAAGCACAAAGTCGCAATACTCTGTTTAGTCTTTGCAGATAGTGAAAAATCGTGTAAAAAAATAAAAGTAATCGAGCAAAATCAGTAGGCCACTAATTGGATCTCTTTTTGACCTCACTAAAATAGAAATATTAGGAACAACCCTTCTTGAGAAATACGAAAATAGTGAGATGAACTGAGCTCCACACCATGAGGGCTGCAAGACAGCTCGGCTCCATCACCCATCCCGCACAAAATAATGACAAACCCTATGCAAATATTAAAAATATAGACAACACACCAGCAAAGAAATAGGGTAAAACATTTTATTAAAAAACTATTTACATAACGTTGGTTTATAAGATGATGTCAGTAGTGGACCGATGTGTGAATAGATCGAAAACAGCACAAGGCTCCAAGATCCGGATAGCAAGCTCCTGGATGTTGGGTGCCATAGTTTAGAGTTCTGAATTTCAGCCTTTTTCAATGCCTGTGCTTTGTTGAATCAAAATGGCGGCTTGACACAAAGCTGACTCAAGCGTTGTTACTGATGCTATGCAGACCAAAACTGGTTTTCAGTTTGTAAATTTTTCTAGATTTTTCAATCCAAGTTTGGTTGACTTTGTAGAACGATGGCTTCAGATTTTCAACATACGGTGTGGTGGCGCTGACTGGGAGGGGGCGCTTCGCTCCTGCCCCCTCCCCAGGTAAGATTTTCATACGTGAAAGTACGTTAATGGTTTTGGTCCCCGAGATGCTTCGATGTCACTACCATTCTCAAATAGCATAAGTTCTGGATGTTGGGTGCCATAGTTAAGAGTTCTGAGCAGCGCTTGTAACACTGTCTGAAGCTTATTTCCTCCTACTGCAGCTTCACTATTCTCAAAGTAAGTGAGTGTCGTTTGTGGACCTGACTGCATTAGAAAACAATATGATATGTTACCTTCCTAAACAGCTTGACGGAGGCCCCTGAGGGGCGCTGTGATGGCCATGGACTCGGAGAAGACGCTTGGCTCCGACACCCTCCCCAAGTCTTATAGCACTGGTGTAGCCTGAGATCGCCCCCGACATAGGCGGCCGGCTCCCGGGGTCCGGCGGTACTTTTTGCCTTTTGATGACTCTTCAATTCTGGACCTTGTCCCACAATCCGTTTGACCTGAAGACAAGCTGTAGTGAGGCGCCCCTTTATCGTTTTAGTTGCCATTCCGCCCGCTTTTGCTACACTGTGCCTCTTCCGCCATTCAGCTGTTTTCCGCCCGCTCTTGCGACTACAGCGTCTCGCTCACCATGTAGTTGAGATGCGCCCGCTCTAGCGGTGCAGCGATAGGCGGCTGCCACAGGACTCTCAAAATGGCGGCCGGCTCTTCGGTTTTGGGCCTGGTCCACTAAAATGGCCCTGGGACACCTTGGAACTCGGACGCTTGTCTGCTAGGGCTTGGATCCCATTCTCGAAAAGCGTCCCCTCAGCCGTGAAGATTCTACAAAAGTCATGGGGGCCTCCGACTCCCGCAGGCTTCTGGTGGGGAGCGGCTGCCATGATTGCTCGTGGAATGGCCACGACGGAGCTACGAGATGGTAGTGGTCTCATGCTGACGCCAGCTTTAGTCTGAAACATCCAGAAACACTGTAGACTACCAATTCGATCAGTTCCGGTAGCGCCCCAACATGACCCGGAAGAGAAGAACTTGCCCTCCCCTCTTTGACTGATGGTTCTTGTTGCCTGTCCCCTCTGTTGTCATTTAACAGAACTTTTTGGACTGCTGAAAGGGGTTGTGTTCTGAACGCTGGTTGGTGGAGACATTTAGACTATATTCTTGACCTACGTTGTCGCGTAATGCGTTTTATGACACGCCGCGTTAGCGCACCCGGAAGTGATCCGAGGCGCGGCGCGCAGCGCGTAACGTAAGCATAACAGGTCATGTGACTTGTTAATAAAACTTTTCATTGGTTCATTTTACTTTTGTTAATTTAATGATGAAAAGCTTGGTCATATGACCTAAAAATTACGCTTTTTATTATTTTCGAACAATATTTTTTTTTCAAACATATGTTATAATATTCCAGGCTAATGTACTTTCCCGGAAAATTTACAACTGTCTGGCAAGTAAAATATATTCCTTTTTCGAGAAAAAGGGCGTTTCTTCCTTCCATGACGGAGCCGTTGAGTAAAAGAGATTCGGCCTGCTGTCTTAGTCGCCGATGCGCCTGATTATCAGATTCTTATCGATCACTTTATGTTGCAGACATGAAAAACACAACTGCCCTTGACCATTTATCTTTACTGCGTTCCTACATATTATACCTTTTATCCGTCATGTAATTGGACTGCTTTATTTCACTTGCCTTTTACTGATTCGAAAACAGTCACTAAAAGTAAAAACTTTACAAATGAAAATACTACTACCGTGTTTTGTTTTAAAAACCTTTATTGTGAAAATGTCAGTATACAAATACGGGCCTATAACCACGTGGGCCGGCCACGGAGCAAACTCAAATCGTATATGATGAGGAGACATTTACACTGTAGAAGAACGTAACGAGCGGGCCATTAGGTGACAAGAACAAAGGTGTCTAACAGTTGCGGTATCGGTGGACGTACATTTTGTAATTAAAATACGACAGGGCCACTTACAATAACATTTTCTAGATATACATTTGCGGGCAAAGAGTTACGAGTCCCATTTATACCGGCGCCATTTTGGGCGAGGCCGGGCAGGTCCAAGATATAGTCAAAATGTCTCCACCACCCATCGGCCAGACCAGAACCCCTTTCGGCCCTTTATGTTACAAGATGATGTCTTCCATTCAGAAAATATTGGTGGCAGCATTTTGAAAGGAAACAGAAACAGCCGTTCTCCTAGTGAGTTTCACATTGTTACATTTAGGAAGAATGTTGAAGAGTAGTATGTGGAAAATCTGAAGCCATTTTTCTACAAACTCTCAATCAGACTTGGATGGAAAAAAAAACCTGAAGAATGTACAAACTGAAAACCAATTTTTGTCTGTATAGCACCAACAGTAACGCTTGAGTCAGCTTTGTGTCAAGCCGCCATTTTCATTCAATCAATAGCGTCCCCCTGCACACATTCAGGGACCTGGTCGTGTCTTCAGATGAAACGCATTGTAGGAAAAGAAGCAGAAAGGAAAAGGAAAAAAGTTCCGCCGGACCTAGTGAAGCTGCAGCAGGTGCAAATAAGCTTCAGACAGTCTTACAAGCACTGCTCAGAACTCTCAACTGAGGCACTCAACATCCAGGACTTGCCATTCGGATCTTGGCGCCTTGTATTTTTGTTTTGTTTTTGATGGAAGGGAAAGAACAAAAAACAGACATTGAAAAAGGCTCAACAGTGCAGGGCGCCTTGTGCTGGTTCCGACCTATTCACACATCGGTCCGCTACTGACATCACCTCATAAACCAACGGGGCACCCCACGCCGACTTTCGGCGCAGCATTGTAGGATGGACACACCAGTGCGGCAATTTGATGGACACCACCTCGGTGCCATCCAGATCTCGGCGCGTTCATTCATTCAATAGCGTCCCCCTGCACACATTCAGGGACCTGGTCGTGTCTTCAGAAGAAACGCATTGTAGGAAAAGAAGCAGAAAGGAAAAGGCAACAAGTTCCGCCGGACCTAGTGAAGCTGCAGCAGGTGCAAATAAGCTTCAGACAGTTCTACAAGCACTGCTCAGAAATCTCAACTGAGGCACTCAACATCCAGGACTTGCCATTCGGATCTTGGCGCCTTGTGCTGGTTCCGACCTATTCACACATCAGTCCACTACTGACATCACCTCATAAGCCAACGGGGCACCCCACGCCGACTTCCGGCGCAGCATTGTAGGATGGCCACACCAGTGCAGCCACTTGCTGGACACCACCTCGGTGCCATCCGGATCTCAGCGCGTTCGAGTCACTGTGCCGGAAGAGTGACCGGAACTCAGCTGAACACGCCGTCTTTCGGCGCAGCATTGTAGGATGGCCACACCAGTACGGCAATTTGCTGGACACCACCTCGGCGCCATCCGGATCTCGGCGCGTTCGAGTCACTGTACCGCAACAGTGACCGCAATTCAGCTGGACACGCCGTCTTTCGGCGCAGCATTGTAGGATGGCCACACCAGTGCGGCAATTTGCTGGACACCACCTCGGTGCCATCCGGATCTCGGCGCGTTGTGCTGCCTTCGGCCTATTCGCACATCGGTCCGCTACTGACGCCGCCTCACGTGCCAACGGATTTTCTACGCTTTTTGTAGCCCTATGTCGCATAACAGGTCATGTGACTTGTTTATAAAACTTTTCATTGGTTCATTTTACTTTTGGTTTCCTAAAGATGGAAGGCTTGGTCATATGACCTAAAAATAACACTTTTCATTGGTTTAGAACATTTTTTTTTCCCAAACGATGAAAGCCCCACCTTGTTTCTGGATCATTCAGACTGAAGCTGGCGTCAGCATGAGAGCACCACCATCTCGTGGCTCCGTCGTGGTCATTCCGCGAGCAATCATGGCAGCCGCTCCCCACCGAAAGCCTGCGGGAGTCGGGAGCCCCCAAGACTTTTATACAATCTTCACGGCTGAGGGGACGCTTTTCGAGAATGGAGCCCAAGCCCTAGCAGGCAAGCATCCGACTTCCAAGGTGTCCCAGGGCCATTTCAGTGGACCAGACCCAAAACCGAAGAGCCGTCCGCCATTTTAAGAGTCATGTGGCAGCCGCCTATCGCTGCACCGCAAGAGTGGGAACAACTCAACTACATGGTGAGCGAGACGCTGTAGTCGCAAGAGCGGGCGGTAAACAGCTGAATGGCCGCCACCTGGGGAGGCCCGTTCACGCCGCCTCCCCCCCCCCCCCCGGGCCGCCGCACGCCAATTTTCGGAGCAGCATTGTAGGATACCAAAACCAGTGCGGCAGTTTACTGGACATCACCTGGGTGCCTGTCGTACATGTTGTGTCAGCCATGTGACACTGGACACAGACCGCTACTGACGAGGCCTCCCCCCGCACCACCCGGGACGCCCCACGCTGTTTTTCTGTGCTGCATTGTAGGATCCCTAAACCAGTGCGGCACCCAGGCGACATCACCTGGGTGCCGTCCAGAACTCTGCACGTTGTGCTGCCTTGGGACTATTCGCACAACAGACCGCTACTGACGAGGCCTCCCCCCGCCCCACCCGGGACGCCCCACGCCAATTTTCGGAGCAGCATTGTAGGATCCCTAAACCAGTGCGGCACCCAGGCGACATCACCTGGGTGCCGTCCAGAACTCTGCACGTTGTGCTGCCTTGGGACTATTCGCACAAAAGACAGCTTCTAACCATTGTTGCTTTTTGTGTTAATAAATGTTTAAATGTTTTTAGTTTTTGTTCTGTTCATTATCGTTAAAAGTTAATAAAGTTTTATAACCTTACTTTGTTGGAGTGTTATCTATTTTTTGAAAAACGGGTGAATGGGGCCTTGAATCGGGTTATTGTCATGTGTGGGCTTTGGAAGTGTGCTGCTGCAGGATCGGACATTTCAAACTCAAATGCACGTTCTTTTTCTTACCTTTCCGAAGCATGGAGCGCAATAGCAAGCAGAGAAAGGGTGATGCACGTGTTGAACACTACCTGACCTGGCAAGTTGCTGGCAGTGCCCCCCCGCCCGCTCCTGAAAGAGGGCACACACACACCGCCGCCCCGAGTACTTCAGAAATCTTTAAAAGACCATGCGCTTGTTCATGAGGCTTAAATGGTTTATCACCTCTTCTAGAACCCCTACATCGACCCTCTGACGTTTCATGGAAAAATTACCATGTAACACAATACCAAGCCCTATCAGCTGAAACCCCCAAGGAATCGTGGGGCATATTAGCAAGGGGGTTTATCTCCGCTTTTTTGGCTTTAAAAACCATGAAAGCGGAGATAAAATTATTTCCCTATTATCAAGCTGTCGCTAACACCAGTTAGTGACACCTAAAAGGAGATAGCGACCATCTTGGGCCCGGCTTTGCATGTCAGTGATACTTATCACTAATGACATGCAAAGTGGCGTGCCAAGATGTTAGCGACTGGAAACAGTCCCTAACATCGCTACCTTCTATTACCAACTTTTGGAGATATTCGCACTAAGCGCGAATATCTCCAAAAGCTAACACCTGCCCTGAGCAGGTCTTAGCCATGTTATCCAATGGGAGGTGGATAACATGGCTAAGAGCATTAGGTCGATAATACATGAATATCGCTGACTTTTCTGCGATAATAGCAAGGTTTATCTGCGATAAAAATCGCCGATGTGCGGCGATAATTTTTGTCTCTAAACAAGTTATAGACAAAAATTATCGCTAGTTGTTAGTAATATGCCCCCGGGTTTTTGCTTGCAGAAATCGGGAGGCGGGAGACTAGCACTGAAATCAGTACTCACACGCCTGAATCAGGAGGATTGGCATGTCTGAATTCTCTACAGCTGGGGCCATAAACTACATCCGCAGGGGTAGGTGATAGCCTGGGACCAGCCTGGCATCTAAAATGGCTGCCGTGCACGACAAAATTGTGGCATTCGAAAAAAGGCAAGATGGCGCAGCCGCTGGAAGAGATATATCAACATATATCAGCCTCCTCAGCCACCCTCAGGAAACATAGGGGATTAGGATATGTCTCCCGCACCCCCTTATACCTAGTACTTTAATTAACGAAGCACAAAATGGCGAATTCCCGTTTCGCTACCAGTTTGCGGCCCAGTTCGCGGCCCGTGAAGCGCTTCTACCGTGAAAAATCATTTTTTTTTTATTTTCCCCACGGGACCCTTTAATAACCCCAACAACATTCCTAGGGGGTCAAGAGGGGGATACCTTGCCCCCTTTCATTAAATTCCCCCTTAGTTTTTCACCTTTTCTTCTCTCTCGATCCTACCGAGAGACAAGATGGCGGCCGCTCCGGACTGTCACGCAGCAAAAAAAAAAAAAAAGCTCACGCACAGCCGCTGGAAGAGATGTATCAACATATATCAGCCTCCTCACCCACCCTCAGGAAACATAGGGGATTAGGATACGTCTCCCGTACCCACTTATAACTAGTAATTTAATTTACGAAGCACAAAATGGCGAATTCCCGTTTCGCTACCAGTTTGCGGCCCAGTTCGCGGCCCGTGAAGCGCTTCTACCGTGAAAAATCATTTTTTTTTTCTTTTCCCCACGGGTCCCTTTAATAACCCCAACAACATTCCTAGGGGGTCAAGAGGGGGATACCTTGCCCCCTTTCATTAAATTCACCCTTCGTTTTTCACCTCTTCTTCTCTCTCGATCCTACCGAGAGACAAGATGGCGGCCGCTCCGGACTGTTTAGAATGTTGACAGACACCGGAGAGCCAATCAGCTTTCTGCGCGCAAAGTTCCGATAAGCGAAAAGTAAGCGGACCGGATCGCTGCCCAGAGCGCTGTTACAGATATATATCTTGATTTAAACGTTAATTTCTCAAAAACTACTGGAGCACATATATTGAGACCTAGCAAAGGCACATCGGGCTAACAGTCCCTACAATTTTGCCAAGTTTCGTGCAAATCCATTCAGCCGTTCGAGCTAAAAGTGAGTCCAACCGCCCTATGGAAAACTCAATGCAAAAAACGCGTTTTGGGACCCCCCTTTTTTCTCAGCCCCCCCTTGACGAAACCCCACCAAATTTTCAGGAGCTGCTCAGAAACAAAATGTGCCATTTTCCTGAAAATTTCAGCCGATTCCATCCACAAACGCCAAAGTTATTAGACATAGAATTTTCAAAAGTCCCATAGGGAATTTATCCTAACTATATATACCTACTGGCGAACGCCAGTAGGTAATATATATATATATATATATATATATATATATACATATACACACATATTTAAACATATACACATATAAGGACTTTTGACATTCAAAAATTACTTACCTGTAACACACTGCGATGTAAGGTATTGAAAACCCTAACTACGATGTAAAGACCCGGATGTACTTACCTGCAACATTAAGCCCTACAGATCAAATCTGGGGTGTAATGGTGGCATACCACTCAGCTTGTGAAAGAAATGTGTTCCTCACTAAGACACGCTGTTGTTAACATTTTTGTTGGTTGGGGTAGCAAGAATTATTAACAACAATATTTAACAGGCCTCCCATATAATTGGATATAAAAAGAACTATAAATATTGGAGAGAGCAACAACTACTATGTGGGACCTGCACTACTCAAACACGCGCCATCTCCAGATTCTAACAATTAACTTATTTTTCATAAGCCTTGACTAGCTGCAAGTCTCCAGAGACATTTTGACATCCATTTTCGATTCAAAATCAGGTCTTTGACCTCATTATAAGGATAGATTTTAGTTTCTTAGAGAAATTTAGCAATGTGCACATTGCAAATAACATTTTGCGCAAATAGTAATTTTACTTTCACTTCCTCTTTATGAAAAGTGTTAAACCTATACCGCCATTGATAATGATTGATTTTTCCAATCATGAGTAAACTCCAGGCCCATGTGTAATCTCTGAATCACTTTAACCCTACACACCCAGATTAACATTCTGCTCAGCTAAAAAGTTGCCCTCTATTTCACTCAATAGTTTAGTCCCCGATGAATGAATATTGGTTTTCTAATGTCTCAGCAGGAGTAAATTACACGAGTTCTGACATGAATAATAATAGGATTGAAGATGGACAGACGAGTGAACTAACCCCTGTGATAGTATTTGATTCTGTTCTGGTACTCTTTGCTTTCACATTACAACCACTATTTAATTGTCTTGTAGACTAGCTACGTTTTCAACATTTCCTTAAAAAACAAAATAGAGCAAGATATTATCAGACAAGGTACTAGTCCATTGGCTGTTGGGGGAGATGCAAGAGGGAAAGAGATAGCTGAAGAGAGGGTTTTGAATGAAATATATAGGTTACATATTCATTGAAACAAAGCTCCATGGTCGATTTCTTAACTGGGAATCATCTTACATTGAAACTGAGATGGTGGGCACAGGTAGTCTGTGAATTAGAGGTAGGTGTTTTCTGAGAAATACTGCAGGCATTTATCTGTTTCATGTTTTGAGATCATGAAAGGGCCAGTTGCGGGCACTGAACTGCAATCTTACTTAAAATACCAAGTGCTATTTTTTTAGCTTGTCTATTTTGCATCTATTTACTTTAAGAATAGCCTAGGATCATTGTAGACAGCTTATCCTTCTTCGTCATGTTATGTTATTTCTATTTGTAACATGTTCATCTCACCCATAGGGGTATAATGGTGGTTGTAAAATAAGCAAGTTAGAACAGCTACGTTTAAATTTGCTTCATAAATTCTGACAGAGATCCTGCAGAACAAATAGGGAGGGGAATTGTTTTCCAACCACTGGGTGTCAGGGATGGAAAGGAGTGGTCGAGAGGGAAAGAGTGACAGATGCGAGATTGGTGAATGAGCATGTGAGATGTGCAGTGAATTTGCCTGGAAGGAACATAGACGTGTACGTGACTATTATTGTAAGAATTATTATTATTACAGCATTTATTGAGTGCATGGCTAGTCGAATCGGATTCCCTGTGCTAGCCATCCCTGCTGGAGACCTGACCAATTAAGCAAAGAAGTAGGTTTTCTGATGCTTTCTAAAACTTAACAGTTTGCCATTAAGTTTCAGGCTAATGGACAGAGAGTTACAAAGTTTTGGGGCAGGTATAAAAAAGAACGTCCGCCTCCTCTGGCCCTCTTAATTCTTGGAACTGTGAGAAGGCCTAACTTAGTTGACCTGAGATCTCTGTTGGCCTTGTGAGGGTTGACAAAGTGATGAAGAATCTGTGGGCCTGCTTTATGTTTGCCACGTTGAGCAATGCATAATACCTTGAATTAATTATTTTGTTTATTGGCAGCCAATACAGAGTTTGCAAACGCTGGGCAAGCTGACTTGAATGTGTGGACACCTAACAACATTCATGCCGCTGCATTCTCTATGACCTGCAGCTTGTTAATCACTGAAAGTGGACTGCCTAAAAACATAGAACTGCCAAATCCAGGTGCAATAGTATGAGTCCCTCTACCACTATTCTTAGTATCTCCAGGGCGAGCTATTTGATAATTTTCCTCAATGATCTGAGAAAGCCGAAACATGTCGCTGCAACTTTTTACACTTTTAGTGCCATAGTAAGATGGCTGTCCAAAGTGACACAATCAGACTTTCGACTTCTGGTTTAGGAGATGGACGATCTCCTAAGGATAGAGGCCAGGTAAGTTAGTCTCATAAAGATAGTTTATTTTCAACTACCAAGACCTCTGTTTTCCCCCCATTTAGGACTGGTCAAGGTTGTGAAGTGATTTCTAGGTATACATAAGAATCTTGTGGAAGAATGCTTATGGACAGGCAGCCAATCAAGGTTACCTAAGTGGGCAGTGATTGTAGTATGAGGAGGCAGGTTGAGTGCAAGCCTTGGAGCTGTGTTCTGGACCAATTGAATAAGACTCTTCATAAGGCATGTCAAATTGCAAACATGCATGATATTTCGGTAGTCCGCTCCACTGATAATGAGTGCTTGGGTCATCATTTTCTGCGCATTTATGAGCAGTCATTCAAAACATTTCTGAGCATTTTGAGAGTGTTAAAGCAATATGCAGACCCAGCAGTGACTTAGTTCACCATAGGAAGTTTATTATCAACACTGATGCCCAGGTTTCTGGCAGCTAGTAAGGGCTGAGGTGGACAAGGTTGAGTCGCCCATCAGGCGATACTCCAGACAGAGGCATCTCTATCGAATAGAACAAGCTCAGTATTAGGCAATTACAGCTCATCCAGTCAAAAACCACAGACAGATAGACCGTGAAGTTAGTCTGGGTAATTGATGTGTCTTCGAGAGTGTAAGAGGTAATATTAAAATTGAAAGATATAACAATGGATTCCAGCAGTGCCATATAAAAACAATATTGCCCTAAAGGAAGATACCTGGGACACCCGGAAGCATCAGATTGAAACGATGGGAGATATACCAATTGGGTCGGTGAGAGAAGAAAGAACCATTGAAGTGCAGAATGGCAGATACCTGCATTGAAAAGGCACTTGAGTAGAATGGCACGTGATACCATGTCAAATGCTGCCAAAAGATATAAAGGATAAGAGCAGCAGTAGCACCCTTATCAATAATAATAATAAGTCAAATGCCACCGTGGCAGCAATAAGAGCTGCTTGTGTGCTATGATTGTCTCTAAAGCCAGCTGAAGAAGCTGATGAAATGCTGGTTGACTAGTTTTTCCATGACCTTGGCTGGGTAAGGAGGAATGGAGATTGGTCTGTAGTTGCACAAGGTTACAGTGTCAGCAAAGGGCTTTTAAGCAACTGCAAGATCATGGAATGTTTCCATTTAAAGTGGTAAGTGGCATCGATAGTGAGAGGTTAAAAAGGGTCGCGATTGTGGGGCCAATGGGTTCATGACCGAGAGAAAAGATGTAGTGTGGACAAAGGACATGCGTGGTCCTCTTGACATTATTCATTGCAAGTTGAGTCAGGATGGACATGACTGACCCCATAAAATAATGTAAATGTAAATGTAAATGTGGCGTATTTGTATAGCGCGAACAGTGACCCGGAGGCATCCCTTCGCTTGTACTCCTACCACAAGGGAACCCCTCCTGGCTTTTCCTTGTGGGGTCTCCACTCCTGGGCATCCCATGGTGAAATCAGGCATCCCTTGTGTATCAGGGGGCCTTTGTGGAGACTAAGCAAGCTATTGCCCAGAGTTGCAGCGTGGGACCCATGCTTAGAATCGGCACTGAGGCAAGAATATCCGGTCAGAGGAATTTAAGCCCGATACCCGCCGAGGCGGGAATCGAACCCTGGTCCCTGGCCAGCGTTCTGCATCACGGTCTGCCGCTCTAAGCATTGAGCATTGAGACACACTTCTCCACAAATATAGAAAACAACATACCAGTGAAGTCCAAAGAGTCCAAAACAGAATGTAGGGATACAACAAAATAAATCAGTTTGATCTTATCAAAGAAGTAACTAGAAAGATCGGAGCAGAGGTCCTGGGATGCAGGGATGGAACTGAAGAGGCAGAGTGAGTGGTAGGTTCCTTTACAATTATGAAAATTCCTTAGTGGAATTGACCCTTTCCTGGATCTGGGAAGTCAGGGAGAGGCGTTTGGCTAGTCTCATTGTTAGTGATAATTGAGGAACTCAGACTTGAAGGTACATTGATTGTGAATTTTATGTGAGCTATACCAGCACTGCTTACATTTTTACAATGGGATTTATGTAGCCTTTGGTCCTCTGTATACAAGTTAGTGTAGGGGGTTATCATGTGGGGTACACCAGGATGTGGTGTGTGTTCAGTGGCATAGCTAGGCACTTTGCCCCCAGTGGCAGTTTCTGTTTTTGCGAGCCCCGTGGCGGCACTGATGAGTGGGGGGCAGAGGGTGCTGACAATATTTCCTGCGTTTCCTGCCCCTGTCGCAAACTCATGTCAGAGGGGGGGAAAATGCCGCCCCCCAAAACTTGTGCCGCCCGGGGCCGACCACCCCCCCTTGCAACGCCACTGTGTGTGCTGTGAATGGGGCAAGGGGTTTAGCTATATTTCAAAGTCAGGTGTTGAAGCCAGTGATGATACTAAATAGTTTGATGGAAGGAAATGGAGGCAATTTGGTGTGTGTGTGTGTTGCAAATAGGGCTGACTGGCATTTGAGGGCTCCCTCCTTTGACCCAGCTCTCGTTGCTGAAAGGGTGGCAGCGAAGAGGAAATAGGTGATGTGTAGCTATGCACCAGAGTAGGATAGGACCTGGACCCCATTGCTGCTCCACTCTGGAGAGGCAACCCTGGACACCTCTAATACTCTACCACCAGACCCCCGTGCTGAGACATCACAGCAACACGTGATGCGGGTACCAACAGACCCCGTTTCTAATCTCATCTCTACGCCTGACGGACATGCAGCACATTGAGGCACAATTCCCACTACAGACTCACTTTTGTTGTTTGAAGTCACACCCTCCAGTTTGCTATATCCATCCTGGTGGTCACCGACCCCAAGCTTGTTATGTTACAGAGCCAACTGCAAGATGCTTTCAAAATTGGCCATATTTGCAACCTAGACTCTTCCAACTATATGTGGCCCTGCAGAACCTATTTGCTAATATGTGAAAACTAAACTGCTGTAAAAAACATTATTAGGTGGTACAAAAGGGGATGGTGATGGACGGAGCATCTGAATCAATCAAACACTCACACCCAGTCAAAAGATCTGGGTTTAATCCATCACCGTTCTTTAGCCCACTCTGCCACCCCAGTTCAGACATGGCTATATGCAAATCAGTCTGACCCTGTGCCTCATGGGCACAGTCCAGCCCGAACTGCCAAGCCATGTCTTCCCTGGACCGGAAACAAGCTTCCGAGGACCGGTTTCTGGCACTCCAGCCATCTTCAGCCCGGCTTGCTTGAAACCAGTGGCAAAGTGAGCAAGGGACTCACGTCTGAGCATAACCTGCCACACTTATGGCGGCCAAAAGCGGTACAAAAGGGGGTGGTGATGGACGGAGCATCTGAATCAATCAAACACTCACACCCAGTGAAAAGATCTGGGTTTAATCCATCACCGTTCTTTAGCCCACTCTGCCACCCCAGTTCAGACATGGCTATATGCAAATCAGTCTGACCCTGTGCCTCATGGGAACAGTCCAGCCCGAACTGCCAAGCCATTATTAGGACCTTATTTGTGCAACAAAAAATGCGGTTAGAATTCATCCCACTCCCACGAATCCCTGTGAAGGTTGTTGGGCATGCTCACTTTGCTTGTTCTGTACACGTCAGGGGAGGGGACAAGCCCCATCAATTACAAGGGTCACAATATCACACAAGCATTATCAATAATACCTTCACAACGGAAGCAAAAGATAAATAGAATGGCACAGTGTAAGAGGAAGAGGAGAACAGGCAGAGTTGGCGAGAGAAGTACCAGCTGAAAAAGAAATAGAGAAGAGCGAAGCAGGATGGAGAGGGGCACAAAGAGGAATTTTAAAAAAAAGATCTCAGGGGAGAGGAAAAGAAAGAAAAGACACTAAGCGGGATGCAAGCGAACAGATTAAAAGAAGGAAAAGGGAGAAAGACAGGTAAAGAAATTTGGAGAGTGAAAAATAAAATTAGCTTACTAGTTGAAAAAAAACGAGTAAGTGAAATAAAATAAGATAAGACTGCAATACGGGGAGCTAAAGGGAACAAAGGCAAACGATGAAAAAGAATAGGACAGCGGTGGAGGGGATAAGAGACATAGGAGTTCTAAAAATAGGAAAACAGAGATTACTGTACAGAAGGGGGCGCACGTGAGGTGTGAATATCAATGTTCTGTTGTCCAGTGTCTTATATTCAGTTATGGACAGCATGTTTGCACTTTAGGATATGCTCTCTGTTCCTAGCAGTATCAGTGACACCAAATCTATCTGGCATTGATTGTGAAAACAAATTAAAGCCCTATTCTCTTCCAAGCACATCTCAGTTTTTTACATCTTCGCTGCATCTGTAGATACAATTAACTTTTATTACTGCCTTAGGAAACTGTTCTGGAGTTTAATTTACTATCAATAATTCCCAGCTCTTTCTTGGAATCTACTGATTACATTTACATTCCTTGCACGCTATGGATAGGTTACATTATTCAAGGTGAATAATTTAGCATTTAGTTATATGAAGTTCGTGGAATTAAAGGTTACACATAACCAAGGCCATTAGTTTGGAGTCATACATTTGTGCTTTAAAGTGCAGACAAAAACGTACTGAAAATCTTTTGGCCCTATTTTTTCGTTTTTCTGTCTATACTGTGAATGCCTAATTTTAGTAGTTGGGGTCGATTGAGAAGGTGGGGAGGGAGGTGGTCGAAGCCTGCTCTGCTTTATTGGCATTCAACACCAAAATTAGATTTGACAGGCAATTATAAGGCCAATAGGTCTAGCTTTAATGTTCGACGTAAATTAGTTTATATGTATTGCATGCACAGTGCGTTTTATCACATTAAAGCCTAAGGTGCTAGCATTGCCAATACTGGTAAACAAGTTGCTTTCTTCATAGAATGCACATAGAAGATAAACAATTGGAAGTGACAGATAGTGCGATGATCAAGCACAGTTTTCAGATGTAAACTCGTGCCTCATATAAGGTGTAAAAATACACCAACTAGCCAATAGCATGAGGTGAGAAAGTAACACTCCTATCGGTGAAGCCAAAGTCCATTCTGTATATATTCTGAAGAAATGGTATCAGCAAGCAGCTGCACCGTCAAGCTAGACCTAAACATGTAAAGCAATTAATTTTACCGCAACATACCGGTACCATAATAACATGGTCAAGCTTGTCTTGTGCTTTTGCAACACTAGCATGCATGCATCCTCCATGTACATTTTCTACTACCAATTATACGTAAGTACTTGCAGGTGGTATTCCCATGATGGCTTATCTTAGTGCTGCACCTTGGAACATTTGACTAACTGGTCATTCATTGGCTGAGATAAATGAATAATGCACTATGTAAAATCTTCTCCATCATGTGTGTTGAGGTCATTCAAGGTGCGGATACCTAACTAAGGGGGTCATTAGGATGGCGGACGGACCTGCGTCCATCCACCACCCCGAGGTTGAGGGACCGTCTGCATGAGCAGCGGCGGTCCCTCCATGCAAATTAGGATGTGACCGCCACCCTGGAGGTCACATCCCAAATCTTTAACCTTGCGGCGGGTGCTGCTTGAAGCAGCACCCGCCGCAAAGCTAAAAATGCATGTATTGCATTTACATGCACAAAAGCGCTGTTCATGTAAATGCAGGGGGTATCATAGGTACCCCCCATGTGCACCCTCCACCCCCTGACACCCTGGGGGCCCGCAACGGGCCCCCAAACTGAAAAGACCACATGCTTTTCCACGGCGGAAAAGCCGCTGTGGAAAAGCATGTTTCCTGCCCCATCCTGGTATGGCTGGCGATGTCTGATAGACACCGCCACCATATTAGAGCTTTTCCAGCACGGTCGGAAGGCGACCGTGGCGGAAAAGCAGCGGACGGTTGTCCCGTCCCCCGATGACCCCCCAGCCATCCTAATCTGGCAGGGGGCCTTTGGAGGCACTGCTGTGGGGATTCTGCATCCTCCGGTCCGGCGGTGGCTTCCGCCGGCCTGGAGGATGCGGAATCACCGCAATCCTAATCGGCCCCTAAGTTGTTAAACACACATATCCTTGCAAGTTTGTTGGCAATCACAAACTTTGAACAACCACATCTCTACCTTGAATATAGCAGGAGCGACACTCCTATTAGTGATCAAAGTAAATCCCTACCCATGGTGGGAATGGTAAGAGATGATCCTAAAAACTGGTGTGCGTGTAGGGAAAGAAGATTCTCCATAAAGAAAAATATTTTCCCTGCGGAGAAGCAAACAAAATGATAGGAAGTGTAAACACACACTGGCGACATTTATGGAAGTAACTTTTAAATTCACAACTTCTATAACTGTTGCCAGAATCTACTGCTGGCATGGCTTCCCAGGGATAGTTCTAGAAATCTCTGTGATGACGAAAAATGTTTTAAGTTCACTTCAAATGTAGTTGTAAGCTGTCTAACTTTCTAGGTCTGCATACTGTTAACTTTAGTTTTATGGAAGGCCTCAAAAAAGTAACATACGACCTAGAGGGAGGCATTCAGCCATTGGCTTCCATTTTCTTTTCATGGTCAGGGCCATGCCATTTCTTGAATGATTACATTGCCCCAGATGTGTTCCCATTAGGTATCGTGATGGGGCTTTGAGTAGTGCTTTTGTTAGACTCGAGCCATTGTGTGCTCTTCCGTGTATTTTAATTGCGAGTTTATCATTTTTGTTGTTTAGGAAATGCTGGCAGTTTGAATGCATTTAGTTGGCAAATGCCCAGCTCTGTTGACATTACACATTCATTTGTTATACATTGTTCTCAAGGTAGTTGTCGGACTTACAGCTTCTTTGTTCTCAAAGTAAAGCTTTCTTAAAGATGCAAAGAAAATGCTAACTCTTTGCCAAAGTACTGCCAAATATACTGCAGGGCCTGCATTTGAAGCCTGACACATTCAGAACACAATCTTCACCTTCTGACTCTTCTTAACACGCCTCTTTGTGGGTCGACCTCAACTACAAGGTGCATACGCCCGCTTCCATATTGCCGCATTGCCCAATGTTTCACTGTACATGGTCTGCTCTTTCAATGGGACAATGACCAAAACTATTTTTTTAAAAATTAGAAGAAGAAGAATGTGTGATATTTCTTCGCCTAATGTGGTCTTCTGATAATAAACCCTGTGGTTTGCTGTTGCAAATTTTGCAAAAAGGGCCTAGGCTCTGAGGAAAAATGCACTCTATAAAAAATTATACCAGAATGACATCCTTGTAAAACTGCATGCTTTTATGAACTAACCTCGACTGCCACAGCTGCAAGCATTAAGACGTCACTACTCAAATGAAATAAGTTATTATGGTTGAGCAGCTGTGCCATGTTCTTGGTAAAGGTGACTGGAGACAGCACAACAACACTGTAATACTTTTTTAGAGAGAGATTACAGTAATAGCCGATTCGCTGTTGCACATATACTAGGTCATCATAATCTGCATAACATGCTAGGGCGGCCATAGTTAGCCACCAACGCGAACAACATTTCAACAACTGTAAGTTCATCAGTTGATATTAAAATAGAGGAACATGTTTCCTCAATATTGGTTTATCACATTATCCATTTAAATATTTTTGGCTATAACAAAACACTTACCCCGTAAACAAGCTCTCCCACCATGCCATTCCAAATCTTGGTTTCTGGATCTCGCGTGCCATACTTCCCATCCTCCACAATTGATAACTTGTATTTTATCCTAACGTGCTTTGCTATTTCATAAGCCAGGTCTACGCAGTAGCCTTCGTATCGGTCATTCCCTTCCAACTGTTCGTGGTTTTTCTTTTTCATCACATACGGATTTTCCTTTGATAACAGAAAGTGGAGATCAGAGAAGCCCATTAGTAAAACACACAGATGTAAAATGTGGGAAATTGAAGGTGAGGTTAGCTTTCATTAAAAGGACCCAGCTCTTTCTCTTGTTGTCAGATGTACACGAAATTAGCAGACTTTCAATTCAACATCAAATGTTCCTAGCCATTAGAAAGGGTTGCCTATGTCCTCTGAAATCCCCAGATGAGTCACAAAGCCCCATTAAAGTATATCAAAGCCACAAATTTAATTATTAGCTGACAGAAGCATTTAGTGCAGCAAATAAGAATATATCATTATGTGAGACTATCAATGCTGTATTGAAATCTGAGGAACTTAGTTCACTTGTAATGGGTTTGTATTCTTTCTAATGAAATAATGTGTGTTCCAGTTACAGTGGCATTAGGAGTAGTTACCAGGATAGTAGTGACAACAATCGTCCTATTTTCAATCGACGAGGATTCGTTTGTTGGCTGTGGATCCACCGTGGACACAAACCGTTCATACTCATTCCAGTAACCAACCTAAAAAGTAAAGGTACGTTATACATGGCATATAAATCTTAGGACTTGAGGCACTTTTATATTTTATCTATCAGTCATATTTAGTTTTTTATAATTACACTTTATTGCAATTATTCTTCAATATAATTTTCAAAAAGGATATAGTTTTCATCAGTGCTTAATTTGTGCCAGTGGTTTCCTGTGCTCGACACTGGCAGTTAATTGTCATAACTGGCACTAGTGACAGTCCATCACATGATGGCGCTGTCTTTTTAATTTTGAGCTGAGCACAACAAGCGGGTTTAGTAAATCAATATACATTGAAAATGAATATTAGCAGCCTCTCCTGCTATTATTATAGCTTTATGTGGTCTGAAATAGCCTGAATTGTCACACAAGTAGGATTGCCATGGGTATGTGTTATGTTCATACTGTCATTGGCAGCGCTGGCATGGTATAGCCATTGCAGGCTGCAGTGGTCTTCCAAGAAGGGGCTTGGCACTTCATGTTTTACAAATTAAGAACAGTTTTTTATCAAAGCATTTTGTTTCACTTTATTGTAATGGCAAACGAAGTGATACATTATAAAATCACTATATATTTTCACTATTTCAGGTAACTGTTCAGTGGTGTTAAGCCCACCTACCCCAACAGACCACGCCAAAACCTCGGCATTGTACTTGACGCATCTCTCACCATGAAACGACAGGTCAACGGCGTCACCTCCAGCTGTTTCAACACACTCCGCATCCTCAGCAAGACCTTCAAATGGATCTCCCCGAGTCAAGAAAGACGGTCACCCCCGCACTCATCACCAGAAGACTGGACTATGGAAACACCCTCTATGCCGGCATCAACATATCCCTACTCCGCAGACTCCCGACAATACAGAACACCGCCGCCAGACTCATCCTAGACATCCCCTGGCACGAACAACACCTATGGACACTCCACTGGCTTCCCGTGGAGAAAAGAGTCACCTTCAAGATCCTCACCCACGCCTACAAATGCCTACACAACAACGGGCCAAAATACCTCAACGACAGGATCAACTTCCACCTACCCAAAAGAAACTTCTGATCCACCAACCTCGCTCTGGCCGAAACCCAGCGCATTCACAGAGCCAAGCAGGCGGAAGATCCTTTGCCCACATTGCAACCAAGACCTGGAACGAGCTACCGGCAGACATTAGGCGCACCTCATCCCTGAACACCTTCAGAAAGACCCTCAAGACCTGGCTGTTCAGCTAGAGCAGATCTGCACCCCCCAACCCTCCCCCAGTGCCTTGAGCGCCTCACGGGTGAGTAGCACACTTACAATCCCCTGATTGATTGATTGATCATGACCGGACTCAACAATACAACTAAATGTCCAGTTTCACCCTCAACTGTTTTCAAGCTTTAGCAACCACAACCCTGACTCACAGTACAGTTAATAGCCATAGGTTTCTACTTTCCAACTCATACTGCCCCAACAAAAAGGTGTCTTACCTTGTCATAAACAGGTTTCCATGGCACTCAAACAATGTAAACCATCCCCAACATTACCCCCACTTCAAAAAATATTTTTGCTATAATGACTGACAGCAGATATTCACACCAAAAACAAGTCAATCGTTTACTGGTGAAACATACCTCAACCCTACATCTTATACATATTTGCAACTTGAAACCCATTTATTGCGTTTAAATAAATTCTTGGATTATAGGATGCACACAATAATCTATTGTGCAGGCACTCAGACATACAGCATGTGACTGTGTGTGCCTGCTTTATGTGAATTGATGAAAAAACTAAAATTGAGAAACCACAATGGAAGAAACAAAATCATGGAAAACCAATTTTAAGAAAAGACAACATCAAGTGAATACAATTGTACCACACTTCAAAGAAAACATTTGAAATATAAGATAATTTTAAGGAAACACAATTAAACTGAAGACTGTGGCTGTGGCTGTGGTACCCACAAGCTCATCAAGGAGAACTTATGGATCACTCTTTGCTGGAGTCTTTGGTTGCCTGCAACTACCTGGAGACCAACCAGGCCCTGTTCAATTCTTGGGTTGAAATGTACATGGACATCATTTTCGTGGCCTTCATAAAATAGCATACGGTCCACTAGGTGTTCTATAAAATAGGACCATTTTACCAAAGCAAATTAATCTTCATTGGGGACACACTGATTCTCTTCTGTTCTTCACCTATAAGTGTCAGGACAGGAAAGATTATGCAGGAAGAAGATCATTTTAATCTCTAGTGCCTCTGCTCTGGATTTCTGGACACTTTGCAACAGGTCCACTGTGAATAACCTAATAAAATAGAGTCCAGGAAGCATATAAACAGCTTTTGACACTCAAAAACTCAGTATACCAGTTTTTGTATTTCTCAAACAATCTGTAAGTGGCAAGAGTCCTGAGGGATGTACGTAAACTCAGTAAATTCTATAACATTTCATAGAACATGGCTTGGCTTAAGGGTGGGCCTAGCACCCAACTATGGGGCTGAGGTTTATGATTGCATCTACCTGTAGTAGATTCTGAGGGACAGTGGGACAAATCTAGTTCCTCCCAAATCACTTCTGGCTGGTGGACATTCTGTACTTCCCCTGGAAAACAGGTTATCCTTCCATAATTTTCCTAGCAGGAATATGCACCAAGGTGAAGGAGATTAACTTAAAATATTTTTTTTATTTTGTCTTATAGTTTCTCATTAATTGCTTTATCCTTTGATTTTGTGATTTCACTTTTTGAACTCAAATTTCCCTGGTGTTTGGTCTGTTAATGGGTGAGTTAAACTATGGAACTTAAGCATTCAAAGGTATACGTTCTGTTTCCTGATACAATGCGCGATCTCACTGGTATATAGTCGATATTGTCCCCCTTTGTATGCGTACTAGAGGAACTTTGTACTCCCTCAATCAAGATTCTTTTGTTTTTGATAACACATTGAGAAAGTCTGCAAATCACACCCTTTTCTTGGTGGAACTTTGGTGTCAGCTGCCATGCAGAATTAATTTTTAGGGCTCTTAGCCAGTCTTCATCAGACAGGCCTGACTCTAAATCAAATGAAATCAGGCACTAAAGTATTGTTTAATCAAGGTGGGCAAAGGAATCTGTCAGCATCAGCCCAGTACTTTGTCTTTTACCGACATGATCTGGACGCATGCATTGCATTTATCATTGGATGCATCAACATCAAACATTTCATCTTGAAAAGCCAAATTTTCTCTGCAGTAAACTCACCATTGAAGGTGGTTGACATCTCACAGGTAATAGAACAATGCTGGCCCTGGAGATCCCACTAACAAAAGCAGGCACTCTCTGGCTTCACATCCAGATTCTAAAACTGTCCTACAAAATAGTAAAATCCCTCAGTAAAGCTATGATTATTCGTGCCTTCCACATGGCCCTGTAAAAAACAATTCTTTCTGGTATTAAAACAGCGCTTTAGCTCTTTAACTACTGTCCTGATTTTCAGCTTAGAACCCTGCTGGTCGTTTTTTAGGTTAGCTTGCACACAGTATTAGCTGCCAGTAAGGCTTTGTGTTAGCACAACACACAACGTCCAAGGGGCTTTTGGTCAGCCCTTTTAAAATGTTGGCGTGTTTGGTGAGTTCCCTATAGGCATTGGTTCCTGGATTTTCCATCACATTTTGTTATTGATCCAAGGCATTTCTCAGATTTGTACATTGTCTGAAGTTGTTTCTACTGCTATCAAAATGTCAAAGCCCATTTATGTCAACATTATCTCTTTGGTGTAAAATCACCAGAGTAATTGCTCTTTTCAATAGAATCTGTTTAATTACAGTGTAAAATCAAAGCCCGACAGATCAAATGTGTATAATCCTTGTGTACCTATTTCTGAAGCACTCTTTGAGTACAAATTGTTTAAAGGTGTGAATATTGACGGTATTTGAAACTTGCATTGATTGTTTTTCTGATATTACATCAGGTGCAGAATACATAAACAAATAGAGGAGAATGGCATACAAGCAACTCTCATTTAAATTACTAGAAGTTTTCAAATGCACCATCATATAAAAAAAGGCCACACCCTCTAAGGCAGGCTTCTCCAACAAGTAGCTAATTAGCCACCGGCAGATGTCCAGCTACCTATAAGATGCTCTCCTGTGTGCAACTAAACTTACTAAAATAGAAGCTTTTCATTGGTTGAATATATTTATAGCAACATTCAAGATGAAAAGTGTGCATTTTCAGAACTCATTAGCTGATGTTTCGAGAAAATGGCTGAATTAAAAATATATATTTAAAATAGATATTTCAGTGATAAATCATGAGGCACTGGGGTGATTTGATACTAAACATTTCTTTGCCAGGGGCATTGCAGCTGTGTCTGTTCTGTATTGCCCACAAAGAGGCATTTCACTTTAACAAAGCATTTTTAACATTAACACTACTGCTTGCATTCATGCCTGATGAACTGAGGTGATTACTGCTAGTAATCTTGCAAATGGCAGCAACTAATGTAATTTTGTGTGATGTCACTGTCACAGACGTAAGGATATTAGTAGCTCGGGATACTTTTCATTGATCATAAGTAACTATAATTACAGCTAGGATGGAGTCCCCAGCTCGAAGGAGACAAAACAACACATACATTGAAAAAACTTCATGAGCTGCAGTTGGAAAAAAATACTATCCAAAGAACGAAATATCATGAACAAGACTTTCCTGACAACTCGTGGTGACAAAGCCAACAGGTCTAGCTTGGAACTAAAGAGGTTCTTAATTGATTGGTGTGATTCAGTATGGAATGGCTAAATAAATGGCAGATTAGTGAACGTTGCAGTGGGTGAATTGATCGATCTACACACTTGCTCTGTAAGACAATCATGCTTTTATGCAGCAGTTCATCCACCCATTGAGTCATGCTTGTATTCTCTCTGTCACCCATCCCACAAGCCCAAAATCAACACCACTCAATGAAAAGGGAGTCTTAGTTATACCCCAGACATATTGTCTCTTCTTCAATGCTTGTTTTAACGTGTTGCGTGTCCCACTTGCTGATTGTAATGCGCATTGCTGAATCTGCGACGAATCTCGCTAATCCATCATTTGTACCAAAAATTGAATAAGCAAAATGAAATATGCTCAGTAAATTAAACACTGGTACCTTTCATTCAGGGAAAGACTATGGGAGTGAGCTGTGATCAGGGCTGTACTGACTGGGAACCCAAAGCAGCCCTGGCAATTTTGACGGCCCAGCCCAGGTGGGGTTGGATAGGTACGAGTGTCAAGCACTGCTACTTTTGTAACTGGGGACCAATATTACAGCACCACTGCAAAACCAGCCCACAGTCACAAACATGGCCCCCAAAGCTGCAAAACTGGCCCCCACCCTTCCAGCATCCCAGGGAAAAGCATGATGCCTGCTGTGGCCAGTCCGGCCCTGGCTGTGAGGGCAGAGGGTGGGGCATGGTGCAAGGTCTCCTTGATGTTCGAGCACCAAAGCATCTAACTTACACATACTGGATGCCACTTAACCTTTGACCCTCTATGGCACATATTAAATGCCAACAAACAATCTTTGATCCACATGACAGGCCAGTGATTGCGAGGAAACACCCACAAACAAGGCCTGAAGCGATCAGAAACTAAAGGCATAATTATTGGAAATAGGAAGGCAAGTGTCTTAAATTAAAGGGATTGCAAAGCAGCCCATAAGGACTGTAAGAAGCCCCTTCCAGACAGAAATAGCTGGTCCTAGCGTCACTGTAGCTGGCCTGCAAATCTTTGTTTGGAATTATAGATGATGGACAGTGGTTTTAAAGACAGATCAAAGGATGATATCATATTGATGCATATTCAGTATTGCTGTGCTCCTAAAGTCTTTTAAATTACCCACTACCCATTCTGGAAACGATATTATCCAAATATCATAACATCTCATTAATTATAAGTACATGGTTTTGGCACTTACTTTTCTTGCTTGGGCGGCTTTCATTTCATACACGTCAATCGTATAATTTGTTCTACGCCCATAGGTGTCAAACTGGATATTTCCGGTCATCCCTTGTACTTGCACCTTGAAGGTAAATTAAAATCAATTAAAAATGTAAACATTTCTCACCCTAATTAAAGTGCCAGGCTAGACAGATATCACATTCGATTACATGTTCATATGATGCTTGCAATTAATAAAGTCGTTCGGCCAGTGAGATCAGCAAATTAAACTACAGTTCAGCGCCTAATCATTAAACTGCAACGATGCACATGAAGTTATAGCATGTCACAAAGTTCAGCTACTTAAAAGTTCGACTGGATAAAGGCATTTCTTTTATACCAAAGACAAACATAACATACACTTTTAGGCATATATGCTAAAATACATTTGTCAAACAAAAATGACCTGGTATCTTGGGAATCATAGTTAACGTTTTAAAAAAATAGTGATGGACCTTCCATTTGATGACTCATACAGGACGAGAATCGGAACATTCGAAAGTATTGTAAATTTAACCGTGTTAAGCTCTACAATATGCGTCCTATTTGTGGCTTATACTTAGGATTGACATCCCCTAGCCATCTTCACACACAAATACACCTGAATGAAATGACTCACGACAATGAGCACCACAGTGTTGGAAAAACGTTACTGTAGGTTTATAGAAAATTTAGTAGGCAAGGTAATGGGTTAATTTAAGGCGACTCACATTACCAGGCCCCAAAAAGAGTAAAAGGCCAGAACGACAAAGTATATAAGTCCTTCACTCTCTTTTTATGGACACTGTTTATATCTTTGTTTATTTACTGTTTATGTACTAAAAAGTAATTTGTAGTGGTTGGCAACTTTCTACTACTTTGGTTCCTAACACAACATGCAATCATCCACTCTGCTTTATACAGCTTATCATATGCAATATTGTCAAATAATATGTGTGCATCTCACTGATGGACACATGCTATTGAAGTCCGTGCCCTCGAAGTGGCCATGTTTGAGTCAGACACTGTCCAAATATACACACAGAAAACCAGAGAAGAGCCTGATTCAAAGATGGCTGGCTAAACAGATGAATGATGCTATTACACTTTTCGCACAATATCCCATAAGGTTGATGAGTGGGCTATACAGGGATCCAATAGGAAAGAGGTGGGTGGTCAATACTCATACTACTAATAAAGAGGGTGGGAGTGCTCTATGGTGCCGGTGCCACTTTCCCTATTCATTTTAGGGTGGAGCAGTGGCCAGATTGGAAGAAGGTTTTGAAAATATAAGAAACAGTTTTGTTCATGCAATGGCAGAAGGATTTGCAACATCTATAAGACGTTGTAATCTAACACAGCTATCTTGATGTTGACTCTAAAAGCTACAGGAAGACGCCAGTGAAGAGTTTGAGAGAGAACATGTTTAAAGAGAAAGACTTATTTTAGCATTGGAGCAGGTAATTGTTCACAAAATTGGGGCCTTTAGTTAGGACATAATGAAATTTTGAATATTACCAATTTCCTTAGTAGAAATGGATTTACTTTTATACAGAAGTCAGTTATTTTTAGTTCTAAGAGATGGAAACAGTCTTACTCACAGTACACTTATATATGGCAAAATGGGTGTTTGTATGTAGATGCTTGCTTTAATTGCCCCTTCCAATCAGAAATTAGACCCTAATATCATCATCTAAAACATGTATGGCTAAATTTCATCAACTTTTATTTCACATGCCTATCTAACCACAACAAATCATTTGAGTAACGTCTTTGGACTGATGGTTACTGACACATAGTAATGTATGCTATCAGCGTACTACTGGCATGATGGGCCCTTACTTCTAATGATACCCAGTGACCTCACCTAGATGTATATGTGTAGCTAGATAACTACTTTATAAAGTGCATTACTAAAAAAGAATAGGTCCTTAGGAACTGACAAGTGGTAATCAAAGGCTTGAGTAATCTAGCATAATTACCTATTCAATTTATATTGTATTTTTTCAAATTGTGTTTCCCGTTTCAAGTTCTCCGACAAGAACATTTCACTACCAGACTCATGAATTTGTGGTCCACCACAATGGGGATCTGAAAATACTTTGTTTTTCAGGTTGAGTAGAGTATAACTTTGTCCTAGGAATTATTGGTTGGTGGTCCCATTCTCCCTTTAAAAAAAGTCTGACAGAAGCATGTAAAGGTAATTCTTACATCTCAGGGATGCCAGAGATGGGCATTCTAAGCTAAGGATATATGGTTTTCGCAAGGCCAAATGACAAGTGGAATCCAACATTCTAATTTTTCTGAAGAAAGAACAGTTCTTTTTAGGCCATTCCTAGGCAGTTAACATTAGTATATCTTAGCAGACATCCAATATGGTTTTCATCTGGGGAGGTCAACAGTGGACCAATGCTTGAATTTGTTTATGATTCTTAACAAGTACCCAGTTGCCCACCCCAGCACCATTTATCTGGCCTTAATGAACCTGTTCTCCATCTTTGATTGCATGAATTGATGTAAGCTATGGGAAACCTTGTTGGATAAATACATTTTCCTGTTTTTATGAGACCTGCATAGGGACACCAAAGCGGAGGTATGTTACACTGAAGATTGCAAGGTGACCCAGCAGTTTCCAATTCAGAGAGGGGTTCATCATGGTTGCATATTGGGCCCTTTTTAATTTAATTTTTATATAAATAACCTGCAGAAGATATTAGTGGGTATAAAGGTGGACTTCACCCAGGTGGGACGGCGCGGCCTGCCGGTATTATTGCATTCTGAGGACACTGTCCTTACGCCCGGACCGCGAGGGGGCTGCATACTCTACTTAGCTCCTTCATGACATTTATGGAAGACCGGGACCTGTTAGGCCAATGACTCTAAGGCATTTGTGATGCAGGTGGGACATAGCTCAAGGAAGTCATTTAACTTTAAGGTTGAGTCTATTTTAGTCCCAAAAACCAGTGCTTTTTCTTATCAGCGGATTACACTGGATGCCAAGTTAAACTGGGGACCATTAAAAAGCAGAAAACACGGGGGAATTTTTACATGCTAATACTGCTATTGCCAACTTTGCCTTCCGTTTGGGCAAAAAAACAATAGAATCACTACTGCAGATTTACAGAGCCAAGTGCATCGCACAGGTGACGTACGGTAGTGAAATCTGGGATTATATCGCTCATGACAAGCTCCAAAGAGTTGAAAATAACTTCCTGAGATGGCTCTTAAGTGTACCTCAGGGAACCTCCACTTTTATAGTACACGAAGAGCTGGGTATGGCCTATCTGTTGGACCCGTTGTCTTTTCGCCCCCTTTCCCTTTTGATCTAAATATAGATAGGTAATGGGACTGCCTTAAACAAAGAGATCCTAAAGGACTGTTTAGCCCATGAACATGTTCATTATATTCCCTGGCTTAAAAACATATGGGAAGAATTTAGGAGTCTAGGAAGAGCTGATCTCTTTATCAACCAGGAATCATTCAGCAGGAAGGACCTGGTCTGTGCCAAGGAGGATTTTTTTGGACAGCAAGAGGCAGATATGGAAGAGCGGGAGCTAAGGAAGGCCTGTGTACGTAGATGTATCATTTTGAAAACTGTTCAATTTACGGATCCATATCTCCTAGGGCTCCCGAAGTGTTACAACCGCTTTTTACTGACCAGGTTCCACTTTGATTTATTACATCTTCTCCTCGCCCACCCACATGATAGAAATAAAGGTGAGATCCTGTTGCCCTGTGGCTGCGACGACAAGTCTCCACAGTATACACTCCACTTTTTAATGTTATTTTAGCTACTATGAGGTAACGAGGGCGACCTATATCACAATTAAAAAAAGGCAAATTTTGGACAAGTGCATTCTGCTTTTACTTTTTTTATCAATGCGTTCAGGGAGTATGGTATTGCATGTTATTAGTTTTTTAAAATCTGCAGTCAGGCTTGGATCAAGCTGTGACTAATCACTGAGGGTGGATCAGGCATGGGCGCGAGGCTACCTTGGTTTCCCTTTTATTTCGTATTTGCTTGCATTTTTAATCATGTGTATTTTAATGAAGAAGTGTAATCTATGGTAGATGAAACATAGGAATGATGAATTTTGGATATTTATAATATTGACTTTTATGTTTTTTTACAAAAGCCGAATAAAGTGCTGATGTTGTTGACTACATCCCAATAAGGATAAATCTGATGAAAGGCAGCATGGCATAGATGTTTGTTTTCAAGCTTGTCCAGTACAATGTATTGTTCTTTTTTAGCCTGCTTCACCTTAGTATTCATTACCATTAGCACAAAATAAACCTTAAGGTTTTACACTTTGTCCCTAGGCAACAAGTTTTAACTTAAGAGGGGGGGGGGTTTATAGCTGGTGAAGCAATGTTAGGAAGAGTGTTTCTCTTGCTAAACACAATGGGGCAGATTTACAAGAAACCAACGCATCCCTACTGATGTGTCAGTTTCCCAGCGCCTCCATGCGAAACCCTTGCACTACCATGGATGCCCCGTATTTAAAATACGGCACACCATGGCGCAAGTCTTGACACATGATTCAGAAATGCTGATGCATCTGTTGGCCCAAAAGTTAGCACGATGCAACTCCAGCAATGCACGGGAGGCCTATTCCCAATACACTGCGTCACTCCTTACGCCTGTTCCAAGCAGGCATAGGGTTTTGACTCAATGGCGTACTAGAAGTGTTGCAGTGAAATCTTGAAGTTTTCACTGCGTCACTTCTAAGGGGCTTACTCGCATGGGAACGCCCACACTGCACACATTATACTTGACACAAATATAATGTGACGCAGGGCTTTACAACGTGACACATCTTCCTTGATTCATCACGCTGTAAATGAGCCGCAAAGTGGCACATTGTATACGCCGCCACTGCGTAACCAAAGTGACGCAACAGAGGCACAAAAGTGTCGCAAGGGGCTTGTAAATCTGCTCTTATATTTTTAGTTACACTCCAATGTGTTGCAGCGGTTGCATTCTAGGGTTCAGTCTAATTAAGGCAAAGGAGAAGGGCCTGTGGGTGAGGATGAACCCAGGCCGCTGTCATCAGATTAGAAGTAACATCTGCATATCATTAAAATTTCAGATTTTGAGCTCAGATGATTGTTTTAAGAGGTCTCAATTAACTAGTTAATATACAATGTAAGAGTGGAGAGCCCAGAAAAATGCCACGAGACAATGAGGCGAAGTAAGTGAAATAACTTGCAGTGGATTCACTGATTTCTTTGACAGAGAAACGAGGAAATCCATGAACATCACAGGTGTCTTTCCCCAGTGACCTGAACCAATTCTCTATGGTCCATAGTATTGAAGACTGCAAGCATGTCCAAGATAATCAACAGAGTTAAGCCTTCATTGCCCGTAATTCAAAGTAAGAAACTCAGTAATAGTTTTACAATTGTCATGATTAGGGGGATCTAGATGAATTTTATTTTTAAGAGAAAAGAGACCAAGGCTTGTTTAAGAGGCAGAGGTGTTAAGCCCTCAACACAGTTAACAGTCAGTTTCTTCCTGGTAATGGGAGTGCGAAGTAAAATTACTTTCGAGTAAAGGAGCTGAAAGTGAGTTAGCAGTCTCCGAAGAGTATTATTTTAGCATTGATTCTAATGAGGAAATGAAAGCCAATCGTGGCACTGTGCTTTGGCGATGGAGAACCTGATGCCCTGGCATAATAGAGCTAAAAAGAAAAAAAATAAGAGCAAACTCACTGAACCCTTGAGCAAGACAATGGACGCCTTGGCACCTCCCAGGGCTAAAAGTAGTCTTATTGGAGCTAAATAGGGTCACACAGGAGTCCTGCTTCTCTTGTTATTGTGGCAATCACAACTTCTGTTTCCATCTAGAAATGACGATGATATGCAAGGACCATGCTATACATACACAATACACAGACAAAGACAACAGACAACAATGCCTCAGTGGGTCTCATGTTTCTTTTAGAAGAAAATGGACCACGGATTATTGAGTCATATACCTTGGCGTTTTACCCCCCCCCCCCCTCCCATGATCAGGCAATGCACAGTTTAGATGATGCTCTTTACCAATATAATCAATTGCAAGAAGCAATATGTATGAAAAACAATCATTGCACCGTTCATCAAATCCGATAAGCACATCTATCTGGGAAGGCTGTGCTTTAACTGAGCCTATGGAGCTACTGTAGACCACTGCAGTGAGGAGAGGTATTACTTGTGATTGTCACTCCTGCTCACCCATGCTCCTTCCAGTGCTTTTTACTATTCGTTTAATAGAAACTACAATGGAGAACACATCCTGTACTAAGAGTTTTTTCTGTGTCCTTTTTACAATCTTGTTTTTTACCCTGGAATATTTCACAACTGAATAATATATAGTAAGAAGTATAGGTGAGGACTTAGCATGTGTGTAAATTCATCCTCGGACAGCGAAATGTGATTAAACATAATTTTGACATTATAGAAATAAAGTATAAGATAAAAAGCTATCAAATAAGTAGAACTCGTCTGTATTAGAAGAAGTGAATGTTCAAGGCACTATTCACAATAATGAAGCCACACCAAGCTCTAATTGATGGCCCTGCTGCCTGAACATTCGTATATATCTGTTTCTTACTGACAATGAATTATAGTGACGTCAGTCAGGGATGTAGGGGGTGGTGAGGGTGCAGCTTGAGCATTCGCCCCCTTTCAGTGCAATGCAGTGGTCCGACTTACTCCTGCAGCTCCTGCTGTGATTCGCTGACAAAACTCAAGTTGCAAATTCTGCTTTGCTCCAGCTTGCCGCGGCAGCCAAACAGAGGAATCCAGCACATGCTGCTCATGAGGGAGGATGGAATCCACTGAGACCCACATGAACGTGCTCTTCGCAATTATGGTGGGTGTGCTTCCCTCTCACTCCTATTGGTCCTCCTTGTTGACAGTGAAAAACATGTTTAGGCGGTGCAGACCCATGCCAGTGCTTTATGCCATCTGGAGCCATGGGAGGAAGTGGAGCACAAACATGTTTCATGTGGGCCCTAAAGCAGAGTTGTTCTAACAGCAGAAGTAACATAAGTAACATCCCTTATTAAGTAGATCATTTCCCATAACTCTCCATAGAGGGTCTCCCCTTGGGTCAAGACACCTAAATTAGTGGTGGACAGCTCCTTCGTGAGTGTGTCCATAGCCCTCATCACTAAGAATATTGTATAATCCAATTAGGAATACCTAGGATATCAATTGACTTTCTTCTGTACGAAACGTCTTTTATTGCGGACACCCGGCGCAGTATTATACAAACTGCCCCAGGGATGCAACGGGCCTTTATACCCACTTTGCGTGCTCGGGGGATACTATTATATTGCAGAAGGGGCTGCAGACAATTGTGCAGCCCCTTCTGTAATAGAGATAGCGCTGGCACACATATAGCGCCAGTACTATTATCAGAAGGTGTTCCCTCATTTGCATAGGGGCGTGGCCCCATGCAAATGAAAACATTTATTTTCTTGTGTGCCCGTGCTGTATTATAGATGTGGGTGCTGAGACATCAAAGCTGTCAGGAGGTTCACTGACAGTGCACCTCAGGATGGCAGTCATCTGAAGGTGGTCCAATGGACTCCTTAGACCTGGCCTGCAACCTTTTCTGCAGTGAGAGCTACTGCTGATCTTTGAAAATCATTGTGAGATACTGAAGGCTAAGCAACTTGCGCTTTGTTACCAGACACCCCCATGCCCAGCTTCTTTGACTTGAAGGCTAATGTCCATATAGCCAGACACTATGGTTTGAAAAAAACCTGTAACTAGGCACACTATAACAGTGCTGGCATGTGTGACAGTCAGAGCGTGGTTTTTGGGATGTTTGAACATGCGTGCGTATGAATGGGATATATGTACATGGGTGACTTAGAGCATGTGTCGTATCTAGAGGCAGAAAAATGTTCTGCAAAAATGTTCCAAGTATCGAACATTTTCTGGACTTCATATTTCTCCTACTTAAAATAACTAATGTATGTTTCACTTCACTTACACATATGGCACAGTGTCTACTGGTCACTGGGAGCAAGAGTCCTGCTGTTTGTAAATACAACACTTTGAAGTGGGACAAAAAACAAATGAAGATTTGACAATATCATTAAGGTAACTTTCCATTTTAATATTCTCCCATTTAAAAGCATTCAGAAACATCATTTTGTTCTCACACACCAATATGAAGTTGACAAATACCTTTGTTTAAGAGGCAAATAGCTCTGTGCTTCTGTTATTCACCTCTGTCCCCCAGCTCCAGCCTGGGCCATAAATCTGACTGGGCACTGCTCATTATCAGGCCCTGTTTTCTGTAGCTTGATGATAATAATGTAAAATAACCATGACTGTCCCTTAACTTTAAAAGGAAAATGCGACCTACTCCAAAGGTGCCTGGGAGCTACAGGTCCCAATTGACTGGTTGGAGACACCTGCCCTAGACATCCCCTTGCAGGTGGGTGCAGAGACTCACAGCATCCACTTGCAATGGGATCTCTCACCTCTCTGCCTGCATAGTGAAACTCGGAGCAGCTGCTTTAAACCCCCTTTGCATATCACTTGAATGCACTGCCCTCAGGACCGCATGAGTTTGTGGCTTCCTGGGAGAAGTTTATTCAATATAATAAGACATACTCTCCTTTTTTGCACAGGGCACACCTTTTGAAAGGTGCACTTGGCACAAACATGGAAAATGTGAAATACGGCCCCAGATGACGTTGTTCCTTCCCACAAGTCTGGTATAACAAAGAAGTCACCGAAGGAGACCTTCTAGTCACCATGGAATAAAAGAGAGGAATAACAATGATTATGTGGTTGTGCTTTGCGAGATGTTGACATATGTGTCTAGAGCATTCTAGTATCCTTACTCGTGCAAATTGTCTTTAACTCTTTTTGTTTCACTGCATAGCAACATCTCATCATGTGAATTAGACTAATTCAAATTTATTTGTGTGATTAAAAAAATCATTACAAAAAGTGAATTAAATCTGCAGTAGGAAAAGACAATTCAAATATACCTTTCTCCTCATAGTTATAAAATTAGGTGTGAATTAGACAGCTCCATACACACTGAAAAGTTTTGTCCGTCAATATTCAAATAGAAGTCATCAATGTGTCCTATGCTTTGGTAGTTGATAATTGGCTGGAGGAAGCTCACTGACACAGATTGACTTAACACTGAAAGTAGATCTTGCCTTCGAGTGTTGTGGTCTTTGTAATATTATCAGCTACTTGGCTTAAAAATTCACGGCTTGTTTTCGATTTTGGACAAATGCTACCTATGGAGACAACAGTAAAGCTTAGCCTTGAAAGAAGTAATCTTGGGTTGAAGCTTTTCCTGAGATCAGTCTTTATGTATGAATTGACATATATCCACCTATTGGTGAGCATTAGACAGTTATAAATGTAGAGAGATTTGGGGGACAATTTGTGAATGCATACCTTGGAGGGAAGGTGAAACTTCTGTCCGGGTGGCTCTTGAGAGCTGGGATATTTTTATGGGATCATAGGAAGCTCCTTCTCAGTGATGTTGTTACCTGGCCCTAGGTTAGGGCTATTTTGCAATGAGAGGATGCGGCCGCTCGCTGGGATTTGGAGTGAAAGGAACATTTTTGTGGGTCTGTGCTGGGTAAGGCCTTTTAAGCCTTTCCTCCACTTCGCCTCTTGAGCTCTCTTGGTTGGGTTCAACATGGGTATGTATTTACCCGTGGTGGTCCAACACATATCTAAAGCACGTATGCAATATATTATTCTGGCATGGACTTCACTTCGACCAATGTGCTCATATATATCATATACATTTTTAGATAGAAGCTCAGTTATCCGCTGCTTATCCAGAGAGGATGGCAATTGGTATTTCAGATTTAGAGAGTTGGTTGAAGTTGGCACAGTTGCTGGCTGCACCTGAACTAATTAATTAAGTCACACTACACCACCTGTATCTTAGACACAGAACCTACGTGTTCATTTTGATTAAAGACTGAATATTATATATCATGCTATGCCTGCTGCTATAATGAATTTTCACTATTTATGAGAGCACTTCATATTTCTTCTGCCTCAGTCTATAGCAGAATCGATCCACGCTTTTAGTTTCACACACAACGCCAACAGGACTGCGCAGCAATCAAATGGGCTGTGAGTCTAGAAATTGGCAGCTGTAGGGTAGATACAGTTGCTGTTTCCAGCATGGCAAGCATACAGCTATTAAACCGACCTGCCTTAGGACCTTCAGAGATGCAATTGGTGGCGCAGCCTACCCTACTCCGTTCTCCAATGGGTAATGAGACCTTCTCCACCATGGAGGCTGGAATCTGCACCTTTGCCCTTGACCAGCCCCCTAGGTTGCCGATGACTATGTTTTAATGAGATGTGCGATTAATTCCTTGATTTTTTTGTGCCTTTGGTAACAAAGCTTTAATTAATGGAAATATGCAAATAAAAGGAAAAAATTCACTTAGTTAAAAGTACAAATAGATGTTCGAGTTCTGTGTGATAAACTAAAATGATTATGGTTCAATTTTTCTTCCGCCCTAATGTCCTTACTATTTTTGGTTAAATTATCCCCTTTCTAAATATTGTCACACAAATAACCAGAAATATGCAGCTCTTCTTTAGATTTAGGGCCTGATTTAGATCTTGACAGACGGGTTACTCCTTCACAATGGTGACGAATATCCCACCCGCGAAAATTTAAATCCCATTATATCTTATGGGATTTATATCCCACCCGCTAAAATTTAAATCCCATTATATCTTATGAGATTTATACTGTTGTGATGGAGTAACCTGTCCGCCGAGATATACATCAGGCCCATCATTTATTTCACCATTTAGAGAAAATATCTCAGTCTTTGTTTTTATGATTAGTCTTTCGAATAAAGGCCGTAAAAAATGTCTGTGGAGATCATTGACATAGGGCAAAGTTAACACATAGGCCTATTACGATGTCGGGCCTACTCACGTCTGCCAGACACCATTGCGGAATTGAGACCGACACGTCGGTCCCGACTGCAGCTTTATAAGTGACCGCACATGGCGCAGTCACATACTCCCATTTCTCTATGGGAGCTTGTGCTGTGGCCGTAAACTGGCCGTAGCACAAGCTCCCATAAAGAAATGGGAGAATCTGTTCATTCCTGCTTCGTGTGACAGGTACATCAGGGTGCCAACCGCACGGTGCAGGGATTAACAGGGGGGCACCATAGGTGCCCCATCTGCCCCCAATCCGAGGCAGCAGGGTGAAAGGGGTCCTTGTGAGGGGCCCCCAATGTCACTTTCCGACAGGCTTTCCATGTCAGAAAGCCCGACATGGAACGCCTGTCGGAAACCGACATCGTAATCCCTGCGGCAGAAACGCCATCCATAGGGATTTTGGGCAGGCCTCCGACTGGCAGACGGGCTCCTGGAGCCTGTCAGAATCCAGTCGGAATGACTGCCCAGTTTCACTTTCGACCGTCTGCATCACAATGCAGTAGTTGAAAATAAAACCAAAACTACCACAACCTTTGGTCGGAGGCTTTACGGATCTCATTGTAATGAGGCCCACTATGTGTTTCCAGGGCATTTTCGCAATGCTATATGCAGCTGAGTTGAGAAATATTACTCCTGTCATGTGGCAACTCATGGACCTCAAACTGAGCAAATCAGAATTTCAGGAATGTTTTGTAGAATGTTATGATTCTTCAACAGCCTGATTCATCAATGTGAAGTTTTGCGAGCCTGAAATAGCGATTCATAAGGAATCGCTATTCCAGACTCGCAAAAAGGTATTCATGTAGGATTCGCAATATTTTTTGCGAGTCCTACTGATTCTTTATTTGCGATTAGCTAATTGCTAATCGCAAATAAGTAATAACTCCCTATTCATTCCTATGAGCCTAAAGGCCCATAGGAATGCATGGGGAGTCATTCCTTATTTGCGATTAGCAATTAGCTAATCGCAAATGAGATTGCGATTTCAAGGGTGCCAGGGTGTCCAAAGGACACCCTGTAACACCCCTGAAATGTTAAATTACACAGATGTTACACACACACACATGTCCAAAGGACATGTGTGTGTGTAACATGCAACTGAGAAAAATGCTTTTAAAAGCATTTTTCTAAGTTTTCGCTATTTACCACGAGGTTTGACCTCGCTGTAAATAGCGGCCCAAAATTGCGAAATCACAATTTTTACATGTTTCAAGAATAGCATTTAAGGAATCTCTAATAGAGATTCCTTAAATGCTATTCCTCGCAAATTTGCGAGTACTTAAATAGAGACTTTTGCTTTTGGGATGATGAATCCCAAAAGCAAAAATTGCATTTGCAAAGGGCCAGATTCTCAGAATCTGGCCCTTTGCGAGCTCAGTTATGCTTGATGAATCAGGCTGTAAATCCCTGAAATCGCACTTCAAGTACCACGTAATATTGTTTGGGCCTATATTTCTTATTAATACGTTTGTAGAATGTGTTTATTATAGAAATATGCTACTTGGGAGCAGAGATGGTAAAGTATTTTCAGGCCTTTATATGAAATGATATTTAGTTCCAGTTGTGGAAAAAGAAATAGCACGAGCTCAATAAAAAGATGCCACACCATTAGATAAAGAAGCAGGGAAGTGAGTTGTTTTTAATAATTATATTCGGTTTACGAACACAAAGCGCTGTTCGACAATATGTTACATGCAATCCTACGGTGGCCAATGTGGAGACATTAATTGGGTCACGGAGACTGGAGCAGAAGGCCTCACTGCACTACAACTGCCTGCGGCATCTGTTAAGTGCCCTCTGTAGACAACGGGACATCTCTAAGGCAAAGAACAATTACTCTGTCGTAGGGCCTGCGATCAAGGACACCAAGGCAATCAGAAAATGGAAGCTAAAAGAAATACTCAGTTTTGTAAAACTGCAAAGCAGAGCATGTTGTGTTCATTGGCAGAGAGGAGAGCAGGTCAGGCAGGCCTTCTGGATGAAGCCACACAGTTTCAACAAGCCTTGCCTCACCCACTGAAAGGTAGTACACGTGTTCTTTTACAGGAGAGAGAAATATTGGTTTGTCACAATTTAAATACTACGACCTTGAGGTTAACCACTAAGGTCACCCATTTGGTAAATACATGAATGTACCAGTTTGCTCTGTGCATTCATCAATATGTAATGGTATTTTACAAAGTTCCTTGGAGATTGTGCTGCTCCAGTTTAAAATGCTCACACACGCCCCCCACGCACACTTCACAAACACACAAGCAAATCGATTCCCATTTTCATTTGTTGAAAATCACATGTATCCTATTCACACTTAGGGGAATCACAGTGTAAACATATGTAAAAACAACCATCAAGCTACTTCAGGTAGCGCATCTAAAACTTGCACATTGAACTATCTTTGAGCAATTGAATGTGCTGTCTCTTTGTGTACTAAAAGTATTTTTACAAAAACTACAAGCAGGGCATTTTATTTGCTCTAAGACAGAACTCTGAAAGCTGTTGCACGCCCCTGTAGTTACTATTGAAATCTCGCCGTGTAGGAAATCAGAACCCCCCACTTGACCAGTCTAAACCAATCATGGAGACAAATGTTTAGGGGACATCTACAGCAGGCCAAATTTGGTACAAACCAGTCAGACATTTTAAGGTGTCCTATAGTAGTGTTCACTGACATTTAAAATGGGATTTCCTTGGGGAGATTTTTCTCGTGCGTAACTCCAAAAACACGAGAATGATCGTCACCAATTTTTATTTTTGGCCATTTTGGTCATTCTGTGCCCTTTCTTAGTTGGTTGAAAGTTTGTTTAGCCCTTTCGTAGAGATACTGCAAAATATGAGGGCTCAGTGTGCAGATCAAACAATTGCTCATTTTCTACAAGTTTATAAACACCCAAAGGGCATGCATGGACAATAGATCATTGTCGTACATGCACTGCACTTTGTATACGTAGACTGGACAAGCAAAAGTGTTTCCTCTCATTATTCGCAAGTAGAGAGGCAACACAAAAGAAAAAGAAAACAACGTGCGCAGGAAGACCTCATGCTACATTATTCAAGCCAAGCTTGACCACTATTAACATCTCTCCGCAGCCAGTTTGGTAAAAAAAAGGGAACACGTGGTCTAGCCAGGATTAGGGGGCTACCTACAAACCCCTTCTCCTGACACAAGTATGTTGCAGGGAAGATTTGAACAATTCTCTCCCTGGCTTTGCTTGATGACCTGGTAGAGGGAGTGGTGGCTATTCCATCTTGCCTTGCCGAAGGGCATTCTACAATTGTATTTGATCAGCTTCTTGCTGCCCAGGCACGGTACCTCTGACCCCTCGCAATGCTGAAGTGCAGGGAGAGACACAACCTTAAAGCCCTCGCACTTTGCCAAGTGTGAGGGTGGAAACTGCTTCGCAACCACTGGATCCGCCTTTGTGTTGGGGATCATCTAAACCCCTCTCACCTTGGCCATGAGTGAGGAGGAAAACTTGCCCTGTCACCTACCGGGCAGAACTATAGCAGATTTGAGCCTCGAAGGCAGAGATTTGTTTATAATCGAAGGGAAGAAAATTAGCAATTGAAGATGATTCTAATGGTCTGCCATGCCTTTGAGTTTCAGCAGGCTATGAGAGTAGCAAAATTCCAAAGTCACAAAAAAAGAACATTTCAGTTTTCAAGGGATTGACAAGGGAACCCTCTTGAAATTCGAAATCTGAAAGCTGCAGCCCAAATTATTAGAGACAAAATTGCAGACTTTAAAGAAACTTTGGAAATGAGATGATGCTATGGGAGTTAACAAAGTAACAAAGTGAGAGAAATCTAGAGGAGGAAATAACTCAAAGAATAGCAATTGGATTGATGGAGAGGAGTTCCAAATACTGTGCCCAGAGGAGGTTCCATTTTGGAGGCTGACAAAGTGAGGCATTTCTACTATGGTTTCCAATCTGTTGATCCTAAATAGGATTTTTTTCTGAGGGATGATGGCACATCCATCTTACACTTATAGTTTTTTCAAACTATGTTTAAAGCTCAAGTTGATTTGGATGATTATTTACTCACTTCTCTGATTTGGTCCAATTTGAAAATAGTATTGTACTTTCAATTTTGATTCACATTTTATAAATGTTGTTTCAAATTTCGTAAACAACAATCTCAATGTGAACAAATAGGACAACAACACATTCATCATGAACAGAGTGACAGCAAATAAAAGACTGAGGGGCATACTATCAAGAACGGTGATAAAATTATCGCTGCTTTAGTGGCAGGAAACTGCTGCTAAAGCGGCGATAATGGGCTTGATAATATGCCCTTGTGAATTCCCATAGGAGCCCAGGTTAACACCAGAACCTGGGCTGCTATGGGAATTCACAAGAGCATAATATCAAGCCCATTATCGCCACTTTAGCGGCAGTTCCCTGCCGCTAAACCGGCGATAATTTTATCGCCGTTCTTGATAATATGCCCCTGAATATCTTCATTGGCATCAGACTAATAGAATGCCAGGAGTAAAAGTACATGCATGTTATTAGTCACTGAGCACTTTTGCTCTAGGAGAAGGACATATTTGCTCAAGGATTAGCACTGACCGCCCACTGTACAATGATGCTTGCATGGACCAGGCAGTGCCAGTAGTGCATAAACTGAGCATGACTTTTGCAGTGCTTAGAGGAAATGTCAGTTCAAAACTGTTGGATCCCCATTGCACAATGGATCAGGGCCATGGCCTTAAATGATTTAAAGCATTCAGTCAATAAAATTATTCAATTGAAACTAAGACTAAGGGACTCATTTAGAGTTTGGAGGATGCAGAGTATCTGCCAAATAGTGGAGTATGCCCCCTTCTATTAAAGTGAGTGCCCACTAGAGGCAGGTGAAGCACCACGTTGCAGTTGGTTGACCTCCAGCTGTCTCCGCTGGTAGAAACCTTTGACCGGTGGCTAGTCTGACACCGGGCTGGCGGTCAGTGTATCTCAGAACATCCACCTTGTTTAGCCCAGTCGGTCAGCTTACATTTCTCCTGCTCAGGAGAGCCATAGAAAACTTGACAAAACGTTAGTGCCTTTAAAGAAATCTCCACCGCTGCAGGGGTACAGCAAAGGCACAGAGATGCCCGCCTAACTGACAGGGATCTCATAATGTATTGAATGGTCCTCTCTCAGGAATCCAAAGTCATAGCCTCACTGACATATTCAGCCCGTGGGCTGCCCACCATCATTTAAATGAGTCCATATATCGGCATCTGCTTCTTTATTTAATAGTTAACCTAAAATATGAAGTATTAAACAATATTAAGGTGTGTCTAGATGAGCCCTTAAAAAAATTTCCACCCATGTAAAGGTGTAGGTCAGAAACATCTTTGTTTTAAAAAAAAATACTTTAACAGTTTGCTGGTGATACATTGGAAGCACTGATTCAAGGAGAAAGCTAAATGAGATAAATCAGGAACACAAAACCCTCATTTGGCAGCCTAAACAAAAGCACTATGAGGAAGAAGGGAATAAAATCTATGACCTATGAAAAAACAACGAACAGCAGCAGCTTTGGGAAGATATAACCATGATGGTAAATGAAAAAAAAACGACAGGCGCAACTCTCCGGCTGCGGAAGTATGGCAAACTCATGTAGAGAACATATACACAGAGAAACCTGGAAATGTATCAACTGGAATGAGGCTTGCTCCACCTTCCGCAAGGGCCAGTAACAAAATGAAATTAAATGAAAAAATTATTTTTTTAGCGCACGTACACCAACGGCTTCTTGGCGCTTGGACAGCGGAGTAGGAACTGCTAGTTAATAACCTGAACAGGATGATGACTAATCAAAGGCTTGAGAAAATAACCAGGTTTTCAGCGCCTTTCTAAAGCTGAGGTAGGAAGGGATAAGACGGAGGCCTGGGGGCAAAGAGTTCCAAAAAGAGGGGAGCTTGGGAGGCAAATCTCAGTCCGCCCAATCTTTTCCGTTTGAACGGACATGACAGTAACAGATTGGAGCTCGAGGAACGGAGGGCTCGAGAAGGGATGTATCGATGAAGACGGGAGGAGATAAATGCCGGGCCCTGTTGGGCGAGGGCTTGATGAGTCAGGCAGCCCAGCTTGTAGAGGCAGCGCTGGATCACAGGGAGCCAATCCAAGCTCTTCAGGAGGGGCTTCGCTGAACTTGTCCTGGGCTGGCGAAAAACCAGCCTAGCCACTTGTTTCTGGATCAGCTGAAGCTGGCAGGATTGATAGAGGGGGATCCCAGCATACAGCGCATTTCCGTAATCAATACGGGACATAACCAGCCCAAGCATGGTGTGAACCAAGGCCTCGTGAGTGAGGAACCTGCTGATCTTCCTGATGCGATTCAGAAAAGGGGGTGGTGATGAACAGAGTGTCTGAATTAAGCAGACCACTCTTACCCAGTCCAAAGATCAGGGCTTGATCCATCACCGTTATTTAGCTCACTGCACCATCCCAGCTCAGAACCTGGCTATATGCAAATCAGTCTGTCCCTGGCCCAGTGCATCATGGGAACTGGGCAGACTAAACTACCAAGCCAATTCTTCACCAGAAAGGAGACAAGCTACCGGGGACCGGTTTCTGGCATTTCAGCCGTCGTCGGCCCGGCTTGCTTGAATCCTGATGGTGCAGTGAGCAAGGGACTCATGTCTGAGTATACCCTGCCACACTGCACTGGGCCAGGGACAGACTAATTTGCATGTAGCCACGTTCTGAGCTGAGATGGTGCAGTGAGCTAAAAAACGGTGATGGATCAAGCCCTGATCTTTGGACTGGGTAGGAGTGTTCTGCTTAATTCAGATACTCTGTCCATCACCACCCCCTTTTCTGATTCGTTTTGTCCACCATAAGCGTGGAAGGGTATACTCAGATGTGAGTCCCTTGCTCATTGCACCATCAGGATTCAAGCAAGCCGGGCCGAAGACGGCTGAAATGCCAGAAACCGGTCCCCGGAAGCTTGTTTCCGTCCCAGTATAAGAATTGGCTTGGTAGTTTGGTCTGCCCTGTTCCCATGATGCACTGGGCCAGGGACAGACTAATTTGCATGTAGCCAGGTTCTGAGCTGGGATGGTGCAGTGAGCTAAAAAACGGTGATGGATCAAGCCCTGATCTTTGGACTGGGTAGGAGTGTTCTGCTTAATTCAGATACTCTGTCCATCACCACCCCCTTTTCCGAATCGTTTTGTCCACCATAAGCGTGGAAGGGTATACTCAGATGTGAGTCCCTTGCTCATTGCACCATCAGGATTCAAGTAAGCCGGGCCGAAGACGGCTGAAATGCCAGAAACCGGTCCCTGGAAGCTTGTTTCCTTCCCAGTATAAGAATTGGCTTGGTAGTTTGGTCTGCCCTATTCCCATGATGCACTGGGCCAGGGACAGACTAATTTGCATGTAGCCAGGCTCTGTGCTGGGATGGTGCAGTGAGCTAAAAAAAGGTGAAGGATAAAGCCCTGATCTTTGGACTGGGTAGGAGTGTTCTGCTTAATTCAGATACTCTGTCCATCACCACCCCCTTTTCTGAATCGTTTTGTCCACCATAAGCGTGGAAGGGTATACTCAGATGTGAGTCCCTTGCTCATTGCACCATCAGGATTCAAGCAAGCCGGGCCGAAGACGGCTGAAATGCCAGAAACCGGTCCCCGGAAGCTTGTTTCCTTCCCAGTATAAGAATTGGCTTGGTAGTTTGGTCTGTCCTGTTCCCATGATGCACTGGGCCAGGGACAGACTAATTTGCATGTAGCCAGGTTCTGAGCTGGGATGGTGCGGTGAGCTAAAAAACGGTGATGGATCAAGCCCTGATCTTTGGACTGGGTAGGAGTGTTCTGCTTAATTCAGATACTCTGTCCATCACCACCCCCTTTTCCGAATCGTTTTGTCCACCATAAGCGTGGAAGGGTATACTCAGATGTGAGTCCCTTGCTCATTGCACCATCAGGATTCAAGTAAGCCGGGCCGAAGACGGCTGAAATGCCAGAAACCGGTCCCCGGAAGCTTGTTTCCTTCCCAGTATAAGAATTGGCTTGGTAGTTTGGTCTGCCCTGTTCCCATGATGCGCTGGGCCAGGGACAGACTAATTTGCATGTAGCCAGGTTCTGAGCTGGGATGGTGCAGTGAGCTAAAAAACGGTGATGGATCAAGCCCTGATCTTTGGACTGGGTAGGAGTGTTCTGCCTAATTCAGATACTCTGTCCATCACCACCCCCTTTTCTGAATCAATCTTCCTGATGCGGCGGAGATGGTAAAAGCAAGCCGAAAGCACCGATTTAATTTGTGGTTTCATAGTCAGGTCCTCGCTGATGGTGACTCCAAGTCTCTTGACCGAGCTCACCGGGCATGGGGCACTGCCCAGCGAGAGTGGCCAGAAGCTGGGACTCCAGGGGTTAGCCGGGGGCCCAGTCAATACAAGCTCGGTCTTTCCAGGGTTCAGCTTAAGTTGGTTTGCGTTCATCCAATTGCTGATGAAAGACATGGTAGAGTGGAATTTTTCGGTAGTGGTTGGGGAGGAATCAATATCAAAGATGAGCTGGAGGTCGTCTGTATAGTTGAGGACGACCCCTGGTAGCTCCTGAAGCTTAGAAAAGAGAGGGGAAATGTAAAGGTTGAATAGTAACGGGGAGAGAGAGGAGCCCTGCGGGACCCCACAAGTCAGATTTTTGGCTTCAGATGTAAAAGGACCAAGGCGAACGCCTTGCTCACGATCCTGTAGAAAGGAGGTGAGCCAACTCAGCGAGGTGCCCCTGATGCCGGCGCTCTCGACCCGTTGAAGAAGGATTGTATGGTCAATGGTGTTGAAAGCTGCAGACAAATCAAGGAGCACCAGGGCTTGGGAGATGTTGTTGTCCGTCCCCTTTCTCAGTTCGTCATGAACTGCCACCATTACGGCTTTTGTGGAGTGTCGTGGTCTAAAACCAGCCTGGTGTTGATCTAGAAACTGGGAGTTTTCTACAAAGGAGCCAAGGCAGCCAGCTACATAGGCTTCAAGAAGTTTACCCAGGAAAGGGAGGAAAGATATTGGACGAAAATTGCTCAAGACCAGAGGGTCTGCCCCGGGTTTCTTGAGGATGGGTGAGACAACAGCAGATTTAAATGCATTGGGAACCGTCCCGATGCAAGGGAGTTGTTGATGTGAAAGGGGTGCCTCTGGGAGACTAAGGAAAATCTCTCGGGCAATGTGGGCAGGGCAACAGTCGGCGGGGGAACCAGAGCGAAACTTCCTAAGAAGGGATATAAACATTTCCCGTGTGATTGGTGGGAAGGTCGAAAATGAGGCAGTGTTTTCGGGAATACTGCCTGTATGGAAACCAGCATCAGGTATAGGAATACCTGCCTTGATTAGGGCAATTTTCTCAACAAAGTAGTTGTTAAGGGAGTCACAGAGAGACTGTGAAAAAGAGGGGGTTATAGTGATCCGATCGGGTTTGGTCAGCTCACCAACAATGGTGAATATCTCCCTAAACTTATTAGTGGAGTTCAAAATCTTTTCAGAAAAATATTTGGTTTTGGCCTCAAGGATGCCCAACTTATATTCTTTGAGCACTGCAAGGAATGTGAGCTTTCTGAGTGGACAGTAATCTGCTCTCCACTTACGCTCAGTTTGTCGAAGTGATAACTTCAGGCCAAGTAATAATTTGCAAAACCAGCGTTGTGCGTCGTACTTGCGCTTGGTCCTGAGTTTCTTCAGAGGGGCAACAGTGTCTCTGGCGTCTGCAACCCAAGTATGGATTCTATCGGCCTGGGTATGGACAGACAGGGGGGAACCTGTCTCGTCCAGTAAGGAGGGGATAGTGGAAGCCAGTGAGAGATAGAATGAAGGGATATCTACCTTGCCCCAATTCCGAATAAGCGGGCGATTAATGGGGCACCGTGTAGTGGAGGGGGCTTTGGGTACCAGAAAGGAAATAAAAAAGTGGTCTGACCATGCACATGGGGAGATATGTAAGTTTAGAACTTCCTGGTTTAGACCCCATAGCTGGTCGAGGATGTGACCCTTACCATGGGTAGCAATGTAGACGTGTTGGAGAAAATTCAGACTGGTTAAAAGTTCTGTGACCTCCCTAGAGGGGGCACTTTCATGTTGGGACTGGGGCCAATAATTAAAATCGCCTATAATGAGAGTCCTGGCGTGGTTATTAGCCAGTTCAGCTGCTATATCGCCAAAGGAAAGCAGGAAGCTAGGCAACTGTCCTGGGGGGCGGTAAAAGACAGCGACAGTGAGGGGGAAGCTTTCCAAATCAAATTTAAAAATTACATAATCCACCGATTGTATGGGGCGCATGCTGAGAGATTTAACTTTATGAGCATGAGAAATTATAGCAGCGACCCCACCCCCAGTCTTTCCCTGCTGCCGATTCGCCTGAAGAATGTAATAACCATCAGGAATGGCAGCCAGGATATCGGGAGTGGTGTCAGCTGTAAGCCATGTTTCAGATAACAACAATATATCTGGCTTGTCTGTTTCAAGGTGATAAAATATCTCAGCTTGATGTTTCACCAATGACCGGGTATTTAAATACCAGAAAGATAAGCAGTTCTGGTCACAGCCAGGCCGATCAAGGGAGACACTTCGTTGTAGAATAGCAGGGTCTGGGCTAGCAGCAAACATAGTGGTCACGGTGGGCTGAGACAGTCGTGGGGGTTGCAGCAAGTTTGGACATTCATCAGGAGTTAAACGATGTTTGGCGAGTAAATCCTCGCCACGTAAAGAAAAAAGTTTCTGAGGGGAGTACACCCTAGTAGACAGACGGCCAGCAGTGGGGATAGCCCCTAGACCCGGACTGGCGCAGACGGGCTTGCCTTTGGCTCGCCCGCTGCGCGCGTCCGCTGCGCATTGTCATCTGTGTCTGGTTTTAAGGCGAGTGGGGTATGAGCGCTAGACCGATCACCTCCTCCAACCGGAAGTACAGAGATGTTAGGAAGTGTCTCACCGATGGGCTCCCTCCACAATAATCGAGCACAAGCTGCTCGCGGTGGAACGAGGAGTCCAGCGGGGACAACACGGCATGAAAGGGTGAGTGGAAGTGCTGCAGTTAAAAGCACAACAGAGCTAGTAGTCAGCTCGAACACAAAAGAAACAAAGTAAATAAAATATTGATTTTAAAAAGCTGTAAGTGTTACAATCAGGTGCGAGAAAAAGTCCTAGGACATCTAAGTGTGTGAGTGGACAATCAGGTCAGACCAGTGATCAAGAAGGAACAATCAAAAAAGTGTTACAATCAGGCAATATGCCTCAGCGCATCCAACGCGCGTCGCTCTCCGTGCCCGGTTTTAAGGCGAGTGGGATATGAGCGCTAGACCGCTCTCCTCCTCCAACCGGAAGTACAGAGGTGTTAGGAAGTGTCTCACCGATGGGCTCCCTCCACAACAATCGAGCGCAAGCTGCTCTCGGTGGAACGAGGAGTTCTGCGGGGACAACACGTCAAGAAAGGGTGAGTGGAAGTGCTGCAGTTAAAAGCACAACAGAGCTAGTAGTCAGCTCGAGCACAAAAGAAACAAAGTAAATAAAATATTGATTTTAAAAAGCTGTAAGTGTTACCATCAGGCAATATGCCTCAGTGCATCCCCTAACAATAGCTAACATTCCACAGTTAAAGTAACCATATTGCTGGATAATCAATCAGTATTACAAATAATAGAAAGGATAAGAAAGGAAGGGGCACCAGGCCAAAATGGACTACCATGAGGAATGCAGAGAGAGGAACCTGCGTTTTGGCCTAGGGTCCTCTTTCCCTTATATACACCATGCAGACTGCAGCCAGATGTCCTGTACTCGTGGCGAGGTTCGCTCTTTCATACAATTCTCAATAAAGGCGACAACACCGAACAAAAACATTGCAGACTAATCCCCCTCGTGGATATTGAGGGGAAGGCTTATATGAACAAACTACTAACGGAATTAAGACGACAGATTGAAGAAGATATACTCCCATTCTACCAAACCGGATTCCGTAAGGGCGGTTCAACTATTGACAACAACATTGCTTTATCTTATATTGCACAGCAAACCAATGTCATAAATAACATGCCGGTTTTCACCTACTTCATAGATTACACTGCTGCGTTTGATGGGGTAGTGCGCAACAATCTATGGAGGAAGCTCAAAAATCGGAAAATATAGTACTGCCTCCTGAAGACCATCATCCCCCTCTACAGTGGGACCTGGGTGCAAGAAAAACTTGCAGGGAATACGGTATCCTAAAAAATCCATACAGATTGGGGCCTAAAGCAAGGATGCATATGTGTGGCAACACTCTTCAATCTATACACACAGATCTGGGCAAGGAACTGCATACTGCTGAGATAGCCACTAGAAGATAGGTCATAAGAAAATATATTTAATGCAGCATGTTGATGATTTGCTACTTCTTGACCATAAAAAGTAGTCCTCCAGAAGAGGCTAGATGCCTTACACATCTACAATGAACTCAACGACCTGGTTGCCAAACCAAGTAAGTCCAAAGTGGTGATATTCAGCCGCTACACAAGACAAGACATCGCACAGATGGAGATGGGCCTTAACGTCAGCAAGGAAGCCGTTATCGCCAGACATAAGGGAAAACAATGGCAGTCAGCCCTCATGGTACCCTACGAGGGCCACAAAACACAGCCATACCTGAGCCAGGCCCAGAGAAAGAAATGCCTGAAAGAGATCCTATGGGCGAGACTAGTGCCTTTCCTGATTAAAGAGATATATTTGAAATGGAAATTACTATAACACAATATAGGATGCATATTATGTAAATACAGAAAGGAGTCCCTGCTGCATCTCATATGCTGTTGTCCAACCTTGTTACAACCACAAAGGAAACTTTTAAGATCAATCTTCCTGTCTAAGGAGGCATGAACTTGTTCAGAGACAGATTCAGTTCTCTTCTTTAGCACCGCCCCTTCGGATTTGTCCAAACTCAGCAAATGTATTCTGGTGCAAGATCCTCCCTGAAAGAAACCATGCAGCAATGTGCAAAAAAAGACAAACACTAACACTTATCCAATTTATTTGGCAGATGCTGTCGCCATCATTTTCTGTTGGACTCAGACTTTACACTTTATCCCGCTTATTTGCACATTTTCAAGATGGTCGTTGTTAATTTTCTCTGTCTAAAATTGTCGACGTTGGTGTTTTCATAATGCTTAACCGACTTGAAAGCTTTTCATTCATTTTGATATTGAATAAAAACCTGCTAAAAGTGAGAGCAAGAAACTATTAAGGCATGCCTGAAATTTGATGCTTACAAATCAAGGCACTGTCTTGTTGTACGAAACCAATTGGTAAACAACATTTACCCCAAAACTTTTTCCCCGCAGGGATTCACAACGCGGTCGTTACAATGACCGCATTGTGATTCTGCATACCATTACTCTGTAAGTCGGAACAACGACTTGCGGACGGGGGGGGTTTTGGATTTAAAATCTAACACCTTCCCTAGTGTCCGCACAGACTGGAGTTGGACTAGTAAATTATATTATTCCAACATCCAGTGCCCCCCCCCCCCCGCTGTCGTTGTTCTGACTTGCAGAGTAATGGTATGCAGAATCTGATTTCCTTTCGGCGGAAAAAGGCAGCAAGATTTCCACACATATTCAACCAATTACCCGGTGCACACAGATATAGAAAAATAGCGCTCTACCTTTTATTGGTGGCTATCATAACCAGCTGAAGTGTTAACACCTAATAAAACATATTGGTTTGGTTTGGGGGTGAAGGAAACGAGCAGCCTGGTTCTCAGATTAAAAAAACTGGTAAAACAGCACTTTGTCAGCACAGGAACCACAGGTACCACAGGAACTATCACAGAGGGGCTTTAAAAAAGCTATGGTTACTTACAAGGAACTATTTAAAAGCACTAAATACGCTCTGAATTCTAATACGTTATTAACCTCTAATAATCCCCAGATAACGGTCTTCTAGACTATTAAAGAACTAACTGAGAGCACTCAAAGTAGTCAAGAAATAACTCCCTTCCAATACATGTGCATACAATTCATACATTTTTGCTGAGAAAATGTGCCTACTACGAGAGACGATTAAAGAGGACATTTTCCCCTGTTATGTACTTCTCCCAACCTATTACTTTTGCACTCCCACCTTTTCAACAACAACTGTCTAATGACAACCTTCAAGAGGCGCTGAACAAAGTGGTCACTGGAGCTCAGTATGATCCCTGCCTCCTAAAATATTTAAAGAGATCAAGGGACTACTTTTACACCTGCTTAAATCTTTATTGAATTTAGCACTTGAACAATTTAAGGTTCACTTACCATTTAAATCAGCAACTTTATAGCCCAAAGATAACCCCTTGAATTAGAAAAAAGTTTCACTCTATCTCTCTCTTATCAGTAGAGGTCAACGTACTAAAACCCAGGTTACCATCTAACTATGAAAACCTAAACATCTTAGCGTGTAAACAGACTGGTTTCTGACGTCTACATAGCTTAGAACCTGTTCTTCTCACTATTGCCTGGAACCATTTCTACTCGCTATTCTTAATGATCTGAGGATGAACAAGAACCATGGTTGTGCCAATACACTGATATCAGCTAATCGTCTGCATTTGACATGGTCGGTCAGATCATTTTAGAAGATCATCTGGAACATCAGACCAGGTTTTTTCAAATCCTTTTTAAAAGACCAGCTGCTAGCATGACCACTTACCTAGACCCAGACCTTCCCCTTAAATAGAGTTTCTGTCAACACTCAACATTATCCCCTGCCTAATGAAAATATGTCTCCCCTTGCCAAAGTTCTCCAGTCTCTATTTATCCATACATGTTTACAGATGATGCTCATCCCCTGGTTAGTCTGGCTGGGGACCAGCTAGGAGTCAATATTTCTAATACTGCATGCAAACAATTTGAAATAGGATGGAAAGTGATTGTCTTAAATTGAACATGAACACAAATGAGGGTATAATAGTTACTGGAAGATATAACAACTGGACAAATTCTCTTTGTCCTCCTAAGATGGATGCTACTGCTCCAACGAAACCAGTCAAAAGTCTGGGATGCAATCTGAACTCTCTGTGGCTGACAAAATATTTTCTTTGACGTACTTTTATTTGAAATGACTGAGAAAAAAACTGCCCTTCCTAAAAAATAGTGGGGAGAATTAGTCTGCCTCATCGCTGATTGGATCACATCTAAATTATAAAAGTTCTTCATATTTGGATAATGTAGGTCATCTATCAAAATGACTTCAGATGATCCAAAATGCAGCTAACCAACTAGTTACTGGGCCCTCAAAATTCTTTCAAGCCCAACCAATTGATGCTAAGCTAAACTGGCTCTCAATATGGGAATGGATGCCATTTGAAACTTTATCTACTGGGCATAACATGCTATATAAATAATTGTAACTTTTCAAAAAGAACAAAATATGTTTGACCACAAGTAACCATGCAATATTTCTTAAATTACATAAATCCAGATTAGGTGTTTATAGCTTTACAGTAAAGTCAGCAAAATTATGAAATTTTATACTGGGAAAACATTGGTCTATTTTCTACCATGACTCTTTTAGGCAGTATCTGAGAACTTGGCGTTTCCAAAGTCGCATTTAAATATAACATAACTTACATTTTCCACTCACTGCTCGAATTTTACTCAAAAAAGAGTCACAGGTAAAATAATGGATTTATGCTGGCTTAATCTTAAATCACGATTTCTGGTTCAACTCTTCCTAGTACAATACTTAACTAAGCAGTTAACTATTTATGTGTTTCTCAAAAGTTAAAGTTCTCATTGTTAGCATGCCAATATAACATTTTATAACTATACATCTTTTTACCATTAGATTTAGATAAGGATGTTGTGAATAATTTGCAGCAGTCAGTCACTTGCCAGTGAATTGCTCACGCTTGCTCTCCATTCACCGCCCTGTAGTTACACAGTGTGCATATTAGGCTGAAATAACCTTTATGCTCTAATCTAAATAGCTGTATTTCTACTGTCTGGGCATATTTTAATGGAATTTGGGCTTGCATTTATTTAGTTGGAAAATGATGGTGAGCACAAGGTTTCTGCAATCGGATGGACCATTGAACTGAATGTCAGTGCATAGTAACCCCTAATGTCTATCAATTCAAAGAAGTTAACACAGCGGCGAATAGGTGCAGGTACAAAGACAGGCAACCCCCACATACTCAACCCCAACCCTCAGAAAATATTTTAACGCCTGTGAAGCTTCCGTTGAGGTGTCATGTTGTGAGTAGAACTCTAGGAGCCTACAACATGGTATCCTGCCAGGTGCACAGCTGGACCCCTGGACACCGGATGCCGCCACAGGGACCAGACAAGAAGAATAGGGAGGAGCAGGAAATTCTAGTGTACGGAAGTGCACAGACTGCATGGCTGGAGAGATTTTCACCTAGAAGTAGTAGAACAATGTACACAGGAGGCAAGCTGTAATCAAAAATGGTACAGCACTATAACTTCATTGTTGCTATTTGTCCTCTACATATATGATACACCATGCAGGTAGGAAGAACTCTGACTTGCTGGCTTGCCAATGGTTGCTTCCGGCCACAGAAAGCACCACTGAGAAGTGGATTCAGGTGCTGGAAAGTGCAACAGGCATTGAGAGGAGCTTTTGAAGGAGTAGTTGGTAGGAAAGGTTAGGCGTAGGCAATGTCTGCAAGACAAATGTTGTAAGGGATGGATAGACACACCTCATTTGAATACACAATGTTGTGATGTCCACCTTCATTTTCTAATCTGTTTTACTTTGCTATGCTACTGAAGCACGGTTTTGCTCTCCCCATTTGTGATATGAATCTCAACATTTACTAATGAGAATTACTTATTTATTTAAATAGAAAATATTTGATTGGATATTTTATGCTACAGTCGGAACATATTTGGTGTTGAAAAATAAGATAATAGCATGATTCACCATAACATGTGACAGTATACAGCATACGGCTGAATGAAAAGCAGTACACTCAAACATCTAGAAGGGAAGAAAGGCAGGAAGTGGGAGATACCAATATTACTTTCAGTATTTTGCACATTACCATTTTCAGTGCTCTTTCTATATCGATTCCTTGGCTCCAGGGTACGGCTGGATTCGCGAGGCAGTCGCCTGCACTACCTCTTCTGGATACATCCACTCGCTGCTTCCTCAGGTAGCGGAAGGCTTCGGCGATAACCAGGACAGCATCATGGGTCAATGCAGATGTGTACTGAAATATAAATGAAAATGACATACTGTGATACACTGTACTCTTGAAATGGATAACAAGCAGAGACGTTTACAGGCATGGTCACAGTGGGCAATTGCTCACAGCCCCTATTTTCCAAGGGCCACACTGGAATAGTGATGTTACGCTCTGTATCAATTCTATTTGTCCATCTCAACCTCTTCCATTTTTTTTGGGTGACACCACATGTATAATTTAATATTGGTTTGCATCTTGCAAGCTTGCATTATCAGAAAATGGGTAATAAAATTCAAAGTTGCTCTGAACGGGGCCTCAAAATATATCTTGGCAGAGGCCCCAAAAATACTTAAGATGACACTGACAATAAGTGGCATATACGAGTCCTTATCTGTTAGGATGTTCAGTAGTACATTTTGCTCCCCCATAAACTGCTTTGGCCCGATAATAATGTATAGTGCTGTATCTACATACAGTGTAGTAAGCTTGGCGTACCATACATGTACAAATTGTGTCAGCATTTGTCCTCCCCCTTTCCTCTCTATCTGCTCATGTACCTATGCAGAGTGAATTATTCACATGCAGTGTAGTAAGCTCGCAGAAATTCATATTTGCAAATTGACTTGGGATTTTTATACATCCTACTGCCTGGGCTTGATTCACAAAAGGCTTATGGGGCTCGTGGCTGAGGCCCCGCAGATGTGGGGGTGTCTCCGCACTGGGTGTGGAATCTCGACAACGAGAATCCTCTGTGTACAGTGCTCCAGTCACATCTGTATGCATAAGTGTGTTCATTTTATTGTGAATAGTCTAAAAGAACAAGGTAACAGTCATTGTATAGAAGGAACTGACTGCCCCTTTAACCTGCCTTTTTTTCTGAATGATTAACCTACCTACAAAAACGTAGCCTAACCTGCCAGAACTAACCAGCCGTGTCACCTTAAGAAGAGAAATTAACTGTGAGACTGTAGTGTGCCTTAAATGTTTATGCAGAAATTTTGCACAAAGAGAGACACAAATTGAGTGAAACATGATCCCAGGCACATGCAATCACAGACATTGACTCTGAGACAAGAAAGCATGCAAATTAACCAGGAATGGCTCTTCGGCTAAGGCTAACACTTGTTATCTGCTTGTTTTTCACTATTACCTAGGTAAAGGTGCAGGCGGGGTGGGGCTGCGCTTCCCACAGAGAAGGGGAGGAGTGGTGCCACTCTCCTATGTGCGCATGGCAGTTTGACTGGCCGTGTTGAGCAGTACAGCCTAGTGGAGAACATGCCTAGCCTCCCAGTCCCAGTCCCAGTCCCTCTCTGAGCGCTGAACCACAGTGCTCAGACCAATGACAACGCTGCTGTAAGGCAGAGTTGTGATTGGTCAAGAGAGTCGGGAGCCTGGGTGCTTCCTGTTTTGTTGACTGAATAGGATGATGTTGGAGAAAAGGCAGCCGTCAGGAAGGTAAGCAATTTTTTTCACCCTTTTCATTTTTTTAACCCCCCCGCCTCACCACTACTGCCCGATAGCAGCCGCTACTGAAACAAACACTGATGGATGGAGACACAGGCAATATGGGCATCATTATAAGTATCCCAGAAAATAGCCCTGGTACTGATGAGCACAGTAATGGTACATCTAGGGGTTGCAAAAATCCTGGCCATTACAAGTTGAAGCTTGAGAGTTCACTAGAAAATTAAGAATTTCCAGGAGAAATGGCAATCATAGGTCAGATTTCTCCAGCAATTCCTCATTAAAAAGCATTAGATAAGATAACACAAAATAATATGATCTACAATGGCATAGCATAAGAAGAGATGATATAATATAAGATGACATAACATGTGGGGTGGACTGCCATAGAGCAAGATGGCCGCTTAATTATGGAACTCCGTGATGTGAGGAGCCTCAGATGGTGGCGAGAGAGCTTTTTGGGAACCCAATGCTGGTCTAAGCCCTGATTTCAGATAGCCAAGAGGCAGAGGGTGATCTGACGGCAGCCCTTATGTCAAAGAATAGCCCCAAGTGACATTTTCGTGGAGGGAGCTGAGCTTATGAGGGACGTGTGCAGTAAATTCAAGCTTCCAAATAACTCTGAAGTTGAGTCTTGCTTCCAAAGGCAGCACTGTTGTGTGTGGTGTTCTGTTTTGGCCATATAGAAAATAAATTTGAGGAGGGTCAATGTAGGGCTATATTTAATGACCAAGAACCACTCGTGCCCTGAGAGAAACTGTCAAAAAACAAAGAATGGCCTGGTCAAGAACCTGTAAGTATGCCGCAGCTGTGCTAATGCCCCAAAACCATTAGTAGCACTAGAAGTGATAGCCTGGGTTTATGAGAAAAATTCCCATCAGCCCACCCATGTGGTGGAGTATCGTCATGTGGGAGATGTCACCAATCCCGATCTCAAGCAATGCACCTAGTCATGGTGCAGAGATGGACTACCATGGTGTAGGTTCAAACCACTGGGCTTCACTGGTGATGCTAATGGGGTGCAGTGCAAAAAACATAAGTGAAAAATGTGCATATAAAATTAACTCCAAGGGCCTAAATTAAGTTTAATCAGTAAGGCGCCTGGGTCAAGATTAAAATATGTTGCCTAAATAGTTTGAAATAATAACTATATATGGGCAAAGTGAGTGAAGGTCGACATGTTTCAGCTATTTATGACTGCTGGTCTTAGCTTTCTTCAGGACCATTACAGAAACTTGCGACTGCAAAAGAAAAAGTGATGTACGCTAATGTACAAAGGATAGATCCTACCAGTTCCTCTGAGCCCAGATGAATACTGTAGGGAATCCAGAATTTTATGTATCTCCTAAGGGAGAGATATAAGCGTAAATCAGAAACCATATAGTGCACAGCAGGTTACAAGAGAACAAGCACAGGATGCTAAGCACACATAACAGGGCGAAGGAGAAAGTCTCTCCCCGCTATTTCATACAACTATGTTGAGAACAGTGTATAAAAATCACCAACATGTAAATATATGGTAACTTACCCAGCATTATGTGGGAGTATGCCTCACCTCACCCGGAACCAACTCGGGAAAAAGGGAGGCCCCGCTCTAGTTAAGGAAGGAAATGGACAGGAAAGTACCTTTGAAAATTAGCAAAGGGACTACAAGCCAAATGTGCTGCCATTCCTAAGATGAGTCTTAACAATACCTAGCTTAAAAGCAGAAAGAGACTCAACCAAATGTAAGAAAAATGACTGGGGGACTCTGCAATGATTATTTCAAAACATGGTGGGGAGCTGTGTTCAGCGCTATATACTCATTAAAGTAGGCTCTGGCGCTGTCAAACCCCAAGTATAGGACAGTAAGGTGTATGGTTAGGACAATCTAGCGCTCGCCTACTGGGACTGCAGTGACTAGCCCTGTAAATACCACAAAAATACCACAAAAATATATAGGGGCCCTACCTGTCCGTCGGTACCTCGATGCCATTTTTAAGCTAGGTATTGTTAAGACTCATCTTAGGAATGGCAGCACATTTGGCTTGTAGTCCCTTTGCTAATTTTCAAAGGTACTTTCCTGTCCATTTCCTTCCTTAACTAGAGCGGGGCCTCCCTTTTTCCCGAGTTGGTTCCGGGTGAGGTGAGGCATACTCCCACATAATGCTGGGTAAGTTACCATATATTTACATGTTGGTGATTTTTATACACTGTTCTCAACATAGTTGTATGAAATAGCGGGGAGAGACTTTCTCCTTCGCCCTGTTATGTGTGCTTAGCATCCTGTGCTTGTTCTCTTGTAACCTGCTGTGCACTATATGGTTTCTGATTTACGCTTATATCTCTCCCTTAGGAGATACATAAAATTCTGGATTCCCTACAGTATTCATCTGGGCTCAGAGGAACTGGTAGGATCTATCCTTTGTACATTAGCGTACATCACTTTTTCTTTTGCAGTCGCAAGTTTCTGTAATGGTCCTGAAGAAAGCTAAGACCAGCAGTCATAAATAGCTGAAACATGTCGACCTTCACTCACTTTGCCCATATATAGTTATTATTTCAAACTATTTAGGCAACATATTTTAATCTTGACCCAGGCGCCTTACTGATTAAACTTAATTTAGGCCCTTGGAGTTAATTTTATATGCACATTTTTCACTTATGTTTTTTGCACTGCACCCCATTAGCATCACCAGTGAAGCCCAGTGGTTTGAACCTACACCATGGTAGTCCATCTCTGCACCATGACTAGGTGCATTGCTTGAGATCGGGATTGGTGACATCTCCCACATGACGATACTCCACCACATGGGTGGGCTGATGGGAATTTTTCTCATAAACCCAGGCTATCACTTCTAGTGCTACTAATGGTTTTGGGGCATTAGCACAGCTGCGGCATACTTACAGGTTCTTGACCAGGCCATTCTTTGTTTTTTGACAGTTCTGTTTTGGCCCCCACCTCAGTCAGGATGGACTGTGCTGCCACCAGACCTGCCTGATGAATCCAGGCCCCCTGCCAGGCTGTAACTGCAGACAACTGCAGAGCGGAGCCTAAATGCTTCTAAGGTCAACTTAGCAACGCACAGTACCCCAGTCCGGATCTCAACTCAGGCGAGACAGACCGGGCCTATGCTGCTGCATAAGAATTACGGTTAATGGGCGACTACACTGATGATCAGGATGCGGCCAACCTGCCCTAGGAGCTACGAAGTGCCTTACATTGACACTCCCCCTTCGCCCATTACACTGAAGTCGGTGAAGACCTCTTGTTGTCGGTAAAATACCATCACTCCGCATTTTTTACTCCGCATACTTTCACTCCTCATACCATTAGTACGCAGGTACCTTTACTCCGCATTTTTTCATACCGCATGCCTTTATATATTATATGCTTTTATCTCGCATGCTTTTATGACAAAAATCATTGTAAAAGCATGATTGGTAAAAGTATATGTTTTAAGGTAAGTTGTAAGGTAAGTATATGGTTTTTTTTGGGTTCAGGGGTATTTTAAGGGTGGGTTTGGGTTATGGGGTGCAGGGGAATTTAAGGGTTAAGGGGTACAAGGGTATTTTTAGGGTTCAGGGGTAGGTTTGCGTTTTGGGGTACAGGGGTATTTTTAGGGTTCAGGGGTAGGTTTGCGTTTTGGGGTACAGGGGTATTTTTAGGGTTCAGGGGTAGGTTTCCTTTTTGGGGTACAGGGGTATTTTTAGGGTTCAGAGGTTGTTTTGTGTTTTGGGGTACAGGGGTATTTTTAGGGTTCAGGGGTTGTTTTGGGTTTTGGGGTACAGGGGTATTTTTAGGGTTCAGGGGTTGTTTTGGGTTTTGGGGTACAGGTGTATTTTTAGGGTTCAGGGGTTGTTTTGGGTTTTGGGGTACAGGGGTATTTTTAGGGTTCAGAGGTTGTTTTGGGTTTTGGGGTACAGGGGTATTTTTAGGGTTCAGGGGTTGTTTTGGGTTTTGGGGTACAGGGGTATTTTTAGGGTTCAGGGGTTGTTTTGGGTTTTGGGGTACAGGGGTATTTTTAGAGTTCAGGGGTTGTTTTGGGTTTTGGGGTACAGGGGTATTTTTAGGGTTCAGAGGTTGTTTTGGGTTTTGGGGTACAGGGGTATTTTTAGGGTTCAGGGGTTGTTTTGGGTTTTGGGGTACAGGGGTATTTTTAGGGTTCAGGGGTAGGTTTGGGTTTTGGGGTACAGGGGTATTTTTAGAGTTCAGGGGTTGTTTTGGGTTTTGGGGTACAGGGGTAGTTTTAGGGTTCAGGGGTAGGTTTGGGTTTTGGGGTACAGGGGTATTTTTAGGGTTCAGGGATTGTTTTGGGTTTGGGGTACAGGGTTTTTTTTGGGGGTTCAGGGGTTGTTTGGGGTTTTGGGGTACAGGGGTATTTTTAGGGTTCAGGGGTTGTTTTGGGTTTTGGGGTACAGGGGTATTTTTAGGGTTCAGGGGTTGTTTTGGGTTTTGGGGTACAGGGGTATTTTAGGGTTCGGGGGTAGGTTTGGGTTTTGGGGTACACGGGTATTTTTAGGGTTCAGGGATTGTTTTGGGTTTTGGGGTACAGGGGTATTTTTGGGGTTAAGGGGTTGTTTTGGGTTTTGAGGTACAGGGGTATTTTTAGGATTCAGGGGTTGTTTTGTGTTTTGGGGTACAGGGGTATTTTTAGGGTTCAGGGGTATGTTTGGGTTTTGGGGTACAGGGGTATTTTTAGGGTCAGGATGGGTTAGTGTTTAAGGGTGCTGGGGTATTTAAAGGGACTAGGGTGGAATTCGTTTTTAGGGTATATATATATATATATATATATATATATATATATATATATATATATATATATATATATATATGTGTGTGTGTGTGTGTGTATTATTAATATAGTTCTAAATATAATGTAATTTTAAAGACTTAATTCTTCATTTTATTTAAAATTATATATATATGTGTATATATATATATATTTGTATATATATATATATATATATATATAAATATTTATATATATATCTTTAAAGATAAAGTACTTCTACAAAGTATATGACTTCACCACACATGCATTTGCGTTATAATTGCATGCGGAGTGAAGTCATATGCGTTGTGAAAATTTGCGGAATCATGGCTTGAGGAGTAATGGTTTTTGCGGACTTATAAATGCGGAGTGATGGTATGCAGGAATTTTTTTTGCGGAATGGAAAGATATATTCCTTGTTGTCCTAGATAGCCACGTTCTCTTCCTCCTTGATAGCAAAGCCCACAGTACTAGCAGGGCAATGTGATATGGTACGCCTGCGGTGACTTCCATTCATCTAGGGGTGGGCGGAAAATCCGTTCCGCTCGCGGATTTTGCGGATTTTCGGGAAATCCGCAATCTGCGAGATTTGCGAATCTCCCGCAAAATCCGCAAATCCGCGAGCAGCGGATTTAGCTCGCACTGCCCGCACTGTTCGCGTGAGTTCGCGTGAGTTCGCGCCCCGCGAATAAGTGCAAAATTGCAGAAATACGATCTTAGCAAAACTGAAAGTAACTACTTACCAGGTTCAAAAGTTCAGGCTCATCATTAGTAGCCATTTCCTGTAGTGCTTCCTGAGGGGCCCCTCCAGAGTTCAGTTGCCAGTTGAAACTATTATGTGACCCTGCTCTGAACCTCAGAATAGTTACACATATGCCACAAAGGTCCTGAATTACAGCTAAGGGAGACAAGCAGGAGCCAGGCTGGAAGTTAAAATCCATTAATCAGCCCCTAATTCATTATTGTCAGTTGGGGCAGGGCAGGTGTTGTAACTAATTTTGCAACAATGAAAGCACTTAGCAAGTGCAAAAGATCACTAATCAGGGCGCACTAAGGAAGCAGGTGCCAGCTAAAAAAATATTCTGTGACACATTAATCAGCCCCAAATTAATTCAGGTCACTTGAGGCAGGGAAGGTGTGCTTTGCTTTGCCGAAAATAATGTACACTGGACAACCAGAGGGTGTGGTGATGAAACAGAGGGTGGCATGGGTGGGCCAGAGGGTGGCATGAGTAGTCAGAGAGTGGCAGTGGTGACAGAGAGTGGCAGTGATGAAGAAGAGTGTCCCAAACAGGCTGGACACGTAGAAACAACAAGTTCGCGAAACTTGCGACCCGACAGGTAAGTTCGCAATTTGCGAAAGTGTACAAAACCCTCGCGAACTGGCAGAAACACGGGCGAACACAAAAAAAAAAAAATCCGCAAATTCGCGGGAATTCGCAGATTTTGCGGATTGCGAATCCGCAAATCCGCAAAATTCGCGAACGCGAGATCCGCAAAATTCGCTCATGCTTAGCTACAACGTGATACTACAGCGGCTCACAAAGAAGTGGTCGGGTGCCGCTATGTGAAATCACTAGAAGAGGGTCATCTAACTCAAAGAAGCCTGCCCTGCCCTACTGCACCTGGTTCTGGCGTGCCTATACAGCGTTATCATTGACCTCAGGATGGCTGCTAAGATTTATGGCTATAAAGCGCCTATCGCCAGTTGCAGGGTCTTACGGATACTAGACCCAACACTATGCACTTCCCCTGCTCCATATCCACAATGTCTATACACCGGTAGTGAGCGAGTGCACTGATCACAGGCCCTTATACAAGTGGGTTCAGCAATGGCCCTCTAGCAGGATCCTACCCTGCACGGAAACACCCTGGAAAGAAGGACCACCAAAGGACCACCTTATGCTTTTGGAGGCCCACCTAAACCATTATTGGCCCCACACTGGCCATTTCGGACTGCCGCCTCCACAGGTGGGGTGAACCTAAACGTCAAGCTTATAGAGTGAAAAAGATAGCCTCATCAGGGACCCGGAAGCACAAAAAGCAACATGGAGGTATAGTCTTGGGTCCCTCCAGAAGTTGCTACTCGCTGCCCTTCAATAGTCCTTCCCACCATAAACCCTACCTCTACCCTCTAACCTGAGGCACACTTGGGCCTGCCATAATAATTCCTGGGGCAAAATACGGGCTATCTGGACTCTTTCAGAGGGATGTCTCTCCTTAAACCTCCTGTATCTGCGGTGTATCCTTCAGCCCTCTTTAACATAGCTCCACTCACCTAGTCGGTCCACTGCCTGGTGCAGCCACATACGAGGGCTAAAGAGATATCACCACATCAGCACTCTCTCCTTGCCTGCTCCACACGTATCTAGGTTCGCTATCCACTGCACTGTAGACATCAGTTGAGCGAAGCACCTACGCACCTGAGCATCGACACAGAAGAGCCGCGGATGCCTTCTGGCAAGGGGTCTGGGAAACCACCTAGACAGCTTCTCTTTTCAGAAGCTCTAAACCAGGGCCACCCCATCTCAGATACACGTAGTGTCACCCCCTTGACTCAGAAACCACCTGACCGTATGATGGCAAACTCACCGGACTCCAACATGGAACGGATGCTCCAGGAAATTTCTGCTGTGGGCCGACGGTTGGAGGGCATGGAGACATCCATATTTGCCCTCATGACGGAGACTAAATCCATCCGAACAGACATCACTGTACTCCAGAGCCGGATGGGTGGCCTCACTGCATGGGTGGTAGTAGTAGAGAACCGTCTCGATATTCTACAGAACTGGGACCAAGAAGTTCACTTACTCAGGAGCAAAGTGGTAGACCAGGAAGACAGAAGCCGCTGGGACAATGTCCGCTTTTTGGGCTTTCTGTAGAAGATAGAAGGATCAGATGCCAAATCCTTTCGCAGAGAAGCCCTTCCAACGCTCACAGGTCTCACTTTCGACTTTGCATTGGAGATGCGGAGAGCTCATTGCATCGGATCACCCAATACCGGAAAAAATGCTCCGCATCCACTCATCATCTGCTTTCAAAGTCATGAACAGGCTCGCAAATTGATCACGGTGGCCCGCACCCATAGCCCATATGCATTTGAAGGTCATGGGATCAGGATGGCAGCAGATTTCTCAAAAGAAACTAATGACCGTTGCAAAGCCTTCCTCTCTCAGACCCCGTTTGCAGATCACCAACATGGGAATATCCAAAGAATTCTTCAATCCAGAAGACCTTCGACAACTCCTGGACAGTCTTCTTCCTCAAAATATGGAATGTGCTGCGTCTCTACCGGAGTTCAAATCCCAACCCCCATCATCGAACTCTCCGATGCCCTCTAGCCAGCCCGACACAATTCAGGCAGACGCAAGAGTAGGGGACGAGACCCAGGCCGACCCATTCGCTGCCTGGGAGATATAGCACAGGCTCTACAGGCAGTGAAAGAGAAAGGGACAAATCACGGTCTCCTCTTAAGCCCTCCTCATCTGAGTATGGTGTGTCCTAAACTGTGGCTGATCGACCTACCTGCATCCATGAGAAGATTGAAGCCTGCTGCCATGACGCACGCTGAAGAAGATGACCTGCTGAGTACCTACTTACTTGTTATGCATTATTTGTTCTATAATGTTCCTCTCTTCCTGATCCCTTCTCTCACCCCCATGTTAACATGTACTCATGATAAAGTTTAATTACCTTCGCTGCGTTTTGTAAAACTTGTTTGACTGTACTCTCCATATTGTAAGCTTCATTTGCACAGACTATTTCCTCCCTCTCCCTCACGCTGATCCCCTATTCTCCATTCCCACTGCACTTTTGTGATGCATACTTTCCCCCCTCTCTTCTTAACCTAACCTTTATATTATGGACCGAACAAACTCAACCTCAACATCGACATTATCATTGCAATAGTGCGTCTCCCTGTTGGCACTGCCACCGGAAGCGGCTCCTCCACCTCGCATAGCCCAAAAGCTTAGACCCGCAGAGAGCAGTCCCATACCCCCAGTGCTAAGCCTTTCTTGTGCAGTCCATCTGCTCCTTCTATCCTCCCCGCCCCCTCCAGCTTCTTCCAAGCCTTGCTCCCCCCTCCTCCCCACTTACCCCTGCACGCAAGTGACTCTCCCCCTCCTAACCTCCTAGTCTATTAGGAACCATTTGAGAGTATTATTGCCTTTATCTTTGGCCCTTCCCCTTTTACGGAGATTGCCCTTCCCTCCCCTCTCCTTTCTCTTCTCCTCCCTATCCTTACATAGACTCTTCCCCTATTTCTGTCCACATCTGTTCCTGATACCCACTGACCCATGCAGCTTCCACCTCTCTTCCCTCCTTCCTACTCTTGCCCTTTCCCCATAATCTACCAACCCTTCTCCCCTCCACCCTATACCCCTTAACAACCAACCTCGTTTTCAATTCCCAGTGCATATATTGCAGCAACTGCTCCTTTTCCCACCCACCCATTATGCACTGTCTCATGGAATGTCAACGGTCTCACACATTACATCAAGCGTAAGAAAGTACTCTCCTGCAAATGAAAAGAGCACATATTACCCTTTTACAAGTGGAAAAAGTAATCCATTGGGGCTTGATGACACAGACCTCCACCAGGGTGAGTCACCCACGGAAATGTGGAGTGGCTATTCTCTTGCGCAAATGCTTACCCATCACAACTGTCAAAACTTGAGTTGCCCGGACGGCAGATATGTTTTTGCTAAGTTAAAACTAGAGGACAGAACCCTGTTTTGGTTCAATATATGCCCCAGGCCAAACTGTCCTTTCTCCTTAACCTGAACCGCTTATTAATGGAAATCGGGGCATCCAGTTATGCCATTGGTGGGTACTGAAATCTTACCCGCAACGAGCTCTTAGATAGGATAGGCCCCCTGGACAGGAGTAACAGGGGAGATAGAGCCTGGTTCTAGTCTCACCAAGCTGTAAGCCATGGCGACAGAACATCCAGAGATATCGCTCATTCCAGGGCAAGACCCAGCTGTGTTCTGAGATGAGGCAATTGGCACTCTACATGCCGTCTTTCATGAGGCTGCTCAAACAGCCTCACTAGGTCCTATTTCTAATAGAGCGATAATTGTGGTCATTCACAATCCAGGCAGAAACTCACTTTTCTGTGGTAGTTATCACCCCAGCTCCATCATAAACGGGGATGTTAAGTTCTTGTCTAGCATTTTGTCGGCACGACTTCACAAAGTTATCCCGTCCCTCATCCACCATGCACAGGGTGTCTTTGTCCCAGGCCGTTCTAGGAACCACCCCCAAACATTACCCCATACTTTGTGGACTGCAAGAGAGATGCCAGAAGATGTGGTGGCTCTCTCCCTTGATGTGGAAAAAGCGTTTGACTGCATTGACTGGGGTTACCTTTTTGCCACCATGAAACGCTTGGCCTAGGCGACCAGTTCATCTCCAACGTGCGCTTGTTATATTGCAACCCTTTAGCCCAGGTCAACTGTTGACAATTTATTTCAGATACTTTTCCGATCTGAAGGGGCATCCGTCAAGGTTGCCCCCTCCCCCCCACCTGTTCCTGTTGGCTATGGAACCCCTTGCCTCCCTCATTCAACACTCACCATGGATACAGGGTATACCTGTAGCAGAAGGTGTATCCAAACTATACCTATATGCTGATGATATCCTTCTTACTCTCAAGGATCTCTCTCACTCTCTGCCAGCCCGGTTAGAGATTATTGACAGGTTTGCAGTCCTGTCCGGCTATAAGGTGAATTGGGACAAAAGCGAGGCTCTCCCACTTTCTTCGGGTACTACAAACCCCTTGATTGACAGTAACCCCTTTCGCTGGAAATTGTCGCACTTAAAATATCTGGGGATTTTGGTCAACTGAGGCATGGAAGGAATAGTCTTGGATAATCTGTCATCCCTCATAGAACAAATGGAAACCGATTTCGCTAAATGGTCACTCCTGGGTTTCTCCATGTGGGGTAGAGTGCGGGCTGTAAGGATGGTCACGTTACCTCGCTTCACCTACGCTCTAGGAATGCTACAGATTGTAGTGCCTCTATCCGTACTGCATCGCATAGATGCCTGTGTATGGACCTTTGTCTGGGGATCCACTCGCACCGCCCAGCCATTGTCAAATTAATAGCTTGCCGCTCCCACAGTGGTTTGGGGAACACTCACTTCTTGACCGTGATGATGACCTTGATTTTCTCTACAGAGCCCACACTCCTTGAACATCCCCTCCACATCCATTGATGGAGGCTACATTTCAAGCATGACATTGAGCACACCGTCTTCTAGGGGTCACCCATCGTGTGCACTCTAAAGCCCCACTTTGGGGAAATGAGAGCATCTGAATAAATGGTCATGCGCTTCACTGGCCTGGTTGGAAATCGAGAGGAATCCAGACACTGGACCAGGTCATATTGAATGGAAAGTTAAAATTCTGTCTCCCATCACAAGAAGCTTGGCGATACCTACAACTCCAGCACTGCTTGAGACAATGCCTTGGTCCCTATCCTTGAACATTGGAACAAGGGTGTGATGTTGGGATTGCATGGTGCACTAACTAACCACTTATATTCACAACCACTCCTTGGAGGTCTTCGCGAGAAATGGCAGGCGTGCCTGCACATCACAATTGAAGAAGAAGACTGGACGGATATCTTGGAAGCCCTAGACAGAAGAGAAGCCCGTTTCTCAGAAAGCCCGTTTGAAATTCAGTCTTTTCAAAACTTGAAATGACTGGTATTGGACGCGATTGAAACTGCAATGAGCAGAATTACTACCACACTCTAAGTGCTGGAGATGCCCGGGAGTAAACTGTGACCATCCCCATATCCTATTTGAATGTCCTTCTATACAGTGCTTCTGGGCCTACGTAGGGGAAACTCTAAGTAAAACAATATCCCTCGGACTCCCCCTTACCCCTTATACCATTCTACTACATGATCTTAGAGATTCCCCCGACATCGTGTGCCCACAATGCCGCCTTTTCCACACTGTGCTCAGTACAGCCAAAATTTGTATTTTAAGACAGTGGAGATTGCCTAACCCTCCCTCGCAGGAGGACTGGATAGCAGCAATGGTTAAAACTGCATTCCACCAACTTGTAATGTAAGGCATGTAAGTCCAGGAGGAGGTGTTCCAACAAACAAGGGCCCCTTTCCTCCGAGAAACCTAAATGTATGCTGTCTCTGCTCCTCCCCCAATTATTTTCCCCTCTTTATCCCTCTATTCGTCCACTCTCTTCCCCACCCCTGTTACCCTGTTCCACACTCATCTCAGTGTGCAAGCACATTCCCCCTCCCCGACCCCCTTTTTCCCACACTTGCATTACCCCCCATCCTGGCCTCCTTACTCCCCCCTTCCTACCCACATCCCCACTTTCCCCCATGCCCCTCTACCTCCTAGACTCCCCTCCCCCTTTGGGCAAGGAGACGGTATCCTCACTCACCCATGGCCATCTAGCATCTTCAACCAACACCCCCTTTACATGCCCAATATTCTATAGGTCCAACTCCGTCCCCTTCCCCAAGGTTTACTCTGCCTAACTCATCCCATGACTATAAATGGTGAGGGGTGCTGGTTATTATACACAGTATGCATTCAAGCCAGCCTACTCCCAACCTACTCCCAAGCCTACTTTCCCGCTCCTCCTCTCCTTCCTCACCCCTCCCCCCTCCCATCTCGTTTCACCCCCTTGGAGAATAATTGCCACTACAACCTATTGTATGACACCCACTTATCGACGTAGACCCCTTATCACTGAACATATCCAATCCCCCCGGGGCTATTCTATTGTCTCTCACAAGTTCTAATATTGGGGAATATTCCCACATTATCAATTCTAAGGTGCCGCTCTCTGGATAAAGTCTACCTCTTTGATATTTTTATTTAACCCATTTCCCCCTCCTTATTTTCCCACCCCATCCTTCCCCCCTTTCCTCCCTCCTTGTTCCTTGTCCCATGTGTGGCCCAATCCCCTCCCTCCCTCCCTTGTGCTCTATGCAGCTCTCCTTCTTAATAGCACACTCATACCTGTACTGCCACCAGACCCCTGGGAGTCTGCCACGCTGTGCTTTACTAATATTGATATGTTCATCTTCGATTTCCAATAAAGAATTACGAAACAAACAAAAAAAAGATGACACACCATAACATAAGATGGCATAACAAAAAACGAATCGAATTCCCACCAACAGCATTGAAATCAACCTGGCCGCTCCCCTCTTTCGACTTGAGTCAGTAAAACCCTCTGCTTCCCATTATTGACTCGCCATTTTACAAAAGAAGCTAATAGCCTCGGATACATCTTCTGCAAAAGGATGAAGCACGACGAATAAAAGGAAAGCAATCAAACCTCAGCCTCGTATCAAAACACTCTGTAACACGTGTCTGATGCGCCAGCACACAAAGCCTACAAGGTTGTCATTATTTTAAGCACTAAATAAAACATGGAATGCAACCTTAATAGAGTCCATTGCAATTCATGCCATAAGATCAATGTTTTCCACCTTATTTGACTCCCACTTGCACATGCCTGAGTGCGCTCACATCGGCGCGCAGGAAAACTGCAGAGAAGATGATTAAATTAAACACCAGGGTTTCAGTCTCCAGGCAATTTCGGTGCCAAATCATAAAAAAGTGTGCATAATTTTGAAAGCACTGCATTTTTGTCTGATTGCTAAGAAACCTTGGCAGGCTTTGCAAATGGAGATTAGATTCGTGCCCTGCCTTTTCTCAAGGCAGGGGGCACTCCCTGATATTATTGAGATAGGAGCGAACGATTTTCTGTTATTCTCTATCGGAATGGGGCTTTTTTTTTAGCTTTATTCTTTTTAAATAATAAGAAGTTATACAGACAAGCCTGTATCCTATAAGATATTGAAAAATAAATACATAAGAATACATAATACAATTGCATATAAAGACACAAGTATTACAAATTATAGCTGTAAGCCACAAACTAGGACATATTTAATAAAACCCTTTATATAACATCCTATGAGCACGTTGCCCTACTTGGATCTGTTACTCGGTCTGGGTCACATCCTGGCAATTAACATTATGAAATTATCTAAAGTCAAAAAATTGTCCTCGATGTGATCTGGAAAGAGAATTATAAACAATAAGCAGAAATTCAATAGATCTCCACAAATCAGAAATTGTGTCAAAGTTGAGAATTTACTTTGACTGAAGGCCTTGATTACAGTCTAGATTAACAATACAAACTACCTGCTACCTTAATGAAAACTTCAAACTGAGCCTGGCTTCGAAACTAGCACATATATTCCCACTGTTTTATCTTAAAGGCGCAGTTGACATTTTGCATTTCATGATATATTTCAACATATTTCTTCTATGAGATACAAGTGTGTTAAGATTTTTTTACCCGAGTGAATTCTTGTGTAGATTATAGGCCTACCCTTGGATCATGGGTATTTCAAAATTTTTCTACTTCTGTGTCCTGGTGTAGTTTTCCCATTTAAACAAGCAATTTTACATGCATTATGGAATTCAGTGAGATAAAACTTTAATTTCACTTTACCTTCATGGTCATAAGCTCCTACTTGAACCAGTCTACTGTTAAAGCTCCCATCATGGAAATGTTGTAATGAAGACAGGTATGTACCTCTGACATCCTTCCAGCAGCCGCCGGCACTGATCAGGGGTGGAGGGGTGGCGGTGGGGGTGATGGTAATTCAAATAAAAAAATTAAACCTACCTGCTGGCCGCGTCCTCCTTGTCGCTCCTCCTTGTCTCGTCTCTCCTACTCCTGTCGGCAGGAACAGGAAGCAGCCTGGAAGCACCTGGGCTCCACATAGCCAATCACAATGCTGTAAAGTAGTGTTGTGATTGGTCTGAGAGCCTTGGATCGGCCCTAACAGGGGGCGTGTGGGCCTGGGCATGTTCTTCACCCAGGCTGTAATGCAGGATGGGTAGAGAAGAGGGAATGTTATAGTCGGCCCGAGAGGGCCAGCCAAACAGTCATTGTGTACATAGTAGTGGGGTCAAACCATGCAACGCTTAGTTGCCGTACTCTAAAAAGGAACACAATAAAATGATAATAACTGAGGTATCATTTTGCTTTTTCTTATAGTGCTAAAAAAAACTGTGGGGTGATGTTCCTCCGCCTTAGTGGAGGAGCCTCCACTGCATCCTTCATCGTGGTCCAACTTCCCATTATTCAGCTCCGAAATTCTATTTCAATATCTAACAAAAAATAGTCTTTATTATGCATCACGTATCTGGTATAGCGTCCTGTGTATTTGTCCAGTATAATTTTAGGCTCACTGCTACTACAGTAGCTTTAATAAAAGCCCAGCCACTAAATCATTTCCCAACATTACTCCACAGGCTCCCCTCTGTGGTCCCAATTATGAGTCAGACGGAAGTATTACCTCATGGAATTTTGCACCGCCTGATTTTAAGTGGGACAGTTTTCCCACACCAGTTTTTCCCAAATATGGGAGAATCAGACAAAATGTTACCATGAGGTAATTATGCGCTCCATGGAATTGGGAATTCGGTGCGTACTAATGATCAGAAAAATAAGTCCCACAGAGTAATTATCCATTCCATGGGGAATAACTTGTAATTGCATAGGTACTGGGGCAGAATTACCACATAGTAGTCGTGAAAATGCATGTGGTTTTACCACTTCATACTACCGAGAAACTCTTATGAAGGGTTACCTATTTCACCCCTATTCAGCCTTAAATTGGTGCATGCAATCTAGATTCATCACAACACCACTTTTAACCTTCTGGCTTCATTCAAAGACTAACTCTCAAAACAGCCATTGGGAAATCCATAGGTCTGGCACTGGCTGCCAGTCTTTTGGCTTTGCCAATGCTTTCTTTGTGATTTAAAAAAAACTTGACTGTTGGGTGGCTATTAGACATTCGACCCTTAGGGTGGTCTTCTCTGAAAATGTTTGCCTTACTCCTCCTGTTTTTGCTGAACAAGATTTGCTTGCCTTCAGGACTCCACACACTTTACCACTGCTAAACAGTGCTAAAGTGCTTGTGCTGTATCCTTTAAACTTTGTGAAATTAACTTTCGCCCAATTGGAACAATTAATGTACTGTAAGTCCGTAGTAAAAATGCACTACAAGTACTTAGAGCATGTAAATTAAATGCTACAAGTGGGTCTGCAGCACTTATTATGCTACCCACTTAAGGAGCCATTTAAACATATCTCACGCCTGCCATTGCAGCCTGGGTGTGCAGTTTTAAACTGCCATTTTGACTAGGCAAAGTACACCTTTTGCCAAGCCTAATCCTTCTTTTTTAATACATGCAAGTCACCCTTGGGGTCGACCCCAAACAACCCATAGGGCAGGGTGCAGTCTATTTAAAAAGTTGGACATGTACTTTTAAGCTTTACCTGTCTTAGTAAAAAACTCTTAAATTAGTGTTTCACTACTGTGAAGCTTATCTCTACCATAGGATAACATTGGGTTACCTTATTACATTTAATAAATGATCACATTCTATTGGGATAAGGTAGGAATGTCGAGTTTGCTGTCTTAAAAATTGTAATTTAAAATCCTCTTTGATGGTAAAGTCATATTTAAAGTCACAATTCTGAAAGTGCCATTTTTGGAAAGTTGGCATTTTCTTGTTCTACCCATTTGGTGCCTACAGCCTATATCCTGGGTCTCTTGTAGCTGGCAGTTGGTCTTTGTGCAATTCTCCCAGACAGTGAGACAAAGGGGTATGGGGCAGGATGGCTCATCTCTGACTACATAGGGGAGCGGAGCTGTCAACTCCCACATCACAAAGGCTCTGCTTCAGCACACTCACAAAGGATTTCACACTAGTCTTTTGAGCCCACAGACAAGCTGAGGTCAGTACAGGGAGGTGGGAAATTCCAAACACCTTACGAAGTGGAAACCTCCAGAACCTTCTCCTACTTCAAGCTAGTACCACATATAAATATTGAACCCTCAGACCCAACTCTTCAGTACTTCTCTAGACCTGTGAAAGACTCCAAAGGACTGCTGTGCTGCTCTGCTGCAGGAAGAACTGCTAGTCTGCTGTCCTACTGCCTGAAGGAGAATGACTGGATCTGCTTCTTGAACTCAGCCACAACCAGAGTGACTGCAAGTCCTAGTTGGCTGCCTCAGGGACAAAAGAAAGTCTCCAACCACCTTGGAATCAGCACCTGGACTTTGTCTGTTTTGAGTCTTGCCCTCCACGTGGTGACACCCCAGTCCTAGAGTCTTGGAAGTGGTCCCGATGATGTTCTCCCAGCCCAGCTGTGCTCCATGCAAAACTGATGCAGTGCAACACATCACTTTGCAGCCTCATATCGAAACCACTGCTGCACGATTCATCCCCAATGGAGGACCTCTCAGCTCCTCGGAATTGCTGCTGCGCAACACATCCTCACTGCCCAGCCGCTCCTTTGAACAGCTGCTGTGAAACGTATCCTTGCTGCACCACTTTGCATTGCAGCCCGCAGCCTCTAAGACCCACTCTGTGTGACACATGCTCATCGCAGGACTTTGTATGGCAGCCCTGATATCACCGCTGTGTGATGCATCTCCGATGTGGGATTTGCAACACCACGCAAGCAGGATTTAGGATACTTTGTTCAATGAGCCTAACTTGGTCCATGAGTCTGGCCTGCTCACCACCGCAGTCGACCTGTCCAGCGTATCCAGATAACCACAGTTGGAGCTTTGTGCTTTTAAGCACTTCTTTTATCTAAATCTTTAAAACTGCATATCTCCATCTCCACAAATTGGATTTTTGTCATTTTGACCTAAAAAATGTATTAAAGTTTCCTCAATTTTGTTTGGGTTGCAGTGGAATTTCTCGTGTGTTGTGTTTTCACTTTATTACTGTTTGAAGTGATGAAGACATACTTTAAACGTTGCCTCTAAGTTAAGCCTGACAGGTTTGAGCCAAGCTACCAGAGTGCTGAGAACAGGTTAATTTGGGGTTTGCTTGTGTTTCACTTGGACAATAATTATAGTTGCTGCTAGAGTGGGGTTTTACTCTCTCATTCAGTAATCCAATGGCCTACAGTGGCCCTAGCTATACAAAAAAACGGCTAATAAGAGAAAGAATATTTTTGGTCTCAAAAAGCACACATGCGCTAGTAGTCCCTGACATGGAAGGTATGTTCTTTGGGTGTAGATGTGTTCGTTGTGACTGAGAATAATGCCAGCTACATTAATGTATCTAGCTGAGCCTTTTTTGCCAGAACATACCCCTTGTCATAAGTGAAAAGTTTACATGGAATATTTGTAGTTCCTTTTAAAGGAAAAAAAAGAACTGGTTAGTTGTCTCCTCCTGGTGCACCCCTTTATGGATGTGTTCATTAAACCTCTTTAACCAAAATCATGAAGCTGGTCATTCACTTGCACTGAGGAATGCTGTTTATTTGTAGGAAGGAAACCACGCCTAAGTGCTCTTCCTTGCAGGGTTCTGAGTGCTTTAATATAGAAGCATGGGCAGGATGTCAGCTACAACCAGTGAACTGCCTGCTAGAATGAAGTAGTCAAATGTTCAAGCTAGATGCAAGCAGTGAGTCTGTGTAGATATATTAGCAGCCCCAAATAGAGCAGTGTTGACTGGAAACAAGACACTGCATTAGCATCTCAAAGGAACAGAATAGATTGCTAAAGGCTCATTGACATGATGACTTTGTATCTAATAATGTTGATTCATCCTTCATCATGAACATACAAGGTCAGTGGGGAGACAGAGATTGTATGAATTTCCAAAGATGACCTGACTAAAACTGGGATTTGGGATGATCTGGATTAGATCTTTGCATTAAGACAGTGCTAGCTTATGTGCCTTGTTACCATGGTATGGAAGGTGGATACATTGCATAAACTGTAGAAAGGAATGGCCTTTCCGATGCTAACATAGAGGTCCCATCAGTGCTGGCTGCATTCAACCCGAACCCTGGGGAACAATCTCCAAAGTGGAGTGTTGGAAGCTTGCCCAGACATGACTATGGTAGGAGTGCATCCATGTATGTATGTGATTAAAGGGAAACTGATGTCACTCAAGCGCTGTGTTTAGGAAGGATGGGCGGGTGGAAAATTGGGTTATTATGCAGTTTGCTCTTCCCATCCAAAACATATCAAGGAGTGCAAGCGTTTATTTAAATACGAAAGAGATATGACACCACTTAATTAAAATTAACAATGCTGTAAGCAGAGGACCATATGTGTTAAAGCTGACTATTGTTCAATAAAAAGAATGTTTAAAAAAAAAAAACACTGCTAAGAAAAACAAGCATTGGCATTGCCAATAGGTCTCGCCTTTGGGTACTTATAAGTGTTTAGCCAGAGATATTGACTTTACCTATGTCTTTAAGCTGTGCTGTACAGAAGTTTGCAGCAAGCTGAAAGGTTATTACAAAGAAGTGTCAGAAGCATTTTTGTTACCTTAGATGTGACCAAAAAAGCATTATGTACAAATAAACGACAATATTAATCAAATATTACAAATAATGTCTTGAGTGTTTTTTTGTCCTTTCAATGCTGTCCTGACCCAATGGTTGCTTGTTGTGTATCTTTTTGTTATGGGGGGCATAAATAACAGGAGGGTGAAAGTCAGTCAGTCAGTGAGAGTGAGTGAGAGAGTCAGTCAGTCAGTGAGAGTGAGAGAGTTAGTCAGTCAGTGAGAAAGTTAGAGTCAGTGAAAGAGTCAGAGAGTCAGCCACTGAGAGTGAGAGTCAGCCGGTGAGCGTGAATGAGAGTGAGAGAGTCAGTCAGTCAGTGAGTGAAAGAGAGTGAGCCAGTGAGATAGTCAGTCAGTGAGAGTGAGTCAGTCTTTAAGAGTGAGTCAATCTTTAAGCGAGAGTCGGTCTTTTAGCGAGAGTCAGACTTTTAGCGAGAGTCAGTCAGTCAGTGAGAGAGAGTGTCAGTCAGTGAAAAGAGTCAGTCAGTGAGAGAGAGTCAGTCAGTGAGAGAGAGTCAGCCAGTGAGAGAGCCAGTCAGTGAGAGAGACAGTCAGTGAGAGAGAGTCAGTCAGTGAGAGAGTCTGTGAAAGAGAGTTCGTGAGAGAGAGTCCGTGAGAGAGAGAGTCAGTGAGAGAGAGTCAGTCAGTGAGAGAGTCAGTTAGTGAAAGAGAGTGAGTTAGTCAGTGAGAGTGAGTCACTCAGTGAGAGAGAGTGGGAGAGTGAGTCTGTGAGAGTGAGTCTGTCTGTGAGAGTGTGACAGAGTGTCTGTGAGAGTCTGTGAGAGAGTGTCTGTGAGAGTCTGTGAGAGAGTGTCTGCAAGAGTCTGTGAGAGAGTGTAAGAGTCTGAGAGAGTGTCTGTGAGAGTCTGAGAGAGTGTCTGTGAGAGTCTGTGAGAGAGTGTCTGTGAGAGTTTGTTAGAGTGCTCATGAGAGTCTGTGAGAGAGTGTCTGCGAGTCTGTGAGAGAGTCTGTGAGAAAGTGTCTGTGAGAGTCTGTGAGTGAGTGTCTGTGATGGAGTGTCTGTGAGAGAGTCCGTGAGAGAGTGTCTGTGAGAGTGTGACAGAGTGTCTGTGAGAGTCTGTGAGAGAGTGTCTGTGAGAGTCTGTGAGAGAGTGTCTGTGAGAGTATGTGAGAGAGTACCTGTGAGAGGGTGTCTGTGAGAGAGTGTCTGTGAGAGAGTGTCTGTGAGAGTATGTGAGAGAGGTCTGTGAGAGTGTCTGTGAGAGTGTCTGTGAGAGAGTCTGTGTGAGAGTTTTTGAGAGAGTGTCTGTTAGAGAGTCTGAGAGAGTGTCTGTGAAAGAGTGTCTGTGAGAGTCTGTGAGAGAGTGTCTTTGAGAGTGTGTCTGCTTTGCTGACCGAGGAGCACTTCTGTTTGGGACTGACCTGCCTGCCTGCCTGTAAGCCTACTGCTCGCGGAACCCGCTTCGCGGGTCCCGCATCGTGCTGAAGACATCTGCAGCAGTTTATAGGTTTGGAGGGCCAGCGGAGGGAAATCTTTGCCGGGGCTGCGAGCGGCGAGCGCTCACGGAGGGACTACAAATCCCAGGAGCGCCCGCCAGCCCTGAGGAGCAACACCTGGGCCGCTCTCCCCGACCCCTCCCACCCCTCCCACCTTTCCATCGAGCATTTAAACAGCACTCCCTGGACCTGTGAGTGGGACGCTTTGCTGACCGAGGAGCACTTCTGTTTGGGACTGACCTGCCTGCCTGCCTGTAAGCCTACTGCTCGCGGAACCCGCTTCGCGGGTCCCGCATCGTGCTGAAGACATCTGCAGCAGTTTATAGGTTTGGAGGGCCAGCGGAGGGAAATCTTTGCCGGGGCTGCGAGCGGCGAGCGCTCACGGAGGGACTACAAATCCCAGGAGCGCCCGCCAGCCCTGAGGAGCAACACCTGGGCCGCTCTCCCCGACCCCTCCCACCCCTCCCACCTTTCCATCGAGCATTTAAACAGCACTCCCTGGACCTGTGAGTGGGACGCTTTGCTGACCGAGGAGCACTTCTGTTTGGAACTGACCTGCCTGCCTGCCTGTAAGCCTACTGCTCGCGGAACCCGCTTCGCGGGTCCCGCATCGTGCTGAAGACATCTGCAGCAGTTTATAGGTTTGGAGGGCCAGCGGAGGGAAATCTTTGCCGGGGCTGCGAGCGGCGAGCGCTCACGGAGGGACTACAAATCCCAGGAGCGCCCGCCAGCCCTGAGGAGCAACACCTGGGCCGCTCTCCCCGACCCCTCCCACCCCTCCCACCTTTCCATCGAGCATTTAAACAGCACTCCCTGGACCTGTGAGTGGGACGCTTTGCTGACCGAGGAGCACTTCTGTTTGGGACTGACCTGCCTGCCTGCCTGTAAGCCTACTGCTCGCGGAACCCGCTTCGCGGGTCCCGCATCGTGCTGAAGACATCTGCAGCAGTTTATAGGTTTGGAGGGCCAGCGGAGGGAAATCTTTGCCGGGGCTGCGAGCGGCGAGCGCTCACGGAGGGACTACAAATCCCAGGAGCGCCCTCCAGCCCTGAGGAGCAACACCTGGGCCGCTCTCCCCGACCCCTCCCACCCCTCCCACCTTTCCATCGTCCTGCTGTTCACGTGTCCTATAATTGCCATTCGTACTCCCGCAGCGCGGGAGAGCGCGCGGGAGAAGCCCGGGACAAGGGCGGGACCGTCTGTGGCCGTCCGGGGCCGGTAGAGGCTGGGCTGGACCACATCTCTAACATTATTCTCCCCTTCATTTATAACTATTGGTCTGTATAGCACTATTTAATGTAATTGATATTTTGTTTTTTTGTTTTGCTATTTAAATTAATCAAAGTGCCTAGTTTTAATCTGGGTTGTGATTTTGCATTATCCAGATTTTATTTGGGATATTTTCACATTATTGACTGTATATTTCTGGGACTGGTGTTAACTGCCTCTCGTTTAGATTTAATAATGACTTTAAGATCGGGTAAAGAAAGACAAGTTCAGGTTTCCACCTCTAATGGTACCTTTTCAGGGACTATTGATCAGTTCTTTAAACGTTCCACAGCTATATTGGAGAAAGAGATTGCATTAGCAGAAAAACGGCTCTCGCTGGACATAATTACAGGCAAGCGATCCTCTCTTGGGAGAATCAACGAGGCTGTCTCCCCTGTTCCACTCTCTGTGTTAGATTTAGATAGCGTCGTTGTTAATGCAGATCTGGGATCGGTAACTGTTTCTGAGACCCAAACTGTAGAGTTAGTAGAGTCTGGTCAAGATAGTCGACTTAACATTGCACACGATAATTTGTTAAATGGTGGGACTATCTCTTTAGACCAGTCCGTAGAGAAATCAGGTCTCTCGGATTCTCCAAATCTCAACATTTCTAAGGAGCGAACGAATTCCCTCTCTGGTGTACAATGTTCACCTTTGCAGAATCCCGGGAAACGTAAAAGGATAGATTCTCCCGTATTAGAGGCACACAGTGAGGACATAGGAACTGTTCCTGATTCTCCAATACAGTCGGTTAATGCAACTGAGGTTATCCAATCAGAAGATCATAATACCGTAATTAGCATAGTGGAGGGAGTATTTCTGGCTAAGATAGAGTTGTTACTCAAATCCCTACTTTTACCTCTATTTGAGAGAACAAGACTCTTAAACACTAAAATGGACTCCTTAGAGTTGCTGGTGAAAGATAATATAGCTACCTCCAACAGAATCCTCGCTAGTTCATCTTCTAAAGGAATGATCCCCCCTGTACTGCCCCTTTCAAAGGTTAACCTGGTGAATAGTAAAACAGGGGGTATTAGTACAAAAGAGGGACCATCTGCGCCCAAAGTCCAGCAGAAAGCTACTGTATCTAATCCTAAGAAAATAACTTCTACTGAGGTTGTTCCCAAGTCTAAGGTTGCTAAACCACCCCAGGTCAAGAAAAACCCTATTCCCCCTAGCAATCAAAACCAAAGCTTTGGCCCAAAATCTAAACCTATTCCAAGGAGACAATGCGGGAACCTTCCTCCAGAGTCACAGCCGTACACCATCATCTTAACTGGCGTGGCCCCTCTTGTTGATGGCAAGAGAGAAACGCACATGGACCTATATAACAAGGTTATTTTTTGGCTTAATAAAAACCGCCCTCTTCCACCTAATGTAAAGCCGGAAATTCTTAATGTAAGAAGAGTGGACTGGGTCGGTTTTAACAAGAAAGATCTTGAGGGGGATTGTGTGGTAATAAGTTTTAGAGAGCCATGGGTGGCAGAACTCATTAGTAGAGAACCAAGATTCGGAAGAGTGGGGGATGTGCAAACCCTACTGTTGAATTATTTCTACCCTGCTTTATATTCAACTAGACCCCAAACTCCGTTTCAGTATCCTAGTAGAGACAGGCAAAGAGAGAGATTCCCTTTTGACACTTCTATTTTCCCACTGTTTCATCCACGTCTTACAAATCGGTTCGCTCCACTGTCCGGCCTGGAGGGCGTGGATTGACTCAATAAAGAACCACCTGCTCGGGGGTTGACGGAGGATGTCTATTCTTTGTCTCCCAGGGCAGAGATAACTTTAGGGACCAGTAGAAACGCTGAAGTGGTGGTAGGAAGGGAAACACCCCTAAATTTATCTACACGACCTTCTCCCTGTGGAAGAACAGTGAAATCCTCTATAAATCTGTTAGCAGATCCCACTCACTCCCTTGAAGTCTTGTCATGGAATATAGCGGGACTAAAGGGGAAAATGACAGGGGATGACTGGGGCTCCTTTGTGGATACCTATGATATAATTATTTTGCAGGAAAGTTGGGCCACTGAAGCCATACATCGGGCTGGTTACCTCAACTATTATAAACCAGCTTGCAAAGGTCCCAAAGGACGTCCTTCTGGTGGTCTTGTCATCTGGATTAGACAATCGTTGGCAATTACAATTACTACTGTTTCCACCTCCAGTAATGATATTTTGGCCTTAAAACTTTCTGGTAAAAACAACCCGGATCTTTTTTTGATAAATATATATGCAAGAGGGCAACCTGGTGGGAAACCCATGAAAGCGGCCAGTGACCTGGATTCCTTACTGTATGAAATTTGCAGAGAAAAGTGTGTCATGGTGGCAGGTGATTTTAATTGTTCCTTCGAACCTTTCCCTACCCTTGACAAAGATGGATACGGGGAAATTGATTTAATTTGGAATATTCCATATCTATCTATTCCCCCAATTAAAAAAGTTACAGAGGCCGCTATGCAGTGGTTAGGCCTTTGCCTTGAATGGGACTTGCGAGCTGCCAACGGCAGAACCAAATCTGACCAGATGGGCAAGGACACTTTTGATAACTCTATGCACTCTAGTCGTATTGACTATTTTCTAATCAGCATAGAGTATTGGAAAATCCTAGAGGACATGGTAGTAGTTACACGACCAGAAAGTGACCATAATCCCTTGGCAATAAAATTATCATTGAATGAGGGATTGAATGGGGTCTCACCAACATCCATTACCACAGCCGAGGTCATTCTTACTAATGATTGTAGAAGGGTTCGATGGGCTAGGTTTTTAGATAATCCTGCCACCATAGACGAGATTGCAGTAGAGGTTTTAGCTGCCACTGATTTGATGGTTCCCATACTTAATGTCGGCACTTCTTTAGAACAAATAGGGATGATTCATGACTCCCTTTTTAATAAAATTAAAACCTTTTTTAATAAACCTGTAAAGGGGAGAAATAATGGCCCTGCTCCAAGGAACAAATGGTATAATAAAGCCTGTCGCACTGCCCATAGTTCCTTGTTAGACGCTATTAAATCGAAGTCGGTCACTGACATAAGATTAGCCAGGGTTAATTATAAAAGAGCTCTCAAAGATGCCAAAATAAATTGGGATGATCAGCGTTGGTCGGACCTATACCAAGCAAGCTCCTCTTCCAATCAACAAAAATTTTGGGAGGTTGTGAGATGGGGAGGATCTGGGGACCAGAAAATTCCAGTCAATCACGTGCCAGCCGAACAATGGGTCAAGCACTACGCGACGCAGTTTAGTAACACGGAACGGATCTCCCTAGTTAGGGAAGATGCCAGTGTGCTGACTGCAGAGCTTTTGCCCGATCACATTGTCTTCACTGAAACGGAAGTCATTGCTGCTCTAAAACGAGTTCAGAATGGTAAAGCCCCCGGCATGGACTGTGTCCCAGCAGACCTTTTTAAGTACGATCAAGTGCACTGGGTCCTGTATATAACTACCCTGGCTAATGCAATAGCAAGAGGAGCTAGCATTCCAAAGTCGTGGAAAGGGGCAGAGATCTTGCCCGTGTACAAAAAAGGGGATAAAACTGATGCGGGAAACTATCGCCCCATCAGTCTTATTGACGCCTTACAAAAAGTAGTGGCCAGAATGTTATTAGGGAAAATTGAATCATGGATGTTAGGAGCTGATATTCTATCTCCAATGCAGGCAGGCTTTAGGGCAAACATTAGCACTGTGGACCAAATATTAAGATTTGTGATGATTTATTGGAAAACTGTGCTCTTGGGGGGTGGCAAGATATTCGCTGCATTTGTAGATCTCAAATCAGCGTTTGATCTGGTCCCCAGAGGTAAGATGTGGGCTGCTCTGAGACGGATGGGTGCTCCACCTGCGCTACTTGAACTTACCATCAGATTGCACGAGGGGAACTTTGCTAGAGTGAGATGGGGTCGTCAGGGCCAGGTTACTGAATCCTTCCCAGTAACTCGTGGAGTGAGACAGGGCTGTGTCCTGGCCCCCACTCTTTTTATACTCTTTATCAATCAGGTGGTTAAGTTCCTGTCAGCTATCCCCACTGATGCCCCATCACTGGGGGGGACTAAATTCCCCCTTTTAATTTTCGCAGACGACACACTTATACTGGCCAAAACACAGAAGGGACTGCAGGCAGCTATAAATAAATTTGTGGACTTCTGTAACGAGAATGATCTAGAAATCAACATTAACAAGACCAAGTTCATGGTGTTTACAAAGAACAAACCGTTGAGGGGTCATGTTACGATGAATGGGTCTACTTTAGAGCAGGTTGAAGTAATGACTTACCTTGGTGTAGTAATGGATTACAGGTTACGCTGGAAAGAGCAAGTTGCGGCGCTTAGTCTGAAATTTGCTCGTTTGTCCGGCTGTTTGGTGAAGGAGCAGCGGTGTTCTTTGACTAAAAGAGTTTTGCCTGCACTTAAAATCTATAGTGCAAAAATTAGATCTGCAATATTATATGGGGCTGATATATGGGGATGTGTGGACCTGGCTGTCCTTGAGAGGATCCAGAACAAATTTCTCCGTAACTTAGTTAATCTTCCCCCTTCAACACCTATATTACCACTCCTTATGGACATGGGCTTTTATTCTATAAAATTCCAAGCTCAGTTTAGGATGGTGGCGTTATGGAGGCGCATTTGGTCTACCCCGGATCTTGCTATGTTTGCTCAAGAACTACAGGACGTTAGAAAGCAACCAGGGGCAGCTGAAATACCATGGCTTAAGCTAATCAGAAACATTCTTACTGGAATGGGTCTTCCCCAGTTATGGTCAGATCCGGGCTCCCATATCTTTCCCTCAAAGAAAGATTTCAAACTACTCTTTTGGTCCATGGTGAAAGAAGAACACGTTGCTCTTTCAGCGAAACCGAATCTGACTGGTCAGTTTCTGCTCTACAAAGCAGTTCCACATACTGAGACCTATTGGGATGTAATTTCTAAAACCTTAGACAGGAAACTCTACCATCAGTTTCGTCTAGGTACACTACCTTTAAGGGAATTCACTAGTGGTTGGTTGAAATCAGAGTCATCCTGCTGTCCTTGCTGTATTGGACACATAGAAACAATAGGTCATTTTTTGTTCGTATGTACTGCCTACCATGAACCACGCCATAAGTGGTTAAAGCCCATCTGTACTAGATTAAAGACCAGGGTGAGCAAGGAAGCTTTATTTATCCTAAAAACCAACACCTCCGATTGGCTATCTATTGGTCTAGCAAAGTTTCTTGGATGGGCTTGGTTAATAAGGATCAAGTCGGTTCGTAATACTATATCCTCAACTTCAACCTGAAACTGAAAAGGCATGTTAATTTTATCATCTCCTGACCAGTATTGTTGTTGCTGCTGTTGTATTTATAATCAAATGTAAGGAAAATATTATTCCTCAGGTCGTCTTTATTCGCATATTTAATTGTGGATTTTAGCAAATCTTTTTTATCCAAATTAGTTCATACCTTTTCTTTTAAGTTATATATATTTAGGACTATGTCACTCTGATTATACTTATGTTATTCTGATCATATATATATTTATGTTTATGATTATGTTATTCTGATGCATGTACATACTTTGTCTTTTATGAAGAAATTTCAAAATAAAGACGCTAAAAAAACTGAAAACTGTGTGTCTGTGAGAGATTCTGTGTGAGAGTTTTTGAGAGAGTGTCTGTCTGTTAGAGAGTCTGAGAGAGTGTCTGTGAAAGAGTCTGTGAAGGAGTCTGTGAGAGTGCCTGTGAGAGTGTCTGTGAGAGAGTGTCTGTGAGTCTGTGAGAGAGTGTCTGAGAGAGTGTCTGTGAGAGTCTGTGAGTGTCTGTGAGAGTGTCTGTGAGAGAGTCTGTGAGAGAGTGTCTGTGAGAGAGTGTCTTTAGAGAGTATCTGCGAGAGAGTGTCTGTGAGAGTCTGTGAGAGAGTGTCTGTGAGAGTCTGTGAGAGAGTGTTTGTGAGAGTGTCTGTGAGAGAGTGTCATGAGTGAGTGTGAGTGAGTGTTTGTGAGAGTGTCTGTGAGAGTGTCTGAGAGAAAGTCTGACAGAGAGTCTGTGAGAGAGTGCCTGTGAGAGAGTGTCTGAGAGAGTGCCTGTGAGAGAGAGTCTGTGAGAGAGAGTCTGGGTGAGAGTGTCTGCGAGAGAGTCTCTGAGAGTCTGTGAGAGCGTGTCTGTGAGAGTCTGTGTGAGAGTGTCTGTGAGAGAGAGTCTGTGTGAGAGAGTCTGTGAGAGAGGCATCGATAAAAAAATACAACAATCTCCCAGCTTGATGATGCATGATGTGCAAATCTTATGGTGCAGCGGTCATTTTTCAAAATGGAAGATGCAGATCCCAGAGAAGTAATATCATTTAAAGCAAGCTGAAAAATGAATATAATTTTATGTTACGTTCTAACTAAGACCAGTTCAAACTACAGGACCAATAACTCAGTTAAGAACACCTGTATTCTCTACAAGAAAAGGTCTTCCAAGCGCTACCAGACACTACACACAGACCAATACTTTTTTACGCCACTGAGTCATCCTGAATACTTGAGCACTCGCTGTGACGCGCATGAACTTTTCATGAACCCAGGGAAATGCAAGGGGTGGTAGCGGGACTCCAGCTTTCGTCTCCACAAGTAGGATGTCAAACCAGCTCTTCTTCTTCAAAGAACACCATGAGTGCTTGGAAAGGGTCAGAAGCAAATCTGATAAGCAGATCTTAGCAGGAGTGTGATCTTTCTTTTACCCTGAGTTTCCCAATCCAAGATGTTGCAGTCTATTCCTGTGATGTCAGTTCCTTTATGACGCATATATAAAGGAAACTTTATGAGAGGATGATGTGGCAAGCCACATTCACTCCCTGATTTTTCCTTGCATGCCATTGTTGCTACCATTTATGTAACTGATTTTTGCTTCCAACAGGTTGAATCGTTTGCCTTCTAGGATCTGCGCTTTGCATAACCTGGTTCTTCTCGCCTCCCTAATGTCAAGAGAAGAGTGCTGATTTATTCAATGCTACTTTAATCTTCAATCAAGAATGACCAGATTGCCAATTTTTTCCCGTCTGTGGGGTTTACCTCCTGTATACCTCTAAATGGGTCTCTTGACACATATCACATACATTATGCTGTGCAGGGTGGCACTTGGAGGAGTCACCCTTTCTTCAGGCAATCTAGAAGGGAATTAAACAGATCTCACCATCCAGTCACTCACCATTTCCTTGTCCCTCGATAACAACCACCATGCTGTTTCCAAGCAGATATTGAACCTGAAGCACAAGACGATGCATTGATTTGTCTAGGATCACACAATGTAGCCAAGTGGGAAGAGCGATATTCAAACTCTGGTGCCAGTGCACTGTATTTGTGTTGACCACAAGCGTGAGCTTAAGGATGGTGACAGCACTCATTTAACACCAGGCCTCCTGGGTCAAAAGCCACTCTTTCCTCTAAACTGGGTCTCTACTGATGCAATGTTCTATAATGTCATCATGAGGCCGAAGGTCATGAGATGATCTGTTCCACTAATGTAATTAGTCTAAACTGTACTCTTAAAAATCATATTTCTTTGTGGTCATAGAACGTTTTCCAATATGGATGAAAACAAGGCAAAATTTATTAAAGCAATTTTCTTAAGTAACTAGTGTTTAATCATTTTTCAACAGGTATGCCCGAAAGCAAGGAGATTGGTGTAGATATAAATAACTTGGGGATGGGGTGGTTGTACAGCAGAATACTGAACAGCCTTTTTTGTATCTGTAGTATGGACTTTGTCAATTACTTATAACCATCAGCGAGTCCAAAGACGAAGAAGAAAGACTATTAATAAACAGCAGTTACATCAAGAAGCCAAGAAAGACTCAATATTTTACGTTGTGCTGGTAAAACAGCTTCTTTGTTGTTAAGAACGCCCGGGTTGCTTAACAACGCGTTCTGTGAACTTGTTTTAGGCAGTAACCTAAGTACACACAGACTTCCTATAAGTATTATTGTACACTCCCCTGCTCTGCTCCGCACCTTCCCCTGCAACACCCACTTCATTACGGAATGCGTACAGCAAAATCTGAGTCCAATCCCAGCCACATAAATAGACTCTCTATCAAATCACATCTCAAACAGAAAGCGAAACCACATGAACAATACATAATCCTAGCCGGTGCGCCTTACTCGACCTTCCCAATCCCAGGGCCACGAGTGAGACACTAAAAACATAATGTCCAATGTATAGGCCTACGGGCAGGTTGTGGTGTTAGTAGCAACATACCTGTAAGAAACAGGCAGGCTAACGCAGGCGCAGCCACTCATGGTGTTATGGTCACAGTGAACCAGCCACCCTCCCTCTGTCGCCATGGGCGCCCTATCTCACCGCAGGACCGCCAGTAGCCCTCCATGAGCCGTACAACTCTTCGTGTTGCCTGCTGTCCACAATGAAATGAAACTATTTACAGCGGAGGGAGGAGCCTGCTGAGAAACCACTACAATAAATCCATTTAATTTAAACTAGCTTTAAGACGCGATGCAGCGCAGGGCAGGGGGTATTGGTTACTCTACATACAGATGTGTACGCACTTCTTTTCTAACCTTTGGATTTTAGCAGAGCCCTACAGCTGACAGCAGAGTAGAAACAATCTGGCCGCACGCAAAAGCGTTGTCAGGCGGACTATGGCTCCTTTTCATCACACCTTGCATTTGCTGACACCTTCCTCAGACATGCGGCAGCAGGGGGCGCGATTCACTTGCGGGAGCAATAATTGCAACCATATCATATGGCGGCACTCGCTCCCGCAAGTGAATCACCATACATGCACGCGTTGCCATTGAAGGCAATGGAACGCTTGCACGTTTTTGGCTGAAAAGCCGTACCGATAACAAAAGGTCTTTTTGACTATGCAGCGAATGCACGCTGCGTAGGCGAGACCTAATGAGACACTAGAGGTCCATAGATTCTTTTGTGTAGCCAAATGACATGGTTGTTTGTTTTGAAACAGTGCTGCCTGCACTGTTGATAACATGTAGCAACAGTAAATATGACAATGAAGGGACAGGAGATCAGCTAGCAGAAGTTTAATTACAGGTGGAGCCCAGGATAAATTGTTATTCAAAAACAATCTTACTCTTAACAACACCAAACTGCCAACAGAATGAGATATCTGCCCTTCAAAGAAGGCTCAATGCATTGGCCTTGTCTTGACTAATAGATTTTAAACTTGAAGGACAGTGACAGATTGAGAGTCATTTCTTCATTTTTCATATCCACAACATCGTCAATATCATTACATCGCAAAGTCATTATATCACAGATTGGTTTTATAACTTACCATGCTAAGAGTGTGGATTACCCTCCCAGGTCGGGAGTGGATGCTCAGGGCAAACACAAGGAGATGATGGACAGAGCGCTGAAACGTTTCAGACACTCACCCCCAGTCACAGATCTGGGTTGAATCCATCATCGTTCTTTAGCTCACTTTGTCACCTCAATTCAGACCCAGCTATATGCAAATCAGTCTTGACCCTGTGCCTCATGGGAACAGTCCAGCCCGAACTGCCAAGCCAGGTCTTCCCTGAACCGGAAACAAGCATCATGGGACCAGTTTTGGGGTACCACCCCTCATCAGCCAGGCTAGCTTGAATCCAGTGACAAAGTGAGCAAGGGACCCACGTCTGGGCATACGCTGCCTACTTAGGGTGAACAAATCAAACACAAGGAGATGATGGACGGAGCACTGAAACTTTTCTGACAATCCCCCCAAGTCACAGTACAGGGTTGACTCCATCATCGTTCTTTAGCTCACTTCACCACCTCAGTTCAGACCCAGCTATAGGCAATTCACTTTTGACCCTGCGCCTCATGGGAACAGTCCAGCCCAAACTGCCAAGCCAGGTCTTCCCTGGACCAGAAACAAGCATCCTGGAACGGTTTCAGGTAACACCTCTCATCAGCCAGGCTATCTTGAATCCAGTGGCAAAGTGAGCAAGGGAGCCACGTCTGGGCATACCCTGCCAACTTAGGGCAAACAAAGCAAATACAAGGAGATGATGGATGGAGTGCTGAAACTTTTCAAACACTCACCCCCAGTCACAGATCTGGTTTGAATCCATCATCGTTCTTTAGCTCACTCGCCACCTCAGCTCAGGTGCAAAGTTGGATATATTTTAGTATAGCTTAAAATGACATGGTAATTCAGCAAACAAAAAAACAAAAAAGGCAGTTATGGTATGCACAAACAACATACACCATAACTGACGCCATACCATATTTTGTTCTTCATAGACATAGTGCCATCCGGTAACGGGGTACTGAGTGGGCATGTCAATTATGTGTTGCATATATATTCAGCATTAGTAATTATGTTGCTGGCTATTGAATGGAAAAATATTTATTTACCAAAAATGTAATGACTTTTGCGATGTAATAACTGATCGGACAACCTTTGTTCAATCTTTTTTTACAATCTTTATTTATTAATTTTAAAGAAAGAAAAAAAGCATGTGATACATACTACAGTATGCCTAATATTACAGATTACTTGCACAGCTCATACATAGAATACGGAAATAAATACGTGAGATCAAGTCAAGTCAAGATCTCTAGGGTGCTTAACCAGTGGGACATCAAATTAACAATCATCAACGTGCAGTCATGTCATTACCGTCCCCTGAAGAGTAGAGCAACTAGCATCTCCTACACAACCTATATTCCCAAAGTGAAAATGATACAGAAAACTAAACACAAAAGAAGTGATTTTTAATGAAATCCTATGCACTCTCTTCTTCCTCACCACGCCGTGATTTCTCTTAGCAACCTCTTATTACTCCTTCACCAATTGAAAGAGAAAATGCCATACTGCTATACACATCTAAGGGTAACCGTCAAAATATATATTTGAATTAGACAGCAAGGTACCAAACAGCCTACATTTAAAGAAGATCTTCAAATATTTCTATAATTTGTTTATCTTGAGCTGTTTGTCTCCCTATTAGCAAGGCCCTTAGAGAATTCTAGCATTTCACCATACTTGGGGAGTGTAAGTATTGCTCACACATGGGCATCATGACATTTCAAGCTAGGATATTTAATGAGGACAAGTGTGTAATTTGTCACAACTATAGGCATGTATGAGGGGAAAAATATGGATATTATTCTTTTTTCTTTACCCTTCATGATTTTATTTTGTTTTTTTCTATCATTACAAGAGTGAGTAATGATTGATGCTAGAAATGGGGTTCTGGTTGGCACCCTGTCCAAGCAGGAGCACGAACCTAGTATGGGTAAGCCACTACACAACCTTAATTACCATGTGCCCTCCCCCTGGTAGCTTGGCAGAGAGCTGTCAGGCTGAAATTAAGAGGCAATGTGTAGAATATTTGTTAGACACAAACACTAAAACAATGAAAACACCACAGAAAACTCCACTGCAATACAAAAAATAAAGAATAACTTTATAAATAAAAGAAGATAAAATCCTATATGTAGGAGTTGAGGTATGAATTATGAAGAAATATTTGTCAAAGTAGCGCTTTTAAGCAAATATTGCTTAAAGGGCTAACTGGTTGCGCTGGACCGGGATAAAGTCAAGATTTCAGGATGACCACGAGGGAGCGCAGGTAGAATACAGGGACCCTCTTAGACCCACTGAACAAAAGTACCTTGAGCCCAGGTTTGGATTGACTGAGGTGGAGTGCAGTTGAGCAATGCTTTTGTGATCCCCAGCAGCGGCGATGTGATGAGGGCCGAGAGCAAAGCGTCGGTTTTGAAGTGCAGCGGGTCCAAGTGCAATGCGGCTGCTCTGCGATTCTAGTGACAGCAGGCGATATATAGATTAAACTGCAGCTGATCCCTAGGTCCATGTCCAAGGATCAGCCACTGGGTTGGCACCTCTTGGCAGGAAAGACTCCCCAGCAGATGAACCCAAGGTTTGGAAAAGAAGACTTCTAAGGTGTTCCTGAGACTTAGGCAACAGGAGGCAAGCCAGTAAGCCCTTAGAGTCACTCTGGGTTCAAGTGATGCTGGGCCAGTCCTTCTCATCCAGCAGAGGGTGGTAAAAGCAGGGCAACACAATAAGGCAAGAGATCAGCAAACAGCAGATCGGCAGTCCTTTAACAGCACATCACTTCTTCTTCCTTTGAGAGTGGTCACAGGTCACAGGTCCAGAAGAGTACTAAAATGGTAGAGTCAGAGACCCACTACTAATAGATAAATTTCCCTTTGAAATGGGGGTGCACTTCAAAGAAGGGTCTTTGAAGTGCACCAGGTCCTTTCTTCCCACCCCTGGCTCCAGACTATTAGTGGGGGTAATCAGCCCTTTGTGTGCGGTCAGGCCACTCCCTATTGAAATGTAAGTGTGAGACCTTCCCTCCTTTCCTGCCCAGAAAGAGCCATCAGAATGCAGATATATGTAGATGGGTACTCAGAAATACCTGGCCTTTCTGAGTTTGTGGCTGTCTAGAGAGAATGCACAAAGTGTAGCAGTCCTCCGCCCTAGACATGTATTGGAGACAGAATGCAAGGCACACAGAGCTAAGAGCAGAGAAAAGGCGACTTTCTAAATGTGACATTCCTAAAATAGTAATGTTAAATCCAACTTTACCAGTAAAAAGATTTAGCATTACTATTCCAGATACATAAAACATAATGCAGCTACTCCTTTCTGATCATGATTTACAGCTTATAAGTGTATTAAGGAATTCCCAATATTACCCTTTGAGAGGAGTAGGCCTCAAAGTAGTGAAAACGAAAGGAGCGGTGTGTCACTTCCAAGACATGTAAAACTTAAGAGTACATGTTAAACCTTTTATTTACACAGCACCCTGCCGGTAGGTCTACCTAGGGTCTACCTTAGGGGTGACATAGGTGTAATTAAAGGGGAGTTTAAGGTTTGACAAGTAGCTGTAATTGCCACGTCAAAGTGGCAGTAAACTGCACACGTAGGCCCAGCAATGGCAAGCTTGGTGGTTAAGGGGCTACTTAGGTGGGTGGCACAATCAGTGCTGCAAGCCCACTACTAGGATTTAATTTACAGGCCCAGGGCACATTTAGTGCACTTTACTAGGGACTTAAACGTGAATTAAAGATGCCAATTGGGGATGAACCAATATTACCATGTATGGGGAAGAGCACAAGCACCGTGGGAAAGTGTGCCGAGTCCTAAAGCCAGTAAAAACAAAGTCAGAAAAATGGAGCGAGGCAGGCAAAGCGTTGGGGAAAGACCACGCTAAGGCTGTCAGGTCTAAAAGTTGCCTACAAAGCCCACTAAGGGCAAAATTGTGGATTTATTAGTGCAAACTTTGAGCCATATTACGCAACTACATATGGTGATATGCAACATTACTAAGAGTGTTAAAATAAGAAAGTATATAATAACCTTATACTCCATGTGTGATTTTCAGTACTAGATCATGAATTAATTGTGGGCATTTTGTTACAATGTTTTAACTTATCAGTATAACTTCCATGAAGCGATTATTGTTTAGTGTTTTCGAGGTTTTGCAGTCATAGATTGTGAATTACGTGTGGGCATCTTACCAGGAATCGGTTTAATTTTACTGAAGTGTTTTTATGTTTTACCTGTTCATTACAATTTGCATGCAAAGTTTATGGTTTAGTATTTTACACCAGCACTTTCAAAGCACCTCCAATATAGCACCCAGTTGTGTAATGAAGGCCCTGTCTGTCGGCAAAAAAAAGTTACGGAGGATTAATCTTTTATATGCAATAAACACATCGAGCAGTGCACTGGGGTCTGCGGCTGGTCTTTTCAGTTATGAGTCTACAGGAGAGAAGCATATTTTACAGAGTTGGCTGACTCCGTCTGGCAGCACGCCCCCTCGTTGGAGGGCGAGGGCGTTCAGCCGCGATGGCATCTTGCCGAACAAAGAAGTCGTGGATGGAATGTCAAACAGATCTAACATTTCAGGCATATTGCAATGGCGAATGAGCGTCACATGAGTTTGGCACATATGTGCTTTTTTCTGCAAAACCACTATGTGAACCTTTGACAATGTTATACACTTTTACTTGTATACCTCAGCAGCGTAACGAAACTGGAGGGGGCACCAGGGGCGGCTCTAGGCTCATAGGGGCCCTGGGCAGGGAGCGTAGTTAGGGGGCCCTGGAAGAGGGGGTCCGGGCGGGGCGGAGCGCGGAGGTCAGTGAAGAGGGGGGTCAGGGTGTTTGGAAGTGGGACAGAGGAGGAGGCCGCCAAATCCCTGCCAGAGGACGCCACGCAAATATGTATCCATCCTCAGAAGATTATTATATTAAGGATATATATTGGAGTGGTGGCCCCTGGGGTTTGGTGGCCCCTGGGGTTTGGTGGCCCTGTGCAGGTGCACAGCTTGCACATGCCTAAGGCCGCTTTTTGCAGTTTTTTACATATAACACATGACAATAAATTTCATTTCTTGAATACAGAATATATTCCCTATGAAGGGAATATATTCTGTATTCAAGAAATGAAATTCTGAACTGTTTAAATTAAGTTATTTATGAATTAATCAGTGTAAATTTATTGTCATGTGTTATATGTAAAAAACTGCAAAAAAAAGCAAAAATGTTTTGATAAATTGTATAGATGAAATAAGATATGGTAAAAAAACTATATACTTTAAAAAAAAAAAATAGAAACATTCCACAGAAGTTAGTCTGTGGAAATCAGTCTATTGAAAAACAACGTCTTGCTTACTCTGAAGTAAATGTGCACGTCACCCGGTGTGTACGGTTAACTGTTACAAATAGTACTATACCTTGCTAGGGTTCATCCTTTAAGGCAGGGGCCCCGATCTTCCAAAATAAACATGCCTAAGGCCGCCCCTGGGGGCACCCTGCACAGTTCACGAAGGGGGCCATCACGCTCCAGATTCAGTCAGGAGTTTTAAGCCCAGGGGCCCTAATGCCTGTGCACTGTGCTCAGGGGGGACCCTGGAGCTCGGCCCCCCACACCGCGGGGGCTGCAGGTGCTATTGTTTTGCCACTGATATACCACTTAATGAATGCTCTAATAGCTCACATAGTGCCCCATTGTGCAAGACAGTGACAGCTACAGAGGGCAGTGACTGGGTCAGGAAGGTCACAAGCAAGTACCAGTAGAGCTCATGTTAATGTTATGATGTACATGGCAGGACTATACTGCCTGGATAATGGGCAACTTGGATGAACATATGGTCTTTCATTTTAATCCTTCCTTCGCAAGTTCACTGGACTGGCACTTAACTTATGCAGGGCAAATCACAGAAATGGCACAGCCACTTGTGAGATAATGCATGACATGGCAGTATTTGTGCTCAAGATGCAGTTGAGATAGGCTATTCCTTTGAACTAATTTGAACATCTTTTGCTTTTCCAGATGTCTCCTTACATTATTCTAAAATGTTTCCCCCTATTTCGTAGTGGGGAATGGCGTACACTAACTTTAATCATATTGTTAGAATTGAAGTACAAACATTGTAAGTTACTCCCACTGGTTCTCATGTACTCTCTACTAGTCCGCTACCTGTTTGGACTAGAAGCCATACCTTTATTTTTGTTGTGTAGTTTCCATTTCTGAACTTGCATATCAGTGTCCGTCCGTACCATTCAATGCGTAATGGTAACATCTGCAATTTATGGTCCCAAAAAGGGATGGTGTGATAAGAAGTTTTCATAGACAATACGCCAATAGTATTACTATTATTCTTTTCTTTAAGACAGAACGAGTATATATGCTTACAGTGGGGTTTATGAATAATACCGATGCAGCAACACTGTCTTTCCATGAAGTGGTATCTTTTGCTTGGCATGATCTCAAGCAATACATTACATGTGAGATTGCATCTTCAGGAAAGGATGGCCCAACACAAAGAAGAGGTTGCATTTGTTGCTTCTCATGAACATACGCTCCACAACCCACTAGGGCACTATGCAAAGGTATCTGAAAGGCTTATCTGTAAAGCGCTATCCTGTCCTACAAATTTCAGCAAAAGAGTTTTCTGGCAGCAGCATACGATAGATAGAGCCACTTTTAAGTCAGTTTGGCTTCTTTGCACGATAGGGTTCCATGAACACAGCAATTCTTGATAGATAGTAATGTCCAAGTGTCAGCCTATTTCAAGCTGAAATCATTTCCCGGAATGAATGTATCTAGCAATAATCTTGAAGCCTTTCATCCACAGTCTTTACTCATGGTTTCATATGGGTGAGTCCTCTGCAGGGTTGGGCAGCGGAATGGGAAGTCACTTGAGGAATTCATATACTTTTGTGCCACTAGAGGCATTCAGACTTTATTTTCTTCTTGGCTCCTGGTGGTTAGGCATAGGAATTCATGGTTTAAGCCTCTTCAATTGAAGGAAGAGATCAACCTAACCAAAGTTGAATGCAGTTCTCCTATTCCACTACTGTCCCCGTCGCAATCCTCACAGTGTCCCAATTTGTATCTAAAGTCTTGCAGTGGTTTGAGAGATGTTTCAAGAAGGGGAAGGCCTAGTTTCAACTTCTTTTTTTGTATTTTTATACGAAGTTCTGTTTATTATTGGGGATTCTAGATTTTCCAGTTTAATTGTATTGGATGGCTCCTTAGTATTCTATTAATGTGTTTATATAGTATTATATATGACATAGTCTAACATATGTGCAATATAGATGATGATGATCATGAAAAATCCAACGAATTTAAATAATCTGTACATTGTAATATACACACACACATATGTATATATATATATATATATAAATATATATATATACATACATATATATATAAATATATATATATATATACACACATATATATGTATATAAACACAAATATATTAGAAGTTTAGAGGTGCTTATGACAGTTTTGGTCTGATAAGTTGTTTTGTAAATGTAATTAATCAACCTTATCATCAGGTGATAGGCGACCCATTGTAAGGGTTTAAGGTTTACAAAACAGAATGTTTACCTTGCCAGGCTGAGATGCGAAAGTAAAATAGAACATTGTAGTACCACTGAACACAAGACAATATCTACCAAATGTCTTGATCAGTCAAGCTCACTATGCTCGGACTTCAGGCAAGTGCAAATACAATTAAATAAATTGCTGCCCAAAATACTTGAAAGTAGATGCAATATTATTGAATAATTTGCTGCAAAATACTTTTAATATGATTATTTATCAATGACTTTTATCCATGTTTACAGTATTTGTATCAAGAGACATGCAGTGACAGCGACAGTGTGTTAATAAGTATAGTTTATCAAGCACATTCATTGGGTTACTTGGCTTTCTAAGTCTAGCATGGCCTGGATGTAAAATTTAAATCAGCCCTGGCAAAAATGTTCATAGCAGAATGGCCCTTCAGGAGTCTGTAACTAAAATGGGGCCATTAAGGCATAGCTGGAAAATTGGAAGACCATCATTCTCTGAAAGTAGCACCTTGGCCTGTAGCCTACGGGAAAAATGCCACTACAGAATGGGAACAGTGGTGTAGGCAGGACAGGGGGCCACCCCGGGTGTCATCACTGGGGGGGGGGGGACAAAATGGCAAAACTATGTGTTTTAAACACAGATTTTTGCCTTTTTGTCAAGCCGGGGGCGACAAGTGTCATCACTGGGGAGCTGGGGGGGGGGGGGGGGGGGGGGGGGTGTTGAGGGGACAAAATGGCAAAAATATGTGTTTTTAACACATATTTTTGCTGTTTTGTCAAGCCAGGGGTGTAAAGAAGTTTTCCACATCAGGTACCACCTGACCTTGCTACGGTTCCCGCCCTGGCTTGGAATTGCATGACATTTTATAGGTTTAACATTTCTCTTTCGTGCTTAATAGAGAAGGTATTGTTAAATCTGTATGTTCGTCCTAGCTTTTTATCAAGTTTCATACCATTGGTTGCAGCCAAGTTTTTGGGGCAGAGCCAGCTTGCAATTAGGGGATTATCTTCCAAAACTGAATTATTCAGCTGATCTTCAAGGGGGCTTTCACTACACAGATTAATGGCAACTGCGATGGTGTAGGGTTTGGATGGCCTCCATTTAGTAACCGATGGTGGTCACACAGCCCTGATATCATTATATTTGTTATTAGCCTTTCACACTATCAACCTATTCAGTATTTTAATAGGGTAGGACAGACCAGCACAGCACTGTCTGTCTTTAATGGGTTCTATATTTGCTGATAGCACCAGAGCTGTTTATCTGGCTGCCTATTGGTGGAGTGTTCCAGAGCTTACTTTCATGTTTATTTTAATTCAAAATATTTTTATTGAAATAAATTTTACATATACAAAAACAAACAGTTGTACAAAAAAAAATCTTCTTAAATAAGAGTGGGCCTATATATTGGGTTTTATTCGACAGTGTGAACTCTGCAAGCCACAGTCCGGCTACTAAAAGTTGGACTTGGTTCAAAATCTCCCCCTATGGAAGAACATTGGTTTTAAAATTGATCAGAAGCGCTTAAAAAAACCATGGCACAAATTAGTGTTGTATTCCTGTTTACAGCTAAACAGACTGCAGAATGTTTTTTCCTTGTCTTTCTTGAAAGTCTAGATGTGCAGCCATTTCGGTATATATTTCCTCTCACATGAATTTTGGTACTATTGGGTATTCGGGTCTAAGCAAACATTTCTACAATGGGTGAAACCCTCTTAGTTTAAGGTTGAAAAGTATGGAGAAGTGGAGAATTGGAAAAATTGGATGATCCTTTAAATCAGTGGTTCTTCTGCAGACCCTGTTGAATCACATCTGGAAGTTAGAGACCCCCAGTCCATTTCCACTATTTGTACCTGAACCATATACAAAAATACGAAAACAAGTACAGACCATGTGAACCCAGCACATCAAGTGCATGTTTAAATATGAGAGCGACTAAACATAGGTACTCGACCCAGGTCATATTCACAAATCAACAGATAATCATGTGGAGTTTGAAATCTCAGCAGAAGTGGTGGGACAGAAGTTGTGAATGGATTGACATTGGTCTTGTCAAACACAGTGTAGACCAAGCAGCAATCGAGTTTAATATGAACATGGATGCTGAACTACCTAACAGTTTCTGACTAAATATGGATTTATGTGATTATTATTTTTTTTATCATACCTTTATTCATTTTATTAAGACATATCAATTACATTGAGGAGGCAATACAGTAGACTAACTAATTATTATTGGTACTTGATGAAACCATTATTCTCATAGGATGAACCACATTTAACCAGTTATTTATATCAAAATGCTTGTTTATTGGGAAAAAAATAGTAATTAGGAGTTAAAGGTGCCACGGACGACCCCCCCACCCCAGCGTATGTGGACAATAGGTCAAGAACTGTTGCCTTAGACAGAGATGAGTGTAGGAAAGAACAACTAGAGCTAAGGAAAGCATTGTTAGAGGAAAATAATGTATTATTAATCCGAGGGTATCCAGAAACCACAGCTATAGTTATCAGAAATGATATAACGTTTAGAAAAAACCTTATGTTGAATTACACATAATAGAAATAGATAGCACTCAAACAAATAAATGTAATTATCTATATTAAGATTGAATATTCCTACCAAGGACTTATTGAGTGGGCAAATAGATTAGTATCGGTTTAAAAATTAGGGGGCATATTACCAAGCAAAAGCGATAATTATCGCTATTGCTTGGTTAGAGACAATAAATTACCGCTGAGCTGCGGCGATTTTTATCGCAGATAAACCTTGGTGTTACCAAGGTTTATCGCAAATGCGATAAAAATCGGCCGCAATGCATGAATATCGCTGAAAAGTCAGCGATATTCATGCATTACCGAGCTAATGCTCTTAGCCATGTTATCCACCTCCCATTGGATAACATGGCTAAGAACTGCTCAGGGCAAGTGTTAGCTTTTGGAGATATTCGCGCTTAGCACGAATATCTCCATAAGTTGGTAATATGAGATAGCGATGTTAGCGACTGTTTCCCGTCGCTAACATCTTGGCACGCCCACTTTGCATGTCATTAGTGATAAATATCACTGACATGCAAAGTGGGGCCCAAGATGGTCGCTATCTCCTACTAGCTGTCGCTAACTGGTGTTAGCGACAGCTAGGTAATAGGGAGATCATTTTATCTCCGCTTTCTTGGCTTTTAAAGCCAAAAAAGCAGAAATAAACCCCCTTGACAATATGCCCCTATGATTTCAGTTGACACGTTTCACTCTAGTATATAGCACGTGTTAGCATGTGTGCGCTTGAAAAATGCTCTTGTACATTATATGCACATACGTGCACTGAATACGAATGACTTGTACAGCTGAACGGCCACTGTAAAATCCTGAGCTGTTCTGAAATGTTACAATATTTTGTTTCCAACCTACTGTGCTCTGTATAAAAATATATATGTTGTGCATAAAATGTATATGGTGTATGCCTCAAAAAAGAATCTTTTATTTCTGTTTGTGTTTATGTCCGAATTTTGCTGAATGTTTCTTCAAAGGACGCCATGTCAATAAAGCTTTTTGATGATGATCTAAAAGAATAAACAAGAGAGTCTACAGGAGGAATCGCTCTGATCTGGCAGGACGTACGTAATGGTGCCGAGACTGCTCAGAGCAGCGCTCAGTTGTCGGCCATCTATAACTGTGCCTGCAGGGAGGCGCCGCGTGCTGTAATCACCACGAGGCAAAGCCTGGAAATGACCATTTGCAATGCCTCGCAAGGCAGAAATGAGAAACATATTTCCTTCAAAGGTCAATGTGCTTTGGGAACCCAGTAGTCTCTGTGCATGCACAGGGCGGGAGATAGTGTGTTTTTCTTTATTTTCCATTAAACAAAAGGATGGCTGCTAGGGCTGATGTTTATTAAAATTATTCATCATGTGCCAAAGGCTTACTTATGTCTTGTAGTGCATTACAAATATGTGCATCGGTCACGTGATATCACACCATGGGGAAAAAAGACTGAAAGCTGTTGTTTTTAAATGGCCTCGATTAACATTCATAGCCATACAAACAGAACACCATGGCAAATATGAAACCATAACATTAAGTACTTTTCATATAGTGCCTTACAGCGCAATGCTTCTATTTCTGGGAGCAATACATGACAGGTGTTACATACATAGTTAAAGGGTATTCAGTTTACAGATGTCAGGAGAATAAAAGAGTGACTTGACAGGACTGACACTCCGCCTGTGCAATCATAGTAATGACAGTGATGAGTGAATTACTCACTGACCCACCGTGCCAGCTGAAGTAATAATACATGGTTTAACACGAGATAGAGCACAAAAGGTGCATTTTGTTAGAAAAACATCACGCAAATTCTTGGGTCCATATCTTGCACAGTTGGAAATCATCAAGCATAAGCACTGTCGAGAGAGCAAGTCAGCCACAACCACAAAATTAATTGTCTTTGAACTGAAAAAAACTGCACGCATTTGACAAACAACCCAAGAGCTGCTGATTAAACCAAGGTAAGACCAAGGGCTAGATGTAGGAGCCCTAATACCGGTCGGTAACGGCCGAATTCGGCCGTTACCGACCGGTATTAGGGTTTTCTAATGAAGGGGGCCTAATTTTTACCGATTCAGTATATTTACCGAATCCGTAAATTTATAGATTCGGGTAAAATACCGAATCGGTACATTTACCGATTCAGTAAATCCAGATGTAGCTGGCACTTCAAAGAGTGCCACAGGCCCTTTAGGAGTCGATATTTACCACCTAATCCTATTGGGTGGTAAAATAGCAAATTCCAGTGTACATGCACATCTGTGCATGTACACCTATGCCATGTGACACACAGACATGCCCTTAGGGCATGTACGTGTGCCACATGGCACACAAGCCTGCAATTGGGGTGCTACAGGGTGCCAAAGCGACACCCCGTTCCTCCTGCCAGGATTCGGTATTTACCGATCCGGTAAATACCGATTCGGTATTTCCCATTGATTCCCATGGGCTTCAAGGCCCATAGGAATCAATGGGAAATACCGATTCGGTATTTACCGAATCGGTAAATACCGAATCTTACAGAATCGGTAATTGTAAAAGATACATTACCTACATCTGCCTACTTCCAATTTACCTACTCTTAAATACCGAATCGGTATGATTCGGTATTTAAGAGTAGGTAAATCGGAATTACCTACATCGGGCCCCTAGTGTTTGCATGCCAACAATCAACCGAAAAATGTCCACACTGTCCATGTGGCTCCGACGCCCTAACTCATTACTCTCATAATGATACATCCATACAAATACCTGCGAAGTCTAAAACACACAAACTTTAGATTTTACACACACACACCTCCAGAAAAAAAACACCCACAATGTGATGCATCACAATATAAAACATCATGCGCAGCAAAGCCAACACAGAAAGATAAAAGATGGAACTATGGGGCATATTATCAAGCAGAAAACTACAGCAAAAGCGGCGATAATGGGCTTGATAATACGCCGTAGAGAATTCCCATAGAAGCCCATGTTCACACCAGAACATGGGCTTCTATGGGAATTCACAAGGGCGTATTATCAAGCCCATTATCGCCGCTTTAGCAGCAGTTTTCTGCCGCTAAAGTGCCGATACTGTTAACGCTTTTTCTTGATAATATGCCCCTATGATACTTAGCAAACAAAGCAAAGTTCAAATCGACACCACCTAAACCCTAGAGTCAGAAGCACCTCCCGCATCACCATAAAATCCCAGTGGATCACCCGATAAGGCATTGTATGCCAGGGCACTCCCTCTAACTAATAAAGCATATAAGATATATCAGACTCACTCCCACTGCCCTCAAGGTGCAGACAAAGCTGAATGACATGAATTATGCATATGTAGATAAACTCTCAGAAGACTTTAAACATATAGAACTGCAGCTCTTCCTGATTCTAAACTGATGCAAAACCTCAGGAGGACAACATACAGGTAAAGGAGGTCCACTAAACATAACGAGCCTCAGATTTAAATACCTCCTCCTCATCATCATGGCTCACCATCTACACAATAAAAAAAGAATTGCACCATCTACTTGCGCCTATTACTTCAAATGCTCTTGGTGAAGTGGCCATGTACTACTTTGTTCTTCATTTTCATGTTCTGTCAGACCCAGAATCTTCTCCTGTGCAGAAGGCTCGCACCATGAATCCCCTGACAGGTGATTCACCTGGTTTTGGATTAGAATTACCGACATTTTGGTGATGACTCACAGAATTTGTTGGGCTATAGACTTACACTGAAGTGTCATTCCTCTCATCATGGATGACTGCTATCTGCTTGACCAGGCAAAGAAATGGCCCATTTGCTCATTGTTAGACTTGGCAGCCTTGGCATGGGTTTCCCCTGCATTTTTTGCCTTTGCCTCCTATATTTTTAATGTGTGACGGATTTTGTTTTGCTGGTCTAGATGGTTTGGGCACTTGGCCACTGCTGTTCAGTGCCAAAGTGCAAGTGTTCCCTTATTAAATTGTTATTATGGATTGGTGTTTCCTAATAAGTCCCTAGTACAGTGCACCATGTGTGCCCAGGGCCTGTAAACTGAATGCTGCTAGTGGGCTTGAAGCACTGGTTGTGCACCCACACAAGTAGCCTTGCAACAAGGTCTCAGGCCTGCCATTGCAGTGCCTGTGTGCAGTCTAGTACTGCCATGTCGACCTGGCAAGTGCACCCACTTGCCAAACCCTAATCTTCCCTTTTCTTACATTTGAGTCACCTCTAAGGTAGGCCCAAGATACCCCTGTGAGCAGAGTGCAGTGTATGTGAAAGGTAGGACATGCCCTGATGTGTGTGGCATGTCCTGAGAGTGAAATACTGCCAGATTAATTTTTAACTATTTTAAGGCTATCTGTCCAATAGGATAGAATGGGGAATTTGCTCATAACGTCTTACGAGCCTTACTGCCCATGGGAACAAGATAATAAAATAAAGTTTGATATGACTGAACTCAGAATGTTAAGATGCATCTTTTAGTGAGGGTGATTTTAACATTCTGAGTTTGAAAATACCACTTTTAGAAAGTAGGTATTTTCCTGCCTTACCATCTAGTGTTCCTCTGTTAGTTTTATGTATTGACTGTCTGGCTTTGGAGTGACAGGGGGTGGGGATGGGCATTCTGTTCAGACAGCCACTTGGGGGGAGGAGGGCTAGGTGTGTCCTGCCTTTCCTGGATGGGTCAGGGCTGAACTGAATTGACCTGGGCTGCATTCGAGTAGGGGGAGGAGATTTCTTTCACAACTGATAAGGCCTGGTCTGCCTTGGACAATGCTGTCTCCACCTCCTGCCAGGAAGCTGCACCAGAGATGACATACCTGGTTTTGGCTGGGCAAAGAGCTTCTCTGTCAAACACACTGAAATATCTGTGGGTCTCTCAAGTCACCAGGTGCCGTAGGGCGTCCTATACACAAGTAAAAGAATATTAAACCTCTTACTTGGGAGCCCTATTTAAAGGACGGAATCCCATCACTCACCAGAGGTGACATGCTTCATCATCTGGGATCTCCTCCCGGCTGTAAATCCTAGCACAGCAGAGGGCTGCAACCCCCTTATTGAGAGGGGAGGAGCACATGGATGTTTTTAAAGTTTAACCCGATATACTAAGATCCGTCAAATGAAGAGCTACAATTTGTTACTAGGTGATAGGTGTAGTGCTACAGTGAAAAGGGTGAAAGTGTACTAAAACTAACTACCAAGAGAAAAATAATTTTAATGTATATCTCATGGTGTCAAGGTTAAAAACTGTGCTAGCGCAGTTTTAAAAAATAACTGCCACTATCAAGTTTAGACGGTTGGTCAATGGGTTTCTGCTATCGTGACCTACAGAGTGTCCAGCATTCCTCAGGACCTAAAAGTGTAAGCTACTGCATAAAGTGTGAGAACAATGAGAAAGTGTAAAATAACTAAAGCGCAGATGAAAACTGCTCAGTGGAACAGATACAACCATACACACCAAACCTCTGTGTTCTAGGCTCGTGTAGTTGTTAAACCCATTATGTGTGAGTAGGTCACCTCACCTCACCTGGCAACTGCTCAGGACGTGAGGGACCGCTCTGTCCGTCGGGACCTGTACCGACGGTGCGTCATGTTCTGAGCAGTTGCCAGGTCAGGTGAGGTGTACAGCTGATCAGAAACCTTGCACAGAGACAGATGCCTAATACAAGTTGCAATGTGTGTCAGTTTGGAGATGTGAAAAAAATATATTCCTTCAAGCACAGCACATGTGGCTTTGCCTAATCAATAGATTGCAATACATACCTCAAATTTCCAACTTCCAGATCAAAAAGACAAGAATGTACGGCAGGGTTTGTAGTGTTATTTGCCACTTCTATCATCCTAATACTATAATATGAGCGATGTTTGCAATATATTCAGAATTCAAGGTATTTTTTTATTATTCGTTTTGCAATTTAGAGTTCCAGGTGATCGTTACATGTTGTTGCAAAAACAAACCAATAATTACATAAAAGCTTATTTGGTGTTACAAACAGTGCAAATTGCTCTTTTAAGCTCAACCATCTGGAGCCCTCTGTATTGACCGTTGAGGGTAGATAAGGGATAGAATAGTGTAGGAAGAAAATAGAAGAAGAGAGAGATAGTGTGCAAGAAGTGATGTTTCGCTCTGAGCCTAGGCTGGGTTGGTGTCAGCGTTTGAGACCTTTCGTTTGGTAAATTTGAGATTGAAAAGTGTTCATCCTTGGTTTTTGCTGGTGATATATGATGGGGTATTGTACTTCTAGATGTCGTTCAATAACTTTAAATCAGATACAGTTCAACAATAGGTTTATTACTAGATACATGGTATTAACACATATAGAGTAATATTACAAAATGGCAACTATGCCTATGAGTGCTTCCTTTTTTAAACATATATGAAATCCACCTCTTCATGTGGCATTGGGAGCCAGCCATATGTTGACATGAATGATTGGGGTGGGAAGTATTGTTTGCCACTTTTCGTTCCTTTTAACACTGTGTGATTATATTTTAAAAGAATTGTATAATTTGTGTTTTGTGTTTATTTTTATGTAATATGGAAGTATAGAAATATTGGTTTTAATATGAAAACTCATTAAAAAGAATATAGTTTTATATCGAAATAAATTTGTAGGTTTCTTTTTGCAACTACCCTCACTTTTGTTAGGATTAATTGAATTACATACACATTGATTGGGGTGGGAGAGCATGAACCACAGGAGAAGACCTGTACAACTCAGTTCCATTCATATTCGTATCCTTAATTAAGATACTAAAGCAGGTGATCTATTCATAAATCACAAAAGGATGATTTTAGGTTAGGTTATTGGCCAGTCCAGTCAATGACAAAAACTTCGTATAATGTTCTATTTCTATGTCTTTTATTATATATTTTCCATATTGAGACTCTGTAGTTCACTAGTGGCTGCTCACTTTTTCTAGTTTCTCAAATAACTCCTTGTCAACCAGAGTGGGAAAGAGTTACCTTTAATGGAGTGTTTCTGGCTTCTGGGAATTCTCGCTCATCCAGTCTGATCCATCTCTGTAAAAACTGCTGGACAAGCGGATTTTCATTATTAACAATCTGGAATCCGGTGACATTGGCTCCCCCATGCATGACTTTATCCAGCATGATTCTTGTAAATCCCTAAATTCAGAGAGGAAAGAAAAAGCTGCATTTAACAGGCAGAAATAATGTATATGCATCTATATAACGCATTTATGTGATAATGGACACAATATTTAGACCAATTTGAAATAGCTTGAAACATATGACTATAGAGCTAGCTGAATGATGCGAACCCTTATTCACATCATTTCTACTTTTAAAATAGGTGGATTAATAAAATGAGATTAAATACATGTACATTCTTCATTGCATCAAATTAAAAAGTTCGGACATATTTCAAAGTGCGAACAGCAACAAAACATTTTCAAAACGGGCTGATTATAGTGGTTTCCATACAATGGTGTTCCTATTTTGATCACTTCTGTTTCTTTGTACAGACGTTTGTCAAATGAAGATCGATATATGCTATGGTGTTATAACCCAATGCCATACCTCCACTTTGAAATTCTGTTTTTTAACCATATACCAATCCAATAGTTGGTCAGTTCCTGGAACTTTACAAGCTCAAAAACCAGAAGTCTTAACTTGGGAGACTGTCCCTTGGGGTTCTCTTCACTTAATCCAGGGGGTCAGGATGTGATCACCCTGCCTCCTTATTAGGCCTTTTTATTTTTTAGGTCGAGCCTGGGCAGCGCTGGCGCTGCTCTCCGAGCCATGCTGTATTGGAGTTTGTACGTAAAGCCCCACCCTCTCTCCGCCCATATTTGTTATTGGCTTGTGTCATCGTCCTACGTAAATGCTGACTTCTGATTCGTTATTAGGATTGTTAGTCCCTCCTTAGTACTGCCTTGTCTTCATTTGTAACCTCCTTTTATTTCGGTTGTTACACGGTGCGTCCTCTTTAGTCTGTAAACCCTATTTTCTTTAATGAGTTTCTCTTACTGCAGGAGGGCAGAGGGCCTCTCCTGCACAGTTGTGACCACTGACTTGTTTATTTAACTCGTAGCAAGTGGGGAGCCCTTCAGGGGCGATGGGAGACAACTAAGCGATGCCTTCAAGAATTTGTAAAGCAATAGGTCTCACATATGCAAGAGTTTAAGCTATTTAGATTGTTAATGACAATGACTTGCATTTATGTTTTAAAAACCAAAACATAAATAAAATGCAGTCATTTACAATGCCAATAGCTCAAACGCGCGTAAATGAGAGACCTATTGCATTGCATTTCTTTTGCAACAACCCGATCAGAGACTTTGTGTCTGGATTCTCTGTTTTGATTCCACAAATCACAAAAAGGATCACAGGGAGAAAAGCTTATTCTTCCAGTTGGAATGGTTTATTTTTTAAAACAGGGTCTGCAAACTGTCTTTGAGTCCGCGCTTGAGTGTAGTTCATGAAATAACGGTCATGCTATCTTTAAATTTTAAGCCTTACAAACCCACCTGATACTTTGTTTTAATGCCAATTTCTTGACTTCTTAACACATTTACACCAAACCAAGCAGAGGCACTTTCTTTGAGCGTTTGCATTAGTTGAAAATGACAGCATAAGTGTTTTGGAAAGTCATAGCTATATACATTACACACATTTGCCTGTAGAAATTAAGACAACATTCACAATAGGTATTAGTTAGAAACAGGAGCAAAGAGAGGGGAGGTAAAGTAGTGTGAGACTAGGTCATTTGTTTATGATAAATAGTTCAGGAGTTTCAGGAATTTCTGAAAGAGTTAGTTTGTTTCCAGTTTTCTGAAAGCTGAGAAAGTGGTGCCATTCTCACCCTAATCATAAGTGAGTGAGAGAGAATGTGCTGGCAGCATAAAGCGGATACCTTGGCTTTTCGCCAAGTGTAGCCGCGGGCTCTACTCTTCCTTCCATGCAGTGACTCTAAATGTGTTTACATTGTTCGCATCCACAGTGCTGCTCATTGATGCATGAAGTGTCTCCATTGTGTAGCGCACAAAGACTTCTTAATTAACTGGACAGAGAAACAGATGTTGCCAGGACCAAAATAATACATCTCAATATGCACTCCTTTTGTGTCATAATCATTACCAGGAAAATGCTGTTTAATAACAATGATTCACATTTTCAAATGCTGTGGCATACTGGACAATAAATACATTAATACTATTTCATGCATATCAAATCTCATTACATGGCACATACACTGTAATTATTTCAATCCACGTCATAATATTTTCCTTAATAACTGAACATGTATTGGTAAAGTGGACCGTGGGGTATCTTCTTGATGAACAGCAAATATTTTTTTGTTTCCCAATTCAGTGGTTCTCATTTTCTCGACCTCAGGAGTGTGAAAGGGTCAGTGGGCACGCCAGGGTTTAAACTTGTGAGCATGACGTCAAATACAAGTTCTTGCAGTGGATGCATTAATCCAATGAGACATCTGGCCTGGTTTAAAAATGATTGATTTAAATTGTAAGGACGGATTTAGTTCTCATATCTGGAAATTTCAGCTATAAAGGAGTCAGACAAAGATATTGCTAAAATCGATCAAAGTATTAGGGTTTCACATGTTGCCTCACCTGAGGTTTCCCTTTACTTAGTAATGAACCCGATTCCCTATGGAAACTTCTCTGAGACACCAATAAATTAGGAGAAAGTAAGACCATGATAAATCAACATTAACAAAGGCCCCAACAATTTCCACTCCTGTGGTCTACTCTAAGCTTCCTTTTGAGCCAAGACTAAAAGCAACGGATCCCATTTCCAAAGGTGGGCTAACCACAGATGCAGGCGTACTGGTTTTACTGGAACTGAGTAATTCTCCTCAAACCGAAGGTCATAAATCGTTACATAGCCACTTCTCTCAAACAGCTATAGTCTGTAATCCCTGCATCACGTTTATTATCTATAATTCCACATCGCTGTCAGAAACTTGATGGAAATGCTTCCAGAACAGTTTTTAGGTCGAACCTATACAGCGCTTGCGCTGTTAGGCGATCTGTTGTAGGTACTTTGTGGGGTCTGACTCCTCCTAGGCATTGGATAGGCTTTTTTTGTTAAATCTGTTTTATTGGTTTTTGGTAAACTTTTACATGAGTTGTTATTACATCATTGCTGTAGCTTGTAGCAACAGTAGATATTATACGTCACTAGACAGCATATGTGAATACGACAAAGGTGTCACAGTATTGATTTTTTATCGTAATGGTTTAACACATGGTTGTTTACAGTATCGATTTGTCTATATCCAATATATTTGACATGTTTGCTCACTGTATGGAGTATATTATGTTTAAGAGCCAATTAGGTGCAGATAGCTTGGTGAAGCCGATAACGTGGCAATAACTGTGTATATAGGGTAGTGAACTTGGAGTAGGGTTGGAGCGGTCACGCAAGTTTGAGTACATGCATAGCTGTATGTGTGCCTCGGAGGGCGCCCCCTTAGAAGTACCTTTGTCATTAGGATATGAAGCACAAGTGCATTGGGGAGCTATCGTTTAGCTGCTGGTGCATGATCGGTTGCGAAAGTGCAGTCTATGGGTGTGGGTCGCGTGCATGGTGGTGGTTGTGGAGGCCAGATGCAGCAGAGGCTGGGTTGGAACACTGTATGTATTGGCATTTATATAGCGCACTACTTACCCGTAGGGTCCCAAGGCGCTTCGACCGCTGCGAAACCCTTCCTGGCTTCCCTGAGAGATGGTCCCTTAATGGGTATCTCCAGGGTGAGACCAGGCATCCCCGGCGGTCTGGTGGGGCCGTTAGTGAAGATGAGGCAAGCTAATGCCCAGAGTTGCCGAGTGTGATCGCTGATCAGAGTGGGCACCGAGGCGAGAGAATTATCGAGTCCGCTGACCCTGGTCCAGAAACCTGCCGCGCCGGGAATCGAACCCTGGTCCCGGGCCGTCCTCTGCTCTCAGGTCTGCCGCCTCTAACCAGTGAGCCACACTACTTCACTGCACATCAGCAATCCACAGACCTCCCGCCAGGATCGCATCCCAATTTTCAGTTATAGGTGTTTTCCTGATGCCCACCAGTTCCTCTCGTTTGATTGCTGTGCCCTCTGCTCTGGCCCACGCAATGATGGAACACCTCCAAGCCTGTACCTGTGGGGGATCCGATGCCTTCCATCTCTTTGTAATTAGGCACTTGGCAGTGGCTATGCACAGGTCTAGGAACCAGGAGGTGACCTTAATGTTGCCTGTCCTACCAAAGAAGTGCAGTAGATATGTTTGCCACTCAAAGGGTAACTCTCTCTCCGTACAGGCATGAAGTGCGTCTGCCATTCCCCTCCACTAGGTACTAAGATAGGGGCAATCCCAGAGCATGTGCACTAGGTCTGCATCAAGGGCTCCCTTTGTACACTACAAGTTCCAGACCCTGTGAAGGGCTCCCAGGAGCTTTGTGATAAGATCTCAACTTTTTTCTACAACAAAATCGATGAGATAGCTATTAACTTAGAAGCGCAGAAAAAATCCCTTGAGACCAATGCTATCCAGGCATTAACAATTCTAGAGGCCTAGAATAAAGACCCCTCCAAGACCCTCTCCAATTTCCCATCACTCACACTCGATAATCTCAACTCATTGCTGAATAGGACTAAATCCTGCTCTCCTTTGGATCCATGTCCTCTTAATGTGTTGAAGGAGTGTCGGAACACACTACTTCCCCCTCTGCTGGAAGTAATGAATAGTGCCCTGTTACATGGGATCTTCCCGTCAGTCTGGAAGAAAGCCATTGTTAGGCCATTACTCAAAAAATCTTCACTTGACCCCACAATCCTGAAAAACTTCAGGCCCATATCTTTACTTCCTGCCCCCGCTAAAATGCTTGAGTCTCACCTGAATCTGCATCTGTCTGCGTTCCTGGACTCCTCTGGGTTTTTAGATCATACCCAGCATGGGTTCAGGAAACTCCATAGTACAGAATCCGCACTCACTATGGTTACTGATAACATCAGAATGAAGGTAGATCAGGGTCAGACAACACTGCTGGTCTTACTCGACCTGACCGCAGCATTTGACACCCTATCTCCCTCAATTTTAACATCTCGTCTGAGGGAGATGGGAGTGGAGGGGTCAGCCCTGGACCTTCTGTCCTCTTTTTTAGATTTTAGAGAACAGAGGATTAAATTAGGAGAATACCTCTCCCCTGCCACATCTCTGCAATGTGGGGTACCACAAGGGTCGGCTTTAAGCCCGACCCTATTTAACATTTATGTGGCCCCCCTAGCGAGATTGGTAAAAGCCCAGGGAATGGAAGTAACGTCATACGCAGATGACACTCAGATTATGGTGTCACTAGCCCAACCGGTCTGTACCTCCGCCTCCAGCTTCAGGAGTTGCATGCAAACAGTCTCTGACTGGATGATAGTCAACTCCCTGAAGCTGAACGGCGATAAAACTGAGGTGCTGATCTTTGGAAAGGACCAGGATGTGTGGTCAAGTGATTGGTGGCCGCAATCCCTGGGAACCTGCCCGGTCCCCTCCCATTCAGCTAGGAACCTAGGGGTTATGTTCGACACCTCGCTGGCAATGACCCTTCAGGTTAATAGAACAGTGGCTACTTGCTGGGGAATTCTTAAAATTCTCCGCCGAATAGTACATTATCTCTCCCCGCAAGCCAGGAATCAGACAGTGGTTGCACCTGTTGGTTCAAGATTGGACTACTGCAACTCACTGTATGCAGGGATTAACAAGGGACTAATACAGCGACTGCAAACTGTACAAAATGCGGCTGCAAGATTCGTCCTGGACACTCCCCGATCCTCCTCGGCAACACTAGCCAGAAAGAATTTACACTGGCTTCCTATAGAGCATCGTATTTCTTTCAAAATCATTTTTCTGGTACACAGCGCTCTTAAAACTGAAACATCAGTTGGGCTGGGTGCACTTCTATCCAGCTATGTCCCCAGCAGATGTCTGCGCTCATGGCAACAAAATCTTCTGGTTATCCCTAGGACCAAGAAGACCAGATGGGGAGGTAGAGCCTTTTCTACAGTCGCCCCCCGTCTCTGGAATGCACTCCCTCTGGAACTTAAGTCTCTATCTTCACTTTCCCTCTTCAAAAAGGCCCTGAAAACATGGTGTTTTAAGAAAGCCTACCAGTAATCAGCTCCGGGGACAGATAATCAATCAATATTGAGCTAGGCGCCTTGATGCCCTTTGGGGCTTAGTTTGCGCATTATAAATTTTCTTTCATTTCATTTCATTTCATTTCATTTCAGGGCTGCGTATCGGGGGAGGGCAGAGTCAGCTCGATGGAAATATCTGTTAATATTAGCCGGTGTTAAGTACGCACTCTGTGTAATAAAGTATTGCATTTGTCTGAGTCTCATATTTTGTGTGATACGGGTCGGGCTGGCCAGTGTCTGTGACTAGGTTTTATCTGAGAGTTGGCGTCCTAAGTCATGTTCCCACTTGTGTCTGAGGGGGTATAGGCTAATTGCTGCGTGGTGACGCAGTGAAGTGCCGAACCAGCGTATCAGGTGCCTCCCTCGTCCCATAACATGCAGATATTGGATGGAGAGATGCATTTGTAGTTCAGTGCCTAGATCTCCACATTTCTCTGTAAGGGTGGCCACCAGTGAGCAATGTAGGAGAAATTGTCTGGCGCGAAGTTCCTTGCTTGCTGCTAGAGTCGCATAAGGAATCAGTGAACCCTCATGATAGAGATCCCTAGGGTCCGTATCACAGCCTCGTGCCAATGGTGCAAATCAGCGGCTATGCATGCCGTCGGACTCCTGAGGGTGCCATCCAGCGGGAGAGCAGGGGTATAGGGTGTGACATGCCGTGTTAGGTAGAGGCTCCGCCGGTAGCACCTGTAAGCCACGTTCCAATATAAAGACTCCGGGGGATGTGCGCGTGCTCCAGGGTGGAAGAGCATAGGGATCTGCAGCACAGTGTATGGCGGTCGGGTGGATGCTGTGTCACTGCGCTGTCGATCTGCAAAGAATCTGGTGACCCATTGGAGCTGAGCCGGGAGGTAGTAGTTCTCAAAGCAAGCCAGACCCCCCTGATCTGTGGGTTAATATAACTTCCTGATCGCTACCCTGTGTCGGCTGGGACCCCAAATGAAATCTCTCGTTGTCCATTCCAGCTGGGCAAAGAAGGAAGCTGGTAGGCTGGCAGGTTGGCAAAAGTAGTACAGGAGCCGTGGTAAGGCCACCATTTTCATCAGTGCTACTCTGCCCGTGACTGTCAGGGGGCGTGTGCTCTAGAATCGCACCTGAGAGTGAATGACTGTTAAGGCCCTGCCTAGGTCGTCATCAAAGAGGTCCTGTGGTTGCCGACAGACTCGTATGGCTAAATAACAAAATGTGTCTGGGCTCCATTGTACTCGCTCCCCGTTGAGCACAAATCCTGAATCTGACACTCCTGCTCCAAAGGCATATAACTTGGATTTAGCAGCATTAACTTTTTTTTTTTTAAACATTTTTTATTTGCTTTTTATTATATGCCAACAATGCAATCATATCATCTTCAGTCCGCACTCCCTCCCCGGCCGCCCACCACCCCCCCAGCATTGCATCACTGATACCATCCTGTTCGACCTGCCCAATTTTCATAATTGTGGCGCTGTGATAGTCTAGTGCCTCTGACCTCTTATATCTCTGGTGTTTGTGGGCTGGTACTACCCCTCCGTAGCTTTTGTAGCCCTTCTCATAGCCCCCCATTGAACTCATGATACCTTCTCCACTTGCCCCATACCTCGCAGAACTTCTTGGGGCAGCCTCTCGCTTTGCATGTGACCCTTTCAGCAGCCATGTAAAGATCTAATCCTCTTCTCCATTCTTCCAACTCTGGCGGTGCTTCCGCTCCCCAGTACTTAGCTATATCTCTCTTTGCAATTACCAGTGCCAAGACCAGAAAAATCAATAAGGGACAAGCCAGGTCCACATCGTTTGTCATACCTAGAAGGGCCAACTGAGGCTCAAGTTGGAGGGGAGTCTCCAACACCTCGCCTAGCTCACTAAACACTCCCTGCCAGTAGCTCAGGATCATGGGACATGACCAGATGGTGTGATAAAAGTTCCCTCCTATGGCACCACATCTGAGGCATCTTGTGTCTTCAGTCCTGCCCATTTTATGGAGTCGGACCCTGTCATAATAGATTCTGTGGAGTACCTTAAATTGGATGAGTCGCAGTCTGGACTTAATGGCTACCTCCCTAGGATGCATTAATACCGTGTCCTAGTCTAAGTCATCCATGTCCCCCACCTCACTCTCCGATTTCCTCCTAAGTTTGCCCAAGTCATCAGTCATATTGTTCATTAATGTTTTATATGTGAGTGATACTGCTTTTTCCTGTATCTGCTCTTGCAGCAATCTGCCCTCTAGGGGTGCGTACTCTGGGAGCTTATCCAGTTGGACCTTTTTTGCTCGCCAAGCATGCCGCAGTTGTGCATATTTAAGGAACTGCATATGGTGCAGGCCAAACTCCGACCTCAGAGCCATGAATGGTTTCAGCTATCCCTTAGCCACTATGTCTCCCAATGTTGAGATCCCAATATCATCCCATCTCTGGAAGCCCTTTAATTTATTTAGGTCTGTCAGCCACGTGCAGTGCCAAATCGGTGTCTGTCGAGTAGGTTTTTTTTCCCATCCGGTGCGTATAGTCGCTTTGTTCCATAACTCTAGGGTAAGCCCTGTGGCCAGGAGAAGCTTCTTACCCCTTTTACCCCCATATAGATAATACATCAAAGGCCGAGCTGACATACGGCGTAGCTCAAGGGCATATGTGGGGTGATCCGCCTGTGCATGGAGCCAGTCGTTAATTGGAGCTGTTTGTTCCGCCCAGTAATACGCCTCCAGGTTCGGGAGTGATATCCCTCCGCTGTACTGATGGCGCTGAAGGTTACTCAGTGCCACCCTTGGTTGTTTGCCCTGCCATAGGAAGGACCTAAGTTCCGCGTTTATCCTCTCGAACACCTTTCGTTCATTTTGCAGTGCGTATAGAAATTTGGGTAGTGTGATCATCTTAAACATAGCCGCTTGCCCTAGTATGGTAAGGGGGAGCTGCCTCCACCGATTTGCGTCCTCTATGAAGATCAGTGTTATTCATTCTATTTTTGCTCGTAAGACTGTTTTTTGTCTAGAGTCACATATACTCCGAGGTACTTAAACCCATCTATTGTCGTCAGCAATCTTCCAGGTAGATCCGGCCAGTGTCCACGCCCCTTGGGGTCGTAGAGGACCGACTTGTGCCAGTTTATCTGGTATCCTGCGTATGCTCCATATCGTTCCAAATCCGAGAACATCTCCGGGATCGTGGTCTCCGGCCGTGTGATGTATAGTAGGACGTCATCCGCATATAGCAATATTTCTCCTCCGCTGAGTCCTCCTCTCCCCTCCTAAATCCTTTAAAGGCCTCGTTTTGGCGTATCCTGCCCGCCAGCACCTCTATCGTATGTGCAAAGAGGAGGGGGACAGCGGACAACCCTGTCTAGTTCCCCTCTGAACCGGGAAGTCCCGAGATACGGTCCCGTTCACTCTCACCTTAGCTCTGGGTTCCGTGTACAGCAGTTGTACCCATTTTTGAAATTTCGGACCAAAGCTGAACTTATTTAGAACGCCCTCGAGGAATGGCCAGTGGACAGCGTCGAAGGCCTTCTCGGCGTCAAGGGACAGGAACCAATGTGGTTCCTCTCTCCCTTTTACCTCCTGCAGCCAATTATGAGTATGCCTGAGGTTTAACCTCGTGGCCCTGTCTGGGAGGAAGCTCGTCTGGTCTAGGTGGACCAGCTCAGAAATCACCGACCGGAGTAGTAGCGCCAGGATAGTCGCCAGCAGTTTCACCTCTATATTCAAGAGGGGCGGTATGACGTACAATCGTCCTCCGGTTTTCCCTACTAATGTATTGGAATTATTATCGCCATACACAGGTCTGGTGGGAGTCTCCCCTCCTGTATCACTTCCTCAAATAGCCCCTTCAGATGGCGCGCCAGTAGGTCTGCCGTTCGTTTAAAAAATTCCAACGGAAAGTCATTCGGGCCCGGCGACTTCCCTGTCCTCAACTTAGTCAGGGCTATCGTGATTTCGTCTAAAGTAATGTCAGCCTCTAGGCCTTGCTGGGCTTCGAGGGTCAGGGCCGGTAGCTCAATTGTTGCCATATAATGCAATGCCTCCTCACGGATCCCGACGTCTCTTGCCCCGTAAAAAAGTTCGTAGTGAGCAGCAAACGCCCGCGATCTGAGTGTCCGATCTAAGCAACGTCCCCTGGGGGTCTCTGACGTACTCCACCCATCTGGCCGCACGCTCCTCCCTACTGAGCCATGCCATTAACTTACCAGACTTGTCCCCCACATCATATAGTCGGTGTAGCGTGGCCAAAGCCTGGGTTTTAGCCTCTCCCGTCACTGCCTTTTGATATTGATGCTGCACGACTGTCAGTCTCCTAAGTGTCCCTGTCTCCCCTGTGGCCTGGTACTCCCTCTCGAGTTCTAGTATTTGCGCTTCTAGCACCCCAGTTTCAATATTTAGCTTCCGCCTCTCCCCCGCCAACCTGTTTTGTGCCCTGTCTCTCATGAACGTTTTAAATGCCTCCCAAAAGACTACCCTGGACTGAACCTTCGTTTTCTGCTATATAGACCTTCACATCCGCTCTTATACACTTCAATATAGTTGCATTTTGTAGGTCCCAGGCCATCAGTCTCCAAGATCCTCTGCTCTCACCCCTCCCTCCCCCCACCCTCGCCAGAAGTGGGGAGTGGTCGGATATCCCTCTCGCTTTATATTCAGCTGTGTTCCCTATCTTCAAGTTTTGTCTGGGCAGAAAAATGTAATCCACCCTTGAGTAGACTCTATGGGAGCCCTAATAGAAGGAGTAGGCCTTCTGGTCGGGGTGTGGCCACCTCCATACATCTATCAGCCCCACGTTAGAGATTGTTTTGAATAGTGAGGTCTGGGTCCGGTCTCTAGATCCAGCCCGCATCCTGTCTAGCGCTGGGTCCATTACGTCATTAAAATCTCCCCCGAGGACCTGTATAGTGTCAGCTGTGTCCAGGAGTATATATACCAGCCCCCTGAGAGTGGTGGCTTGCAGTTTTGGGGGAGCTTATACTGAAATTATCGTGTATTCTCGTCTTCTCCATATCCCCTTCACCCCCACATAGGTCCCTTGCGGGTCCGTCCAGGTCTGAGCTATGCAAAACGGTGTGGTCTTCTTTATCAGTATGGCCACCCCTCTCGAGCCCATAGTGAACCCTGCATGTGCCAATACTTTATATTGACCCCTAGCTAAGAAGGCACAGTTTGTCCATTTAGGTGTGTTTCCTGTAGGAGTGCTATGTCAGGGTTTAGCCTTTTTATGTATGCATTCACCAGTCCTCTCTTGATCTTGCTGCAAAGCCCGTTTACATTTCACGTTAGTACACTGAATCCCTCCTGCTTTCGAATCTCCCCTGTATGGTCACCCGACATCCTGCCTTGTTTTCTGGGTTGTGGTGCTGGTCTCTGGTGTGAGGATGGCTTCTGGGCTACCAGAGCGTGCGGCCTTTGTGATATGATCTCCCTCTCCCCCCAACTCCTCTCCTCCCCCCAACCAACCCTCCTCAACTGCAAGGATCCCACGTGCTGGATTCCTGTACATCCTGCTCCTTTAAACAATCCCAACTCCCCCCCACACCCCCACCCTACCTTCCTCCCCCTTCAGTCCCATCCTCTACCCCAACCTGAGATAGGACCTACTGGCAGGAAAAGGCCTGTCGCCCCCCTTGATTCCCCTCCCTTCTACAAACTTACCCCAACTTGTCTGCCTTACAACAACTTTTAAATGAAATACTCTCCCAATGTCCTCAGTTCTGTATAATAGTTTAGAAAGAAGAGAAAATACTAAACAAAGAAAAGTATGTGTCGTGAAACAACTTGCGTGTTTCCAGTCTTTGAGCCGATATTTTCGTCCATCCAGCTTGTTTATCAATCAGGTGTTAGCGTCTTTGCCATCTCCCTGCGTGTGCGGTCCTTCATTGATGGCGTCTCGTTCCATTTCATTAATTGCCGCCACCAAAGGGTGCAGCCATTGTTCCTCTGCCTCGTCACTTCCTGATGTGATGCCCCCGTGTCCTCATCTCCTTCAGATCGTTCTTAGCCCACCAGGCTACGGAACCTTGATCCCGCTTGGCCATCTCGTTGAGGGGAGCCAGATGCTCGTTGCCTCTTGGGTGTCTGGTTCTGCGTGGGATACGGCGTCGTCTGCACTCTCCTGTTCCCCTTCGTTCTATGTTTCCTTTGCGTTTTCACTGTCTCCCACTGATTCCCTGACGTGGGGCTCATCGCCGTCATGTCGCTCTCTCCTTCCACGCGCCTCCGTAGGGTCGGTCTCTCTTCCAGCCATTGCCATGCATCTTCTGGTTGCGTGAAGAAGTACGTTTTCTCCTTGTAAATAACTTTAAGTTTATCCGGAAAGAGCAGCATGTATTGGATCTTTAGGTCTCTTAACTTCGCCTTCACTGCATCAAAGGTGCGTCTTATCTTCTGTACCTCTTGGCTATAGTCAGGGAAGATCATTATCTGTGAGTTTTCTACCCGTATCTCTCCCAACTTCCTAGCTTCGCGTAGTATTATATCTCTGTCCACAAAGTTCAGAAATCTCGCAATAACTGGTCTGGGTCGTGCCCCCACTAGTGGCTTTGCAAGGAGAGCCCTATGTGCTCTTTCTATGATGAAGAAGTTAGAGAACACCACCTGAGGCAAAGTTTTTAGTATCCATGTGCGTAGAAACTCCGCCATATTGGACCATTCAATTCCTACCTTCCATTGCAGTTGCTTGTGCGAGTCCCTGAGCTCCTTCATGTCCATCTGGAGAGTCTTGTTTCTACTGTGGTCACCCGCTCTGTGAGATTGCGGAAATCTTGGCGGAGCAGAGTGACTTCTGTCCCCACCTCCCCGATCTTCACCTCTAATGCCGCACGTGAGGCCAGAATGTCTTCTCTGGACGCCTGTATGGCCCCCATGAGAAGGGCCGTGTCTGAGATTGCTCCGGGGCCCTCCGTGCCATGCATCTGTGGTGCTGTTGCAAATTTGTCCATTGTACCTTGCCTTGAGGCCCTGGAAACCGCGTCCTTTTTCCCCATGTCCCAGTGGTCTCTTAGTGGCCAGGGGGACAGCAACGCACTTCTGACTCCGTCCTCACCTCCCTGGCTCGGCCTCAGGTTACGGCCCCCTGTACGACGCGGCGCTTGGTGTCTGCCTGCCTTCCCCGACCTCTGTAGTGGTTATCCCGGCCAGGTCCGGACCTCGCACCAGCTCTTCTCTGCTTCGGTTCGGTGCTCCTGTGCTCTCGGGTCAGCCGCCACGCCGCAGCCTCTACCGTCGCTTCGTCGCTCGTAGGGATCAGGGCGCCGCCATCTTGTTACCGCCTCCGTCTCTCGGGCGCCCGTTTCTTTTGCGGTTCTCGCACCTTTCCGTTCTTTCAAGCCGGGTCCAGTGTCTCTTCCCGCGTTGCGGTGGCTTCCGCACAGTGTTCCGGGTTTGCACTGGGTGCCTGGATGGGGTTATTGCACGTCAGATCAAGTCGGCTCACCGGAGCTGCGGCGGCTTGCGACTTACTCGGCCATGCTGCTGGCCACGCCCCTTAGCAGCATTAACTTTGAGACCCGATATAGCTGCAAACTCTCCCAGAACACGGGCCAGGTCCCCCGGGATCCGACTGACATCCCAGCAATAAATCAACAGGTCATCGGCATATAGTGAGACTGTGTGTACTTCACCCCAGTGGAATGCCATCTTGCAATTGAGTTCTCAAGGATTGCACAAGTGGCTCCATCGCCAGTGCGAATAGGAGAGGGGACAACGGACAGCCCTGCCTCCTGCCCCATCGCACTGGGATGGCCCCGGAAATATAGGGACCTACCCTCACTCTCATCGTCAGGTTCGTAAAGAGCAGCTTGGTCCACTGCAAAAAAGTGGGACCTAACTGGTATCGTTCGAGGGCCGCAAACATGTACTCCCATTCGAGGGAGTCGAAAGCCTTTTCAAGGTCGAGTACAAGGCAGCCCGCCCACGGCCATTCACATGTGGAGTAGGTTGCCACTCAGAAGCAGCGGCTCAGATTGAGGGAGGTACTACGGGACTGTACAAATCCATTTTGATCTGCGTGCACCAGTGAGGGGACTGCTTGTGCTAGTCTGTCCGCTAGAATTTAAGCCAGAATTTTGTAGTCGGAGTTCAGAATGGCGAGGGGTCTACATGAGCCCATGTCAGTGTGATCTCTGTCAGGTTTAGGCAGCAAAATGATATGTGCCTCGCAGAGTGAGGAGGGGAGGTGCCCTGCAAATACCGAGGCTGCATAGAGGGTATGCAGGTGTGGCACCAATGTTACTTGATACGCCTTGTAATACTCGGCCGGGAAGCCATCGGGTCCCGGGGTCCTGCCCGTCACCAGTGATGAGATTGCCTCCCTGATTTCCTCTAAGGATATCCTAGCGTCTAAGAGCTCTGTGTGTTCCAGCAACATCTTAGGCAGCTGTATCCGGTCAAGGAAGGATGAGAGGGCGTCTGGGTCTTGTGATCTGTAGGATTGGTATGGTAGCTGATAATGGTGTGTCAGAGCTGAGTGAATATCACGTTGCGTGTGCACTAGCCGGCCAGTATCGACCCGTGGGGCGCTTATGGGCATGTGAGCATGTCCAGCGCGATCAGCGGTGGGGTGTGTACAGGTTGTGTGTGCTGCCTAGTTGTGGCAGCAGAGGCATTCCAGCAGTTCGGTGTGATGAGTGCGTAATGTCTCTAGGCGATGGTGGTCCCTGAATCTCTCTTCGCCCTGAGTCTCGTACCACAATAGTTGTGATTCTATTCTAGTGAGGTCGTGCTGTAGAATCTTACAAATGTTCTAGGTCGTGCCCAAACAGTGCCCCCGCATTGTGACCTTGAAGGCCTCCCACTCCATTAACTTGTCCCCGGCTGTACTCTCTTTGAGCTAAAAATATTCAAGGATATCTGTTCCCAGTGACGAGCGAAAGTGCTCGTTCTTGAGTGCCGAGGTTTGTAGTCTCCAGGTGGGGGTAGGTGGGCGTCCAGGGTTCCCTATTAAGCTTTAAGAGTAGGAGATTATGGTCTGAGTGTGTATGGCCTAAGTATTCTACATGGTGTATCAGCGGGAGTAGCGCTGGGGAACCCACTATCCTATCTAGTCTCACGTGCAACTTGAGTACTGCCAAATAATATGAGTATATCCGAATATCGGGATAAGTGGCACGCCGTATGTCCATTAGAGCCCAGCATGTCAGCCAGTCTGTGAGGGGCGAAGCGTTAGACGCTGCAGTGGTCGTCGTGAGAGGCAGGAATGATCTATCCAGTTCGACATCTAATACTGAATTAAAGTCTCCTCCGATGAGCCAGTGGATCCCGCTCCAATTGGTAAGTTTCCCTGTGAGGCTCTGTAGGAAGGCGGACTGATTGATATTAGGGGCATAGACGGAGCCCAGGAGAATCGGCTGACTGTTTAGTCTCCCGCTAACAAATGCATATCTGCCCTCTGGGTCAACTAGTGTCTGTTCGCTGACAAATGGGACTCCTGCACTTTTCCAGACAAGGGCACCCAGTGCATGGGCTGAGTAAACTGTACCATGTATTTGTCCCCTCCATCTACTTTGCAGTCTACTGAGCTCCGCCTGCGACATGTGTGTCTCTTGGAGAAACGCAATGTCGGCTGCTCTGCGCCGCATATAGGCGTACATGGAGTACCTATGTGTTTGCGTATGTATACCGCACACATTCCACGTAATCATGTTGACCTGTACTATAGTATAGCTATTTGGCAACTAAGGTTGATCAGCAGAGGTGGGGCATCATGATATGTGTGGTGTGTGCATTGAATCCAACCCAACTACATTAAGTAAAACAGGGGGGAGATGAAAAACTCAATGATCGAGTGATGTCTAGTGGAGGTACTAGTGGCTCGTATGCAGTGTGTGTCGGACTACCCCTTAGTGTCAGGGTGTAATCCGATATCCCCCATGTCAATCCGTGATGGTAAGAGCAACGTGAGTGGTGCACGCATTGTGTCACCCGGGCTGTGGCGGGAGCTGCTCGCTGCAATGCCTAAGGTATGTGTGACAGCCGTCTGTGGGGAATAGGTGACTAACTAGGTGACTAACTAGGGTGTTAAACATTAGCACAATGCAGTGTTGGTGCTGTAAATACTTGCGGTTGATGTGTTCAAGATACAGGTGTCAATTAGGAGTCATATAATTCCATCCGCCGTTTGTGGGGTGACTTCTGGCATTAGATATTCTTCGGAACCATCTAGTCTGGATGACGCGGAATCCCCAGAATCTGAGAGTCTCGAAGGGCTATGAAAGCAATCAGGATTGGGAGTTAGTGGTCCCAACGAAGCCGCCATGTGGATCGCCTCTTGTAGTTCACCCTGTCTCTGATCCAGTTAGGAGAGTTGGAGGTCGTCGTGGCCACTATCCGAAGTCTGTTTCGCCCGCCGCGTCGTCTTCTGCCCGACATCCTTAGGTCATCTGACCCAGGAGACCTCGATCCAGACAGCATGCCTGATTCTTCCAACCAATCATAGGTGTCAGAGCGGGAGTCAAAGAAGCGCGCTGTTCCGCTTGCAACCACTCGCAGCTTGGCCGGAAAGAGGAGTGAGTAGTTGAGGCCCAGTTCACGCAGTTGTTTCTTCACCGCCGCGTACGCACATCTGCGAGGCTGCACTTGTGCTGTGAAGTCTGTGAAGAACACGATGTGGCTATTGTCTACTGTTATGTCTGCCAGCTTGCGGGTCTCTCTGAGGATCGAGTCACTGTCCTTATAGTTGAAGACTTAGAATAGGAAAGGATGTGGACGGGCACCCAGCAGTGGTTTCTGAGCAGGGAATCAGTGAGCTCTTTCGATTATGAAGTGGGCAGACAGCCTACCATCCGTGAGTAGTTCTCTAATCCAATTTTTGGTGTACTCTTCTGGGCGCCACCCTTCTTTACCCTCCAGCAGACCCACCACGCGGATGTTATTGCGGCGGGAACGCCCTTCTGCATCCTCCACCTTGTCTTCCAGGTCATGCACTCGGTCTATGATGTCCTGCAAGGCAGCTTTATGGCTTTGAGTGATGAGCCTCAGTTCTGAAATCAACTGTTCCTGTGAGCACACTCTGTCTCCGAGCTTCTGATGTGACTTTATCAATTTTGGACTCAAGTGAGGTGCGAGTCTGGTCCAGTGAGGATCCTATCTTTTCTACTGCGGCCAGCACTGAGTCTAGTTTGTGCCTAAAGTAGCATATGGTGTTTCAGCAATTGTTCCTCCTTGTGCCATTGATTGGTCTGCACTGCTGCTGCGCACATTAAGGTGCTGATTGGTGTTGCGTAGGTGACCCATCACCAGCTGCTGCGCCGTTGGTATCCGGCACTCGATTGTGGGGGAGGTCCCCTTTCGCTCACCGCCTCAAAGCTCAACCACCACAATGTTGTGCAGCTGCCATTAAGGATTTACAGCTCTGTGGCTATCAAAGGCCACCACCTGCGAACCTCGGCCCATACATCTACTCCTTGTCTTTGTTGGGGCAGGCTGTCCCAGTCGTCTCTCCCTCCAGTGTAGTGCCCTCTTGTCTGCACGGCCTCGGTCTAGGGGTGATAGGTGTCTTCACCTGTTCAACCAGGCCAAGCTCCCAGAGGCCAGCCAGTGCCCACGTATGGCACCCCCGCTTGTCAGCACCAGCACAGTCGCACTCCTGCCTTTCTGACCCTCGCAGTAATTTTGTGATGCTGCTGGCCCCTCCACTACGGCCTTGTCAGCCTGCTCGGACTCACCAAAGTGTCCCAGCTCCAGCCGGCTCCCACAAGTCTGCCCGATGTCTCCAATGAGACTCAGGTGCACAGCGCGCCCAGGTGTAGGACGTCCCGCAGCAGCTGCTCACGGTCCCTGCAACACCACCATGACAGAAGTTCTACCTGCCCTGAGCTCCTCCCCCAGGGCATACACACCAAAGTTTCACTTCAATAGCCAACTCTGCAGTCACCGTTGTGTCACACTTGATCCGGGGCCCCCTATGAAGAGGCAGCCAATGCTCCAGCGAAGGCATTTTCCAGCCCCGCCAGGGCAGTCGCGGAAACGCAGGCGGCCGCCTCCCGCCGCCGATCTCCCGCACGTGACCTCAGCCCCGCATGTGTCAGTTCCCGGGAGGGCAGATTGGTATGATCTTAGGGCCGTATGAGGGCTACCTCTGTGTCCCAGCCCCTTGACTCCCGCGATTACAGTCCGGAGGGTTGAGGTCCATCACCAGTCAGACGCGGGCTGCTCGATGCCGCTGCGAGGCGTCCGTGCACAACCTCGCGCTCAGCAGGCTCCCACTTTCCCCTCTTCAGTGGCTGTGGTCTTGGGGACAAAGTGGCATGATGCAGGGTACTCCGGACGCCGCTCTATCTCCAATGCCTCGCCTGCTTCCAACCAGGAGGATCCTTCTCCAGAGGAGTCGCCAGTTAAGTGTGGGCGGCCATTTTCCCCGTCACAGATCGCCCACGCGCGGCCTCACTGTTAGCAGGGCCACATCGTCTATATGGCTGCAATTGCCGTCACAGGGGGTGAATCAGCTCCTTTCCAGGTTCTCCAGACACAGCAGGTATTTAGCCGTCTGGTCCCACCGATTGTCAATCTGGATGGCACACCGTCAGGATATTTGGCGGATTAATTGGGATATCAGTTCGGGCACTAAGAACTCCTGTCCGCCATGATGGCCGGCTAGCCACACCCCCCCAGCTTTGGATTGGCTTTAGCCAGTGTCTTTTAAGAATGGTAGCCTGCAGATGGCTAGGTGGTAGGCCCATTTGTGCCGCTCAGTTTGGCAGATGCTGTCCTGGGTGAACAGAGTGCTCCCTCTGCCCCCTTGGTGTGGTGCCAGCCCGTCGACCTTCCTGAACACAACGCATGCCTCTTGCAGGATCATGCTGCAGCTTGCTGTCCCTGCTTCCCATCTGTTTGCAGGTGTGAGTGACACATTACTCTGGGCATGGCTTGGATGGCGTAATATCTCGGTGCCATGTGCGCATCGCTACCTCTCTGAATGCAGCTCAGAAAAAGCCAAACCCAGCTACTAGGGTTCAAAGTGATGTAGCAAGGTTGGGTGTATGACTGTGCCAGGTGACTGCAGTTCTGCCAGATTACACCTGTACTAACGGCAGTCATCAACAAGGGTGCCCCGGTGCCAACTGAGTGGGCCTCTTAGCAGGCGTGCAACACCCATAGGGCTGAAAGGGCTTCAGCCCCCGTCAGGTGCCTTGGCTGCTGCAGCTCGAGCCGCTGTGGGTTTGGCTGGGCAGTGTCTGGAGTCTTATCTCCGGCACACCCGAGTTGTTCACAGGTCTCTAAAGACCATTTGCATATTTACATACCTTTGTAAACTGGTTACCGAGGCATAGTTTTTTCCTGTTCCAGTATGCCCTGGCCCCCACTCTGCCTATTCCTTTGCTGTAGTTTGAAAATGCATTTCATGAAAAGGAATATAGAGCAGTGTTGCTAAAAGAAAAATGCCAGCAATGCGTTTGTTTAAAGAGCCTGCAAAGACCTCGTCTTGACACTAAATAGGGTTATAAATAAAAAAGTATGTAGTCATTTGTAATGTAACTTTTCTGTCTTTGTTCCCTTTAATTATCAGTCATGGATCATTCAGGCAGCCCTTGAACACAATTAAAAGTGCTTTTTATTTATATTTTCTGTTCGAAGTATGCTGAAAATATGGCTTTAGGTGACTGTTTATTTTTGTACCATCTGGAACATAAAAATAATGAGCTGGCAACCCTAATTATAAGACTGGAAGTTTGTTGCAGGACCAGCACATTTATTTCCTCCAACCTCAATCCCTGCTTAATGCAATAATAGCAATAGTTTAACTTATATCTGAAACCCTACAACGCCGTCAGTAACATGCTGAGTTACATCAAATGTCTGGGAATGCACCCTGCATTCAGACAACACACTTCTCATTCTTGTCCTTCACTTTCACGCTCACCCTGCACTCACAGCGATCACAATTCACTCACATTGATCACGATGCACTCACACCATTCGCCTGCTCACCCTGCACTCACAGCGATTACTCTGCACTCACAATGCATTTGTGCTGTTCACCCTGTACCTCACCCTGCAGCCACACAAGCACACTACTCACCCTGAACTTATGTGCCACTTCAATCATCTGTCCCCCTCACTGCCCAATCTGCAATCTCACTCAAATAAGCCCATCACTAACCATGTGTTAATTAATGCCACTCTGCCCCTACATCCGCACTCAAATTCATATGGTCACCCCACACACCATGTAGTCACTCCTCTTACCCTACTCTCACAGTCGCATCGCTCACCGTGCACTCACATCGGCACTCCTGCCACCCACACAGCACAGAGGGTTATTGTGCCTACTCCAAAGAATGTGTACCATGCAGATCACAGAACTGAGTGTGAGTAAACTATGAGTAGTGCTATAAAAAATGAAATGTTTGTTAGAAAGGTGCTATGGCGATATGATGTGCATTGTCGATGAGTTGTAATGAAGTAATTCATGGAGAAGGAGGCAATGGGGGAGGGGCTCCAAAAAATACTATTGCACCATGTGTGACCAGGCTTATGACCAGCCCTGGCTTGGAGTGTTAGCTCCCCCAAAATTCGGGTCTAGTTGCGCCCCGCCTCTTAGTGCCTCTGACTCACCACCGTGCACTTCTACCACCGAGCTGCACGGGAACTTCTTTTACTCTGTGTCGTAATTTTAATCTAGGAAACCCATTTTTTAAAGTATTGTTATCTTTGACATTAAGACCACACAACACACCTCCTCTAGGCATTTCCCTCTTTAGGTCGATCCTGGGCAACGCATGCCTGCGAGCCATGAAGTATTGGCATATGTACTTGAAGCCCCGCCCACTCTCTGCCCATATTTTGCCATCGGCTTGTGTCAATGTCCTTCATAAATGCTGGCTTCTGATTCGTTATTAGGCTTGTTAGTCCTTCCTTAGTTCCATCATGTCTTTATTTGTAACCTCCCATGAGGGCTGGCCCTTTTACTTCAGAGGGCAACTCAGTGAAGCCTCAAGCATTTGGAATGCAATACGTCTCGCATTTGTGAGAGCTTAAGCTATTCACATTGTAAATGACAATGTCTTTTATTTATGTTTTAAAAATCAAAACATAAATAAAAGGCATCGTCATTTACAATGCCAATAGATCAAACCCACGTAAATGCGAGACCTTTTGCATTGCAGATGCTTGTTGTTAGATGACGTGTGGAGAGCAATACCAACAACCCCTATCACTAGCTTGCAATACTACTATGACACCCCTTCTACAGACGACCTGACTGCACAAGATACTTTACCATTTCTATGCCAATAACACCAATATGTGTCGGCCTTAAATTGGAAGAAAGTACTTGTTTAATGTTTCCAGTCCATCATATCACAGACAGCTGTGAATTGTGCCAACATATTTAAGGTAAACAACAGTGATTAAATGGATTTTGGGTTATCAGAGTTATGAAGGGCTTGGTTTGTGACTAATCAAATCAGAAAGAAACAACGTAGACGAACCCAGAGGGAAGTGAGGTTAAAAATGTCTCTAAGAAATGCCCAAACAAAAAACTTTATTTAAAGGGTCTTAGGACATGGTTAAAACTAAGGCCGAGATATAGTGAAGATAAACATGTTACTTCAATATCCCTTAGGTGTAGCCCAACATGTTTCAGCCTGTTACGGTAATCGAAAGGCTTGCTTCAGGACCACAGTGTTAAAAAATCAGTGATGTGGCTACAAAAGAGGAGGTAGCCACGTGAGTGAGATATTAGCACACTCCTCTCTGAGCACCCACCTCAATGGAATCACAAAACTCACTCCGCTGTAGCACAGCTGGGTTGCATTCGGCAGCCCAGCTGGGACCCCAATGATGAAGCATGCCACCAACGAGGGTGGTGGGTGAGGGGTCTTCTTACAAATCCATCGGATGTTTGTACTCTCCTACATCATATTGAGTCAAGATAAGTGTCATCACTTTTCTGTGGGTTCGTCCACGTTGTTATCTACTGTTATATTGGGGAAGAGGACGTATCCCTCTATTTATTCCTCGCTTTCCTTTTGTTTTCCATATGATCAAATCAGAAACCATAGGTAGGCATGCACTCTACACCTTTATTATATACACTGTACAACTCTATCAGAAAGTCTTTAAAAGGAGCCACCTAGTGAATTAAGTTGCAATATAGTTCAAAACTCGAGGAGACACCTTTAAACAAAGGAACATTCTAGAATGACGATGGTTGGTGATTGTTAACTCTGTAGGACTGGTTGAAGACAACTGCTGTTTTCCCTCGATTGGATGGCCTCTACACAGAGGAGTAGAGACTAATTGGCGGTTAGGCTTATTTAAGTGTATGTAACATTTTTATGAAACAGTACAAAATGCTAATAATTCTTCCAGGGATTATATTTGATAAGTGTAACTTTCACAGTGTCAAGCAAAACATAGAATATGCAGTTAATAGTTTTTGCTGCTTAGAAGCAGTGTTGAGCCCATCCAGTTTATCCCTACAAAATATATATAGTATAGGGATATCATGTGCAAAAGAACTGGCAGTGCCCATCAACAGTAATGGCTATTCCAGACAACAACATTGCCAGACATTTTTACCCATACTAAATAAGTAGTTAGTTAATGCCACCCCTACTGGTGGAAATTCTAAATGTCCATTCTAATGTGGTATAAATCTTTGCAGCGAGAACAATGACAGTTAAGGAATCCCATCTCACCATCCTTGGATGCCCAACATTTCGTAGGGGCTTCCATGAGGTTTCTCACTCTGAGAACTCAGAGGCTGTGTACCTATGCCTGATGTTTTTACTTCTACCTCAAAATATTTCTAGTGCGAACAGAGGTATTCATCCTGTGGAGAAGTATTGTGTAATGGATAGGCAGAGAAATTAAAAAACATAATGAGGTCCTTGCAGTCTTCATCTAAGTAATATAATTTCTCTTAAATTCCTCAATAGCTTTAAAGTTAAGGAAATCATTTGGGCATTCATTGAACGAGATATAGTGTTAATAAATGAGGCTCCCAGTTTTCCACTATTACTGATTTTTACAGAAAAATACAGACAGAAAACAACGTGTTTTCTGTCTGCATTTATTTTTGGAAGTGAAAAATACTGAAAATTGGGCCTCTTCCAAGGGACTCTCCTTGCTGTCTTTCATTGATTCCAGGCCAACAGCTGAGCTGATAGAAGGCATTGGAGATAAGAAACAGGATGAAATCTCCTCAAATAATGGCATATGTCAAGAAAATACTCAAAGTTACCTGTGGGTACATTTCTATGTTATATTTGGCTATACCAAACAATGAATGCTTCTTTATCAGTTTAAATTAAGGTCGAAATATACAATTTTACAACTTCATTTATTCACAAAACACAAAATAAATATAGATAAATACCAATCAAATGGCCAAAAGAAAATATGATTAAAAACATATGGAAATGTCAAAAAACATGAATAACATAAAACCGGGAGTCCTACTAATAAAGAATCACCAGTCACTCTCAAACATAGGCAGCACTATCTCTCCATTTTAATACACATTACCTACCTTGTTTTGGCCTGTTTTCAGATGAGAAAACTACTTGGTCATTGCAATTTAAAGTTCTCTCCTTTTATCACCAGCACCACCAATCTCTGTTTCATCTTGGGTGGGTAATTATATCTGGTAGCACCAAATTACTCTCGATGTTTCTCCTGTCACTTTGTCTTGCATAGTGAATTGCAGAAAGGGAAACGTGAATTCCAAATTGGTGATTTTAGAGGAATAGTGTTACTTATTTTTTTAATACAATGTCCCTAAACTGATGTTGGATGCTGTGAAGTCAAGCAGGAATCTAGTAATATGTGAGATGTGGCTCATCATGAGGGCCCACACCTACAAAAAGCAGGTCAGGGTCACCATTGGCTGAAGAAGAAATGTGTCGCATTTCCAACGTTTCGGTATAAAGGACAAAGACATTTCTTATCCGCTGTGGTTGACTATAAAGGCCCTTGCAACTTCTTCAGGTTTTCGAGGAAGAATTTTGACATCTTGCAAGGCACCGTGTGATTTTTTGGCATCTAGTGAGCAAAATGTGCCAGAGATGCTAGAGACATGAACATGTTAGAGAAAGGAGACATGGATGACTAAGTCCAAATGAAAATCAAAAATTTGAAGAAAAAGTGATACCTTAGTAGGAGTGACACTATACATCCTGAAACCTTTTGTCTAATCATGCAACATAACAAGGTACTCACAAACACTTTTGCACTTGCCAGCTGGCCCCGGTATGCAAATGATCATGCAAGATTTGAGTGCTTGTAAACTGGAATAGATGTCTACGGATGTGGGAAATTGGGTTATTGATTGAGGGGGGTGAAGCCCTACTCAAGCAGCAACCACAATACTTGTCAGTGTGAAACCCTAAATTAACCTGTGGTAGCTTGGCACAAAAAAACTGTCAGGCTTAACTTAAAGGCAATGTTTAAATTATTTATGCAGCACAAAGACAGTAATAAAATGAAAACACAACACAAGAAACCCCGCACGCCAGTTTAGTAAAACAGAGTATTTGACACTAAAACCACAAATATCCAATGTGTAGAACCAGAGATATGCAGTTTTAAAGGTTAAGGTAAAATAGTGCTTAAAAGTACAGGGCACCAAATGTGGTTATCTGGTCGTGCTGGACCGAGATGAAGTCACAAGTTCAGGTCACCTGTGATGGATTGCGGTCCAGATACAGGGACCACGTTAGGCCCACTGAGAAATGCACCTCAAATCCTGATTGTAGAGCATTCCTTTATGCAGCATCAGTTCCAAGGAGCGATATGACGATATGACGCCCTGCATCGAGGATGCGTTGTGAAGCAGCAGTTCCAATGATCTGCTAGGGTTGCGATGCAGGCTGGTGTCGAGGTTACGTCGCACTGCATTGGTTCTTATGATGAGCTACGAGGTCCTTGTCGAGGATGCGTCGCACAGTTGCCATTCCAAGGAGCTGAGAGGGCTGCGATGTGGGATTGTGTTGGTGCCAATGAGGTTCTGCGAATACCGGTATTGGGTTTGGTTCACGCTGCATCAGTTCTGGCAGAGACCACAGCTGGGCCGGTAGAGCACCTTTAGCCACAATTCCGAAGGTCCCAGAGTGAAGGTGCACCTCCTGGGGAGTTAGGGCTCAAAGCAGGCAGAGTCCAGGTGAAATGCTCAATTTGCCCAATCATTAGCATCACTCTCATTTGTCCCATGCCCTTATGCGAAGCTAAAGTAACTGTGTCTAACCTGCATCATACGTTAGTTCTAGTTGGCGGGTCTAGTTCTGTCAGTCGGGAACCTGGCATTACTGCCATCTTTGTTAAAAGGGTGCCTTTTTCTCTTTGTCTCATGTCTGCCCTTTTCTTATGGGGAGCTTGTTCCATGAAAAGCTGCAGGGCCATAGTGCACAACCGAGCCTGTTTCATCCCCACAAAATTGGACCTTCATTCTCTACATAGTAATGGATTCGCCTAGGAAGATTCTGAGAAAAATTACCTTGGCAAAGGGATATTGATTGGGCAACAATCCTTCCTCTCCATGATCTCCGTGATCTCTTGGATGTCTTTAAAGAAGTGAACCTTGAGCTATTGAGAGTTTGAATACTAGGAGCAGAATAGCAGGAAAAACAAAAGAGTATGATGCATTGTTCATGGATGGTAGGATATAACTGGTCAAGTTGTGTCTATTTGCCAATTAGCTAGGTACATGAAAACATTAGCTAGCAGTGTAAGTCTAAATTAAAAGGACAGATGAGTCAATGAGGGAGAGTAACAAATACGACCTAGTCAGAAGTAATCCGAGTAGATTCCACGATCCCATTTTCCTCGTTCGTAAAATAGCCTGACCTTCTGTGAACTGAGACAGAGCTAAAAACCCTTAGGTATTAGTTTGATTATGAGTTCCCTTTGAAAACCTAATATCAGTAGCATAGCCTGAGCCCATAAAACGGCTCCATCCTTTTACGGGGCATAACTCCACCAAACCGATTAGGATATCAGTGTTATTGAGGCTAGACCATGCTAACTCATTAGGATTCCGTTATGTTTAGGTGGAAGGCTGCTTTGGGTTACAAACTGATGATGATGATGATGATGATGATGATGATAAGGATGATGAAAGATATTTTTAAAGTGTGGCTGTTACCTACCAGTGTACCATGGCACTGGAGGATACGATGGAAGAAAGTCCAAGACTAAGCAGGAAGTAAAAAAGAGAAAGGTTTTTGTAGTCTTATTTAAAAGAAGGTGGTCATCTAATAGACCGTAAACAGATGGATAGGGTGTCTGATTCCAGTGTTTAGAGGCAAGAAAGGAGAATGGCAGACCTCTTATTCAGGTGTGGAAGACTTTAGGCATTGTGAGTAGTATGAAAATGGCGGTGCACAAGAGCAGGTAGTGATTACATTTGTCTTAAAGTGTAAAAGTGGAGCTGTTTGGTGAAAGGCATGGTGGACCAAGCAACATGACTTGAACACGATATGCACTAGTAGAGAAGCGGATCCTGTGCACACGCTGGAGAGATCGGTTGTCCTGTTGTCAGGACGCAATGTTACATACAAGAAGGAAAGGTATGTCAAAGTTCAAAATACAAGCACAAATGTTTGTGTACGTGAAGAAGTCTTTTATAAATCAATTGTTGGTCAGTACAGAAGATAATAGCCAGCCGACACGTGTTTCGTCACACCGTGAGGGAGATGTGACTCATCGGGGCTGCTTTGTTGAAGGGGTGATCAGGGTCGTCGTGGCGAGCTCCAGGGTGAAAATGGCCACGTATTAGACACACAGGGAGGGTGCATGAGGGTGCATGAGTCCAGAGAAAGGTGTGAGGCGGGAGACAGTCTCCATTGGAAGGACCAGTGGGTCAGGGGTTGCCAGCTCTAAGGTCAGAGCATACCAGGACTGACCTTGGTGAGATCACTTCTGGGCTGGGGGGTCTTCATGCACTGTCAGGTGGACAGCAGGCTGGAGAGCAACAAGGAAAGATGAGAGAAAAACATGGAAAGATGAGGGTTGATTTATTTTTGAAGGGTCTTTGTTGAAAGAGGGAGCTGGAAAATTGAATGAAAATTAATGAAGAATCAGATGAAGCCTTATTCACGAATGGCACTCCTATGGTTTGTTTCCAGCATGTGAGAAAAGAGAAATGTTTCAGAGAAAGAATGCAAAGGTAATTTATTCTAAGGCTAAACATGTAGGGGGTTAAGTGAACAATATAGCCTGGGTAAGGCACTACGAGGAGCCTGATTTGGTAGACATGAGCATATGAACTGTTTTTTCCACAATAAGAGGTGAGAAGTGCTGCAGGAGCATAGAGGGAGAGATGTCATCTTTCTGTGAGGACTCTGTCAGAATAGGCAGAGATGGTGTCAACGTTCATAGGAGGGGAGGGAACCGGAGAGGGTTTGCGTAGGTAGTACTGGAAATGTATAGCATTTAGGGTTTGTGAGAGAATTAATGATTTTGAAATTCTCTTTAGGGAAGTTTGAGGATTTCATATTTTTTTCTGCAGAAAAAAAGCTTACAAAGCGATATCTTGTAGATCATAGGGCACAGTTTTCCAAACTGTGTGCCGCGACACGGCACTGTGTCGCCTCCTATGTGTGGGTGTGTCGCGGCGCATTGCGACGACGTCTACGGGCCTGGGCCAATATTAGGGGAATGCGAACTTCCGTCCCAAGCTTGAGTAAGGAAAGGACGAGGTAGGACGTGCGACGTGCGTGCAAGTCAGAGCAGCGGAGCGGAGTCTGGGCGGATCTGCATGGTTTGCAGCTCGATTCCGCAATACCGAGGCTCAGTGGGGCAATGTTCAAGGCTCGGCAGCGGACTGATGCGGGCCTGGATTTAACGAGTAAGAGGCCAGTATTGACACCCCCTCCGGGAGTGCGCCGCGTGGCGTGCGGTGGGTGCTGCAGCGCCGCTCACGTCTCTGTCCTCATAGCTGCCAACGTTGTGGTCCTGGGATGACGAGACTAGAAATGATCGGGAGCGGTGGGGCTTGGCACCCTGACATGATGGCAAGACAAAGAGCAGCAACTATACAATTTTAATGAAACGGTGCTCATTATTCACAACTCGGTTACTTATTCTGTCAGAAAACATCCCCTCTTTGGAACCTTGTGGGGTGTGGCGACCGGCACAGGCTTGATTGGTCCGCCTCCTACTCTCCTCTTTCCACAGAGGTTGATTACGTTTCCTTTACGAGCTCGACCTCGTGCGGACTCTTCTGAAACCAACGTACAGCTGCTCTTCTAGTACCAGGGGCAGACAGCAGCACATACCCCATGCACTTTGGGCACGGCAGATACAGGCACACACTTGGTCACACACTGCCCACCAGCTGCCTGGAGCCTGCAGCCATGCCTGAGCAACAGAACTCTGTGCTACAGGCATATTTCGAGGTTTTTGTTGTTTCTCATGTAATGGACGGATTATCTAAAGAGTAGTTGTTCTAGTATTATGCTTACGTCGTGAAAACCTCTTCTCTAGTCGGACCCTTTCCAGGAAGGCTGATTCGAGAATTGCTACATTTCTATGTGTCACTCTTCAATTAAAATAAAACTTACAGAGCCGAGGATTTGTCGAATGCACAAATTAAAAGGCAGAAGTTAACACCATTGGCCAGGTGACAGTCCCTCGCCGCTTATGCCTCACTTCCTCTTCCTCTGGACGTGACAGCACTAGTAAGGTCGGTAATCGGTGAGCTCTTCATGAACAATGGGAATCCATCATTGTCAGCGCACGGGGGAAATCTGCACCGCACCGATGGTGTTAATGGACATTGTTTCTGAAGGCTAACCATGCCATAGTATTGTGCATTTGGAAAGATAAACAATGGCCCGTGCTCCATCAGAGAGTCTCTCTGGACTTCAGGCAACAGCCAAAGGTCAGAGGTCCTGCGCATGTGACCCCTTCGAGGAGGGAGGGGCAGGCTGCGCTCTATCAGCTCCTTGTCTCTAAAAAGGCATGTGTACAGGACTGTGTGAGCCAGTGAGGCCAGCTGGCCCTCAGAATCTGCCTTTTGTACCTTCATATCTGGGTTTAAAGGGGACTGCCTGGATGTGCATGCGCGCCTCAATTTATCTGGAAAGCATCTTGAGAGCTGCTAACAGGGGTCGTGGGTGCAACTTGACTGGGGCATGTGTCAATGTGTGCATCATTATATTCTTGTTTCAGGCACAAAACTAACCTTGCTTACACCCAGTTTTGCCAGTCACTGTCTTTGTTAGAACAGATTCACAATTGCTGTATTAACCTTCCTGCTTTCTCAAATTTGCATGAAAATTCACCATTTACCCACTATTTTTAAAAAGAATTCTCGGGGGAGAACTCTCCTGAACCCCTGGTTCAGGCTCGCTCGCTCACATTGCCGTGTCACAAGATGAAGATTGTCTAAAAGGTGTGTCATCAACATCAAAAGTTTGGAAAGCTGTGGCATAGGGTACCTTTTGGTGAGTGCAGAAGAAGTTGTTTAAGAGGAGCGCCATGTTCTTTCTTACCCTTTAGAGCATGTTTTTATGCCTTCTGCTACTGGATATAGCAGGGATCCGAGGGGAGACACTAGTTGTTCTTAGATGATAAGGCAAAGATAAATGAGTGAATTCTGGATTTGATGGAAGAGTTGGCATGTGAAATGTCTTCAGGAACATAAGGTGCAAGAGTTGGTGAGAATGATCAAAGCTCTCGGCTATATTAGAGGGGGAAACCACATATTAAGCGTGTCTAAGGCACAATGAGAGGGAGGGTGCTTGTTGGAGAGGTAGGGTCAGGAGTATAATAAAGAGAATGAGTATGAGAAGGGCATCCTTTTTGCCCTGGTAACCCCAATTTTTTGATTGTCACTGGTGGTTACTGACTATGATTGTGCCCTGGGCTCTGCTAACCAGACCCGGACGAGTGCTAAGTTTGAAAGACATATGGTAGTTAGGTGTAATTACCGTTGGTATGACAACCTACCTGTAAGCCATTAGTATATGGTAGGGCATGTAGGTTTAGAGGACCAGTAGATTTAATGCAATTAAGGGTGCATTGATGTGATGCCCGCTGTCATTTCAAGGTAGCCCTGCTTTGCATGCTGGTTTTAAAATACAATTATATGCACATTCCACTTTGTAATTAAAGGTACTTCCAAAGTCTTAAGCTACCTTCTTTTTACATATAAGTCACCCCTAAGGCCTCCCATGGGTGCCCTGGTGTAGAGTGCCTTGTAGCTATACGCAGAAACACTATAGAAGATGTTTTATATGCTCTGGTGAGGGAAAATGCCAATAATGTTTTTCACCATTGTAGTGCATTAGCTCCATAGGCTAACATTGGAAGGCTGTATTAAACTTAAATAAAAACCTAACTATTGACAGGAGTGAGCTAAAATGATACTTCAAATTGTGTAAATAATAGTTAGAATAAATCCAACAACTTGCCAAGGTTAGATTTATTAGAACTATGACAGAAAAAAGGTTATAGAACGTACTTTTCTGATATGGCTAAATCCAGCTCTAGAGCAGCCTCTCCTGATTGGCCAGCCTTTGACAGGCTGAGCCAAGCTGCTCTGAGGAGGTGTGAAGTGGCCTGAAAGAAAACAAAGAGACATCTGGTGGAAGGAGATCTGCAGTGGCAGAGGAAAAGACAGGAAAGGGGATGGGTAACCAAACTGGTCTTCAAAGAGGCAGATACACTTAGGACAGGACACAACCCACCCCACTTCTTGCACCCCCAGCCAGATGGGAGCCCCAGTAATTGCATTAGAAAAGGGGCTGGAAGGGTAGTGTTAGGGAAAGTTAGCCACACCAGTAGGTTGTAACTTTCTCCACACTTTGGAGTAAGTTGTCATAACTGAGGGGGGCACCCTGCACTCCATTGGTCAGGTTTCCCCCCCTGCTTGTCACCTCAGAAGCCTAAATAAATATGGGAGAGCTTCAAGAAAGAAGAAAAAAGGACTCCCCTGCTGAACCCTGGCCTGCACCAAGAGGAGTGCACTCTGAATGACTGCACCTGCTGCACACTTTATGAACTACTGTAAAATAAGGAATTTTCTTGGACGGAGGTTTAAGGAATGGACTCCCTGAAAGAAACAGGTTAACCGCATCACTGTGGGCGATATTTTCCTCCTGTGCTGAGCCCCTATGATAATGGGTGTGGTCGTGACGGAACCATTCCGTCATCAGCACAGCCCAACCGTGACTGATGACGGAATGGTTCCGTCACCAGCATTGAAGGGGTTAAAAGAGCTCCACCCGCATCATCTTCAGCAAGAAGAAAACAGCTGACTACCTTGAGCTAGAGTTTAAGGGATTTGGCCAGGTGCATTGTGGGAAGTTTAGTCCCAACGTTCCAAGGACCAACTCAGAGATTCTGGAGCCTTGGATTGGGGTTGTGGACAAGTTCGAACCCCAAATTAACCTTCTGGCTGCATCTCCAATAGGTTGAGATCATTTGGAGAATTTTGACCAAAAGCTCTATAAATTGACTGACTCATCGATGTGAGTTAAGCCGACGACGGCGAACCGAAACCCGGCTTAAAATTCAGGTTTGCTCTGCTATAGCTCTGGAGCTCTTCATTGTGAAAAGGCTTCCAGGAATCGACCAAGGCATTTCGCTGAAGCAAGCCTCTGTCATCAAACCCAAACCCGGTCTGCTGAGTAGACCTGCTTGAAGTTGAAAGGAAAAGCTCCAAAAAAGTGACTAAGTTAGATGGTAAAAACTTGAACGGGCCCTACTGCTCCCAGTATCTAACTCATGCTCCATCATGGTCAGCCTGTAACTTTGACATAATCTGGATCACGTACGACCAGATGTCCCATGTGGGGGCAAATGGCTTTTAAGCACTTGAAAGCGTTATTCTTTAAAAATTGATATTTTATATTCCCTACATTGGAATTTGAGTGTTTTGGTGTCATTTTAATCCTTAAATATTGTTCCAATTGTTATAAATTGATGTTGGATTTTTATTGTGTGTTGTGCCCTACTTATATAATATAATGGTGTTTCTAAATGCTTTAAACACCTGTCTCTTAGGGTAAGCCTGCCTGCTCGCAGTCAGCTACCAAGGGTTGAGCAAGAGAATAATTTATTGAGACCTTGACTAGACCTTATATTGTGATTGTGGACAGCACTGTCGTGGGAACCAGAGACGTGACATTTTTTGTGTCAGACCAAAAGTGTCTCTGTTGATTTGTGGCATTTGGGCTCATCTGCACAGTTGTTGAAATCTCCTAATCATAAGCAAGGTGGAGCATTGTAGTAGATGGAGATGAGATTGGTAAGAAAAATGCCAAAATGATTGGTGGATCCCGGGGGATGATAGATTAAAATGCAGGCAACTGAGCAGGAAGCTGAGATGAATATAGTGAGGCTGAAGTGTTCACCTTGAGTGAGCATGTCAAAATTAAGCCGAGAGGCAAGGATGCCTCCACCTCTCTTTCAAGAACAGGGGCTTGGAAAAATTTACAGACTAAAATTTGGCAAAATCCTAGTTAGAGGCTGAGGCCTCGTGAGTCCATAACTTAGTGACAAAGAAATAGTCTAGACTGTGGTCTTGGATGAAATTGTAAATCATCAATGTTACGTTTGAAGAATCCACAGGAAAACGTAGAGTAGTTGAAGTTAGGTTTATTCCATATGATTGTAAACTTCACCCGATGCGCAATGCTTCCATCCAGAGGCAAACCCCAACGGTGACTGACCACACGTTGAAGGCAACCACTGAGCGGACACATCGCACGTGGATGTATAATCAAATAATAATACATTGCATGCGACCACATCACGCATGGACGAATAATCAAAAGATAACATATTGAATGCATGCACATCGCGCGACACACCGCGCGATGAACACGAGTAAGTAAGTAACCACTACACCACCTTCCCCCTTATAACAATAAATAGAAAAACAAAAGAAATATAAAAACAAATGATTTCAATATCTGACAAAATCATCGAACTTCCTAGGTGCTCTGATGGCTCTGCCAAGAGAAGAAATAACCTGTGAAGAGGAAGCATTGGGAGAATGAACACAAACATTGGCAGGTTGAACATGTGTATCAACAGTTTCGTTCACATTAACAGGAGTATTTAACCAATGGCTCCAATCAAGATCCTCAACAGGTTCATTCCAGTCAGTCAAATATGCTTTATTCGAGATTTCACTCATAAAAGCAGAAGCAATTTAAAAATACAATTAAATTAACAATCAATTACAATGAAAAAGGAGATAAAAAAGCATATTATTACAATTCATGACTCAATTTACAATCCAAACTTTAAAAATATCATATGTCAATAATTTACAATTCAAAAGGTTGAAAAAAGTTAAATCTTACAGTTCCTGAAAAAATATCATGGATGGATTTAAACGGATAGTTTACATAGACAGAGAATAGTCAAATGATTAGCAGTCTCTGTCCAGTTTAATCATTCAGTATATCAGACAGAGAATAGTCAAGAGACTAGCAGTCTCTGTCTGATCGACCATGCCCATCCAAGGTATTTGGCAGTTGCTATTATTATCCACATCTCGCTACTAGTGCATAGAATACGCAAGGCAGCTAAACTAGTGGTGGTCCCTAAATTCCTGCACATTGGTTTTAACCATACACGCCTTGGATCCAGATAAGCAGCGCAGGAAAACAAGAAGTGACCGGTAGTTTCATTAGCGGAGCCACAAGCAGGACAGCTAACATTTACGCCACCTTCCCATTTAGCAGTCAAAGATCTAAGAGGCAATGAACCTGCTCTCAATTGGAATAGGAGTTTTCGGTCGCCTGGCCTTGTTATACAGTCCCAGTAAGATTCCAAGGAAGGATACAACTTGGCCTCTAAAAAACCTTCAGTCATAGAACCTAAGTTAGTGCTAGTCCAACCCCAGGAAGCTACCTTTTCCCAATAGATTTCTTTTAAGACTCTTTTTGTAGGGAAGACTGATCCAGCCGGATCTGACCAAAATAAATCCATTCCAAGGTCATTCAGAATTACTTTCAAGGAATTAAGCCACCTGTTTTTATGAAATGTATCCGCTCTAATAATATCTAAAAACCCCTCAGCATAGTGTGAAAGCTCAGGCGTAGTCCAGAGCCTCCTCCAGTACAGGATTGGTCAAAGTCTGGCCAGATCTGTAACTGATTTTCTACCCAAGTCATACCTGAGGGGCAATAAAGGAGTACTTTTCGGGACACCAGTTATCGACCGAAAAAACTTGTTTTCCAAGGTTTGTAAGGTAGCCACCTTCTCATAGCCCCATAGCTCGGCACCATAAAGTGCAGAGTCAAGAGCTTTTGCCTCATATACCTGCAAAGCGGGCTTAACAGGTTTCGTCAGAGACTTTCTGTGCTCAGAACTAATAGCACCTGATAGTTGCCTATGTCTCAATGTAGCTATATCTATATGATTACTTCGAGAGTTCTTGTTTGAGATGTGAATACCTAAATAAGTAAATGAGTTCACCACTTCTAAGGGTCGTCCATTCATAGTAATTTTGGATTTAAAACTGGGGTGGGGATTAAAAGCTTTAAGTTTCGTTTTTGTCACATTTACCTCCAAACCATGCTCGCAGCAAAAAAATCAAAAATAGCTAGTGCTCACCGAAGGCCACTTGGGGTTTTTGATAGGATAAGCGTATCGTCAGAGAACATTAATATTGGTATTTTAATACCAGCTAATGAAGGGGCATCCAATTCTGCCGATACCATAGGTGATACGACTCCGTTTATAAACAGTGTAAAAAGAGTAGGGGCCATTGAGCAGCCTTGCCGGACTCCCCGCTCAACCGGGAAATCCGATGTCTCCAAGCCCTGACCCCTCCACTGAATTCTAGCAAATGTTGTTTCATGGAACCTCATTATTAGAGTCAGTAAATCATCAGGGACACCCAGGTTCTTGAGGACAGACCACAGCTTCATCCACAGCACTAGATCAAAGGCAGCCCGCAGGTCGACAAAAGCAGCGTATAGGCTGCCTCCGCCCAGCACCACAGTCTTCCATTGCAGTAAATTAAAGCGGAAAACCTGGTCCACAGTACTTGTTGACCTGCGGAAACCAGCTTGGAATGGTGACAGAGCATCATTGTCCTCTGCCTAATCTAGAAGCCTGTTCACGATCACACGCCCTATTGTCTTTTGTATGTGTCGATAAGGCTGATCGGCCTATAATTGCCAGGTTTGGAGCGGTCGCCTTTCTTGAACACTGGTATGAATACTGCTCCCTGCCAGGAAGTCGGTACCTGAGCACCCCTAGCAATACTATTAATAAGGACACAGATGTACCTGCACCACCGCTCCTTATCATTAATAAAGACGTCGGCAGGAACACCATCCATGCCTGGTGCACGCCCGCTGTTTAAAGTATTCAAGGCCCCCAAGATTTCTTCTGGACTGAAGAAATTATCTTTAAAGTGGGTATAGTTTATATCCGCTATGGATACAAACTGGTTTGACTCTGCATACTGCGTGCTAAAAAATGTTACCCACTCTTCTTCCGGAACATTGTTATTTGGGGGTTCCGGTTCCCCCTCACCACCCCATTTAACAATGCTCCATAACAACCTGGAGTCATTCCTATCACTAGCTCGTTTTAATTCGGACCAGTGATATTCATCCCAGGCTTTCTTTGCACTGACTATACTGACTTTATACTTCTTTCTAGCAGATTGAATAGCCATAGTATCCCTACTCTTTAGTGCAACACCTAAGGCATTTCGGGCGTCCCTACATTGGGCATTATACCATTTTGCATTCTTGGGTACTCTCTCGCTCTTACCCTTTACCGGCTTCAAAAAGTGATGTTTGATTACTGTGAAAAGAGTATCATGGATTTCGGTCACACCACTCTGCACATGCCCGAAGTGGTAAAACTGCTCCATAGCTATTATAGCTTTATCAACCTCAATTTTGATATTGTCAATTGCCTGCTGGTTAATTACAACGTTTGTCCATCTCAGCCTACGCATATTATCACTAGGGAAAATTTGAGGTGGGACAAAGGCACTGGAACAGGTTTGCCTGTTTAGTAACGACCACCATTTATGCTTAATGCACAGAGGATTGTGATCACTCTCGCTCCTCCACACAATCTCCATGTCGATTAACAAAGGCCATAATTTCAAACTGCAGAGTACATAGTCTAATTTGCTCTTGTGCCGCCCATTGTCAAATGTCATGGAACCGTTTTTGTCACTTTGCGTCCTACCATTTAACGCTCTAAGACCTTTCTCTAAACATAAAGCATTCATACTAATCACATCTTCAGTCCAGCGCACAACTGGTTTCAACTCTAATTTCGGAACCCCCCAGTGACATTCCTAGTCATCTCCAAGGAAATCTTCATCTGCCACTAGAGGTTCAAATGTTCGATTAAAGTCACCTGCAATGACAGTCGGGTTGTCCCGGGAGTAAACATCAAGTAAGGAGCCCAAGGCCGCCAAAACCTCTGACCTCCCACCCCCAGAACTCCTCATATATACATTGTAGATGTCTATTGAACCCGAAATATCAGAATTGATTGTAATTAGTTGAATGTCTCTATGTCTGGTTTCTATTACTTTGACAACCAGTTTAGATGACTGCCGAACCCATATGGGTAGACCACCCATTGGTCTTCCCCTTGGGCCTTTAAGGGCCGGCACAAAGTAGTTCAAGTATCCATGAGCAAAAAATGGTTCGCATGCCCAAGTCTCCTGGAATATACATATCTCAAACGAATTGACAAATCAAAGCCAATCTCCAGAGTCCAATTTAGAGCCCAGGCCTGCAATATTCCATGAAAAGAATTTTCCCACATTGTCCACAGTGTCATCCAGGTCTGTCGGTAAAGAATTCATTGCACTTACTTCTCCTTCAGAACCAACTGCTCGCACAAGAGTATTCTCAATATTAGGACCCCATAAAGAAACAACATCACACATATCAGACTCAGGGTTTACAACAGAGTTGGGGGTAACTTGGAGGGTTCGATCTTTTTACTACTAACCAGATAGTTTGTGTCATTTTTTGGACTACCTTGGAGGATATGAGTAAATTTAAAAAGACCAAAATCCTCAGCATTAGGAGTGTAGATTGTATTTATCTCAGCAAAGACATTAAATGTATCACTACCTGCCCTCTCAAGTCAATCACAATCATTCAGGTTTGACAATGCTGCAAATCTATTTTCAACACTAATTCCCCATTCACTTGATGGTGGAACCCTACCCCAGTTGTTTGTTACCAAGTTCCATTTTGTTTTCAAAATATTTGGATTCACTGTTACTTCTCCTATAGAAAAAATCCAAGGTCAGCGGAACAATCTCAGCACTCCTGCGTTGGGGGGGAAATATATGTTTTAGAAGCTCTGGGAGTACTTCTGGACTTAAAAAGTGCAGGACTACACAATTCCCCTTTAGTTTTTTTACGGTAGTGCCTATCCAGTTCACCCTTCTTGCCATAGTGATCTCCCCTGCTAGCTGTTGTTTGCCTCTCGAGGATATCAACATATTATAACATAACCAATGGTAAGCTTTACTAATCAAAGAAGAAGTAGATTCTATTTGACCTGGTTTTAGCGGAGGCACGTTTGCCAAGACCAAAACAAGAGGAGAGGTCTCCACAATAAGTTGAACAGGGCTTGATCTGCACTATTCCCTATAGGGTTTGGTAGTATATCTTTGTTAGCTGTTACCCTAATGCCTTTATCTGCTGCCTGCTGAGTAGGAGGCGGAATTGATCTCAAATCATCACTATTACTCCCCATCCCATCCCTAGGGGTGTTAATCGATGGTACAACCTTGTTTGCGTCTACAGTTGTTGTATTGCCCACCTCCTCCACTGACTTGTTTAACAGACCCCCTAGTCTATTTACCTCGGTTGTTAATAGGTCAATTTTAGCTACCAAGGGTTTAATTATTGATTTGATCTTTGAGTCGATCATAGTAACTAGCTTGTTAATCAAATCGTCACCCAATATCTCCTTCTCGCCTTGTTCTCCATTCACTTCAGATATAGCAGCGGCTTTCTGTAGAGATACAATTCTTTTCCTGCTAGAACGCAGCCCACCCCGTTTACTCTGGCCCTTTCTGCATGCTCTTATAGCTCTAGTCACAGGCACAGATACGGGGGTAGGTGAATCGACTTCTATCGTATTTGTCTGGTCACCTGGGTCAGCATCTAAGTTAACAACCGGAGATGTGATCAAGTCAAAATTAGGATCCGCATTAAGACATAACTCAGTAAGTGGATCATCGCTACTATGTACTTGTACCGGAACGTCTAAAACAGTAGGATCTGGGAGTAAACTCTGGGTGGAAGTGGCAGGTGGTGAGCTCAATCTTAACGATATAGGCCTAGTACTATTAATTTTGCTCACAACCTGTACTAGATAATTGTCTAAAGTATTAGGTACCGATGAAGACCTTTGTTTAGACATTTTAAAAAGTGATAGCTAATAGTTGACTCAAAATTTCACCCCCCCCCAAAAAAAAAACCAGCGTGTTCCAGAATATTTTGTCAAAGATATCTCTTACTTAATAGGTAACTCCTATAGCCTCAGTAAAAGCAGGCAGGGGTCCTGGCCCAGGTCAGTTGCGGTCAGTCACGGACTGTCACAGACTGTCACAGACTGTCCGCCCTTAGTCCGGGCTTCGTCCGGCGTGTCCCGCGCGCGTCCTCGCGGGACGAGGGACCTGACGCTGCTTTAAGCGCCTCCTGGCGCGCTGGATGGTGACGTCAGCAAGGAGGTATCCTGGGTACTGTGGTCTTTACCAGACCGGCGGAGCCAAGCCCTGCCGGTCGGTCATGCAGTTGGGGGCGGAGCCAAGCCCGGTCGTGGTTCAGGAAGCTGGGGCAAATGCTGCTGCGGTGAGCCCGGTAGTTTTGGGGCGGAGCCAAGCCCGGCCGTGCTTCGGGAAGCTGCTGAAAGCCTGGTAGCAGAAGCGGTGAGCAACAGGGACTCCGCACCTGACGCTGCTTTAAGCACCTCCTGGTGCGCTGGATGGTGACGTCAGCAAGGAGGTATCCTGGGTACTGTGGTCTTTACCAGACCGGCGGAGCCAAGCCCGGCCGGTCGGTCATGCAGTTGGGGGCGGAGCCAAGCCCGGTCATGGTTCAGGAAGCTGGGGCAAATGCTGCTGCGGTGAGCCCGGTAGTTTTGGGGGCGGAGCCAAGCCCGGCTGTGATTCGGGAAGCTGCTGAAAGCCTGGTAGCAGAAGCGGTGAGCAACAGGGACTCCGCACCTGACGCTGCTTTAAGCGCCTTCTGGCGCGCTGGATGGTGACGTCAGCAAGGAGGTATCCTGGGTACTGTGGTCTTTACAGGTTCATTCCTCTTGTTTCTAATGATGTTCGCTTGATGATGAGAAACTTTTACAAGATGACGTTTGTTCCACCAACCCTTACCATCGATGAAAGCAGCACCCTTACTAACTTCAAGAACCCTTAAAGGTTGAAAGAACTTAGACTCTCCTTTTTTAACCTTGACAGGCTTTTTGATCAAAACCCAGTCATCTATGGAAATATCAACAGGAACAGCACTACACTTTGAATCAAAACTCTTTCTCATATGTATTTGTTTGGCATCCACTCTTTTGCAAATAGCGCCCAGATCAATTTCCTTGTCCCCGGATAAATCCTGAAGCCAGGAAGGAAACAAATTAGAATGAGAACCTCTGTTCCTCAACAAAGTATTAGAAGAGACTCCTGTAGTACAGTGTGGAGAAGTGTTGTAATGCCATACCTTCTCTCTAATGAAATTAATCACATTCATTCCACAAGACAACGCCGTTTGAATGCCCTCCTTAATCACTTTATTCCCTCTTTCTACTAAACCATTAGAAGATGGGGAATATAAAGCAACCTTAAGTTGTTTAATGTCCAGATCACTAAGAAACATCCTCATCTTATCAGAAACAAAATGAGTGCCATTGTCGCTAACAAGCACCTTAGGGGCACCCTCTACATCAAAAATTATTTTCAAAAATGAAATAGTAGAGTGGGAATCGGGCATTTTAACAAATTCATGATACATCCACTTGGAGTAATAATCAACCAATAAAATAACATATTTACACTCCTGGTCTAAAACAGAATAAGGACCAGAAAAATCAATACCGACTTTTTTCCACGCTACATGTGGAAATTCAGTTGGAGATAAAGGGACTTTCATTGTATGCCAATGTTTATCAGAGACCAGGCATTCTGGACAAGAATCAATTAATTTCCTGACCTGTACATCCAAAGAGGGACACCAGTAGTATTCCTTATCCTCATAATGGTTTTGGTAATCCCTAAATGACCTTTGTGAGCTTCACCTATGATCAAAGGCCGTAATTTGAATGGAGGAATACATTTGTCACATCTGCGAACAATATTATTCTCAACCGAGAGCTCATCAGAAACCTGCGAAAACCTACGTAATTCACCCTCCAAACACCTAGGCTCCGGCCATCTAAGAGTCGAATAGTGGATAACCTTTTGAAGCACTGGATCACCCTCACATGCAGACTTTCAATCATTCTCAGATAAAACAGTGGTTAACTCACTAACAGCATCCACCATGGTGACACATCCGATATCCTCAGCAGAGATATCCTCATCATCATCCTTTACCATGGAAAGTCTCAAAAGACAGTCGGCCCTAAAATTTTTCCCACCACTAATGTGTTTGACATCAAAATGAAACTCCTGCAACTTAGACACCAACCTCATCAATCTAGCCGACATACATGAAGAATTGACCTTATTAAAAATATAGATAAGGGGTTTATGGTCGGTAACTAGCTCAAATTTCCGACCCCAAATATACGTTCTAAATTTCTGAACTGCCCATACACAAGCCAACACCTCCCTTTCAATGGTGCTATATCTAGTCTCGAACGTCTTAAGCGAACGCGAAGCAAAAGCCACTGTCTGTTCGTTGCCTCCTACTTTCTGAGTTAATACTGCACCCAAGCCAGTGATACTTGCATCAACTGTTATGACCGAAAGACAATCATCCCTGAAAGCATGAAGAGCTTTAGCAGATCCACCAGACCGAGAAAAGATCTGAGAGAATCTTTGTCAGATGGAGGTTTGGCATCTTCTATGGCTCTAATCACCAAGAACTTTGGTTTAATCCCTTCACGGGATATGGTATGGCCCAAATAATCTAGCTCTTTAACAGCAAATTTACACTTGTCCCCGCGTACAGTCATCTTTTTAGACATCAAAATGGTGAGAACACGTCTTAAAATTGTATTATGCTCTTCTAAAGACTTAGCATAAATCAAAATGTCATCCAGGTAAGGCTGAACTCTAACCACCTCACTGAAAAGGGAATCCATAAGCTTCTGGAAGACACTTCCAGCCGAAGCTAGACCAAAAGGAAGGCGTAAAAATGTAAACACTCCGAACGGGGTGATAAAAGTAGTCAACTCCTGAGACTCTTTTGATAATGCGACCTGATGATAAGCCGACTTTAAGTCGATCAATGAGAACCACCTAGCCCCACCAAGATTAGCATGTAGCTCATGGATCTTCGGTAGAGGGTGGCAATCAACAATAATATTTTTGTTTAAACCGCGTAAATCCGCACAGAGCCTAATTTCGCCGGTCTTTTTGCGAGCGACCACGATTGGAGCCACCCACTGTGAAGAATCAACTGGCTGAATGATTCCTTGCTCACACAATTCTTTTAAAGAACTTTCTAATTCTCCACGAACACTCAAAGGGACAGATCGAACCTTATGAGCTACAGGTTGAGCTCCAGGAACCAATCTTATCCTATGCTCAAAACCCTCTACACTGCCTACTTTGTCACTGAACACAGGTTTAAACTCCTCCATAATCTGTTTTGCATCAAAAGTTCGATCATCAGACATGCACTCCACACTTGACACAGGAAGATCCCCAACCTTAACTGGATTGTCATCCCCGGGAACCAAATATAAACCCATGCGGGCAAGATCCTTCCAGTCAACTATATTTTGCCTTTCTCAGCAACATACATTTTGGTAACAGTTTCTCTACCTAAACATTGTACTAAACCCTCAAAATACCCAATCATGTTGATGTCCTTTTCCCCAAAGGCTTTCGGGTTTACATCTGAACGCAACAATTCAACTTTTCTTTTCCATAAATCATCGAAGGTAGAATCTCTCAAAATAGTGAAAGGAGAACCAGAGTCCGCCATTACCTGTAAAGGAATGCCATCAATTATAGCGGAGCATAAAGAACATTTTATGTCACTAACTTGACCATTATAATCTAATGTGACAACAATATTACTAAAAGAGTTGGCACAATCATCAACATCATCAGATTCAACATAGTTAACTGTAGGTGTTTTCTTCAAATTTCTACAAACACCTTGAAAATGGCCCATCTTTTTGCAAATGACACAACGCCTGTTAATAGCAGGACACCCCTGAAAGTTCCCAAAGTGGTTCTTTGATCCACATCTGTAACAAAAATAGATTGTTTCTTCTAAACAAATTTCACATTTTTATTTTTAACATTCACAGAACACACAGAACTGTCTTGGCATGAGTCAGTAATATTAACTGAATTGACTCCACCTTTTGAAGCGTCAGCCATTACTTTACTCGTAAGTGCAGAACGTTCAATGCTGAAGGAAAGATCGATTACTTTATTCAGAGATGGATTTTTGCAACCAAGAATCCTCTCTTTAATCTTCCGTGAAGAACAGTTGAAAACAAACTGGTCCCTGATATAGTTATCGTAAAGAGGACCAAACTCACATGTGGTTGCCAAAACTCTAAGGGCAGAAATTTATTCTTTGACTTTTTCACCCTCTCTGTGTTTTCTAGCATAAAAATTATGTCTTTCTAACATAATATTCGGCTCTTCAGCAAATTGTTTTTTTAAACGAGCCACTGCCTCAAGATATACATTCCAATGACGGTCACCACTTTGAGTAGGTGGAGGAATTGGAGGAATACTTTTAAAAATTTGTTGTGCTGCTTGACCAAGACACCCAAAAAGGATTGCAAATTTGCGTTCAGAGGAAAAATCCATAGCATCTATAGCAATAAGATGTTTTTTAAACAAAGCAAACCTTTCTTTCCAAATTATTTCAGGGCTTCCAGGTTTACTCAAAAAAGGAAGGGGTTGAGTGATTTGCTGCAAATGTAAATTAGCCATAGTAAAATAAACAGTACAAAGTACCCTCTCTCTGATAAAAGCACCCCCTTTAAATGTGGTAATAAACACCAATACAAACAGTAATGAATATTGAGTGACCAAAACAATAAAAATAATTTATACGTGGAAATAAACTCAAAGATGAAAGAACAAATCTTCCCAATAACGAGCGTGTCACTGTATTAAGAAAAGCGTGCGCGTCGCTGAAGCAACGCGCTGATAGTCACAATAAATGAATTCTCATTCGCTGTATTAACACGCTGGTAATTATAATAATTAAACGAGGAAAAGCGTGCGCGTCGCTGTAGTAATGCGCTGATAGTCACAATAAATGGATTCCCAAAGCGTGCGCGTCGCTGTGAAAATGCGCTGAAATAAGGAAATCCATAAAGCGTGCGTGCCGATGAGACGACGCACCGATGACAAATTTAATTCCAAAATTTGGCAAGCATACAAATGAGAAAGCGTGTGCGTCGCTGTAGCAACACACTGAAGTCTATCAAATTGACATCTCAAACAATGCTTGTGACGCCCATAAAACCATCGTGAAGAACAGGAACCAATAATAATTGGATATATCCAACGGGCAAATCACAGCTGAGTCACAGGCAGAAAGCAGACCAATAGACGATCTCAGTCTCAGTCTTTTATGGCCAATCCTCACGCTTGTGAGATAAAGCTTTAAGCCAATCGCGCATACTGAAGAAAGTTATTCGACATACCTTGTTCCTCGGTGAAAATTATTGAAAGTCTCACTGGAATGTTTCACGGAGTGAAACCAACGATAGAACTGGTCAGGTACGTCCTTAATTACACATCAAGGATTTGATGAAAAATTCTTGCGTGGGTATGGGTGAAGTTTAAATCCCGATCGTCGCCAAATGTTACGTTTGAAGAATCCACAGGAAAACGTAGAGTAGTTGACGTTAGGTTTATTCCATATGATTCTAAACTTCACCCGATAAGCGATGCTTCCATCCAGAGGCAAACCCCAACGGTGACTGACCAAACGTTGAAGGCAACCACCGAGCGGACACATCGCGCCTGGATGCATAATCAAATAATAATACATTGCATGCGACCACATCGCGCGTGGACACATAATCAAAAGATAACATATTGAATGCGTGCACATCACGCGACACACCGCGCGATGAGCACGAGTAAGTAAGCAACCACTACAATCAAGAAGTATTTGTTTAATGAGTGGATGTTCACAAAAATGAAAAGCAAGGTTAGTTCTCTGATTGAAAAAACATCATATATTTCAGTTGTCCAGGCTCCCCTGCATGTTATCACACAAAGGTCATATAAATTAATAAGTGAAATTACGTCCTCTAAGAACCTGGTTTAACAACTGGGGAGAGCAAGGTATGAACTCACACAAAGTTAATAAACCAGTGTCTTGTTAGGTAAATGCATTTCTGCCCCCCATGTTCCAGTGGAGCCAGGGAGGATGCTCTGACTGGTGGTGATTGGGTGTCCACAACTGGGTGAATTTAATTGAGGGTCTTTCTGGAGATAAGATTGAAACAGTAACTCTTGCCCATTTAGATTGCTTGTTTATCAGGCAGCCTTAGCACCTTACCATGGTCCTCCAGAGATCAAGGGTTTTCTTAGTCTCCACATTTCTTGGACACTAAATTTATTTTCTCTTGGCGCTACTCAAGTTCTCAGACTGTGAATGACAGCTAAGCTGCCAAGATACCGTGTTACAGACAGCAGTGGGAGGCAAGCTCAACCACTATTCAGCCTTGGCTGTGTCACAATCCAGTCTGGTTCTTTAGCAAGATGACGTTCTTGTCCTTTATGTTTCCGGGACCACGTAAGACCAGCTGGTCTGTCCATTGAGAGCCAGGCCTTAATCCTTTTCACATGCAGCTAGACATCAGCATCCTTCTCTTTTGATGTTTTCCAAGTCCATTTGCTTTCAAAAGCCATTAGTGGGGTAGGCTTTCTTAAGCTAAAACATCCATGAAAGTTTATCTTTTTGCATAGTTACCCCATTTAATCTGGCTGGAGGTACTGGCATATTTGTATCAAGATCGTTCCACTATTTCAGTCCAACCTTCTTTTGCAGCAGTTTCTGAAATTTGTTGAAAATAACTGCAGAAAACTCATGGAGTGTTTCATCATGACAGGACACCAGGGCTATTGTGTAGCACCACCTCAGCCCCCCCAGAATCTGGCCTTTGGTAAAAAAAAAAAGAACCCTCAATTCCTCCCAGCAATAGACCAATTCCAACTAGTCCTTCTCCCAGGCTACTTCCTGCAGCATCTGGCGTCAGGCTGACTATGCTGCAAGCCTTCTTAAACTTACACCAGGGCCCTGTTTAGGGTAAAGAAGGCACTATCAGACCCTGTCTATTTTTGTGTGACTTTCCCTGTCTTCAAATTCCTAAAAATCGAACGTTAAATGCCCTGTAAGTAACCTGCTGCTCATATGTATGTATTCTTCCCTGGGAACCATTTCTAATCGGTTCATAAGGGTTATGTAATGTAATTGCTGTTACTGCAAGGGCAGGTTCCTACCAGAAAAAGTGAAGTGAGTGTGCAGTGTTATGAGCATATATAAACAATCGATTCGTAAGCCACATAAATGATGCACTTACAATAATTTATGTTCACTCATGAACATTTTTTGATAAATATTACAATTGTACACTGATGTTTATATTGACTGTCATATAGTAAACTTTTGGAAAATAATGCATTTTACTGGAAAGGAAAACCGTTGCTCATACAGAGAGATAACACTTTCAATCTGATCACTATGGAGGCATGTTAATGTATCATGTCTCACATTCACAAATTGTGCAGCTGGTCTTTCTGGGCTCTCAAACTAATTGTGAGTTATTTACTTCTTGTTAAAAGTAGGCTTTGGTTGGACTGTGCTGGTTGCAGCTTTTGGCTATAGCTATCCAGACCAGCAAACTACGCCTAAAATGCATGCCTGTTGGTAGTGAATGGGCACTATGCTGCCCACATGGACCATCTGACCTCTTTGCTATTGAAGCCCTTTGTGAGATGTTACTATGGATTTATTGATGGGTCTGGTAGGCCAATTACAGTAAACCACTCTTACCATATTTTAAAGGACAGAACACATGCATTGCAAAGTGTTTCACAGCTTTCCAAAGCTTTGATACAAAATATGCCAGTACCTCCAGCCAGAATAAATGGGGTAACCATGCAAAAAGATAAACTTTCATATGGTAGCCATTTGAGATAAGGCTGGAGGAACGCATCGTAAAATCCAGGAAATGTAGCAACACCGATCTGTTCTAAATGGACAATACAGCACTATTGTCCCCATCCAGTTGGATGAAGATGAAGTTTTACCAGACATCCCTCGTGCTTCCCTATGGGATTGGGAACAGAGCACCGATGAACCTACATTAATCATCATCATCATCAAAGCTTTATTTCGATATAGAAATATCATAAAAGCATCTTCCAATTTTTTTTTTAAAAGAAATAAAAACAAAATTTAAAACACAACAAGATAAATACGTATTCCCCTCTTATACAATCGGTAAGTAACAATTCATTCAAAGGAAGGAGAGTGCATAGTTATAAAATCAGTTACCATCAAATCATTAAAGATAAAGATATACAGTACATATTGATTAAGATTGGATTAAATAATCAAAGCTTTGACGCAACAATAAAACCCATTTGGGAGGGAACTTCATCCCATAGATAACTTTTTCAAGCGGATCACCCATGACAACCTGAGGAATTTAGCCACCCCACAAACCAGAGTAGTGTTAGTGTTTGTACGTAGTATTCTCAGGGCCTCACAATGATTTCTGGTTCCTAGTTGGCAGCAAACCGGAATCAAACATTTTTTCCTCGGTTTTAGATAGGCAGTACAAGCGAACATGAGGTGTGGGACACTTTCCACTACTTCGTCACAGTGGGGACAGGATGACTTGGTCTGGTATGGGGGTTTCCAACTGCTAGTAAATTCTCTGACAGGTAATGTGCCTAACCTAAACTGGATATAAAGAGCCCTGTCTTTAGGTTTCTTGATAAAGTCGAGGTAGGGTTCTAGGCTTGGGGCCTGTTTATGTAGATAATAAACAAATGGGATCTGCATTAGTGCCGATTACTTTCTGCATACATATTGTCACCGGTACAGATTGTAATCTTTGCGTGAGCCAGAGGTGTCTTTGGAGCAGACTGCTGTGCAACCCTTATTCTCAGAGGGATGCACTGTAATTTGTGCGTGATGACCTTCTGTAGCCCTGTAGTCCAGGTTTAGCACAGACCTGCTGTAGTAAAGGGGATTGAGTTTAGGCATGGGGTAGAGCAGTTGTCTGCCTGAATTGCTGCCCCTGTACTGCTGATGTACTATATGAATGTGGAATATGCAACTTAAGCAAGGGGCGGAACCGTATTTTGTATGAACTGCACTGCTGTGCCTATGCTGCTCATCAATTACATAACTAGAGGACAACTGACCTGCCCAAGAATTGGGAGCTGGAGCCTGTTGACTTCACCAAGCCCGGTGTCTTCAGTGATCACATGCATAACAAAGCACTAGACCTGCGCCTATGTTGTGCATGAAGGGCTTGGTGAGAAATGCAAGCAAAGCATCAGTGCTCACTTTACAGACTTCCCATTCACTGCAGGTCCAAGTCATGAATCAAGATGTACAGCAAAAAAACATCCCAAGCATTAGCAAAGACAATAGGTCTCACATTTTAGGCCAATTGGCTTTGTCAACACTGTTTGGTTGGTGGTCGGGGGTTGCATGGGGGAAAGCACAATAGGGAGAGAGTAACATGGAGTGTGGGAGTGTTTTCAGGGGGAGCACACCATTGAGAGAGCAACTATCAGAAATGGGGGTCGCAAGTTGACAGAGATAGGTACCTTTGTCCAAATAGGGACCCTTGCTGTAGAGGGGATACACACTTCAGATAACCCCTGTTCACCCCCTGGGTAGCTTGGCACAAACAAACAGACTTATCCCAAAGAGAATGTGTAAAGTATTTGTACTCAAAATACACAGTAATACAGTGATAACACAACAAATGCACACCAAACCAGTTTAGAAAATAAACTCAACAAACAAGTATTAATAAAATGACTTGAAAAAGGTTTTAAGCAACTGGGTTCATAGCAAACTATGAATGCGTGATTCCTCTCAAAGTACCTGTTGTTGTGACAAAATTCAAAAGGCCAAACAGCTGCAGTGATGGGAGGCGTCAAAAAACAAAGAGATGCATTGTTTCCTGACACCTTGAGGATGCGATGCAACAGTTCTGCTGCATGCAGGAGAGTGGTGCGTTGGGTTCGGTCTATAGGGGGAAAGCGATGTGTCGGTTCCAAAGTGACTCCGATCCGCAGGTGATGCATTGGGAAAACTTGCTGCACAGGTACGATGTGTGGAAATCCGGGATGCGTCACCAATTGAAGTGGTGGCGTTGTGCGGCGCTGCATCAGTTTCTTCAGCCGCGATCCCTCAATGCACTGGTTTCGGCAGTGATGCAGCGATGCATGCAGATTCGTTTGCACCGAACTGCCACATCAGGAAAACTGCCACAACAAGAGCAATGCATGGATTTCTTGTAGTTGGGTCGCTTTTCCAGCTCCCAACAGCAGAAACAACTTACAGAGGCCCAAGACAGTCACATGTACCTCCTGGTGGGTCAGAACTCCCAGCAAGGAAGTTCAAGTGAGCTGGGGATGAAGTATTTTTGTCCCTGAGACTTCAAAGCGGGAGGAAAGCTCAACTCAAGCCCTTGGAGATCTTTTTTAAGCAGGGTACACAGCACACAGCAAAGTCCTTCTCCTTTCCTTGGCAGAAACAGCTACTGCAGGCCAGCCTCAGACACACAGCAAAGGGGCAGTACTCCTCCTCATTTTCTCCAGCTCTTCTCCTAGGCAAAGGTTCCTCTTGATTCCAGAAGTAGTCTAAAGTTCAGGGGATTTAGGTCTAATACTTATACCCCAAAAATGTCTTGGTTCTCTTTGTGCAAGGGTCTCTGAGACCAGTCTAAACCTGTTCTGTCCTCTCTTGTGCAGCTGCCCGGCAGGAGGTAGAGGCAGCATTGTGTAAGACAGATAGGCTCTATTCAGGTGCAAGGGAACTCTCCTCCCACCACTCAAAATGCAAGCCGGGCCTATTCAGCCCAGCCCTGACTAATTCAGGAAAAGCAGAACACATAGCAATCCCCTCTCCCCCGGTGGCTGTCTGAGCGAAAGCACCTCCCTAGCCCCTGTCACTCCAAAACCAAACAGTCAATACACAATCAGACAGAGGCACACAGAGAGGTTAATCATAAAAAAATGCCTACTTTTTTAAGTGGCATTTTCAAACACACAATTCAAAATCTATCTTGCCCAATGGGATGTTATATTTATACGATATCATATATCATATATCATATACATTCTATCCTGTGGGGCAAGATAGCCTTTCAATAGTGAAAAACTAATTTGGGAGGACATGTCACACATACCAGTACATGTCCTACCTTTCACATACACTGGACCCTGCCCAAGGGGTTACCTTGGGCCTACCATAGGGATGCCTTACATGTCAAAAAAAGGAAGGTTAGGGCCTGGCAAGTAGGTGCACTTGCCTAGTTGACATGGCAGCTAACAACTGTGCACAGACACTGCAGTCGCAGCTACCTTTTCATAGCTCCTCATGTGGGGGGCATAATCAGTGCTGCAGGCCCACTAGTAGCATTTGATTTACAGGCCCTGGTACACTTCAGTGCACTTTACTAGGGACTTACCAGTAAATCAAATATGGCAATCAAGGAGAACAAATTGTAACAACAATTTACACAGAAAGCATATGCACCTTAGCACTGTTTAGCAGTGGTAAAGTGCCCAGAGTCCTATGGCCAACAACCACAGGTGAGGAAGAAATAGGAGGAAGAATTAAAAAGTTTGGGGATAACCCTGCAAAAAGGGCCAAGTCCTACAGCAACACAGCATGGAAGGGCTATACTCACACGGAAAAGAAAGCAACATGGAAAGTAGGAGTAGAGGGAAGCACAGGAAGGAGAGAGCAACACAGAGCATGTCTGTGAGGGGTTTTCAGGGGGAATAGTAGGAGGGAGAGAGCAACACAGAGCATGGTTGTGAGGGGCTTTCAGGAGGAAGCACAAGAAGGAGAGAGCAATACAGAGTGTGGTTGGGGTTTTCAGGTGGGAGCACAGGAGGGAGAGGGCAACATAGAGCTGGCTGGGGAGATGCACACAAGGAAGAGAGTAACATGGAGCACAGGGGGGGCACATGCGAGAGGGAACAACCCAAAGAAATAAGGTTTTCGTGGAAAGAGACGCACACAAGGGAAACAGTAATAAAGCAATACAGAGCACAGGGGCAGTGGAATTGGTGGAGGAAAACACTCAGAAGATAAAGCTGGAAAACAGATGCACTCTCATGGAGAAAAGAAAAAAGCAATACCTTAAAGTGAGCAGTGGAAAAATGCATGTCAGCTAAGCAAAAGGTTGGTAAAGAGGATATGATCCAGGAGATAGACAAACACAAGATAGGGCAAGGAAAGCCATGAAAAAATAAACAAATTAGTGACTCATGCAGCCAACCAATGGTAAGCAACAGGGAGCTATAAGCCTGTTGTACGTTCACAATAGGTCTTTCACTGCCAGACAGCTGAATTGTCTGGCAGGCAAGGCCTAAAAAGCATGTGCCTCTGCAACAAGCAATTGTGCTCCTTGCAAGAGTGGGGTCTAGTTACTGCACCCGTGGCCCATTACCTGCAAATGTGCATTCATTTTTCCTGAAATACTAAGAGTGCAAAAGTGGCCAAGTGGTAAATCATTGGGTTAAATTCAGTAAATGCAAGCTTTAATTTCAGTTTCCAGTTATTCTTAGATTTAAATTTGAATCTGATGCTGCTCCATTACTTCATGGCACTCTGGGAATTCTGAGAAGCAGGGCTCATGTGCATGTGCCTAAAGGGTTTCTAGGAATTATAGACTCTGCTGTTCTCAAGTGGAATATTGCCAGCTATGGATGTGTGTCATGAAATGTGTGTGAGAATTGTGTTGGCAGACGGCATTGAGTAATTTATGAGATATACTTCAGGGCAGAATGGAGGCAGTAACAAACATACAAGTGCATCAGTGCACAGGGCTCTGTTTACTTTTATTTCGTGCACCTACTGGCGATGGCAGCATTAGAAAACATTACACCCTTATGTCGCACTATATGCGCATTAAAGTTGTTTAGTAAGGAAATTAGAAAATAAACCCAGAAACATTGATGCTTTTCACTCCTAGATCAGCATTTTTTGTTTGGTTACATTTCCAGCTTACAGCAATGCAATACAGAGAAGTCCTGCACATAAGACCCTTCTCCTGGTAACATTGACTTTTGTGTTTCAATTAACAGCAGTGCTTAGTTGGTCAAAAAAACCTATAAGGGTGAGGCATCAAAGTTTTGCTCAAAATCCCGTGGCCGGCACTATTAAAGATCGGGGTGCCAAATACTAGATTATGTAGTCTTGATACCAGCGGCAGGTACTCCGCTAAGGTGAATGAGTGTCGCCCTACTCGAAAAATAAAATGATAATAACATAACGTTATTATCATGGTATTTTTAAGGTATTGGCCCAGTTTTGTTTAAGGGGGGCAGGGCGGGCTGGGCTGTCAGCCAGCAGGGGGAGAAGTGGTATGTGCACTTAAGTGTGCAAGGCGATTTGGCCGGCCATCTCAGGATGTCCAAATCGTCATGCGCACTTTACATACTCTCCACCCAGGCTGTCTTACAGCCTGGGTGGAGAAAATGCCCAGGCTCCCACTTCCTCTCTGAGCACTGAACAGCAGCGTACAGACCAATCACAAAGCAGCTATCAGCTGTGTCACGATTGGCTAGGGGAATCTTAGATCTTGGGTGCTTCCTGTTCCTGCATCGTTTACGGTAGAATGGAGGTGAGGCAGTGGCCAAGTAAGTGCAATTGTCTTTCTTTCTTTTTTAACACCCACCCGCTGCCTTTCAGCCTGCCTCATCACCACGGCCCCATAGCAGTCGCCACTGCTGGATACCACCTCATGCCTGTTTCATCCATCACCTGTTACTGCCTACCCCCTTTATCTGAGTCATTTCAGATTCCTTTTCATCAATATTTTCTTTGTCAAAGATTTTTAGTCTTTCTCTTCCTCCTTTTTCCCCCATTTGTATTTTTATGTCTGTTGCTCTGTAATAAAGTCTGATAAGGAATAATAAGTGCCTGGTTCCCAAAATGAGTACCGGTAGACCCTACCTGCAAACACTGGCTCAAATTAAGCACTAATAACAGCCAGAGCTTCTTCATACTCTTTGCTCTATAAGAGGTACAGTACAGCCTACATCTATGATGGACTGCTTTATTATGCTTTGTTAATGTCCTCTTATACAGCGCATGTATCGCCACAACGGTAGCTTCTTGGTGCTAAACAGAGGTGGGCCTCATTTATGAGGTTTTGCCGTAGGGAAGCGCAGCAGGCCTTCCTGCTGCGCCTCCCTACGGCAAAAGAAAAGGGCAGGAATGCGCCGTATCTATAAGATACGGCGCATTCCTGTCCTTTTCCCCTGCGCCGGCGCACAATGGGCTGCCTACGCCAGTGCAGGCACTTTGCACAATGGTGCAAGGGTGCCAGCCTTGCGGGGATGATTATTTTTATACAGGAAAGGATAACTCTCTGTACAAAAATAACCACAAGAGGCTTTTTTCCTGCAGATTGCAGCACAAATAGAAAAAGGAAAAACAAGGAGAAATTATTTATATTTTCTACCCGTTGCACCTCCCTTACGCATACCCTGGGAGGTGTAAGCTTTTGGCACTGCCTTAGATTTAGAATTTCTCGTAAATCTGGGGCAATGTCAAAAGGCCATGAATGTTTTTGCGGGAACGCCCCCAGCAACACCCATTGCATGCCCCTTTAACGCAGAACACTGCGCTAAAGGGGCTGATATTTATCAGGTAGCAGTAGACCAAAAAAAGTGGCTTAGGGCTGCCTGATAAATATCATGCAGGCTTCTGCGCCACGGAACGTCACAAAAAGTGAAGTTCCGATGGCGCAAGGGGCCTCATAAATGAGGCCCAGGTGTATTTAGCTAAGACGTCCCAATCACACTATTTAGTTAACATTTCGGAAATATGGGGGCAGAGGAGGCTAGCTTTCTTTGAAAAGCGCTGCGATGTCCATATTTGCACTATATATTTACAGGGATTAGCAATGGTGGTTATTCCAATAGGAAACTAGGGCCTCGCAATATTTGAAATAATGTGTGTTAGTGCACGGGCAATGTAATTGCCGAGTTACTTTTCTGTTCCCCGCTCGACTTATAAAATGATTCACCCCTCTCCCACAACTTCAGCTCTACAATTAGTGGCATGGCAGGAACACCTGTTAGATACCCCACCAACAATGATGCTAGTGATTGCACCTGCATTAAAGAAAACTCTACAAAACATTTGTTTTTTTTGCCAAAATCTGTTTTGCACAAAACCTTTTCTGCAGAGGTGAGTTGTCTCCAGTTGAGAGGATTGAACATTTGTCCGCCAGGCTCTATAATTTCCTTTAAAGACTGTGTTTGTCACACTGTGTTCCATGGTGCAGCAAAGCCATGACTGGAACACTTATGCAGCACTGGTGGGGGGTGTCTGACTCACTTGCACAGCAGCAGGAAGCGAGTAGGACGAAAAGGGTACAGACTTAAACTTGAATTAAAGAAGACTTTGTGCATGTGCTAACAGAAAGCAGTGAATTGCAACTCTTTTATAGGTATGTGATGTCCTTAGGTCATTCTGTTATTACCATGAGAAGCTGGCACACAGATTCACAGCTTGTGATGATGTTTCACAATAACGTTTTTGTGCAAGCACATATTGTATTTTATTTAGAAACTAGATGTTAGCATATAGGACTCTGGCATAGAGAGACCGGGGGTCGGATCATGAACAGTTATGCTGGCGCGGTGCACAGCTGAGCACCTGTGTTTGTGCCTTTTCACTTTCTAAAGTGCACACATTTAACTCAGAATTGCTCCAAGTTGGTGCATCATTATTAGAAAGTACACTCCGGAAACAAAAGAGGTAACACCTGCTCACTGTTTCCAAGCTATGCAATCTGCGGATTACAGGAACTTTAGGTCCAGGAACCGTGCACTTGGCTCTTCACTCAACCAGCGTCTCTGTTCATGACTAACCCTGGGCATAATACTAGGCTAAATTGCACGTAGTACAGTATCAAAAGTAGTGTAACTGCTAAATCATCAACATCCTCAGATACTTTGACAAAGTAATTTTACATGCTTAAAAGAATATAACCAATTCACAAAAGTGAACTTTTACAATGAAAATATTAAGCAATGAGAGAGCTGATGATTTTGGGGTCCCCCTAACCTAGGGGGAGGACCAATCAGATGCCTTGAACACAAAGATCATAAACAAAAAGCACATTTTGTTGAACTTCAGTGGTGGTCCCATCCTCTTAAGACCACCCCAAGCACAGTTATTAGCAAAAAAACAATCCCAACCAAAGGCCCTGCAAAGCATTATGGGACGAGATAAGCAGTGGGCAGTGAATATTATAGTATCCAATATCAAAATAATTCTACAAAGAGCTTCAGTTCACCTAGTCATTACTAGATGTCCCTCACGAGCATATAAAGATAGAGATACTTATGTTATCATAACTGGCACAGTGCAGGATGCTATTTGCAATTATTTTGCACTTTTTTCACAGTGCAGACAAGTACACAGTGCCATCAGCTACACTACGCAGACTATGTGAATTTTCAAAATATACTATGTGAAGCTCCGTGTAGTGCTGCTACGCAAATTACGCCCAGACCTATTCATGACACACACACGGTTTACTTCACTGACCTCATCCTCTCTTGAGTTGTAGTTCTGCAGGATACATTCCGTTTTGCGTTTTTACCTTCGGACAGTGACCTGTGTAAAACCCACCTTCTTTTTATTTCCTGCGTTTTCCATTTTTATATGCTTTCATTCTTTTCGCTGATTATGATAATTCAGATGTTAAATGTGACTTTACAGGTTTATAGCTCTAAGATCTTCATTTAGATGAAATGTATAAATGTATGATGTGTAAACTATGCAAAGTATGGAAATAATAAAAATAATTAAAAAAAAAAAATAGATGAAATTTGCCGTTCTTTCTGTGGCACCATAAGTATAAAAGGCGGCTAATAAAGAGCCACACCAGACTGTAGCAGGAATGATATAGTGGGTTTCTGTGCCTGTAATTGGTGTATACCAAAGCCTACCAGTTTTGCATAGCAGCAGCACGGGCATTGCAGAAATATTCAGTAATCACATTTTTTACCCAAAAAGGTAGTGATGGGCAAAGCTATTTTTCTCGGTTTCCCCGTTTTCCATTGTCCTTATCCTGGCCCAGTTTTTCATATCATAATAAGAAGATACATTTCCAAAAAGACAAACACGAACAGTTAGTGAAATATTCACTATATTAATATATTATACAGGCAGGAAAATGTATGCAGAGTTTACAATTAGCTGAGCTAATCTATACACAATTTCATTAATGAGCAGTTCAATAAGATTCATGGCTGGTTCTCCGTCCTGTAGGTTTCCACTAATGTTTGCAGGAAGGTTTCGACAATTAATAGAATTCCAAAGAATTCCAGAACTCCGCGTTGAATCTGCGACCGCCTCAAATTCCCTAGAGGATTTCTGGAATTTAATTTTACTCACCCACTTTACTACTTATATGCATCCGTAAATACAAAACAGACATGTCACCATAACTTAAAAGTTTTCTTATTTTTTCCTCTAGGGCAAAATATTTTTCCTGTGGACAAAGCCCTGTGAGGGGGTGTTTCTTCCCCATTCCAAGTATGAATGCTTCTTGCCTTTACTTGAGCAAATTATTTGCAACTTGGCCAGGGTCTAAAGAATTTTGCGAATACCAATTTCACTGTATGTCCCTTTGAGCATATTTGCTTTTACTATACTTGTGCTATATCGGCTGCAGTTAAATCACAACGTGAGGGTAAATTCACGTTTTGGATTGCAAGCTATAAGTTTAAACTTGTAATATAAACAATTTTCGCACTTGTGTTCAAATGAGATGCGCAAATGGCCTTGAAAGTCAACCCCTACATGTTTTCTTTAAAGTAGATCTTCTGCTAAACCATTTTTGTGCGGAATAAAGACATATGAATGATACATTATGGTAAAATAAACACTTTTCACACAGGTGTTCCAAAGTGAAAAACTTTTAAAAGAACACACAGTTTCTCATTCATATGCATAAATGTTGAGGGGGAAAAACAGTGGCACTTCGTACAACCCTGTATTCACCATTATCTCTGGCAACCAATATTTATGCTATCATCCCTTGTGTGTTTTTTAAACTTAAAATAATAGGGATTATTTTCTATCTTCAATAATTACGACCGTCTCACCCCAAGTAATTCCTCAATGTAAGGAATCCATTTTTTGACTGCTCATATTCCTTAGGTTGAATTGCATAATGTAGCACCAAACTTAGGGCTTGATTACGAGTTGAATGGAAAATCCATGGTAGAGGGGCGGTGGTGGTCGGGGACCACCGCACCTGTGGTCCGACCTCCGCATCATGAGTACGGTGGTTTGAGCGCTTTCGGATCGCCCCAACCTCCAGAGATCTATGATCCCAGGCGGTGGTGGAGCAGTGTGAGGACGGAAAATGCTTGGCAGGGCCGCTACCACCCAGCCAAGCATATTATCAGTTTTCTCACTGCCAGCGGTCTCATGGCAGGGTTCATGCCATGAAGCTGTTGGCGGTGAGGAAACATGGCCTGGTGCCTCAGGCCATGGAGATGCATGCAAGGGGGCACACGGTGAGCTCCCCCTTACTGCATGCACACCCAGTTCCTGCACGGCATGGACTTAACAGTCAACGCCATGCCGGAACTTGCTGTGGCATTTCCATTGCAGTGCCTTTTCAAAGGCGTTGAGGGAATGATCCAGCAGTCAAAATGTGCCTGTTTCAAATATGCAGAGATGCCCAGCATTAGATGAAACAATCAACTATTTATTGTAGGTAAATATTTTACGGTTTGGAATACACATGTTAATATTTGGGGTTAGGCCTACCAACAAGCAAGTCCCTTACATACTCTTTAAAGTATAGAAGAAAGTGATGGATGGAATGCTTGAATTAATCTCAATAATCACTCATCTGAGTCCATTGTGATTTTGCACACAATGCCACCTCAGTTTGGACCCAGCCATGTGCAAATCAGTTTTCACATGCTCCTCTGGAAACAGGACCGGACTGGCTACCGGACAGTTTGGAATAGTGCTGAGATGGGGGCTGATTTCGTTGATCGGGACCTTTGTGTACTAAACAAAATCGGTTTTGCTTTCATTATTTCGAAGCACACGCAGGTCTCCATGAACGAAATCAGCCCCCACTGCAATTAAATCAGCCCCCAGCTCAGCAGAATTCCAAACTGCCCGGTAGTCAGTCCGGCCCTGTCAGGAAACAGTTCAGCTCGAGCTACCAGCCCAGGGTCTCCCTTAGCTGGAGAACAAGCCACCCAGAACCAGTTTCGTCCTAGTTGGGATGTGGCATGAGTAATTATAAGTGTCTGAGATTAAATCATGCATTCCATATATCACTTTGTTGTAGATTCTTTAGTGTGTCGCCCTAAGTAGGACAGGTATAACCAGTCGTGGGCCCTGTGCACACTGTATCACTGGAACCAAGCTATACCTGGTTGATGAACCCCCTACTAGGGCAAAATCTTAAACTCCTGTACCATAATACTGGTGGTCACTATCCTGTTGTCGTACGGGATCAATCAATCAATCAATCAAAGCATTTGTATAGCGCGCTACTCACCCGAGGGTCTCAAGGCGCTTGTGGAGGGGGGGCCTGCTACTGCTCGAACAGCCAGGTCGTGAGTTGCTTCCTGAAGGCGAAGTGGTCTTGGGTTAGGCGGAGGTGGGTGGGGAGGGAGTTCCACGTCTTAGCGGCCAGGTAGGAGAAGGATCTTCCTCCCGTTGTGGCTCTTCGGATGCGGGGGACGGAGGCGAGGGCGTGGCTGGTCGATCGAAGCTGGCGGGTGGTAGTGTAGAAGTTGAGGCGGTCGTTGAGGTATCTTGGTCCTTGGTTGTGGAGAGCTTTGTGTGCGTGGGTGAGGAGTCGGAACGTGATTCTTTTGTTGACGGGGAGCCAGTGCAGGTTTCTTAGGTGTGCGGAGATGTGGCTGTGTCGGGGGATGTCCAGGAGGAGTCGTGCTGAGGCGTTCTGAATCCGCTGAAGTCTTTTCTGGAGTTTGGCAGTGGTTCCAGCGTAGAGGGAGTTGCCGTAGTCCAGTTGGCTGGTGACGAGGGCCTGGGGGACCGTCTTCCTGGTTTCGGTGGGGATCCACCAGAAAATCTTTCGTAGCATGCATAGGATGTTGAAGCATGACGAGGAGACGGCGTTGACTTGTCTGGTCATGGAGAGGGAGGAGTCCAGGATGAAGCCCAGGTTGCGTGCGTGGGCCGTTGGTTTGGGTGCGCTGCCCAGGGCAGGGGGCCACCAGGAGTCGTCCCAGGCGGATGGCGACGATCCCAGGATGAGGACTTCCATCTTATCCGAATTCAGTTCCTCATCCACTCGGCTACGTCTTTCATCCCTTCATGAAGGTTGGTTCTGGCGGTGGCGGTGGCGGGGTCGTTAGTGAGGGAGAGGATCAACTGGGTGTCGTCGGCGTAGGAGATGATGTTGAGGTTGTGTTGGCGTTCGATGGCCGCAAGAGGGCTCATGTAGATGTTGAACAGTGTGGGGCTGAGTGAAGATCCTTGTGGTACGCCGCAGATGACTTCGGTGGCTTCTGATCTGAACGGGGGGAGGCGGACTCTCTGTGTCCTTCCGGCGTGGAAGGAGATGATCCATTCCAGTGCCTTCTCTTAGATTCCGACGTTGCTGAGGCGTTGCAATAGGGTGCGGTGGCAGACAGTGTCGAACGCCGCGGAGAGGTCCAGGAGGATGAGGGCCGCTATTTCGCCATTGTCGAGCAGGGCTCGGATGTCGTCAGTGGCTGTGATGAGGGCGGTCTCGGTACTGTGGTTCGCCCGGAAGCCGGACTGCGAGGGGTCGAGGGATCCATTCGTCTCGAGGAAGGCGGCCAGATGTCTGTTGACGGTCTTCTCGATGACTTTGGCAGGAAACGGGAGCAGCGAGATGGGGCGGTAGTTCTTGAGGTCGGTGGGGTCGGCTGATGGTTTCTTTAGGAGGGCGCTGAGTTCGGCATGCTTCCAGCTCTCCGGGAAGGTTGCGGTGTCGAAGGAGGCGTTGATGATGTCCCGGAGATGGGGTGCGATGACGGAGTCGGCCTTGTTGAAGACATGATGAGGGCAGGGGTCGGTTGGAGATCCGGAGTGGATGGAGTTCATCGTGCGTATGGTCTCTTCGGTGTTGATCGGGGTCCAGGCACGGAGGGTGGTGGTGGGGGGCGCTGGTGTGGTCGTAGGGTGCGTCGGCTGTGTGCTGAAGCTGTTGTGTATGTCTGCGATCTTGTTGTGAAAGTACAAGGCGAGTGAGTTGCAGAGGTCTTGCGATGGGGTGATGTTGTTGCTTCCGGCGCTGGGATTGGAGAGCTCTTTGACAATGTTGAAGAGTTCCTTGCTGTTGTGGGCGTTGTTGTCCAGTCGTTCCTTGAATGCTGTTTTCTTGGTGGTGTGGATCAGGTGGTGGTGTTTTCGAGTGGCTAGCTTGAGGGTGGTCATGTTGTCTGGTGTCGGGTCTCTGCGCCAGGCTTTCTCGAGGGCTCAGCAGTACTTCTTGGAGCTCTTGAGTTCGTCGGTGAACGAGGATGCTTTCTTGCAGCCGGGTCTGCTGGGAGGGGTCCTCAGTGGGGCGAGGTCTACTGCGCAGTTGTTGATCCACCTCGAGAGGTTGATGGCGGCATGGTTGGGGTTCGCTGAGCTGGTGGGAGGGTTCTGGCTCAGGGATGCTGCGAGCTGGTCGGCTGTGATCTTGTTCCAGCTTCTGCGTGGAGCCTGTTGCTGGTGGTGGTGGATCGTGTTCCTTTTGAAGCTGAAGTGGACGCAGCTGTGGTCCATCCAGTGGAGTCCGGTGGCGTGGCTGAAGGAGATGTGTTTGCTGGAGGAGAAGACGGGGTCAAGCGTGTGGCCGGCGTAGTGGGTGGGGGTGGTCACCAGCTGCTTGAGTCCGAGGTTGGCGAGGTTGTCCAGCAGGGTGGTGGTGTTGCGGTCGTTGTTGTTCTCCAGGTGGAAGTTGAGGTCCCCGAGGAGGATGTAGTTGGCGGAGGGGAGGGCGTGCGGGCTTATGAAGTCGGCGATGTCTTCGCTGAATTGTGTGGGCAGTCCCGGGGGTCTGTAGATGAGGGTGCCTCTGAGGGTGGTCTTAAGGTCGGTGTGGATCTGGATGTGCAGGTGTTCGGCGGCTGTGAGGGTGTCGTCGGTGTTGGTCGTGATGCGGATGGTGTTCTTGTGGGCGATGGCGATGCCTCCTCCTGTCTGGTTGACGCGGTCCCTCCGGGTGATCTTGTAGCCGTCCGGGATGGCGATGGCGATGTCGGGGGCTGAGGAGGCGTTCATCCAGGTTTCTGTGAGGAAGGCGACGTCTGGAGCTGTCGAGTCGAGGAGGTTCCAGAGCTCCACGGCGTGTCTGTGGACGGAGCGGGTGTTGAGCAGGATGCACTTGAGGTGGTTGCTGCTGGGTGTCGGCTTGGCGGGTGCAGAGCAGGTCCGGATGCCGGAGAACTTGCAGGAGGAGTGGCAGGTGAAGGGTCCGTGGGTGCGTCTCGAGGTGGCTCGGTAGCAGGCAGGGTTCCGGCCTACGTTGAGTGCGTAGAGGGTGGCGGCGTCGTAGGTCAGTCGGGTAGTCTTGCATCGGCGGGGGCCAGGGGTCCTGGCGCTGGGCGCGGGCCAGGCGCAAACGGGCGCAGACAGGCTTGCCTTTGGCGAGCCTTTGGTGCACAATCGGCGCGCCCGCTGCGCGTCAACGTTGCACGTGCGTGGGGGCGTCATAAGAAGGGAGCTGGGAGGGAGGGTCTGCTGGGTGGCGGGACCGTGGGAGCCAATCGGCTGGTGGGGGGGGGCGGGGCCGCAGGGAGGCAGCGGCGGGAAAATCGAGTGCGGGCTGGCGGGCGGCTCAGCGGCGGCTGGGGCGCTTGCAGGAAGATGAAGTCGGCGTAGGAGAAATCAGCGGCAAAAACCAGGTAGCAGGAGGCAAGAGGAGCGTGGGGTGACCAGGCCTAGGAAGGCGCAGTGGTCTTTTCGGATGAAAAGAAATGACACTGCTGTCTCACCTTATAGGAAGATTTTTATGTAAGTACTCTGAGTGAGCTCAACTTCCTTCCTTGGGATGGGAAAGGATGTGACTAATGGTTCCTGAGACCATCCCAGATATAATCCAGGCCCTTCACTCAGCAGTAAGATGATCACACTTGGGATCTATCCAAGGTCAAAGTCTTCAGTCTTGAGATTCCTATTAAAAGTCCGTGCCTCGTGCCCTATCCATGTGGTAGGTAGCTGAACCACGACAAGTCCGCACTGACACCTATGTGGGTAATTGCTGACATTCTGCAAACTGGTGAAATTCTCCTAATCACAGGCTGGCAGGCAGAGGCACACAGCCTTATGCTCCTTTCAACCACAAGAGGGTCCCACTTTGAGACTGACCCAAAATCTCAAAGCTTTTATGAAGAGCTTCAACAGGCGCGCACAAGGGTGGCACACTAATAGGGAATACAGACGTTTTTATGGTGTTGATCCCCTTCTCACAGAGTACAGACTACTTCATCCATCAGATTATCAGCAACAGCGTCAGGCAAGTTCAGAAAATGAACTAATACACAATAGACTAAAACACTGATCTCCACTTTGGTCTGCATTACTTGTAAAACTGTATATATGTTTTATTTTGTGAAATATTGTAAAAAGAATGTTCAGATACTGATGCAAGTTTAAATAATGAAAAATGATTTAAGACAAAGGTGTTGATTTAAAAAATGATGCAAATCTTTGCTTGTGTAATTCTTCAAACAAGCTACTTTTGCACAGAAGCAAAAGCATCAACAATTAGTCATCAGTGCTGCTTGAGGAAGGTCTGCTGCTGAAAGAAAGGCAGGAAGGATGTGTGGGGAAAAGGTGTTAAATTTGCTGAATGAAATAGGAAATTGTCACAAGGAAGTGCTGGGAAGAGATAGATAGAAAATACATTCTTAGTGAGCACAAAGGTGAGGACTAATCCGCTAATGCATAAAGACAAGAGAGAAAACTGAGTCGGGGAGACTGAAAAGCATAAAGGAAACTATTGACAGTCAATATAAGTGAGGTCCTAACAGCGCAAAAACAAATCAAACACCACCACTAGAAGAACTATGAGAATAAGGGCCAGAATACAGTCCATCAAACTGTCAGGCTGCTCTATTTAGAGTCTGAAGATCATAATGTTTCTGCCAACGGTGCCCCTGCTGGTGGAATCCTTACACAGATGGCCTGACATACTTGTGGCGGTTGGTGTAAGTACATCAGACAGTCAACCTATTTACAACAGATGACCTTGTGCACTTTTTTTGTCTTCCAGTCGACCAGAAAAAGCCTCAACGAATAATAACGCTATCCCTTCAGTGCGAACGCCAAAGTAACTAAATTAACCTGGGCTCAAGCCTCTGGTAGCTATGTCACAGAGCGGACAGGGCAATGTGTAAAGTATTAGTACCATAATAGCAATAAAGTCAAAAGACCAAACAATACAACTGTCAAGAAGAATTAGAAAAATAGAGTATATTTAACAAGCAAAATGACACCAAAATAACAAAAAAGCCAATAAGGGGAATAGGAGATTTGAGTTTTTAAAGTTATAAGTGAAAATAGCACCAAAAGGTGCTAAGAGCCAATGATAGTCGACGGTCACAATAGACTGGAACTTAGGTGCACTTTGAGGCAGACCCCAATGGATCCTGTGGTTGGATACAGCAAGTCGGACGGTCTGTCAAGGCTTTTCCCTTCTGACTCAATCTGCAAAGTGGGAGTTAGAATCTATGTGAGGCAAGGCAGCTGGCTGTATCCGAGAAAGTCTCACTGAAGTCAAATAGGGGTTGAGCAAGGTCCCACTGAAGCTATTGATTTTGGTGGGACAAGGTAGAGTAGGAAAAGTGACATTTTACACCTAGGGCCATCGTAGCTGTGGTCGGATACTTTTGGCACCTTCTCCCGATGAATAATCAAAAGGGTGCACACATAGTGCTCATGATAGGGTAAACAGTGCAAGTGAAGCATGTAGTAAGGTTACAGCAAACAAAGAATAATTAAAATTGGCACATAAAATGAGCAATAGGGTTACAAATATTTCGTAGCATGTTAGGAGCCATGTGCCACGTGCTTCACTTGCGCCGTTCACCCTATCACAAGCACAGTGTGCGCACCTTTTTGATTACACTCGCATTGAGGAAATATATCTGAAAGGAATGTTGTCCAACTACAAGACCTAACACAGACTATGATATTCAACCGTGGTTTCTCCCTTTTTGTCTCCTTCTCATAATTTATTTACACTGATTGTCTTTCAAATATTACCTTTGGTTTGTTACCACAATGGATTCCAAGGCATAGGAGGCCAAAACCACCCTACACTCTACTTGTTCATAAAAACTTTAAAACTAGAAGAACAAAGATATCCGGAAGTTAGAATGAAACAATCTATAACCCAACTAACATTGAACTGTTAGATTTAGTATTCCAACTCCCATCTACACTGCGGAAGTTACTAGAGGTCACACTATTCCAAATCATTAGGGAAGGTAATGGACATTGAAGGGGTTAGATTTACTATTCCCACTCCAATTTATGCTAGACTGGGGAAAGCGTTTGACATTGGAGTGGTTACATTTACTCTTCTGTTCTAATTTAATCTACAATGGGAATATTGTTTGACTTTAATGGGAGAAAATTTAATATTTTCCAGTACAATACAACCATATTAATAACAATGTAAATTTAAATAAAAAGAAGCTCAATTAAAAATCTTGTTTAATTTTTTTACAAATTCTAAAATAAATAATAAAAGTTGTAAAATAAGTTAATAATAAACCTTGTAAAATGTAATAGACATTATAAAATTACAGTTACAGGCCTTAGTCCTCTCAAAACTCAATGGTGTCAATAGTATACAAACAGTAACCTTCATGTTACTTCCTGAATAAAGGTGCCATAAATCAGAAGTAGTTCCACTAGCTCCCCTTAATGCCAGAATCTATTTAAAAATTGCTCCATAACACCCAAATTCACTCTATTTGGTGTATTCTTCAAGTTAAAAGAGAAACCTTTGAGCGCTGGAGGAAACAGAGTGTTAGAAGTAAATCACAAATGGTCTGAGAAAGAAAAGCAAATCACTGAACTAAGCCTTTTCATGTCCGACTCCGAAACATCTGGAATGTCCAACCTGAAACCATGACAAATGACTATCTTTCGGGAGAAACAAAAGGTCCACCTGCGTAAAACCTATTTGAATGACCGAAGACCTCCACAGGACCCACACAATGTCTCACCTCAGGTCTCTGATATTATTATCTTTACTTTTACTTCGTATTGTTATAGCTGTAATTTTATTCCATTTGCTTGTTTCTTAATAAACAGTAATACACAATGCTTTGTTTTTTGTGAACAGCCATGAGCTATGACTTCAAAGCATCAATGAATATACTCATTATTAGTATCATTTTAAAACACGGCTCCTTCGACTTCATCACTAGGAGCCATATGATAATCCATACTGCAAAGCAAGCTGTTGTCTTGGAACTTCACCCATCTTTAATGCCCTGAAAACCTTACATCTATAAATAGATATTAAACAGATTGAACAACGAGCAAAATAAACATAACAATTTCACTAAACTAATATATTCATCTTTAGATGTTCTTGTCCTCCTAAAAGTCATATTTCACCAGTGCACCTGGCAAAATGTTTTTTATAAAGCCATCTTTAGCACATAACTTAGTTTTGAAATGTATTGAGCATCAACTGTGAAGAAAATAAAGGACTGAGGTGAAGAAAGCACTTTGAAGTTGTTAGACTTGGCATCTTTTGGCGTGTTTCCCCAGAGTTTTTGCTTTCTGCCCTCCCGGTTTTGACTCTGTTTTAGCTGGCGTAGCGTTTCTGCGCACTTGCCGCACTGCTGATCAGTGGTAAAGTGCAGGTGTTCCTATAGTGAATTGTGGTATTGATTAGTGTTTCCATTTTTGGACTTTTGATTTACCTGTTAGCCCCCAGTAAAGTGCCCTGCGTGTGCCAGGGCCGGTGAATCAAATACTAATCGGGGTTCTGCAGCACTGGTTACCACCCCCGTGAGTAGCCCTAAAAACGGTAACTCAGACCTGCCATTGCAGAGTCTGCGCTCAGTTTGTAACTGCCATGTGTACTTGGCCAGTGCACATACTTGCCGGGCCCTAACCTTCCTTTTTCTTACATGTGAGGCACCCCTAAGGTAGGCCCAAGGTACCCCTGTGGGCAGGGTGCAGTGTATGTGAAAGGTAGGATATGCCCTGGTGTGTGTGTGTGGCATGTCCTGGTAGCGAATTACGCCAATGTTGTTTTTCGCTACTGCAAGGCTACCTGTTCCTCATAGGACAGAATGGGAGGTTTGTTCATAACATCTTGTAAACATAACTGGCCCGGGGAATTAGGTAAGAAAATAAAGTTTAGTATGCCTGAACTCAGAATCTAAAGATGCATCTTTTAGTGAAGGTGATTTTTATATTCTGTGTTTGAAAATACCACTTTTAGAAAGTAGGTATTTTCTTGCTCAGTCACCCTGTGTGCCTCTGCTGGAATGTGGATTGCCTGTCTGGGATTTTTGGATGACAGAAGGCTGGGGAGCAGGAGTGGCTCCAGATAGTCTAGGTAGGTCAGGAAAGGGGCTGAATAGACCTGGGCTGCGATAGGGGAATGGGGAGGAGATTTTCTTGAACCTCAAAGGGCCTGGTCTGCCTCTGACAATGCCGTCTCCACTTCCTGCCACGAAATCACACCAGAGGAGGCAGAACTGATTCTGGCTGGGCACAGACACTCTCTGCCTAAGAGATCAAAGTATTTTGGGATATAAATATTGGGGCTCAGACCCCTGAAGTTTAGAACTCTTTTGGATCAAGAAGACTGCCAAGAAGAAGAGCTGGAGAAGCTGTGAGGAGGGACTACCACTTTGCTGTGCGCTTTGCTGTGTTGGACTGCAGTGGCCGCTTCTGTCTTGGGCAGTGAAAGGACTGGACAGAACTTTATTTATTTGACTTTTGTGAGTTTCTCCAAGAGCTTGAGGTAGACCTTGCCTCCTGTTCAAGAAGTCTCAAGAACAGAAAAGACGTCAAGCTCTTCTGCATTCGGCACTGTGGACTGTGTGTTTTTGCTGCAACAGAAGAAAAGCAACTTGACGACATCCACGACGCCGCTGCCGACTCTGTGTCCTGAAGGCACCACAGAGGGCAACCCGCAACGCTGCACCGCACCCCTGGTCTCACTGATGACACCTGCTGATGCCGCTACTGAGCCGCTGCTCGAACTACTAACTTTGGGCACCGCACTTCGCACCGCCTCGCTTCACGCTGAAGCCTGGGCACCGCAGAGAGAATCGCCGCAATGCCGCACCACGACCCTGGTCTCACTGATGCAGCCTGCTGACGCCGCCACCAAGCCATTGCTTGCACTGCGACCAGTGGGCCCGGCACTCCGTTCTGCCTCACGACACCGCCTTAGCCTCCCGGACGACGACGCTCCTCGCCGAAATCAACAACGCTGCTTGCACCATGGTTCAAGGGCACCGTTTCTAAAATTACACAACGCACCGCCCTCCTCCCGCACTGCAGCCATGACCTACTTACACTGGTGCCATTGACTCCAATTCGTCAGCTGACAACAGCGTTTCAGCAATGACGACGCCGCTGCTTGCACTGTGACATGCCAGCACCGTGACGAGCACCGCCTTCATCTCGCACTGCGACCCTGGTCTCTCCGATGACGCCATCTGATGCTGCCACCGAGCCGCTGCTTGCACCGTGACCTCAGGGCACAGCATGCCGCACCGCTGCACTTTGCACCGCAGCACACAACGTCTGCTGAGGCCACACATTCCAACAGAAATGAGCTCGACCTGCAACGCAAGTGATTTCAAGGGCCTCGGCGCCCTGCATCTCTAACAGGTACTGTTTACGGGTCTTTACGACACCGTAGCTGGTCCGCGACGACAAGACCAGCCTGAACTGTTTGGATATGTTGCTCATGATGCTGTGATAGGCCTAGACGGAGCTATCAACACCAGGAAACTATTTTTAAAACTTATTTAGACAACTGTAGATTTTTGAGTACTGTATTGTGGATTTTTATCGTTTATGGTCGTCTTAAAGTATAAAAACATTTTGGCTATTTTTATGTACTGGTTCGGTGTTCCTATGTAGTGCTTACACTGTATTACTGTTGGTTATGTGCAAATGCTTTACACACTGCCTCTAAGATAAGCCTGACTGCTCGTGCCAAGCATCAAAGGGGGTGAGCAGGGATTATTTTAGGAGTGTAACTCCCTTATCCTGACTAGAAAGAAGGGTCCCTATGTGGACAAAGGTGCAAACCCTTGCCAACTAGAGACCCCCAATTCTAACAGAAGTTTTGTAAAATGTTAGATGGGCAGTTTATTTACAGATGGGCATTAGAAGGGCACTATGAGGGATTATGTTAACATGTGCTGCACCACCATTGGCAATGGTAGCCCTTTCTACACTTTCTGGCTGATTGCTAGTAAGAGAATTCCAGAGTTTTACTGACACCATACTCTGTTGTGTCTCTATAAGTGGATTTTAAGGGGGGCACGCATTAAGCCACAGATAAAACTGGTGGGCCATGTATAAAGGTTGCATTTATTTGCTTAAAATCTGCCTATGTATGTATATGTGCATACATATTAATAGATGTATATTTAGATACAGAAAAAAGCACATTCATACAAGGTCACATTTAAACATTTTAACAAAACAACACTGATTTGCAATGAAAGGTGATAGGCCGAATTAATGTTTGTGACAAGGTACAGTGCCAGTTTATTTTTTCTGTTCTCCCTACTGGTACATTTAGCAGCTGTGGACAAGGGGGAGGGGCTTGGAAAAACAGAGCTGTGGCATGGGCCCCACCTATGCCCCTCTTACGACATCATTGCTTGTACTACCTGGGATCAATGTCTGTAACATCACACAGAGTTTGGAAAAAAAATGCAGTTCATTGGTTGAAACACGTCACCAGTGCCATGGAAGAAATTTCCTTTCACCCTCTGAGGCGGAAGCCGGAGGTTCTATCGCACTTTCCTCTACCTGCTTTGCTAGCAGACTTATGCTCGAGGTGAAAAAAGCACTTTAGAATTTTTCTTTTAGTGATTTGTGTTACTATCGTGCGCTTGATTTTAATAAGCGTTTGAACTAGGATTCGACTTCCCCTTCCTCCCTCTACCGCCTGGGCCACTCTCAGCTGAGTGTTGACGCTGAGAGTTGGTCCCGGGGAGGCGAGGGTTTGACAGCCGCCATCTTGGGTGTGGGTCCGCCCTGACGCGCTCTAGCTTCCTATAAACGGGACGGGCTTCTCCGCGTAGCGGACGCGTTTGCGGACGCGTTTGCGGACGCGCCGGATGCCCGCCGGAGTCACGCCAGAGTCCAGCCCGTCTGCGCCCGTCCGCGCTGAGGACGGGCTGCAGGTCGGGCTGTACCCAGCTCACACTCCTTCCCCTCCTGTTGAGACAACTGGACTATACTCCAGGTCTGAATTCCTTGCACTAAGACCTGCATCCCAGCCTTGTCTTCACCGCTATTCTCCCAAAGGGATCCTGCACTCTCACAGATGCTGGGCCTGTTCGACCTCCTTTGTATTTTCCAGTGCGGTCGCTGTAAGTGTACACCTTCCGCACACACAGCCTTCCCCGCACCGGAGATCCGGCTTCCTAATTAATGCTCGTTCGCTTATTAAGCACAATGTCGCTTTTCACGATTTCGTTGATAACCAACAGCCGGACTGGGTGTTTATCACGGAGACCTGGCCCTCTGATACTTCTGGACACGATCTGCTTATGGCCATTCCTGACGGCTACTCTCTTTATAGGCAAGATAGACCCTTGCGCAGAGGAGGAGGCATTGCCATTCTTTTGAAATCCTCCTTTCTCTGTGTGATTAAACCATTATCAATTCCTCCAGATCGCTTAGAATCACTTTATTTCTGTATTACTCTTTCTCCATCGGCCTCCTTTACCGGGATTCTGGTCTACAGAACCCCAGGTTCTAGGGCCAGTTTCCCTTCAGAACTAATGACTATCCTAGAACCCTACTTCAGAAAAGCGGCTCTTACCATCCTGGGTGATTTTAATTTTCACCTAGATGAGACCAACTCAAAGGACACAATCTCACTCGTCGAATCTCTAGGAGCATGTGACCTTGCCCAGCTTGTAAAAAGTCCCACTCACAAGGCTGGACATATACTTGACGGGGTATTTTCTAACGACGACAGGCTCTCCACTGGCCCCCCGCTACCGTTGGTCCGGACAGACCACTTCGCCGTGCCATTGGAACTCTCCGTTCCTGCCCCCTGTTCTACTAACTTGACAACCTCCCCGTTCACCCTTAGGAGAAACTTAAGGAATATCTCTGATGAGGTCCTCGTCCCTTTGGTCTCCACCCCTGAATCTTTAGCTTTAAGAGACGCAGCAGAGGCAGCCCAAGCTCTGACGGACTCCATTTCTAACGCAGTGGAACAACTTGCCCCCTCATCTCTGCGCTATGTAGCGCGCAGTAAGCCTACGGCACCTTGGTTTTCCGATCAGCTGAGACTTTTGAGACAAGGATGTAGGAGCAGTGAGAGAAATTGGAGGAAATCTTGGGACTCTAATGATCGAGAGGCTCACAAATCTGCGCTGCGGGCTTACAAACGGAGAGTGGTAATAGAGAAGCAGGAATACTTCTCCAATATTACCAGCTCTCTCTCCTCTTCTAGGGAGCTCTTTAAAATTGCCGACACCTTATGCTCCCTGCAACTCCCTGATCCCGTAGTTAGCTCGCAAGAACTTTGCAATAATATCTCTGACTTCTTTCATAATAAAATTCATGACATACATGTCTCTTTGGAAGCCCATTGCCTTGCTCTTGATCAAAACATCGCACCTGTCATATCCAGTCTCGATTCCTTAGGCAAAGATCCCTCCCGCCTACTCATGGAATTTCCATCTTTATCCCTGGAAGCACTGAATCTACTACTTGACAGGACCAAATCGGCTTCTCCCCTTGATCCTCTACCTCTGAAAAAACTGAAGGAATGCAGAAATAGCCTTCTTCCCCCTATGCTTGAGGTTATGAACAAGGCTATTACCCAGGGATCTTTCCCCCCGGTATGGAAGAAGGCAATTGTGAAACCTCTTCGTAAGAAACCGTCCCTTGATCCGGCCCTTTTGAAAAACTTTAGGCCGATCTCCCTTCTTCCAGCTCCCGCTAAGATGCTTGAGGCACATCTGAACTTTCATCTGTCCTCCTTTCTCGATTCCTCTGAATACCTAGATAACACTCAACACGGTTTCAGAAAACACCACAGCACAGAGTCCGCTCTCACTTGTGTGGTCGATAACATCCGACGCAAAGTGGACTCTGGCCAAACTACGGTTTTGGTTCTGTTGGACCTCACGGCCGCGTTCGACACCCTGTCCCCCGCCATTCTTACATCTCGGCTGAGGGAAGCTGGTGTTACGGGACCGGCCCTGAGCCTACTAAATTCCTTCTTGACTGAAAGGGAGCAGAGAGTGATGCTTGGGAACCACCTCTACCCTGCCAAGTCATTGCAGTGTGGGGTGCCACAAGGGTCGGCCTTAAGTCCGACCCTGTTTAATATATATATGGCCCCCCTGGCAAGACTAGTTAGATCTCAGGGGATGGAGGTGGTGTCCTACGCAGATGACACCCAGATCATGGTGTCACTCGCTCACACCTCTGTCAGTACATCTGCCGCCAGTTTCAGGGTATGCATGCAGTATGTGGCTGACTGGATGACTATAAATTCCCTCAAACTGAACGGCGAAAAAACGGAGGTGTTGATCTTTGGGAAGGACCAAGACGTGTGGTCGAGTAAGTGGTGGCCTTCTTCTCTTGGCATCTGCCCCACTCCCTCCCAATCTGCCAGAAATCTTGGTGTAATATTTGACACCTCGCTTTCTATGTCCCTACAAGTCAACAGGACCGTGGCCACCTGCTGGGGTGTGATCAGGATACTTAATAAAATCCATGGGTATCTTTCCCCCCAGGCGCGTAAACAGGTGGCAGTCGCCCTGGTGGGCTCGAGGCTAGATTACTGCAACTCCCTGTATATGGAAGCCAATAAAAGCCTGATACACCGACTGCAGATTGTGCAGAATGCTGCAGCGCGCTTTGTCTTGGATCTTCCGAAAGCCTCTTCCGCCACTTTGGCCAGGAAGGACCTTCATTGGCTTCCCGTGCAGCACAGAATCTCTTTTAAAATTCTGTGTCTGGCTTACAGAGCATGGAAAGAAGGTCCCTCAAGTGCTATTGGCTCTCTTCTAATGCTTTATATCCCTACAAGAAGCCTTCGCTCTGCGGGACTCTGTCAACTGGTTGTGCCCCGTGTCAAACTTGTTAGATGGGGAGCCAGAGCTGTAGGTGTGCTGTACAACATAGCATAATATGGGCAGAAGGCCGCATTAATGGGTATGTGCTTTGCCACGCACCATGGTAGTGATTTCCTTATTTACAATGGCAGGGGGATCTTCACGCAGTAATTTAGCTAACAGAGCCCCCGATTTGTCCGCCTCAGAATGACATCTCTGCGTATACCGTTGATGGTCATAGATTCTAAGAGATTCTAACAATTCAGTGAGTTGCATGCTGACTTTCTGGAGTGGTGCCTGTTTGTACCTGTCATGTGTGGCCTCCTGTTCCAACCTATCCATCTTGCGTTCTGTTTCTGTAAGGGACTTATGGACTTCGTGCCTAGCTCCCACTGTCACGCTGATAGCCCTAGCGTATGTCCGCTTTAAAGGCGTTCCATTCAATTAGACCATTAGAGTCTGTATTACTATTTTCCGCAAAATAATGTGCAATAGTGTCAGCCATGGCGGTACGGAACACCGTGTCTTCTAGCAACTGTGGCCATAGTCTCCAGGTAGGTACCAGTGTAAGAATCCTGCCCCACGTGACTATTATCTCTAGTGGGTTATGGTCCGAAAAGGTTTTTGCTAGATACGTAGCGTGTGTGGCTGCATCGCAATCATGTTTGAGCAGTATGTTCTATTTTTGTATTTAGCATATGATTGTGTTACAATCCCCGCCTATAATCTAGGGATTCATCTCCCAGCCTGCTAATGAAAGATTCAGGGTAATTAAAAATAGTTCTTGCTCAATATTCGGCGCATATGTGCTACCCAGCACTACTTGTTGACCATCCAGTGACCCTCATACAAAAATATATTGTCCCTGTTTGTCTACTCTCTGCTCTAAGGATTTAAAAGGCACTCCATACCTGATCCATATGGTGACATATCCAGAGTAGCTAGTGGAGAAAACCTGCCCCCTCCATTTCTTACGAAGCTTCACTGCCTCCTGTTCCAACATGTGGGGTTCTTGTAAGTACACTATTTGTGCTTTACGCCTCAGCAATTGAGCATGTTTTCTATGGCGTTTCTGCACCGAACCCAATCCTCGAACGTTCCACGTTAATATGTTATACTGGTTAAGTTTATGCCTTGCCATACTAAGTTCATCCTAAAGATAGGCCACGTTGTATATGTGTTAGTGATAAGCTGCCTCATATTAATCAAATGAATCCCTCCCCAAAACACCCAATACTCGGTCCAGTCAAGGAACTATACTGGACCATGCAACTAAACAAGGCAAACATAACTATGCGCTGTACAACAACAGCATTTGCAGATTGGAGGACATCGCCAACGCCATCCATGGGGTTCAGACCACACTCCAATATACTATAAAGCTCCGTCAGAATGGAACCCCGGGCTCGGGTAAAATTGTACACACACATCGCCGCAACATAATTTAGCAAAAGGATATTATATCAGTGTCAGAGGTAGGTCCTTTAGCAATAGTGTCTTATGGCAGTTAGCCAAACAAACCATCTGCTGTTTGTGGGGTCACGGTGGGAAACAGGGACACACTGCCCTCAGAGTCCGACCTGTTCAAGTCGTCTTCAGAGGAGGCTGAGTCCTCAATTAGTGCAGTCTGTCGAAATGTAGCAGCTACTGTTAGCACCTGATTCTTGCTCTGCTGCTTCTGCTGTGATGTCGGGTTGGTCCATCGAGAGTTCCTGTGTATCTGTCTACTTCAGCAGGTTCCAGTTGGTTCCATTCGACAGGAGCTATGCTGTGTGCTTTGGGAGAAATTGTCCCCAGTCACTGTAGGCTCCGTCACCTCCAACCATTCCTCAGCATCTACCGGGCTCTCGAAAAATGTGTTTTGCATTCATGAATAATTTTCAGTAGGGCCAGGAAGGTTAGTGCATATTTTAGATTCAGGTCTCTCAGTTTCTTTTTAACTGCCATGAAGGAGGAGCGCTGTCTCTGCACCATGAGCTTGTAATCCGGGTATAGCAATATTCTACTATTCTCAAAGTTTATCTGTGTCAGCTCCCGCGCTTTTTGTAATAGCGTGTTTCGGTCCCTATAGTTTACCAATCAGACAATAAGGGGCCGCGGGGGAGCACCCGGTTTAGGTTGACCAGTGGGTATCCTATGCACTCGTTCCACTCAGTATTGAGTGGAGAGGCCCTTCGAGGTGACATTTTCGAGGAACCACTGCTCCATATAGCTGGCTGAATCCATCCCTTCACATCGTTCTGGCAGCCCAATGACGCATAAGTTATTCCATCTTGTTCTCCCTTCGCGTCTTCTACTCAGTCTATCAGGGTATTGACTTGTTTCTGAAGCTGGTCTATGTGGGTCGTGTTCTGGGCTTGTTGTGGAGACAGTTCTGTCAGTGCCATGGTGTTATCCTTTACATTATCGGCTAGCTTGGCATGGTCCGCTTAGAGCAGCGTGAAACTGGTTGTGAGGGCACCAATTTGCTGTTCGATAGCCTTTCTGGAGTCCCTTACCTCCTGAAGAATAAGATCCAGTTTATCCATAGGCTCTGCTACATTTGTAGGTGGTATACAACTGGGCAGCTGTGGCATTTCGCCAAGTTCCGCATGCTCCATTGCGGGGTCCACACTGGGCCCAGCGTCCTGCTGCTTTCCTTTATTGCGGCCCATCACCACCGTCCCGGCTGTGTGGGCTAAGCAATGAGATACCTCACTGTGTTGTAGGGGGGCGGCAAGTCCGGTGTGCCACAGTGCCAGACTGCCAGCAGCGGTTGTTCCAGCATGTGTCACAGTCACACGAATGGGGTTTACAGCAGGTTATCATGCACATACAAGGCCTTCTATTGGTGTTGGTATCGGCTCGAGCTAAGACGAATGGTAGATGTGGGTGTTGTGGAACTTTTTGTCTACTCTGGCGCCCTGCTCAGCAGTACGATCTGCCCAGGCCTACCACAGGCAGTCAGGGTCCACTGGAGCGGTCACGTGGGTGTCTCTTCCAGGGCTTCCCAGCCCGTAGAGTCCCCTACTGCTCATATAAAGTGCCAGCAGGGCCAGTCAGGCATGAAGCGGGCCCCCGCTCCTGAGTGCAGTTACCTATGTTGAGTCCAGTGCACTGCACCCTTCCTTCTCAGGCGCAGCAGGGGATCTCAGCCCGCCCCACAATCAGGCCACTTCCCTTACATTGAACAGGCCTGCCGCTGGGGCATTGACGCACTATCTGCACCCTCCGGTGTCTTCCGTATGTATTTCCGTCCCCTTTCTTCACCTCACCTAACACCAACAGTTTTCTGTGCCCCTCTGGCTGTGCTGTTCTAAGCCGTGGGATCAGGCCCTTCTACTGGGTAATTTCTGTTCCGAGGCACCAGTCGCAGGCCGCACTGTGTCCTCGGGCCTTGCGCGATTCCAACCCTGGGGGGCCTACCTCTGGGGCGCTGTCACATTCACCCCCCTGGCCTGTTCTGCTCCGCAGAATTCTCAGCCACCGGTGCCGCCCTCCTCAATCTGCATATAGCTCCCACTGGGGCTTCCTCCATAGTCAATCTGCGTTCAGGACCTGTCGCAGTTCAGCGCAGCGAGCTCCTGGCCCCGGGCCCGTCTTTCCCTCTCCGCAAACTTACGGGCTCCGGACAGCGTAGGTCGCTAAATGTGGGTGGCAGCTGGCTGGAAAACAGGTCCGATCGTTGTACTCTTTGCAAGGGGCCCCTCTGTGCGACGTGCGACAATGAAGTTACAGGATCTTTGTGCCCGGGTCCAGAGCTCAGCTAAAAGGCGCCCGCCATTATCCGCAGTCGGTCACGCACCCCCTTGTTTAACCATTGTTGACGTAACTTTATTGATTGTAAAAAAGCAACACATGTTAACTTAAACTATTTTCGCATTGGATAGAAAATAAATGCTGTATGACCATGATTCTGAATTAAGAACCATCATTCTCCTTCCAGGAAGCTGTGTCGAGTGATTAAGTAGCTAAGAAAGCCTTTCTTTAGCCCAAGTAGGAATACTTTGAAGAAGGTATTGGACGAGGAGTAATTTCTAATAGCATAATTGAATAGTGGATCTTTTATTGGGCCTGATTAACATAGGATACTTCCACAGTTGAGTATGTTTACACTTTTGTGTAAGTTTACTACTTTTTGAGAATTCACAAACTCAGAGTGTTGCAGCCTAATTCATGAAGCTGAATTCGGCTCGCAAAGGGCCAGATTCTGAGAATCTGGCCCTTTGCGAGTGAGATTTTTGCATTTGGGATTCATCATCCCAAATGCAAAAATCGGTAATTGCGTTTTCGCAAATTTGCGATGGATTACATTTAAGGAATCTCTATTTGAGATTCCTTAAATGCAATTCATCATCCATTTAAAAATTGCGAAATCGCAATTTCGGGCCGCTATTTACCGCGAGGTCAAACCTCGTGGTAAAGAGCGATAACTCAGAAAAATGCTTTTAAAAGCATTTTTCTGAGTTGCATGTTGCACATACACATGTCCTTTGGACATGTGTGTGCGCAACCCCTGTTCATATTAGCATTTAAGGGGTGCTACAGGGTGTCCTTTGGACACCCCTGGCACCCTTTCAATCGCTATCTTATTTGCGATTAGCTAATTGCTCATCGCAAATAAGGAATACTCCCCATTCATTCCTATGGGCCTTTTGGCCCATAGGAATGAATGGGGAGTTATTCCTTATTTGCGATTAGCAATTTGCTAATCGCAAATAAGGAATTAGGAGGAATCGCATTTTTTCTTGCATATTCCTACATGAATCCCGTTTTGCGAGTCCTTAATAGCGATTCGCTATGAATCGCTATTAGGGGCTCGCAAAACGGGAGTATGATGAATCAGGCTGTAAAAAGTGATACGTTCAGCACTACACATGGCCAACCACTGGTACTGCAACACTCTCCCATAGAAAATTTTGGAAGGTTGCAGGAATAGTGGTTGACCAAGTATAGTGCTGGACTTGCTACAAAGGTGTAAGTTACTACAAGATATAGGTTGCTACAAAAGGGCAGTCTGTAAACTCTGAAAATTAGCAAACTTACTCAAAAGTTTAAACTTACTCAAAAGTGCAGTTTGTGAATTAGGCGTAGAGCCTATAGCAGTCATCATGACGTTATCATTTTGATAACCCCCACGGCATAGGATTCAGATTTTCCTATATCCTGGTGTTTTGTAATTTGTGCTATCCGAGGTCTAAGACCTATTCTGAAATTTTTCGATGCGCCCACCAGGCAGCTAGTGTTTCAGGCGTCAGTGTTATACCAGCTAGATTATGCTAGTTCTCTTTTGGTGGGGATCAATCAGTCAGAAGTCATCTGGCTGCAGCGAGTTCAAAATGCTGCAGCCAGAGTGGTGATTGGCCTGCCAAGGCAGTGCTTTGTTTCAAACACGCTGCGCTCTCTCCACTGGCTTCCGGTGGATAAAATTCAAGGTACTTTGCCTTGCTTTTAAAATCCTCAAGGGTTCATCTCCTCAAATATTGGAGAATCTGCTGGTGCCATATGTACCCTCGCGAACCCTCAGATCCCTGGGCCAAAATTTGGCAGTTGTCCCACGTTTTAGGTTGAGCAGAGTCGGTGGTCGCTCATTTCGGGTGTTGGCGGCGAAGTTGTGGAACTCTCTCCCCCCTCACACCCGGGCTCTTGAAGACCTCTAGCTGTTCAGACGCGCCATCAAGACTATTCTATTCATTTAGCCTATACCTTTCTGCTTCACTGTTGTTCCACTTTCTGGCCTTTTAACTGAGTTGTGTTTTGTGTACCTTGCAAAGCGCCGGGACGCCCCTTTGCTGGGGCAGCTGAGCGAGGTATAAGTGCAGATAACAGAGCATAACATAACAAAGTTATAAGGATTCATATCCGTGACTCCATATACTACATCTAGTAGAGTAAATTTAATGCCTTTTTCCTTATATTTTTCCAGTTCCAATATTCGTTCCATCTGACACAAATCCTGGAAAATGATAATAATTTAGATTTGTTCAACAGTAGTAAAATTACAACAAGCTTCTGAAGGAGAAGTGACTTTAGCCAGCTCTTTCCACAGTCTTTTCCTGGGTTTCCCAGAGTAGGACGTTAGAAGTCTGTAGAGTACGGTCCATCCAAACTACAATGGGTCGCTTGTAATACAGCTAAATTGTGAATAATTGTGAACAATAATGCAATAAATACAAACAAAATAAAGTACCTGAAAACTTGGGGCAAAGAGAGAATTACTATGGCTTTCAGCATTGGAAGTTGTGACCCCATGATGCGATGTATTAGCATCAAATTGGTTGTGCACATTGGATAGAAACAGTGTGAAGATGGCTAGCGATGTTAAGGCCCCAGGTTTCACTTTCTTGGGGCATCCAAGCATAGGGTACCACCTGCCATTTCCTCACAGGGCAAAGATACCACATCTCGATATCATGTGCCAGTTCACAAAGCCATTTGCACTCATAATTTAGTTTTACGAGCACAAATGCTAGTGTTAACAGCTGCAAACTATTTTTCAAAAGCTAAACTGGTATATGTAAATCGTGTTCTTTTGCTCCCGTGAGATATTAAATAAAAACAGCATAATGTTATGAGAGAGTAAATCTTATATAAGGGATGAAGTGGGCGTATGAAGCAACATTTTATTTGGTGCATTTGTAACTGCTCTGTTCAACGGCTTACACTTTCTAAAGATAAAACTGTACTTTTGATGGACAACATCATCATCAGAACTGTACAAGACAGATTCCCTGCACTCCTTCCGGATATGTTAACTTAAGTCTTGCTTGCTCACAGTGCACCATCAGTACCCCTAACTGCAGTCAGAGTGACAATTTAACTGTGCAACCTTTGAACACGACAACCATGACTCCCCAAGGAAATCTTAGCAAGGGATCTAGAACCCTTTTGCTTAGTTACTTTTGCATACCCAAAGAGGTACACAAGAAATACAAAGTAAACCATTTCAGTATGTATTGAAGCATTGTGATTCTTGAGTAAAATGCCTGTGCTGCAATAATCAATAAAAGGAAACAGAATATATTGACTAGCCTTATGAGAATGGTGAAAAATATGAAAAGTGCAACCATTTTGCTTATTACAGACAATATATGCTTGCATACAAGTACTGTAATATAGTGAACTCCTACCTGGCGCATCCTAACCTTTCATGTATAGGGTGAGTGAATCTGCCAAATCTCTGTAGGGTGTTCTAACTCCCCTCTACCTGTGGGTTAGTGTCATCAAGCTGCCCGTCTTGGTGTAGTACAAGAAGCATCGAAGGGGAGCACAGAAGGAGGACAGAAAGAGCAGTAGGTCGAGGAAGAGAGAGAGTAGGATGAGGTGGGCACTCTTGATGGCAATGCAAGAGTTGGGCCTGAAAGGTCTGAGGGGACAGGTGTGGGCACAGGCACAAGGCAGATGCTAAGCAGTGGGTAGATGTAGCATTCCCACTCCATTTAAAGTGAAAGTACAGAATTTTGGAAAGGAAGGGTTAGGATTAATATTCCTACTCTAATCTAAACAATAGAGAAAGTGTTATACTTTGTAGGAGTGACACTTACTATTACACTCAAACAAACAAAATCAGACAAGGGATAGATATAGCATAAAAAATCAATACCTAACAAAACAAAAATATTGAAACATATTTAAAATAAAAATATCTGCTTCATAAATATATACAATTAAATATTTATATAATTACATTTTTTATATGTCATTGTATCATGAAATAATGTAACGAATATATAACGAAATAAATTCATTTAAAATAAATACACTCCACGCCCTGATACTCAAAAACACCAAAACATACATTAAAAATAAAATGTAATTAAATAATGACAATAAAATACTAATTAAACAAAACACACTTAAAACAATTGATAAATATAAAATTAATTTGAAAATGTTTATTAAATACACTTATAAATGAATCAACAATTCATTAAAATACAACAGTTTATATAACAAAATCAACTACACATTGTAAATATGTAGTTACCAAATATATATTTAATTAAAATAACAATTGTATTTAACAAAATGTAATCTAAATAATTTCCCACCATAGTCCCCTACAAACCAAACAACGTACTACTAAATAATGATTTAGCCATTAAAATGCAGGAAATTCAAATTGTGCATTAAAAATATCAAAATAGATTCAAATTATTAAAATAGCAAATATTCAATAAAGTAATGTATGTAATTAATTCACAATTAAATATGTAACTAACAGACACAATTTTAAATAAAAAAACATTTAAATTGCTTTTAATTCTATTTCCATACAAACACAGCAACCTGCTATTAAATTATAAATGACTACTTAAATGTAAAAATAATAATTACACATTAAAACTTACAAACTAATCTAAAAATAGAATAATTACTATAATAATACTAATGCCGAAAATCCATACGATAACAAATGTACATTATATTAATTAAAAAACAACATTTAATACAACTATAAGGAAGTAAAAAATATGATATACTATACCGTAAAAAACAGACATTATATACATAAAAATAATATTCTTACCTCCTGCATTCTGGTCCTTGATATTCTTGCCATGATCATATTTTTGACCCAATATTCTTGCAACTTACTCAATAGTTTTAAATTGATGTTTCTGTCATTCATCACAATGAACACTAAGCAGTGAGGATAGAGTATTTAACATCTCTATGAGCTGATTTATGGCATCACTAATTTTGTCTGGCAAAGCAAGATTTTTCCGACTATGCAATTATTGGGTTGCTTTCACTGTTATGTATATTACAGAGCGCATTATTTTCTACTTCCTAATTTCCAATTTTCTCAAGTCTTCTGCTAACCTATTTATTTTCTGCTTTACTGTGGGACTGTATTTTCATATTTTAATGAACCGAGCACATGCAGCATCTTCATAATACAATCAATGAAAGCCTCAAAGAGAATACAGATTGTTAATATGAGATTATGGCATTTTGTATTCCTACAAAAGGCAACAAAGGCAAAAAAAGGCATCAGAATACAAAACAGCTACAATACTATATTATGTATGAGCACACATATTAAACAGTCACTCAAAGCATAATTTATAGCATATTTGGATACATTCAGCAAATATAAATACAACACCAATAAGACAAATATTTTAAAAACATGCAGACACACCACACTTGTGTCTAGAAGTATCAATTATTTTAAAGTTGTCTTCCTGGTTTCAGAGCATAGTCACCTAGCAGAAGCAACAAAATGTTTATTTTTGTATTTATATGGTCAATTTGAGCATACCACTGTAAAGCAGATGTCTTCAACCAATGATAAGGAGTTCCCAGTAGCTCCCAGACACCTTCAGAGTAGCTCGCAGCCATGAGTTTATTTTTAAATAGGCACAAGGGCACATTTTCCATTCAAAGTTAAGGGATGGCTATGTTTATTTTAAATTATTATCATCAGACTGGAGATAGCAGGGCCTGATAATGAGCTGAGCTCATTGAGATTTATGACCCAGGCTGGAGTGGGGGCACAAAGGTGAGGAACTGAAGCATTGATGTATTTAACTCTCACACAAAAGTTCTTTGCAATGCATTATTGGAGTGTGAGAACAAAATTATGTTTCTAAATGCTTTTAAATGGGGGGAAATTACAAAGTTAACTGAATGATGAAGTTAACGCGTTCTTTTCTCCCACTTAGAAGTGTTGTATTTACAAACAGCAGGCATATAGCACTCAGGGGACACTGTCCCAAAAGTATAAATAAAAAATACAGTATATATTTTAAGTGGGAGAAATTTTAAGTTTAGAAAATTGTTCTATACTTTAAACGTTTTTGCAGAAAAATTTTCTGCACTTCAAATTTCTCCCATTTAAAAAAATGGATGTATGCTTGTGTTATATATGTAACAGTGACACACATGGTAAAAGGTATGTCCTGTAGCACAAGTACATATGACACAGGCTCTCAGTCACACATACAAATATATCCCATTCATGCGCACACATGTACATGCATCCCAAAAACCATGCTCTAACTCTCAAACCATGTTATCTGCTGTGTGGATGTCAATGAGGCTGGGTATGGGGGTGTCTGGTAACAATGTGCGGGTTGTGTAGCCTTCAGTAACTCACGAAGGTTTTCAATGATCAGAAGTATCCTTCACTACAGGAAAGGTTGGAGACCCTGCTGTAGTGGGAAAAAGACTGTTTCCAACTGCTAACTATATACTCGATAGGCACAGTCCTCTTTCGTCCTGCTACAAATAACCACCCTTGCAGGCATTTGATTATTACTGAAACGTATGAAAGAGTTCCAAACCTTTTGGTGACTGAACTGTAAGTACTCGTGTATTCTTCTAAAGCTACAAGATATCCAGCATAACTCCAAGAATAGAATTGATCACCGCCTAAGATGGACACAGGCATTATCTCTAGATCAAACAAAGCTGTTCGCTCTGGGTTCCTATCTTGGATGAGTTCACTAGGTAGTGCTATTATTTTACAGCACACTTGGTGGGTGTGGGGGAAGGTGGTTGGTTATTTCAACTCAGGTGAAAATATGCTGTAAGAGATAAAAACGCTTATTTGCACACTATTAATTATCCAAATTTGAAATCAAAAAGAAGTTTGTACCCAAATTGGGATTAGCTGGAATGAGGGACTAAGGACCTTATTTAAATGTTGGCGGACGGGAACTCCATCACAAATGTGACGGGTATCCTGTCCACCTTATTTCAAGAGCTATAGGATAGAATACACTTAAAATAAGACAGACGTGATATCAGTCACGTTTGTGATGGAGTAACCCATCATCCAAACCACATCAGGTTCTCAATCTCCCAGTTAATCCAACAACCTAACCTTTTTCCTGCCATTTCTCACTGGCACCTCAATATTGACATGATCAAAAAGTAATTCTACCTCTGCTTTTTATATACAGCTTATTTAGTAGTTAGAACACAGGTAGTCATTTAGTACACCGAACATTGGTATATTTCTAGCCCACTCGTTATAATGGGGATGCAGTCAATCTGGTGAATAATGTCACAATTGATTTGACAACAGAATAAGATTTATTCAAATAAAGAGATGTTCTGGAATCCCTATTGTTGGTGATTGCTGATGATGTAAAATTGGGAGAGAGGGCAAGTATTTTTCTTTTTATTCAATTGCCCATTAAATTCAGAGCTCTTTTACACACCACCCCTTCTATCTGATCGAACTAACAATGTCCCATTTGTAGTCAAATCATTCCCCTTTAACAGTAATAGCTTGGCATAGTAGGCCTTACTTAAAGGATCTAGGGTATAACAATCATACAAAACCAAATCAAAACCTTGCATTACTTCTTCCATTAAGGGGTCTTCATTTCAATTCATTCTCGGTCAAAATGTCTTCTTGACAAATTCCATCAATATGTCAAGTCCTTTATACTACAACTGTATACATTTAGAGAGCTTCATTTTTATTAATTTCTGATGCATCAAAATGCAATTCACCAACAATCTAACCAAAGTCCACTGGAAGTCCACTGCTGATTGGTCTCAAGTGGCTGAATTATAAGACATTTACTTGGTTGCAAAATGTTCTCTTTTCTTTTTCAGGGGAAAATTATTTTCTCCTTCAATACTGCATCTAAATGTGAAACATAAAGGTTAACGTATAGAGGGGCTAACAAGCAACCTTGTCTTAACCTTTTCAGGTCCAAACCACATCAAATAAAAATTGTTGCATACTAAACCTAACTGATCCCATGCACCATATGAAAAACTTTTATTAACTCTAGTAGGGCAGCTTGAATACTTCAATACCATAGTTTCACCTATTAGTCACACTTGATTAATCTAATCAATCAAAGCCACAAAAGGTCATGAAGTGACATCCATCCTTCCCTTCATCAGCCGCCAGGGCTACCACATTGTTCGACATGAACATCCCATTACAAAATAAGTCTCTGGAACTTACAAGAGTAGTCATTTTACATTTTCTTGGTTTATCAGACTAAACATTTTTATGAGTGGTGATTAGAACCATCCCCATCCATCTGGTGTTCTAGATGAGGCTACTATCTCCTTCAGTACTAGAGATAAAAGAGTGTCTCTTTACCCAGGGCATTCTTAAAGTATCAATCAGCGGAGCATCTGGATGCACCGCATTTGACTGGCAAAATTCAGGGACACTTCTCACACACTATTCACTGCAAATCTCAGCACTCCCAGAGACGTCACTTTTTGATTAACTATGCAAAATGACAAGGACATATTGGCCCTGGTTTACAAACTCTTTACATCAGCTCTGTGTTACTATTTTAACACAAACCCGCTGCAATGGTCTGTGGTGGCATTTACAAACACGATTTGTATTGGGTTGTAACTCAAAGCAACACAACATGCTGCCTTGCATTGCTCTGTGTCAAGGGGTTGTTACATGGGTAGTGCATGGACCTTCTCATGCATCAACCCATACATTGATAGGGATTTTTGCCAATGTCCTGTGCCTCCAAGAGGCAGGTGTAACAAGGAAAAATGCTTTCATATCATAGTTTGTGAAGTGGGGGGGGCCTTCCAGAACAAAACCTATGCTACCCACAACGTTACACCCTTACTGTATTCCTCAAGGTACCTGGTTAGAGCATGGCAGCCAAAAATACACGAGTGTAGGACAGAGCAGAACAGGGCCACATCTTAATAGATATTATGCTGTTCTGCTCTCTCCCTTTCACACAGTGCAGCACAGCAACTTTACTTGCTGTGTTACTCGACTTCTATATAAATCTGGGCCAATATCTTTTCCCTCCACCATTAAGACTCTCTGTGCCTTCTATGTAGGCACATAATCAAACCATTTAGGGTGTCTCTTTCTGCATTCCATCCACTAACTTCTACTACATCTCAGTGAACTTTGGCTTCAATGTTGTTCCCCTCTTGTTCTCTGATGTGCCTCATTCCATTTAACAGCTATACATTCAAAACCCCTGATGAAAAAGCAGAATAAATCCCCTACGGATCTGACGAACATGAGCCCCATCTCACTCCTGCCTGTTCTAGGAAAGATCACGGAACAGATAGTGTACTGGGAGCTAAAAGCATTTGTGGAGAACCATAACATTCTGCACCCACAGCAATCTGGCTTTCGCCCCAGCCACTCTACCGAAACGGCCCTGATAGAACTCTCCGATTCCATCAAGTTCCTGCAGGATGAGGGAAGGAAAGCCGTCCTCATCCTGCTTGATCTCACAGCAGCGTTCGACACAATCTCTCATGTCATCCTGATTGATAGGATGTGTGAGATTGGCATGACAGACACAGCTTTGGCATGGGTAAAATCTTTCCTGACCAATAGGTCCCAATCTGTGTCTTTGGGTCCCTACCTAACCAGCGAAAAAACCATTACATCGGGTGTACCGCAGGGGTCCATATTAAGCCCATTACTTTTCAATATCTATATGGCACCCCTCCTGGCTGTGATAGAGTCTTATGGGATCCTTGTCACGTCATATGCTGACGACACCCAACTCGTCGTCTCTATCGACAAAAACTGCACGGATACAGAGCTGCGGTTTCAGAATTGTCTCACGGAGGTATTTCAGTGGTTGAATAAAAACCACTTGAAGTGCAACAGCGGGAAAACTGAAATCATACCATTAGGGAAAGATTTGCTCTTCTGCTTGAAGGATTGGTGGCCCAAAGATTCAGAGGCCCCGCCTAGTGCAGTGACTTCTGCTCGCAACCTGGGCGTACAATTTGACGCAACCCTCTCCTTTGACGATCAAGTCAGGATTACGGCCGGTTGCTGTTTCGGACTTATCAAATCTCTAAAAACATTTTTTTACTTCCTCCCCATTGCTTCCAGGAAATCGGTTGTGGTTGCATTAATACCCTCCCGACTCGATTATTGCAATGGGCTGATGGCCGGAGTGAAAAAGTCCACTCTGAAGAAGTTGCAAAGTGTACAGCACGCTGCTGCAAGATTAGTGTTAAAACTACCCAGGAAATCTTCAGCCTAAGCAGCATTAAATTGTCTCCACTGGTTGCCTCTGCATAAGAGAATCCTTTTCAAACTCTTACTAACAGTTTTTAAAGCCCTGAAAAACATAGGTCCTAAATACCTCGCCAACCGTTTTATCCACTATGACCCCGCACGTTGTCTGAGATCCTCAGGGATCAACCTCACCAAGATCCCAAGGTATAAATATAAAACCAGGGGTGGAAAAACTTTCACAGTCCTTGCTGCAAGGGCTTGGAACAACATGCCCGTAAACCTCAGACTGATTGAGACTGAGAGTCTTTTCAGGAAACAACTGAAGACTTGGGTCTATCAGCAATCCGATACCTATGTGATGGCAGCCATCTAGATCCTTTATCATCCAATCTCATACACGCTCGCTCAGCGCCAAGATGCTCCTTCCGGAGCGAAAGGTTGCGCTTAATAAATACCCACAAATAGAAATACAAATACAAATACAAGGTTTTCCTCAACTTCTGTCACTCTCTGCACCCAAAAGTGAGCCTGGATTCAAATAAACATTGTGGAAAAAGATGTCTCTCTTGTCTAGCAATCATGCAGAAAAACTTTAAGAGATGGAAAATTGCAGTGGTTAAGTAAGCATAGTCAGTTAAAGAATCCTACAAACCTTTTACACACACGGGTGAGGATCACCCATGATTTCAGTATTAACACATCTCAAATTAGTTAGTTCCAAAACCAGTTGAAGGAGTTCACCCTAGCTGTCCTTGTAATTCAGTTTGGATAACTACTAGAATCCCAAGGACCAACATGAATGACTTGCCATCCTCACCCTCCACACACTTGCCTTTGAAACCACTAATGACCACCAAGATCATTATATTTGTACATATCAGAAATTGCTTCATATGAAAATAGATCTTAGCTTGGGAACCAAGGCACAAAAAGATATTTGTGTAATAGAATAATAAGAACATCTTTAGAAGAACGGATTTCTTTCTGTAGCTGTTCTTCTAAAAGCAGATCACGCATACCTCAGTCTTTTTACGATGTGAATCACAGAGATGGGGGAAAACCAATAGTGAAAAATAGGCTTTGGATGCATAAAGCGTATTAATGCTCTTCTTTCCCCTAAGCTCCCTTGATCATAAAGTAAAAGCACCAGACACCTTACGGTGAGAAAAGATCCCAATTCTTTATAACAAGTGACCTGCCACAAGGAGACCTATATGCTGCACAAGCCGGTCTCTATCACTCCTTCGTCATTCTCCCCCTTCTTCAGAGGTTTTCCAGGCTGATTGCCTGCCTCACACTCCCACCTGTCACTCTGCCAAGTGCTGAACGCAAATGAGCCCCATGTGAGGTTCTTGAAAATGTGTGCAACAGGACTTCTTTTAAAATCCTGAAACAGTACAGAGTTTCTTAATATATCAGAGGTCTTCACACGTTAGTGTGGCTTTCGTGACCTGTGCAATATCTTTCAAGTATTCAATTCTGTGCTTAAAGATCACTAACAAAAGAGTACAGCTAGTGGTAAGGAAGGCAAGTTTTTTTGTTTGGCTGAAATATTATGGGTCTGATTACGTGTTTGGAGGTCTTGGAGCGGGCCGAACGCCAGCGCCCTGTTCCAAGACCGCCAGACCCGTATGCAGACTGCCTGCCGTATTCTGAGTAGAATCCTGGTGGGTGGTCCTGCAGCGGCGGTCCCACAGTGGTGACTTTCAAAGTCTTGTATGGCAGCCTTAGAAAGGCAGCACCATGGGACTGCCCAGCGCATTCCACACATCATGCTTGCTTGAAATGGGGGTGCATACAGACAGTGTGCACACTATGGGGGTAATTACGATGGAGGATTTTCCGCATCCTCCGGGCCGGCGGAAGCCACCGCCGGCCCGGAGGATGCGGAAAATCCTCTGCGGACCCACCAGGACCCACCGCCACATTAGGATGGCTGGTGGTTCATGGTTTAGGTCCGCAGCTTTTCCGCCGCGGCTGGCTTACAACCGCGGTGGAAAAGCACTAAAATGGTGACGGTGTCTCTCAGACACCGTCAGCCAGATTAGGTTGTGCTTTTGAACATGCTTTTCCGCGGCGGCTTTTCCGCCGTGGAAAAGCATGTGTAACTGCACGGCGGGGGCCCGTTGCGGGCCCCCTAGGTGTAGTGGGGGCTGGGGGGTGCACATGGGGGGTACCTATGGTACCCCCCTGCATTTGCGTGCACAATGCAGCAGGCACCGCGCGGTGCCTGCCGCTTTGTGCACGCAAATGCTGTGCATGCTTTTTTAACATTGCTGCGGGTGCAGCTTGAAGCTCCACCCGCCGCAATGTTAAAATAGAGGATGTGACCGCCACCCAGGCGGTCACATCCTAATCTGCACAGAGGGAACGCTGCAGCCCATGCAGACGTTCCCTCATGCTCTGGGGTCGCGGACGGACTCAAGTCCGTCCGCGATCGTAATGACCCCCTATGTGTCCCTCTGCATGCACCCCGGGAAAGCAGAGGCCCCGGGTGCCCCCTTACATTCTCCACTGTCACACTTTTTATAGCGAGCTCACTGCCATGAAAACTGTGGTGGTGAGGAAACTCGTAATATGCTTGGAGGTGCCACAGGCCTCAGACCGCCAGCACCAGCCGGCTCAAGGCGGTCTGACCGCCAGAGTTGTCGGACCACCACCATGGATTAGGCGGTCCATCGGACCACCAAACTCATAATTAGGTCCTAAGTTGTCTAGAGGTGGACTAGTCAAAACATTAGCAAGGATGGCTGAGGAGCCAGAACCAAGACAATGATCAAGCTGGGCTTTAAGAGTCCATGCACAAGCAGTGCCCTGAAAAGAGTTATCATCTAAATCGACCAACAAACACAATGCGAAAATATGAAAAAGGTATTTCCTTAACATGCAGAAGGGCTTCACTTAAATACGTCGGGCTAGTTTTGCACACTGCACTCAAGTATTGGAAGGCGATCTCTCTTATGTGATGATAAAGAAAAAGATGCTCAAAAAAATAAAAGCTCTGACTAAGATTGCACATTTTGCTCTAGCGGGGAAACCAGGATTGGTCCCAGGTTTTCTGGTTTCACTTTATGCAAAGTACCCATTAGATGGCTTCACTTTCCAGCCTGTTTAACACCTGAGGTTTATGCTTTGTTCCTCATTTTTGGCGTGTGATGCTAGGTGGTAGGTGGCAAGCAGAAAACACATTCAAGCTCGGCTCGGGTTGGACTTGAGTTTCCAATTGGACCTCGAGCTGAGCCAGAGCCAGGCCTCTGTCTCGCGCCTAAACTGTCTCACCCAAATATGCCCATGCAAACTTTAATTATAGAAAAATAGAGTCTACCTTTTCGATTTACATTATCAATAACACAGAGGAACAAAAGTTCCATTCACATTACCTAACGTGTGAAGTCTTTTACACAAAATACTGTGGGGTTTTCTTTACAGTCACGATCAAACACTGTTGAAAAAAACTATGCAAATGATTTTCTATTCATTAGAAAAGCATACAATCTTCTTAGATCAAACACCGAAAGGGTAATAGCGCACAAATGACTCTTGCAAATTGTTTGCAGTATTTGCCAAGTAATTTCTCCAAATCCAAGAAACACATTATTTGCTTCTTCGTGCATTTCTTCTCGGATGATTAAAGTTGACACAGCCTGGATGGAATACATTATCTTCCCCAACTCAGCCCCAGTGCCATTTAGAATAAAAAGCTTCTTACCAGGTTGGCGAGCATGAAGTGATAGCCCCTCGTATGTTTGCCAAGGATTACGACCTGCATTTAGGGAAAAACGACATATTTCAGCAAACAGTTCTCAGTACAAGACAAGTTCACATTAAGCGGACAGGTGGGGTGCGGGGAGGTCTGGACACAAACAATGACAGCCAGGTAAACTAAAGGAAAACAATGTTAATATGCGGAATATGTAAATACATGGCATTTTCAAAACGAATGGCTTTTGTTTTCCACAAGACAAAGCAAGCCGCCATGTTAACAGAATGCAAATGTTCTCAAAGACGATTCCGTTTTTAACCTTTAAGGCCTGTGGCAGTAAAAGTGACAAGGACACAAATCTATAAATAACTCGAACAGATGCGCACAGAGAAAAAACATATGCTTTTTAACACATGTTTAAGGATAAGAATGATATAATTAAGTGAGTAGCGATGGCTTCCTTATTTTTCATTTGGTGAAATAAATGTCGATTCCAAATGTTGCATTTTACCCAAATATCCTGACGTTAACTCACATATTTCCTTTAATCTAGGCAACTGCAATTCTTTTGTAGATTTTTTTTTTACATATTTACACATCCTGAAATTGAAGAAATTCACTTGGACAACAGATAATGTTACCACCCCCTCTTTGACGTGGCACAGAATGTTGCAGGGTGGCATGCATTATGCATGCTGGTACTTTATGAATTATGGATGAGCAATTTCCATGGGTAATTTAAAATTAAGAGTATAAGGAAATCGCCACTTGACGGTTTTGCTTAGTTCCTGTAGTGTAAGCCAAATATAGCACGTTTTTATAAATATGATGGCACAGCAACAATTTCGAGCAAAGCATTGTGATCTCGGCTGCAGTGGGGCTACATAAAGTCAAATGTTTTAAAATGTACTTGATATTTAACCAATAGAAAGTATGCATTCATTTTTGTTCCTGGTAAAACAAGCATTAGCAAAGCCAATAGGGCTGATGTTAGCTGTCAGTGGTTTGGCTTTGTCACTGCTTGTTTTGTAAAACCACATTGTTGGGAAAACTGCTGCACGCTCTTCAATCACAAAAAAACAGAACAGTGCCTTACAGTGATAATATTTTTTTAGGTCTCTAAAAGCACACATTGCAGTAGCAGTCACGTATTCTAAAGGCAACTGTTTTGAGTTTTGATGTACTCTTTGAATAAGGGCCGAATAAAAGCAATGCAAAGACATTGCAAAGTTTCAGAAAAATGTACAAAGCCATGCAAGGAGCGATTTGCGGTGCGTTGCGTTGCATGGATCTGTAAAGAAATGTAATGCAATTCAGCTGCTTGCGCTGCCTTATGTTACATCTGGAACTGGTAGGGGTTCCACAGGTGAAGCATGAGAGCCCCTCCATGGACCTGAAACAATTGCAGATTTTCAAAGGTTTGTAAGCCTGGGATTGTGTCAAATTGGTATACTTCCCAGATGATGGCGAAACGAGGAGAGAAATATGTTTTCTCTTCGTTATTTTCCTTCTTGTTTCTAGGTGTGATGCATTCTGCATCACACCTAGAAACAAGAACAAGCATCTATGGATTGTTTTTGTGCCGGCAGTCCTTGTGCAAGGGATTCCAGTGTTGGCACGAGGCAGCATACAGTGCATATTCTGTAAATATGAAGTATTTCTGCTCTCTCCCTTTCACATAACACAGTAAATGTCCTTGCTGCACTGCATTGAGTGACATAATAGGAAATATTACTATTTACTTAGAACACGGTCAGGAGGATCGGTTTATATACAGGTCAAAACGCATCAAGGTGCTGAGTGGACAGGATTGTCCACTTTGGGCCGCCCTTAATTGTGTGGGACCAGTATGCTTAGAATTATAGGTGTCCCACAAATTGTGATTGTTATGAGAAAGAATAAGTTGCCTACAACTGCTTCATAGTAACTCATTTGTCCGGTTTCTAGTCACATGACACTGCTGACAACTTACATCCTGTCTCAGATGCAGCGGTACCTCTTATAATTGGACTCGGCGAATGCCCTGAAGAAGTCCATTTGTAATGGACGAAATGCGGTGGATGATCCACTCTACATGTTGCATGTCACTGCTAGAACCAATTGTGATTCAAAATTAAAGGAGGATTTGAAGAATACAACTCAGGATACAGAACTTGTATTTTATGGAATTGTTACATGGTGGTGCACCAATTGCCTTTTATGTTTAAAAGTAAATATGTCCCTGGGTGTGGCAGGTGAGGTTAGAATGGGTGCTCCAATTGGGTCATGGAATACATGTGGCAATAGGTAAGCATTATGTGAAGTTATATGACATGCTTAGAAGAAAATATTCACCACCCATGACCCATACCATAAAGAGGAGGACAAAACAGGTAGTATCTGTGTCAGTGACTAATTGTTGTGCATAACTCAGAGGTAGCCTGTACTGGAAAAATAGTGTGGAACCAGGAGAAGTACTCAACAGCCCTGAAGCTTGTATTTGTAATGCACAAAGACCATGCTGGGATGCAGCTTTTACTGCCTAGGTCCAACTTGGTGCATGCTGCAGCAGGACGGCATTGCCACCACTTGGCCAGTATGGTGGCATTTCTATGTCTTTAGTGAAGACAGGTAATCGAGATGTTCCATTTTTCAGTCTTTTGGTACAAACACAGCTTTATAGCGACACTTAGGGCCAGATTTAGACTTCGGTGGACCGGTTAATCTGTCACAACGGTGACTAACATACTCTCCGCCGAAATATAAATCCCATAGGATATTATGGGATTTAAAGTACGGCGGACAGGATGTTCGTCAACGTTGTGACAGAGTTACCAGTCTGCTGACAAATAAATCAGGTTCTAGTCTGTGGATCTTGCTATGTTAATACTTCAGTTCTTGTATGCAGACTTCTATCCTTTTAGATGCATAGAAATACTTAGACTTCAATTCTTCTGCAAGCACAGAAAGGTTTTTAAAACATGGGCAATTTACACATCTTGATTTGTTGATGGAGACCCCCTCCCGCACGCAGCCTCCAGTGGATTTCTACCAAGATGCTTGGAAAGAGAGAGCATCTGCTGCTGAGCAGACTCGTCTGTTGCCCTGGGAGGGATATGCAGATACCGCCCTCAGATCTCCTTCTGGGTGCAAATGCTTTTTGAAGACTCTAGTCCCTTTGTACTTGCACTTCACACATCTCTGACAAAATGTGTGATCTATTTCTGAAGCTGAAAAGCAAAGGGTTTTACACCAGCGCACGAAGTGAAGTTCCTGGCTTTCAACTCCACTAATTATTTATACCTTCGGTGGGTAACTGGCTGATCCTTTGGGAGTGAAGACTTGCACACCACAGGTCAGATCACAGGCAGCTGAGACTTTTAGACCAGCCATGAAACGAACTGTCTGTAAATCCCTTCAAGGCCAAGTGGTATTGTAAAAACAATTGAGGGATGTCTCAATTTATGTGAAAAAGGAGGAAGCTGGCAAATACTTTGATAGACAACACTACTTATAAATGTTGTACTCACTTTCAAATCCACGTCTCTTCCACAGAATTATATTTTTAGGGGACTGATTTCCCCCCCCATCACCTTGAGACCCTCTTGTCCTGCTTTATAAGAAACCTGATTGATCGATCTACAACACTTAATTTGTGCAAATAATTACAGGTGGTGGAACCAGCACTCATTTTCAGGGACCTGAACTTATTTTTCATCACTAGACTTTGACCGAGAGCAAAAGAGATAAAGGCACAAAAGGGAGTAGAAGGTAGAAAAGAAACAAAAACAGTGACAATGGGAGAAAGAAGAGATTAGAACCTTCAAGAGTTAGAAAAATATAAACCAAGTGTGATGTGGCAGAAGAAAGAGGCATGAAGTGGAGTTAAGACTAGGGCTGGGCGAAACTTGTGTAATTCCGTGCAGGATTACAGAGAAATTGTGCAAGATTACCTAGAAATATGCAAGAAGAGTAACTTTGCATATAGTGCTATTTCGTAGCAAAAAATAAACCCTCCATGCATCCATTTTGGACACATTTACGCATTTTGCACTAAGAAATAGCTGCTTGCTAAACGTGCTCTTGGGGTAGAATTTCCCCCCAATTTACTCACAGCTTGTAGCGCTATATTATTTGCACCAAAAGCACTCTTGCATTCAAAATGAACGTGAGGGTGCATTTTGTGCTCAGAAACAGCTCTAAATGCAACAGAACACTAATATTGGGCAAGAGCGTCTGCTCGCTCTCGCTCTCACTTAATGTATTCTATAGGTAGGATTCTTTCTCCCCATATTACACATGGAAGAGTAAACACATAATTATCGGTAATTGAAAACACAGAATTACCGAAATTACTCAAATTACTCAAATGTAATGAAAATCCACACAGGCTAAATAAGCAGTCTTAATATGTGGCAACCCAAAATTTAGCAGTAGCTGTGATGGGCTTGTAAGAAAATCTTTGGACCCCCGCACTTCTGTTTTTTTCCCCACAAATGAAGCACTGACTGTGACCCACACGGCCAGGCTGGCTTCAGGATTCTGTACCAGGGAGGACAGGAACCACGAAGAAGCATGAGTGTATTATGAAGACAGGTGACATTTATGGAGCATTGATGAACGTTTGAAAAACTTACTTCTGTGCAAAGGATGAATGAGAAGTGTATTTGGCACACATGGCTGTGCTCACACTGGGTTAAAATCTGCTCTATATTATCTAGTGTTAATAAGAGAAGACAGAGGGTCAGTTTGTAGCTAGAGAGATTTCCCCTGTCCTTTCCAGGCCCACTATTCAATTGAAGAACTGCTCGCCAAAGGTTAACAGGCAGGTTAATGGGGCAGCATCCCTTGCCTTTGTTCTCTTGCTTCTACCAAGAAAATCCTAGTTGCACGCCACCTTCCTACTCACAGCTTATGGCAAAGTCTTTGGCTTGTACAGAATGAATGGAGTGAGCAAAAGGTCAGAACTGCTGGGTTAGACCTGACAGTCTTAGGGTGGTCTGCCCACCAACTTTTTGCCTTCTTGCTCCATTTTCTTGACCTTGTTTATGCTGGTATTAGGTCTCTGTACACTTTACCACTGCTAACCAGTGATAAAGTGCTTGTGCTCTATCTCCTAAGCATGGTAATATTGGCTTATCCCCAGTTGTATAAGTAACTAGTAAAGGGCAGTGCATGTGCCCAGGTCCTGAAATTAAATGCTACTACTTGACGTACAGCCCTGATTGTGCAACCCACTTGAGTATCCCCTTTAACCGTGTCTCATGCCTACCATTGGAGAGCTGTTATGTTCAGTTTAAAATGCCATGTTGACCTGGCAAAATAAACCCTTTGCCAGGCCCCAAACCTTCCCTTTTTATACATATGTCACCCCTAAGGTAGGATCTGGATATCACAGAGGGCAGGGTGCAATGTATTTAAAAGGCAAGGCAGGACATGTGCTTTTAAGTTTTACATGTTGTGGTAGTGAAAAGCTCTCCAAGTCACTTTTCAATACCGCAAGGCCTATCTCTCCTATAGGATAACATTGGGGTTACCTTCTTACAATTTATAAGTGTAATTCCCAGTTGAGAAGAGATAAACCATTCAGGTCTAGAATCTCTGGAATCACAATTGAAAATCCAAACTTATATTAAAGTTGGATTTTAAATGATAATTCTGAAAATGCCACTTTTAGAAAGTTGATATTTTCTTGCTTTAGCCCTTTGGTGCCTGCAGCCTGTCTCTGCTCACATGACTAGGTATTTTTGGCAGTTCGGTTTTGTGTATTCCACCTGGACTTCCACATACAATGGGAGCTTAGGCGTAACTGAGTGGGCTATCCTGACAGGATTGGAGAGAGGAGGTGGACCAAGTCTCACTTACACCCATATATACTGTTTCCTGTCTCCATACAAAGGGCTGCCGACCCCTGTGGTTAGTCTGGAGCTAGGGCTGATAGGACAGGACATCTGTGAACTTCAAAGGCATGTCTTTGAAGTCCCCCCTACACCAAAGACACCACTGGGTACAAGAATTGGAACTCTGACACCATCAAGACAGTACACTTCAGGACTGTGGATACTCTGCTACCAAGAAGGAAAGGTGTGCTGCTGAAGGACTTCCACTCTGCTGGACTGCTGTTCTGCTGGAAACCTGTTTTTTGTGCTGAAATATTGGTCTGCTGTCCTCCTGCCTGAGTGAGAAGGACTGGACCTGCATCACTTGACCCCAGAACCCAGATAGACTCCAATGGCTAGTTAGCTGGCTTCCTGGTCTGAAGCCTCAGGGACAAAACAGGTTTTCAACCCTTGCACCTGGACCCTGCCTTCTGTGAGTCCACCCTGCCAAGGTGTTGCTGCACAGTACTGGACCTTTGGAAGGAGGTCTAAGGTGCTTGCCAATGGAACCAATGCATCCTCTCTGTTGAGCAATGCATCCCGGAGCAGAACCAACACATCTCCTTTGCAGAGCGGTGCATCCCCGAGCAGAATTGACACATTGCCGCTGTTGTGTGGATTGCACCCATCGCAAAAAACACTTGCATCGCAGGTGCCTCCCACATCATGGGATTATCGCATCGCCTTTGGAACTGCCACTGCACAGCACTTTTCCTTGTGTAAGCTCCTGGCATCGCAGTTTCACTGATCATCTGTACCGATGCTGCAGCTTCCATCCTCAACACTGGACTTCACATCTCAAGCCCCATTGACAGGATCCTAGATGTCGACACACAAGGACCTTGCACCAAATACTTGTGGCATCTCGGAACCTACACATCACCTCTGCTACATGATGCATTTTTGACGTGGATCCACGCAACGCTCCACAACCAGAGTATAAGGTACATAGTTCAGCTCCATTGCATCCATCACTCCATCGTGGTCAGTCTGAACTTATGACTTAGTTCTGATCTAGTTCGACCAGATATCCCTCAGTAGCCCTTTTTTTTGCTTTTTGGTGCTATTTTTCACTACAAACTTTGAAATTCAATATCTCCAGTTCTACTAATTGGATTTTTGTCATTTAGGTCTTCTTTTGTTAATTAAAGTATTCTCTATTTTTCTAAATGTGTAGTGTTTTCACTACTTTACTGTTTGAAGTGTTGCACAAATGCTTTACAGATTGCCTCTAAGTTTAGCCTGATTCTTCTGTGCCAAGCTCCTAGAGGTATGAGGACAGGTTAATTTAGGGTTTGTCTGCCTCTTACCCTGATTCGGACTGTAGTTGCTGCTTGACCAGGGCCCATACCTCAGTAACCCATCAACCAAACTTTTAACATGCCCAGAATCAAACTCAGAAGTGACAGCAGTATTACACAACTGTTTTCTACAACTTTAGTTTAATGATGGGACTGAAAATTCCATCTAGTGTAAAACGATTTATTTTCTGAGGCCATGGTTGCCACAACCAGTGAGATTAAGAAAACCTTTGAGCTCCAGTTTTGGGATATTGATGCCAATTCTCCATTACAGGTTTTCAACTTGTAACTTGGGGAACTTCATTTTGAACTGCCAGGAGGGGCAGCCTGAATCCTAGTTTGAAAGGCAGAGCTGATCATCTACGATGAGGGACACTGGATGTGCCTTGCATGAGGGAGACGTTGCTCTAAGGAAGTGAGGCTAGGAAGTTGATTAGGATGGACAAGCTAAAGAAATTTGCTGTGAGCGCAGGCGAGAGTTGAGTGCTGTGCAAATGCACCAGCGCAAAATCCCTGAGGTACTACTAAGTGACCTGACAGTATACATTGCAAATGAAATGGAGCTGGGAAACTTAGGTCAGTGCAGGTTCCCCGGCAACACTGAAGTGCCACAAAGATGTGTACCACTGCAAGAAATCCCCAAAGTTCCACAAAGCCAAGAGGCATAGAAAGAAGCCAGACTGCCATTAATGCTCAACCTACACCGACGATTAGCCAAAGTACAGTGTTAGAGACTAACACCAGAAACTAAGGGGCATATTAGCAAGAATCTCATTAAAATGATCGCTGTTTTAGCGGCAGGATACTGCCGCTAAAATGGCGATAATGGGCTTGATAATATGCGTTATAGAATTCCAATAGAAGCCCAGGTTAGATGTCCTTACCAAGGGTAAGGTTATGCCCCAGGACACAAGGGAGGTGAGTACACAATCTGGGTGAACACCAACAAGGAATAAACCATGGCACTTCAGCATAACACTGACAATTTGATCTTGATTCACAGCATAGTTCCTTGGCACAATATAATATCTTTTTCAGGGAGATGAGAATTGGCTTTTCCCATCATGACACTGTGAGTAAGCCCTTACTTATGACCATTCTATTGATTTATGATTCACACGGATGAACTTGTAGACAACATGAAGGCCAATATGATTGGAGATAATTTTACTTAGGTAAAAGAGAAATTTCCATGCATGCTTGGCTTTATGGTAGCACTCATGTATGTGTTTTTTCATTCACTTGAAATAGGGAACAGTAGAGGATGTACTAAGTCCCAAGGAAGACCTTGATATAAACTACTTAACTTCAATGTGTTTTTTTAGCTATATTGAAATGTTTGAAAATTGTCAAATGAATACATCCTTCTTTTATAAATTTGTCTGTATGACAGTGATTAAAATATGTGTTTATTTGCTGGTCGAATACCTAAATACATGTATCTTATAGTGTTCTCCCATCCCTAGGGCTGATTTTCTGACGATGCATGGTGAACTGGGCATGCCCTGCAGGGTCATCCCCAAACTTTTTGTCTTTTCCACTCCTGTTTCCTCAACCCATTTCTGTTGGCGTTTAAGACTCTGTCACTTTACAACAGGTAACTACTTCTAAATGAGAATGGGAAAATGACATAGTGCAGCGGCCAGAGCTGCCAACTTGGGAGCTGGGGATACAGGTTTGAGTCTCAATGTCAGCACAACATCCTGTGGCTCTAGGCAAATCACTTAATATGTCTGTGCCCATAGACAGCGCCTGGATACCTTCATGGGTGATAAGCCACATTATATAAATCTACAAACTTTAACTAAGTGCTTGTGCACTCTCCTTTAAATATTGTTGAATTGGCTTGTACCCCACTGGCATATTTACTTCACTTATAAGTGCCTAGTAAAGTGGTACTACTTGCACCCATCACCTGTAAATCAAATGCTACTAGTGGGTCTGCAACACTTATTGTGCTCCCCACCTAAGTTGCTTTTTAAACATGTCTCAGGTCTGCCAAAACGAACCATTTGCCAGGCCTAAACCTACCTTTTAAATACATATAAGTCACCCCTAGCCCTAAACAGTCCATTTGGCTTTACATGTCCTGGTAGTGAAAAACTCTTACATTCGTTTTGCTTTACTACAAGGCCTACTTCTTCCATAGGATAACATTGGGGAACCTTATTACATTTGATAAGTGATATCTTTGCTGGGGAACAGGTAGAAATGTCATGTTTAGACTCTAAATATTTGTAATTTAAAATCCTCCTAAATAGTAATGTCGAATTTTAAAGCACAATTCTGAAAATGCCACTTTTAGAAAGTTGGGATATTCTTGCGCTAACCATTTGGTTCCTGCATCCTGTGTCCTGTGTCATATGGGCTGTGATGTAGTTGGCCCTTGTGTATTCCTCCCGGACGCAGCACAAAGGTAGACTAGGTGTTGGCAGGATGGACCTTCCTGACAGGATGGGAGGAGCTGAGCTGTGCACAGTCCCACTTACATTTCAAAGGAGCTGCCTCTGCACACACTCAAAGAACATCACACTAGCCTTTTGTGATCTCCAGACATCATCCTAGGGCTTGGACAAAGGAAGGAATGAAATTCCAGAACCATATATGGAGGAAGTCTAGGGGTTTCTCCGAATTCAAAGCTGGCACCAGGTGTAAATATTGGACCCTGTTGCTTGAGGCCTGCCCTGTTCGCTGAGAAGAAGGATTGGACCTGCTTCCTTCATCCCTGGCAGAGTGACTCAAAGGGTCAGGCGACTGACGCCCTGATCTGAACTACAGGGTTACAACAAGCACCAGAGGCCTCCCTGCAACTGCCAGTGCAGGTGACCTGCTGCACTGGATCAGCCTGAGGCCTGCTGGACTGTACTAGACTGAGTTCCTGATCCACAAGAGGTGCCACCCAAGGTCATTAACCATTTCCTAAATTAATGTGGGATTTTTTTAATGTTGTGTTTTTACTTTATTACTGTTTAACCCCATTTGCCGCAGGGCTAATTCCCCCGCGACGCGGGGGGAAGGGGACGGCGCGCTGCGCCGTAGTGCTCTTGACAAGCTCAGCTCGTCATGCAACACGGTGGCGCTGTGCTCATGACGAGCTGAGCTCGTCATGACCACGCCCGTTTTCGTGGAACGTTCAGCACAGCAGGGGAATTATCCCCGCGTGAACATTACGCGGTGGTCATGACGAGCTCAGCTTGTCATGAGCACAGCGCCACTGTGCCTCATGACAAGATGAGCTCGTCCTGAGCACTGATGGTGTTAAGCATTGCATACATACTTTACACATTGCCTCTAAGTTAAGCATGACTGTTTTTCTGACAAGATAACAGAGGGTGAAGCACAGGTTAATTTAATGAAATTTTTTGTTCACCATGACAAGGACTGTGGCTGTTGCTTGAGAAGGGCTTACACCCCCTCATCCACCCAGTTTCTCACAGTGCTTATCAATTACCTTCCAGTGCTAATAAAGCTATGTGGTGATATGAGCTAAACACATACCAATTGTATTTACTTACTGTGCTCTGAAGAGGCAAACTCCTTTTGAGATTGTGTCTCTGAAGTCAATGTATCTACCTTGTGATAGGAGCCTGCTTTGCTTGCTTTTTATTGTAGTAAAGGTGCTGCAGGATATCCTTTTTGGGTGTGGAGCGAAGTGGCAACAACAGAAATCAAGCATCCCTCAAAGTAAATGCATTTAGTATGTGAGCAACAGCACCAAACAGAACGTCAAACTTGAGAAATGCATCCAATAAAAAGTTTAATCAACTTTCTTACACAGAAAATCTGTTAAATAAAAAAAATAAGCAAATCCATTGTAGGGATCTGGAGATGTTCACAGAAAGGGTTGGTTGTTTTTTGCAGTTAAAGAAGTTTCTGATGTAAGATTTTAAGTACACCATGCATGCTCAAATCAGCTCCGTTGTGTCTTCTTGTTTTTCCTCCCTTTGTTTAATCCGCAAGATTTCCCTTTTTTTTCTGTTGACGCTCTCAAGACCATCATTACGGCCCTCATCACCTCCCGCTTGGATTACGGGGATGGCTTGTACACAGGCATCCCTGCCTACGAAACTCGCCGCCTCCAGGCTATCCAAAACCAGGCGGCCCGCCTTATCCTTCGCCTTCCCAAATCCTCTCACATCACTCCCGCCCCCAAGTCCCTCCACTGGCTCCCGGTCCATCTTAGATCTTACTTTAAACTAGCCTGCTTGGCCTTTCGGGCGCACGCTCGCTCTGCCCCGCACTTCATCAACTCTCTTATCACCTCTCACGCCCCAAGCCGCACCCTCCGCTCTTCATCACTTTCTCTCCTTCACGTCCCTCGCTTCCGTAAATCACGTACTGGGGGTACCCGATTCTCTGTGCTGGCCCCCCAGTTCTGGAACAGCCTCCCTCTTTCTATCCACTCTATTCCTATTTTTTCCCACTTTCGCAAAGCCCTTAAAACTTTTCTTTTTCTTCAGGCATTCCCTGGCTAAATTTCTTGGGTCCCTCTGTAGATACTGATGTGTTTCCCAGCGCCAGGAAGCCGCTTGGCCGCAGAGCGCTTTATCAAGTTTCTTTTTCATTTCATTTCATTTCAGTTCTCTTGTGCTTTTTAAAAACAGCTATTAGGGTGTCGCTGTTGAGAGTATACTATCTTCCCTTTCAAGAACCATTACTTATCCCACAGACAATTCAGAGTACTGGAGGTGATGAATTCTGCCTACATGGTTCAAGGTGATCTTCTACTGTCTGATAGGAGTAGGCAGAAAGATTTATCTATCCTGACTTGAATCTCTGTGTACATGCCTGCTTAAGGGGGTATTCTACCTCTACTACGCGGTCATTACTTCGCATTACCATTACACCACATATTTTAGTTTGCAGATGCCATTACTTAGCATGCACTTACTCAGCATGTATTTACTACGCATGTTCCATTACTTAGCATGCACTTACTACGCATAATGGAGTTACTGTGTAAATTAAAAAAATTTGGGGTACAGGGGAATTTTTAGGGGTCAGGGTGGTTTAGGGTTTTGGGGTTTAGGGGGGATTTTTAGGGTTCAGGGTGCATTTAGGGTTTTGGGGTGCTGGGGTATTTTTTGGGTTCAGGGTGCATTTAGGTATTTTTAGAGTTCAATGTGCGTTTAGGTTTTGGTGTGCTGGGGTAATTTTAGGGGTTGGGGTTGGTTAGGGTTTTAAGGTGTGGGGGGTAATTTTAGGTTTCAGCTTGCGTCTATGGTTTGGGGTACTGGGGTATTTTTAGGGGTCAGGGTGGGTTAGGGTTTGGGCTACATGGAGTCTTTTGAGGGTTCAGGGTGCGTTTAAGGTTTTGGGGTGCTGGGGTATTTTTGGGGTTCAGGGTGGGTTTAGGTTTTGGGGTACAGGGATATTTTTAGGGGTCAGGGTGGGTTAGGGTTTTGGGGTGTAGGGGGTATTTTTAGTGTTCAGGGTGCATTTAAGATTTGGGGGTGCTGGGGTGTTTTTGGGTTCAGGTTGCATTTAGGTTTTGGGGTTTTGGAGTAATTTTAGGGGCCAGGTTGGTTAGGGTTTTGGGGTGTAGGGGGGATTTTGAGGGTTCAGGGTGCATTTAAGGTTTTGGGGAGCTGGGGTATTTTTGGGGTTCAGGGTGAGTTTAGGTTTTGGGGTCTGGGGTGATTTTAGGTGTCAGGTGGTTAGGGTTTTGGGGTGTAGGGGATAATTTTAGGGTTCTGGGTGCATTTAAGGTTTTGGGGTGCTGGGGTATTTTTGGGGTTCAGGGTGCATTTAGGTTTTGGGGTGCTGTGGTAATTCTAGGTGTCAGGGTGGGTTAGGGTTTGGGAGCATGGGGTATCATGGGGTATTTAGAGGGTTGAGGGTGCGTTTAAGGTTTTGGGGTGCTGGGGTAGTTTTGGGGTTCAAGGTGCATTTAGGTTTTGGGGTAACTTTAGGTGTCAGGGTGGGTTAGGGTTTTGGGGTGCAGGGGGTAATTTTAGGGTTCAGGGTACCTTTCGGTTTTGGGGTACTGGGATATTTTTCGGGGTCAGGGTGAGATAGGGTTTTGGGGTGTAGGGGGTATTTTTAGGGTTCAGGGTGCGTGCCAGAGATGCATTGTTCCCAGACAACCATTAACTAAGTAGACTGCAGGCTGAAAATCCACTCCTGGATCCCCTAGCATAAATATGTGGCTACTACAGGGTATATAGCGGTATTCCTGTTTTCATGCATCTGCACTGTCTAAACTGCAAATTTGTAACGAGGAGTGTCTACAAAGTAACAGATGAGCTGTAGACGCTGCTTGGAAAAGAGGGAGCAGCGGGTGCCTCTCTGTGTTTCTGAGCTGTGCTGTGTGCAGCTCATGCCCTAACTTGGAGACATTTCAAGTTCAATGAGCAGCTGCGCATCCGCAAGAGCACAGGTTCATGATACATCCCTTGGAGACCTGTGAGTCTGTACCTAAAGGGCCCTTCGTTATTTTGGGTGCCATTTATTGAACCCCTCATTTCTCCCTCAAGGGATTTCAAATCCTGTAGCGAATTTGTAGATATTGAAAGCTGTTCCTCTTTAATATACTGGAATCAGACTTGCATTGTGGGGGATACAATTTATGAAAAAAGAGGGATCCTCTTTGTTCAAGATGACTATTTTTTTGCCTGTTTAATTGTGGTGTAAACATATTTCACAATACATTGCACACATTAAAGCTTTTAAAATAAAATACTTTTCTAGGAATTACGTAATTTTGGCCAAATCCCTATTACTGGTTTAAGACCGTTGGCAGTAGTAGGTAAATTATTCTGAAAACAGGTTTTAATAACTGGCACTCACTTCAGCCAAAAAGCAAGTAGCTAACAACAGCAATCCTACCCATGCGCCGGGCAGCCTTACATCGACACTGCGTGAATGCTGGCTGCATCCACAGCCGGGGATTGAGCCGATCTAAGCCTCTTGTGCTATAAGAGTGCTAATGTTGTACATTAAACTGGTGACAATATAATTCAATTATTACCTCTAAAGCTTCTGAAAGCGCTCAGGCCCCATGGTAAGTGCAGAAGGCGTCCTCCACAGCCTCACATCCCAGCAATCTCTGCTAAGGCTGCAGTCGGTGGATTAGCCGGGGACAGCAGAACCAATCACCCACATCAGTGCGGGCGCTATAGGGGCCCACGCTTGGCGACAGCTTTGCATGCAGAAGGGAAAGCAGAAGTATAACAAATAAATCTCATCAAATACTTATGCACAGGCAGCTTAGGAAAAAAAGGAGGATATTGAATAGTGACGCCGAATAGGATGAGCGGATTACATGCGCGGGGATTTGCCTGACCCTCTGCAGATCTCTTTTGGGGAGTTTTGCTTCCCAGGCTTAATGCTACATTCACCTTGACAGAACTGAAAGCATGGGAGCCTTTGCACCTAACAAAGACGAAGAGCTAGCAGGAAAAGTGTTCTTCAAAGAGCAGATGGCCAGATGCCCTAATGATTAATTCAGAGCAGAAACAAGAAGATCAGCAGCTTTTGCAGGGCTGGGGGTTTATATCTCAGAAGAGAAGATTATTTCATGGAATGCAGCATAGCTGCAATGCTTCCAGAAAGATGCATTTTGGGAAAGGCCTTTAAATTGAGAGCAGTGAGAGATATATGAAGTGTTGGCTCACAGAATTCTGACAGGACCAGCTAATGTCCTGGTCGGAATTAATTGGGAGTACACGGGAACTGGGACTGGATTTGAGAGAGCCAAAAAAAACAGACGCGCCTAAGACCGTTCACTATTGACATCTGCATATGGACACCTTGGGGTGCCTTACACCTCATGGAGGTTGATGGAGTGCTTTTAATGAATGCAAATGAATGCAATTAACATTTAGAAATAATGTGCAGGCCTAAAACGACAAGTTACATTTTTACAAGGCAAATGGACGCACTAGGCTTCCATTTCTGCCCTTGTTAAGTTAGAAATGCTTACAAACACAGTTGTATTCTTCTTTCTGAATGACCTTAGGCTGACATTCTTAATAATGTGAAGAAGTGAAGAGTTCAATGTTAAAATATGCTGAACCAACATGATTTAATGGAAAAAGATAGTTTTTAACCTTCCCACAGAGATATTTCTCATAGATACAACAGTGTATTAAATAATGTAGTCACATTTTACTAAAAATGTTCTTCATGAATGAGATGCTTAAGTTAGAATTTGAGAGACAGAGATGATTTCATTTGTGGAATGATGGCCCCAACTGTGAACTGTCTTGTAGGAGGAAAACCACGGCCTGTACAATGTTGTCAATAATGTTAAATGCAACACTCAATATTTGTAAGTCTCTGTTGCAAGAAAGCGTGGACGCTGGAAGATTTCCATTCTCATGAAGACATTGTGATCCAATCGCTTAAAGTGTTGGACTGCTACAAGATTTTATTTAGTTGTAGATGTTTCTAAATGTTATATTAGTGTGTGTTCCTAGACTAGAAGAGAGCTTTTTTCTTCTCACAGCCACCCAGACACTTTGAAGCACTGTGCTCTGAGTAGACTCTCCTAAGCTTCTTGCAGAGCTGTTTGCTGAGACCTTTTAATTTTCCTTGCCAGAATCTATGCAATATTTCTGAGACTTCTATAAAGCTTTATGCTTTCACCTCCCGCTCTGAAAGTCTTTGTGGGTTCTAAAAGATACTTTTCTTCCATTTTAGACTTAAAATAGGGATTTGCCTTCATGGAACATGCTTTATGCAATTGTTCTGTATTGTATTACTGATGAATTGACTACTTATTGATGACAAACGAAGAAAATACTAAAAGAGTTTAAAAAAACCTTTAAAAACTCTTACTAAAAGTCCCATCAATGCCTCCCAATATTTGATAATGAATTTTTATGTGTCATTTAAATTTTGATTTGCAGCTTCTAATTAATTTTTTACCTCCGGCAAAAATTCGGAGCCCTAGGGCCGAGTAAAAGCAGAAAGTTTATTTCCCAGTAAGTTGAGACACAAACTCTGAATCGTAAACCAAATATTTATTAAGGAGGAGGGGCTGGCCCTACAATGGCCACAGGTAAGAGTGGGGGGAGGCCGCCGCCTCCTAAATTCATGCTGCCTGTGGTGCACCGTCTCCGCACCCCACCCTTGCTACACCACTGCTAAAAAGGCTGAGAAAGAACATGATCTAACAAAGGAATGTCCAACATTGCTCCAAGAGGATTCACCTCATGCCAAATTTACAGGATGTTCTCCCCAAATAATAATTGCACAATTACTCTCAGCGGAATCTATTTGGCAGTGGTTATCACAATTTGCTGATATGAGTCCAGGGCTACAGGGTCTGCCTGCCTGATTAACAAAGGAATACACTGGGCATTGAAGATATCTGCAGATGATACTTAGTTTGTACAAACTCCACTTTTTTTTTTTTAAAACCTTTATTATACCTTCACATAGTTACACAGCAGTTTGCCTACAACCCAAAGGGCCGGCCGCTAATAAATGAGCATTGGAAGTCATGCATAAAGTAAGTCCATGTTGTAGTCATGCTGCTAAGGACAAAAAGGTGCATCATACGGTTGAGTGAAAGGTATACAATCAATATCATGTTGCAAGTCAGTTAAGGTTTTTTTTTTTGTTTTTTATGAAAATAACAAAAATAACAATCAGGAAATCACATTGCGGTCATCTAGAAGTAGTAGTGGTGTTTAGCTGTATGAAAGATCACATGACAGTATGTGTTGCCTTTTGTTGTCAGGAATTCAAGCCAAAGTGAAGGTCGGCGCTATCCCTACATCTACGTGTAACTGTGTAGCAGTCCCTATCCTCCCTCTACCCCTCAACCTACCGCCCCTCATCATCCGACTCCAACTGGTCGTCCTCTGGCAGAGGATCACAAATTTCACCGCTGTACACATTCCATGGGGACCATATCTTATTCCATTTTCCCGGGCACGCGCGGCTCAAGTATACCGCCCTCTCTGTCACCATTATCTTGTCCATATTCATGCACCACTGCGACTTCGTCGGTAGTTCTGCCGCCCCCCCAACGCTGAGCAATATCTCTCTTAGCCACAATCATGCCTAACGTTACCCAGAGTTGGCCACATCTGGACAGGTCAGTCGGTCCCCACACATTTAAGAGACATTGCCTCGGTTCTGGAAGGAGCGAGGTCTCTAGAGTCTGTGACACAGTGCGTAGTATTTGTCTCCAGTAATTTTGTATGCGTGGGTAGTCCCAGATTGTGTGGAAAAAGGACCCCTCCTCCCCACAGCCAAGGAGACAGAAGGGATGTTGTATTCTGTGGATGCGATGTAAGAGTGTTCTCGTATAATATACTCTGTGTAGGACCTTAAGCTGTACAAGTCTCAGCCTGGCTGAGATGCCTACCTCTTTTGGAGATGCCAATGTCTCCTTCCATTCGTGTTCATCCAGGGCGTCCACTTCCCCTTCCCATCTATCTTTCAGGGGGGCCAGCGGGTCAGGCAAGTTATTCAGGAGTTTACGGTAAGTCAGTGATGTCGCTCTTTCTATCATAAAGTCAGTTCGAAGACGATCCTCCAGCGGGGAGGATTCTGGTAGAACCGACCCGGAGGGGATGGCTGCAAGCAAAGCATGGCGTATCTGAACGTAGCAGTATGATTCGTGTGGCCCCAGTTCATATAGTTCCCTCAGGCGGTTGAATGAAATGACTTCACCCCGTTTCCACATGTCGCCCACCGTGGATATCCCGATGGAATCCCAGTGAGAGAAGCCCCTACTGTATCTCAAGTTTCCCAAGGCACGGTGTCCCAGAGTGGAGTGAGTTTGGTGATTTTCCCCTTCCAGCCCAGCGCAGCCAGCGCCACATGCCACAACGACACACAAACTCCACTTTTATGAAAGATGATTTAATGACCTTGCTGAAAGACTTTGGCTATCTGCTGCTCCAAGCTTTGTGGAGACCAATGGTCAGAAAAGGGAGGGCTTTTGGCCTCGGTGCCATGCTGTACCTCTGCGACTGACACACCTGAGCATTTTTCAAGACAATACCCCTCACTGACACAGTAACTCCACTTCCCAGCATGATATCATAAGATAGTGTTGGCAGATAGGGCTGGAATCACTTTTAAGTATAATACGATTAAAGGGTTTGCAATCGGTGGAGTTGAGATGTGGAGCATATATTATAAGCCTCAAACCTTTGCTCAGCCATTAGCAGACAAAGGATTATAAGACAATGTTGATGTAAATGGACACAGAAACAACACAGCCCTGAGGCAAACATGATAGTGTGTCATGTGGGAACCTTTTACTGCTAGGCCTATGGCATGTTGGTTTACATTTTTAAAACTTTTAAGAATTTTAGCCCCAGCTTGAAAGACAGAAGAACAGGAAGCTCTCTGCCTGTTGCAAAATGTTTTTCTCTTATCAGCCAGGGCAACATTGAAAGAGCATTTCCCTTCTTCTCTCTTTGCCCAGGACTTTTTTCAAGAAAATGGTGACCCATTTTCCAGACCTGAGCCACATGGATAAGTAGGCCCACCTTTGCTAGGAAGTCTCGAAAGAGCTGGCTCCAAGAGGAGCAGAACAAGTCCTAGAACCAGAGAGGATGCTGAACACTGATAAAATGCACACAGGGAACTGGCAACTGGATTTACAGAAAAACTGGACTCTGGCATAACTGTTTTTACCAGTTGTGGCAAAATGCGATGAAGCGCGCACAACAAAATTCGTTTTATTTATTTGTTTGTGTACTTACCACTGTGAGGCCGTATTCTGGAGTTTACTACCCCCCCCACCCTGCCTCTCCCCGCCCGACATCAGCACCCCGCAGCACTCCCACCACAGACCGCTACTGGTTTTTACCCCAATGTATCTTAGAGCCAGTGTTAATAGTCATTTAAAGTTGAGAGCTGAATATAACCACTCGCCTTTGAACCAACATTTAGCCATTGCTTGACAAAGATCACCTCTTAATGCCAAGTCAGTGACATTCATCACTCTGAGCCTGCATTTGACAACTTCGAGCTCGGGCCATTGACCACGGTTTCACTCAACCCCTATCTTACTTTGGTTTGGCCTATGTAGATTATGTGGTTCAACCCACACTGCCTAAAGCCAGTGTGTCTCATTCTTATCAGATAATGTGACTTCTTCGAGCTGGAGGTTCAACATTCAAGCACGATCGCCAAGCATCCACTAGCCTATGTCCGCACAACTTTGAGATATGAACACTAGTCTACGTCTGCACAACTTTGAGATTTTAATATCTGGATTCGATGTCCACTCAAAGGGCCCCTCTTGGTTTGAGCCACTCAATTTTGATTTGAAATAACCAGGGTCGCCTTGGTAACGCGGGCACTCGGGCAATGGGCTGGTGCCCGAGTTGCAACTGTGGGCCGCTTTTTTGGGTAGCATGGAGGCCGATCTGGGCTGTGTCTGTGCAGCTCAGATGCCGCCACCTGCCCACCGGGGGCCTAAGCGATCTTTCTGGAGGCAGATTGGCCTCTATTGCCTTCCTTTTGCCAATGGGGCGGAGGAGTCAGTCCCAGCATCTTGCTGGGCCGGAACTTTAATGTACGCAGAACTTGCAGGGGGCAGAAGTGGCCTCACTCATATTCAGGTGTGGTTCACCAGTGTGAACTAATCCATGCACAAAGCGTGTGGGCAACATTTGCATGTTATTTTTAATCTCAGTGAAGGTAAGAGAACACGCCTCTTATAGAGAATACCCCCTAATTTTCATAAAAGCTAAAGCACTGAAGCAGGTTTTTGCAGAGGGGCGCAATCTACAAACGTGGGCCACTTTTCTTTTAGTTTGCCCGGGCCGATTATTTACCCCAATCCAACCCTGGCTCATCCTGTCATATGCTGGGGCCTGAACTGCGATAGTGCTTAGAGGCCATACACTGAACGCTATACAACCCCCCAAAAAGTAACATTTGGTGTCGTAATATGTATTTAAAAAGCCTTATTGACTTTTACCTGCTTTGGACAAAGCGTTGGGATTTTCAATCATCGTGTCCTTGTCTATTTTGTATAGCAAAACTCGCTTTCTCCGATTTCACTTTCTTTTACAAGTATATTATCACGAAAAATATACTGTTGTCAGTTAGAGTGCATTCAAGTGCAACATTCATGTTTCACATCTGCGTTCCTATTTGTAATGTATGCATCAACATGATAAAAAGGAGGAATAAAAAATAAAATGTATTAATAAAATATATATTGCTAACTGGTTAAGAGGGAAATTATGTCTGGTGCTCTATTTCTGAAATCTATCCGGATCAGTGTGCTAACATAAAATCTTGGGCTTCTCAGGGCCGCATGCCAGCTCCAATTTCGTCCTTCACACATTTTGCGGCCACTTTGGCGTGTTCTGCTCCAGTGGCGAGAAGTCAGGCATTGATGTCTGACACAGATATTCCGCAGGGAGTCTGTTTGTTCAGTCTGCTGCAGCATTTAGAGTGGAGAGGGGGAGAGCCCTGGCGCGCAGGGGGCAGATGCGCATGAGTGGAAAGGCAGCAGCAGTGAAGCCAGATTTAACATTTACATCTCCAACTGGGATAATGTGTTGGTGATAAACAAACATCCCGGGTGCACGCCTTTGTCAGAATGTCGGGGTATATTACCAACAACTAGCGAAATTTATCGCTATATAGGCTTAGCAACAATTATTTTATCGCTGCGCATTGCCGGATTTTATCGCTGAGATAACGTGCTATTAGCAACGTTTATCTCAAAAGCGATAAAATATCCGGCGATAGCGGCGAAATCCGTGAATATCACTGAGAATACAGAGATATTCACGCATTATCGCTAACAAGGTCTTAGCCATTATATCCACCTCCCATTGGATATATTGGCTAAGAACTGGTCGGAGCAGGTGTTCGTTTTTGGAGATTTAAGCGCTTAGCGTGAATATTTCCATCGCTACGCCAACGTTGATAATAGGCGATAGCGATGTTAGCGACTGTTTTCAGTCACTAACAGTTTGGATACGCCCACTCTGCATGTCAATAGCGATAAATATCGCTGACATTCAAAGCGGGCCCCAAACCACTCACTATCGCCTAAAGCTGTCGCTATCTGCTGTTAGCGACAGCTGGCTAATAGGGCGATGAAATTATTGCCGCTTAGCGGCCGAAAACGGCCGCTAAAGCGCCGATAATGTCATTTCGCCTGCCTTGATAATATGCTCCGTTGTTTCTTTGCATGCAGTTTTGTTAATGATGCCACATTCATTAGTTCTATCAGCATTTCCTTTACCCTCAGAAAAACGGACCTGGCCGTACTCCCAAAAAATATTTAAAATAAATGTGCTATAATTGACAAACAAGTTCTAAAAGTCTCCCGAACTTTGAAGTAATAATTACATCAAGGTTTAAAAAAATAAAGAAGCAAGCATTGCCAATCTTCATTGAGCCCCTGGGAGCCACCTACGTTTGGAGGTTTTAGCTACTGCTTGTTTGTTGAACCACACAAATAATACAATCCATTCAGCTTTTCACAATAACTAATAAACATAAAAAGCTCCATTAAAATTGATGTATGCCGGCCTGATCGATATTTATTGTGGACATGCTGGAAACCTACCTGTATATTAGTAATTAGAGCCTCAGTGATCCCAGGAATGCTTCTACCCCTGCCAGGACTATCTACCTTCTCCACCAGACCCAGGTTAATGTCCTTACATTTAAAGACTTCATGTATGTAGGGCAGGGGCAACAAAGTTGTACTATGTGGACTGGATCTATGCCATATTTTCAGAAAAATCACTAACTAGGAGAATGGTTTTTAATTTCATTCTATGTAAAATGATTTTACATGGCTAGCCTAAAAATCTGGCATGTAGCGGCCCCTCCTGGACATGCGATGGACACAAGGCAGCCATTACGCATGCTAAAGACATGGCAGCTTGTTTTTCCGACCTGAGTACAGCACAGGAACTGCAAGGAGAAGTGGTAGTGGGATTTGGGAATACGATTTATCATAGCAGAATAACATAAAAAGAACTTGCTTGGTATGTTGAAAAACAAAGGTTAGTAATTAGCATATATTGAAATTACACTGATATGTGGTTCATTTAAAGAGCAATAATGAGAGATGGAAAAACCGGGAGAGGCTTAAGAAAGAGAGAAGTTGAATTCTGTGAAAGCCAGATGTGACTTAAAATAATGTTTATTCTGTGTTACCAAACATTTTGGAGCAGACGCTCATTGATCAAAATCTGAATTTATAATTACTTTTCCAAACTGCATCCTGGGCTGAAGAAACAAGCATGGACATGCTTGTTCTTAAGATGCACCATTCTGCTCAGCTTCCTCGAAAAAAATAAAAGGATGAGAACACTCAAGTTGTTTCACAGAGGTCAAATGTCAGGCTATGTCTTTTGACAAATCGCTGCTTATTCATGTAGCATAGAGATTGGTGTTTACTTTCCATTCTCCCTGCAGATGGACTGTACAAATATTCCAAATATAGCAGCAGTTTAGAAAGCACAAATTAAGCACTTGTTTGTGATTCTGGAGCCTGGTGGAGTCAAAGCTTTTTAATAGGATCAAAACAATCAAGACACTTTACTTAGTGATGGGCAAATGATAATTATCCACTGAAACCGATTTCCACACTGGCATTTGCGCACTTTATAGTTTATCAGTAAAACTTCATCAATTTAGTGGCCATTACAATGAAAAATGTGCGATTCCTAAATGACAGTCCACTTCCAAACCATGCATTAGAATTATATCTTTGACAGTATGCTCTAAAATGCACCACTGACTACATACCAAATCCTATGCACTATTGTATTCTATTTATATAGCGCTTACTACCCCTGACGAGGCATTAAAAGGGAGCAAAGTCTGTTTTGGGATGGCTTGAAATCCGACAGTTTCCACCTTCCATGTGGGGTCCCACAGGGATCGGTCTTATCCCCGACATTGTTTAATATCTACGTCACTCTGTTGGCTAGACTTATCAGGAGGCATGGTTTCGCTCTGGTCTTATACGCTGATGACTCACAGCTTGTTATTCCAAAATGGGATTATGCTGTTCCTCTAGTAAAGGTGCGGGTTGGAGTCACTAGTGACTTGGTCCCACTATACCCTAGAAGGGGCATAGATGGGGATCCATATGTTGGATCTTGATGCCCTCACACACCCTTTCAGGTGTCATGCTTCATCATCTGGGCTGCTCCTCGTTGGGTCGGCGGTGCAATACCCAACTGGCTCCCTAAAATAGGAGCTCTTTGTCAGAGATCTTCTATCCAACTGCTGTGTGGTAAAGTGCGGGTGTGGGGTCAGGACTGTGTAGATGCGGTGCAGTGATTAAAATAGGATTGGGAGTACCTAGAAGGACAAACTTTATTCTGGGGGTCTCCTACCCTAACTAAAAGCAGTGTACAAGGCACTCGCCCGAGGATAATCCCTTGCGTGGTGGTGTCCTTGTTAGAACGTGAGGTTCTTGCTGTCAGTTCAATAAACTTGTGACTCTTCAGGACCTTGGTGAAAGCTATCTACATTTATGGTAAGTGGCATACAAAAGTTCCTTGACCTGCCCAATCCACCGGGTCTGCCCGATGGATTGGGCAGGTCAAGGAACACACGCACAAGGCGGCAACACAGGAGCAATGACTTGTGCATGAATCCATCGGGCACTGTTGAAGGCTGGGGACCATAACTATTGGGTAGATTCAGGTGGTAATAAGGTACTTTTGGGTAATAGACATTACTTGTGTGCGCAATTTTGTATGCCACTTACCATAAATGTGATAGCTTTCACCAAGGTCCTGAAGAATCGCAAGTTTATTGAACTGACAGCGAGAAACATGTTGACCAGGGCTGGAATGGCCGTAACGGGCACCGGGCCCCTGGGGGCCATTTTTGTTACAGGGCGGTTTTTGCAGCATAGCTGCAAAATCGGTTCTGTAACAAAATCGAACGAAAACCGGCCCCGGCAAACAGCTCGGAGGCACTCCCAAGCCCCGGGGGGCCAGCCGAGCACTTTGCCAGGGCCGGTTTTGGTTCGCAGTCCGGCCCTGATGTTGACCCACACCTTCCAACAAGGACACCACCACGCAAGGGATTATCCCCGGGCGAGTGCCTTGTACACTGCTCTTAGTTAGGGTAGGAGACCCCCAAAATAAAGTTTGTCCTTCTAGGTACTCCCAATCCTTTTTTAATCACTGCACCGCATCTACACAGTCCGGGCCCCACACCCGCACTACACCATATGGCAGTTGGATAGATCTCCTACAAAGAGCCCCTATTTTAGGGAGCCCGTTGGGTATTGCACCGCTGACCCAACAAGGAGCAGCCCAGATGATGAAGCATGACACTTGAAAGGTGTGTGAGGGCATTAAGATCCAACATATGGATCCCCATCTATGCCCCTTCTAGGGTATAGTGGGACCAAGTAACTAGTGACTCTAACTCGCACCTTTACTAGAGGAACAGCATAATCCCATTTTGGAATACGTTCATTGAGGCCTCCTTTATGCAGGACCTCCCCACTCCTGTTTGAGTGGGAAAAAGGCCCCCGTCGCCCTTCTTGTTGTTTGTCACAGCTTGTTATCTCCATTTGCAAGCAACCTGCAGTCACAGCTGCCAGATTTCATGCATGTCTCTCAGAGATTGTGACCTGAATGAACCACAGCTTCCTGAAAATTAACACTGATAAAACGGAAGTGATAGAATTCGGTCATGGCCGGTCCCTATGGAATGACTCCTGGTGGCTGATCGAGGCCAGGAATTGTCCTCGTACCATCCCCAAAGTCAGGAATCTCGGGGTCATCTTTGATGACGAGTTTAATTTTTCTGCACAAGTGAATAGTCTCATTTCTTCCTGTTTCTTTCTATTAAAAACTTTGAGAAAGATCTTTCAGTTTATCTCACTGGAGCTGCAAAAGACAGTGATGGTAAGTCTCTTTTTGTCTAAACTAGACTACTGCAATGCCCTCTTTTTGGGCATTGACAAGACTCAGATGAGGAAACTCCAGTCTTTACAGAATGCAGCAGCATGACTGCTTTTGAACATCCCCAAAGGACAACCAACTTCCGTGGGTATTAAATCACTGCACTGGCTTCCCATCCAGCGGCGGGTGTAATTTAAGGCTTTGTGCCTGGTCCACAAAGCACTGTATGGTGGTGGTGCCGAGGAAATTTTAAGAATGTTCCCACCCTACATCCCACTGCGTGCTCTTAGATCTGCCAATTTAGGTCTACTTCAGATTTCTAAGAGTAGGCAGGCAAGATGGGGAGGAAGGACATTATCGAATGGCGCAGCAAAATTATGGAACAAATTCCCAACGGCCATGAGATTCCAAGCAAATCGACTGCTTTTTAGGAAAGATCTGAAAACATGGTTTTTCTCATTCATCTAGTCCTTCTGGTAAGATAAGCCTTTCCCACTGACATACACTAGCACCAACACGCCACGGCATTCGAGCGCTTTAAAAACATATATCCTATCCTATGCTATTGATGCGCATTTTGGAAAGTAGCATGCTACTCCGGAACCCAATAAGGATTTGTGGTGGGTTAGTACAGTAAAAATGTGAGCAGTGGACATATTAGTCTATTTTTATTTGTTTTCAAGAGTTTTATATAGCGCAAACTAGACCCGAGGATATCAGGTATCAGAGCTCTTTACACAGCACCAGTTTCGTTACATGAGGACACATTCATTTTTGTTAGGCATGGGACATTAAGTGATTTGCCCAGAATCACAGGATGTTGAGCGTCGTTGCTGAGACTCGAACTCGGCTCCCCAGCTTTGACTTTGACCGCTCTAGCCATAAGGTACATCCTCTCCCTCAGTTGGATTGAATAGGCTAATGGAAGAATAGAAGAGGTAAGGCCCTAGAAAGTATTTATAAGGAGATCCTAATAGTAAGATGAGGATTGGGATGATCATAAAGAGAGATGGAGGGGGGAAGGTACGTGGCTCATTTTCTACACTTGTTCTTCGTGAGAAGTTTAGATTTTGCACAATCCCTATGAGCTGGGTGATGTAACATTGATGGCAGCACCCCCACCCCCTCTGAAAATTGTTCCAGCACCACAGAGTATTTTTACACAAAAATACCTCTAAATGTTTTTTCAGTAGCAAAAAAGGTTTAAAGTTACACTAACTATACAACATTTACAATATTGCCATGAGTTTCTTTTATGAAAAGCTAAGACATGCTAAATTGAAAACCTGTTCCCTTACTTGTGGTTTTCTCTGTTTTGCATAGTCCCTATGCTAAGGGGACACAAATCCTTCCATGTAAGCCAACAGTGCCATAATACCAAGAGAAACCAGTAGATGGCACTAAAGAGAAAGGGAGCCTTTGCAGGTGAGAGCAAGTGGCAAAGCTCATGTCACCACAACAAAAGGGAACAAATAGAAAAAAAAAGAGGGGACACCGCTGATTTTGCTAGAGAGGGTCATTTGGAAAAGACCATGAATAGCCTCATCATTTCTGGGGGAAGGCTGTTCGATTGAGGAGGGAGGATCACTTAAGTGAAATGTAATGCCCAGGGCATAGGGTGACAGACCTCTCTGAATTATCCAGACACTTCCTGTTTTTGAAAGACTGTCCAGGATTCATGACATTTATTGCTAAAATAAATAAATGTCCCGATTTTTGAGAGAGAGAGCAGGCACCCTAATTATATTGTTGAGCATGTTCACTCTTTCTCAGGCCTTTTCATCAGACCATGGGCAAAAGTTCACTTCTGCATAAGGCCTTGCCTCATTTACTCAGCACAGTTAGTTTTAACCCCTTTCATGCTCATGACGAGCTCAGCTCGTAATGCAGCACAGTGCTCGTGTGCTCATGACGAGCTGAGCTCGTCATGACCACACCCATTTTAATTGTGGTCCAGCACAGGAGGGGAATCTTGCACGCAGTGATGTGGTTAACAAGGCAGAATCTTTGTTACAGGAGCCCCTCAGCCATGGCCAAGCCTTCCCAAGGGACTCAGTGTAGGGTATTAGTATTTTTGTGAATGCCAATATTGACAGTACTTAATTTGAGCCTGTGATTGCTGGTGGGGGCCGCCAACACTCCTTTCTGTGTTCAGAACTGATTTTTCTACCTCAGACATTTATAGAGAGGAAAAGACCGAAAAACAATAAAAAAAAAAAAGATGGGGAAGAGAAAGACGAAAAGCATGCCATAAAGGGAGAAGGCAGAAACCGGCAAGAGTGAGAAAAAAGGCGCACAGCTATGAATTAAAGAGGAACGAGGTGGAATAAAGACTAAGCAGTATTGGTATAGGGAGCGCCAACATGTGATTGCGAACCGCAGGCTTCGGAGTAGAGTTCTGGACACCCGCACTCATTCTTTCACAAGTTAAGCACTGAATATTTCAGTCCTTCAGCATCCCAAATAATGACAACATTTAGTCCTACTTCAATGTCAGCAGTTGTCCCTTATTTTTGATTCTTAAAATATGGTCACCATACCAGCGCAGTGAGTACATTGCAGACCGAGGTTAGTGCATCTTCCAAACCAGCAATCACACCTTCCATTATTTAGCAAACATCATATGCAACGGAAGCAAGAGAGTGGGATGTGCCGCAGCACCCCAAAAATAGCCATGCTGAAGTTCAAAAGTTGAATGAGCAATAGAGATGCCTTTAAATTTTGATTGTATCTTGTAACATTTGCTGTGCTGTCATAGATAGTGCTCAAATGTCAGGCAACGTCTTCTGACAGATTGCTGCTTAATATTTTAACATAGAGATTGGTGTTTACTGTTTTTTCTCTGACTGCAAAGTGAGAGGATTTTTTTAAAGTATCCGACAATTTTGCTACAGTTAAAGGGATGTGAGCTTTTTCCCAAACAGACAACACAAATTGAATATCTATAATAAATAAGCTGTACATATGTTAAAAAATATATCAGGAGATAGTCAAGCAGAAATGAAACACAGTTTTTGTAATTCTGAAGTGTGATGGAAGCAGAGATTTTAATAGGATCAAAACAAATCAAGACACTTTAATTTTTTGATGTGTAAATGAGAAATATATGCTGCAAATGTGCATGTGCCTTCTAATTTTGTGGCCATTTCAATGGAACATTTGACATTTGTTGCCTGTGAATTGCAGTGCACCGCCACACCATTGTTTAGAAATATATTTGCGACAGTGTGCTCCAAATGCACCACCGACTACATACCACACACCTACCACTCGACTGTTGAATGGGCGTGGCTCATTTGCTGTACTTGTTCTTTGTGTGACACTTGGATTTTTCACAGTCCTCCTAACTTCAGTGATGTCACATTGCTGCCAGCACCCCTGCTCTGAAAAGTATCCCTGAACACTGGCAAACACACACACCCTTACTTCATTCCAATCCAGGTGCAGGGGTTTAATATTGACAAGGGCTGAGCTAAGATTGTATTACATGATCAACGATTAATTGTGTGTCATGGAGTTTTCTGTTTTTTTTTTCGTAAGTCTACGCCCTGGCATCGTTTTCTGAACAACTTAGCCACATTTCCTTCTGAGTGCTAGGTAGTTGTTTACCCAACTTAAAATGTCTCATTTTGGCTTTGAAAGTGGGTGGATGTTGTGAGGGCTTTTTTGTTATCGAAGCAACTTAAAATGGATGTGAAAGTTCGGATTTAAATGTGGAAATTCAGAAATGTTCTTCAACTGCAACTGCGGTTGAATTACTCTCCAGAATCGTACTAAGTTTGCAAGAGACTTTACAACTTCCCTAGGACATCCACCTCAATTCAGGTCACTATGGAAACTGTCTCCAGTCCTTAACCTTTCACCTTCAAACCATTGTTTGCATGTTATATTAGTTCAAACGGAGTAAAACAAGACTACAATTCCCCCAATGCATTAGCTTGTAGCACAATAGTATAGGACTGGACATGGTGTCTGGAAGGACCTGGAAGGTCACCCCCCCTAATATTAACATGCTCAGCGGCGGCTGGCTTCTACTGAGGGTGGGGGCAAGCAAACAAAAGGAAAATAAAGAAATGCACTTACCCATTTGATCCTCCTGACGGTGACGACGCCCTCTTCGTCTGCTGCTGGGGCTGCAGTGCAGGCCCTAGCAAACTCCATCAACCAATCCAGGAGTGCTCACGTGCTGTTAACCCGTATGTGAGCAGTGCCCTGATTGGTGTGACAGGCCTCTGTCGCCGCTCCCGAGTGTGCTGAATGCCTGCACTTGCTCTCACACAAACTAGCTGTCTGGCGACAGCTGGGTGGAGAGGTTTAAAGTGTGCATGTGTGGCTGGCTGTCTCAAGACGGCCGGCCAAAGACACATGCGCACTTTAAACAAGTGCAAAAGGCAGCGCCCACCACTCTTCCCTGCTCACTGAACAGGCCCCGCCCCATCCTGACCCTCGGTTCAGGGCGGGGCGATACAAAATAAAATGGTAATGAATTACCATTTTATTTTTTATCTCTGAGGCTAGGGGGGTACATAAGTGGGGCGACGCTCCTCCGCTCCAACGGAGGAGCTGCCCCTCGTTTTTTTTTTTACTGCACATTAGAGACTCAGCTACTGATTAGGAAAAAGCAGATCAATCCAAACCTGGAAGAAGGACAGCAGCGTGTGGCATTAATTAGTGGTGTTTCTTTCCTATATTTGTTCTTGTAGATCAAAGAAGGTCACTTGTATTGAAGGACAATCATAAGGACACCACACCATTAGGTTTTTTCTGTAGACAAGTGCTTTCCTCCTGCATTACCGCCTGGTCATGCTGCAGGCAGTAACACAGTTTCGAACAAAGATGACTGCCAGTTCAGAGCTGAAGCTGACCATTAATTACGCTGCCTTCTAATTAAGGGTTCGCTCTCGTTTTTATGTTGAATGGCCTAACAGTATCTTAATTCATGCTTCAAGATGAGGCTTCACAGCGCAGCGCCTTGAAACAAACAGCTAAGCACTCCAGGGGCCGGTAGATATTACATAAAGCTAGCAATGTGAATGTATGTTTCCTTTGAAGGGAAGAGCATCACAGGGTGGGTGAGTATATTTTGACCCAGTTTCTAGCTTCTCCAGCTTTCTTCTCTTTCCCGCGGATCATGTCAGACAGCTCTGATTCGGCTTTAATTGGATCAGATTCGTCAGAGAAGCCCAGGTTTCCTTGGATTAGTTAAATGAGCCTCCGCGCTCATGCATGCGCGGTAATGAACGCATGTAGCGAGCAGGGCCTATCTGTCCCAAGCCCTGGGGGCCGAGTGTAAGTAACACAAAATGAGTGTACGAGATATTGCTTGCAGCGTTCATGATCTCACCACTCTAGCTCGTGGTGGGTGGGTGGGTGAGGGCAGTGCACTACTCTTCCTGGATTTAAACCATAGAATGTAGCTCAGAATGAGAAACATTGACACAATGTGGCCCGATTCACAAATGTAAAGTGAGACGAAAGTCTAACTACGACTTTCAGTATTCAAAAAGAGATTTTACTACTCGTAAATGCCCTTTGTGAATACCAAAAGTTGAACTTTACGGCTTTCAGTATTCACAAAGGGCATTCACAAGTAGTAAATGGCCTTTGTGAATACCGAAAGTCATGAAGTTAGACTTTTGTCTTATTTTACCTTTGTGTATCGGGCCCTATGACTGTGGATGAGTGCAATACACGAGGACACAGCCTGCAGCACCAAATGACTAGGACAAGAAAATGCCAACTTTCTAACAGTGTTTAGAAGTGCAAGGACAACCCAGTAAGCACATGTTGATGAGGGTAGGCACATAATAATGGAAACAATAATCCCATAGGAGTTATTTAGAATAGGAATCTCATCATCACCTATGAGGGATTCCCTTATTTCAGTATTACTCATTTATCCAATCTCATTTGAAAGGCACAGGACACATACACAGATTTCCAATTAATCTGCATGAAATACGATCATGTATCAGAAAAACATTAGTGACCATAGTGCAGATTATGCAGTGCTCAAAAGTTATTTCATTTACAATATATATGATCAAAGACACTGTAAAAGTACCAATGGCTGTCTACAATATTCAAGCACAAAAGTAAGGGTGCATGACGATACAACATCCCTTAAGGAACAAATCACATAAATCAAGCAAAAGGGAGAGTTTGTCAACGTTTAGACCCCGTGCGAATATAAGCGACTCATCAGGACGTAGTGGTCTGACTGTCAACCACCTACTTAGTGGATGCATTCATAAACAAGGAATGTTTTGTTGAAAGTCTGGAATTACCTCTGGCGACTCATCGGACAGGTAAACGTCGTTTACAATGCGGTGTTTACATCGCACAACCTTTACCACGCTGCCATTACAACGCAAGCCGTTACTATGACTTGCGCTGGATGGCGCTGTTGGTTAAGGAATATTGTAATTTTATACTCTAACACCTTCCCTACTGTTACGTGGACTGGTGTTGGAATATAGAATTATAATATTACTCAATCCGCGCCCTCCAACGCAAGTCATTGTAACGACTTGCGTTGTAATAACCGCGTTGTAAAGTACCGCGATCTAAAAGATCGCGTTGTACTGGCATACATCCATCAAAAAGATCAATCAATGATGTGTCGGGGCAGAACCAAACCACATCAGTCTCTTTTTATCTATGTTCGATTAACAATGAGCATGTGGCGAGAATTCTAACCACTTCAGGGATACAAATATGCACATTGTTGCAATACGGCCTCCAAATAACATGCTTTGGTTTGTTTTGTCAGAAATATCTCATCTTGTGTCCTCTTTGTTCGGTGTTTTTCTCGTTTTTATCTGCTTCATTTTCTCACCTTCCTTTTTCTGATGGTTTTGGATGTGTCCCCTCAGCACTTGCTGTTCAAAGCGCCTTTTTCACATTTTGTCTCAGACCACATGATTGAAAACTGAGTCTGTCCTCAGTGTTGCATAAGGTGCAAAGTGAATCCAGGCAGCAATTGCACATCAGGATAGTTAACGTTTTATTGTTAAAATTATGCAAACAAGTGAATCAAATCTGTACCAGCAATGGCTTTGACCCTGTCTACTTGCATTTTTTAAATACTTCATAAGCTACTAGAAATACAATTTGTAAGGAAGAAAATAAGACCATTGTGTGATCTGATCCCAGAGCATAAATGTATGCAGAGCCTTCACATGGTTGCATTTTTAACATGAAAGATGTTAATTTGTTTTTTCAGAACACACTCTACATGAGAGTGTCAGTGTGCTGTTTATAAAACAGGGTGAAGTGTACCTACTTCAATACATAGAGCGGGATATCCCACTTGAATACATAGTGGCTGGTAAGGATAGATAATAGATTAAGTAACAGGCTGATGAAAAGGTTAAGGAGAAACTATAGAAGAGCTAGACGAGGGTTTCGGGGACTTAAATAAAAAAAGAATAAGTGAACAAAACAACTAACTAAATATTTGAAAGTCGATAAAGGCGTAGGGTGGTGGAAGATTCCGGTGGGTAAGGAATGAAATTGTAGACTGGCGTAAATTGTCACTAAGAAAATGTAAGTGAGAGCGAGCGAGAAGATAGTTGGGACGGGACCTTCAGTTGAAGATGCATTGATAGAGAGAGGAGAACAGGTATTGCAATAGATTTTGATTGAAGAACAATGTTTTCAGTTTTTTTCAAAAGATCCTCAAGAACTCTGATGCTCAGATGGTAATGAGCTCCATAACACGGTTGCTGTCTCAGAGAATTACTGTGAGGATGCTTTTTAAGTAATGCATTTCTTGATTTCAAGGGTGAGATTTTGGGAATTCCTAGATTCATAGTCCAATAGGTTTTTTTATGCTGGAGAGTAGACAAACATGGCTATTGAGGTGTAGAACATGTATCCTAATCTGGCCTCAACAGGAAGTCAGTAAAGGTCTTTGAAAACTGGGGTCATGTGGTTGAACCTGTTTGATCTGGAGATCCTTCTGGCTCCAGAGTGGATTACTGTTTTGATAAGGAGTTAGATGGGAGGAAGACACATCACCAAATACTGAGTTCCCATAGTCAAATTGTGAAAAAAACATTGTAACACTAATCTGAAAGCATTAGGCAGGAGAAAGAATTTAAATATGTTGATAGTGTTGTTTGGGTTTGTTAACAATTTGTTGTTCATGATAAGTCATGGAGAGGTTAGGATGGATCCAGATTTCTAAGGATTCCACCTATATTGCTACAGCTGGTAAAATGTGTCATTATCATGGCTCACCTACCAGACAGTTGTCTGGTGGGCAAAGTCTATTGTGAACCAAACCTTGTAGTGGGTTTTGGCCCAACCCATTGCTCACCACTAGTTGCGTTTGTTGTCATGCTTATTTGCTTGGTTTTCCGTTGGTGACTTTCCTTGTCCAGCTGGTATTTGCCCCTCTCCTGGATGAAAGCTTTCCTACCATATTTTTGATTGGGTCTTTTTCTTTCAGAACTCCATTAAAGTGCAGACATATTCTAGCTCTCTCCCAGCACACAACCCCATGCGCTCTGAGTTGGTCCCTCATTCCGCCCCAAGCTGGTCCATAGCTTTCCCACCCCTCTCAATTACTTTCCCCACCTGTTACCCTCAACCCTCCTCCGATGCCACCTCAACCACAAGTGGTCTTTTAAAAAAAAATGTTGGATGGCTCAGCAGCAGATTGCTGCTGGGTCACTCCACCTGACAATAAGCGCTTTTGTGCTGCTCAAATACATTTTTTGTTGTTAACCAATAAGTGCTGAATTGGTAAATAAAAATAAATTGCCAACTGTGGCATTTTATAGGCATGCTCATGAGTAGTAATGGAAGCATAAATGCATCATTATGCATGAATTCTCAAGTGGTAACGCATGCGTCCATGTGTGGTGGCAAACATGCATTCACAAGTCAGCATGCAAAAATTATTGCAACTGCGTCATTGTAACATTTTCTTTTTTTTGCCAATGCTGGTCAGCATAGACTAACAGCATTCAGAAATCTAATATGTCCAAGGTATGACCCATTGGCTTTGCCAATGCTTGTTTAGCTGTGCAAGCCGCTCGTCACTTATTGTTATGTTATGTTATGCTAGGAAAACTTATAAAGTGCACGGTTACCCTGAGGTGTCCTGGCGCTTGCTACAGTCCTCCCGACTTTCGTAGATTGCTGCCTGGGTGGTCTTTAGAACAGCCAGGTCTTCAACGCCTTCCTGAAGGTCAATAGATCATTAACATTTCTCAGATAGAAAGGCAGATCGTTCCAGGCCATAGCTGCACCAGCGGCAAAACTTCTGCCTGCCCATCTAACTTTTTTTATAGGTGGTCCTACTGCTAATTTTGCTCCTGAAGAGCATAACGATCTTTACGATCTTTACGATTATTGTGTGGTTGTCTGGACTTTTTAAGATGAGTTACTCAGTTTTCTCAAGTTATGCTTCAATAGATGGGATGACATCCATTTTTTAATTTTTCTGTTCAGAGTATTTCATGAGGCCATATTTTAAATTGTTGAGACCTTCAGATTTATGTATCATCGGCGTATCGATGAATGGGCACCTTTGCATCTTGCATCATAATTCTGAGAGGCTCCATGTAGAGCATGAACAGCAACAGATCTAAGATAGATTTTGGGGGAAGACCTAAGTTACCACTGCAAGTTCTGGTGTCCGAGTCCCAATCCTAGCCAGTTGTTTGCCGTCAGGTAGTAAGGACGTGAATCATTTCAGTACCACACTACGTATGCACATGCCTATCTCTACAATTTCAAGTAGTCTCTCTGGATCAACTTGTCAAATTTAGCAAAAAGGTCTAACATGATACTCAAACTGCCAGCACAGTCATCATGCATGGAGTGGATGCCATTGAGAATTTTAAGAGCAACACTTTTAGAGGTACAGCCACTTCTTAAATGGAGCCAGTATATTATGTTCTTGTGTCTTTGTGGACCTGAATTACTACACACTTGTCAAGGATCTTTCCAAGTCATGGAAGGTTAGTCACATGTCCAAAGCTTGTTATATAGTGGAGAAGTGTGGCTCACTGGTTAGAGCAGACAGACCCTGAAGCAGAGGTCAGACCCGGGACCAGGGTTCAATTCCTGACGCGGCAGGGTCTTGAGCTCAAATGTCCACGGACTCGATAATTCTCGCTTCGGTGCCTGAGCTAATCATGGGTTCACACTCTGCAACTCTGGGCATTAAGCTTGCTTAATCTCCACAACGGCCCCCCGCGGCGGGATGCCTGGCTTTCACCTTGGGGATGCCCGTTAGGGGCTATCTCACAGGGAAAAGCCAGGACGGGTTCCCAAGGCAAGCGCCGAGATGCCTCCGGGTAGTCGAGCGCTATATAAGAACATACAAAAAAAATATATATATATATTGTTTGGGTCTGCCTGCATTTTTGGGGTCTAGAGTAAAGTGGCTAGTTTTGAGTAAATCAAGAAAGATGTTGCCTTCGAGGGAGGTGTGTCCTAAATGACAATGCAAATCTGTGAATAGATGATATTTATGCTTGAGAATGAAAGAGGGCGCAGTGTTCTCAAAATAAAGAGTTAGTTTTAATTCACAAAGTGAGTTTGTTAGATTTTCATTATAGATTATTGAGAATATGTTCCAGCGGATGACCTTTATTGAAGATAATCGAATTGTCTATTTTGTTTTGCACAAATGCAGCATTGGCAGGAATGTCTGCTTTGTGTTTTCTTGATTTGAGAATTGGAGGAGACCTGAGAGACTTCTGTGAGTACCAGGCTCTCTCAATGTTGTGATTTGCTTCTTAACCTGAAACTATAATCATGCTTCCTTCGTACAAAGTGTGATTTGCACCAAGCACTTATTTTTCCTCAAGGACAATTATGTACCTAAAAGTGATTTTGTACCTTAATTAACGCATTCACATACATGAGGTTATCAACTAAAAGTATCTATACACTTTTGCTGATGTTACACCAATCATGTATTACACTGTTGTGGGGATTCTGCACATATACAGAGCTATGCACAGGAAAACAGTACCTCAGTGAATAGTTGGTGTACCAACCTACCACATCCATACCCAAAATCCCAGACCGACTAGCTGTAGTGTCTCATTCGTTCTCCATCTACAGCAAAGCTACCAATGATTAGACAATCCAGAACATGCCACTCTAGCTAGACACTCTTTCACTCACTCACTCATACCTGTCCACAATGCGAGTAATCAGAGACGTGGTATAGCTAAAAATGTTTATTTCAACTAACACGCTCTATGGTGCAGTACAAGAGCCAATACGAGCAGCAAAATGCATAAACACAATATAGTCAGCATTGTTACAATGCCATAGAATACAAACGGGGATATCATGTTATGAAAAACAGTGGAACAGGACTGAATGACCTAACCACCCTCCCAGTGAAAAGAGATAGTTTATTATAAAAAGGAAGACCTCTGGGCTTTGTCAGCAGAACTCCATACCTCAAAGCCTAGATGCAATGTACACATCGCAGGAGTAGCACAGCTCTTCTCGCCGGAAAGGTGTCTCTCCAAGTGTGTCTAAAAACAGGTTGCGATTGCAATATTACAGTACACGATTTCTAGGAGTGCAGCTGTGTGTAGCATGTTATTTCGAGGTGCGAGGGACTGATCAGAACAGAATAACAAGGGACATTGTTGTTTAACCTTGAACATCGTGTGCAGACTAAACCTCAGAGCACAGCAAAGAACTTGCAAGGTAGACAGTTCTCATGTGAAAGGGGCACAAACAGAGTCTTGTGAAATATATACATGCAGTATCGTGCACAAAAGCAGCCCCATGGCAGCGAAGCCCATGCTAACTTAGCAAATGTCGACAATGGACCTATAAGCCTTACTACAACACCTAAATATGTTTTTGTTCCTAACTGTTATTTGTCCTCCTGACACTATTACCACACTTTTCTCAATGATGCACCACATGGGGGTTTTGCACTTAAACTTGATTTTCCCCTTAAATTGGCTTTTCCTTTCAAATTTGATCTGTGCTCCTGTAAGTGCTTCCACTCTCCTGCTAATGTTGAGCCAATGATGATTCAGCTCCTAAATGTGATTTTGCACATACATGCCATTTATGTTCCAAAATATTTTACACACTAAAGCTGATGTTGCTCCATGTGTGATTTTGCATCACCAGCCAAGTGCTGTGGGCACGGATACTCATTCTTTTGCTCCTTCCACACCCCATTGCAAACACCTGCGCATCCATCAGCCTATTTCGGTGCATCCATCGTGCACATTCACCTAAACAAATAGTCATCCACCCACATTTTCATCATCAACCCACAACCAAAGATTTAAACATCCACTCAACCTAGCGTTGTTTTAGCTATGCAACCACACCCACCATCCTCTGCATCTACCCCATCCATTATGCATCTTGCCCACCACGCATGCATCCCGGCAGCCATCAATCCATTTATCCATGCATCTAATCAGCATCAACCTGAAGCTGCCCATGCCAGGTGTGTGCTGTCGGACTGAATGTGTTTCTGTTTGTGTGCTGTTTGTGTATACTGCATCTGTGTGTGGTCTGTGTTCCCATGGAGCCCTGAATGCATATTGCCATTATGTGCATCCAACGATATCTCACAGCATAAGCCCATTACAACAAAAAAGCACATAGCTATAAAGAAAAGCACGGCCTATTGTTTTAGAAATGCTGTTTCAGCTCACTGTACATATTGACGTTTCCTTCCAGTACAATGCTGCTCGCTGTGAATGCTGGTAATAGGCCATTGACGTTCCTGCTTTACACGGTTTGAACTATGAAGTTAAAGATTAAATGAACAATATTCTATTGATAACGTAACTGATGAATGGAAACAAACAAAACAAACTTTGCCAGTGCGCGTGCACACTTTCGCAGTCAATACAACTGCCACACTGCCTGTAGTTTTTGCAAAGCCCACTAGCCAACGAGGGCTTATGTCTGCAGGGAATGCTCGCCCGCAGGGAGAGTAGAGGAGGTGGTGAGGGACGTTCTCTGCCAGCATTGCTGTAGGGTGACCAACTTCCGTAAATTTCACGGACCACCCGTTATTTGGGCCTCATGCTCTTAAGGATTTCTTTCACGGATACCTTTTGTCCATAATTCTGCACATTGCAGTGAGCTGTGCCCCTGCAAGCAGCATGAGAGGTCTGTAACTCTCACTGCAGGGGCCAGCTTGTGCTCCTGCTGTGCTCAATGGCCTGCAACAGCCCCTCCCCGACAGACTGCTATTGGCCCATTATCATTCTGTATGTCGGCCTAATTATCACAAGCAGAATGATAATGGGTCTCTCTGCTCACTGACAGAATGACCTCTTTTCACTAGTAAGTTTCACATGATGCCATGTGCTGACTCCAGCATGCAGGAAGTATTTGGTGCTTGATTTTCTCCCCACAACAATCAGAATATTTTAAAGGAATCAATCTCTAACTGTGAGTCAGAGTGTGACCTCTGAAAATAATGTTCAATATTTACAGATAGCATTTGGCCTGCTTGGCTCTCATTCCCTGAGATGGGACAACTCAGTACCATAACTATATAAATAAATTATGATGATGTGAAATACCACATTAATACCTGCACAGTTGCTCAGAGCTGCACGCATACCAAATAAATGCGGTCAACGGTTGTCACAACCTAATATAAACTTATTTTGACTTTTACTTATGTTGGTTGTCTATATACGTACTCAAATACTATTGTGTGACCTCCTCTGATGTGTCTGTAAAATGTACCTTTTGTCCCAAATTTTTGTACTGAATTTTGACCTTCTGTCCTGAATTTTTGTCCTGAATTTTGACCCTTTGTCCTGAATTTTCACACTCACCATCGTGAATTTGCACCCATGCCAGTTGGTCACCCTAGTCAGTATCACTGAGCTCGAATCAAAGACACAAGGTGTTTGGCGAATGGGTGTCATTTTAAGACAGTAATTCCAAAAACCAAACGGAAAAAACATGGTGGCTCCTGTTTTTCTTTCACTGCCCTACCTATGGCTGTTTTCGTAAACTGTTAAAAACTTATCTTTTTCAGTCTGCTCTTGAGTAAAACACACGTCCCTGCCTCCCAGCGTTTGTCATGAGCGCCATGAAACCGTACGGTGTCCGAGCGCGGTATAAAACTTTTTACCATACCATACCATACCAGTAATACATGCTACCAGTAGCCATTCGACAATCATGTGTTGAAACAACTTGCATAAATATTGTAAAATGTTCAAAAAAGTACTCATACTAATCTAAGATAAATCCTGTTGCTCACCGCAGATTTGCTAGTGTGCTTTTCTTACATACAATAAGGCATTTAGGAAGTAGACGTACATATTTACATATAGGCGGAGCCCCGAGCTGTGCAGCTGGACCCTCCTTTCCTACAAGAGCAGCCGGCAGTCTCCTGCCAGACATGGCACTGCGCTTTCTGTTGAAGTACGGTTTACGGTAGATCGGGGGGACCCTTGCATTCACTGTTGAATTATTGTATGGAAGTTGTTCTATTATTTATTTGGGTTTATTGTACTTTGTTGCACTTTTTCTACAACTTTAACATACCCTTGAAGCTGTATTTTACAATCGAAAGAAACTCAAGCAAATGATGATGATGATTAGAAATCAAGCTAAGGTATCATGATTCTTTAGAGTTTATTATGGCTCTGATTGTTATTATTATTATTATTATTATTATTATTATTATGAAGGAGAAGAAGGAGAGGATAATAACAATAATAATAATGATAACAATATAGCAATAATAATAACAACGAAATTAATAATAACAATAATAATAATAGTGATAATAATGATAATACTAATTTTAATAATACTAATCATGATAAAAATGAAAACAGTAATAATAATGGTCAGAAATCAAGCTAAGGTAATATGGCACTCATGGATGTTTATGGCTCCTATTATTATTAATATTATTGTTATTATTTGCATTATTATTACGTAGAAGGAGGAGAAGATAACTGTAATAATAATGATGATAATAATAATAATAGGAGCCATAATACATCCACAAGTGTAATATTACTGAGAGAGCGCAAACTGAACGAATTGTAGCAGTGCATCACACTTACATGTAGTACGCACAATCATGAAGAGAAATGCCACGAGTGCTAACATTATATTCACCTATATTCTGAAATGTGTAGTTAATCTAGAGATTTTATATAGAAGTGGAACTAATGCAGAAATGTGTGAAAATGTATAACCTTATTAGACGTGATTAATCCTGATCCATGTCGTGTAGCTGCTAAATTGTAAGGATGACATGCTTCAAGCCCAGAACGAAGTAGGCCTCAGGGCCAGAGCTGAAAGGGTTGAGAAAGGTATTCATTTGCACGACGTGGATTGCACTAAATGATATTTAGTCTGTTTTGATAAGTTTATATTTTATAGATGTGCTTACCTAATCATAAAGTAGAGTATTAACATGAAGAATATAATCATTATGAGAAATGTTGTAGGCCTGAAATGTTTAACCATGCTTGATTTACGCGTATTAGTATGAGCCAAGTTGCGCCGAGACAAAATGTTGCAAACTTCTGTTAGAAGTCTATGAGAATTGGGATCCTAGCTGCAGATGTCTGTCTGCAAGTGAGAAGGGGGATCAAATTATACATTGAATGAATAGAAGGTTGTTCAGGGAAAGGAAACTGACATGGAGGAGGGTTTAGGAATGTTAAGGGGTATCGGCGGGCCGGAGAAGAGTCTGAGAAGCAAGGTCAACTCTAACGCACGAGGCTCCAATGAGGATCATCATGGAAAAAGCCAGAAGCAACACCACGTGAGGGGCGTCTCGCGAGGGGCGTCTCAAATGTTGTTGTGTGTTTGGTATTAGGGACAGCACCCCTGGGTGGAGTTAGAGCAGATGCCTGAGGACCCTTTAGAGAGCGGATGGGTAGGCAGAGAGGGGTCATGATTGGCGATCATAGGTTTTCATCTAGATACTAAGAGTGGGTGATCTCCCCAGGGAGTCATTCACCACTGACACCTTTTGTTAGGTTGGGATTCTGTTAAGTAGGGATACCATCTAGAGCAGGGTAGGGACAGCCTAACCTGACCCTTTTATTCCGGCTGTAAATGACTGAGAGGTCACAATACGTGTCTATGCTTGCAGCTCTTTTAATATTGGAACTAGTCTTGGTAGTTTTCTTTGCTCGTCTGAGGGCTTTCAGAGAGCACATGTATGTAGTCGTACCCATGTATCTTGTGAATATCATTCTGAGATGCTTGTATTTGCAACTTACCCTAAACTTATAATAAATCCTTGAAAGCTAGAAGTAGTTTGTGGTTCTTCCGAGCGGAGTCCATTTTTGATTGAACTAACCTGGTAAGAGATGCACTTTCTTCCCTCAATGACAGACAAAAAAGGTTCAGACGACCAGAACGGGGTTTGGATCAAGGGTGATAAGATAGCGATCAAAATCCCGCCCCCGCATTACCTTAGATTGGTTTCTGACCATTATTATCATTATTAAGAAGGAGAATGGGATAATAATGATAATAATGGACGCAATATATCCAAGAGTGTTATATTACTGTAGAATGACTTCTGGCTATTAATATTAAGAAGAATGATAATATAATGAGGAAGAAGAGGAAGAAGAAGAAGAGTAATCTAAGGAAGAAATAGAATATTTGACTTTTTAGAGGAAAATCTGGTCAGAATTGGACATTTCCCATGATGCATCATGTTAAACTGATCTCAGATCCTAATTAACGGGCTTAGTAGGAAATCAATATTCCACTTTTGAAGCATTGTGTGCGAGGCACTTCCATTGACACACTTCAAATGTTGTAACGCTGGCTCTTCAGGAGGCATCTTTTGCAGAGATCTTATCCACGCGTGCACCCGAGCGGCCCAATGCACTTTGGCGACTTGTCGGAGGTATGAAGCGCTACATGAAAGCACGTGCAATGCTGCAGATACAAATACTTTGGTTCATCGCCATTTGCATTCACTGTGGTCCAATAAAGCAGAAGGTACTCAAATGAGCCAATGGGGCAGATTTTACAACAGACCAGGCCGGCCCTTCTGAGTAATATCCAAAAGTGGGTAAAAATAACCCTTGCTCTTTGGTGGTAACATGGAACTCTTTATGAGGTGTCGGCTATATACATTGCAACACGTTCTAATATCTAATAATGTTTTTCTTGTTCCTGGCCATCGTGTGCTGGAGATGCTTTGAGTCATCCCTTCAGTTTCACACCTCGCTCCTTTCCTGAGAAGTTTCTTCGCTGGTTTTAATCTGTGTGAGCCGAGATTTATTGTGGTTAATCAGTTGATATTATATTACTGACCTGCCGTAAACAAATGTAAGATAACATATTACTGAAGAGAGTTACGTTCGGCTTCCAGTTCTACCCACAACAACTCGGGAGGGAAGGTATCCTATTTAATCAAGTCAACAATGTTTTAATCTTTTTAATTAAAAGTTAATTACATTTGTGTCTAAGATTCCTCCACGGAAATAAAAGATTACAAATGGAGTCGGAGAGCCCTGTTTGCTGTTGTTCCTGGCCTGGATGCTATTCACATATGTTTTTGATGCTTTTTCATATCTGGGGGCACCTGGACCCTTCGGCACTGGGTGCCGGAGCCCTCATACTATTTTTAATGGTCCTCTGAGGTGCCAACAACTAGCTATGATGATGCCAGGTTTTCAATCATTGACTATTGTTTTGTTTTAAATGTACTTAGTAATTGTGTTGTTGGAGACAGCTTTTTGGGTGTACTTGCAGCGGCGGCTCCTATGCTATGGCTGAGGAACGTCCCCCCACCTGCCAGCAGCCCAAAAATGAAAAATAACCCTCCCCATCGTCCCGCCACTCTCTCGACACACCGGCCGCTACTGTCTGCTTGAAGGAAGAGTGAGGTAATGTTTGTGAGTCATGGAGGCGCACTTTGCCATGCCCCTCTTTCTCATTCTTGCCCAGTTTGCTCGGTCCCGCTGAGGGCTGTGGTTGCCACCTGACCTGGATGGAGTATGTACTACTGCACTGTGGGCATGCAATAAAATATAGTGCTTTGCACAACACAAGCACTATGTAACTGTGAGTGAATGCATGGCATGCAGCCAACATTTTTTAGAAACCTAGAATGCTGTTTGCTGCTCCTTTTTTACTGATCTATGGCATCAGGAGGACATGCACCAATCCAGTGGCGTAACACAAGCCCCCACAGCCCCCGCAGTGCAGGGGGAAATGCTTCAGGGAGCCCCATCAGCACAGTACTCTGGCCTGAGAGCTCCTGAGTGAGTCCGGAGGGGGGCCCTTCATGTACTTTGCAGGGAGGCCCCCTCATGTTTTGCACTAACCCCCACTTAGTGAATTAGTACAGGCGCTGGATAGAGCGTATTTCTTCAAGAACAGGTGTACAGCTCAGGTTCTGCGCTTATACAGGGGCACTGAAGGGATCTTGATAAGGTCACAGGGCCTCATCATGAACTCTGTGCAGAGGTGCAAAATGGATCCTTGTGGCCTTTTCGATGAAATCACAGTGTTTACTGTCCAGACTTTAATTTGGTCACTCTATGAGTTAGAGTATGTACCTTGAACATCTCAGCTAAGGATTATGTAGCAGTCTAGCATAGCATTGTCTTAATGGTGCTGGGTACAGCTCATGTGCTAACTCATGGAGTTAATGAGTGGTCCATAGACAGAGTGACTTCTTCAAAACCAGGGGCCCAACTCTGTTTTGTGCTTACGCGTAGTGTTCATGGCATGGCTTTTGAGGTCTTATAGTGATTCTGTATTTTGCGACTCCCTCTAAATTTCGATGATTGTAGAGATGTAGAGATGTACCTGACGGCAGGCCCGCTCTCCCTGTGTTTGCATTTCTCATCAGAAAAATACAATTTCACTTGGATGAAAACAGTGCGGGAGCATGCTTCCTCCACATGCCACTCACCCATGATTCTTCTTTGTCAATTAGGTGGTAACTGATCAATGGTTTGTGACTACATTACAGTTTCCAACCATTTATGCATTCAATTCGACACCCGAATGGGAGAGGGTTGCCCTGTCCAAGGCCCTCCCCTGTTTGTAATTCTGAATAAGTCATGTTAGTAGGAGAGTTGCAAATACTGGTGAGTCAGGAATACTTTTCCCCAATCCCAAAGCAATGCTTGCACCTTGTAACATAGGGCCTGGTTATGAGTTTGGCATCGCAGGAGTGAGACCACCACACTGCTGCCCTGCACCCCCAAACCCGTGTGTGCACAACCCACCATATTATGACTTTTTTTAGCCACTGGCGGGCAGCTCTTTGGCCTTCCCATCGCAGTACCCATGAAATAGGCACTGCCATGGGAACGTAAAAGGCAGTACCTGCACTGCATGGACTGGTGCAGCCCATACCGTGCACCTACTGGGGTGCTTGCACACAGGGGGGCACAACATGTGAACCCTGTGTGCACCCCATGGCCCAAAAGCAATATGGCACCCTCTAGGGTTCCCTTTGTTTCTTCTCCGCCACGGTTTTTATGGAGGAGGAACCACCACGAAAACCATGGTGGATATGAAACTTGTAATGTGCTTGGCTGGACTGCAGTGGTCCCTGCAAGCATATTGTGGTCTCAAGACCGCTACAATACCGTCAGTGATCTCTGATCCCTGGCGGTTGTGGTGGTACAATGGCGGTCCGACCGTCCTAAATGTAATAGGGCAGTCGGAAGACCGCCACCTCTGCACAACCGTGAGTCTGGCGGTCCATGGACAGACAGACTCATAACCAAGCCCTTAGTTTTTTGCTGTCATAAAGCCTGTGATCTACAAATCGAAGGTTTCACACCCATAGAAACCTTTTGGACATTAGGCCTTAGGTGTCGGTGTATAATGCTTGGTGTATGTCCCTAGTACATGCCGGCACAAAAGCACATCTCACGTTACCTTGATTCTGGTAACAGGCGATCGGCTGGCCTTGCATGAATAAATACTGTGGATTTTCTCATTCGACAACTCACAGGTATCTAGCGACTTCTCAAACAGAAAAACAGCTGGAACGATGGCCCGTGGTGAGCAGGTCCTGAGCCTCCGGAGAGCCATGAAATATATAGCCTATTTCTGCGTCGTGCCGGTAGGTAATACAATGAACTGAAGTGACATTGACATGTGAGGCGCCCGCATCACATGGAAGTGGTGCAGCCAGGCCTGCTGCGCTCGAATTTAAACGAAATGCTGCTGCCAGGGTCCCTGTCGAGACTGATACACTTCGGTAATGTGTGAACATTGATTGCTCCTTTATTACACTTTCTACTGAAGCTGAGGTTTGCTCAGTGCTTAATTTGAGCTGTGGTTTCCGGTGCTCAGCACCGGCACTTAATTGTCAGCACCAGTGCTTGGGACAGTCTGCCTCAAGGTGGCGCTGTCTAGGTAATTTAAAGATGACCACAACAGCAGTTGATAATTAATGCTATATTCATTAAAAATGACTATTACCTGCTGCCCAAGCCATACTGATAGCTTCGGGGGCCTGAAATAGTCCGGAATGTCACACTTGTAGGAGTGTGTTGGTCAGTAGTTGTGTTGTTACTATCATTGGCAGCATGGCAGTGGCCTCATGACGAGAGCCTTGTCACTTTTTTTTTTTTTTTTTTAACAAATTAAGCACTTCAGTGCATCGAGCAGAAATCCCGATAAACGGCGGGGCAAAGCTGCCCAGCACCAGCCGGGCACAGCCCAGCGCAGTGTGATCGCGTTGCCGGTGACAGGATGCTTGTCATCAAGCAGTGCATTGTGGGCAAGAGAATAACCACACTGGACGGCCGCGTGGCTGTCAGCACTGCATTCATCTCGAAGATGAAACATAAAACTCCTGAAGTCTGAGTCGTAAAGAACAAATGTTGGAGCAGCTGAATTTTATTCCGCATTAATTTATTTCAATGAGGTGTCGCCGCTCAGGCAATATATGTACTTCGTGTCCCTGGCGTTCTAAGCAAATTATGCACCCTTGTTTAACATGCAATGTATTTCACAGCTGAAATGAATATCGAAAGGGAACGTCCCCTGCCGGGCTTTTATGAAATAATAACCTGATTTTGTAAAAATGCTTAACGCTGGAGTTTTTCTGTAACCAAATATTGTAAATATCTTGGCTCATACCATTAACTCGGAATTTCTCACCGTTAATACATGTGCTGCAGAAAGCAGAATTGGGTAATAGAGGGGCCATCACTTCTCAGCTTCTAGGCTGTGATGTCTGCAGCACGCGCCCTAACTGGGAGAAATTGCCATTTAAATGTCTTCGCTTTGGATAGCACAGTTGCATAAAAAGAGGCGTTCCCTTCTGCACGGCGCGAGCTCCCACTTTCATAAGAAAGACCCCTGGGACCTTATCTCGATGCCGCTTTCTCCGCTGCGCCGGCGCAGAAAGGATCCGTGGGCTTGTTTTTGGCATCTTAAGCACATACATTAACTCGAGAGTTCGCGGAGTTATTCTGACAGCAGAGCTTGGAGACACAAAGAGGCAATCATTGCCCTGTGTTTCCGCGCTCTGCTGTCAGCAAAACATGCGTCAATTCGGATTGACGTTCAGTTAATGTATGGGCTCGAGACGCCCAAAAAGAATCACAAAGACCCCTCTGTGCTGGCACATCTCAGAAAGCAGCATCATGATATGTCTTATCAACGTCATATACCAAGTCACTTTAATCAAAATATACCCTTTTTTTTTAATAATCTTCTGTTTATATAGATCGGGGCAGATTTACAAGCCCCTTGCGCCACGTTTACGCCGCTGTTGCGTCACGCAAGGCAGCGTAAACATGGCGCATCTCTACGATGCATTTACAACGTGACGCATCTATGGAGATGCGTCACGGTGTAAGGCCCTGCGCCACATGAAACCTGCGTCAGGTTTCATGTAGGCGTTCCGGTGCAGGGGGAGGGGGGGGGCGTTCCGTTGCAGGAACGCCCCTGGAAAGTGACTCAGTGAAATCTACAAGATTTCACTGAGTCACTTTCCCAAAGCTGCTACGTCAAAGAGTGACGCACCATGTAATGTATGGGTGGCCCCTGTGCATTGCAGGAGTTGCGTCGCGCTTGCGACGCGACTCCAGCAATGCGCCGCCCGTAAGCCAAAAGATGCGTCACGCATCTGCCCTTCCTTGCACCATGGTGCGCCGCATTGTAAATGCGGCGCATCATGGGTGGCGCAAGGATGGATTTGCGTGACGTATCTTTCCTGGTGCATCTCTGCCGATTTGCAGAGATGCGTCAGGCAACGTAAATCTGCCCCGATCGTACTTTCACCAGATACGTTATATGGGTAATTTTTACATACAATTATCATACCCAAACAAAATGAGTACATGCTTTTTAAACATGGAAATTATGAAGGCGTACACCCTCCTCCCTCTGGGCAATAGTTGCTCCACAAAAGCTATGAAACGCTACCACCTCATTGGCACTACGGGTTGGGAGACTAAACTTATGGTATAGGAAAGCGTGGCCCAAAGGATCACCCAAATTTACAGTTAGTGGGGTCCCCCAGGTTTTGGTACACACACACACTGATGCCAAACAGTAAGAAGCATTTGCAATGTAATAGGTCTCTTATTTGTGAAAGTTAGAGCTCCTGGGTTTGAAAATGACAATGTTTTTACTTATGTCATTTTATCTGCTGTGGAGTCCTTATATTTTATAGAGTGCTTGCCATTTCTATGACTTTGTGGCGCTGGAAAACCGGGAAATAGGTTATGAGGGAGGGGATAAGTTGCATGAAAAAAAAATCTCTGAAAAAGTAAACACTTCTAGGTAATGCAAGATAAAGTAAAGCATGTGGAATGTAAGCAGAAACAACAAGCTCTTCACAAGGAACCAATTTAGCTCCTTTTGTTCCAGAGAAGAAAAAAAAAACACGAGTTAAGCGAGGAGACCACTTTGTCTTCGGCTGACATGCTGGTTGCAGAAGTGGACTAGATTTAAGGGAAATGAAAAGATTTCCAAACAGTCTAGTCACTCTGAAAGGTTAAAAGAGCTAAGGAATAGTCAGTGAAAAGTGGATTTGCTCTGTCAAAGTAGTAGGTAGGGGGAATCAAGGCGGCTTGTTTGTGTCCACTCCCAGTGGCATCATGATGGCCATAGTGGAGGGGTAGACCGTGCAGAGCGAGGGAGGAGTTTGGGCAGACCAGCGCATGCTGCGGGAGGAGGAATGAGGAAGTGTTGCCACTTCATTAAGCGAAAGGCTGCGTTTGTGCTCAGAGGGTGAGGGAGGGCTCATAATGTGAAGCAGGAAGGGAGAAGTTAAAACAGCTTCATGTAACACGCTGCACCATGCGAAACAAAAGAATGGTGGCGCAGCTTAAAAATATCGTTTACACACACTGCTGTTGAAAAATGGAAATGCCTACACACGCTACTGTTTTTAAAATACAAGTGTTGTTGGAACCACGAAGAGCGGGAAAGCAGTGTGTGGCAATGCAGGAAGGGGAAGTCCATGGTACAGGTGCCCTCGGAAGCATTTGAGGAGTCAGGGTGGGGAAGGGCGTAGCTCTGCCTGCAACGCGAGCTACCACAAAAAAGTGATAAACAAAAGAGTGCTTTGAAACTGTAAATAAAACACTCAGAGTAATGTTGCATGTAAAAGGGGCTGTTCTTATGAGATGTAACAAAGAATAAACCAATGAAATAAAAAGAATTCTGAAAGACACTGCAAGGAGCAAATAAAATGTAAGGGCACAACATGGGTGGAGCTTAATGGCCATATCCTGAATACAGCATGTCTCGAAGAGACAGCGCAAGCGCTGACTAGGTGAGACCTAAAAAAAATGGGGCACTTGACAAAGGGAAATGGCAGAAATGCACACCTGCACTTTCATTTATATGGAAGGGGTAAATTAGCTCTGCCCATATTCAAAGCTGCCACCTACAGGTGGCACATAGGTGTTCTCCGCAAAAATAAAAGCCACTGAGCGATCTCACTTGTGGCTATATATTAAACATCACCAGGCCAGAGCTAGAATAATCTTAACCATCCCTAAAATAAACAAAACATTGATGGCATAAATGTGAAATGGAATTCTAGCCAGAACTGTCCTCAACGACACAACTTCACAGATTGAGATCACGTTAAATATATGATACCAACATATGGCAAGGAATTTTTGGGGGGACTCAATTACTTCAGGAACCTGTAGCAGTAAAGGTTAAAACATTTTAATGTACGTCTTCAGCCTTCTGTAGATGAAAACCAATGGTTCTAAGTGTGTCTTCTCCAGCACTAGATCCCCGAATGCAGGCACATTCAGTGAGCTGGGTGAAGAGGCTTCTCCCTTTTCAGAACTCTGTGACTTTCAGAGGCAGCTGTTATGGGAAAAGGCTTAGTGATATGTAGGTTGACACTCTAATGAGCTTTATCTCAGGCACTTGCTATGAGTCTCTTGGGTACAAATCGACATTTTGGTGGTGTACAGCTGTCTGATTTACAATAGTTAGTGTCATTCAAGACACTGTTCTCAGAAAAAGGTACCACGTGTATGTTTCCGAATTTAAATTCTTAGAGACAATACATTCCCTGTCCATTAATATTACACAGTTGATATTTAATTACTCAGACCTAGTTTAGAATGTAAATAGAAGACAATCACTGCACAAGAGGATATAGGAAAGACACTGAACTGACTCAATAATTGCCCAATAAACGAGAAGTGCACACCTGGTTGCCTGGTGGTTTTCTTGGCATCTGAATTGGTGCTTATTTTTGTAAGATTTTCCATTAGAGACCTCTTTTCATTCAAGTGATTTGATTTCCACTGCCTAATGCTCACCTCCCACGCAGCAAATGCTGCTTTCATGCCAAGTTCATTATTTTTTCTGATGTAAGAGTTATTCTGCTTTGAAAATAAGGCATGCATTTTATATATAAGGGATACATTAATGGGCAATTATTCTGGGAAACTTTTATAATGTTATTAAATTGTGTTTGGCTGTATTTCTTCAGACTGAAGATTTTGAATCGCTCTGCCACTGTGAGTTAGGAGCAAAAAAGAGCCAGTAATGCAGAACTATCATCCACATAAAGCTATGTAGTCCTTTCCCACCTGTGAACATCAGTGACAATTAGCTTATTAATGGCTTCTTTACTTGTTTTACGGTATCTGTTCCTTGATTTTTTTTAAAGTAGCACCAGCAAGTCAGCTCGTTAAAAAGAGAATACAAATGGCGGCAATGAGCGGCACAATGGCCGAAGCATGACATGTTCACCTACATTCCCAGGAGGACGCCTGGAAAGATGTCCCTGTCACATCTTTATAGGCGTCCTCATGGGAAGGTCACTTGAATTGTCCTGATGCATCCTGTGCCCGCTGTTCAGAGTTCTTGATAGCGTAGATGTCTTAGACATAGGAAATCTTACTAACTATGCAGACGCCCTCTCTCCCTACACCCTAACCAGGTCTGGGGGTGAACCATTCCCCTTCCCATCCTGGACGGGGAGTTATACCCGGTGTGTGCTGGGGTAAACTTACAGCCCTTTCCAGGGTTGATGAGCTTGGGGCACCACGAATATCCATGTTTGTGAGTGTTCCACAATGTGCAAGACAAACCATGCCATGAAACGCCCACTTCCAACCCCATGAGCGGGATTTATGGTGGCAGAGGATTCTTTCTTTTTGGTGGAGATTGCCACCCCCATAAATGGGATGCTTGCCAGGAATTACTTTGAGAATTTTATAAAGCATAGAAAAGATAAAATCAGCCTTTTCAGTCATTAATGTAAGCTTGGGATTGCTTTTACCTTTGTGAACAGAGCCCAAAAGGCTTTTGGTCAGACTACTCATGAAAGGGTTTGAACTTAGTTTTTTTGGTACTGTTTTCTGGTTTAAGGTACTGAATGCTTCTGTGAAGACAAGTCATCTCAATCACTGTAATTCAGCAGAACCTTAGGATTGTCACTAGATACAAGAAGAGGACAACAACACCATCATGCACAATGTCAAACCATTTCACTGTCTCGTAAAATCAACATTTTTATTTACCATTGACAGAAACAGTGAACTTCAATTCAGCAACATAGGGCTCCAAAATATATATTTAAAAACAGTGCATAAATGTATAAGTAAGGGTATAAGTAAGTGTTTGTAAGGATATATTAGGCAATGGGGTGTTAGATAAAGGGTGCCAAATAAGCAGGGCTCCTTCTCTCCTCTTTCACTCAGTTCTTGACTTCAGTGACTTGACTGACCTTACAAATGACTCAAGCTAGAGGTGTTATGTTTCACTGGTAGATTGCACTCTTAGGTACCCTTCCATCTTACTCATCAACAAGTACATTGAATTTTGGTCAATAGTCTATGATCATGGCTGCTGTACTGTGGGGCCCACCAAATCTGGTGATGTTGCTTTGGGAGGTCTCTATGCTGTTTAGCACCGTGGATTTGTACAGTGTCTACAGTGTGTAAAGTTCTTGAGAGAAAGTACGCAGACCATTTTCAGCTTTATTTGGATCATTTTTAAGATGCTAAATCCAATCTCGACTGAGACAGCCTGCTTTAGGTCTTTGCTATCAGGCAGAGGAGCATTGCATGGTAATCACCCTTTTGCTGGTGACAATTTCAATACTGTGGACTATACTTTTCATATTTCAGTATCATTTAAGGTCACTAACGTATTTCTCACTGCTCTGTAATGGGTCCAGCCTTTTCTGGCAGTCTTTTGTGGCAGGAGTTTTGAAACAGGAGGCTTGATCATGGGATGCCTCTGGCGTAACCATTTCTCTGATCCTTTATTGCATTTTTTTAGCCTTCTTATCTTGCGAATTCCTCATTTCGTCAAAACAGTTATCCATTCTAGAACTTTTTCAGATTCATATAAGGCTGAACAGTAGTATTGTGTAGTTCCTACTAATAAGTATGATCTGTGCGTTATTTGGACAACATAAACTAAGGGCTTGGTATCAAGACTGGTTCCGGACACCCCCACAGGATATGTTGGCCTATAGACCAGCTAGCTCACAGTGCCACTGCAAGCCCCCCTAACTTACTAAGGAGTGAACAGTTTCTGGCAACCACTGAACATGACAACCCTGATTCCTCAGGAATCATGGAAGCAGTACAGAACCTTTCGCTCAGTCATTCGTGCTCATTTGTTCTCAGAGAATATATACAGAGAATACACAGTGGGGCGTTTTCAAATATATTTATTGAACCAACGTTATTGTTGCATAAAATATGTGTGCTGCAATGATTAGGAGACAGAAGCAAATAAAGGAGATTACAAGCACCAAAAGAGTGAACAGTTGATACACTTCTACCATGGTGCTGAAGCAATGAATATATGCAGTCATATATGCAATATGGTAATCTAACAAACTCCTACAATGCCAACCCTACTCTAAGTGTACCTAGAGTGTGTGTGGGTGTAGAGCCAAGAATCCCCCCTAGGGATGACCCAACCCATTACCTGTTGGGAGAGAGTGAAGGACCCCGACTTTGTGTCGCGTATTGGACACCCCTCACGGATTGTGAGACCGTTGCATGGTGATTTCTCAGCAGGCAGGGACCTTCGGTGTCAGCAGTAGTGCCTCCTCTACAAATCTATCAGGATGCCTATTATTTATTGTAAAAGCGGCCTTCGCAATGTACGCATTAGCTGATTGATGTTATGGATATGTGGATAATGCTGTCGCCTCATGGATGAAGATATGACGACTTTTGCACCTAGTGCACAGAGAGGCCTAGTACATGATGTTCAGGGCATTGTGACAATGTTGTGTGAAGCTGTATGTATAAACAGAGTAGTTAAAGAGAACCTAATCCAACATTGTCGTGCATGCAAATGTATGCACATGGTCACCGCTGAAACGTTATTTTCAATGTAAGGAATAAGTTGCATTGCTACAAGGGCTTAACTCGGGAATATAAACGTAGACCCAGACTGCCTCTGTAAATTGGGGTAAGCTGAGGATGAAAGAGAATTGGTTTCCACCCAATAGAAGCCAGGAAGACAGAGGAGTATGAATACATTAAATAATACCTAACTCAATCATTCCTAAATTCCTTGGTACATTCGTTATTCCTATGGACTTGGACAAGAACTTAGGTGTATCCTAGGAGATCCCATCTTGCTGAATGAATAGATTGGAATGACAGTCAAATGAGCTTACTATCTGAAATGGGCCTTAGCGTAATAACCACTTACAGATGCCTGCCTCGATTATTCAATATTTGAATACGATATGAAAACTTTAGTGTTTCAGCATCCTGCAAACATGCAGTATGTGGGATTCAGAAGAAATAGAATGTATTAGGCATGTGCTGAACACTGCCTGTGCTCCCACCAGCTACAAGAAGTATATTAAACAATTGAACTTTGATATTGGCAACCATTGCATGCTAGCTTGTGCTTTCCTTGGAAAGAAGCATTTTTGTGTTCAGGGTCTCTTATCATGGTACCATCTGGCCATTAAGTCTGAAGGCATCTCAATGGATATTTTTTATTGCCTTCTCTAACTGACTTTATGTAAATAAAAACTACTGTTCTTAATTGAGTATTTTTTAAGTTACCGATATTCAACACCTTAAGATTTTTAGGTTGTAATCCTGCTGTTTTTCAATATGCTCTTTTACTCACTTCTAAAGGATGTCCATTCAGTATTCATGAGATTGCTATCACTTGAGCAACTCTTACATTGCCTATCAGCATTGATAGACTCATAAACACAGTCTATTTCAAGCATCCCATGCAAATGTCCTTCTTCAGGTGCCAGTGTCAAAAATGGCACTTGTATATTCACTGGTACTATTACAACACCATCACAAAGCTCTTGGTTTGGTTATCATAAATTCAGTTTAAAATGAGGGAGGCAGCTGCAATCCATATAGTGCTCCCCAGTTGAAATATTCTATAGACAATAGCAAGCAGACAAAAAAATAGGAACTTTAATATAAGAGATGCAAGATAACCTTCTAAATAAATAGAAACAGTTTAAAAAGGGATAATACAATATTGTGCACCTGTCACAGTACTTTAGCGCATAGTCTTAAAGGCATGATTTGCACATAAATGTAAGTCAGCAGTAGGACTTTCATTGATGTACACTGTTTACTGAGAAGGACAGCCTCGGTCAAGTTGTTTATTTATGGCACTTTGTTAGGTGAAAAGTTTGCCACCAGGGTTGCCTCTCTGTGTCAACTCAAAGGTGGCAAAGAACTGCAGAATATGGTATATTACAGTAAAAACAGCCATATTCTTAGATTCTTTCCTATAGTACGTTGGGAATGTTCTAGATCTTGGCTAGGCAAAGAAGCCATAGTTGTATACCTTGCAAGATAAAAGCACAACTTCTTGTTCCTGACTTGTTGAAGCATTGAATAAAAGGGAGATGATTATAGGGAGAGCATATATACTTACCGGCAGGCCCGGCCCGTGCAGGGCGTTATACTGGGGCGGTGATGCCAGGCAGGGGAGGGGCAGGGTGGGGGGTTGTAAAATGCGGGATATGGACCATTACAGGTAAGTAACGAAAAAATAAATAAAACGAATTCCGTTGCCTACGCTGCATCACATTTGGCGATGCAGCGCGGGCAACGAAATTCATTTTATTCATTTTTTTCGTTACTTACCTGTAATGGTCCATATCCAGCATTTAAAAAACCCCCACCGTGCCCCTCCCCCGCCTGACGCCACCGCCCCGGTATAACGCCCTGCACGGGCCGGGCCTGCTTACCGGACACGACCCGCTATTATGGATTTTAACTTTAGTGAAGGAGGGTAACGCTGTGTACTGTTCCTGAATATATAGAACACACACAATATATTAGTCCCTCTTGATAATTCCATCCATGAATCTTTAGAGGATCTATATTTATCAGCATTGTAAAATAACGGTGGATCCAACGGACCTCGTTTTATTTTAAAGTATTGGAAGGAGTGACTGGATTCTCCTTTACACACGATTAGTGGTTTATCAAGTTTTAAATCGATTTGGAGAATGACAAGTATTTATGTCCTGAAGAAGGTGGCATCCTAATAATTTGTTACTACCGGAACACATCAATGCCAGTTTCCTTCTTGGTTACTTCCAGGAACTACCTCATGTCTATCAATGATTATGTTCTAAAAGACTGATGGTTTCTATGATTTGATTCCTGTTGGAAAGAACCGATTTAGATGAATTTATTTCCTCACATTTGTCTTGTCTCTCCGGATAGCTTTCATATTTGAATATTTGTATTGGATTGTTTTTAATGTTTTATTGGCATTTTGAGTATAGTATGTAATAAACCCTATTTGTGTTTTATCATTTAGAGGTTTTGTATTTTTTTAATCTTTTTGTAATGTACAGCTGTCTCTCCGGGGTTCACGTTTAAGCTATTGTTATTACTATTATTTCCTGATGTGTATGCATATGTGTGTTTGAATTACATGGCTGTGTCTGTTTGATTTATGGCTGACTAGTGTTGTATGTCCAAGAGAGCCATCCATTTATATGTACTTGTGGTACCCTGTCTCTTGGCCAGTGGGGTCGCTCCCTTTTCTTATACATGATTAATTGAAAAGCCAGGTCTTCAGCTTCTTGCAGACTTCAAGAAAAGAGAAGTAGTCACTGATGTGGAATGGGGAACCGTTCCATGGCTTCGCTCCTGTTCACTTGTCGATCCCGCCCTGGCCATTTTACAGCCCTACCCTAACCACCTCCCTCCTATCATTGTGTGAGGCTAAGCACTGGCCTTTGCAGGTAAGAGCAGTGGGGCTGGGTGAGTGGGGGGATTTCGACATATGTCGATGAGGGAAAATTAATTATTTATTTTATTTCCCCTTGTGGTCCTATGTCGACTCCCCCCTCAACCCGCCCCATCACTCTTACCTGCACAGGCCGCGGCTGGTGAGCCCTGGTCTCTGCATCTCCTTTCAAGCCACAATGCCATCCTGTCCACCTCCTCTCTTATGGCCAACTGTCATTCTTGTCCCACCACTTGTCTCCCTGTCAGTTGTCAGACCTATCATGCCACCTTCTCAGCCCCTCGCACATCTTGTCTTAAACACCCTTTCCATCCCTGAACATTTCACCGCCTTCTTTATGTCAAACCAATATACATTACAATTGAGCTCTAGGAAAAATGGAAGAAGTAGCATTTAGTCTCCATGAAAGATACCGAGTATTTCTAATCCACACGCATCTTCCATTTTTAGTAAATCTGCAAACATGCATCCCTTTAAAAATGTCTCGAAATTTTCTATTCTACTGCAGAAAATTCTCGAATTTCAATTTTCATCAGACACATTCCACACATCAGAAAGGATAGTTTACTTCTCAGATGTGGCTCATTATAGCAAATACAATTACAGGTTTGAATTACTCGTATTTTCCTTCTTGAAATATTAATTCAATTTTTTACCTACTTTTTAATAGCAGGCACATGACACAACGTACTATTATCAGCCACTGGGGCTCAAGAAGAGAAGACCGGTTATGCTCAGGAAACTGACATAAGCAATCATGGCAGCTTTTTCTAAGAGCGAAACTAAAATTCATTAAACAAGCTTCCCCTTGAAACAAGCCCTTTGTTTAGACAGATGAGGCCAGGATGAATGCGGCTGCATCTGCGGCATTAATTCCGTCGCGGCCCTTTCACCGTAAGCACCTCAAGGGCAAAATCAATCCGAGCCAACCTAACCTTGCACCATTCAGATGAAAAGTGCACCCATTAGTGATCCGCACGCCCTGGAGGCGAATCACAGCAAAACAATAGAATGAACGCGGATTGTCGTTCCATATGGCATTCCCTATAATTTATCAAAATATTAGATATTGTGATATTTTAGATAACTCAGCTGTACATATGCAGGCAACTGTGCAGAGCTTTCGAATTTGATTGCAGTTTCCCCCACTGGCACTTGGAAGTGTTCATTTCCTCCTTTCCTGGAGAAATATTTTGCGCCATCGGAACGCCACTTTTTGTGACGTTCCGTCGCGCGGAACCCTGCGTGATATTTATCAGGCAGCTCTAAGCCACTTTTTTTGGCTTAATGCTGCCTGATAAATATCAGCCCCTGCAGTGTTCTGCGTTAAAGGGGCGTGGAATGGGTGTTGCTGGGGGCGTTCCCAACAACATCCATGGCCTTTTGACACTGCCCCAGATTTACGGGAGATCGTCAATCTGAAGCAATGCCAAAAGTTTACGCCTCCCCAGGTGAGGGGTGAGGGAGGCGTAACGGGGAGAAATATCTTTATTTCTCCTCGTTTTTCCTTTTTCTATGTGTGCTGCATTCTGCAGCCCACATAGAAAGAGGAAAAGCCTCTCGTGATTATTTTTGTGCAGGAAGGTTTGCCTTCCTGTACAAAAATAATCAGCCCCGCAACGCAGGCACCCTTGCCCCATGGTGCAAAGGTGCCTGCGTTGGGGCAGGCAGCCCATTGTGCGCCGGCGCATGGAAATAGGACAGGAATGCGCCGTATCTTATAGATACGTGCATTCCTGCCCTTTTCTTTTGCCGTAGGGAAGCGCAGCAGGAAGAACTATGACGGACCCTTGATATTGTTACAAATAGACTCTGTAATGCTTTTCTATTTTTACAATTTATATGTATTGTCTTGAAGTATAGCATCGCACAAAGTCACTCTAGCATCTGTATGATGAATATTTTTAAATTATTTTAAATGTTATGGTAAATTTCGGTGATGTATTTGTTTTGTGTGCTTTTATGGGTACTGTTGTATCCGAATAAAGTTGAACTGAACTGAACTGAACAGTACCTTAAATCCTGGTTTCCAGAATGCTGCAAGGAACCACATCAAAATATGTGTCGTGTAATAGAAGTGATATGTCTTTTCCAAGGTGCAGCGAGCCTGCAATGCAGGACCTGTATCATTGTTGAGGATCCCGTCAATGGGACTTGCAATGTAAAGTCCTGCATTGAGGATGCGGCACCAGTCAGGGTAATGCATCATGTCTGAGTAGCTGCTAGGATGCAATGCATAGTCCATTGTCATTGTTGAGCTTTCTGTTGAGGAGAGATGCAGAGACCTGCTCTGAGAATGTGTCGCACAGTGGCGGTTCTGATGGGCTACGACGCTGGTCTTTGTGATGGGTCCAATCCACGCAGCAGCAGCAAGGCATCAGTTCTGCTTAGGTTTGCACCATGCAGTAGAGGAGATATTCTCAGTTAGATCCACATAGGCCGGCAAAGCACCTTAAGCCCACTTCCAAGGGTCCAGGACTGGCATGGCACAACTTAGCAAAGTAGACTCACAGGTGACAAAATCCAAGTGTAGATGCAAGGTTGTTGAAAGTCTGCTGTGTCCCAGAGGTTTCAGATCAGGTGACCAGGCAACTAGCCCTTGGAGACACTCTAGGTTCTAAGTTCAAGAGATGTAGGTCCAAACCTTCTCACCCAAGTAAGAGAGCAGCAGATCAGCAATGCAGGATAGCAGACTTTCAGCCCAGCAGTCCAGCAGAGTGAGAGTCCTTTCAGCAGCATAGCAGTCCTTCTTCCTGGCAGAGTGTCCACAGTTCAGCAGTGTACTCAAGGGTTGATGCCTGAATTCCAGTATTTATACCCAGTCGTATCTTAAAAGTGAGGAGAAGCTTCTAAAGGCATGCCTTTGAAGTGCACAGGTGCCCTGCCTTCCTGGCCTGCCTCCAGACTAACTACAAGGGGTATTCTGCCCTTTGTGTGGAGACAGAACACAGCCTACTCAAGTGCAAGTAGGGTTAGGTCTAGCTTCTCCCTCCCATCCTGACATTGATGGCCCATCCAGTTACACCTAAGCTCCCCATTTGTGTGTAGCTGTCTAGCATAAATACAGAAAGCGCAACTGTTACTCACACTCAATCATGCATCCCAGAGAGAGGCTACAGACACCAAATGGGTATGGCAAGAAAATGCCAACTTTCGCCCTAAGTGGGATGGGTATGCCCAGACGTAGGTCCCTTGCTCACTGTGCCACTGGATCCAAGCTAGCCTGGCTGATGAAGGGTGATATACCCTGAAACCGGTCCCAGGATGCTTGCTTCCGGTCCAGGGAGGACCTGGCTTGGCAGTTCAGTCTGAACTGTTCCCATGAGGCACTACGTCAAAACTGATTTGAATATATGGCTGGGTTCAAACTGGGGAGGCATAGATGGCAACAGAACAATGGATTTAACCCAGATCTCTTGACTGGGGGAGAATGTGTGAATCATTCAGCATTTCCTCCATCATTTGTTGCAATTACACTTTATAAAGGTGGCATTTTCAGAACTGTAATCTAAAATCCAACTTCATCATAAATTATTTTCTCTGCAATTCCAGAGACACCAACCATGAACTGGTTACCTATTCCCATTTGTAAATTACTCTTAATTAGGTAACTCCAATGCCCAACTCTCTGAGTTCATTGAAGTAAACCACGTGATGGACACCTCTCAATCCAGCTTCTGAGTAAACCACAGAATGGAGACCGCACTCCTCACCATCATTGACGACATCCTCTCCTTCCTCGACTGGGGGGAGACCTCATCCTACTGGACCTCTGGGCCACCTTTGACACCTTCTCCCACTGCACCTTAATCACAAGAATCCACAACACCGGCATCCGCAACAAGGCACTGGACTGGATTCACTTATTCATCACTGGCTGGACACAGCGAGTTAGACTACCATAGTTCCTCTCGAAATCTACAGCGATCAGCTGCGGAGTGCACCAGGGTTCCTTCTTCAATGTCTACATGGCACCCCTCGCAGACATCGTCTGAAGCTACAAGCTCAACATCGTCTCCTATGCCGACAACACCAAGCTGATCCTCTCCCTCACCAACGAACCCATGTCTGCCAGAACCAACTTCCACAGCAGAATGACGGTCATTGCCACCTGGATGAAAGACAGCTGCCTCAAGCTCAACTCAGACAAGATCGAAGTTTTCATCCTGGGTCCAACCCCTTCAGCCTGGGAAGACCCTTGGTGGCCAGATGCTCTGGGACCCCCTCGCACCCCTACGGACCACGCACACAACCTTGGTATCGTACTGGACTCATCTCTCTAAATGAACCGCCAAATCAACTCCATTTCCTCAGACAGCATCAGTACACTCTGCCTGCTTTGAAAGACATTCAGATGGATCCCCACGGAATCCAGAAAGACTGTCACCTATATACTCATCACTAGCAGACTCGACTACATCAATGCACTCTATGGCAGCTTCATGCAGAAACAGCTCAAGAAACTACAGAACATTCAAAACGCTGCCATCAGAGTGGTCCACGACATCCCCCACCGCAGCCACATCACACAATACCTCTGACAAATCCGCTAGCTCCCAGTCAACAAGAGAATCACCTTCAAGTTCTTGACACATGCCTACAAAGCTCTCCACAACGTAGGCCCAACATACCTGAACCACCGCCTCACTTTTCACGTACTCGCCAGACACCTCTGTTCCGCCCATCGCTCCCTAGCCTCGGTCCCCAAGATCCACAAGATCAGAACCAGAGGAAGTTCCTTCTTCTAGTGCTCCACCAAGATCTGGAACACCTCAGGCAGTCCTTGTAGCTGACCCAATTCAGGAAGGACCTCAAGACCTGACTCGTTGAATTATCCTCCACACTCAGAATGAGCAGCAGCCCCTGTGCCTTGAGACTCTCATGGGTGAGTAGCCATGCTTTTTAAACCCTTGATTGATTGATTGATTGATTGATTGATTGATTGATTGATTGATTGATCCTATGGGAATGGTAGGCCTTGCAGTAGTGAAAAACAAATGTAAGAGTTTTCTACTACCAGGACATGTAAAACTTGAAAGAACAGGTCTCACTTTTTAAATACATGGTACCCTACCCTCTGGGCTGTCTAGGGCTTACACAAGGGGTGACTTACAAAAAGCTTTGCAAATGGTTTACTTTGCCAGGTCGAAATGGCAATTCAAAACTGCACATACACAGTCTGCAATGGCCGGCCTGAGACATGTTTAAAGGGGTTTTATGACTTAATCATGCATGCATTTAGCACGCATGCCTTTACAATGCAAGCATTATGACTAAGCCATCATTATGGCACATTCCTTAAGGAAGCAAGTCATTACAACGACTTGCCTTAGGGGGGCGCTAGACTTTAGAACTGCATCATTTACTATCCCAACTCCAGTTTAAGCAACAATAGGGAAGGGGTTGGATGCAAAATCCAACACCACTCCACAAATTCGCCCCATAAAGCAAGTTGCTGTACTGACTTGCGTGCTAAACAAATGTGTGGTAACAATGCGTTTGTTCTATAGCAGGCATTGTAAAGGTACAGTGTGATTTCGTCTTCGTTATAAAGGATGCTTCCCTTTCAAACAGCTTTTTAAGATGGTGGCACAATCAGTGCTGCAGACCCACTATTATCCTTTAAGTTACAGGCCCTGGACACAGGTACTGCCAGTTTACTCAGGACTTACAAGCAAATTAAATATGCCAATTGGGTATATACCAATCTAACATGGTGTAAGGAGAGATTACAAGCCCTTTAGCATTGATTAGCAGTGGTAGAGTGCGAAGAGTCCTGAGGCCAGTAAAGACGAAGTCAGCTAAAACAGGAGGTCTGAAGGCAAAAAGGGGGAAAGCCACACCAAGGATAGCAGGGCCACCAGCACTAGCAGTGCCACAATGTAAGATTTGCCAGTAATAGCTTCATCCGCAGTCTCTCTCTATAGCCATAGCAAGCAATTGTTGTAACGTACAGGGTTGTGGTGTATGGGGCATTACAGTTCAGGCCTAGGTATCTTGTTTTTAAAATCTGCCTGCACACTACATAAGATCCATCTGTTCTTATCCGCTAACATATCACATATATGCTGACAACACCCAAATAATTTTTTTACCTGATGGCAGATTCCATTAAATGCTAAATCCTAGTGTTTGAAAGAAAATATCTGTCTCCAACTGGCTCTGCGGTTCAGATAAATTATTTTAGTTTAGTTACTGAGACTCAGAGGTTTATTTAGTGTTTGGGAGGAATGACTAGAAGTTGTTAAATTGCAAGTCGTTAGATCAGGTGTCATCATATAGCAGTCTTTACTTGAGGATTTCCTTAACAATTGATGTATTTTACTTCACAGGTAATGTTGTAAGTATAATTTTTTCCATATATATTACCTACTGGCAGACGCCAGTAGGTAGTTATAGTTAAAGCCATGTTACATAGGAAAAGAGTTTTTTGACTTGGCTTTATCTTTGGCGCCATTTAACAAATCTTCGTGAAAGTTTCCCAAAAAAATGTGCTGATGATTCTAGTTGTGCATGGGAAGTTCCAAGGTGATCCGTGGAGCTGGGGCCCAGAAAAAGAACTACTGCAACACTTATTCACTCACTGTCAAAGGTTAGTGGTTACAGTTGTCAAATAACAGTTTTAAAAACCTAAAAAATCCACTCAAAAATCAAAGGTTACAGGACATTATAGTTAGGAAACCTCATTAAAAAACTTTAGAAATGCACTGAAAAAAAACAAAGGTTACAGCGACGTTATAGTTAGGAAATATAATTTTTATAAAACCTTAGAGTTTCACAGAAAAAAAGCAAAGGTTACAGGGACATTATAGTTAGGCTCCGATTTCACTCGTACAAAACCATTGAAATTCATCAGTTATAGTTAACTGAGCTAACTAAAACTTACGCCCCCGCAATGCAGTGCTTATGACTTCACATATTACATCACTGATGATATGGTCAGTAACATCACTCATGACATCTCAAATGACATAATGTGGAATTAAAATTCACCTTATTGTGTTGTATGCATTTTTTCTATCTGTTAACAGCACTTGCGCCATACCCTTTTGCGACTCATCTATAGTCTAACATAAAATTAGTCCGGGGAGTAAGGCCAATTATGAAACCTGTCCTTGGGTGCCAATTTGCATTTTGAAAACTCCTAACACTGTTAACTGTGGAAGGTTTCAGGGCACAACAAGCTAATTTCTGCTAATTCACAAATATGCACAGTCTGAGTGGTGTGCAGGTGCAAATGGACATTTTGTAAACTAGCACGCATACTGATTTTGTTCACCTCACATACGCGAATAATATTTTGATACACTTCAAGTTTCTAGGTGGATCAGAGCCAGTGCATTATCAGTGCAAAGGTGATGTTGCAAACCCCATTATAAACCAATGAAGGGAGTAGAACAGGAGAGCAGGGCACACTTCTCTTCTGCACACAGGACCCTGTGGAAAGCTTATAGGAGTAATGTGTCTCCGGAGCAGGGCCACCTGAGGATAAATAATGACGTTGAGGCTGTTTCAGGTGTTCACAATTAGAGAGGCTGCAATCAAACACAGATAAAAGAAGCATTTCAGCACCACTGCAGGTGGCCTGCCTTAAGCAGCAATAATGCTTACTCCACTGAGTTCATGTCCTCTACTTTACAAGTCGATATCACAAATGTTCTTACAACAAAATGCTAAACATTGCAGGAATCTATGCAACGGCCAATGAAAATCGTTGTCTTATACTGAGCAATAAAAACCTACCATTCATCACTGAACTGAATGATACAATAATGCTGGCAGGTTTTGGGTTAGTGCAATGCCACAACATTATTGCAACAACTCTCATGTGCACACGTGCTACCTTTATGTGCATGTTAGCTGACGTGGAGTTCTGGGGAGCCATTTTATTTTACAAAATGTCAAGTAAACGATGTTAGCTGCATCGTGACATCTATGGGATACAAGGCCAGTCATAGAGCATGCCTTGAATGCGGAAGACGCAGGCTGGCAGCCACAAGCCCACAGCTTTTCACCAGCGAAGAGAGGGCGGCTTGGCCAGCCACACCGCACTGCCTTGGACGAGTCTGGGAATGATTAATCCATTTGCTCATGCGTGTGATGTGCAGTCTCTTCTCTCCTGAGTGCACCGTGTAATCCCTGCTTTCAGGAGGGATCAGCATGAACAGCTCCTTCCAATAGCCACAATTGTCAGGCGGAACACAGGCTTGTTAAGATTAACATTTACCTAAATACCTGTCGAAGGAGGGAGGTGGCGCACTGCATGAGCTGATGAAAGGCTAGCTCCTTATGGCACTGCCACCAGGTGGCAGACGATTAAAAGAAAAGATCTGAAATTGCCTTTTTGTAAGAGAAAAGTCAGGCACAATCATCAGAAATCCCTGCACTGTTCATGCACGGAAAGAAAACTGCCATGATTGCTTCTGCCAACAAAGACTAGAACTTCATGGGGCGAACTAGGTCTTGCTGGATGAGAACCAAAGTCTACCCAGTCCGCCCCAGAATACTGCATTCTGGCTTTCCAGGCAGAATGGGACTCAACAAAGATGTGCAAGCATCAGTATTATGGACACATTTTTAGATCAAGCCTGGGCAGTTTATGCGCTGCTTTGTGAGGCATGCTGTATTCAGGTAGGGACTTGGAGCTCCGCCCACTCTCCGACCATATTTTTCATTTGCTTGTGCCATTGTCCACTGTAAACTGTGGCTCTTCATTGATCAATAGACTTAGCAGTTTGTTCAGTACCAGCTTGTCTCATTTTGTAACCTCCCATGGCAGCACCCCCTGTTACGCGTGTTGTTACTCGGTAGGCTTTAATTGCAGCCTCTGAGCACTATTTTCTTGAATAGCTATGTTCTGCCTGCTGTTGCAGGCAGGACACGCTCTCTCCTAAAGTTTTTTATTTTTATTTTTACTGTACTGACGCTGGCATTTGCAATGCAATAGGTCTTGCATTTGCTAGAGTTTAAGCTATTGCCATTGTAAATGACAATGCCTTTTATTTATCTATTTTAAAAACAGCACATAAATAAAAGGCATTGTCATTTGCAATGCCAATAGCTCAAACTCACACAAATGTGAGACCTATTGCATTGCAAATGCTTGTTGTTCTTTTGGAGCAGCAATCACCTTACCTCTCCTTGTTTGATGACTGTTGGGATTATATTGCGCCCGAAAGCCTGGATATTACTGAATATATGTTTAAGAACGGATCTCCAACCGACCCCTGCCCTCACCACGTCTTCAACAAGGCCGACGCTGTCATCGCACCCCACCTGCGGGACATCATCAACACCTCCTTCGCCACCGCCACCTTCCCGGAGAGCTGGAAGCATGCCGAACTCAGCGCCCTACTCAAGAAACCTACAGCGGACCCCACCGAACTCAAGAACTACCGCCCCATCTCGCTCCTCCCGTTTCCAGCCAAAGTCATCGAGAAGACCATCAACAAGCAGCTGGCCGCCTTCCTCGAGACAAACGGATCCCTCGACCCCTCACAGTCTGGCTTCCGAGCCAACCACAGCACCGAGACCGCCCTCATCACGGCCACCGATGACATCCGAGCCCTGATGGACAACGGAGAAACAGCGGCCCTCATCCTCCTAGACCTCTCCGCGGCCTTCGACACTGTCTGCCACCGCACCCTAGTGCAGCGCCTCAGCAATGTCGGAATCCAGGAGAGAGCACTGGAGTGGATCATCTCCTTCCTCGACGGAAGAACTCAGAGAGTCCGACTACCACTGTACAAGTCAGAGGCCACCGAAGTCATCTGCGGCGTACCTCAAGGATCCTCGCTGAGCCCCACCCTCTTCAACGTCTACATGAGCCCCCTCGCGGCCATCGCACACCAGCACAACCTCAACATCATCTCCTACGCCGACGACACCCAGCTGATCCTCTCCCTGACCAACGACCCCGCCGCCGCCAGAGCCGACCTTCACGAAGGGATGAAACACGTAGCCGAGTGGATGACGACCAGCCGCCTGAAACTGAACTCAGACAAGACGGAGGTCCTCATCCTGGGCTCCTCGCCCTCCGCCTGGGACGACTCCTGGTGGCCCCCCGCCCTGGGCACCGCACCCAAACCGACGGACCACGCACGGAACCTGGACGTCATCCTCGACTCCTCCCTCTCCATGACCAGACAAGTCAACGCCGTCTCCTCGTCGTGCTTCAACATCCTGCGCATGTTACGGAAGATCTTCCGGTGGATCCCCACCGAGACCAGGAAGACGGTCACCCAGGCCCTCGTCACCAGCCGATAGCACAAAAGCTACGTTTCCGATTTTTGAATTTCGTGGATTGCATTCCAAATTCCTCTGATAACTTCACGTGCATGTTTTGAATCGAATTTGCCCACATATTGGACGACTTCCGCCGGTAGTAGGGATTTCCATTGCAATATAAAAACTGGCAGATATAATAACAGTGTTCATATGATCATGCTACGGGTTACTGCATTTATGAGAATATAACAGGATTGAAAGGCTTCAATATGAATATGTGCATATTATGTGACGATTATCAGCTTGCTCTGCTCTAGATACAAATTACTTATATCTGGTTTCATAGGAAAAAACATTTTATATTATTGAATGTTTTCATTGAGTTCCATTTTGTAGCATGGTATAATTTATTGTTATGAGTGTGGAATGTTACTTATGACAATTCCCTTTCGGTCTAAAATAAATAAACACATAAAATGCGCTCAATAGACAATGCATATCTAGAACCAGTGGTGACATTGATTTTTTGTTTAAAAATCTGTCACTATAAACTGTTCAATAACACGTCATGACTCTGATGTTGAAAGAGAGGTTGTCCAGTCAAACGTGGTCTCAGTTCATCAGTATTGTGATCACCCCTCAGATATGAAGAGGAATACAATTTCATATTTTTTAGCTATTTTTGTAACAACAGCAGCATCAAGCAAATTGTGTTTTCAATATTCCCTCTATTCGTTTCTTATTAGTTAACACACAACTGTTGTGTATTTATTTGAATAGATACATGACATACATGTAAACTCATCACACAGTAGTCTGGAAATATTGAAGTACATATGTATTCACCAAGGTTACGAATTTGCAAATATTTCTCAACGCATTTGCTAGATTTATAAACTGTTAATTCAGCGTAAATGGAGTTTGTCCTTGCACTTCGCTAAGATTACTGAACATCACGTTTTGCTTACGTTTAAAAAGGCCAAGAATGTATTTCCATAATGTCAGGGCTTTGAGTGGGTCGGGTCCTGCCGTTGTTCAGCACCGGCAGTTATAACAAGCAAGTGCTGACAGGCACGGCCCGTGCCGGGAGTTATACTGGGGCGGTGATGTCAGGCAGGCAAGGGTCAGGGTGGGGGGTTGTAAAATGCGGGATATGGACCATTAGACTATTATCTGTTCTTTTTGAATTTGTCACCCTAAGTGGGAAGGGAATGCCCAGACGCGGGTCACATGCTCTCTATCCCACCAGATTCAAACTAGTTGATGAGAGTGATACCCAGAAACCAGTCCCAGAATGCTTGTTTCTAGTCAAGGGATGATCTGGCCTGGCAAGACTGATTTGCATATGGCTTTATCCCAGGTTTGTGACTGGGGGTGAATGTTTGTTCAGCATTCCGTCTATAATCTGTGCTTTCTGCAACTTTCTAAAATGGGCATTTTCAGAATTGCACTTTAAAATCTGTCTTCACCATGAGTTCAGATTTTAAATTGGGATTCCATAGACACCAAACATAAACCAGTTATCTCTTCCCATTTTGAAATTACACTTATAATATGTAATAAAGCAACTCCAAAGTTATCCTGTGGTAGAGGCAGGTCTTGCAGTAGTGAAAGAAAATGAATTTGAGACTTTACCTATCAGGACATGTAAAACCTAAAAGTACATGTCCAGCATGTTAAATACATAGCATCCTGCCATCTGAATTGTTAAGGGCCTCCCCTAGGAGTGATTTATATGTATTAAAAAGGAAGATTTGGGCTTGGTGAGAGGTTTATATTGCCTTGTCGAAATAGCAGTTTAAAACTGTACACACAGGCTCTGAAATGGCAGCCTGAGACATGTTTACAGGGCTTTTGAAGGGGGTGGCACAATCAGTGATTCAGGCTCATTAGTAGCATTTAATGTACAGGCCCTGCGCACATGTAGTGCCTCTTTACCAGGGACTTAAAAGTAAATCAAATAAGACAATTGTGTATAAGCTAATCTAACATGTTTTAGGGAGACAGCTCAAACACTTAAGCACTGGGTTGCAGTAGTAGAGTGCAAAGGGGCTAAAGCCAACAAAACAAACTCATCAAAATGGGAGGAGGAAGTCAAAATGTTTGAGAATGCCCTACAGAAAGGGCCAGGTTCAACAATGTGTGTGTGTGTGTATATATATATGTGTGTGTTTTAGGCAAGAGAGATTGCATGATCTGCTCAGAATCACATGATCTTGAGCTCGACGCTGAGACATGAACCTGGTTCCCCAGTTCCAAAGTCGGCAACTCTCGCCGTTACACCACATAGTTATAAATGATGCTTATGGTTCTTAGCTCAATTCCTGCATTGCATGTACAGAAAATCATGCTTTTTAGACATGGCCACTCTCAGCTTAGTTAGAGCGCTCCCTTTAATTTTTATTTCTGACATAAAATGACTTATAATCAATTTTAGATACCAATCTGAAAACCAGAAGTAACACTGTTTTGAAAAATGAGCATCCAGGCTTATTTATATCTACAAGCCGGGACATATGCAATAGTCTGTTCATTTAGCACCTAATCTGAAATCGTGTGGCGGTTAGCAAATTTTGCTTGAAAAGTCTAAAGCTGCCACTGTATAGTTAATGAGATGGAACAAGTGAAACACAGGCTGATGAACCAGTAAGCCATCAGGCCTGTAGAACGATGGAGAGATTCTCTTCTCTCCGATTCTTTTAGGAGGACATGAGATTTACAGTCTTATTTCTGCACAATTTCTGCTAATGTTTGACTTTAATCATTGAAGATTTGTTGGTTGTAAATCAGGTCTTGTGTTGCATATAAGATGACAGTGATGGGCGAGGAGATTTTAGTGATTGCTTGTAAAATTACTTTGTTGTTGGATAATTATAAATCTGTAGGTCATTTTAGCTTTTTTGTCTGCATAGTTATTTATATCACAAAAAAGTATCAGAGGGTCAAGAGTTCAACAGGCAACTATTCAGGACAGAGAGGGTGAAAGTGAAATGCTAACTCTAGCCATATGACTGAAAAGATAGTGAAAAGGCCAGGTCAAGTTGGTGTCTGGTCTCTTGCACCCATCAGTCACCACTCGGAACCGCCCTTCATCATTTGGGACTCCGAGGACCAACACTGTACATGATCTTATTCTCTAACAGAAAGAGATTGGCCTTCCTGTTAGTCAGTGTATGTTGGTATTAGAGTGTTGGTAATGTAGCCAATGGGGTAAAAAACCGTGCAGTGCAAGGAAAAACCAAGGAAAAGAGTGAATAAAATTGGTTTAGGGAGCAAAAACTTTTTTAATAGGGTTAAACTCCCAGCACCAATGTTAAAAATAGCCAAGACAGGGAAACTATATAAACTGTCTAGTGGTGGAACGTGGTCGACATGTTTCAGCAAATAGGGCCATTAGCCTTGCTTTCTTCAGGACCTATGTATTTCGCTACTGCAAACAGAAAAAAAAACCAAAAAAGTGATAGAAGTGTCATAAATTAGGAGAAAAAGAGTACTGGAACTACATCAATATGTAAATGTCACCTGGACATCCTAGGTGTGCTTGTTCCAAGTCTTCTCACACAGTCTGCAGTGGACTGTTTTTTGAGAAGTAGAGACCTCACCCCACCTGGCTGCGGCTCAGGATATTGGTGAAGCACCGCTCTAACCGTCGGTACTCCAGCGCGGCATGGAATATTAAAACTGAACAGGGATTCATGATAAGGAACAGTATATGTACTAACTGCCCAGCAAGCATACCGAAGGGTGGGAGCTACAAGATACATTGAAATCCAAACAGACCTGTTTAAGAAAAAGCGTCAGGTCATACAGTTGTGTTGAACCAGTGAGTGGGGGCTTGACCTGATTGCTATACAATCCCTGTAGCTCCTTTTTAGGTTTTGCCTGGCGAAAAGATGCGCTCTGCGCATCTTTTTCGCGCAGGCGAAAACCTCTTGAGTAGTGTAGTGGAGTTAGGAACGGCCCCCGTCATTTATTGGCTAGCTCCATAAATGGAGCCTAGCCATTGGACGATGGGGCTGTCCGTCAATGCCGGACCAGATTCGGGGGCGTTCCAGAGATTTTTTGGCTTTTGGCGGCGTCACGTTCCTTCCTGCTCCGGCCGTCTTCTGCGTCTCTCCACCCCCTTTCCCGCCCCCTCCCGCTTGTTTCCTGATGCTGGTCCCTCCTAGAGCCCCCCTCGCTCCAATCATACCTCCCCTCGCTCCAATCAGCCCCCCCCCCCTCCCCTCCCCTCCCCTCCCTCAACGCGCGAGAGCACGGACCCGAGCCCCGGGTGCCTTCTGTGGGAGGCTGAAGGAGGCATCTCTCACCGGGCACGGCCGCTCCCCTTGTTAATTATATGGAATGGTTAATTCTTACTTGAAATTTTTAATGCAAGCATAACATAGCTCTGTTTAGACGGCTGCGCGTTTTCTTATTTTTTTTCCTTCTTTTAACTTTTGTGACATTGCACTGCCCTGCCAAGTCTAAAAGTCCTGGCTTAATCGAAGCTGGTAAAACTCTGGTTCAACGAAAAGGAAGTCAAAGATGCAATACACAAGTGGCATCGGTGGGGTCTACAGCTTACAAAACACGAATTTAAGGGGCTGTGTGGTGGGAGGTGGATGACATGGCGGCGGAGGCAGAGTTAAAGACAGGAGGTGAAGCAGAGGAAGGACGTGCAGCTTCCGGGTGCGTCTGAAGACACTAGGGCAGTATCTCTTCAGGAACCACAGGCATTTACAGAGACTGGGGACTAGAAAGGCGCCTTTTACTCTGACGAGCAGAGCATCTGCGGCTAGAACACTGAGGCGCCGAAACAAACATTTCCTCTGGACAATGGGGGCCATTTACAAAGGCGGATCCGGCGGGGCTTCCCGGCGCTTTCATGTATGGGTTCGAAATACGCCTCGTCTGATCTGCCACAGACTGGGCCGCGTGGGGCGCTCCAGCGCGCGACGGCTGCAGGAAGAAGGGCAGCTGCCGGCCACGTCCCTGCAGAGAGGCATTGAGAAGACAGCAACGTACTGTTGCTTCCCTGACAGTCAGGAGGGACTCATTTTGTGCGCAGGAGACTCCATAGGGGTGGGACGTGGACCGAAGCAGTACATGGGGATCAGAATGTCACGTAGGGGTAGGATGTGGCCTAAGGGCCAGAGCAGTTGACCTCAAAGCTGGGACCGGGTTCGAGTAATCCTCCTGTGATTGTCAGACTGCCCCCACGATAAAGAAGAAAAAAATAACCTGGATCGCCAGTAAACTAACCCGACCTGCATAATCAATAAACTTGTAAAATAATGTTTGCCACATAGAGTTGCCAAGTCGTTTATTATGTCGACAATAATGGAATTTTATGCTCTGGGTTTCCCGCCCACCCACCTCCTCCAAGAGCAAGTAGTACCAATACTACCCTGCAGCCAGCGCCCATCCACCTCTCTCACCAGGTCACTCTTTTACAATACAGGGGCCTGCTTTCCTCAGCGGTCTATCAGTTTAGAGCTCAACCATAGCGTCTCTAACAGGCGCACTGGTTAACGAAGCTTTCATCAATGATTAACAGGGAAGCATGCCATGGAAAGATCCGAAAATGTGCTTGCAACGCAGACAGTGTGCAAATAACGGGGGAGGGAGGTATAGTTGGATGGACAATGTGAGCGGTCAGCGAAACCTGCAAGAATGCAGATTTAATTTTCTGAACAGCAACAGGGACGTGTGTACCAGAAATGCCACACAGATGCTTACATTTCAGAGCGAAAGGACTTCAATGGAAGGCCTCATTCAGAACAGGGCACATGGCAGCTTCGCACCTCATCCAACTCACCTCCGTGGGCACCCTAACTGGTAATGCATACCGCCTCCTGCCTAACTGCCAACCCCCCTGCGCCATTATGCCGGATTTATTTCTCGGCTGCCATTTGCGGGCCGGCCAATGGGTAAAGTTTGTGATTGTTCACCGGACCCAGAGACCTCTCTCTCCTGTGCCTGGCTCCTTGGCGGATTCTGCCTGCTGTGTGTGTAAAGTGTAAAACGGCGCACATCCCACGCCGCAGCGTTCGGCCTCCCGCCTAGTGCTTCCCTCCGCTGCTGGTTCTTAGTGCGCGCGAAGATGGCCCAGCGCCTCGAGGCTGGGTCTGGGCACGAGTGGGTGAGGGAGGGCTCAACCATCAGGCATCATGCAGGGCATCCCGAGAGAACGAGGACCCGATGGCTGGGCTGCCTCTGTACACCTGCATCTCTGGGATGCCGACCCACAGGGCTAAAGAACAACCCGAAGCCCTGTGCCAGCAATAGGCGCTGTGAAGCACAACTCAGAGCCCAGCCAGGGCCGCGCTGGGATTGGCCCAGCCGGCCGAGCCTCCGCCGCGTCATCACTAGAGCTGCTTCCTCTGCTCTGACGCGGACACGGGCAGTCAGGTAAGTTTTCTTATTTTTTAAAAATGTACTTTTTAACCCCCTGGCGCTCTGTACACTCTCCCCTCCTTCGCCCCAACCGACCTCCTTCTCACTGTCCCTCACTCTCTTCCTAGTTCTCAGTGCCTGCCCCTCACACTGTGCCCTGCTGCCCAAGCACCGCAGGGGGCACAGACAGGCACGGCATGGGGGCATGACCGGATACTGAACGGGGCACGAACTGTCAGCATGGGGGCACGGACTGGCACAACACGGGGGCACGGACTGGCACCGCAGGGGGCACGGACCGGTACAGCATGGGAACACGGACCGGTACAGCATGGGGGCACGCAGGGGGCACGGACAGGCACAGCAAGGGGCATGACCGGATACTGCATGGGGCACAGACCGGTACAGCATGGGAGCACAGACAGGCACAGCATGGGGGCATGGCCGGATACTGCACGGGGCACGGACTGACACAGCATTCGGCCACGCACTGGCACAACACGGGACAAGCACAGCATGGGGGCACAGACTTGCACAGCATGGGGCATGGCCAGGTACGGCACGGAGGCACGGACTGGCAGAGCATGGGGCATAGAAAGACAGTGCACAGGGGCGTAGGCAGGCGCTGGATGGATTCATTATCAGGCAGTGCACAGTGGCATGTAAAGGCAGGGTACAGGGGGATAGACAGGCACTGCATTGGCATGGAAAGGCAGTGCACAGGGCCGTGAGGAGGCACTGCAATGATACATTGTCAGGCAGAGCACAATAGCATGCGAAGGTAGTGCACAGGGGTGTGGGCAGGCAATGCATTGATACATTGTAAAGCTGTACACAATGGCATGTAAGGTCAGGGGCTAGACAGGCCCTGCATGTGCACAGCAACGTGGGCAGGCACTGCATTGAATCATCGTCAGTGCACAGGGCGTGAGCAGGCGCTGCATCGATACATTGCACACTAGAGTATTAAAGGGCTGCTGAGACCCAGAGATGCTGTTGTGACCAGGTTATGAAGGCACCTAGAAGGCCAGAGTCAAACAAGCAGACCGTGGGCACCCAAAAAATGCAATTGCAATAGAAAACTTGATCATAAATTGCTCTTACAATAGTGGAAAATCTGCCAGAATGGCGCATTTACCACCGCAGGAAAGGAGCATTGCGAGGCCGTCCGTGCAACATGCAGTGAGAAAATACAAGCTCAGGAGTGTGTGAGTTTTTGCAAACATTTTCCAAACTGTTTGACCATCCTAGAAGTGGGCGAATGGATGAGTGGGCGGATGGATGAGTGGGCGGATGGATGAGTGGGCGGATGGATGAGTGGGCGGATGGATGAGTGGGCGGATGGATAAGTGGGCGGATGGATGAGTAGGTGGAAGGATGAGCGGGTGGATGAATGGATGAGTAGGTGGAAGGATGAGTGGATGGATGAGTAGGTGGAAGGATGAGCGGGCGGATGGGTGGGTGGAAGGATGAGCAGATGGATGAGTGAGAGGATGGATGAGCGGGTGGAAGGATGAGCAGATTGATGAGTGGGCGGATGGATATGTGAGCGGATGGATGAATAGGTGGAAGGATGAGTGGATGGATGAGTAGGTGGGCAGCTGGAGGGAGGGACGAGGGAGCGGATGTATGATGAGGTCGGCGGGCGCCTGCTTTGATAGATGAGTGGGTACCGGAACGGACAAGTGGGCAGCTGGGTGGGTGAATGAAGAGATTGGCAAGCGCATGCGTAGATAGATGAGTGGGTGGATCAGTGGCTGGGTGTTCAGATGGGTTAGATGAGTGGTTGAATTTGCTATTGTAAATGACAATGCCATTTATGTTAAAAAAAAACATAAATAAAAATAATGTCAAGAGCAATGCCAATAGCTCTAACTTTAACAAAGGCAAAACCATTGCATTGTAAATGCTTGTTGAAGATAGCGGTCTGTTCAAGTGCCAATTACATTTTGCTGCAGCCCACCACAGACTATATCATGGGACAATATGTCAGCCCCCTTCAGCCATTGGCTCTCTTCACTGTGAATGATGGCCCATAAGGCCCCTTAGAGCCATGAAAATACAGTCATGAATCCCAAGTTAGAAATATATTTTCAGTGATCGACCCAAAGTAAGTAGAGACTTCACTATTCATACGCGGCTCCACTTGCCCTCATACTCAACAGATGCTAACTTGTCTTTTTTCGATGTACACAGAACATACACACATCTGTTTCAAACTACAAGAGGGAGACATAGTTCTCCTGCACATAACTGTGTATCTAGTACACATCCAATCTGAATACCATGAAACTGGATGTGTCTCAACCACCTGAAAATGGAGATCCACATTTAAGGACCTGTAAATCCCACCACGCTAAAGTTCAGCTGGTTGTTTTCCTCAATTACTACTCCACTCGTGGATGTCATTTAGAGGTCATCAGGGGTCGCTACTGCGACCGATGTCCTGTCCCTTGTGACTCCTGGCACTCCGTGTGCGACCCCTAGCCTCAGCAGTGGCAAATTCAGTGCCAGGAACAGAAGCAGCTCGTCCTTATGGACGTCGGTGGGGGCTTCACTCTACTTGCTTTTTGTCAGTTTTTTATTTTACTAAATGTGGATAATAAAATATTATTTGCTATTAGTTTAATAAAGAATGGAGTACAAATAGCTGAAACTAGATTTTCCCCGGCAACTGAGGTAAGTAAAAAAAATGTTTTAAATATATGTACGTTGGATGCGTGCTTTCCGTTTTGAGTGTGTTTATGTTAAAGAGAGTGTGTGAAATGTGTAGGCAGTGTGTGTATATGTGAGTGTGTGTATGCAGAGTGTGTGCATGTGTGAGTGTGTGTATTTATGTGTGATTGCATGTTTATGTGTAAGCATGTGTATGTGTGAGCGAAAGTGAAGGTCAAGGGGCATATGAAGTCATTTCTGCTACCCCTGGCATTTTGGTGAATTGACGTCCATGACTCTACTGCTGTCTATCAACACTGTAGCCAATGCCTTATGCAGAATTCTACCTTCCAGAAGGAACGGACTACATTGGTGCACTCAGTGGTACTATCTCACATACTACACTGCATTACCAAATGCAGCAGCATTTATGTGGTTCTCCTTCCAACAACCCGGCAGCACTTAACAGAGCTTGAATTTGCCATTTGAAGCAACTTTAGGGTGAAACACTTCACCAAGCATTTCAACACAGAAAAGACATTTCTACATAGATTGTCAATCAAGTAATGCAGAGACCTCAAGGTAATGTGCCTGGTACTCAAGAGGCTAGAGGCGCACTAGTGTAATACAAGTTTAAGGTGGAGTGTGAGCTGAAGTGTATATCTACTCCAAGTGTAAAACTGGAAAACATGTCTTCGGGTTCACCATTGGCTGGCTGCAGCTCAAACCCTCCAACAACAGATGGCAGATGAAGGTGATCTGACTTGTAAGAATTAGGTCTGAGAGAAATTTTAATTGAGCCATTCTAATTAACATAACTTCGGGAATTTAGCCTTATACTTGTTCAGCAAAATTCATGAAATTACACCATTACGCACATTGTGTAATTACGCTGCTGTTTGTGGCAAATTATAATGAGGAGTGCCCAAACATGCTGAAGGTGAGCAGCTGCTGTTCAACGCAGTTTGGTTTTTTTCTCTAACTGTTTTGCCCAAAATGTGTCCTCACATCATCTAATTGATGTAATGACACATTTCGTTATAAAATATATATTTAAATGACAGACTTGAATTTTGCGTAATTTTCCCATCATTATGCATGAATAGGCAAAAGAAAATTATGCCAATTTCACACACCCATATAAGAAATGACTACTTTCATATGATAGATAAGTCACACCTAAGTGTGTATTCTAGCCCACAGGGTTCAGTGCTTACTATATAAAGGTTGGACTTTCTAAATATTAAAGAAATGAATGCCCCAGAATTGAATAATTAGGTATACAATTATGTTTTTTTCTGTGTAGGCAAAGTGGCTTTTTTGTTTGGAAGGTCTGGTCATATTTAAAAGTTTATTTTCACTATATCGATTAGGAAATATGAAAACCCCTTAATTACTTACAAAAGATCTAGCTCAATTGTGAACTTTAGATCCTTGATAACTATACTGGAAAGGTAAATGTTTAAAATTATATTTTGCACTGCTAAAAAGAACATTAATTAATTCTGTTCTACTGCACTTTCCTTCTGGCAATACCTAAGCCTTGATCTTGTGTGAAAAGCTGACCTGCTAGTGAAACAATAGGACTGCTTCTGAGGAGGAAAAACTACTCATTACTTCTCTGGGAATGTGACATCTGTGAGACAAGATGACCAGATAGTCAAACAAGCACATACACTGATGCGTGGCTTCTAACATGGTTAAAGCAAGTGTAGAAGAGGCCTTTTTAATGGAGCCCTCATAACTATCATCTCTGCTCTCACTATGTGTAAAGTGTGTTCCTAGATCAGTCAGAGAGGGCGGTTCCTAACATTCTTAGGACTGTGTCTGGGTGCAAATTGAGAGCTCTGAGCATTGGACTCCTGCTGAACAGGGGATCATTTGGAGGCAAGGAGAAAATGAACTGCTGCAAAGGTGAGAATTATCCAGGGACGTTGTCAGGGATTATCACACATTGCTGCTTAATGCACAGGATAAAAATGGTACCACACCATACACTCAACAGAACACATAAGAATTTGGTAAAGAGTCAGAAGAAGAAGAATCCTGACTGGACCTGCTAGTGAAGAACCACGAAGCACATCATGCTCTCAGTGTGGGACTGGAATCTCTCTTTAAGGGTCAGTTGGCTGGCCTTCGATACTGCTTCAAGGACCCTGAAAGCTGACAAAGAGCTCCATCCTGTGTGGGAGAAGCGGCTGCTCGGTTGGGAGTGGACTGCACTCACACTTGCACTTCCTGCTGTGGGAGCCATGGCTGGGCGGAGAGTTGAAACCTTGGTGCCTTCCCATGAACAGCAAAGTAATTGGAGGTTCACCAGGTAAAGAAGCCCCTGGCGTATTGTATCAAAACCTTTATTTTGCCATCGTCTTTTCTTTATATACACTGTCCAGCCAATGTGTTTAGTTCTATAAACATTAGGAACTTCATCAGGGCTTTATCTCTTTTGGCAGTAGGTAGAGTCCCAAGGATGTCCAATATCGTCGTTCCAGCTAGGTATGCTGGCAACTAGGGATTTCCCCGGGGCATAACTGTGCCCCCCATTTGATACCCTGCTAAGTTTCAGCCTCTCCAGAACCATGTAGTCCTGACTTCCCATGATGTCCGGGAGATGTCAGTGAGACGTATACAGCAAATTAAAAAATATATGTCTTTGTCCTTTGGAGGGTTGGGACAAGGCAGCAAAGCCCCATTAAAAAGGCATGGCCTCTCTGTCTACGGATGTGAGTGTATCCCACTTGGAGGTTTTATAATCGAAGTGTGAGTCTATGGTGGAACTGCTGAAAATAATGATCTTAGCTGGTGGAGGCCTTGTCAGCTACAGCCGCTTATCTTGACCCACGGAAGAACCAAAACAAATATTGTGTGAAATGTTCCTGTATGAGCCAAGAGGTCCACTTGGTAATGAAGGAGTAGGTATTCGGTTCTAGGAGAGCTCTGTTCTGCCAAGAGAGCCATACCAGCTTAACAGATCTCAGCATCACTCTGATAATGTAACTACAAGATATCAAGTCTTAGGTACATCACTTCTGTAAATTAATTCTGCTATGACAGAAGGCATGAGACAATGTATGGGCTAGTTCTGAGCTGCCAATGAACCAATAGTCTCAGCGTTATAGGAACCCATGCCAATTGAAATGATCATCAGACCAAGACCTGAAAGAAAAAGAAGAGAAGACTTTTGTTCTTTACTGACAAAAAGCCTCTCTTCTCTGCCTTCCTACACGCGAGACAAAAACTCAGATTTGCCACAACCTCTCTTCTGCATTGGTTGTCTAAGAAAACTTCCCAAAGAGATCGCCAGAGCTACTGAGTTTTCGGTCTGCCACAGACAGCTCTAGCTTGATTGGGAAATATAGCTCCTGAGGTCTGGTTTGCTGAAAGCTGTGGCATCCAATTGGAAGATTTGGTGAACAGTTTCTAGTTGTTGGGTCCACACTACTATCTGTTCCAAACTGGAATGTGTTTAGTGGAACCAGTTCTGAATCCAAAACAAGAGGCAATTTGAAAATGTACTTTTGCATTAAATTTCCCATTGCCCGTGAATTTGAACTTTTTATATGAGTTTGTGGGGAGTTTCTGCAGGTTAAGAAGCATTGTTGCTCATTTTGGAAGATCAAATGTACTCTGGAGCAGACTTGAAAGTTGACCAAGATATGCTGATACAAAAAATGCTCTGTTCTACTTTCAGTATTATCTCTCTAAAACTTCACTGACAAACACTTTAATTGGGAATCAGGTACCCCATTGTAGTAGAACACTTCAAGAAGCCCCACCCCCAGGGGAGGTGGTGATGGATAATAACCCCAGCACACAACAAAAAAACTCAACAAATGATTTTCCAATAAGACTTTTTTTGTCTTTTTAAAAAACGGGACTTTTATTACAATCACACTAACAAATACTGTGCATTAAACTGCAAATATGCACAATCAGGTAGATAGAAATACCTTTGACACCAGCCTATCATGATACACCCCTAGTGGGTACTGAACCCTAAACCCACACTGCCCTTATCTATACCAGATGCAATATCACAATATGAGAGGATGACATATTCAGTAAACCAGAGTTACTGACTCTGTCAAGGTGTCACCCCATCAGTAAAAGCAGCAACTTGGTATATTTCCCCATTACAATACATTGAAATCAATGGGGGCAGTACCACTATGCAATACATGATATAACACACCATTAAAGATAACAAAGGGGTAGTGCCAACATTCAATAACATTAATTTTACGGTGAAATCTTATATTGTCAGCTATTATCACTGGCAAGAAAACATTACATGTAATACCATGTGTACTGTGTCATGCAGTTACTGGGGCTTTAGGACCAATCAACAGGTATCCCTAAACTCCACTATCTATAACCAAAAAGCTTTTGCTTTGGGAGCACTCAAAGCAATCGAGAGCCTTTACTGGGGTCAGGCATTCAATCCCCTGGGAGATTTAGAGTGAGTTAAGGAAACATCTTCTCGGAGGTTTCTGCACCCCCTCACCAACACTAAAACAAAGTTGGTAGTGCCCATGCCTACTTTTGGGGCACCATGAGGCAAATGTGCAAATCTGAAGCCCTTGCAAGGTGTTGTGCAGTGCTCAATTTCACTCCGAGCATCAATATTTGATTAACATCCTTGTGCAGCACTCCAACTGCTTTTTAATTTTGTTATTTTTTCACGTGAATTTGCGCCTTTTTTCCTCCACTTTTTTATATGGGGCCATTGGCAGCACGAAGAGCCCACTTAAGCGCCGCCTTGCCAACTCCCAGCCAGGTTGACATTATATAATGCAGGAGAGGGCACAGATGTGCTTGTTTTCCTGCTCATGACCTTGCAGACAGATTGCAGCTGTGTTGCATCCCTGGTGCTTCCCCCAGTTACTGGTATGGGGAGTGGGAGGAAGCGTGGATGAAAGCTTTGAGACTGGCGGATCTCAGTTTTTAATTCTCCTGTCCCATGGGAGATGGGGTTAAGTGGGACAGTTCTTTCTTGCACTGAGACCCGCGGTATCGGGTCCCTGGATCCAAGGATGTTTTGGGGATGGGCTCCCATGCAATGTTTACTTAAGTCCTAGCCTCAAGGAACATTTTTTGCAGGCCTCCTGGACTTTTAATGGGCACTTTTATGGAAAGCTGAGCCAAACCTGTCATCTGCCTGTACTATTGAAATTCTCTCCTGCTTTGGGGGATTCTTCCGCTGCTTTCCATAGCCCCTCCACAACCAGCAAGCAGACCACCCACCTGCTACACTTCCCAGCTCTCAGGACATGGGCCATTTTGCAAGGCACTTGTGTATCAGCAACAGAGTCAAGAACCAGTCAACAGAAGTGCCAGAGAAACCATACAGGGTCTCTTAGCTGGCCCATTCCCTCAAGCCTTCTGCAGGGGTATACAAGGGCCCATGCCCCTGGTCCTGATGAGACCCATCCTAGTCCTCATGGTCAGCTAGAGTTAAAATCCTTCAGTCTATCCTTACGGAGGCAATATGTGGCTTCTCTTTCTAGCTGGGCATTCTTTCGCTGTCATTGCTTCCAGTGTTTTCTCATTAGTCTTTCTCTTGTTAAGGGTTTTTTAAGTGGGGGTGCATAGTTCTAGAAGCCAGCCACTCCTGGCCAATCCTAGGGTACCACATCATTCCTCCACCCCTACCCCAAACATCCTGCACAACATTCTCAGAAATCTCCATAAAGTGACTTCAAGTAGTTTATTGAAATGCTTTCCCTGGGAGTCTCTGCTCTGCCTCCCCTTACACAGCGGTCTGATTCTTTGCCACTAAAACTACAAAGGCGAGCTCCTCCTGTGTTTGCCTCCAGAGCTCTGGCCTTTCTCCTTTGCTTCAATGGGGTTGGGGTTATCCAGCCCAAGTGCAATGTGAGTAATTAATTAGCAAATGCAGATTTTCTCCACACCCGTTCCTTTACCAGGGGCTGTTATTGGCGCTATTGCGTGGAGAGGTCTTTGATCCCCCTGTTGGCCAGCAGAGGAACTAACTTGGCCCAGTAGGGAGACAAAAGACATGGACCCTGAATATGAGCTGAGCAATGGAAATATGAAAGTGCCATAAGGAGTGTAGATATGACAAAAGGGACTGTGGATTGAAACTCAAGATGCTATTTTTCCAAAAATTGATACCTCACTGGACTCTGTAGAACTAATTACTGCAAAACTGTACAATGGTGCAGATGTTGCCTGTGATGTTTAATTTAGTTAGGCACCACAGACCTTCAGTATGAATGCCCACTCACATTGTTAGGCCTACCTCTGGTCAGTACCAGTTCTTGAGGGTAAGACAGTCTTACCAATGCAACCTACACATGTGCTCATGTGTGCACATTTAACCAGGCTGGAGCCTTTTACCGTAGTAGCTGAGCAGCAGCCTCATCTTCAATGAGGATTCATCTCAAAAGGTGGACACTGGCAGTTAGCAATCTCAGTCCATTTACCATGAGTTTACCATGAGTGAGACTCAAGGATTAAGGCACACCTACAGTAAAAGTCTGAAAAATGGGTAGTCACAACCAAAAAAGAAATGGGCGGCACCCGTTCGTTGACTTGTGCACCCACAACAGCTTTACAAGATGAGTGCAAATTTCAGACCGGCCTGCTTGTTTTGCACTGCAGACATTTTACCTGGTAATACCAGGAACAATTTTGAAGCTAAGAATGAAGGAAAGATGCAATGCTAGCACGTTCTTCCACATTGAGATCAGCAGAATTTGCAATGGGGAGTACATACCTTACCCGTACAGGGGTAAAAATGAATAATGTGGTATCCATATTTCTGTGAGTCGCGTTACTGCACCAAAATGCAGTTCAACGTGAAATGAGGACATTTGTGCTCAGCCAGCTCTATCTATTAAAATCGTTAGTTATCTATACACTCTACAACCTTCAACCCAGATGACCTCTGCTCGCTCAAGAAACTACTCAATACCTCTCTCTAAGGAATTCACGACTGATGCGCCTTCTGCTGCAGTCAGTATTATAAAAATGATAAGTGTATCAGAGGTCATTTGCTTATTATACATTATGGCAAGACAGACAGCTTCTCCATTGCTATGTGCATGGTTTGTAGAGGTTTCCTTATTTCTAAGTTCCAGACATATCATTTGCTGTGAAAAGAGCTTCTTGCTAGAAACACTTCACGAGAGCCGCAGCCTTTTCAGTTGCGTAAATGTCAGACAAGGTGAAATATTTGCATCTAAAATAGGCAGTTTCTAGGTCACAGTTAAAAAAAGGTGTTGACTCTGGAACTGAGAAAAGTTCAATGAGGTATTAGCAGTATTCTTCAAAATCAGGATTTGATTCCAGGTAAATTATCCTGTCTAATTGAATTTACTTTAGGAGTGATTTTGTATTACTGTGTGAGTAAAGTGAGAAGACAGAGAGAGAGTGTCAAGAAAAGATCTATAGAGACATAAATTGAGGCTTGGCGAGCAGAGAAGGAAAGAGAGGTAGAAGGAGAAAAAAAGAGAAGAAAATACAGGAAGTAAGAGCTAGAGAGACAAAGCCAGGAAAGAAAGTAAGAAGAGAGCTGGAAAGACAGTGATAAAGTAAAGAATGAGGGAGGGACAGGGAAGAACAGATAGACAGTTCGAGGCGGAGAGAATGTAGCAAGAGCGAGGTGTGAGAGATGTAGAGAGCAAAAGTTTAAGAGATAATGCTGGAGAAACGAAGTTGATGGGATGCTTACACAAAGAGAGGGGTGGGTAAGGGCTAAGAAAAGAAGAAACATATAAATAGATGAGCGAGAGAAGAATGGAGAGAGATGAACACGGCAGAAGAAGAGATAGAAAAGTAGAGAGAGAAAGAAGGAAAGGAGGAAAGAGAGGAGGGAGAGGGCAGAGAGACAATATCGAGAAGAGGAACAGAGTGAGAATGACAGCTGTCAGGATCATAATGCAGTGTAGAGAAGTTTCAAACTATTTTTTTAAGTGTCATCCTCCGAGGTAGGTACTGAAGATATGAATTAAATATGTCAGTTTTGGAAGACAAACAATGATGGTGTGTGCTTCATGAGCAGAATGTTACCAGAGTTTGGCCACTATGTGGCTGTGAGTTGGTAATAGAGTAGAGGCCAGAGGCAGGGGGTTAAAGCATTCACTATGCACGTTCTCAATGAGGTCTGGTTTGGAGCTTAGCCTGAATGTGGATCTGATGGTTCTAGAGGGCTATTGGAAAAGCTGACAGCTGACGTCAGTTCTCTACTACAAATAAAGGCATTGGCTCCACGATAAGCTTGAATAGCTTTATATTCATTCAACACGGTAACCCACACCCTGAGTCACTTACCGCTAGCACAGTATGTGCTTCCAAACATGCCTTACCCCTCATCCTAGAAAAGCTACCAAGATAGAGGAGATGGGTAATGTGCATGCTGAATGAACTAGGCAGTGCTTACAATCCTTCGGGTCACCCCAAACCTCCCTCTCTGGAGGTTGATTCATTGAGTTCCAGAGAGCAAATACTTTCTTAATTACAAGCCTTTGAGCCAAGCGTGGCCAGGCTGTGCTGTACTCAAGGGTGATGCCATCCAAAACTGGCAAATTTTATCACATTAGAAATGACATTGAAAAGACTCCGTCCTCCCAGCATCTTGGTAACAGAAGGAAACTGATCAAAATTCAGCTCCAATAATTGGACACCCATTCTAAGATATATGTAGTCTGCATTTTTTGTGTTCTTGTGTTCCTTTTCATGCCCCTGCTCACAAACTCTTGCCCAACATGTTCATATTTAGACACACAATCCTGCAGTCACGTGCAAGCAAATGAAAGCAGTTCTTTTCTGAGCACAAATACTGCCAAGTCTGCCTCTTTGTACCTGCTCCAAGATGGTGTTGATCCGCTCCACTTCGCAGTCGATGACGTATCTCTTCTCCTGACGCCGGTCCATTTCCTCTATGATGCGCCTGAATTCTTGAACATCCTTTATGTTCCCCACCGATCTGGCAGTGACTTGCCAGTTGTTTTGTACCGCTGCCTCCATGATTGCTTGAAGAATCGAAAATCCTGAGGAAGCAAAGAATGGGCAATCAGGCACCGCATTGTTTGGGCAAAAATAAGAATACAATGTCATTCGCCATCTGCAGTAGGCGCGTGCATGCAGCTTTGGGGTCACATTCATATCAGATATGAGGACAGTATATTAACATATCCATAGCGTAGTTCTTCTAGCTACAAGATTGCAAGTCGATGAACGAGTGAACTGGGCAAAGAAGTAGTTTGTTCAAGGTGATTGATTACTACTGGTGTAGACGAGATGCAATAAAATGCGTATGTAAAATAAATAAAGTAAATACATCAAAGTGCTAATGAAGTGGAAAGGAAGATTAGGTCCATATCTTGAGACAAAGTCTAAGTTTAAGGCTGAGATTGGCTGGAATCACCCCACCTAGGCATTGCTGTATTGCTAACATTGCCCCACTCTCCTCACCCCCCTCCCGATGACTGTTTATACACTGCTCCCTGATTAATTATGGAGTACACATTTGTGCCTGTGCCACAACAGACACTTACAAAGAGGGTCCTGGCAATTCTACATTCAATCCTTACTGAGACGGAAAAAGGACTTTTACACAACCCATGCTGACCCACCATCCTTGGACAGCTTTCTGCCATAGGCTTACATGTTTACACAGTTTGGATGGATACATGTTGTCCCTCTGGTCTTTTGGTATTCCTAGTTTGTTCTTTTACTTTCGTTTTTAATTGTTCATGTTCCTGTTCTGCTGCCCACACCCACACCTCATACGCACCACAGAGTGGATGGCCTGTTGCCTCCCTCACAGTGTTAAGTGAATTGCACTCACTTTCTAGAGATATGACCATCACCAATATCCGCACCTGAATTGTGAGGGGAATACAGCATTTATTCCTACCAACGCCACTGCTCCCCACTCTCAGCATTGATACAAGAATCTCATCTGACGCAACCGGAGGCACAGAGATTGCAGAGACGCTGCTGCGGAAGGTGTACTCCATGAATTACTGAACTTGCGCATGAGGCGATATGGTATGGGTCAAGGCAGGTGTCCTTTTCATAGCTACCACAACTACAATCGACCCTAAGGGTCACTACTCTTCATTGAGTGCCACCTGGAAGGCCACTACATGGTAACAGGCTCCATTTACGCCCCTAACTCTGACCAAATGGGATCTACTTGTTCTACTCACACCCACACAACCTTCATTTCCGAGTTGATGGACTAGTTGGCAGTCTGGACATTATCCCCCTTATAACCCACGTAAATTATCTGGGTCTTACCCACTCATGATGTACACTCGACAATAACACAAGCAGAGGCTGACAAATCGGGCCCATTACTGGCATGGCTCATCCGCCAAGAACCATGTCAGCCCATAATTCCACTCTGGGCGGCATCTGGATCCCTCTTACATATATAGAGGAAGATCCATCCTGAACTGACGCTCCATTACACCTCACTGAATTGTTTTGGCAACACCTGTAGCCACGGATGAGATTGACTCCTTCTTGGCAAATATGTCCCTGGCTCTGGTGTTCTGTGAACAGAGAGCTACATTGGATGGTGACATTACAGCATTTAAGAGGCCCTTTGGGTACTCGCCACAGGCAAAACACCAGGCCCAAATGATCTACCAACCAAATTCTATGAGGCCCATGCTCCACTTTAAGTCCTGCACCTAAAGGTATTGTACAATAAGACACTACTAGGTGCCTACCTGCCGGCCGCACTTCACAAGGAGCTCCCCATCTCTCTCCCCAAACCTGACAGAGACCGTACCTCTCTAGGGTACCTGCCTCTGGCACTCCTCAATACAGATTATAACATTCGGGCCAAAATCCTAGCCAATGGCTTAGCCCCTTTGGTCCCGACATTAGTACGCCCAGGTCAGAATGGGTTTGTCCCTGCCCACAGAACCTTCCTTACCCTGCGTAGTTTTCCCAGGCTTCTGGAACATGCACCCCACACTTAACCACGAGCGGGCTGCTTCATGCTGGACTCATAAAAGGCATCCGACTCTTTGGAGTGGGACTTTAGTTTCACACACTGGCCTGGGGAACCTCTTCATCCAGTAGGTCAAGATGCTCTACACTCTCCTGTTAACTAGCACAAACTCGGATGCTCTTATCTCCGACTCCGTCCCGATCCACAGGGGTGCCCGACAGGGATGCTTGCTGTCCCCTCATTAGACACGGAACCCCTCGCAATGGCCCTTTGAGAGCACAGACAGAAGTGGGGGATCCTGCTGGGCGGGGGCCTGCACACAGCGTCATTGTACGCAGATGATGTGCTCCTGCACCTCCGGGACATGCATGCAATTCCTGCCTTTACTACGTTTGCAGCGCTCGGGCTTAGAGTAGGCGTGGGCGGAAAATCCGTTCCGCTCGCGGATTTTGCGGATTTTCGGGAAATCCGCAATCCGCGAGATTTGCGAATTTCCCGCAAAATCCGCAAATCCGCGAGCAGCGGATTTTGCTCGCACTGCTCGCACTGTTCGCGTGAGTTCGCGCCCCGCGAATAAGTGCAAAATTGCAGAAATACGATTTTAGCAAAACTGAAAGTAACTACTTACCAGGTTCAAAAGTTCAGGCTCATCATTAGTAGCCATTTCCTGGAGTGCTTCCTGAGGGGCCCCTCCAGAGTTCAGTTGCCAGTTGAAACTAGTATGTGACCCTGCTCTGAACCTCAGAATAGTTACACATATGCCACAAAGGTCCTGAATTACAGCTAAGGGAGACAAGCAGGAGGCAGGCTGGAAGTTAAAATCCATTAATCAGCCCCTAATTCATTATTGTCAGTTGGGGCAGGGCAGGTGTTGTAACTAATTTTGCAACAATGAAAGCACTTAGCAAGTGCAAAAGATCACTAATCAGGGCGCACTAAGGAAGCAGGTGCCAGCTAAAAAAATATTCTGTGACACATGAATCAGCCCCAAATTAATTCAGGTCACTTGAGGCAGGGAAGGTGTGCTTTGCTTTGCCGAAAATAATGTACACTGGACAACCAGAGGGTGTGGTGATGAAACAGAGGGTGGCATGGGTGGGCCAGAGGGTGGCATGAGTAGTCAGAGAGTGGCAGTGGTGACAGAGAGTGGCAGTGATGAAGAAGAGTGTCCCAAACAGGCTGGACACGTAGAAACAACAAGTTCGCGAAACTTGCGACCCGACAGGTAAGTTCGCAATTTGCGAAAGTGTACAAAACCCTCGCGAACTGGCAGAAACACGGGCGAACACAAAAAAAAAAAAATCCGCAAATTCGCGGGAATTCGCGGATTTTGCGGATTGCGAATCCGCAAATCCGCAAAATTCGCGAACGCGAGATCCGCAAAATTCGCTCATGCTTAGCTTAGAGGTCAACTGGTCCAAGCCCTGCCTCTTCCCCTTCAACGAGACAACCCCTGACCCTACTTGATGTGATAGCCTGAGACATTTTGTGGCCAGAGCATGTCACTTGTGAGGTTTCACTTCATTTTTGGCATAACTTCGACCACGCGTTTTTAATTATTATCATCCATTTGTATTTTACTGATGCTGGTTCTCGACACGCACGTCATGGTTTTGAGTCTTTTTTAAATGTTATCCCCAGTTTTTGATTTGGGGCACATGTCATATATTAACCAATTGGCATAATATAAGAACATTCTACACATCCATTTTGTTAATAGAACCTTTACCAACGGATTGATGAGTTGTGGTCTTTGCATGTTTGCATGTAAGGTAGCAGTTTATTTTATTTCATTTTTTTAACGTTGACTGTCTGTTTTTTGCGGTAGATTTTGTCTTGCACCACGGGTTCACAGATGCACGTTTTGAGTATCTTTGTGTAGTGGGGTTAGTGGCACATAGCACGCTTATTTAGTATAATGGCAACACATGATGGCATATTTGTAGTTTCGTGATAAAATTGGTTCATTTTAGTAGGCACATTATTCAATAGATGCATTTAGTGTAAGGCTTTTTTCCAAATATTAGAGTGTTCTAAGGTAAGCAGGTAGCAATAACATGAGTTTTAATGGTAAGGTGCATGAGATATTGGCTACTGCTGGTTTTGATGCAAACTTTTTATAGCTTAGTTTTCTCTGAAGAAGGGCAGGTACCCCAAATGCATTTGTTTAAACCATCATCGTTCATTTGTGAATCACCAGTTGCTGGGGAGAAAAGCCTGGATTGGCATCTCTTTGAACTTGATGATTAAAAATGGAGTGTGCAAAGTCATGGATTGAACAAGGAAGAAATGTTAACCCCTTGCGTGCTCCTGTCAGCCGTTGACCTCCCTAAAGCTGCCGTCGGCCAACGGCCGATGGAGCCCCGCCCACCCTTTAGAACGCCCACACCGCGGGGAAAAACCGCTGCGGTTAAGGCGTTATAGCTGCACGAAGACTGTTGATTGCATTTATTCATGTTTGTTGTAAAGCAGTGCATCCTTTGTTTGGGTGACCTGATGAGGCTCCAACAACTTACACCTTGAGACTTTTCGTCATGGCATTCAAATCAACTGCACGCCTGATGACCAGTTTCACGCAATCTCATCCAAGCGGTCTCCTTGCTGCGAGTGCAGATGTGATTCTGGAGCTCCTTGCAACTCTCTGTGGTGGGTTGAATAGCGCTTATCAAAATGGTGATGCTGCCCTGCCTGTTATACTATTTCACTAGCCTCCCCTCATGTGCTCCAAAATCCTTTATTTTGATCGGCTTTAAAAGTTTTGAGGAACATCCCACTGCACAAGGACTGTGCCTGGAGAACAGCCTGAGAGGACGGATAACAGAGGAACCACTCCAAACTGGTTCTAAAAGTGCAGAGAGAGAATCCACATGCCGCCTGCTTTGACTGTATAAAAGTGAAACCAATAACCTATGTGTTGTTCCTGTTAAAACTTCTGTTCAACTATCGAAGGGAGTGCTCTGCAGAGCACAAAGAGGACTGTTGTGCAATTAGAGCTGGTGTCTTCCTGACAGCCACCTTCTCAGAGGTGATGGGACATCACTCGAAGACTTGCCTTGCTGGAAAAAGCTGAATTTCTGACCGGAAGCACCTTTAAGCCTGCCTGCTGCTGAGAGAGGCAAAGAGCCTGCTAACCCTAGAGAGGTATTACGGATCTTAGGTGCCAGGGCAGCTTCACCCCCAGTGTTGTGCTAAAAGAAAACTCAGGAGAGCAATCTGCATGCCCTGAGTCTATGGGGCTGCAGATTGTCTGTGTGCACCATTGCTGCAGGAATTGCAGTTAGCAGTTGATGCTGTTGAGCAGAAGAGGTTTGTGCCCAAGGCAGAGTGTGTCAACATCCAGACTTTGTTCTGAAGTGGACTGAGGCACTGCATTTACAGACTGCACCCATGGAGTGATTATTGCCACTGCACCTATGGCCCTCCAGCTGTGAATGCTCATTTACTGCTGTGACCGCTGACCTTTGCTGGCTCGTTAACTGCAACTCATCAGTCTGAGACTCTTTAGAGGGCCCTTCGCTTGGCAAAGTCGAATCCTGCCTGCAAGGCCGTCAAACGCTGGCTCCCACTGTCATCTTGCTGTGATTAACCCTGGATTGTGGGTTGAGCCTCGCCTCTCCCAAAAGAAGGAGAAAAGCGAGATGCGTGCTGCAGACCCCTTCCACTGCCACAATGGGACTCTGAGGCCTAAAGTGTGGCGAGGCTGTACAAATCTGAGATTTGCTAAAGGCTATGACCCGAATTTAAGGCTAATCTGCACCTAAGCCTTGATACTCAGTCCCAGGGGAAGACCTCCATAGACTTCCAAAGAGGGGAGGAAACCAGAGAGATGGTCGAGGTGGGGCGGAATACAAGGTGCAGCAACCCAAACACCAGTACGGGAATTGTGCTCTTTTATGTGCTGCGGAGTGTTACATTTTAAGTGTGAAGATAAAAAAAAATGTCTTTCATCAAAGTAAAGCACAGGTTTAGATTTCGGTGATTGTTGAGTGCTGAGTTTGTGCACCCCAACGGTACTTTCCTGAGAGGTCTGGCACTACTTGCCCTCACTACCACTGGGTGGCAAGTGCTGATGGGGTTGTACTTGACCCACTTTGCAGAGACATAATTGGATGGGCCTTGGGACATCACAAGAAAACAGCCAAAGATGCGCCCTGCATCAGCCCGACATTATCTCAGTCACCTCCACGAGATACAAGATCACCCAGAAGGACCACCAGCTCAAGTGCAGAGGTGGAGTCCCCATTATCTTCAAGGACACCATCAGCTGTACCACCACCCTGGGAACATCCACCAGCAGCAAGGAACAATTCATGTTCAAACTCCACCTAACAGCTGGATTCATCCTCAGCGGAACCGTGGTCCTTAGGCCACTAGGACCCAGGACCAACTTCATTGCGACACTGATCCTCACTAGACTCCAGTGCCTCATCCTCCTTCCAGACGTGAATGTCTACTTGGAAGACCTCATGACTAAAACTAAACAGCTCTCCTAGAAAACCTTGGAAACCTTGGTCTCTCCCATCACCTTTAAACCCTCATTCAGGCTTTAGACCCAATCACAGCATAGAAGCAGCCCCCATCACTGCCACAGACAACTTTGCATGATCCTGGCCATAGGAGACATTGTGACCCTCATCCTGCTGGACCTCTCTGCAGCATTTGACCCATCCCATCCTCATCTGTCGCCTACAAGAGACTACAATCCAAGAAGCTGCTCTTTCCTGACAAGCAGGACTCAAGCAGTCAGCCTGGCTGCCTGACTAAACATAGCAGCAAATGGGATCTACAGCGTCAGCCTTCAAACACCATCCTCCTATGAACCCACCCACACAGGAAATGCCTGATGGAATAAATGGGCAATCGAGCCCTGACATAAATTAGTTTTCATGGTGGCAAAGGAAGCAGGCGCCTCCAAACCTGATTAATGTGTAACTCCATAGGGAAATATGTTTCCCCATGTTGAAAAAAGAAAATAGGCAATTTCACTTAGGCACTTGCTATATTCAATGCAGAGGTCCACTGTGCATAGATACCATATTGTGCAAATACCAGCTCCCGGAACACTTTTCCAGCAGCACCTCTGGAAAGATGTAGCTGGTGGAGCTCGACCTACTATTGGGAAAGCCTGTGAATTCCAGAAAGGTTCAAAGATACATTGAAACAACAGAAGAAATGGAGCAAAGTTCTTTTGCACTTTTTTAGTTGTGAATCTGGCCCATGAGCCGCTGATATCCTTACAAACTATACTGCTATCAGAGATCAATGAGGAGCATTGTTCAATTGGAAAATTCCAAAGGACGGTCTCTGTCTTTATATTATTCCTGAGACATCACTTTTGCTTGAATCATAAAAAGTGGTATTAGCAAATCAAAATTCAACATTGTACATCATAAAACTACAGTCCTTGTTCAAACTGAAATCTTACATTGCTGATAAGTTGATGTGACACTACTTAGCATTGTAGCTGCATCAAGAAGGTCCCAGGACAAAAAGGGTTAATTTAGCAGGAAGGCAATCACTTGATAAAAATGAACTGATCTCCAACAGGCAGGAGTGATCTAAGGCTAGAACTGAAAGGTAGACTTAGAGGGAGTTGGAACACGACCAAAAGAGAAATGAAGATTTGAGAGGGGTAGAGAGAAAAGGGGACATGGTATTGTCAGTTGCAAAGTAACCTCGAAAGCACTAACGTTTAATCCATTGCTTACCATGCGCGTTATAAATGTGTTAGGCTTGCACCAAATTCAACATGGTCCAGATAATTGATGATTTTAATTCTTTTAAATTGTTTCTTATTTCATATTACAAATACTGGTATTCCATATTTCTTCTTTCTTTTCTGCTATAAAGTACTTATAGGTGGCGCAGTGTACCTGTTTCCGGTAATACAATGAGTTAACCAGTTTTTTCACACCTGTTCAAAAGCTATGGCCTGATTTAGAGACTGGCAGATGGGTTACTTCACCGCAAATGTGATGGATATCTGTCCAGTGTAATAAGGCGGATTGGACATACGTCACCTTTGTGAAAATAACCCATTCACCCAACCCTAAATCAGATCATATATGTGCATAGTTGTGTATGGATTGCGTATACTATGCACACTGCAAATGCACTTATGTGCCTTAAATGCAAATCATGCACCCCTTCCACATGCATATATTATGAATTTTGTAACCATGGGTTAGCTTTTACCAAGTAAATACAACGTGAAACAGTCTGCTTAATAACACAGAAAAATATATGCATACACCTTTTTGTTCTATTCATAAAATAAAATAATTAAATTAACACAGAAAAATATATGCATACACCTTTTTGTTCTATTCATAAAATAAAATAATTAAAAAAACAGTATAAATAATAATTCACAATTGTGATTTTTTTCTTTTTTTCCCATAATATGGAGCCCTGAACGTTTCACCTAAAAACCTTTGACATTAGTTGTGTTAGGCAAGTAAGTTAAATGGAAGCAAAACAAAACAACAACACTCAGAAACACTTAGGCTGTCATGACTAAAGTCTAGGACTGGAAACCGTGTATGTAATGATCTTGAAGGAGGAGGTCAAACAACACACATCTGACTCATAGTTTCCTTTAAATCTTGTTAGGCTCGTAACCTCATTTTTTTCAACAAAAAAGTACATTTAATTTTTGCAAAGCCCAAGTTCTTTCCCCCTGACTTCAGGTGTCTTCCAAGGATCAGAGCTTGACTGGGAGGAAATAGCAATGCAATGTTCAGCAGTTCTATGCAGGACACTAATTGCCTGGGCAGACATAGAAACAGATCTACAGGGTTTAAGATATCTGAGAGGCAGATGCCTTGGGCAGTAATGATGCACTTTTAATAGACCTACAGCATGTTAAAAGTTACAAATGCGTTCACTGCCTAATGATACAAGTAGAGAAAGATGGACGCTCACAGCTATCCTGGACAAACAGCTCCCAGCAAATTCATGCTCCTTGTACCAATGTTCCACACATTATATCTTTACCCTTGAATAAGTAAATCCGATGACCTATTTTTGTAAATTACCCTATGCTAAAATAGCTATTGTTTTGTATCTATATCCCACACCACAAACTGAATGCTCTTTAGAGGCACACATAACAGTTGCTATCATATGTAACTCAAAGGCAGTCTTTTTCATCAACCACAGAATAATGAAAATCTCCATTAACCATCCTTGCTTGTGAAGTTAGTGATCTGCAGACCTCAGGGCACTTAGCCGAGTAAAGTACGTTAACAGTTAATGAGGAAGTCATGGTACAAATGGATAGACATAAATACCACGATAATCATGTCTGTAACATAAAGGGGGTTGGGAGAAGGTTTTTCCCAAAACTTTATGTAGCCGACTTATTTATAGGGTAGTATGAGCATACATGCAAATTAGACAATTTGTGTAGATTTCTATTTGTAGTAATTTTTGGTTTCGGCAAAACGCCTAACATTTAAGAATTGATACAAATCACAAGATGATATTTTTTTCGAAAAACGTAAATGCATGATTTTGATGCACCCAAATAATATGAAACAAATAATTTATTGTGAAGTTATTAAAATATTATGTGTAGATGATTTACCAACAATAAGCATCAAAATACATTAGAGTATGGAATTGCTGAGTGCATTTAGTTGGAGCCCATTTCCTCCCTTGCCCCAATTCTCCTTGAGAAGAGGAACAGTACCTGATCGTATTACCTATCAATGATTTAACGATTTTGCATAAATGTATTAAATACAATGGGACTGATTCACAAAGTTAACTTACAATTTTGAGCGAGTTCACATGTTGGAGTAAGTTTACTACTTTCGGTATTCACAAACTCAGAGTGTAAATTCAAAAGTATAAGTCCACCTATTAAGTATTGCAATTGGCTTACTCTTGTGTGGGTGAGTAAGAGCCCTCTGTACATCCCTCCCTCACCCTCCCTAAACCCCTCTTACTCTTAACTAATCCCATTCCCTTTTGTAGTAAATCTGCCCCATCTTCAAGGCACTCCCCTGTGCTCCTCCCACTTTTCATACTCAAACCTATGCTTAGGTGTGCGGCGACTCCCCAGTTGGGGCAGGAAACTCTAGACACATAAGTATAAGTAAAGCTGAACTGTAAATCTTCATGCATAGTTTGTGAATTGCGATTTGTATTAACATTTACTACAAAGTGCAGTTTGTGAGTCAGGCCCTATAAGGTCATGTTCAAAATGTGCACAATCATTCAATTGAGTTCTGTTAAAATTGCTAATAATGTCTCCTGCTGCTTGTTATGATAATATTCCCGCAAAATTGAAGCAGATAAATCTTTCATTCAACTAATTAGACACATCATTTTACTAGTGGGTGGAAACAGGTACATGAATAATCAATATGTGTTTAACTAAACGTTGACAGTGTAAAAAGTATTAGAGTAATGAAACAGAATATAGAAATGAAGTGATCTGCAGAAAACTTGAAAATGCAGATGATCTTTGAAATACAATCTTGAAAAAGATCCCTCATTGTCAGCGTGTGTGTCACTTCCAAACCAGTCCAAAGCAACACCTTTGCATAGCTGAATTAGGTTCTCCTTTATGCTGGCATGGTTGTGCTCGGAATTACAATTCCTGGTTCTCTGGCGTAATACCCTTAAAACTTTGAAGTATCATGCAAATTCTGGACATATACCTCAACCCATACAGTGAAAGCAGTAATCAAAAATAACATACTCTGGGGCACATTAGCAAGAACCTCATTCAGCTAACATCTATTGGAATTCTATAACGAAAATTAGCAAGCCCATTATCGCAGTTTTAGCTGCAGTTTCCGGCCACTAAAACTGCGATAATTTTAACGAGGTTCTTGCTAATATACCCCTGTATCTTTAAATGGATACAGAAATAATTAATTCCAACATATTTGACTACAACTAATCACAAACATATTTTTATTTAATAAAAAAACACTGCCAATCTTTAAACTAACAGCAAAATTCATATTTTAATGTGTATACAATTACTGAGTGACTGAAGACCAACTGCAAATATGCCCGACTGATTGACAACATTTCTATAGTGCCTAGAGGTCTCCTAAGAGGAGTATGGGTATGTACTTAAAATATTTCATTGGTTATCTGTATCTTCTATGTGCAATACCTTTAAGGAGATACTCATGTATATTCAAAGGTTAATATTCCAACTCATAAAATGTTTTTTGAATATAAAGAACAATGGTTTCACGCTCTGTAAACAAGAAAGTGGTAATAATTGTAAATTTCAAAACTCTACAGCACCTTTGCAATATTTAACAGTCATTATATGAATGACACATACAGAAAATTGGACAATTTAAATGTAGTTGACTGAAAACAAGTGATCCACTTTTGGTTAAAAATCGAGTTCATGAGTGTTAATGTACAAAAATCTGTTAAATATCTAGGTTATGAATTAACAATCAAATTGGTTAAGCTCAATTCAATGAAAATATAGGGATGAATGTTCACATAACCGGCTTGATTATTACTGTTGGATGTGTGGTTTGTCACCGTGTAAAGAGCAAAATAATCTCACTCATGTCAGGTCTAATGCTTCTTTAATAAAGATACTTTGTGTAATATCATAGCTTTATATAAATGTATCACTATAAGGATGATAAATGTGTTTCATTATTTTTCTATGCCCTCTGTATTAAGATGCCACTGTTTTATAAATACACAAGATCCGTTGCAGCAAAAATAATAAAAAACAACAAAAAAATGCAGACACATGCCAAGTATCACTCATCTCCATCAAGGCTCTTGCAATTAGGTGCCAACAACCCTTACATAAGTAGCAGCATTGTGCTGATTTTCTAATGTAATTATTACATATTTTCCAATCCGTTATTGTTTTGCCATTATCTCTGCCTAAAACATTGAATGATGCTTTTGAATTTTCCTTGCAAGGGTACAGTAAGGTTACCAGTGCCTAGTCTGAATGATTTCAGTTGAAGTATATTTAGTTCTAACTCTATAGACTGAAAAATAATGAATCATAAGGGGGTAAGTTTGAAAAATCTAAGCAGACATTTTTAGTTGGGTGCATCTCACAACATTGACGGCAACATAATCGACCTGCAACAATATTGATTTCGTAATATTACATTCATATACCACTATATCATCAAGGTGATATATATATATATATATATATCAGCACAACATCCCTCCAAACAAGAAGAATCGGAGGCCAGAGGGGATTACAGAGTAAACCAGGCATTTATTGGCAGCAGTTGCACGGGTGGCGAATGCATTTCGGCGTAGGCCTTCTTCAGCGCCTTGCCGTGCGAGGTAAGCCTTCACAAATGAATCCCAGTCCTGCTTCCCTTAATGTTCGGGTCTGGCCACTCCTCCCCAGTCAATTAGGCTCACCTGTTGCTGTCCAGAGATAGTGCACGGACTTCAACTCCCAGAATGCACTGAGTATGTGCATCTGGGTTGGCGGTATGGGGGGAGCTTTAGAATCAAAGATCGTCAGTCCAGATAATGCAGGTAGGGACGGAGGCTACCCACAAGATGCTGCCAACAGTTTCCGGGTCTCCCCTGGGTCCCCTCGTACCGCAGCTGCCTCAGAGTCCAGGTAGGAAATTCAGCAGGGACAGCCATTGAGCATAGCATCCTAGCGGAGGTAAAATACCCCCTACCGCCTGAGACCTTCTGGAGAATGAGGCGGACACCGGATCTCTCGGTCCCCCGAGCAGAAAAGTCGCTGCATAACAACGATGATTGTCAGTTGGATTCCGGGTCTCTTGTTGCTACAGGGCCATCCGCACTGCCCCTCTGACTGGAGCAGAAAATATCAGCACAACATCCCTCCAAACAAGAAGAATCGGAGGCCAGAGGGGATTACAGAGTAAACCAGGCATTTATTGGCAGCAGTTGCACGGGTGGCGAATGCATTTCGGCGTAGGCCTTCTTCAGCGCCTTGCCGTGCGAGGTAAGCCTTCACAAATGAATCCCAGTCCTGCTTCCCTTAATGTTCGGGTCTGGCCACTCCTCCCCAGTCAATTAGGCTCACCTGTTGCTGTCCAGAGATAGTGCACGGACTTCAACTCCCAGAATGCACTGAGTATGTGCATCTGGGTTGGCGGTATGGGGGGAGCTTTAGAATCAAAGATCGTCAGTCCAGATAATGCAGGTAGGGACGGAGGCTACCCACAAGATGCTGCCAACAGTTTCCGGGTCTCCCCTGGGTCCCCTCGTACCGCAGCTGCCTCAGAGATACTTTGTGTAATATCATAGCTTTATATAAATGTATCACTATAAGGATGATAAATGTGTTTCATTATTTTTCTATGCCCTCTGTATTAAGATGCCACTGTTTTATAAATACACAAGATCCGTTGCAGCAAAAATAATAAAAAACAACAAAAAAATGCAGACACATGCCAAGTATCACTCATCTCCATCAAGGCTCTTGCAATTAGGTGCCAACAACCCTTACATAAGTAGCAGCATTGTGCTGATTTTCTAATGTAATTATTACATATTTTCCAATCCGTTATTGTTTTGCCATTATCTCTGCCTAAAACATTGAATGATGCTTTTGAATTTTCCTTGCAAGGGTACAGTAAGGTTACCAGTGCCTAGTCTGAATGATTTCAGTTGAAGTATATTTAGTTCTAACTCTATAGACTGAAAAATAATGAATCATAAGGGGGTAAGTTTGAAAAATCTAAGCAGACATTTTTAGTTGGGTGCATCTCACAACATTGACGGCAACATAATCGACCTGCAACAATATTGATTTCGTAATATTACATTCATATACCACTATATCATCAAGGTGATATATATATATATATATATATATATCACAAGCAAATGTCGCAAAGTGAGAGGAGCATCGATAGCTGGTGCCGGCGGCAAGGTTCAGGACACCCTCGCAGCAATACCTTTAAGCAAAGACGTTTCAAAGTAGAAACACGCCGCACACTCCTCCGTTTGTTAAATGCTTAGTTTATTTTCTGTAGGTTCCCCACCTACAGAAAATAAACTAAGCATTTAACAAACGGAGTAGTGTGCGGCGTGTTTCTACTTTGAAACGTCTTTGCTAAAAGATATATATATATATATATATATATATATATACATATACATATATATACATATACATATAAATATATATATATATATATATATATGAATGTAATTCGCCAACCGACTCGAGGCGGCCGCCCCAGCCCAGTCCCACATGACGAAAGAGCAGACCCGTAAGTTGCTGCTTAATCAATGTGCTTTATTTCATCCAGCAAGCCAGCCGCCATCACGCGTTTTGCTTTTCACAAAGCTTGATCACAACATATATATATATATATATATATATATATATTGATTACCAATCCAGTTCCCTCTGATGAAAGGAAGGCACTGACACCGTGACTTTGACTCAAGGAAAGATTTAATCCGACATGCTGCACAGACGCGTTTCGGCGGAAGCCTCCGCCTTGCTCACTTAACTCTGTTGTAATTGGCATACGTTTTTATAATGCATTACATGCTGACACATCACGAGCAGAGCCATACATCATGATAGGCTGTTCGTCGTTATGGCAACGAGTGAGTCATGGCTAAACACACTAATAGCATAGACACAGAAGAGTCTGTAGTTTTAAGGACAAAACCAACATGGTTACATATTATTCCTACTACTGACTTTTGACATATTGCAATTATTAACGTAATCCACGCAAAATTATATAAACAATGTATTGATGCAGGATAATAGTAAAATTACGTTCTAAATCAGGTTTGGGTTTCTTCCAAAGTTTCCATGACCACGCGCTAGATCTCAAACAATTACATTTCATTGTGCATTATTGCAATTATGTTGCCAGTCATGTTGATTCACTTTGGTGCACAGTTAAATTAATTTGAATATTAATACTGATTCACAGGTAATACTACCTATAACATTATCTCCAAGTGGACTTAATTAATGCTGTGCATATACATATCAACGGTTATGGTCGTGTCTGTGCCTGACATTCAACTGCATGTGATGTGGCTACCTTATCATATGGTTATATTTGTGTCAAATTGTGTCTAGTGTAATAAACAAAATAATCGTTCACATTGTGCCTCAAAATTCAAAATTAAATGTATGTTTCAAACGTACAGAGTTAAAACTGGAATGAGATTATATTGTCGGAGAGGGCTCTACTATGGATTCATAAGTGGACAGTCATGGCTTCGTCTGAGTTCAATCCATACGGGATTTTTGAATTTAACAAGATTATGTATCTTGACTCAAGACGTCGTAAGGCTAGTCTGCGGTTTCCTCCCCTGGGGTTTTTTGGAACACTGTCTATCACATAGTAGGAAATGTGTTTGATATTCCCATCATGTATAGTATTTATGTGCCTGGCCACAGGGTACGTTTGATCGTTGTTTGTGATGGCGCGCAAATGTTGGAGAATTCTCACATGTGCTTGGTGAATAGTACTCCCAACATAGCGTTTGCCACAGCTGCAGACCAGAACATATACGGCATACTCCGTTTTACATGAGTAGCCGCCCCTGATGGTGTAGGGTTTGTTCCTGAATGGTACCTGTACCTCCCTCATGTTAAGCCCTTGTTTACAGGCTTTGCACTTCATGCACTTTTTAAAGCCTTTCTGAGGTGGGGGCCAAGTGACTGGTTTTTTTAGTGTAGGGGAGTTACACACTAGTTGGTCACGCATAGATTTGGCCTTCCTAAATGTTATACTAGGTTTGTTCCCATTCAGGTGTCCTATTACAGGATCATTACTGATCAGGGGCCAATGTTTCTGCAGGATTTTTCTGACCTGATTGTGGTACATGTTGTAGCCAGTTATCATTCTTGGGGGGTTACCAGTCACGGTTGTTGAAGTAGTTTTAGTCTCCATATCTTTGGTGAATAGTAAATCCTTCCTATTTTTGATTTTACATTTGCTCTCAGCTTTTTTGAGGGTGTGTGGTTTGTACCCTCTCTTACTCAATCTTTCAAATAGGTCTTTTTTGGCCTTGGTGACTCCTTCCTCTGTGCTACAATTGCGTGTCATACGCAAGCATTCCGCATAGGGAATGGATTCCTTTAATTTAGTGGGGTAGAAACTTTGTGCATGAAGCACTGCATTTCCCGCTGTTGGTTTCCTATAGGTTCTAGTCTGGATTCTGTCATTTTGAACATATACTTCTATATCCAAAAATTGGAGCATTTCCTTACTGGTTGTGCTAGTAAATTTTAAATTCAGGCTGTTTTCATTTAGGTCTTTGGCGAAAGCTTCTGCACTCTCAATGGTACCCCTCCACAGGATGAAAATATCATCGATGTAGCGCTTATATAGTACCACATTTTCTGACATTTCTACCTCATGTCTCACGGCTAATACCTGCTCCTCCCACCAGCCCATATGCAAATTCGCATAGCTGGGGGAGAAGCAAGTGCCCATTGCCGAACCTTGCAGTTGTTTGTAGTGCAGTTTATCAAATAAAAAGGTGTTATTATTTAGGCACCACTCCACCATCTGTAGTAACATCAACGAGTGTTGGTACAATGCTATGGGACGTTTATTCAAATAGTGTTCCAAAGCCCGCAGCCCATCTGTGTGTCTGATGCTCGTGTATAAAGCTTGTACATCCAGAGACATGAACACAAAATCCTGTTCCCACTGTAAATCATATATCTGCCTCAAAAAGTCACCACTGTCCTGTATATAAGCCGGAAGGTCTTTAACAAATGGTTGGAGAAAATGATCTACAAATGTGCTGGTGTTTTCAAACAGACTGCCAATGGCAGAAATAATAGGTCTCCCAGGTGGCTCCTTTGGGTTTTTATGAACTTTTGGTATGAGATATAGCTGGGGAGTGGTTGGATAGTCATTTTTGAGAAAAGCTAATTCTGCTTTGCTTATTAGCCCCAGATTCCTCCATTTGTATAAGTCACAGTGATACCTCTCCTGTATACCCACTATGATGTTTGGGCTCACTCTGCAGTAGCATTCTTGATCAAGCAATTGCTTCATTGCTTCGTCATTGTACATTTTGAGTGGCCATAGCACCACATTGCCACCCTTATCAGACCACCGCACAACGATATCTGATCTCTTTTGTATTTTGGCAATCAGTGCACTATACTCCATTCTCTTGTTGTGATCTTTCGTGCAAAATTGCCGCGTGCTTAGTATTGATAGTTCTTTCAAATCTTTGATGACATTCTCCGAAAAAAGGTCTAGTCCATCCTTAAGCAGTACAGGCATAAATATGGATTTCGGTTTAAACTTCGTTTGTACCGTTTGATGTGTGCTTAAGTCTGCTAAGTTGGCTATTTCTCCTGGTGTCATTTGACTAAGGGATTCCTCATATTCAAGGGCATTCATGTCTCCTAGTACTGCCATGTCCGCAATACTCAGGGTTTCAGCGATTCCTTGGCCTATGTTCTCTGAGCCCGTGCTTTTGTTAGTACTGTTTAAAAAATGTTTCTGCAATTTAAGTTTCCTTACAAATTGGAAAAGATCGCCGCTCGCACAGAGGTTACAGCCAGCGTCAAGGGTCATTTGCCAGCGAAGTGCTACAGGAGTAGCTTATTGCCACAAAAGTCTGCCTACCAGCCCAAGGAGGAAGGTGATCGTCCAGCGCGGCCGCAGCGGAGGTGAGAGGCGCGGCCCCGGGACTGCGAGGAACAGCGCAAGCACCATCAGCTGTTTCCTCTTCCCGCGTGGGCCGCGCCCCCTCCCAGTGCCCCGCCTCCCTGAAAACAGAGAAAACCTCTCGCGGCCCCCGCTTCGCGGGCGCCGCTCGCACAGAGGTTACAGCCAGCGTCAAGGGTCATTTGCCAGCGAAGTGCTACAGGAGTAGCTTATTGCCACAAAAGTCTGCCTACCAGCCCAAGGAGGAAGGTGATCGTCCAGCGCGGCCGCAGCGGAGGTGAGAGGCGCGGCCCCGGGACTGCGAGGAACAGCGCAAGCACCATCAGCTGTTTCCTCTTCCCGCGTGGGCCGCGCCCCCTCCCAGTGCCCCGCCTCCCTGAAAACAGAGAAAACCTCTCGCGGCCCCCGCTTCGCGGGCGCCGCTCGCACAGAGGTTACAGCCAGCGTCAAGGGTCATTTGCCAGCGAAGTGCTACAGGAGTAGCTTATTGCCACAAAAGTCTGCCTACCAGCCCAAGGAGGAAGGTGATCGTCCAGCGCGGCCGCAGCGGAGGTGAGAGGCGCGGCCCCGGGACTGCGAGGAACAGCGCAAGCACCATCAGCTGTTTCCTCTTCCCGCGTGGGCCGCGCCCCCTCCCAGTGCCCCGCCTCTTTACACCACCTACCGTCTTAAACAAGGCCGCCTACGCGCATCGCGGGACGCGCGCGGGTCGACGCCCGGGCGAAGCCCGGGCCAAGGGCGGGCCCGTTTAAGCCCGTTCAAGCCAGGGCAAGTCTGGTCTGGGCCAATCCCTTTTTAAATCTCCATCTCCGCTCTGTACATTTCCATCTACCTTGGGAGTTCATCACCATTACTGCTCCATCACATCAATCTACGGGTGCCTATCTACAAACATGACCACCAGGGCTATGAGGAACAAGACGGCTCATGGTGCTGGTGAGGTAATTGGTCCAATTGATCAATTCATTACCAAAGCCAATGATGCCATTAACCAGGGAATTGTCCTGCTTGAAAGACGTGTTTCCCAGGACCTTGCTGCAGCACGAAGGTCCTCTATGGGCCTCTTGGCTTTAGCTAAAACACCGATTCACCAGGAAACTAACACCCCATTACTACAAGAAACTCGCGCAGAACTTCACACCATCCCAATGAGTGTCGACTTATCAGTCACACACCTCTCATTGGGTGAAGTCTCGATGAATGACTTGGAGAAAACACCTACCCTGGTGATTAGCCCCACTCAAACTGTACCGTTTACTTTGACAGAGTCTCAACCTTTGTCCCCACCCGCAGCCGTAACTTCACCCCCAAAACCCGAAAAGGCGTCCAAGGAGGGTGCTATCCCCAAACATGCCAGTGCAGGGGTAACATCTAAGACCAAGCAACACTGTCCACCGAAGCGAACTAGGTCTAAAAAAAACCCACGTTTCAACCTTCCAAAGAATACAAGACAGCCATTATCAGATAACTTGGATGACTCCTCTCTCCTGGCTGCATCAGTGGAGGAGTCCCATAGGAGTCGCGACACTGTTAATAACAACCACTCAGATCTCAACGCACAAGTGTTCGATTCAATAAAGGACTTCATAAAATTACAATTACTTCCTATCGAGCGAACGCTAAATAACATCGAGAAGCAGCTCGCTAGACTAACTAACCCCACCAGTCATCCCAAGCCTCCCGCTATTTCTCTAGAACCACCGGTCGCTATGACCACCAAACAGGTTAAGGCTGTCCCCGTACAAAAACCAGTGCCCCAACCGACAACGCATACAGTTCCCCAACCTATTGGAAAAAATCCCAAAACCCCGAATACTAATCTAGCAACTCCTATAGTTGCTAAGGGTCCCACTAAACAAGCACAGGGAAAACCATCAACAAGTGCTGACCCCACCAGAAAGAACCCTAAGCCCCCATCCCCTAAACCCCCGGTTGCCCAACAGGACGCCGATGCACCCAGCAAACCAGTCGGACCAAAGAGACCAATCCATCTTCCCCCAGAAGCAAGCCCCTACACTGTGATCCTTACAGGGGTCCCAGAATTGGAGGAACACATGAGTGAACCCACCTGGTCATTAAAAAATAAAGTTATGCAGTGGCTTCAGATCAATAGACCTCTTCCTTCATACTGTAAAAGTAGACTGTCCATGGTACGAAGAGTCCCATGGATAGGGGATACAAGGAAAAGAATAAAAGGCGACTGCATCATCATTAACTTTGACAACCCGGAGACAGTGAGTTTCATATGTTCCTGGTCAACCCTTGAGAGAAAGGGAAGCATAGACACTAACCGTCTGTCCTTCTTTTACCCCCCGAGGTTCCCACGTGAACAGGATTTCCCCCAAAACTGGGACCAATCACCAGGCTGGAGCTGGTCTCAAGTCGAAAGGCGTAATAGGAGGAGGGACTGGGACCATCAGCCCTGGAACCTCAGTAGAGATCAACCTTATGCAGAGGGGTGGAGAGGGGCGCCAACTAGTAACTACTTTTCCACCCTCGAAATGGTAGATTGACCATTAAACAACCATTTATCGGCAAACATTAATCTCACGACACCCCGGTCTCTTGTTAGCCCTGGGTTGTCGTCAAGTAATCATGGACCCCTTATCCCTTCCCAACCCCCCTTGGCCTCTCTAACCCCGACTTCACCGTATGGTCCTTTTGGGTTGGAAAGACTACAAATTGGTGATCCCCAGACTTCTCTCTTAGCCTCAACACCTGCACGAAATCCCTCACTTTGTCCCTCACAGCACTCCATTGAGGATAATCACCTCTCCATCTTATCCTGGAATATAGCGGGGCTCTCAAATAAATTAGGTGACCCCACTTTCCTGAACTATATACATACTTTCGACATCTTAGCGTTTCAGGAATGTTGGGATTTGGCACCCGTAAATTTGGATGGCTATAGTACACACTTTACTCCTCCCACCCAATCCCATAGAGGCAGACCATCCGGAGGCCTTTGTCTATATGTTTCGAACAGTTTAAACGTATCACTAGAACGTGTTGTCCCCCCACAAATTGATCATAGCCCAAAGTCCTTTGGCCGCCTACTCCAGGCCTTTATAATATCCGGGAAAGAGATCGTCGACTCTCTCATCATTAATTTATACAATGGTGCTCAGAGGGACGACCAAACAAAATTTATGGAGTTTTTCTCTAAATTAATAAAGAAGGGCATGGGAGGGTCTTCTTCAGATAGGCGCCTGATTATATTAGGTGATTTCAATTGTCATATATGCCCATATAGTGGAACCAGAGTCTGCGACCAAAGAGCCCCGAATGGAGAACACACTACCCATTTTGAACATTCAACTACGGGAATCCATTTGAACAACTTACTACATGAGTGGGACCTGGGCTTCTTCAATGATTTAACTTCGCCCCCGACTGACTTCCTACCTACATTCCATGGTAGGGGCTCGCTCACGATAATAGACTTTTTCCTCCTGTCTCACAGTCATCATGAAGACGCCCTAGAATCCAACAGAGAGGAGCTGGTTCTGAGCGATCACTACCCCATCAGTATTAAAATATATTCCCCCGCCTGTGGTACTAAGCCCAGGAGCAACCTGGAAAATCTCCATTCACACACCATTTCACTTTCATCTAGAAATGGATACACCATAAAATGGGCTAAAATCGACACCTTGAAGTTTGTCGAAAACTTGATTAAATCGGGTCCTGACTTCTTTCTGACCTGTTTGGAACTTTCACCTAATCCATCAGAAATCATCTCTGCCTTTGACCAAATTACGTCTTTAATTAGAAAAAATTTGACCCGTAATAATAACAACAAAAACAACGCTGTCAAGAATCAAGGTTGGTTTGATCATGAGTGTTCAAACACTCGCGACATCTTGAAGGCCAGCCTTAACAAAACTCCAAAAAACCAGATGGAAATCAGATCCGCCCGTGCCGCTTACAAACTGGCAATCAAGAACAGGAAAAAGGATCTAAAAAACGCGGCCTGGGAAGCCCTGCTAAAAGCTAGTACTTTAAGAGACAATACGGCATTCTGGAGGGAGGTGAATGCCCCCTTTTTTAACGACAGGACTACAGACTGCATAGAAATTGCTATTTCCGAAGATGTTTGGACAAACCATTTTACAGAACTGTACAAACTAGACGACCGAATTGAACCAATGGAGAACAATGAATCGCTAACCAACAATCTAGAGTCGTTTCCACTTTCCATTCACTTCAATTATCCGGAAGTGGAAATGGCCATCGCTGAAAGCTCAAATGCCAAAGCGCCCGGCCCAGATGGAATCCCTATAGATCTATTCAAAGATAACATCCAACTATGGGCACCCATTCTCACCAACGTCCTTAATTCGTATGCCCAGATAGGATTCCCCACAACATGGCAAGAAGCGATCATAATACCCATTTTCAAAAAAGGCGAAAGAACGGACCCAAAATGTTATAGACCCATTTCATTACTGGACTCCATGATGAAGGTGGCCGGGAGAGTCCTCTTAAACCAACTACAGTCTTGGGCACAGGAGAATAACATTTTATCTAAATTCCAATATGGGTTCGTTTCTGGTCTTGGGACAGTGGAACAATGTTTAAATCTAGCCCTGATCATTGACAAACATGTGCTGGCTAAAAGAGGCAACATCTACATGACCTTTGTGGACTTAAGCTCCGCTTTTGACTGTCTTAATCATAGCCTACTCTGGTCTACCCTCACTAACATGGGCGTTGACCCTAACATTTTATCTTTCATCAAAGAACTCTATCGAGGTGCCGGGGCCAAGGTTCGCTACGGGAAGGATGGAGCCTGTACAAATAAGTTCCCTATTAGAAAGGGGGTCAGGCAGGGCTGTATCCTTGCCCCCTTTCTTTTTAATTTGTATATCAACAGTGTCGCCGACTGTCTGGCCAAATTAGATGTGGACTATCCTAAAATAAAAGGCCATGCTGTTCCCATTCTTTTATACGCGGACGACGCCGTGATTATGTCCAGGACCCAACTAGGCCTTCAAAAAGCTCTGACCGCCTTTTCTACTTTTATGGATATGAGAGGTCTTAAGATCAATGTAAGTAAAACTTTTACTATGTGTTGCAGTACCAAAAAGAACATTTCCTGCAATACGTACATCGATGCAAACAAGATCTCTCTTACAAAAACCTTCACATATCTAGGTATACTTTTTAGCAGCACTGGCACTTGGAAGAACGCTGTACATACCCGAAACTTGGCTTTTATTAGACAGATTGGAGCCTTAAAGAAATTTGCGGCTAAACTAGGAGGGAAACCAGTTAAAATTCTGCTGGATATATTCGCTGCCAAATGCATCTCAACCGCAACATATGGAGCAGGTATCTGGGGCCTGGCGGATTGCGGCGAGATCCAAACCAGTGAGAACTCGTTTTTAAGATTTTTGCTGGCTGTTCCTCGATCAATCTCAACCACAGTCTGCCACAACGAGTTAGCACGTGTATATATTTCAGACATAATCAAAACCGCACCTATCCTGCTATGGCACAAAATCTGGTGCTCGGAAAAAACGGTGTTAAACCAGGACATTATTAAGGACTGTATGACCTTAACCAACACAAGAAAGATACCCTGGCTCGCCTATGTGCAGAAATTCTTAACCTCCCTGGATTTAGCTGATATGTATACTAACCCCACAACGTGTCAAATGATTTCTAAAAAGGTCCTCAAGGCTCGCTGTCTAGGCTTGCTTTCAGATAGGCGTTCTTATCTTGAAGGCAACAAAGCATCGATTGCCAATCACAACCTCCTACTGTACGATGACGGCATCCCTTCCTACCTTTCCCCGCTCACCACTCCCTACACGAGAATGTTGCTGACAAGGATGAGGACGGAGTGCTTCTTCCGCCTACTAACCTTTCCCACTGTAAACGACTGGTCACCTACCCCGGTGGTCTGTCCTTGCGACAATGTTTCCAAGCAGTCCAACATTCACGTTATCCTATTCTGCAAATTTTATGACTATGGTAGACGGAAATATCTTTTTCCGCTCCTCAAACATTGGGGCCTAAGACAGTGCCGTCCAGCCTTACTAAAGCTATATATGCTCGAAGATGAACTTACAATCAATGCAGCTAGTAGCTTTCTGAAATATGCAGTAAGGTGCAGAGCATCCATGAACTAACTGTCTTTGACCCCCACTAGCTAATCTTTGCACAATTTTTCACAAGTCTAACTTTTTTTAACATGTTTTTAACAATGTAGTATGTCTTTCTGATGTAGCTCATATTCATTTTTATGCTGTATTATATGTGCTTTTATGATTTTCTTTGAAAAAAATCGAATAAAGCTTTATTGACTTGACTTGGAAAAGATCTATCCTGGTTTGAGTGTAATCAAAGTTAGTTGAGGTACAGAATGTTAATCCCAGTGATAGTATTTCCGTTTCCCTGGTTGTCAGTTCAAGATCGGTCAGATTAATAACAGTGTTGTCCAAAACTTCCATTAGTTTGTCATCCATTATTGTTTCCTGTTTTTTCTGTATTTTGGCTTTGTTTGTTTTGCTGTTCCGCCAACCCCAGCGCCTGTCTTTTCTTCTTCGGCTTTTTGTTTTGTATTCTGTTTGGATTTCCCTTTGTTCCATTCTGTTTGTGACTGTTTCCGAGGCCTTAGCGATTTGAGGCGCTGTAAACGAAAATAAGCCAATTCCTGGGCCGGGTTTGGCACTTCTCCTGTGAGGACTAAGGAACTGACACTTTCTGGATCTGACTCCAACGAGGTACTCAGGTCTGTTCCACTGGTAGCGGGTGTCATTTGTGACCCGCTTGCCGTTGCAGATAGTTGTTGTCTTTTTATGTTGTCAAATTTTCTGGCGAATGTGTAGATTCGGCCGTTAACATAGTCATTTCGGTCTCTTTGAAACTTTATCGCTTTTCTTTCCTTTATTTCCTCTTCCAATTTGGAAAGCCTGTTGACTATTTCTTTCAGTGCCACAGTTATTTCATCTTGGTTTTCCCTTGACTCCAAATCCTTCATTATTTCTTCTATCCTGGTTATTATTTTATCACGGTCACTTGCTGCATACTTGACGAGAATTTTCAGCATGTTTTGGGATGCTAGGGCATTGTTATCCCCTCCCCTCCCCTCCCCAGTTGGGACAGGAAACTCTAGACACATAAGTATACGTAATGCTGAATTCTAAATCTTCATGCATAGTTTGTGGATTGCAATTTGTATTAACATTTACTACAAAGTGCAGTTTGTGAGTCAGGCCCTATAAGGTCATGTTCAAAATGTGCAAAATCATTCAATTGAGTTCTGTTACAAATACTATTAATGTCTCCCGCTGCTTGTTATGATAATATTCACCGCAAAATTGAAGCAGATAAATCTTTCATTCAACTAATTAGACACATCATTTTACTAGTGGGTGGAAATAGGTACAGGAATAATCAATATGTGTTTAACTAAAAGTTGACCGTGTAAAAAGTATTAGAGTAATTAAACAGAATATAGAAATGAAGTGATCTGCAGAAAACTTGAAAATGCAGATGATCTTTGAAATGCAATCTTGAAAAAGATCCCTCATTGTCAGCGTGTGTGTCACTTCCAAACCAGTCCAAAGCAACACCTTTGCGTAGCTGAATTAGGTTCTCCTTTATGCTGGTATGGTTGTGCTCGGAATTACAATTCCTGGTTCTCTGGCGTAATACCCTTAAAACTTTGAAGTATCATGCAAATTCTGGACATATACCTCAACCCATACGGTGAAAGCAGTAATCATAAATAACAAACTCTGGGGCATATTAGCAAGAACCTCATTCAGCTTACATCTATTGGAATTCTATAACGAAAATTAGCAAGCCCATTATCGCAGTTTTAGCGTCAGTTTCCGGCCACTAAAACTGCGATTGTTTTACCGAGGTTCTTGCTAATATACCCATGTATCTTTTAATGGATACAGAAATAATTAATTCCAACATATTTAACTACAACTAATCACAAACGTATTTTTATTTAAAAAAAAAAAAATAAAAATAAACACTGCCAATCTTTAAACTAACAGCAAAATTCATATTTTAATGTGTATATAAATACTGAGTGGCTGAAGACCAACTGCAAATATGCCCGACTGATTGACAGCATTTCTATAGTGCCTATGACCCCTTAGAGGTCTCTTAAGAGGAGTATGGGTATGTACCTAAAATATTTCAATGGTTATCTGTATCTTCTATGTGCAATACCCTTAAGGAGATACTCATATATATTCAAAGGTTAATATTTCAACTCATAAAATGGTTTTTAAATACAAAGAACAATGGTTTCACGCTCTGCAAACAAGAAAGTGGTAATAATTGTACATTTCAAAACTCTACAGCACCTTTGCACTATTGAACAGTCATCATATGAATGACACATACAGACAATTGGACAATTTAAATGGAGTTGAGTGAAAACAAGTGATCCAATTTTGGTTAGAACCTATCAGAAAAAATCGAGTTCATGAGTGTCAATGTACAAAAATCTGTTAAATATCTAGGTTATGAATTAACAATCAAATTGGTTAAGCTCAATTCAATGAAAATATAGGGATGAATGTTCACATAACCGGCTTGATTATTACTGTTGGATGTGTGGTTTGTCACCGTGTAAAGAGCAAAATAATCTCACTCATGTCAGGTCTAATGCTTCTTTAATAAAGATACTTTGTGTAATATCATAGCTTTATATAAATGTATCACTATAAGGATGATAAATGTGTTTCATTATTTTTCTATGCCCTCTGTATTAAGATGCCACTGTTTTATAAATACACAAGATCCGTTGCAACAAAAATAAGAAAAAAACAACAAAAAAATGCAGACACATGCCAAGTATCACTCATCTCCATAGAGGCTCTTGCAATTAGGTGCCAACAACCCTTACATAAGTAGCAGCATTGTGCTGATTTTCTAATATAATTAGTACATATTTTCCAATCCGTTATTGTTTTGCCATTATCTCTGCCTAAAACATTGAATGATGCTTTTGAAATTTCCTTGCAAGGGTACAGTAAGGTTACCAGTGCCTAGTCTGAATGATTTCAGTTGAAGTATATTTAGTTCTAACTCTATAGACTGAAAAATAATGAATCATAAGGGGGTAAGTTTGAAAAATCTTTGACGGCAACATAATCGACCTGCAACAATATTGATTTCGTAATATTACATTCATATACCACTATATCATCAAGCTGATATATATATATATATATATATATATCACAAGCAAATGTCCCAAAGTGAGAGGAGCATCGATAGCTGGTGCCGGCGGCAAGGTTCAGGACACCCTCGCAGCAATACCTTTAAGCAAAGACGTTTCAAAGTAGAAACACGCCGCAGAAAATAAACTAAGCATTTAACAAACGGAGTAGTGTGCGGCGTGTTTCTACTTTGAAACGTCTTTGATAAAAGATATATATATATATATATATATATATATATATATATATATATATACACATATACATATATATACATATACATATAAATATATATATATATATATATATATGAATGTAATTCGCCAACCGACTCGAGGCGGCCGCCCCAGCCCAGTCCCACATGACGAAAGAGCAGACCCGTAAGTTGCTGCTTAATCAATGTGCTTTATTTCATCCAGCAAGCCAGCCGCCATCACGCGTTTTGCTTTTCACAAAGCTTGATCACAACATATATATATATATATATATATATATATATATATATATATATATATATATATATATATATATATATATATATATATATATTACCTACTGGCGGTCGCCAGTAGGTAGTTATAGTTAGGATAATTTTCAATGTTAAATCTCAACATTCTATTTTGAATAACTTTGGCGCCGGTTGACGAATCTGCCTGAAATTTTCAGGAAAATGGTCTCATGGCGGTCCGGTCCTTCCCTGAAAGTTTGGGGGGGATTCGTCAAGCGGGGGCCGAGATAAAAGGGGGGTCCCAAAACGCGTTTTCCCCATGTTAATTTCCATAGGGCGGTCGATTTCACTTTTAGCCCGAACGGCTGAATGTATTTCCACCAAATTTGGCAAAATTGTAGGGACTGGTAGCCCGATGTGCCTTTGCTATGTCTCAAGATATGTGCTCCAGTGGATTTTGAGTAATTAAGGTTCAAAAAAATATATATATCTATAGCAGCGCACAGGTGCGCGCACCGGAGTGCGCTCCAGGCGCGACACGCGAGGTGCGCATGGAAAGCTGATTGGCTCTCGGGTGTCTGTAAACATTCGAAACAGTCCGCAGCGGCCGCCATCTTGTACCTCGGTAGGATTGAGGTGGTAAAAATCAAAGGGGGAAATGAGCAAAAGGGGGCAGGGTACACCCCCCCTGACCCCCTAGGTTTGATGTGGGGGTCATAAAAAAGCCGTACAGGGCCCCCCAAAATTTTTTTTAAAATTTGCGCCGAGGGAGCGCCTGGTACGCGCACCGGTGAGCGTACGATTGAGAAAAAGAATGGCACTTTTTTTAAAAAAAAAAATAGCATTTTTTTATAAATTGGAGGTAGTTCTGAAAAGAACTTTTTTTTTGTTTTTGTTATTTTATATTTTTTTTATACTTTTTGAAACGATTTTATATTTTTTTTGGTTTTTTTTCAGGGGAAAAACAAAAACAGGGATTCAGAAAATGCTCAACAGGAGCAAAAAAAATGAGAAAATTTAGGGACGGGGAGAGCATTGGTGTTCCTGTTTCTTTATTGCAATGAGTTCAACGCTCTGCTCCCCGTAACAGAGTAGTTCGTCACAGTTTGTGCATAAACATTTTATTCCTGCAAATACCGGCTGGATGTTAGGGACCATTCTTGCACGTGCTGAACCTGAAGGTGTTGCTCCACCAGTGGAGGTGCTGCTGCCATCTCTTCGTGCCTTCTCTGCCAGCTCCCTGACACTCTCCCTGGAGTAATTGTTGGGGTGTCTTCTTTTGACATGCCTAATTAAATTGGCATTTCCAAAGCTGTATTTTTTTAGAGGATTGCCTCTGGATAAAATACTTCCACATATTTTACAAGTTACTTTACTTGCATTAACTTTTTTTTGTCCTTCAGGGATGTCATAAAATTTCCAGATGAAGTGGTTCTTTGTTTTCTGGTGAGGAGGGTCCTCTTGCACAAATCCATCTGAATCACTGCTGGAGGACTCCCTTGCAGCCATTGCTGTAGATCAGGAAAATTAATGAGTAGAGAATTCACAAAACACCTCTTGCTCTCTCCAAGTGAAAATCAATAGTGAGAGAAATGGGTGGGTTTCTCTAAATTTAGAAAAAAATAATTATTGAACCAATGAAAAGTGTTATATACAGGTCACATGACCATGGGCTTCATCATTATGAAACCAAAACTGTTATGAACCAATGAAAAGTGTTATTTTCTGGTCACATGACCCGACGCGCTTACGCGACGCGCCGCGGGGCGCGGCCAGAGGCGCGCCGCGTAAGCGTGTCAGACGCCTACGTTGCACGATCGTATTCGCGCGAGTACTTCCGGGTGCGCTTACGCCGTGCGTATCACGCGGTCGCGGCTACGCGAACGTCACAATCATGTTTTCGTTTGCGATATTGGCGCTCACGAGACGCTCCTCGGAGCGCGCCCGGGGGCGCTTTTCAGAAATACGCTTTTCGGGGCGCACTCCGGGGCGCGCTCTGGGAGCGCTCCCCCCAAAAATTAAAAAAAAAAAAATGGGAAAATTGTAGGGACAGGTTGTCCTATTCTGAAGTGGTTTGTAAAAAAATTAACTTTATAAAAATATGTATTGTGCTACATTGGGCTTAATATATGTTAGAGCCAAAATGTAGCCCAAATGTAGCCCAAAGTAGCCCAATGTAGCCCAAAGATGGCCACCAGAGATCAAAAATTGTAAATGTAGCCCAAAATTCAACTAGATGTAGCCCAACTGTAGCCCAATGACAGAATGTACCAGAGTGTTAAAAAGAACAACTAGAGTGCTAACAGTCTTATTTATAAAGTGAAACTTATAGTTAGGAATTAGCATTAAAAAAACCTTTGAAATTCACTGAAAAAAACCATAGGTTTCACACCAGTTATAGTTAGGAATTAGCATTTAAAAAACCTATTAAATTCACTGAAAAAACCATAGGTTTCACACCAGTTATAGTTAGCTGGAAATTTTACTGATATAAAACCATTGAAATTCCCACGTTATAGTTAGTCGGACTCACTATAACTTGCGCGTGCAATGCACTGCTGATGACATCACATATTACATCACTCATGACATGGTCAGTGACATCACTCATGACATCACTGATGACACCATCCAGTGAATATGTGTCTTTCTGAAAAATAAATATTAGTGAGTTATGTTTAAAAATTTAAATACATATATTAGTGTTTCACTTTGTGTATAAGTGGCTACATGTGTTGATAAGTAGCAACATGCGTATGTATATGGGTTATTTGATATTATTATTAGTATCAGTATGAGTGTCTATATGGTTTGGTGGGGGTATTACTTAGCACATAGATGCATGAGTGACTGACTCTTTGTTTGTATGTGTTTTGAAGACAGCATATGTACAGGACTGTATGGGTGGATGAGTGTCTATATGTGTTTGTTAGTGAGTGAATGACTGTCTCACTAGTGTCTTTATCAGTAACTACATATGTTTTAATCTAGTATATATGAATATTGATGTATATAAGTGAGTATATGTGAGAGTAAGAGATTGTAAGATTTCCTTTTTAAATAAGTATGTGTTTCTATAAGTGATTGTTTAAGAGAATAAATATGTGTAATTTTCAATAGAAGTAAGGTGGAAGTGTGTGTATAACTCTATATTCAAATAAATGGATGTCCAATAGTTTATTTGCACGTGTGAATATGTGTGTGAGTAACTTTTGGATGAATGTCGGTGTGTAACAGGATGTATAGGTGTATCACTTCATATGATGAGTGAGTATATGTATGAGTGACTATATAGAACTGTTGGTGAATGAGTGGATGTGTATATAGATAGTGGAATTACTGAATTGCTTGTTGTAACTGATATAGGTATCTCCATTTTTTAAAAAATTTCAGTTTCTATTTTTGAATATGTGTCTCAAGGGTTACATTATAGTGAAAGGAGGTCTGTCACTATGTCACAAGGATGGTGTCATGAGTGATGTCACTGACCATGTCATGAGTGATGTAATATGTGATGTCATCAGCAGTGCATTGCACGCGCAAGTTATAGTGAGTCCGACTAACTATAACGTGGGAATTTCAATGGTTTTATATCAGTAAAATTTCCAGCTAACTATAACTGGTGTGAAACCTATGGTTTTTTCAGTGAATTTATATATATATATGACGGTGTGAGGGCAGTGAAACACTACCTTAGAAAAAGAG